>NC_092598.1:9230833-12044166 GCF_047663525.1 Anas platyrhynchos | reverse complement strand
GTCAACAATAGGCTCTGGTGGTCAAAGATCTGACCATTTCCTGGGCTGCATTAAACAGTCTGGCTAAAAGATGGGGTTGTCCTACTATGCTCAGCATTGCTGTGGCCTCACTTCAGGTACTGTGTGCAGTTTGGGGCTCCACAGTGTAAGAAGGACATAAACATATTAGAACGTGCCCACTGGAGGACAACAAAGATGGTAAAAGGTCTATAGTGGAAGATGTATGAGGAGCAGCTGAGGTGCCTTGGTTTGCTCAGCCCAGAGCAGAGCAGACTGAGGGGAGGTCTCATGGCCTCACGAGGGGAGCGGAGGGGCAGGCGCTGAGCTCTGCTTTCTGGGGACAGTGACAGGACCCAAGGGGACAGCATGGAGCTAGGACAGGGGACAGTCAGATCCAATATTAGGAAAAGGTTCTTCACCAAGGTGGTGGTTGGGCACTGAAACTGGCTCCCTGGGGAAGCAGTCATGACCCCAAGCTTGTCCGTGTTCAATAAGCATTTGGACAATGTTCTCGGATATTTGGTTATCTCTTAGGTTGCCCTGTGTGGAGTCAGGAGTTGGACTTGATGATCCTCGTGAGTCCTTTCCCACTTAGGAGAATCTATGATTCTGTGCCTGAAGGTCTGTCTTGCAGCTAACCATGCTTGTGTACTTTTGCACAACCCCATCTTCCATATTCTGTCCCAGGAGCCCAAGCACTTGTCTTCTCCTAGGCATCTATTCAAGCTTCATTCCAGCAAGTGTTTGGCAAGGTCCACACAGTTCCACAGGCATATTTGCCATGGCTCTGGGAGGGAAGCCTTCGCTATAAACTTCTGTTCCCAAATATCTGCAGATGTGCTTCCTCGATCATTTATGTGAGAGGCTCCACACAACATAAGCAAAGTGCAGGATGGAGTTTTGCAGCTGGACACATCACAGCCCTGGAAGAGGTTGTCCATACATGGCCCCCTGACGAGAGGGGGGAGACACAACCAAGTCTTTGCCTTCCTGCAGCCTGATGAGCATCACAGTGGGGTTGAGCAGGCCTCTCACAACCAGCTCAGCTGTGGTGGGGATGGCTGTTCGGGGCAGGAGGTGGTTGTGCCCTGCTAACATCCAGCAGCACTGAAGAATTCCGGCTGCTGGGAAAACAGCAAGGTTATGAAACGGGGCCATGAGAATCCTTACCAGGACCTCCTCGCTTTGCCTGGGAGCTGTATTTAAGCTTGGGTTCTCATCCTGAGCTTAAAAGCACAGTCTCTTCACAATGGGGTATCACTAGTCCTCTTCAGCCAACAAGAAAATGAGTCACATAGGCATGCCTTGCCCAGCTTCAGGATACAGGCAGTGGCAGGAGAAAGCCCCACCCCACCCCTTGATTAGTTTTTCATTCATCGCTATTTACTCTTCTCCAAGTAAAGAATATATGAAGACATGACCCTATACAATCTTGAACACATTGCTAAGCAAAAAGGCTTGATAAATAACAGCACATTTGTTGCTACTTACACGGTAGATTAAACGTAGTAAAGATAATTCTGCCGTGCCCTGTTCCCCAGGCTAACAAACAAAAGTGTATTTCCCAATACTTCTGTAAGTAGCGCAGTAATTGCCCTTTGTACAAACATCTGGATGGGTGTGAACACCACCGAGGCTGCAGTCACTGATAGTGGAGAAGCTGAGATCATGTGCAGGAAAGCTGCCTCTGACTCCTTCCAAGACAGAAAGATGGAAAGCATCTGTATGTGATATATGGCTGTCGGAGAGGCTATGGGACAGGTTATACAGCAGGGCCTTCCACCACTAGCACTGTTGGACTCTGAAGCAATTTATTAAAGATAATTGCTTTTGCTCATTGTAGGATTCAGACCATGCAAGAATGTCTCAGCACAAAGCTGTCCGAATCCCTGAGCCTGTCAAAGTCCCTTCCTCAGCTGAGCCTTGGGGACAGCAGCACTTGTGATGAAGCTCCATTGCCAGCCTGACAAAGCTGTTGTTTTTTTCTTCTGTGCAGGTTTGCTCCAGGCTGGACTTCGACCCCCAGAGAAGCAGTGCTTGTTTAGACTTCAGTGGTCAACAATCCAGCGTGGGGCCCCAGAGCAAAGTCAACATTATAACATAACGGCTGTAAAACAGCCAAAAGCTTCAAAAACAACATGACACAGCAGAAATAGGAGATTTTAAAGGTTATATTTTATTTCTGGTGTTATCTGGTTCTGAGTCACAATGGAGGTTTCTAGCATGCTGTGTGGCAATGATGCAGAAGAGGAAAACCAGAGTAAGTCTGCTACACAAAGTGGAAGAGCACTGCGCTCCTCTGCAAACAGTGTGTATCAGCAAGTATAGCTGTGGTCTGTGGTCATAAAAAGAAAGTGAAAATAGAGAAAAGGGCATTGAAAAGAACTATTGGGGCTGGAAAGCCAATCCCACAAACTGGTAGGTGTGCTGAGGCAGGGGGAATTGACAAAATCTTCAGTGAGAGATCAGCCTAAGACAAAACTCATGCGGGGAGACAGCTGGAAAATCCAGAGATTTGTGCTGGTGGTGAGCAGCAGAGGAATTTTGCACCAAGAAGATGGAAAGTACGGCCCTAGATGGCTAGCAAAGCAGGAACAGGATGCTGGTGCAGAACGTAGTATGGGGCTACAAAAAGGGGAATTATCATGAAAGAAAAGCTACAAAAAGCAGAAGAGAGAAGGCAAAAGTCTAGTCTTGGTAGTGACGAGATTGTCTTCGTAAGTGAATGAAATGTATGAGTGCCTAACAAGGTGGTGTTGTACCTGTATGCAAAGATTTATGAACAGCAGCAGCAGAACTAAACAAAAAAGTTATCAGGGAACATTTGTCCCAAGGTCCAGAAAGGCAAATGTTGGATATTGCCTGATGACAAACATTGTTTTTTATTCCATGTGCTACGCAGGACACTGTATTTGTGTGCATTTCTTACATATCGTTTGGGTTTTATCTCAAGATTTACCCCAAGCAAGCAAAATAGTAAATTTTACTCAAAGGAGGTGGAAGCAGGTGCAGGTATGCTAACAGAGCTTGCTGCAGCAGCAGAAGGTGGCTGGGGCTGCTCCAGGATACAGGGAGAAGTTTATGCCCGATCCAGCTGGAAAAGAAAGCCTATTAAAAAGACTGAATATCTTCTGCTGAGATGCTGAGGTAGGATGTGCAAAATTCAGCTCTCTCACAGACATGTGCATGGCAATGGTATTTCAACACCACCACAGCAGAAACTGAGAATTTCTGTCTGAGCTTGGCAAAAATTAAGTGGAGTTTTCCATTGTGATTTGTGGCATTCCTGTACTTGCTAATCCTGTCCTTAAAACAGTTACTGCTGCACGGGTTCTTGGTAAACAGGCCTTTTGGAAAAGGAAAACTCAATGTTTTATTTACAATTAATGTTTAACACATCTGGGAAATAATTGATCACACTGCCAATAAGAGTATTTCTCAATGGCCTGAATGAGGTCCAAGCTGATTTAACAAAAAACACACGTCTGTCTTGTTCTGGATTAAAACGTGCTGTGACAGCCTGAGCCAAGCCTGGGGGAAAGCCTGGTGAGAGCAGGCTAGGAGCAGAAGACGCAGTCTCTTGTGCGTCTGGACCATCGTGCCCTCCATTAAGCTGCCCAAACGTGAGTGCTGGCACAGGGGAGGTGGGAGATGAATGAGGCAGGGCAGGACTACCTGCCTTGGTGGCACCATGTGGCTGGCCCAAGGGGCAGAGGGGTCCCTGGGGTGCAACGTTGGCACAGCAGAACTTTGGAGTAGTTTTGGCAGTGTGGCTGGGAGGAAGCGGGTCTGGTTGATACTGCTGCCAAGACAACCCATGGGAGAAGAAAATGTGGCAGCAGTGTTTGTGGCTCCCATGCTGCCCATCTACCCAGCAGCCTGTGCCCATGGCTCTGGGTCTGAGTGCTGGAAAGCAAGGGGCTGCCACGGGAAATGTCTTCACCTGCAGTGGAGCTGGGTGCAGTGACACTGGAGGGGATGGGAACACACGGTGTGCACCCACACCAGTCCCAGAACTGCCAATCTGTAACGCCTCACTTGAGGAACTGGGCAGCACTGGGCTTCACTGGTGGTAGTGCAGAGCCATCTGTGCCCCACTGCTATGAGTGATGTAGGCCAGGGGGCTTTGTCCAAGACATTTATCTTTGCAGGAGAATACCCTCGGCAACCGAGCCCTTCGTAGCCCTGTTGCAAAAGATCTGCTCAACTGGTGGAAAATGGAAAGAAAGAGGAAGTGAAAAAGAAAAGAAAAGAGGCAAGAGGATTCAGCAGTAAACATTTTTAGCCACTTCTGACCCATTGCCCTGTAGGACTTCAGAAAGCCCAGATGATCTGAAGGACTTCTGCACAACTTTGCAGGCCATGCTCACTCAGCCCAAATACCAGGGTGCTGCCACTGGTGATGAAGCACAGAGAAAGGTCCAAAGAGGTCACCTGTTGACAAGACGTTAGCCTTTTATTCCACAACCTTCTGAAGAGAATGGCTTTACGGAACAGAATCCACACACAGGATTTGGATGATGACTGCAAGGTCCAACAAGTGCACGAGGCAGAGACATGGGCAAGCATTTGCAATAATCAGGCTGTTAATCAATGACTTCCTCTTTAATCCTGAAAACAAACTAGAAGTTGTGAAATGCAGGGACACAATACGCAATAACGTGATCTAATCTGCAAAGTGACAAGGCTGAGAGTGGAAGTCCTGACAAGAGCAATGGCTCCAGCATGGCCAAAGTGGTGGGATGGTCACTTAGATTAGTGCACTGCGAGGCAGCATCCAAAGTGCGTGAAGAGCAAAGTGGTGACCTGCAGGCTGTGCAGGGTCCACCTCCTTCTGCAAGCAGGCCATGCTGAATTTCCTCCACAGGGCCTGAATGGGACAATCAGTGATGGGGCATTTGCTTGGAAGACAGAGGAGAGCAGTGAAAATCAGCTCGTGGCCATGTGAGGCGTGACCTGACAGAGGTAACCAAGGGAAGGGGAATGAGACCAGCCTGTTTCAGTTGTTCCACGGCTACAATCTGCAAAGTCCACCTAGCCTGAAGGATGCTCATGAAGATGATCGGTACCTGACCCATGGGGTATCCATCCTGCATCCCTCCCACTTGTTTCCTCTCTCCTCACCCAGCACCCACCCTCCTGGAAAGGGTGGCCATGAGTTACTGGGTTATGGGGCCACGTTTCACCAGAAAACCAGTTTGCCATAAAAAGCTGAGTGATTTTGGCCCTTCAGTAAGGAGAGATGGCTCCCAGCCAGGAACTGTGTCCTATAGAGTTCAAAGAGCTGGAGAGATTGCACCTAGAGCCAAGGGTTTGTGCAAGCCCCGTGTGGGTGGGGTGGCAGCTCGACACACTATAAGAAGCATTAGGGAACTGAACAAACAATGAACGTTGGAGCAGAGGCAGGAGAAGCAATATGGGAGAGCTTCGTGTCTGCTCCGTTCTGGTGACTGGAGCCAACCGAGGAATCGGCCTGGGGTTAGTCCGGCACCTGCTGGGGCTGCCAAACCCACCCGAGTGGGTCTTTGCAGCCTGCCGGGACCCCAAGGGAAAGCAAGCACAGGTGAGGCTGGTGGTGGTGGGGGGCAGCAGGGCAGGGCAGTGCCTGGTGCAGGAGCAGCCCCGTGGTGCGAATAGGAGATGTGTGAGGGTCTCCATCATGGGGCTGCAGCCCTGAGCCCAGTCCAGGGGCACAGAAAGCTGGGGTAGGATGACCATGGGATGAGCTGTGCCCGGGGTGCCCAGGGCTCCTCGGAGCCAGGCAGGGAGCTTCTGCTGCTGGGGCAGGTGATGGCCATGGTGGGCAGGGCGAGACACGAGGCTTGTGGGGTGTGCGGGATGCGCAGAGACCTGTCCACAGGGAGCAGGTTGGCAGAGCAGGGTGCTGGGTGTGAGGCGGTGCTGGATCAAAGCCGAGCCTCTGTGCAGCCAGCCCTGCCTCTTTGTGCCCACGTTGTGCCGTCTCTTTCAGGAGCTGCAGAACTTGGCTTCCAAGCACCCCAACCTGGTCATCGTCCCACTCGGTAGGTGCCCAGGCTGTGCCCCGAGGCTGAGGGTCCCTTGCCTGGGCTCCCTGCTCTTGCCTGGGCTCTCTGCTCTCCCTCTCCACCACACCCCCGGGGTGGGGGCTCCATCTCCCAGCACCACGTGTGGTGGCAGCTGCCGAGGGGATCGGATGCTCACCTCCCCACCTTGGCTCTGCAGAAGTCACCAAGCCCGCCAGCATCAAGGCAGCTGCAGCCAGCATCGGGGAGCGCCTCAAGGACTCGGGTCTCAACCTCCTCATCAACAATGCTGGCATGCTGGTTTACAAGACGCTTGACACTGAGACACAGGAGGACATGGCCCAGGTGTACGCCACCAACACCATTGGGCCCCTGCTGCTGAGCCAGGTGAGGCCCCCACCACAGCTCCAGGAACATCCCTGCCCCTTGGATCTCCCAGGGGGACGGAAAGGGCTGGTGGGACAGGGCCCCTGCTGGGTCTTTGACCTCATGACAAGCCAACACACTTCAGGTCTTACTCTGGCCTCCTGATGCAAGAAGCAGGTGCCCAAAGTAGTCCTGGAAATGCTGAGCACAGTGAACGCTTTCTGGTTTGACTACGGTGGGCAGCAGGCTGAGGGCTCTGGCACTTTGGAGCCTGGGGCCCCTCCACTGGGAAGGATCAGAGTGCAGAGGTGTGGGACCATGTTAAAGAGCAGAACCTCCCGTTTTGAGCCAGAGGGAAACAGAATTTACCCATTGACTTGGTGCTGAGCACTGATGGGTGACTAAGTGCTATTGTGGTCTGCCCAAAGAGGTTATGGAGTGTCCCTCCATGGAAATATTCAGAAGTCACTTGGACATGGTCCTGGACTACTGGCTCTAGGTGGCTTGAGTAGTCCAGATGACCTCCAAAGATCTCTGCCTCCCACAACAATATTGTGATTCTGGGCTTCTGATGTGACCTTCGATGTAAGGAACTAATTCTCTCAATGAACCTCTTTTTTGCACGCTCCTCCTTCCCCTTCTCACAGGAATTCCTGCCCCTGCTGAAGAAGGCTGCCCAAGGGAGCCCAGGCTCCGGGCTGAGCTGCAGCAAGGCAGCCATCATCAACATTTCCAGCGTTGGCGGTTCTATCAAGGAAGTCCATATGTGGAAATCTGCACAATGTGTCTCATATCGCTGCAGCAAGGTATGTGCAGTGCTGGGCACGAACCCAACCTTCTTTTTTTAACCAAAGCCTGCATAAGCCCTCCAGAGTCATCTCCGGCAGTCCCTATAATAGCCTCCAGCATGGCTGAGCTCCAGTCGGTCACTGGTTCCCTCTCAAGGCACATCCCTGTGCCCGGTCCCAGACCTAATCAAGAGGATCTTCATAGGACAGAGCTGTTGCAGGGAACTGGTCCTGCCTGCCCCGGCTGTGGGGTCTGCACGTGTCCCCGTGCAGGCACCTTCTCCTCCCCACCCTGATCCCTGCGGTGTCTCCTTGCAGGCTGCTCTGAACATGCTCACCAAGTGCCAGTCCTTGGGCTATCGGGAACACGGCATCCTCTGTGCTGTTTTTCATCCTGGCTGGGTACAGACAGATATGGGGAACACAGCTGGAGACAAGGTAGGAGCTTTACTATGGTGGGTCCATCCAAGCCCCTGTGCTGGTTTTCCATGGGAGGCTGTTGTCACCCCGAGCTACATGCTTTCTCTGCCCCTGCAGCCCCCCGTGACAGTAGATGAGAGCGTAGGAGGGATGCTAAAGGTGATGTCCTCCCTCTCTGAGAAGGACACCGGGACCTTCCTGGACTGGGAAGGGAAAGTAGTGCCCTGGTGAGATGCTGGCCCAGCCTCATGCCCGGATCCTGGCAGCGGCCCCTCTGCTGCTGCCCAACCTCCCCCACATCCTCAATAAACTCTTTTCTTAAAACAGTAGTGTTGCCTTATCTGTCTGTGCACTCAATGGACTCTGCCACACATTGTGAGTCTGTGGAGTTGGGCTCCCCAGAGCTGGGGGCCACATGGGTGATTTGGGAGCACAAGATTCATCCACTGAAAGGTCCCAGTGGGTGCCCAGGTAGCTGAGGGCACAGAGCAACTGGTGGTCGGTGCAGGCAGTTGGGGTGCAGGGCACTGTGCAGCCACACATCGGGTGGGGGCCCGCAGCAGCAGAGGACCCAGCACCGCTGCCCCTTCCCTGCACAGCATGGTGGTACCTGCCCTGTCCCCACATTGGTCTTCACCCAGACAGGATGGCTTGCCACACAAAAGAGTCCCTTGTCCCTGAGCTCTGCAGCCAGGCACCTGGTCACCATGTTCTGGGCAGCCTGGAAGAGGCACGGCCATGCCAGCACCACACTGGGCTCAGGGAGCTGGGTACACGTGGGTGGGAGGGGAACATTTTGCAGCTGAAGGGCTGTGGAGGTGGGAAATGGGCTTTGCCCTGTAGTGAAGCATGGGCACAGCCTGGGCTGGTGCTCTGTGTGCTCACACTTGGAGGACCAGGCTGGGGATGGGTGGCCTGGGGCAGGTGGGGGGGTCCCATGAGCTCCTCTCCATGGTCCCCAGCGCCTCCCCCAGCCCCTCACCTTGCTGGCACGGTACGGGTACATGGGGGCCTCCAGCACCCCAATGCACAGCCCGATGGAGCCCACTTTGGAGGACACGTTGACGATCGCGGCCCTGCTGCAGCTCAGCCCTGTCTTCTGTGCACTTTTACCACCCTAGAATCAGAGGTGGAGCGGAGTTTTGACTCAGGACATGCAATCCAGGAGTCATCTAGGTTGGAAAAGACCTTCAGGATCATCATATCCAACTGTCAACCAGACCCAGCCTGACCGATTCAAGTCCCATCACTAAAACATGATCCTTAGTGCCACGACCCTATGTCTCTTAAATACCTCCTGGGATGGGAAATCTACCACTTCCCTGGGAAGCCCATTTCAAACCTTGGGCAATTTCCCAGCCACTCCTCCCCGGGCCTGTACCGCGGCACGGGGTTGTTGGGACCCACACGCAGCATCCAGCACTTGCTCTTGTTGGATGTCTTGAGGTTGGACTTGGTCCATCAACCCAGCCTGTCCGGATCCCTCTGCAGAGCCTTCCTGCCCTCATGGAGTTTGACAGTGCCACCTACCTTGGTGTCACCTGTGAACTTAGTGAGGGTGCACTCCATCCCCTCCTCCTGATTACTGCTAAAATTGTGGAACAAAACTGGCCCCAAGAATGAGCCCTGGGGAACGCCAGTGGTGACTGGCCACCAGCTGGTTTTAACCCCATTCCCTGGGAGCCTTTGAGCCAGTTTTGCAGCCAGCGAGCCACACACCTGTCTGAGCCCTGAGCCACCAGCTTCTCCAGGAGAATACTGTGGGAGATGGTGGCAAATACATGACTAAAATCCAGGTAAACAACATCCACAACTTTGCCCTCATCAGCTATTTTTCTCCCTGCACAGACTGACCACAGCTTGGCAGTCCTCCTGTGTTGCCTGCCCCTTTTTCCAAAGTCCGTAGACTCTCTTTTCCTTCCTAAGTTCCAGAAGAAGCCCTCTGGTCAGCCAGGGTGGCCTTCTCCCCCAGTGGCTCCACCGTTGGTGCTTTGGGATGTCCTGCTCCTGTGCATTTAACATTACATTCTTGAAGAATGTCCAACCTCCCTGGACCCCTTTGCCTCTCAGAACCACCTCCCGGGGGACTCTGTCAGCCAGGTCTCTAAATTGGCCAAAGTCTGCCCTCTGGAAATCAAAGGGCAATCCCAAGCACAAATACAGGCAACAAGAGCCAGCAATGTGCGCTTGCAGCCCTCTCTATTCTGCTCTTGTGAAGACCCCACCTGGAGCCTTGCATTCAGGTCTGGAGCCCCCAGCACAAGAAGGGCATGGAAGTATTAGATCAAGTCCAGAGGTGGGCCACAAAGATGATCAAGGAGCTGGGGCACCTCTCCTATGAAGACAGGCTGAAGGAGTTGGGGTTGTTCAGCCCAGAGAAGAGAAGGCTCTGAGGAGACCTTCAGTACCTAAAGGGGGTCTACAGGAAAGCTGGGGAGGGACTCTTAATGGGACAAGGAGTAATTGCTTTGAACTAAAAGAGGATAGGTTTAGATTAGATATAAGGAAGAAATTCTTTACTATGAGGGTGGTAAGGCACTGGAACAGGTTGCCCAGAGAAGCTATGGATGCCCCGTTTCTGGAAATGTTGGATGGGGCTTTGAGCAACCTGTTCTAGTGGGAGGTGTCCCTGCCCATGGCAGGGGGGTTGAAATCAAATGATCATTAAGGTCCCTTCCAACCCAAATCATTCTGATTTTATGTTCTGCTAACTGCCTTCCTAACTTCACTAGGGATCAAAAACGCTGTCATTTTGATCACTGTGCCCAAGATAACCTCCAACCATCCCATCACCGACAAGTCCTTGCCTGTTTGCAAATCACAGGTCAAGTGGGGCACCTTCCCCAATTGGCTTCCTCACCATCTGAGTCTTCTGTCACCCACCCTTATCCTTTTTAGGTAAGTTCTGTGTCCCTGTGTGTTCTTTATGGCTTCCTCACTTTCTCCATATGTGGTTTTGCACTGGAAAATGGCCTTGAACAGATACCTCTGGAGCAAACACTGACCTTCTACACACCTTACAAGCTGAGTTTGCCATAAAAAGCAAAGCGATTTTTGTTTGTTAGTAAGGAGAGATGGCTCCCAGCCAGAAACTGTGTCCTAGAGAGTTCAAAGAGCTGGAGAGATTGCACCTAGAGCCAAGGGTTTGTGCAAGCCCCGTGTGGGTGGGGTGGCAGCTCGACACACTATAAGAAGCATTAGGGAACTGAACAAACAATGAACGTTGGAGCAGAGGCAGGAGAAACAATATGGGAGAGCTTCGTGTCCGCTCCGTTCTGGTGACTGGAGCCAACCGAGGAATCGGCCTGGGGTTAGTCCAGCACCTGCTGGGGCTGCCAAATCCACCCGAGTGGGTCTTTGCAGCCTGCCGGGACCCCAAGGGACAGCGAGCACAGGTGAGGCTGGTGGCGGTGGGGGACAGCAGGGCAGGGCAGCGCCCGGTGCAAGGCAGGATTGTGTGAGGGTCTCCATCACGGGGGCTGCAGCCCTGAGCCCAGTCCAGGGGCACAGAAAGCTGGGGTAGGACGGCCATGGGATGAGCTGTGCCTGGGGTGCCCAGGGCTCCTTGGAGCTGGGCAGGGAGCTTCTGCTGCTGGGGCAGGTGATGGCCATGGTGGGCAGGGAGAAATGTGTGGTGTATGGAGGGAACAGGACACTGGGTGTGAGGCAGTGCTGGGACAAGGCTGAGCCTCTGTGCAGCTGGTCCTGCCTCTCCATGCCCACATCATCCTGTCTCTTTCAGGAGCTGCAGAACTTGGCTTCCAAGCACCCCAACCTGGTCATCGTCCCGCTCGGTAAATGCTGCAGCTATGCCCTGCAGATGAGGGTCCCTTGCCTGGGCTCCCTGCACTGCACACACCACTGTGGCCCCCAGCACCATGCGTGGTGGCAGTCCCTGATGGGATCGGGTGCTCACCTCCTCACCTTGGCCCCGCAGAAGTCACCGAGCCCGCCAGCATCAAGGCGGCTGCAGCCAGCGTCGGGGAGCGCCTCAAGGACTCGGGTCTCAACCTCCTCATCAACAATGCCGGGATTGGAAATAACAGTTCTCTTGACAACGTGACACAGGAGGACTTGGCCCAGATGTATGCCACCAACACCATTGGGCCCCTGCTGCTGAGCCAGGTGAGGCCCCCACCACAGCTCCAGGAACATCCCTGCCCCTTGGATCTCCCAGGGGGACGGAAAGGGCCGGTGGGACAGGGCCCAGCTCCGCTCTTGTGCTGGTGACGGGCCCGGCACTCCCGAGCTGCCACAAGAAGCTGGTGGAACCGACTGGGGCTGGTGCTGAGGGGCAGGGGGAAGAGGAAGGCGGCTGCTGGCGGTGCTGGTGGCGGCGCTGCCCGCTGTGGAAGGAGCCGGTCCTCTCCCCTGCACCGCCTCTGTGTGGACCCCCCGCTTCTCCTCTCCTCACAGGCGTTCCTGCCCCTGCTGAAGAAGGCTGCCCAGGGGAGCCCGGGCTCAGGGCTGAGCTGCAGCAAGGCAGCCATCATCAACATGTCCAGCTATGCTGGCTCCATTCAGGATGTCTATGTCTGGGAATATGGACAAGCTATTTCATATCGCTGCAGCAAGGTACTGCTGGGCATGAACCAGGACATTTTCCCTTCTGAAGGATCTTGCACACCTCCCAGCCTTCCCCTCAGTCCCTGCAACTCTCACCGCTGCGGCTGAGCCCCAGTCAGTCACTGTTTTCCTGCCATGGCACATTTCTGTGCCTGGTCCCTGGCCAGGCCACAGAAAGCCTTGTCAGGACAGGTTCTTGCCTGGGCTGGGCATCTGCATGGGGAGAGTGCTGTGGGGTCTGCATGTGTCCCTGTCTTCTTCTCCACCCTGATCCCTGAGGTGTCTCCTTGCAGGCTGCTCTGAACATGCTCACCAAGTGCCAGTCCTTGGGCTACCGGGAACACGGCATCCTCTGTGCTGCTTTCCATCCTGGCTGGGTGATAACAGACATGGGAGGCACAATAGAAGATAAGGTAGGAGAGTTTTTGGAAGAACCTCTTGTTTTGGGAATGTAGAGCCTGCTGTGGATTGAACACTCCCGTACATGCTGGGATGTGGGATAACTCTTTGGAAGATACCCTGAGGCATATGAGGGGATGAGATGACAAGACAAGGACTCTTCTTGTTTTGTGCTGGCCTTTCCTTCTTTACCCTAGAGAGCCCCAAGCCCTTGTGCAGGGAGGCAGTGATCCAAGCAGGCACCAGGGCAGACCCTGGCCACTCCTTGGGCACACACAGTTGTGTTTCTGTCCCCACAGACCCGTGTGACAGTGGATGTGAGTGTGCGGGGGATGCTGAAGGTGATGTCCTCCCTCTCTGAGAAGGACACCGGGACCTTCCTGGACTGGGAAGGGAAAGTTCTGCCCTGGTGAGGCGCTGGCCCAGCCTCATGCCCGGATCCTGGCAGTGGTCCCTTTGCAGCTACACTGAGTTGTGCCTGTGTCTTAATAAACTCATATCTGTAAGAAATAACAGCACTGTGTGAGCCTTCTTGTTGCTTGCCTTTTAACTACCATTGTGACAGTCTTCACTAATGCTTTGGGAGAATTTCTCGGAGTTATTTTGCAAGTAACTGAGCTCGGTTGGTCGGATTGGCAGATTTCTGACTAGGGACCTGGCCATCATCCTGGTAGGGTTTTGTGCCTGGGCACAGAGGCTCCTACCCCTGGTTCTCTATAGTCCCTCATCTCCCAGGTGTCTTGCAGGAACATTAGCAAGAGTGCATCTTCATAATACATCTATACCAGGTGTGCCATGAAAAGAGAGGCTTGTGTTGTGTGTAACACCAGTTTGCCTCCCCAAGGAGAAGCACCACTAGATTCCGAGTTTCTTTTGCAGTAACAGCAGAGCAGTGATTCTCATGGAAGATGAGAGTAGAAGCAAGGAATTAAGCAACAAAACCTGCTTGCAAAAGTAGCTTAATTTAAATAATCATTGATTTGTGATGATGTTACATGGATTCATCATGCTTGTACACAAACCTTCAAGGACTCTTTTATTGTCACTGTCCACTAGCTTGACCTTACTGTACCCACTGGATTAATGTTTAACACTAATTTCCTGCACCATTTGCTCTGGGAAAGCAGTGCCAAGAAAAACTTTCTTGACTGAAGTGGGAATCACTGGGACAGATCTTGCTTAAGTGGTGATAACGCAGTGTATGAGCAACTATTGGAGGCAACAGAACAGGCCATGGCTTGCAAGAACTGCCACAGAAATCATACATGAAGCCTCACAGCCTACAGTTGTCTGCAACAAAACTGTGTGCTCATGACAAATTAGAGGGCAGCTTAGCAAACCAGAAGTATTTCTGGAATTCCTTTCAAAATGAGGAAGCAAGAAGGCAATAAAGAATCTAGGAACTCTGGGTGTGAAATGCCATGTCATCACTCAGCTGAACACCTGGGGACGTCATCCCTGAGACAAGGGCAAGACCACTTACCCTAGCTGCTACTACAAATCTAGATTTGCCAGCCAAGAGGAGAAATAGCAAGAGCATCTGGCATATTAAAACAGAAGAAACTACAGCTTTCATGAGGAAATGTGCAATCTCACACAACCAGTAGCAGAGGGAGCAGCACAGGAGGGTCCAGCAACTGAGGTGGCTGGATTTGGAAGAGCAAGATGGCATAGCCCCACAGTAACAGAGCAGACTTAGATTTTGGCACAAAGCAGGCAGGAGTAAACAATCTCCTCCACCCTCAATGAATGTCTGGGCCACATCCAGCAGGGCATATGCTATCTCAGAGAGTTCTCCACCTAAAACCATCTCCTGGTGGAAATAGGATAGGCAAAAGTCTTGTGATGGCAGAAAAGAGCTTCTCTGGGTTGAGTCCACAGTCTGGAATAAACAAAACCAAACCTGAGCACCAGACCGATACCATGAATTTCAACTTCTTCTTCCATTTGTCCCTTCAGCACCTAGAAATGCCCTGGATGGCACATACATATGGATAAGACTAAAGTGGATAACTGGAGTTTGTTTTCTTTAAAACAGCCTGTAAAGTGTATGTTTTAGATTCATGGCTAACATGTCATCGATAACACACCACTGTTTTGGCTGTTTGCTGAGTGGTGTTCGCACAGCAACAAGGTTGTCCAGACACACACACATTAGCCCCTTGCTTCACTTATTTTTTGCTAATATCAATTCCAAAATTCTGCTCACTTGAGACTGGTCGTCAGATTTCCCTGGGTCAAAGGACAAGTTCCTCTATTAGTTTCCCAATAGTTGGACTAGAGAACCAGAAGAGGGATTTTCAAGCATTTTCTTCTTATTATTATTCTGACCTCCCTGTGTCATTTGATACAGCCTGACTCACCCTTCCTTTTAACAGACTGGCATTTCAGGGGTGATTCCCATTAAGGCTGCCCAATTCGGCAGCCCTTGAGCCCTTATTGTGCTCCATGGGCTCCACCACATAACATTGAGGCTCGGCTCTTTGGTCCCCCAGGCGCTGATTTGGCAAGAGTTTTGTTTTCCCTCCTGCTGTTGCTAAACACAGACACCATGCCCTGGGGTACGTCATTTTGTCCATAAAGGACATCTTGGACAGCCAGTGTCAGTGTCCACGTGGAAAACCCAACAGGAGCAGTCCAGGGAGGGGAAGGACATCTCCCATAGCTGTTCTGCATCAAATGCCACTGTGGTCATCCAGACCTGGGGTGGTGGGGGAGCACCTCTGTCTCCAGCAGTGCCCTTTCATAGCAGGGTAGAAGGAGGCTGTTAAATCAGGCTTAGGTTCAGGTGATGAGATGGGGACAGACGGTCTGTTGCCAAAATCAGAATCATCATCCTCATTATCAGTTCTTGGTGCCTGTAGCTTTTCAATGGTCTCACTCTTGGAGACTGGCCATGTACACTTTGTCTAGCTGTCATAAAGCCAGAGATCTGTGGTTAGTTTCTACTTCTCAAAGTATTTACTCTTAACATGACTACAAGATTCAAAGGCAGCCACTAGAGCTTGTTGTAAAGCGCCTTGACCTTTCTTGCCTTTAGGAAAAACAGGCGGAGCTTTCCTCCTGCTTTTAGCAACGTGTCTGTGAACACCAATGTCTCCTCTCTGTTTTTTTTTGTTATTCCAGCTGGAACAGCCAATAGCAGTTGCCAATTTCTACTTTCTCAGGATGGTTTTCCCTTTCCCAGACCATTTTCTTGCCTCTCCAGTTGATCAGTAGTGTTTTGTTCTTGCACCTGACAAGGCTATCCCAGGAAGGACTCTGCTGCTTCAGGGAGCACAGAAGAGCTGGGGGGAGAGGAAGGTCTGGCAGCCGTTTCTGAATGAGAGGCTACCAGAGGGGTTTTTGGCAGCACATGTGCACAGCAAATTCTGCTTCAGAGACCCCTGGATCCCGTGTTTGCCCCTGCCGCAGAGCCCTTAGCCCACCCCGGTGTTGTCTGGGTTTAGCAGTGAATTTTGCAGCCTCATTGCCATGCTGAGGAGGAGGGGGGACGGCGGCACCCCATCCCACAGACAGCCTGGAGAAGGAAGATCAAGGTGAGGAGAGCCTCACCACCAGCACTCCCTGGGGAACGGGGTTTTGGCTGCAGCACCTCCGGTGATGCAGAACTTCATGGCAGAGGTGAAACCCACTCCGTGCTGAGGAATGATCCTGACACGCTGCAGCTCTGGCAAGCGGAGGGGTCAGGGGCACCGAAAGGCACATGGAGATCCCTGTGGTGCGCCAGGAGGTCTTCGGATGGAGAAAGTGTTTTAAACCACTGCCTCGAGCCTTTAGCAGCCTTCAGGCCATCGAAACGTGGAGTTCCCTTTGTCTTAGTGCCCCCTCCTGTCAGCTGTGCAGAACTCACTTCGGACAGCAGCTTTCGGAAAAGAAATTAGAAGTAGCTGAGCAAGGTAGGTCCCCCTGGGAAAGGCACTCGGGGCTCAGCTGGCGAAGGAGCCACTTGTGCATGGGAAGGGGAGGGGAGGCTTTTTATTTGCAGACTGGTTTTTGTTTTTTGTTGTTTAATTCATACCTTATTCAATTTAGAAAGCAAACAGAGCTAGGAGTAAAAAATGAGGAAATGGTTCCACCAGGGAGCTGTGCTGCAGCTGTGGGAGGGGATGGGTGGCCACGGTGGGCTCAGGGCAGCAGCTGGGTCCTCATTTTGGGCAGGGGAGGTGCCACCAAGGAGCCCTGGGCACTGGGGATGCTCCTGGGCAGGTGCCCATTTCTTTCTCCTTTTTTGAGAGCAAACTGTGGAAGTGAAGGAGCTAGAAATAGAAACAAAGGGCAAAATTCATTGCTCATTTACCTTTAGGATTTGCAGTTTGTAGGGAACTACTTGCATACTCCTCCAATCTTCATATACTATTTTATTGCATATACATATTTCCTTACTCATACAAAGTTCCTAAAGCATTTTCCTTTCTAAATATAATGCAGAAGGAAGAGAATAAAAATAATCTACAGAAGTTGTCTTTTAGCACCAGAAGCACCTGTTCTACTTTTACACAGCTGAGACACAGAATGGAAATACAAGATGTCTTCATCCTTTAATTTATTTTTTTTTTCCCAGAAAGCCGGGTTTGGAGATAAGGCCATTAAGCTTATCTGAAGAATAACACACTGAACTTGGATAATTGATGTATGTTCACGTTGAAAAAAATCCTTGTGCAAAAACGTCAAAATCCCCAAAGGGATATTTTTCATCCAGAATTACTCAGCTTTCTCTTAAAGAGTTTATATCTTGCCAAAATAATCTGAGATTGATACACACGTGTGCAGCGCAGTTCAGGTGGCCCCGTGTGTCACTGCAGCCTCTGCTCTCACACAAAGACTTTTTGCCTTGATGTGGAGGAGGGCTCTGTTTTGCCTAAATGGGTTTGGGGTGCTGGGCAACCCCACGGCAAACTGCTCCAGCACCAAACCTTCCTGAGAGGTGAGGGAGCAGGAGAAGGTGAGCAGGAAGGACTGAGAAAAGTAGAGAAAGGAGAAGAAGGAGGTGAAGACGATGTCCAGTCTCAAATCAATGGATTGTGCCAATGCATGGGATAATTTAATGGACAAGGCCACTGTAGGATGACAGCTCCAATGCAGAAGGTGGTACCCAGGGATGAGGCCACCTCAGGAGGGGACAGACTGAGGAATGAGGACATCCCAGAAGGAAAGTCCAATAACATACAATAATTAGGGAAAATCCCAGTGGCTGAGGACAGTGCAGACAGATGAGATGGTCCCAGGGGAAACGGCTCCAGGGTCTGAGAGCTCCGTGGGTAGGGACAGCCCGAGCAGATATCCAGACACCAGCCCCAAAGCCACACAGCTTGACCTCCCTGGTCGACCTCCAGGGTCATCCCTGAGCCCCCCAACTCCAACCTGACCTCCGTGGGGTTCTTCAAGGGGCCAAACCCTTTGTAGACCCTTCAGATCTTTACACACTCCGCTCAGCCTGGTCCTGGACAGGGTTGGGATGAGAACAGGTTCTGTGGAGAGCATCTACAGGCAGCTGGAGGAACTGTTCTGGTGTCCTGCGGGCATCCCAGCCCTCCACACATCCACCAAGATCCCTGTCCATCCTACAGAACCTTCTCCACAGCCAGAGCCCCAGTGTCAAAGTAGACTTTGGGAGATCTCAGGAGCTGGTTTCTCTTCTGCTGTCCTAAATCCTGTTTCTCATGAGCACTTACTGCCCACCCACCCCTCACCCAAAAAGCAGGGGCTCCATCGAAAACAGCACTCTCAGAGAGATGAAGGGGGGAAAGTGCTTCTTTGTTTTGGCCCTGCTTTTCAACCAGCCTCAGGCACAGGGTGCTGGAGCTGAGTTTTTGGGTGAGGGTGGTCTCGTATGGCTGCAAAGGTGGAGCCAGGGGGCAGCAGGAACCTCCTCAACCCAACCTCCAGCTCCAAGTGGAAGGTGTCTGTTCCCCTTCTCTGGCAGCCTCACCACAGAGACCTGAGCAAAGTCCTTGAAGCCCTCCCAGTGCTTGGTGGGCTCTTCCTCTGAGGGTGTGCATGAGGGAAAAGAGGCAGGAGAGGGTGCCTGGGGCAGGCTGCAGCCCCCCCAGCCCTCGGGCTCCCCTTGCTCACGCCTAAAGGATAAAGCTTTCGCCTGAACAGGGGCTTGAACCCTGGACCCTCAGATTAAAAGTCTGATGCTCTCCCAACTGAGCTATCCAGGCTCACGTTTGGGATTTTGGGTGATGCTTAGAACAGCCCCGTGAGCCCCCCGTGTCCCTGTGCCAGCAGGGGGATGAGGTGGGAACTCGCTGCTCCCACCAGGCTGCCCCCAGAGCCCCTCTCCATGTCCCGGGACACGCCGTGAAGGCCCAGTGTGGCCTCCCCCAGCTCTGCCCCTTGTCCCAGCACCGCGGGATGCCCGAGGGCAGCCGTGGGGCCTCTGAGGGAGCCAGGGGGGAACACGGCCCAAGGCACGTGGCGGTCACCGTCCCCGCACACAGCTCGGGCACCATGAGGCCATGGGTTGAGCCACCAGGTCTGCTCACACCCGCGGGCAGGGCTCCGGGCATGCAGAGAGTCCATGGCACGTCTGCAAGGCTGGGCCTTCGTCCCTCCCCGTCCCTCCTCCCCATCACGGCCAGCCCCTTGCTGCTCTCCCCTCCCCTGCGGCCCCAGCGCCTCTGCCTGGACCTGCGTAAAAATATAAAAGGCTGTTTGCTTGGCGACGTCCTCCGGAGGGAAGCCCAGCCAAGCTGGCCATGGGGAGGACGGGCGCTGGGTTTGCGCTGCTGACGCTGCTGCTGCTGCTCCCGCAGCCCGCGTCCCAGTTCTGGCTCTTCAATGTCCTCTTCCCACCCACCTCCACCCCAGAGGCACCCCCGACCAACAGCACGCCGCCCGTGGTGCTCGGTAAGGTCACATCAGCCCGCCTGCCAGGGTGCTGGCGGTGAGGCCGGGGCACTTTGCAGTCTCTGCCCATCTTATCAGAGACCCCAGCATGGTTGAGGGGGGGGTCAGGGCTTGCTCTGCTCGGGGAGGGGTCAGGGACAGAGGTTCAGGGGGCTGTGGATCCCCAGTGCTGTTCCAGCAGGATGGGATCTACCACCCCTGGCTCCCCTGATGTCTGCCCCATGCTTTTCGCTTCTCCCCAGTGATGGTTGCTCCATCCCCTAATGCTGCAGGGGGGTGTCCGCCCCACATCAGACCACCCTGCTGGGGCCATGGCAATACCAGAGGTGCACGGAGAGGCAAAAGGAGAGGTTGGGGCATCACCTAGGGACGTGGGGATGGAGCACCAGTCCTGCTGCCTGGCCAGGGCTGTTTGCAAACAGCTCCTGGTGGTGCACGGCTGTGGCCAGCCTTCCTGTGCCCCCTGCGCCGTCTCCGGGGACTTGGCATGGGATTTTGGCACTGTTCTGAGCAGAAGGGTTATTTTTCTCTCTCTCTCTTTTTCTTTTTTAATCAAACGGAGTTTCCCTTTTAAAAAGAGAAGAGAAAAAGCAGAACATCTGGTGGATGACCCTTTGAGCACCCATGCCCATGGAGTTCTGCTTGCGCCAGGGCAGCCCGCACCGAGCACCGCAGCCTGGCAGGGGTGGCTGTGCCCCCAGCCCCTGGCACGGCATGGTTGGAGGGACAGTGCCTGCAGCCAGGTGGCCCCAGTGGCTGTCACCACGTAGGGCAGGGGGTGGCGTGGCACCGTCCCCTCTTCTCAGGATGGCCTGCAGCAAGAAGAACATCTCCAACACCCTTTCACCTGGCTGCAGCTTGCTCAGACCCCCATGCAGCCCCGGTCCATGCCCCCCCAGGACCTCCCTTTCTTCCCATCCCAGCAGGGGTTCCTGGCTCTGCCCTGCACCCCAGCACCGAGGTCACCCCTGTGCTGTGCCCAGGCCACGGTGCCAGGGTGGTCGGGACACCATGGGCATGCAGCCCATCCCCCTGGGCTGAAACCCAAGGGCCAGAAACCCCCAGTGCCCTTGGGACCCACGATAACCCCTCCGCCCCCACAGGAGCTCCCTTAATAATTACCTAATGTCCTCTCCGAGGCGAGGCAGAGCTCAGGAATACGCACACCGGGGCTGCTGGCTGCCCTGGGGGAAGGGGGTTGGGGTGCCCCCAGCATCCTGGAGCTGCCCCATGGGACTGGGGGTGACCTCTTGCCCCAGAAGCTGTCACCCGCTCTGCTCGCCCCCTGGGCAGGTCCAGCAGCCCTCTGCCCTCTCCCCATCCCATGCCTGGGCTCTCCACCAGCATCCACTTGTTTACAGGGAAGGATGTGCTGATCCTCACCGTCTAAAGGCAGGATTAGACCTTCCCCGTATCCACAGGGAGCCTCCACCAGGGTGAAGGAGCCGTGAAGCAGGTTGAGCAAGGCAACCAGCAGATCCCATTCCCCCCTTGCGTGGGACGAGGCTTTTGGATGTCCCCGCATCCCAGGGAATGCTCTGCCATGCCGTGGAGCTGTGGCTGTGGTGGGTGGGATGAGGCTGGAGCATCTCTGGGCCAAGCTGGCCTTGCACCCCGCTGCAGGGACACTGCTGTGGCTGTCCCAAACCCGTGTCCTTGACACAGTTGGGGTCCTGCAAGGGCTGTCGGGTTCACTCAGCACCCAGTGCTCCCATCCCACCAGCCTGGCAGCCACTGTCCCCTGTGGTCCCTTCACTTCTCATCCTTGTCCAGTGCTTTGGGGCAGGTCTCAGATCCTGAATGGTGGCCGGGAGCAGTCTCCGTAGCGAGTGTCCCCTGTCCCTGCCAGAGAACCACAGCGCAGGTCCCAGAGGCAGAGCCCAGCTCACATGTGGCAGGCAGTGAACTTGGTTAAAACGGGGTTGTGTTTACCCTGTGTGATATTTGCACTGAATTCCCACAGGGAACGGTTCCGAATCATTTCAGGGACCTTGCTCAGCCTACATGGAGGGTTTAAAGTTCAGGAAAACAGTGCGTGGGCCTTGGGCATCAGCACTGGGACAACTTTCACCCTGGACACCTCCCCAGGGCCTATGCTGCCCTGGGCAAACCGATGGGTGTGATTTGTAGGGCAGGGGACACGGTGGGGCTGGGCAGCCCCAAGGAGCTCCAGCTCTGTCCCTCTGGAGGATAGGAGCAGAGGAGCTTCTCTGGAGGAGAGGAGCATGGAAAGGCAGCCACGCAGGGGGAGATGCACCAGGCTGCTTCGTGCTGGTGTATCTCCACGTGCTTGGGTGGGTGCTGGTGGCAGCTCTCAGCTGGGTGTCGCAGGGCAGAGCACACATGGTGGGGAGAGGTGGCTCAGTGGTCCCCAGGGATGTGCTTTTAGCACGCTGCCACCACGTTTGTGCGCACCCCGTATCTCCAAGTGCCCTCAGATGTGTTGTGTTTGGCAGGGACCAGGGCCTGGGCAGGTTGTTTTCCGTGGGTGCTGCCTCCAACAGCATCCAACAGCAGGTCCCTGGGTGTCCCCAGCCAGGCAGCCCCAGGGGAGGATGGAGGCTAGGGAAGCACGGGGCCAGGCAGCCCTAAGAGATGGGGTCTAGCTGACCCTGGCCTCTTTCTGTGGTGCCTCCAGTGCCCGGGTGTCTTGGGAACCAGCTGGAAGCCAAGCTGGACAAGCCAGATGTGGTGAACTGGATGTGCTACCGTAAAACTGAGGACTATTTCACCATCTGGCTCAACCTCAACACATTCCTGCCAGTGGGAGTTGACTGCTGGATCGATAACACCAGGTACCGCTCACCCCCACCCCGGGAGGTCCCCAGGGAAATGACCTACCAGGGATCTCCCTCCCCTCTCCTCCCTCTCTGGCCTTGACCCAGCACACACACAGTCCTGCCTGGACTGTGCATTCTGAACGCAGCTCTCACCGGTGCTTTCCAAACGCCTTCCCCTTTTCCACATCCCCACCATGTGCTCGTGCCAGCCAGACTGTCCTCAGCACCTCCTAGAGACTTGGGAGCAGCCCCTGGGGCCAAGCTGCCACCTGGTGATCTCTACCCTGTCCCCAATGGACGTGGCCCTGCTCCTACCTTCTCTCCTGTCCCTGCAGGGTGGTGTACAACCGAACCTCCCGGAAAATGTCCAACGCCCCTGGGGTGCACATCCGTGTACCTGGCTTCGGCAAGACCTATTCTGTGGAATACCTGGACCAGAGCAAACTGGCAGGTGAGAGGAGCCAGCTTCGTGGAGAGGCACGGGATGTCCAGGGCTCCCAAACACCCTTCAGCAGAGGGCACCCAGGAGGGAGGGACGCTGACCCCAGGGACACGTTCCCTTCTCACCCCGAGTGCCTTGACCCCAGCACGTCACGCCTCCGGGACGCACAGGGCCACTATCTCTGACCGGAACGATCGAGCTTATCAGAGGGAATTCTGGCTGTCAATAGGATCAGGGTGGAAAAAGGATAACAGGAGAAGACCGCAGACCTAATTCCCACCTGTTCTCTCTCCGCAGGTTACCTGCACACCCTGGTGCAGAACCTGGTGAACAACGGCTACGTGAGGGACCAGACGGTTCGGGCAGCCCCCTATGACTGGAGGGTCGGGCCCCGTAAGTGTAGGGTTGTGACCAGGTCATGCATGCAGGGAGGGAGGCAGGATGGCTCTCGGTGAGCAGGCCAGCATGCTGTGGGGTGCTTCAGCACGGAGGAACCCCTGGACAGGGCTGTGTGTGTCAGTGAGTGCTTGGCCACCAGCAGCACTCTAATGCGAATGTGCCTGGTGGCATTTCTGCTGGCACTTCTCTCCAGCTGGGGCTCTTGGGGTCAGCCCTGAGCTGCCCAAGAGCTGGTGCCTCTCTCACCCACAGAGGAGCAACCTGAATACTTCCAGAACCTGAAGGCGCTGATAGAGGAGATGCACGACGAGTACCAGCAGCGTGTCTTCCTCATCGCGCACAGCATGGGCAACCTCAACGTCCTCTACTTCTTGCTACAGCAGAGACAAGCCTGGAAAGATCAGTACATCGGGGGCTTCATCTCCCTGGGTGCCCCCTGGGGCGGGTCTGTCAAGCCCCTGCGTGTCCTGGCATCTGGTGAGTGATTTCTCGTGTGCAGAGACTTCTTTGTTTTCTTTCTCTCCTGCAGAAATGGAAGGGTGGCAGTGAGCAGGGACCAGACGCTGGTGGAAGAGCTGGGGGACAAACAGCTGAAGGCTAGGGATGTTCTTTGAAACCAGAACTGCCCATCCTCAAGAAAATGCTTCAGACACAAACTGTGTGGCCAGGGAAGCAGGCTGGGGAGCTCGCCTTCTTCTCGCTACCTCCCCAGGCATCCACTCTGCCTCTGATGGGGCAGGGCTGTGAGGCAGATGGACCTTTGCTCCAAGCTCTACAACCCTTCTGTAGCAGAGGACACGGAGGCCACCGAAGGGACCCTCGCACTGCCCTGTGCCACTTGCTGGCATCTCCCCATATATCAGAGCCCATCCCCCACAAGCTTTTTTCCAGGCTTTAAACTCCCTTCACCCAGTTCCTCTTTAGCCTCTTTTCAGTCTAGAAAGCCACAATCAATTGCCTAATGCTGACAGCCCAAATATCCACAGGTCACAAGCTGAGCCTCCAAAATGCAAGGAATTTATTTAAAATCATGTGCTTGAAAATGTTAACATCTGACCCCTTGCATCATTCTTTGTTGTTACACAGTCCAGAGACTATTTTTTAAGGTCATCTAAGATCGTTGCATGGTTTTAGGACTCCAGAGAGGCCAAAAACACCCAGGTCTGCAGGAGGCAATGCAGGTTGGCCACCTGCTATCAGCCCCCTTGTTTTCTCCTTGTTTCTGACGAGTCCCTGTGTCCCGCAGGTGATAACCAGGGCATCCCGCTGATGTCCAACATCAAGCTGCGCGAAGAGCAGCGCATGACCACCACCAGCCCCTGGATGTTCCCAACAAGCCTGGCCTGGCCCGAGGACCACATTTTCATCTCCACACCCTCCTACAATTACACCTACCGGGACTACAAGCAGTTCTTCACCGATGTCAACTTGGAGGATGGCTGGTACATGTGGGAGGACATGAAGGACTTGCTGAAGGGCTTACCCCCTCCTGGTGTGGACACGTATTGCCTCTATGGCACGGGCTATCCCACCGTGGAGACTTACATATACGATGAGCACTTCCCTTACGAGGACCCCGTGGACATGATTTACGGGGACGGGGATGACACAGTCAACAGGCGCAGCTCGGAGCTGTGCAAGCGGTGGCGCAACCAGCAGAAGCAGAAAGTCCACATCCAGGAGCTGCGAGGCATCGATCACCTCAACATGGTCTTCAGCAACCTGACGCTGAGCTCCATCAATGAAATACTGCTGGGGAGCTCGCAGGTCGGGGCTGGCACCAAGGAGCACGGGGAGCTGGGGCAGATGGGTGCTCTGAAATCCAGCCTGGAGGCAGGGAGGAGGGGGAAGAACTGAAGGAGATGGTGGTCGGCTTCCCTCCATGCTGGTATCCACCAGAAGCTGGCGTGCAGGGGGGCAAAGGACTCGGAGTTGGGTATCTATGAGAAGGAGCAAGACCAACGGCTCGGGTGGATGGGCTGGCACCCACTTCCACTCTGATTGTGTTGTGTGTTTTTTTTTGTTTTGGGAACGGTGATTAATTACACTTCAGAGGCTTGTCACTTCCCACTAGCGGATGGATAATTAACCGCGCTGCCAGCTCATTAACATCACACTCGTGGATTCTGCTGTGTGCGCAAGCCCTCATCGCTAGCAAGCTATCTTTAGACACTTCAGACCATGGTACCGTAGCCTCTGTCCACGCAGGACGGTGCCTTGCTGGGGTCCGTGAGCAGCTGTGTGGCACGGGTGGGCTCGCGGTGCTGGGGCAGCCACCACCGGGGTGGGCACGGGCAGGAGGACGGGTACAGCTCGCAGGAGAGCCCCTGCCAGCCTCCAGCGTGCAGGCAACGAGCTGGGCCCCCAGCATGAGACCAGCTTAGAATCAGCAGATCTACCAAATAATAAATATACCTGGCTTCTACACCATCAGCCTCCTTTGTGTGGTGTTTTGCAGCTCACCTCCACTAGTGTCTGATAACCAATGTGTAGCTGAAAGTGTGGGGAGCAGTGATGGGATGTAAGGGAATGGCTCAAAGCTGCACCTGGGGAGGTTCAGGAGGGCTCCTGGGGTAAAGTTCTTCCCCAGGAGTGTGGCTGGGGGCTGGGATGAGCTCCCCAGGGAAGCAGCCACGGCCCAGGCTTGTCAAGAAGCATTTGGACAATGCTCTTGGGCACATGGGCTGCCTCTCAGGTGGCCCAGAGGTGGTCTCGGTGGTCCTTGCAGGTCCCTCCGGCCCCAGGAGATGCTGCGAAATCCCCATTTCCTGACAGCACCCTGGGGAGACAGCATTCAGCAAAGCCACCCGGTCCAACCGGGCACGCCTTTGTCCCCAAAATCTGCCATCCTCGGGCAGCTTCGCTTCCCCAGCGGCTTCCACCCGGAGAAAAACCAAGCGGGTCGCAGCGCCGGGCACGGAGGCGGCTCCGCTCCGGTACCGGGGGCGGAGGGGGGGGGCACCGGCAGGCGCCATCTTCCTGCCTGCCCCCTCCCGGGGCCGTCCCCGTTCCTTCCAGCGGGGGCTGGGCGGTGCCTGGGGGGCTGGCCGAGCGGCTCCGATCGCGGCTGCTCCGCTCCTGCAGCCTCCGGTGCCGCCGAGCTGGAGGAGATGGTGCTGGACCCGGGGGCGGCGGCGGCGGCGAGCGGGCAGGGCGGCGCCGTGCTGGGCGAGCTGCCGGAGCGCGATGGTTCCCGGCCGTGCTCCTCCTGCCCGTCCCCACCGCCTCGACAGGCAGCGGGATGCTCGGCCCGGTACCCGAGGGGGAGCCGGAGGCTGTCGGAGAGCGGCGCCGGGACGCGGCGAGGCGGCGGCGCTTGCACCGGGAGCGGGGGCAGGATGCGCTCCGCCGCTTCGCTGCCCCACATCGGGCGGCCGCGGGGCGAGGAGGGCGGCGGGGGAGGCGGGGGGGGACGGAGGAGCCCCTGCTTGCTCGTAGCCCTGCGGCCGCTCAACGTGGAGGCCGAACGGGAGAGGTTTTTCCGGGCCCGCTTCGCCTACGACCCGCAGTTCGAGTACGCAGAGCCGGTGCCCGAAGCCGTGCTGGATAAATACCGCGCCGCCTCCGACCGCTTCGTGGCCCAGGTGAGCCCGGTCTGCCGGCTCGGTGCACGGTGAGCCTTGAGTTGGGGGCTCTCCCCCGGAGCTTTCCCCGTTTTCTAAGGCCGGCGCCTCCGTTTGGGCGGTGGGAGCATCCCCCCGGGGCGCTCCGGTCCGCTCGGGTGTGCTGGGTTACGCCAAGGGCTGCGCGCTCCTCCTCTTCCTCCAGCCCCTGGAGGAAGGCCACGCGGGGAGGAATCCAAGGGTTGAGGTGTTGGTGACCTGAGAGCCCACCTTCAGCTCCAGGACCCCCGGCACCGGGACGTGGAGCTGGTGGAGAGGGTCCCGAGGAGGCCACGGGGATGGGCAGGAGGCAGCGGCACCTCTCCTGGGGGGAGATGCTGGGAGAGCTGGGGGTGTTCAGCCTGGAGAAGGAAAGACTCCAGGGAGACCCTACAACAGCCTGCCAGCCCCTAAAGGGAGCTGCAGGAGAGCTGGGGAGGGACTTTGTGTCATGGGTGTGTGGTGATGGGACAAGGAGTAACGGCTTTACATGAAAAGAGGGTAGGTTTAGAGTAGACACGTGGAAGAAATTATTGCTGTGAGGCACTGGAATGGGTTGCCCAGAGAAGTTGTGGATGCCCCATCCCCATCTAAGCTCTCCCTTAGTTAAATACTCCACTTTTACCAACAATACCTGGGGGATGGCCCCTCCTGGGGCTGGTCCACGCTCTGAGCCTCACGCTGCCTGCAGGTGTGCAGCCGTGGTTCGGAGCTGGTGCTCTGTGAGTGCACCTGGCACTTTTGGGTTAGAAACAAGGGGCGAGGAGCTGCAGCACGAGGTTGGCTTGCCTTCGAAGCAGCCCCCAGCCTGTGTGCCCTGGTGGCTGTGTCTGGTTTGTTTCCTGGAAAACCTCAAGGTTGTCCTGCACAGCACCCGTAACACGTCACTGCTGGCTGAGGGCACTCTTTATTTTGTCCAAGTAAGCAGTGCACACAGCAAACGGGGATGCACCATGCTCGAACTCATGCACGTTAAAAGTCCTGCTCACTCTTTGCTGAGGCCATGTGGAGCCTTTAGAGACCCATCTTGGTACGGGCCAGGATATCACACTGGTGTAGGAAAGGCTTGTTTGCAGTGATGACCATCTTAGTTGCTTCAGAGGAAGAGGAAAAATCCCTGTCATAAGTAACCGTCAGACTGGGACACAAGAGCTGCTTCTTTGCACCACTTGGTTGGGAGTTTTCCTGCAGTGTTTCAAAGAGCAGCTTCTTGACTGCTTATTTTCTTGGGTTTTGACCACTTACTTGTTCTTGTATTGCAGAGATGAGAAGAGAGTACTTGTTTTCACTTTGGTGTGCAGCAATCACATCACCTCGTGCTTCTGCATCTCCAGTTGGATGTTATCTGGGCTGCTCAGTCCCTTTCAGTAAACAACTTTCTAAGCAGTGAGCCATCTCCTGTGCTGTTCCTGCTGCACCTCTGCCCCAGTGACACTGGTGCCAGCAGTGCTTATTTCGGGGGAGGCAGTCTGATTCCTGTAATGACCTTGCTGGTGGCTTTTCAGTGATTTCTTTTGTCCCTTCCTGCATTTGAGTGGTGGTTGTATTTATTTATTTATTTATTTATTCTCTGATTAATGCAGTAAATGGAATTGTTCAGAGCTACTTCCCCTCTTTGAGTGCAGTTGACGTACAATATGAATAATTGAATGTATTTGTGTCTGTGCATTCCTTTGAATGAAGGTCTTCATAAATGGTGGGAATGTTCTCATCCTGGTTCTTGCACTCATTGCAAGAGATATTAGTGTTAAATATTTCTCTCTATCTCTACAAGTTCTCTGATGCCTGTGTGATGTGTCTTGGGAGAACGGAGGCTTTTCTGCCTCCTGGAAAAAGCACAGCACGCACCAGTCATGTTGAGAGCTAACATTTAAATTCTGTGATTTGGATGGGAAAGCCTTGTGGAGGTGAGTGCTCAGTTAAAGAGGAGATGAATGGGAATCCGGCAGCACTGGTGTCAGTGGTCCTTTGCTGGTACGCTGCAGTTGCCTCCTTTCAGTCCTTTTATTTTGGGAGACTTTTTTTCTAGGCAGCTAACAAATGTCTTTTAAAAAACCTGCATTAGTCATGGAGCTTAAATTAGTTGTGTGTTTGTTTTTTTTTTTCTAAGTTAACATCTCAGTGCAAACCAAAATCAGCTCCCTGTTCTTACTTTTCATCTTTTGAAATGAATGACCCCTCCAGTTCTGCTGAATCAGCTGCTCTGCACAGGCATTGTGGGCTTTTTGTTTGCTTGGGTGTGGTTTTTGCTTGCTTGTTTTTCATAGAAATTGAGTAAATCGGAAGGGTCCTCCTAGAGAGCAAGAAGTCTGTGTGTTGGCAACCCAGTTTGTTGAAGGATTGGGAACAGAATCGAGGCAGGGCTTGGACCCCACCTGAGTGCCTGCTGCCCCCCGACACGTGGTGGTGAGCGTGCTTGTGGGCTGAGCTGGTGACAAGCTCCTGCCCTGAGAGGCAGCCAGGACACTGTCTGGGCAGGAAGGGCTGACGTGGTGCTCAGCAGCTTCTCAGACAAGCAAATGTGGTGTCTTAGGAATTCTGCTGTCTGTGACCTGTCTGAAAGTCGGCGCAGAATGTGCTCTTTGTGCACCATCTGTGCCCAGTTCCTCTTTGCCTCGTGCTTTTGGTCTTCAGGCCCCGAGTGCATGGCTTGGGATGGGGCTGAGCAGCAGCGAAAGGGCTTGCAGAGAAGGTTGTGGTCACTGAGCTCCTGAAAGGAGGGGTTAAATGTTAGCTGTTAGAAGCAAGTGACCTTCAGGTAGGGAGCAAAGGTTGTGGAGCAGCAGGGCTTCTGGAGCCATGGCACGCCGTAGTGAGCTGTCGTCCCTCATCTTCAGCAGAGGTGGCAAGGTGGAGAGAAAAGAGGGGGGAATTCAAGAAGAAAATCACAGAAGTGGAACAATTTAAACAAACAAAAGCTGCTCCTGGAAAGACAGAATAAGTGAACTGAGAATGAAATTTAGCTGCTTAGGGGATATTGTTCAGGGAAGGAAAATCTGGAACTGATCTGGTCTGATCCAGGTGTGAATGCCAATTTGTTGGTTAGTACATAACCGTGCTTTTAATCCTCTGTGGAAGCCACACATCCTCCTGGTCCCCGACCTGGCTGTTCATGCCGTCAGCCCAGGTGCACTGAATGCTAGCACCACAATCATTTCCAGCCTGTAAAATACCAGTGATCAGCTTAACTTATCCCTCTTGCAGTAAGTGAAATATGCGTTAATAGGCTAGAGAGAGTCATTGCTTGAAATTGACAATGCAAACTCACTTTCTGGGGAAGAAACAGACTAATAAATGTTTGTATAGATGGTCCATGAATATTAGTGCTAATAAAATAGCAGATGCTGCTCTTACTAAGATGCTGTTCTTCCATTAGACCGGTTGTGTTGAGACCCTGCCTGAAGAAGAGGAAGCAGCATTGCAGCCAAGAGAAATGCTCATTGTGGAGGCTTTGCTGCATGGCGTGCTCCTCTGCTGACAGTTTGCATTTGCGGTCCTGACCCTTTTGTGTCCTGAGTGCTTTGTCGAAATTGTCGTTTCTACAGAAGTTCTGCAAAGCAGATGTGGTAGCTGGTGAAGAGCAAACAGCCTGAGCTGCTGCAGTGATTTTAACTTCCCCACCTCCTTTTTAAAAACTCTGCAGCTGATTTATATGAATTTTGTTGCCCTGATATGGCAGAGGGCAACAAAGATTCGTACTTCTTACAGCTCACTCTTCTGCAACTCCAGTCATGAGCCCTGTTTTCATACTTGCTACTTTTATGCCAGGCCAGAAGATATCTTGTGCCAGGAGCTGTGCTCTATCAGGTGCCTTCCATGCTGTGAGTTCCTGAATTCAGCCCAGTGTTGCAATAAGCAACTAATAAGCAAGTTAATAAATTTGCAAACACTAAAGTTTCAAAGAGGAAGCGAAAGCAGGAAAGATTAAAGTAATCATGGCTTTAACATCTAGAAGCGGCATGCTGCATACGGTAAGGCTGTTTCGGTTCTGCTTTGCCCGATTCCCAAAATAGACACTTGTGAGGATTTCTGAAACAATAAAACACAGACAGAATGTGCTGGCAGTGTCACGTATCGATCTGTCCTGGTACTTGCCTATTCTCGAGATGTCCTAGCCTTACTCTTCTGTTAGGTAGCACAAAAATATCTCACCTCGCTGGCTCTTGACACTTTGCAGTTGTTTGAATCCTTTCTCAGGGATTTCTTCAGCTGCGTTTTGGTACACCTGGGAGTTCTGGTGCTGTGGAAAAGGTACTTGAGAGCAGAGAGGATGTTTTGCCTGATATCTTGTTTGTATGTGTGTGTGACAGGCGATTAGGATCATCCATGCTGTCCTGGAGAAGTATGGGACCTACGAGAGCTTCGAAGTTGCCACTGGTGGGAGACTGCTGAGCAAATGCCAGATCTGGTCTGTTATCCGAAAGTACATGCAGAAGGAAGGCTGCGTGGGAGAGGTAATCATCGCCCTTGTTTTTTATCAGTTGTAAAATAAATGTGCAAAATATTTTATTTTTCACCAGTGCTTTTGTTCAGCAAAGCATCGATTCTGATAACAGTCCAATTAAGAGGTGTTTTGGGTACAGAGGACCTGTAAAAAAAAAAACCCTACTCACCAGGGGAGAGAAGCTTGGGAAACCTGTGTCTCGGGGCAGGAGTTAAAGTAGTATCTGAGACCTGAGTTTGTAGTGCAGTATGCAGTAAACAAACTTGGTGGCAATTTTGTTTGCAAAAAGATTTCACGAAGGTTTTCAGCAGTCCTCTGCATTGCTGTGTCACTTCTGGAGATGCTGGACTCATTCTGAGGAGCTTCTTCAGGCTATTTAGGGCTCCCAGCAAAGGCCACCACTGCGTAAGACTCTGGAGGTGGGTTGGGCAAATGTGGACAACTACAGGATTTTTTTTAGCCTGGCCGTTGCCTGATGCAAGCTGAGGGCCGGGTGTTTTGTGCAGCTTTTGGAAAGCTGGGAGGGGCAGCGTGCTCCTGAACCTGGCCTCGAGGAAGAGCAGGGTTTGGAGCAGGAAGGAGCGAAGGGGAGCAGGTCTACCTTTCTCTTCCACCTTGCAGTAAATCGCTCTGCTTTTCTACTCTGAACTGTGGCTTCCTTCCATCTCTGGCTTGGCTCCTGGCATCCTGGAGTTGGGGAGCAGGTGCTAGTTGTGTCCCTCCTCCTCCCCCCAGTTTCCCTTGATTTCTCATTCCCGAAATATCTCCCTTTTATGCTTGAGAGACAGCGGAGCTGCTGCTTGGCCACATGGCCAGGCACACAGGGTGGGGAGTATTTTGCTGCCTCCATAAGGCATCAATTACCGTTGGGAAGAATAACCTATTTCTGCTAGCGGTGGTATGGCAGAAATCTCCGACAGCTGGGTTCATTCACATGTTCAAAAGCAGAGATGGGGGAGAGATTTCCTGCTGTTCTCTGGGATGTGCTGGGTTATGGCGCTTTGAAACTCCAAGCTGAGGCTTTCAGAGTGGCAAATACCTCGCTGAGGTATTACTGGGGGTGATTCAGCTGCGTGGGAAGGAGGGTGGAAAGTTCAGCACCTCTTGCTGCTCCTTGCTGCACACGCTGTGCTGCTTTCTGACAGTGCCCGCTGGGCGCAGACCTAGGTCTGGTGAGGCAGGAGGGATTTTCAACTGGCTTCCTGAAGTTAGCCAAATAACCTGCCCCCTTCCAAAGAAAACAAAACCCCTGCTGCTCTGTAACAGTGGAATTGCAAGAAACTAAGCCAAAAATCTCAGGCACTTAAATAAGCAGTGAAAAGACAAGTTCCTTCCTTTCATCTTGTTTACCTCTTGGTTCCTGCTCTGCCAGGGGCTCTGTCCCTTTCTCCCTCATCTCAAAGTCTTGGTGAAAAGCTGAAAACAAAATGTACCTGTGTATGTTCACCTCACCCAGTGGTCTCTGCCTGCTCCTTGTCCTCCTGATGCTGCTGTCACAGTTGCGTGGTTGGAAACCTGCTCTCCTTTAACACCGAGCTCACAGGGATTATAAAGCAGGGCGAGGAGCTTAAGGATTTGTCTCTTCCAAGAGTGTTTCCTGGCAGCTGGACATGCACGGGGAGGAGGGATGCCCCGTGGCTTCGTTTAAGGGGCTTTCTCCTCTTCCTGCCTGCAAGATGTGTGCGAAACACTTCCACGGCTGCAGGGCCGAGCGGTGAGAGGTATTTCTGGGCCTTGCTTTGCTTTTTGCTTGCAGAGTTGCCTTTGGCTGTAGGACACAAGGAGGCACAGTCAGCATGCCCGAGTGCTAGCTGGTGTAGGAGGCTTCCTCGCCTCTTGGCAGCAGTGCAGGGTTCAGGTGAAGTTCCTCCTCCAGCTCCACTTGGCTTGCTCGGAGGTCCCCGGAGGTGTCCCTGGGATGTGGATGTGGTACCAACGTCCTCCTCAGCCCCTGTTCTCTGTACATGCTAGGCTGGTAGCAGGCAGTGGTTTGGGGGTTGGTTTTGTTTGTTTAGCTTTGGGGTTTTGTTTGTTTTGTATTGAAAACCCAAATGACAAAACAAACAAACAGAACTGAAGTCTTTACACCTTTCACTTCTGCAGAAGTTTCCTTGCCCCCCAGGGATTACCTGTCAGCCAACAATGTGTCTTTACAAAAAGAATCATACTTTGTTCTCGAATCTTAACTTATAAACACCTGTTTATGTTCTCTCTCTTAATTTTATTAATTGATTAAATTCAGCTATTACGTTCCTCTCTGCTAATCTAAAACAAATTTCTCCATCTGGGCAGAAAAACATCTTTTCTTAAATATTAGCGCTATGACTGACTTTCTGCCAGCCCTGTTTAATTTTCCCTTTGTTCAGGGGAACTAAGAGTTCAATTATTATGTTTGCACATCGGAGTGCAAGGTACATGGCTCATTTATTCTGAAACTTCTGATAAGCACTTGTAAAACCATTCAAGCATTGGCTTGTGCATTACCAGTCACTACAAATCGTGCTGAATTTCCCTGGGGAAGGGAAGAGGGAAGTGTTTCACCTGTTCCTGCACAGCAAGTGTTGTGAAACGTTGCTCCTGGAATGGGACAAAAACGTGCTGGAACTCCTGTCGCTGCCGCATCGCTCATGATTTCACACCCTGTCGAGGCACAGAGTGGTTTCACGGAGCCATCTACCTCCCTCCCCTCCCTGCTGCCTGTGTCTGTATTGCCTGACTTCTGTGTGCTGCACCCTGTCTGCTCGGTAGCGCTGTTTGCTTTTCTGTTGCCAGTTTCACCTTGCACACTAATCATAAGGAGTTTCTTTTTTAAAAGAAAAAAGAAACTCTGCTCGTGGGGCCCCGCAGGTCACCCAGCTGCGAGCACCCTGCGGTTTCCCCGTCGCCTTGGCTGCAGAGCATCGCTCTGGCAGGATGCAGGAGGCACCGCCACCCCGCAGGGCTCAGTACGGGTTTTCCTGGTACAGGTCTCAGCCTTGCGGTGCCTCCCCAGTCAAAGAATCAGAACAGCTTGGTTTGGAAGGGACCTTAAAGTTCATCCAGTTCCAACCCCATCAGACGTGGAAGAGCACAGACCCGGGCTATGCGGTGCTGCTGTGACTTGTCAAACTGCCCTAGGAGCTTTTCTCTGTGCTGCAGAGGCTTCCTCAGCACTGGGGCCTGCCCCAAAACCACGAGGTGCTGCATATTTGGGAGCTGGGCACGCAGCTTGGGCTGTTGGCCTGCAGCTGAGGAAAATGCCATCAAAAGCTTGTGTCTGGTGGGGCCAAAGTGTTCGCGAGGGGCTGTGGGTGTGCAAGCATGGCTGCTGCTTCCTCTGCCTGGCCTGGCTGCGGCGCAACTCCAGACCTTCAGCTCCAACCCCTGCATCAACCAGAAACACGAAGTCGAAACTTGCGCTGCTTCTCTTCCCAGCTAATTAGCAAGCAAACAGCCCTCGGGGGGATGCTAAAATAGAGCTGCCTGGCCCGAGCGAAGCCCCAGGACAAACCCTTGCGCAACATCTAGAGGAGTCTTTCCAAAACTGGCAAGGAGGATGATTGTTTGGGTGTGCAGTAGGAAAGGAGGTTCACCTCGCTCTGGTGCTCCATCGATCTGAGCAGCCTGCGAAAGGCAGGGCCAGTGGCGTTAGCTGCCAGGGTGGTGTCAGTGCAGAGTGCTCCCCTCACACCCCCGCGCCCATCCCTGGCACTCGAGGTGCAGAGGGACGGGCTGAGCTGTGATGAAGGCAGGAGACCAGTGTCCAGCACGCCAGGGAGCATGTTTACAGGTAAGTATTTGCACCACAATTAACTTTGTGTATTTGAGAGTTTCTGTGGCCGGGTCCAAGCTGCAGGTTCTGAAGCTGTTGTGGTTGTGTTCTGCCTCAGGGCTGAGGTGATGCTGCCGGAGCTCGGAGGCCTCCTTACAGTTGTCCTGGATGTCCCAGCTGCTCCCAGTTCGCACCAAAGTAACCTTTGGCTCTGTTGGTAAGTATTACGCAGTCGTCCACGCCACTGTGAAATGTCCTTCGTTTTAGTGCTGCTGGCTAGCACATCCCCAGGGCCTGCCAGCAGTGCTCGCCCTGCCCCATCCCACCCCAACCTGCCAGCACTGAGCAGACACCCTGCTGTCAGTGCTGCAGAGCTGCTGAGAGGCTTTGGCTCCATCAGCAGCCCCTGCTTCCTCCCACAGTTTTTGGGGACGAGCTCTTTTCTCTGTCGTTACACCCACAAACCGCGCAGACAGCTTCGTGGCCCACAAGGATGTGCTGGAGATTGTGCTTGGAATTCAGGCCTGAGCGGTGAATACTGGTCAAAACGGGAGAAATCACAGATCTGGAGAGCTGGCCCTTCTGCCCCAGGAATAAGACTTTGGCTGCAGCTGTAATCTGTTCTCACAGGATCTGTGCCTAGGCAAAATGGGGGTCCTGAAATAAGGAGAGTGATGCTGCCCATCATGGATATGGGCTGTCCAGTGTAATTTCTCTGCAGAACCTGACTTTATTAAACGCCTCTAAAAAGTCATCAGGCTTTCCTAAAAAAGGATGATCAAGGAATTACAAGGCAAATTTTTGCCTGTCTTCAAATTGTGGTGTGCCCCAACCGCCCTGCATGCATCCATGAGACCATGTTGTTGGCGCTCACATGTGGACTATGATGTGCAGCTGTCCCCTTGGCTGCAGGGCTCCTCATCCTTCAGGTGGTCACTGACCCTCTTTTTCAGCCCTCACAGCAGTCTGCTTTCTTCCTTCGGTGGTTTTGTTCCTCTGCCCAACGCTGTTTTCTCTTACCTCCTGCTTAGGAGACCTTCATCCATTTTCCCCTGAATGTCACATGGCCTTTAGCCACTGCAGACCAGTGTCTTCCTGAGTCAGGTGTTGGTGTGTGCAAAACCCCTTCCATTCATCTGACCAGTTTTGAACCATTGTAAACCCCCCAAAGCAGGGTGCACAGTTTACTGATGTTTCTTTGTCCTGAATCTGCATCCTAATCAATTTACTTGATGTCATCTAGCTCTTGTACAGAAATGGTTTCCTTTTCATATAGTTGGGTTCAGTGTTGCTGTTCTGTGTTGTTTTTACCTTTTCTTGACCATGAGAGAAGAAAAATAAAAAGTCACAACTGCTGCTTTTGACTTGAATTCTTCCTCTAAACATTCAGGGATGTTCTTGCTTGGATTTTTCCTTGATGCACATTGTGCTGAGGGAGTGCACATTGTGCTTTCTTCCTTTTAATTCTTACTGGATTACCCCAAAAGTGCTTGTGTCACTAGGCATCTAGACCTGGTTTCTGCATAGAGCATCACATTCTCAGCCACCTTTTATTTTCCAGCAGTTGGTTCTGTTCTCCTTGCTCACCTTGGTGGGTGTCAGATAGGAAGAGGGAAGGAAAACAGATGGCTTTGAACTGCTCCATCTGCCTCCTGTTTATCAGACACGATACCAAAGACTGATGGGCAGTGCTTGCCTTGCAGTGTGGCTAGATTTAATCCTTTTTTGCCAAGGCCCTTGTTGAATGCGTGACTGTGTCAGCAGATCATCAGGCTTCAGCACTGAAGGCCTGTGCCATCAGGGCCTGGTGATACCTCGGGCCTACACGCGAAGCATTTTCCCCTTGTCTGAAGAGGGACTCCCCTGGCCCAGGTTACATTCTTCAGCATGGCATTCCCCAATATTGTCCATGGACAGCTCAGGTTATCATGAAGCCTGGCTGGTTTTCTTCGGTGCCAGTGCAGGCAGGAAGGGAGGGCTGGGTGTTGTCACAACGGCGGCGATGATCTGCACGGAGCATTGACCTCTGTAACTTGATCGGTGTTGTTAGACTCCCAGGTTTATGCAATATTGCTGTCATTTGCATGGAATCTGTTACAGAGTTGTTTTCACAGTTAGCTTTTGAACTATTGAAACTTGAACTGCTCAGGGGATGCCAAGTGAGCAGCAGCCACCTCCCAGAAATCACCAGCTGGGATAATCCCAGTGAAGCAGCTCCCACTGGTGCAGAGCTTAGAGGAGCCCTGGAAAACCACTGAATGCGTGGTGTTGTCCTTGTGGAGTTTGGTGTTGAGTGGTCAAGGATGGACAATTGGAAAATGGAGAAAAACAGAGAACTCAGTGAATTATTTTTATTATTATTTTAAATAGACTGGGGAAAAACAGAGGTAAGAGAGAGCATTTACCCTAGGGGAAAATATGTTTTTTTTCTGTATCTACCCAGGATTTTCTAGTACCCAAATTCCAACCCCCTTGTGTTCTTTTTCCCTGTAGGGGCAATTAAGAGTGACAAGACAGCAAGATGTGGACCTTGCCTGGCCTGTCCCAGCCAGCTGAGCATCGTGTGCTAGCTGGTTTTCTTGTAGTTGAAACCCACAAGCTGGCACAACACATCGTCCTGTGCTCTTCGTAGAAGCTGTAGGTCAAACAGCAAAGCCTGGGGGACACGGGACTCTGAGAGGAGTTCAGGCACCAGTTCTGTGCTGAAGAACACAGCAATGACTTCAAGGGAGCAGGAAGAGTGCTGTGACAACAAAATGCATTCCTTTTACTTTAAGCTCTGCCCCTTGTCTCTTCCCTTCCCCTCCCAGGTTCCAGGATTTCAGCTAGCTGTATTTGGGATTGCAACGCAGGATGTCTTGGTTGCATTCCTGTCACACCAAGCCGACATAAAAGATGGGAATTGGTTAAAATAATACCAAAGTTTGGCTCATATGTGCCTCCTTATTTCTGCTTACAGTGAAGCTGCCTCTGGTTTTCAGCTGCATCTCCTAAAATCTGCAGGACCCAGCTCACCAAGGTACCAGGTCAGGACTTGTGCCTGAGGACAAGGTCCAGAGCGGTGACCTCTGCGTGCTGGCTGGGTGCAGGAAAGAGCAGCAGAAGTGCAATTTCTATTTATTTTGAATTGTTTACTGGAACAGAAATAAAGCTCAAGAATGCTCCTACGTTAAAAGTAAATTTGCAAGTCTTTTCTCTGTGTTTTCTGTAGTTGTATATTTTAATCCAGTTGATTGTGTTATAAGTCTTTTATGCTGTTAATTCGCACAGTAGTAGATTCTGCTCTGTTATGAAGCACTTCTGGCTTTAACACGATAATAAATCTGGGTTTAAAACAAACTGATTCAGTCTGCTCTCTTTCTTTAAAAAAAAAAAGAACTGTAGTGTAGTAGTATGTGTGTGCATCGGTTTGGGCTATGCTAGCAGTTTGGCAGTGAAAGACGAGAAGCTGAGAGGCAATTCTTGCTCAGGAGTGTGATGTTGACAGGTTTCTGCTTTTCATCCTGAAAAGTTTCAACCGTGAAATAACTGATTTTAGAGTTCATACGTGTGTGGCAGATGGATTTTTGAGATACAAATGGTATGTGCCTGTAGTATGTGCCCATAGTCCTGTAGGCTTGGCTTAATGGGGTTTGGTTCTTCCTCTTGCTGGGCGATGCAGGATCCCACTCGTGGATGGGTCTGAGAGCACTGATGTTGGATGTGAGTAGCTGTCTTGGTTCCATCATGCACAATGTCCAGGTTTCCCAAAATAGCCATTTCTTTCTGTATATTTACCTGTCCTGCTGAGGATTGCAGCTGGCAAGTGCCCAAGTAGGAAGCCTGACTACCATGTGTGTGGCTGGCAGCTCGTGCTGCGGGTATGTTGGATGGATCTGTCCTTGTTACTCTTCTCTCGAAGCCTTAAAAGGGAGAATATAAAGGAGATGAAGGTGTGAAAATGGAGCCAGGTTCCCTTGTGGGATATTTTTGGTGGGTGCTGTAGAGGTTGGACCCACAACACAGCAGTTAAGGCCCTGTGAGACGTTCCCATTGCTGTGTGTGTAGTGCTGAAGGAAAGGGGGCAATGAAATAGCTCTGTTGGGGCAAAGTGGCAAAGCTGGTGCTCGTTGTGCTTTGTTTCACATTGCATTGTACTGGAAAACGTGCTTCTCCCACTCCTGTGGCTTGCAGGCCTGGTCTGGGCTAGCAGGGGTGAGGAGAGAGAGGCTTCAGGACACGCTGCTTGCCTGATCTTGGGCAGTTTATCACAAGTAAAATGCTGAGGGTTAACTGGGCCACAAACTGCACCAGTCTCCACAGCTGCTGCTGATGGAGGGAGGAAAATCCCAGTGTCACCAGAGGGGGTTTAGGGAGGTTAGCCATCTTTTGGTTGGGGACTGGCTGGGCATTGCTCTACCCGTGGGAGGTGGTGGTTGAAGATGGAAAGCCGCATGTGGCCCTTGGTCCTGCAGCCTGCAGGGAGCTGCCTGCAGCAGGAGGGGTGCTGGGGATGTGCTGGCCAGGGCAGCCAGCTCCAGCACAGCCTGCTCAGAGTCCGTGGCTGTAGTAAGGCTAGAGGAGCTATTTCATGTTGGGGTCCAGGCCCATCCTGCTACATCTCTTTGCAGGGGGATTAGCTGTTCCTCCCGCCATGTGTGTCCCCTCTCTCCCTGCCCAGGAATTGGCCGTGGCTTTCCCAGGGTACAGGAGTATTGCCAAGATTGGTTAGGGCAAGCATTTCACAGTCACTGAATCACAGGATGGTTGGAAAGGGACCTCTGGGGGTCATCTAGTGCAGCCCCCTGCTCAAGCAGGGTCACCTAGAGAGGTTGCCCATTTCTCATCAAGTCCAGAGAGCCCCCCGGTACCTAAAGTTTTGACATACCTCCTTTCTGGACCAGAACAGTTTTAGCATGTTTTCTCTGGACACTTTAAAGCATGACCCAAACCATCATCCAGCAGTCCCAGGCTGTGTGTCGGGGAGGCTTGCTAACAGCCTCTTGCCTCCTTCTCCCTCCCACACAGGTGGTGGTGCAGCTCACCGACGACCTCCTGTCCCAGGCCGTGATGATGGTGGAGGACAGCCGCCCGACGCTGGCCATCAACCTGGCCGGAGCCCGGCAGTACTGGCTGGAGGGCATGCTGCGCCACGAAATAGGTCAGCGGGGCCGGGGCAGCGACGGGGACCGTGAGCAGGGAGGAGGCAGAGCATCCCCCGATGGCCTTGCTTCTCCCAGCCCCAAGGCCGTGATGCTCATCAGCATCACGGCCTTGGGGCTGGGAGAAGCAGGCAGGATGAACACGATGGGGTTAAGCTTTTGGTCACCAAATTGTCCCTGGCTGACGATGCTCGCTTTTGTCCCCCACCCCACCCAGGCACCCACTACATCCGCGGGGTGAACAACACCCGCCAGCCCTGGCACAGCTCGGAGGGCCGCAAGCAGTACAGCCTGAAGCCCGCCAACCCCACGGAGGAAGGCTTGGCCAGCCTGCACAGCGTCCTGTTCCGCAAGCAGCCCTTCCTCTGGCGTGCGGCCCTGCTCTACTACACCATCGAGCGGGCCAGCCGCCTCTCCTTCTCCGCCCTGTTCCAGGACCTGGAGCAGTACGTCCAGGACGCCAGTGTGCGGTGGGAATACTGCGTGAGGGCCAAGCGAGGCCAGACCGACACCTCGCAGCCAGGTAGAGCTCGGGGAGCATGAAGCCTTCCATTTTTGGAAGTTTTTTATTATTATTATTCACTCAAACAAGCGTGTTTTGGTGCTGGGCGGCTTTACCATCACCAGGCTCACAGCCAGAACGTCCTTTAAAGCGGTGGCTCTGCTCCCGTCTCATCCCCAGCTCTGCTTTCACATGGGTTTACGCTTATCTTTGTGGCAGTTTTGCACGCAGGACAGCCCCATCACCTCTCCGGCTGCTCAGAGTCAGGCAGGGGTGGATGGGGCAGCCTGGGGAGGCCTGAGAGATCATCCCAGTTCAGTAGGCCTGGGCAGAGCAGCTTGTACAAGCTCCCAGGGAGCCACAGGAGAAAGAGAGCATTTTTTAGGGGGTGTATTTAGATTCTTGTATTAAAAAATATATATATAATCTCAAGGAATGGTGAGTGTCCCTGTGAGAGGCTCTGCTGCCTTCCCTTCTTTCCCAAGGTGGAGGCTTCTCAGCACGAGTCCCCAGTGCTGGCTCTGCTCATCCCTTGGGCCTTTCCTTCCATCACACCCAGGAGGATAAGGCTTATCCTGGGGCAAGCTCCTGATCACACTTCCTTCTTTTCCAGGCTGCTTCAGTAAGGACCAGGTGTACCTGGACGGGATTCTCCGCATCCTGCGACATCGGCAGACCATCGACTTCCCTTTGCTGGCTGCCCTTGGAAAGGTGACAGCACGGGGCAGCAGCTCGAGCACCGCACCAGGAAGGGGTTTTCTGGTTTGGGGCAGCCAGGACTGCTATCCTGGGGAGAGCAAATATGGGTTTTTCTTGGGGGAATAGGATGAGACTGTTTCAGATGTGGTCTCAGCTTCCCTCCATACAACAGAAATGAGCTTCAACCTTGGCTGGAAGGCATTCAGCTCTTTGTATTTCTGTGTACTTAAGGGTCTCCAGCTAACACAGAAAGGCTGTGGGAGCTCTAAAGACACAAGGACGGCTGGGACAATCTGTCCTCCTCCATGGGACACCTTTGGGGAGAGGCTGGAGATGGATCCACTGGGTTAAGCTGCTCTGGGAACCTTCCATGGGTCTCTTCCCTCTGCTCAGAGAGTGCATCCTGGAGAGTATGGCTTTTCTGATTTAGGGAAAACCACAGAAACATCAGATAGGCTGCTCTGCAATTGCAACCAGCGATGGATTTTGTGTACCCACATTGAGACACTGGTGGGGGGCTGGGGTCTCAAAGCCATTACATCTTATTTTACATATGTTTTTTGGTTGGTTGGTTTTTTGTTGTTGTTATTAAATATGCTAGCACATATAAGCTCAGCATCATTACTTGTCCCTAGAATAACAACAAAAAGACCAAAACCACAAACTCGTCCTTGTAATTCCTCTCACCTGGTGCCTCCCCACAGGCTGGGGGGGGATTTGGGCAAGATGAGGGTGGAAACCCCAGCTGGGCAGGCAGAAAGGTCACAGGGGGACAGAAACCTTTCATTGGCACCCACTGACCTGCCCTCTCCTTTCTTCCCATCAGGTCTCCTACGAAGATGTGAACCGCCTGAAGAAATTTGGGGTGCTGGAGAAGGCCCGCATCCCCCACTTCATGCAGGACCTGGAGCGGTACATGAAGCAGCTCGACCACATCGTCACCACCAACCAGCTGAACGAGCAGGAGCTGGAGGAGCTGCTGCCCGACTGAGCGGCACCGGGCACCCCGCGTGTCTCAGCGCAGCCTGCCAGCACCTGGCTGCTGCTGCTGGCCCTATTTATTCGGTATTTATTGGGGCTGTCGAGCCAGTCCTTGCCTGGAGGAGACAGCACAGCTTGGGCTTCCATCCGGGAGGCCAACGTGCATGTACCGCTGCGCAGGGTAGCGCAGCCGAGATGGTCAGTGTGGTTGTTGTTGATTGTCCTCCCCCCGCCCAGCTCCGTGCATTTTGGGGAGCGCCGTGCCGCTCTGCGTGGTTTTGGGGAGACAAGGGTTTGGAGAGAGCCAGGGCAGAGCCTGGGAGCTGCACCAGTCCCGCAGCAGGAGGCTGCGCTGGGCTGGTTGCAATGGGGAGAGCATGGGAGGGTCCTCAGGGTGCCAGGGGATGTTCCCAGCTCCCCTCATGCCCTCCCTGGCAGCAGGAGATACTTCAATTCCCTCAAACAACCCCTGCTCTCCCTGCTCCTAGGTATCTGCCCTGTCCCAGCAGCCCATGCAGACCCATATAAAGTCATTATTGCGCACCCCAAATCCAGCCACTGCCTGGCATCAAGGCACTGGAGGACTCGGGGCGGGGAGCTGGCTTGATGTTATGAAAAAAAAGGTGTAATAAAAAACATGTAATGGAAACTACGTGTTGGCAAAATGTTATGGATCGCAGCGAGTGCGAAAGCCTGGCTGGCACCCCTGCTAACACAGCTTGCTCACATGGGCAAAGCTGCATGTTTCTGAGCTGGTGCGTCAGGAGCAGGAAGGGGTCACCAGGGTGTAAAACCCCCTAATGAGCAGGGACAGCACGAGTAAATCAAAGCAGGCAACAGCAGGCGTTGCCCTGAGCCATACGTGGTTTCTAATGTGGGATCTCTGCCACAGTCACAGCACCCCAGCTAAGCCATCCAGGGGAGTTTTTAAGGCAAGAAGAAAAAAAGAAAAAAGGATTTTTTTTTTTTGCGTTTGTTAGCTGGAGCTTTTCATCCCACTGAGCTTCCCTAAAGGTAGCACAGGCCAATCTCTCCAGAGAGCCCAGGCTCAATCCCAAGAGCTCCAAGTTTGGCTGCAAGCTCAGTTCACAGCACTCCAGCTGCTCTGGACACTCCCAGTCTCCCAGGGCAGCTGAGGCCCCTCTGCAGGCTGCTGATACTGCAGCAGGCAGGACAGCACGGAGCAGGTGTGGGAAGGGATGAGAAAACTGAGCTGGCGGGATTTTGCTTCCAGATATTTGGTTCCATATTCTCGGGGTCCTGGCCTCCAAGAATATGCTGGCATTTTTAACCTCTCCCCTCTGTGAGCACCCCTGCATGAACACACGACCAGCATGGCCAATTAGACTCTGCTCTTTAATATAATATTTCCTCCAGCATTGCAATCCCCACCCTCGAACGCGATACAGCACTGCTTTAGAAAGGTATTTACACATCCCAGCATAACCCCCCGCCTTGTCATCACGAGGAGCAAGGCCTCGACTGGCACTAAGAAACCAACCAAGGGAAGTCTCTTGCAGCCTTCATCGTGGAATGGCAGCAGTGACAGAGGGCAACATAGGTACTGTGATGGTTTCGGATTGGTTTCTGTCGCATCCCTGATGAAATAACAGCATGGAGATGAGAGACAGCATTAATCCATCTCCCCGGCCTGGGCTAAAAGCGCTTCATCTGGCGGCGTTCTTGTCGGCGCTGCTTCTTCTCGTTCGGTTCCTGACTGGCGGCCGAAGACTCGGCTGTAAACCAGGGCCCCAGGATGTTCACCCACAGGAGGTAGAGAGCACGCCCCGGAGCCTGCAAAACACACGTGGCAGCAAACTCAGGCACTGCGGAGGCAGCTTGGGCAGCTCAGGCCGGCTGGTCCTACAGGGGAAGCTGAAGGAGCTGGAAAATATCTACAGGCTGGGTCAGATGCACTGACATCAAAGGCAGCGGCAAGCACCCAAAAGATGTGGCCTGATTTCATATGATTTAGGACCTTGCATACATCTCTGGGATCACAGCACTCAGACTTCATGTATGGAAATCCCAGCATCAGTTCTGAATTACCCAGAAAGAGCGAGCTTCCCAGACGTTCTGCTTCTCCCTCCTTCGGAAGCAAAAACACATTTCTCTGAATGAAAAAACATGACCCATATGGTGTCCGGGGTAGTCAGGGCCTAGGCTGCCCCCTGCCAGAGCCAGCTAGAAGGAAACTTGGGAGTAAGGAAAGCAGATAACTTTCTACTATCCCAAGACTGCGTTATGCATCCTCATGAGATATACTCAGAAAAAAAAATGAAAACAAAAAAAAAAAACCACCACCACAGTTGCTCTAATTGCTTGGAGATTTTTTTAGCCTTTTGTAAAAGCAGCTTTAGCTGGAGGCACATGAGAAATGGTCCAGCAGTAGAAAGCACCTGGTATGTTAACGGGGAGCAAAGCCTGCAGAGTTTAATCTACCAAATGGCATGGGGTGCAGCAGTTCCCAGCCTCAGTCAGTGCTGGAGAATGACTGAGAAAACCAAACAAGAAACACAGCCTGTTTGTCACAGTCACAGAAAGGCAGAGAAAATAGCTCTATGCACAATGAAGGCTTTAATCTGCCTCATGCTTCCTGTTGGTGTTTCACAGGACCAGAGAGAAAGGCCAAGGTCAGGCTTTGCACAATTTACTACAAAGTTCAGCCAGAGGGATCGGGATTTCTTTCCCTCGTACTTTTACAATGTTTGATGAAAATAAAAATAACTATCAGCAGTTTCAGCCTGAAACAGGACACTTTGAAACGGAATGGATAAATGATGTCCTCAGTTCTGATGACAACTGAGAGCAACAAGAACAACTGCAGGGCTTACCAAGAGCCAGAAGTACCAGACGTAGAGCGAGAAGCAGCTCAGCACTTGGACCATAGCTGTCAGCAGGATCACATCCTTGAGGTGCCTGAGGGAAGAAAAGCAAAACGTGAGCCCCTCGGTTCCAGCCCCACCAGCCCGAGGCAGCGCTGAGAGCGGTGACGGACAGGAACAAGCTGCTCATTGCTCCACCACCACCCTCTGGGGGAGCCGAGGTTCAGCAGCGTGTCAGGATGAAAAAAACACTCTTGGAGCAGGTAAAAAACACTCCTGGAGCAGCTCCCTGCGAGAGTGGACGCTTCACCACAGAGCTGTGGGTGGTGGACACAGCCCGCCAGGTCCTGGGCTGCAGGGAGCGCCTTGAGCCTGCCTCTGACGCCAGGACATGGCCCTGCAAGGACCCCCTGTCCTGAAGGAGGTGTGCCACCAAATGAAGATCTAGGAGAAGCGAGCAGGCTGCGCACCACCAGAGAAGAAGAGATGGGAATTGATCGAATGAGAATTCACGAGAAGAAGATGGATGGGATCTCGTCTGTATCACAGCTTGAAGAGCCTCAGACCACAACTGCAGCAGAGAAGCAGGCAGTGTCCAGAGGTCAGCACAACCTCTGGAGAAGGGGAAGGATGGAAGCTGGTAACTTCTGGCGCCACCAGGAAAGCTCCTGCCCCACCTAAGGGCTTACACCTCCAAAACAGGTTCACCACCGCCAGCACTGAAGAGGGGCCGGATGTCCCTACCAGCAAACAAACCTCACCCTAAACCACACAAGACCACCAGGAAGAATCAGTCATCATCAAGGGGGATGCTGCACAGGCAAGCACCTGCTGCAGAGGACAGAGGCACCCACCTGGAGACCTGACCTATCAAGCAGGGGGGCTTGCTGCCTGCTGGGCTGGATGCAGGATGTTGTGAAGGGATCCAACATCCCACGTGTGAGCTCTGAAGGCAGTGGTTAAGGGCATGGGAGCCCAAGTGGTGGTCTCAATCCCAACGGAGAGGGAAAAGGGAGTGAGGAGGGCACTGCTGAGAAGGCTCAGGGGGATCTCATCGGTGTACTTAAATACCTGAAGGGAGGGTGCAGAGAAGACAGAGCCAGGCAGGGGACAGGACAAGAGGCAGTGGGCACAAGCTGGAGCACAGGAGGTTCCCTCTGAACATCAGGAAGCACTTCTGTGCTGTGTGGGTGACGGAACACTGGCACAGAGAAGTTGTGGAGTCATCACTGGAGATATTCAAAAGCTGCCTGGACACAGTCCTGGGCACCCTGCTCTGAAGGACCCTGCTGGATGAGGGGCTGGACCAGATCACCTCCAGAGGTCCCTTCGACAGCCTCAACCAGTCTGTGATTCTGTGATAATCTGCTGGAGTAAGAAGCACTCGAGTCACATCCAAGAATGGAGTCAAGAAAACAACAGCAAGTGCAGTGGTAATGCATTAGCTTGTCTCGTGCTGGGCAGCACAGTGCAAAACAAAGTGACGTTAGGTATTCGTCAGTTGGATTACGATGGGACACCAAGCACTCAAGACACTGCAGAATCAACCACCAACAGTGCTGTGATGGGATACTGAGGTTCAGAAATTCAGTGCATCACCAGAGGTCATGCAGGGAGACCTCCCACACTGAACCCAGCTCTCCAAGACACCTGCAACTCCCTGCACCATTATTCTGTGCTTTAGTTTTATATTTTGTGCTTTTAGAATTACTCAAGAGAGCCAAAAGAAATGGCAAGTGTAAAACAGGAGAAAAACACTCAGCTGACAAGCAAGAAGTTACTAAGGGATGAACACAGTGTAAAGCAACCATCTCGCAAGTTGTCCTAGAAATAATTCCCTCTTTTTCTGTCTGCATTATCCCTGTGATGGAGTCTCCTACACTGGACATTTGTGTCACTGTAGCTGCATGTAGAAAATTCACTAGTCAAGAAGCAAAACCACAGCAGATGGGAGTTCATCATGTGCAGAGAGAACTGGTTCTGTGCTGCATAAGTCAGTCTGCCTGCTAATAATGTCCCTATTCATCTGCTGGCTGGAGAAATGAGACTTCTGTTTAAAAAAAAAGCAAAACGTGGCCCTTCCAGCAAGAGGTTGCTTGACATGAAAACGAGCTGCCTCCCTGGGCAGGACTATTACACCTTGACATCAGGTAAGAAGCTGAAGCAAGAGACCTGGACACTGCTGAGAGGACCACACAAACCAGCAATGCTCAGCCTGCAGTCCTGCTCCCCAGTCCAACACAGCTAATCCACCCCAAACTGCCTGCCTGCCTCCTCCTCTACCTCTCTCCCCTGCCTAGGTTGGATTACGGTTCTTCTACTGGACACAGAGCCCCACTGCCTTTCTTCACAACTCCAACAGCACGTGAAAGACAGACATAAAGCTAAAATCATACCAACCACAAGGACATTGGAGGGAAGGGGCTGAGAACCCCAGACACCTCACTAAATACACACTGAAGTACCCCAAAAAAGACAGAACCTACAGATGGAAGCTGAGGGCAGGGAGGACAAAGAGCTAAAGCTGGAGAGTCCAAAATTGCCTTACAATGTTCTAAAACTAGCTTGGGGCTCACTGTTGGCAAACATGGAAATTTAGAAAGTATTTCTACTGCTTCTGTAGTGTTATCTCCCTATTTTATTTAACATCGCTTTGCAAGAATTACTGTTGCATGTTCCTTAATCAAGGGAAAGGGAGTTGTGTCACCCCTAACACTGAACAGGCACTCTGCAGTGTCTAGAGAAAGATGTAGGTAAAGCACAAGTACAGAAGGCAAAAGGGCCAAGGTGGTGCAAGGAGTTAAGATGCTGGGCTGTTTTTTTAGTACAGAAACAACCAAATTAGAACAGATCAAGACACCAGCAGTTTGCAGCCAGGACGGGGCACCTGGCAGCGTGCACCCTTCTGCCCTGTCAGGCACTACCTGCAGTGGTGGTTTATAAAAAATAAACTTTCACCGCATGCTGCAAAAAGTGGGCACGGAGTCAGTGCTGCCTCTTCCTGAAGGAAGATTTAGGCTGCTCCAGCTGAGCTGGATCTCCTGTGGGATCTGCTGTGGGATCTCCTGTGAGATCTGCTGTGGGATCTCCTGGGGGATCTCCTACCTGCGCACGTCGGCACTGAGGCAAGGCCCTAAGGACGGACAGACGGACGGATGGCTGCCTGCGGTTCCAAGCCCACGTGGCGGCTCCTGACCGGGCCAAGCTCTCAGCTACCGAGGCTGAGATCGGGCTCATTTTGGGGAAGAAAGGCTGGAGGCTGCCGGCTCCCCACCCGGCGCCCTGCGAGCGCGCTCAGGCAGCAGCTCCTGCTCACCTGCACGGCGCGGCGCGGACACTCACTCTGCCATCCCCTGCTCCATATTCAGGTCAATCCCCCCGTCGGCGAGGCTGCCATCGTCTGCGAAAGACGGCTTGGCCATGGAGTTCATGGAGCGGTAGCTGGTGCCGTAGACCACGCAGCTGAAGACGAAGGCGAGCTGCAAGGAGCAAAGAGGCGGTCGGGCAGCGCTGGGGGTGACGGGGGACAAGGAGGAGCAGCATTAGGGCCCCAAGCAGGGCCCTGAGTGCCCGATGCTCACCCAGGTCCATGCGGAGGCGGCGGGGTAGAAGATGACGAGGTTGACCACGGCGTACACAGCCTGAGGGGAGAGCGATGGCGGCGTCAGCCCCAGCCCCAGCCCCAAGCCCGGCGTTGGGCCCTAGCCCGGCCCCGGCCGCGCTCACTCACCGAGGCGCCCAGGATGATGCGGAGGTAGAAGCGCAGCGTCTGCCGGTTCTCCTCCAGGATCTGCTTCTTGCCCTTGGTGCCCGCCTTGCCCTTGGGCTGTGGAGCCGAGAGAGGCGCTCAGCGGCCTCGCCCGGACCCCGTTTCCCCGCTTTCACCCTTCCCCCCCCCCCCTCCACCTCAGCCCGGCCCCGCCGCTCACCGCCATGGCTCCGCGCTGCGCCGCCGGGGAGGGACGGGGGAGGGACGGGGCAGGGCCTCGGGCCCCGCCTCAGCTCCTCGGCTCCTCCTCATGGAGGCGGCGAGTGTGGCCTTCAGAGCAACCTGCACTGCTCCTAGGGCCACTTCCAGCCTAGGAAGGTTTAACTGCAGCCCCATTGCCACCTTGCTCTGAGGTGGCTCAGCTCCTTGCCTGCTCCTCTGCTCAGGAGCAGGAGGAAAATCCTCCTGCCAGACACCCTACAGGGTTCCTAAAGCACCGTGTGGTAAATTCCAGGATGGCCTTGTTTCCTGAAGTATCTTCTACGCCCCATGTCCTAGGAGCCACCCAAGGCGCTTTTCTTCCACAGCTGCTTTGTGTGGGTCCCTTCTGGGGCATTGAGGCAGCAGGGCAGCGTGTGCTGTCCCTGTCACGTCCCCTACATTCCCCAAACCTTCAAAAACGACACGGCCATGAGTTCTCCACAAGTGTTTATTGTCCAAATCTGCAGGAGATGGGGGAGTCGAGAGCCCTGGCCACCCCAGCAGCGTGCAGTTACAGTGCTTAGACAGTCACAGGCTACCCCCTTGTCACTACAACACCCATCGGAGAAGCTGTAGGCACGAGGAGGTGCAGGGCACCGGGGCGGGAGGTTTTTGGGGCCACGGAGGAGGTAGCTCGTCGTATTGCAGTAGTGCAGCAGCATGGCTGAAGTGTGCAAGTATCCACCGGGGTGGGGGAAGGCACCAAGGTTAGCACAGACTGGGGTCAGGCACTGGGGCAGCGAGCCTGTGCCCGTCTGAAATTGTGCTGGGAAGAGGGGACTCGTACCCTAAACGACCTCTGGGAGCATCCCATGGCCCTGCCCGGGACTGGGAGCACTCGCAGCAAGGAGAGGGAGGGGAGCAGAAAAGAAATCTTTCAGTGCATAAGTGCCTGGCCTGTCCATCAGCAAACCTGACCCTGCTGGGGAGTGCTGGCTGCTCATCAGACCGAGCAGTGGGCATTTTCTAACCCATTTTTAAGCCAGGAGGGAGCCTCTGCCCCGAGCAGCTGTACCACTGTAGTGATGACCCCCCAGCTGCAGTGCCTGCACCTTCACTCCTCCTGCTGCCCTTGCCCTCTCTGCCCAAATCTGACCGCAGCAAAGGGTGGGTGTGGGGGCAGCACCAGCTGTCTAGAAAGCATTTCATCTTGCCCACCTGTGGCAGGGGAGCAGAGCAGACCTGCCCCTTCCCTCTGCCAACAGTTTGCTGGGGGATGCTGGTGAGTTCTGGCTGGGCACGGTGCAGGAGTGGAAGGGGGACAGGCTGCCCTGCTTCCTCACAGCCTCCAGCACAGGAGGGGGACAGGCAGCGCACACCCAAGCACCTGGGCTCGTCCCTTTGGGGCAGGAATGGGGGACAGAGCCTGGAGGAAGGGTTTTGCTGTTGGCAGGCGACAAAACGATTCTAGCTCCAACCACCGCAGAGCTGAATGGGGCAGCCCGTACAGAAAAAAAGGGGCAGGGAGATCGGGCACAGGGGGGATGCAGAAACTCACTGTTCTGCATGGCTGAAGTCATAGCAGAAGTTTAGGTTGCTGGGGGGCTTTGGGACAGGAGGAGGGGTGTCGGGGATGCTGATGTTCTCAATGTCCAGGAGCCGCAGTTTGAGCTCCATCGACAGCAGGACGTCGAGGTCTGTCTGCATGCGCTCGCTTGTCATCTCCTTGCCCAGGAGCACGTTCAGCCCATCCGTCCAGAGGCAAAACTGGGGAAGCACAGGAGCTCAGGAGAAGCTCTGGGCAGCTGGAAAACCCCTACCTCCACCAACCTGACCCACCCCGAGGGCCTGGAGCACCTCCTTCCCTGCCATGCTCTCGCCCTTCCTTCACACAGGCTCAAGGCAGCTCGGTCCGTGAAGCCTTCAGCAGCACCATCCTCTCCCTCCTCACCCCAGCTGAGCTCCCTGCTGTGCTGGGGAGGCCACCAGCTTCTGCCTGCGGTCAGTGTGGGACCAGCTGGCTTCTCAGCGTGTCCCTCAGTGCTACGCTTGCCAGCCACAGCCCCTGGGAGCTCCCCGTCCGACCTTCCCAGCCAGACTGGGGCTTTGTTCATCCCCTTATCTCGCAGCCAGCCAGAGCACTGCAGTCCTCGCATTCCTGCAGGACCATGGCCACGCACGCACAAAGAGGTTACTGTCCCTTTGGTGCTAGCCCAGCAGGCTGGCTGGAAGCCAGGGAACCCCAGCTCCTCTGGGCTATGTAGGAAGGGTGGGAGCAGGCACTTCCCCTCCCAGCATCACAAGTCACCCTTTAGCGTCCAATTCCAGGATCAAGCCAGCAACTGCCTGTCCAGCCTCAGCCCCTTCTCTCCTCTGCACTGCTAAGGCTCCCTTGGCAAGGACGTGCCATCCCGTGGCCCCTGGAGCTCACCTCGTACCGTGTGGGGGCAACGAAGTTCAGGCAGTATTCCTCCACATCATACACGATAGAGAAGGCGAGCTCCAGGACATCCTACGGAGAACAAACAGGGTTTAGGTGGGTTCTCAGCTGGTTATTTCCAGCCTGGTGGGGTTCACAGCAGGAGCTGCCTCCCAGTCTCCTCTGCAGCCTGGAAGACCCAGCAGGTCTCCAATCTCAAGCCACACCAAAAGCCTGGCACGTAGGGGTGGAGGTGCTGACCTTGTTCTGCTTCCCAGAGCTCTTCTCCTTCGTGTGTGGACACTCCTTGCCGATAAGCAGCGCCTTCATGTCTGCCACGGGAACTGGGACAAGCAGAGGAGCTGTGAGTGCGCGCTCTCCTGCTTCCTCCCCCACAGAACCACTGCCACGGGCAGGAGGCATCCTGCCCCACACCATGGGGTGTCCCCAGTGCTCAGAGCCCCGCAGAGCCCAGGCGAGGGGTCTCACAGCAGTTGCCAACATGAGGGAGCTCGAGCTGCTCCACAGTGCCTTTTCACAAGCCAGCCAGCCCCACTGAGATTTTCCCCAGCCCCACGGCACCAGCAGGACCTGGGCCAGATGTGTGGCACCAGGGCAATTCCCACCTTAAAGCCCCCTGAGCATTTAACAAGGGAAGTGGGCTGAGGGCTCCCCTCCTCACCACCCCCCTCCCCTCTCTTTCTCCTCGCCACCTACTTTTCTCTGTCAGGCTCTCGATGGGGGGCGACTGCACCCCTTCCTCCACGTCCCCATAGTGCAGCACCTTGTGGTTGGGTGACAGGCGGCAGTACCACAGCTTATCTGCAGCAGAAAACCCGCAGGGAAACGCTCAGCCCCCAGCTCCCACCCCACTCCTCGGGGGGATGGCGCTGCCCCCTCAATTAGCGCTTTGCTCAGCGCCGCGGTTAATTGAGGTGCCCGCAGTTAATTGTGGCCTCCCCTTTGGCAGGGAAGGGGGCACTTTGTAAGCCTCTGTGCCCACTCCTTGCCCAGGAGCAGGCCGGGGCTGGCGCTCACCCTGCCTGCGGCGGCTGCTGATCTTGCGGAAGAGGGTGCCCTCGCAGAGCCGCAGCAGGCGCTGCTGTCGGATCAGCTCCAGGAGCTCTGGCTTCAGCCTCTTGCGCAACTCCCTGGGGCAAGAGCCAGAAGAAGAGGAGCACGGATCCTTCAGTAGGCACTCGTTGACCCCACTGCCCTTCAGAGGGCACCCCCAGCCCCACCACATCGCCAGCTCCCTGCCCACAGCCCCACTCACAGCACGGGCACCGCCAGCGTCTCCTCCTGGTGCAGCCGCTCCGTCTGCCGCAGCTTGAGGATCTCGCTGTAGTTCAGTGCGTTCACTCTGGTCTTGAAAAGCTCCAGGGAGGTGGGCTTGAGGGACAGGGTCCTGGTGATCTGCTCCCGCACCACCTGCAGCACCTGGGGGCACAGGACATCATCCCTGGTCTGGTGACGCTCCCCCAGAGCCCCTGAAATATGCGCACGCCCCGTTGTCCCCCAGCCTTCGTTCAAGGCCCCAGCATTTTCCCGTCACCTTATCAAAGTCCTCCTGGGTAGCGCGCATCTCCTTCCAGGTCTTGTTCACCAGCTGGATGCAGATGCAGAAGAGCTCTTCAAAGAAATGATCCTGCCCGAAGAACATAGGGTAAAAGGCCTGAGCCGTCTCCGAGCCTGCGGTGAGAAGGACAGATGATGCCAAACTCCCTACTTTTTCCAGAGAATTTCAGCATCCAGGAGAACCTGGGCATTTCCTAGCCCTACCTCCCCTTCCCTGCTGTCGGCCACGGCAGAGCCTGGGGGCCCCGCTGGACAGGCACGCACGCAGCCCCCTGCCTTGTGTCCCCGCTGGGAGGCAGCAGGGCAGGGAGGGGGACGGGCTGGGCACGTACACGGCTCTCCGATGTGCAGGATCTCACAGAGGATCAGGGTGAGCTGGATGCTGCTCCGAGCGAAGGGGCATTCGTGTTTGTCTTCACGGCTGCTGTTCTCGAGGACGAACTGAGGAGAGGGTCGATACCTCACGTTACACACGCCACAAAATCAGTGCTGTCCCCGCAGCGAGGCTCCAGCTCCCCACCATCCTCCTGAACCTCCTGGTTGAGCTGTTCCCACCAGAGCTGAGCTGTTCCTAACAGCAGCAGCTCGTTCTCCCCAGGAGCCAGCCCCAGCATCCTCCTTCCCCTGCCTCAGCTGAAGGCAGGAATTGATCGCAGGCAAAGCAGGTCCAAGCGTGGCTAACACTGCACCCACTGACTGCTTTTTTTCCCCCAAAATCACCCTCGTCTGCTCAGACTTGAACAAGGCCTGGAAACCCAACTGTAGGCAAAACACTTCAGGGACCCTTCAGCAAGGTACCAGCAGCCTCAAATCGCTGCTCCTACCCACAGGAAGGACTCAGCTGCACTTGAAATTAAAATGGGGCAACAGCAGGATACCAGCTCAAAAGTGGTATCCCGGCCAAGGACAGGCCACTATGAAGACAGGAAAAGAAGCCGGAGATCCACCAGCACCTCCCTGCTGGGGAATTCGCCAGGAGAGAGCACGCACCCGGCTGTAGGCGTTGGGGGTGTGCCTGGAGAAATAGAGCATGTTGTCGAGGGCGAGGAGCCCCGGCGGGGCACGGCGGAGGTCCTCTGCTGGGTTGCTGTTGTTCTGGAAAGACACAAAAGGATTCAACTTTGCCACTCAGAGAAGAAAGCAGCAGCTGTTGAGTCACCCCAATGCAGTCCAGGGCCTTGCCCTTCCAAACAGGGGCTGCAGGAAAAGCAAAGAGCGGTGATAACAGTCCCAGCAGGGCACAGCAGCTCCACAGCACTTGCTGTTTAGCAGCGTAGGGGTGGCAAAAGGGAAGCACCACACAGCAGGACCAAGAAGGACAGCAGGCCCAGGGGAGAAGCTGCAAGTCCTGCTGAAGCTGGGAAGTGGAACTGGCATGTGGCCGGGGAGGGGACAGAGGGTGGCCGCACCGTGAAGCCCAGCTTGCGGAACTCCTTGGCGCACAGGGACCGCCGGCGCTCGGTGCTGAAGTTGCTGGTGGGCGCCTCGCTCTCCGACTCGAAGGCAGCTTGGCGCAGCGACTGGAGGAGCTCCCGCTGCTCCTGGGGGGGACAAGCAGAGGGGAGGGATGCCAGCGGGAACCGCGCAGGCAGGTTCCCCTGGGTTTGAAACCGAGAACGAAAGCAAATGCGCTGGGAAAGGAACGCACCCCAAAGGCAAACCCTCGCCCGGCTCTGCTTCCGCAGGAGGAAGCGGGGTCGGACCGGCAAGGAGAGCGCTCCCCCACCTGTGAGTAGGGATCCATGGAGGTCCTCATGCGGCGGTCGTAAAGGTTGAGGCTGACGGACTGCAGCACGTACAGGTAGTGGGCCATCTCGTCCCCCAGCGGCTCCGGGCTGTGGATGATGTTCTACAGGAGACTGTGAGTGAGCAGGGACCCCAGGGCGCTGCTCCCAGTCCCTCCAGACCGAGGGACCAAGAGCTGAAGCCCGGCAGGATCTGCTGCTGGAAGGGGCTTTAGGAAACGGGCAGCTCCCCAAAAGGCTGGGTGCTGTGGGGGGCACACACAAGGGTGCAGAGGCTGGGGGTAAGGACAAGAAGAAGCACAAAGCAGACGCTTGGGTGAGCAGTGCTCACCTTGTGGATGAACTGCCTGATGTTCTTCTCCCGCAGGTACTCCATCATGTCCTAGGGGGGAGATTTAAACACCTCGGGGACCTCCTCACAGCATCCCAGAGGAGGCAAACGCTACAGCAGAGGACCCAGCCGCCCAAGCCTCCCATCGCAGGGGAGGGAACGCCTGCCCTGTGCCAGGCTCTGGTCTGGGCCACCACAGTCCCTGTGACACCACCAGCCCTGGTGCTGTTGCTGTCATCTGACATCTCGCACTGGTGTTTGGGTTCCCGGTGCCCCCCACCCCACAGCCCCTTACCCGCCGCTCGCTGTCGGTCGCGGCCAGCAGCAGCGCGATCAGCAGGGCCATCGCCTTCAGCTGCAGCTGGGCGTTCGTCCTGAGGAAGGAGGGTGAGGAAAGTCACCAGCTGTGGTGACCGGCACAGTCCTCTGCCCCCTTCTCTGCTGCACCCCAAAAGAAGCCAGAGCCATGAGGGAGCAGCTGCTGACAGCGGGGCCGGGGCAGCTCTGGGAGCACTGAGCAAGGAGAGCCTAGACACGAAGGAGAAGCTGCAGGTGCATGGACCTCTGGGACAAGGGAAGGGGACAACGTTTTGGAGCCACGGGAATAGGTGGGGTGGAAACCCAGGGTGAGCAGCAGGCCTGGGAGGCCAGCTGGAGTCCTGGCCACAAGGCTTCACATTTTCTGGAATGAAAAGCTCAAAACTGAAGACAAGCAGAGGTATAAGGAAGAGGGAACGCAGAACCTGCCTCAGCTGTACTACTGCTGTTCATAAATACACTGTGGAGAGGGAAGGAAGAGCCAACGCCAGAAGAAAGGCAGTTCAGCTAAAGAACAAAAACATCTGAACAAAGCAGGCAATGAATGAGTCCGTGAACGAATCCAACCTGGACACAGGACGGTTTCCAGAACAGACCAAGCCTCCTGCAGCACTGGGGCAACAAGGACAGAGGCTGGCCACCCCCAGAACATTTATAAAGGGACAGTGCAATGTAGTGCTAAGGGTAATCAGCAAGACCCCAAAAAATCCCCTCAGTGCCGCACTCCCCCTGGCTTTCGGGTGCAGGAGACCAGTGCTCTGGCAACCACTTACACCTGCAGGTGGGTGAGAAGGCGATCCACCGTCACTTCTTTTTTGACTAGGTCAAAGAGGAGGCGACTGCTAGGTACCATGTTCTCCAGGATTGACAAGGAGAGCTGCTGCACAGAGGCGTCCATCGCGTTCATGTTGACGTAGCTCACTATCTACAACACACACAAACATCGAAGGCAAGCTGAGCCTAGGTAACGAGGGCAATGAGGCACCCAAAGGCACAGTTACGGAGTCTGCAGAACGAGCTGCTTACCTTTTTGATGAAGGCTGCGCTGAGAGTCTCCCAGGAAACGAAATCGTGCTCCATCAGCTCCATGAAGGCCTTCAGGGTGTGAGCCAGGATCTCCCCCGAACTGCAGGAACAGAACAGCGAGCTCGGGGAGGATGGGGCCAGGTACCCCCAGCCCCCACGGGAAGGTGGGAGGTGCACATTGGTGGGCACATCAGGAAAAAGCAGAAATGCAGGCAAGTGAGCACGAGAATGAAAAGAACAGAAAGTGAGAATGTAGGGCAAGAAATGAGACCCTCACTTGGTCATCCCAGAAGTCAAGGCAGGGGAAGTTGTACAGTTTCTGGAAAGCTGCGTTACCACAGTACAACAATCGTGCACACGATCCTTAGTAAACCCAAACCACCCCAAATCCCACCCCGTGCTTTCAAGAAACGTGCACTTTGCTGTGTGATTTTAGGTTCCACTTCCAGATGAGATGCACCACCACCCTGTGAGAGGATCGAGGCAGGGAGGCAGGATTTTGGCAGTCAGGTTTTTCTCAAGCTGCCCACAGACCTCTTCCAGCTAAAAACCTCAGGGCAGAGGGATTATTTGCGGGTGGCAGATGGGGCAGCAGGAACCAGCAGCAGCAGGAGGTCTCCTGGTAGCAAAACTGGTAGTGCTGCAGATCACGAAGCCAGAGAAGGGATGGGAAGTTCAAGTCTGAGCACATTCACAAGGGGTCAGGCCCGCAGGCAGGGGACCTCCGCCTGGCTCCCAGAGCGCAGGGAGGAAGCCACGTCCCTGCAGGGAACAAACCTGCAGAGCTGCTGCCAGCGCTGCCCTCCATGCTGCAGCACGGGGCCTTTGGAGAGAGCAGCCAAAAGGAGCAAGAAGCCAGGAAGACGAACGAAGCCCAGCTTGGAGCTCATACAGCATTAGCAAGGGAGGAGACAAGTCAAGAACTGCAAGGAAATTCCCCTCCTGATACTCACTCGTTCCCTTCCTCCACAATGCAGAAGATTAGTTTCAAGCCATTCCTGTTGATGAACTCCTGAGCAAAGGTAACGTCCTGGGAGAGGCTTGCAAGCTTCTTCAATGAGTCAGTCTTCACGTCCACGTTGTTGCTCCGGATCCCGTTGTACAACCTCTCTGCTTCTTGGTCCTACCAGGAAGGAAAGAATCAAGCCACCGGGGCTCGTCGAAAGGCAGCAAGAAACTCGGAGGCAGAGGCTGGAGGAACGTAAGTGTAAAGTTTTGGAAGGAGGCTCAGGCTAGAGCAGCCCCAGCAAGGAGAGGACCGAGACAGAGCGATCAGAGCAGAAACCAGCAGGAGCTGAGGAAGTCAGGCCGGCACCGCGCTAAGGACACTTGATGAATCTGCCCGTGCATCCACAGCGCTTCTCAAGGCTATTTGGTTCTCTTCACGCTCCCCCAAGCCCTACTGAGGGAGGATGAAGGCTGAGACAGCTCTCCCCACGTTATTTCTGCTGGGTCTGAGGCACCGGGAGGAGCTGTCATTAGCCAGGAGTCGCCGAGGGAGGCGGGGGGGGCTCGGAGGGCCGCATCGCCCCGCGGCGGGGAGCAGAGCGCCGACCCCAGCTTTCGGAGAAGGAGACAGGGGATGTACCGGGGAGGTGGTCAGCCGCAGGATGCTCCCGTTCTTAATCTCCCCGCGGTTCTGCGAGGAGAAAGGGAAGCGGTGAGGGGGGCGTGCGGGGTCACCGGGGCCGGTGTCCGGGCGGGCAGGTGGCCGCTCACCGACTCGGTGATGTAGGTCTGGCGCCCGTCGGCGTACTGCAGGGCGTAGTGCTCCGCGTTGGGCAGGCTCCACCTGCGAGGACACGCAGCCAGGCGTGGAGCCAGGATGGTCCCGGCCACCACCGCCCGGTGGGACACCGGTCACCGCCTGTCACGACCCGGTGGGCCACCGCGGTCCCCATGTCGCGATACTCACGCGTCGCAGACGTCCTTGAGCACGGAGGCCAGAGGCTTGGTCTGCGGGCGAGGGAAAGGGAGGACGGCGGTGAGAGGGCGGCTGCGGAGCCAAGGGGCTCTGCTGAGGGGGGTCCGGGAGGTACCTGCTGGAGCTCGATGAGCTGGGGGATGGCGCCCACCATCTGGATGGCGATCTTCACCACGTCCTTGGGCGGCGGCATGGCTCCCGCAGCCGCCCCGGCAAAGCACGGCCCGCCCCGGCTCCCCGCCGCAGTTCCGGGTCGCTGCCGCCCTCCCCGCCCCTGGGAGGGCCCGGGAGGCCCGAGGGGAACACGGGGATGGGGCCCCGGTGGGTGGGTGGGTGGGTGGGGGGCCCGGGCTGGGGCTGCCCCCGAGCGGAGGCAGGGAGGGCAGGGGTCACGGCAAACCCAGCACGGGAAGGGCCCGGAGACACGGGGAGCAGGCGGAGGCTCTGGAAAGGGGTCGTTTATTCACTCAGAGAACAACTGTACAAATATTACAGGCAAATTTCTTTCCTTTCAGAAAAAAAAAAAAGTAGTATAAAAATAATCTTTATATATGAATCAAAGTTCAATCTGTTACTGTAAATCTTCTCTACATCTCTTTTTTTTCTTTTTTCTTTTTTTTTTCTTCCAAACATTGTCTAACCGACGGCAAACATGAACACTGGGAGGGAGAGCGAAGGTCGGGCAGCGCGCTGACGGGAGCTCTAGCTACGCACAAGCCGCGGCGCCAAGCGAACGCGCGAGCAGGACCAACAGTTTTTGGGTAGCTTCCATGCAAAGGAGGGAAGGCCGAGGAACTGCTGCATGCGGACGCAAAGTTCACCACCCACCCGGTCTCCGTCTCACCAGTAGTAGCTGCCCACTGCCATCTAGAAACTAGAAAAAGTGTCCAATGTTGTCTGCTCCTACTGAATTCTTCACGTTTCTCCTAGAGGATGCTGGTGCTTCACACCACGAGCTTCCCACGCTGCAGAAGTGAACAGCTTCTGGAGGAGTCCCACAAAGAACAAAATGGCACGAGGAGCCACCTCGGGAAGAGAGGTCCCAAGCCTACGCTCTTCTCACCTCTGCAGGCTCCGAGGATCGAAGACATCCCATTTACATCCCTTATTGCTCGTGCTCCAGCTTTTTTTTTTTTTTTTTTTTGTGGTTCACACGCGGTGAGCAGCTGAGCAGAAGTCAAACACTGACTGGTCGTGCAGATGGCTGCAAGCTCTCTCTGCAATGCCCAGCCACGCTTCCTGGCCCGGCCTCCTCTTCGGCAGTTGGCTGAGCAGGAAAGGCACGACAGCTGCTACCGCTGCGTTGGCAGGAAGATGTGCAAAACTGACGACAATCAAATAACACGATCTGACCAGAAAAACATCGGGGGCTTGCAAAATATAATACAAATCCACGAAGGATTTTTACCAATAAAAAAAATGCACAGGGTCAAAGATTGATCAGAAAAAAAAAATGAACAGCAGACCTTCCGTTAAGAAAATAATTAAGAGAACCTCACGGAACAAATGATGCAGAGAAAGCAACACACTGGGCAGCAACCTGCCACAGGATCAGGAATTGGGAGCATGGATACGGACACTAGGGGAGCAAATTCAAATATACAGAAAGCCTGATCCTGAACAGATGCTAAGAGGGGAAAAAAGGGGGGGGAGAACAAAACACGATTTTGATGACACCTCTGTATCTTGTCACAGCAGGGTACCACTGAATTGTTACTGCTTGGTCGCATTTTAGACAGTTGAAGGCTCAAGTGCAATGGTTGGAGAACAATTATATGCTAATATGAGCAGGGTCTGATGTAGTTGGAGTACCTTAAAGGCACCAGCTGGAGCAGTCTGATCCTTTCAAGCATCTCTTAAGAATAAAACAACAATATTAATACTGGCACACCTTCTTCAGCCCTGCAGAAACAGCACAGCTGCTGTACAAGGAGCTGGACCCCCTGGGCTTGTGCATCAGCAGACTGGTGAACACACACCACAAGAGAACCAGGATTCCTAGTGATGCAAAAGCAGGGAAACTCTCAGCTCAACTCCTGGGTCCTACTAAGAGGAACAGCTGAAAAAAAAAGTGCTTTTTCTTGTAAATCATACTAGCTTGGTCTGGAGTCGCTAGAAGAAGTGGACACTGTGGTGCCTTTTTTTTTTTTCCTCGTCATTCAAAATATAACCACCCCAACCTGAACCACTCACACTGAAAGTCTAGCTAATTACATCCGGACCTGTGAAATGACCACACAATATTAGGGCTCCATGTAGCAGCTGGTACCTAGGAGGTGCAAAGTGCCTCTAGGAGTGCAGGAAAACCAAGGCATGCAGATTTGAGGAAGCTCGGAGAGGCACATGGGCAAAACTCTACAGATGAGCTGGGAGCACTCAAATCACAGACCCTTCGAACTGAGGCCCAGGATCCGGTGAAGAGAGAGGTGCAGCGAGGCGAGTTAAGTCAAAGACCTTGCATGTGCAACACAGGAAGAGAAAGAAGCTACAAGGAGGCTCCCGGCCTGCAAGTCCACATCTCTTGGTTCTGAGTCCATATGAGAACATCTCTGAATCACTCACTCGTCGAGCTCTAGCACAAAAGGAATCCAAAAATAGACACTTTCCAAAGTTACAAAATGTTCTGTCTCTGCGAGGCTCGCAGCCACACTGAGAAGTCAGAGGTTAAGGACAGGCACATCAAAGAGGTCACAGACGCCTTCACTCTCGTCCAGGTTATAGATGTAGTCGTGGTCTCCAGGAGGAGGGGAGAGGCGAAGCAAGGGAGCAAACACTGGGAAAGAGAAGCCCACAGTTGGTTACAAAGCTCAGCACACCCACACCTAGCCCAAAGTTGCCATCGGACACCAAGCCATGAGGCTGCCCCATGGCCCAGGGTGTCCACCCCACGTTGAGGTCTGTCAGGGAGCTTCAAATCAGCCTCGCAATGCTGGAGAGACTGAGTGGGCTCTTCTGGTCCTGTTCTGGCAGGACAGTGAGAACAGAGTCTATGCCCAGAGCCCAGAAAAATGAGGGCAAGCCTGCATTCACAAAGCTGCCAGCTGTACAAAGTCACACAGAAATAGTCTTCTCCCCCAAAAAGACCACACCGTGAGGGGGAAACTCAGAGACTCACCTTCGGACGACATCAGCTCTTCCAGTAGCTCGGAGTTCATACATTCTAGAGAAGAGATGAGCACAGTAAGTAACACACACCGCTTCCCTGGTCTGTGCCTGGGTAGTTTCCCACCCTTCCCAGCCTCTTTTGGTCCTCACCCTTTTTACCCCTTTTTTTTTTGCTGATGCAAAGCGTGTGCAGGTAGTGAGAGGAGAAAGAGCAGGCCTCCTGCATGGGCAAAGGGAAAGCTGCACGTCAAGGCAATTCAAGCAGCATCTAAACATTCTGCGGGAGTTTTCTGCCTGCTTAGCTCAGCCATAAGCCAGTCGCTTTCGTATCATGGGCTACGCTTTATCCCCGCACTGGCACACTAGCTGGTGTCCCTCAACTCTTCCAAAGGAAACTCTCCAACACGCATCTGAAAGCGAGCTGGTAAAGCCTGACACACTCCTGGTCGTCAATTACGGGCTGACTTTACTAGAGTGGGGAAAAAGTGGAAAAGAAGTGAGGTGTTCCAGGAGCAGCAGAACTAATCAATCTCTCCAGTTTCCTCCAGATCTGTCCCCTTTGTTCCCCCTAATTTGCTCCCTTTGCTCCACAGCTGTGCTGTGGCTAATCCAGCAATATGCACTGGTAGATTGGCTGGCTGCCCACTGCCAAACAGAATAACATCTGAGCTCTGCATATCCTTCCCTAATGGGTCATTAACTGCTCTCCCCTCTAAGTTTTTTATAGTTTTGTGTGGGCAGTAATTATCTCTGAAATGTCATTCCTTCCTCCAGTGTTGTTAATCTTGGCTGGTAGGTTCACGAGGCACTTGAGGGGTAGACAGACAAGCAGCCAGATAAAGCGTGTGCAAGTCAATCTCTTTTCTTAAAGAAGTGTTTGAAAACAACTTTCTGAATCCCTTTCCCACTTGGCCAAGTTAAATAGTGAAGATCTAAGTCAATCTAGCTAGGGTGATGAGATACTACCCACGCTTGAAGTGAGTTTTCACCTAAGAAACTCAGATGAACCCATCTTCATGATGGTTACCCATAGCAGGCTGTTTCCTAGAGGACAGGAACCTACCTGCCTAATTCAGTGTTGTGAGATGAGAGTATTTCAATTGGAAGTGACTAGACAGGAATGATACCAGCTTCAAAAACAGCAATTAAATACAGAGCCTACGTTCTCAGATCTTTTCAGGGCTGATAATGTAGCAGGATGTGCACGCGTGTGTTGAATTTTTTTTTTCCAGGATACAAGTATAAAGCCAGCAGTTATTAAACATCCACTTAAGAGACAGAAAACCACACAGAGAAAGTACAATACAAAACACAAAACACTAAGGAAGAAGGTGCAGGCTTTTGCAGCTTAAAGTGCATAGCCTGAAAGCAGCAGCCAGTGACAGAGCACCATTACTATGATCACACCGGCTTGAAAGAGGCTGCAAAGTACGCAGCAAAAATCATTTCCCTGAGCTTTTAAGTGTTGATTTTTTTCCAGTGCTGAGCTTCACCACTTGCCAATTCCATTTTGCAGAGCAGAGCTTTCACTGGCAATTCAACAGCACATCATGGTTAAAACCTGACTATGCCGTGTTGCACTTTCCTTCACTCCTAGACCTGTCCTTTCCCGCTCCAAACTGTAAAGAACACTCCATAAAACAACATACATTAACGTAGACAGCAAACCTCTCAATTTTAATAGTGTTCATGTAGTCACGTAGCACAGTTTGGGTTAAGCTGTACCTTCCACATGGGCTGGGGCCCTGCAGCAGTTTATGTTTCACGCTGCACGGTGTCAGTTTTACTCTTCAGATGTGTTCAGCTATTACCAAGACCTCACCCACTGCCTACAGCTGCGGGTGCTCCAAGCGCTGGGCTGAGCATGGAGGGAAGGTGCCCTCCAGGCTGACCGTGAAGCCTGGCTCAGGGTTCCTAGCACACAGATCGGACGGTTGCACGTGTATGGCATTTGGAACTGCGTGGTTTTTACAGCAAAAAGCTGCACTTTCACGAAGTATCCGCTAGAGCAGAGAACTAGGGACTTCAGGGAACAGTTGTGACATATCCTGTCACCACCACGAAGTGCTTGTGTGCACTCGGCTCCACGTGGCTGCAGGGCTAGGAAGTATTTTGCCAGCAAAGGGAAAGACTGGGGTCTAAATGTGCAAATTTAAACAACAAAACAAACAAAAAAAAACTTTCCCAGTTTAGGCTTATGCTAGACCAAATTCTTGCACTTCTCCTGCCCTTACTTAGCCCGAAGTCTGTTCCACCATGAGGTAGTGATACCCACTCTCCTTGGACAGAGGCAGAACACCTGACACAAGTAGCAGCATCCCCTCCCCTGCTGCTCCAAAAAGCCTACCAAAAGCACTGAGGGATACGCCAAAGAAAGAAGACTATTTCCTGAGATTATATGCTTGGATTAGCTCCAGGTAGGTTCTAATTGGAACAGGACTAACAGGGATTTATCCGGTAGCTCTGGATGGTGCAGACAAGTTGGAGAAGGAGCACGGGGAGACAGAGCACAAATTAGCACTGGCACGGTGCCTGGAAAGCCCTCATCTACACAATGTAGGGCAAACTCCTCACAAAGGGTGCTGGCAACACGAAGACAGAAAATTACATAGAGAAAACAGTAATTTTAAGAGCACCCTCTACAAGTAGAGGGCCAGCAGCCACCCCAAGTACCTTACAAAACCACACCCCCAGAATAATCCAGAAGCATGTAAATAAAACAAACTGCCCCACGTCTGTGGGTGGATGGGCACGGAACGAGGCTGTGATCAGGGAGTGAACATACCGAACATACCTCTCGTTGGATCAAACATCTCTGACAGCTCTTTGGGAAGCTCCAGCACTGCAAATACAACAAAGTAAATGGTTTGCATCATTACATGAAGTGTCTGAAATGTTTTACAACTTGATCGCCTGCCGTCCAACCATACTTTCAGTCTTTATGCACCCAAATCATCCATACCAACCAGAAATTCTGCTCTCACACCCCACGCCAAATATATCTGCAGAAATGATCAGCAACAAAACACTTAAGCTCAACTACTTTAAATAGATATGTAGGAACCCCAGTACATGGATGTGTTATCACTGTCAGCAGCTTTAAAGTAATAGCCTGTATGCAAACTTCACACTGCATCAGCTTCTGTACAACACCTCAATTTGCCTCGTGTAGGATAAGGGCATGCCTCCAGACTGTCAGCACAGCCTCTCTGGGCTAGGGTAAGCTCTACGCACACCAGAGGCCTAATTCCACAGTCAAGACTGCTCCAAGATGGAAGACAAACTGCTCACACTTCTCTCAGACATGCTAGCAGAGCATGAGAAAAGAACTACAGGAGCTACATTTGGGTAAAACTGCCTCTTCTAAACATAACACTTGAACCTTGAGTGTTCCTGCAGTGAAGGTAAGCTCTGAAGCATTACAGCACAGTGCCTTATCCAGACAATGCTTTTCTGTCTGTGGGCTAAGGCTCTTTCCTGGCATAAAGCTAAAATATTCCTTGTTAGAGTCCATTTCATCTCACCAAGCACATCAGGAAGCTACCCAAATATATACTGGACGATCATTAGGACTACAAGATCACTAAAGATGGACAAAGTATTTCTGGGTAGAGGAGAAAACAGATTCAAGAGCTCTCCTAATAAAGGAAAACATCCCACAAGTTACAAAGGCACAGTTATCAAAAGATGAAATATCTCTAGCTTCACAGTCTCACAACTTGGACCTAGCACTACAGGAGGGGCTAAAAGGGAATAATCCAGCACATAACAGCACTGACATCACGTGAGTGACCCTTGGGGATTTCCTAGTACTGGTGTCACAGGAAATGGCATGGTGCAGACATGACATTGTCAGCTCCTCACAAGGTTCCCCAGCATCCTCACAGGAAAACCCTTCACCCCTCGCAGGGCCTGGCTGACAGTGAAAGCAGAACGGGGTTCAGCTCATCTCCCCGGGCTCAGCAGCTTTTCCCTCTCACTCCATGCAGCACTCTCTTGGAGCGAGGCACGGAACGGGGCCACGTCGCATACTCACTTCCTGTGGGATCAGGCTTGATCGGCTCAAAGGAGGTAGAGGGGCTGGGCAGGACGGAGCTGCTGTCCAGCGAGGCAGAGGACTGCAGCGGCTGCGTGTCCAGCCCGGCCGTCTGGCTGCTGGACGTGGGCACGGTGCTGAGGGGGTCGAGGTCACCGCTGCTCTTGGGCTCCGCCACCGAGACGCTGCCTTCTGTAAAGTCACAGACACACGAGAATGTCATCTGCGACCAGCCCCCAAACAAGCAGCTACGGCACAGAGCAAACCCTCACCTGCAATGCTGATCGAGTGCAGGGAGCTGCAGAGAATCATCCAGGTTGGAAGAGACCTCCAAGATCACCCAGTCCAACCTCTGACCTAACACTAACCACTCCTCCACTAAACTCTGAATCTAAATGTCTTTAGGAAGAAGGCTTTTTGATGCCACCCGGCAAAAATTCCCAGGTTCTGCAGCAGCTCTGCGGGAGAGCACACTGCCACACAACCCACATACTCCCAGGGGAAGGGAAGTTACTGCCCTCCTCCTTGGGGCTGAGGCTGGGCTTGAAACACCGTGTCCAGCTTTGACCATCTCCCACTTCTAGAAGATGTGGAGATGATCCAGCTGAGGGCTACCAACACAGGCAGGTGTGCAGGACGTGTCCTACAAAGAAGGTTGGAGGGAGCTGGGCTTAGTCAGGCAAAGAGAAGTCTAAGAACAATCTGATAGCAGCTCGCAGCCACCTGATAAGCAGTGACAGAGATGATGGAGCACAGCTTCTCCGTGGTATTAACTGATATATGTGCAACAGGCACGAGCTGCAGCCCAAACAAACCCAGATATCCATAAACAACTCCCTGAGTGGGTGCTGCAGCCCTGGAAGAGCTCACAAAGGAGACGGGGATCTCCATTAACGGAGGCTTTAAAAATGTGGCTGGACAAAGCCACAACCTAACTCACCCTGTGTTTCTGACAGCCTTTTTTTTTCTCAAACTAAACGTTGGAAGCGGGACTCGAGCAGGCCCTTTTACAAACTTCTGCTGTAACCCCCCCCCCTCACCTGTGCTCGGGGCTTTCTGCGCAGGAGGGCTGTGATCCTGAGTGCTGGAAGGTGTCGGCGTCGAGGGCTGGGTGCTGCTGGGAACGGAAGCCTCCTGGAAGTGGGCAAGCGGCGGTATCTGTGGTTTCGAGGGTGCAACTGCCTGGCACTGAATGAGGTCTTCGGGGGGAGGGACGGGTAGCACGACAGGAGGAGAGCTCCAAGCATCCTTGTTTACTAAGAGAACATCGATCGGACCGCTTGTGCTCTTCAGATGGATCTGGTATTTCTTTTGCCCGTTTGGGCCCTGAGAAAAGCCCAAAGTGAAACACAGACACACGCTAAGAGCCCTTTTCAAACAGAACAGGAATTTCCCATTGGCAAGAGGTGCAGTCCAGGCAGCTCAGGACAGCTCCACGCACAGTTCCCATCTCAGCAGCTCTCTCCTGACCCTCCCAGAACCACCCTTCCCCGTGGTGCTCCTGCAGTAACTCACGTACCACCAAACAAAGCTTCCTGGCAATTATTTAATATCCGGAGCCTTCCTCGAGTTGCCAGTTCCTGCAGCTCCATCAAAACCAGGACCACCAATTAATTCCCAGCCTGGTCAATCCATCAGTACCCCCCCCAAAACACACCCACACCCCACACGTGCTCTCTCCCCACTCCCCACGCATTTATCACTCACCTCAGGGATGGGAACCTCCAAGCGCGTGCCTGATGGGGCTCGAATTGCAAGGAGGGTGTCACCTGTGAGAACAGACTGGTCAGCACTTGGTGACACAAACTGTTCTGATGGAGCAGGCACTGACAAAGAGCCCCTCCTCAAAGCCCCTTATCTCCTGCACTTCCCAAAGCTGCCAAAATTGCCATTTATACCCACATCGTAAGGCGACAAATGTGCCAACTGCCAAGGGCACAAAGGACCTGTGAAGCTTCTCTCAAAGCAACCCTAAAGAGACATTCAAGTGTTTCAGCAGTATCCTTATCGGGGCTAAATTTTCTTTCTCTCTGAGGAAACACTGGGGCTGGCTTAAAATTCCTCTGAAGAACGTCTGAATCCTAAGTGAAAGGCCCTTCATCCTGTTGTCAGAAGCTTTCTGATTTGAATTCTGAACAAAACAGCAAGCAACTCGAAGAGCTGCACTGCCAGCAGACAGCGTGGAGCTAGGCCCAGGGGCCAGGCTGCTAACAGCAGCACAGCAGCACATTTTGCTTGAGTACCAACACCCCAAAACAACACTCCTTGGCCTCTACCAGCCAAAGTTGCCTGTACTGGACCCTGCACAGCGATGCCAAGGGCCAGGCTGACCCACGGGATCACTCGCTGTCATATGATCGGTATCATATCACCGAGTTCTGCAGCTCCCTGAGCTCAGCACCCCTAATAACACAACAATCCCAGCCCAGCAGCTTCCATTCCGGGCTTACATTGAGCAAGAGAAACGTGGAGAGAGAACAGCCCGTGCTGGGAACATGAGACATTCAGACTGAGCAGTTAGCAGCTTTCGCTTCAAGTGTTCAAGCTTTTGTGTGGTTTGTGTTCACACTTCACTGGTATTCTGCACTAAGCTTCACTTGATAATTAATACAGAATATTAATCACCCAGAGTGATGAGAGAGCAGACAGCAGAAGAGCACAGCCTTTAGTTTCAGGCTGGCAATTAAAGGTCAGATCAGCAAAAGGAGAGGGATTAAAAACACCAGGAGATTTGTCAGTAAGGTGGGATTCCTCCAACAAATCTGTACTTCAAATAAGTATCGTTAAAAGACATTAAAAAGGCATAACAAAGATACAAGCTCAAGGTTTAACACCCGTTAGCCTCTACAACACAGGCACTGTGTTTCTATCTCTCTTGATAGCTAAGTCCCAAATATTTTCAGAAAACAAACCCATTGGTGCACAGCGTGCTTCCATTTCCCTTTGGATTCTGCAAGCACACAACACATCACAGCAACAGACGGGAAAATTACGTCTCCCAGTCACTGAGCTAATGTATCCTCAGGTTTTATTTTTGTTATTTAAAACCCAGATAACAAATCCTATTTGGCGAGAGTCCAAGCAGGGAAATCTTCAAGTCCTAGCTAACTTGAAGAAAGTGAGTTTAATAGCCCTAAATAAGAAAAGGGAGAGAAAATTCAGCCTTTACCACCATTCAGGAACACAAGGGGTCTGACAAAGAACCTCTCCAAGGCCCAGACATTTGCTGGCAGGGGGAATCAGATGCCCTATGTAAAGCAAATTCTTACAACACATCTGGACACGCACCAAAACAAACCAATGGAAAAACACGGATCAAGCCTCTGTTCCAAAGGATTTCAGATCTGCCCTGAGTCAGATCTCATCTTCTCTGCACTTTTCGGTGGGGTCTAACTTCAGATGCAAACTGGTTTAGAAAAACAGGTGCAGCAAAATGCAAAACACTCAATCAAGCAAGCAATCGTCTGTCTGCTGGTCTCCAGTCAACTCCTACAGGCTCTCACCAATTATCTGGCCCCGAGCTCTGTCAAACTGAAAACACGATCCCTGCCCCCACGGGGTGCTAACTTAAGCCAGAAGAAACAGCAAAATGAGGGGTGGAACACACGAGTTTGGGATAACGTCTGGTAAACAGGAGCACAACAAAGGCAAAGATGAGAAACAGAAGAACTGATGCAGCCTGGGGCAAGGAGGCAGCCTGGAAGAGCCCCAGGGTCATAGGGACAGCGCTCACTGGAGCAGAAAGCAGCTACGACTCCACGCCACCAGAGCTGAGAACGGTTTTATTCTGCTGGCTGCCACACTGCACGCCGGCCACGGGGGATTTTCTGGGTCCTACAGATAGCATTACAGCTGCTAGCAGAGAAGAAACAGAATCCAGTGGGGTTTTCTTCACTTTTGCCCCACAGAGACAGAAAATGTGGCTTTTTACACGGGCACCTTGCAGCTCTGGCAAGGTGCCCGTGTAGGTGAGGTGCTCTTTTTATGTTTTCTTCCTGCTTACACCCAGATTTCTACCGTAAACTTTTCTTATAGCCAGGATTTGTACCATCTACCCAAGCCCTGAAAATAAAAGGCTCGTAAAGTAACACACACACACCCAGCAAAAAAAACTACCTTAGGAAGGCCTCGGACATTGCCTTAAACATGAGTGCAAAGAAACCTCCTGCCCCCTTCACAGCTGATGGTGACAACAAAACTACGGTTCAGGGGTTCCCAAGCCAAAGGATGGCATCAGAACTCGCACCCACTGGTGCTAACAGGCAGCCCATGTCAGACCTAATTTAAGATCTGCTGCCTCCTCTTCCTCAGAGGAAGGAAAGCAGCTGGGATAGCCAGGAATGCAGCATTACATCTTTACCACGCAGCAGTTTCCTCACCTGTGAAGCACTTGCAGATATCTTCATGCGTCACATACGCTAACGTTCTGAAGGTTAAGGAGAAGGGCTGCTGCTTCCTGCGAGGACAGGACTCAAAGGGCACCTGGCGTTTCCTTCCTGAAAATGCCACTGCCAGGGGGCTGCCCGTGCCACACGCTTCTGAAGGCGAGGTCTGTGAGCCTCAGGGCTGACAACCTCAGACAAGCTGCAAGAGCAGCTCTGCGCTCAAGAACAGCAGCACCTGTGGCTCAGACAGAAGCAGTTCTCTCCCTGCAAACATTACAGTGCCAGGGAACTTCAAAGAGCCAGGTGACAACGACAGGGGCACAAGGCATCCGCTGCCCCGCAGAGGAAGCTGCTCCCAGGCTGGGCAGAGCTCCCCCGCCCCCAAAAGGGGGGCTCTGCCTCCTGACCCTTTCAGTGCAGGTCCTCCAGCAGCACTGCCTTCCAGCCCAGAGGAATAAGCAGCTGGCCAAAGGATATCGATTGTTCTGCACGTCTTCTGTGACGTTTTTGATGCTCTGCTGAACCCACATCTTCTGCTGCTCCAGCTCCTGCTCCCGCTGCTCCAGGTCCTCTATGTCTGCCTTCAGCTCGATCAGTTTGTGAGCTATTTCACGCGTGTTGCAGCCAGGACCCACCCCTCTGTGCGGAGGGAAAAGGAGGGACACGGATCAGCTGATGGAGCAGCCAAAGCAGCCCCAGCCTCTCCAAGAGGCTGCCACCTCCCTTCCCACCACCTCTACCCTATGCCACGGCCAGATAAGCCTCATCTGTACCCGCTCCACATCCCCTACCCCTTCCAACTCAGCACCATTTGGTGCTCCGACACCCCGCAGCCTGCCAGGGCTCTCCCCCACCTCCAGCACCATAACAGGCATCTTTTCTAGCCCAAGACACAGAAAATACCCAGTCTGAACCAAAATAACAGCTCCGGTGTACAGGCAACATGCCAGACACGCTTCAGCATTCCTCACTGCCACCATCAGCACAGTTCGGCTGGGGAAAGTTCAGGCCCCTTGCTCCCAGCAGGCCGTTTTGGACAATGCCACTGGGACAACAGCCTCGTCCGAATGGGAAAAAGGTACCCAGAAAACTGGACTTTGACCTAGGAGGGACCCGTGAGCGATTTAGACCTTCTCGGTCACTCACTTCCACTGGATGCTGTTCTTTGACTTCTTCTCAATCAACCCAATGCCTTCCAGGACATTGGTGATATCGTAGATCCGTCGTTTCTGTCGCACAGCCAAGGTATCTGCAGCCTGCAAAATAAGTCAGACACTTAACCCCAACCTTTTGGTCCCATTTCTCTCCTCCCTTCCCATCAGATTGCTTCCTGACCAAGCTCTCTGCTCATCTTCTCACCCCTCTTTTATCCCAGCACCTCGAGCTACAAAGCCTTGTTCTCAACGCCGTTATGCCCACGAGAAGCCACTGCCCCTTTGCTCCTGTTCTTATCAGCAACTTCCCCACTAATGACAAATGGGATCCCAGCCGTCCCGCTCAGGGTGGCTGCAGAAACCACTGCAAAACTCAGCAGCAAAGCAGGGCTGGAAGCCACTGGAATGGCAGGCAAAAGATGCAGCACTTTTTAAAGATAAAAAGAGATGGGAACGGGAAGAGGAACGCAGAGAGCTGTGTGACAGCAAAGCTGACATTCAGAAGCTCTTTCCCACCCAAACCTGATGCTGTCAGAGAACCAACACCAAGAGGCTCTGCTTGGAGAAGGCTTCACGGGGCTGGCACCAAGCGGGGACACAAGGGACGAGCTCCTCAGCACCCGGGGCTGCCCCAGGGCTCGGTGCCGGCACCGGGCGGTGCCTCCGCACCCCCAGGAGCCCCGCTGGCAGCGGGGCCACCACCAGCAGCCCCACCCCGGGGACACCCAGCCCAGGAGCGGTTCCCCTCTGAGGCTCCCTCACGGCACCGCCCCCCCCCCTCAGGCCGCACCAGCTTGAGGTCCAGCACGCCGTCCTTGGCCTCCTGCAGCAGCGACACGAACTTGGTGGTCAGCAGCCCCAGGCTCTTCTCGTGCCGGCTGGGCGCCCCCGGGCCGCTCCCGCCCCCTCCTCCGCCTCCTCCTCCGCCGCCGCCGCCACCCCCGGGCGGCTGCGGCCCGCACTCCGCCATCTGCCCGCCGCCCGGCTCCGGCCCCGCCGCGCTTCCGCTTCCGGGCCGCGAGGCACGACGGGAGCTTCCGCGCCGGGGGCGGGGGGGGGGCGCGCGGGGAGATGGGGGCGTGGCCAGCGCGGATGGGGCGTGGCCAGAGGGAGGGGGCGTGGTCTCTGCGGTGGGCGTGGCCGGGATCCCGCGGGAAGGGCGGGGAGCGGTGGAGGGGGCGTGGCCTCTGTGGTGGGCGTGGCCTCGGCAGGGGCGTGGCCACCGGTCCCGGCCGCGCCCCGGGGAGGGCGGCACCGGGAGCGCCCCGCGTCCCGCCCGGGGAGCGGGGATCGCGGCTGGACGGGGGCAGCACGGACCCGCTGCGGGCACCGCGTACAGACCGGGGGCACGCCCGAGCCGCTGGGGTCACCCCATAGCTGCTGGGGGCAGCCACTATCTCCTGGGGTCATCCCATAGCCATTGGGGTCACCCCATATCTACTGGGGTCACCCTATAGCCTCTGGGGACACCCCATACCTATTGGGGTCATCCCATACCTCCTGGGGTCACCCCTTATCTTCTGGGGTCACCCCATATCTTCTGGGGTCACCCCTTATCTTCTGGGGTCACCCCGTACCTACTGGGGTCACCCCATATCTTTATCTTCTGGGTTCATCCCAACCCCACTGGGGTCACCCCATCCCCGCCGGTGACACCCAGTACCCATAGGGCTCACCCCATACCCTCCTGGGCTCACCCCATATCTTCTGGGTTCACCCCATCCCCATTGGGGTCACCCCATCCCCACCCTGGGACGCCCCCAAACCACGACACCCGGCTGCGGGGAGGGCTGCGATTCCCCCTCACATCCCCACCCCGCTGCCTGGCCCCGAACATCCCGACGAGCCCCCGGGGAGCGCTGAGGAAGCGGCCGCCGCCTTCCTCCGCGCGCAGCCCAGCCCCGCGGCCCTGGAGCTGGCAGCGGCCATGGGCACGTCGGCGGAGGACGAGCAGGGCGCAAGCCCCAGAGGTAACGGGGTGACCGGGTGGGGAGGGACGCACCCTAATTCACCACCTCCCAGACCCTTTTTCCTTGTCCCTTGTGCTTTGTCGGGGAGGTGGAAGCCTTGGGGCGACCCGTCCTTGTCGTGCGGGGTCACCCCAGCCGGGTGATGTCCTGAGCTCCTCGGGGCACCCTTCTGCTGTGGGATCATTGGGGCCATCCCAGGAGGGTCCCGCTTGCCGCCGTGCCGTCCGGCTGGCCCCATCGGGGTGTGCTTGGACGTCCGCTGCCGGCCGGTTTCCTGCTCCCGGCCCCGGGGGCCCTTCCTGCCCGCGAGGAGAGGCTTCGCCGTGCTCCTTAACCCCTGGCTTTGTCCCCAGAGGAAGAGTGGCCGGAGGTGGAAAAGGCGGAGAAGTTGGCCAGGGGAGCTGCTCTGAAATGGGCTTCGGGGGTGTTTTACCGCCCCGAAAACCTGGAGGGGCTCGGGCACTACCGCAGCCGAGAGACGCAGAGGAACAGCTCCATCCAGTCACGGCTGAAGGTGGGTATGGGTCACAGCCCACCGGGCGGATGCTTCGCCACCTCCCCAAGCGGGGATCCCAGCCAGGGACTTCTGCACTGAATCATTTTTTTTTCTACCTCTGGACAAATCCCGTCCTTTGGTCGGCCTTCGCTGGGAGAAATGCAGTCGTTTAGGGGGAAAATTGCCCAAGAGGCAACTTGTTTTAAGCTCCCTCGGAAAAAAAATACATATATATTTCAGTGGATCCTGCATAAAAGTGCTTCTTTGCACCTGGTAACCCCGCAGTGGTTCCCTTCTCCCACCTCGTGCTCGGTAGCCGCTGACAGCCCCAAACCCTGCGAAGAGGCTCAGTAAAATAGGACTCGGTGTCCTCGGAGGGGTGACGTGGGACATCCCTGGCGCTGGAGCAGCCGGTGGGATGGGGTCATGGTGTGGGATATGGGAAGGCATGAGGGGTACCAGGGGCAGCTCTCACCCTCCAGGGCTGGAGAAATGCACACAGGAGAGGCTTGGCAGGGCTGGGGCAAACGGTGCACGAGTCCAGCAGCCTCTGAGAGCATCCCCACTGCCCTCTGTCCCCTTCTGCTCCCCAGTCAACCGTCCAGTCCTACCTGGAGGGGGTGAGCACGGGGCTGGAGCAGCTGCGGGCGGCGGTCCAGGAGGTGCAGAGCGTGTGCCAGGAGCTGGGGGCAGCGCGCTGGGCACTGCTGGACTGCGCCGACCGCTTCCAGGACCTCCAGCAGATGCGGGCGCTGATGGCAGAGCACGTGCAGCTGGCCTCGGTGGTGCAGGTGCTGCCCCAGCTCTTCTCGGGTAAGGCACTGGCCCAGCGCTCGGGGGTTTGGGGATCAGACCCTTCCCCTCATGATCTCCCCGTTACCCCATGCCCATGGTCCCAGCACCAGCTCCCCGTTGCCCCCTGCACTCAGTCCTGGCACCTCTTGTCCCTCTCCCGCAGTCCACGAGGTTTTTTCCCACACGCTGCAGCTGCTCCACGGGCAGCACCTCCTGGAGGCCCACGCGGAGATCATGATGCTGGAGCACCTCCGGGATGACATCCTCTCCCAGCTGCACCTCCGGGGGCTCTCCAGCGCCCAGGCAACCGTGCTGGCCTACTTCGGCGGCCTGCAGGAGCTCAACGAGAGCCTGGCCAAGCAGCTGTGGGGCATCGTGGCCAGCAGCCTGCAGCTGGTGCGGGAGGACCCGGTGCTCTTCGTCACCGCCGTACGGATCATCGAGAGGGAGGAGAAAATCGACGACACGCTGCTCCTGGATGCCACCTTCCTGCCCCCTGGCCGCCCGAAGGGCTGGAGGCAGAAGTTTTACCACGTCCTCCAGGAGACCATCACAGGATCCCGCTTCCACACCCCCCGTGTGGACGCTGAGGGTCCGGGGCTGTCCAGGCACCTGGAGGCCCTGCAGAGGGACATCGTGTCCGAGCTGCGCGTGGTGAAGGACCTGATGGTCCAGTGCGTCCCGGCACACTACAACATCCTCAGCCTCTGCGCCGCCACGTACCACCAGGCCCTCGCCGGCCACCTCCAGGACCTCCTCCGAGAAGACCTGGACAAGCAGGCGCTCTTCCACCTCCTGAAGTGGGTGCTCCACGTGTACCACAGGTCAGCGGCCACACCGAGAAGCCGGGGAGGTGCAGGGAGCTGGGCTGGCACCAGCACGCAGCCCCTGGCCCTGGGGAGGGCAGAGGTGGGAGCTGCTGGAAAAGGCAGGTCTTGCCAGCCCCGTCCCACCTCTGCCCTCCAGCTCCGAGATGATGGGGCACCCGGACCTGCTCCCAGAAGTGGATGTTTCCTCTCTGGGCCCTTTGATTTCCCCCGAGCTCGTGGATCAGACAGAGAGGAGATACGTGGTGAAACTCAAGGTGAGTGAAGAGGTCAGCAGCGTGGGGCCCTGAGCCTGGGGGATGAGGCTCAGGACCTGCTCCTGGGCTGTGCATGGGGTCGGGAGGGAGCTGACACCATGGTGGTGGGCGTCCTTCCCACAGGCTAGCGTGCTCGAGTGGATGCAGAGGACCCTGAAGACGGAGTTTGAGGAGTGGTTTTGGGAAAAGGAACCCGAGACGGACCATCAGGGCTTCTTCCAGTCAGACCTGCCCGTCCATGTCATTGAGGTGGGGCCCCAGCACCGCGGGTTGGCTCGTACCTCGTGCCCTTGCTGGCTTGTCTAGGGCCACGGTGTGCTCGTTGTAGCTCTGAAATGTGTTGAGGCTCTCCCTTTCCCTCTCCTGGGCTGCTACAGAGGGGCAGATGTGCAGCAGCTGGGGCATGAGAGCCCTCCAAAAAGGGGGCTGTGGCCTGCAGCCCCTGACTCACCTCCACCGTCCTCTCCCCGCACAGATGCTGAACAGTAACATCGAGGTAACTTCCTCGATCACCGACTCTCTGCAGCAGAAGGTCTACAACATGGCCTTGGAGGAGCTCGAGGCATTTCTGGGCCGGTCAGTGGAGCCCCTCACCCCCCTTCCCCTCCTCGCAGACCCTGCGTCCCCACAGCCCAGCAGCACGGGCTGGTGGCAGATCTGCCACATGGCCCCCAGTGCCGATCCAGGCCTCGTTCTTCCACGGGGTCCAAGATGGGTCCCACAACCCTACCCACTGCCCTACCTCCCAGTGGCAGGACTGGAAGGAGCCAAGGAGGGTTGTGGGCAGTGCATGCACCCCCAGGAGCCCCCCTGCTCCAGGCGTTTGTGGCAAGGCCCCTGCCCACCGTGGCTCTCTGGTTGTGTTGCAGTCTGCGGGAAGCCCTCGTGCAACGGGGGAAGGAGCACCAGCAGGATCGCACCATACCCAAGCACTACGTCCACTACCTCCTGGCCATGCTCAACAACGTCCTGGCCCTCAGGTAACGGGCACCAGCCTCAGCACCTCTCGGAGCAACCGCTCCACCTGCAGGGAACCACAAGTTCTCCAACCCCGCTGTACATCCCAGGCTACCCGTCCCCTCCCTTCTCTCTCTCTTCTAGCTCCTCTGTCCCCACTCTGCACCCCAACTCCTCCTGCAGAGAAGTCCCCGCGTCCCTCCGGGCTGCTCTAGACAGGACGCAGAAAAAAGCCTGCCAGCTGCTGCTGGAGGAGCTGCTCCTCGACCTGCAGGTACGTTTGCCCAGGCCTTGATAAACCACCAGCAGCTCACACGACGGCTCTTGCCTGCCAGCACTACCCTATATCACTGAGGCAGACGGCCCCAAAACCGCTAACTGACACAGGCTGGGAGCCACAGCCCACCTGGGCTTCCTTGCACTCCTTTTTGTGGCTGTTTCGTGGCACAAAACCAAGCAGGAGAGAGGCAGTGTCCGTGCAGAGGAGATAAGCCGATCTGCGACTGCCCGAGTCATTTCCTGGCAGTATAGTCAAATTTAGCTTTCCTGGAGTCTGGACGAAATCTGGAAAAAATAATGGCGTTGGTATTTAGGGCTGGAAGGTGAATGCCATGGAAACAAAAGAGCCACTAAAGGATGAAGCCCTCACAGGCAGTGTGGAGATTGGCCCCAGCAGATACAGAGAGATGTGTGCCTCCAGGCAGGAAGAGGATGCTGCTGACAAGGACAGCAGGGGAGGAGGAGGTCAAAGGCCTGGGCGAAAAAAAAAAAAAAAAAAAACATGTTATGTCTAAGCAGGGAAAGTGGAAAGGAGTAGAAATTAAAAATTAAGTTGCAGAAGGACAGGCCAAAAGCCTGTACAAATAGGCTTAGGGGCAAGGCACAGCAGACGTGCTTCCAGGCAGCAGGAGGGCAGGTGCTGCGGGATGTTGTGCCCCCCTGCAGCTGGAACTGCTCCCAGAGCAGCAAGGTACAAGCATCTCATGTTTTCCTCTGCTTCTTTCAGCCCCTGTGCGTGGAGCTGGCTTCGAGGAAGTGGCTCTCTGGGGCCCAGCTGGTCAACACCATGTGCGAAGTGATAGACAAGTACGCGAAGGACTTCTCCCGTGTCAAGAAACCTCTCTTCAAGGTACCGTCGCTGCAGGGCTTCTCTCGTGCGTCCTCTGACCAGCTGCTTGTCTCTAGGGCAAAGATGTAGGGTTTTGAGCAAACGGGTCTAGTGGAAGGTGTCCGTGCCTGTCCTTGGGGCCCAGGACACAGCCCAGAGGCAGCGGGGTGCTGGGAGGGGAGCGGAGATGCAGAGCCACGGGCACTGAAGCTTTGCTGGAGAGCCCATGTCCTCCAGAGCAGCCCCGGAGGCTCCGTCATGCAGAGATGTTCGGGGTTTCCCCCAAATTCAGCCGTCCTTCTGCCCTCAGTGCTTGGCGTTGTGCCTGGCCCCTTCCCCCTCTACCTTTCCTGGGCAGTTCATGCCTTACCCCCAGGGCTAACAGCGTTTTTCTGCCACGCTGCCCAGCTCCTGCTGATGGAGTGCGAGCTCCTGGTTGCAAACCAGTACCTGCGGGCGCTCATGCAGAAGAAGATGGTGTGCAAGAGCAAGGAGGAGCGGAGGCAGTTCTGTGACCGCCTGCTGCAGGACGCCACGCAGCTCCGGGAGCTCTTCTGTAGCCTGGTGAGAGGTGCCCGAAGGCGCTGGGGAGCTGGGGGGGGGCTGTGAGAAGGGGGCATTGCACGGCCCAGAGCATGGCCGAGTTCTGAGCTGCTCCCCTCCAATGGGTACACTGGATCAGGAAAAAGATGAAGCAGTTACCCTTGGTGAATTTTTGAGGAGAAACTGGCTGGAAACTCATCTCCATCCTGCTCTCCCTCTCAGGGCCTGGACAGGAGCCAGCAGAACCTCGAGGCTGTGTTTGCCGTGCGGGAGCTGCTCTGCCTCAAGGACACGGCTCTGCTCAGCCTGGAGGTGCTGGGCTTCGTCACCAAGTACCCCGACGTCAGGTAGGGAGCCCAGCTCTGCTCTCCCATGAGGCAGGGTAGGGCAGGACTGCACTGGGGGGCCAGGTTTGGGCTGCAGAGCACGCAGAAAGTTTCCTTTTCCCATGCCCCAGATTTGAGGGATTCCTGCAAATTTCCAAGGGCAAAGACATAAAGGGAAGAGCAGCTCTGCTGTGGCATTCACCTGTCCATGATTAGTTGCCAAAAGGGTGGGCAACCACAAAACCAAATTGGAAATGGCAGAATTGGCAAAAAAAAAAAAAAAAAAAAAGCCAAACCCCATAATTACAAGGTTTGTGGGATTATTTTCAAGCCTATTTAAAGATTTGGCTGGCTTGAAGTACCAGCTCTCCCCAGCCTCAGCTCAGCTTCTCTGGATCGTGGGAGGTTTGGGGGATGCACCCCGGCTCACCTCCTGCTCTCTGCCCAGCGACGAGCACATCTCCACCTTGCTGGATCTCCGGGGTGACGTCTCCAAGGAGGTGCGACACCTGGTGCTGGAAATGATGGCGCAGCACCCCCAGGCCCTGCCCGAGAGCTACCAGCCCATCTTCAGCACCATCCTGGTCCCCGCACCCGAGCTGCCCTTCTGCCTCCGCAAGGGCAAGTGTGCCTGACACAGCCCCGCTGCCTGCCACGGCCCCGCTGCCCCCCTGGACCCCGCGGGACAGCTCCGAGGCTGTGTGGGGAGAAAGGAGATGCCACGTGGCATCATCCCCCTTGCGCTGCACCTTGCCCCGTGTTGGGGACAGGGTGGATACGTAGCATCCTTCTCTGGGCTTGCTTTGCTGAGCCAACTGCTGCCCCTCTAAGCAGACCCAGGAGAGGTGGGTCAGGAGAAAAACCAACCCACAGCCTGCGGAGGCAGCCATCGGGACCTGCTCAGGTTTAGCCCCATTGCCTGTAGGGGAAAGAAGAGCAGCAGAGCAAAGGACAGGAGGCTGCAGCTGGGGTGAGGCCAACTCTCCATGGGGCTGCAGAGAAATCTGCGCTTCCCTGAGGATCCAGACAGCCAGAGCAGCCTGGGCATGGATTCTTTGATCACCCCAGCTCGGAGACAAATCGCAGCCTCGCCAGGCCCAGGCTTGCCAGAAGGTTTTGGCCATGTAGAGGGTTCCTTTCCTATCCGCCAGCCTGGGCCACGCATGGATGGGGGGCAGCATCTCAGCCAGCTCATCCTGGCTCATGGCAATAGAGGAGGGGTCTCGTGTGTGTGCAGCCCCACGCTCAGTGGGTGGCAGGAGAGGTGACCTCCACACCCCGCTGCACTTGCTGCCTCGTGGCGGGCCCGATCCTGCTGCCCACGCACGGCACAGATACAGAAATAAAGATTTGAGCTCTGCACGCACTTGCCAGCGTCCTGACTGTGCGCCAGGGGACAGGGGCACGGGGGTGGCACAGAGCAGAGACTGTCCCTGTGCTCAGCATCGCCCCAGGGGTAGCTGCGGGAACTCAGGCAGGCATTACCCGGGGAGGTGGGTGACAATGCAGATGCTGCATCCTCCCTGCACCCAGGATGGTAACGGGGAGGCTCAGGGGGCAGAAATCCCCTTGAGTTTGGGGTCAGAGGGGCTGGGCAGCTGCTGGGGCGTGGCACAGGGGTTGTGGGTTCAGCCTTGCCACCCTCCCAGGGGCTCACCGTGCGCTCTCCACAGCTCCTGGCTGCCTGGGAAGGCTTCTGCTCCCCCCAGCTGGCTCTGGGATGCACTCACCTGTACAGGGACACACCTCTAGGGGTGGCCTTGGGGCCTGGGAACGTCCAGCTGGGACGTGCGCCTTCCAGGGACGTGTCACAGCCACGCGGTGCCAAGCAGATCTGCAACAGGCCTGGGGACACGGCCATCTCCCACAGCCTAGGCACCGGCACCCATCTCAGCCCCATCTGTGTGCCAGCAAATAGCCCGAGCGGTAAACGTGCCCCCATCACAGCCCTACAGGACCCTCCCTCTCTGTAGCATCAGCGAGAAACCACACAGCTCATCCCAGCAGTGGCCCTGCTGCTTTTCTGCAGCCGTCGACCCCAGGGCCACTTGGGCACGGCACGCACAGGCCTGGCACAGCACCGCTGCCCGCAGCTGGGACGAGGCACGACGGGGACCTTGCCCTGCCTGGCCACGAGCCACGCAGCTCCCAGCTGCTATAAAGCCCGTGGGCCCTGAGACACGGCCGTGTCCTCCCAGGATGGCGTTTCTCTGGGCAGTTGCCTGCCTGGCCCTCGCCAGCGCCGTCTCAGGTAAGCGCAGCCACGCACCCAGCGGGGTGGCACCGTGCCACCCTCTGCTCCCCCGGGCACAGCACCCGAGGTGCCAGCAGGTCCTGGGGGACAGTAGCACAGAGCAGGGGTGCACCCCCTGGGCACAAACCCCGAGCGGGGTGCTGTGACCGGCCACCCTCGTGCCCCTGAGCCTCCTCCGCAGGCTGTGGGGTGCCCTCGATCAGCCCCTCGGTGCAGTACAACGAGAGGATCATCAACGGGCAGAATGCGGTGTCCGGCTCCTGGCCCTGGCAGGTGTCCCTGCAGGTTCGTCCCCATCCCGTGGGTCAGGACGTGGGCAGGCACCCGAGGGGACCCGCACCTCACTGCCTGTCCCCAGGCTTGGGCACAGCCCCAGCTCTGCTCCCCGTTTCCCTCCCCAGACCCGTACGGGATCCCACTTCTGCGGCGGCTCCCTGATCAACGAGTACTGGGTGGTCACGGCTGCCCACTGCGAATTCAAGTGAGGAACGATGCCCTCCGGCACCACCAGCCCCAACCCCATGCCAGGGAACAGCTGAGGGACGGGCACAGCCCCAGGATGCGCGGGGCAGCCCCAAAGCCCCCTCCCCAGCTGCCCCCTTGGCACCCCTGCAATCCCCAGGGCTGCAGAGCCCTGGGGCCAGGTGCTGGCTGCCACGGGGCTCCCTGACCCCACCACACACCTCTTGCAGCCCCTACTCCCACGTTGTCGTCCTCGGGGAGTATGACCGCTACTCCGGGTCGGAGGCCGTGCAGGTGAAGACCGTGACGAAGGTGAGTCGGGTGGATGCGGCGCGGAGGGGGCCACGGCTCTGTGCCACGGTGCAGTGGCTCTGGGAGGGCTGGGACGAGATATTTTGGCTCTTGGCAGGCCGTCACGCACCCCAACTGGGACTCCTACAACCTCAATAACGACATCACCCTGCTGAAGCTCTCCTCGCCTGCCCAGCTGGGGCCTCGCGTGGCCCCCGTCTGCCTGGCCCCAGCCAACCTGGCCCTGCCCAGCGACCTGCAGTGCGTCACCACCGGCTGGGGACGCACCAACACCAACTGTAGGTACCCCAGGGCTTCGGGGGGGCTCCCGGCAAGCTGAGCTGCCTCTTGTAGCAGGGGAAAGACGGCATCCACAGCCCCCAAAGGACCCGGTGGATGCGGGGTACCCAAGGGTACGAGCTCGCCTTTGCTGTGGGCTGCTTGCACCTACCTGGAGATGAGTGTGCCAGGGGTACGGCTGCAGGGAGCAGCAACGCGCATTTTGGGCACCCACACCTTAGGCCTGGCAGAGGGAGCTTCCCCGGGGTGTCTGTGCCCTTACACAGCGATTTTTGTGTGCTCCCGGAGCCCAGCACAAGCTAACGCTGCTTTTTTTTCCCCCCAGCCAACGCCTTGGCGGTGCGCCTGCAGCAGGTGACCCTGCCCCTGGTCTCCCAGAGCCAGTGCATGCAGTACTGGGGCAGCAGCATCACCAGCTCCATGCTGTGCGCCGGGGGGGTCGGCGCCTCCTCCTGCCAGGTGAGGAGCTGGATCCGTGAGGATTTGGGGGCTGTGGTACCTGGGGAGCCTGAGATCGAGCATCCGGGGTGGCTGGGACGGGTTCGGAGCGAGGTCCCGGGACCTTGGCAGCAGCAGGATGGGGGCGCAGCGAGGTGGGGGCTTTTTCTCTCCGCAGGGTGACTCCGGGGGCCCGCTCGTGTACCAGAACGGCAACGTCTGGACCCTGATCGGCATCGTCTCCTGGGGGAGCAGCAACTGCAACATCCGCACGCCCGCCGTCTACACCCGCGTCAGCCAGTTCCGAAACTGGATCGATTACATCGTCGCCCAGGGGTAGAGCTGGGAACGCAGGGATCCCCGTGCCAGGCTCCGTGCTCCAGCAAGGAGAGCTGGGCACAGCCCCCCCGGCACCTCCAGCCCTGCCAGCGAGGGGCTGAGCACCACGCCAGGCTCCCCGCGCTGTAGAGCAATAAAGTGCCACCCTTTGCTTGCTCCACGTACTGTCTTTGGCTCCTTTCCTCTCCAGGAGCACGGGGGCAGAACATGGCTCCTCTCCCTAAATCCAGAGCTCGGTGCCCGGCTGGGATCTGCCGAGCCTGGAGGCATCCACGGCTCAACCCAGGCACTGGGCACAGGGCTGGCTGCAGCTCAGGGTCTCCGTAAGGCAGCAGCTCCACAGCTCAGCACCAGAAAGGGCTTCGAGGCTTGCAACAAGAGCAGGGAGAGGGGTGCAGGAGCTTATAAAAGATCTTTGCCTGGACTTTACATGTGTAGCAGCCTGGGAACACACGAGCTGAGAGGGAGACGTGTCACGGGCAGCTCCACCTCTCCAGCAAGGTGCAAGGGGGCAGCCCTGCAGGCTCCGGGGTAACGCAGCGGCGAACCCAGTGCCATCCCAAAGGGAAATTGGAAAAAAAAAAATAATAAGGCCAGGCAATGGATTTTCAGAAGAAAGGGGTGTTTTCACACAAGCAGGTGCCAGACAAGGGCAGCAGGGCAGGTGCCAAGGCAGGGGGGTGCCCTGCAGCAGGATGCAGTTCAGAAGCAGCACGGGCTTCTCTCTCCTTATTACACCTTTTCCTACAGGTCATTAAAAGAGTGAAAGTGGAGAGGTGAACAGTCGCTGTGAGCAAGCCAGAGCACTTCTCTGGCCCTGCCTGCCACCCTGTAGCCCCAGAAAAGTGAGCAAAGCACCCAAGAACACCCAAAAGTCCCCATCCAGTGACCAAACTGCAACTCCTGTGGTGAGGCTGAGCGCCCGGCTCACCTGGGGCATCCCACGGCCGTCCCAGCCCCGGGCAAGGGCTCCCTCACACAGCTCCTGGCAGCCACACGGAGGATGCCAGGGAAGGTTTTTGGGGCACGCTGGTGCCTTCCTGCCGAGGGGTGAGCAGCTCCCAGCCTTCGGTGCCTTGGCTGGCCACCGTTCCCACCCGGAGCGCAGCGTCCTCCGGCCGCCGGACCGTGCGTGTGCCAAAATTAAGGACAAGGGAGCGATGGGGTACACAGAATACATTTACGTGTTTAACAGAGTACACAAAATAAATAATTCTGTACACTCTACTCATCACGTTACAGACTAATTACAATGGTTCAGGCCTCGCTCTCCGCGGGGGCAGGACTCGGAGGCTCCTCCAGGCACACGGCCCCGCCGGGGACGGGCAGGACATGAGCGCCGTGCTTCCCAGCGGTTCCAAGCCAGCACAGGAAATTCGGCAACCCAAAAATAACAGCAAGCAGCGGAAGGCCCCCCCCCTGGGCCAGAGGGCTTCCTGGGAGGTGTCTTTCCGTAGCGAGAGGCAACAGGAAAACTCCCAGCATCGGCGTGCGCTCGCGGTAGGTGCTCATTTCTAGTTTGGGCCAGGGTTTGTTCCACATTCAACAGAAACACAGTGCAAGGTCGTCGTGACAGCAGCGAGGAGCTCGTCTGTCACACACGGGGGACCTACAGTAGGACAGCAGGAGGAGAAAACCACGTCGCTGGGCAGGCAGCAGCTCCCTCCACCGAAGAGGTGCCGAGGGTGGAAGGCTCCGCGCTCCGTGATGCCGCTACCACGGGGCATCCCTGCTGCTTCACATTTTATGTTTTTTTGGCAAATTCAGCGCTCAGTAACGCACACCTGACACGCACACACCTGCCTCTAGAGCACCTGAGAGCTGCGTTGCTGATCCAGGCTGGAAGACGAGACCGAGCGGTCAGAAAAAGCACCAAAAACCTCCTGAGAGTGGTGCAGGGACCCAGGGCTGGGTACAGGGTGCACTTTTGGAAGAGCGAGGGATGAGAGCAGGCACTGAGAGCCACTGCAGAGAGCTCCAAGAAGCAGTGGGCAGAGGGAAGGGGGCACCCCAAAGAACGGCACCTCGATGCCCACCGTGAGCCTGCAGCAGGTTGCAGCAAGCAGCCTGGAGAACAACTGGAATAATCTCACCCGAGGTGAAGGGCAGCGCCCACCCTGGGCAGCAGGGTCCTCACAGGGAGTTCTCCCCCCCCCAAGGCACCGTGTGTCTGCTGTCACATCGCTTCAGGGCTCACCGTGGCTGCTGCAGAGCCAAATCCAGAGCCACGGCCCCGCAGTGGGGCTGACCACGACTGGTGTCCGTGAGCTGAGTGTGATCGACCTCTCAGGCAGACGCCGTGGTTCTGCCAGAAAGCAGGACTGAGAAATAGAGCAGGGTGGGAGAAAATGTGAGTTACCAGAGCAGAACATGAACGAAAGGAAGAAAATATCCAAATGCCAACGAAGTGAAGAGTCTGAGGTTTCTCGTTCCCAGAACAAGTGTGTAAGGCAGGCCCTGCACTGCAGCCTCCACACCACTGCACGGGCCAGCAGGTCAGAGCCCTACACCCACCACGAGGCTGTAAGGTGACTTTTGTACATTTCCAAGAACAGGAACTGGCAGAAGCATCTGGACGCTACTGCAATCCCAATGTTAAATGGCACACACTGCTGCTGGGTCGAAGGAGGGAGGGTTTCTACTGCCACCAGGCTCGTGTGCGAGTTGTTAGAAGCCTGAGAGGGGTGAGAAGTAAATCACAGCTGGACAAGTTCATTGCTTTTTAGCAAAACAGGTCGAAAAATACATTATGTGCTCAAATCTGGATGTAAAGCTTAACAGTCTGTAGACGACCTAACGTTGTTTCTGGAAGACCTTTTCCCATTCATTTCCAACAGCCCTTCAAAGTATCGAGGAACCACCAGGTCACTGAGGAACCACCAGGCAGCACTCTTTGAAGCTCTGACTGTTGCCCCCAGGAGAGCAGGCAAACCCCCAGGACACAGCCATGGGACTCCTTTACACAGCAGTGCTAAGTTCCAAAAGACAAACACGCAGAAACCCCTTTGCTCCTTAAAACTGCTTTTTCCCTGAAAAAATAAGCTGGGACGCAACACCCTGAGCTTCTCATCGTGTCTTGTGACCCAAAAAAGTCCCAAACCCACTGCTTCTAGCCCCATCAACAGCTACGAGGCTGTGCTGCAGCACGGGTGTGGGAGCAGCACCACGCCTCGGGCTGCAGGCGTGATCAGAGCCCCAAAACCCAGCATCTCTCCCCAAAACAGGGATGCAATTGGAAGAGACTGCATCTGGACACAGACAGGCTGCAGTTTGCCACTAGGTGTCATTCCAGCTTCGTTTCATTCTGCGAGCAGAGTACAGGAAACCTAAGTGCTCTCTGCTGAGACCTGCACCCAGCCAACGGCTCTTCCACTGAAACTCAGCAATAGCCCGGGACACGTATTTGTTACCTGCATTCTCCTGGCTAATTCGAAACACCACGAGCCAAACTAAGAACCACCATTAAGAGCTAAAGAAGGAAACAAAAAAAAAAAAGAAAAAAAAAACACATAAGAGCAGAAAAACAGAATGCCAGATTTAACTTCTAACATCCTCAAGCAAGGCACTTCTGAAAAGCGTAAACTCCTGAGATGTGAGATAAACCAAGAGCTGAGACACCCCTGTGGAATATATATGAAGGCATACGATCGAGAAAATTCACAGTGAAGAGCTTCTCAGAGGACAGGCTGAAGGCACCTGAACCGAGTGCTCAGAATTACAGCACGTAGCCTGACATCACTCCCAACTCTTCCTGGTGAGAGATCGGTTGCTGAACAGAGAAATAAAGCAAAAGCTGCCAGAGAAGGGAAGATTCGTGTTCTGCTTTGTGAAGGAGGAGAAGCAAGCTTGGTCAGATCAGAGCTCGACATCCTGACCTCCAAACCCACCCATCTGGGCATTTCCATGGTCTAGTGGTTACAGGAAAGGGTCTCAGGCTGCAGGGCTTGGCTCAGTCCATCAGTTTGACTTCCTGGCATAGGCACAGTACCTATTTTAAGGAGAAACACACCGAGATGATCTGGGGAGGGCCACGAAAACACCTAAGAGGACAAAGATCACAGAGATCGTGTGTGATGCTCAAAGCATGCAGAAGACTCTTACAGGTAATGGCTCAAAACCAGAAACCCTCAGGGAGCATCTGGCCATCTCTTAACCCACAGGGTACGAACAATTTCCAGTTACTACCCGCCTTAGAGTCCTCACTGCTTTTGAAGAGCTGCTGGCAGTAACCTGAGGGGCACTGAACTGTTAACGAAGCAGAACGTGGCGAGCTGCCTGTGTTGTCAGAAATCGTGTCTGATTTAGAGCTCCTTGTGTTGAAACAGGAAAAAAACACAATAAAAGGTAGAAGGATCTGAAGAAACCGTACGTCACAGAACTGAAGAAAACCAACCAGTAATTCTGCAAACCCACGCAAAGGATTTAGGATTCACCCCTGCTGCAAGTGCATGCACGACCCCGCTGTCCTTGGGTTTCCTCCATCACATTTCTCATCACAAGCTTAGGCACAGCAAGCTGTGTTCAGAGTGGTTTTGGCCCCTCCTAACTTTGGGGTGGAAAGCACACCCCTAAATCCCCTTTTTTTCCCTGCTGAAGCCGTGCTGCTTTGCTGCTTGCAGGGTCAGAGCTCCTCGCGGATGTGCTGGAACTTTCACAGCCCTGCTGGCACTACAACACGGTGGCACAGATGTCAGTGCGAGAGGGAAAACCACGCTCCAGAGCGTGGACAGACTGAATCAACCTGCTAAGCACCTACTAGATGCACAGTAAAACTGCAGGGCTTTGTAAGAAAAGCTCCAAAAAACAACATTTGCCTTCGCTCACACCTGGCCTCTGCTATGGCAAGAGGCCAAACCTACCCCAAACGTGCCTTGCACTGACTAGGAGGGAAAACATCTCAGCAGGATTGCCCGAAGCTCAGCCCTACAGCACCCACCTTCCCCTGAGAGGTCCTTCACAAGGTGCCCCCATCGCCCACCCAGCAGAGGAAACGCCAAAGGGCAGCTTTTCCCTGGTGGATTTAGGTCACACCTAACGGCTCCACGGCTTCTCTGCGATGTCTCTTGCTGCTGGCACTCCAGGACTGGGTTTTTCCTAGTCAAGCCCCTACCCTGATCCTACAGAGCCATTTGTGGCCACCTCGCCAGCTCCTAACACCATTTCGCTGTCCCAGTGAAGTGATGGCAACATCTGGGGACAGGAAACCACAGTTTTGGTGTGCTGAAGTGATGGGGTTGGTAACAGTGAGAGGGCCAAGTCACAGCAACAAGAACAAACCTCACAAAGTGGGCACCAGTCCTGCTGAAAGCAGGGAAACCCCCACCACTACCACTGCACTTCCTCTTGTGTTTGTCTCTCCAAGGACACCCAAAAACACCCAAAACATCTGCCCCAGCAGCGCAGAGTCCTTTCGCCTCCCCTACCTAAGAAGCCCCGTGCCCCAACAGAACTGCTGGAGGATGATTCGAGGCAGACAGCGAGGAGCCCCCCCAAAAGCTGCCTCGCCAAGGACATCTCTTTGGAGCACGAAGTTCCTGCAGGACGATCCTCCTCTCCCTGCCCTCAGGATAACCGGAGCTGGCTTGCAGCCCCGAGGTTGCAGCACCCCAGCCTGGTGCCGGTTTGCACAGCAGCTCCGCGTGGTGTGAGCAAACCCTCCGTGTCACCACGCCGCCGACAGCCCCTTGGGGAAGCCTCCCAGCTCCAGCACCGTCACGGAAAGCCGTCTGGCATCTCCTCGGCACTGCGTCGGGACGGGGAGCTGGTGGGCAGCACGCTGTGAGTCAGAGCCAGCCTGGTGCTAGCCGCGTGTGACTCATGGCAGCTTGAGTGAAAAGGCACCACAGTCTGACTAAACCAGCTCAGAATAAGTGTGTATATAACATTTTAAATATATACACGTGTATGTGCACACAGGTGTGCACTTAAAGTGATTTTTTTTTTCTTTCATATGCAAGTGAGAGAAACTGAACGCTCCGGCATCAATAAATAACTATGAACAACCAAGCTCCTGGGCTACAGAAAGAGCTCTTCTCCTCCTTTGCAGCTCCTTAATTTGGCTGTTCCTCGAGGCTCTGAGCTCCAAGCCCACAAGAGCTGCTCCGTTTCCTGCATGAGACCCCGTGGCACTGCTCGCCCAGCAGGGCGCGATGGCCACCACAAGGTTCCTTTTCCTCCGCGCGGGGGGACACCTGAAGGAGGGGAGGGAGGAACCTGGACGTTCCTCCCCAAGTGCGCGTGCAGCAAAGGGTGCCACACGCCTACACTGCAGGGAAGACTTCTGGAAAGACTTTCTGGCAGGTCCCAGCTCGGTGCTCAGCCGGTGTATTGCTGCTGGTAGCGCAGGTTGAGCTCTCGCAGCTCCCGTTCCCGAACCCGCCGCGACTTGTTGGACTTGGTGGAGCGGCTGGAGCGCGTGGACTGGGCGGATTTGGTGCTCTGGCAGCGGGACGATGCCCTCTTGAGAAGGTTTTGGGAGATGGAGCGGTGCAGGTTCTTCATGGAGGAGGAGGCTGCCATGCTGACCACCCAGGGGTGCTTCAGGGCCTGGAGGGCGGTCATCCTGTCGCTGGGGTCCACCGTCAGCAGGCGATCGATGAAATCCTTGGCCAGGTTGGACACGCTGGGCCAGGGCTGAAACACAAAAGAGGGAATTAGCATAAAACATCCTGGCACAGCTCTGCTGAGTCATTCATTCATCCCTCCCAGCCCCAAAAGGCGCTTCAGGGCATTCTGCTTCTTCCCCTTGCTCTTTCATCCTCTAATCTTCCAAGTCGCAACCAACAGTATCTAGCCAAGGAGAAGAAGACAATCACTTCAAGAGCCTGCGAGGGGAGAGGGAATCCAGCAGCTCAACAGGGATGAAGCTGCTTCAGCTCCATGCCCCAGGGCCAAGCACTGAGCCCAGCTAGATGAGCACGTGGACACACACACAGCCACTCGGATCAGCATGGGGCACGGACAGACCAGCACACCAACCTGCCACCTGCTTGTAAGCAACCAGCCCTTTTCATCCCTTTTATTCCTCTGTTTTTCCGAACCAATTCCCTCCCCAAACCATCTAGATCCCTCCCTTTTCCCAGCCTTCAACATCTCGTAACAGAGCACGCTCAAGTCGCAAGTACCAAGTTGTGAATCCAACGGGTGTAGGTAGATGTAAGGAATCCTTAGGAATGCACGCCAACAAAACACGAGGGAATTTCTTTTGACAAAACACCAGTTTTAAAGAAACAAAACCAAGCCAGAAAATAATTGATTAAAACCTAAGCACACAGCTATGCATGCTGGAACAGTTTCGTTTCTGACAGAAGACTGCATCGGCATCAATGTGAGAGAGGAGAATGTTTCCTTGAGGATGAGCTGTGGACAAAGAGGGGAAGAAAACCACGGCAAAACCCACCAAAGCAGCGGGTGGAGGTGGGCAGCCTGGCTAGCATAAAATACAAGCATCCAAGGGACCCAGGAAACAACAGGTTTCTGCGATCGCTTGCTGCTGCGTGGCTCTCACCCGTCCTGCAACCACCGATACGTGCACAGAGACCAGAGTCTGAGCGGCATTAAAACACCATGCAGTTCATGCACCAAAGCTCAGGACACATCACATTAACGTCATCCACAGCCACACACGTGTAACTGAGAACAGCACAGAGGTGACCAAAGCAGGCTGCTATGCCGTGTCTTTCGTTACTCTTTTGATGAGGAAGAAAAGAACGTGGCTATTTTAAAATTCAGGGTCCACCATCTGCGAAGTCAGATATAATGCCTTTTTCTTCTACAAAAGGTTCACAAAAAGCAGAAAGGTATGTCCTCATTTTTTTGAGGTTTGCAATTTACCAAAAGCAATTTTCTCTTTCAAAAAAGCTAGAAGCCAGCGGCAAGAGAGCCAAATCCACGGGAGGCTTTGAGGCCGAAAGGCAGGACTCAGAGCCACAGTGCTGCCGCCTACCTGCAGCCAGCCCTGTCCCATCAGCAAAGACGAGCTCAAACTCTTGCTACGAGCAGGCTGCTCGGACCATCAGGGCACAGAAAGTCTGTTTGACAAGAGCCTGAAGCAGTCTGGCTTACTTACCTTGCCTAAAGTGGTCAAAGGGGATATACGATCACTGTCTCTAACTCTACAAGAGAAGAGGGAGAAAATGATAGGAACTACTTGATGGAAAGGAAATACTGGTGCACGAACAAAAAACTTTAAGTGTTCTTGAGCATCCTCAGGATAGAAATTGAAAATACTTCTAATCATTAGAGCCATCGTGTTCTGGAAGGAAGCACAGCACTCTCTCATGGATTAGGCACCACTTTTGTGTTTTGAAGCCACATACAAAATGCACTCCCATCTACGTTTCAAGAATGAAGTAAGTTAACAAAATGCCTTAAAATTCTAGCTTTTCTGTCTGCTGTTTTCAAATATAATTAGTTTGTCATGGCCTGCCATTGAATAACTTTTTTCTTACCGTTTATTGTCAAGATGCATTTCATCAGCTAAGTAAAAGCAGGCACTTGATTAATAGAATGTGGACAATCTTTGATCAGAGACTAAAGGGTTAGATTGTAAAGAGAATATATAAAACAGCAAAAAAACTTTCAAATGGAGAAAACAGCACCAACAATAAGAGTTGCAACCGAACATACCAGGCTGCTTTACAGATCCACATACGTTTTAAAGAGCACAGCCTTCATTCTGCTGCTAACAATAGAACCAAAAAGCCAAACCTGCCTCTGACGTGCGGAGGCATAAACCACGCAGCAAGCCCATACCTCTCCTGCCAGACTTTTGGATTAGAAGCTTCCTCTGCTAAATAAACAGCCAAGGGAATCAACTCACGGGTTATCTTGCATTGTAAATCTTTACAAAAAAATCTTTAAAGGTGATCCAGGGTTGTGCTGGATGTAAACTGGTGAGTCAGAGTCAACATACAACATACCACCTGCCTTCCGAACTCCAGATCTCCACTGCAGACCCGAGGAACCTCCCAGCCTGCTTGGGTTCCTTCTGCCATGGACCGGTGGAGTTCCTTGAAACCCAGCAGGAAGAGGTTTTGCCTCCACTTTTCCCAGGTTTGCCTTCAAAAACCATTTTAAGAACCGTTTTCTGCATTTTTAAACTCACTTAAGCTATGAGTTATTCCTACAGTTAAAATCAGAGATTTATCATTACGTGCGTGCGACCCACTGACCTCCCATCACTTCTCGCTTTTCTTCTTCCCAGCAGATGCAGCTCCCACAGCTCTGTTCTCCTCTGGGCTGGTTTTCCATTCTCCAAACAACGCAGCATGCTAAAAAGTGATCTAAGCTAACACATCTAGACACTTTACCCACTTAAACCTAAAGTGGTATTAAATGCTGTTGATGGTTCTACTTTGTTTGCAATGGTGATTTTTACCTCCACTTTTTTTTTTTTCCATTCTTTAGTACCATCTTTCATTACTGTTAGCAGCAATTAGATATCTTGAAACAGCTTTTTTGTCCCACTCAAATGGAGAAAACAAATTCAGGATTCGCATGACTCCAGCCTTATTGTTTTTCCTGGGGAATTTCTTCACATCTACCTAAAATCTTTTACCTTTCTGAATATCGTTTATGCCATAGAGATACAATCATTTCAGCATCTCCATCTTTTACTTAAGCACATAAAGATTTAAGAGATGCACTCAAGTGAAAAAATACTTGAGGACTGACACACAAAGATACTTTTCTCCAAAACATATCTTCAGAACATCCAGGAAAGCGTTATTTCCTGCTGTAGATGTTAGCAACTGCACAGATCTGGAAGCTGCAGCAGCCTGAGAGTTATTTTGCTGCTCAGATGCATTCAGCTGTCAGCAATCCAGTGGCTGCCCAACACAGAGCAGGAGATTCTGGTCAGGGAAACGAGCCTCTAGCCCCCGGGAACGATACTCCAATCATTTCAAGTCACATTAAAAGGTGGCAAACTTGGTAATTTAGAATTTGAAGCACTCCATAAAGAGCTTATCAGCCTGACTCAAGACCCAGACGCTGCGAATGCAATAACCAGCCTTTGCATTGCACCAGTCCAGTTAAATGAAGCCTAAAGAAGAATAAAGTCCAAGCAGAAGCAAATTGGATTTCTCATTATTCCAATTATTCTAGTTTCGCCACAAATGTTGAATATGGAGTACTTGCAATTAGATTTTTCTTCTGGTCAGCAAACACAAATCAGTTTATTGATCTGTTTATGCAACTGGAGGTTTCATTTGCTGCACCGTGCACGTCCTCGCTTTTATTTCACTGAAGCCTTTTGTTTAAAAATAGGTAAGACTACATTCTACTGAAGCACTAAGTAGAATGAATTTAGCAATTTCCAGCCCCAGACCCTGGGGAAAATGTACCCACTTTCCAGAAACCTTGCACCAGCTGGCAAAACATCAGTTCTAACTTAGCAAAACCGCAGGAATCTGGCCAATTAATACCGAAAGGCAACAGCAGACGTCTGCGTAAAAGCTGAGGAAGGTTGAGAGTTTGGGGAACACAAAGGACATGGGTGCAGTGCATGAAGTGCACTTCCGAGGCAGAAGTGAAGTGACAGAGCAGATTCCCACTCTGCTCCTCGCCAGCAGCAGTCTCTGGCAGGTGAGCAGCTCTTCAAGCAACTGCACTGTCTGGATGACCCAGTGCAGCAGCCATCCCACAGCCCTCACTTCTCATGAGACAGACCCTGGATGCAGATTACACCGTGGTTTAACACCAGAAGCCACTGGCCCTTACGTCAGAGGACCAACTGTAGTCACCCTCTGCTCCCTTCTACCTTTTGTGCCAGGTTTTCCTATTCAACAACCAAGCCCGAGAGGTACGAAGCCTCTCAGGGAAGGAAGGAAGACACACTGTAAGCATGCTTACGGACACCCCATATCTAAGAGCTAGAGTTATTGGTAAAATTCCCCTCTGCTCGGAGCGCCTGCCCCCTTGCACCCCTCCAGTACTGAGTGCCACAGGATGACATCGGTTCCCTCTAAAATATGCCTGCATTTCAAAGCCCTGTTGCACTTTCTCTGCCTGCTGGAGCAGTGAATGAAGCCTGAGATGGCAGCCAGGCAGGCTTCAGACAGACATTTCTTACAGGTGACCTGCTCAAGCCCGACAGCGCTCTCCTCGCTAATGGCAACTCCTCTTTGGCAGCCCGAGAGCTCTCCTCAGCTCCGCGGGTGCAGCACTCGGCACACAAACCCCTAGGCCTGCACTCAAGCTCCTTGACATTTTCCCTAGAGACACAAAAGGAGCAGAGGGATCTTCTGGGTAGTCTTGAGCCGATTAGTTGGGCCCTAAGGAAGCCCAAGGAAGGGCTGGGGGTCGGGTGCCGAGGCAGCACACGGCCTGCAAGCCGCAGCAACTTGTGTGAGGCCTGGTTTGGAAATCCTCTGCACTAAGGGCCCGTGCCAAGGGAAAGCCCTCAGCAAAGCAGCAGAAAGGGAAGAGAAAGCCAACTCAAGTAGAGTAATTAATAAGCACATACTGTAAGAGTGGTTGACGTGCAGATACAGCCCCCAAATCAGGAGCTGACAGCGTGCTGTACCACCAGATGCTTCTACTTCTCATTCCCGTCTTGTTGCTGCACCCTCCATCATGCCAGCAGAGATGTTTAGAGATATTTGTGCAGCCAAAGCGAGCCAAATCAAGGAGCTTTGACACATTTTTTTGCTGGGGTTTCAGCCACCATTCCTTGATACAACTCAGCAGGTGGCTGCAGAGGCAGCTACATCAGCCCGAGTGAACGGCACAGAGTCCCGAATCAGCAGCACTTCAGACACTCACGAAGTCACTGCCAGTCTCTTACAGCTTTAACGACACTCGTGAAGGCACCACCACAGTCTCACAGCTTTAACGACAGTAGAAACCCCTGCTGTGGAGAGCTGCAGCTTCTACCCCTCGGGGATGACAGCCGCTGCTCCCAGCCCGCACCAACATTTACTACAAAAATATCCAAACTTGGGTGCTGCGTAAAACAGGGGGCACAGCTCCGATCTGCAGCTTCAGCCCGGCCAGATAACAAAGCCGGGGGAAAGCAGCCTCATTCACAGTGCCTTAAAGAGCTCTCAAGTGTGCTGTGTTTCATTCAATTCATGCTCTGCGCCTGGATGAGGAGGAGGAGGAGAAGCAAGAGATCCTCGCACGAGTGTCACTCAGGCGAGGTGTACGCACGTAGTGCCGGGCCCTCCGTGATTAAATCCCCTCGACACCCCTGCTTGTTATTCACATCCACACAAAAGCTATTGAAGCGCAGCCCGTGCTGGCACCGCAGAACAAGCACGCTTTGTCCTGGGGTTCCAGCAGCCAGCCCACCTCTTCCTCTTCCACATAAAGGGAGCGCGAACCCAGCGTGCACCACACAGCGCTGCTGGCGCACCTGAAATCAGACACTGACCTGCATTACCAACACAAGTCTTCTCCAGGAGGGGGTGGAAGCCACGGCAGTGCAGGCAGGGCAGTGCCCACGCCAGCAGAGCCCAACTCGGGCTGGCTCCAGGCACCGGAGCAGCCCCTGCATTTGGTCTGCCTGTGAGGGAGAGCACGCTGCTGCCGAGCATCCCCCTGCACCAGGAGCAAGCTAACACAAAGACTGCTTTATGCTGGCTTTTTATTTATTTTTAGCTTAAGGGATGTGGCAAATATGCTTCTGATACATTTTTTTTTTAAATCAGAATTAAGATGTCTCTGGATTTCAGCCGTGCATCGTCCCCAGACACACCAGCAGCCCTGCGAGGAGAGGCCGTGCGGATGCAACGCTTCAGCACGTTGCAGAGACAAGCCCCAGGCAGGCAGAAATGTTGACTCCTAAGGAGTTTGTTCAGGTGGATAGCTGCCTGCAGGCTACAAAAGGCTCATCCTGATGAAGACCCAGTGTGGGTGCTGGGACTTTCCAGCCTGTGGATCACACACGGCCACAGCACCGCTGGGAACCCTGCCAGCATCCCTACGGGTGCTCTCAGTCCGTGGTTGCAGTCCCCTTGCCAATATTTGGCCATTCAAAACCATTAACAGGAAGGTAAAGTACAAGCACAGATCACCCCAGGTATCAGGCACACAAACACAGCAGCTTCACTCTCAAAAGCGACCCAATCTAACACACATGGTGCTGAAGGCCGGGCCCAACCATCACCTTCTAGCATTTTTCAGAGTTGCTACATCTTAAAATTCAGAGGTCTCTGCTGGTGGACAAGTGGCAAGCTATTTGATTTTAAAAGTAAATAAAGGTGCCCGTGTATTCTTTGTGCTACACCTTTCATACAGTTGTGTTTTTGCAGCAGAAAACTAATTTTCTGTATTGCAAGGTAGTTGTGTAGCCACAACAAGGAGAGATGCTAAGTAGGTAAGTGGATGGTAGAAGGCCTCACTGCTCCAAAATAAGGTGGAAGCTTGGGAAAAACAGGATGAGCAGTGTGAGAGCAGTAAAACAAAGATCACAGGTTCTTAAGACATAAAAAAAAAAGGGGGGGAAAAAAGGGAAAAAGGAGAAATTAAAGGGTTGAAAAAAAAATTGTACATACGTAATACAGTGGAGAGTTGAGTAGTTTGTGAACCTGTAGTACTCAGCCAAAGAGGAAACGGGAGGTGATCAGGTGTCGGTAATAGGGACTAAAAGGTTATGATTTGCTTATTATAATGTGCTCCTAATTGGCATGATGCCTGCCACTGCAATTTGTGAATAAAATAGCTTCACAGGAGACACAGCTGCCTTGTGTGATTTAGGAGGTACCTGCACACCTGTAGGAACTGGAAGCATCAACTCTGAAGGAGCAGGCTGGGGATATCAGCCCTGAGGTGTCCTGTGCTGAACAAAAGGTTTCCTACAAGAAGATGTGATGCGTTAATGTATGGCCAGGACAATATCCCAAGCATTCTGCATTAATTTGTTGATGTGGGGAAGAGGAATAAAGGAAGGATGAAAGAGGAAAAAACAACGACCCTTTAATAATCCACAGCATTATAAGTATGTGCGGCCATCTGGTGCTGTGAACTTCCATAACCCAGCTTTTCACATGGAAACAGCCAGCCCATTTCCCCCGTACCAGCCCCGAGTGCGCAGCCACAATCACGCAGAATTACAGCGGCTACAAAAACAATAAGCACAAAGCTCTTCCCTGCAGCCAGGGACGGCTCCAACTGTACCACGGCTGCTTTGCCTAGGAGATCTCTGGTGTTATGATGGGTTGATGCCACGTTTTAGGCAGCATCACTTCACATCCAGCTCTGAAGGCCAGGAGGCAGCTGAACATGGAGGATTCTTTAACCACCACGGTGGCTGAGGAGTTTTGCATGGAGAAAGGTCAGGGTCAAGGGAGCTGGGCTCGGAAGGTGGAAGGACTGAATCCCCAAGCAATCAATAACCCTGTGTCCGATCACAGGCCAGGAGGAAGATGAAAACACAGCAGTCCCTCCTGGGTATCTTGCTGTTTGAGACCTTCAGCAAAGCAGACGCCGATGACATGGGTGCACTACAAACCAGCACGACCTAAGGTCAGGGCAGAGGCAGGCACAAGGGCAGAACTGCAGCAGCGTCCCTCTGGATTAAACTCTAGGATTGGCTCAGGAAAAGACTCATAAAATCCATTAAGTGTCCAGACCCCTCGGAACCAAGGTTTCCGTGACTCCAGGGCATCTGTGCCCCGTACACATCTCCCTGTCCCATCCGCACCTTCCACAGATGCACCACACAGCCCAGGCTCCATCCCACACGTTTAACAGGGTCAAGCGTGCCACAAGAAGTCCAGAAAAAAAAAAACACACATGCTAATCAATTCTGTGGATAAATTTAGACTGAAATTTAACTGCTTTTCCTGCAGCAAGAAGTTTCTGTCCCCTTCTGAGCCTGTCTCAGGAAGGAGCAGATGCATCACTGCTGCCTAATTCCTTGTTCAAGACAGCTTCAGCAATCCTCCTGGTAATTTTTTATTTATTTAAGATGAGATGACAGTAAAGTGTTTTAAAATGCCTACCGTGAACCTTTCTAAATACAGTTTAAGGCTCTTGTTTACCATAATCTGGAAAAGAGATTATTCCTTTTCCTCTCTGAGGCACCCTGTGCATGTTTGCAAACCGCTATCGCATCACCGTCTCTAGGCCAAACAGCCAGCAACTTCCCAGTTTTCCAGAGACTGTGGTTTTCTGATGCCCAATTGTTTTTGTTCATCTTTTGTAAAGTCCCTCCCCTTGGCCTGAGGCTTTTTGCTTTGAAGCACGCTGCCCTGAGGTGTCAGAGCTTCAGCCTGGCATGCAGCAGGGCCACACCACACACAGTCTTTTCCCACCAGTTTCACACTGCTCTCACCTTAACAGCTTGCAATCTGTTCTCACATCCTTTTTGGAGAAGTCTACACCTCCGATCTTCTGTCTTCCTCTTATTTCGGGGCACTAGCTTGCTCTTATTTTTAAGAAATTCACATCTGCTATTGCCCTCTGGAATTGAGTGCACTCTGCAGCCCCTCCAATGCAATGGCCAGCTGCAAATACAAGGCACACACCCGCTCCTCCTCAGCTGGGAAGAAGCCCCACACACCATGGGACCTTAGGCAATGTCCTAGAGGACTGCACTCCCTACATATCCCACTTTAAATAGCGATGGCTCATCAGCATCAATGCGTTTCCAAACAGTGTTTTTTGTTTTTGTTTTACAGATTATTGAACAATTTCACCAAACAACTAAAAAAATCCGAATGCCAGATCCATCCTTGCCAAGTCCCTGTGCTGAACGATGGATGAATGGGAATTTCTACCACTTTGGGACGATGAATGTTCCATGAAGTTTTACGTTCTCATCCAAGAGCCAAGCTCGTTTCTTAGTTTTTCAAAAGCAGCCTCTCAAGCAAAAAAAACAGCACTGAGTTGTGAGGCATTGGATGGGCTGCCCAGGGAAGTGGTGGAGTCACCACCCCTGGAGGTCTTTAAAAGACGTTTAGATGTAGAGCTCAGTGATGTGGGTTAGAGGAGGACTGGTCAGTGTTAGGTCAGAGGTTGGACTGGGTGATCTTGGAGGTCTCTTCCAACCTAGACAATTCTGTGAAGAACTCCAAGAGCTCATAGAATTAAAAGCAAATGAAGAAGATGGAGAAAAAACAGAAAGAACAGAAAGCGGTAAAACTAATTCCAGACCTATCATCATGATTTAACCGTGTACGAATGCTTCTGAGTCTTCAGTGAGAAGCCTTCTGTGTGTCCGAGCTACATACCACTGACTCCAAGTGATCAGACTACAAGAATCCCTACAAAATTATCCTTCAGACAGAGCGGGATCACTGGTGGGAAGCACACAAAGCCCTGCCTTCTCAGACAGCTCAGTTCCACCTTTGCTTACCCAGGAAATCGAACTCTCCAGTTAATTACTGTGAGCTCCTGCAATGCTGGGTGCGTTCGGTGCTGATGGCAGCTGACGAGCTGCGGACACGCGGCCAGGATCCGCCAGCACCGCGGGGACAGCGGGCATCTCCGAGCGCCCTACCTCTGAGGCTGGTCTGCGAGGCTCCCGTCTCACCAATCAACGCTAATCTGGTGCATTAGCAAAAGCTCAGTGTTCAGGAAAATCCATAAAAGCATCCACTTAAGTAACAAATGAACTGGAAAACATGCCCGGCATTGCTATCTCTGCGCTCCCGGGGCAGCAGGAGGGCAAATCAGCGGGCTGGTGAGAGTGGAGAAGAGACTGGAGCAAGCCTTGAAGCTCATGCTCCAAACCACCCAAGTTTTTTGTTTTTTGTTTTTTTTCCCCCCAGACATGCTGCTGTTGGCCTGAGCCACCCTCTCCAGCTCAAAACAACTCAGTTCCCTGGTGTCTACCAGCCTGAAAGCTTCAGTTGCAATCTTGTCAGATTATGTAATCCCTGAAATCCCGTAAAGAGGCTGCCAAGAAAAAACAAGAAACTCCAACTTGGTACCAACATGCGCTCCCCAAAACAGTTTTAGCAGCTGAAGAAGATCTCTGCAGATCTCTTTGACCTGCCTGAAGTCAAAGTCTTGAATTCTACCCATGCCGCCAAGCCCTCCTTTGTCTCACCCTGAGTAGGGCTCGCGGCTCCTGCTGCAGAAGTCCCACCTGGTCACGGCAAGTTTGAGACACCTTTCGGCATCAGATGGCTCCAAATATATCAGGAGCAACTGGTCTCTCTAAGGTAGGGTCAGCTGCAGGCCACAGAGTGATTTGCAGCAAGTTGTGTGCTGACAGCCCTTCTTTGCAGCCCTGTTTTGATTAAAATTAGCCTTTAACCAGCAGGGACGGCAGCTGGAGCTTCTGCCAAACCCCAGCCCTTCGAAGCCTCAGACTCTACCCCACTGGAGGAGGCAGCAGCAGGCAGCCCGGTGCTGTCAGTCCCCACGGGGTAAGGAGCTTCTCACCGATGCAGCTCTTTCCCCTGCGGGATTAACGTTGGCTCTCGCTCGCTGAATTTTGGTCCTGAGCAAACAGCCATGCAGCAGCACGTCTCGTCACTTAAGATGCATCTCTATGAAGGTTTTGGAGAAATGACACATCTGAGCCACAGTAAGAAAGCAAAGGAATGAAATCAAAGGAAAAAAGACCCAGTGACAAAAGGAACTGCCCAGTCTAGTCTCAGGGAAAGGAGTCACACAAGACCACTGGCAGCACTTGACAGTTTAAATCCTTTCTGTTAATAGTTTATATTCCACAGAGGCAGCTTAATATTCTTTTTCTACCCTACCAATGTCCCTTTATCCCTACATCCTTAATTCCCCAGAAATACTATACTGCCATTAACAGGATTTGACAGTGCCCAGAAATGCAGAAATAAAACCACACTGAACTGCTGCAGCTAACGGCAAGCCCAGCCAACTCACCTGCCTCTGATGCAGAAAATTCACCAGTCTGATGCCACACACAGCTATGAGATATGAAATTTTAATGGGGTGTCACAGACCAGCTGTATGGAAATGCAGGATGGAGCACTCCCCTCCTTGCTTCCCCTGCCTTTTTTGAGTTCTCTTTAAGGAGAAGAGTTGCAACATATGCTGAAGTACATAGTAAAAAGGCAATTTTTTTTTTTTTTTTAATGAATTTCCCTGTGACACACCAATTCCATCAGAGGAGACAAACTTCAAAACCTCAACAAGCATCCAAAGTGAAGGGAAATTGATTTATTTTTTTAATGCATACATTGGTTGTAAGCCTGCACAACGCCCTTTTAGTGTAGGCGTTTCTTTACCTGCAAATAAAGCATTTTCCAATACAGCGTGCTTAAGTTGTGCAGGAATATGGTCACTGATGTACGCTGGGCAGGAAGCTGGAGGATTTTCCAGGTTTTAATTGAGCTGGTAACATTTTGGAGAGCCTAAGATATCTGCTCCTGCGGTTGAAGAGATCTGGACAAACACTTCAGATATGTAAGGAGCAACACAAATGCACCTGTACTCCCACCCACCCAGCAGGTGCATTAGAAGAAAAGAAAGAGCAGAAGCTACAAGAAGTACATTTGTGTGGCTGGCCTTGGTGTTTTGTGCCAGGCTAGGAGAGGCACACTTTCATCCTGTTCAAGTGTTTCAGCTCTTCAAAGCAGAGCATAGTGCCCTTTTCAACAGAGCCATCCGACTGCATCTCGCCACCACTCCTGTCGCTCTACTTAAAAATCACCATGGTCTCACGGCTATATGAAATGCAAAAGCACATTCCTCTGTAAATTGATATTTTCTTCTTTTTTTCCAAGCAAAAGACTTATAAAAGAGACTTATAAAAAACAAATCTTCCTTACAAGGGAAAAAATCCATAGTTTTTAGAAAAACGCATGCATTTCTGCAGGACTATTGTCGAGCACTTTCACTGTCTGACGGGGCTCCTGGGAGATGAGATACTGCAGCTGATACAAGAAAAAAGCTTTTTAACCCCTGAGGAAGCTAAAACATGGCCCGAGAGACTTGTATGATCATGCAAATTAGTACTACAAGCGTGCCCTGTGCCTGTTTTCCTTGTTATGCTACATTTCAACAGCTTGGGAACAACACTCCATTTCCAGGGAGAGGAGTGAAAAACTGGCCACCCTGCTGGTTTAAAAATATCCCCTCTTCTGGCAGGAATAGCAGAGGACAGTAAACGACAACTGTTCCTTGCACGAGCTTCTCATGGGTTTAAAGACTGGCTGGCATAGCTGGGGAGGGCGATCCCTCAGTCGCTGCCACCAGCTGGGGTCCCCATGAGCCACCCCACTGCACCCCCAAATGTCCCAGGCACTGAGCCAAGGGAGAACCCGCAGAGGGGTGAATTGGCTTTGCAACGAGCTCCTCGTAGAGGGAAGGGCAGCACAGGATAACGTGCAAAGGTAAGCCTGCAATAAATGGGAGCCTGACTGGGTTTCCTGGCCTCTTGGAGAGGCATGACAGAGTGCCAGTAGGAACAACAGAGGGCAGTGGTGCTTCTCTGTTCCTGGAAATTTAAAGTTTACCTTGAATGTCCAAGCTCGGTGAAGCCAGGCTGTCCTACTGCTCCTCTTGGGCAGGACAAAGATAAGGAAGATTATCAGTAGGGGGAGTTCTCCCCTGTTAGGCAGCTGGTACCCTGTAACCCATTTACTTAGCATCGAATGCATTACACTAAGCTTTAAAATAGGAATCAAAGCTGCAGTTATGATTCACAGGAAAAAAAACGGAGAAATCTGTAGGGCAAACAAAGCATAAAATAGAAAATAAAGCTGAGGTTGTGAAACTTTTTTTTAACCTTACTATTTCTAAAGCAGTTTTACATTTTATTATCAAAAAGGCTGAATTCCTTTTTAATTGCACAGGTGCATGTAAGTAACTCAGATCTAAGTGACCAGAAGTGCAAAAATGCACGTGCAGTTCCAGGCCTGGTAGCCAGACAGAGGTCACACATTCTGCAAATTCTGCATTAATGCAAAATTTACCATTCTTTAAATAGCCACACCCCGGATTTAAGGATGTTTATCCTGTCCTGGCTGAACTCTCGCACAAGGCAACAAAGATTGTGGAGAGATGTTTTCCATGATATACAACTATAATTTTATCTTCTCCCACAGGAAATTAGTTTCTGCATTAAAATACAAGTATGCAAAATAAAGGGTTTTGTTGTTTTGTTGTTTTTTGTTTTTGTTTTTGTTTTTGTTATGGATCTCTGCCACTAAGGCTTTCTGCCAGTTTGTCACTTGTTAGAAAAATCCAGCCATCGTCCCCATAAAACAAATACCGGTCTGTTCCTTTGGAGAGGGACAGGTGATAACTGCAACCAGCTCTAGACTGTGCCAGAAAAAGCCTGTGTTCAAGCTCTACCCCCATGCTCTCAGAAAGCTCAATAAATGCAGGACACAAATCTTAAAAGTTGACAAGACTGTTAGCTGACTCCTCCATCCTGTGCCGCTAGGGATTTGGGGGTTTACAAGCCCTCCACCATCTTTTAACCAGCCTCCACAGCGCAGTCAGTTACAAGAATACTTTGGAAGTACTCCACAGATTTCCCAACACACTTGGTGTTGCATCGAAGTCATCAGCTGCGCTGAAATGGCTTTTTGTTCTTACCTTGCTGTCCGTCAGGTGGAGGCTAACAGCACAGGCTCTGTTTGCTAATGCACTGCCAGCGCTCTTCACGCTCGCTGTTTCTGATGTCAGCTGCAGACACGGGAAACTATTCTGGGAGAGAGCACTTCTTGCCTTCACTTAGGTGAACCGAGTTAGTTATTACAGGGACACCACACTCTTCCACTCATCTTTTGCTAAGGTAACGTGGGCATCGTGCAATTCCCTGCATTCTTCCATCCATAGCAACACCTGCAGAGTTTACTCAGTGCCTGCATTTAACTGGGCACTTCTGACTCCATCAAGGGCAGACGATCATTCAGATGCTGAATGCTCTTGAACAGAAAAATGAAATGCTACACACATAAAAATTCTGCACAATAAATCTAGCATTTGGTTCTGCTCCTAAGATATTTGTGCTGCATATCTTGGTACCATTAAATTTTTTTCTATGTGCCTCTGTTGCTTTTGTGCAGGATTTGGAGGAGCTGCTGACATACAGGAGGGCAGAATGACCTCAGATGGCTGGAAAAGCAGGCTGGGATCTGGCTGCATCTGCAGTTCCAGAGGATGACAGCACACCAGGGATCTCGGATGCTCAGTGAAAGGGCAAGCAGTGACTGCCAAGCTGCAAGCAGGTAAATTCTGACTGGCTGCAAGGAAAAGCATGTTTCACACAAAACTGGGACAGGAAACTTTTGCAGTGACATCACTGCAACATAGAAATCCTGTAAGTACACAATGATTTTATGTGCATTTTAGTTACTTTACTTGCCTGTGTTACAAATACCTGAAACTCATGTATATGAACAAGACTGCACCCTCATTTATTTTCCTAGGAAGCTGCCAGGCACTTCAGGGACAGACCTACAGACCACAGCCTGCCCTTTCAGCATGATGGTCCTCGCTACCATGCAAGCAGCCACAGATCAGGTGAACCTAGGGTGCAAAGGAGCCTAGCTGGAAATGAAGGTAACCCAGATAAAGAGAAGAAAAAAAAGTGAAAAAAAGTGTGTGGATACAGACAGGGAAAAGACTGAAAAACACGCAGCAGAGATCTAAATATGTGAGAACAGAGAAAGAACAGGCTTGGCAACTCAAAAGAAAGGGATGCTGCAAAGGTTCAGGCTCAAAACAAGAACCTGGCCAGAGGGTCTGCTGGGTAGGTAGACAGAAAAGGCTGGTTTCAAAATGAAGAATGAGCAAGCCTTAAATACTCAGACCTACAAGAACAACCAGCTTGAAGGCAACAAGCAGCAGTACAACAGAATCACCCAAATGAGGCGGGTACTGGTGGGTTCTGTCTCCTGATGACAAATACGCTTTCATGGGTCAATCCAGAATCAATACACATCACCTCCACGAACCCACGTCACCACTACCAAGTTACGAATCTCCTGTGAAACAAAGATTTTCCCAGATTTTGCGTACTGCAACATAGCGGGAAGACGAGCACCACATTTTTCTGTAAGAGCCTGAGCTTTCTGCTCTCCAAACCATTTGTAGCCTCAGATATAACTTCCAGGTCCAGCAGCTCTCCAAGACTGCCCACCAACACACAGACCAGGCAGAGCAAGCTGGAAGCCAGGGAAGCATTTCTTACCTGCAGAGTACAGCGATTTAAACCCATGCCATCACTATGACTCACAAGCCATCAGCAGCAGATGGAGGGGGAAGACGTCAGCAGGCTGCTTTCAAGACTCTCAAAAAAGAGGTACAAATGTGAACGGGTGGCTTCCATTCATCAGGAGAGCTTAACACAGTCCAGGAGTTGAGAATTTGATCCTATGTAGCTTTAATTATTCTGAATCAAGAAAGATTCTGAAATCAGAAGAATTCAGAAGAATCTTTCTTGAATCAAGGAAAATCAAGAATAATTTCACCAGCACTCAAAACGTTGTTAAAACACGAACCAACTCAAGACACCAAGAACTCAGTCCCAGCCCCAACAACCAGGCAGACCCTGAACAAGCACCTGAGGGCATCCAGCTGCCCCTCGGTGCTTACAGAGGGCTCAGAAATACACAGAAGCCTCAAGGATGGTAAAGGAGGAGCTCACCTGCTGTCTGAGCCATTCACAGCTCCAGGGCACTAATTTGAAGGGATAACTTATTTGAATACTGATGTCCAAAGAGTCTCTCCAATGCAGAGGGGGAGGCATTTGTCACGAACAGTGGTGAGAGCAGTGAAAAAACAGCACGCTTTATCAAACAGATCGCCACCAAAGGACACTAGGGACAGTCAGAGGAAGGATGTCCCCTAAGAAACCAACTGTAACTCGGGTATTGTGACCACAAGAAGTCATGGCTACACCACCTCAGCCTTAGTGACAAGTGCAGGCTATGCTACAGCCCCTCCTCTTGTTAAAAACCATTTTGCTGGGAAAAAATCATCCTCAGTTCTGTGGTCCTTTTACCTAAAATACCATCAGCATGATGTAACTGCTGACGTACAACGATGATCAACAAAAACTGCTCAGCCTTGACTGCAGAAAGTAAAGGCAACTCTCCAAAGAGTTCACCTTTCCAGAAAACAGCCCCAAAGAGGAAAGGCACCACACACTCATGGGAGCAGAAAGAGCTGCTTAAACACGGGGCTTCGGCAGTTGCCCCCAAAATTCCTAGAGCCCTTTCACACCCAGCACTGGAAGCAGCAGGGACAGTTTTGGAAGACTGCATCTTAGAGCTGACCCAGCCTGCTTAGGGCACAGGGAAAATAAGCAAAAACCTAAACAGCAAAAATATGCAGCGAGGGAAGCTGTCAAAGAAAGGAGAAATCACAGCGAGGGCAGCAGGGGGCAAGCCAGGCAGGCAGAACGAGGAGATGGGTTTTGTGTTCCTACTTCAGATCTGAATGAGTCACCAAACAGAGAGGGGCAAGAGTCACAAGCAGCACACAATTCACACCACATTTTCCTTTATAGATGCATAATGTCAATACAGACTCATTTCTCCCAAGGAAAAAAAATAAAAAATAAAAGGAGTTCTGCAGGAGAAAGGGAAGTTGAACCAACTCTGTCATCTGCAAAACGCTTTTCATCACCAATCAGCCTGTACACACTGCCTGCTTTTTCACCCACATAAGAGGAACTACAGCACTGGGTCATAATTAAAGGGTTCAAGAACATTTCTATTTACCAGGAAATGTTTTCCCTCCGTACGTTTTACATCTCTAGCCTTACCAAAGGAGTATCATACAAGTTAAATTAGCCCGTGGGAGTTGGCGAGCCTCAGGACTGATCTGATTCTGAAGGCTGGTAGAAGCAGCACTGCCTGCAAACCAGGAGCCCAGACCCTACAAAACGCACGGTACCTGCTCTGCTCACATCAGACAGGATGACTGAGTGCCCCAGCACACCGCACAGAGCACCTCCGAGCTCAGCAGCTCTTGGGAGAGGACAAAGCTCCAGGCTGAGAGAAGGAATGACCAGCAGCTCTATTAAAACTGAAAGTTAAGAATGTAAGAGGAGAGATCAAACATTAACTACTGCAGTCTGGTGTCTCCAACCTCAGCCCTCCCTCTGCAGCTGGCTGAAGAAAACAAGCACCGTGCTGCAATTAAACACCACCTACCTCCAAACCCTCCAGCCTCAGAAACTTGCATCTTAGTGACCTCTTTATACTTGCATTTTTTTAAATGCGCATCTCTCCATTGATTTGTCTTCCACGAATTCATCCAGGTGCTCTTTGAACTCAGGCCAACTACTGAGGTCTGCAGCACCTGCACGCGGGAGGCGCACAGCCCTTGTTTTTACTGCCTGAATGAACTCTGCTCCATCAGCAACCGTGCTGCTTCATTAGCAAACTTGGCCCTGATCGCTTTTGGGCAGAAGGACACAGATCCCTCTAACTCCAGTTTTCCTTCACCATGACACACTGACCACGTGTTTCAGGTTTGTGCTTCTCCTCTTCAGGGAGTTGTTCATTAAGAGATGTTCCTGCACCAGCACCCACCAGCAGTGAACAACTGCAAAAAGCGGATCCTGTTTTATCAATAGAAAAAAACAGAGGAGGAGAAGTGACCTGCCAAGATCAGATACCAAAACCAGAACAATCAGACTCTGGCTTGGTTTCCCAATTCATCCGTAACACGTTATATTCCACTTCTTCCAGCAAATTTCCCAGGTGTGTTAAGCAACATAAAAATATCGGTATTCAATAGAAGGAAAAGCTTTGAACCAGAATCAGAATGAGCCTGTCTTAGCAGGGTAATGATGGTCTGATGTTCATTTCCACCCCCTCCAATTCAAAAGGAAACTCTGAATGGAATCCCAGCTTCATTTCTCAGACAACTTTAAACTACAGAAAGATCCCCAGAAATTGCTTTTATCCTCACAGCTTCAATTAAAATATTTCCGATTTTTTTTTTAGTGAGCTCTAATAAAACAAGGGAAAGAAAATGATGTTGTAGCAGACTACTTCAAGGCACCTAACTCTTGCTCAGAGATGCCCAGAAAAGCACGCCACGTTACAAAGGCAGCTTTTCTTCATCCTCACCCTGCCCATTACGCCGAGCAGTTCAGAAAGCACAGAAGGAGACACAGGAGATAATCAGGGCAGTGATGTCAGCGCTACCTGAATAAGCTATTATGGGAGACCTCTGCTATTGATCTGCTAACAGCCTCTTGAAACACAGCTCACGCTCCAGGAACAGGAGAGCAGTGCTAAGTAGGTCCCAGCCAGAGCAGCTCCATTAGCTGGACACGAGCTCGCTTGTTTTTCCAGAAAATGGAGCTACTTCTCAGGTCAGCATGCGCGGTGGCTTTTATTCCTCTCTCAATACAGCTTTGTCCTGGCCAGGTTTTAAGGCCAGATCTTTAAGAAATGGGACTTGGGGCCGATTCTCAGGCTCCTGCCACCGTTGCAGCGTGACTGCAGCAGCACCCTCGGGAATTCAGCTCCCTCTCCCAAGTCCTTTGCTACCGAAACTTGTCTGAGCCGCACAGCTCAGGCTGTCAGCACCCCGCACATTGCTTTGCAGCCTCTTTTGAAGCTTCCTTTTCCATTTCACATCTTCAAAGTTTGTATTACAGAAAGAAAAAAGAAAAAAAAACAACAGTTGTTTCCGTGAAACCTCTCCTTCTGAATCTATCCAAGATGCTTCTGCAACACAGCCAAGCCTTCTGCCCAGTCGTGTTCCAAATAAACCAGGACTCGCGGCTCCTGCTGTTTCCATTAATCTGACAAATGTATCAGCGGGCCCACTTCTGACATCTTCCCACTTCTTCCAGTGGGACACAAAAAAAGACCAATTTTCTGTGAACGTCAGACATTTGGAAGCATTTAAAAGCCCAGAAAATGACTAAGAAAGCTGGCAAGGTGCAGGAAAGATGCCAGGCACCTCTACATCTCTGGCTCACTTTGTTTCCACCTAGAATTTACGTGTAAATTGGGCAGCCTGGTAGTGCATCTCCTGCCAACATGCAGCTACAGTCAAACCTGTCTGCAATTCAGGGGCAGAGGCTTAATTACAGCAGTAAATTAAAGCATCCATTTTCCCTGGCGCTGGAGCAGAAAGCATCTGGGCAAACGATGCAGGCTGTTGGCTGACACGTACCTTACTCCAAAGCAGTAAAACGTCTCAAAGCTTCCCAAAACAACCATCCACATCACACACAGCCTCCACAACAGCCTCAAAAACTGTCGTTTATGGTGGGATAAGGAGTAAAATGCTTCAGGCTTGTGCACTGGCACTTTCAAGATGCACACAGCCTGGTCAGTGCTTGTTCACTGCGCTGCCTTCGCTTCTGCAACCTACACGGATCCAGTGGTCCTAGACACAAGGAAGTCAAAAACTCTCAAAAGGATTCAGCTAGAGGACATCAAATGAAGTTACCCCAAGGGACACACACACCCCCTTCAAGCACTTTTTTGGATGAAGAGCCCTACTCTGTTCACTCACTCTTTAAAGGGAATACTTTTATTTGCTCATGCTGCCCTTCCTGTAGGTCTTCCAGCTCTGCATTTTTCCCAGCAGGAGCCACACACCCCAACACTCACAGGCAGGTGCACAATGCAGATGGCACAGCAGGGACACGTGCAGTAGTAACACTAAATCCAGTATTAGTTGGCTTTTGAATACAAGAAACAAGATAATGTTTGGAAGCATTTAACCAAAATGATTTCTTCTGAAGCCCAAGCAGCACCTTCAGAGCTCACCACCATTCACGGACTATTCAGATCGCCTTTTCTCCCCACGGGACCACTTTGAGAGACCACGTGATAAACTGGATGATGTTTGTTGTGGACAAACTTACTTGGTCTTGCATCACGTCTCAGTTCTGTTTTTAACCTCAACAACCGGTATCATCAGCACAATTTATTGCAGGTCAAGACTATCCTGTCCCTTGCTTCTGTGACTCCAGCCTGATGTGGTCCCATTTACCTCAACCCTTTGAGCCCTGCCCGTCAGCCAATTGCTCACCCATCGGATGATGTTTTTGTTTAGCTGTATGCTGGGCACTTGGTCCAGTGTGGTGTAAATGCCTGAAGTAACTAGGAAAATAAAACTAACATTCACATTTTTAAGGAAAAGGTACAGCATTGAAGAGGCTTTCAGGGTAGGGCATAACTGCATTATCTGAGCGTTCCCTCGGCTCCCAACCTTAGATGCTATCGCGCTGGGGAAACTTGGTGTGCTAGCTCTAAGGTACACCACGGAGCGTGGAGTGGAGTGGAGACACCACGGCTAGGCTCTGTAATCAGGTGGGGCCTCGATTGTTCTTGTGCACAAAGCTGCACTTTTTGCCACCCTAAGCCAAAGACCTGTCATGTTTTGACAAATGCTGTACCCTAGTGTACTTTTTGCTCATTATAATATCATTATAATACCAAAACACACCTCCATCCCAAAAGCTACCCGCCTCCAAGGTGCGACCACCCCTCACTGAGCATGCGCTCTGAATTTCTCGGAGCCTATTACTTTAAACGGAAACGGGAAAACTTTACACCAATCATAACTAAGATATGCTTGACTAGAGCCACTCAAGCTCCACCTAAAAGATAGAAAATAATATAAATTGGCCCAAGAGAGAGGGGATGTTAGGGAAGATACCATCGTCAGGGGAGATACCATCCCGAGGACATACAACATCCTTAGGACCTCCTGACTCCTGGGATCAGTCGACGGGCTGAGCCTCTCTTCCCCCCCCATTGGGACGCCTTTGGGTGAGATCTGAATATTTGCTTATAAATCTCTATAGAGTCTTTGATCCTTTTAACGCGTTTATTTCTAGGCTGCGCACCTGGAACACCTGGAACACCTGGAACACCTGGAACACCTGGAACACCTGGAACACCTAGAACACCTAGAACACCTAGAACACCTAGAACACCTAGAACACCTAGAACACCTAGAACACCTAGAACACCTAGAACACCTAGAACACCTAGAACACCTAGAACACCTAGAACACCTAGAACACCTAGAACACCTAGAACACCTAGAACACCTAGAACACCTAGAACACCTAGAACACCTAGAACACCTAGAACACCTAGAACACCTAGAACACCTAGAACACCTAGAACACCTAGAACACCTAGAACACCTAGAACACCTAGAACACCTAGAACACCTAGAACACCTAGAACCCGCACCTAGAACCCGCACCTAGAACCCGCACCTAGAACCCGCACCTAGAACCCGCACCTAGAACCCGCACCTAGAACCCGCACCTAGAACCCGCACCTAGAACCCGCACCTAGAACCCGCACCTAGAACCCGCACCTAGAACCCGCACCTAGAACCCGCACCTAGAACCCGCACCTAGAACCCGCACCTAGAACCCGCACCTAGAACCCGCACCTAGAACCCGCACCTAGAACCCGCACCTAGAACCCGCACCTAGAACACCTGTAACACCTGTGTATTTCATGCATACTAGCTTGCTTTTGCAGATAGTCACTATCACCGGCAATCCAAAAGAACCTGATTATCTGTTGCTGTAATAAACCATACTTGATTGCATTGTGATAGCTCTCATTAATGCGACTAGGGTGAGGGTGGTTATCCGTGATAGTTCAGTGTTCTGAATCTAACCAGACCCCCAGACGGTTAATGCATTGTTGGTGAATGTCTGAACGGACCCCCAGGTGGTTAATACGTTTTTGGTGAATGTCTGAGCGGACCCCCAGGTGGTTATTACGTTTTTGGTGAATGTCCGAACGGACCCCCAGTTTTGGTGAATGTCCGACTGGTTCAGTACTCTGAATCCAACCGGGCCCGTAACGGTTAATCAGCTACACCCCTTTAACGCGACATCCAGTAGGATCCTATGGGAAACTGTCTCAAAAGCTTTACCGAAATCCAAAAAGATCACATCAGCTGGTTTCTCTTGATCAAAGAGATGGGTGATCTTATCATAAAAGGAAATCAAGTTAGTCAAACAGGATCTATCCCCCATGAACCCACATTGGCTGTGACCTATGACTGCTCTGTCCCCCAGCTGTGTCTCAATAACTCCCAGGATAATCTTCTCCCTAATTTTACCAAGCACTGACATGAGACTGACAGGCCTGTTGTTACCAGGTTCTTTCTTCCCTTCTTGAAAATTGGTACATTTGCCAGCTTCCAGTCAACAGGGACCTCTCCAGATTCCCAAAACCACTGAAAAATAATTGGGAGGTCCCACAATGACCTCAACCAGCTCTCTAGGCACCCTGGGATGAATCCCATGCAGACCCATGGACTTGTATGGATCCAGGTGGAGCAGCAAATCCCACACACCTTCAGGGTTGGCTGGGAGTTTATTATTCCTACCATCACAGTCCTCCAGCTCAGGAAACCCGGGGTCCCGAAGCCCATCATCAGCGTTGAAGACAGAGGCAAAGAAGGCATTAAACGTCTCTGCTTTGCCTATGTCCTTGTCTGTGAGATGACCTCTCTTGGGCTTCTCCTTACTATTATCCTGATAAACTTAGCCAAAAGTTCTGCAGAAAGGTAAAAAGAGCAAGTGAAAAACAACCCGAGTCACAGAATTTCATGCCCACAAGCACACGCACTGAGGGCTGGAGAGATTAGACAGTAACACCAAGTTACCTGTACACCACCCAGCCCCACATCAGCTGCTGACACTTGGGAAATCTCTCGGGGAGACCACACACTGCTCTCTACCTCATTAGCCAGGTGCTTAGAGGAGCCCAAACAGAGTATCAGAAACCCTGTGGGAAGACATGAACAACCAGAGACCTTTCTATGCCACAACACAAGGCCTTGGTGCTCAATATACTGAACAACATGAATAATCTCCCTGTCTCAAAGATCAGCAGTTACCCTCCTCTAGGCTACAGCAAAAATCAGATTAAAAAAGGTCCCACGAGGGAAGAAGCAAATTTTTGGACTGTTATTCCATTGAAGGCACGAGGTTCATGCCTCAGGACCTAAAGAGCACGTGTCCCTTTGTCTGCCATAGCCTCATCTTTCAGCATAGGTGTTTTTCAGGCTACACTTGGAGCTGCATCTGAAATCCAACCAGGTATGTACATGGCACATTTCAAAAACTCAGCCTGGCATGAGTTTCAATAGCATCCCAACTAGAAACCAACAAGTATTCCAGTTCTGTCAGTCCCTTCAGTTCTGTTCTGCAGGAACTGATCTCTTCTTTCTTTAGAAACACTTTTTTTTTCCTCAAGAAGCTCACTGTGCTGCAATGGGAGCACTTTTGGAAAGCAGAGAGAAAGCATAAAGGGATTTTAAAGGCCAGAATCACAAATTTTTCACGCTGCTCCCATTACCACCCTGCACAAGCCAGCCAGCTCCTGGAAATCACACAGACCCACGTGCTGCTTCTTGTTTGACTTCCCCTCACCTTAAACCCTGCCCCACTTACCTCGCCCGAGTAACTGTATTTTCCTTTCAGGATCTGCCGGTATAAGCGGGTGCGGTTGTCATCTTCAAAGGGCATGGTGCCGCTCAGGAGGATGTAGGAGATCACGCCCAGCGCCCACATGTCCACCGAGTTAGTGTAGGGCTTCCTGACCAGGATCTCCGGAGCAATGTACTCCGGGGTCCCACAGGTGGTTTTCATCAGGCAGTCATCGCCCTTCTTCCGAGCGCTTGCCAGTCCAAAGTCCGTAATCATGATTTTGGAATCCGTCCCGGGATGGTAGTAGAGCAGATTCTCGGGCTTCAAGTCCCGGTGCGTGATACCCAGCGTATGCAGGTACCTCACCCCGTCCAGCACCATCTGCAGCACGCGCGTGGCATCCCTCTCCGTGAAGGAGCCTTTGGCAATGATCCGGTCGAACAGTTCTCCCCCGGTCGCCAGCTCCATCACCATGTACACGCGGTCCTGGGTCTCAAACACCTCTATCAGCTGGATTATGTTGGTGTGCCGCACCCGCCGCAGCACGCTGAGCTCCGACTCGCACACCTCCCTCCCCTCCCGGTATTTGGTCTCGATCATCTTGATGGCGTAGGGCTGCTTGGTGGCCTTGTGCTCCACCCGTACAACGCGGCTAAAGCTTCCCCTTCCGATCAGGGCTTTAATGTCGTACTTGGCCGTCACTCTGGGGTCAAATTTGGCACGGTATTTAGCCACTTTGTTCTTGCGGGGTTCGGGCTGGTCCACGTGGGGAGGCAGGTGGGTACCGGGATACGGGTTAGCGTGACGCGGAGGCGAGGGAGAGCCAGCTTTGATGACAGCCCCACAGTCATCTTTGATGAAGTGCTTGTATATGTCATTGTGGCCTGTGTAAGGTTCTACTTTTTTAACCAGGTCTAGCTGCACATCTTTGGGGGGCTCGGGAAGAACCTTGCTTGTCCCACAGCCCATCACTGAAGGGTGTTAATTCCCTGTCAAGGCATTTTCCCAGGGCAGCATCAGCAGCAACCACATCTGCAGCAACTCCCACATCCGAACCTTACAAAAAGGACAAGAAAAAAACACAGATAAACAGGAATCAAGGCAGTCAAGTTTCAAACAAGAAAAAATGCAAGCAGTTCATGTCTCAACAGAGCCATGCTACCACGAACTAAGAGCTGGGAATTTACACCATACTTCACTACAGAGCATGCACAATGCTTTGCCACTTTCATCACAAGATAGTGCATATAAAAAAAAAAACAGTCCTGGTCAGAACAGATGTCCATGGAAATTCCACAGCTCCCCTTTTTCATTAAGCACAGTTTGCCTAAAGCTGTCTCCCAGCTGAGCACTGAATCACAGAACAGCTGAGATTGGAAGAGACCTCTGCAGGTCACCTCATCCAGCCCCAGCTGCTGAACAAAGGTCAAGGAACGAGCTGAGTGCTTTCCGTAGCTTTGTTCAATCTGATAAACTTTGTAATACACCCAATGTCCCAAATCTTTTAGTTCTGAAATTTCTCATTAGAACTCCACAAACTATCTCAGCAGCTTGTTCATTCAACAAACCCTCCTGACATTTTCTTTGTATTGTAAGTTGTACTGGTGTTTTGAATCTCTCACTACTTAGCTCTTAGGGATCAATGAAACTGCGCAGAAGGCAAGGAATACTGAGACAGAGGCAGGCTGCTTTTAAGAAGCATTTTACCAATTAATTTAGTGCACCTCTTGGAGGAGAAAGAAAAAAAAAACAAAACAGATCTTGTTTAACCAGAGCAAGCTTTTAGCTTCATTCTCCAAGCCCTAAGAAATCAGGTGGGCTCTGACATCGGGAAGCATCCTGACTCAGTTTTGCTTCCTTTTGCATCTTCAGAGACCAAGCTGCACTTCTGTTCTTCCCTACCGAGCTGCGATAAGGAAGTGGAATTGCCACCAGCTGTTCCAGATGGGAGCAAAGAGAGGTCCTGCTCCCCACGCTGTATTCCAACAGAGCCAAATCAGCTGCGCTCCAGCAAGTCTTTACTTTAGGTCCTGATTAAAACAGTCTGGAGGTGGAGAAACTGCCTGCATGCATTCTAGCAATTAGCTGGGCAGTTTTACGATCCTACTCTTTGGCTCAGCGTGGTGCCTCAGCGTTTGCAGAGGACTGTAGCAGAGCTGTTTGCCTCGAGACATGAGGTGGAGCTTACCAGCACCAAGCGTGTCCTCCCTCATCCACCACCTCCCCGAGGAACCGCTCAGCACCAACAGCAGGAGGTGCTTTAGCAGGGCCTCAGGAAGAAGCTCAGGCTCCACATTCAGTCTGGAAAGGAAACACGGGGTTAGTTAGGATTTTATTTTTAAAATCAGACGCGAACACGGTGACTTCTTGTGGAACCTACGGGCTGTGCCAAGGGCAGGCACGAGCACGCTCACACCACAGCGCAATTAACTTCACAGAACGCTTAATTAAGACTTGGAGTCACCGACAGCTGGCTGTTTACCCGGATTAGCGCCCTGCCACCACGAATATATTTAATATTTACACCACCCCCGAGTAACGCCGTGCGCCAAACCCCCGACACCCAGCGGAGGGCGGGCAGGCAGCGACCGGAGAACCCCGGGGGGCTACGGGGGGACGTCCCGAGCAACCGAGGCTCCCTCCCGGAGCCCCTCAGGCCGCCGGCGGAGCCCCGGGGACCGGGCACGGAGCGGGGGTCCCGGTGCGCGGCCCCCTCCCCTGCCCGCGGGGTCCCGCTGCGGGCCCCGCACTCACCTCAGGCCGCTCGGCCCCGGCCCGGCCCCGCCTCCCGACGTCAGCGCCGCGCGCCGCGCACGCCCGTGGCTGGGAGAGGAGGGGAGGGAGGGGGAGGTGGTGCCTGCAGCGCCCCCTGCCGGCGGCCTCCGGGAGGTGGCGGCGTTGCTGTGGGGGGGGGGGAGCCAGGCATGGCCGCCCCTGTGAGGGCTCTGTGAGGGGATTGGGACTCCCGCTGTGGTGGTTGTGGGGGCTCCACGCCCTGTGTTGTTGCACCAAGCAGCCCCTTGGCACGGCCAGTCCGTGCCCTGTATGCCAGCACTGCACACTTGCCCGTCAAGCAGCCCCTCTTCACGCCCCCCACCATTTTAGGCAGCTCCTCAGGGGCGCTGTGTGTCCTCCCCTCAGAGCAGCCCTGGCAGCGGTAACCTCGCCGAGCGTTGGATTCCCTCAGGGCTCTGTGTTGTCCCTTAGCAGCTTCCTCACGGCTGGCTCATGAGAACATCAGTCCAAGCGTTTGTAGCTCTCCGTCGCTGCTGCTAATTGTCGGTGCAGAGAGCCAACGCGTATTGAAATCCTATGCCAGAACCTCAGATTTCTGAGAGCTTCAATCAGAACATCTCTTTCTTGTATTATTTATGCCATGGAGGCCCACCAGAGCCAAGAGAACATTGCACCAGACATCCACAACGAGCCAGCAGGCCCACCCCAAAAAGTACCAAGGGTCAAGGCCAGGAAGGACCCACAGCTTGCAGCAGAAGCCAAGGAGAAGACTGGTTATGGAGGACATCCGTCCAGGGATAAATTGGTTACAACATCGTAAGTTTGGGTTCAGAACTAGACAGAAAACTTCCTTCACGTACCAGGAGACTGCTGTAGGACGAACCACCTCTGACTGCCGGCTGACTTTCTACACCTGTTCAGAGGAGAACAGACCAAGGCCAACATGACCAAGGCACGGCTTTGGCATTCATTTTGAGATCCCAGAATCACAGATTCATCCAGGTTGGAAGAGACCTCTGAGATCACCGAGTCCAACCTCTGACCTAACACTGACCAGTCCTCCACTAAACCATATCACTGAGCTCTACATCTAAATGTCTTTTAAAGACCTCCAGGGATGGTGACTCCACCACTTCCCTGGGCAGCCCGTCCCAATGCCTCACAACCCTTTTGGTAAAGAAGTTCTTCCTAATAGATGAAGACTCACAGAGGACAATTTAGCCATGACAGTTGTTATTCAATCTAGAGCCATTTCTCCAGCTACAGCCAGCAAAGTTTCATGCCCATGGTAAACACAGCTGGGGCTCCAGGTGCCGGAGGGGCTCTGTAGCCTCCCACCCCAATAAGATCTGGGTGCACCGCTCTGCCAAGCTTCACCCTGCTCCTCCTCACCTGCCTCTTCAGAAAACCCTACAAATAAAACAGAATCACAAAATAGGCTGCAGGGATGTCTGCAAAGCAGCAGCAGCAGAGGTGGCCCTGTAGTAGCCTGGCTGCTCCCTCCTGGGAACCGGCATGCCTCTTCCACTCCTCAGGCTGCAGAGGGACAAAGTGAAGGGCGCAGGGCTCACGGCGAGGTCCTTCTTTGCCATACAAAGACCACCAGGGGAGTGCAGTGGGCTCAGCCTCAATGGACATGAAGCCAGGTGACAGCTTGTTCCCAAACCCACATGGTAGCGAGCTCAAGGTTGTCCCAGCAAGGCCGAGCAGAGGTCGGAGCAGGAGGATGTTCAATTAAATCTGCTTAGAAAAGGAAATCCAACTTCCCATATGCCTCCGTGGAGAAATAAAGCCCCAAAGCTGAGCGCAGAGGGGGTGCCAGGCTGGGGGCCGAGCGTGGCCCCGCTGCAGAGGTGACTCTGGCTCAGCTGTTCCCGCTGCAGCCGATCCACGGGGATTGGGGTTGCCGTTTTGTGTTCCTATGGAAAGTTCGACATTTGGCTGGGCAGAAATCCCCACACGGCCTCGGACAGAGGCCAGCCCTGTGACACAGTGTCCTCTGCTCTCCGTCAGCCCTGAGCCCGGCTGGAGTACGGAGAGCACTTGGGAAGCGTCAAAGCATGGGAGAAGGTGTCATACCGTCTCCTTGCAGCCCTCACCTTCACCAGCAGGAATTTCCTTGGGTGAAGGAAAGGAAGATCAAACCACAGTGTGGTGGAAGCAGTGAGCAGCATGGCCAGGACATTGGCCCTCGTGTCACCATGCCACGTGCGCTGTCGTGGTCACACAGCTGCCCAGAATAGTGTCACCATCTGGTTCCAGCTGCCCAGGGATGTGGGAGCCTCTCCAGTCCCTTCTGCGATTACAAAAAGTGAATTTGTGCATCAACTCAACCTAACTCTGCCTTCCCTTATCCCTCTTTTTTTTTTTTTTTTTTTTAATAATTCAGGTTTGTCTCTTAGAAAAGAGAGAGGGAGATAATGTCTGCCGAGCATTTAATCTTCTGCCCAAAGAATAGCAGAGAGCAAATTAGGATCTACTCCAATTAATTTGCCTTGATGGGCAAAATCTGGAGAGCAGCCATATCTGGGAATTAAGAACAAAAGCGGGGAGTGTAAAGTAGGTCGCTGGAGTTTCATAACCCGAGCGATGGGTTTTCGCGACGTGCCGGGTGCTCAAAGGTGCCCGTCCAGCCCCACCGGTGAGCACCGGTGGCTGTGGCGCTGCTGTGAGCACCCACCTGTGGGGAAACCTTTGAGCTGGCTTTGGGATTTAAAGGAAAAAATAACTGGCAGGACGGAGTGGATGGGGACATGGCGCTGGGGACCAGCCAGCCACACCACGTGAGCTCTGCTGGAGGAGTCAGTTACTCCTCTGGCTGCATTTTAGGGAGAAAATCCTTTCAGGGAAAAAAAAATAATGTTTTTTTTTTTTAATGCCTAAGCAGAGCTTTCCCCAGAACCAGCCTGGAATAAACCTTACCAGCCCGGTCTCAGCTTGTGCAGTTGCTTTAAGGACAGCAAGAGGCAGGCCAGCGTGCAGTGAGCCAGCTGCTGGGTGCAGGAAGGAAGCTGTGTCCCTCCCTTTGCCCCGTCTGCCTTTGCCACAACCCCCTGAACCCAACCTGGGGACAGACACTGCCTTGTGCCACAACCCTCCTCCAAAGCTAGAGAGCAGAGAAAGGCGAAAGAGTTGATAAACGTGGCTCTGCCGGGATGTTTGTGTTGCTCCCAGGACAGGATGAAGTCCTCCACGCTCATGCCTCAGAGCCTGCAGGATGCGTGGTGACGTTCTGGTATGTGAGGCACATGTGGTCGTGACACATCCCAGGGCGCAGGACACATATTCAAGGGTGTGGACCACGTCTGGTTCATGGCCCGTTGCAGGGAACGCATGTGACATATTTCAGGTGCGGGACACAGGCAGTGACACAGGCTGAGGTACGGGATGAGTTTCCATGTGCAGAAGGGCTCCCAGACACCCACCCACCAGCTCCTGGTGTGGCCGGGGCCGGGCGTCTTGCTGCACAGCAGGGGCACCACGGCAGCGGCAACGTGGGCGAGCATCACCCGGTGGCCCTCCAGCCCCTGGCCACCTCCAGCCGCCCCTCGGAGGTGCTGCCGGGGCAGCGGGCACCCTCCCGGCCAGCGTTTATCCTCTTAGCCATCCTGCAGCGATCCGGCACTAATTCAGCCTTAAACACAGGATTGTCAGAAATTGGAAATGGAAGAATAGGCAGATTATCCCCCCGGCGCCAGCGTTAAACACGGGGAGCGGCAGCTGCCGCGCGAGGAGGGCTGGGGCAGCGTTCTGCCCCCAGGCTCAGCATCCTCTCCGTGCGGCGCTTTGTGCCCCCTCAGCCAGCTCCAGGCTGGCTAATGAATTAAATAGCAGGTTATGCCAGGCCCGTGTTAACTGGAAACACCGGCTCTATCCCCAAAAAAGCTTTAAACCCAGCAGATGCTCCACGGACAGCTGCCAGCAGTGACCGAGGCTGGGTCTACCACTGCTGCGACAAACCTCTGCCAAGACAGCAGCCCCAGCAGGAGGAGGTTTTCCAGCTTCTGCAGTGAATCGGGACAGCGTTTTCCCTGGCTCAGCAAGGATGGCAAGAGCTGAACGCCTCGGGGAGATGTTCAGATACAGGCCAGGGTGCAAAAGCTTCCAGGACAACACCAAGGCTGATTGCGGGAGCCTTTGCAGTCCCACAGACAAAACACAGTGCTACAAAATGTGGAGAAAAAGAAAAAAAACACAGAGGCTAGGATGTTTTGCATTGCACTGTGGCACTCATGCCAGCCAGAGGACCCTGGTGGCCAAGGCACAGTTTCTCACGTGCCACTGCTACGGCCAGACCCAGAGGCTGGCGCTGCGGGCAGTTGTCTGTGCCACAGGGGGCCCCTTTGGGATTTTAGCATCCCTTCAGGTGGGGGGAGCTGCACATTCCCTTGGGAGCAGGGAGGTCACCTCACCACGCTGGGAGCTGCTTTGCCACGATGGGTTTTGTAGAAAAGAAACCGAATTTTGCAGCATAACAGCAGCAGGGATGGGAACAACAGCACAGAGCAAGCCGTGTGGCCAGGGCTGGCACGGCCAAGTTGCACGGCAGCGCAGCACCTTGGCCTGACTTCAGCAAGTCCCACTTGGGACCTGGACAGGGGGTCAGCTCCCAGGTTTTCCACCTTTATAAGCTCATTAAAAAAATAAATAAATAAAAATAAATTAAAAAAAACACTCTTTTCCCTACAATCCCCCATTTCCTTCATGATCATTAGTCATCGATCACGATGATTAATAGGACCAAACATAGCAGGACTAGAATAAAAGATGGAAAATGGGAATCTCTGCAGCAAACTGCATGATGCCGCTGGTGTGGGCTGGGGCACAGGGGCACCTTGGTGGCACCCCAGCCCAAAGCTTGGCCGAGCATTCGGGCTCCTGCAAGCAAGAAGCCAGATGAATTACACGACAGCCTGGCTCTGCTGGGAAGACAAAATCACAGCAAAGCCTTTAACGTCCCTCCGGGGGACAGCAGGGCAGTGGGAATCCCTCGTGCCACCTGGGTGTGCCCTGTGCTGAGGCCATCAGGGTCCCGTGGGGTCCCAGCACAGCCACGGGGACAGCACGAAGCCACCCCGAGACCAACGGGGCTCTGGAAGGGCACAGCAGAAAGACGGGAGAAATGTAAAAGCATCTTTTAATATAAATATAAATATAAATCCATCTGAAGGGCTCCGGGAGAGAGAGAGAGAGAGGGCCATGCCCTGCGAGCGAGGCCTGGTGGGGGCTGCAGGGCATCGCCAGGTCCCCCGGCAGCGGGTGCAGGGCTAGAGCCGGGCCAGCAGCAGCACCGGGGCCAGCAGGGGCAGGAGGCCGGGGCGGCGCAGGGCGGCCGAGCCCCGCAGCGTGGCCTGGTTGGTCTCGGCGGGTGGCGAGCCCCGGGCGCTGGCCAGGCGCCCCCGGGCGCTGCAGAGCTCCTGCAGGTTCCCCTGGAACTGGATCTTGCGGGACTCCTGGCGCAGAGACTCCCAGATGGCGGCCGCCTCCTCGGGGCAGCTCGACAGCACCTCGCTGGCACAGGCGTGGAAATCGTCCCAGGACCTGGGGGACAGGGACAGGCGTGGGGAGGGGACCGGAGCCGGTGACCCCCCCAGCAGCTCCCGCACACGCCGGGAAGAGGGATGGGGACAGGGATGGGGATGGGGTTAGGGCCACTCACTTGCAGATGGTGTCCAGCTCCTGCGCCTCCTGGGTGCCCTCCTCCTGCTGCTGCTGCTGCCGGACGCTCTGGGCCATGCTGTCCCCCAGGCTGATGAGGCAGCCGGCGAAGCCCTTGTAGATGGTGTCGCACTTCCCCGCCATGCTGACGGGCTCCTGGGTGGCGGCTGCAGGGGGACAGGAGAGATGGAGCTGAGCCCCCCCACACCCACACCCAGCAGGCAGCGGTGGCAGCGGGCTCCGAAATACGGCGAGGGGCCGGTCCCCTCCTGCATCCCACCAGCGTCATCTCCCCGTGACCAAGGAGCAGGACATGGGGGGCAGCTCTGTCTGGGGGTGCTCCAGCAAATGGCTCGGGTGCATTGAAACCCCAAATCCCCCAGAGGAAAGGGGGATGAGGAGGCTGAGGCTGCAACAGGACCTCCTGGCCTGGCCCTCCTCAAGAGCAGCTTCCTTGCGGTACTCAGAGCTGCAGGACCAAGGAGAAGGAAGAGGATGGCAAAAAGTTCATCCTTCTCAGCCCGCTGCTGGTGCAAGCAAAGAGGCAATGAAGTAATTAAAACATCGGGTTTTAAAGGGAAAATGCAGCTGGTGTTGAGAGGCCCCGCGGAGTGGGGTTCACACCCACACAGGGAGCAGGAGCGAGCTCCTCTGGAGCCCTCGGAATTAAAACACCCTGCTGAACCCTCACTCCTGGTCCGTGGCACACGGATCCCTTGCGGATCCCACAAGCAATGCTGCCATTAGGCACAGCAGAAAAGCCACACAACAGCTCTCTTCGCATCGGGCCTCCCAGGATCTCTCCAGAGCCATCTGTCCAGCCCTTTTATCCCCCAACAGCAAAGATTAATTTGCGAGTACAACACAGAAAACAAAAGCAAAGGCTCAACTGGCTGAGCAAGCTGAGGCCCCTGCTCTAACAGCAAGAAGAGAAGGAAAAGATGGAAGAGGCACAAGTGCAGGCTTCGCCCCAGGAAGCTGCTGTTCCCTGCTGTGCCCCACAAAGGATGAGCCCCAGGTGTCCCAGACCTGCTACCACAGAGCTGGGGGTGCCCAACACCTCTTCTTCTCCTTCCCACTGCAGGGACCCCACGAAGCAGGGGCTGAGAGGGACACAGAGGTTTTGGGGCCAGGGCAGACCCCGGTCACTGCCCCAGCCCACGCAGCTCAACCCGTGTCCCTGCTCCGTGTCCCCAGGAGCATTTGCAGGTTCAGCCCCAGGTCGGTGGCAGGATGTCACATTGGGACGGACACGGAGCTGGGGTCACAGCTCCCAGGGAGGGGCTGCTCCATCTCCATCCCACCCCCTTTGGCTGGGACCAGCTCGCTCCTGCTCCCAGCCAGGCTGATACGGGAGAGCTGTGCTGGGACAGACAGAGGCTCCAAAGAGACCAGTGGCACGGCGGGGATCCCCAAGAAGGGGATGGACGAGGACGCAGGAATGCTTGGCCACATCACCAGAGTCGCAAGGTTGTTGGAAATGCCGTGCGCAGTGCTGCCGGGAGCTCTGAGAGCTGAGGACGGATGAACTGGTGAGGTTGGTCCTGTCCGCTCCTCCCGGGGAAGGAGGCAGCCGAAAATCGCCCGTTCCCCCAGGAGGTCTCCAGGAAGCCGTGACACACTGCCAGCATTCTGTGTCTGGAATGTGGCCCCAACACACACAGCTGCAGCCAAGAGCAGGGCGAGGGTAAGCCTACACCACCGAGCAGCTCTGCGCTGAGAACACCACGGCCACGCCGCTGGGCCAAGTCCCAGGTTGGCAGCAGCCACACGGGTCGCAGGCATCCACCGGCGTCAGCAGGGCGAGTGAGATCCGGAAATTTGCTTTCAGCAAGCTCGAGTCCAAGCGAGTCCGTGCCCACGAGGATGGGCAAGGCGAGAGGTGCGGGCAGGAGAAACCCCCCCGGACAAAGCGCACCCAGCGCCGGGGGAGGCGAGCGGCACCCCCGGGGAGCCCCGAGGGAACGCGGGGTCAAAGCCCGGGGTTGCTGCCGAGCACCGACACAGCCGCCCTGCTCCTGGGGAGGACCCGAATCGTTTCACAAAAACCCTACAAAACCCACCCCGTGCCCGGCAACCCGCGGCCCCCCTCTGCTTCGGGGCAGGGACCCCCTCGGGGAACGGAGCCCGGGCTCCGCGGGGGAAACCGGCTCGGGGATGCCGGCACCTGGAGAGCCCCCGGGTTGGTGCCCAGCCCAACCTCCCCGTCTCGTCCCACATCCCCGAGCCCCCCTCGCCGTCCCGGGGCACTCACCGAGGTGCAGGAGCTGCAGGAGCAGCGGGCACACGACGGGCAGCAGCCGCCAGCAGCCCATGGTGCGGAGCCGCCGCCGCCGCCCCGTGTGCGCCGCGCTCCGCAGCCCCGAGAGCCCCGGCCCCGCCGCGACCGCCCCCGGCCCGCCCCGAGCCCGCCCCCCCGGCCCGCCCCGAGCGCTTTTTAAGAGGCAGGCACAGCCCAGGAGGAGAGGGAGGGGGTCGTTTTGTGCTTTTTCTTCTCAAAAAGTTGTTTATTGAATCGTTCGTAATGTTATTTCCAAAAAAAAAAAAAAAAATCGAAACTTAGGTAAAAAGAAAAATCCTGGTGTAAATCCCAACTAACAGCCGAATCGTGGACATGCTCCCACACAGCAGAACCAATGGCCCTGGGCTCGCAGCCTGCTGTTATCCCCCCACCACCAATTCGTTCCTGTTCCTGCTCAGCTGCTACCCCCCACACATCCTCCCCAGGAGGGTTTTGAGTCCTTGACTAAGACACAAATATTGGTTTCTTGCCAACAAGGAGCCCCTCACTCTGGGCTCAGCACACTTCCCTTCTCTGCTGACAGCAGCAGACTCCAAACCGAAGGGGTAAGAAATCCATTGGCTTCTGCTGGATGCAACTTGGAAGGCCAGCCAGGCCTCAGGGATGGATGGGCAGGTGAAGAAAAGACTTAAATGTCTCAAAAAGAGGCTATTTAGGAAAATAAGCCAAGTGAGCGTTCAGTGACTATCTGGGACTATACACGGATGGCGTTCGCCTTAGAGACATCACACACATGTTGATAGATTTCCTGGCAAGAGCTCTTAACACAAGCCGTACGTGGTTAGTAACTACTGGATCTGCTGGGTGGGCTTCCCCGGAGCAGCCCACGAGACAGCCAGGTTCTCCTAGGTCATGCCAGGAGTGACCAGGCCCTGAAGCATGATCATGAGGCGGCGGGCAGGCTTGCTCAGCGTGTTGTGGGGTTCCACCTGCAGGAACTGTAAGAGCTTCTGCCGCACCTGGTTCATGACTGACCCCATGTGGTCTCGGGTGATGGGGTCGCTGTGGTCCAGGTGCATCACCGCTTCCTCCAGGTAACTGAAGGAGAGAGACCAGGGTTAGAACCAAACTCAATGCGAGATCCCAGTCCAATTCCGTTCACTTTAGCACTGCAGACGCACAATTGTGCTCCCCCCACAGAACAATACTCGGGGCCATAAGTTCGGCCATCAAAAAATAAAACAGTTCTGACTTTTGGCAGAGCCCAGCTATCCATTCTTCAACGTGCAAGAGCAGCCAGTATTTTCCAGGCTGCAGTACATACTACACAACCTGGCTGTCTCAACCAAGCAGGCGTAACAGCAAGCTACGTCTCACTGCAGTGCTGTAGGTGGCACTTGGCCACAGGCCATACCTGGTCAGAGCTCAGTATACATTTTTTTTGATTAAGCTTTTTAGCATAAGCAGAGTTAGTCATTTGCTATACAGTAAAAATCCTCAGCACTGAGGCTTATTCCACACAGGGATATATTTAAGGTCTTCTTCCAATATAACTCTGTCTATCCCACAAGGTGTGGGAGGAAAAAAAAAATCACGAATTTTACCGACAAGCCATTCAAAAGTTCAGACAGGCCATCAAAACTTTCATATCACAGCCTGAGAGTAAGCCAGTGTGGTCACCCCAAAAGGTATTCACCAGCAGATCTGCCTGAACTTAGCAGCAATTGTAACTCTGCTTACGAGCTCTTCTGTAATTTAAAGCTCTTTTTCATCTTTTCTGGCTTGAGCCTCTATCCCTAGTGTTCACTTGAGATAAGAACTCAATTTAAGGTAATTTCCATGCAAGCCATGGTCAAAACCTGCAGGTACCTTAAGAAATTCATTTTTCAGGGCAGCTAACGGGGTTTTGACTCACAATCTAAAAATATTCATGGCAAGTATCAGCACTGGCACTACTTTGTCACACAAGCTTTACTTAGTACATGTAACAGACATTACTTCCAGTAGCTCCTGCTGCCACCTCCCACTGAACCTCTCCAGCAGTCACGATGAGAAATTGCCTACACAAAGTCCAGTGCTGGGTGAAGAGCTGCAGGCAGAGCAAAGTAGCTCTGGATATCAAGCTATCTAGGGAGCACAGCGCTTCCCCTCAACATTTACCCACATGAGAATGTTTCCTTGGTTAAAGGTGATCACTACACAGAGAGCAAACAATATTTACAGACTCCAGTACTTGGAGCTAACAGCACCTACAGCTAAGTACCCCTTCTGTGACTACCTCTGGGCAGCAAAGCTTTCTCTTGCAATGCCTGTATCTTTTTGCAAGTCATTACGGGTTGTTCGCTTGCCTGTAACAGAAGTTCCAGCCTTTGTGGAAGCACCACCTTCCACTTACACACAGCGAGTTTAAAGCCAGAGGCAGGAATATACCTGCATAGGTTCAAACCCAGTGCTCTGATCGTACTCACTTCAGCTTCAGTTCCGTACGAGTACCCAAATCCGAGGAGAGCTGCTGAATGAGAGAGAGCAGCACAGGCTGGGACAGCGGGCATGGGTGCTGCCCAAATACTTGCTGAGTATCCACTGTCTCACAAACATACAGGACCAGATTGAGATCAGCTGCTGTTAGAGCCTGCAAGGAAGATACAGCTTGAGATGCAGAGGAAACAACAAGCAGGTGAAGAACACAGGACAGTGCATGGGACAGCCATCTGCCTTGGGGCAGCTCAATGTCTGCCAGCCTCCTCTGGGAGCAGAGCTCTCTGCAAACCCCACAGTGTGTGCCAACAGGACCCTGTTTAGGTTTTGCCTACACTCAGAGGACCCCTGTGTCTGTTCTAAGCTGAACAGAGAGGACTGCTGGTCCACAACCAGACACGGGAGCAGGTCAGTTAGCAACAGGGAACAGGGCCACGTTTGCAGCTCACCAACACAGCATTGCTGCTATTCCCAGTGCAGTGTGTCTCCAGCAGCTCAAATGAATCTGCCTAGACAGTCAAAGGCAAAGACAAGGTCAGGCCCCAGCTGGCAGATCTGCCTGGAGAGGCTTACGAAGCTGTTGCTCTTCAGGGGTGCACTATGTGCCAATACTGATGGCAGTCATCTGGCTTATTGCAGCACTGATGCTGGCCTGACAGGGCAAGGAAGGAACTTAACTGCCATCAAATCATGGTGCAGGCACAGCTCTGGCCTGGCCTGTGCGACTGCAACTGCACCCCTTCAGCAGTCTGCAGCCACAAGTCCTTTCAGCCAGCTCTGAGTTTTGTGGAGTTGTGACTCCACCTCAAGAAGTCATTTTTCCCCTCACTTTGCCCCCCCAACAAGCAGCGCTGCTCACTACAAGGAAGTAGTACCTGCTGGAAAGCTTGGTTGAGGTGCCCCTGCTGGAGAAGCTGCAGGATGTGAGTTTGCTGAGACTGGAAGTCCAAGTGAGTAGAGGGGATCGGAGTCCCTGCTGCTGAGCGCATTGCCTGGACAATGCTTGAGGTCACTGCTGCTTGCTGCTCCTTCATAGCCAGGCTTACTTCTCCTTTAATGACTCTCTGCACCTGGGCCAAAATAGACTCCTGCAGGCTAAAAGAAAACAGAAGTTTATCTGAAAATGAAGAGCTGAGGGACTATGTTGCGCAAAGCTTGTGGCAGTAGGAAAGCACGGGCTTGCTTGCTTGCTCCCCAAGGGTTGATACAAATTGTTCTGAGGCACAGGCATCAGAAACGTGCTGCACAAGGAAGCACTGTGGCAACAACACGACATCCCAGGGTGTGTACTGAAGATGCTGGGATTCTGTGTGGAAAAGCAATGTTCCAAGGAATTAATTCCCGTTGTATCAAAGATCTAAAATACCGTATATCTGGCCTACAAGCAAGGTGACTAAGCTCTAGGTACATCTGTGAAAGGGCTCAGCTTTCTACATCAATCTCTTACATGCAGTGCTCCCCCAGGAGTGGGATTCCTCTTACAAAGGGTACAAAAGCATCAGACCTGCACTACTGCAGGTAGACTAGCAGGGCTTCCCTGGGAGAAAGCACAGCGCATGCAGCAAGACTGTAATTTAGTCTGGTATCCTTCCTGGCACATTTGCTCACATTTGCTCTCCCCTGACGACCCCTGTGTAGTCAGACATTTGCTCCGATAGCTTAAAATAGATGGGGGCATTCTGCCCTGCAGGTGACCACGAGCCAAGCCAGTCTTAATGCTGCCAACCTGCCACCAGCTTCATGGTTTGCAGATGCTGAAGGCACGCGCTGCCAAGATCACATCTGGAAACCAGGGTAGCCAAGAGGAATTGCTGCAGAACAGCTGGGAGGACAGAGTAGCCTGCAAAATTTTTGTATGCCTCAGGACACAGAGTAAGGAGGAGAAGCCTTCAAAAGACCCAAAGATCATTTTAGAACAGAGAGGCTAGTCTGAGGCGAGTGTGCTTTTGGGCTGCCTTAGGTCCTTCTGTCCTCCAACATGCATATGGGACACTGTGAAAAGCAGGCCCCAAGCTCCCCCACGCAGCAGAGGTACAGCTGGTTGTTTGAAATATTCTGTGGTCTTTGTTTAGTGCTTACAGGGAAACAGTTACACCAGCCCACGTGCTTTGTCATACTGAGCACAGATCCAACAAGCAGCCCTACAGCACCTGTGTCAAAGGGCTTGTTTCCACAATGAAGCAGGAAGAGGTTTCGTTATGCACCCGTGCGCCTCTCAGCGACATCTCTTTCAACAAGCCCAGCTGCCAACTTACTTGCCCACGATAATATGCAGCTGATGCTGCACCTCAGCGTGTATGCTGGCTGTGACAGTGGAAGCCAGCTGCTCGGTGGTACTCTGGAAGGTGCTGATGAGCTGTCGAAGCTGATTCAGCAACGGGTCCCGGGCCTCCTGTTCTCGCGCCTTCTTGTTCTTCATGTGAGTCTCAAGCTGCTGGATGTCTGCAACAACCAAAGAGGAAGACATTTTGCCCATCAGCACTGTAGAGATGGTCAGGGCCAAGATCCTTCTGCCAGGCTCCACACATTCTCCAGCAGAACCAGTAACTGAGCCAGTATACAAGTGTGGGAGAAGGGAAAGTGCCCAAGCCTTGTTTTGGGTTGTGCTATGCTAACATAGAAACCCTGCTTCCATCCTCTGCATCACACAGGATTTTCTGACACAGCAATAAAGCTGAGAATCCTCTTGCAATAGACCTTTACAGGCACTGTTTGTTCATAGCAAGATAAAGGTGGGGATGCGAGTATTTCATACACAATATGAGTTGTAACCTACAATACTGATGGAGTTCAATGCCAATTAAGTTAGTAAGAGAAAGAAGAGGAACATTTCTGACAAAAAATTATGTTTGTAGAGATCAAAAAGCTGTATTTTTAACTATTTTGTAAATTGGACTGATGAAGAGGGCAAAAAAAGCTCTATGTACTTGTTGGAGACTTGTAAGGAAAACAAAGGGTGCAAAATAAACAGTAGCTGGAGACACTCTACAGATTTAGGGACAACAGAAGTTGCTTATGCTGGCACTCAGACAACAGCCCTGCAGAACAATACCTGTCTGGCCTCCCAGAAGTCCAATGAACTGGATTCCAAACTTAAACACAAGAAAAATCTTCTCCAGTGCATCAGCGCACACCTTTCCTTACTGAAGTGTTTAGTTTCCTTTTTTCCAGGCTGACCATGACTACATTGTTCAGCCACTATTTAGCCTCTGGTCATCCTTGTATCCTTCTCTAGATGTCCCCAGTTCTACTACCCATCTGAGATTAAGCAGGAGTGTTGCCTTCTACACACATCATCTTCCTGATGGCAGGATGGGGTAATTCTATAGTTGGGTTTTAGGGTGGGAGTAATTCTACAGCTGGGCTTTACTACTCAAGAGATGAAGTCACAGATTCACACAATGAGACCAAGTGTTTTGCTACATGGGTTACAAAGACCAGATGTAAATCTCTGTTCTTATAGCACCACCTATAAAAATCTCCTCAATTATGTTTCCATTTCCCAAGAGTGGAAGGGAAATGCTTTCAGACCACACAGATGGACTAAGGTTAAACAGTTACCACTGAAACTCTAAAAGCCTTAAGTCAACTTGTCAGTCTCTCAGTCTCTAACATGAACATGCTGTGTAGAGAAAACTTAGAAACAAGGACTACTCACATTCCTGGGTGCCCTGCTTGAAGGTATCATTGATCTGCTGGAACATGGACTGGCAGCTCTTCTCAAAGGCTGGTAACACCACACTCTGGAACGCTTCCCTGTAGGCTGACTGGATTGTCCCCTGCAGGGTATCAGCCGTTGCCCTCACAATGCTATCTGTAAGGTTCTTACAAGCACACACAGAAGAGGTTGCAGAAAATTAACAACAGCCTGCTGCAGGATAAAGACGTGAACAAACTTCGTATGTTCCTGCAACACACCCACATCAGACAAGAGCAGTCCACTGTCAGTCAGAAGTGTGAATTCCCTGGGCAGCTGAACTCCTTCCTCTAAGCTCCACCACAAGTATGGCAGGCAGAGCATCTACTTGCTGAGGGACTACCCAGGGACATCACCATTTCCCCTCCCACCATCCACCATTGCCCACCAATGTAGCTAACAAGCTGCTGCTCCCTAAATAACGTAGAAATGGAGAACAGTGTAAAGAGCAAAAGAGCAAGTCAAACTTGGACCACTTGGCTAACTGAGGTGGCCCTACAACAATCTGCTTCAGTGAGAGCCTCTGCTTCAATAGAAGATGAACAACTCAGTAAATGAAAGAAAGGTCTAACGAGGCAAAGCAGGCAGGGGAGTACACAAAAAGCTTGCTCTCTTGATGAGACCAGAAGAGAGCTATGAACACGGGCAGCTAAACTGACCTCAGACCCACCTGGAGATATAGGTGAGTGGAAGAAGTGTGAGGAGTCACTACCCAGGCAGCTCACAACTCAATGTCCCTGGGAATACCTATGCTCTGGTTCTCCTTACCTTTGATTTCACTAGCTTGGTGATGCTCTCCTTCAGTGTCCCTTCAACAGCCGTGAGCTTGGTGGCAATAGTGTTGCTCAGCTGGCTAGCAACAGGGTCTATGCTCTTGGAAATGCCTAGTCAGAACAAAAACATGTCAAAGTCACAGCTTTAAGCCTAGTGTCACTCTTCAAAACCTGAAAAAGAAAATGAAGTCAAACTATTCCTGGAGGTGCCAAATGACCCAGGTACAGGCAACAGCCACAAGCTCTGACTTGGGAAGTTAAGGTTGAACAGTAGGAGAAACTTTTTGCCAGGAAGGTGGTGTGGCTCTGGAAGTCACCAGAGAAGCTGTGGAATCTCCAACCCTGAAGGCTTTCAGGACTCATCCAAAGTCGCAGCGGACCTGATTTAGGGCAGTTGGTAATCCTACTTCAAGCAGAACAGAGGATACTAAAGACTGCAGAAGACTTTCCAACCCGCATTTCTACAAACTACAAATATTGACGTGTCAAGGAAGAGCAAAGACAAGCTGAAGTTTGCTTCCGTTAAATCACAACATTTACAAACCTATTAGCCTCTTCTGCCTTCCTCCACAGAGTAGATTCCGAAAGCTTTGTGAATTATAACGTAAGATCAGACCATGCATTTTGGAAAGGTATTCCCCCCTCTGGGAGCCTCATATACTTCTACCCCACAACTCTTCTCAGACTACAGTGGGGCCAGCAGCAGCTCACAGCGCAATGTCTACTCTTCCTGTAGCCTAACTCCTGCTTCATGGAGCACCACCACTCCCATACAGCAAAACTCACACTGGGGTACTGTCTTCTTCATCTCCTCACGAACGGTCCTCTCCAGACGGTTACACACAGCAGTGGAAAGGGACTGAGAGAGCTGCTGAGATAGATGCTCCTGGAGCTGCCCATTGCGCTGCTGTCCTTCCGTCAGTGCTCGGTCCAGTCTTCTCTCTAAGGAGCATGCACGTTAAGGATCACAAACAGCAGATCTCCCTACCCTCAACACTTCCATCCTAGAAGGACGGGCACTTGCATATGGCAATGGTCCCACTGACTTGTATGGGAAACTAGACCAGCATTGCAGCACTTGTGGCCATCACAAGTTACCTGAAGATTTAGGGGTGTAGAGGAAGTAGCAGTTCTTCTCCATTCTACTTCTGAATTTCTCTCCCCTGAAAAGGGAGCGAGAGGAACTGACATAGTTATATGGCATCCAGGCCTTTTATGACACCTATGGCCCCTGCTACGAAGATCATTGAACTTCCTCAGCTTTCCTCACGTTTCTAGTCTGCCTTGCAGCCTTCCACTCCCTAATTCCCATGCACCATTTGCAAACAAGGATACGCTCCTGCTCCTGCTGAGAGTCAATCACCCTCTCCACATGGCCCATGAGGGAGCTCTGAATGGCATCAAGGTGATCAGTGAGTCTCTGCAGCAGCTCCATCTGGTTCTGACGCAGCTCAGAGAGCTCCCGCTGTTGGCTCCTCAATATACACATCAGCTCATCCTGGAACTCTGGTGTCACCTGTATGTGGAAAGGACAAGCACTCATTTCTAACAGGATCAGAGGTCAGTCAAGCATTCTGGTAGGTATTGAGTTGAGCCCTGTGCTGGAGACTGAAGCACAACACACAAAGCAGAAATTGGGCCAGCTTAAATGCCTATTTCTAAGAATTTAATCCCAAGAAATAAATTGATAAAGCAAGGTATATGAAGTGTCCACGTGGAATTCACAAATGTTTGCTTTAAATATCCTGAACTGTTCAGAATCAAGACCCCCTTCAAAGTTTTGGCATTTAGAAGAAATCAGAAGGCAGACCCTATTCACTTTCGGCCGGGTACGGAGAGAGTGGGCTTAGGTCTCTGAATAAGGACCTCAAATGCTTATGAAAGAGCTGTGCAATAAGTAGAATAAGGAGGAGATTTCCTAGAGCACTCTTTCAGCTCTCTCACTTATTTGTGAATAATCAAGCAACCAGAGAAGTACACATCTATGATTGTCTCTTCAGCTGCTCAAAAAGTCTATAGGAAACACACACATATAAGAGCAGTTTAAAAAGTGAAGACATCTGTGCTGAGCGCATTTTGTAACAGACACAAAAGTGCCACCAACATGGAACAGTAACTCCAACAAGCCAGTCCCACTGTGATCCTCACTTTGCTGGGAACACTTTATCCTGCTGCCAATGCATGCAAGTTGTCTCAACAGGGAGGAGGAAAGGACTGGTAAAATTTTGGATGGAGCAGGGCTTGTGAGAACACAGAAATGCAAATCAACACGCAGAAGTGAAAAGGAAGCCACCAGCCTGGACAACATTAAGCAGCTCTTTCTCTGCTGCACAAGTCACAGTCCGGAACAATGCCAAGCCCAAGTGCAGGGGGCCCATGGCACAGGTCTTCAGCATGACAGCGAACAGAATTGAAGCACAGGCCCTTGGAAGGGATGGCAGGAGCACCTCCGACTCACCTGGTTGTTAGATGATCTTGGTGACTGGTTCACATCCCTGGAGTCAAAGAGAAAAGCGGTAATTCAATTATGTCAATTAACTGCTCTGATTATGTCTTCTGCCAAAACAGATCCCCCACTTCACAGGTTGCTTTAGGTTTTATACCCAGCTCATGCTTCTGTTTTGTCTAGTATAATATGAGAGCAACAGGAAAGGAAGTCCCAGTCCCCACAGCACTGTGACTCCAACATTTCCACTATTTCCAGGCCCTTAACATCCTTACAGACTGGTCCCTTCACACGGCTGCTTTCAGCACACAACAGATTTGAGCCAAGGCTTAATGAGAACTGCTCAAAGAACAATACACACTGATTTCTCAGTCTTGTCCAAATTCAAAGCCAGGGAAGGCTTTGCCAAAGAGCCTTTGAAGGTCTCCTGATGTTTAGGAAAGAAAAAAAAACACTAGTACCCACTTGTTAAATACAGAATTAATGAGTTTCAAATCATCTAGAACGATTCCAGCTCTGAAGGTGGAGAAAGCAGTGATACATTCCAGTATATACAGCACAACAAAGAAAAACATTGAACGAATCCACTAACGTTGTACAATTCCAAAGGCACAAATTATGAACAAACGCTACTAGAAGGAAAGTACACATTTGTATTTCCCAGACAGCATCCATTCAGCAATTTTAAAAGGACTAAGGCTGGAAAAATGAAAGGCATTTCTGATGCTAAGAACTTCTGGGTGTCACAGTAAAGGACCACAGCCAGAAATTTAACACCACAAGCCATCTTCTTTGTAACGTGCACAGCTAGAGATCCAAATCATGGAGCCATGGGAACACAAGAAGAGGAAAAAGCTCCTCAGGGAAGCTGTGCTACTTTCCTCACATTAATACAGACAGGTTGGCCTAATTTGCCATGGGCAGCTCTTTCCACTCATCAATTTTCCCTTGCAAGACATTCATACGGGCACGTTTAGAAACACACAAAAGCAGCAAGCAGGTAACAAAGGATAGGTATTGCTGAACACGGGCACTGTGCCAGCGTTCAAAAGCCAACCAGAAATCGAGGCCTTATTAAGCTACACTCAGTGTCACAGTTCCAATGAAGCCTTCAGTGAAACTGGCAAATGGATCCCATGTCCCCCACCCAATGTGTAATTTACCTCCCCACAAATTCTTCTGAAGCCCAGGCTACATTTTTTTTTCCCTACAATTTTGATTCCCAGTTGGGAAGGCAGGGCACAACCTCCTCCCCCACCTCAAAGTAACACACAGCCCACGTCTGAGTAGCCAGCAACACTTTCTGTGTGGTCGCTCCTGTTTGCAAAACAGGATGAGGGCTGGGAACACTCGGCCAGAGCCCAGCCTCAGACCCTAGCCCTGCTGCTCTTAGCTCTGTCAGGTCCTGCACAGCTGGTCCCACAGCCCCTCGTATCCTGGCAAGCCCAGCGTACCCGTCATCTTTCTTGCCCTTCCGCTTTAGCTTTGGGGAAGCCCGAGGGGATGCCTTGGCTTTCCAGTCCTTCACAGGCAGCCTCTGCGTAGACGCTTTGGCACCAAATCCACCTGACGTAGAAGCCAAACTTGCAACTTCATCATCATGGTCACTATGAAGGAACAGCAGGGGAGAGGACGTCACTTGCAGTACTGGACACCGTCAGCCTTCACTAGAAGGAGAGGAGCTCGCACTCTGCTCTGCATCCACACACGTCCAGAGTCACCCAGCTGAGGATGCCTCCTCCCACCTCGATCTTTAACACAGAGACCTCTACAGAGCTCAGCAGGGGCTGCTCCATTTTCATCTGGGTCTGCCAAGGCTGAGCATGAGTGCTGCGTGACAGGACCTGCAGGGTCTCTGCATTACAAACCGCTGTGGTTCGGGCAGTATGGCAAGGGGTGTCTGTTCCTGCTGCATACACACACTAGCATATAAACCCTAGGATGCATCCACTGGCCCAGCAGGGAACCCAAGCACAGCATAACCTTGGAGTTTTACAGAGAGAGTGCGGTTAAGGCAGCAAGTATTGCAGGAACCAAGGAGAATCAGAATGAGCCCAGGAATTGCATGAACCTCAGTGCCTTGGAGTCTTTCAGCTGCTGACCAGCCATCCAATACAGACTCTGAATTAAAGTGTAGATTATGAATGAACCCTCAGATGTCAAACAGGTCTGAGCTCACCAGGCACACAGGACTTGCCCACGGAGCTTTAGGGTGGCTCATGAGGGAGAAAAGATGTCAGAAAGAAGAAACTGACTCCTACAGTAACTTTGCTACATTATCTAAGGCACAGGCTTTACAAACTGCTCCCTTAGTAAGGTTACACTAGTAATTAAACAAAATTTGGCCATGCTTTTAGGGGAAGCACAGCCAAACCCTCCCCTACAGACAGTAAATTGGACAGTGTCTGGAGGCCAATTGTGATCAATTGAAGTCACCAGAACATTACAGAAGCTGGACTGCATACACACAGTAAGTCAGGAGACAAAGCAAAGACATTCACCCCACACATGAAGGCCTGCTGGGGACAGAAGCACGAATGCAGCCTGAACTGAGTCCATGCAGGGCGAGAGAGGGGGCTGAGCACTCTTGTACCTTTGTTCTGCACTAGCATCCTGGCTGTCATGCTGCAGCAGGTGGTAGCTGTGTCGATGATAGGAAGAGCTCTTGTGCTTTTCTTCAACTTCATCCCTTGGGCTAAAGAATAATAAAAAAAAAAAGGAAGTCCCATAATTAAAATCTCTTTCAGCTTGGTTGTTTGTTCACCCCACTTCTCATGGGAGATCCTGATAGAAGAAGTAAAAACCCAAACCCAACAACAATAAAACCAAAGCAAACCCATCTGCACAGATCCTGAGAGCAGCAAGTGTTGTTTAAAGGTACTAAATTTCTCCACATGTCTTTCAGGAGGCTGTAAGAGGACAAAGCAGCTCAGCTATGCTTCAGGCACTAACTATGAACATAATGTCCCAACAAATACCCATGCAAGAGAGGTAGATAATCCGCTGCTTTGAACATAAACTGCACACACTCCTAAGCCACAAAGCAGGTCTATTTGAATTGATCATGCAGGATCTTTATATAGAAGTGAGCACTTGTTACTTAACATATGCTGGTGGTTTAACTGAGCTACAATGTCAAAAAAAAAATCAAATACATGCACAAGTGGAATATCTCAGAACCAAAGATACCAATCTGATATTCTGATATGAGAAACCCTGAAGAATTCAGAGACAAATTCAAGACAATTCAAGACAAAGTGGGATTAAGCAGAGTTGTAAACTCCCACAGAATTACTTTCTGAACTTCAAATTATGAGCAAAAGCAAAAACACTGCATGGAGAGAGAGCCTCAGTGACTTCCCCACAGCCACCAGAATCGAGACTGCTTCCTAAAACAGCATCCTCAGCTGTGAGGGCTTTCTCTTGGTGACAAGGCTCTCATGGCACACGCAGTCCTAGCCTAGAGAGACTCTGGAGGTGCTAGATGCATCTTGCTATTCCAGTCCAACTAGAAGATGGGGACACTAATTTTGCAGTGAATTCTAGCAGTGCTCCCAGCATAATGGTTTGCTTCCAGTGAGCAGACATGATTTTACTCCATTCTACGTGCCTTTTCCACACGGGCATTGTAATTCATTTCCTCATTTATAAAAGTACTTTATTTATAATGCTAGCTGCACAAAGCCAATCATAGAGGAGGAATACAATTAACCTATAAATCCACCTGTCAATTATGTGCTATTTGATTCCTTTCAATAAGAACATGCAGGGAGATCACCCTGAGGTGAATTTAGCTCGAACCAGTTTTATTTCTAGAGGTAAGATACAAAAAAAAAAGCCCTGCTCAAGTCTCTTCTGAGGTGAACACGAAGGCCAGTAAAGCAGACTTCACCTTAAGAGATCCTTCATTCTGAAAGGTGTGTGAGAGAGCACAAACTGTTAGAGCTGACCTAGGAAATTCAGGACACAGTGTATACACAGGAAGGCTGACTCATCTGATCCTTTAAGGAAAAGGAGGGATGAAAACTGTTCTAGTTTAATCACAGTGTTAAGAGCTTTTCACCAAGGCAGCAACTTGCGAACTGTGAAGAAATTGCCCTAAAACACCCAAGTGATTACCTGTCTGCCATGCTGTTCCTAGTTTCTCTGGTTATGTCAGGAGCTGCTGGCCATGGCTGACCCACAACGCTGTCAGAACATGCATTTTCCTGAGTTAAAGCAGTCTCCAGTAACGACGGAGCATTCAGTCTGTCTACCTCCACTGGAGGCATGTCCAAGGAGTGGTGGCTATGCTCAGAATTGTGCCGGTTCCTCGGAGACAGCAAATGTAAGGCTGAGGCAGCAGATGCCATACTGTCTGCATGATGGTTGGGCTCCAGCACCTCCGCAGGGAGCCCAGATGGAGCAGCTGCGAAGCTGCGTTGCAAGGTCTCGGAAGCAATCTCTGGGATATCTTGGGACATGGCTGTGGAAGCCGAGGAAATGACATCTGGCGAACGCTCACGGGTGGGAGAAGCCTGGGGCACCACCAAGGGCTCCACTTCCTGCAGTTCCAGTGCTAGAGAAGAATTTCCTGGTGTGACCTGAATTAAAAAAAATTAAACAAGAGTCTTCAGGGTAATGTGGAGACACCCCAAGACTCACCAGTTTCTTAAACCAGCCACTGTCAACCAGCTCTGGAAAAAGCCAGCTGTATCTTTTCTTCATGTGACCCCTGTGCTCCCCCTTTGGTCAGCACACGGAGAAGGACTCCAATACTTGTAATATGACTGCAGGGCAAAAGCAGCACATTTTTTCCACGTCTATCAGCTAAAGGCACAGAAATATTCACTGACCGTTCAGAGCACATAACCTTCCTTCAACCATCATTCTCCTTGACTTGCATGGAGGTGAATAGAGAATTAGAGCCATGAATTTATCTGCCTCTCAGCTGGACTAACAATACGCTTAAGTCAACGCTAGTTCGAACACACTTTCAAACAGAAATGCAAGACCAGCTCTACCTCCCTGCCCTGCTCCAGAATCTACTCTCTGAAAGAAATTAGTTTTAACACTTGTGAGAAACTAAGTTGTGTTTTTTGCAGTAGAGAACTAATTTTCTGTATTGCAAGGTAGTTGTATAGTCATAATAAGGAGAAATGCTAAGTAGGTAAGTGAACAGTAGAAGGCCTCACTGCTTCAAAATAAGGTGGAAGCTTGAGAAAAACAGGATGAGCAGTGTGAGAGCAGTAAAACAAAGATCACAGGTTCTCAAAACATAAGAAAGGAAGAAAAAGGAAAAGGGAGAAATTAAAGCGTTGAAAAAAAAAAGAAGAATTGTACATATATGGTATAGAGGAGCGTTCCAATGAGGAAACAGGGGAGGTGATCACGTATTGGGTAATAGGGACTAAAAGGTTATGATTTGTTTGCTATAATGCACTCCTAATTGGCAGGACACCTGCCATTGCAATCACGAATAAAATAGCTTCACAGGAGATTCCGTTTGAATAAAATTATTTGAGATTTTTCTCACACACTGAACGTCTCCAGGACTGAAAGCGTATTTCAATTTTAAGTTTGTGTTAATTTGTTTTACATCACACTTGGAAAGAAAAAATTAGGAATAGGAAATGATTACTTCAGACCTGTAAGATCAACAAGGAGGAAGAAGCCTTCCCAGGTAGCACTGTCTCTGAATGCAAAGGCTGACCAGTTCTAACCATGCTGATAGTGACAGCACAAGCTAGAACTGTTTCAAGTTTTCAGAGACATGCTGACACTGAGGTCAAGTGCCATTAATACTGGTAAACCTGTCTGCAGATCTGTGTCAGCAGCTGTATTTTCCAAAAGGCAGATGCTGGTCCTGTTAATATCCAAGTAAGTCTAATTTCAGCTTGTACAGGCCCACAGAGAAAGAAGGAGCAGCATTTGGAGCCTTACTGGAACAGGTGCCTTTGGTGTTAGCTTGTCAGGGAGACCCGGGATAAGAACTGAATGGCTCCTAGGACTGGTCTGAAGACTGCTGCTACTGCTGCTCAGTGTGAGGCTGGTGTCCAGCTGCATCTTGGGGCTCACAGTCAAGTCTTCTGATGGCCTGCAGAAAACAGACACAAGCAAATCAAGCAGGCCAACTTAACCATACAGGTCCGTATCAAACGCTCAAGGGGAGGAGACTCGATCCACAAGTCAATGGAAGAACCCAACTCCAAATTCACAAGTGTTCTCCAAGCCCTCCTCCTTTCCACCGTGGTCAGCTATTGCCTACCAAGTAGCAAATGCATCTCCCAGCCACCATACAATTGAATTTGAGGGGTTTATGATAGAAGGGACCTGTTACATCTTCAGTTCACGCTGTGCAGAGTTCAGGGAGAAACAGTGCACTACATCCTCATCCATTTTCCAGCCCAGAGAAGTGAAGTTTTTCACTGTTACGCAGCCCAAGCCACCTCAATGCTAGTAAAATTTTCCTAACAGTCTCAATTATCTCCCTGCTCCTCAGTGGCTGCAGTGTTCTCTTACCTGTAAACAATGACAGCCCTTTGGGAGAAGCATGTAAAGCAACAACACTGAGATGCAATAAGAGAACTCCTGTGAGGCACAAATGAAACACTGTTGTTGGCACCCTGGAAAAACAACAGGCATGCTCCACGCTGCATCAGAGATGCGAACAGTTGCCCATATAGGGACTTCAGGACTTGGACCAGTTTCTAACTCCGGTAACAATCTCCTCTCCTGCAGGATGCACCACAGTTCTGCCCCACACTGAAGAATAGTATTGCAATTGTATTATTTAATATATGCTCTATTTACCTGGACATAGAGGCATCAGTGACAGAAGTGCTACTCATGGCTGTGACTGCAGTCAGGGAACTGACGCTGCTGCCTGGAGATACGGTGATCTACAAGAAAATATACAGGGGTAAAATGTAACAGAATAACACAGAAACAGTACTCAACCTGAGATCACCATCTCCAGAAGAACTCTTTGACAAGTCTTTGGCAAAGGCAGAGAAGACAAAAAAGACAAAACTCAATTTCTGCACGTTTCTACATGCTGCCCATCTTTACGCAAGCTCCTCCAGTACACGTACAAACTGTGATGACAATCATATGTTCCTTCTTTGGAGATGGAAGCCCTGCCTTAGGACATGCACGCCACAAGTGCTGCTCACAAGCACTCTCCTCCTTGCCTGGAAGAACCATATCAGCATGGCAAGCAACTGCTGACAATCCGTTTCTCAGAGGAAGACGCAGATTCTCACCAGTGGAATCCCCACCTTGTTATTTTGCAGATCAACAGATTAAAGGATGCACTTTTAAAATATTTTGTTTACTCCCATACCGCAAACACTTGGAGGAAAAACTTAACAGCTACAAATTCAGTGCAGAGAATCAGTACACAGTCAGCACAGAGCTAAAAAGCAAGAGCATGTGAATGGGTTTAAAACAAACTAAAATGCAGTTTCTATGCAGAGCGACCAAGAAACATCAAGCTCCTGCACTTACATTTGCTGGCATAACCAAAAAGAGGTAGTGGAAATCTGCACTAAGTTATGCAGATGCACACTGCCGGTGCCAGACAGCCTCTAGAAATGCCCAGCAGGGCCCAAAGGTGCATGATGCAGCACAGCAGGCCATGTACATATGACAGAGCATTAAGAGGAATTCAGTGTTTTCTGACTGCTCCATCAGAGCTCCACTGACACTTGCTTAGGGTTTGTCACCAGGAGACTTTGCTCCCCTTCACAAAGATCTTCAACTCCTTAAGGAATGATTCACACGCTTCCCAATACTGAAGTTGTTAAACTGAGTATAGAAGATTAGTCTTCCACACGAGTTCAAGTCTGCTGTGTCAGATTCAAAGAACTCACTGAGCTAACCAGACTACCAAGTTGCAGATCTCATGCAAAACATTTACCTACCTGATCATTTTAGATGTGCATTCTCAGGGGATCCTGTCAGACAGGATGTGCAGGCATAGCACACGCTGACAGGGTTTTCTGCCATTGTAGCTATCTCCCAACCCCAAACAATGTGTGTAAACCAGTAAGAGCAGTCTCCCAGCACAGATAGTTATTTAGCACGCACACATTTCTATACAGCACAGCTACACCAGCAGTCCTGCACCTCAATACAGCACTGGCGACACAAGTATAGACCAGCTAAGCAATTTAGATGTGCCAACATGTCCTTATGCAGTTGGATTAAAAGCACAGCAGTGAGTCAGTTTAGCCTATCTGCCTACCTCTAGCCCACCTGCCCAGGAAAAGTTCCCAAAAGCATCAAAATCCACACTCATCCCTTGCACCACCACCATCAGCACTCTCCTCTGGTTACCTGTTGAAGAGATGCACTCGGTGTCATGAATGCATCTGGAGTCATCAACTTTGGTTTGGCATCATTTGAGAGAGCAAGGAAGTCTGCTGGTACAGGCAGGTCAGCAATACGTCGCAAGTCTGGTTGAGAGCCATGAACAGATCCTTTTTCAGATCCCAGCCCTTCTGTGCCTAGATCAGCTATGTGGTCTGGAAAGGCTTCCAAGAGAGAAACACAAATCAATTTACAGGAACTTCCCCAAAAGGTAAAGTTTTAATTCCACAAAGTATGAACTTCTATCATTGCCTGCCATACCAGATTCTGGATTCCAAAGGAACGAGGAACAACCTTGCAACATACTAATCAAAGCTACAGGAAAGGCAAACCTCTGTTCTGCTTACTCTTCGTATGCTAAAGAGTAGATGTTATTGGTCTTCGATAATGAGAGGTCCAACCCTCCTTTCTCCTCTGAACACAGTGCCAGTTTTAACGGCCACATCCCAGAATGGTGAACAAACCATACACCAGAGCATGCCACACACAGCCCAGTCTCTCCTACCCCAAAGCTCCAGTGTCACTGTGATTTTTTTTGCCTGACAAGAGACAAACGTTGTGTTTCTGGCACCAGACCACCTAGGTAGGTGAACCCAAGTGTACACAAAGCGTTAGTACTCCTACCCTAAGGTATCCCTATGCTCTGTACTCTCCCTGGGCTCTAACCAAGTGGTCCATCCTGAGAACCTTTTATACCATGACACTCTATTATGGAGAGACACCCAGAGCTGCCATAAGCCTACCAACTCACTCCTCCTGCCTCCCCACCCAAGAAATCACAACTTTTAAAAACTCAGCAATACTGAAGATTGACCAAACAAAAACACTCACCAAATTCTTCATGAGAGCCATGGGAAGGCACAGATGCACCCATATCAGGACTATGGAGAGGCTGGAATCTAATCTGCACATCCTGTAGGGCCCTGAAAAATAAAAAAAAACAAAGGAAGCACCTCTGATTAGTTTAGAAATCACGGAGAGAAGTCTAAAGGTTAGAAAACTTTTAAGGGAACTGACTCCCTTGGAATATGCATTAGTGTTTTCAACCTGTGAAGAAAGAAGCAGAAGCTGATCCCCATTCAGCTCTATCACCCAGTTCTGGCACTCAGAGCACATGAGAGGTGCTTCCCAGGACTTACACACCAGGAGAACTCTCAAGCCACTGCGTACTCACAGCAACAAAAATACTAGTTTGCCATGGCATCATGCTGGGCCCCGTCTTGGTAAGGACATATGGAATACACTAGAAGTTCCTAGGGGTCCAAGCAGCTTTTCTTATGAGCAAAAGAAATTGGTAAGCTAACAGCAGCTTAGCTCCTGCAGGTTAGTGTAGGATAAGGACCACTGCCCATGGTAGCTGCCAGGCATACTCACTTAGTGTGCACACAGAAGAGTTTTATCAGCACGCCTGCCGCTGACTCAACAGCCCCTGCTCCCTGAGCACCTTCTGAAAATAAGACAAAAGTAAAACATGAAGTTGGACAGAAACAACAAACTACTATAAAAACCATCAGAGCAGAGGACACAGCAGAGAACCAGCACAACACAGCTTCATCACTTCCCCACTTCAGAGGTAAATTCACCCTATTAAGTGTATCCTGCACTCTTTTTACTTTCCAGAGTGAGAGCAATCAAATAAGCCCCATGGAAGGCAAGAGTATACTTCACAAGGCAGAGTGGGGGAAGCTGAGGTCTGAAACTACCTGTTGACATGATTGGTTGGCTATATTTTAACAGACACACTAGCTTATATCATACAGAAGTTCACACTAGAGCATGACCCATCCTTCCTGGCTTTAATAACTGCAGCCTTGCAAAAATCTCCCATTAGATAGCACTGACAACATTCAGCCATGATCTGTATCACTCTCACTGCTACAAAAGAAAGAGTCCAATTAGAAAGGAAAACTCCCCCAAAAGAGACTAAATTAAGCATTCCTATGCAAATTACCCTAATCATCTGAACACCAATCAGGGACCTGAAGCTTCATCCACTTCTGCTCCTGACTTGCTAAACATATCAGTCATTTTTCTTTCTGCGTTTCAGAGCAGTATGCCTCTAGTATCAACAACATGAATTAACTCTAATTATGTAGAACAGGCATATCACAGGGCTGTTCTGATAGTCCAGGAATCTTTCTAACATGCTAATATGCTGATGTTTTTCAAAGCATCTTTAAAAATTTTAATAACAAAATTTTAATAACAAAAAGGTAGGTGGTCAGGAACAAGGTAACAGCAAAGGGATGCAGCAATCAAGGAATGCTTGCATGGGACAATTCTCCACGGGCTTGGTCCCTTGTAATCCACCCTACTGTGCTTCTCTGAAGTGCTCTAGCTGCTCAGATGCATTTCCTACAGAGTAAAAGAATCACAGAATGGCTTGGGTTGGAAGGGACCTTAAAGATCATGCCGTCCACTAGATCAGGTTGCCCAGAAGAACCAACAAGCCTTTCACGAGAAAGCCAGAATCAGTCAAGAAAGACAACCTGATCAGACAGTAGCCAAATGCTCTTTGTCACCTACCCACACTCAAGTTGTCATTTTCCTCTTCTGCTGGGAGCACTTCAGTGTGCCTTAACCGGCAGCGGCTCACTGCCTGGATGCCAAAGCTCAGGACTGGGTGGGTGAGGAGGAACTCTGAGATGGAGCTGAAGTAAGCTTTGCCTTCCTCTTGGTTCTGCATCAGCTCCATCACATACAAGACCTGGAACAATCAGAAATGGTAAGTCACAGGGCTTTCAGAGCACAGCATTAGGACCTGAAAAAGATTTGAAAGCACAGGAAAAACACAAGGAATAAGGTCTGAGACATTTCAATCTGAAAGAGGATATCCCAGGGAACCACACTGCTATGTGAGTTAGTGTTGATCAGGAACTCAGTCCTGCTGTGCCAGACATAGGTTCCTTCAAATAAGTTTACTTTGGAGTGAGAAATAATCCTTAAGGCTCCTCAGGATTAATCAGCTGAATTGTCACCATCTGTCATTTTATACTGAAATAGCTGAGGCCAACCTCTGTGCATTTTTAGTTATTAACATGCAAAGCCTAGATATAGGCAGCAGAACCAGTCACAAAAAAATGTTTCTTTTTCTGTCACTGATACCCACACAGCCAGCAAAAAATGAGCCACCTACTTTTCTCTGCACATCACTCAGTATCAGATACTCAGCGGAGAGGTCCAGGCAGACTTTCAGGCTGGGAAGAATACTCATGGAGCTGAAGATGTCAGGTGAAAAGCTAGATCCACAAACAAGATGGGAGGAGGTACAGAAAGTAAGTCATATTAGCACAACCACAACAATTCCTTTGAATTAGTTAAAATGCACCTTAATGAGTTTACAGCGCAATCACCACCCACTAAAACAAAAGGATAATTGCCAGAAATCAGTGCTGACATCACAAGACCAGCAAAGGAGATCACAGAACAGAATCAAGTTATGGATTCTGAACATTTATATGAAAGGTGACAGTTTGCCATTACCTAACATATGCCACAGTCATAGGAGGGTACGACCAACGCTACAGATTTAAGAATAAAAATCCACCAAACCAAAATAGGCTTTGGACTTCTGCAGTATGGAACAGTTAAAGCAGCACTCAGCTGTATGCCACGTTCTTCTCATTTTAAGATGCCAATTCAGAAGGGGCTCTACATGTGCATGTGATCATAGATGCCACAATCTACCAGCAAAAAAGTAAAATCAAAGAACAGTGCAAGCTGAGTGAAAGGATGGACTATGATATAATTTGAACTTCTGGACCTATATGGCTCAGCAAATAAGCCTCATAGAACTGCTTAAGCTCTGTTGACATAGTGGCTTCTCAAAATTTAAATCAGAAAGAGTAATAGTAGGAAGAGATCCTAGATCGGTATCTAGTATTTTTACAGAAGAAATCACTCAGTGAGTGCAATTTGGAATTCCTCTCCTAGTGCTACAGCTATACGTACGCTTTACAGACCAAAGTGAAGATGATAGGTCTTGGTAACATGAATGAGAGTGCATAAAAGGATCAGCCTCCCCTGCCTTACAGAAGTCCAACCTGACAGTCTACCACAGCCCTGATAGCTTCCAACAAACATCTAAGATCAGCAAAGGATGAGGTTCTAACTCAGGCTGGAGTAGACTCCACTGGAGATTAAGGTCACCTCTGCAAAGTAGATAGCTGGAAGTTGAGAGCTTTGTTACAATTTCTCAAAGAAAAACCAACCCTCCAGGGGAGTGAGCATATAAACACCTACCAGATAGTCTGCAGACACGTCCAAGACACAGTGCACCACATCTTCAGTTCTCTATTCTGATCTGCTCCTGTGATGAGAAATCTCCAGAAAGGAACCCTGTAGACACAACAGAATTGGTCTTAATGAGCAAGCACCTGTTCCATCAGGACATTTCACAGAAAAGTTCCTCACAAGCATGTCACAGCAAAGTTCCCAGAAAATCTTTGTTTGCAAGGCAGATTAGAAACCAGTATAGCTCTTGTAGATCTCAAGAACTATATGACCATAACTGATTGAAGAAAGAATTAAAAAAACAGCTACTCAGCTACTTTTTATATCAACTACAGTAGACATTTGAAGGACAAAAGGCCTTTCCTTTTGGCCAGGAAAAATTGACCATATCACAAACCCAAGAGGACCCATCAACTTAGAACTGTCACTACTTTCATGGAACTGACACTAGAATTAAGGTTACTTTAGGCTGTGCTCCAGGGCACTCCATCACTAGACTTAACTACACTTACTACATCTTACTACAAAGACGACAGGACTTGCTCCTGCCACAAAGCAAAATTTTTTACAAGTACAATGCAATTACAAGGAACTCTCCAAAGGCAGAGTTCAAAGGCACTACCTAATTCTGATATGCAAAATACAGGATTGGGGCCTTACTCTGGGTCTTGTTTTTTATGGTTGTCACAGAAGAGCAGGCAGGAAAGAGGCCTACCATCATGTGGTTTCCACTCATGAAGACACCTAGGAAAGAATCAGAGAAAACATCAAGTGTGCATGGAGTGGTAAATGAGGAAGCTAAAAAGTAGGATCTGACCACGTTTTCCTTTGTCCAAAGAGAGCACACCACGCTGCCATAGACAGTGACCAAAAATAAAGTAATGTCCTGCTCTTTGGTATGGTATCTTAACAAACACACAATATGTAACAGATTTCAACACTGTGATGAACAGCTCAGAGCAGCTTTCTGCTTTGCAAAAGAGAATGACTTTTTTGCAAGAGAGAATAACCGGCCAACTTTGACTAAAACCTCTGCAAAGTACAAAATGCACGTTTTCAGACACAGCTCTTTGCTTTTTTCCTAAGTTCACCAAACTGTGAGCACATGTGATATTCAGTGATAAAACAGAACTCTTCACTAACAGGTTACTTTACATTCACCCTGCATTTTTATAGCATCCTGAGAATAACCACTGCAGGTCATCCTGTAACAAAACAATTATCAGAGAAAATGCAGCTGAGCTCCGCAGCGCAGTAAGATCCTTCATTTTTTAATTCTCAAGTTACCTTGGCTCATCTTGCACCTCAATATAGATCTGCCAGAATTTGACAAAGCCATCATGACTTGCTGTGGCCAACACAGTTCCATCTGGAGAAAGCGCTCCCTCGCTCAGGTACTAAACCAAGGAGGAAAAAAAGACACAGAAAAGGAATTTTATAGCTCTTTTCACATAGGAGTTTGATTAACAAGCAGATAAAACATCGGCTTGTTCACAAGATCACAGTGATTTCTAACATATGTCTCACTAGACAACTTAAAACTTCCAAGAAAAACCGACAAGGACTTTTTTCTTGTAATAATAATCATTAACAATCCAAACAGCAAATTTAAGTGCAATAGATTATGCTGCTACTGTTCCCACCATTACTCATGTTATAAATAGAACTCACTTGGGATTTTCTGGTTTCTCACGAGCATTAAGTACTTTGTTTTAATCTAGGTGATACAATTACTTTGTCATTATCCTGTTTAAGAAATTGATCCTTTGCAGTTGTCTTTTATATTCAAAATATCACCTTCTGAATGCTCAGCTGCAGGCCTTGTTCACTGTGCTGACAGATAGAGCTATAATCATTAGGGGATTCACAGAAAAATAACAATGGGCTTAGTTTTCCCTTTCTCATCCAGCAATAAACAACAGTGTTAGGTGTTCCATTTACCAGAATACGTAACAGAGTTCAAACACAGACCAGGCTGTCAAACAGGCTCTTGGAAATAGAGGTGTTTGTCCTGGTTTCAGCTAGGATAGAGTTACTTTTCCTCCTACTAGCTGGCAGGGTGCTATGTTTCGGATTAGGATGAGAAGTGTTGTAACACGCTGATGTTTTTTAATTGTTGCAGAGCAGTGCTTACGTTAAGCCAAGGACTTCTCAGCTTCTCGCTCTGTCCTGCCAGCGGGCAGGCTGGGGGTGCAGCAGGAGCTGGGAGGGGATAGACCCAGGACAGCTGACCCAAACTGGCCAAAGGGGTATTCCATACCATCTGGGGTCATGCTGAACAATTTATAGGGGTGGCTGCTTGGGGTTAGGCTGGGCATCGGTCAGCGGGTGCTGAGCAACTGCATTGTGCATCACTTGTTTGTACACATTTTAGTAATAGATTTTAGACAGATTAGTAGATTAGACGGATTTTCCTGTATTAATAAACTGTCTTTATCTCAACCCACAGGCTTCACTTTCCCATTTCTCTCCCCAATCCCAGAGAGGGAGGGTGAGTGAAGGGCAGTGGGGTGCTGAGCTGCCGGCCGGGTTAAACCACAACAGCGTTTCAAGAGCCATACTCAAAGCAAATGCCTACAAACCCACTCTGGCTCTTGAAAAAAAGGTTACTTACCACTAACTCATGCACATAGCCAGTAGCAGGCTGTGGGTGATAGGCTGGATTGGTAAGAACCTATTTTTATTTTTTTTTAAACAGCAAAATGTCCTAAGAACTCCAGCCCCTGACACATTAAAACCCAAAGAAAACCTAAATGATGTGCAGTGATCACCTTTGCGACAGTAGTAAAGAAAATGAAATAGATTCATACCGTGCTGTGGCCTTTCACTACGATGAAGCCTTCTTTGATGTTAGGCACTTCCACTGGCCAGGAGCTGTTGTTTGTTCGGATAATGTCCAAATCCCATACCTCTGCCTGGAAAACAAATGTGCATACACATAGGCTTGTTTCTACAAGCATTGGTCTGACCCAGTTGAGAATTTCACATTTTTACCTGACATATCAGCCCAATGGCAACTATGTGACACAAATCTTCCTTTCCCCACCTGCTTTGGCCATTAGATGCTTTCCTGGCACCCAGCTGTACGTAAGTACTGCTGGTCAAAGTCATCGTTGCTGCTCACCAGCCCCTCCCATGGCTACTGGCAAAGCCTGAATAAATGAAAGATGCCTCTGGCCCTCCACATTGTTGCTAGTGGTCCTCACTATTTGGTGGTGAGCAAAAGTTCTCACTTCCTTTTCTCTCGAGCCCCTGAGAAAGATCAGCACCACCTCTCCTCAGGTGAGAGGAATCCTGAATCTCATTACTGAAGGATCCCTGGCATGGACTAAGCAGAAGCCTTGACATCTCTAACCATATGGGCTCTTTATTAGATTCTCTCCTCTAACGGTAATAAGGATCAGTCTTTCAAAGGCAACATTTCCTTACCCTGTCTTCATGCAGCAATGCCAACGTTTGACTTCCCTCTTCACCATTCTCTTCATTATCATCTGGGATGAAAGGACACCAGATGATTCTCCGAGAGGTGTTCAGTGGGGTATTGTCAGGCCGCTTGATGTTCACCAAGATCTCCTCTCTGATCACCACAGTTAAGAAACAAAACTTTCTGGCTGTAACTGATATTCAGCAATAACCTATTCAGGTTTGCTCCTCTGGTAAATACTATTAAACCTCAATTTTTTTTGGCTTACTGAGATTCAAAAAGAAATTAGCTACAAGTACTCTGCTAAAAGTAAAAGGCAGGCAACTTTTCTTCTCAGTTGAAAAGTAAAAGTAAGAAGTTAATAGTTCTCATAATTTTTTCTTGCAGACAGGAAAGCGATAAGCACAACAGGAGCAAATGCTGAACGTGCAGTCCATGCAACTGCTGATGGACAGATTAAATGATTTCAGCTAGCATTGCAACAACACAGAAAGACAGAAAAGCTACCATATTACCCCAGGCTGAGTGCTCTGGTCCATCCATACAAATCAGTTCTTAAACAACTACAACCACCTTTGCTCCAGTTGCTATTGGAATGATTGTATACAATTACAATTCAGAAGCCACAGCTTAACACACCACATCCCACAGACTGTTGTGCTTCCCAAAAGCACTGAAAAGTCACTCCTAGCATTTAAAAGAAAATTATTTGGGGCAATGAATCAAGCAGTAAAATAAATTCCAGTACCACCAAAAGAACTAGAGTGACAGGTTTGGAAGGAAGTTACTGAGCAAGAGGATAATATTGCATCTTCTTCCTCAGAAGAGTAACCGAGGTAAAGAGCTAGAACCAGAGAAATATGAGTAAAATACTTTGTCACATGGCTGAGCTGACACTGTCCATGTTTAAGGCCAGCAAGTACAGACACTAAAATCCTTCTGGGCTACTTTTGCGGGGACCAGAAACTACTTTTTACTAGACCAGAGCACAGAGATGTCACCCCTACAATTTCAAGTTACAGCTTCAAGTGCAGAATACAGGCACAGGCTGATCAAACAAACACTCATCTGATACTCTGGGATGGGCAGAACTATTGACTTCCCTCCTGCAAGCTGCTGTTCTGACAAGGCTATGAAATTGGTTGCAATTCTGAGGTTGCATTCACGTGTAACCCCTATAAAAACATTGATGCGAGGCTTGCTTCGACAAGATACTGGATTTTGTCTTTATCCATGGACAGGCGCCAGACAAAAAGGTTGCCAGCCTCATCCAGGCACGCCAGCTGGTTGGAGTTGAGATGAGCAAAAGCCAGGTCTGCCACGCCACCCGTGAATCCCTTCAACAAGGTCCTCTCAGCAGTGCTGATGCTCAACACTCGCACCATGGCGGAGCCATTACTGGCAGCTGCAGAAAAGACAGAAGGAAGAAGTCACCATTTATTTATCTGGGCGGTTTCCCTGCAGGGCTGCCTTTGTCCCCCAGATGTCAACTTGTCATTTCCAGCATCCATTCTGCCATCAGCTGCCATCAACTGGCAGCACACTGAAAAACGGAAAACCCGTATCAGTAGACACCTCCTCTAATAAGCCCTTTCAAGACCCAGTGTATGTGCAAAAACATTCACCAAATTTTTCAGCTTTGGTTCACAAAGGAAATACAGTAACAAAAGGGATTTTGCCTGCCTTGTAAGGGGCAGCTTAATTCCCAAGATCTTCTGTAGTGTTTCTTGAGTACCACAAGTTCTAAGATGCTCTGCTTTGAATGTAGCCAATCTCACGATTCTCATGAAAGACGCTTTCACTGAACAAAATACCTAAATCTTTATCCCAAAATGATTATGAAGCTACCAAACCTCCAAGATTCACCTTCTTTGACAACAAATTAATTTTAACGACAATTCCATTTTCAGTAACTGGACAAAAGGAGTCACTGAGAGGCAGGTAGCTCAAATACATCTCCAGTAAGGAGACGTAAAAAGCACAATCATTCACCTAGGAAAAAGCACCGCTTTTTGCCTTGCGTGGCTGAAAAGAATGTGATTCACTGCATGCATATTCTAACCAAAGTTTTCAGCTTTTCCATTTCAGACAAATATCAGACAAATATGCAGACAGTCTTATGGAAACCATATTGTTTCTGCTGCTAACTGCCCAAGGCAGCCCTGGCAGATCACTCAGCTTTCCATACTTTTACCGCACCCAAGTTTTCATACTTCAAAAAGAGGCAAGGCATCCTAAAAACACCTACTCTAGGATAACCTCAGCTAAGAAAAATGCAGAAGTGGAGTAGTGGCTTTCATAAAAGGCCAGAGAAACTGATGGGTGCTAGAACTGAGAAGAAAGGAAAGAGACAAGGGAGTCCCAAACACTGTGTGGGAGCAGAAAGAGACATTTCAGATGGGTAAGTACTCCTTTGTTTCATATATTTTGTGAAACAATCTTTCCTTGTGTTGTCCTGCTTTTCTCTCCTTTCCTACTACAAAGCATACTGCATCCACACTGCTCTTTGCCTCCTCTAAATTTAGCCTTAAGCTCAACTCTAAATTTATGCAAGCAAATCCACCACAAACATCTATCTGCTCAAATTACTGTGGGGCTGCTTCTGTGCTTAGCGACAAAGAAGCTCGTTTGCTACAGAATTATTTAATTACACAAATAATCTGAACATCAGCTTTCTGTTCAGTGAAACCAACTTAGTCCTTCAACTTTTTCTCCCTCCTACTGATTCCTTCTCTTTCTTATATTTCTGCCTTCAGAAAAGCTTCCTGCCTGGTGGAAATTCTCCTGCAGCACCAACTCCTTCCTCTTCTGTAGCTCCAGCTGCCCTTTTATTCCCGTCAGAACAGCATGCTGATCTGGGTATTGCAACAAGGTTCACTTATTGTCAGTTACTTTCTTCTGATACAAACTTTGCCTCTTACAAAGATATCCACAGCAAATCAAGAGAAATCACATCCAAGACAAGCAGGTACCTCACCTCTAAGGGCATAAGCCAGGTAAGAGTTTGAAACAGCTATCAGATTGCCGTAGTAGTATTTCTGCTCCCAGTCGTATCTAGCAACAGGCTGTATTTTCACCTGCTCAAGAGAAAGGAAAAAAAAAATTGTGAGAAATGTCAGGAATAAACCTTTTCCTGGAACAAACTTGCCAAATATATGATTTCCTCTAGGAAAGGTCTGTAATGCTTGACCTTGAGCTCTTTGTGTTGTATTTTCTCTTTCTCTTTCTTCTTTGAGGAGAGGGGGAGTGAGGCAGCGGTTGTGGTGGAGCTCAGCTGCCCACCCAAGTAAAACCACCACACAGGGATAACACGGTACAGTATTCATTTATGATCTGAACTCCCTTCATTCATTGCACATCAAGGAGTAAAATGATACAATATGGAATATTTGATTATTCCTGAGAATTAGAAGGTAACTTGGCCATGCTCTGCAATAACAATCAATTACAAGATGCTGCTTCAATTATTTTCTCCTTGCTAAGCTCTCTGCCAAATTTCTACCTAACTACAAGCTTCTACAACACAGGAAAGACAACAGTAATTTCTGTTTAAAATATTCAAGTGCTGAACTGATGTAACTAAAAAGAATAGACAGAACTGTGCTTTCTCATGTTCCTTACCTTGTTACTTCCTCGGGCCTTACTTGTGATGCTGGAATCACTGCTGGCCACTATCTCCACATCTTTTGCTGATATTACTGTGCAAGTGGAGCTGTCATCACCAGAAAGGCAGCTTTTAAGAAAAAACAAAGAAGAAAAGATGAGACAGGACTCCAAAGGAAGACAACAGAGGTCAGGTATTTGTTGTTCATAATGCTAACAGCAACACAGAAGGAATATCTGTGTATCTAGGAGGTTTGAGCTGAACGACTGAAAACAGAAATTACTTTCAGTTACGAGTCTCCCTTCCCAGTATACCACAGGTTTGAGAGAGCCAAACACCTCGTTTATTGAGCTTAAAAACCTTCACTCTTCTCACAGCCCCTTAGCCTATTTGACTTGAGCACAGACCTAAATTTGGTTAAAGTAGCCTTAAAGTTGCTTACTATCCAACACCATAAGGTGCAAAGAGACCAAAGCCAACCAGCTGAACGTCATCAACAGAGCACGTCACTCATGGTCTCACAGAATCGCCTCTCGAAACTACACAGAGAAAACCCAAATAAAAGGTATTCACAGGAGCTCTGATGTTAAGAAGAGTTAGTGCACAAAGCCAATGATTACGCTAATTAGACTGATGTATGATAGAGGTTCTGGGTTTGGAATTACTCCCGTGACAAAGAACAAGCCCAAACTATTCTACATGCACATGTTCTGCATATAGCAGGAAAAACAGTAAAACCTGGTGTGCTGTCCCAAACACACCAGTGCACACACGCAACTAAGCAGAGATGGGAAGACATCTAGCTGAGGTGCAGCTGTTCTAAGTCACGGGGGGAGAAATACTCTGACAAGTGCAAAACTGGTGTAAGTTACCTCTCGGGTAACTTGGGTCCCTGCAGGAGTCTAGCTGGAATTCTACATGAGAATGCTGAGTTTCAGCCCCAGCCCTGCTAACACAACTCCATCCTGACTTGCAGTGTCTGTCGTGTGTCCAGCCCTGCACTTCTTCTCCCTAAACAGCTCTGCCAATATTCCTCAGCTCCTGAACAGCAGCAAGGATGTCAGGCTGCGTGCCTCAGCATCCCAAACACCACAAAAGCTCAGACCAGCAGCTCTGGCTCACAACCGTCAGCTGAACTCCACGTAAAACATACCATCAGACCCCCAGCATGCTCATCCAGGCCCAGCAGAACCAATTTTTAGCCATTTTCTATTCACTCCCAGCCTTTTTTGAACAACACTTACATGACTTGCTTCTCCTGTAAGGCTCCCAGAGAAACGTTGCGATGCACCGGTTTCGCCAAAGAAGGTCCATCGCTGGCCACGATGGGATCAGGCACCAGCAGTCCGTTCAGGTCTCCATTGTAGGAATTTGATGGTCTCTGGTTCTCGTTTACTGAACCTAGGAAAAAGCATTACCAACCATGCACAGTATCCGTTAAAAGAAATAGCGCTGTGTAAAACACTACCGTCAGATGTTTTTCATCAGGTTCTTCTGATCTATCAGGGAGAATATGTTGAATTGGTTAGAAAAAGTGTTCTTCTCTAAAAAGGATGCGTAAGATCTCCCACGTAAGAAACCTGTATCACATACAAGAGCGCAGTCATAGGTCTGGTCTCACACAAGCACTCGCAGCAGACCAGAAAGACCAATGAAAGAAGAGGGAAGTTGGGTTCAAGGAGCAAATATTCTAGGATCAGAACTAAGGTGATAATTTAGATTTCCTGTATCTCAGTCAGATTCAGGGCCAAAGGGTTCTTGAAGTGTCATTTCTAACCCTTGTGCCTGAAGAGATCTCTGAAGTTCATCAAGCACGTACGGTGGTCAGCCACAGCACTTGGGTTTGGTTGGAAATAACACACTTGTTACTTTCCAAAACTGGCTTCTAAGACCTGACCTCAAAAGCCAGGTGTTCTGCTAACCCAGCTATGAAGCTGTGCAGCTGTGCCTCTGGGATTCCCACAATTCTCACTCGGTTTACTCCTCACACGGGAAGTCTGCAGCACTCAAGTTTTGTGCAAAGCAACCATTTGCTCTGATTTTCAGCTGTGCCTTCACGTATTTGGCCAAGAACAAGTTGCCTGGTGGCCTCCATGCCTTCTGAAGGCTTCCAGAAGGGGACAGACGTAGCAGAGGGGTGCAGGAGACTCTTCCCTCTACTATTAGTAAGGGAATAGCCTACAATCCCCACTGGAGATCAAACCCCCTCCACCTTCACTTACACTTCAGCGCACACAAGTCAGAGCCACCTGTCTCAGCGACCTCCTTGCTCGAAATTTTCACTGGTTTTAAAATCCGCAATTCTGCGCACCGTTGCCAGGTAACTGCTGCAAGCTCGTGTGAAATGGCTGCTCCCAGGACCAGGAGCGCCGCTGTTACTGGCACACGTAACAGACCTCTGAAACATCTCCTCTGCAAGCAAGGCGAGCTTTCTATGACCAACCAGATTTCATTGCTTTCATGCATCAGGATGAGCACTGCTGTATACAGAAGCAACCACAACTCCTGAACTTGCCAAAGGAATGTTTAAGAGCTGCCTGCTGAAGTCCCCGGTCATTAAATCTGCAGTTACACCATGGCCACAAGAGGCCTGTGCAGCTACAGGGTGTCCCAGCGCAGAGACTGCTCGGGCACCCACCTGGAGCAAACCTCAGTTTACCTGTGCTGCACTCACACAGAATGGGGAAACTTCAGGTCACCGAATGACATCTTGTGACCACCCAGCCCACCTGTGCCACGCTTGCTGTTGCAGCATTTGGGCTGTGCCCACCACTGCTACAGCGTGTGGTGGGCGCTCGTCCAGCTGCAGCAGCTTCCACCTGCTGCAATTTATTCTTTGTGACCAAAAGCAGGACAGTAATCACACAGAAAAAGCACCCAGGCTGACAGAGTGAGACAACACAGTCTTTCCTCTATGTGCAGCAAGAGGAACAGCTCACGTAATTATCTCTGCTCTTCTGTGGACAGTAACAACAGCTCCATGGGAAAGGGAAGAAGAAAACACTCCGCAGAGGCTGATGGAAACACCCCACAGCAGGACACTGAAGTGCAGGAATGTGCTCAGCCCATCTTAGTCTTGGAGGGAAGCAAGCGAGCAAAGGTGTGGCCTGCACGCAGTCCTGAAGAGGAGGGAAGAGGCTCAGCGTTTAGCAAGTACATGAACAAAACCCAGTGTTAACGAGACTAGCACTGGCTTCAAAGAGAAACAATACCAGTTACGTTCATCACCTCTCTATAAGGCAGGAAAGAAGGAACAGAGTCAGGATCCAGAATGCTTCCTGCTCCCACCAGCACCTTCACCAGGAGATGTTCCTTTGCACCGAGCAGAGCACAGCCCCGATACCTGGCACACGAGCAGGGCGGGTACAGGTAGCACTCGTTCCCCCTTGCTGCAGCCACAACCTCAGAAAAGGGCTGTGGCTGCCAAAGCAGCAACCGATGCACACCGAAACCCAGAGAAACCCACGTCAGGAGAATGTGTGGGGATCGTGGGTGGCGTTTGCACAATCACCAAACCCCCAAAATCTACAGAAGTGTTATGACAGTTGCAAACTTTTTAGGGCAGCGAGTGATTCTTGTCATCTACTGGGGCAGCACCCAGGATAACAAAACGCTGCTCAAGGCCACCTGCAGCCGGTCTGGCAGCACCTTCCTAGGGCTGACAGCCATGGAGAATAGCTACACTGCTCTCTGCACGATGGGAAAACCTGCCACAGGGGGAGCAACAGAAAGTGGAACTAGAGAGGACTTTGACCGCAGAAACTTTCCACTAGACAAGGCGTGATTCATGGAGTTGCTTCTATTCTCTTTCAGGAGCCTTGAAAGCTTCCCTTTCTTCAGACACGCTAATAGGATGTTCTGAGGCTTTAAGCTGGCAAACACGTCTTCTCGCTTTTTACTTTATTTTGTCCTGTTCTTTCAAGTCTACGCGCTACTTACCGCCTGGGCAGTGCTTCCTGCTAAGAACTGCTTGGTTACAGACCCACTTACTGCCTGCATGCTCCTTTTCCTCTCAGCTGCTTTCTTATGCACTAGAGCTGACAGAGATGGAGAATGAGATGCAGGGGACAGGAGCGAATATGAAAGAAGAAGCATGGCAAGAAGTAAGGCATCCTCAGTAAATAACCCCTTTGCTTCTACCAGCAAGAAAAGCTGCTCCAGGGGAAACTCAAGCTTCTTTTCTCTCGTGGTGACAACTCCAACTGCCTCCCCCCAGCACCCGGTCCCCCACAGCCCTGAGCCCAACCTCTCACCCCTGGGGCCGGGCAAAGCCAGCACAGGGGGCAGCTGCTGGGGAGCCAGCACAGCGGCACGGACAGGCTGGCTGCTGGCTCTGAGGACACCTGAGAGCTACATTTCCTCAGCAGGAGCACAGCGTGGGCATCAGTGCCCCCAAACCCTTCGCTTCTGGGCAGAAGGCCCATGAATTAAGCCTGGGTTTGGCCGAAGGGCTGCACCAGGCAGCGATTTTTTGGCTGGCCCGGCTTCCAGCAGGACGCAGCCCGCTGAAGGCGAGGCGGAGAGGCAGAGGGAAGAGAAGAAACCCCATAAACGCCTCACGAAGCCGCCAGCTCGGGGCTCGGCCACCACACAAAGACGCGGCTGAGGGGAGCGACCGCGGGCAGCCCGGGCACCCGGGGGGGGCGTTGAGGAGCCTGCAGGGAGGCTCCGGGGAGGAACCGGGCAGCAGGAGCCGGGCCAGGAGGCCCCAGAGGAGCGGCGCTGCCCGGCGGGCGGTGCCCGGAGCTCCCCGCGGGGCTCCTCGGAGGGGGCCGCGGCCTCTCCCGGAGGCGGCGGCGGCCGGGCCCGGGCCTCACCTCCCGGCCGGTCCAGCTTGAGGATGTCCCGCAGGTGCTGGGTCGCGTCCTCGATGTCGATGCTGTTGGAGGAGGCCATGGGGCCCGCACCGACACCGCCACAGCCGCGCTGCCCCGGCCCGCACCGCCCCCGCTTCCGCCTCCGGTCCTCGCCGCCAGGGCTCCGGGTGGAAAGCGCGGCCTGGCCGCCGCGTTCCGGGCGGGGCCGCAGCGCCTCAGCCCCCCCCCTCAGCCCCATCTCCCCTCAGGGATATCTCCCCACAGCCCCATCTCCCCCCAGCCCCACGGTCAGAGCCACCCCGGGCCCTCCCCTCGCTTCTAGCAGGCTCCCTGTCCCCTCCAAGTGAATATCCTTGAGGGGAGCTTCCAGCACGATTTCCCCTATGCTGTGGTGAAGGGCAAGGCTGCTGGGTTTGAAACAGCACCAAGGCAGCGCAGGGGTGTAAAAACATGCCACAGACCCAAAAAGGGTCTGACCCTAACGTCAGCTTTGCAGAAAGGCTCCTCCAAGGGAAACAGCAGAGCTGCCTGAGCACCCAGCTGCCTGGGATGCAGTTGGAGAGCACAGCCCCAAGCTCTGCTGAGAGGTGAAAGGAATCACAGAATTTCTAGGTTGGAAGAGACCTCAAGATCATCGAGTCCAACCTCCGACCTAACGCTAACAGTCCTCCACTAAAACATATCCCTAGGCTCTACATCTAAACGTCTTTTAAAGACCTCCAGGGATGGTGACTCCACCACTCCCCTGTGCCAGCTTCCATCTCCTTGGGAAGCCTGAGCTCAGCCAGGCAGCGAAGTCCTCGAAAAACTGGGTCAAATGGCTTAGTCAGGTCTGGAGGTAAAGCGTATGTGACTCCACTCACATGCCATCTCGTGCTGGAAAGAGTAAAAACAATTTGGGAAGTCCCTTCGCTAGTGAAATGCTGCCACCTCCAGGGGTGGAGATATATGACAGCCAACCGTGTACAAAAAAAAATTCCTGCACGGCAAATGCAGTACCAACTCCCAGCTTAAATTATAACAAAGGTATGGATACGAGAAGGGCAACACAGTGCACAAATGTGGCCAGGAGCTGAGAGCTGGATACAAGCTGAAGGAGGACACTACCTGAGGTATCATCATACATGACTGCCCATGAGGAAAAATGGTGATGCTTGTCTGTTTTTGAGTAAAACACAGGCTTCTTTAGCTTTGAGGGTTAATGTGAGAAATGAAGATTAACCACAGGCTACCACAGTTGTCAGCTTTGTGAATTATTTTAGGCTTGTGCAGTGGTAAAATAAAACAGATGAGATGTGAGATGTAACCTGTTAATCATATGTTAAAACCTGAGCTAGAAACAGGTGCTGAGAAGGAGGGAAGAAAGAAGTTGCATGTCCAAGGGAATACCTGAATCACCTTTACAGGCAGAACTATCGAAGTGCTCTCAATTTGAGAGCTTTAGGTTTATAAACATTTCCCCAGGAGGCAGAAAAGGGGCATCCAAACCAAGGAGCAGCTTCACATACTTGATATCCAACTCATTAAATCAATTTAAACTGCTAAGAAAATCTCATGGTTTTATTGTGTAACGTAGCATTGAAACATCTGAACAAATCAATAACTGGGCTGTACAGGCTGCTGTTCTTTCATTTCTTTGGGTTATAGAGCATCTTGTCAGTACATAAACAACAACCTTTTGCATTATAAATTCTTTCCGAGGCATGCTGGTACAACACAAATTTCTCTTGTCAAATGCAGCTAAGTCTAACTTCCAAACATCATGCACAAGGAACTCATCTAGTGACAATGTAAACTCAGCAGAAGGGCAGGTCACAGGTCTTGCTTGCTCGCGCTCTGCAGTGCTGCAGGTTTGTGTATGATATTTGGAATGTTCCGTGAGTGTGAATAATATCAGTAAGAGAAGAGGAGGAAAAAAAAAAAAAGCACGGGTGCCTCGGGGTCGCCAGCTCAGCCAAAGTTGTGCAATGCTAGCCTGAACATGTCATTGGTGCAAACCCAGGCATCATTGATGTTCTTTAATAGAAATATCTGGTGGAATCCCATGATAGGATCTTCATCAGCCTGTGGAAAGAGAGGAAAAAAAGTTTAAAAAGCTCTATCTTGCGAAATGTATTCTACGAGTAATAAGACAACTTAAAAGCTGATGTTAACAGTGACATCACATGCTGTAAGATACCTAGTACCTCAAGAGCTACTAACAACCAGAAGTTCTGTTCCAAGTTGCTTGCAAACACCTAGAGCCCAATGACACAGAAACCCTGCAATAGGTTGTTAGGGTTTTCTGGAGTAATTACAGACTTCTCATTCCAGCAACTTCCCAACAGCAGTAAAGGCATGCCTGCCTCACTGCGCTGAGCCACAAGTTTTCTTTGGACCTTGCCCAGGAACCAAGTGCAAGACTATGCACTTTCAAATTAATTTGGAATTGCTGTAGTTTGGATTGATCACAGGAGGGATTTCCTCTGGAAGTCAATAGCAACAATATTGCCTGAATGATCTTTGTAACGATCGTGGCTTTTGAGAAGTTTCTCTGAGCTGGGGCAACTGGCCAGCAGCATCGTGCTTCCTACACCTGCTGCCAGAAACAGCTCAGAGCAAAGTAATAGCTATGGCTGCAGTGAGGTGTTAATGAGCACGGTGAAATCTTCTCAGCTGTGCCTCAGCTTTTGCCTTCACCACTTCAGTGAGGTGAGTTGTAGTGTACTATAATATAGGGCACTATATTTACAGGGATTAGGGACTACAAAATGAGAGAATAGTATTATAGGGAGTCTAGTTCTCCCATCTGATGTTTATCAGCCTTCCCAGAGATATGATGCAGGAATTAAAGCCTTAACAACAGTTGGAAATCAAAATAGGACTTAATCTGAACAGCTCAGAGGACCCAGCTACAAGCAATCCTCTGATACTGACTATAATGTATTCAATTTAGCATTCTTGAAGGATTTTAAGCTTTATTCTTTCAGTGCAACTACTGCAATTTAAGAAAAAGGGGAAAAGCATAAAGTATTGAAAAGCAACACATGAAATAAACGGTCAAAATGCTGAACGTTTACTCTCAATGCTCTGCTGTCCATCAAGAAAAGCAAATGCAAAAAGACTGAAGAACAAAGGAGACTGCTATAAACAACATCTTTTAAAAATATAAGATTCATACAAATGATAAACTGGCTGTGGAACAAGTCAAATTTGAGGAACAACTTGCTAAGAACAACAATTGCATCACAAAGCAGGAAGTCTGCCAGAGTGCTGGTAAGATCGAGTGCATGACTGGAGTGTAAAAGGAGCATTCAAATTTATTTCACAGCAACAACAAAAAGTAGTATATGGAATAGTGTCAGCATATGCTGACCCATGGAGGAAAGCCAAGAAGGGTGCTAGACTAGCTATTGCTTCTCAGGAAAAGTGATACTGAAATCATTACAAGTAATTATTTTTTTTGGAAACATCAGCTCAGAGCTCAACAGCTATCAAGGCAAACAGTGTTAGCAGTTATTAGGAAAAGAGACCAAAGCCCAGAATTATGCAACCACATAAACGCACAGAGCACCCACATACCAAATCCTGCATGCATTACTTATGTAAAAAAGTGGTAGAATAAAGAAAGGCCAGAAATGGGTAAAAAAAAAAATATCCAGCTACAAGTTTCTCATGGAAAACAGTAAATTAAGTGTGACTCCCCAGCTTGCAAAAACTGTGACTGGGTGGGAGAATGGGAAAGATATCAGAATACTATAAAACCATGAAGGACAAAGTGAATGAGGAAACTACTTTCCTGCAGCCAAAGAATAAGAAAGCACCAACTACAGCCAGAAGTATCAGGAAGTTCAAGTATTCAGTAAACAAATCAACAAAAGAAAAATCCTCAAATCAGGCAAGTGCTAATAAAGTCACTGTTCAACAGCAGGATGAACTGGGCAGCCTTTTGTCATGCTGATATATGCTTTCTGTTGCATTAGGCAGAAGCTCCATAGTAATCAGCACAATGTGAATACAGCAGTTGTGTTGGATTAGGCCAGCCATCTATCTAGTTCAATAGCATGTAAAACAGCAGTCACACCAATTATTTCAGGGGAATTGCCATCACCATTAGGTCTGCCCAGAAAGATGCTTGCCTACCCGTCCTGAAGAGGTGGCCTGTGCACAGAAACCTGTGGGTTTGTGTCATTTCTAGATTTCCTAGGTATCAAACACCACTTAAATCCTAGTAAGGTCTCACTACTACTTGATAGTTTATACTGGACACAAAGGAATCTTTAAGAAAACTGAGTAGCATCAGAAGGCTGTGCATTAAACTTTGAAATAGGACTTTGTGAAGCACTTTTTTAATGCTATCCCTTTTGACTAAGCCAGGATAAGTTCATGTTCATTTCAGCTCCTTTCCAATGGCTTCATTTAAACCACTAGAGAATCCTACCAGCTTGAACCACTTTTAATCGCAACTATTAATAAGCATTTAGCATGCTCCCAGTTGCCCTCTGGTCTCTTTCTCTTAGGTCACCAAGGCATCTACTTGAGGTTGCCCAAGTAGTTTTCACCAAATGTGTATTTGCTTGTTACAGACATGAGTGTACACTAAAAATGTACCTCTGCAAAAACAGATCACTGACACTGCTTTTAGAGTAGGCTTCCTCAGTGTGAGCTAACTGCAGCTGCACTTAGAAAAAAAAAGATTAAAAAATTAAAAAAATTAAAAAACACTGTCCCTTCTTACACTGTCTGGCACCACCAAGAGTTTGCTTTCAGGTTGTTGGAGACACTCAACTACCAGTCAGTAGTGGAAGTACTGAACTACTTTCCGTGTGCATTGCAGGTGTATTGTCCTTAGCCACCTCCTCTCCAGGCTCACCAAGCTGTCAAACACTGCTGATCTTGGCAGCTTTCTGGCCTCTCCCAGTTTTCCTACAGCCTTGCTGGCCTTGGGGCCCACAAGTGTAGAAAGTCCTCAACTTACAGAGCCATTAGTCAGAGTATTACTCTACCTTGTAACCCAAGTTCAGCTGGAAAAAAAAAAAAACAAAAAACAAAAAACACACAAAACTATTGAGCAGTAGTAGAAAAAAAAGTGAACAACTTTTCTCCTCATTTGGAAAGAGAGGATTTTACTTTCCTTTCACCATCACCCCACCAAAATCACTGAGTGGGTATGATGAAGTGGATACTTGCAGCTATTTTTAGCTCAAAGGAGAAGCTAGTGACTAAAGGTAACAAGTTCCTTCAGATGTTAAGCCTCATTTAAAAGCATTGCTTTAAAGCCTGTAAGTATCCACCATGCATTACAAAACCATCCAGTCGTTTGGGTTGCAAATTTCCTTTCCCTTTTAAGACCAAGAAACACCACATCACAATTAGTTGTCATAATTAATTCGGCAGCAAACACTTCGAAATTCACACTTGGGTAGAGCTGCAGATTTTCCACATTGCTCTGAGAATGTGCAAACCACAGCCATGCTTCTCAGCCACCACGAACTTAATTGACAGCAGAAGAGCGAGAAGAAAGCTCCTTACTCAACCAGGACAGCGAGGACTGCAGGGAACAGAGGTAAGGCAGAGGTTAAACGTTGTGGAGGGCTAGCCTGAAGACTTCGTTGGTGCACACCCAGGCACCTTGCAAGTTTTTCAACAAAAAGGTTTGGTGGAAGCCTAGAACCTGGTCATCATCTGCCTGAGCATGACAGGAGGAGAAATAAGTTACCAGGTGAAGCAGACTGAAGACACTGGGTAATATTCTGGATGAACTTTGGTGAACTGGCATCACACCACGTGACACTCACTCCTGAAGGCTTAAACTGATGCTTACTCTTCCTAGTTAAGTAAGGATGCACACAGCCAGACAATGAACAGCAATAAAAATTGATGAGAACAGAATTAGAATAAGCATAGGTACATTTATTATCCCTCCACATAAGGATTAACAACATTACTACCTATCTTGAGGGGACTGACATCTGTTCCAAAAGGTATGTTGCATTTTTACAGGTTATATAGGTATAGCTCACGGGGCTGTAGACTGGAAAAGCACAGAGGCAGATACACATTCTGGCTTTGTCACGGGGCAGTTATGATTTCAATTGAGTAGTTACATCACTCTCCAAAAGGGAAGGCCAAAGGCTTAAAAAAATGCAGGTCTTCTTAGGCATAATGCTGTGCTAAGGAAAAACGTTTGACAATAGTAGTCCTGGGTCCTGTTATTTCTTGAGAACCTTTCTTTTATAGTTAGAAAAGCTGAGGTTTTGGGACAATTTTTTGTGACAACAGTTCACCCCACACTATATGAAGGGGAATAAAAGGTTTTACTTCAAGTATTCTGTCCTGTCCCTCCCACTAAAACCAAACAAGATCAAAATACAATGGCTTAAGAAATAAGTGCCAAAGATGCATACAGCTCAATTCAGATGCATACAGCTCAATACAGCATGTCCTGTTTGACCCAATCTACAGATGGGTTGAGTTACTTACCAACTCTAGTGAGTTACTTACCAAACCCTGTTGTTCTGTCACTTTTATCACACCTATGACAGCACTAAGATGTGCCAAAATGATTGCTAGCATATGTACAAGCACAAGAAAAAGCATTCACTAGGACAGCTAGGTTCATGTACTGACAGAAGTGGTTACTATACACATGCTAGAGACTTGCTGAATATTTGTCTATTTGTAATGATGAGTAGCACAAAAGGCAGAAGCAAAAATTTCGAAGATTTGGATTTTCTGGACACTTCCTCAGTGAGGAGCGGCATTTCCAAGCACTGCACTACACTTTTTAAAGCTAAGATGAAGAATGGAGAAAAAGAGATGCCTCTCCGAATATAAAAATCACAAACAAGCTGGATTTGGTAGTGACAATAAGCATATAATCAATCCAGAATGTTCTTTCCAAGTAACTAGATGCACTATCATACAATCCCTGAATTATTCAGGTATGGCTCACCAAGCTGAAGTTATTCAGAGTATAAAGCCAGCAGAGTAAGAAACACTACTCCAATAATTGCCATTTATGAAAAGCTCTGACTGCATCTACCATCCTAATGACTGTAACTAAAGGATAATAAAACCCAAACTTTTAAGAAATTACACTGATTGCCTAGCATTCACCTCAAAATCACTGCTGCAAGCTATAACCTGCTTGGTGATTACGCAATGACCTTAAAAACATGACTGTGCATAACCAAATGCAGCTGTCACTGGCCCAAGACATGGACTCAAAAGAAATCTTGGTTGCATCACCAAGTTTTGTGCACACCCAGGAGTCAGACAGATGAGATCAGCATGTCTGACCTCACACCTGCCCTGCAATTCAGTGCTTTGTGGCCACATGTGGCTGTCATTCCTCTCTGGAGTACGTGTGTGCAAGCAGGAGCGAGCAACAAGAAGGCTGGAATCCAACTTGCAGCTTGGAAGCAGGAGCAACTTTAATGAGAGCCAAAGCTGTCTATGTTAGGCCTAGAAGTGGATGCCCCCCCCAACAAAATGAAGGGGAACAGCTAAGCAAGCAGATTCAAACTTTCAGTCCTCTTTGCGCTTACTGAGTTAATTGTACATTTGGAGGAAGCCTGAACGCTTTGATACCAGAAGTGACACAGAGTTAACATAAGAAAGGAAGCCTAAATAGCTATTTTAGGAGAAACTTGGTCCAAAGTAACTCTAAAGGTTGGACAACTTTGGAGTCCTGATTTGACAGCATGGCCAGACCAAACTGTGACAAAACTAACTCTGAAAAACATACCTATGGCAATTTCATGCTTTTTAAATAAACACTGCCCACTGTGTGCAAGTTCTGCCTACAAGTGACTTTACATACAGGAGTTTTTTTTGTTGTTGTTTGTATGCAGATTCCAGGATGTCTTTCATTGAGCAGTCTCATTAAGTTACAGGTTCATAGCCCCGGTGTATTAAGATGTAACATTTCCTCAGAAAAGCAGGATACTGAGTAACTTTCTGTAGTTCAGTTCCATAACTTAAGCAGCAATGTAACCAACGTAAAATATTCCCACTTCTTCACAAGCAGCAGCTCCTTCAGCAAGAAGCGTTTGAGCTCAGAGGCAATATTCCCATTGTTGAAATGGTTTTGAATACAAACCAGTGTATTGCACTACATTAACACCAGGACTGTATTCTTGTGTGTTAAGATAATTAAGGTAACAAATGAAAAGCAGGGTCTTACTGAAGGGTTGTCAGCTAACAAAACACATTAATCGAGCTGTGATTTAGTATGTGTTACATCAAAGAGAACATTAAACTAGGTGTGCTTCTGTTGTCCAAGAACACTTGGACACTTGAAATTTATCTGAGGACACTAAAATCTTACTGCAGAGTAAGGAAAAAATGGACTTTGCTAGAGCCTCTATACTTGTGTGCATAGTAAAAACCAAGTTAATTTGCTGGACATGAGCAAATGACTGCCAAATTCCAGGTGATTTTACCTAGTGCTACTTATCTGAAGAGACAAGCAGTTACTCAATGACCTTGAACAGAAGAATGACATCCCAGTGCAAGCTTACCAGAATTCCCTCCCCACCCAACTTTCTCCTCAGAAATTCGATGATTTAGTATCCTGCAAAAATTTAAGACATATGCATTTGTTACCCTTTAACAGAAAGAGTTTACCTTAAGCTGTCCAACTACCATACTGAGTATACAGCTGTCAGGTGTAGGTTGGTGGTCTTGTGCTGTGATGCTGTGTTGTATTTTTTGGAAAGGGAGGCTCTATAATGAAAATAGAAAAATAAAGAATGAAGTAATTGCATTATTTAACTTGCAAAACAAATGCAACATTATGAAGTATTAAGACTATTTCAGTAGCACCACATGGAGAATTGTTGCAACTCAATACAAAGCTGGGTTGGATCACAACAGTTCAGTATTTTTAAAGCACCAAAATACATGAAATATGTTGCCATATACATTAAGTAGTGCCTTTTCTTAGTCTAGTTACACAGCATTAGGAGTTCCAGTTCATCTACAAGCAGGAAGTTCATATGATGAAGGCAGAAAGCTTCTCTGCTCTGAACAGTGTTGAAAGAGTACATGATCTAACAACTCCCAGTTTGCTTCTTCCTTATAGTGGCTATAAATAGAAAGGAGTGGCATTTGACCAAGAACCAGTGGTTGAGATTTGAGTTTCTCACATCCACTTTTCCATTTGACTCTTTCCTTGATAATAGATAGCATCTGAGGGGAACCAAAACAGTAACTGGCAACATTTTTGCCATGTGCCAGGCAGGAGGGAACAAGAGCAGAGGAGCAAAAGCACACGTTTGTGGAAAAAAGCTTTTCATGTTCATGTAGCAGCTACAAAAGCACGTCTGGAGTCAAGAGTGCAAGGTACACACCTTGGAAAACACCAGACAGTATGGAGTGATCCTTCTTTTTCATCTCAGACCACATTCACATTCCAACCACTGATGACTCCAAGTAGCAAACATTGGATATTGAGGGGATCTCAGAGTACTGTCACACAAACATAAGCTCATCCAACTTCTGATAGAATGGTGCTGGATGCTGTAGGAGGGCCATTTTGGCAGATGGAGCTCCGAGAAGTCACGTGCCTGTTACCCAGTCAATGCACTGCACATAATGCAGTCACTTAAATCTGCAGGATGCACTTGGACTTTGCTCCATTTTCCTGGAAACGGGCTAACACAGACCCACGCATGCACTTTCCACTAGAGGGTAATGCAGAACGTGTGAAAGCCTTGACTTGACGGAAGGCCTAGACATAGGAACAGGAGTTGAAAAACTGCTTGTATCAAGGTTGTGGAGAACAGACTTGGCCCTACAAGTATAACTAGGCTTAATGAAGAATACCAGGAAGCTAAAACCTTGGCTAACAGAGAACACAGAACTGTGGAAGGATCAGGACCCAGGGAAACATAGCAAGTGTACAGAGCAGCCCTCTAACCACAGAGTGACAGGATCCAAGAATACTCTTGAATAAAGCCTGCAGTGTTTCTTCTTGGCTGGGACAGTAATTCCCAACTTAACATGAACCAAAAAGAATAAGCCAACTGGTTTGTAGCTTCCAGCAGAGTATTTTCCAGGGTCACCATCCTGAACTTGAACGCGCAATGTGCATGCCCGGCCTGCACAAGCACAGGCTAGGATGTTACACACCCTTTGACAAGTGACAGTACTACAACACCTAGTCTCACCTCTTCACAACAGCTACCTGCTGAGCAAGTCCTGCAAGAAGTCTCTTGAAAAGGCAGAGGGGTGAGCAGGAATGAACGCAGTTGTACCCAGAACCCAGCTTCCAGCATTACAAGATGACTGAGAGGTGAGACTGCAAAGAGAAGATGAAGGAAGGAAAAGGCTTCGAGCTCAGGAGCCCCCCAAAAGAGGGGTATGAAACCAAAGAGGAGGCCAGGGAAGATGCTGCCTGTTTCAAATCCCTGGCTGTCCCATTTTGAGAACAGGGCCCCAACGGCTGGCCAGTCAAACAAGCTATTCCTCCTGATACAGGGGTGGAAATCCCACTGTAGGGTAAGCTGATAGGAAAGATCCCTGGTTAAGATGAAGGTAAACTACCTCAGATGGATGGTAGCTTATGGATTTCTTATTGATGGTTGCTTATTGGGTTTCTGTACTGAAAGGAAGCATTTCCTTACATGCAGAGTACAATAAACATGGCTGACATGTGAAAAGCCAGAACAAGCAAAGCTTTTAGTGTTCTTTGAGAATTTGTCTGGACTTTCACTACCAGAACTGCGGAACCTTCCTTTTAAGTCAGCTAAGATTTGCAAGAACACATTTTTTGGGGAGAGCTTAAACTCACTTCTGGCAAAGACTGCTCAACATTTTAGCAGACTAAGCTTGCTTCTCATGCCTCCTGCTATCTCCTCTAGAGCAGCCGTCCTTGGCTTTCTCTGATGGACCTGGCAGTGCTGAGACTACTTCCTACAGTATCCTGCAAACACCACCCTGCTTTCTGAGCTGCCCATCCTGAGACAAAAGCCTACAACATCCAGTAAGCTAAATCCAAGACCACCTGATTGATTGGCAGAGATTCTGTGTAAGTTTGGTTAATGGGGGATGCCCAAACTGTAGCAGGATTCTTCCTCCAAGAGATGTGAAGAGATCTCACCAAGCACTGAAGTAGGTCTGGAAACGTTCCATCATTTGAGCTACCTGTCCCAGCTTCTTCCCCAATCCAAGAAGCTCCTAGAACTAAAGGATTATCAAACACTCAAGCCAAAACAGGCCAAGGAGAACAGGCACTCTATTTGAAGTAACTCCTCACCCCAGGACACATTAAGACAGAAGGAATAAGTGTCAGCTCCCACTCTGTAAGCTGTAAAAAAGGCTACAGGTGTACTAGTGCTGGCAAAGCAGTGTCTCTGCAACCTCACCCAACTGTACGAGCAACATCTGGCAGAGCAGACTGAAAAGCTCCCACAATGTTACTGTTACGCAGCAAAGATCTTGCTGTAAAGGAAAATGCTGCCTCTTGATGCTTGAAAACAAGACTGCAGAAGTACAAAAGGTGCAAACTGTTCTTGAGGTGTGTGGTATTCTTAAAGGCTGCAGGCATCTGAATCACAGATCCAGGGGCAAATTTCAGCCTTCACAGTTAAGGATACCATGGATGAAAGCAGAGATTCCACAACACAGGAGCAGTAACTGTGCAAGGAGACAAGTGCCCAGGTAACAGACTTCCTTCTCAAAGTGCAGAAGAGTTGGCCTGAAACTATGCCATGTTCTGTCCAACATACCACGCTCTGAGCAGAATGTCAGAGGAGCTACAGAGCATATGCTCCACAGATCTTGCGGGAGAAACTTTCAGCTCTCACTAAAGCTTGTAAGTACACCAATTTTTACAAGAGGGATGAATCTTCTCAAAAAGCCAAAGCTTGGAGAAGTTTAAAACATAGAGGGAAAATTTCAGTCTCTATACATGAAAAAGTTTCCTCTGACTTGAAGGGCAACAAGTGGCTTCAAAGTGCTGAACCAGAGCTATCACATCTGAAGAGCTGAGAAATGCTTCATTGAACCTAGATTCTTCACTACAGAACTTATTTGAAGTTTATGTATTCAAAAACAAAAAACTCCCTGCAGTAATGTGTTTAGCCTTCACCACAAGCAGATCCAAACGTGTTTGCTGTACTACTTCCTGAACATGCTTAAAATGTAACAAAAACACCTTTCATTCCTCCAGATCAAGAGATCAGCTTATGAACTATTTTTTTTAATTAATAACATCAAATGCAATTGCAATCACAAAATAAGCTTGTGAACTGAACAAGTCAACTAACATCCTACCGTTAGGAGCACCAATGGAACACCCCACTGCATAGAATTAAACCACAAGAAACTTTTGGAGATACAAGCTGGAAGCACAAATTAAAATTCGATTTAACTGCCGAAGTCTAAATCAAAATTTCAGTGGTAACTAATTTACAGTCTTCAGGACCATCTCCCCAAACATTCAGTAGAGGATTACAGACTTACAGAGAGTTTTTCAACGATGGCTGCTTTGCCCTGGAACTGCTGTCCTTCCCATGTAAGGCATGATGCATCAATCTGTGGGGAAAAGAGAAAAAAATCATCAGCTTGCTTAGGGTAACTTTTAAGCAATCCTGGTAACAGTCTTTGCTTACTTGGCATGTATCCTTAGAATCTAGCTATTCAGAAGCTACCTCAGAGACAGAAAGAAACCACAAAGAGCAACTGAAAGTTTAGAATAATCTACTAGAAATTAAGAACATTAAGTTTCATTATCATGATTCTACCAGCAAAAAACTCCCTGCCTTGGGATCAAAGTGAGCTTTCAGAAGAAAATCGAAAGGTATGGATGCGAGTCAAGCACAGACAAAAATATATGAAGTACGACAAGGAGTTGTACCATCAAGCTCTTCCAACTAAAGAACCAATTTGCATATCCTGCTCACACCCAGAAAAGTAGAATGTGACTGTAAAGGTTTTCTAACAGACTGCCCTGCGTGGCATGGAAAGATTGAGATGCTTCAGTCTACCTGCTCTTCCACTGGATGAGGCAGGATGTACAGAGCATGCTGCTGGATGCAACAGCAACAGGCAGGAAACTCTGTATTCTTTTCAGGATACCTCCTTTAAACCAGAATCACAGTATCCTAACCTCACACCAACATAGCTCACTGCCTTCTCAGATCCAGTTTTAAACCCTGGCAAACCAAATTAAGTTTTAAACTCAGGGGAAAACATTTCAAGTCTGTCAGCTGCCAATTCCAAACAGCACCTGCACTCTCTTCATGATAGCCCAAGTTCTTTTTCAGCCTGTCACAGGTAGCTTGTTCCTTCCACATCTTTTGAGTTTAAACACCTCAAACACAATTCTTGTCTCTTCCCTATCCAGTCTTCAGATCTCACTGAAGCTCTGCATGTCTCAGCAGAAAATGGCAGGCTCTAAAGAACCCCATTTGTATGCTGTGGTAGATTCTCCAACCCTTGTTTTTGATCCACACTGCACCAAAAAGCCACTTCCTTCAAGCAAGTATGCTGAGCCTGCACAACACTGTCACACCCATTCCGAAAAGGCTTCTGGTCTTCACTGCATCATCGGGAGCAATACAGTGCAGCAAGAGCCAAAAGCATAAAGCTGGGACTGGGAACAAGAGCATGAAGCACCTCGGGGTCACAGACACAACTGAATGCAGGCTGGCGAAGATCCCTTGAGGAGAGCTTTCTCCTAAGTCCAGACATGTCCCTTTTGGAGGAAAATGGACTTAAATCTAGATTGTGTGAACCAGTCACTTGATGCAAGTGATGTCAGCCAGATGCTCGTCTTGTACGACCCTTGACTTCCATCACCTGAGAAACAAGGTGTTGGTACCAGGGAACGAGGCTACTCTCTCAAGCATTCCAATTCTAAGCTTTAAATACAGAAAGCCATATTGGAAGAGGAACCCCAGAACCTGCCTTACTGAATCCACTTCAGCAAATAGCAGGTAAGCACACCATGGTGCAAGACCCTTCTGGTTTTTCAAAGAGCAGCAGAAGACCGATGAAGTTGGCGAGGGAAACAAGCTCGAAAACTTCACATCGTACCTAATTAATCTTTCTGCTATCGGTCATCTCCAAGGCCATTTGCTTTATCAATAAACTGAGAGCAACTGTTTCAAGAACAAAAAGCATCTCCTAACCCAAAACCCCTACAGACAAGAATACAACATCAAGAGTTAAGAAAATACTTCATTGTAAGGAGCCATGCGCCCAAAGGAGAGCAGAGAAGTCGCTACAGCATTTCCTGCAAAACAATTGCAGGGAAATAACTGCAAAACAATGCAGAAACTTGATACTCCATTTAACTCCAGCAATTTTTAGCTACACAAAACAGGGCCCCATCCTCCATGCATTACAAACTCCACAGAACACTGTCCGCTGTCCTTAGGTACCTTCACTGAATGATGAAAAGTAAAAAAGCCCAAGGGTAGAAAAAGCAGTTCATTGCATGTGATGACCATGTTTCCAGAATTAATTAGTCTGTACTTATTACCAGTTTAAGGATTTAAAGTGTTTCGGTAGTGGCATGATAGGAACTGCTTACTGACTTCATATTTCAAGCTGTGGATTACACTGTGGCTTCCCGTTTTTCCTGCTTTATGGGCTCTGTTCACAGCTTCTTGGTCAAAACAAGGCAGCAGTCTATAGCAGACAGCAAATACTTGAGAATCCAAAGGGTAAATGCTACCTGTGCTTGTGGAGACTGCTGAGGTGTAGGGAGGGGCATCAGATGGTGCTCCTGCAACAGCTTCAATCCTCCAGGGATTGGTGAAACTTGGTATGATTCATCGAGCAAGGGTCAGAAAAACAGGACATGCTGCTAGATGGCTTGTAAGACTTGAGTGTCTTGCTGAAACAGCTCAGCCACCCAGCAGCATTCCTCACCAGCAGCAATCAAACTCCATCCACAGAGCACTTTGCATATTCTGGAGGCGTCTTCCTCCAAAGCTAAAAGCTGATGTTCCTCAGACCTTTTAGTTACAGGCCTCAATTTCAGAAACAAAGTCTGTTTTGCCCCCATATGAGGGGCAAAACAAATCAATTATTGAAGAAGTTTAGAAAGAGCTTAAAGTTTAAATATTTAAACTTTATTTAAAAATTTAAATTCAAGTTACCAGGATTACTATAGCATGAGATCCAAGAAACACCTTCAAGTACTGCTAAACACAGGGCAGGACTCAGAAATCATATCCCACTTGAAGTGAAGAGGGATCCAAGCAAATCCCAGACTGTAAATTACTGGCAAACTAAGTCTAGCACATTTGCTGTGACAGAACATTGTCACAAGGTAGCCTCCAGCCTCTCACACTGCAAGTCTCTATCAACAGCCAACCCAGGGTTTTATGAGCCTGACTGCCTATAGATGAGGCACACAGACCTCAAAATAGAAAGTAAATGTGTAAGAAATGAAAAAAAAAAAAACAACAACATGTTCAGCAAGTGCAATTGCACTGACTGATATTCTGGAGTCAGGATAAAAGCCACTATCCCATCCTATGCATTCCCACACATCCAAATAGGGAAAACTAGGCAGACAGTGGGAGAGAGGCCCTGCCGCCCCCCCCTTTTATAGATACTTACATATATTGCTCCTAACTGAGTCCTGTCTGCATCAAAAAGCTGGTAGTAATGTTGTATGAAGCTGGACCCAATCTGCTCCCAGATAGGCTTGTCTCCCATTCTGAATCCTCAAAGCCAGCGACTGTAAAACAAAACAAGAAACCATCAGAAAGATCACATAAATCAGCAGAACACTTGGCTGGTGTATTAAGCACCAGTGAGCACAGACCACCGCAGCAGGCCAAAATTTTCCTTTAGAAGACGAAGGACAATCATCCGTATCCTGGACCTCTGAGAAATAAAAATCTTGGCTACTAAATGGTTTAACTGAGAGCATTTGGTGATTTCAAGAGCTATTTCAGTGAAAGGTCACAACCCACATACAGCAGTGGAGAACAAGAACCACGATGAGTAAGTGTTACCGCCTTATAGTCACATATTTCAAAAGTGACACCGTCTGAAAAAGTTGGCTCCTGCTATTCTGACTTGAGCTCACTTACTGTAACCAACTGAAGTGTTGATAAGGACAGATTGTAGAGTGCCTTACATCACTTGATTTACCTATTCAGCCCCTCCTGTTCCACCATCCACAGGTCCCCTAAGGAAGCCTCCTTTCAGCAGCAGACAATAGGAGTTAATCCATTTCCACTAGCCATCTGCATAACACAAGCTTCCTTTCAGCCCTGCTTTCCTCTTGTAGGCTGTCACTGAGGCTGAAGCATACTCCACGTTTATCTTTGAACCCGGAGCACTTTCAAAACATGGTGGTAAAATATCAAGAGTTACCCAAACCAAAAGAATATCCCTTGCAACTAAAAGCCTGTTTGTCCCCAGCTCTCCACGCCTGAGCTGTGCTGGGTGTGCCACTCCTCCAGGCCCCACCAAGAGCCACCTCTCCAGATCAATGGATTTCTTCTTCAACTGCAGCAAGCTACTTCAGGATTCCATCCCTCCCAGGGATGCTACCCAGCTTTGTTTGCATTAATGGTTTTTCCTCCCCTCTTTTCTTCCCAAATACATATGTAGAATGTGTCCCTGCATTCACTTAGCAAGAGACTCTGCAGTTCCCAACCAATGTAGTAGAAACACAAAGGTACCAGATTTGTGAACGTGAGTTCTGCTATTTTAGAGGATTAAGCATACAGCACATGCAGCAGACCAGACTCGGGTCTAGAAATCCTCATGCAAGATCAGTGCAGCTCTACCATTCTGTTATTTGCTTCAGGAAAGTACGTGCATTGTTTTCTTTACCCTGATACCTCTCTAAAAGAGAAACCAGCACATTACATTAAGATCCGAGTTTGCTTTAAACAAACAAAGCTATACTGGCTAAACATCAAGATTTCCCAGCCTCTGTCCCATTTTGCAATACCTGACCAGGATCTACAGGTCTGTATTGCGCTGCAAGTCTCAAAAGCGTCTCAGACACGAGATTCTGTTTTAGGACAGACACAATGGTTATTCTGGCTTCCTCCTAAGGCTAATTACTCACACACCTGCTTAAAATTTGTCAAATCCCTAACAGAAGCAAAACACACTCATAGTACCTCCACAGCAAGCAGTAACTGCAGTCAGACAAGACAGCTCTTCTTATGTTTTAGGCTTTTGGCTGTTTCAACTTTACTCATACAAGCCCAAGCTGGAGGAGTTTTACCCACCACAGTCACAGCACTAGGAAAAAAAGATCAGGAGTTTATAAATGAACAAGTTGTGCTGATTGTGTTCTGTGATTGCCACACAGCAGCCTCACCTACAGCAGAGGTAGAAATCAAACTTCAGCCTGTATTAAGAGATTTACATTGAAGGAAAACCTTAAAGTCACTTCCTTGATTTCCAACAGCCTTCATCCCACACCTCAGATTCACCAGAAGCCCCCGGCACAGGACAGATCCAGGCTGTGCCTGAGCAGTGCCAGCACGATTTGCCAGCATCTCCTCAGCTGCAGCGGAGATTTCCTAAACAGAGCTGCTGAGGTCCCTCAGTCCTGCACTTGGACAGGCATGCTAGGTTTTAAGAGTGCCCCAAATAGTCCCACTGGAACTACAATAGCATGAGCTCCTTGCACTGCCCCTGTAGCTCTCCCCACAACCAGTAATCACCCCAGCATGCAGTGCTGGACTCTCACCACACGCTTGTCAGGGCAGACCTTGCAGAGGAAAGCCCAGGATCCAGAACTGCAGGCGAGTCTGGGGACCGTTAACAGGCTCAGGCGTTCCTGCTTTGTCATTTCCCTATCCCTGCTCTGGCGCAACAGCCTCCCCCTGATGAATTCTTAATGTGCCACAGGCTAGGATTTCTATCTTTTGCTTACCATCCTGCGTCCCCTAATACCATCCCTTCTACACCGCAGATCACACAAGAAGAAAAAATAGCATCTAAGCAAAGTCCTAGAGAATTATTTCAGCTTGCTTGCAGCTGAGACCCTGGTGTGCAGCCCCGCTTTTGTTCCACAGGAGCCAGAGATGCATTCATGCCCACTGTGTGCTAGGGACCAGGCCTGGGGAACACAACCAGAACTGGAAAGATCAGCTCAGCTACAGACAGCAGCAGCAGCACCACCTCTATATACATCTGCTCCTATTTCCTCACCTCCATCTCATGCCCAAGCCCCCGACAGGTCTTACAAGCAGGAGATGAACCCTGGCAGAGCAGCCTGTAGCCTGTGCTAATCCACGTCCCAGCAAGGGACACGAGCTGGGAGCTCCACGGAGCAGCAGTGGCTGGCACAGCCCCAGGTCTCTGCCACACGCTTACCAGAGAGAGGAAGAAAGCCTGGATCACGTCCGAGCGTGCCAGCCTGCCGTCTCCCTCCCAACTCCTTTCTGAAGTCCTCACTGCACCTCTCCCCTGAATGCTGTGCTGTTAGAGAGGACTCCCAGGACTTGCTGGGGAAACCGGGCGTACTGGTATTTAGTTTTGAAGCCTGCTGATTGCATTCCTGACCTCAAGGTACCTACAGGTCTGTAGCTCTCAGTGGCAGGGTGGAAGCTGCTATAAAGGAAACGGTGAAAATCACTTCTGTTCAGCTCCTCTGGCCCAGCATTGCTTCACCTCCTCTCCATGAATTGGAATAAGCATCAGACGTCTTTCCTAAACATTCAAACACAAATCTAGTTCAACAGCCACACACCTAACATTAAGATGAACTAGTAAATGGCAAACCACCAGCTTATTCTGAAGCTAAAATAAAAAGTTGGCCCTTTCAAAGTGAATCTTTTCCCCACACGATACATGTTCACCCTAAAAGCTCTGCTATCAAATGAACCCTCAGATCAACTGCATGCTAGCCCTGCGTCTCCTTTAGACCCAGAGATTTCCAGCTCCTGAAGGCACAACAGCCTCATGCAAGCACCAGATGCCTTCTGTTCAATCCTGAAACTGAGAAAGCCGTTAAGACTGGCAGAAATTAAGGGATTTGAACTTTAAATATAGAAAGTAGTACTATGGTTTCTCAAAGTAAAATTAGTAGGCAACTTTGCCACCTCCTTCTTAAAAGGAGGTATTTGTGTTTTGGTAGGTAAAATGGCATGAAATAAATTAGTGTAAGTTTGACAAGTCACAATGTTGATTTTGTCAGAGAAGCAAGAAGTGAACTCAGAAAATACTGCTGAAATCAATAACCCTCTATTTTGTAACTTTTCCCTGTGCCATTCATATATGGTTACACGGCTTTCTTTAATACACTCAACTCTCCCCCAAAATGCCTGTTTTCCTTTCCCAATTTGACACTTTTCTTTAGTGACGGCTTACGTGTTCTGCATGTGGAGTTTAGAGAAAACACACAAGATAGGGATGATCTGTGCCACCAAGCCCAGTCCCTTCAGTGAGATATAATCCTTTCGGAGAAGGCTTTCTACATCCACTCCCGAGCAAGGAAGAACAAACACGCTCTGATACTGTCACAGCTCACCCAGATCTCCCCATAGGTCACTCAAAGTCTGATTATGGGGGCAAGAGCACTCCATTAATATTAAAACCAGATAAAAGAATGGTTTCAAGTAAGCCAGAAAGCACCGAAGATGGAGCATCACCTGTCCTTTTAAAGGCACCTGCTGAAGGTTACCACTGCATAAGAGTATTATTGGATATTCTACCTTAAATTCCCATGGAAAAAGGAGATAGTTTCCTTAAGCTATTTTTCCCACTCTTTGTCACTTCAAGCCAAGCCTACTTCATTGCACCCACTTAAGGAAGTCACAGCCCATTTGATTCACAGCTCCTCTCCAGAAGCTCAGCAGCGAAGCTACCAGTCCACCTCACTGTGAATTTCCTGGAATCTGCTCATATCATAGAATTTATCCCCGCCTCCAACACCAGCCAGCAGTCAGTGTTCAAACCGAAACCCAACGCAGCGCACAGAAGTTGCAGCTGCCAGCAGCTTTCCCTTCAATGGGTACGTGCCGACACTGCAGAACTCCATCCCTGCTGCACCGGGGACTTCTCAGCAAGGTCTGCACCGAGTTTTCTTTTGCCAGGTCACACCCTGACACCCTCAAGCACCAACTCCTGCCCTCTGCACGCCCTGCCACGCTCCCTACCACTCCTGACCAACGCAGCACCAGGCACATCCCCAGCGTCCTTGCCCCAGAGCCAGCACAAGGCACTGCCACATCCCTGATCCCACAGCAAAGCTCCTGCATTCAGCATCGGGAACTCATTCCTACACCACGCAGGACTTCCCAATTCACTGTGACACCAGCCCTTCCTAAACGCAAAGCCACCCCCAACAGGAGAGAGATCGCCAAAAGGCCCAAGGTCTGGCTGAAAACTCTTCCCACTGCTGTCTTGACAAGCTGTGGAGCAACCTGGAGGTGATTCCATCAGCACACTGCAGCACAAGTTCCGTCCTCCTCCTCAGGTGGCATCCCCAGAGCTACTCGGAGGCACGCCTCGAGGAAAAGCCACCGCTTTGCTTTGGCACCTGTTGACAGACAAACCATCAGCTCTCCTTCCCTGAAGCACAAAGCACCAGAAACACTTGGAGAAGGCGGCCTGTCGTTGTACCTCTGCGGGATGGAGAAACACCAAATATTTGTCCCAAGCAGCAGTGGTGCTCACTGCATTATCAGAGCAGGCCATATGTAAGCTGACTGCTATCAATTAACACAATTAGCTCTTCTTGAATTCAAGCCTGGCATGCTGGCATTTCTGTAAGAAATTTCTAAAGATATCAATGAAAACTAGTATTTAGAGTAACAAGTATTTAGGATTTATGAGCACTAATGAGCGGTATCCTTCAGCAATTAACACTGTAAAGCAGACAAAGAAGCTGCAAGGAATCAAAGAGCCACCATCACGAGCAAGTAAGCTCAGGATAGCCCTCCCGACCTGCAGAAAATCAAAAAAGACAATTTAAAGAGAGCAGCCTCAAACCCTCTAACATGCTGCTGGAAAGGGAAAATATCACCATCTGCCATCCAGTTTCCAGGTATGACTACGCTGCCTCCCTAAGTGATCCCAGCATAAATAAACCGCACAGCACTGCACCAAAGTTAAGCTCTAAGACGGGATTCAAGCTCAAGCACCTCAAGCCGGCAGGCTGATGGCTGCAGGATGAGAAGAGAAGCACAACAACAGAGCACCGATGCTCCTCTTAACGGGTGCTGTTGGTCCAGAGGCACTTGTGGAGCCGTGGTAAACATCCCCCAGCCCACCCGCTGCTGCACCCTTCGCTACTGATTAACAGAAGCAAATATGGCCAATGGATGAACTCGCAATTGTGTGGGTTCCTGTCACACATGCCCCTACCACCACACCTCCAGTTTTGATCGCTCAGAATGAGAGTGAGGATCTTTACACTGCTGGAGAAAAAGGGGAAACAGTCTTCCTGCTATTTCTCCCTCGGTCTCTTTTCTATTGCCACTAAAAGATACAAACCCAGGAGTTTCTCCTGTGCATGCTTTCTAGGAACACAAGAGGACCAGTATCACAGGATTAATGGTCTCTCAAACAGGTAAATCACTTAATACCTACACCAAGAATCCTTTGATAACAGATTACCCACCTCTAGCAAAGACATACACTGTGAAGAGAAGAAACTAAGCAAATTCCCATAGTATCACTGAATAATTCAGGCTGTAAGGGACTTCAGGAGTTCCAGTCTCCAGCTCAGAGCAGATTCAGCTAGTCCAGGTCGCCCATGCCTTTTTATCCACTTTGATCCAAAAAAAAAGGATGACTGAGACCACATAAGCCCCGGGGGAAATCTCTTTAGCTGCCTGACTGTCCTGCTGCAGAAAAAGCCTCCCCCAGGCCCAACCAGAACCCCCTTGCTTCAGCTTCTGCCCTTTGTCTCCAGCCCTCCAGCACACACCTTGGTGAGAAGCCCAGCTCCATCTTCCTGATGTGCATCCTTTGGGCAGCAGAAGGCTGGGGCTAAGCCCCCTCAGCTCCTTCTCTTCCCCACACGAAGGAAGCTTGGGGCAGGCAGAACGCAGGGGTGATGAACTGGGGGCGCTGACACATGGACACCACCCGTTACCAGTCACTGACCCTACAGGCGCTCCATCACCTTCTGAGAAATTCCAGCTTTCAATATTTCTTAACTTGAAAACCCTTTAAAATTTCCAGTCAAGGTGCAAACTTGAAGGAAAAAATAAAAACACTTCTCTTAGGTATCTTCTGCCATCACCTCCACAGCAGCTGATTGATTCACAGAGGTTAAAATCTGGAAATGACTGCTCCAGGCCAATCAGAAACTGACTCGAACACAGGCTTTCACCTTGTAATTGCTATGGGCTGCGCCATGCACAAAATTCCATTATGCTAAACAAGCTTGCAGGTCTAGAAATAATTAAGTCTAGGTATGAGCACAGCAAAAAAATGGAAAGGGAGAACTGAGAAGAGTGACAAGGAGCAGACAGTTTTCTCATGAAAAATATGGAAAATTGACACTCCCCTTCTCAATCTTACTTTTTTTGTCTCCTCCAACTTCATCAAAACAAATTAATGCAGGAATTACGCCAGCCTGAAGTATATTGCTTTGCTTACAGATGTTTGCAAGCGCAGGGCTACTTAGATTACTAAACAAAACACATCACCAGACTCTGGAAAAAAATTCAGTTTGATGCTCATCCTACCCGCAACCTGACAACCCAACAGTCCAAGTGTCAGCCTAGGTAACTTTAAATTATTTATTATTGGCTTACCTGATTACGTATAAAATAATGTTTTACTGTTAAGTCTGAACACCATATCTGGCAGTTTTTTCCACAGTATTCTTGAGGAAATCTAGGAACTGAATTCAAGTTTACAAGGCTGAAGTTGCTTCTCTTTTCCCCAGGAGGGACTCAATCAAGCCTGGCCAGCTTTAAGGTAAGGGAGGAGGCATGGGGAGGGAACACAGCTGAACTGCATTTTTCTTTACCTTATAGGCAGACCAACGTAAGATTTAGTCTCCTAGGAAGAGCAGACTATCAGATATTTCTATCTATCCATGACTGTTATGACAGCTGTTTCAGGTTAAGAGAAAACTATTTTTTAAGTTATGGAAGCAGAGATGCCATGTTTCAGTCACAAACCGTTTTCTGTAGAAAATAATTGAAATTTCATAACGTTTATTCATGTACAGACAGATTCTGCAGCAAAATAACATTCAATATTCACTGTATTCTAAATAGATCTTCTATCAAGAACTGCAATTTGAGCCTTGCAAGTTTTCTTATTGTTCGCAGCTGAAGTTTGGCACATTTAAAAGCAATCAGTTGTGTGCTTGTACAAGTAGCCAGCTGTGTAACAGCCCTGAATTAGATAGCACAAAGGTGCTCACCCCTAAAAACATAGCTCTATGTACTTTGGTGTGGTGCTAAATGCGAGAGGATCTAGATTACTTTGCTTTATATTACCCCATTTTTAGGTTTAGCCAAAACTTGCCTTTCTTATAGATTGACAACCATCAAAACATGGAAAAACTTCTCCAGCATGCTTTATTAGCAGCAAGTTTTTTGTGTGTGAGCATGGCTCGTTGAGCCTCACCTCCACATGAGGAGTCTCCAATTTTTAGTTAAACTCCAGGTTTGCAACATATGCCTGGAAGAAAGATAACCGAGAAAAAAATATAAAAAATACAAAACCCAGAACTTTTCGTGTGGTATCTACCTACCTACCTCACGCTTCCAAACCCACGTTTTTACTCTTCTTTGCTTCTTTTTTCTCCTACAAGCCCACAACAGTTCCTACTTCCAGACACTGGGTATGTAGGCACACAGTTGGGTCACAAACAAATACTAAAGCTGTCTGTGATGCTCCAGCACTTGGGAGTTTAAAAACAACAAAGAAATCATTCTTAAGAGTGTTATCAGCACTTAGTAGACACCGCAATGCCGACACAAAACCTCCTATACCCCACTAACTACTCCACTAATTGCTGCACTCCTCTTGTTAACCTGGCCCAAAGAAATCCCAGCAGAGAGCTGCAGAAAGTCGTTAGAATTAAAAGAAAAACGAACGAAAACCTGAGGTTAAAGCAAATAAATTCCAACTCACCTACCGAAGAGCTTGCAGCGTTTTAGGGAAGAACACGAAATAAGAGTTCGGAGTCTGGCTGGAAGGCAGTTAAGCGGTACAAAAGCGAGCCAGGAGGTGTATAAAACGAGATGTGGTATTGGTAACGAGGGGATACATCCAGTCACCTCTCCAGCTCCCCTCACTGACCTGTGCAATGCTCTCTTTTTGTCTGTCGCTACCAGAAGCCCCCCAGAACCGTGCTCTCAGCCATCCAGACAGCGCCGCGCCTCCCCCGGGAGCACGGGGCTGAGGAACGACCAAGAGCTCGCGGCCGTTACCGGCCCCCCCCACCCCCCCCATCCCCTCACCCCGCCTCAGGCGGCTCCCACCCGCCCAGCTCCCAGCGCCCAGCACCCGGCCCCGGGCCCCGGCCGCCGCCCCTCCGAGCTCCGCGCCTCAAAGACGGGGAAGGTCAGGGCTGGCCCCAACCACCGGGCCCGGTCCCGTCCGGGGAGCGCCCCCTCAGCCCCGGCCCGGCCCCGCCGCCGCCGCCCCCCGCACTCACCCCGCGGCTCCCACTATGGCGGCGGCGGCGGCCCCGTGCGCGGCGCGAACCCCCCTCAGGTTCTCTCGCCCGCGCTCCCCGCCCCGCCCCGGCCCCGCCCCGAGGCACGCCGGGATAGCGAGTCCGGCCGGCCGCAGCGGAGCGTGCTAAGGAGGGGGGTGAGGGACTACAAGTCCCAGCGTGCCCCGCGCCGCCGCCCGAGGGGAGCTCATTTGAATGAAAGGAAGGAGACCGCGAGGCGCTGGGCCCGCGGGAGGGGCCCCGGAGCATTGTGGGATAGTGGAGGATGGGAGGGGGGGGGGGGGATGCTCTCTTCACTCCTGTGAGGGAGCGGGAGGGGAGCCCTGGGAGTGGGGCGCTGCGCTTCGTGGGATTCCGTCAGTGCCCCTGATAAAAGCTGTACCACAAAAATGTGCCACAAAAATGAAATGTGAATAAAGGCCCAGCTCGCTTCCGGGAAAAGAAGTTGGGGCAGGAGTTGTGGGGTGACCCAAAAGCGGCTTGTAATGGGTGCTGCCCAGCTGGTGGGTGCTCTGCAGGGCGCTGACGCGGTCCCACACAGAATCACGGAATGATCCGGGTTGGAAGAGACCTCCGAGATCACCGAGCCCAACCTCTGACCTAACACTGACCAGCCCTCCTCTAACCCACATCACTGAGTTCTACATCTAAACGTCTTCTAAAGACCTCCAGGGGTGGTGACTCCACCACTTCCCTGGGCAGCCCATCCAATGCCTCACAACCCTTTTGGTAAAGAAGTTCTTCCTAATATCCAGCCTAAATGTCCCCTCGCGCAACTTTAGCCCATTCCCCCTCATCCTGTCACCAGGCACATGGGTGAACAGACCAACACTCACCTCGCTACAGCCTCCCTACAGGTACCTGCAGAGTACCAGCACTGCGCCTGTCTCTGCCTCATGGCTTCTTCCCCCACGTGAGCTGGAAGTGGTGAATGCAGAAGCAGACACTTCACTAGTGGAGTCCAACAGACAAATAACTGCACAGCAAATAGGTGATTTTTTCTCTCTCTTCTGTTGTTGAGTCAATTCCAAATGCAGGGCACAGTCTGGAACTTGCAGGCCTTGTGATAACACAGTATGGATTTTCCTTCTACTGTTCCTGCAGTAGCCGTGACAGTGGGATATGTATCTCTTAGAACATGCTGGTCCATCCATGGTAACTCCTTTCTGCTCAGTTCAATGTAGTTTTTAAAATTTGAAAGACAGACACAAGAAGAATTTGAGGGTGAACTGCTATATGATTTGGGGGGGAAAAGTAGAAACAGGACGCTGGGGGCTGGATGGATCATGCTGATAAAGGAAGTAACTGGATTTTAGTGTGCATGAGAGCTGTTTCTAAATCATTTTCTCTCAAAAGGAATGTACTGAAGGTTGTGCCTTAACCCAGGGAGAAGAGCGAAGCTGTGAAGGTCCACCAGCAGGTGGTAAAATCGTCATCCAGAAGAGCACAGAAGTGCCTTGCCTGCACTGCAGCTCTCAGAGCAGCTGTGGGACTGGTGCAGGTGTGGCTGGTGCCCTGCAGCCAGCAGCCTGGTGGCTGGGGCTGTCCCAGCCTGTCCGAACTGCAGCTTTCCTGCTGGGAAAGAGTCGGGCCTCTGAAGTGAGAAGTGACTGGACAACAGCTGCGTTAAACCAATTCCTCACTTTTTGGCTGTGGTTAAGAACCTAGACAGCATCAGAGCCCTGCTTTGCTGCATGCTGTATGGAAGTGGATAAGCGAGAAATTTTACCCTAGAATATTCACAGTCTAAAAACTAGAATACGCATGACAATGAAGACCAGACTGTTCTGTGAAGTGCACAACAAAGGCATGCGTTTGGCTGGGCAGCACCCACCTTGATTATCCTTGGCAGCTTCTTACCCAGGCTTTCCGCAATGCTGAGTTCCCAACCTGCCCCAGGCTGGAGAGGACCCTGGGAGTGTTCTTTTGTTACGCTCAGGATGGAAGTGAAAGCTTTAGATACCTCCTTTGGTCCTGGGAGGCTGCTGCTGCCTGGATCTGGGGACCAGGAACCTTTCGGACTGCCTGGGCTCTGGTCAAGAGTAGCAAGGGCAGCCAGCCTGCACAGGAGGGGATGCCCCACAAACAGACCTCAAATTCCCTGCCATGACAGAAAAGAGGGGTTGTGGTGAGATGCTGAGAAGGAAAAGGGCAAGGAGCAGAAATTTGGAAATTGTTGGTGCTTTCTCTCTCTTTCAATTTTGCCCTGATCTAGCCCAGAATTTTATCTGTTCTCTCAGTACAGAGAACAGGGAAGTCTGAGGCTGTATCAGAGCAACATTCACCACCCAGCCTCTCAGTCCATGCTTTCTAGAACACCAGTTCCCAGGGGAGCCTCCAGCCTCTGCATAATGACGTTCACTGGCCCAGTAACTTCTGCCCTGTTCAGTCCTTGACACGTCAGGGCCCAGGTCACACAAGGCAGCGTAGGAATGGAGGGCAGGACTGTGAGCAGAGGCAGCAGGTAACGCAGATAAATGGTTTCAAGAGAGCACTGGAGAATATTCTTTGTGGAGGAACCCACCTTGCAAGATGCTGTGTCAGAAGTCATGAAAACAACCTTATATCCAATAACTTAATGGGAGCGATACTGCTCTTTGAAATAAATATAGGTGAATTGAGCAAGCCTTGTTCATGAACTTAGAGAGAGGTTGGTTAGGATTTCATCTACAGGAGAGTTTTGCATTGGAAAGAAACTTCTTTGCATCTTTCCCCTGTTTTGTTCTGGAGATGAAATTAAGGTTTTTTGTTAGAACAGTAAAAGCCATTCTAACTAAACATCAAGTCCCACACACAGGAATGTAGCAACCAGAGACAGTTGGTGCTGGCTGAAGAATTCTGGGAGGGTACATGCCAGATCAGAATCCAGGATGCAGAAAGGTGAGGAGTTAAAGCGGAAGAAAAAGCATTTGTGTTGAACAGTAACAGTTTATTCATTTACATACTAAGATACCTTCCTACAGAAATAGCCTCCTAATTCACTGCCTGTGCATTGCTCACTTACCTTAATTTAGAAGTAAATGGTGGAAAGTATGCAGGAGGAAAAATTGTTGCTTTTGTCACTTAATGTTTCTAGTTCAACCCAAGAAAGGGATGTGTGAAGCACCAGCTCTAATTGCCCTTTACAATTATTAAACACTAATACCTCTAAGTAATCTGCAATTAGGAACTTTGGGAAGTAGAATCACACATTTCTATTGCAGATGCTACACGCTAGCTCGTCCCTGCACGCTGCGGTGGGCTGGTTTTCAGGAGGCCATGCTCTTCCCTTCCTCAGCCACGTGTGGTGCGTGAGCCTCGTGTTGTCCCTCTGGTGGAAGCACTGCGTGGAAGTCAGCTCTGGCTGCTCGGATCGCTCCTGACTATTTAGAGGCTGTTTGTTGTCCGCGTAGCTGTTCGCTCATCACAACAGCTCTAGTCCTGAGTAGACTGGCACACGATTACACTGAACAGACCTCAAGCTCCTCTTCCTTACCCTACATGAATTGAACTCTGGGCTGCTGCAGCTGTGGAGTTCCTGAGGAATAAAAACCATTCCGAAAGAGAAGTCAAGCTGCAGCCACCAACCCTTCAGAAATCCAGTCAGCCTAGCTGCAGATGTCCTGTTTTCATTTCATTTTGTACGTCAGCCTCTGAGATGAATGTTTAGCAAATCAAAACTATTACGTTGATAAAACCTGACCCCCACTGAGAGGGCGGAAGCAGTGAGTCAGTATTTAAAAGGAAACTTGATGTCCGGAGATGAGGATGCTGGAGAATACTACTGCCAACAAAAGTGCAATGTTAATTTTTTAAATAGATTGTTATTCACAGGAAATTAGAGAGTTCCTTTGGTTAAACAGAAGGACATTTTGCTACTTTGGACACATTGCAACACACTGAACGATAGCTGTCCAATTGCAGGAACAACCCCTCTGAGAACCCTTCACAATTACAGAGCACGGAAGCAGGAAACATAACAAAACAAAATATACTTTATTAAAATTAAGCATGTTAGCACCTCAGTGTAACCTGGAGAAGTCAGACAGTCCAGCAGTTAACCAGTCCAGCAGGCCAAATGGCTGAACATCCTGAAGTGCATTCCAATGGTAAAAAAAAAAAGTACCATGACTGTTACATCGCGCACGTTCTCAAGAAGCTAGGACGCACAAGTGGTCTCGTTCGTAAGGAGAGACGTTGTGCTGCCTATTGTCTTCATGGGAGCATAGATCTGCTGGACCAATTCCATATGCTAAATCAGATGGTGGAGCAGGTATCTGCTTTCCCTACAAAAAAAAAGAAAAAAGCAAACAAACAAAAAAAAATCTTGCCGCTTACTTGACTTGCAGGAAAAGCAGTACACCACAGAGCTGAAGTTCGAGCTACATATCAGATTGGAGAAAATAAATTAAAATGAAATAACGGGAAATACTTAGTACGTGAATAGACCTGTAGTATCCTCACGGTCAACCATCCAACTCAGTACACACATTAATAACGAAATGACCCATGCATCACATAGCAGGCTCTGACAACCACTGCCTTTAGCTGAACTGGCTACATGATCGATAGAGAAACCTCCAGCTACCAAACGCCAATGTGCCCTTTTGTTCACTCATACAGAGAGCATCGAAACGGACAGTTGTAAAGCTATGTTAGCCAGTGTTACAAAGATTACAATATTTTTCAAACTAAAGATACTTTTTACATTTAGAAAATACTTATATAAAATTTAGTAAAATTGACATCCCGACCTACCGAGCGTAACACATTCTGAGTACAGGAGGAAGATCTCGCAGACCCAGAAGCCGTCTGGGCATTCCCTCAGAAGGAATTATGGGCACACTGTGGTGAACTGCCTTTTGTTTTCAACACACATCACTGCCCCCCAAGCACGCACTGAGACAGAGCCACGGAGGCGCGCCAGATGCCCTCCTCCTGGAGAGCACCGACGTGTCCGTTCCGCTGGCTAATCCATGAATCTGTGCTCAGGCCAAGGCAGTAGCCTTGCTACCCTCACTCCACCAGCTTTCTAGCCAACTTTGATTTGGTTTCCTGCCGCTGCAAGTGAGGGGACTAATGCTGGCTAGAAACAGAAACTACACAATCATTCCACGTCGATTTGTTACAATACTCTTACATCTCGGTTTAGAACACGCAAGCACGTTTCAGTAAGGTCTTGCCTAAGGTACAGATTATTAGTCATGCCAACTAGGTTAGGATTAGACAGCAAGGGTTTGCAACCACTGCAGATAAATTTGCTTCGCTTCTGCTTCATCCCAGTTCGCTGAACGAAAGCCAAGGATTTAAATGCCAACACGTTACAAAGCCTCTGGTTCACGAGAGGGAGCTCTGAAGCCAACGAGATAAACTACAGCCGTCAAATGCCACCAGGTTCTTTGTACCAGACCGCAATCCTTGCTAGTGTTGAGAGCATCGAGACATCTGTAACAAATACGTATGTACTGCAGAGAAAGCAAAAACTACATAGTACAAGAGCACTCTTTAACTCGTGGATTCTTTCACACTAGAAACGGCAGTCTTTTATGGCATCAGTAATTTACTGAAGAAACACATCACCCTGAGAGGGTTTCTAAAGCTTTCCTCGTGCCTCTGCTAAGCGAGGCCAAGCAAAACATTGTTGTTCATTCCTATGACGGGTATAGTGCCAACCATGCTTTCAGACAGGCCTTCTCCAGGGGGTAGTGTTCCTGTTACCTCACCGAGCACAGGAGCCAGTTCATTTGCTGAAAACCGATCCCCTCCGTCCACTTAGTGGTGACACGGGGTCCCTTCTACCCTAAACCACAACAAATGCTTTCTTTCCACTGCTGCCAAGCCCACGGGGGATGCTGGAGGGCCCGATGCAGGCAGTGTTAGCTCCGGGGGAGCACCGTGTTCACAACGGAGCTCAGCAGCTCCTCGGCAGCAGTCGGATCCGATGGCAAGGGCCGGGCTCCGTGAGGGCGGCTTCGGCGGCGGCAGGGCGGGGGGAACCGGGCAGGGGGAGCCCGGGGCAGCAGGGACACAGCCGGGCCCGTCTCCACTCTGTCCATCCGAGGCTCTGCCATGTCGGGGAGCCCCGGGCCGGGCCGGGGAGCCCCCTGCCCTCAGAGGCCGTGGCGTTTGCGGGCCCCGGCGCTGGCGGCGTGGAGCAGCCGGTCCTTCTCGCGGATCTCCTCACGGAGCTGAGCCTCGGCCAGGCGCAGGCGGCGGATGCTGCCCTTCATTTCCTTCATCTTCACCTCCAGCAGCGCGATGATGTCGCGCTGCTCGTTGAGCTTCCTCAGCAGCTCCTCCGACGTGGTGCCCGACGACAGCGAGTACGAGTGGTCCGGGGGGCCTCCTTCCAACGCACCTTCCTCCCCTACCCCTACCGCCACCGGCAGCCTCCCGGGCCCGGGCCCGGCTACCACCGCCGCGGCCCCCAGCTCCACCTGCACCGTCAGGTCGATGGGCTTCACGTCCTCGGCCGCGCCCCCTGCCGGGGCCTCGGCGGCGGGGCCGGGGCCCTGAGCGGCGGCGGCGGCGGCGGCCGCAGCAGCGGCGGCAGCAGCAGCGGCAGCGGGGCGGGGGCGGCGTGAGGCCCGCGCCGCCTTGCGCTCGTTGACGCCGCGCAGGGGGAAGATGGTGGGCACCCGCACCAGGTAGGACTTGCGGCCGCCCTGGAAGTGCTCGCTGCAGACGCGGTGGCCGGTGGTGGGCTGGAAGGTGCTGAAGCAGCCGCTGACGCCCGCCCGGGACACGTTCTTCAGCCAGAGGCGCCGCAGCTCCTCGTCCTTGGGGAAGGTGTAGAAGTGCAGCGCCTTGTCGCGGTGCGAGTTGTTGTAGCAGCCCGGCACGCAGCAGGTGAAGCCCGGCATGGCGAGAGAGGCCGGGCCCCGCGCCTCGCCTCGCCGCGCCTCCGGGGCTGAGGGGAGCTGAGAGAGGGGGGAACGGGCCCGGCCGGGGGGGCGGCCGCGGCAGGCCCCGGCGGCGGGGGAGAGCGGGCGCGGGCCGCCGCCCGAACTACAGCTCCCACAAGGCCAACCGCGGCCTCTCGCCGCCCGCCGCCCGCCGAGGCCGCACCGGAACTACGCGGCCCACAATGCACCGCGCACAACGGCCGGGCGGGCGGGTGGCCGAGCCCCGCCGCTGCTCGGCGCCGCCGCGCCGGAACTACGCGCCCCACAGTGCACTGCGCGCAGGGACTACAGCTCCCAGGGGGCTTTGCGGCGGGGCCCGCCTCTTCCCGCCCTCAGCCTCCCGTGAGGCGTCGCGCGCTCGCGAGAGGTGGCGGGGCGGGAGGCGGGAGCGGCCGTTACCGGTGACGGGGCAGTTACCGGTGACCGTTACCGGTCCCGTTACCGTTACTGAGGCCGTTACCGGCCGTTATGGACAGCCTCAAGGCGCGGCGCGAGTCCAGGCGCAGCGTGAGGCGCAGCCTCGGCGACCGGCCTCGGGTAAGGCGGTGACGGGGGAATGGGGGTGTGTGGGGGTCGTGGCACGGATCTGAGGTGTCCCCGCTGTGTGTCCTCAGAGCGGGCCCGGCTCCGGGAGGAACGTCCCCACCGCCGCCAGAAGGGCCCTGCTGAGGCAGCAGCCCGCCGCCTTCCCCGATGTGGATAATGACACGCCGCGGGGCCTGCTGCGGAGGGTCATCCGCAACCGTGAGTAGGGTTTGGGGGGGCTGGGGGGGAGCGAAGGGCGGTGTGGTGCTGGGCTGCTGGGTGGGATAAAGCACAACAGCTGCTTTTTGATGTTCTTGGTAGGTTGGGTTGTGGAAAAAATGCTTTGATTTGTTGGCAGAACCACAAGTCTCGCCTCTAGCACCTCCGGTAGCTGACCACAAAGAAACAGAAGATGCTCCATCAGAACCCGCATCCCGGAGGACTTCCAGCATGTAAGTACCTAGTCCCCCTTTTTAAATGCAGACTCTTAACAGCATTTTCCAGTGGAAGTGCTGGATACGGTAAGGTTCCCAATGGAAGTCTGTTTGTTTTAGTTATCTCTAACAGTAATCTGTAAAAAAAAAAAAATAAAAAAAATATAGAAGTTCTTACCGGTTTGCAAGGTTACAGGCTATGTGGTGATAATGCTGGGGAGTAACATGTGAGAACAAGTGGTTGCCATGTCTAGTATTCAGAAAACAGGTTGCTGTTGCTTTTTATAGTGTTAATTCTTCTGGACTGTTCTTGTACTGGGCTGCTACGGGTTACTTGATCTCCTGTAGGGTGGTTTGGAGGTGAAATTTGCCTGAGGTTCGGCTGCCGTTTTCATGTTTAGCTTCCTTTAATATGCTGAGCTAAGAAGCCTGACCATTCCACTTTGTTAAATAGGAAAAAGCCACTAGTGGTGGTAGATCTTAATGCGTTCTAGCCACTTTGTCCAAACTTTCTGCTTACTACAAAGTAGAATAGCCTGTTATAGACAATTTGATTTCCTTTGCTTTGCCTTTATAACTAAACTTTTTGTGTTGAAAATAATCAACTTTAAATAGGTCCTGTAAAAATATTAAGCAGACTTCTGTCTTTCTGCTCTTTTAATAGAGGAAGTCTGAGTTTTCTGTAAGTGTAGTAGCTTGTTTTTAAGTCAAAAAGAGAAGCAATATTATTTCAGCCCCTTCTAGATTTTTGAAGGTCTTTTCCAACCTAGAGGATTCTATGATTCTGTGATCATAACCTCATTGGTCTTGCTATATCAAAGACATGTTTGTCACAGCAAAGGATGCAGAATTCTGCTGCTTCTGAAACACGTGCTCTTGGCTGCAAGAGGATTGCTGCTCTGTAGCTCTGCAGGACACTGTGAGAGGCTGGCAGCAATTCACTGACAAACTTCTTTGCGGGGATTCTTGGAACTCCCCAGTAATGGGGGAAAACAAGGCAACTCTGAAAACTTCTGATCCCCATCCTGTGCCTGACTGGCATATTGTGCATCTCTTCCATGCACCAGTGTGTTTGTGATGCAGAATGTTTTGTGGTTATGGCTTTTTCAGTTACACCGTAAGGTTGTCAAATTTAATTGCTGCTGTGTGCTGTCACTGGAAGAGAACTGCGGAGTTTGTTGGGAGCCAATCTTCCCCTTTAGATTGAAGTTTCTCAGCCCTGTCATTCTGAATATACACTTCAGTTTTGATTTTTTTTTTATTATTTTTTTTTTACTTTGTGAAATTTGATTTGGTAGGAGGGAAGAGATGTTTCTGCCTTTGCTGAGGTCGTCTGACTAGTTCCTTATTTCTGCTGCAGCAAGGACAATTAATTTCCATTTGTTTTTTTTAGCAGCTTTACAGGGAATTTACCCTGTAATGCACTCTTTCTAGGGTACCTAAATGACTATGTCCATTGTTAAAGGCTTGGTTTGTTTTGGTAGGGTGGAACTGCAACTGCCAGACATTGTTCCTGAGGATACATCTATCAGTACGTTCCGTATGACTCGGAGTAGAAAGAAACTCAGCATTTCTGAATTTGAGAGAGCAGCAGACAAGCGACTTCCTCAGAACCAAGGTAAGGCCACAGTCTGAAATCATCTTGCTTTCTGCTGCGTTTGCTGTCAGTTCATTTTCATCTACTGCAGTTCAGCTCTTAGTAACTTCTCCATTTAGTGGTTGGATGTTTGGAAGCAAGACTGCAGCATCATCTGCAAAGGGGATAGTAGAGAAAATAACACAGTGCTTTCTTCTAAATCATTGGCTCTTCTCTAGTTGTATGTGACTTCTTGATCATTTTTCCACCTTGGTGCTCTTTGAGTTTTGAAGCATATCCAAAGGTAGAAGTCTCACCCCACAAAATTCCAGAAAATTGAAAATAGAAGATGCTACGTAGGTTTTGTTGATTTTTTTTTTTGTCAAATAAGTTACTCAGTCCGTGTCTGAGGAAAAAGTGACTTGGAATTTTATAAAAGTTAATATTTTGTATTGGAATAGGTTTTCCCTTGATATCAAGTTTGTAAATACGGTGAATATCACTTTCATTTTAGTTCCAGAGACAGAAAAGTAAAACACGTCACTTGAGTTTACATATTCCGTTGGCAGTTGCAACTGCAATAGAATTGAAGGGTGAGATTCGGCTCCAATTTCCACACCCCTAAGTCTGTGTGTCTGCATGTACACTGGGTAACTAAAGTGCTCTTAAACTTTAAATGAGATTTAGTCAGTGGAGAGCGATTGAGCCCAGCCCAGAGTAGACACCTACGTTTGATTAATTGTTTGTCTATAATGGGCACACAGACACCTATTTTTGGATGTTTTAATTGGAGCCAAAGCCCACGCTGACTCACCTGTGCTCAAAAAGTTGACTCACCTTTCTTTAGCCTGATGCATGCTCTGAAACATGTTTGTATTGCTAAGAAATGGGGCAATTCTGTAAAAAGCAGAGGCGATGTGCTCTGGTATTTACTGGTATGAGCAAGACCACTGCTGTCTAGGTCTGCTTTTGGGACTTTGTGGGTTGAACGTGTTTGAGCTGCAGTTTCACTGACAATCCAGAGTAGCTAGCTGTATTTCTAAAGTTTCCAGATTCTTTAATGATGGAAGATAAAGGGTTGCTGAAGAGTTGTGATTGAGGCCCTAGCATCTTGCTATTAATGTGTAAGATTAATTTTACTGAGTATGAGAGCATGTGCTGGGCTAAATTGCCTTTGTTTTATCACCCTTTTAGAAACTGCTTATTAGAATTTTAATGAGTAATTCAGGAATGCAAACAAGAAATTGTAAAGTGAACCTATTGTCTCATTCTGTTCTCAATTAAATGTAGCTTTTGAGAATTATGTCATAACTGTTCCTAGAAACAGGAAGATCTGTTGTGTTATTTCTGTAGAGCATTGTGTAGCAAGTAATTTCTCAAATAATACGTTACCAACTTTGTTTTAGCCCATTCAACGCTGGACAGCACTTTGGCTCGGTGAGTTGAAAACAAAATGTCTTAACTTCTGGCTGTCCTAATTACAGCTGTCTTAATTCGTCACCTCTGTAGCTGTGAACGACATGATAGATAACTGGATTTGTAATGAAGAGCTGTGTTAGTATCCCACGCTGGTATGAAACTTGAAAGAGGTACATGACGTGCCCTGTGATTTTCTGAAACTGTGGCTCTGTACTGCTTGCCCAGCTTGGCCTAGCCTGTATTGCTGCTGTTGCTCCTGCCTTCCTATGAACGTGTCACCTTTCCTCTTTTTACTGACTAGGATCACGCCTTTTTTTCCTTCTATTCCTGATGTTTCTAATAGTAAGTCAGTGCATAATATACCTTAGTATGGTGTCTCTACCTGTTAGTTGACTTGCTGCGTCAGTTGCATCGATGCGGTCTTTAGTCCAACTTCCCCAGACTTTAAAAGGCTTGTGGGCAAGTCAAGAATTTCTTCTCCTCTGTTGCACTTCTACTATGCTAAAGATCCCAGACATGGTTGGCAAATTTTCGTGCTTCTCCCTGCAACCTTTGCTTGTGGTCCCATGCAAGGTGTTTTATAAGGCCGCATGTTGTACTTGCTGTTTTTTAATCCTCTCTACCCTGAATCCTCTTTCTGATTGGGCTGCCTAGGAAGAGGGGCAAGAGATAGCAAAGCTGGACAATCTGTTTAAGGTACAAAATGTGTACATTCAGATGTGTTCTTTCCCATGCTTTTTATGCTGTTATCTTAGTTTCCATATCAAAAAGTTTACATTGTGTTCTTAGTGGTAGTTTGCTGTTAGGTAGTTTGCTGTGAGTACTGATACTCAGCAGCTTTTTAGACTTGCACTCAATTCTTTTACTTCCCTGCTCTTATCTAGAGGACATCTTTACTCTTAAATATGTGTTTGCCTTTTTAATATTTAATTGTTAAAGATTTCCAAGCCTTTTGTCAGATATATTGTTGCAGTCCACTCTGGGTAGGAGGTTGTAAAGCCAGTCTGTTTCCTGATTTCTGTAATACGTATTCTGATGTTAGGTGATATAAAGAGATTGGAATATCTGCTTAAAGAAGACTAATGTGTAATCTCCAGGGGTTTGAGGGGGAAATTCTTCCTAGCTAAGGGGTTTGTGAGATGTCTCACTGTTAGTGGCCTTATGTCTGTAATCTGAGGAGGGCAAAAGGGGAGCGTGCAGGTTTTGAAAACAATTTCTGCCTTCCCATTTTTACAGATCTCTTCGCATGTCACTTGGTTCCGTGCTTGCACCAGACACTGTTGAAAAGAGAGGCTTATTACGGAGGCCAAAGAATCGCAAAGCTATTGACATTGCAGCTTTTGAAGGCGGAGTGGAACAGAACATGCAGAGAAAAGGTTTCTTTTGTGCTGTTATTTCTGTTTTGGGAGGCAGGGCCTTATATATGGTGACTTCTAGAAGTGGTTACTGCAGTATGATCTGTATTTTAGGATTTAAAGATTGTTAACATATTTATGGAAATCCAATGTAATTTGGGAGGCAAGATTCAGAACGAGGCTCTGCACCCATAGCTTCTTCAATTCTCTGCACTTCTAATATGTGCTCTGCTCAGCTTGGTAATACCACCACACAAATTGTTTCCTGTGTGGGCTTGTGTTTGTGACTGTGGGTACTGGGAGATTGTTTGGTAGGGGACGTTATCATTGCTCTTCAGAGGCCCTATAGTTTCTGTTGGGGATGAATGAAAATCTGTTAAATAACTCAGGTTTTGAATTATGCAAGTCCTGGTACTAAATGTGTGTCCCTATGATCTCAAACAGTTTTTCACATTAAAACTTGTTTTAAAACTTTCTAAACAGCACAGAACTATCTTGTGGAATTGCAAACGGCATCCATGATTGAAGCAGCCATGGCAACAAGCGATGCAGAAATCATACTGAATAACACAGAGCTTTTTGTTCAGCCTCAGTCTGTTGAACAGAACCAAAAGAAACTTTCTGCTCTTGAACCACAGCTGTCAGAATCAAAAACCCCAGTGCAGAGAAGTGAGATTTCTAATGCAACTCAGGAGGGAGGAAAGCCTGTGGGCCGGGTATCCAGTGTGGGCACAGATGAGGGAAGGACCCGAAGATACTCTGAGGAAGAATTAATAAATGACGGTGAACACGTTGACAACATGGCTCATGTATCTCAGGAAACATCTGCGAACCAGGGAGAAGATGAGCAAGGCCATTCCCAGCAGAGTGAGCCAATGGACCAGCTTTCTGCTTCAGAAGAGGTGGCTGGCAGTGAGTACTATGCGTTATGACCTGAGGGTAGCAGGTATTATCTGAAATTGTGGAATCACAGCGTGGTTCAGGCTGGCGGGGACCACTGGAGGCCATCTGGTGCCAACCCTGCTCCAGCAGGGCCACCCAGAGCAGGTTGCCCAGTGACCACGTCCAGGTGGCTGTTGAACCTCTCCAGGGAGGAAGACTCCACAGCCTCTCTGGACAATGCGTGCCAGTGCTTGGTTCCCTTCACAGCACAGGAGTGTTTGCTGTTTAGAAGGAACCTTCTGTACTCCACTTTGTGCCCACTGCCTTTGCCCTGGCACTGGGCACCTGTCGCGTTAAAGGGGTGTAGCTGATTAACCGTCACGGGCCCGTTTGGATTCAGAGTACTGAACCAGTCGGACATTCACCAAAACTGGGGGTCCGTTCGGACATTCACCAAAAACGTAATAACCACCTGGGGGTCCGCTCAGACATTCACCAAAAACGTATTAACCACCTGGGGGTCCGCTCAGACATTCACCAACAATGCATTAACCGTCTGGGGGTCTGGTTAGATTCAGAACACTGAACTATCACGGATAACCACCCTCACCCTAGTCGCATTAATGAGAGCTATCACAATGCAATCAAGTATGGTTTATTACAGCAACAGATAATCAGGTTCTTTTGGATTGCCGGTGATAGTGACTATCTGCAAAAGCAAGCTAGTATGCATGAAATACACAGGTGTTACAGGTGTTCTAGGTGTGGGTTCTAGGTGTGGGTTCTAGGTGTGGGTTCTAGGTGTGGGTTCTAGGTGTGGGTTCTAGGTGTGGGTTCTAGGTGTGGGTTCTAGGTGTGGGTTCTAGGTGTGGGTTCTAGGTGTGGGTTCTAGGTGTGGGTTCTAGGTGTGGGTTCTAGGTGTGGGTTCTAGGTGTGGGTTCTAGGTGTGGGTTCTAGGTGTGGGTTCTAGGTGTGGGTTCTAGGTGTGGGTTCTAGGGGTTCTAGGTGTTCTAGGTGCGCAGCCTAGAAATAAACGCGTTAAAAGGATCAAAGACTCTATAGAGATTTATAAGCAAATATTCAGATCTCACCCAAAGGCGTCCCAATGGGGGGGGAAGAGAGGCTCAGCCTGTCGACTGATCCCAGGAGTCAGGAGGTCCTAAGGATGTTGTATGTCCTCGGGATGGTATCTCCCCTGACGATGGTATCTTCCCCAACATCCCCTCTCTCTTGGGCCAATTTATATTATTTTCTATCTTTTAGGTGGAGCTTGAGTGGCTCTAGTCAAGCATATCTTAGTTATGATTGGTGTAAAGTTTTCCCGTTTCCGTTTAAAGTAATAGGCTCCGAGAAATTCAGAGCGCATGCTCAGTGAGGGGTGGTCGCACCTTGGAGGCGGGTAGCTTTTGGGATGGAGGTGTGTTTTGGTATTATAATGATATTATAATGAGCAAAAAGTACACTAGGGTACAGCATTTGTCAAAACATGACAGGTCTTTGGCTTAGGGTGGCAAAAAGTGCAGCTTTGTGCACAAGAACAATCGAGGCCCCACCTGATTACAGAGCCTAGCCGTGGTGTCTCCACTCCACTCCACGCTCCGTGGTGTTCCTTAGAGCTAGCACACCAAGTTTCCCCAGCGCGACAGCATCTAAGGTTGGGAGCCTAGGGAACGCTCAGGTAATGCAGTTATGCCCTACCCTGAAAGCCTCTTCAATGCTGTACCTTTTCCTTAAAAGTGTGAATGTTAGTTTTATTTTCCTAGTTACTTCAGGCATTTACACCACAGCACCACTGAAAATAGCCTGGCTCTGTCCTCCCTGCTCCTCCCTTCAGGTATTTACAGACATTGATGAGATTTCCCCAAGCCTCCTCTTCTCCAGGCTGAGCAGTCCCAGCTCTCTCAGCCCCTTCTCATAGGAGAGGTGCACCGTTCCCTTAACAGTCTTACTTGCCCTTTGCTGAGCTGTCTTCTGACTGTGTAAATGGGAGCGCATTTTCCTCATTTTGCACAGGGCAGACCCCGAGGTGTGGCTGAAACCATGACATTTTCTGCTCTGTTACCCTGGCACAGGTAGCCAGGGCAGGGTCTGCTGTAAAGGATAGCTTTGTAGTGTTCTTCATGGAAATCTTAAGTTTCGATTGAAGTGCAGACAGCTAATGTTTCTCTTTCTTTTTTTAAGATGCTTTGTCAAAAGGGCCACTGAAGGGATGAAAGACATGAACTCCTGATAGCTCTTGAACAGAAGGCCTTTATTGCCATCTTTCTCTACTTCATACACTTTCCCTGTAACCCCACGTGCTGTCCACGCGCCCAAAGTGGTCATACAATTGGTTCGAGACCCTCAGACACAAGCCTGGAGCCAGCCAGCAATTGGCCACTGCCCAAAGCTCATCTTTAACACTGTAGTCAAGTTAATTTATCTCGACCATGCTCAAGTTTTTGTTTCTGCTGCTTATTTCCTCATTATCTCTAATTCAGGCACATGTGGAACAGCGCAAAGCCACCTGTGAATTCCTTTCCCACAGGCCACATAAACAGCATTTAAAGAATGGTTGGTCTGTTTGGTATTGCTTGAGCCAGGAGTGCAGGTCTTGCCATGGGAAGCGTAGGAATTCATTAATTAATGCCTGGTGTCCTGGTGCACCGTACTTTGCTTCTGGAGGGTTGCCTGTGACAAGCTTGGTGGGAAAACTTGTTTTGAAAGAACAAGGGAAGAAATGAACAGAAAAAGGGTAACTGCCCTGAGGAGTCCAGTGGTAGGAACTTTTAGGACAAATGGATAGATAACACAAAGAAAAGTGTGGAGAATGTGGGACGGAACTGGATTAAAGGAGAAGAAAAGGAGGGAGAATGAGAGCATGGCTCAAAGATGCTGGAGTTCATAAGCCATTAATGTCAAAAGTTAATGAGTGCATATTTCTCTTGTTTTACCAAAGGTAGCTAATGTCATCTTGCTCCTCAGTATGATCTGAAAATGTATCTGCAAGGGCTTTTCCAGCTGATTCCTAAGACACAGTGCAAACTCTTGAAACTGTTTTGAGGAAAGTAAGAGCAGTTCTTTGTGTGTATTCCTCTCTCTGCATGGTTGTTTTCTTATTTACCAGAAATGAAAGTGTAAGAAAATACCAGGGGCAGCATTAATGCTCTCAATTTCTAGCTATTAATAGGTGGAGCTCCTCTTTGCCATCCAGAAGTTCCAGTAGATCCCCAGTCATTATAAAGCCTAGGAGATCTTTCAGCATGTCTTTGAGAGAAGTTGTGTCCCGTATAATTGAAGAACTAGATGTAAGCGATAAAGAAGAGATGGCTAATGCAGTGAATGAAGTAGAACAGGAAGAGATTTCCAGAGAGGGTAAGATGTTGCAAAGTAATGGAATACTTCAGTCTGATTAGAGAAAAGTGGTTTTCAGTGACTTGGAGAGTGAAATAGGACTTTATTATGCAGTGGATCCTAGAGATAATTTAATTCAAATCATATCAGAGAGACTGTGAGTGTTTCCAGATAAGCTTCCTAAAAGCAGGCTGTGTCTCACTCATCTGCTTCTTTGTCAGTATTTGTTTTGTTCACAGCGACTGCAAATGGAGTAGATTTGTGCTCTTGTATAGTTCCATGGCACTGCTCATCTTCCTGTAGGGAGGGAGGAAGGGTAATTGACTCTTTCTTGGCAAGCGATATGCCCAGCTAATTACTTTTTGCTTGTCCACATATTAATGTTTTCTATATTTATTTAAGCCATGTTGGCCTTTACTTTCCTCCAGTACCTACCAGCACGTTTTTGTCTTCAAGGGCTTCAAGGCTGCTCTGCTGTAAGGAACAGTGATTGTCACAAAGATGTGGGGCCTCATACTGACCTTTTTGTTCCTGGAAGAGAGCAAATCATAAACTCATAGAATGGTTTGGGTTGGAAGGAACCTTAAAGACAATCTAACTCCCAACCCCCTGCCATGGGCTGGGATGCGACCCACTAGATCAGGTTGGCCAAGGCCCCATCTAGCCTGGCCTCGAGCACTTCCAGGGAAGAGGCATCCACAAAATCATGAAAGTTGCTTGGTTTCACAAGCACGTTCTGTTTTCTTTGAAATCCTTCTGCCATAGAAAGTCAGTAAAAACTTGGCAGCCATGCAGAGATTCATTAAGGCAGCAGTTACTCTGCATTTCTAAAATAATGGTTGCATAAAATTGGCAGTCTATAGTCTTGATTCTTTTGTCCTTTTTATAGTTTTACTTGGGTGCATCTCTGAAGCGTGAAGTTTCAACAGGATGTGACTCTTGAGATTGATGAAAGTCACCTCAGAATTGTTAAAGTTCTGCAAATGGCAGCTTAAAAGAGTTTGGTCAGAAAAGCAAATAACAAAAATGATGAAAGGAAGAGATGACAAATAGTAGGCATTGCTGTGTCGCTATGGAAACAACTGTCATGCTCTCCCTTTGAACACCATATGCAGTTCTAACCTCTACATTTCAAAACAGATTTAACAGAACTAGAGAAGGAGCAGAGAAAAACAGTTGCCATTAACAATAACGATAATTGTGTGGAGCAGTTTCTATATATTGAATGCCAAAATAAAAGGACTTCTCCGCCTGGAAAAAAGACGATCGCTCTGGGAGTGAAATAGAAGAAGTTTAAAAGGAAAACCCTTGAGCAAGTGTGGAGGAGATGATTCAACAGACAAATTGAAACAAATACCTCCACGATCAGTCAGTGCAGAAACTAGAGAAGAGCAAAGAGCACTGACAGCTGGCAGGTTACTGAAGGAGATATTGCTACCAGGCACAGCCGATGAAGTTGGTAAAAAACTAGACTTGAATATATCAATAGCAACTGGTACTCCCTGTTACAGCGCTGTATCCCTGCAGTAGTCTGGTCACGTAGGAGTATCACTGATGCCTGTGTGCCTCAGACAGTCTTAATGCTGAGTTTCTGCATTTTCCCCACAAAGCTAGTCAACTTTAGGCAAGATTTTCCCCTACGCTGCTGTAGGGAGACCAATATTCTGGTGAATAAGATTGCTATTGCTGAGTTTTGCTCCACCTTTGGCCAAGTTTCCTTGCCCTTTTCACCAGAGCTTGGGGCTTCCAAGGTCTTGGCACTTGTACTTTTGAGCATGAAACCTCCCAGTCACTAGACAGGATGGTAAAAATCCACTTTTATGGCTTCTGGCTCTACCCTTGAGGTTAGCTGAGCTTTCCAAATCCTTCAGTGAGTTCCTGGTAAGATTTTTCTAAGTAATGACTTGTGTGTATTTCTGCTGGAATTGAGCTACGGGGTAATAGGTGTGGATGATAGTTTAAGTATGTAGGGTAAAGGAGTACTTCAGTAGCTGAGGTTTTTAAGGACATGCATGTCACATGTCCTTTTATTTCTCTTCATCCTGCCTTCTAGAGGATTGTCAAGGATGGTCAAAACACTGCTAAGTGCTCTCTTCTTTGGAGTGCGATGTATCTCTTCCAACATTGTTCATTCAGAAAAAGTGGGCATGTGGTTAGCCATCTATACCCAGGAGCTGAAAATGGGAAGGAGAATGTGGGCGCAAACACGAGGTATTGTTAGATTTAGAGGAAAAAAAGTTCTTTCACATAATCACCAGAAGTGAGAGTACACAGATAGAATAGATCTGGAGGAGCTCTGGTTATGGTGAAGTAAATTTGCTTCCTTCATCGGAATCTAGTGTGTACCCTGAATAGGTGGCAAGCTCAGGAAAAGTTGTGCTTTGTAAGTTTTTGGAAGGGAACTGCATCTGCAATAAGGTATATTATTTATACCTTATGGCTCTCGATGAGTTTACTTATCAAGTAAATTTTAGTGATTGTTACAATCAACCACCAGCGTTCAGTTGTTTGTTTTTTTTTTTTTGTGGGTGAGACTGATGATGGTATTTCCTATTTTAGCTACGGAACATCATACAAATGCTGGATATTCTGAACATTTAGAGAAGAAACTGACAGAAAAAGCAGAATCACAGATAATTATGACTCCAGAAGAACAGGGAGTAGCAGAAGGCAGTGTTAAACACCAAGACACTCACAAAGCTGGTGAGAAAAATCAAATTACATCTAAAGCTGCGTTATTGGCATCAGTGTTAGGACAAAGACTTGTTAACTCTGCAATCTACAGTCTGGGCTAAATGCTGGAAAAATATCCAACTAATTGTGACGTTTCAGCTGAAAGACTGTGTTACTGCTCAAGTGGAAGCCAAAATATTATTGGGAATATTATTTAGAAATACATAGTTGCAGAAAGCTTCTTTAATTTACTCGTGGGAATTTGAGTCAAGGAAAAATTGCTAAAACTTGGAGCCCCTTTGAATTTGTTGGCAAATAAAGATCTCCCAAGAGTCTACATGTATATTGACTATATAGATGTCTATATTGACATTCTAATCTTTGACGATAGAATATAATAGGTGGCAACTTGTCAGGAATGGGAAGATGGGTTTCATTTTTATGAGTGCCCTGAAATTTTGGATGTAATACTTGTTACAGTGATGCATTTTTCCTGTTTTAAAAATCCAGAACCAGAGATAGCCAGAAGTGCTAGAGCTGGAAGCTTGAGCAGGCATTCTCATGCTTTTTCCTCCCTTGAAAAATCTGGGACAAAGCCGTTAGAAGAAGCTGTTGAGCAAGCAGATGAACTACTAGAAGACGGAGCTGTCATGGGAGAACTGGATGGTCCCGAAGAAGAATCTACTGAGGATGAAGCTGAAATGGAAGGTCAGGAGAGTGAAGGTAGGAAAACTTCTGCAGCAGTAGCAGAAGGCAACTAAGATTTTTGTTTTCCTCTGATATTTGCTAACAAGTTGAAGGAATAATAACATGATCAACTGTTTAGTCCATCGGATAGTCCAGGGGAAGCTGTTGGCTGGTATTTGAGGGCCAGAGGGAAGTGTAGGTTGTTACTGGCTTGGTGCTCTGTTGGTAATCATGTACTTCTGAGATAATGGTAGTGGAAACATACACAGTGTACAAGAATGAGTGCAAAATGGTCTTAGGATAAAGTGCAAGATATCTCTTCCTTCCTGACTCCTATCTTCATGCTGCACTAAAAACTTTTTTTAGCATAGAACTTGTTTTCAGAGCTGTTTATGATACTGTGGATTGGAAAGGTGATTTAGAAATCCGTTCTGTTTGTGTAGTTACATAGTTCCTTTCCAGATAACCAGAAGAGCAGACTGATTTTTCCACAAGGCTGAGAGGAATTACGTTTTGTAAAAGTTCCGTATCAGCCTGCTTCATTGCCCCAGGAGTGCTTGTGCTATTCAGAAGGACATGTAGTTCAACTAAGGCCACATCTGAGAATGCTCAGAACGTGTCGGTGGCTTGGGATTGGTCTTAGTCTTACAAAATATAATATACCCTGAAATGAAAAACTTAACTAAGGGCATCCTAAAAGAATCCCGTTGCCAGGATTTGAGGCATTGTGGGGAAATACAGCTTTAATAAGAACATGACAATTGATCCGGTACACTAGTGCACAAGGAAAGCTGTGAGTGTTCTTAGTGTGTCTACAGCAGTGTGAATGCGTGTATCTGTAACCCATCTGCATGGGGAGATGAAACGATCATGCTGAAGAGAACCTTGTGGCGCTGATGGGATGGAACAGTAAGAGTAGCATCTTCCAGGTCTCATTGGAGGAGAGAAAGAAATACGGTGGGGGGAGGAATTATTCATTCTCATCATAAAATTTACTTCAGAAGCCTCAGCATAACTAGTCTTTTCCCCTGCATCTTGCTCCGTGTCCCTCCAGCACATGGAAATATTTCTTCAGAAGAAGCACCGGAGCAGATGTGGAAAGCTGGCTAGACTTCTGTCTGCTGCTGCAGTGGTGCTTGCTGCAGGAACACTGAAAATAGATGTCACTTCCTCAAGTAACTGGTACTTCTTTTTTCTCCTTAGAGGGTTCCATGAAGACACCCACGTTTGTCCGTGCCCCAGCCAACCGTCCACTTCCCTTGCTGTCAACTCCACGTTCTGCAAAGCCTGCTGCTCCTGCGTAAGTATAAGCAACCTTCAGCAGTGGCCCAGTAAAAGCATATCTGGGGGTGCAAGTAGCAGGAGAGAGCCCAAAGATCTGCATTCCCAGCAACTGTCCTGCATGGAGAACCCAGCTTTGTTGGTCGTTTTATCCCTCATCAGCTGTAGCAGGGACTAAGCAGTCCTGAATTCTTTAGTTCATCCATGGCTTTAGTGATTGGATAAAGAATTCTATCAGGTAAATGTGAGCACTCTCCCAGAGCAAATCTCAAAGCTTTGCAATGAATGGATAATTTAATGCTTCTTTGAGCTGAATACCAAAACCTTTTCCTAGCAGTTCTTTGGCTGCTAGGCTACCATGGAGCACTAGACAATAGGAGGTGCAGGCTAGCCCCCTCAGTAGGGGATGCAGAAGACCTTGCAGGTGAGGGAGAATTATAGATTACATTACAATGATCACATTAAATGGCACATTTGTATTGACTTTTGAAACCCAAAGCTGTATGTACGTGCCTTGTGATAAGTATAAAATGAAGTTTGCTTTGAGGCAGAAAGCGAACCTGTTGCCTTCGTTACTCTAAAATAGTTAGAACTTTGCCAGCCTTTTAACTAGAAATTTGGTGAAGACATCTGGAGAACCGGTAACAGTAGATCCTAGGGAACAGAAGAAACTTTCTAGCCCATGTCGCAGTCAATTTATTGAAGCAATAAGCAATAAAATTAGATTATTTTGTCCTGTGCTGTTGTGAACAGAGATGAATGATGCTTGTAGAATATGCTGAATTACTGCTTTAATCAAAAATACTATTTTATTTATATATATTTTTAGACTGGAAAACAGTAGAAATTTCATTTGGGTCAGAAAACAGTTGCATAAAGGGGAAAAAAAAATACAGAAAAGTCTAAACAAAATGTTTCTATTAGTGTAAAAGTTGTGCACTTCCCATTTTGTGGAAGGAAACTGTATCAAAGGAAGAGCTTCTGTTGAGTCTTGTCAACCACCAAGAATTATTGAGTATGCCCTGCAGACCAGAATCTCCCTTCTGCATCCACAGGCCACCTCTGTATCTGCATCAAACTTTGTGTTGTCTTGGAGAGTGAAAAATACAGGGAGTTGTAGCACTGTTGCATTTATGTATTGGAGAGAACTGTAGCTTGCTGGCTATTTATGGTAGCACGCTAATCTTGGGAAAACTTGAACCTGAATTGCTTCTCCCAAGGCTGTAATGGCTTGTGAACAGTTTGCAAAGGCTGTGCTCTGTGGGTGGGAGGGTTTTGAGGGTTTGGGAGGGAGAAAGAATTAAGAGCTTGTGGTAGTTCTTTTAACCCCTCCAAATTCAGCGTAAGGTTTGCCCAAGCTCAGCTTGGTGTTCTCTGCCTGTGCCCAGTGCTGTGTTTGTTCATCTGACGTGTGAATTTTCAGTTTCCATCAAAGGTCTCCCCTGCAGCCACAGCGGGCTAAACCTGTTCCAAAGACCTCACGAAAGTCACAAAAGAAGAAGCGTGAGCCTGCACTTGCAAGCAGTTACATAAAGCAGATATTTAGGCACTATGCCAAAATGCCGGTGGCCAGAGATGCCTACCAAATTATTGAAAAATGGTAAGCAGCAGCAAACTCTTCTTCCTGCTACTGTTCTTGGTCCTCTTTTCCTTCCTTTTCTCTCCTTAAATAACAAACTCATCCAGAGACCTGATGATAAGTTGACAGCTCTCCCTAAACCCTTTGCTATTCAGCTGGTGGGAAATCTCCAGGGGGTGTGATTAAAACGAGGACAGAAGTGTGCTAGGTGCTTTTGGCTGCTGTGTGGGTATCGGTGAACAGTGCTGCCTTCTAGGAGCTTCTAGCGTGTGTCCCAAAGGGGTACAAACTGCACAATTCACAATCTTCTCTACCTAACAGCATGCTGATACCATTAGCGGTCTCAGTGAGCCGGATGGCTCAGGATAATGGTCGCTGTGTCAGGCTGGGCAAGGTGAAGCTGTTCCAGTTGGGCTGTGTTACATTTGCATCCAGGGTTTCCCAGCTTTTTGAATCCACGGACTGTGTTACCTTCCTGAGTAAAACCTGGGGATTGTTCCAACACATCACCACAAGAACCTAACAGCATCATCTTCAACATTGATTTGCCAGTTGTTTACTCCTTTTCTTGCATGTGGGAATTCTGGGCAAGGTTCTGGCTGTCAAATACGCAGCTGTTTCACAGCTTCCTTGCCATCTTCAGTTACCAGTGGTCTAGAAAGCCCAGGCTGAGAAGCCAAACTTCATTCCCTGGGCTGGAGTGGTTCTTCTCCCCCAGTTTTCCCCTGGCAGGCTGTGACCTGTGCAGTGAGTTGCTGCAGTTTAACTTGCCCTGCAGAAGTGAGTGGCTGGTGTTTGTACCCCCCACAGCCTGGTTTTATTTCTGTCCTCCATTCACTTTCAGTTGTGAGAAATACTTCAAGCAGATAAGCGATGATCTGGAAGCTTATGCCCATCATGCAGGGAGGAAGACGGTGGAGATGGCTGACCTGGAACTCCTTATGAGAAGGTAAAGGAGGGATGTCATTAACCTGTCCTGGTTCTGTGGTGACAGAAGTAAGCCCAGTAAGGTCATCATTGCCTGGCTGTGCATTAGCAGTATTTCTGCAGTAAGCCTGGTGTCCTGTGGTTTGCTCTGCGTGATGCAGCTTGGCTTTTTGTGCCAGAAAGGGCATTTATGGACTTGGGATTTTATACTCCAAGCTGAAGGGGGTGGAGGTGGCAGGAGAAAATAGGGGTTGGAAGTGCAGGAGTCTGAGAAACAGGTAGCAAGAGGAAGGGGATGTGTGCTAGGGTCAACAGTTAAGGCTGGGAAGTGTGTGGTATAGGTAGAAATAGCAGGAGAGTAACAACAGTTAAGCGAGAGGCTGTGCTGTGCTGCACTTTTTGCATCCCTGAGGGATTGCTTTGCTAAAGCACTTGCAACTGAAATCATGAGCATTTGCACATGCCCTGCTGTTTGACTTGCTCTTTCGAACAAAATCCCACTTGTTTTGTTTCTGCAGAATCTAATAGTTCGGCTTCAAACCAATAGCTCCTTGTCAGAGCAGGAAAAGGGCGCTCTGGCCTGGCTTCTGACACTGGTGTTTCCCTTTATTGCCACTTCAGGACCCTGGAGGGGTGGAGTGGCCAGCAGCCTGCATGGGTTGTTCTTAGAACTTCTTAGTAAAATTTATCACTTGCCAGGTGGATTGTGAACTTAAAAAGTAATGAACTGCTCTAGATCCATGTGCGGACTTGCACTGTGGAAAACACTGCTGTGGGAAGCTGTTCTGTAGTGACTCTTCTGGTCCACTTCCTATGTAAACAAGTCTGGTATCAGCACCGTAATGCAGGTCCTAACACATCACCTGAGATGGCTGTGTGCAAGTAGAAGTGTATAGCTCTTCTGTCACAAGCAGCCATAGCCTGTGCGTTTCAGATATTAAATGTGAAAATGTCAATGCAAGAGAACTTTAAAAACTTTATTCTGATGTTGAGTGGTAGCACTAACAATTCTTTTTTTTTTTTTTTTTTGAACAAAGACAAAGGCTGGTGACAGACAAGATGCCATTGCATGTGCTGATAGAGCGTTACCTCCCTATGGAGTACAGGAAGCTACTGATTCCAGTTGCTGTGAGTGGAAATAAAGTGATCCCCAGCAAATCAATGTGGTCCTCTGGGAAGTGGTGAGCCCTGTGGGTGGGAACACAACCTACTGGAAGAACATAACTTTGAGCAGTCACATGGAACAACCTAATGTGATGGTTTTCCACAAGAAATTCCTGGGGCAAGAAACAGTTGACTTTGTCTTGAACTTACAGACATTGTGCCGTGGCTGTCATGCCAGCCCACTGGATCTCGCTAATTATTATTACGAGTAATTTGACTATCCTTTAGTTTTGTATCTTATGTTTGAGCATTGAATAAATAAAATGTGGTATGTATTCTGCGTGATAGAAATGTTCCTTATTCCAGTGAGACGAAAGCTTACCTCCTGGCTGCTGTGTTTTCATTGTGCTCCTAATAGACCCTTGCTTCTATTGGTGCTCTTCATACCAACTAATTGTTTGTTCAGACGAGATGCTATGAACTGCCTTATGAAAAGATGATGATCCTTTTTACAGCTGTGTGTGTGTATGTATATATTTACAACAGGGGCTTTCAAACTTAGGATCTTATCCCACTTAGTAAGTCTAGCTTGTGTCAAGAATAGCTCATAGTTCTTCTAGTTCTTCTGTGAAAACAGCTGTTTACTGATGGAAATTCAAACGGGAAAACATACTATATACATATATATAAAATCTCATGGGCATTAGCAAGCAATAATTTAAGACCATTTGAGAGGTAACGTTTTCTGGTTCACGCATGGTAGATGAAGAACTGGGAGAGAGCGCAGGGGAGTTGGAGTGATCTTTAAGGTCCCTTCCGACCCAGAGGATTCTGTGATAAACCCGATATATACAACTAAGTCAAGGTTTTGGTAGTGGAGGTGCTGCAGGGGTGGCCTCTGTGTAGAAGCCAGGAGGTGCCCTGTGTTAGAGCCAGTTCCAGCCAGCTCCAAAACACTCATTGCTGGCCAAAACTGAGCCCATCAGCAATGCTGGTGGCATCTCTTTCTTAACATATTTAAGAAAGGATAAAAATGCTGTACAACCTCTGTGAGAAGGAGGATTGAGAAGAGAGAAGCAGCCCTGCAGCCCCCCAGGTCAGTGCAGGAGGTGCACTGGAGGGGAACGTAGCAGCAGTTCCCCTGCGGCCTGTGGTGAGGCCCCTGCTGCAGGCTGTCCCCCTGCAGCCTGTGGGGAATGATGGTGGAGCAGATCTCCACGCTGCAGCACCTGGAAGAGCCCATGGTGGACGTGGCCTGAAAGAGGCTGCAGTGTGGAGAGCCCCTGCTGGAGCAGGCTCCTGGCAGTAACTGCAGCTTGTAAGAGGAGCTGAAGCAGGAGCAGGCTTTCTAGCAGGAACTGCGGTCTGTGGGGGGGTCACGCTGGAGCAGTAAGAACTTGGAGTGCAGCTGGTGGAAAGGACGTGTGTTGGAGCAGTTCGTGAAGGTCTGTATCCTGTGGGAGGGACCCCAGATCAGACAGTGTGGGGAGCAAGGAGCAGCAGAGATGAAGTTATGGACTGGCGGCAGCCCGCGTTCCTCATCCCCCTGTGGTGCTTGGAGAGGGGAGGAAGTAGAAGGGTTGGAGTGAATTTGAGCCTTGGAAGAAGAAGGGAGTAGGTGTTTTTAGTTTTGTATTTTTCCCACTGTCCTATTTTAATCAGCAATAAATTAATCTTCCCCAAGCCAAGTCCGTTTTGCCCACGATGGCAATTGCTAAATGATCTCCCTGTCATTATCTTTGCCCAGGTCTTGTCCTGTTGAAGAAGAGAGAAAGCAGCTGGGTGGCTGTCAGCCAGCTATGGCTCAGCCAGCACACCGTGTATTGGGGCACTTGTTTGTTTCAAACACACGCTCAGAGCTGAAGGCTGTGCTTCTGCGGGTGTTTTCTGATGCCAGCCCTGGTGCTGCACTCAAACTGCGTGTTGCTTGCAGCAAGTCAAAAATAGTCGGTTACCTCTCTTCTCTAAGAGTTAGCTCAATGTTGTGATGTTGTAATGGCCAGAACCCTGCTGGAATGGTGGCACTCCAACCCTCCAAGGTTTAAACTGAATTTATATATGGCAATGCATTTGGGAAGTCAGTGCTCTGGTCTCAGGCATGGTGTACAGTTCGTTGATTGCTACACAAAGCAGCTGATCAGTGCTGCTCCCTAGTGAATGTTGCCAAACATGTAGGAAGGCAATAGAAACGAAATCCTTGCGTATGATTTTACTGCTTACAGTGAACCTAAACCACAGCAGGAATGAGGTCAGCCGCATCAGAGAATTTTTAAGGTGCAAAGAATGATGGCTTTCTAAAAACAATTCACAAGCTGGGAAAGAATGAACATCATTTTTCCTGTTTTACGTGCTAATATGCTTTATGTTTATTTAGCTAGTCTGCAGTTCCCAAGGTAAGACACTTAAAGTGCTTATTTATTTTCAAAGAGAAAAAAATAATAGTTTTTCCCCTTAATTATTAGCTGCTCTGTCTTGGACTTGGAAACTTGAGCTTTTAAATAGTTTAATTTGACTTAAAAATTTGAGTCTTTACATTGATTAATTTTTAGTTGTCTGTGAGGAAGGGATGACTCAAGGCTGTTGCTTTGCAGTATCCTTAATCAGACGAAGTGGGGCTGAACACAGTCAGCATTGCCAGCTGGGGTCAGTCAAACATCGTGCCAGGGGCTCTTTCCTATATGCTGAACATGTCTAGACTGAAGAAGTGGAGTAACAGCCTTTGTGTTTTTTTATTTTTCCCCCCACTTCTCTTGCACTGTAGAAATGTTCTAGAACTACTGGGAACTGTTTTCCCTCTTCTTAGATCCATGAGGAAGACTTGCTTCCTGAAAAGTGCCGTGTGACTTCCCAGGTGTCTGAAATTGGAGATCCAAATGGTACAGTTAATAGGACTCCTGGAAATCCAACCCAGCTCTTGGCAGAAACATTTGCATGTTTGACAAGCTTTGCACAACACTAAAGGAAATGAAGGCCAATTATAGTTCAAGTCTTTTTTTGGCAGGCAGTACCGACACAAAGGTCGGTCATTTTCAAGTTTTTTTTTTTTTTTTTAAAGTAATTCCATTAATATAGAAAAGATGGCTATTTTTTCAACAGCTATAAGGAAATAGCTTTGTCTTAACTGACATATTACAAAATTAGTACCTTTTTAATATTCATTTTCTGCCATTATGTGACTTTTTTAGTGTGTGCTTGAGGCTTTGCATGCCAGGGCTTGAAAATCTTGATCTGAAATATTAATGAATTTTCAGCTTCCTTTTTCTCTGTTGCTGAAACATGCAAGAGCCCTGTTTTCTGAAGAGCATTTAAGGAGAGAATAGGGAGAACATCCCAGGAAGTTGTTGGTTCCTGTTGTAAAATGAAGAGGTAAGATTCCTTATCCGTTCTCTCTTCTGTTGAAAAGTGTTCTGTTGCTCTAGCTAACTAAACTCAAGACTTTTAGGGACAGATTGCCATCTTTAATGTGCTAACAATGTAACTGGAAGGACAAAAGAAAGAACCCCTGGTTACAGGGCCATGTGTTTAACTTTTTGGAATCTGAAGTCCTTGGGTAAAGCAAAACAAGTGATTCTTGCTCTCTGTAGCCCAGTGCTTTCTTGAGGAGCTTTGCAAATTTGATGTTAATCTACCAAACTTATCCTCTGTGTTTAAATTCCCTGCTCTTTTTAGATGCACTGAATTTTTTCATGTTACAGCTATTCTTTCCAGAATACTCCTAGAGATATGTGCAGTTAGAGCATTTGATTTCTAGCGAGATGATGCATTTCCCTTTTCAGTGCTTTTATAGTTCCATTTTGGGTATTTTGCAGTTTGAGTTGGAAGTACATAGCACCAAATCCAGTATTCAAGGAAGAAATCCCAGGGACTTCACAGACCCAGTGGTACTTACTTTGTCATACTGGCTATGATACGTTTCCAGTTTACAAATGCCATCAGTATTTGCAGGAATCCCTTTGCAACTGCTCATGAAACTAGCACTTTGTTAGGAAGGTATCTTCTGAATTCAGCTTTGCTTTTTCTTGCTTTTTAAACTATGAGACTAATAGGCTTGAGTTTGTTTGCTCCACTTATTCAGCAATTTAGGTAGCAGAGCTCTTTCCAACGGGGTTTTAGTTTCAAGAACCTGTATTATTCCCCTTGCTGGAGAGGGAGGGCACTAATGAACAGGAAAAATTAATTGGTGTCAGTGGTTGGAAAGACAGTTACCAAAATTCATGTGGTATCTTCCTTGAAGCAGGAAGCAGACTTCAATGTTTCTGTACTAGGATTATTTTTTCAGCTCAGAGTTGGTTAAACCTACTCTTGAGGCATCACTTGAATTTCTTTCAGAGTGACTTCATACAGGACAACAGCAGCTACCTCAGGATAAAAATCTGCTTGGGGAAAGACGTGACAGCAAACCTGGTTGGGTTGAACTTGCCTTTCACTTGCACAGGGATTGTGTTGATGGCACCTTACTCTGCAAATGTATCTTTGAAACCTTTCTCTGAGCCCAAGAACCAACCATGAGGCCTATCTTGCAAAAACCCTAAAGCAGCCACGTTGTAGCCTTGAGTTTGATAGAAGCTCCCAGGTTCAGGCAATGACTGTTGGAGCAGTCACTGCATCATCAACAAAAGAGCCCAACACCCAGTGGTGCCCCAGTGCCCTGAGGATGTCAGTCCTTTTTTGGGATCAGGCTGCCTCTGCCTGCGAGTCTTGCTGAGCTGAAATGACTGCATAAGCGGAAAAACTGTACCAGAGGGCTTTGCTTTAGCTGAAAGTGCATCTGATAGTTCCAACTATCTTATCTCAGCTGGTAGTTTTTAGGCGTCTCTCTACATACATGGAAGAGGTATTTAATGCAGTAACTTTGACGCTCAGCTTTGTATCAAAAACTGAAGATCAAACAGGCTATTTATTCTTAGTACTGGAAGTCTCCGTACTCTCCTACACAGTCTGTCTTGCTTTCTTCCCTGGCTGCGGGCCCCACGCGTCTCACATCTCCAGCAAGTAGTCTTTCCAGTGCAGTGTCCACAGGCACAACTTCTTGGTCTGTCTGTTCTCTTCCAACTTCATAGACCAGGCCAATGTAGGTATCTAGTGTCTGACCGTCAATATCAGGATCAATCGTGCAGAAGGCTGCCTTCAGGTCTTCTGCATTCACCTCTCTGTTCAAAGAACAATTTCGTCATTTGCTGTGCTGCGGCATGGGAAAGGAATATTTATGTATTTGTGCCACAGCGAGAATCCACTTTGCTTGAAATGCAGAGCAGAGAGACCTTTTGATATTATCTCTGCTTCCACTAGTATTTTTTTTTTTAAATATGCATGTAATAAAGTTGAGTACTAAATCTCAAACTGAAAAGAAGTTAGGAAAAGTTAGATTTCTACTAACCTGGGAAGACTTTAATTCTGCTCTGTTGTGCTTTATGATACCCTTTGTTACATAATTACATTTTCCCTTGTTAATCCAGTACCCACCTTTGTCAGTACTTAACTTCCTGGGCATCTAACTCGCTTTCAGTGTTATCCTCATTGATTGGTTCCTGGCACAAGACTTCTCTAAGCAAAAACTACATGTTGCTTGTCTTGTTTTCAGGTGGAATTATTTATCTGATTTTCACCTTCAAGTCTGCAGTTGTCAGTCCTGCTTGTTTTTCTCATTCCTCAGAAGCAGTCTCTGAGGACATACAGGATTTTACTGCTGTTTTTGGAGAGCTGAAGAATGTCAACAGACAGACTTCAATTGCTGAAGCAATCTTCTCTACTCACTGTCTGTCGTATCCCTTACAGGCTGTGTCTGTCCTGCCTCTTCTTTGCCTTGTGCTCTCCCATTGCTGCTCCCAGTGAGCCTGTTCACTCTCATCTTGTTAGTTTTCTCATCCTGAGTCACCCTCCACATCTTTAGTTCCTTTCCTGACCCTTCCACACCTCACCTCCTGCTGTTATTCCCACTCCTTGGCAAATGCTACTGTTCTCCCTGACTCACTACTTTGCAAAACCAGACTAGGGAGTAGTGACGCCTGGGTTTTTGGCAGCACCTCCAGTCCACATCCCCCAAATACTCCTCCTTACCTGGAGGCTCCCAGCACTGTCTGCTCTTTCCACCCATTTACTCCTCTTCCATCTTGGCTTCCAGCACACTTGTATCTCTGTTCTTGACCTCCACTAGGCCTTTCCACATTTTTTTTTCCTGGTCTAATGTGTTGATCCCATCTACCCTCTCTTCTCTGCTTCCCTCTGATTCCCTGATTGTCAGGCTATAGGCTCCTGTCTGACCATGGTTTCCCTTGCTCATCTCATGCTTCAGCAGTGAGCAGAGTATGCCATAGATGCTCAGTCCCCTGGTGGATTCCAGAATCTTTATCCTGCTCCTTTCTTGCCTTTCTCCATGCTAGCATTGCTGTTAGGGGACTCATCCTTTGCACTGCTTGAGCATCTCTGTGGTGTCACTGCAGGCACAGGAGCAATTCAAGACCAGACCCAGTGCATGGGCACAGCAAGGTGTATTTACAACTGTGTATTTACAGCTGGGACCTTGTGATAGCCCCTGCAGTTGCCACACACTTGTGTCCACTGGGGGGTTCTCTTTGCACACATTGTTCTGATCTATCGTCCCCATCAGCCTGTTCCCTTTATACTTACTTTAAGTCTCCTAGGTTGTTCCTCAGCTCTCTCAGATACTCCTGCTTCTCACGGACGTACTGACTCCTGATCTTTGCAACAAAAGGTTCAGGGTTCCCCTCTTCATCCTGAAGGAAATTGCAGGCATGTTAGTACTGAAAATGTGTTTTTCCCAGTCTGGGTAGGAGCCATTCCCCATTGTATGCTAAAATAACTCAGCTTTCCTAGAAATGGAATTTTCATGAGAAAAGTGTAAATAAAGAGAAAATATGGGAAAACTCCTATCACAGAAAAGGCACAGACTTGCACTGCAGATATCTGCAGTTGTCTGCAGCTTACTTTCAGGTGTTACAGCCTGCGGTGAGCACTGCAGGCTGTGGTAGTCTGGTAAACCTAGTTAACCTGACAAATCTCATTTAAGTCCTCTGCCTAAATCTGAGTCAAAAGGAAAACATAGATAACATCAGCTTACTTCTTTGAATAAGGATTTGTAGTCAATGAGATCTTCAGTGCTGTCTAGCTGGTATCTGCTTGCATCAATGAGTTCTTGGATTGAACCTCGTCTTTTCAGGGGAAAAGCTTCCCTCAGAGCCATCCTGTATGGAGACAGGCAACACAACATCCTGTTACAGTATGAGCAGTTAACAAGTGCCAGTATGGCTGGCAGTGTTTTAGGTTACAAGAGTATGCCCATATTCCATGGGCCAAATCTTCAAAAATTAATTGCTTTTAAGAGGATGCACATTTCGAGAAGTACAGGCATCTTCAGGTAACAAAACAAAGGCACAGTTTTCATCAGAGCTTTGGCTTCAGGTGAGCATTGGATGCTCAGCCATTTGGGAATCTATGAATGCGATGTGAGCATCAGTTAGCTGGTAGCTAGCATGTCTGTACTGGAGCTGTGTTCCCAGCTGAAGTGCTGGAAATGGCTGCTGCTGCTTCTCTGTGCCATAGCCCAAAGAAATGCTTTATCTACCTATTGCTTAAAAAAGCACACGTGATTGATCAACTGAGAGAAGACTGACAAATCCTGCAGCTGTAGCGGAATTCACAGAAATGCTTTGTGACCTGTCCTAGGAGCTCACGGGAGCACTGTGTAGGGTTCTGAAACTTCTCAAACTGCTCCCCAGGGAGCCTCGGTGGGGAGAGGTGCTGCCAGCCTGTCTCTCTGTATGTGTAAACTACCCCACATCTATTCTCAGATATCTCCACATTCACTACTCCAAACTTGCAGTATTCACATTATTCTAAACCTAATGCAGAAGTTCACAAGTACAGACTTGCTACAGCTGTCCTCACAAGAATTTTAAAGACAAAAACTGCTCCCCTGGCTGTGCTGACAGATAAGCAAAGCAGACACACTCAGCATATCACAACATCCAGCGTGCACCACATATTGGGCAGAGCTTAGTGGGCAATGGTCATCCTCTTGCCTGAACTGCTCGCTGGTCAGGGATCCGCTGTTTGAGCTGTCGCAGGCAGCCAGCTCCTTTTGCAGGTTTGAAATCAGCTGATTCTGGATGTGGTACTGTTCTTCACCTACCTGTGAAACAGGGAAGGTTCACAGATCAGTAACTGCCTTTTCTCTCATCCCTTGGACTACCTTCAAGAGGGAAGCAAAACTGCAAAAGGACTGCAGTTGCTTCTAAAAAAGAAAATTGACCTGAAGTGCGTTTAGTGATTTACAGAGGTGCAGCACTGGGCTGCAGGTTGCCTACCTTCCCTGTGAGTATGTTGTAGAATGAGCTCATGACGTGGTTTGATGGACAGAGTCCCATGTTCTCATACAGGGTGTAAGACCATTCCATGGCAGAGGTGTCTCCATACCTCTTCTGGAGGTAGCTGAGAAAGAACTCGGGAAGAACAGGTCGCTTCCCTGTCTGCGGATAACAAGCAAGCAAATCCCATAAGCAGCAGAGCTAAATCAAATTTGCCAGTTTGATTTCAGCTGTTTGTGTGTAGTTGTCTTTTGTGGACCTCTGCTAACAGGGCTAGTGCTGGCTGGAGTCTTCCCTGCTATTAGGTCATTCAAAATGTTTCTGCTAGGTTTAATCTCTACAGCCTGCATGTGGAAGTCACACTAAAGCTCTTCTGTTGCTGAGAATACTGATAAAGTCTCTTTTCTCCTGCCTACTGTTGTGAATTATATAGGAACTTGCTATAGATTTAGCTGTCAGATTTAGCTGAGCTTAGCTTGTGGGTTCAGACCTGGAGTGGTTGTTGAAGAGAAGTAAAGCCAGACAGTGATTGCAACATCCCTATTTCCCCAGGAAACCTAGCTGAAAGTAAAAGGAAAGCTGCCATAGAAAACATTAAACTGTTTGGGGCTGACCTCAGAGATATTTCTAGGCTTCTGGCTCAAGAGAAGAAACCTGTAAAGTGGCTCTGCCTCTCAAGGTTGTTCTCATAACTGAGGCACAGTAACAGGGCTTGTCAGATATCTGGGGAGATGGTATTGTACTTAAACAGCTACTTTTCTTCTGTTGCTGAGTCTTGATCTCCCCAGGCAGGCAGCCAAATGTCTGTCTTGGCTGAGAACACACCTCACCCCTTTGGCCTCCACCTGCACTCCTAACCCACCCTGGCCAACGAAGAGGGAAGTATTTGTGTGTGTAACAAACCCAAAGCACTTTCATAGTCATTTGTTTAATGATATAAGTGGTTTCTCAGTCCTTGCTTCCTCATTTTTTTTCTGGCAGTGCCACTTGTTCTCTGGCACGAGCACAAAACCCTATGTACCTTAGTAATGGTTTGGCATGGGTTAGAATCAACTCCCTTCCCCTGCCCATAAAAAAAAAAAAAAAAGAAAAAGAAAAAAAAACTGGCCATGCTTTGGCTGCACAGATTTTGCTAATGCATCCATTGCCTAAGAACAGACACCGCATAGTCATGGTGCTCTCCAGACCAGGATGTTATCATCACACCCCAGAATAGCAGCAGTTGGTAGACCAACTGATAAGGTTTCAGACTCAAAAGCATGGCTGATTTAGCTCAGGGTGACTGCAATGCTTCCTCCCCTGGGCACCCTGCCTTGTGGCTTCTTCAGGGACACCTCAGCTGCTCTTGCAACAGCTGTTGGACCACTGTAGTTTTCAGCCCTGTACATCAAAGTGGTGCTGACTTGTGGTCTCCTGGATGTTTCTGAATTTGCAGTGGTGACTAGGCATGAGCTGTGCCATGAGTACTCAGCTGTCCCTGGAACAGGAGCTGCAGAAGAAGCCTTTTAGGCATAGGATGGTGCTAGTCCAGCTATCCACCTGACAATGTTATAATTAATGAGTCAGATCCATGAGGACACCTGCCAGGCCACAAGGTTACCAACTGAGGCTGTTCTTAAAATGCTTTACGCAGCTTTATGCAGATGAAACCCTAGGCAGGACATGGGTGAGACCCTGTTTTCCCAAAATCTTCAAGCTGGGCTGACTGTCACAGCAAATGCTGTTTACAAAGAAAGAACATCTGACAAACCTGCTGTTCTAGTGCAATTTTCTCTTTCCAGATGTCTTTCAGGATGTCCACCACATCCTTCTTAGTCAGCTTTTTGTTCTTGACTTCGCCTACATGTCTGAGGTATACAGGAACCTTGTCCCCTTTGCCCTAAGTAATGGAAAAGAAACATATAGAGATAAGGCATTCCCCCCACTGGCAGCCAGAGCTGTATTCTTAGTGCCTAAAACCATTAAAAAGGAGCCATTTGTATGGCTCTCATTTCCACTACTATGAGACAGCATCTCTGCAGTGTGTCTCAGCTACTCCAGGGTGAGAACTTAGAACTTAGTTCATGAGTGATTTTTGATTGACAAAATCTTTGTGTCCAGGCAGTTTTGAGTATATCTGATCTCTAGTGTCATGTATTTGCAGACAGTGAGATGTTAATTTGACTCGGCTATATAGTGGAGAATTAGTAAGGGGCTCTAGCCCACTAGTATGATCTGCATGCCTTCATGTAGCATTGCTGCAGTGTGTGGCTACTTCAGCTGTCTTCAACATGCTCACTCTCTAGTTCAGCTTTTCTATTGCAGCTGAGTGTCCCCAGCTTTAATTTCTTCCATGGTTACACTAATGGGAAGGTGAGCATTGAAGACACGAAGTCCAGTCATGAACGCAATTCTGCCACTTTCCTAGAGGATTCTTATTGCCAGTTAATCTCAGTGGAAACAAGCAGAGGAGAAAGCTTGCACATACCCGTCCAGGGAAGACATTCATCTCTTTTAGTAGTCTTGTTCCTATTTCTTCCAGAAGTACATCCACTAGCTGATCGCTGGTTTTCCCCTCAGCCAGACAGCCCCACCGGTCAGCTCCGCCAGGAATCACTTCTGCAAGAGCAAAAAGTTCCTGAGCTGCTGCAAGAGGAGAATGTGCCTATGCATACTGGTTTTGTGTGAATCCATGAGGAGCATTATAATAATTACAGATCTCTAGACATCCAGTTTGTCTCCTATGATATCTAAGGCAAAATGGAATAGCCTGCAAGCTCCTCTCTCTCCCTCTCTCTCAGGCTGCTTCACTAAAAGCCTAGGAGAAAACGGGATGTTGCAGGTAAGAAATATACCACAGCAAAGAGGTTAAAGATGAGCTGAATACAGGTGGCACCTGAACACTTTGCCCAGTTTGGCCGAGGTGTGCAACTGCGCTGAGCTTGCTGGAGTTCAGTGAAGAAGTTGTCTCGCTCTTCTGCAGTCTCTCTCTGAATTTCCAGCAGTGTTTGATATTCCTTATGGAGCTGATCAAAATCCTTCTTCAGAGTCTCCATCTAAAGTACACAGGAAGAAGGATTTTAACAAACTATCTACAGCAACAGAATTTTTCTGTGGTTGGACAGATCAGGTGAACAGTCAGTATAGTCCATGGATTTATGGAGAGCAATCCCTGGCTAATTGCTTTTAGATTGGATGAAAAATAATTATTTTTTCTTGTTACCATTTCCAGAAACTTCAGACAAAATGTTAGTGACCCTTCTATATCTGTTTCTGTATTTAAAAGCAGACCTTAATTTACTAGAAAATAGAAGGAGAAAGTTTTTTCTAGACATCTTATGTGCATCTGCTTCAGATCCATTGGTCTTTAGTTGTTTTTTTTTTTTTTTTTTATGTGATTCATTTTTGTTTTACTGGTACAAAAGTACATCACAATGCAGAGATAACCACAGCTCTAGTCTGGCTTTTGAGGGCTGTGTCTGTGTCTGTTATGCCACGATGTAGGGACACGTACAGTGGATCAAGCTGTGCAAATGGTCAGGGCTGGAATGGAGCTGCCAGTGGCCCAAATGTGTCCTGAACAGAGCAACATGGCTTTTCTGACACACAAAGACATGCAGTATTTTCTTGCCTCACGGGGGGTTCTCACCCAACTCTCACCACAGCTGTGCGCTGGTTACATGGTGGGATTCAAGGTATTCTCTTTTTCTTCCTCCTAGAGAGTAGTTTGTGGGGCCACTGCAGGGTTGGAAGCAGACCCTATCCTCATCACTGGTGTTGTGTTATCCCTTTGCTGTCTGACATGGCATTGCTTATGTGGAAGTGCAAGATGTGTAAGCTAAGCAGTCAAACCTTTATTCTGAAAAGGCAGCAAACACATGCAACGTGAGGAACCTCATCCACTTCTATCACAGCTGGAAATTGCATTGATCAGCTCTGTGATGAGGTTGATGACCCTGGCATTGCAGTAGGGTAAAGAAGCCATTTAATACTATTGGAAAAGGCAAAAACCCAGCTAGACAGAAATTAATTCATAGCCCAGCTCAGCAGTAGTTTCACTTAGCTGTGGTTTGGACAAAACTGTGCCATGTATGTGAGATGAACCTAGTTAATTTACGTATATTTATGATGATTTCAAACAGTATTTCCCAAGCTGTAATCTGCAGGCTTTTGGTGGTCTTTTGGCTGTTATTGCTTTCATGGTGTTATTCGGTTTAAACAGATGTTAAAGGTTTGTGATGGTGTACTGATTTTGAGTGTTCAGATAGTCTGTGATACCAAAAGACTGTGAGCTTTAGGGGATTAGAAAACAGTGGCTTTTCATGTATTTCATGTAGAAGCAACAAAGATGTGCCTATATGGGAGCTCTGGATTTACGGAATCCCTATCCCAACCTGAATACTTAAGCATCATTATGTTTGCATTCATGTGGTACAGCTTGAAAATTAGGAGCTTATGCTCACCTCCTGTTGTAAATCAGAGTATTTTTTCTCCAGTGACTCAAACTCTCTCCGGGGGACAACATCTCCATAGTCTGCTATCATTGCATTCAGCTTCACCTGGGTTTTTGTGAGGTCCTGCCGAGCTATCTTTAATGCCAAAGTTAACTTCACCACATCTTCACCCTTGACATCTTTAAACAACAGCCATTGATGAAAATTTATGACAGTAAAACTGCAGTCATAGTTTTCTAAATCATCTACTGAGCTCCTAGATCACACAACCCTACACAGTGACCACAAAAGCTGAATAGGTATGGACTGTGTTATGAGTAGAGAACTGCAGGTCTTGGAGTAACCTGCAGTGTTTACATTCACATTACTGTTTACATTACCATCCTGCCTGCTCTCCCATACACATACATATTCAAAGGCTCAGGCTTGGTTTTCATTAGAAAGGAAAGGAGCACAGGCCGGGAGACCTCTTAGGCAGATGCGACAGCTGTAGCCAGTGAGTATGAACCAGTAGAATGATGGGTGCCTGTAGCCAGACTGTGGATCAACAGAGATCCCATACTGAAAGGGTCCCTACCAGCTCTGTGCCACCAATGCCAGTAAGTTGCAGAAATGAAGGTATTTGCAGCTCCGGAATTTCATAAGTTCATCTTTGTGGACAAGCATCAAGGTGCCAGCTATGGCTGGGTAAGATGTGATGACTGTTGGCACAGGAGTCAAAAAAAGATAAAAGAACCTTTGCACTGGGCAGCTCCTGCCTTCAATTTACCCGTAATGCTAATTAAGAACATACAAGTATATAAGCAACGGCTTATTGAATCAGGTCAGACTATTAGGAGGTACATCCCTGCCTACATATTCATGGATATTTTGTCTATGAATTTGTCTAGCTTACTGTAAGAATCGGAGCATATCTAATGATATTGCTGAGAAACTCAACACTGTACCCACGGGTATGCACTTGGGTCTCTGGGCAGGACAGGTTGTTATGGAGATCCACTTTCCCTACCTTGGACTTGGCGCTGTTTCACGTTCAGCTGTTCGTTATGCATATCATTCAGTTTTGCTAGAAGCAGTTTGCGGGCACCGTGCTCATTGAGGTAGCGAGTATATTCCTCAGCTACGCTCGTCTGCAGACGCTCCACCTGCAGGAAACAGAGGCTTGAATTTACCAGGAGCACAGAGCAGAACCTAAGGAGCAGAGAGTGGTGTAAGGGGTGCAAAGTGGGGAAAAAAAATGCAGCAAGAGAGTGGGTGAGAGATAACACTGTAGAAAAGGATGGCCTGATGGAAACATGACAGAAGGATTCAAACTCTGAAGAAGTGTGTAGAAGAGTGCTCCATCTGTGTTTAGCCTTCTAGAAAGTGAATTACATAAGTTTCATGCTCTGGGTTACACCACTCCTCTGTTGTAAACCTTATCTAGAAAAACCTCCCAGTAATGTATTCTGTTGCTGGTCACGCAGGAAAAAAAGCCGCTACTCTTCCCGTAGGCAAAACTATCAGAAATCTGGAACTCTATGGACTGGGATTACGTGTAAAATTGTAGTTTACTCCCATGATGTGCATTTCATTACAAGATCACATCCTGCCACTGCTGATACCTACCTTATGCCCTACATAGGGAATGAATCATAATGAATGAAGGTGTTCTTTTATTTTCCCCCCACCTATGGCTGGATCCTGGGGCTAACTGCCTCATCTGGAACTGTTGATGAAGACTTAGCAGCCCCCTGCTCAAGTGCTCTGAGACTACCCTGGTGGGTCGTGGCTCTGACTGCACTGAAAATCACTCTCAGCTCCTGGCTCATCCTTCCTCATGGAGCAGCTCTGCTCGTGTTGCTCTCTAGCAGTAGTATTATTTCAGCCTCAGTGCCTGAAACTGTTTGAGACCTGCGTAAACCAACAACTTAAATTGGAAAGACTTAAATAATCTTGTCAGTAGATACCAATGTAACTCACTGGCAGGAGGATGAATGATACAGATTTAAAGATGCTAAAGGTACAATGTTGTAAGGAGTACGTGTACTTTTAAGTGAGAACTTAAAATGCTAGTACTAGAATTTTCTTCCTCACTTTAAATGTGACTCTGCAAGAACCAGATGGGACAACAGATACAAGTGAAGACCTCTGACAGCAGCAGAACAGCCTATCCCAAGGGAACAGGATGTTCTCTAGAGCTGGCTGAGATCCAGTATCACTACTGTACCAGATCCAGTATGCCAGATGCTCAGTGCCCGCTCCAGAACTACTACTGACATCAAAGGATGAGAGGCTGGGAGGCAAGAGATTAGATGTATAAAAGACATCTAATTGAAGCTGGGAAATGTTTGACTCATAGTCTAATTTACCTGAGTCTGAAGAGAACTCTTCTCTTCCTTCATGTCGTCAATAAATTTTAACAAATGTTGTTTCTCTTGCTTTAACATATTTATTTCAACTTTCTCCTTTTCCTGCAGTGCCAATATCTGCTGGGAGCACTCCTCAGACACAGTTGTGACCATAGCCTTCAGGGGTTCTAGGGCACGAATTGTCTCCTTCTGATGAGCTAAAGAAAGCAGAGGTGGGTTCTCACAATGAGCAGCAAAGCCTGAATTTTACTCAGCTGGGATGTTGGATATTCAACCCAAAAACAGTGCGTGTTGGAAGTGGGAGTGAACACAGGGCTTTTACTGCCTGTCCTGGTGAGCCTCTAAGGAGTGGGAGTAGTGTAGTTTGAGATCATATTCTGTCTTTTATCTAGCTGTGCATATGAACTTCATAAGCGTTGTTATGTGAGGGTTTCTGGTTTTAGTTAATGCTGTTTATTATGGTTTGGAAAACAAAGGATGAACAGTATTTTATTTTGTTTTCTTGAGTATTTACAGTTTTGATGAAATATAATAAGCACAGGTGACTTCACATTTCACTAGGTGGGAAGTTGTCATTGTTTAAGCACAGGCAGCACATGGAGCTAAAGACAGCTAGTAATTAGTAGCTTACCATCTTTTGTGAAGGCACATTCTCCATAAACTTTGATCTGCTTTCTTGTCTCCAAATTCACGGTCTTGTGCAACCTTTAGTTTACAAACATGTCTGCATGTTCTCCTCTCTATTCAGGAATGCACTGGCTTCTTTTGCATTTCTCATCAGTACATCTAGTAAAGAACTTATGCACATACTGGCTTTCTCTGCTGTAATTTGTACTTTTCACTTGCAGCTACTTCCCCTTCGACTTGAAAATTTTCCTTAAAATACATATCTGGCAAGACTAGTTCTGGTACTTGACTTGGGTCCCAGTTACTGTTACATGGTAGAATTTCATCTGACACCATCTCCTTGGTGTGGAGGATTGTTTTTATGACTAGGTGGAAGTCCACCAGGAGAATAAAATGCTTGACAGGATATGGTGTGAGTCAAATGAGGCTGTGGCAAAGGTTTTGATTGCTGAGTAAGGCACACACAGCAATACCCTCTTTGAACAGAAGGGTAGAAATGCTGGTGGATGCTCAATAATCTGATTTGCAGATTTTTCCCTCATTGATAAAACCCAATATTAGTATTCATGTATAAATACTGTGCAACAAACCTTGTATTTTAAAACTTAAAATGCATACATAAATCTAAGAACAGGAACTACTTCTCTTATTATACTTGGGTGTGAGTTTCCTTCCTGCACTGTAACTGTACCAAAGGTTTTTCAAAACTCTTTCCACTTGTACTAGGACAGCTCCCCAAGAGAGAGCAAAAATTAGAGCATTAGCATAGGGATTCTGCCACCGTACTATTTGGGTTCTCAGTGTAAGCTAAGAACACCATGTTAAAACTTCAGCAGACTTGTTCTGGGGTGTAATTTGAGTGTTTCACAACTGGCTCCTGACCACACGCAAACCCCTTTAAGTGCAACAGCATGCTTAATTGTAGCTGCCTAGTATGTCAGAAGCTAGACTGAGCACAACTAGTTGACTGCCAAAGTGATTATTTTGTAGTGTGGATGCTGGCCAGTGCCATTTAAGAACATTAGCTCTCTGATGACCTCTCATAACTCATGCCAAGAAAGGAGAGACATTCTCCCACTTGGAAAGAATTCAGGCTGTGGTACAGCTCATTGCACGTATAGGACAGTTGAATGTGCCCAGATGTCTCACCAGCACAGAGGAGCAGATGTGAAGCCTCTGTGGACACAGCAATCTCAGTATAATTTTAATCAAGAAATGGATGCAGCTGTGGATAACATTGTTGTGAAGACCTACCCTGTCACTCTTTTTCCTCTTAAAGGAGCTCCCAAAACAGAATCTTTATCTCAGATTAAGCTAACAGCTGTGGGGATTTGATAGCTCTCCTTCACCGTGCTACATCTCAAATACTACTTAATATCTTCACATTCATGTGGATTTACTCCAGAAACAATGCTAATAAAGCCTCAGTGCTGTCTCAGCACAACCTTAATAACCAAAAGAGCTGCAGCTGCAGTCATACGTCCAGTTCTGGCAGAAGACAAATAATTGCAAGCAGCCAGTACAGGCTGCACATCCCTGTTCCTATTAGAGGCTTCTGCTTTCTCTGGTCTGTGTGCTCAGCTATGCTACTCCAGACTTTGTGCTGCCAAAGCGATGCAGCTAAACATACAGTGTAAGCAGTACAGTATTAGGACAATATTTAATTAAGTAGTAAGTTTTTATTTTTTATTTCTTTAAAAATAGATTATTCTGACTGAACTGGGGATATGCAGTAATGCTAGCACATTTATAGGGAGAACTCCCACCAGCAGTGAATGCAGTGTTGAGCACCTTCAATGTCATACAGTCCAAGCTAGCATGGAATACGACTGGCAGAAAAAAGAGCAAGATAAAGTTGTTAAATCACTCAGACAAAAAGATAATAGTTGGCTGAGAAAAACAATGTTGTGTTGTAGAGGGGGGTTAGGTTCTGCTTCAAAAGGAGCTGAAATGCTGTAGATACAGCATGCTTGCTAGGTCATAACCAGTTATGCAGTCATACATCATTTAAGAATAAGAATAATTTAAGATAAATAGTTAGGAGAACAGTTCTACAAATCAGTTATTTTCCTTCCTTTTCTCTTTTATACTTTCTGTTCTTAAGACACTTACTTTTGTCTCTTCCGAAATATAAAGTTATCATAAAGGATACATTTTACTGCATGTCCAGAGACTTCAAAGAATAAAAAGGAGAAATACCATATCCAAGCAATATGGAGGAGTCAAAAAAAACCCCAACATTTAAATACAAAAGATAGTTAAATATATTAAAAAAAAAAAAGGCTTCAGAAAGCAGTACAATATAGACTGCAGCACAGACTAGTAATTTCTCTGGGATCTGAAGCAAAGAAATGTTTGCTAAAGAGTTCTGGAAGGAAACTGATAGTTTAAAAAATGTTTTTATGTAATGATTAATACTGACTCATTTATATGACTGAAGTGCACTGCACAAAGAAAGATTTTTGCCTACAATGAGTGATTAGGTAGCCCAGGTAACAGGTACTGGGATAAACAGTACATGTCCTTTAAGAGACTGTCCTGGTAGAAAACTGTTGACACTTGACAGCTGCTCAGTGCCTAATGTGAAATGAGCTCTTGGTTACAGTCTATTTCTAGCCCTCTGATTGTTTACAAAGTACTGGTATCACTGTGGCATCTTAACACCAAGAGAAGTTTAAAGCACACTAAGAATGGACAGGGAACAGCCAGTTCAGTTCTCTGCCCTGCCTTGCTTCGGGAGTAATTCAAGCTTCAAGTTACCGGTACAAATGCATCCAAATATGTTAGTATGATACGCTCCACTGTAGACATGATTGTTCCAGAACAACCTTGAGACATTGCTGTTGCCTGAGCTGTCTATGTAGTGGAGATTAAAAAAAATAAGATAAATAAGAAATTTAAATCTAAAAATTTGATAAATTACAGAAAAACAAACAACTATGTTACGTATGAAGGAAATACTCCCATGTCACATCTGGGCCATAGGAAGACTCCACTAATGGGCCAGAAAGATAGTTTTATCAGTTGCCACATATGTATGTCATACATATTCAACTTCCACTGAACTATTCTCTCTCTCTATATATTTTTAGAATGTTTACTCTCTATATATATTCAACAGAACTTATCAGCTGTGTAAGACATCTCTGTTAGTATTCCCCCACCAAAGTTCAAGAGCTTACCCAGTGTAGCTTCATATTCATTCTTTATAGCTGACAGCAAGGGCTTGTAGGTCTTGAAGTTGTCTATGAAGAATTCAAAGATCTCTCTGTAGGGCTGAGAGAAGAAAGAGAGCTTGAGGAAATAGTGGCACATTTCTCAGAATTCAGATCGTTGTTGTCTTACACAAACAACATGACGGTGAGAATAAGTATAAGAATACTTCTACTACATTGTATTTGGTCTCTCCATCTCTGGTCCACAGTCCCAAATTTGTCATGCACAGGTGGAATGACTTCCAATGCTGATAGACACCACAGCATGACAGAGAGAAGAGATTTTAGTGCCAAAGAAAAGCTTTAATTAAGTCTGTCAGAGCACAGCTCCAAAACAAAAATGCTGCTCTTCAGATAGAACTGACTAGAACTCAAGTTACGATATGGACAATTTTAAAGATATGTAACAAGATCCCATTGCTGATTTTGTTGCCTGTTTTGTCTACTTAAATGACAAGCTCTTCAAGGCAGCTAGTCTCTTGCTGTGCAGGTGCCGTCCTTCTCACCAGAGTAAATCTTGTTCAGAGAGGACAGTCACACTCCCACGTTGTATCTGGGTCTTGGGAAGACTTCACTAGCAATAGGTAATATTCTCACTGAGTGTTCCTCACTATTAAGCACAATTAAACACGTCTTGTAGGACAGTCAAAAATATTTTCAAAGCATAAGCACGTTTATGAAACCTGTTTTCTCTTGCCATTAGTCACTCTTTATTTCTCTCCATTCTCTTCCATATACCACTTTCTTTCCTCATCGCTACAGGATTCCCTTGGGAATGAGAATTTGAATTAATTCATGCAGAGAAAATCCAATTCAAACTTCCCACACTGTGTAAATGCTCTAATTGCAGGATATTACAAAAACAGGAGTACTCCTACTCAGTGTTTTGAATTGAAGTGGTTTTCAATAGGTATGTTCTCAAACACAAGGAGCCCCCAGGATCAGATACAGTAGAAACTACTAATTTGGGGGATCCTGATTATGCTTAGGCAAGAGCTGAAGGAGAGAGTCCATTCTTGTCACTTGCAGAAACCTGACTTCAAGAATAAGAATTTTACAGTGAAAATTTTGGAATCCACACACTTTATGGGTTTAGGCAGGAGTCTTCAGGAGTTCAGTGAGTAAATTGTTTCACACCCACTTTAGATTACTGTCTTTTTGACTACTTGGCCTTTGATTAGAAAATGGAACAGTTACAGAAAATGTGAAGTACGCTACCCAACAACGTGTAAACCCAACACATAAACTACAACACGAGATAGAAACTGCTTTCTGAGCAAGTTCTCTAACGTGAGCTGCAAACCCACTTATCCAATACTACTCAGAGGTGCATACTTTTCCTGTCTATTTTCTTTAGATGAGCAGTTTAAATAACCAATCTCAGAATGTTGTTTCAAGTCAACAGAATCTTGTGTCAGACCTGTAACCTCAGTTCCTGGGCGTTCCTTTGAGTCAGGTCAAGATATTGCAGTTCTTTCCTTAAGTAAGACTCCAGCTGCTCCAAGTAGCGTGGCTTTGGAATGGTAAGAAGGGCCTGTTTATTGCTGCAGAGACACAGGAAAAGAAAGGACACGTAACCTTGTGTCATGTACATAGGATTGGACTCATAATAAATCAGCTTGAGTACCTTGGTTTTCTTCCTACTGTGCATTGCTTCACAGAAGAACTTTTTTTTCTTTTTTTTTTCTTTTTTTTTTCTTTTTTTTTTTTTTTTAACTGTAGCACTTATTATATTCTCTCATGTAAGGAAAAATCATGAAATGTACAGTGGATGATTTAAACTTCCTCTACGGAGCAGGAGACTATTCAAGACATCCTGCTGTTACTATGGAAAGTATGCCTTCCCCTTCATGATACTTTTTGGTAGAAAAAGACAAGTGAGTTTTTCTCTGTGTCCGAAAAGAATAAATGCTAATTACGTAATTGGAAAGAAGTCAAGGAAAACAAGTATTTCAAAAAAGGTACTGATAACTTATTACATCTGCTGAGGTCCTAGGCCAACTGTCCCTTTGCTGGATGCCATCATGCCTAGTTCATTATTACATTAAAAACAGAATTAAAACTGAGAAGCCCAGCTATCCTTAACTGTACCCTGCACAGCTGTCCTGCAGGTCTGTCAGGGCCCTGAGTACACCAACAGGCTCTGCAGTGGCCTCCCCTACCCTAGGGGCTTGGAGCTGTGTGATGGCAGAGCTCTAACTGGGGATCAGGGGTTAGGAATAGGCTCAGGCGTGAGACAGACCTGTGAAAAGCTTCCTCGGGGGACACTTTGCTCAGTGGCTGTAACCCAGCTCAGACCCTGGATTCAGAATCCCTTGATTCTTGTCGGAGAAGCAGGAGCAACGCTGCATCTGCCACAAGGGAGCTTGGACCCCGGGGTGACAAGGCAACCAGCAACAGTGACCAACGGGACGTGAACAAGAGAAGCAGAGCAGGTCCCCTGATGGTCAGTGATCATCCTTCATGATCACCACAAGCATGATGAAGGCCCAGTGCCAAGCTTGGGATGTCAAGTCAGCAGGCCAGGTACAAGACAGATGTGGCTGCAACATGGCTCAAGCAAGAAACAGGCAAACGTGCCTAAGTGAAGGCTTCTCACAGCTTTTCTTATAGCACCTGATCACAGGTTACCCAGCTGTGCCATATCAGGACTTGTCTTGAGCCCAGGCACCCAAATGTCTAGGACTGGACAGGTTGTGGAGCCTGTTGGGGCAGTCAGAGCCCTGATAGGATCCTATGAAATGTAGGTCAGTGAATCATTAAATGATAGCATTTCTTGGTACGTTTATACTAAGCATGGCTGCTGTTACATAAATATTTGACATCTCCCATAGAGCTTCCAGTCAGGACCAACAATATTTTTTGTTATGCTCAAGCTTTGTGGAATATCCCAACCTCAGTATTCTCACTGGTGCTGGAAGAGACCCTACTCTGTAAATTCTTGGTTTTCAAGAACCGCTTCCAGCTATCCTGTGGATTAGCTGTGCTTACCTAGGCATCCTCTCCTCTGGGGCACAGCAGGGTTTATGGTTCTTTAGGACAGTCTGCCCTGATGCAAATGCAGGCCATGTGGACCAACGGCCTCTAGCAGAAAGCTGAAAAGACTAAAAAGAGAGAAAGGATTAGGTTCTAAGAGCACTACAAAGAGGACAAAGAGACAAAATTAGGTTGAAATACCCTTGATAATGTCTCACAATCAATACAACTGCCTAAGAGTATGTGGAACAGAAAGAAGAGGGGCATACCGAAACTCTCCTCAGCCAGGAGTGAGCACACTGAAATCCAAGTAAACTTTTTGTTCTTTGAAGTAATCATCTTCCCACACCAGTACAATTTTTTAAACACCTCTGCACGTCTCCTGGTGGCTGTGCTGCCCAGACTACATGATTATGGGAAAGTGTTCATCTCTTTGGGTAAAAAAGGGTTTCATGATCTGCACTGGGAAATTAAAGCATCACACAAATCAGAACCTTGCATTAATCCAGATGAAACCCAAAGAACAGGTTTGACTTCGGTCTTGTTTCCAGTAGGGAGCTTTGCAGTGGAGCGTGTCCCATAGCGAGGGTGTCTTGAGCAATGCTGACTCGTGTGGATTGTGAGTTTTAAATGCAGGTTGGTGAACCTGCACAAACAGCTGGATTTCCAGCAGTGTAAAACTTAATGAAGATGAGGTCTGAGGAGCAGATTCATCTCTGAGGAACAGTAAAAAGTGATAACTGAAATTTCTTTCAGAAACTAATTTCTGCCCTTAGTGGCACTAAGGGACACGGTCTACTGATGGGATTCAGTACAGGTTGATGGTCTTGAAGGTGTTTTCCAACCTACATGATTCTATGATATCTTCTGAAAGCAAAATCTTGTTAATCTTAGGAGTCTGTTAATTAATTTATCTCTTGGAATTACCTCAGTATTTCTTTTTTGGGAAAAAAAAAAAGGACATTTATGCTGGATTGCTCTATTTTATTAGGGCAAACAAACAATTAGTATGATGTAATAGTATAAATATAAATATAAATAAATAAATATAAATAGTATAAATACTTTCCTATTCTGCCTGTAAGCTTTAAAAGAAAATTAATGTGCCAACAGAAGTCTGAGGCCAGAGATGTCACTGTCAGAACCCAAACTTCAGACTGACTAAGCCTTGAAACAGTTAAATGTAAAGGCTCAGAAGCTTAAATGCCTGATTTTCACTGCAAGAAGCATGAGGATTATATTGGAGAAACAGTGGGATTCCAATCTATTGAGATTTGATTTTTTGTTTTGTCCAATGAGGAAAATGCTTAGAGAAGGTCCCAGCTCTAGGGAAAGAGTAATACTTAAAGTTCTTGTATTCCTGTAGCACTTACAGCTTGTCACAGAAGTAGCACATTCCCGAAATACAACCAAAATGCCAATGAGAAAAAAACAACTCCAAAATAAAAATGGAGGGGTTAAGGTCTGTAAAAGTCGTTATTGCTTTGTTGGTGTACGTGTTTCTGGGATTTATTTTTTCATAATTTGGGTATGCTTTTTCTCCATGCTGGTTTATTTTATTTACTCAGACTGATGCACACTGTGGAGCAGATGTTCCTGTTGGCTGTAAGATGCTTTTAGCCTGCAATTAAACAACTTGTGGTTTCTTTCTTTCCTTAGTTTAAACTATATGGGTCAAATTCTGGCTGCAGTATTTGGCATGTATGTCCACACAACTTGTTGCAGCCAAGAACGACATTTATATTCCTCTTCTTTTTCCTCCACCCTTAAAGACCCTGTAATTAATTCACGAGGATGACACCTGAATCTGAAATACAGGAGTTTGCATCATGACACAGCTTCCGCCCCTCCCTGCCCCCCTTCGCTCTCAATTAAGCAAAATATAAAGATAATTAAAATTTGCGTGACTCCCTAATAGCTTTGGATGATCCCTGGGCTTCCAGCAAGACTCCACAGCCCACTGTTGGGCGGGGGCTGGGTGTTTGGCTGGAATCCTTGAACTCACCGGGGCCTTGTGTTTCTTTGGCAGGACGGATTTCAGGCTGTTGGGGTGCATTTGGCAATTTGTGGTCTCACGGGGAGATCCGAGAGGGACCCTGGGCAACAGCCGGGAAGAACATGGAATATCTTAAAAAAAAAACACAGAATTAACTGAATACACAGCTGGAGACAGAATCTGGCTGCTGTGAACCTAAAACAAGCAGCAAATCGGTCCCTGGATGCGGTGCGGTTGGGGACAATCGGGGAAACGCCGCCCCTGAGCCGGGAGCGGGGCTCTGGGCCCCAAAATCGCCTCAGAGCCGGGCCGCGGGGCCGGCCCCGCGCTGTTTACAGCCGTTGCCATGGCAACGCCCGCCCCCCTCGCCCCTCAGGACCCCCGCCAGCCGCCATAGGTGCCCCAATCAGCGCCTGTTGAGGCTCTCCACTCGCAGCGGCACCGCCGCTGCCCGGTCCCGGCCCAGCGGGATGTGGGCACTGTGAAGAGGCCGGGAGCGGGGTGAGGCCGGCGGAACGGCGCCCCCCGCGCTCCCCGCCGGCGGCCGGAGCCGGGCCCTGCGTGGAGGCAGGAGGAGGGCGCCGGCAGCGGAGCGGCGGCCTCTCGGTGCGGCGCCGCCGCGGGGCACGCTGGGAAAGCGAGTCCTGGACGCCGCTGTTCTCCGCAGAGCACAGCGGAGCGCGGACACATTTCCCAGCGTGCAGCGCGCCGGGCAGCGAGGCGGCGCCTCGCGCGCGTTGCCTTTCGGGACTTGTAGTCCGCCCGAAAGCGGGAGGCGGCGGCGGGGGGAGCGGCACGGACTCGGCTTCCCGTCGGGCGCCGCGGCCCCATTGTGGCCACGCTCGCTCCCCATTGGCCGGCGGCGGGAGCCGGGCCTCGCTCCCCGCCCGCTGACACAAAGCGGATCCAAGATGGCGGAGGCGGGCGCGGGGAGCCTGCACGGGGGGGACGCGGCGGCGGCGGCGGGGCCGGGGCCGGGCCCGGCCGAGGAGCAGGAGCTGAGCCGGCGCCTCCGCCGCCTCTACCCCGCCGTCAACCAGGAGGAGACGCCGCTGCCGCGCTCCTGGAGCCCCAAGGACAAGTACAACTACATCGGCCTCTCGCAGGGCAACCTCCGCGTCCACTACAAAGGTGCCGGGGCTGGGCCGGGGGCGCCGCGGTGGGCCCGGAGCGCGGCCCCCGGGCAGGGCAGGGCCGGGCAGGGCCCCCCCGGGCCCCTCAGCGCCCTCCCCCCCCCCCCCAGCCCCACGGCAGGGGCTGGGGCCGGGCTGCAGCCCCCGGGGGGCGCCTTATGTAACGCTGCGCAGCGCCCTGCGGCCGGCCCGGCCCCCACACAGGGCCCGGCTGGGGGCTCGGGGGGTCCCCGGGGCTGGGGGCCCTCGGGTTGGTGCCCGTAGGGGCCGGGGCTCGCTGCTGGAGGCTGTTGTTCCTGCCCTGCCCGTACAGAGCCGGGCGTAGCCTTGGGTGCCGGGTTGGGAAATGGTGGCGGCGGGGCCCCTGTTGTGTAACGGAGCCGTTCGGTGTCGGGGCACTGCGGGTGGGGGCGTGCGGGGGTCGCGCAGCGCCTCGTTCAGCCCCATCGGGGGTGGGGGGGGGGAACAAAGGGGAAGGTGCAGCGCTGGAGGTGGGGGCAGTGCGGGATCGCACATCCTGAGCCTCTGGGCAGCACGCTTTGGATGTGGGGGGAAAGAGATCCCGGCCAGGATCAGCCAGCAGGGCTCTACAACAAAACGTGAGAGGGTTCAAAGCCCGCAGGGACTGAGATCTTTGTTCTTTCCCAGGTCACGGTAAAAACCACAAAGATGCTGCCTCAGTCAGGGCCACGCACCCCATACCCGCAGCTTGTGGCATTTATTACTTTGAGGTGAAGATCGTCAGCAAAGGTAGAGATGGGTGAGTACCTCAGCCCGGCCTGCTGGGCGGTGGCGCGGGTTTCACAGCCCTGCTGTGCTCAGGCCTTCCCTTCCCGAAGGGTTGGAGGTCAGGCAGCTCTTACCTGGGGCTAATGGGCGAACGCACGGTCAGATCGCTCTGGAGGCAGAGGCACTTGCACAGCTTCTTAATGCGCAGCTGGATGTGGGCAGTTATGCAAATGGAAGAGATTCTGGGTGCCTGGCACAGCTTGATTTATAACACTCTCTTCTTGCTAGCTAGGTCTGGTCACTCAGACACCTGGCAGTAAAAAGAAGCGCTGAGCTATCACAGAGATGGCCGGGGGACCTAGCCCTAGATGGAATTCATAATAGACAGAAAAAATGCACTTTTTCTAGTTCTCTTCTTTAGTAGGGGAACAAACAATCTTTCTTGGGGATGTTTCTGTTGAAATGTGGGTGGGCTTCAAATTTAGCACGTGTGTTGATGGGAAGGGGTAAGCACCACTGATCACGGAGAAATGCTCTGCCCAAACTCCCGATCGGGTGATGACACGCAGCTGTTTTCATTAGGCTGCCTCATGGGAAGAAAAATTTGGAAATCGGGATCTAACTAATGAGTGCAGGGTTCATGTTTGGATCACAGCTCCTGATGACTCAAAATTGGAGTGCAGAATAAGGGAGGGACCTGAAAATTAATGTTGGGCTGTCGGAGAGATGTTTGCATGGGGAAGAGCAGGAATAGTGCTGCGAGAGTGCTGGAAGGAGAACGTCTGAGGCTGTTTTTAAACATCCTGTATACATGGTGAAGGAAAAGGTCTTGGGGAGGGAGTGAGGGGTGTGTGCATGTAAGCTGGAATCTGTGAAACTGACATCATTTCTGGTGGAGGTCCTGAGGTTGGACTCGAGTTGTTTTCTCAGGATAGATTCCATTGTGACAGATCACAACTGTGGAGGCTTGGGAGACTGTGCTGGATCCAGAATGCCGAATAAAAGAATGTTTTTCCTGACCAAATATATAAATATATATTTTACAGTAATATTTAACGCTGTAGTCTGTTGTTGAGACTCTGTTTGCCATATCAGTCTATGCTATTTTGAGTGGAAGAACTGCAAAAGCAGCAAGTCCTACATTAGAAGCAGCTGTACCTTACTAAGCGGTACCTCAGTGACCTGACCTGGCAGCGAGTTCTGGATCTCACCCAGTCTCGTGGTCACTGTATTGGGCATTATTTCACCCAAAATTTGGCTGGATCAGGATGTCTCTTGTGGAGTTTCTTTAAAAGCCTATTCAGGATTTGGGGGAATGTGGGAATGCAGCAAAGGGGTATTTCTGACGGGATTTGGGCTTCTGCTGGTAGTGTAGATCAGTTCTTAATTACCGTAAAGGCATCAACGTGCTTTGTGTGCATGTCTTGTTTTTTTCCATTGCTAAAGGCTGAATATCACAGCTACAGCCACCCAGAAGGTAAAGCAGACCAGGAGAAGGTTCTGAGTGTAATTAATTAACACAATCCTGCAAGAATAACATTTGAACTGTGGCCTGTTTACAGGTCTTAGGGCAGGGCAGCAAACATTCCCACTAGAAGCCAAATCAGTCCTAATTTCGTACTGTTGCTGTCACTGTTGAATTGAGAAGTGACCTGCTTGTAAGGGGACTTGCAAAGGATCTTCAGTGGTGCTGCGTTTGGTGCAATAATTGCAATAATTACCAACTGTGGAAGGTTAGCTGTGTGTATGTGAATTCTGGGCTGGATGCTTCATGAATGCTGGGAAAAGCCCTTCTCTGTTCTTTCAGTTCTCTGACTTGGTGTTGAACTGCTCATCTGTTTCTGAAACCATGCACTTGATTAGTTCATGTAGCTGCTAAAATTAAAATTATCTCCGGTGTGCATCAAGGCAGATTTCAGAGGAAGTCACTTTATGAAAGGTCACTGAGCAGCACTTAGTCCTTGTTGCGTTCCAGGTCAACGTTATGGGGAGATGATGGAATTTGCTGCATGCTTCCTAAGATCAGTTTTGTCTTTTTTTTGTTGTCTGTAATCCCAATTACTTCAGAAACAGTCTGGACGATATGGAACTGTGTGTATTAATGTTATAGCAACATGAACACGAGATGTTGATAGCTACGGTCTGAAGGCAGTGCTGTGGTGAGCCATTGGAGAGCTTCACTTATGTCTTGGCCGCTCTGGTGCCTTGCTTTTCTTTTCCTGGTGGAGAGTGCTCCGATATTTATTGTTGTGGTTTTGGGGATTTGTAATTGTGACCTTATAGCTGCTGCCTGTCCCTTAAAGCTTGCTCTTGTGTGTCTCATTTTAACAGTTTGAAGGCAGCCCATTGGGGCCCCGTGTGTTCTGATGCCAAACCGTCAGCAACGTCTCTGTTCTTAGGAAGCTCTCCAGTGTTTATTACACCGTGGTGGCTTCAGTTTAAAGGAATTAAAGGCCAGAAATCTAAAGAAGGGGTTGGAGGGAATGAAAGGAAGTTTCCAAGTGGCATAAGTGGTGAGGCCTGTCCCTAGGAACTTCACTGGAAGCCTCTGAGTGAGGGGAGAGCAAGAAGGATCTTCCTGAGCTCATTTTCAGAATGGGCTTTTCAGGTGTAAAGTCTCTGCTTGGTACCTTGTTTTTTTGTGCTGCTTGGAGCAGTGAGGGGAAGGTTATGTGATGTTATACCCATTGTGTCTCTGCTGCTGGAGCTTGTGAAAGCTCTTCACATTTGGTTTAAAATCTGAGCAATCTGGTTGCTGAACAAGACTTACTCAAATACTTTGGTCGAATGAGTTTCAGAAAGTGTGCTTTCAGGAGTTACAATTGATTTTGCTCGAGGGCTTTTGCTCGGTAGCTCGAAGCTGTCTTTCAGTGCTAATAAATCTGTTAGCCTAATGCTGTGTGCCCTGCTCAGGTGCTGACAGTTGTTAATGCACAGCAGAAACTGAAGTTGCAGGTAAGAAACAGGATAGAAGTGACATTTACTGGCGGTGTAAGGACCCTGAAGCTCAGCAGATGACTTTGTTTTTATTTTTTCCTGATGAGATGTTGCCTCTGTAGGGCACGTTGTGGTACAGCAAGGGCTCCTGAACTGACATCAGACCTGGGCAGTTCTGCATAGGTGGAGTCGCTGAGGTGCAGAGCAAGCTGAGAAACTTCTCCCATCGGTTGTTTTCATGGGGTGAAGGTGATCTAAGTGAAGTGTGCTGTGGTTCCTTCCTTTGTTTCCTCCCCACCTCACTGCATCCTTGCTGCAAAATAAAAGCCCCCCCAGCCCTGCTGCTTTTCAGGCAGATCCCTTACCTGCTCGCTTTTGCAAACCCCAGTCCCAGCACGAGGGAAGAGGGAGGGACTGCGGCAGCGCAGACACCGGTTGCTTCAACCTGCCATGGCTCTGCAGCCACAGCTGGCAAAAAAAAAAAGCTGCTTTTGTGTTGTCTTTCTCCCTTGCCCTTTAAGTTTAAGGCACCTGCTCCGTAAAGGTGGTTTTGTTAATGAAGCAAATGGAGATGTTTACAACAACTTGCCCTTTACCATCTCTGGACTTTTCTGCCTCGGCACTGCTAAAATCTAGCTTGCTTTCCTGGCTGGTCTTTCAAAGCAAATTAGCAGCATGCGAAAAGTCCGTTTGGTGCACTTAAACTTTTAAGATTCATCAGCTCTTCTTAGCTTTGTGTTTTCCCCTGCTCATGCTGAGATACAGCCACTGCCTTTCCAGTTAAAGATGGTTGAGACTCACCTTTAGCTGAACAGCAGTCATTTCTCATCCTGTTGGTTTTAGCCTTTACTGATGCGGCATCGCCTTTATTTACTGTTTCCTTTCCCTGGGAGAGGGGAAGCTGCCAGACTACCATTGATAAACTGGTCCTGTCCTTCGTGTAAAAAAATCAGATCTCCCAGTAGGTCGGCCTGTTGGTTGTGATACCGTTTGGGGAGGTGCTTCTTATCCTTGGAGAGTAGAGCTGAGTTCAGCTTACGCTCCCTACCAGCAGTTGCAGCCCTCTTCTCGCCTCCTTGTCTGCAGTGAGCAGGCAGGGAGTGGTTCCACCAGGCTTTACCACGATACAGGGGAAAACCCTGGGCTCTGCCCTGCCACTCGCCTCGTTTCCGTGCCTTCCCTCGTGCTCGCAATCTGTTACCCAGTTTTGTGGGGAGCTGGTTCAAGGAGATAGCTGGTTGAAAACTGGCCACGGCAAAATAATTAGAATGATTTAACCTGCTGACATCAGTGCCAGAAATTGCTGTTTTTTTTTCCCTTCCATAAGGACTGCTCCTCAGGGCTCTGCTCTCAGACACAGGTTAAAGGAGAGACAGTCAGGAGTTGGGCTGAGCTGGGGAAGAGAAGGATTGTAGCCCTCCTGTAGTTCAATTCAACCTCTTGTTGGATGGTTTTCTCTTAAGGCTTGCTGGGGATTTAATTTTTTGAGCCCTTGTGTTTGTTGCTTGATGGGATCAACAGGACGAGAGGCAGTGGTTACAAGGTGCAGCAAGCTGAGCGCCAGCTGGGCACAAGAGAATTTTCCCTGTGCAAATGGTTCAGTGATGCTGGGACGTGGTGCATCTGGAGGGGCTGTGCCATCTCCATCTCCACGGCTTCCCTGGCCAGACCCCGGGCTGCTGGATGGGAGTTTGCTGTGCTCTGGGAAGGAGGATGGAGGAGGAGGAGGGTCCCGCGGTCCCTTCTGCTCCAGCCCTCTCGGTGGCTCCACAAGTGGCTCCCTTCCAGCATTCTTTGAACAGTCCTGCAGAAACGGCCGTGCCCCTTGTGTTCCTGAGCTGCCACAAATAACTCCTGCTTTTATCACGGTGGCTCAACCTCAGCTATATTTGAAGGTGCTGGACTTTCACGCTCCCTCTGTGTGCAGCGTGTTTGTGCGCCGCTGGTTCGTCAGCGCACCTTCCCCAGTCGGATGTTCCCCCCTTGGTAAACAGGAGCGGTGCCTGTAAGACTCATCAGGGTAGGGCAGCCAGCCCGTGACTTGGAGGCTTTTGTGACTCAGAAGGGCAATTTGGCTTTGTTAGCCTCTTTAACAGGGGCAAGGTGAGTTGTCTCCTGGGCGGCCGTGCTTGTTCCCGACTGATGTTTCTTTTTCATGACCTGTTTTAGCTCCTGGAGGCAGATTCTGAGCGTGCACAGGTGCCTGGGCAAAGTCCGCTGTCCTGCAGCCTTTCCTCTGGTCCTCAGAGTGGCATTTTGCTGCTGACAGCTCTCTCCTGGCCATGTCTGGTTTGGGACAGCAGCTCGGTTGCGGGTGCCTTGGTGTGCTGGAGCTCTGTGATGAGTCTCACTCATCTCACTGGGGCTCTTCCGTGAGCTGGCCTCAGGAAGGCTGCTGAAAGACCTGCCCTAGCTTTTCCTGGTGCCATGATTTCTTCGTTAACTTCCCCTTTTCTTCCTGCCAGCACTAAGGCAATGAGTTGGATCGGGTGAACCATCTTTTTTGCTTGGTTGGTTTTTGGCTTGATCAGTTCCTTGGAGCAGTGCTTCCTATAAACGGGGGAGAGGAGGCCAGAAAGGGGGCAGAAGAGGGAGGGAGGGAGGATGTGGGCAGCAGCGAGTGTCAGGATTTCTCTTCCAGCCCCCCTTGAGCTGCATTACACCGCCAGAGATGCTGGCCAGTGCTCGCTTCCATCTCGGGCATTTTTCTTTAGAGAAGGAGGAAAGAGTACTTGGAGGAGAGAGGCACGAGAGCTAATCTAGCTTGGGCCATAACAGTTTATTTAAAATCTTTCTTTAGCTTTCTTACACAAGTGTGCCATGTCCCAGCCTTAAAAATAGCTTAGCTTCACCCCGACTGAGAAAGAAAAATAAAGGTCACATGTTTGGGTTGTTGAGCAGCCTTTACACGAGTAAGGAGTGATCTGCCCATCTTCCTTGCTTACGTTTCTCCCTGCCAACTTTCCATTCCTCCCCAGCGTATGGTGAGTGTGATTGCTGTCTGAGAAGCCTCGCGCTGGCGTGCTCTAATGGTTTCCAGATGCTGATAGAGCTCTGTCCACGTCGTGCCCTGACGTCAGGGCCTCTGATGGCATGGTTGTCTTTGTTCATCCCTCAGCTGGCAGCGCCGTGACCACCTCCTAACAAAACGTGGCTGTAACGAGGGCTGAGGAATGTCCTGTAGCAAGCGAGGGTTTCTGGTGTCTGCACACACCGAGTGTTCCCTTCTTTATATCTGATAAGCTTGTAAATAATTGATTTCCTCCTCTTTTTTTTTTATTTTCCTCCCTCGTTTCCAAGAATCCAAACTTGGCACCAGGAGAGGGGGTGGTTCTGTTTGCAGGTATCTCTGCTTGTTTAAATTGACACTGTTCTTCAGACGCTCGTTTAAACAAACCAACACATAAATAAATAGCCCCAACCAGATTCAGTAAACACTTCTCACCTTGTTCACATTTGCAAACAGTCTTGTCCAAGCACGTCTTGCTTGCTCAGCTACTGACAGGCCGAGCAGTATTCTGCTAAACCCTTGGTGCTCTGACGTGTGGAGACACTTCAGTTCTCTTTGGAGGTTTTGCATCGATTGATGAGATCTCATATCGCCTCTCAGTTTATGTCACTCTGCTAAATTCTTGTGGAAGGGGGTAATCTTGAGAGCAGCATCTCAGATGTAAAGCAAGTCGTGAGATCAAAATCTCCCATTTGCAGTTGATAACTTGCCATTGCATTAAAAAACAACAACGATGGAGTAGCAACTGAAACACGGTGCTTCATAGGGGTGTCATGGGCTTTACCATTGCAATGGTAGAATACCAATTCCTCATTAAAACAGCTTAGGAAGTAAGGAGACGAAGTGGAAGTAGTGATGGTGATACGTGACTTAATCACTTGTGATGTGTGTGTTTAGGTCTGAAATCTCAGATACTTTTTATATTTCATGCTGTGATAACTTCTATTGATTTTTTGTGTGTGTCCAGCTACAGTCGCGAAATTTTGTGCAGTAAAGAAGAAGAGTTTGAGGAAAAGTTCTCCTCTTTTTCCCTTCCCTCTCGCCCTCTGCTGTTTCTGAATATCTGTTGTAAAAAATGTAGAGAGATGGCAAAAGTAAATTCTAACAAAATAAACTGGGTATCTTTAGAATATGTGTAAAACATTATGCTGCGATTTTCCAGTGTATGTTTACACCTAATAAATCAAATTATAGGATAATGGGAGCTGGGTGTTCAAATGTTTCTAGGATTATGCATCTAGGCAATTCTCTGTTTAATAATTAAATTGTACAAGTTGCTTAACTTTAATAGAGGGGAGTTTTTTTGCCACCATTTATGAAGCTATCAGGTGATGAACCAGTGAAGAATTTATCATCTTCTGTGAAGCTTGACTGTTTCTTCAGCTCTGTTACTGGCTCTGTAAAGTAGGTTTGTGTTAACAACATTATAGTGACTACTGCCAAATTAATTTTCCTAATTGCTTCTCTTGCAGTGGGCTTTACAGTGTACTTGTGGTGTAAGGCGAGATCTCAGTTTGCATGCTATAGTTGCAGTGCCAGAGATAGATCTTCCTTCTTGTTGTATGGGTTCTTCTTTCCACTTGGAGACTTTTGTTCTTTGTATGTTGACAATTCCACCACAAGGATCTGTGAACTCAGTGTGTGGTGCTCTTCTGGTGCTCTGCCTAACTTTGGTTTTTTTTGTTTGTTTGTTTCCCCCCCACACTGTTTCAAGAAGTATTCTTATTTCATAGGTACATATGTCAAAACTTGGTGGGTTTTTATGTAATACATTTTCCATGTAACTAAAATATAGTTCTTAAATGTTGTGGACTTGTCGTTTTTTTGGAATTTTGTGAAGATTTGTGTTAGCAAATTAATACTCCTTTCGTAAGAATTGTTGCTGTCCCTTTTCTGATCAAAGCCTAAGACAAAAAAATCAGTGTATGAGGATGACGGAATACCACTTAAGAGAAGCAACTACTTGGCAGCAGAGCGCGTTCTGATTTGGGTCTTACTTTTACACTGTTCCTGCTGTCTTAGAGGAGAACACAGGAATTCAGGCTGCTGTTTGAAGCTGGCTTTCTGTTACGATGGCCTGAAATGCAAGATGAGTTTCCACCGTGGGAGTTGTAGCCTTCCTATGGCTTGCCCTGTTTTGGATGCCTTTCTGTTAGGTGTTTGTGGTATCTCTGGTGCCTGTCTCTACGTTTTCTAGACTTTGTTCATGCCAGGAAAAAGTGGTCAGTTGCTTAGACTGGCAGTCAAACACTCGGAAGTCCATTTAGTCATGGAAACATGTTTAACTTCTCTAATAGGTCGGATAAAAAGTGTCAGCAACACTGAGCAGTGTGTTTGGAAGAGAGCTTCACTAATCAGCAGGGCAAACGGAACAAAAATCTTACTTATTCAATTGGGTGTAACCAGAATTAAATAATCGGAGAATTATTAGCAGAAATGCTTTGTCCTGCTCCCAGCCCAGATGCAGCATTTGCCACTGATGTGGCTTATGTGAAATGTGTTGAATAGCAGCTGACTTAGGGAACGAGGCAGCTGTCAAGAGAAGAAGTCTAAAGTTGGAAAACTGATTTGGTGGGACACCTTAGCTTCAGATGCAGTTGGTTACAGCCACTGTATGTTGCAGGATTTGGGGTCGTTTTGGAGGTGACAGTGCTTGTGCTGGCAAGTGGAGGTTATTCTGGGCAGATCCAAACGGTGGTTTCAGCCTGGGAAGGCTGATGTTATGCCTTTTCCTTCTCAAATGAAGCTCAAGTCAAGTCTTCATCTCTGATCTTTATTTTCTGTCCTTGAGTATTCCTGCATACATTGCTCATCTGCATGATCCCCTCCCTGATGGTAACTCACAGAAAAGGAGTGAGTTTGACCTCTCCTACAGCTAACGTACCAGTTGAACGTGATACTGAAATTGGAAGGGAGCTCACAATCTGATACTTTGGTCTACTTTAAAAAAAAGTCTATCTTCCTCTCTCTGTAGCTCTGTCAGTGTTTACTCATAAATGGACTGTGAAGATGATATGTTACTGGATTACTGACTCTCCTTTTGTTCTGTTCACTCACCTTCTCTTCAATGTACACTGGGTTTTACAGCTGCTCTGTCTTTCAGAGTGATGTGCCATGGACTCTTCCAGCCTCAGGATACTTGTGGCCGTTTTTAATGAGCTCCTAAGATTTTTTTTCTTGATTCTACCTACTTCTTTTCAGCCTTGCATTATTTGTGTTTGCTGACCTCTGCTTGGGGAATTGGGATTCTTTCGGGAGCCAGTCAGGGCTATTTCTGAAGCAGTGCCACAGAGCTGTACAATACCCACAAATAAAACCAGAGCCGCTTCCACTTCCAAGATTCATTATGGTGTAGTTCCAAAATATTTATTGTTAGACCATGGAGTTGGAATCCAATAATTTTGTACCATCGGTAATTTTTTTCTTTTTTAAACAGATGCAATTTGTTAGTGCCTAAGAATACCAGGCTTCTTAGCCCCATCACAACTGGGACAATGTGAAGTTTCAGATGGAAATTGATACGGGTTACCAGTTCTTTCCACTATTCAAATCTCTTGTGAAGTCAGAGCCCACCTCAGACAAAACGAACGGCAGCTCAAAGCTTTGCACAAGAAACTGTGAAAGTCTCTGAAATGCCGTCAGTGTGATGAGGTGTGTTATTCATCTCTAATTTAGTAAATTAACTTGATTATTTTAGGCTTAACTGCATGTGTGCTGAAAGAGTGGGCTCCAGGAGAGCTGGGCAGGATTCCTACCAGGTAGTTGTGGTTGGTATTTATGAAAGAATAGAAGAGATTGCAGGATGCAGTAAACCCTTGAATCACACTCATCTCTGAATGAGAGAAACATCCCTTGTTTAACCTGTGGCTCAGCTGGGTTGCTTGCTCCTGGGTGATTCACGTAATAAAACACCAGTGCCAGGAATTTCTGCCACGTGACAGCAGGATTGTTACCTCACTGACCAGGGAACTACCACTTTGCTGACAGTCATGGCCTACAAAACAATTCAGGTAATGTCTGGTTTTGACTCACCTGAAGTTTGGGCTTCGGTGTACCTCAGCACCTACACTAAAGCACGTTTTAAGGAGAGACCGCTGTGTGGGTGCACTGTTGGCACAATAAACAGGTTCTAGGCCCCTGTTTTTCCACCTTTGTCTCCCCACTTTCAGGTGGGGTAAATCTCATTTGCCTTGTGTGTAGGCTTCACCAGCACCTGGAAGAGGAGTGGCTGGGATTGTTTCACCATCCTGACTTGGTACCATTCCAGAGATTAAGAAATAAATAAAGAGGAAGTGTCACATCCTTCTTTTCAGGGAAGAGTCAGAACTAGCATTTGAGATGAGGAGTGTTTTCATGTCTCTTGGAGAAAGGCTTTCTGAGGAAAGAAACCCTTCCTCTGTATAAAGTATGCTGCCTAGTCCAGCTACAGCCACACACTAATTGCTTTCTTCCTCCTTTTGACTCACCCTTATTTTGCATGTAGGAATGCCTCCTAAGTGCTGGGTGCTTTCCAAGCGTTCAAGGGAGATGTTCTTTGCTCCTGGGATTCTTCAAACTGAAAAATATCAAGTAGGGGTATGCATGAATTCTGCTGCTGTTGCTGTGTTCCTCTTCCTTCTGACTACCTAGTGAGTTCTCCATTCCTGCACTTGAGAAGCTGAACAGATTGAAGTGCTGGAATTTCAGCATGAGTTACTTGCTGTCAAAGAACAGGTCTGTTCTTAGCTCTTCTGCTGGGCTCATAAGCATTTTTGTGGGTTGCTTGCACAAAGCAGCTTTATGCTAGCCAAAAAACCTTTTCTTATGTTGGCTGTTTGGCAGGTTGTCTCAGTATCATGCGTATTCCAGAGAAACATCTTTTGGCTCAAGGAATTGCTTGTTATAGGATCCTAGAATGGTTTGGGGTGGAAGGGACCTTAAAGACCATCCACTTTCATCTCCCCTGCCATAGGCAGGGATGCCACCCACTAGATCAGGTTGCCCAGGGCCTCATCCAACCTGGTCTTGAACACCTCCAGGGATGGGGCATCCATAGCTTCTCTGGCCAGCCTGTGCCACTGCCTCACCACCCTCTGAGTGAAGAATTTCCTCCTAACCTCTAAGCAAAATCTCCTGTCTTAGTTTAAAACCATTCACCCTTATCCTATCAATTTCTGCCCAAGCAAAAAGTTGCTTTCCATCTTTTTTTTATGAGTCCTTTTGAAGTATTGAAAGGCTGCAATGAGCTCTCCCCAGAGCCTTTTCCAGGCTGAACATCCCCACCTCTCTCAGCCTTTCCTCATAGAAGAGCTCTCTGGTCATCTTTGTGGTCCTCCTCTGGAACCACTAACAGACCCACCTCCTTCTTGTGCTGGGGCCTCACAAGGGCAGAGCAGAGGGGGACAATCCCCTCCCTGCCCTGCTGCCCACTCCTTTTTTAATGCAGCCCAGGATGCAGTTGGCCTTCTGGGCTGCGAGCACACACTGCTGGCTCATGTCAAGCTTTTTGCCCACCAGAACCCCCAAGTCCTTCTCTGCAGGGCTGCTCTCAATGAGTTCTTCTCCCAGCCTGTCCTCACGTCTGGGATTGCCCCAGCCCAGGTGCAGCACCTTGCACTTGGCCTTGTTGAACCTCAATAGGGTGGGCCCAATTCTCTCTCTAATGTATGCATACCTTAAAAATAAAGATTCAAAATATCTAATGCTTAATCCAAACTGCAACTGGTTGCAAAGACCATATCTTTTGAGGACCTCTGGCAGCGAACATCACAGCATGCAAAGTCCTTGCATCTCAGCCATATTCCAAGTGTAGCTTGGCAGGGTCTGTATTTCTCAGCTCCCTCTGATTGCCTTTTATCTGGTGTGTCAGATGAGCGGGGTGGGTGGTGTGACTGGAAGGAGGTGCGATGCCGTATGCAGCCTGGATCTGAGCTTTCCTGGGGGCTGCCTCGTGAGCGCAAAGCTGTAGAAGAGGTTGTCACCTCCTTACCATCTTGAGGCCCACATGTCAGGCACTGTTGCTCACCGAATCTGTGCTTCACTTGGCCGGTGCTATCCAGCATGTGAAATTCTGGAGTGAGGAAGAGTGGTCCTGCTACAGGTAAGAGAAGTTTAAGTGGCAGATCCTGATTCTGCATCAGCCTTCTCCACCTTCTGCCCACTAGCTGGTGTGGATGTCAGGACAAGCAGAAGCGGACAGGTAGGCTGCTGGGTGTGCAGCAGGCATGGATGGGTGCAGGTTCTGTGCTGGGGATGCAAAGCAGGGTTACACAGTAAAGGCAGCTCACTCCTGGCCTAGGGAGATAGAGGCTTGAAGTAGGAGATGTGGAATAGAATAGTTCTGTTGGAAGGGGCCCTTGTAGATGATTGACTCCAGCAGCCTGACCTCTTCAGGGCTAACCAGAAGTTAAAGCATGTTGATAAAGGCATTATCCAAATGCCTCTTGAACACTGAGAGGCATGGGGCAGGGCTTAGGGTAGGGGTTATTAAGCTGGGATTTAGATCTGGGTAAATTACAGCCATTTGAATATTTTTGCAGTCTGTCCTTAGGGATCTAGAAACTAGCATCCCGTGCGTTGTCACAGCGTTATCATAACATGTCTGCACCTGACTAGGAGCACCCAGAAAAATTGTCACCTCCTGTGTAGCTATTTGTGTGTGAATTGATGAGGCAGTAGTCACAGAAGTGATGCTGAAATGCTGTTATGGTGGGTCAGCATGCTAACGTGGCCTTCTAATAATTGGGTAAATGAAAATATGTTCTTGGTCTTTTGCCCCTTCGGACGTTTATCCATATCGTATATGTTCAGTGTGCTTATGTTGGATTATGAGAGGCCGCCTTTGTGTTACAAAAACTTTTGCAGCCAGAACTTCTGTTACTGTGTTTGTTTATGCCTTTATGTGCCTTTTCTGGTGCTGCAAGAATTGATATCAATCTCAGTGCATCATTTTACGGTGCCTTGGGGTCACTGCCGTGGATGCTGCATGTATCAGCAGGAGTCCTCCAGTGATGCCCGGCTACTGGCCATCGATTGCATGTCAGATGAAGGCTTGTCCTTGCGGTGTGCTTGTGCAGTGGGACACAGATGGCCAATTTGCGTCCAGAGAGTGCATCCAGTTGGCTGAAAAGTTAACTTTTGGTCTGTCAGACTTCACGATGTAGAGCAAAACTCAGGGTTTAGGGAAACACTCAAGTTACTCATTGTTATGATCTATCAGTCCATGATAACCCAAAGTCTACGTGTCAGAAAGTTAAAACCTTTTCATTTAAATCATTTTTAGAAAATTAATGGAAATTATATGGTACGATCACTGCTAAAATTCTTAATTGAATCAGCTGGTGCCATAACGGTGGAGTGTGCGGCTCATCCAGCCTGTCTGAATCTTAAAAAGCAGCTGGCATCCACTGGGCAGGGCTGAGGTGCAGCAGAATTTGGAAAGAATTTGGTGCTATGGTAACTGCCTAGGTTGCTGATAAGGGGAGACAAAACTGTTCTTCTGATTGAATCACAGGCATGTGTCTGCGTTTATTTTTGTCGGTCTTTCTGCTCTATTTGGAATTGATCGGCTGATTATGTATTGCAGCATTTTTTGATGCTTCTGACTGGCGTGGGGGGGAGTTCCAGGTATTCAGTGTTCACCACTGAGAAGATGGTTTTAGGATCTCTCTTTTTGCCTGGCTTTTTTGCTATAGCTAAGGTAGATTTCTCATTTGGGATCAATAATAGATTTAAATGTATCATTCCCCCCAAACTTCCCATAAAGTATTTTTTCGTGTTTGAAAGTCAGTGCTGTTGTGTCCTTATGTTCTGCCTTTACCACTGTATCAGTGCTTCCCTAGCTGTGCATCCCCTTCTAGGAGACTCTTTTTGGACCCTCAAAAAAGGGACTGCAGTTGATGAATATCCCATATGCGGTCTGTCCACACCTGAAACCTCCAAAACTGGAAATGATGATGTAGGGCAGCCTCTGTGGAGATTTATGTTATTTATGTTATACTGAATGCTGTAACGTACAAAAAACAAAGGACCAGCAGAGGCATGCTGTGTATGATACTGAAACTAACACCATCACATGGCAAAGCTGCACGAGAGGAGACACAGTGAGCAGTTTTATGGTGTTTCACCTTCAGCTCAGCCAAATAAATCAGGATGTAAGGCACGTTCTGAATACCAAGAGGCGTGCCCCTGCCCATTGAACAGAATTTGGAAGTCACCCGCAAATGCAATAAATTTTGGGTTTGCTGATGTGAGCAGGTGAAGGCAGGGAGAATTGTTCTGCTGACGTAACCGAGCTGTCTGCTCCTCAACAGGTTTTTGCAGAGTGTTTCCAGGCCTGCCAGAGGCACGGCTAAGCACTCTGTTATTAATGGTCCAGGCTTAGGTGGTGCCTTTACTGTGTGTTCAAACAATTTGGGACCTTGAACTCTGAATCACAGCCCATCTGAGGCTTGAACAATTGGCAAAGGTGGCACTTCTCGCTGCTCTCTGAAGCAACATAAAGCTGGAATGCAATTTTAGCTGTGGACTATGGTCCTCGCTTCTAGCACGCAGTCGAAGATATCAAAACAGCAAAACCCACTGTGCAGCAAGGAAAATGTGGTAGTAGCAGAGGTTTCCAGGCTCAGCAGGAGCAAGAAAATTGAAATGCTAACAAACATGCTGTCTTATCTGCCAGTGCTCTAAGGAGGTGGGCGAGGAAAAGCTAGAGAGCACCTTGCAGATATAAGGAGAAATCTTCCATATTGTGCCTGGCAGGCTGTAAACACATCTTTAAAATGTATTTATTTTTCTCTGTAGAGATCATGTGTATGTCACGTAGGGGTGTGAGACTAAATTTTTAGATGCTATAAATGACTGATTCAAAGAGGTTAGTCAGGGAACTCATGGGAGAGGATGTAACTTCTGACTCATGCTCTAAGCTGTGGAGAATTTTTTATTTTTTTAAACTGTTTATAAATTCCTCTGCAGCATTGACCATAAATACTCATGGTTAGTGTCCTTTGAGAAGTACTGTAAAAAGGCCCCTAAACCTTAACACTTCAGAGTTCCTCCAAAAAAAAAAAAAAATCCGCAGCCAACAAATGCTGTATAAATTAAGGAAGCTTGTTTAAGAAAAGTTAATAAAAAGATGGAATCAGAAAAGTAAAATGCTTTCAGATGGTATAGGGACTGTTTAAGTAGACATCGTACTGGAGGATGGGTATGGACTGTTGGAGGGATTCAAAATGACATGACAGCTGACATAATCAGACGCGAGGGTGAGGGAGGATAGGGATACACCCTCCAAAATTTGAAGTTCTATTAGATGAGAAAAATTGAACGAAGTGTAAAAACGCAGTATAAGTGTAAAAACACAGTAAGGATCCACGGATGTCTGACTCAAGGTTTGAAATATTAAATAATGTTTTTCCTTCCCAAAACATCAGGTACAGGAAACAATTGGAGAGCCTGTAAGAACAATAGATGATTCAGGAGAGTTTTTTATGAAGGGTTTTTAGAAGGTATGGTCATGACAGAAAACCAAATTGTTTTGCACATGTGTTCATTGTGGAGGAATGTTTAGAGGCTCCCAAATGCCATTCTTTGCTTTTAAAGGATTATCTGGTTATCTGGTCTTCATTGGAGAGTTCTAAAGAATGAAATAGTGACGCCATTAACCACGGAGCCTGATGTTTAAAAAGACTTGATGCCAGAGGAGTAAGCAATCTGTACTTTTTTATAGGGATCCTGAGGAGTGACATTGCATAGTGCTTTCTCTTAAAGTCTATTCTATCCTTGAGATCTCCTTGAGATCAGAGCAGATCCTTCCTCGTTGCTTTTCTTCAAGGGAGCACTAGGTTCAGAGAGCCAAAGAGCTGAAGGGCCTGTGGCAATGTGCCAGGCAGGAGTCACTGTGGGATTTTTTGTTTGTGAGTTCGGGGTTGTTTCGTAGATTCTTCAGGAACCAGTTCTTCCTGGGCGATCCATTCCCTTTGATGACTAGGGAGGAAGCTGGGGTCAGTTGGTGTCATCAGACCGGGACTTGGCTCGCGGTGTACGTGTGTGCCACAGAAAGTTCCGCCATGTCTCAGCTTACTTGATATCTTGTGTTACACTCTTCCAGACAGGAATTTGCTGCCTGTCAGCAGAACCGTCTTGAAGTCAAAGTATTGTTGACTAATTTAGTTGGAAGGGATCTCTGTAGGTCTTCTAGTTCAGCTCCCTATCGATGGTAGATCAGGTTCTTCAGGACAACATGATATCGAGTTGTTGATCCTCTCTGCAGGTGGACATTCAGTAGCTTTTATTGGCCCTTCTTCCAGTGTCCGATCACACTCATAGTTAAAATCATTGTAGTAATATTGAATGGGAGTTTTCTTTATGACTCGTGTCTGTTCTCATAATTTTGGGGTGTGTTTGTGAGAAGTTTGGTTCCACCTTCCTTGTGACGTGCCATTAGGTAGCTGTAGAAGGCAGTAAGATCTCGCCTTCATCTTTTGTTTTTCAGACTGAACAAACACGTCTGTAAGTTGTGTGGCTTGAGCCCCGTGTCTTGGTCATCTCTCCTGCACTCCCTCCAGTTTGTCACCATCTTTCTCGTACTGGGGAGCCCAAAGCTGAACATGATACTGACAGGCACTAAGGGGAGCAGATCCCTCCCAGTGACTCACAGGCAGCACTCCGTGATGCAGCCTGGCATGTGGTTGTTTGGAGTACTTCTTTATCGTACAATTTAATCACGTTGGTCCTCTGCCACTTCCTGCCCGTCACCACTCGTTCTTGGCTTCCCTGATTCTCTCTGTCAGGTCATAGGTATTTGTTCAGAGCCTGTAATACGACATCTTTACCTCATGGCTGCGTACCTGCGAGCATTTTTCTTACCCTCAGTCTGTTATCTGTGAGGTTAGTTGTCTGTGAGGTGATTTTAGACCAAAATAATTTATTTAAGATCTTCTGGTGAAGGACCTCATCAAAACACCTCTGGGGTCCGACAGTATTTATTTGCCTACGGTGCTACAAATTTTTTCCATGTCCTTTCCATGGTAGTTGTTGGTGCTCGAAGGTCCTCTTCACACCTTGTGTAGGGGTGTGTGGCAGGTCATATTTCCTACCAAAACAGGGAAATGGACACCAGCAGCTGATCTTAATGCATAAAAAGCTGAACACTTTTGGACCAAACAGAGTCTTCCCATTTGGACTCTGCACGAAGGTGCAAGCAGTTGTGGCATCCCTCCTCAGATGAAACAGTTTTTTTGTTTTGTTTTGTTTATACTGAGGTGCTGAGGAGTAGATAGTCTAGAGAATAGGTTCTTTGCAAATTTAGCTTTTGGGATGAATGCCTGAATGTCTTGTCACTGCCCAGTCCATGTGTATTTTGAAGCAGTGATGATCTTTACCATTGAGCTTTCTACTTCAGGACATATTGCAGACTGTGCAGGGCTTAATTTCATATAAACCCTTCCCACTTCACTCTTCCGTGGTATCTTGTCTTGCCACTCTGGCGTGTGGCAGTGTAAACCTTTGGGAAGTCTTTTGCTAGGCTGTATCTTGGCACCCTGAAATCCTTTCTCAGAGGTAGTGCGTGCCCAGGCAGATGCCAGCTGACTTTTGGCTGCCGTTTCCCTTAGTGCAGGTGAAATATTCCCTGTTCGAGCTGGCAGAGCTTGTTAATCTGTGGTAGGGAAAGGGATGCCCTTGAGCTCCTTCCATCATGACCAAGCACGACGAGGATTATCTTGGGGGTGCAGCAACTCTGATCTAAAAGCTCAGGGCTGCTCTCTGGCTGTTCTACCTGTCCAGAGACTTGGAGCAGTGCAAAATACACCCACGGCCGTTGTTCCTTCAGGCACTGTGTCCAAGCTGTACTGCATTAGTGTTCGATGTTCTGTCTCAATGAGCAAAGTGCTTTGAGCTCTTCTTTTTGTAGACAGGCTCTAGGCTTTTAGCACTTCGGCAGAGAATATCAGATTTGCTACGTGATTATGTATACCCCAGATATTTTGGAAACCCTCACAAATCTCTTTTTATCCTCTAAATGAGAAATAGGAGATTCAGCCAAATGTCCTGGATTCTGTCCTCTGTGACTGGAGAGTTTCCAAGATAAACTTGTTTGCCCTAAATGCTGTCAGGAGGTTCAGATTTTTGCTCCCAAACTGTCTGCTGCCGAAGGCCTTTTGGGAATGTTTCTAGCCTCAGGGGTTGTCTTACTATTTCTTTTATTGAAAAGTAACACTTTTCTTTGTTTTTATAATTATAAAACTTTTATGTGGTGAGAAATGAAGGACCTGGACTGGCATTCTTGATAGCAGGTGGCTGTTAGATTGGCATAGCCCTGTTTGTCAGAGCTCACTTGGAGAACTTGGACTTGAGGAATCCCAGACTTGTGTAGGAAAACATTGAGCTGGGCGATGGGAAGATGCAATTCCACCAGTAGGTTTTCTTTATCAGAAGGTGACCATGTATCTTTCTGCTCTGAAGATAACCCAAAGAGGCCAGAGGACAGCTGAAAGAAAAGACGGGCTGTATAGTAATTAGCAATTCAGTGATCAGGGATTGCAACTCGAGGGAGAAGGGCATAATGACATGCCTGGAAGGCACCAAGTTCACAGCTCTCCCAAAGCATTTGAATACTGTATGAATTGCCGGGCTTGAGGTCCCTGAGGTAGCGAAGGCATGGGGAGGAACGGAAAAAGTTCCCTTTGCAAAACTTGAACTATTACACAGAAATTTTAAACCCAGGACCTCTGCTGTAGCAGTCCCCCAAATGCTTTCCCCTGCCCTTTGCACAGTACTGTGCTTTGCACCATGCCAGGAAGATATGAGGAGCAACAGTTCCAGTTTCTGTCCGAGGAGGGATTCAGATCCTCTGGAAGCTGGGACACTGCTGAAACAGTGTGTTTAAAGAAGGGACTGGCTGCATTTAAAGCTTTGTAAAACTAATGGTCAGGTGTTTAAATTCTGGAAGGTCATGACACCGAGATGTGAAGTATACAAGACAAAGTTGTCCATGTTTGTGAAAATGTGCAGTTTGTTGAAGAGATCATGGGCTCAAGTCTGATAAACATGTAGATCTCTATGGATTAAAATCTCAGTGTAAACAGGAAAAAAATCATTTATTCATTCCTATCCTGTTTGACTGGGGTGGTGACAATGTCTGTGGGGTTTATGCAGTGTTCTTGTTTCTTTTCTTTCATGCTATCCTCCTTTATTTTTAATTGGCAATAAATTATATTAAATCTTCCCCAAGTCAAATCTGTTTTGCCCATGGTGGCAATTGGTGAGTGATCTCCCTGTTGTCATTTCAATCCATTTTATTTTCTCCCCATGTCCTGTTGAGAAGGGGGAGTAAGAGATGGCTGGGTGAGTGTCTGGGGCTGACCACTGCAGTGACTGAGACGCAAAGAAGTCAAGGATGGGAAACACTTGCAGCAGGGGACTTAACTCACGTGGCTTGTAGGAATGTAACGTTTGGGTCCAATTCCGAAACACTATTTTTAGGCACAGTTAATATTTTATGGAGCAGGTAGTCAGGGAAGCCACAGAAGGAAAGCTGATCCTGCAGAAGAAGAGCAGAATGCTGGCTGCAGCCTCATTGGATTTGTAACTTAACCTCAGCAAGAGCCCCACAGTCAACTGTTAATTTCAGGTGCAGTAACCTAAAAATGCGGAAGCTTGTTAAAAATAAGCTGAGCAGGGCAGCTGTTTCTGTGGCTCCAGGGGATATTAAGGGAATTACAGACCATGCAAATTAACAGAAATAGAACAAACAAAATGGGTGAGTGCATAACAATGGGTGAGTGTTGCGCAGTGGGGAAGGAGAGCCTGTTCAGAGAGTGGCCGTGCTTCACAATCCTGTTGAATGCACATGTAGATAAAGATTAGTCTGCTTGTTTTTGCAAAAGCCAGATCCATCCTGAAAAATTCTTAAAGAAGATAAAGGACATGTAGAGTAGAGCGAAAGTGCTTGTGTGGCTGAATAGGTGGCAGATTAGCTAGCAGGTAGGAAACAGGGCAGAGAAATGAATGGCCCTTGCATCCTCTCCTTCCTCTGGTTGAGAATGTTCACTGATGGATTTCTGCAGGGATGGCACCTGTCTCAGATGTCTCTACATTAATAAATGACATGGAAATGAAATTAATAGCAAGGTGATGTTTTTTGCTGATGATATGAAGCCAACGATAGTCGTACAAACAAGGGCTGAGTGTGAAGAACTGTAGAACAACCTGACAGTGCTGGATGACTGCAGGATAAAATGAAAGATGCTGTTCAGGCTGTACAGGTACAAAACGTTTAGATGTGGAGCTTAGGGATATGGTTTAGTGGGGACTGTTAGTGTTAGGTTAGAGGTTGGACTCGATGATCTTGAGGTCTCTTCCAACCTAGAAATTCTGTGAAAATGACTCTTGTCGGGGAAGAATAACAATCTGAGCTTAACACAAAAAATGGTCTCTGAGCTCCTTCTTGGAATGCAGGGACCAGTCCTTTGTGTTGAGGTCGATAGCCCCATGGAAAAATCAGCTCAGTTCGCATCTGCAGGCAAAGTATAGGTGGAATAATAGAGACCAGGATGGGGAGGAATAGAAAGCAAAATGGAGAACATCATTGTGATGTTGTCCACAGTAATCACTGTGTGTTTGTGTTGTGAGTGATGCTCACAGTTCTGGTTTCCTTCTGCTTCTCAAAGAAGATATGGAACTGGAAGAGTAACGAGGTATAGATCAGCTTCTGTATGAGGAACAGCCAAACAGACCGGGAGTATTCAACCTTGAGAAGAGACCACAGGGGAGCAGGATATGAACAAGGACCTTAAAAAGGCTATGAGACAGCTAACAGAGATGCTGCTTCTTTTGTTTCTAATTCTAAAAAAGTACCACGATAGCGAGCAGAGCTGTGGGCTGCAGGACACGGCCTTTTCACAGAGCTTACAAAGGTTCAGAAAGGTGTCAATGTGTGGGGGAAAATCTTTTGTTTTGTAAAATTCAGAAGGACCACCTTTTACTTAGGAACTTCTGTAAAATACATGTTGGAGAATGAAGGAGTGTGCTTATTTTCCAGTTCTTTTCCTCCCAATTAGGAGCTAAAGAGTAGCTGTAGTTGCAGATCAGAGAGCTGGTAGTCGCTAAAGCAAATTTGCATTTTACCTTTGATTCAAGACAAGAGTAAAAAAGTAGTGAAATATCTTTACTGATTTTAATATTCTTACCTTAGATCATTTATTGATGTGGTCCCCAACCAGCTGTATTTCTTCTGTGGGAAGTCGTGTGGTTTCACCATTCTGAGCTTGACTGATTCTTTTTTTTTGTTGTTTGTTTTTAAAGGTATATGGGAATAGGACTTTCTGCTCAAGGGGTCAACATGAACAGGCTTCCTGGTAAGTCACTGTAAAGATTTGTTTTGGCTTACAGTCTGTGTTAAATGTTTATTTAAAATAAATATATTTAGGAATTAATGGATGTGTTTCTATTAATAAAACGTCAGGACTATAAGTGTCTTAAGTTTTGGAGCTTCAAACTATTGAGTGTTATCCTTAACAGAGTTACTAGTAGTGTTAATGTAGCCACGATGATTTTAGCAGATGATAGAAATTAATATTAAACTAATGAGTAACAGGTAAGAAGATAATGAGTTTTCAGACATGCCAGCTGTTCTTTGCGTCTGAAAGATAAGTACCAAAATAATTTGACATTTAATTTGTGCACCACACCTGACAATTTCATATGAAAGAATCATAAAATGTCAAGAAAATTGTCGTTATATTCACTTTTCTCTTCTTTCCCCCTTCCAACCAAAACCAGAAATATTTGATTAGTCATATACCCAGTTAATGTTGTTGCTTACTTTTGAAATATTTGTTTTTAGTTTAGCCTTTAAGATGGTTACTTAACCAAATTCTTTTATTTAAAAGCCAGCTTCCTTTCTTCCTTTTTTTTTTTTTTAATAAATAGTTAACTGAAAATTATAAAGAAAGCTGCTAATAATGTAGTGACTTCTGTAGCAGGAATTCAGCTGGGTTCAAAGTTGAAAGTTTCCTGTATTTGTTAGAAAGTGAATGTTCTTCAAGTGCTGGAAAAAAAAGCAATGGGAACCATCTGCCATTCTGTCTTCGAAGTGATTTACTCCTGGTGGAATGCTAAAGCTGAAATGTATATTCAACCCATATTATGCATCTTGGTATCTCCGAAGGAGAATGTTTTATGAAGCAAAATATATGATTCTGTAGCTCAGTTATAAATTTCTGAGAAGTTTCTATGGTTATGTTTCTGAAATTCTGCTGAGACTGCAGATAAAGAAAAGGAGACGAAGACAAGCAGGATCCATGGATGATTTCAGAGACAAGTCAGTTTTCTGATGCATGTTGTTTTAATTGTAAATCTACTGCTGAATTGTGTAATGGAACATCTACAGTGTCTTCTTACTGAAGAGGATCATGGCGATCCTGGAGTGCACGAAGGAGCTTTTGGGACCATTTGCGTTGATAAAGAAATTTTAAGTTGTCAAGACTAATTGCGTTACTTTATTAGTTCAATTAAAAATTTCAGCAGTGAAATAACATGCATTGTAACCACTCGTGATCATAGAAACATAGAATATCCTTTGAAGGGACTGACAAGGATCATCAAGTCCAACTCCTGGGTCCACGCAAGACCACCAACAATCAGACTCCCTGTCGGAAAGCAGCGCCCAAATGCTTCTCGAACTCTGGCAGCTCAGAGCTGTGACCACTGCCATGGGGAGCCTGTTCCAGTGCCTGGCCGCCTCTTGGTGAAGAACCTTGTCCTAACAGCCAGCCTGACCCTCCCCGATGCAGTTCCACGCCACTGATGTTTGAGTAACAAATGTCAGTGTAGCGTGTGGGCTGTTCATAAATCACAGCCATGTTTGATAGCTTCAGCCAGCCTCCCCTTTGCCAGGTACCACTCTGATCATATTTGATCTACCGTGAGAGTTAGCTTTTGGCCACAGCCCAAAGAACTGTTGGTCTGACTTGGGCACAGACATCCTGGCATTTTTGTCCCTGCTAATTTCTGACCTGCCCGCAGAGGTGGTTCAGTCTCCAACTTTGGAGATATTTAGGCCTCAGCTGGACATGGCCTTGACCAATGTGATCTAATCAGACCTGCTTTGAGCAGGGATTGGACTGGATGTCTTCTGAAGGTCCCTTCCCTCTTTAATTATTCCGTGCTTTTATAATAACTCATAAAAATTCTCATTTGGGAAATGTTCTCGTTTTGGGAGAACAGTTTCAATGAGAACCATTAGTAAGGGGTTAAAGAATTTGCACCTTACTGCAAACTGTACTTGCTAATAGTTCTCATCAGATCTAGTGTCTATACCATTGGAGGGAAAATTATGCTCACAAGCCTTTATCCCCTCAGAACTAGACCAGGGAAGGAGGAAGGCAGGACACTGCCAGATTTTTGAAGTTGGTTGCAGATAGGTTGGGAATGCCTAGATCAAGATGATCCAGTGTCAACAGGTATAGATGCCTGTTTCCAGACTTCTCCTCACTCTGCCTCCTCTTGCCCAATTCTCCCAACCAAGTGGGCTGTGTGCATGTGTAAGATGGAGCATGAATCCAGCTCCATCTTCTTTTCCTAGAGCTGAAAGGCAGCTTGCAAGTTACTTGGCAATTAAGGGCGCAAGTGGTGTTCAAGATGTGGCTCCCCAGCATGTGCAGAGGAATGATGGATGGGGTTGTCTTGTGTGCTGTAGGCTGCTGGTTGGGCTGTCCTTTTGCTAGGATTCTTATAGGATTATAAAAGTTATATGTAACAGTTAAATACTAACCTGCCAAAATTGTTTGTTTCATTTTCTTTTTCCCCCTTCAGGGACTGAAAATTAACCGAGCCACTTCTGTTAAATGTCTCTAAAGCCTAAGAGCCACAAGAGCTGTTTTTTATGGCTGATTTGAATCAAAATGCCTGTATACTTCTATTATTTCAAGAGTGTATGTAGTAAATGTGGAATTCTTTTGTTTGAGTTTAAAAAAAAAATCATCAACTTGAGACTTCAGATGGTGCTTATTTAGCTTAGCAGTGAACTGTACATATTTGATCCTATGAACCTGGTGGTTTTTTTGATCGCACGCAGATTATGCTGCCAAGACAGATTCTGCACATGTAGTTAGGTCAATCTCCTGTCATCTGTGTGAAATGAAATGCATGGTTCTGTGTTAGATCTCAGTAATTGTCTTCCTGGCTTTTGGAGAATGAGTCCAATGATTTCATTTTTACAGTATGCTGCCCAAGTAAATGAAGTTAGAAACATGTATCAGGCTTAGCTGTTATCAAGTCCCTCAGCACAGAGTAAGTGAGAGCTCACAAAGAAGTGATAGGCTTGGAGTCTTGACTTGGCTTCACATCAAAATGTAATGTGAACTTTTTGTGACCTGAAATCCTGCCAAGTTTGTCTCCTTAGACGCTTTTTTAAGTCACTTCTGCTTTAACAGATTAATTTTCGCTAGGCATACTGTCAGGGCAGCGTGTGACTACTACAAGTTCAGCAGTCCAAAACCTGGTATGGGAGTTGGTGCTGGGTTCTGTCTCAAACTCTTTCCTGCGAGAACAAACACTTCAGTGGTATCCAGTTCCAAGTCAGGACATTTGTGCTTCATGCCAAATTTATTTTGGCTTCAGCACAGCTTGGTGCTGATGGGGGTAGTGTTGAGCGTTCTCTGAAAGTTGGAAGTGTGGCTGGGGCAACCTGAGCATTCCCTTAAGCGACCCGTCTGTGCATTGGAAACGGAGGCTGCTTTTAAAAGGAGACTGTCTGCCCCTGCTCTGCTCAAAGGCTTCTGTAGGCTGTGCTCTGAAACTCAATCATCAGCACTGAAATTAGTGATTTTTTTTATTCGAGTGGCATTTTTCTGACCCTTATGTGTCTTGATGATTTAAAATAAAATAAAATTAAAGACATTTAGAACATTCAGTAAGTGTTCTGCTTTAAAATAATGGCTTTCATTGAAATGTCTGCTCACTTCTTTTCCCCAGATTCATTGTTTTTTCCACGTGCATTCAGCATTTTGGTATCTGAGGATGAAATTACATGTTACAGCTGAACTGATCTAACTCCTTGCCTTCAAAGGAGAGAAGCTCACCACTCGCTTCTCCCTACCCCCGGCTGCACAGCCCACCTTCTTCTTCCCTTGTGCGAGCTCTTCGCTCTGGCACTTGTCACATCCTTTGCCAAGCCAATCTAGCTTTCAGGCCTGGCAGAACCTTGCTTGCTTGTCTGCTGTGCTGAGGTTCTGGCAGGCTGCTCTGTTCAGCATTCGTGGAGCATCCTAAATGTCACATAAGAAATGTCCTTTTTTTTTTTTTCCCCTCCGTTTAGGAAGTTTTTCTGAATCCAGCTGAAAATGTGTCTGTGGTTTGCTGCAGACATCTCCTAACCTTCATAAAATGGAGGAAAATCGGTGTTTCCATCTTTAACATGGATGAGACGTGCATGTTGGAGGGGAATGTCCCATGCACAGGGTGTTCTCCGTTGGTTCAAAACCTTCATGCTGCTGAGAGACAGCAGTTCATTTGCTCTCCCTTTGAGGGTAACCCAGCAGGAACACGGGGTCAGCAGGAGAGGGAAGGAGGGGTGAGTCTCTAGGGTAGCTGCAAGGTCTTCATTCAGCCCAAGATGTTGTGAAACCGTACCCTTAGGCATGCCCTGCTCCAGTTTGTTAAACAGCACAGATAGGATCTGGCCAATCACTTTTAGAGACTTTAAACACCCTCTGGTTAATAACTGACTTGCCCTGCTATGCAGCAGTGCACATGTAGAGCGGAGTGCCAGCTTTTTCACACTACTGGGTTGTTCCATGGAGCTTTGATTATTTTTCACCTCACTTATAAATTCAGAAATATTGCTGGGCTCATTCACCGCTGGTCTGCTTCAAACTCCCTATTGAAAGAAGCTTTCAATTTCAAGAATGTTTTACAGGCTTGAGTTCGTGTGCAGTCAGGTAAAGCAGCGTAATTTGGTGTACAAAAACTTGCTGCATACTGGATTTGGTTTGTGGGACTGTAATGCCTGAAGCCAGATCAGCAACAACAGAAGTAATTTGTCCAGCTGTCTTGTGCCTCTTTCAGCAAATGGTCCTTATCAATGGCCTATTCCTACAGACATTTAAATAAAATAAAAATGAGTGCTGGGAGTTAAATCTTCCCCATGCTCCCCTCCTCTGCAGAAGCCCTGAGTTCACCTCCATAAACCACAAACCTGATGAACAGCTTTCCATTTTAACTTTGTTTGGAGTTCCCTTTGTTTGCTTTAGCTTCATCATTTGCTAATAGGTTTATGTTGACGTTTGTAGATAGGACTTTATTTATTTCCAGATTGCCTTGCGTGTTATCAGAAGAGATGTTGTAGGAGCAAAGCTATTGAGGAATCTGTTGTCTGCCTGTTCCTGTCTATGAGATGAAAGAGGTATTGGCTTCTTCCCCAGGGATGTTTGCAAGGGTTCTTCAGGCATCTTCAGAGGGGCACTGACGAAGGGGAGGCCGGACAGATGTTGTGTTGTAGGAACTGGTGAGAAACTAATGGACCTGAGCTTGTTGAGCCTGAAGAAGAGGCTTTGAACAGATCTAGGAGCAGCCTTTCACCCTTAAGCCCTGAAGGGACCTTAAAGAGATCACAGACCCAGACTTTTCCCAGAGGTGCATGGTGAAGGGACAAGAAGCAATGGCCACCAGTTGCAAGAAAGGAAATGCTCATGGGAAGCTAATAAATAAATAATTCCTTGTCAGAGTTTGCTGTGGACTACCCAAGAGGTTCCATCTTCCGAGATTTTCACACCTCAGGTGTACAACACTGTGAGAAACCTGATGTAACTTTAAAATTGTGCCTGCTATGAGCAGGGTGTTTGGCTAGAGAGCTCCCGAGGTTCCTTCTAGCTATTTTTTCCTCTAATGGCCATCCATATACTTCAAATGTGTCTTAAGAACTTGTTTCTTTCTCTCGCCTTTGCTTTGAGTCATCGCTTTCTGCAACTCCAATGAAGAATCTGTGCAAAAAAAACCACCTTAGTCCCAGGTAGATGTAATTTATATTAGGTAAATGTAAGAATTACAGAAGATGAGACTTCAACAGGTCTAGTGATTTGAAGCTAATTCAGTTATACGTCAGTTCTGCCTGACAGGTGCATGTTTAAACCAGCCATTCAGTATCTTTGTGGCCCCTTCTTCCAACACCATCCTTGTGTTGGAAAGCTTTTCCCAGTGACTGAGCAAAATATCCTGTGCAGTTTAAGTCCATTACTCTTAGATTGTGTGGAGGTGGAGAATAATTAATTCCTTGCCTCTTAGTAGCTGTATACGTGAATACTTCTGTCACTGCTTTCTGGTCTCTCTAAGCCATGCATCCCTGGCTCTTCGCTTTGTTCCTGTTTATCATATTTTTTTGATTTCTGACAACTTTTTGACCTTTTATGAATTTTATCTACTGGATGCATCACAAGCACCAGTTTCTTTGTCCCTGTAGTAAAATAAAACATTAAAAGTCAGAGCAATTCAGCAAGCATCTCTTTACCCACACTGCAAAGATGAAGAAAAATCTTTGCCAAACTTCCAAAATCTCTAAGGCCTAGGTAGAAAAAGGGGAAGGGGACAGGAGAAAGCTAGTTGGTTAACTGGGAACCAAACAGTGATTCAGCATGCTTTCAAATCCTCCAGGCTAAACCAGCCTATTGGATACCCAGCTTGATTTTCTATCTTTAGAAGTAATTTCTGTTAAGTTTATTTAAGGATTTATGCAGCTGATCAAGCTCTGTCTTAAAATACATTATGGTATATGTTCTGCTGCAAAGCTCTTCTAGAACTATCCTTAAAAATAGTTGACCAAAATGGTACATGGGGTTTTCATATGATATCTTAGCAAAGTCTTACACGATGGTACTCACACTTTGTTGTCTCTTTAGTAAATTTATACCTTCCGTAGTACATCCTGGAATTGCACTGCGTTTTTTACTCTGTTGGTTTACGAGCGTCTTCCAGTCCAGAGATGTGCCTCTTCCTCCGCTGTTTCCAATACAGGAAGAGTTGTTATTCTCTAACATAAATTAAATGCTAAATAAGTTAAATTACAGTTGTATTAGGTATTCAGCATTAGGGTATTACCATGGAGATTATGGGTTAAAAGCCTGCGCTACTGAACTTGTAGTTTCTTTTAATGCTTCTTTGATGTTTTCAGATGTAAATATTATTCTACTCTATTTGCTATGTTGAGCAATCAATCTTTTGCTTTTTAGGTATATTTTTAATTATGTTGCAGTTTGTTGATGCATTTGGAGGGCAGACGTGTGGGAAAAAGATGAGAAACCAGCAAAGCAGGTGGCTGACAGTCAGAGTCCATGTGTCAAGGCTGAGCACACAGGTTGCTTTTCCATTCAGTGCACAACTGTTTGAGGGAAAGGCACTCGTGGTCTGCCTCTGGAGTGTATAAGGACTTTGGAGCACCATGGAGAAACCTGAATTTTGTTCCTCTCCTCTATTATCCGTAAGGAAGGCTTAATCCTGTAAAGAAGCACGGAAATACTCAGTTTACCTCTGCCTTGACCCCTGTTTTATTCTTCGCTGCTGTTGTGGCTCTTCATGGAGTTCTTACACCATTGAGGTCTCTAGTTAAACCACTCAAGTTATTCAAGAATGGATGAGGGAGGCCTTGTGATTTCTTAAAAGGAGTCTGAGTATTTACTTTCACCTGATCATTGCTTATAGTTCCCTTTTCTTGCCTGTTTTCCTTGGATTTTCTACTTATTCTTTATTGAGTCCTCTTCAGGACTGAGCACCATGGAAACCTTGGAGTAGTTTGATAGAGTTTTAGGATAAAAGTGGTTACTTGAGTAATTTAATCAAAGTAGTGACAAATTCCAAACGTTGTTCAATATTCAGTGTGTTTTATGGCAACATGAATACTGTGTCCTGCAGGAGGTATTCAGTGTGGATTTAGAGCAGCGTGCAGCCCAGCTCTGCTTGCCACTCCGTTTAAACCTTTCCTCTTGCTAGCTGTGAGGAGGTTGGACTTTTCAGGAAATCCAGCCTGTTTGTTTGAGACCCAGACTGAATAGTGCCCAGTTCTTCATTTTGCCATGAGATTTGCGCACAGATAACTACACGTAAGGAATTTCATAAAGCTGCCACTTCTTTAGTACCTTCATTAAATTAGAGAGTGGCGACTAGTCTTTGTATGTCAAGTTAAGGAACATGTAGGGTTGGAGTAAACAACAGATAGGTGTGCATTTCCCCAAAACTGCTCAAGGAAACACCCCCAGGACCTAGTTACATACACACTCCTTTGGCTGACTGTGCCAGTTCCTAACCATAAACTTGCTTACACTTCTCCTAGCCTCTCATTTTTGCTAGCAAACCAGTTGGTGGGGTGCAAGAAAACCGGATCATGTAATTGGGTTAACAATAATGTATGGGGGGCACTGCTTGATTTTAGGGTTAAAAAATATTATTCTCACCTAAGGTGTTTGCTGAAAGCTTTAATTAAAGATTGGTTCCAGTGCACAGCTGCCCACTTGATCACAGAGACTGGTTTTGCTGGGCTGGAGCAAGCCTGGCTGGCTGCATCTCTAATTTTTCGTCTGCCTCTGTCTTTTTTCAAGGTGTTTGAAGATGGTGGCTGGGTACCTTTATTTCGGTGATTAGTAAGACAGTTGAACTTGACTGGATATTTTTTTGCACTGAACTTTGTCTTGTTAAGTCACTTAGTAAAGAAGTGAAAACAAACATCGATGAACTCCGATGCTTGTTTTGCTGTAACTTACCAGATGCTTTCTGGTCCAGATGATGAGGAGACTGAAGGTTTGGGAAGATGTTGAGCTCAGAAGGGTTTCTAGCTATTATGAGAAGGGCTGTGTGCTAATAGTGGCTCTGCAGCCTTCGTTAGCATCTGGAGAATACAGATACAGTGAATTTCAGTCTGTGCATGGTGAGTGCTGCTTGGACAGTGGAAGGGTGTCATGAGAAAGACTGAAACTGATGATGGAGAAGAATCCTGTCTTGGGAAATTTCAGGGCCAGATGCCTTCTAGCTGCATCTGCTCTATTTCTGGTGATGCACTAAAGCAGGCAGTGATGTGTGTGGACTTGTCACGGTTATCAGTGCCTTAGAGTGCAATGGGACGAGAGGATCTACGCTGGTGGTGGTGGAGGAGGGTCCCTGCAATCAAAGGACAGTGACTTCTTGCACAGCAGTCCTGATGTGGAGGAGTGCAACGGCAGTCAGAAGTAGAGGCCAACAGAAGCTCATTTGCAATTAATCAGCTGTGAAGGGCTCCAAACTGTGGGGATGTGAGAGAGGGAAGCCGAGAGAGCCTCTGATCTGAGGTGGCTGCAGGAGGGGGGGCATCCTTCTGAGCATCCCTGTCCTGCTCCCCCGGCCATGCCTGCACTGCAGATGTATTTTGAGCAAGATGCAGTCCCTGGGAGCAATTAGAAACGCCAAACATCTGATACTGAGGAGGAGCTGAGGGGAAAAAGCAGCCTGAGAACTGCTCTGGAAACTTTGCCCTGGTAGCCTTGTTGCTGCTAGCTTAATTAGGTTTTGACCTGAAAAAGTAATTTGTCTTCGGCATCCGAAGAGGTGACTGGTATGTTTAGAAATCGCAGTTATTTTTAATGCATAACAGAAGAAACAAGAGCGAAGTGGGTCAGTGTGTCAGTTCAACAGTGAGTGATCCTTTTGTACAGAGCGAACTTTTGGAAGGATCTCATCTGGACAAGTGCAAATTACTGTACAGCTTAAAAGAGTGGTGGATGTTAAACACACGCTGCCAAGAAAAAGAAATGCGTTACAGTAGGTTTGAGATGTTTGGCCTTTGTAAGTGGAGCCTTCTTGAATTTGTCTACACGAATATTATTTTGGAGCCCCGGGTGTATTTTTGAAGTGAATTTCTTGGTTCTCAACACCTGCTGTGCTTGGATTTACATCTTCAGTTGTGCTACCCTGGTTTCTAATAAACAGAACTGAGAGATGTACTCCAGCATCACAGCTCATGCACTCCAGCCACTAATAACTATTCCAGGGTAAGTAATATGAGGTAGCCATACTGATTAAAAAAAAATAATAATAATAAAAAAAAAGGCTCAGAGTGGGGATGTAGTGTCCTAAGAGTGGTTGAAGCGGATTCCTTCTTTCTCCAGATGTTCTCTTACTGGGCCGTACCATGTGCAATTTTCAATGTAGCTTTTCATTTTTAAGTCTGCTGAAGAAACAAATGAGAAATTTATACTTATTGCAATAAAACAAAAGGGTTTCTTTTGGAACTTCAGTTTTTAGACATTTTTAGTGTAAGAATACTTCTCATATGGAATCAATTTCATGCGTTCAGTGTATGTGAAATTTCATCATTGAGAAGTAATCTGAGAAATGCCCATTTTCTGTTTATTCTATTTATAGTGCTTCTTTTTTAGTCTTCACTCTCAGTTCTGTGTGTGAGTGGTGCCTGACCAAATTTTAAATGTGCCATGAGTGCCCTGGTGCACATGTTGAAGACTCCTGAAATGATCTCCCGGTTTCTCTGTCACTGCTTAGCTCATCTTCATCGTGTTTTCTCTTCTGGTGCTGCTCTCTGCAAATCAGTAAACGCTCTTTAAAATGTTGTTCTTTCCCAAAAGAGTGATCTCTATTTAATAAATAAAAAGGCTCCGCATATCTTTGAGAATATTGTGTTTAGTGATTCACCTTCCACTACCCATTGAGGTCTGCCAAGCTCCACCTAATGCTCAGTCATATTCTCTTCATCCCACATAACCTTTCTTGCTTTGCAGTCGGTTTTCTCAGATCTTACTCTGTGTGTTGAGGTCATCTGAACTTTTATGAAATTATAGCTTGAATATTGAAATGGGTTTGATGAATGAACACACAGCAAGTGCACGTCCCATCCTCAGCTCCTTTGTACTTCTAGAAGAACTGGAATTTCGGTCCTCCACATCCATTAGTTATATTCTTCCGTGTTTCCCATAACAGTGGTGGGCTTTCTGACTGTTTGGATTTGCGAGATCTAAATTTTGGAGGTATTCAACATTAAGGCTTACTGAGATGTAATTAAAAAGATGAACTGGGTGTACTGTGTGGGGTTGCTTGTGGTAGGGGAGGGGAACTTTGTGGACTGAATTTGTGTATGAGGGTGGCTGCAGTGGTTTCATTGTAAAATACACATAGCGTTGTGAAAATTGATATTTTAGATTAGTGTGTTGTTAGTGCATTAAATAACCTGAATTCAGATTAGCCATTCCTTCGAAGTGTGCATAGTTCCTTGAAATCAGTAGTTGCAGGGAAAGATTTTCAGTCTTGAGTAGCGTAGTAGCATTTATTTTTCCTGACACTCATTTGTCTGCAAGTGCCTGGCCTCTTTGGGGAAGTAGCTTTTATGGAGCCTCACAGAAGCTGTAGCTCATGTCTCACTTACCCATAATCAGCACTGGAAAAAGGCCTTGATGTGTATGGCACCTGAAAGGGGGAAATTTGCAGGGGCATAGCAGAGTTTTTGTCTGTGGGTCAGGTTCTCTTGAATATGTTGTACTTATTCAAGAACGCAACATATTCAAGAATCTGTTGCACATATATCAAGAGCAGTTCCCCTCCAAAGCTTTACAGTGTCTGGCTGTATATTTCAGATGTGGATAGGATAGTTTCGTTTTGCAGTGTCCAGCAGTGTAGGAAGCTTGAGCTATCCTGTTGGGCTGATCCTTAACCAAATTTCCTAACAAATGTGCAGGGACTGCAGGAAATACACAAATTACTGTGTTAGTTATGTACCATTCCCTTTTCCTTTCCAACAGGTTTGAGTTTTCAGGGTAAGTGGGGTGTGTACAATCTTTATTCTATAATGGATAGACTCACATAGTTCTTATAAGCTTGTTGAGAAGCAGCAAAATAAGAAAATCTGTTCTCCCTTCAATTCAAGATTAGACTTCTGCTTTCCATGTAGTTCAGGTGAAGCTTTTCTTCCGCAGTTAATTTCCAAAGTGCAGCTTCACAGTTGCTAGCCACGATGCTGAAGGAGCAGTTATATTTCTGTACATACCTGGAAACCTGCAATTTATTTCTCTTTCCCCATGGCTACCCCTATACAGCAGCAGCCTACGCCTCCGTCCCCATGCCCTCCCGTGCTCTGCTTGTTAGGTGTGCCCCCCGTAAGCAGGTTATCTCTCACGTAGCTGGATACAGCTTTTTTAGGTGGGACTTGTTTTAAAACATGAGCCTTCTGCGAGGAGCTGATACTGGGCAAGTCGGCACCGCATGGAGGAGGTGGGCAGATATCACGGCGCTGCACAGCGCTTGCTGCAGGGCGACACCGTGGTGGCAATGATCACGTCCTCAAATGGAGTCAGAGCTGGTGCCTCCCTATCAGCCGTGGTCAGAGCTGGAGGTAACAAAAACACCTCCCAAAGCACGCAGGTCAATAACCTTCTGAAGTTAGGTTAAATTTAATCTCATGCTTTATTTATGGCTATTCACCTGAAAATTAGGGTTGTATAAAATAAAAGTTACTGCCTTTTGCCCCATCAGACTGACTTCAGTTCACTTCTGCTTGTATTGATTGCCCTCTATGTGGCCAGAATAACTTCAGACAGGTCATCAATAGGGTGATGTTCTACTTTTCTTTCTTTATTGCCCCTCTCTTTTTTCTTTGGTCTTTTAGTTTAGACTAACTTCTGGGCACATGGACTTCAGGTTTGGAAGTGAGGAGGCAGACCAAAATCCAGGCTTCCAGTAACCATGCTTCACCCTTAAATATTTGGAAATAATAACCCGTGAAGTGGTCAGGCAGTCGGACTAGCTGGTCTTTGAAGGCCCCTTCCAACTGAACTGTTCTGTTTCTGTTCTATTCTGACATAATTCCAGCTGAACAGAAACGTGAATCCGTGTTTGAGGTGCTAACACTGGACTCGAAGATGAATCAAAGAAAGCGTTTCCACTGGCTAATAAGTGCTGAGGCATTAGTGTGGATGAGTTAAAGTGATGAGTTTTCTAATGCCTTTGCCTGATTCTTAATGGGGGGTGGTAGCATACTTGCATATCCTGAAAAATTGAAAGGTGTGGGTAATATAAGGAAGAAATCCCCCACTATGAGGGTGCTGAGGCAGTGGCACAGGCTGCCCAGAGAAGCTGTGGACACCCCGTCCCTGAAAATGCTCCATGCCAGGTTGGATGGGGCTTGGAGCAACCTGGTTTATGGGAGGTGTCCCTGCCCATGGCTGCACCCTTGCCTAGTTAGTCCTCTTGATTTTAGACCTGTGAGCAATTGTAGTGTAATTATAATCAGTAATATTAACTGCACTTGCTTTTGCTGTAGTTCTTTTAAAGACACTACATATATAGGCCCTTTTTCAACAGTATCGTTGTTTTTTCAGACAACAAAAATCTTTATTGTGGCTGTACTTATTATTACGGCCTTCTAGATAAAAGATAACGTCAGCATAAACCTAAATTTCACTACAACCTTAAACTAATGGATAAATATGATCCTCCTCAGAAAACCTTGTTGCTTTACGTTAATTATGTGGAAAGTGTTTAAGGAACCTCATCTTAGAATCTAGAAGGACTTGTTCCAACCCCTTACCGGCATGAAACATGCTTCTGCTGGGAGCTCTCTCAACAAAGTTTTGTGTTTATAGAGGTATTTTTGTTCATCATTTTCTTACCTCACTAAATACCGTTTTAGGGAATGTTTTTATAGTGACTGGGTCCTGGCCCCCTGCATCCCGTAACGAGCTTTGACTTTGCTTTTGGCTGAATCGTGTAACTGCTCTGTGTCTCTGTAGAATGGCCTTTGCCCATTACCATGCGAGCTCTTTCTGAAGGTGTCTTAATATTTCATAAAGGTGCTCTTGCCCATCAGCTAAAAGTTGGCATATAAATGTAAACGTGAATTATTCAGTGCACTGAGATTTGAAGCCTGTGTATGTGATAAAAGCTTTTGCATCCAACTTGTTCTTTGCCCCTGCCACTTAATATATCAACAGCAATACTCACCTCATGTTCTTTCTCTCCATCCTAAGTTGTTTCGCACCCCTGGCATGGGGTATCAGGGAAAATAATAGAGGTAAAAGTACAGTGGTGACGTGGTTGTGGTAGAGAGCTTTTTGAGCCTTGCCTGTGTAGATAAACCAGCATGTTCTGTAGTTGTGCTTTAATTATCTTGTCTTCTTGACAAGGCAATAAATGACTTGTAATGTGCCTTGACCTCTTGAAGACTAGATTGTATTCTGATTCTGGCCGAAGATGCTCAACCTCTTGCAGTTCACTGTCCCTCAAGCTTGTAGCATCAGGAAGGCTTATTCATTGAACGAAGCAGGATTTTATCTTGATCACCGTGTTCTGTGGTGAGCTGCATGCGAGGTAATAGTAAAATGGGTTCATTAGCAAGTCTGGGGGGGCAGGTGGAACAGACTTTTCTTGTTGACTAGGTATTGCCCATGTTGCAGCCATCCAGAGGCTTCTGGTTTTGTTTTTTCTCTTTGTGAGTCAATGGGTAGTGTCATTTTATATAATTAAGCATGGGCTGTGTTTTGGTGCTTTTTGAAGCCTAGGTAATATCTAGTGGCTGTTGGATGGTAGCAGTTGGCGATCTGGTCTACAAATTGCCATGCCAGATCAATGTTGTTAAAAAAGAAATTTTATATTGTTACTTTCTACTTGTGCACGTTGTGGTGGATCGGGCAGTTTATCACCCACGTTTTGTTGTAAACCCCAAAGTCTTCTGCAGGCCTTTATACCTGTCTGTTCTAGACTCTTTTTGATCTTTGGGTCACTTGGTTCTTTCCTTGCTCTTTGTTCATGTGATATATGTGTCCTCTTCTCCTCTCTTCTCCTTTTTTTTTTTTTTTTTTTTTTTCCTTTGGATACTTGCCACAGTTAGGCCTCCTGCCATTAAGATTTGGTCTTATCTTTGTCTCTCGTGTAGTCGCAAGTGAAAATACTTCATTCAAAACCACAGAATAATCTCTGAGCTAAACGTACAGCCAGCCCTGCCAAAAACCTCGCACTCTTTGATGAACATCAGCTGGTGTTGCCCTGTAGGGGGGCAAACTGGGTTTGGATGAATCTGCTGGGCACTGGGGTGACAGGGGGCCACTGCACAGCAGTAGATGGGAGCACGGGCCGTGTGTGCACCACTACCTGTACATAATTCAGTGTGAAACTGAAGACCGTGAGACCTGACCACATCCAGTCCCTGTCCTGAGGAGTTTGTCCTCAAACTTCTTTTGTTTCCAGTACCCCAAATCTATAGCGGGAGTTGCTGTGGCCGCTGATCAACCATTTTTGTAGTCCAGGTATTGAAACACAAGGATGTGTTGCAACAGTAGTAGTTGTTCTGATCCTGAAGCATGGTTAAATAAAGAAAAACGAAGCTATACTTACACCTTTGCTCTCACCCAAGCATCTGATTTTTTTTAATACATATTGGGTTCGAGATGCATCAGTCTTCTTGGCAGACTATCTGCTTTTTCTTGCAGGTGTTAGCAGGCCAAACAGAACTTCAATTTGGTGCTGAACACCTAAAAATGTCCTCTTAAGCCCATGGTTTCTGCTTCTCTCTCCATACTCTTGATATTAACTGATTGTACAGGCAGAGCTGTTCTTCTGCACCTGTCTGGCTACTGATAAATACAACACAGGTGTTTTGAGTTTGGGGGCTGATGTTTTCAATTCAAAAGGATGGCACAATTAATCTCTTTTTGGTCACTAGCTGCTGAGGTCCTACCTGTGGAGTGCTTCTGCCTGTGAATTTGCATGTTCTAAATGAACTTGCCTTCAAAATGAGCTAGAGTTAAACAGGAGCCTTTGGAGGCAGGATGTTTGGATTCCGTTTTAACCACTACCATGTGCTAGGTGGCCAAATCCTTTCTATTCTATACCTTTTTTTCCCTCCTTGCAATAATTATGTGCTTTTGATGGTGTGTTTTGATTGATTTGTGTGATTCTCAGCGTGGGAGACGGTGGCTGTAGCGGTGTGCTCGGGGGTGTGCTGGTAGTGGCTGTGCAGTTGAGGGTGATCAGAAATGGGGTGGAAGAAGTGGTGGAGCAGTGAGGAGACAGTTCGTTGAGGATACTGAGGTACTGCGGGTAGTAATGTGAGAGGTGTTGGAGAGGAGCCGTGAGATAACAACCTTCCGAGGCCGAGCATGCAGGTGAGAACCAGCATGGAGAGAGCATCGTCACTTCGCAGACAAGAGCAATGATGCATTTTGGACTCCTCGTGACCCTTTAGCTTACAATAGCTGCATTGAAACATCAGTGGTAAAAAGGATAATAAAGGGGAAAATGCTGGGATTAACTCGCAGAGGACTGGGGAACGTTGCAGAAAACCACTATAGCCCACTTCCCTTGTCCGTGCTGCACCTTCACCTCCGTTCTGAAAGCAGCCCAATCAATCTGGAAAAGGTTCAGATGATGATGGTCAGAAACGCAGGGAATAGCTAAGTAAGCAAGGACTCAGCGGTCTGGAAAAGGGATGATGATGGGGGATTTTGTAGAAGCCTAAATAATTATGTAAGTTCTGCAGCTATTGAATATCTGTGTTCCTATCTTCTCCAGAACCGTGCAAGAACTACAGGGTATGACATCCAGATAGTGGGAGGCAGGTTTTCCCACAGCCTCCAGTTACACGCTGAAACGCCTGGTTGCAGGCTGCTGTGGGCGATGTGAATATTGATGTGGAGTTACAGGAGGACTGGAGAATTTCAGGGGAAGCAAATCCTTTGAGGAGCACTAGATAAACAGAATCTCCACCTGGCTCGGTATGCGTCTGTGCTGCAGACGGTCAGAAAGCTGTAACACTTCTCAGTAAGAGCAGGATACCTGAATGCTCTGTGTTTAGGCTGTCTTATAGGCAACAACATCTTGAGCAGGATACTTAGCTAGATGGGCCCAATACCCCGTGTGGCCATTCTTTTTAAGAACATGCAGATAAAATCTCATCTCTGCCTGCTGGTCACAGCGGTAGTTTCTGGAAATTCTTCAGTACAGTGGTACAAAGGTTAAGCTGTCCAGAGGATTTGCAGACTAAAATGTGGGGAGGGCACCTGGGAAGTCTGATTCAGCCCTTACAAAAGTATTAGACGTGTAAAGAAAAGTTCTTGAGTAACTCTAGGTGTGAGGGGTGTAGTAGGAGCCAAAGAAAAGATTGTCATATCATAGACCTATTACTAGGTGGCGATAGTAAATTGTTAATGATGCAGAAGAGCCCCAAGTTTTCAGCAAGTGTTCTGGCACTTGGAGAGAAGTTGGAGGATGTATTTGTAAAATGCGTGTGATGAGTTATTTCTCACTCTGCTGGTAATTGGAGATAATGCCAAATGTCTTGTTCAGGAGATGCTATTTTAATCAACAGGCCCAGATAACTTTGGCCTAGAAGTGTTAGAAGTGCTGATTGTTATTTTTAGCTTAGAATGCAAGGAGATTCCAGAAGAGTGGCTGAAGTTTGCCAGTGCTGGAGTGACCTGTATGCTGCTACCCTGATGTTGACTCTAGGAAGCATTTTAGAAATACTGTTACATTATTTGCTTAGTAAATAACTACAGGCTAGGCGTATAATTAATGCCATTCATCTTATGTTTATGGCAAGTACAGTAAGTTCTTTCAGGTAAATCTGACTTTTTCTTTTTAGGATGGCCATGGAGATTTGGTAAGGCTGACAGCCTAGATTAAATGCACTTAGTATTGCATTAGGTCCAGAATCAGCGCTACACAACATCTGTGTTGAAGAAGTTAATCCTCTGTATCATTACCAAAGTGATGAATGGATGAGGTTTTCTTAACTGGTGGTATTATTATTGATTGTCAGTAGAGAATCTTCAAAACAAGCTTTTTTCCATGTGCTGTTGTGATATGTATCAGTTTTCATGCTGCCCTCGAAGCCTTTATTCAGTGACTTCTCAGTGCAGTTCATCTACCTTTGGTGGTGCAGCAAATACTTATTTTACCCAGCACAAGTCTTACAGGAGCAGATTTTCTTTTCAATAGAGGTCATCTGTAGGTATCGGAGCACCAAAATCTGTATTATTAAATGAAACCTCTAGTATTTGCATTAGCACAAACCTTCTGCAGCATTTCTCTCACAGCTGGGCACGCAGTTATATTTCTCATGTTAGCCTTACCTACTGCACAGCATGGGTATGTAATCGTCTGACTACTTAAATGTAGTTGGTGCAAAGTTGTATGCAGGAGAGTTCTGCTTGTATTTGGCTTGTATAGTAAGTAGCTTAGGAGATAAAGTGGTCGGAGTTATCAGCTGAAGTTCCCAGACAGTTTCATTAACGAGGTTGGGAATTTACACACAAGTAACAGGTCTGGGTCTTGGGAGACTGAAGAAATGGATGAGCGATGGCAGCCCGTCACAGGCCAGCAGCAGAGGAAATAAAGGGATAGTGGAAAGGAGCCACACTAATATTCCAATGATATTTTTGCTGGAAGGAGTCGTGCCAGTGGAATGTCGACAATAAACTCTGGAGCCTCTATCACACCCTCCTTTGTTTTTGGCAAACCAATTTGGCATCGTTTTTGAGCTTGCTGAAGGTGCTGCCCCTGCTGCTGTCCCTGTCCCTTCTGCAGACACGAAGCAGGACGGGTGCTGGTGGCAGCAGCGTGCTTGGAGCTGGTGCGAGGGCAGCCAGAGCCTGCTGTTGGGACATCTCAGTTCCTACTGATTTAGCAGAAGGGATTATTCACCATTTCTAGACGGTGAACTGCTGGGAGTCCTTCACAACTTTCACTCCCAAACTTTGCCCTGAGGTCCACGTTTCAGTCTTGCTCCATTCCGTGCCTTTGGCAGCGCTGTGGTGTGGTGCAATAAGCTGGGGGCCTTGGGAACACACTTAATGTTTCACGTTTTTCTGAGAAACCACGAGCGTGTGGATCCTCTGGCAGAAAGACCCATGAGTGCAAGTGGCTGAGCACCATTTTATGGGATTAAATTTCCAGTGCACTCCTGCTGCTGGCAGGTTTGCATGAAAGTCACGGCTGGCATGGGTGCTCCAGCCCACCTCCACAGGTGGGCTCCTCTCTGCGGTACTGAAGCTTTTCTCGCCTCACTGCAGGATGTGTGCTTTTTACTTTTCACCCCATGGAGATGGTCGTGGTCACTTTTATTTCGTCTGTAGTCTGTTTGCCCACACCATTGCTCCATATTTAACAGATTCTCTGCTCCCTTGTTACCAACTCAGGTTGTGTAGGGTCAGTAGAGGGTCAGCTCCTTTTGCTTCAGCTTCAGTTTGGCACCATCTGCCTAAGGATCCAACTGTATCCATTTAAAACATGTGTGGTGGTTATCACGTTGTGTCTATCTCAGATCTTTTCATGCAAGTACATCTCTCTGCCAGACACAGCTTTGATTGCAGAGTCCATAGGAACACTCCAAAGAGCTGCAGAAGACCCTGATTCCTCTTGAAGTCAGATGATAAGCAGGAGTATGCCATGCTTTCTTTACAGAGAACTGTTCCTCGTGACTCAATACCTGCCTTTGCTGGTCTCCTGAGAGCGGAGCTACCAGCCATCTTGGCAGGCTCAGCAGGTCTGCAGGCTTGCTCTGTGGCCATGGCGGTGGGAGGCACATCGCCCCTCTTCTGCAGGAGGGAAACGAGCGTCTGTAAAAGAGAAGACCTGTGTGTTGCCTGAAGAACACTACAGCTTTTAAAGGATGGATTAATCTCTCTTCTTTGCAGCAGTTAGCAGTTACACGGGGCATTTCCAAATGTAAGAATCCACAACAGAATTGGGATAGAATAGAACAAAGTAGGGAATGCAGAATTATGGAATTACTGCAAGATGTAGATGAGAGCAAGTGCTGCTATCACCAAACCCACCTTTCACCCTTCACACAGTACTACTGGCAGACGAAATAAAAGATAATGTTAGAATTGACCATTTTGAAAATTGCCAATTGACATTTAAGGGATATGTTTTAAGCTGTCCCACAGAATGGGACATGTTACTATTAAGGGGAGCACAGAAATCATTGTGAACTATTAGAAGTGAAACATAAATTGAGTGTGCAAATGTTGCCTCTAGCCTGTCACCTGTGAGCAGAATTTACAGACAAAGCCGCAGTTGGCAGGGAATGATTTTATTAAATCCTTAGGCTGGCAGATTGTTAGTGGAAACACAGGTGTTTTACAAAGAGGAGTTCGTTTCACAACTTGCAAGACAAAACAGAAACAAGCTTCTCATGTTTTTTAAATTAAAAAAATCTTTGTGCTATGAAAATGCCTCCATGTCAATCTATTTTTGTTATTTCTCATAAATAACAAATGGGGTTCAAGCACAGATGATGTGTTGTGATTGATGTACATTTTGATTGATGTGATTGATGAACATTTATTTGTTTTTGTTACTGGTGTGTGAAAATGAGTATTGGAATGAATCAGGAGTGGCAATCAGCATTTCAAATTTCCTACCAGAAAATTGTTTCACGAAAGATGATGTTCTTCTAAATGGGCTCCATCGTTGACCTGCTCTCTTGTCTTTCTGCAGGATGGGATAAACATTCTTATGGGTACCACGGTGACGATGGGCACTCCTTCTGCTCCTCGGGCACAGGACAGCCCTACGGCCCCACGTTCACAACTGGAGATGTGATTGGTTGCTGTGTCAACCTGATCAACAACACCTGCTTCTACACAAAAAATGGCCACAGTTTAGGTGAGTAAAGAAAGTCCTTCTCAGGAGAAGGATGCTTCTGCCCGGCTCTCACTGTTTACTCTAATACTTTGCATGTGTTGCAACTTTTGTTCCACGTTCGTGGGTGAGGTTTAAAAAACTGGAGAGAAAAAGAGCCCTCTGCAGCAGTCAGGAGTTGTAAGTTGGCCCAAAGACATAAATACTTGCAGCACGCAAAATGGTTTCTGTGCTGCTCAACTTAAGTAGGTTAGGATTGTATCCCCAGCTTCTGCTCCTTTCTTCTGCTACTGCACAGCTTGTGGGAGGTTGGATAAGACAGCTGATGGCAGAGCAACAGGGAAATAAAGAAGTGGGAACTCTAGTACGTTTCTCAGTGGCTTGTGCATTTGTAAGCCTTAACACATTGCTCTAAGTATATTCCCAAAGCTAGACATTAATTCTGCCCAAGTACTCTTATTTAAGCACCGACTATAATTTGATTCATTTCACCATCATCCAAGTAGTTCTCCTAAAGTTAAGGACTTCAGTATTTTGCCTGGAATATCTCACAGATGTTTTCCAGGCATCCAGTGTATCTGATTTTTCTAAAATAGAAAGTTGTGGCTGTTTTTGCCTAAAATAACTTTCCTTTGGATGACATATTCTCCACCCTAGAACAATTCTTGTAAATTTTTTTTTTGTCGCATAAGACATGCAGTAAATTTTGATAACTTCAGCTCACTTTCTGCCCTGAAATTAATTTGGTTTGGCAGGGGGCAAGCAGTCCTTTCCTTTGCTTCTCCTTGCTGTATCAATTATACTTTGTTGAATTCATGGTGAAGAAGCTGGTAGAAAAACACCCCCATGAGAACAGCTATCAGAACAGAAGTTGTTTGAGTGACTGGCTGAGCTGAAGAAAAGAGTGGGACTGGAGCACAGCGTGTGCCTAGAAAGTGTCTAATTTCTGCTGGTGAGCTCCTGGTGGGAAAAGTACTGGGCTCCCTGCTGCAAGAGAGAGATTGAGCTACTGGATAGGGTTCAGCCAAAAGCCACAAAGATGCTGAAAAGACCGGAGCATCTCTGCTGTGAGGAGGGGCTGAGAGAGCTGGGTCTGCTCAGCCTGGAGAAGAGGAGGCTTGGGGAGATCTCATCAATGTCTGTAAGTATCTGAAGGGAGGACAGAGCCAGGCTATTTCCAGTGGTGCCAGGGCAAGAAGCAATGGGCACAAACTGGAGCACAGAACGCTCCCTCTGAACATCAGGAAGCACTTCAGTGCCATGCAGGTGATGGAGCACTGGCACAGGCTGCCCAGAAGTTGTTGAGTTCTCATCCTTGGAGATCTTCAGAAGCTGTCTGGACTTGGTCCTGGGCACAGGCTCTGGGTGGCCCTGCTGGAACAGAGGACTTGGACCAGATGGATCCAGAGGTCCCTGCTGACCTCAACCAGTCTGCGATTCTGTGGAAGCAGCAGGCTATCTTAGAGTTACATCAGAGGTACGGATCTGAGGTGTGGGGCTGTCCAAAGGATCCTTCCTGTGAGGCAGACTGAGAAAGGCCTAGTGCTCATGCAAACGTAACTTCATCCAGAAAATTGTTTTCAGTTTCCCTCTGATTTCACACCAACCATTTGTTGATTTTTAGGGGATGATTGCCTAGCATGTTGCTTCCCGGCAGCATTCTAGTTTGAGTCTGTAGCATTGCATTCAGCAGCTAGTCCTGATGCTTTGCGACAGATCGAGGTCTCTGTCCCTGAATGGAAAAAAAAATAATTCTCTGAGCATCCTTTGTGACTTGTTTTTAACATTCTGATACTAGGAATGGAGCCCTGATCAGCAGCCTGCTGGGCAGTTGCTCAGAGTTAAGAATGTTTCTTTAGGAATATGATTTGGCTTCTTGTTTGAATTAATGGCTATTTAGTTGCCAGACTGTGTGTACTGCTAGGATGACTTCTAGTGAAGACTTCAGGCTTCCTACCTAGTGAGACCAGTCAGTAGAGTGATGAGGAGTCGTTTGTAGTCTGTAGGTATTAATTCATTGCCTGGATTTCTAATAGCTGGGTTATTCTAAATTTAACTCATAATCTGTGGATATTGCCCTCATCAGTCCTCCACTGTGAAGACAAGCAGAGGTGTGAGAGCAACCGCTGGTGATGCAGGACAGGGGCTGTTGCTTAGGAATGAGATGAGTTCACCATGAAACGATTCAGGTGCTGAAATAGTTAAAAAAGATTTCACAAAATCTCTCCCTTTGGTCGCTGCTCTTGATTTTTAGCGTGCATTTACTCAGAAATTGCATGGTGGCTAGTGCTGTGCCTCTCTGGCTGTCAGCTCTACAGGAGTGGATGGTTTTCCAGCTTCACCATTTTTCAGTTTGACAAGCGGTGTGACTTCCCTTCGGAATGAAACCGTAACTGTCAGGAAGAGGGCAGGTCTGCTATTTATTTAACAAGTACAAATTTATTCACTGGAAAAGTAATTCCTTTTACTTAGCAGGAATCTGCGGGGTAGAGAGGGAGGCGGCTGAAATGTCGGTGCTTGCTCTGTCCTTTGTTCTCTTCACACGGTCATGTCCTGTCTTGCTGTCTGGGCTGATGGAGTCAAATGAAGAGAACAGTTCAAAAACTTTTGTATCACACTTCCTTGCTACAGCCTTCGGATTCTTTGCCTCATGTCCTGCTCATAGATTTGTTTGGGATGTTTTTAGGTCTTTACCGCAGTGAAATCGCCTGGTCTTCCTTTCTTGATTTTAAGTGCTCCTTTTGGTTCAGATTTTTTTTTCTTGTGTGGAAAACTTGTTATTTTCTAATCTGACATTCAGTGATCCCTTGGAGACCAGTCTCCCCCAGCTGTGAACGATACCACTGGGAAGAAACAAAGGAAGGGAATTAAATTTCACCGTGCCTGGAGAACTTCGGTACATTATAGCCATTGCTGTTTCCTGGGTCTCCTCCTCTTGGGCTGTTCAGATGTACCAGTACAAGACCTGATACTATGAGAAAATCATAACTAGGAGAATCTCCTCAGCTTTCACAACTGGCTCATGCAGGTACCAGCTCCTCTTCAGCTGTGGTGGCATAATGGTTGTGTTAGAGAGGAGAGGTGACATGGTCAGCAGGGACAGTGACTGAAGTGCTAGGGAGCAGCAAGCCATCGGTCCTTGTCCTGACCCCAGCAAAAGCTGCTGGAACATTTTACTATCTTTTACAAAATCGGAATGAAGACCTCAGCCAGGAACACTTTCATTAAAGTCCACTGTTTTTGCTGCTGATAAAGAAACACGACGTTCAAGAGAAGGGCTTCCTGCTGAATGCTGAGAAGTGTCTGAGCCCCGCAAGGCCACAGGGACCAGTCCATGGGCACTGAGCAGAGAGATGGGAGAAAGGGAGTTGAGGTGGGTGTCAGCAGGGGAACCAAGACCAGAAGGAGACTGGAGCAATGATTTATTTGAAAGTCAGTACCCTTTTGCTCTGGCATAAGTGTCTCCATGAAGATCGCAAACATTTAATGATACTTAATGCTAACCTGAGAATCTCATTTGTGTGTTGTGCAAACCCAAGAGTTATCAGGAAGGAGATGAAAGTGTTTTTTGCTGATGTTCCCTGACTCAACGTCTTCAGCTGCTGAAGCTGTATCTCTCTCCTCTTAGGAAATTAGGTCATTGTGTAATGCTGTTTGTGTAATGCTCCTGCAGATATCAAAGATATTCATGAGACTAATCAGCCCCTTTTTGATGACAGTTAATTTGACTGCAAGTTTCAGGGCATTTTACTCCTTCAGGCGTTTTAATTTTTCTCCTTTTCACCTTTTCACTTTGTTTTCCTTGCAGTTTTCTCCGTTGCTTAACTGTAATCTTCTGTTGTCTCCATCCTTTTCCATTTAATCAGGTCTATCAAGAAGCACGGTGTAGGAACACATTGGCCATTCCAAATTCTGGATGTTTTGGTTGGAGCTAAGACTTGAAATTTCTTTGGAGACATCACATGAAAGCTGCTTGACATTGGATATACTCTTAGTTTTCTGTTCTGGAAAACGTCTAGAATGTCTTCTGGCTGATGATTAAATGCTTTTGACAAATTCTGAGCAGAGTCCTGGCAATAAAAAAGATGATGTGATATGGCTGGAAGGGTGAATTAGGAGAGAAAGAGAGAAATGTGGGGCTCCAGACATTAAGCAGAGAGTCTCGGATGCAGGAAATAATAAAGGAAAGATGTAGTGACTGCTACAGGTCTCTGTGATTAAATGGAGGAGTTCTCTCAGGGACTAAGGTATGAGCATTTCAGATCTCAGACTTTGACAGCAGACAGAGGAAAATGGACCAGCAAGGCTATAAAAAGAGCATGCAACCCTCTGAAGTCCTGGCATAGAAAACGTCCTGTGGTCTGTCTGAGTTCGAGTGCAGGTGCTTGGAAAGACCAAGTTACCCATTTTGTCACCAGTCTGGAGATTAACAGGAGCATCGGGGAAAATGAAGAAATCTGTCAGAGACCCACAGACGTCCTTCCCAGCTTTCCCAGTTTAGCAGGTTTGTCCTGAAACCCTCAAATCAAGTTTACATAGAGCAAGAGCACTGGGAGGTTTAAAACAAGACTTCATAGATGATCCAGATTCGAACTGAAAGGACAATACCAAATGCAGTTACAGCCTGGTTTTTCTCCCAAGTGCCTTGACTGAATGGTAGCTGTTTTCCAGGAGTGTGTAGAGCTATGTGGGTTTAATAGTGCTTCTCAGCAACAACTTGTAGAAGTTTTTGAATATTTCATGGGTTGATGTTTCTCAGTCTACCCTTCAAGATGCATGTTCTGCTGAACGTGTAGTCGCTTATTGCAGTTTGCAGCAATGCATTCTCTGAGTTGAGAAGCCGAAAGAGTACCCTGCCATCTACTAAGCGGAGCACTGGTACTGATCACCCAAATGTGTGTTCTCTTGTGTAATTTGAATTCTGAAGTGTATTCTGAAGAAAGTGGCCAACCGTGGGGCAGACAGGATGATATTTGCAGGGTGGAGGGCACAGCTTGGCTAGAAGACCCGTAAGCCGGCTGTGTGCATGGGGATACATCTTTGTTAGTCATTGAAAGGTGAAGGTGTTGATCAGACACCTCAGCACTGAACCATCATTTGAAGTCCATGCCTTTTTGTCACTGTCTTGTTGATACATCGTGGATTTACAGGAGAGGCTCTTCACATATTTGCTCTCGACTTCTTAAACCGTCCAGTTCCCATGTCTTTGAATATCTGATGTTATTTTAAATTGGATCCAGGCTTTGGAGGTGCTGCAGAGAGTGCAGTTTCAAATTCAGCTGCCCAGTTAGAGCTGTGACTCTTCTGCTTTCTGCTGTTGACTTTGTTGGATGCAAGTGCATAGCAGTGTAGGTTCAGGATGAACGGTCTAAGCAGACATAATTGTGCAACAGATCTAGATCTGTACAGCTGAAGTATTTTATTGGCCTTAGTTTCATGACAGGGCACTAAACATATAAATGCCTTAATTTAAAGGCAGTGCAATACCTTTATTTATAGAGTCATAGAGCAGTTTACATTGGCAGGGATCTCAGGAAGCCAAGCATTCACCTCCCTGCTGGCAGCAGGGCCTACTAGGTCAGGTTATGCAGAAACTTGTCAAGTTCTGGAGATCCCCAGGGAGCTTTTCTGGTCCTGTGATTCAGTGTTTGACCGCCTTCATGCTGATTCCCTGAAGCCCAGCTAATACCTAATCAGAATTTGCCGTGTTGCAACATGTCTTTGTTTCCTCCTGCCTCCTGTCACCACGCATCCTTGGGAAGAGTCTGACTCTATTCAGTACCCTCCCATGAGGCAGCTGCAAGTTTCTTCCCTGATGCTCCTAAGTCTGAACACTTCTTCCTTCCACCTCCCTTCAACTTGTTGGCTTCTGCTGGACTCACTCTTGTGGCGGAAGGGCTCTTTGGTTGCTTTTGCTGAGCTTCTCCAGGTTTGTGTTGGATCTTTTCTCCAGCCTGTTGAGGTCCTCCTGAGCAGCAGTATGCCCTGCAGCGTATTGCCCATACTCCTGTTTGGTAATGTCTGTGAACCTGCTGAGAGTGCACACCCTCCCATCGTCTGGGTCAGCAGAGTTGGTATTAAACTGTGTTGGCCCTAGCATCGATCCCTGCAGGACAACGCTTGGACTTTGTATGATCACAGCCCTTCAATCCTGGCAGTCCAGCTGATTTTCTGCCCGCGTTACATCCCATTCACAAGCCGTATGTTTGCCCATGCACTGGATGCAGCTGCACAAGTTTTCTCGGCAAGGCTGGGCCGCCTTTAGCTCTGAGTGATGCCGGAGAGCAGAGGAGGGGACTTCCAGTAAGGAGGTTAGCCTCGTTCTTTCTAAAGGGTAGAAATAAATTTTGATCTAGCTAAGCAAAACAAGTGTGAAGCTTATGCTTGTGGTGGTGAGCATGCTGAAAACAGGTTTAGGGCAGGACATGCACAGTGTGCAGAACAATAAGTGGACAGACAAAGTGACGGGATGTGACAAGTAGTTGCTACGTGGATTTCTCTGCCAGGAATTCAACATCACTTGTACATCAATACATAATTTGTGTGTGGTTTGCAGAGAGGGTACTCAGCAGACAAAATCCAAACTGCCGTGATGTTAATTAAACGTTATTGGCTATTTATTTAGTCAAAATACTTTTTTTTTTTCTCTCTGAGCATTCAACTTCAGATCTGTGCTGTTTCAAATGGTAATTGTTTTGTACGTTGACTCCTAAACTTGTTTTAAATTACCATTTCAGGCTCATCTGGTAACACTACCTTGCAGCTTTTGGTTTTCTGGTTGAACACATGATATGTCCGTGCAAAATCGCTGTAACATTAAAAACAGAATGGTGCCCTACTGCTCCTGTGCAGGCTGTAGTGCATTTCAGTGCAGTGCAGAAGGGACTGGGGCAGGGCTGAGAGGTGAAACATGTGTTAGAATTGGATGTGCTGGTGTTGAGACCGAAGGCTGGTCTTCCCCCTCTGACTGCAGATGGAAAGCAGGGAACACGTGTGGGGAGGGATTGAGGATTCTGGGTTGAATCCTGAAATGTTACTGTAAAACATGAATCAAGCTGAGCCTGATAAAGTGAGCAGTGCATTGCAAATGTCCCATTCTTTCTCGGTAGTGACCGCTGGGCCTCTCTGTCCTCTCTGCAATTGATATTTAGTCCATCAGAAACAGATCCTACTGTGAGCAGCTATGATTTCTAGTAGGTTTTGCTTGGTATCTCTTTTCTCATATGCCAAATTAAATAAAAAGGGAAACCATACACTTTTTTCCATCACCTGTACTTGGAACTGTAACAGCATCATGGAGGATGAAGCTGCTCTTTGCGCAGTATTTCTCAGGTGCTGGAGGCTGCAACTTGCTCCTGTTGCAAGGACGTTCCCCAGCTGCAATGCAAAGTGTTGAATATTCATTCCTGGCTGGCTGGTGAGAAGAAGCAGCTATAGCCTAAACCAAGGCAAAGTGAGAGTAAAGCTCTGTTTCTAAACCCAAAGTAAGTCTGGAAAACTAACTCCTTCAGAGTAACAGAGGGAGAAGCAAAGACAAGAGGAGCTGCTTTTTTGAAAATCAAATTGTAAGAAGAGATATCTGATAAATTAGGCTTTTCCATGAACGTTTCTCCAGAGTCAAAACCTTGCAGAGGAGTGGGTTGGGGAGGGAAGTTATTTCTAAATATGACAGGTGGTGAAACGCAAGGTCCGAGCTGGGATTTATTGAGATGTAGTAAATTTTTATAGCATGTTATGGATGTAGTCAAGCAGGGAAAAAATCCTTTGTCTTTTTAATTCTAATATTTTTCCCCCCACAGGTATAGCCTTTACAGACCTCCCTGTAAGTACACCTATTTTCAGTATTTTAACTAAGGATGCAAAGAGAAGGGAGGGGGAAGAGTGTGGGGGTGTGATTTTTTGTTTGTTTGTTTGTTTTGTTTTGATACCCTGTTAAAAATGGTAACACACACTACTGAATGATGTGGATGCTCCCTTTTCTGAAACTTCATAGTTCTGTAGCTAGGATGTGGGCCACCCACACGCTTCCTCTGATCCCTCACCAGCTCTAAGAATATGTTGCTCCTTCTCCTGGAATTAAAGCCTGGATTCAGACTCTGTTACAGGTCACTGTCTTCCAAACACAGCATTGGGTGTGGGAAGTGTATGTGCAAAGTCCCTGTGCAGCCTCTTGTCTTCTGCCCTCAGAGGGCACAGAAATGCCTGCTGATGTTATTCCCAGCCTCTCCCTCTCTCCTCCAAATCTTGCAGCTGTGGAGTCGTTTCAAAGGTGGTGGTTAGGGAAGGCTATCACTAGGCTCATCGCACGAGTTTTTGACAAGCCTCCTCCTGTGATCAGTACCCAGCACGTGGAATTGCTAGGAAGAATATATTTGGCATGCATTCAGGGTTATTCTTCTGATTCACCAGCACCAATACCGAGTTCCTCTTGAGTGCTGTGATGCCGGATGAGTTCATCTAGGCAACAACGTGCAGTCAGCTCCTCCCAAAGCACAGCCTTCTCTGTGGCTAGTGGGTTAGGAACAAGAAGAGTGGCTCATTTGGCTACGCTGCTTCTCTTCCTGAAATGAGAGTGGTCTTCATGCTGGGGTAGACAGATAATTATTATTTAGCCTCTCATCAGCCAAAAATAGCTATCAAACCGAAACACACACGCAGTTGTTTTGTCTTATACAGCTGAAGTGTTGCTTCACAGTACCGAGTTGGCAGGTTGATATTACCTGTCCTGCTTACTGTAACTTGCTTCTTTTTAATCCAGCAGTGCACAGCAGGCTGATTTTAATGTGCTCTTGTGCCTAGCATTGAGTCTCTTTTACAGACAGCGAGTAGACAGCTGGGGAAGATGCACGGGAGCAGAACAGGCAGCAGGGCTCTTGCAGCAGCAAGGTCTGGCAGCGCTGCTAAGGCTGAACCCGAAACGCTCCTGAGCACAGGGCATCCCTCCATCCTGCTGTTCCTTCCAGCTTCTTCATCTATGTCCTGTTCCAAGATGATTTTGTTTTAATGTTAAATTGGAGGAAGATCTGGTCAGGTTGGTTTGGGCATCAGCTATTCAAATAGCTTGAGGCAGTTTCCAGTGACTAAATGGCATCTCTGTGCCTTTTACTAGCCAGAGTTTGCCGAGTTGTTTTCTGTGGGTTCTGGTTTTTACAGCAGCAGCCGATCTGTGACACGTTTTCTGGGCCAGAAAGGAGAACAGTGAATGCTCTATAGGCCTCCTACTGTTGGGAATTACCTTCTACAAGATAATTTCTCTTTAAAAAGTGAGACAAAAGCTTGACTGGGTTATTTCACCCCTTGACTGTGGATGCAAGCAATGGCAGGAGATTTCAGCATGTTTCTCTCCATATTCTAAATGGCTCAACTGCTGTGTGGTCAAATTCACCTTAAGGATGCCTGCACCTGACTTCCATCATTCCCACCCTCCTTCTCTAGCATCCTTCCCTTGAATCACTTCCTTCTTGCCTCACTCCTTTAGATGCCTGGGTATTCCGTGTCCTATTCTGGCCTTTTTGGCTCTCTCAGCCCATTGTTTCTTGGCTTCTTTTCCAGACAGTCAAGGTTACTGCCCTTTCCTACAGAAGGGAACCCCAGACCCAAGAGAGACTTTTGATTTAAATATGCCGACTGCTGGCAGAGAAGCCTTGCAGTAGTAGGGAATGTGAAGTTGATATAACTTGCAAGTGATATTTTGTCATTTATTACAGCATTATGTTCCAGGCAGAAACACAATACATGTGTATGCATTCATTTTAACATAAAGAAGAGAAAGCACCCATCATGTGAAAGATACAATTTTTTCTTCACCTGCTAAAACCGAAGTCAGAAAATTTAACTGCACATGGGAATGGAGCCAGCAGTCTTCCCTGAGTCACCCTTTAAGTTCTTTGATTTGAGCAGCTGACATCCAATTTTTGGTTCTGCCTCAGTTACTGAAATCCCCCTGGTAGGGGCTGTAGTTTGAAAGCTTTTTCTTCCATTACAGCCTATGTAATGTTGCAGCTCACTGGTGGCACATATCAATGAGAAGGTTGGCCAGTTAAGCCCTGTTGCTTTTCCACCTTTTGAGCTTCAATAATTCCTGGAGTGATTCTGTTGACGTAGCAGTGAGGCTACACAAGGAATTAATTTGGCCGTTCAAAGCATTACCAATTATATCCTTGAAGTGCAAGTTGCAAAATTTCCCTTTCAGGTGATGAAGACAATGTTTTGCAGTATTTGCAGCTGTAGGAGATTGAAATGGATACTTGTAATGGAAAACCACAACTTCTTGTGATAATCCGCACACACAGTGAAGCGTAATTGCTTCAGGTTGTTCTGTGTTTCAGTTCCCCCTGCGGACTGTTTACGTTTGCACAAATGTACAGGGGTGGAAAAAGAAACCTCAAACCTCACGGGCTGAAGATAACACGAAAATACCTGCTTGCGAATAGAAGCAAAGATCCCGCAGAGGGAGTTTCCCCTTCTCTCACCAATTCAAATCAGCGCTTAGGCCTACGTGTGCCGTTTACGCAAGCCCAGGTTTATCCTGCCTGGCAGTTTGCTGAAGCTGCTGTGTGACCAGAGTAGGAAACGTGAAAAAGCAGAACGTGGAAGTGCTGAGAGCAGGGATTGCAGGGCCACAAAGCGAGGAGGAGGCTGAAACAAACAAACAAAAAAACAAGTGAGGGCAAACTGGGGGGGTGAGAGCACCTACCCATGGACATCAGGAGGACGAAGTGGCAAAAAATACTTGGGAAAGTGTGCCTGAAGAACTTGGCAGGAGAAGCACCCACTTAGTGGGCTCTAGGATGAAGTCTCCCTGTGCCTGGCAGGGTGCTGGGGGTACGAGTACTTGCCTGCAGTTGCAGCACAGAGAGGACACATCCTGCATGTGAAAAGTGGAATTTTAACTCAGATGATTTGAGACTGGCTGGGGGTTGGCAGCTTCCCCTCAAAGATGAGCATACCCCAGAGTAGCTGAAAAACAGGTGATGTGTTCTAGTTTGGGGGTTTTGTCTTTTAACTTCTCAGTACTCTGGGGGTCTGATTCCTGGCTTTGGAGGTCCTTGGGTTCATAACACCAAAATTCTTGTGAGTCTGAAATACGGATTGTGGGGAAGATCTGATCCCTCATTAGAGATATCTCCTTGTTACCTAGGTTTGAAAGAGAGGAGAGACTGACTTTAAAAATGACATTTTCCTCTGGTAGCTCCTCCTTTATCATGCTGCCTTTTTCCTTGCACACCTGTAGCATAGCAATTGCCTTGGTGTGAGAATGTGAAAGGAAGAGGTGTGCTGAGGCAGCAGTGATGCAGTCATCCTGATTTCTGATGTCCGTTCCCAGCCTGCATTTACAGATTCATTTTTTTCCTGTGATATTTGAGAGTCCAGAAAGGTACGGTACCAGCCACACACCTCTGAGTAGATCCTCATTGGTACTGGAGCTGCCATTACGCCTTTGCTCCTCCATGATGTGGTAATACTGAGAGAGTTCGTGTGGGCTAATATGCCTGGCTACTTCTTCACCATCTTATTACTGCAACCCACAAAAAAATGGAATTGTAGAAGAATTTAGACTGGAAAGAACTTCTGGAGATAATTCAGGCTAACTTCCTGCTCTGTGACGGGCAGCTTTCAAAGCTAGAGCAGGTTGCTCAGAACCGTATCCAGTTAAGTTTGGAAAATCTCCAAGGATAGAGATGCTGCAGGCTCTCTGGGAACCTGCTCTAGTCCTTGGTCATCCTCAAAAGAAGAATTTCTTGCATATGTCCCATCGGAACTTCCCTGGTTGCAGCTTGTATCTGTTGCCTCTTGTCTTTTCACTGAGCAACTATGAGAAGAATCTGTTGCCTTCTCCAAGCTAAATAAATCCAATTCCCTCAGCCTCTCACTGTGTGCCATGCACCCCAGCCCTCTGACCATGTTAGCAGAACTCTGCTGGACCCAAACTCATTTGTGAGTCTCTTCTTGTTCTGGGGACATGGACGTGGAGGGAGGAACTGGGTACAATATTCACGCCAGTGAAAGAGAGAGGGAATCACTTCCCACAGCACGCTGGCTCTTGTTGCTAATGTGATTAGGATTCTGCTGATTTACACCTCGTAACAATCTTAATATCCATAGCAAAAAGTAAAATCCACCACTTCAGTAGGTCTCACAGGGAGATCAAAACCCGTAATAGAATTTGCTGAATAAATTTTCCAGGTAACTGTAGGAAAGCCCATGCCACTTGACATAGAGGAGAGAACAATCCCAGCTTTCTTCAGAGTGGTGGTCCAGCCACCAGCAGCAGAACTTGCTCATTTGTCCTGGAGCAAGCAGCGTGCTCCTCCTGACATCAGATGGAGGTTCAGTCATGAGCCAGACCCCACAAACGGGCACCTCCCAGACTTGAGTTTCTCTACATGCTTCAGTGCATCTCTGTGCCTTGCCTATTGTCTGGTTTCTAGGTGTAGCAGTCTTCAGTGTGTTAGAGCAAAGTGGGAAAAAAAACACACCAAATAGTTCATGGGTGCCATGAGATTTCTTCTTAAACCCTGCAGGCCATCTGCAGATGCTCTGAAGTAGAGAATTAATGAAGCTTGTGTTGCAAACATAAAGTAATTTGTAGAAGAGTAACATTACTACGAACAGAACATGCTCTTAAAAATGAGATCTAGAGTGAGAACCAGGCAACCCTCTACCTTTTTCGATGCCCTTTCTCTTTTCTCCACATTTAAGTGGGCTCAGGGATTCAATTTGTATCCATATGCTTGTTGTTAAAACAGCCTGCATGCTGTGCATAGACTTTGACCATCTGTTTCTAATTAGATCATCTTCTCTGGAAGCTGGATTATTAGCTAAATTTTGGAGGTATTTTCACAGTGTTAACTTTTTTTATTTTCCTCACATTTCAGTGGGGAACAGTGCATCCAGACGGAAGGACGTGCTTGTTCTTAAAATGAAAATAAAATTAATCAGTAGTGGAATTTCTTGTGTGGATGGCACGCTGACTTGGGAACATCAGGGATCTAACCTCAGAGCTCCACTGCCATCCGTTCACTTTTGATCAGATGTAAAATACCAACAGCAGCTTCTTGTCAAGGGAGAAGACAGTTCAGTGGAAATAGTGGAAAACAGATCTGCTGATTGAGAGGATGCTCCTTCAACTTTACTATTATTTACTTATACAAGTATTGACCTTCTTGTAGAAATTACAGACCCCTGAGCCAGAAAGTGGACTTGCCATAGTAAGCAGCATTTGTGGCACTGATCACAGATTACTGGGAGATCGAACCTGTTGCTCTGGTTTTATGCAATAAGTTTTGGTAACTGCATGATAAGTCATGAGGCCCCTTCCCACTCCGTTACACATTAAATTTAAAGAGCAGCTCTTACCAAGCCATGTAACTGGAACTACCTATTAGAGAAAACTGAGTTTAATACAGGTTTCTTCTTTTTCCTTCACAGTCAAATCTCTACCCTACAGTGGGTCTCCAGACTCCAGGAGAGATAGTCGATGCCAACTTTGGGCAGCAGCCCTTCGTGTTCGACATCGAGGACTACATGAGGGAGTGGCGAGCGAAGATTCAGAGCACCATTAAGCGGTTTCCCATAGGAGACAGACTAGGCGAGTGGCAAGCCATGCTGCAGAAGTAAGCCGTTGTTCTGGTGGTCAGCTTCTTTTATTCTGTTAGGCTTTAAATATTTTTAATGCTAATTTGTGCTTTCTTATGGCAAAAATCTCCACTCGGTGCATTTTTCTCACATCTAAAACACTCCGTTTTACCTTCTGTTTTGTTGTTTAATAGTCTTTCCCGAGTAGATTGCTGCTGCTTAAAACTTAAAAGATATGAGGGAAATTTTCAGCCAGTGGCTGCGAGAAAGCTTGTAATAATGGAAGAAAATCCACATTGAGATGATGCATTGGGGGAAAGGGAGTGGAGAGGAGACCGTAAAAACTCTATCATAGGGGAAAAACCAGGACAGAAGCCAGCTGAATTTAGAAATGTAAGAGCAAGAAACAGCCTGAGCTTCCAAACACACACAAACCGAAAACACAGTTATGGCACTTTATAAATTTCTGAATACTGAATGCATTTCTGGTCATCCCATTGCAAAAAGGATTGAGTGGAACTTGAGAACAATACACAAGAGTTGTCAGAGGTCAGGAGTATCTTCTGCTTGAAAAAAGACAAAGTTGACTAAAGCACCACAGCTTGGAAAAAGGTAGTTACGGGAAGCAGACAGGAGTTGTCTGTCAGTCATGGGGAACTCGGGAGACTCTATGGTTCTATGAGTTGGACTCAGTGATCCTTCCGGGTACCTATCGCCTCGGGGTATTCTATGATTCGTGTGTGCCATGAAGAGTGTGGCTAGGAACTGATGATTCATGGCTTCTGAAAACACAGAATTAGAAAACAAGTACCTTCTAGCTTACGAAGAAGTTAATATATTTTTTTCACAAAGTATACTGTGAAAGTGGGTCTTGCTAATGCCCAAAGTTGTGGTGGTTTAAGCGTAAGTTGATTTTAAAAGATACAGATTTAAAGATTCATGCCCCAATTTATGGAGGCCAACTCCATAGTTAAATTTTAACCCTCAAATCTCTGGCTGTATCTTGTCTCTCATTACACGTTGAATTATTTGCCTGTGTGTTCAGTGCAGCAGAAATCAGGTAGGTTGATACAGGGATGCTTCATAGTGAGGGACTTGGCAGAAGCTGTGTCCGGGATCGAAATGTCTGTCAAAGAAGCACTGGAAGAAATAGGTGAGAGGATGAGGATAAAGTCTTTGGGACAAGATAGTAGTAAATGATCTTGAGGAGAAAACAAGATGGGCTTGTAGCTATGGAATGAAGTTTTTCGCCGATGTGCCTTGTTTCTAGAGAAGGGAAAGATGGTGCATATGGTACCATGTTTCAGAAGAGATTCAGGGAGCAATGGCTGAGAGAACCTCAGTGTCTGGCTTAGACAAATCCATAGGAATACTACTGAAGGGTAGGCGCAATGTATGCGTGGAGAAATAGGATGTGGATTCTGTGAAGAGGAGCCAGCAAGGCATGTGGATGTGTTTCTCACGCTGCTGTCTTTGTCTTGGAAGCCCCAAATGCTTTTCCCTTGGTAAGGCAGCGAGCCCAAGCAGTTAGAGGCTATGGGCAGACATCCCAATGTGGATTCTGAATTGTTCGAAAGAGGAGGTGAGTGGGTGTGTGATTCTCAGCGTGGGAGACGGTGGCTGTAGCGTTGTGCTTGGAGGTGTGCTGGTAGTGGCTGTGCTGTTGAGGGTGTTCAGAAATGGCGTGGAAGAAGGGATCCTCCAGCAATGAGACCTTTGGATTATGATGAAACATTGCACTGTAATATTACTTCGTTTTTTGGTTGTGAGCTGGAAAAAAGTCGACTATGTTGTTAGGGGAAAAATCAAGGGCAAAAATAATTCTGTCACTGTGTGAATGTGAGGTGTACCCTTAACTAGAACTCTGTGTGATGTTCTCATTCTGTAGTCCCCCAAGGTATTTAGCAGAAGTGAGAAAAGCATGGGGAAAAAAAAAAAAAAAGAGGCAGAGGCAGGATGTACAAAAGTTTGGGGGAGGTGTAAGGCAAGAAACAAATACACAGACCCCCAGCACTGAAAAATCTGACGGTGAGGGGTAAGGCAGAGCTGTAAAAAAGCGTCTTGAATAGCCTGGAGAGGGTGATGAAGGAACAAGTGTTCATTTATTTTCTCAGCTGCAAGAATTAAGGGGTATCAAGTGAAGTTAACCAGGTGATGCATTTAGGAAAAACAGAGGAGTGCTGTTTTTATCCCACGCTCTCTGTCACAAGGCACAGTGAAAACTGCCTGGATTCAAAAAGTGACTGGAAACATAAGAAAGAAAAATCTTTTGGGGCTATGATGTAGAGAGATACCGCCTCTAGGACGAGAAGTATCTGAAAAATCATTGGAAGCTGGACAGGTCTGGGGGAAAGGTGCCTTGTTCCTTTTATTCTAGGTATTTGCTTTTGCCAGTTGGGAGGTACAAGTGTTGGGCTAATAGGACAGGTTCCTGCGGTACTTGTGTGTTTTTTCCTTTCCCTGGAAAAAGTGTCCATTTCTCGCCACCTCATTATTTAATTGAATATTTAGCTGTGTTGGACCACATGGTAGCAGTTTCTTCAGGAGGCTTTGCTGAAGGACTCCATAATATCTTTGGACAACCTTTGGAAAAGGCTGAGGTACTGAATGTCTTTTTTTGCCTCAGTCTTTACTAAAAAGACCAACTTTCAGAAATCTCAGGTCCCAAAGACTGGGAGAAAGGCTGGAGCAAGGAAGATACATCCCTAGAGGAAGAGGATCAGGTCAGGGAATATTTGAGGTGGTGCTGATAAGTGGCGCAAAGTCTAGCTGGAAGGCAGGACCTAGGGGTCAGTACTGGGTCCAGTCCTGTTCAACATCTTCCTTCCTTAATGCTCTGGATAATGGGCAGAGCGTACCCTCAGCACTCTGCTCTGTGTAAATCAGGGGATAAAAGTGTGTGAATGTGTAGAATTCATAAGGGGATTCAACTACCAATTGTATAATTGCTGGCTGGATAGGAAACAACAGAAATTCAGGACCAAAAGGTTTTTTTTTGAGGTCTACTTGTAAGCTGTCAGGCCTCTCTGAAGCTGGGATTTTCTGGCTGTATCTTATGTCACTAGGAGACATCACTGTCAGTACAGAACTCTTATGACCCTTAGGCAGCAGTAAATAAATAAATAAATAAATACTGTGTATGTATTGGGAGTCCTTTTTTTTTTTTTTTTTTTTTTTAAAGTGAATTTAGAGTCTCCATAGTGTTTGCTGAGGCCTGGGTGCCTATCTTGTAATTTTAGTATCTGGAGCCAGAAATGGGACCATGGTTATATCGTAACTGAGCTAAGTTTGATCACTGAAATTGCAGTTTCTGTTGTAATTTGTCTGATTTATCTGTAAAATTGTCTGATTTTTTTTTTTTTTCCTGCAGTGTGATTGCTGTGTGTTGCCAACACCTTTTCATCTCTTTGTATTTTCTTACTTTCTAGTATGGTTTCTTCGTATTTGGTTCATCATGGGTACTGTTCAACAGCAACTGCCTTCGCCAGAGTCACAGACACCACAATCCAGGAAGAACAGACCTCAATAAAGAATAGACAAAGTAAGTCTTTTGGGTAGTTGTTCCCAAAACACGGCATTCTGGCTATGGGATCCTCCAGACTGCAGTGCTATTATCGCAGGACATTTAACATTGAAACCTGTTGCTCACAGAGGAATGAAATACTGTTGAAGTAGAAAGTTATTCCACGACAGCACAAAGCTGCCCACAGCAGGCTGCTAGCTTGGTGTTGCTGCCTGTGGGTCAGCAGAACTCAGGCACCACTGCTCTGAGCACTTTTCCCATCATCACTGGGTCACTTCCACCTTCTGCTGGTTTTGCCTGAAGAACTGGTGCTGTTGTTTCCTTTGCCTTTCTGCTCTGAAAAATGACCTACGTGCCTGTCAGTGTTAAAGAGACTGGGCTGTCTGATGAACTTGGTTAGTTTTCCTCAATACTGTTGAAAATGAATACCTGAATATACCCTGTCCTGATTAGAAGAGGTGAGGTGACTCAGCCTTACACATCGGGGACAGAAGGTGCTTTCTTGGAGGTAGGACCAATCTGGTGGAGAGTAGATCTTGTTACCTAAGGCCTTAACTGAGCAGAAGACAGTGTGCACTGGAGATTCCTTTGGATTTGGGTTCTTCAGTGCAATCTGTTGCAGCCTGGGCAGTTTTATTAGCATGGTTATAGGGACCAGGCATATCAATCTATTTTGACCAGAACTCCCGGAGTTACAGAATCTTCCAGGCCCTTTGCGCATTTTGTATTTAGGTAAATTCAGAACACTGGAACAGGCTTCCTAGAGAGGTGGCTGATGCCCAGTGCCTGTCAGTGGGTGGTTAACCTCTCGGTTTGTAAGGCTGTAAGCACTCTTGGTTTCTGCAGAATAAGGCTTGCAGCTTTGTCTTGCTGTACTTTTATTTTGTAGCCATTCTATTCACAGGCTCAGACCGCAGGGTCACAGAATGTTGGTGTGTGTTCTGCATTCTCCTGCCTGTTGAATGCAAGCTAAGCCCTGACCTATGCATTTCCTTTCCCTTTGTGAACTGTTTCTCATGTGACAGTTATGCATCAGGTGCATCGTGTCCCTTTGTAGTTCTCCCTCCATACATTACGTGTGCTTAGCCAGCATTCGGGTTGGTTTGGGTACTCAGCTTCATGCCCAGAATCAATAATAGCTGCTGCTCCTCAGTGCCTTTGCATGGATAGTGCTGATGGGCTGTATGTTTTCCAGGTCATGCATCATGCAGCCCTTGCCCCAGCCAGGGTTCATGCTGGTTTGTGTTTAAATGGTCAGGAGATGCGTGAGACAACACAGTCTGGTTCGTCTGAGGACAGGTGGCAAGGCAGCCAGGAGGGAAGGAATACAGAGCTCTGCAGTTGGGGCTCAAATAAAAGCTGTGAGGAAGACACAGACTGGAAAACAAAAAGAGAAAGTAGAAAAGGCAGAGACATCTGTGAAAGCTGCCAAACAAGGCAATAAGAGCAACAAAAAGTAGCAAGACATGAAAAATGACGTTTAAGTAGAAGAAACAGAATGAAATGAAGGAGACTGCAACACGTGTTGGTGTGAGAACCACATCTTTGGTTTTAGCTTTCAGCTAGGATAAGAAGCAAATACGTTTCAAATTGTTATTGGGGATTAGTAATGAGCTCAATTAGTAATGCTCATGATTTGCAAAAATCTCAGTCTGTTGCTGTTAGTGCCTGTGCTTGCAAAACACCTCCCAGGCATTGGTAACCTACTCTTGTTTGTAAGGAGACCTGAAAAAGCAGAGGGAAGTACAATACATTTTTAGTTTTAAGTACATTTAGAAAAAAACAAAATGCAAACCTCTGTAAATTACTAGGTTCCCTGAGTATCCTGGGATGGAATCAGCGAGTATCTTAAGTCTTCTAGTAGTATTTTCTGACCCACTGAAGGAACATATGTGGGATATGAACACACAGGGATAATACATGGCTTCTGCCTTGTGTCTTTGCACCTCATAGAAGTGTACAGCTTGCTGAGCTGTGTCTAGTTTAGTTTAGCCAAAACCTGATTGCTGGAGCTAGCTTACAGGTGCCACGTCCTCATTGCAGGCCCAGGTCAGTTGCAGGAAGCCAATTTTGATGGTGTTGTTACTTTTACTTGGGGGTAGGGATAGTAAGGAAGCAGTACTGTGCTGTGGCTTAAGCCTCCAAACCTGCTAAGAATAGCTTGCTTGTTTGGAGGTCAGCCTTACAGCAATTTTCCAAGCGTGAAGCAGACAGAGGTTGTAATGTGGGGGTTTCCCCTCTGAAACTGTTACTTCCCCAGCAGCCTCCTTGCTCCCGTCCAGCTGTTGTGTCCTGCTGTCTTTTCCATTGCTGCTGACTAAGGGATTCTGTAGCTCCATGACTAAAGGACTAAAGTCACAGAGCACCCCACCCCAGCACACCCACTTCATTTTTCAGATGCTCCAGGTGTTTCTGAGCTACTAACAGATATTCTCCCTCATTTTCACACTTTTCATCATCCTAATCCATAATGAATAAAATTTGGTCCCCAGTTCTCCCTAGCCCTTGTGCAAGGTGGTAGCGGGGAGCTGTGTGCCATATGTGAGACTTCACTCGGAAACTCTGCTGGCCATTCTTGTTGGCCTGTCCTGTGTGTCAATAGGTCTCCTTTTGCTTTCAGGAATACAGAAGCTAGTATTAGCAGGCAGAGTGGGAGAGGCTATAGAAGCCACCCAGCAGCTCTATCCTGGCCTCCTAGAACATAACCCCAACCTGCTCTTCATGTTAAAGTAAGTATGAATAGCTTTCTACTCCCTAATTCTGAAATGTGAAGCTGAAGGAGATAAGAAAGGGGCTGCCCAGCCCAGTCAGGCTGCACACCTCGGTCTGAATTCTTAACTGTCTGAGGTCCCTTTGGGAGCAGGTGGGAGAGGACTTAGTACATAGCCCTTTTGTTGCTCCTCAGATCTGGTATGGCTTTGCCTCATGAGGTCAGGCAGAGGTGGGTAAAATTTTAGTCCTGCTGACTACTAGAAACTCCTCCACAAGATAAGTAAAGGCTATCTGTGAAGGTCTTGCAACACTGCAGCACATGGTGGTCACTGCAAAGATTCCTAGAAAGCTGCACGTATGGAAGAGGCTGTCGGGGGTAGAGACCGAAAGGAAAAAGTGCTTTTGTGTCCCAGTTCTCCCAGCTGTACAGGGTTGCTCTTCCCAGCCTCCTGAGATGTGTAAGGACAGAGTTCCCAGTAAAGCTAACTTAGGAGCTGTCCTCGCTGTGGATACTACATTTTTTACCCTTTGCTGTCTATTTGCCATTGGACACCGTAATTTCTAAATTGATGGAGTAGTTGGGGGGGACTATTACTGGCAGCTTTAGTATCTGCCCTGAATTAAAAAAAAACACAGTCTAATTTTGGAGTACCTGCAGCAGTGGTGGAGCTGAAACCACACTGTAAAGGAATAATTTCTTCTTAGCACAATAGAAGTAAACTTGTTTTTTGGAACAAGGAAAATGCTCTTTATCCCACCATGTGTCCTAACAGCAGGCTTACCATCACATGAATTTTCTTGGGTCCAGAGCAGGAGAGGTGTGGGAACATTTGGTTAACTGGAGGAATATTATCTAAGGCCTGGGGTTATCCTGCCAAGCAAGAAACGTGCTGTGTTTTGAATCTGTGAAGTGTTTCACTTCTGATACTATGGCAACTCATACTTGCACCACTGGCCCCATTGGTGCTGAAATGCTTTTTCTTTTCCTATCTCTGCCTTTGCTGATACCAGCCAAGGTGGAGCATCTTGTCAATGACACAAGTGCTCCCCTTTTAGTAATGACACAAGTGCTTCCTATTAAGTGTGGGACTGAAAAGAGGCTGACTGTTGGTATACTGCTCGTCTGTCTCTATCTGGTTCTCAACATTTGTTAGCTCTGAGTGGCAGCATCTGAACTCCTTCCTGCTATAGCATTATCAGAGCATTCAAAATATGAGCAGCAAGAGTCTAAAACGTCTCTTTCAAAGCCAGGACATTTAACTCCTGTCCAATTTCTAGGACTTCTGCAGACAGTAACTAAGGAAACATCAATGCAGAACATCCTGGCTGTCACACACCCTTTTCTTCTTCTTCCTTCCTATGAAATCAGGTGTCGGCAGTTTGTGGAGATGGTGAATGGGACAGACAGTGAAGTACGTTGTTTCAGTGCACGCAGCCCCAGATCCCAGGACAGTTACCCAGGGTCCCCCAGCTTAAGTCCTAGACATGGATCAAACAACTCACATGTTCATAGTACTGGTAAGTGCTTTTCCTGTGTCTTCTGGTGAGAAGAACAAATGTTAAAGGTGAACTGCTGTATATTACCTTACCTACTGCTTTCTGTTCTATGAAATGCTCCTTTTCTTTTCTGAGAACCAGCTGAGATGAGGTACTGATTTGGTAGGTGTCTCTGTACTGTTAAGAAATTGGTTTTGAGTGAGCTGTTTTCCACAGACTATTGTGTGCAGAGTCCTTTTTCTTTTTAGAACAAAAGCTTTTAAAGGTGGCCTTCTAGTGGAGCCATCGTGTGGCTCAGTTTTACAGACAAAGCTGTAAGAGGAGATTCTGGAAAATAAAGCCCATTTCCTGTACCCTGAAGTGTGCAAAATAATTGCTTTCCAACAGGAGCCCTTCAGACTGCAGAAAATCTCCACAGACTGGGCATAAGATACACAGTTCTAGCCAATTTAGCAAAAGGCTAGGGGGATGCCTTGCATGAGTGCTTCTCCTCCCATGGTCTGTACCCTGGAATCTCTAAACACGTAAGAAGGGAACAGTTCTGTACCTGCAAAAATTGCTCTCAGAAACATCAACTTTCTGCAGTTTGGGAAATTAAGCTTTAGGATTTGAAGAAAGAACAAGGTAAACCAGGACACCCTGAGATATATTTTCTAGGTAGTTATTGGCTGTGGCTTAGAAGATGAGTGGGCCAGGGAGCAGAGCCTGTGAAAACAGTTTGAGCTGCTTCACTGAGTCTTGAGCTGCTCACAGCCATCTATACTTTTTGTATATGTTTTGTTTTGGTGTTCCCACTGCTGCATGTAAGAAATTGTGAACATGCAAATGTTTAAGGGAAAGGAAGACAATCACTTGAATTCCTCAAAGCTATCGCACACCTTCCCAAGCCAATATCTTTGCTTTCCTGTTTCATGTTGTGAGAAGTGCTAGGTATGTTTCTCTGAACAGAGTCAGAGATCTGTATCTTCAGTCTTACTTTGCTTCCTTCATTTGGGATCTGCCTCTCTTACTAATGGTTAACTTCACAAGGGAGTGTCATTGTCAGTCTGGTCTCATTTCTCTCTTCCTTCTTAACTTTCAGGAGCAGATAGTCCAACCTGTAGCAATGGAGTCATGTCCACAAAGAGCAAACAGAGCCACAGTAAATACCCAACACTGAGTTCATCATCTTCATCTTCTTCCTCCTCCTCCCCCTCATCTGTGAACTACTCGGAGTCCAATTCTACAGATTCTACCAAATCTCAGCAGCACAGTAGTACAAGTAACCAAGAAACCAGGTATATTTTTTTCTTTATAGATCCCTGTGGAGGGTGAGATGGTGGGAGAGGGCTCAGTGTTCTTTCTGAAGAGCCAGAAGAGCATCTGCCCTGCTCTTTTAAAAAACAGAGGAACTCTTCTCATCTGCAAGGTCACTACTGTTCCCAGCAGACATAAGCCTGTCCCAGTTCCCTGTTCTAGCTCAGGTTTGGAGGCTTATCTCATGAGGAATATAAGAATGGTCTTGTTTTAAACATCAGTCTGTCCCATTAAACTTGATGCCGTCAGAGCCCAACATGATAGTTTGCATAGAAACTCTCCCATTGGGCCTTTCTTTGGTTCAGCTGCCTCAGCCAGTGAATTACCCTTGATATGAAGCTTGCCTGCCCTTTTGTAGGTGAGGCAGCAGCCCAAGTGATTACTGGGTTGGTATGCTGCCCTCGAGTATTTTTCTTGGTCTACCTCTACCTGTTGCCCAATTTGTTGTCCTTTGAGATATGCCCCTGAATCTAAAGCAATTTGTTTCACACTTGTGACAGCAGGCCAGACTTATAAAACTTCACTTCTCTGAGAAGCCGTAGGCAGTTCAGGAGAACAGGGAATAGCTACTGCTGCATTTACTAGGATGTGGAGTATATGGAGCAGTGGTGAGAACTGAGCTTCCTTTGGGCTCACTTTGCAGGTTGGTGTTACAGGGCTGTCTGTGGCCCTTCTGGAGCAGAAGAATATCACTGTGATTAATAGAATTCCTTGCTAATTGCAGCTGGCATTTGTCTTGAGTACTGTGCCGAGCAATTTTCAGAAAAAAAAAAAAAAAAAAAGGCCAGCATGATTTTCTCATCATTTCATTTTTCTGAGTTAATCAACAGTCTTATTCAGACTGCTGTCTTGAACATTTAAACCTAAAGTCCTTGTGTTTTCTGTACTGCACTTGTCAGAAGGGATGATGGCTTACCACAGCTAAGATTTTCCTCCTGTTTGGTATGTTCTCTGTTGTCTGGCTGCTGTTCAGTGTCCAGAGGTAACTGCTTCTTGCAGTGAAAGTGATAAGCGCTCTGCACCTGGAATTATGACAAGCACAAGCAGAACAAAAGCCTGTTTCATAGGTTGTATTCAGAAGCTAGAAACAATTTTTGCTACACTGAATTAAACCATCTTGCTTCCTGGAGTTTAACTGACACCTATCCTGGTTTCCTGGCCATTGCTGGGCATCATTTGTCATCTGAGCTCTTCATTTCTTCCCTAATTTAGACATCTGGCCTTTCTTTCCTTCTTTCACCTCAGTGACAGCGAGATGGAAATGGAGGCCGAGCACTACCCCAATGGAGTCCTGGAAAATTCATCCACCAGGATAATGAACGGCACCTACAAACATGAAGAGATCCTGCAGACGGATGAATCCAGCATGGGTAGGGCCTCAGGCAGGAGGGGTAATGGGAAATAGAAAGGGCCGGTATCAAGAGTTAAAGTTGTGATTGGATTGTGGGGGAAAAACGTGTACTTTTGGGTTTCTTTCCCAGCCCCAGTGAATGCAGTTCTCAAGATACCTATTTCACGAGGAAAATTAATCTGTCTTGGAACTGAAACTAGGTTTGGCTTTTCATAATCACACAGCAGTGCTGGTGATGTTGTGGACCAGGGAAAGCAATAGGATAAATGAGCTACACTACCTCTGAAAGTGGGAATTCCTCCAGCTATAGTGGGCCTTGTGGCCACCTGATATTGGGAAGTTGGTGGTGTTGGTATTGCTGACTGAAAGATTTCTGAGTGCAGGGTTTGTTAGACCAGGTTTTTTTTGCTGTACATGCACTCCATTGCACACATGAAAGGGTAACACAGCTGGAGTTCCAAGTTCCCATGATTTTATTAGAAGCCTTGATTTGTAGATAGTCCTCAACCATTAAAATAATAGAATTAAAGAAAAACATGACCATCTGCTATTTATAGTGCAGGGCTCAGAAAAAGCTGCTACTTGCATAAACTTTGAGCGGGGAGCACCTACCTGCTCCAGAAGGGAAAGGAGTTCGTGGCTAAGAAAGGGTTGCATGACACACAGTGAGCAATGGTGTGGAATGAGTGACAATTGTTCCTTCTCCCCTGCTTTTCCCCTAGAAGACAGCTGCTCCCAGAGGCAGCTCTGCGGAGGGAACCATGCTGCTACGGAGCGAATGATCCAGTTCGGGCGGGAGCTGCAGATGCTGAGTGAGCAGCTTTGCAGAGAATATGGCAAGAACACAATGCACAAAAAGATGCTTCAGGTAAGCCCGGGCTTTATGCTGCCTCACTGCAGTTTTCTGGGCCAGGACTGGAGCTGTGGCTTTTCTTGCAGAGCTCTGGGTGGCCACCACATCTGCACCTGGTGAGGAAGAGGGGGCCTGCTTGGGGATCAGGGGATGAAACTCAGTGAGCATAGAGCATGTAGACCCAGTTCTCAGCACAGGAGAGAGGAAATAAAGCTCCTGCCTGCCTTCTAGGGGCAACTGCATGCTCTTCTCTCTAGGTGGCACTCTGTCTGCCTTCCTGTGCTGGCTCCCCTGCCAGGTGGAGACAGCACCCTCTAGTCTGCTATCTTGATGGCCCAGTGTGGTCCCTTGTTGCCAAGAAGAAAAGGGCCATTTTTTTTTTCAGGAGGTAGGCACCTGTCACATTGGTCGTGGCAGGAGGTGCCCTGGCTGACAGACTTGGTGGCATTCCTGTGTATTTGCAGCCATGCATGAACTTACTGTGCCTTTCTGTTCTCTCACACAGGACGCATTTAGCTTGTTAGCTTACTCAGACCCTTGGAACTGCCCTGTTGGTCAACAGCTGGACCCAATCCAGAGGGAACCTGTTTGTGCTGCTCTTAATAGTGCTATATTGGGTAAGGCCTGGTTCCTATGTGAGTGCTACCCACTGGACATACCTGTTCTTGGGCACTGTCCTGTGGCAGGCAGCCTGTGAGTGTCAGGGAAAGTTTGGAAGTACTTATCTTTAGCCTTTGCCTCTCTTTCTGTTGCTGAAAGGGAAGGGTTACAGGAAGGGAGGTAGGAGTGAAGCCTGCATAAAATGGATCCCTCTGATCTGATCTTTATTTGGCTCCCTTGGATCTTCCTCAGTGCTGCTTCTGAGAATTCTCTTAAGGATTTTCCTCACCAGCTTTCTGAAGAATCCAATATCTCTCTGATGTGTTTCCCTGCCCCTCTTCCTTCTTGTTCTGAACCCACCTGAATCAGTTTGCTGATGTTAGCAAGGCTGTTTTCCATGTTGTCTGGGAGAACCTTCTGTTCAGAGAATATTCTGTTTGCCAGAATTTTGATCTGGCATCAAGCTGCTTTCTGGTAGGGAATGCAGTTAACTCTGTTGCAGCAGCTTGTAAGCAAAGCAGGTTCCCATAGTGTTGGCTCTAAAGCATAGAGGGCCATAAATTCCTCTTAGCTTTGAGGCCACGTTGAATACTCAGTTAAATACCTGTGCGGTGTCAAGAGTTGGACTTGATGATCCTTAAGGGTCCCTTCCAACTCAGGATATTCTATGATTCTATGAAATGCAGCCAGGGTTTGTCTTCCCTACAAGCATATGCCTCCGCATGTTCCCATCATGTGGTGTGCTTGTTGGAGCCCAGAGAGCCTGGTGTCTGGTGTTGGAATCAGGGCTGTCCTACTGTTGAAAACCTGTTCTATGCGGGGTCTACAGGTTATAGGTTGGTTTTCTACAGCTATCAAGACAGCTCCCCTTTTCCTGATGAGTTTTGCTCCCCTGGTGGAGTAATGAGTATAGGGATAACAAGGTTATAACCTGCCACCAGTCTGCAAGAAAGGGATTGTTTCACTCTAGGCAGGCCCCTTGATCCTGTCACTGAATCCTGCATGTGCTGTGCCATTGCTCAGATAATTTCAGAGGATGCTCTTCTGTCTTGGTTAGATCAGTCCAGCTGACCACATGCAGTCCCCTGGGCAGCCTCTCTGAGACAGAGAGGAGACTGGCTCCTGTGCAGACTCCAGACCCCTATTGGGTCTGTGCACCTGACATTTAGTGCCCCAGAAGGAGATTTAGAACTTATCTTCTGGGGGAAGGAGCAGTTTGATGAGCAAACTCCTGTTTTGTCTGAGTAAAGGAACAGAAGGTCTACAATTCAGAAGAGTCCCTTCCCCTGACGGTCAGCGTGGCCAGGTGTCCAGCAGAATGGCTGAGCTCCAGCCACTGTTTGCCCACTGCTTGAGAAGCCTACACAAGTTGCTGAGGGATGTCAGCAGTGAGAAATGAAAGATGGTGTCTGGAAGTGCTTCGTCACACAGCTCAAAAGACACGTACCTTGACCAGAGCAGCTCTGGGTTCCCTGACACAGACCTAGCAAACATGATGTTGAAAAGAGGTGGTGACCAGTGACTGAGCGTGTATCGGCTTTTTTTTCTACATTACTGTGTAGACTTGCACAAGTGGGAGAGGGAGCAGTTGCCTCTCCCTTTGGGCTAACTTCTGCCTTTCCTTATTTTTCTGTGCTCTGATCTCTTAGGCTTTGAGGGTTTTTTGGCAGGCACTGGGGCAGCAGGAGCTACGCTGCCTTTTTCTTGCTGTGGTCACCTTTAGAAAGCAGCACTTTCTGAAAAGCAGCACTTTCTAAAAGGCCCTTTTGAGCTGTGTCCCCAAGGTGGGACGTGTCATGCATGGGCAGGCCTGTGGGGTATGCACAGGAGCGGTGGTGCAGAGCCAGCATTCCTCAGCAGTAACTTCTTGCCAGAGCTACCGTCTTCTGCCAGGTTTGCTCGGCTCGGTGTTCAGCTGGGACACAGGGGGACCTGAGTGCAGGTGAGCCAGCGTGCAGCTAGGATGCCTCTTCTAAACAGATTTCTCTTTTTGCCCCCACAGAATCTCAGAACCTGCCAAAGCAGCCCCCACTGATGCTTGCCCTGGGCCAGGCCTCGGAGTGTTTGCGGCTCATGGCTCGCGTGGGCTTGGGCTCCTGTTCCTTTGCCAGAGTAGACGACTATTTGCACTAGCCACCAGAGCAAGATGGAGTTGACATCGTTGAGTGCTGCCCTTCACCCTCCGTTGCTGCCACTACAGCACCACCTCGTCTATAGCCTGACGTCCCTGCCACCAACACCCCCTCTAGCACACACACACTGCCTGTGAAAGGATTGAGTTAGTCCCTCACTACGTGGCCATTCCTGCCCCCAGGAGTGACTGGCAGATCTTTCTTGTCTCCCTGCCATTGCTGCGGCTCTGGCGGCGCTCAGTATTTTGCTGGTTATTCTAACGTAGCGCCTTCCAACGTAGGGATTTCTCTATATTTTGATTTGATTGTTTCTCATGGATCCACCAGTATTTTATCTGGAGAGTTTTGCTGAGCTGGTTTCTGCTGATTTACAGAGGAAGCTCATGAAGTTGGTGACAGCTTGTTCTTTTCTTCCCTCCTCCCTCCATCTGTGCACATGCAGCATCATCTTCTGTGCTAGTTACCTGAACTCTTCTCACAGTGGCAGTTCAGAGGGATTTTTCTTTTTTAATTTTATTTGAATCCTGTTTATTAAAAAGGTCTCTTCCACCTCCACAAAGTCATTGATGTATTTATTGCCCAGAGACTTGGGCCCAGCCATACACATCATACATCCCCGCAGGAGACCTGGTGAGGTATGTCCTGTCAGGTGGTAATGACGGGAATTGGAGGAGCTTGGTTTTTACTGGTATATGCCTCTGTAAGAGCACAGGGCTCTCAAGTGCTTGTCTTTGTGGGTGAGAAGAGTAGAAGACTTGACATTGCCTGTGTTAGTTGCTGCAGTGTAGAAGCATCTCTCGTCCCCAAGAAGTGGGTAAATCTATCTCTCACAGTGGCTAGGGGGACAGGACTGACTAATACGGAATCATCTGCCAGTGTACTGGTGGAAGTAGGTCATAGTAAGAAAAAGTTGTGGTTGCTGCTCAGTTGGGCTGTTGGCTTGTGTGTTATATCACAAATCCCCGTTTTTCTCCATATAGGAGGGCTCTGTCACCAAGACTCAATAAAATAGTGTTTACTGATCCCCCATAACACTGATCTAAACAAGAATCGCTAAATTTTAGAAGAGTCTTAAGAACACTAATTTGAACTGTGCTCATCCTGCAGGCTTCAAATGCCCAGACCAGGTTGTGGGTTAGCACCAGTGCTAGGTTTGTATGGTCTGAAACATTAAGAAGGGAGCAGCGATGTTTCTTTGGAGGATCGTTACGAATATGACTTTAGTTTCACGTCCAAAAGTGACCAGCAAGGATCTGGGGTGAGTAACCTTCAGGTAGGATGGACATGGTAATGACTGCTGTGGTCCAGGGACTCAAGTCCTAAGCTTTTGGAATTCAAACCATCAGCCTGTAAATGTTTGTGAGCGTGTAGTTTGAGCTGGTGAGGCTGTGTAGCAGGATGCAGGCTTTGCATCCTCCTGTAGTGTATACCATCAGGAGGCTTCTGGTCCACTCTGGCTGCACAGGAGGAATTGTGACTCTGTACCAAATGAATTTAAGGTTTGTAGCTGTGACAAGAGCCCAGGGGAGCTCGTACCCAACATGTATTTTACTGCTGTTCTTGGTTTTATTTTATTTTTCTGGAAGGCTCAAAGTAAAATAAATAGATTGTGTTGAGGTTTGCCCTTAAAATGGTAGTTAGCCCGTGCCAGAGCTTCAAGCAGCAAGAGAGCATCTAAGAAAGAAAGATTGTGTGTGAACTCAGTGCTGTAGCCTGGAGCTTATTAAACTTTTGCTGCATTTGCAGACTTGATTTACAGCTGGAACGCAAAGTTTGAAATCAAGGCAGAGCAGGAGGGCAAGCATGCAGAGTAAGACTGGTTGTGGCAGTGCTGAGGACAAATGGTTGTGGCTGTGTATGTGCAGGTGGTGTTGGAGGTGGCTGGAAATGCCTGTCACTACCTTTTGTGAAGGTATACAGTGTGTAGAGGCAGTGCTAGTGCCATGGTGGTCTACAAAAACAGGTAACGTGACATTTGTAGATGGGGGATATATTTTTATTAGATCAACTCATTGAAAAAAAGCTTGAGGGAACTCTTGAGAACTGAAGCCATACTTCTAAATAAGTAGAAGTAGGTAGTAAGCAAAATAATTTAACATGGAAATCTGGGGCTTCTGTTTAAATTCAGAAGAGCTCATGTGCCTGAAAACTTACCAATTTATTTTCACCTTTCCTAGTCAGCTCATGATGGATGTTATCCCAACCTACAGTCCTTACATTGCTTCAGTTGCTCAGACACTTCAACTCAGTGGGCAGGCTTCCTTCCTGGAGTGTTGGATGCTCGACCTGCGTGTGGTGCCTCACCCAGCCCGTCGTGCCCCAGTGCTGTTGCTGAAACTGAGGCAGTGAACTTGTCCCGGTGAGAGATTCTTCTGCAGGCTCTCCATTTCTCAGACCCAGGCTTAGGGCACACTGGCAGGCTGATTGTGGGTACTGAGGTTGCATAAACTGCACTTAAGTGGCTTTGCCTTTCACATTTGGCTGCTTCCTGTGCTGTTGGTTATCATTTAACTTGTTGCTGTCTGGCTGTAGTCAGACTTCCTTTAATTTATGTTAATGAGGCCATCTTTATCTCTCTGAGTTTTCCGTTCCTTCTTTTTGTTGTAATTTGTGGTTCCATTTAAGCAAAGTCTCTTTGTTGTGTATCACATTAACGTCTCCCTTGGTCTCTCAGCAAAGCTGTGCTGACTCCTAGAGCATTTTTTCATTTTCTATCCCCTTTCACTACAAAGAACCAAGAGATGCTCCGAAATACCTGCTTATTCTGGTGCCAAGAGAAATGTGATGAGGTGGTCTTCCTGGCTTTTCATGGAGACTGTTCCAGTGGTAGAAACCATCCTGCTGCTGTGTGAAGGTTAGTGCTGAGAGGCCACATTCTTAATTATGTTAATTGCATGTAGCAGGGCTGAGTCACTCTTTCTGCCACTGATGCTGTGCATCGTATAGTGGCAGTAGATCCCTGCAGTCTGGAGAGCAGTGATGCTTTTCACTTCTTGCACTCAAAGCAGCAGTGCTAGGTTGAGTTGTTTTTCCCCTTTCTACTTGATCCAATTTTTAATTGGCCTCACAACTGTAACCAACACACGTTGCTGCGGCCAGCTTCTGGTGAGCTCTTGCATCCGGAGTCCTGCTTCTGTTTTTTGGGAAGTTCAGAGGCTTTTCTGCTATGACGTGTTCTGTTATTTGGTTTTTGGTTTCAGGTTTTCTTGCAGCGTCACTAGTGGATTCTGCTTGTTGTGCTTAGGTTCTGACTAATGTGATTATGAATCACTGTGGGCAAGATGAATGTATGCAGTGTTGGGGAACGTGTAGGTGTAGGCTCAAACCTACCATTGTTTCCTAGGTGAGATTTCTGATTTGGTTTTCCCGGGTTATTTTTAAAAGCCTCCTGGTCTTTGAGTTTTCCTGGCTATTCCTTGATGATTTATATTTTGGAACCTTGCTATGATATCGGTGAGATTGATTTGAATTGTCGCAGTCATTTTAAAAAAAGGAACGGAACTAAAGTGAATTAAGGTCTTTAATTTTGAGCACGGATACAGTATAACCAGAGGCTTCATGCAGTTTAAAAGTTAGTTTTATAAAAGGAGTTTGGGATTTATTTCAAGTGCCTCCATGTTTTGCTCAGAAACAGGTGAATAAGTGAGAGAGGCCTTAAGAGCACCCCAGCTGAGGCTGTGCTTTATTTGGGCAGTCCCTCACAGTGTCACTTCTCTCAAGAGGCCTTCAGTAAGGCCACACAATTGTGTAGCTGCTCGGAGAAACTGCTGCTTTCCCATTTCTTGGCGAGGCTAACAAGGTCTCGGCTGTGCCCCTGTGTTATGATGCTGATGGCATCGGATGCAGGACCTTCAGCACATGAGGTTGCCGTGTAGCTTGCTCTGCTGAGCTGCCTTCAGATCCTAGAAGAGAGGTTTCCAGACTACAGCCACAGGCTACTCACAGTTCAGGAAACATTTCTATCCATGCAGCCACAGGAGAGGCTTTCTAGCTGTGGTTTCCTTCCCAGGGCACGTGAAATGCTGCAGCTCGAACAACTTTTCCAACTCTGCCATCTCTGCACACTCAGAGAACCTCATGCCTCAAGTGGTCAGTGCAGAGTCACCACCACAGCTACAGCCTGTGGGCTGGCAGACAAGAGCCTTTCAGAAGAATAACTTCACAGTGACCAAGTGAAAATCTGCTTTCCATGGGTGCTGAACTGCAGCCCTGCACATCATGAGCTTTGTTTTTGAGACCAAAGTCTTGCCTTTGAGAACAGTGTCCTGAGAACTCAGCGCTTACGGGGTTCAGTGAGCTCTCCTGTGGGCAGGGAGGGCAGCGCTCTGTCCCCTGCGCATCCTGAGATGTGCTCTTAGGGCCAGCTTCTTGTGGGAAAACTTGTTACTGCTACCAGATCTCCCTTCTTGCCCCTTTGCTTCTCAAATTCACAGTATTCTCCCACCTGTGTTAACATCAAGGTGATACCTGCAGTGTTCGGTGCTCCCTTCAGCCTGGAGTTGGACTGCCCGTAGCACTTCTGCTGTTCTTTTGGGGTCTGGTTAGGAACTGAGCCACTGCATGTGGCCAGCAGAATGGAGAGGGACTTCCAGAACGAGCCACTGGGTAAGCAGCATCCAGCTAGAGGGGGGCGGCTGTCCTGTGGATGCTCTCCCTCCCCTCCAGCCCCTCTGTGTGTGCCAGGACTCCAGCTCACTGCTTTGGGATACGTAGTGCTATTTCCAACCTCCTGGTTGTGCTCACTGTGCTGCTGCTGATCTGGACACCAGGCGATGCCGTCTTTGGCATGGAAAATTGGCCCGGGAGTATTGCATCTTGTGGTTGTGTACACTTAGGTTTTTCCCATCTGCCTGGTTATTCCTTCTGGGAGTTTTTGTTTATTTTTGTTTTAACAGTGACATCTGTGCCTGACCTCAGGCTGTGCCCTGGTGTGTCACAGTCTTATGAAGACATCCTTATCATTCTTGAGAAAGCTTTGTTCTTGAAAACTCCCTTGAACAACTGGAGCGAGGAGAGCTGGGTTCACTAACTGTGGGGATTGAACTGATCATTTTCCTCGTTAGGCATCAGGCACAACGAATTATCTCCTTGTCCAGCAGAGCAAACCTTGTTGGATTGCTGCGATGCTGCTATGCTTTGTTACCTCTCTTAATACCCGTGTAACACATTGCTTAGACACAACTTTCAGAGTTCCCTCTGCCACCAAGGGGGTGGCTGAGAAGGCTGGCTGTGGTGGCCAGGCCGTATAACCACGTGTGAATGCCATGAGTGCACAAAACACTGCTGGGAGGTTCTTTCCATGGAGCAGCAGGTGGAGAGGTCCCTCCCGCTTCAATCCTGCACACCATGAAGCCTCATGGAGCTGGTCACGGTTGTCCTGAAGCTTTTTGGGGCCAGCCAAGGCCAGCTTCAGACCAGCAGTTCCCTCCTGAGAGGTAGAGTTGACCCGTAGCACCTTTGTTATCCGGTGTAGTTGTGTATAGAGGACTGGGACAGCCTCACCTGGGAGAGACCGCCCAGCGTTGATGGGAGAAGGAACCTGTTCCTGAAAAGGTGGTCGTGGTCTGCCCTGGTGTCCCATTTGCAGGAGGAGCAATTTCCTTAAAACCGTGCCCAAGTTAAGAGCAGCTTCAGTGGTGGATCCTGAGGGGTGTAGTGTCCTAGAGAAAGCTGGTGTTGGCACATCTCTGTCCCTAGCTGCTTCTGCAGAAGGTTGTGAGGGAGGGAGGGGACACGTGCAGTGTGCTGCTGAGACCCTTCTGCTGCTCCAGAACGAGCGGCACTCTGCAGTCCTGCAGCTCCGAGAGCCAAAACTTTGTGAGCAATGCCCCACCGGCTGCGTAGGTCACAGAGCTGGAGGAAGTGTTGGTGGAGGGGGCGTGGGGGGAAGTGGGGAGTTACAGCACATTCGGGGAAAAGGGAGCAGCTGAGAGCCTGGAGGCCTCCAAAGGAAGCACCGCCTGCTCTCCACTATCCCTCCCTGCAAAAAGAGGTGGTGGGTGAGTGAATATTGCGTGTCTGTCACTCTCCCTGCATCCCACACACAATATGCAGAGCCTGCAGCTTTGAGCTGTAGCGATGCCCAACAAACCGAGAGCTCCTCCAGGCTTGAAGAGCGCCTGCCCCTTATCTTCCTGACAACCATTTTATTTCCAGGAGGGAGCATAACCATTTCCAGCTCACAAGAAGAAGGGCCCTGTGTGGGGTTTACACTCACGGTCCTGCAGAAACGTTCCTGGAGGTCGTGCTCCTTGGTGAACTTGCCCTGCCTAGGCAGACACCTTTTCTCTGCTCGCTCCACTTGTGTCCAGGAACGTGCTCTGCTATCCACACCCCTCTGCTCAGGAGGGCTTTAGCTGCTTCCTTCCTCTCTGAAGAAGCACGGGGGGCTCCTGCATGCCGGGCTTCTCAGAGGTTCAGGCATTGAGAAGGAGAAGCAACAGCGGCTCTGGGGATAATCAGGATTTTTCAGAAAATTTTAAACATAGAAGTGTGGTGACTTTTTCAGACTAAGTACTCCGCACAGGCATTCGATTGGGATTTTCTCTCTCGGTCCCACCTGTGCGCACTCTTTGTGGCTCTCCAGCCAGGGGGGCAGGAGGAGGCTGCCGGCACCCGAGGCTCCTGCACACGATCCAGGCCATTCAGCGGTGCAAGCCCAAGGACCTGCCCGTGACACAGTTAACTCTCTTCTGCTGGTTGCTCAAAACTCAGGTATGAAATGCTCAGCTGGAGCGTGGGGAACGAGGTCTGTGCAGGCTTCCCATCAGCCCTGGACGAAAAGCCGCAATTGGGCTGCGACAGAGCAGATCTCCCTCTGCCGCTCCAGACTTTTCATCGCCTTTTGAGGGGGGTTTTCCTCCTCGTTGGTACACCATCAGCTAAATGGACATTACACAAATTGTGCACATTGGTTCAGTCTAAGCTTAGTATTTGTGAATTAAGTTATCTGATGCTTCGCATGAAAACTTCAAAGGGGGAGGGGGGATTTTAACTGAGAAAAAAAAAAAAAAGCCTATGAAAATATACTGGAAATATGGTAAAGAAATCAACGTTCTGCTGTATATTGACAGAATTATTTTTATTAAAATACACATCCATGTGCAAGAGCTAGCGTGGAGCCGTGTGCTTTGTGAGTCTCTGCTTGCGTTTTGGGCACCTGGAGCTGTGCTGGTGGGGACAAGCGGCCGAGCCCAGCTGGGGTCCGGCCCTGCCGGAGGGGGGCTGTCCTGGGCAGCACAGTGGGGATAAGGCAGTGGGGTCCTGCCTCCTTCCTTTCCTTTTCTCACCTCTCCAGGTGAGCAGACGGCAGCAGGAAGGTGTGCTTGTCATTACACAGGTCCCTTGCAGTCACAGGAGGCTGTTAGCTCAGGCACGGCTGCCCCTCATGTGCATTTGAGGGCAATGAGCAGTTGCCACTAGGACTTTCAGGTAAGTCCTACCCAGGTTTGATACCAGGATTTATTTATTTATTTGTTTGTTTATTTTTATTATTTGTGCCCTTTTGTTATTGACCATCTTCAGGCAGGGCCTGAGCTCTGCCATAACATATACCCATAATAATCTATATACCCATAATCTATACCCATAATAATCCAGTCCTGTTGTGAACCTACACAAATCTGATTTTTAGTGACACCTGTGCTGCTCCCACCCCTCCCCAGCCCTGGACAAGGTCTGCACCCAAGGCACCTCTTCTCATATGCTCATGTTACCTGCAGAATATGCCCAGCATCTACAAAAAGCAGCTGAAAGGTGGGCTGTGTCCTCATCATACTGGCACTGTGGACATTATTTTTAGTCTTCCTCATCTGTTTTGACCAAACACCAGCGCATTTAGAGGCTGACAAGGCAGTGAGGGAGCTGGATTTGGCCGATCAGTATATTCTCCCTCAACCCCCTGCTCCTGAGCATCAAATACTGGAGCACCTGCAGCGTGTGTGGGGCTGACAGCATACCATAAAGACATAGCCTAATGCACGAGTCAAGGCCTGGCCCCACTGTCACATCCCCAACAACACCCAACGTGAAGAGGCAGAGTTAGCTCCTACCCCACAGAAACGCGTGCCTGTACCCAGCAGGCGTTTTGGCCACACCGTGCTCTGGGCTTGTTGGATTTGCTCCTCGGGCTGAAAAACTGGGACAAACTCAAACAGCAGCTTGTGGAAATGAGTCTTTATTATAAATATTTCTGCCACTGGGCACGTCCTGGCAGGGCAGTAGCAGTGTGAGGTACGCAGTGTCCAGCTTGTCTGTGCTGCCGCAAAGCCCGGCCTCCCTCGGGGCGCAGGCTGGCTCCGTGTGCAGTGCCTGCACCCGCTGCCATGCGACCCTCTGGGGAGCTGCACCGAGCACCCTCTGCTCCGTTTGGAGATCTGAGGACTGGAGGCACGAGTCTGACCGTGGATGGCAAAACGTGGATTTCATTTTTTTCTTCTAAGCTTATTTAGCGTTTTCTTCACCCAGGGCTTCTGAGGGTTATTACAGACCTTGAAACCAGCAGCAGTCACAAACCTGCAGCAAGAAGTGAGGAAAGGATGGTGATAAACTGTGAGGGCTTCCCTCTCTATGTACAACTTCCCCTCCATCCCCCCAACCTCGATGCACTCCCAGGAATGTGATCTAAGCTGGACCACATTCAGCTTTCAGGTGTGATCCCAGCTGGACCCATCTTTCAGCTGTCTCTGGGGCAGGACAGGATGGGGAGAGCTGTTCTAGTTCCCAGGCACAATTCTGTGACAAGGTGGGAGACAAATCCAAGCGGTGAGAGTGCTGGATACTTACACTACTGCAGGTAAGGCGCAGTCGTTGGGCGTCGTGTAGAAACTCTTTATATTTGCAATCCGAACAGGTTTTTGTGCATAATCGAAGCAGCATTCAGTAGGTGTGTAGAGTGCTGTGAATGGAAAGGAGAGGAAATTTGTGAAAACCGTTAGCAGCACTGGGCAAACTCCTTTGTCAGACAACTACACCATGCGATGTGTAAGACAGGTTGTGGAGTTTCTTAGCAGCTTCCTGCTCCCTTGCACTGCACCAGGGAAATGGAAACCTACACGGGGGTTGAAGCTTTCAGGCCAGAGAAGGCTCAGTGCACCCGTGGCAGGGATTTGCTTCCCTTCATGGCGATATGCACAGAATTCAGAAATGCTGACAAAGGTGGGGGGGGTGGCACTGCACCTAGCACCCTACAGTCTGCACCATGATGTGTGCAGCAGCTGCTAAATTGCACAGCGGCATTGGGCTGCTAGGTCTGGGGGGGTGAAGTTTTGTGTGTCTTCAAGGTGGGGGTGCAACTCGCAGCGTATTTTGGGAGTCTGCAAACAGCCGCACGTGCTGGGTGCAGGACCCCTCAACCCACTTGGTTATCTAGCTGAGCCCTGGGAAAGAGCTTCCTAGAAGATGATTCTCCCAGTTACTGCAGCATTTCCCTAAGTCAGCCTGAGAGGTCTCCTCCGCAGAGGGACCCAGCCATCCAGCAAGAATCTGGCTCACCCCATGCAGCATTTTGCCACCCAGCACATGCCAGCCCTGGGGGCAACTTTACCGAGGCCACCCAGCTCAGGGTGCTGTCCCCGTCCTTCCCTGCACCCCTGGGACCTGCAGCCCCATCCCAGCCAGGAGCCCTGGAGGTTGCTCCTCCTGCCAACAGCACCGTCCCCGCTGGGCTTTCATCCCTGAGCTCCCCAGGGCAACATCCCCAGCCAGGTCCCCGGCCAGCCAGGGTGCTGGCAGCCCGCGAGGTGCCTCACCTGTGGCGCAGTGCTGGGAGAAGGTGAGGAGCAGCAGGAGCAGCAGGACTGGTCTTGTGCTGAGCATGGTGGCTGTGCGAGGGCTCTTCCTCAGTACAGTGCTGCTCTGTGCAGTCCTGCACGGCGTCTGTGGCCTGGGGTCCTCCTGCGCTGCAATTTATCCTCTGCATGCCACCTACTTGAACCGCTTTTCCAAACATTTTGGATGTTCTAAGAAGCCACTTCTCGGGATTGAGGGGATTTCCTTAAGATGTGGTTTATTACAGGGGCACGTCCAGTGACGCGTAGAAGCAGCAGTGGACCAGAGCAGCCACTTCCACTTTCTGTGGAAGGGAGGGGTCGAGAGCCTTTGGGGGAACTACACTTTACCTAGGAAAGTAGAGAAGAACAACTTTCTGTGCACTTGCTGAGAAAAGCAAGCCATGGGGTCTCATGGTTTCACGTTCAAATGATTTTCTAATAGGAGAGACAAACAACAATGAGGAGGAACAAACGACAATCAGCAGGAGCAGGTCACTTACTGATTTGCCTGGATTCAGAGTGTAACTCTTAAACAAAACATGGATTAATGAATCTCCTCCAAGCCTGCCTCCCCAACCATCCTGGCCATGTGCTTTCTGCTGTTCTTGTTACAGAGGGCACTGCATTCAGCATGGCATGGGCTGAGAGTGTGTCAGGCAGGAACAGCCACACAGGACAGAGTTAGAAGGGGCCCAGAAGCTGGGGGTGTCTGTGTGGGGGTGGGCGGAGATGCTTTTAGTGGGTTTGGGAGACTGGCAGAGAAAGGGAAGAAGTGGGGCAATGGCACCAGGGGGCCTGAGGAGAGTCTAGGTCTGATCCCAAATGGAAAGCAAGTGTTGCCTCTGGCCCCTGCACCGGGGATTTGATTGAGATGAGAAGGTCAGAGGGATGGAGGACTTCTGGTCATCAGTGCACGGAGGGGTCATTCCTGTGAGGAGGGCAGGGAGATGGGCCAAACCCTGCCACAACCCCTAAAGAGCGGGCCAGGACCCCAGAGGGGACCCCGAGGGCAGCACCACAGAAGTTTGGACTCTGTGCAGAGAGCTGTGCACGGGGGGGGAAAATACAGCTGGGGGGGGAGGACCTGCCGGGCACCCGTGTGGTGTGGCAGTGAGTGGGAGTGTGGGAGGCCAGGACTTCTCAGAGAAGAAAAGTTTAAAGAAAGTTCCTTGAAGATCCTCTCATGTTTGTACAGCTTCTCTGGAAGGAGAAAGGAGAAGAAAACAAACGCGCTGATGACTTCATTTTCTAAGATCTAGTCGGCAGCCCACAGGGTCTGGCAGCCTGGTGGCTGTGCAGAGATTTGGGAAGGGCAGAGGGCAGCAGAGCAAGGCTGCAAGCCCTATTTGCCAGATCAAGGAGCCCCTTAGGGATGGGGCAGAGGTGGGAACAGCCCTGGGCAGTGCTGTCTACACCAGGGTGATGGTGCTGTGTCCAACTGTCCTTGCTGCATTAGCCGGCCCTGTGCTGGGAGTGCAGAGAGCCAAGAAGGATATAATCTCTCAGCCTGCCTTACAGGTCTGAATTCTTCCTAACCCCTTCTCAATCTTTCCACAGATTCTAATGCAACTTTGCCTCTGTAAAAGGGTTCTGCAGGATGAAAACACCCAATACACAGCCTCTGAGCCCCTTTCTACAGCCTCTCCACCTCCCCTGCCCCTCAGGCTCTTTCACTTTCCCCTTTCTAGCTCCCAGCACGTCTATAATGTGCAGACTCCTGAGCTGAACAAACCACCAGGGTCACACCACCTCCTAGACAGGATTTAAAAACAAAGGGCTGTAATTAAGGCCTCTCCAGGAGAGTAAACTGAGCTAATGGATTTTTTTCAGCCATCTCCTCACTCAGAAAAATGTGCGGTAAAGCTTTCAATACGGTTTCTCATAGGATCCTACTGGACCAAATGCCCAGCATACTGCTGGATGGGTGAACAATTGGCTGACAGGTAGGACTCAAAGGGTTATGGTAAATAGGGTTATATCAGCCTGGTGGTGAGTCACCAGTGGGGTCCCCAGGGCTCCTTTTTAGGGCCAGTCTTCTTCAATGTTTTTATAAACGATTTGGCTGTAGGACAAGAAGGTGTTTTGAGTAAGTTTGCTGACGATACTAAACTAGGAAGAGCTGTTGGGTCCATTGAGGATAGAAAGGTCTTGCAGAGAGATCTGGACAAATTGGAGAGCTGGGCAATCACCAACCACATGAAGTTTAACAAGAGCAAGTGCTGAGTCCTGCACCTGGGAAGGGGCAACCATGGCCATATGTATAGACCGGGCAATGAGATGTTGGACAGTACCCACACAGAGAGGGATCTGGGTGGGGGTTGTGGTTGACAGCAAGCTGAATATGAGACAGCAGTGTGCCCTGGCAGCCAGGAGGGCCAACCGTGTCCTGGGGTGCATCAAGCACGGCATTACTAGTTGGTTGAGAGAACGGATTGTCCCGCTCTGCTCTGCGCTGGTGCAGCCTCAACTCGAGCACTGTGTGCAGTTCTGGGCACCACAGTACAAAAAGGACGTGAAACTGTTGGAGAGTGTCCAGAGGAGGGCTACAAAGATGGTGAAGGGCCTAGAGGGGAAGATGTACAAGGAGCAGCTGAGGTTACTTGGTCTGTTCAGCCTGGAGAAGAGGAGGCTGAGGGGAGGCCTCATGGCGGCCTACAGCTCCCTCATGAAGGGGAGTGGAGGGGCAGGTGCTGATCTCTTCTCTCTGGTGACCCATGATAGGACCCAAGGGAATGGTGTCAAGCTGTGACGGGGAGGTTCAGGCTGGATATCAGGAAAAGGTTCTTTACCAAGAGGGTTGTTGCGCACTGGAATCACAGACTGTTAGGGATTGGAAGGGACCATGAAAGATCATGTAGTCCAATCCCCCTGCTGGAGTAGGAACACCTAAATCATGCCACACAGCAAAAGGGCCAGGTGTGTTCCCTTCAAAAAGTGGAGGGAAGGGAGACACCTCTGTGAGAGCAGATTTAAGAAATGGAAAAAAAAACACAACACACACAACTGTTTCAGCCCCAGCCTATCCTCAGAGAGCAGAGGCGGATCGTCTCGCAGGTGGCAGCTCCTGTCAGGAGATCCTGCTCCAGCATGGGTCCTCTCCACATGGTTGTGGTAGGGCAGAAAGGTGCTGCCCCAGCTCCTTTTGCTCTGCCAGGTGGCCACTGCCTCTTCTGGTGCCCTTCTGGCACAATGGGGAGGCAGGAGGAGGGAAAGGAAAGTGGGGAAAGCTGAGTGATTTCCAGGAGAAGCCTCCGAAGCCTTCCCAGCTGTGCTGGGAAGAGGGAGTAGTTGGAGTGCTGTGGCAGCATGTGGGGAAGCTGTCCCTGCACCCCACAGGAGAGCCCCCACGTGATGCCTCCACATCAGGAGACTGCTGAAAGCCCAAGTACGTGACTCTGTATTGGGTTTACCTGGCAAGGTTTTGGGAGCAGGGGGCAGCAGGGGTGGCCCCTGTGAGAAATGTCCAGCAGCTGCCCCTTGTCAGCTAAGGGCCAGTTTCAGCTGGCTCTAAAGGTACCCGTTGCTGCCCAGAGCGGGGCCAATAAGGGACGTTGGCAGCACCTCTGTGAGAGCAGATTTAAGAAAGGGGAAAAAAAGTGTTGTCCAACAGCATCTGGGAGAGCGAGGAGAGAAATGGCCAGACCTGTAGCCCGTGGAGAGGAGCCCACGCAGGAGTCCACACAGCTGCCCGGCAGGAGCTGCTGCCCATGGGGGAGCCATGTTAGAGCACTTTGCTCCGGACGGATGGGCCCTGTGGTACGGATCCATGTTTGGAGCAGTTCTTGAAGAGCTGCTGTCTGTGGGAAACCCACATGGGATTGGTTTGGGAAGGGCAGCATTCTGTGAGAGGGACCCCACATGGAGCAGGGGCAGAGAGTGACCATGAAGGAGCGATGGAGACGAAGCATTACAGAATGACTGTAGCCCTTTTTTCCCTAGAAAAGTGTTTTGATTTTATTTTTTATTTTTATTTTTTAGTTTATTGCTGCTCTAGAGTGTTAGTAATAGGTAATAAATTACACTAATCGTCCTGTGCTGTCTGTGTTGGCCATGGTGATAATTGTTGAGTGATTTCCCTGTCCTTATCTCAACCCTTGAGCCATTTTCACTGTAGTTTTTCCTTTGAGGAGGGGGAGAGATTGTGGTGGAGCTCATCTGCCCAGCTAAGGAAAACCTCCACAAACTCTGAGGAGCAGGGAGCACTGCAGGGCCGCTACCTCCCCCTTGGGCCACAGCATCTTTGCTGACACACGGGCTGGAGCTTTCCTGCAGATGTCTCCCTTGCATTTTCCAAGTGGCCTTTGTGCGCACCCGGCTCTCTGCAAAACCATTGCTGTGACTCGGATTCGAACCGAGGTTGCTGCGGCCACAACGCAGAGTACTGACCACTATACGATCACAGCTGTGCGGTGGGAGGCCTCGCACGCACCGGGAGCAGAGGCAGGAGAGCGTGCTGGCTGTGACAGACCGCACCGTCCCCTCTCCCGTTGTGGTGCACCCGGCATGTCCTGGGCCATAAAAGCCGGCTATTTTGATCAGGGCAGCTCCGACTGGGCTTGTCTGCTGCTGCTCGGAGCCTCAGCAATGTGGAACAGGGCCCTAAAGCTGCTGTGTAAAACTCTGGAGATGGCGGATGGCAGCCAGGGACAGAAGCTGTTACAAACAACGGTGCCATGTGATGTGCTGCAACAACACAGCAGGGAATATCATGCTGTGGGGCAGCATGTGGTAGGGTATGACACCCTAATACAGCAGAAGTACAGTTAAATTGTACAGTAGGCGTGTAATTAGTAAAATTATAGCATGTTCTCGACCTCCATGCACGACTTGGGCCTGGTCTGGAAAGGGAGGAGCAGAATGGCACTGGAAGACCCGGCCCCGCTGCCACCTCGCTGCCTGGCCACTGCCTCTGCTGAGAAATCCTTCTACCTACTCTTTGCTCCTGCCTGGTTTGGAAAGGAAAAATCATGGGGAATTTTTTTGTCATTGCCCAGCCCTGGGCAGCAGCAGCAGGGCTTTAGGGGACCCTAGCGCCTGCAGGAATCAGTTTCAGGGCCGAATAGAGCTCTACCTTTGTCATGCTCCTTCATGCGCCTTCCCCTGCCTCAGCTCCTGGCACAGAGCTGCTGGCAGAAGCAGCACCCCACAGAGCCTGGCTCCAGCCGAGTCCACCAAGAGGCCTTGTGTCCCATCTCATGGTGCACTGGGATCCTCCTGAGTTCCCAGTCTCCCTGCCCTGCCAGGCTTCCCCAGAAGGGCTGCCTGGAGCCTCCCTCCTACCTGGTGGCCTTTGCCTGATGTGCTGTGGCAGCACATGTGTGAGCCCCAGGGTATCCAGCACGCTGGGGCCAGAAATAAGTGTCTGTGCCATCCTCAGGAGATGCTTCTCCATGCGACACAGGCCTCTCCAGCTGCTGTCACCAGAGGATAAGGGCAGGAGGGAGTCTGTGAGGTCACTGCCAGCTCTGTGACGCCACTGAGCGCATCACAGAGCCCAGGCGCAGGGCACAGACAGGACCAGAAATGATGGGCACCCAGCAGGGCCAGGAGCTGGGGGCTCTGCAGGGAGCCCCTGGGCAGGAGGCTTGGGTTAGGCTGAGTCCTGCTGGCTGCGGAGAGTGATTTGTAGCTGTCAGGAGAGGGCAGTAAGACCAAGGAAGCCGGGTGTTTCACTGGCCTGAAAGTTCCTGCAGCCTCAAGGCAGTAGTTTAAAACACTGCCTCAAACTGAAGCCCATCTCTACCTGCCAATATCTCCTCCTGACTTGGATAGTGCTGCTTTTCCTGGCCATGGCTGAGATGTTCTGGTAAGTTTATGGCCATTGCTTGACGAGTGGCTTATAGCTATAGTTCTGCCTTTGCCGTTTTGGCCGTGGTTGCCAATGCTTGTCGCGTTAAAGGGGTGTAGCTGATTAACCGTTACGGGCCCGGTTGGATTCAGAGTACTGAACCAGTCGGACATTCACCAAAACTGGGGGTCCGTTCGGACATTCACCAAAAACGTAATAACCACCTGGGGGTCCGCTCAGACATTCACCAAAAACGTATTAACCACCTGGGGGTCCGTTCAGACATTCCCCAACAATGCATTAACCGTCTGGGGGTCTGGTTAGATTCAGAACACTGAACTATCACGGATAACCACCCTCACCCTAGTTGCATTAATGAGAGCTATCACAATGCAATCAAGTATGGTTTATTACAGCAACAGATAATCAGGTTCTTTTGGATTGCCGGTGATAGTGACTATCTGCAAAAGCAAGCTAGTATGCATGAAATACACAGGTGTTACAGGTGTTCTAGGTGTGGGTTCTAGGTGTGGGTTCTAGGTGTGGGTTCTAGGTGTGGGTTCTAGGTGTGTGTTCTAGGTGTGTGTTCTAGGTGTGGGTTCTAGGTGTGGGTTCTAGGTGTGGGTTCTAGGTGTGGGTTCTAGGTGTGGGTTCTAGGTGTTCTAGGTGTTCTAGGTGTTCTAGGTGCGCAGCCTAGAAATAAACGCGTTAAAAGGATCAAAGACTCTATAGAGATTTATAAGCAAATATTCAGATCTCACCCAAAGGCGTCCCAATGGGGGGGGAAGAGAGGCTCAGCCTGTCGACTGATCCCAGGAGTCAGGAGGTCCTAAGGATGTTGTATGTCCTCGGGATGGTATCTCCCCTGACGATGGTATCTTCCCTAACATCCCCTCTCTCTTGGGCCAATTTATATTATTTTCTATCTTTTAGGTGGAGCTTGAGTGGCTCTAGTCAAGCATATCTTAGTTATGATTGGTGTAAAGTTTTCCCGTCTCCGTTTAAAGTAATAGGCTCCGAGAAATTCAGAGCGCATGCTCAGTGAGGGGTGGTCGCACCTTGGAGGCGGGTAGCTTTTGGGATGGAGGTGTGTTTTGGTATTATAATGGTATTATAATGAGCAAAAAGTACACTAGGGTACAGCATTTGTCAAAACATGACAGGTCTTTGGCTTAGGGTGGCAAAAAGTGCAGCTTTGTGCACAAGAACAATCGAGGCCCCACCTGATTACAGAGCCTAGCCGTGGTGTCTCCACTCCACTCCACGCTCCGTGGTGTACCTTAGAGCTAGCACACCAAGTTTCCCCAGCATGATAGCATCTAAGGTTGGGAGCCTAGGGAACGCTCAGGTAATGCAGTTATGCCCTACCCTGAAAGCCTCTTCAATGCTGTACCTTTTCCTTAAAAGTGTGAATGTTAGCTTTATTTTCCTAGTTACTTCAGGCATTTACACCACAATGCTGAAGGATTTCTTCAGAGAGGGTTGTGGTGGCATGAGTCTCGAGGAACATCCCCAGTGTGCAAGTACCTTCACAGCTGCATTCTAGGGCTTCAGAAGCATTGTTTCTGCCTAGCCAAAAGTAGCCCTTGGCAACAGCATCTTTGGCTACTGAGAGTACTCTACTGTTCTATTCAACACCCGAAGTATTGTGTGAGTACAATAATATTTCCAATTCATTCATTATTTTCTGTCCATACCAGCCCATTTTGATTTCTAAGGTAGTGCTTTTGTCAAGGAAAACTTTTGGGTTGAAAGTTTTTTCAGTTCTAGTGAGGTAGCAATTGGTCTGCACGCCAATCATGTGCACATCCCTCACCTTTTCTCTGTGCCGATGGGTGTTTTCATTTGAATTTGTGTAAAGCTAGGGTGGCCCGTCTCCTAAAAAGAGGAATGTGAGAATGGCCTAAAAACCCTCTTGTTATATTTTGTAGCTATGCATCCAGGTTCAAGGGAATTGCTGCCAAGGAGAGCTTCCTTGTGCTACCCTGGGGCCATGGAAACGACACCTACAATCAGTTTCATTTCCTTCAGTGGCAATTGCCTGCATCCGTTTAACAGCCAGGTTATTTTGCTGGTGTTCTGCTTTTGTTTGCTTTGGGGATGTACGAACAAGCCTGCTTATAGATACTAGAAAGCACCTCCTGGCAATAAACAAATTACGCTGCTCATCAAAAGTCATGATATCTTGCAGTCTATCAACATGTGTATGTTCCTCACTGGTCAGTATAGTTCATGACTCCTCTCCTTTATTACTCAGAGCTTTAGAGGGTCAGTGGGTTGAGCCGTCCTTGCGGGAGCTCCCCCATACAGCTGGTCTCTCTGGGCAATATCACTTCTAGTGCCTCGACTGCCTGCAGTTTTACCATACCTGAGAATTCGTGAGGGAACCATAGAATGGCTTGGGTTGGAAGGGACCTTAAGGATCATCTAGTTCCAGCCCCTTTGCCACAGGCAAGGATGGCACCCACTAGACCAGGTTTCTCAGGCCTAACCTGACTGCAGCCCTTTTTTCCCTATTCCCCTGTGCCGCTTTGGGGAAGGAGGTAGAAGATGGTGGATGGAAAGCAGAAAAGTGTTTTGATTTTATTTATTTATTTATTTGTAGTTTTTGTGCTGCTCTAGCTTGTTAGTAATAGGTAATAAATTACATTAATCTTCCTGTGCTAAGTCTGTTTTATCCGTGATAAGTGTTGAGTGATTTCCCTGTCCTTATGTCAACCCTTGAGCCATTTTCATCGTATTTTCTCCCCCTTTTCCTTTGAGGAGGGGGAGAGAGAGATTGTGGTGGAGCTCACCTGCCCAGCTAAGGAAAACCTCCACAAACTCTGAGGAGCAGGGAGTACCGCAGGGCCGCTACCTCCCCCTTGGGCCACAGCATCTTTGCTGACACACGGGCTGGAGCTTCCCTGCAGATGTCTCCCTTGCATTTTCCAAGTGGCCTTTGTGCGCACCCAGCTCTCTGCAAAACCATTGCTGTGACTCGGATTCGAACCGAGGTTGCTGCGGCCACAACGCAGAGTACTGACCACTATACGATCACAGCTGTGCGGTGGGAGGCCTCGCACGCACCGGGAGCAGAGGCAGGAGAGCATGCTGGCTGTGACGGACCGCACCGTCCCCTCTCCTGCTGTGGGGCATGGCCTGGGCCATGAAAGCCGGCTATTTTGATCAGGGCAGCTCCAACTGGGCTTGGCTGCTGCTGCTCGGAGCCTTGGAACAGGGCCTTAAAGCTGCTGTGTAAAACTCTGGAGATGGCGGATGGCAGCCAGAAACAGAGGCTGCTGCAAAGGACAGTGCCATGTGATGTGCTGCAGCAACACAGCAGGGAATATCATGCTGTGGGGCAGCATGTATGACACCCTAATACAGCAAAAGTACAGTTAAAATAGTTCCAGCTAGGACTAAGTTGTACAGTAGGTGTGTAATTAGTAAAATTATAGCATGTTCTTGACCTCCGTGCACGACTTGGGCCTGGTCTGGGAAGGGAGGAGCAGAATGGCACTGGAAGACCCAGCCCCACTGCGACCTCCCTGCCTGGCCCAACTCCTGCCCCTGCCAATAAATCCTTCCCTTGCAGCAGGCTCAGACACAGGGAGCCCAGTGGTCAGTGCTTCCTACTCTTTGCTCCTGCCTGGTTTGGAAAGAAAATCTCATGTGGGTAATATTTTTGTCTTTTTACCCACTTTTTGACTGGCCTGTGCCACATCAAGGCATGAGGGAGTGGCGCGATATGGCCCGGGGTGGACACTGACCAAAAGAGACACATCCAGTGTGAGTGTGATTCCCTCTTCATTTGCTTGCCCCCTTCGGGACCTCCTCTTCTCTTTAGCACCCTGAGGTGGGCTTGCCTAATGAGGACAAGGACAGCCAAGATTTTGCTCTCCCAGAGCCATCCTGCGCCTGCCTTTCACTTCCCTGCCGGTGCTCCCAGGCCCTCACAACAGTGCAAGAGCCCAAAGAGGGTTATCAGAATGGTCCCATGAGCCCTGCGTAGGGGCTGCTTTCTGCAAGTCCCCCTCAGCTGAGGTGGGTGGCATGGTTAGGGTGCCATGTTCTTCATCCCACGGCCGTGGTGAGACTCAGAGCCCTCCCAGACATCTCTGCTCATATCACTGCTGTCACACAGAAGAGGTGGAGTTTTAATAGGAATGGGTTTAATGGATTTAACAGTAGTAGGAAGAATCAGTGATGGGGAGGCCTCCACGTTCCCTTGCAGCTTCTGTCCCTCGCAGCACAGGCAGTAGGGGATATTTTCCATCGGACACCCACTTTCCTGGTGCTCAACCCTGGACCTTGAGGGTTGGAGCAGGTGGATGTGGGCTGAAGGGTGTTGGGGCCCATGGAGAGCCCCTGGTGCAGCAGGCTGCAGGCCGGAGCTGCAGCCCAAGGAGAGGAGCCCACGCCGGAATCCACACAGCTGCCTGGCAGGAGCTGCTGCCCATGGGGGAGCCATGTTAGAGCACTTTGCTCCTGACGGATGGGCCCTGTGGTACGGATCCATGTTTGGAGCAGTTCTTGAAGAGCTGCTGTCTGTGGGAAACCCACATGGGATTGGTTTGGGAAGGGCAGCATTCTGTGAGAGGGACCCCACATGGAGCAGGGGCAGAGAGTGACTGTGAGGAGATGAAGCATTACGGACTGACTGCAGCCCTTTTTTCCCTATTCCCCTGTGCTGCTTTGGGGGAGGAGCTAGAAAATGGTGGATGGAAGGCAGAAAAGTGTTTTGATTTTATTTATTTATTTATTTGTAGTTTTTGTGCTGCTCTAGCTTGTTAGTAATAGGTAATAAATTACATTAATCTTCCTGTGCTAAGTCTGTGTTGGCCGTGGTGATAATTGTTGAGTGATTTCCCTGTCCTTATCTCAACCCTTGCGCCATTTTCACTGTAGTTTTTCCTTTGAGGAGGGGGAGAGATTGTGGTGGAGCTCATCTGCCCAGCTAAGGAAAACCTCCACAAACTCTGAGGAGCAGGGAGCACTGCAGGGCCGCTACCTCCCCCTTGGGCCACAGCATCTTTGCTGACACACGGGCTGGAGCTTCCCTGCAGATGTCTCCCTTGCATTTTCCAAGTGGCCTTTGCGCGCACCCGGCTCTCTGCAAAACCATTGCTGTGACTCGGATTCGAACCGAGGTTGCTGCGGCCACAACGCAGAGTACTGACCACTATACGATCACAGCTGTGCGGTGGGAGGCCTCGCACGCACCGGGAGCAGAGGCAGGAGAGCGTGCTGGCTGTGATGGACAGCATTGTCCCCTCTCCCGTTGTGGGGCACCTGGCATGGCCTGGGCCATGAAAGCCGGCTATTTTGATCAGGGCAGCTCTGAATGGGCTTGTCTGCTGCTGCTCGGAGCCTCAGCAATGTGGAACAGGGCCCTAAAGCTGCTGTGTAAAACTCTGGAGATGGCGGATGGCAGCCAGGGACAGAAGCTCTTACAAACAACGGTGCCATGTGATGCGCTGCAACAACACAGCAGGGAATATCATGCTGTGGGGCAGGATGTGGGAGGGTATGACACCCTAATATGTCAAAAGTACAGCTCAAGTAGTTGTACAGTAGGCATGTAATTAGTAACATGCTGTGGGGAGCCTCAGAGCTGCCCCAGACGTCTCTGCTCATATCAGGGCAGCTGCCCAGAAGAGGTGGAGTTTTAATAGGAAAAAGTTGAATGGATTTAACGGGAAAGAGTCAGTGATGGGGAGGCCTTTGCATTACCTCGCAGCTTCTGTCCTTTGCAGCACAGGCAGCAGTTGTATTTTTTTTTCCGTTGGATACCCGTTTTCCTGGTGCCCAGCCCTGGGTCTTGAGGGCGGTGCTGAATGTGGAGTGCTGCACACTGCTCTTAGGGGACTGACGGCAGTGCCTGGGGTTCTGCTAGGGACCCTGCAGGCAAGCCCTATTTGTGGCACAGTTTCTCCTCATGAATGTGCATCTCCAGGGCCTCCCGCATGTTCTCATGCAGGAACAGGGCCTAGGGGTCTGCTGCTCATCCAGAGAAAGCTGCTCCTTGCAGCTGTGTGCACATGCCTTAGCATCTGCAAGAGATGGGGAAAGTGGAGTTCTGTGAGAAAGAGTCTGCTGGGACGGGCCCTGTGCTTGGGTGAGGTGGCCTGCTGGCCTCTGAAGATGGGGCACAGCTGCCCCTGTCTAGGATGTGGCCCAACCGTGGGCAGAAGAGGGGACCTAGAAGACCCCAGCACCTGCAGGAATCAGTTTCTGGGCCGAATAGAGCTCTACCTGTGTCATGGTCCTTCATGCACCTTCCCTTGCCTCAGCTCCTAGCACTGAATTGCTGGCAGAAGCAGCACCCCAGCTGAGCCCACCGAGAGGCCTCGTGTCCCATCCCTTGGTGCACTGGGATCCCCACAAACTGCCAGCCTCTCTGCTCTGCCAGGCTTCCCCAGAAGGGCTGCCTGGAGCCTCCCTCCTACCTGGTGGCCTTTGCCTGAGGTGCTGCAGCAGCAGTGCAGGGTGGCCCAGGCCACCAGGAGTAGGACGAGGCCAGGGCCGAGGCAGAGGCAGCCATGCAGCGCCAGCCCCAGGGTGTCCAGCATGCTGGGGCCAGAGACAAGTGTCTGTGCCATCCTCAGGAGATGCTTCTCCATGCGACACAGGCCTCTCCGGCTGCTGTCACCAGAGGATAATGGCAGGAGGGAGTCTGTGAGGTCACTGCCAGCTCTGTGACACCACTGAGCGCATCACAGAGCCCAGGCGCAGGGCACAGACACGGGACCATAGAAGGGCACCCAGCAGGGCCAGGGGCTGGGGGCTCTGCAGGGAGCCCCTAGGCAGGAGGCTGGGGAGAGCCATTCATAGCTGTCAGGAGAGCTGTAAGACTGAGGAAGCCGGGCGTTTCACTGGCCCGAAGGTTCCTGAAGCCTCAAGGCAGTAGTTTAAAACACTGCCTCAAACTGAAGCCCCTCTCTACCTGGCAATTTCTACTCCTGACTCGGATAGTGTTGCTTTTCCTGGCCACGTCTGAGATGTTCTGGTGAGTTTATGGCCGTTGCTTGATGGGTGGCTTATTGCTGTAGTTCTGCCTTTGCCATTTTGGCCGTGGTTGCCAACGCTGAAGGATTTCTTCATAGAGGGTGGTTTTCTAGCCACCCTCCTGGACTTTTCAGCCACCTGGAAATCCTAATGGTGGCCTGGCTGCAACACCCATCGTAAGACAGGATCTGGACCAGGGTCCTGCTGTCCGTGCAGAGCAGGCTGCTCCTCCAGCTACATGCACGTGCCTCAGCGCCTGCAAGAGATGGGGGCCATTTTGTGCCCTGAGTAAGAATCTACCAGGACCGGGCCTGGGCATGGGCCTGGTGGCCAGCTAGCAGCTAAAGAAGGGGTCTGACTCCCCCTGGCCTGGATGAGGGCCTGACTTGGGCAGCACAGTGGCCTTGGGCCAAGAGGGACACTGGCATCTGGAGGAAAGACCTTTTCCCCCAGGCCTTGTGTCCAGATGGCAGCCGAAGATGGGCGCCCAACTGCTCCGTTTGGTTGTGGCCCAGCCCTGGGCAGCAGCCAGGCCCCCAGGCTGGCCACAGTCTCCCCAGTCCTGGTGGCCAGCTCAAGATGGGGACCCTTTGCTTATGGCTTTTATGCCCCCTACGTGTATGGCCCTGTGCTGGCAAGAGTTGCTGGAGTCCCAAGAGGAAGAGGAGTGTGAACAGCAGGAGGCTCTGGCCCTCCTGGCAACGAGCCTCAGCTGCCTCTCCCTGGGCTGCAGCACCCAAAATCAAGATCATAGCACAGGACCTGCTGGCCAGTTGGCAGCTGAGGATGGGGCTGGAGATTTTGGTAGCCCAGGCCCTGCTGGCTGGTATTTACAGCTGTCAGGAGAGGGTTCTGAGACCAAGGAAACAGCATGTTTCAATGGCCCAAGTGCTCGTGAAGACTCCAGGTAGTAGTTTGAAAGACTTCTTCAAACTGAAGACTTTCTGGTCCACCCCAGAAACGTCCACCTGCCTTTTTATGACCATGAGCCCTCAGATTCTGAGACTTGCAGTGTGTCACAATTGTCTGTCAGCACCAAATCTTTTCTTTCATGCAAGCCACTGCCAAAGGTGCTGCTGCCAAATTCCTGTTCCCAAGGAGACAGGAGTTCCAGCACCAAGGCTGTCAGCTACTCAACACTCTCTTCTTGCCCTAAGGGGTTGAAGCCTGGTCGGTCTGTGGGGGGTAGGGTACCGCCACCCCCCCATTCTCCTCCTTATCACTTGGTATTATGATTGTGTTTTGTTTTTGCTTTATATTTTTCCCCCTTACTTATGAAACCTTGCCAGGAAAAAGAGAAGGAAGTGGGGCGATGTTTGGAACCTGGCCAAAGTCATCCCATGTGCCCATTACACATGATGAAGTTCTGCTTGCCTGGTTTGCCATCTGCATGCCATTGTGAAGTTGTAACTGAATTCCTTAATTTGCTTGGCTTGCACATGCAGCTTTTACTTTACCTATTAAACCATCTTCATCTCACCCCACAAGGTTTTGTCCTCTTACCGCCATCCCGCCAGGGGTGTGAGCAACCTTTGTGGGTCTTAGCTGCCTACCAGGGTTCAACTACGACAGCAGGGGTGCACACTGCAGGATCCAGGGGCTTCTGAAGCAGTACATGCTGTACGTGTCTGCAACCAAAGACCCCTCTGGTATCCTCTGTTTCCAAAGTGGCTGCCAAACCTTCCTGTCCCCCAGCTCTCCTGCAATCCCCAAAGCAGCAGGGTCCTTCCTGCAGGGTCCTGCAGAGGATTGTGGTGTGCGGAGGAGCAGAGGAGCCTCCGGTACCTAGGCAGCTGTTAGTGTGCAGCTTTCCTCCATTCCTGGGGCAACAAGCAGCAGCCTTCACCCCTCTGACGACAGGCTGAGTGAGCAGGGGTTTGGCCTGGAGAAAAGAGGGCTTCAGGGAGACTTTATAGCAGCCTTCCATTGCCTAAATGGGGCCTACAGGAAAGCTGGGGAGGGACTCTGTCAGGGAGTGTGGTGACAGGACAAGTGGTAGTGACTTTAATCTAAAAAAGGGTGGATTTCGATTAGGTATTTGGAAGAAATTCTTTACCGTGAGGGTGCTGAGGCACTGGAACAGGCTGCCCAGAGAAGCTGTGGATGCTGCATTCCTGGAAATGTTGTTCAAGGCCAGGTTGGATGGGGCTTGGAGCAGTCTGGTCTAGTGGGAGGTGTCCTTGCCCATGGCAAGGACGTTGGAATTAGATGATCTTTAAGGTCCCTCCCAACCCAAACCACTCTGTGTTTCTGCTGTTTGGCTGAAACAAAAATGGTGTCCCCCTGCCACAGCTGCTGAGGCTGGAACCCACACAGAGGGCCCTCCCAAACTTTGCTACATAAACCCAGTACACCCCCTCCCTGTCCAGCCCCAGCGAGACTCACAAGGCTTCAGGAGGCAGTGGAAGAGCCCTCATCCCACCCCAGCCCCTTGGCCCCCAACGTGAGTGGCTCCATGCCCTGACCAGCCAGCAGCAGCATTCTGCTGGGACTGGGAGAGAGAAGGACACCAATCCTTGATAGTGTGTGAATTAAACCTTTATTTGAGGTTTATTTATTTGCTCCGTGGGTGGAAGCTGGCAGGGCTGCAAAATCCCAGGATCTGGTGCCTGGCTTGTCGGTACAGCACAGGGCTCAGGGGAGGCCGTGCCATCCATCAGCATCAGGGTCCTCCGCAGGATGCTGTGTAGAAATATTCCCATCAGAAAGCTGGGTAGCCTGAACTGGGGCATCTGCTCTGCATCAGGAGGTGTGAGACCTCTTCTTTCTGAGAAGTTTCTCCATAGCTTTCTTCACCCAAGGTGTGTTTGGTTTTGCACAGACCTTGTTCCCGTTCTTAGTCTCAAACCTGATGAGATGAAAGGCAAAGGTTGGTGGGAAACAACAGCTGCAATCCCAGACCCATGTCCTCCCTCTTCCCTTCACTGCAATCCTTTTCCCTTCCCTGTGGCCCTAGAAGCTCTGAAGAGCCTTCAGGAGCCCCAATGGACTTGCGTCCTTAACCATGCTCTGGAGAAGTGGCCAGAGAGTTGTGTCCTCCCCTCTTTGTGCTGCCAGTCAGCCACCCTGCTGCAGCCCCTCCAGTGGATAGAGGCCATGTAGGCCCATCCGGGTCCCCTGCAGGGGACTGGGTCCTGTCACCAGATGGGATGGAATAAAGCACCTGCAGCATCCCAGGAAACAGTGCAATGGTAGGGAAATTACAAGGACTTACACAATTCCTGGGGAAAAACACTCTTTGGGAGTCTCGTAGAAATCCTTCAGCACTTCATACCGGAGAGCTGGCTTCAAGAACTCAAAGCAGCATTCTGAAGGTGAGTACGGAGCTGGAGAAGGGAGAGAAAGTGAGGTTGTGAATGCTGGTTTGGAAAGCAGTCTTTAAGTCATTTCCCTGTAAGAAAGCTGACATGCACAAAATCCCTCGATTTCTGCAGCTGCTGCTACAAGGAGCCCCAGGTGACGGCAGGAGGAGGCACCACCAGCCCCATGCCAAGGCCACCCAGCTCAGGGTGCTGTCCCCATCCTTCCCTGCACCACTGGGACCTGCAGCCCCCTCCCAGCCAGGAGCCCTGGGGGTTGCTCCTCCTGCCAACAGCACCGTCCCCGCTGGGCTTTCATCCCTGAGCTCCCCAGGGCAACATCCCCAGCCAGGTCCCCAGCCAGCCAGGGTGCTGGCAGCCCGCGAGGTGCCTCACCTGTGGCGCAGTGCTGGGAGAAGGTGAGGAGCAGCAGGAGCAGCAGGACTGGTCTTGTGCTGAGCATGGTGGCTGTGCGAGGGCTCTTCCTCAGTACAGTGCTGCTCTGCCTCCTCTGAAGAGCTGCGATGTTAGCCCAGGCAGGGAGGTGCTGCAATTTATCCTCTCCACCCCGTCCCCCCTCCCCATTTTAGCTCTTTTCCAAAGAATTGCCACCCACTTCAAGTGAAAGCCCTATGCATTTTCTTAGGGGAAGGGAATTTCCATGTCACGTGGCACCTCTAGGGTTACAGACAGAGGTAATCCCTAGAAAGAAAGGACAAGCAGACCTCAATAACTTCTCTGTAAGCTGAGACTGGCCTGTGGGAAAGCCACAAAGCTGAAGAGGGAAGTGAAAACCTCCTCTACGGAAGCAGAGACTGAAGGGCTCCAAAACCCACAGAGAATGGATTTGTGTTGACAAAAAAGGCAGCACCATGCTTTCAGCACAAAGTCACTTTTCAGCCTGACAGCAAAAAAAAGTATTTAAAAAAAAAAAGTTCTGGAGAAAGTGTGGATCGACTGAATTCCTGGGGGAGCATTAAGCAGGAGTGCAGTGACCACTGCTCCCACCAGTCCTTTGTAGCTCAAAAGCTGTAGGATGTCAAGATGTCAAGTACTGTCAAACATTGTGTCACAACTGCAGCTGTTCCTATGGAGAGGAACACAAGTTTTCCCCAAAAAATGCTCTTCAGTAATTGAGGAGAGTTGGGTGAAAGAAGAGTTGGGTGCAGCAGAGTCTTCCCTTGCAGATGAGGCTGCTTTAGCCTTCTGGCTGTGGGGCAGAGCAGGAGGCTGAATCAGGCTGAAAGATGTAGAAGGAAAAGTTTGTGTTTCGAGTTCTTGAGTATTTTTCCTACGTCTTCCTTCTCTTTGCAGCCTCGCAGCCTCCCAGATCCTGCAAGGACATGCAGAAAGGCATCGCTGATGGGGGCTACTTCTTGGGGAATGCTTCACCCCACTCTGCCCTGATGCTTGTTCTTTCCCTGTTCCCTCTTTTCTGCCCAGCTGTGAGTGAGTGTGTGGAGCAGCAGGGTCCCACGCAGGTCCTGGGGGCACCACGGTCCCCCCTCACCCGCTGTACGATGCCCAAGGGGTCACCACAAGCCCTTGTTCACGTTGGCACCCCCCAGCTATCCTCTGTCGCTTTGGAGCAGGGCTCGAGCGGGATATTGTGCTGGGCATCGTGTTGTCCCTGGCTGCCTTTTAAAAAACTTGGGGGAAAACTGCAGAATCCTAAGGCCTGCTCTTGCCATGCCCACATCTCCTTGACCTCAGCTGCAGCAGGAGACATATCTCCCACTCAAGAAGGAGCCCCAGTGGTGTATGCCAAAAGCTGGGCAGTGGAAAAAATTATTAAATACTCAGAACACCGCAGCAGAGTTCCTCCGTCCCAAAGATGTGACTTCTCCCAGAGGAGCTGGCATGAGGTCACCAATGCTGTGTGGCCCCCAGTCAGGGGGCTGGAGCAGCTCAGCACCAAGCCCCCACCAGTGAGTACGCCCACAGCTGGTGTAAATCAGAAGATTTACACCCTTTCCCTGGGGCACCGCACTGCTTGCACAGGGATAAGGCAGCGCTGGACATGGCATCGCCTGGAGAGCACAGCACGGTGGCTGGGGACAAGGATTCCTTCCAGAGCTGTGCTGCTCCTTGTCTGCTGGCACTCCTGAAGCAGGATGCTGGAAGCAAAGCTTCTCAATTTATGTTTTTCTTTCACCCCTGCGAGCTGTCATTCAAAGAAAGTGAGTGACAGTGCTCACCAAGCTCCCTGCGAAGCCAGGCGTGGCTGGAAGAAGGATGAAGCCTTCTTTTTGGGAAGGACAGTACCCATGGGGCTGTCTCCTCAGCCTGCGTATAGTAGCCACAAGCAGAGGTCAGGGCCCCCTGCCCTGCTCACAGAGATTCACAGAGGTGCTGCAACACAGGAGCAGACTCCTGAGGTCAGTGTTTGGCATGCTGTGCTCCCTCCAGGTGTCCAATCCCAAAGACAGCTCGTGGCAAGAGGTGCCATCAGCTCCCACGTCGTTGGGACCTAGCTGGTGAACCTGCCACTCTTTCAGTACAAGGATTTGTGGCTGATTTATGACTCCAGGCTGTTTTAGGGTCAGAGCAAGCCCCCTTGTGCCTTGAGTGCACAGCCATCGATACAAGGACACGTCCTCTTCAACAGTCATCCTCCAAGCTGGAGGCAGAGCCACGGCCAGGGGCACCGCGCCATTGCCTGCACTCGTGTCCTGGTGTGGGTGTGCACGTGTGTGTGTACGTCTCCCTTGGCAGAAGTCAGATGGAAAGGGAAGATACTGGACAATGGTTAAGCTAACCAGCTTACAGGGATCTCTGGCTGGCCAGAGCAATTACGCAACTCCTTGTGTTTCTTTCCTCATCAACAAACTCTGCCAATTCACCAAAAGGGCTTCAACCCCCAAAGCAATGTGTTGTCAGACCATAAATGAGAAAAGTTCCCAGTAGGGAACCTTTAAAAATCCAAGAACCCTGGAAGCACAAGGTAGGCTAGAATAAAAACAACACATTTGTAAATAGATCGCATAACCCAAAAAATTGGTGTCATTCCTACTGGCATGCCTTCAACCCAGTGACTCAACAGCTCCCAGGGCTACAATAAATTCCTCATGCTACTGGTCCATGAAAGCATCTTGTCTTCCTCCCACAGGCTTCGTGGGTGCTCCCTTCTCAGCCAGTTTCCCATTTCTGCTGTGCTGCAGGCTCCCTTCTTGCAAACTGGTAACCCCGAGCTGGGCACGTGGACCATGGCACAGCTCCTGATGCTGCGTGGTTTGGCTGCATTTTTATATTGCTTGTGATATGTGTAGGACCAGGGCCACTGAGCAGGTGGCCTGCTGCTGTCATCTCCATGGCAGATGTCCCCAAAGTGGGGGGACACAGGCTCCCCCGCAGCCAGGACACCCACACCGCCACCCAGGGGAGTGCACAGCCTTAACTACACCTAGGGAAAAACCACTTGGGCTGGACCCCAGGCAACAGAGGAGCATTTTGGAAACCTGTAGGGAATGATCTTGCTGCCTGCCTTCCCCTGGCCTGGGGCTTTACCCAATCAGCCGTGCAAGGGAGAACTGCAAGCACAGGAATACCCAGCACAGGGATATCCAGAGGCTGCTCTGGATGGAAAGAACCTGGAGAAGTAAGTAAAATACTAGCGTGGCCCCACTTCTGCAGAGCTGTGCTTGTTTTTCTGGCAGAAGAGCTGGCCCGGGCTCCTCTACTTCCCCTTTCTCGTGTTTTCAAGCGATCCCTATCACAGCTAGACAATTCACAACTCCCTGGAGATCCCTTGATGTCTATTCTTTTACTTTTTGGGAAGGGAAAGGCTGATGCACTGTCATTAACTGAGGGATGCTGGAAAGCCCCACAGCTGACCCAAGTTCCCTTCTCAGCTGAGCAGGCTGTGGAGAATTTGCTTGTTTACATGAAAAATAAACATCATTATCTTGATTCTGCAGAAGGAGGAAGAGAAGAGCTTGGGGTAGGGTGTTTGCCAGCACCTGTGCCACTGTGGGAAAGAAGGATTTTGGCAGAACGAGCCACGCACCTGGAAAAGGAGTCTCAGCAGATAACTGAGCGTTCCCATCTCTGCTGGAAACATACAGCTGGGAGCAGCCATACTGTCTTTACACTGCTTTGGAAGGTCAGGCTCTGCTCTCCAGGTGGTCCTAGATCCATTTTAAAGCCCTGGTTGATTCATAAACGTGATCACAAAACAAACGTGATGCTCTCATTCCTTGCCGGAGTTCATGCTGAGACTCTGGGTACAACTGTGCCAGCTCCTAGAGGCCGGAAAGACACTTCAAAAGGATAAAAACAAGAGGCTTTTCCAAAGCCTGCTTCCTACAGCTGGACACTGGGGACCACCAGGCACTGGAAACTGGTGATTGACCAAGGCGTATCCTGTGCGGTAAGTCCTGCCCAGAGTCACAAGTTTCAAAGGCTGCAGGAAGGGTATGTCCAGGAGCCTTTCTCCAGAGGATTATCTGCACTGAGTCACTGAGCAAGCTTGCCCATCGTCTCCGGGAACTGAGAGGGTCTTCCCTGTGCCCCAGAGACTAGAAACTCACTCCAGCCAGGCAGTAGTCAACATAGCCAAGCAGAGCAAGGGCTGGAGGTACCTGGACCAGAAACTGAAAGTAGCCACTTTGCTAAGAAAAAGAGAGGATGGGGGGGGGAAATGTGTGATGCCAGTTTCTTCAAATTTAGGCACGTAGGCAGGGGGAAAGTGACAGAACTGGAGGAAGGATATGTCCATACAGGCAAGAGCCCTGACTGTGGAGGCTAATGCAGGATCCTGCCTGATAAAGCTGAAGATATAGCTGAAGATAAAGCAGAAGCCACCTGATAAAGCTTTTTTTTTTTTTTTTTTTTTTTTTTTAGGTTGGATGTTAAGAGAAACTTCTTTACCGAAAGGGTTGTTAGGCATGTTAGGCATTGGGATGGGCTGCCCAGGGAAGTGGTTCAGTCACCATCCCTGGAGGTCTTTAAAAGACGTTTAGATGTAGAGCTCAGTGATGTGGGTTAGAGGAGGATTGGTCAGTGTTAGGCCAGAGGTTGGACTCAGTGATCTTGGAGGTCTCTTCCTGCCTAGATGATTCTGTGAAAGCTCTTTTCAGTGCACATCCTCCAGACGTGTGGATGGTGAACTAAAATGTGTATACCTGGGACATGCACTGAAAAGGAGATGCTTCTTCCATTTTTCTCCAGTGAGTTTGAAGGACAGACCTGGGGTGTCAGGAGAAGTTACTGCTTCCAAGGGAAAATCTGTGCTGGGGAAGCTTCTATGAAATGTAGAATTTGGGGGGTGGAATAATGTTTGGTGAGGACTCAGCCTCCTTTTTTCAACCCTGTCCTTTCTTGAGCTCTTCGAGTTAAAGATAGAAATGGAGAACTAAAGCAAAGCAATGATAACAGAATAAAACTAATTTCAGCTGGAGCTGGGAAGCCTTTAATGATTTAGTCCTGATAACTCCAAGAAGACAAGTTATGAACTTGTTCCTTAGTTTTTCAATAGGATAAAAGCCAACACTCTCAAGAACAATAATTGACAGTTGAAAGAATGCAATGAGAAAAATACTTTAAGTTTCCTAGATATATTATAGTAAAAAAAATATTTGTGCTGAATACGGCCTGAGCTGTCAAGTTGACATCCCATATTTTCTTAGAGGACTCTTCTCACTTCCTTCTATTACTACTTTTTAAAAATTATTTGCTTTGTGGCCTTGCAGCTCATCTGGCAGAATTCAGGGGTGCTTCAGAAATGAAGCTTTCCCCATTATCTGAGATGGTCGCTGAACAGGTCTGACCATGGCGAGGCCTGACAACCTCTGTATTTACAAGTGTAGCCCTTGCAGTAAAGCAGGCATGGACACAATCTTCGTAAAAGTTGATTAGGCAAACACAAAGCATGGCTTTGTGGCTAAAGCATGACTGCCTTAGAAGAACAAAAACCACACAACAAAGCTGCAGTTGCGCAGTTCCTTAAGGTGCAGATGTGCAGTTCCTTAAAGTCCCTTACATGGCTGTGGACTTTTTTTTGACAAGCCCTTGGTGTCTTCTTTACCATAAGGTTACCCCTAAACAAGGGCATCGCTAGCTTCACTGTGCCTGTGGCATTCAGAAGAAAGAGGAACTGGCTCCCGTGACCACAGCTGCAGGGTGGCAGGGCTCCAAAACATAGCTCAGCTCAGCCAGGGCAACAGCTCCAGGTGAACATAAAAAAGGATCTCTGGCAGAGATTTAAACACAGAGGAGAGGTGGGAGACCCCTCTGTAAACCCAAGGGGTTGTGCTACATTATACAAAGCCAGTATTAAGGAAGGGCCGGTAAGCTATCTTGAGCAGAGTCTGCCGTAAGCATGTGCGCACTTGCATAACATTTCATAGAAAAACCACAAAGCTGAGCGGGGACAGAGCTGACATTTCTTAAATCACAGTCCAAGTCTCAGCCCTGAGATTGTGGAGACTGCAGGAGCCCTGCTTCACAGGAATAAATAACTGTGCTCCTCACACATCACCCTGGAGAGGAGTAAGGGCTCGGAGAAGACAACACCAGAGGTGTCTTACTGCCAGGCCCAGCCTGCAGGGAGCAGCAAGAGCAGGATAAGCCAGGAGACAAGGGGGAGGAGATGGGGCCAGAGGTGCAGCTACAACACCAAAAGGTCTGTCCATCCGTCCATGAGACAAGTTACCTACCGTAAAGGTCCAATGTCCGCCCAGGAAACACGGATGGAGTGAGGATATCAGAGCAGCACTCCTACAGCACCCACAGCAAGGGCTGAAGGCCCAACCCTGAACTTAAATGGGTCTCCTGGGCCTTGGGCAGAGGGCTTGGAGTGGGAGACCATCTACAAATGAGGCTGCTCAGGGTGAGTAAGGCTAATTAGTACACTCAAGGCCTAAAACTGCATCGTCTGATGGATACTGTGGGGATGTGAAGGAATGGAAGAGAGCCTGCGTGGACTCCAGGTGACTCCTTGGTCTCATAAAATCAATCAAAGCAGAGCTAATGAAGTGCTGCAGAAAGTATGGAGCTGGAGACCAAAGATATGGGTCAGCAATGGACCAGAAGGAGCACGCTCTTTGGCCGTGGGCTTTGCTGGCTCTTGTGTGCTGGGCAGTTGAGCAGGAATGTCAAGGCAGCAGTTTGTGTCTTTCATGCTAGCTGGAGAAGGCAAGCCTTGTTCCGTTGAAGTGTGACAGATACGGCATTAGTCAACCCATGGGCCCAATTCATCTGTCTGTTGCACCTGAAGGCAGCCCGTGGCTCTCCAGGAGGAGCAAGAGAAGGGTAGTGGTTGGCCACCCTTTGCACAAGGTCTTTATTTGAGCTGTTGCACAACAGAGAAGCCAGGGAGCAGCAGGAAAGCTGGTGTGTGCATGCCACCAGCTGGCTGAAGGTACCTGGCCGTGTCAGTGCTGTCTCAGTGCTCTGGAGGTGCAGTCCCCAGACTGCATCTGGGCCGGTGACAGGTGCCTGTGTTCACCATATGGAAACTATTTCTGGCAGGCTATGAACTCATTTGTGAACCCTGCCCCTTCTCTGATAACAGAGGAGAAAAAATGTACTTCCCTTTCTGCAGAGCTCCTTACCCTCAGAACGACCTTTCTGGCCTGGTGACTCATCGGGGGGAAGTTTTTATGGACTTTGACAGCCTCCCTGTACACTCTGGCCAGCGGTGCAACAGCACGAAGGACTGTGCAAGAGCAGCCCAGGGCCTGGCTAGGGTTGGGAGAGGTCCCAGCTCAGCCTCTTGCCCCCTTACAGACCTGGCTCAGACCAGAATATTTTCCTGTGGTCTGACTGTAGGTTTGCTGGGTTTGTTGCCTGACTGTAGGTTTGCTTAAACAAAGCAAATCCCCCCTTGGTTTTCGGTATTGCCTTAGCACAATCGGAAACGTGAACAAATTCATTCCCTGAAAATTGTTTTGGCAAGCCTCAAACCCATAAACAGTGAAGAGGCAGAGCAGCAGGCTGGTGACATCAGCTGTGCTGGCTTTGCCATCTCTCAGTGATGCTGTGGTTCCCCCCACCTTGCTTTATCCCATGCGGTCATCTCCGTAGGGACCCGGTTTGGTCATCCAGGTCTGAACCTCCTGAGGACAACAGGTTTTTACAGAAAAAACTTTATTTTCTTTACTTCTAAAAAAATACAGTATATATCCTACTCACACACACTCATACAGACTCAGTACACAAACCAGTGCTTCTGGCACACTAGAACAAATGACATTTTATACCCCTGTCACCTGCGACAGATACATTCCCCTTGTGCCTTCCCAAACCGTCAGCACACAGCACAAAGCAATGCGAGATGGTGGTCCCCAGTCTGCCCTGCCTGCGATGGGTCAGGAATTCTCCCAGTGACAGCCACTGCTGTTCCACAGCCCCAGCAGCAGCCACAACCCACGGGTGAAGCCCTGATGCCCTCCCGAGCACACCTGGAGACCAAAGGACAGGGTGTCTTTGCCTGCTCCCTCTGCTGTAGTGCCTTGGAGAGCGACCCCACTCCCATGGAGCCAGACCTGCAAGCCTTCCAGGACCAGCAAGAAAACAGACCAAGGTACAGCATTTTCCAGTGTTCCCAGAATAGTCTAAACTGAGCCACAAGCAAGGACAGGAGGTTACACACGCTCATATCACTACAAAACTTCACTACAAAAATTTATTTCTAATATTTCGTATAAAAATAATGCTATAGTCTATCACTCCATGAACTGCAAGGCCACAAACCCCAGCTGTGCACGAGCGGGACAGATGGGAGGCACTGCTGATGGCTCCTGCAGTTCATGTAAATCAGCCCCAGGTACTTACAGGATTTGGGCTGCACAGGAATGCTTCTGCACAAAGATGGGTTTCATCCAAAGTTCTTAATTACTAATAATCCAATTGCATTCTCTACCCCTTGTACCTGCAAAGCCCTAGATGAATCTCAGTCTACCCTGTCTCAAATCAAGGACATGCAGAAAAAAGGGGCTGAGTAATATCAAAAAACAAAACACCAGTGCAGTCAATCCACCTCCAGGACTGGGAGGATGCCCCAAAGGTGGTATCTGATGGGTCTAACAGGCCTGTCTTTACAGCTGGCTCATCATTTTTGCTTTGATTATCCTGCTTATTATGTTTTTATTTTCTTATTCTACATGTGTATCCGTAGTTTGAGATCTGATCCACTGAGGTCGGTTAGAGGAGGATCTTTGATATGTAACTTTGATATAAACCTTTGATACTTTACCTACAAAGCGTGCTATTATAAAGACCTTTACTTGCTCAAGCAAAATTCATCGTGGAGTAAATGTTAAATAAGGGCTTTCATGAGCTGATCACAGATAAAAGATAAGGCTTACATACAGCAGTGTCTGGATGTGTGAAAATCAGAGACAATTTGTGTTAAAAAAACACCTTTGGTACTGTTACAGTGCTTTAATGCTGTAATCAGTGCTATATAAAAAGAACTACCATGGGACTGAAGTGTAGGATCGTGAATGGGGATTTCATGCTTTTTTCTGGATCACCAAATGTGCTTATTTCTAGAGAGAATAAGGAATGGGAAGGAAGGTAATTATGCTGTGGTGTAGTAATTCTTATAATTACTGAATCCAGAATTGCATTTAGGTATTCTAGGAGTGTATTTTCTGGTTTTTGTGGTTGCTGAACAGCAGAGTACAGCAAAAATATTACAACATGGTAATAGCAAAATTGTTGAGGGCCTCTGACACCTTCTTCCAGATTTTCTCTCATTTATAAAGGCTCATCCATATTATCCTGCCTTTGTTTTGGATGCATCTGGACACAGGGTACATTATCTGCAAGAAAGGGTTTTATTGCAGTTGATTTGTCAAGAATCAGGTCTCAGACTAAATGTGTGAGAAGAAATGCCCTTGCCTGTTGGGGGGAAAAGTGGCCTGACTTTGAGGAGGAGATAGACTGTGAGTGCCAGCACCTCTGAAGAGTAAAATCTGTAGCACTGACCTTCAGTCCCCTACGTACAGAGAAAAATCAGCTTATGTTTTACCCACCTCTGTCTGAAAGCTAGACTACTGCTGCTGGCTCTAGCCATTAGATACCCAATTAAATGGGATGTTTAATCAGCTGAAGGAGAGCCAGCTCCCACTGACTGCCAGCATCGGTCAAGGCCTGACAGAGAAGTGACCTGAAGTGCAAAGAAAGAAGCAGCAGAGAGTTTGTAAGTGCAAAATCAGTGTTTTGGTGTAAAGTTGCTCAAGGTGGCAGAGCCTGAGTCCAGTAGTGTGGGAGAGTGAGTGGGTGGCTTCTCAGCTAGGTTATGAAGAAATGCAGAAAAATTCCCAAGAGCAACTCAGATATTACTTTCTGCCCACCACCAGGCAAACAGCCACCAAGCAGCTCTATTAGAGCAATATCCTTTCTATGTAACAGTGCCAGAGAAAAAAGCTCCCCACATATTTCTAAAATAACGTCATTGGTCAATGACTACTTAGATACATTTTCGGACATTCTGCTCCTATAAAATCTGTTTTCTTAGGCATTTTTAGTTCCTGTACTGCTTCGTACTGGTAACTAGTTTTGCGCAAGCTTAGCTTTCTGGCAGCAACCAGAAAGATCCCATGTTCTAGAAACCAATATTCTAGACCAAAAATGTCCATTCCATAAAGCACTCAGATTATTTCCATTGGATAGACGTTGTTTTGATGTCCCTCCTTCTGGTAGAGCAAGCCTTGTACCATCTCTCTTGACACTGTTTCTGTTCTGACGCCAAATTTTGTATATAGCCCCACAGCAGCAACGGTGCAAGCAATCAGTCCACATACCAGGGAGACTGGGATGATGAAGTGTGTTTGAGATCTTGCCAAGAAGCTGAGTGAAGGTGAATCATGTGGCCTTTTTGTAGTCAGCTGCGCTCTGGCTTGGCCTGAGAATGGTTGAGTAGTGAGAACTAACGTACCTGGGTGATCTTGCTTTCCTAAGGGCGATGAATAACCAAATGTTCTAGTACCAACAGCATCTGCAGAGGAACTGAAAATGTTGTTGGTATGGGCAGGAGGACCTTTCGCTATGGCAGTTGTGGGGTTTAGAGTAGAAGTTGAAGTAGTCTCTGGTGGAACAGGGGTGGCTGGGGCTGAGCTGATCTCCATGCTGTTTAGGATGGAGGGGAGATCTGAATTAGAACTCCTAGAAGCAGTGTCTGATGTGTTGGCTCTTGCACTTGTTGGGTCCAGGGATTCATCTGTAGAAAGTACAGGATGGTCCAGTCCTTTAGTAACGAACACAGGGTCTGAATTTGAGCTAGGAGAAGACGTGTTTTGAACATCAGCTGTAGCACTTGCAGCATATCCTACAGGTTCTTCTGTCAATCCTACTGTGTTGTCAAAGCCATGCACAAGAGCTGTGGGATGTAAGATAGGCTGACTGGAGACCATGCCTGCTGCAGAAGTTGTCGAATGTGCAGGTTTTAAGGAGTCTCTGTTTGCTTCTGAACTGACTTCAGATGATCCTGCAGAGAACTGCGTGGTGCTCTGCATGGCTGGTGGAGATTTGCTGGTCACCTCTGTCATGGCAGCAGGAGCATGCGTTCTCTCCAAAACTGTTGTGCCAGTCCCTTGGAAAAGAGTAGTTGCAGCAGTGGCTTGAGACAGAGCTGTTACTGTAAGACCGATGTGTTTGTGAAAAATGCCAGGCTTTTCTGGAACTGCTGCTGAAGTGGCAGCGTGTGGTGATGCTGCTGAGGCCTTTTTCTGGTCCAGTTTCCGCATAATCTTCTGCACCTGATCATTTTTTGGATCTGCACAAATTTCCAAGGAAGCCAGTGTAATAAATCTGAAGTGAAAATAAAAAGGGATCACTTATTAGAGGAAGAAAACATGGCCATAGATTATCAGAGTGATACAGAAGACATTAAGGTGGCAATGATGAGAACTGCTGACTCTCTTGAGCTCCTACCATAGTAAAAACCATCACGTTGGATGGATTATTTATTTTAGGAAGTGTCTCTGAGATCAAAGTGAATAAGCAAAAGCTGAACATGACTCATAGGTGAAGGGCTTCCTCTTAAGCAGGTTTTCTCTTTCGAAAGCATTGTCCTTATGCTGAGTGCTGGCCACCAGCACTCAGAGAAAGAAGCTACTCAGGCACCAGCTGCCCAGGGTCAAGATTACATGAAGACAAATCCCCGTTTTACTGACAGACAGTGAGATGTTCCAAGGTCAGCCCAGCCAGTTCACTTGTTGCAACCTCCTGGCCTGCAACAAAGTGCTCTCAGTGGTGCCTAACCTTTAAGGTAGGTGAAAGACAGCAATCATTCTGGGGAAAAAAGGCAGCTTCTCTCGTTCAGACAAGCTGATGAGTCTGAATCTGCTTCCACTGAAAATACCTGCTTTCACAGAACTACGTAAACTCTAACCCTGTGTGCTTCCACTTCCCCATTCTGCCAGCGTGTACTTTCCCTTTCCTCATCTATTTATCACTCATGGTAGTGACGGTCTCACTGTGTGGGGGTGAACTGGAACCTGCTCTCATTTGCAGGATGTTGGCATTTAAATAGGAAGCACAAACAAGCAAACAAACAGCCTTCAAAGAAATGTCAGTGTTGGCTCTGTTTCCAGAATGTTTTTGCTCCCAAACAAGGATATCTGACAGTGTTGATTCTTAATCATTTGTGGAGGGAATGTGGCAAGGGAACCAGAGAGTGAAGCTGCTTACATGATGGCTTGTTTGGCACACTGGGGCTCAGTCTTGTGGTAGCTCTTTATCCGTTTCTCAGGTAAGATGCGCGTAAAGCGGTTACACACTTTTGAACACTTTATAGGTGCTTTGGGTTGACCTGAAATAAAATTTTCAACATATTAAACACTGTTTTTTTAATTATTATTATTATTATTTATTAGGCACAATAAACATTGGCTCTCATTCTTTTTCTCCTCTGGGGAGAAGGATTCTGAAGCTTGCAATGGAAATTTCCAATCCCTGCTAAAATGAGATGTTCCTAGGAAAGCAAATCCTGTCAAGGTCATGATTGTTTGCATCACTCAAACAGACCATATGATACCCAGAAAATCAGAAAAAAAAAATAAAAAATGGTGTGACTCTTGAGACACCATTGCAGCTTGCCTTATAGGATGTGCAAACTCTGGCTTGGGAAGCAGCAGGACCTTTCACCTGTGGGCAACAGGAGGCTGGATCTGAGCTTGGTGCCTAGAAGACACATATCTTCATCTATATCAGCCACTATATCTGTCCCTAACTGGGTCCTGGCACAGGTCAGAGAGCAGAATGACTGTCCTGTCCTTATCTGAATGAGTCATATCTCTTTCCCCTCTGGGGTGTCCCCTCCAGGCAAGTGACTCAGTTGTTGGATAGCCTCCAATGCCTCTTAGACTCAGAGAAAAGGTGCAGAAAAGGAGCCCTCATCTGTGCATGGATATCATTGCAGCAGTCCAACTTCGAAGCCACAGCAGTCTTTCACCAAACATCTGTTTCCCATCTCTTCTGGACAACAGTTTTCATTTTGCAAAGTGTAAAATGACTCCTCCCACACCTTCATTCAGAAAAGGGGTGAAGGCAGTCACACAACAGGAGAATCCATCCCTGCACTTACCCCAGCCTCCAAGAACAGGCGCCTGCCAAGAGAGCGGAGGTTGCACAACTCAGCAAGTTTTTTCTGCTGTCCCGGGGGGGCAAGGCTTAGAACAACAAACCCTGATTTCTCTGAGGCCCCCTGTGAAGAGGGAAGCTGGATTCTAGTTTAGGTCACACAATCTCCAAAATGTTGCCTTAGATTCCCAAATGCTACAGAAGTACGTCAGCTTCTACGTCTCAGAAATGTCAAAGCAAAGCTCTTTTCTTTAGACACTATCATCTTTGGTGGCACTTTAGGGTCAGGAATACGTGCTCCTTAAGCACTCAGGAGTGACCAACTTCCCAATTAACTCATTAACCATGGAACGTGCTGCTGTTGTCTTCCACTTTTAGAGCCCTGTTCAACAATCCTTCTCCAAGGGCCTGATCCTTCCCCAGACATCAGGGAGACACATGGCAGGGGTGGACAGGGGCTGCTCAGAGTAAAGGGTTACTCAAGCAGGGTCTGGAGGCACCAGGCTAATCAGAAATCCAAAGACATATGCCCAGGTACACAAACCCAGCCTGGTCCTGGGTGCTAACAGGCTCCAGAAAGTACATATTTATTTAGTTCTGCAAGTCCACAAAACCACTGTGGCCCACATACATCGCAGAACTATTTAATGTGCTCAAACCTTTGGTCGCACAGCACAGAAGCCAGTTACCCCAGCTGATGGCACAGGGCTGTCAGCATGCCACAACCTTGGAGCAGCGTGGGATTTGTCAAGGAAGTGTCCTGCAGCCACCCTCCAAAATGCCCTTCTCTGACCAAGGGAAAGAAGGCTGAGGACAGGCTTAGCCCTGAGCATGAAGGAGAAATGCAGGAAACCTAGAAGCTGTAAACAGGGCTCAGAGCAGAAAGAGGGGACATTTTATTTGCCCCACTTTGTTTTGCTCAGGGCAGTGACCGTCTTTGGATGGGAGTGGAGGGAACACATCTCAAACGTGTCTCTTGTTGCTCCTGCTGCTAGAAGGGCTGCCACTATTGAGCTTTCTCAAACTTTTTTTTTTCTTTTTTTTCTGAGAAATTTGGAGGGAGGTGGAGGAGAGCTATTGATAACCAATAACTGATTTTCCAGTTATTGGCATTGCAAATGAATGATTTGCAATTAGCTGAGCTTGTGATGAGTTTTTCTTGGAGCGGAGGAGCTTGGAAAGCTCTTTCCAAGAAGAGAGAGGAGCTGAGGGGAACATGGGGCCATCCCTGGCTGTCCCAGGGCACACAGCTTCGCTGAGCTACATCTGAATCTTTGCCACAGGGACCTCAGGGAAACCCAGGCTCTGGGACTTTGCCCAGCTGTGACCACCTCTCCTTGGAGTCATCCCTACCAGTTTTTCAGCACAGTTCCTCAAGAGACCCCGGCCAGGGAGCCCTGCCGCTCTTTCTTTCTGCACAGACAACTTGACTTCATCCCTCTAGAGAAGATTGATGCTGGTCCCCACGTGAGCAGAGCCAGGCAGTGCCAAAGCAGCACAGGGTAAGCTGCCCGACGTCCCTGCTGCCCGCTTGACTCAGGCCAGCCCTGGAGAACCTGTTCAGAGGCATGAGGAGAGGCAGAGGCTCCATCCCCAGCTGCTCTCCTTGCTGTCTTTGCTCCTCCCATCTGGTGGCAGCAGGGCACGGTCTCTTTCCCTTTCCGTGATCATCCCTTAGACCTGGGCAAAGTCCAGTTTCACCTGGGCTGATGAGAAGCTGCCTGCCAGCTTGGCAATCCACCCTGCTCAATCTGTGCAGCGATCACCAGTCCGTGTGCAGATGCCTTAAACCGAGACCAGCCTAGAGAAAACTTCACCCACCTCCTCCCGGTCCTCCAGCCCCGCTCAGCATACCCCCCCCAGAGCATACCAAGATCTTTATCTGGAGAGCAGGAGAGCCTTTCCTGCCTGTGCACACTGTGCACGCTGCACATGCACACAGCAATCACGTCTGCAGGCAGCAGCACCCCCGGCTCGCAGCAACGTGCCAAAGGCTGGCAGCCAAAGTGCTGACAGCCATCCCGGGACAGGATGCTGCCCAGATGGCACGTGCTGAGGCTTTGTGTTACTCCGCCACTCTCCCCGTCTACCCTCAGGAGTGACAAAAGCCATCAGCGGGGCTGCTCAGGCTGCCTTGTGGCAAGGATGATGCCCTGGGCTCCCCCGCAGCTTCCCACCCGGACCATTCCTGCTACAGGATTTTTCCCACAGCCGAGGAAGGCACGAGGTCCCTTCATGCCTGTAACCTGACCCAGCACTGACTTCCCCGCTGTGCAGGATTCACTAATCCTTCACACAAACCTCCCGATTCCCCAGCCCCTCGCCTAAACCCATAAACCTTTCTGCTCTCCCAGGGAGCCCCGAGGGTTGTACGCGGAGCTGTGGCTCACCTCCAGCCGGGGTCAGCAGGCCCAGGACCCTCAGCACAAACAGGGTCTGGAAAGAAACAAGCTTCATGTTCCCGTGGTCAGCAGCAAGGAGGGTACACAGAGGCAGCAGTTTTCGCTCCTCACTGCCTACTGCATCCTCTGGAGCAACGCAGCTGCTGCAGCTCATTCCAGGACTCTGATCTGGGACTTAAATAGGCTCGCTCCCCCGCCTACGTTTCTTGGTGACGACAGGAGGCGGAAGAGTCGGGACAAGAATTGTGCCTGTCTGTGTTCCAGAGCTAGATGGCTCCTGGAATTCCCCGGCTGCCGTTACCTCGGCTTCTAATAGCACACACACTGCAGCTCCAGCCTCCTTGGCATAGGACTTGGCTTCTCCATCCCCGTGTCTCTGTGTCTTTTACCCACAGAGCCCTAAGGCACCACCATCCTTAGGCTTGTAACACTCTCCCCAGCTCCAGCCTGCAGCTCCCTGGTACACCTGAAGCTCATTATGCACCCTGAATGCAGAATTGGCTATTCCCTCCCTTTTTTTTTGCACACATCTTAGAGCAGCAGAATTGGTTGTTGGGCCAAAAAAGGCAGTGTTTGCTAATTGGGCTCACAGTTCATCAGCTATCCCAGTGAGCTCATGCCAGGCTGCCTCCTGGGCGACAGGAGCATCGCCGCAGCCAGAGCTGCGACAGAGCTGCAGGGCCCTCCCCAAGCAGCTTCTTGGTCCCTGGGCATGCTGCCTGCCTGCTGCTTGCGAGCACAGCCCTGGCTTTCCCAGAAACCAGCAACACACCTGGCCCAGCATGGACATGCCAACACTGTGGCCATATCCTGCACCTTTACTTTCGCTTTCATTTTAAATGCCATGAGAATACATAACATTTTTTTTTCCCTGCCAACTGTCTCAGCTGAAAAATGAAGATAAGAGTATGGCTGAGACAGTGTGGCTACTCTTGAGAACTTTTTCCCACAGATTTCTTAGGGTGGTGGAAATTTGGCTTTTTTTGTGCTGTGGGAAATTCCAACAATCCTAGTTAGGCTTTTATTCCCAAGTAGAGAGAAAACCCCTAAGTTTCCACAAGATGAATTCTTAAATCTTTTGGTGGAAAAACTCTCAGCCTCTATCTTTAGCCTTTGGTTATATTGTGAGAGACAATAAACCTCATATATCAACTGAAATTAAACAAACAAACAACAACAACAACACCTTTACATTAACAACAAATCTTTAAATTAATCTATTTGATCCAGCTGGAACAGAGCATTGTCTGTCCATCAGGATGCCTTCCTGCCCCCTTCCCCAGACAGTGTTTTCTCAGGCTTGACACAGCCTTACAGGAAATCCTTCTTCTGGGAGATGGCTTTGCCTGTGGCTGCCAGGACACCATGGCTGCTGGAGGGGTACAAGCTCCCATCTCCCCTGAAGACACAGGCTTTGCTTCTTCTGCAAAGGGATTACCACCAGCAAGGGATAAAAATGGGGAAAGGCTCCAGCATGCACACCAAGTGGGAGGGTGAGCACAATGTTTGCTAAAGGCCCAATTTGCCACAGGCATTGGCAGATTTATGGTGTAAACAGCAATCTGGCAGGGTAAAGCAGTGGCTTTTCCTGCACTGCCTGGTCTGGTTGTGATTTGTACTAGCGAAGGGACTTTGTTCCCTCAGGATCCTTGCCTCCAAGAGATCTCCATTTGCTCCCAGTGAGCTCCGCAGCTGGACTTGGAGGTGGCACCTGTGCAAGGAAATCCCACAGCTGGAGGATGAAGGGAACCGGCCCCAGTGTGGCTCAGCAGAACTTCAGGTGTGGGTCCCACACCTGCCATTAGCGCTGGAAGTGGGCCGCAGAGGCAGAGCGATTGTCTCAGCTCCAATGAGCTGTGACAAACCCGGGCTGCAGCAAGCAGAAAACCGGCCGCCTCGTGCCTGGCCTGCTTCCTACACCTCCTGCCCTGTATTGATTCGATGGTGAAAGTTCTCAGGACTTGTTTGGGCTTGGCTTGGCTTCAACTGACAACAGCCAACTTCCAAGACAAAAAAAGAACAGAAAAAAATGAATAACTGGGAACTGGAACACAAAAATCACACACAGGCTGTGCTAAGAAAATGCATTAAAATGAAACTAAGTGGACTAAGGCTGGGGAGGGAGAAAGCCCACCATGAACATCACGTCATATTCTTCCAGCGAAGACCACAGGCTGGGAAAGATCAGCACGGCCCTTTCTTCCGTAGGAGGACTGGAAGGATACTTCGTCAGGTCGCCCTTAGCATGCAGAGGCACCCTGAGAGGGTTGCATAATACCAAAGAAAGGTGGTAGATACTAGGAAGAAGGTGGGCTCTTTTTTTGTTTGCTTTGTTTTGTTTTTATTGTTGTCCGGTTGGTTTGGTTTGGTTTTGTCTCCCCCCCCCCCCCCCCCCCCATGTAACTTTGACTGTAGTACTAACGAGGCTTTTCTGCATTATGTAGATGATTTGGACTATTCAGCTGTTAAGACTTAACGAGACAAAGAATAATTTTTCAGCTCTGTAGGTACGTCACGTTCACCTTTCCTAATGACAAGATTTTGGTGCAGCACCATCCCGTTTCCACAGTCAGATTCGTACAGATCTGAGTGCATCTACAGCAGACCTTAGTTCTTTCTTACTATGAAGGCAGATGAATAACAGCCTTCTCCTGAAAACAGCATTTCCTCTCAGTGTAAGGGACTGTTCAGCAGTCAGCATGGCAGCGTAGGTCCGTGCTGCACAAGGCTATAAACCAGCAAGCTCAAGCACCCAGAGGCGGTGTCAGCTTGGATTGCTGCCAGGGTCCATTAAATCTTTTAAAGATTAGAGAGAAGGAAGGCCCTCAGCCTTGTCTGAAACATGGCCAAGGAAAAAACATGAACAAACTTATCTCTGCACATCTGATGTTGGGTATGGGCGGAGGGACTTTGCACAGCGCACCGTGCTGGGCCTGGGACTGTGCTAACACAGCTGCAGGTTCAGTGTTTGGCACTCACAAATGGACTCCAAGACTCGTGCCAGACAGATCAGTGGCGAGGCTGGAGTTTGGGTTGTCTGGCTCCATTTCCTGCTCCACTCTAAGGAAAGTTTAATTATCAGGATGGATGTCCTGCTACTTAAATGCTGGCTCTGCTGCAGGAAAGGGAGAAGAAGGCCTGGTGTGGGTTGGATGGGGGTGACAGCACAAGGCAGGCTAAACAGCCTGATCTGGTGCCCTATCCGTAACCTTGGGATGCTCGGTGCTCCAAACCACAAATGGCTGGAGGGGCAGATCCCATCTTTCCCGTGAGGAACAGAAAATCAGCTCCACCACTCTCAGCATTTGCCACCTACTGCAGCTTTGCCAGGGCTGTTCACAGGCAAGTGCTGCAGCGCTGCGCAGGTTCGAGGTTCGCGGAGGTGGATGGGAGGTGTGACTAATGCTGGGGAATTTACCTGGAACACAACAAGCAATGTAACCCCGCAAATGTGATATGCAAATCAATCAGAATGAGGGCTGTGTCAAAACAAAACAAAACAAAACAAAACAAAACAAAAACAAAACAAACAAAACAAACAAACAAACAAACAAAAACAAACAAGAAATGAGCCAAGAATATGGCCCTTCTCTTTCAGGGTGTTTCTGTGTTGGAAATTCATGCTCCTTGTCTATTCTTTTGTGTGACCTGGAAGAAATGTAGCCCAGTGCTGATCAAATGACATTGCTGATGATTCCCACTGCATTTCCCACTGTTCAGAAGCTCCCAAGACCTCCAGAGCTGGTCTTTTAGGTTGAACTGGAGCAGGGAAGCCCAGCACCTCAGGTAGCAGGTACTAACAGCATCCTTTGCTGTTCCTAGTGCCGAGTTCCTCGTCTATGTCCTAGAAGCTTGCTGGAAAGAGGGAGCAGGGACACAGCTTTTGGGAAGAGCCAGACAGTCTTTGTACTGCAAAGGAGACAAGATGACCCAGGTCTTTAACTCTGGACATACGATGAGATTCTTTTTCCTCTCCTTTCCAACTTTCTGACACGAACCCACCCTGAGGGTCCTGAGCCTTAGGCAGAAACTGGGCTGCTGAGGAACCGTTGTTTCTCACCTCCCCTCTGGTGTAAGGGAAACCAACATCAAAGCCATGCTCACGCTCTGTTTGCTGCCAGCTCTGCTTTGTGCCCTCTCGCCTTGTCACTGGACACAACTGGAAGGAGTCTGGCCCCATCCTCTTGACGCCCTCCCTTCAGATATTTACAAACATCACTAAGTTCCCCTCTCCATCTTCTTTTAAACAGGCCCAGCTGAACAGAGCTCCAGGTGCGGCCTCACCAGGGCTGAGCAGAGGGGCAGGGTCACCTCCCTCGTCCTGCTGGCAGCGCTCTTCCTATGCACCCTGGGACACCATGGGCCTTCCTGGCCACAAGGGCACACTGCTGGCTCACAGCTAACCTGCTGTCCACCAGGACTCCCAGGTCCTTCTCCGCAGAGCTGCTCTCCAGCAGGTCAGCCCCAGCCTGTACTGGTGCCTGGGGTTACTCCTCCCTCGGTGCAGGTCCCTGCACTTACACAAAGACCGCAGTTCCCTGCACATGAAGCTCTCTGGGGGTATGGCTAAACCGGTCCAGAAAACGCTCTTCCACAACACTCATTGACAAAACAGATTTACCCGAAATGGTTGGTGCTCTACGCTGCCTTCCCCCAGAGCACTTCGTGCTCCAAGAAGACAATGAAAGACTTCAGTCTGCAGAAATGCAGTGTTTTTTTTCTAGTGTTGTTATGTGTCTGTCACAGCACAGGCTGGTATGGCCTGGAGCAGTCCAGAACCAACCCAACCTCACCTCTCCTGGCCAGGGCAACTCAGGAAACAGATCCTTAGAGCCAAAGGTGGCCTCTCATTTTGGAGGTACCCTCTGTCGATGCCTAATGTAGAGCTCTTGAGACATCAGTGTGATGATGGTGAGAATTGAACAATAGAGGACCAGGAAATGTTTGGCACTGCATGGCTGAATGTTCTCATATGAAAAGGGGCAGCAAATGAGGAACAGCTGTTTGGGGCTGTCTGTAGTCAGCGTCTTCACAGAGGCAGAACTCCTATTTGGGAAGTATTTACCAATTTCAGGGTTTATGTCTTCAAGGAACTGCTTTAGTTAGAAAATGTAATTTTTAAAAGTAGCAGAGAACATCACACCAGCTTTCACTTCTCTGAACACAATGGCTTCCTCCTTCCTTGTTAATAAGAACAATTTAGGACGCCAACACACAGTGCAAAGTGCTGATGCTCGGTATTTTTCCACGAGGCAGCCCACAGCTACCGGTCTGGACCCCGAGCCAGCTAGGCTGCAGTGGGCTCCCCTGAATGCGTGTGGGAGCCCCGGCCTTAGCTTGGCTCCAGTCACTGGCAGGTGTCCCAGGGCCAAAGCAGACACCTGGAGTGTCTTCTTTACCCCTGCAACAACATGCGGGTGGGTAGCAGGGATCTGGCTGTGTATTGCAGTCTGTGGGATGCAGCTCTTTCCCTGGCAGCATCATATATGAGCCACATCTCTATCATAGAATGCTTTGGTTGGAAGGGACCTTAAAGATCATCTAATTCCAACCCCCCTGCCATGGGCAGGGACACCTCCCACTAGAACAGGTTGCTCAAAGCCCCGTTTCCAGGAATGCAGCATCCACAGCTTCTCTGAGCAGCCTGTGCCAGTGCCTCAGCACCCTCAAGGTAAATAATTTCTTCCTTAAATCTAATCTAAATCCACTCTTTTTTAGTTTAAAACCATTACACCTTGTCCTATCACTACACTCGCCGATAAAGGGTCCCTCTCCAAGTCCCTCTCCCTGCCCCACAAGCTGCTGGCTGATCCCAGTGGGACATTTCTGGCAGAGGCAGCCCATGGTGTGGGTAAACATTGGGCACAGCAGGGTCTGGTCTGTGCTGCTTGCACACGGGGCATGGAAAGGTGCAGGCCTGCAGTGGGAATCCGTGCCTCTCCTCGGCAGCCAGAGCAGCCCAAACTGAGCAGAAGTCATTCTGCAGCTGTCCTGTGGAGAGTGCCGAGAAGAACAATAAACAAGATGTAAGTTGGTTGAAAGCATTGCATGCAAAGAAACAAATACAGAACAACACACTTAAGATCTTCCTAAACAGAGAAGAGTCCCTTGTCCCCAGCAGAGCAATGCAGGAGAAAGCATCAGGCCCCTGGCTTCTGCTCAGTTCATGTGGAGGTGGAGAGATCCCCTGATGTTGCAATCCTTCTGAGTAGCTTCAAGCCACGAAAGCAATATTTCCACAGAGCTGGCATGAAGAAGGAAATACCATATTACCCCCAAAAAGGCAGTCTTTCAACACCGCACTGCAGGCAAGAGAGGGGAGAGGGACATCAGGCCTGGTCAGAGCAGAAACCCTCCCACCCCACGGGAGGCCATGGCTGCTGCAGGAGCTGGTGCCAGGATTTCCACTGGCATCGGCATGGCTGTGCTGTGTCTCACACCACGGTGGTACATGGGGGGTCTCCCCTCTTTGGAAAAGTGTCTTGCAAAGGCCCTCATGGGCACAGGCAGGAGGTGGGGAGCAGGAGGATGCTGCTGTTCAGCTGGTTTACCTTTGCCAGAGCCCAGGACCAGGCTCTGGATCTGGAAGAGGATGAGCATGTGCCTCTTTGCAGCAGCCCTGCTTCCTCCCCCATCCCATTCCTCCCTCACATGGCAGCAGGAACGGGGGGCACACGATGCCAGCCACCCAGCCAGCTCCTTCCCCTGGCAGGCACGGCCAGGTCTTGGCCTCAGCCCTGCGCTCTGGGGCAGCAGGGAGCTCCCCCCTCCACCAGCCTGTGTTGGCCAGCACGACTGCCACCTCTCCACGGTGTCACTTCCCGCTTCTCCAACCAACTTGTTTGCACATGATTGCTGGCAGTCCAAGAAGGGAGCTTACCAGAAGCAGCTTTTTTTCACTGCCTTCTCAGAAAGGCTGCTTATCTGTCTCCTTAGGGCAGCGAGCCACGTGCCTTCTGCTGGTGGCTATGGGACCAGTTTGGCATGAGCTTACCATTAATCAGTGACAGTGGGTGGAGGGGTCCAGAAAGCCTCTGTCCTGTGGTGCTGCTGGGGCTGACCCTTACTGATGCTACCAGGGTTTTGGGGGAGGGCTGGCACTGTTTGGCCTCTGCCCTTTTGGATCCTACCTCCAGCAGTGTCCCCACAAGAGATGATGGCACCCGCGGGACAGTTCCAAAGGGCCGGAGTGGTGCTGTGCCCTGACAGACGTCCCCGTGCTGGGCTACCATCACCTCCCGGTCCAAGCTGAGCCCTCCTGTCCCACCAGCTTCCAGAGCCCTGCCAGCCGCTCACAGAAGCAGGACAGCACAGCCCTGCACCCGCAGGCCCTACAGACCAGAGCTGTCAGCCCCTGAACCTGCTTGGAGCACCCCGCTTCTTTATGCAGCTCCTTGCACCAAGCCACAGCGCTGCACCAGGCTCACAGCCCATACCCAGGGAGGCACACGAGCTGCAGGAAAAATCCAGGAGCCTGTAGAGCTTAGGGCAGGTGACAAGCCTTTACATGAACAACAAACACAGCTCAGCAGGAAAATAAACTCTACCAGGCGTGTCTCCGCGCAGCCTCTTAACCCTTTCAAGGCTTTCTGGCTCAGCTGGCTGACCAGAGTCACCGGGCTGCTTTTACAGCTCTTCCACCCCAGCCTTGCTGAACCTCACCTGATAAGAGCAGGGCAACTCCCTGTCCTCTGCTTTTGCCTAGAGCCTCCATGCTCTCCCTGTCTTTCAGCTAATTGATGTGCTCCCTCATCATTAAGCTCCCTCAGCTTATTTAGAGGACCAGAGTCAGCTTGCTCCTTGGGGAACATGCTTTTGTCTTTGCCAAACTCTCTTTCTGGGACCATCACACTTCCTTCACCACTCCCTGCTTGGTGCAAGAGTTCTTCTGGCTCCTTACTGTGGTCCATGTGCAGTGAGTGTTCAATTACAGTGCAGCTGACTTGTCACCTAGAAGAGCAACAGGTTACAGATGGTGGCTGTTACTGGGGACAGTGCCCAGCTGGTGTTGGCTGGGGATAGCTAAAAAGCTGGGGCTGGAGCTGGGGCTGGGACAAGGGATTTTCCAGCTCTGGGCCATCATTCTCATGTTAACACTAGGCATGCAGCAGGAGAGAGGGGGAGAGTGAAAGAAAAGATTAACGAGGCATGTCTGGGATTCAAAATGCTGTTTGGGGAATAATTCCTCACCCTGAGACAGAGCTAATTGCATCATGTGCTGAAAGTGGGGCTTGTGACTAATAGTGTTCATGCTTGTACCTGTGTGACAAAAAGAAAGTCTGCTGCAAGGGCTGACTTGCCTGTGCCCCTTCTTGCTGAGCCGGGCTGCAGCCCAGAGCTGTCCCAGCTCCATGTCCAGCGTGCACCTTCAGGCACCTTGGGTTCGCTCAGCTGGCAAGGCTCTGGAGGAGAGGTGACATTTAGGCAGCAACCCCCCCAGGACACCAAGATCTCTGACAGTGGGACAAGCTCTTGAGCAAAGGTGAAGCACTGCCAGCAGTGAACACCTCTGCAAGGCTTCCTCCTGGTGGTGCCACCAGCCTGTGAGCCCCTCGCCACCACCTGATGGCTGACATAAAACCCCCGATGCCCACAGCTCCTGGCTTGTGCCCAGGGCTCCTGGCTGGCTGCAACCCCTCAGCCTTGCTGGCCTGAAGGTGACACGGGCCACAGCTGCCTTGTGCTCTCTCCTGCTCCTTGAAAGGGTCCTGCTCGCACCCAGGGGCACAAACAGCACTCTGCCCCAGGTCTGCAGGCCACCGAATTTCCCCGAGTTGGAAGGGCCTTTGCCTCTTGCTGCAGTGGACAATGCCATCATGTGGCTGTTGCGACTTTGCTGAAACACAACACGCTGCCTCTTCCTGCCGTGCCACCGGGAGATCCCCTAACTGGGTGCCAGTAGCAGCACCAGGGCTGCCAAGCACTGACCTCACTTGCGGGTCCCGCATCCCACCACAGCTGCATCCACCCACAAATCCCACGGATCACGAGGCCGTGATTTCAGTGCTGTTGTATCATTTCCTGCTTACTGCGGTGCAGGAAAAACATCCTGCCTTGGTGCTACAAACAGCTCCATGCAGCCCACTCTGAGGCGGCTGGGACTTTCACTGCGGAACAATGGGCTGACCAAAAAATAACTTTTCCTCTTGGCTCTGTTCCTCTGGAAGTAGTTTTTCCCCTTTCTGCTCCCCCATTCCCTTTTCCCTGTACTGGCTACTTTCCCAACTTTCTTTCTCAGTATCGTGCACAAGTGGCTAAGAACAATTCTTCTGGGACATTGGGACATTTGTCTGATTGGCAGGCAAAGTAGGAAGCTGAAGGCAAACTCAGTACAATGTTTGCCAACTCAAGTATTCCAAACATTTTTATTTTTTTCCCCCCTGGGGAAGTGCTGGTCCCAAAAGTCCCAAAGTTACAAAAACAGCTCCAGAAGGGAGTTGCAACCAAGACCATGGACCACCCTCCCACCGCAGCACAGGCTGGTGGCATGTGGTATTATTCAAGATGCCCTGCCACCTCCTCCAGTACCACAGAAGTCCTCACTTCTCCAAAACACACCACATCACACTTAGTACAAAACCACTATTAAATGTACTCGGATCCTCTGACTAAACAAAACACCCTAAAATAAACCAGGCCAAGGTGTGCTGTGAGGCCAGGCGGCGGTACCCGACGGCGGCACCGCGTGAGGTACCAAGTCGTGCTTGCAACCATTGCATGGAGCAGGCCGCGGCCCTCCATGGTTTTCCCCTCACAGCCCTCGGGGCAGCAGAACAAAGGCGCCGAGCAGTCCTGTCAGCGCCCTGAGGCGGCCCCGCGAGGCCCTGGGCTGGGACTTCCACCGGGTGTTTTTGTCTGGAGGTGGAAGTGGTCTGGGCAGGTCAGCTCATGAGCCAGATTTAGCCTTAGCAAAACAGAGCGCATTGTCTCAGTACCGAAACCGCTGCCTTTGATAGTGACCTTTTGGGGGAAGGAGGGGGGGGAGGCTGTTTGTGAGGTTTAACCACTTCGAGGGCAGCCGCAGCAGTGTGACGCCTTCGGGAGCACGTAATTGATTGCCCTGCCTTTCGCAGACACCATGCAAAACCCCACGGGAGACACAAGCGGTGGCGAGGGAATTACGAACACGTTCCCTTGCCGTGAAGTGGTTTCGGAGCAGGAGGGCAGCCCTGTGGGTGGCAGCTCTTTCGGCTGCCGACAGCCCCAGCAGCCGGGCAGGGCTGGAGGGGAGCTGTGGCGCTCCCCACACCCTCAGCCCTCGCCCAGGGGGTCGGTGGCGACCTGAGGGGCCGAAAGGCTGAAGGGGAAGGAAGCAGGGCGGGCTCCATGTTGTGTAGCACAGGGCGGGCAGCCGCACCCAGCGCTGTCAGGATGGCCGAGCGGTCTAAGGCGCTGCGTTCAGGTCGCAGTCTCCCCTGGAGGCGTGGGTTCGAATCCCACTTCTGACAACTCGCGGATCTTTTGTGCGCGCCCTCCGTTTCTTTTATGTTATTTTTTTTTGCCGTTGTTGTTTTACGATCGTTTCGCAGCTCTCTCCGCAGCGCCAAAAGGCAGGAGGTGCCCCCCCGCAGCAAAACGCGAAGCTGTCAGAAGTGGGATTCGAACCCACGCCTCCAGGGGAGACTGCGACCTGAACGCAGCGCCTTAGACCGCTCGGCCATCCTGACCCGCTGCTGCAGCGCTCCCTGCAGCCCCTTTAGTGCCACGCCCCGGAGCCCCGACGGGGACCCCGTCCCTGTCCCCAGGAGCAGTGCCAAGAACCAGCGATGAGCTGTGTACCCCAGGGATTGATACTGGGTCCGGTCCCGCTTGGGGTCTGCATTAATGAAAATCTGACAGAGGTGGGAGGAGTGCCTGAGGCACCCGAGGGTCATGGTGCCATCCAGAGGGTCCTGGGCAGGCTGCAGACAAAATCTGCCTCCTGCAGCTCAACAAGGGCAAGAACCAGGTCTCCAGACACCGTCCGCAGCGACAAGGAGATTGTAACCCCGCTCCCCTCCGTGGGGCTGTACCGGGGGCAGCCCCGGGAGCCCCCGCCCCGACGGGGCGGGCCGGGCCCGTGCCCTGGAGAGCCGGAGCGTGGGGGGGGGGAGGCTTCCCCCGGGACCTCCTCCCCTCAGCCGGCGCTGGGGGCGGCCCGAGCCGTGCCGAGCCGTGCCGGTGCCGGTGCCCGCAGCATGGCCGGGCTGCCCGGCACCGTGCGGCCCCGCAGCGGCTCCCCCGGAGCCTCCGCCGCGCTGCCCGCCCCGCGCCTCGCCGCCCTCGACGGCGCCTTCGTCTGCTCGCCGCTCGGGGGGCTGATGGGCGCCCAGGCCGTGAGTACCGGGGTACCGGGAGGAGGGAAGGGGGGGCTCGGTCGTGGACCCCTCGGGTGCTGCCCGCTCCTTGCGGCCTCGCTGCTGTGCCCGCACTTTCTGTCGGCGAGGAAATGGGTTCGCGGGGCTTTCTGAGGGAGCTGCCGTCTGCCAAATCTTTCTGAATGCTGGTGCAGGCAACCTGAGCGACCTGCGTCCTTGGAATGGGTTTCCTTCCCCTACAGGCTGATAGGCAGGGTTTGGGGAGCTGATAGCAGCTGATAGTCCTACCCCGTACTCAGTGGCGTTGCCCTGGCTGAAAGCAGACTGGATTTCCCTTTGCCCTTCCCCGTCCTTGCTTTCTGATGAATCCCGAACCCCGAGATGCCGCAGCCTCACTCCCTCTCCCCTTCTCCCCTCTCCAAAGCTGAAGGAAGCTGCTTCTGCTTGTCCTCACGGCCTGGGCTCAACGCCCGGCAGCTCTCGGTGCCGGGCACAGGACGATGCAAGCAGCCCCGTGGGGCACAAGCCGATGGACCCGCAGTCCCCGTCAGGGCCTGGGCTATGGGACAGCACCGTGCCGGTGGGCGAGCTGCGTGATGCGTGCCCCTCTGCCTGCTGCCCCACCGGCGGGCACCGTGGGGCTGAGCTGCAGGATCCCAGCCCACTGGGAAGGGTCAGGGAAGAGCCTTGCAAGGGGAGGCTCTTTGTTTTTTGTTTTTTCCTATCCAAGTTTCTCCTGAAGGCCTGTTTTGCGATCACGAGTGTTAGAAACCAACATGAAAGAAAGGCGGCATTGTCCCGATGGAGGCAACAGCAGCCGAGCACCAAGGCTTTGTGCACAGGGGGACAAAGGCTGTTGTGTCTCCAGCATGACAATAAGCAACGCAGACGGTGGTAGCGTCAGCGCCCTGCCAGCTGCTTTCAAAGGGCCGTTCTCCTCCCTGTGGATGGGCCCACAGCTCCCTGCCAGCTTCACCCAGTTCTGCCGAAACAGAGGCTGGCACCTCCATTCCCAGCCAATCTCACGAGAAAGCCATCGAATGCAGTCTCCAGTCATGCCAGGGTGAGGATGATGGTTGGTGAAGCCCTTGCGGGCAGGAGCTCTCCCTCGGTACCATGATTTTCAGTGGTGCAGGAGCTGGACAGCCCGTGCATGCAACTGCACCTGGAATCACAGAATTGTTTAGGTTGGAAAAGACCTCCAAGATCATCTAGTCCAACTTTGGGATGTTCCCCAGCAGGCAAGTGGGAACCGCACAAGGAAAAGACCATCTCTGTTCTTTGGCTAAAGCTGTTTCTTGCAATAAGGTAGCACAAAGCTCATGAGATATAAAAGGCCCCAGATGCAGGGTCTATGTGGTCCCTTAGAAATGCAAACATAAATCCTGTGTTGTTTTTTGACACTTGTATGCGCATTGGGAATTGTTTCGCTGTTTACTTCTTGCTGAGCAGTAGAAACAGACAGCTACCTGCTTTTTTCTGGATTATGCTGCAGGTAGCCTGCAGGCACACGATGCAACAATTATGTAGTTAAACCTGCTTGATGCGAAAGGTGAGCCCTAGAAGCTGTACAGGATATGAAAACTAAACCAAACCAGTCCACAGCAGCAAGAAGCTTGCTTGTGTTTTTCTTTCAAGTGATGCTGTACCTGGGGGACGTCATGGCTTGGCTGGGGCCCCAGGAGCCACCACACATCTGGATTTATCCAGCCCAGGTCACGTTCCCAGTGCTGGATAAGAAGGGACCCGTGGTGGCAGGGATGCCCAGGTTTTACTGACTCTGCCTTGCAGGACATCCCCGTGCTGGTTCCTGGGGCCAAAACCTGCAGCAAGGTGACCCCAAGTGATGAGTCCCAGATGGAGACCCTGTCCCAAGCTTCCTCATGGTGACGCTTTCAGGCAGCAGCTGGGATGTGCAGACCCAGTTCCTACACCTGCAGGAATGGCCACCTGAACACTTTCCCCTTCCCACCCTGCAGGTGCTCGGCCTCCTGGTGTGGACTCTCATTGCCAACACGACCTACCACCTCCACGCGGCGTACGGCTGGGTGATGTTTGTGTCCATCTTCTTCTGGATAGCAACAGTCCTCCTCTTCATAACCTACCTCCTGCAGCTTCCTCTGAAGTTCTACGTGATCCCCTGGCCCCTTGTGGTATGTAACTGAGCATGAGCAAGGGGCATCCCCCCTGGGAAACACCTCAGGACAGCCCCAACCCAACCTTTTGCAAGAGGTTGTTGCTTTTGACCTTTTGCTTTTTAAGCTTTTGGAAGTGCCTCCAAGCGCAGGCTGCTGGGTGTAAGGCAGAGCGCAGACCTCACCGCCTCTTCTTTGCCTTCCCCAGTTGATGATCTTCAACGCTACAGCAACCGTTCTGTACATCACCGCCTTCATAACGTGCTCCGCAGCTGTCCAGCCTACCTCGTGGCGCCAGTGGGATTACAACAGAAGAGCCGCAGCGTCCGTAAGTACAAGCACGCCGGCGAGGGCTGAGGTGCTTAAGTCACCGCGCTCACACGTCACTGTGCTCCTCTTCCAGTTCTTCGCCTGCCTCGTGATGCTCGCCTACGGGGTGAGCACCTTCCTCAGCTTCCGTGCCTGGAAAGGACTCGGCAGCAACGCGGCCACCAGCCAAGTGACCAACCACGCATGAAGAGCAGCGTGCACCCGGGCAGGGTGGCTCAGTGCAGCACGTCACCGAGCCACTCGTGCCACCAGGGCTTCTTCTGGGCAGTGGTGGCAGCAGCCAGTGCTGCTGGCCCACACGCCAGGGTCCTGTGGAAGCTGTTCTGTGGTCTCAGGTGATGCTTCTAGCTGATGTGTCCACAGCGCAGACCCAGCACGACTGGTGCCATCACCAGCAGCCTCACCAGGAGGCTGAGGGCTCACTGGAAGCTGAAGCTCCTGTGTGTCCTTGGGACTTGTTCCTGCCCTCACACACCCCAGAGGAACCTGATCCTCACTGGAGCAGCACTGCTGAGGGGATTCATTTGGCAGACTCTAGTACCAGAACTCACTAAAGCAAGCGCGGGTTCCTGTCTCTGGTCATTTGCAGCCACAGTGTAAATAAGTGCAATTAACTTGTATTGATGGGGGCAGAGCTAAGCCAAGGAAGAAGTCTAAACTATTACTGTATTGATTTAAAAAAAAATGAAGCAGAAATTTTATGCTTTAAATAAAAATCTGAAATCCAACATTTGAGTTTGTCAAGAAAATAAATCTCTTTTTATGAGGAAGAAGATGGCAGGTGCATCCACAGAATGGGCAGTGGAGATTTCACTGGCCCAGAAGACCACCATTTCCTAGCGTGTATGGGCATTACAACCCAGCCCACAGGGAGAAGGCACAAAGTCCACGGTGTTCACGTTGCTTTGCTGCATGCACGTACCATGAGCACAAGAACACGAGGAGTGCAAAGGCTTTGCTGTGCTCCCTCCTGTACACACAAAGGTCTCGGTGCTGCACAAGGCACACAGTTAATGTTTCCACCACTTCCCTTTCAGAATTTGCATTAGCAAGGCAGTTATGTCTGTTAGCTACAGGTGGTCTTCAAAAGGTAAACTAAGGCTGCAAATGCTTTGGGAGCAAATACAAGGTCAGAGCCTTAAGAGTAGGCTGACCCATACCTGAACACAGAACCATGCCGCGCTGAAGTTCAGCTGTAGTATCTTGGAGACGGGCTAGTCAGAACTAGAGCTGATGATCAGCCAGACACAGCAACATTTTCTTTCGCATCCTTCTGCTACAAGCTAGTAGAAACAGATGAAATAAATTTAATCTATTTACAGAAGGCTGTCACACAGTAAGCTATGCTGCAAACGTACCACACACCCTGTTTGCATGGATCTAATTTTAACTGGTCTACAGAGGTAGGCTCAGGAAATTTTGCTACATTAATGAAAGGCAGGAATTTAAAAGGGATTGAATAAACTGCATTAGCCTCTGACAGGTCTGCTTTAATTTTCTGTGGAAGAAGAGTGGGGTAAATGAAACGTCAGGTTTTACCAGCTATAAATACATGTTAAAAAAAATCAGTGAGAAAATTAGCATCTTTATGAATTTTTGTGACAAAGTTAAAACTCTTCAAAAGTAAAGTCAGACTTGCACACAGATAGTCCATCATATATAGAAATTTAATCTCTTAAAAAAGACCCTTTGCCTGATGGAAAACACATCGAGGCAGAGACCAGTCATGGAAGCGTCACAGAGAGATGAGAAATACAGAGTATATTCTTCACATGTAGAAGAGCAGTATAGAAGCAGAAAGGATTTGGTCTGAATGGCTCCACTCAAACTGGGGGAGTTTTGTTGCAAACTTTTGTGGTGAAGACTGTGGTCTAAAATTGAAAAAGGAGCAACAACAAAAAGTTTCATTATGAGTTGTTATCGATAGACCCGAATACCTACAAACCGCGTGAATATTTGGTTGTGAAAAACCTTCATAATATAGAAAGTTTAATTACACCCCCACCTCACAACTAAGCTGGTAAAGCTATTTTAACATGCTACTTATGTTACTTCACAAAATAAATTAATCTGAAAATGCTAAATTGTGAATTGGTGAGTTAAGAAAGCAGAATAGTACAGATTTATCAGGAGCAAGAAATGAAGCACCACACTTTTGTGAAATGGTGAATAGTGACTTTGGTATACAGTTAACACTGAGACAAGTTCCCGTCAATATATGAATTCAACCATAACAATTACAAGAGAACTTGCTTAAAATACAACAAACTCCCTCCAGTAAGGAACTGTCTGAGGTACTCATTCAGACTGCTGTTATTTTACATAATCATCTAGAGCAATTGTAACAGAAAAAGAAGAAAAAATATTTCCCGTAAAAAACATCAGGAACATTTTTAGTTTTAGTTGCATTTTTAGTTTTAGTACCATTGAAATGTCTGGCAGAGGTCAACAGGATTTCATCTCATTTGTTCTGGTAGACATCCTGTCCACAAACAAGAACTGGTAATGGCCCGGCCATAGTTTAGCTCCATCTAGGTTCTCATCAGGCAACAGCTGCCAGCCAGCACCTTCATCACTGCAGCGCATCTCCCCTGTGGCATCGGTCATGCACTCCATGTTTCTATCTACTCTCATGCTTTTAAAGATGGACTTGCTTTGCCTGAGCATGTCATTAATCTGCTGCTTAATGTGTCTGAACAGCGTAAGAACAGCAGCTCATTGTAGCTCCAAATACATTTTAATTCCAAGCGCCATCGGAGATGCAGCTGGGATTTTGTGAAAGGCTTAAGGCTACAGCTCCACTAGCAAGCAACTCATCTATTTTTCATCTCATGTTGAAAAATGTGTTGCTTTGTTAATGTTGCCAACAGTTCAAGAGCAAACGCATGCATTTGCATCAAATGCTGTAAATGACATGATGGTAAACATGGCTGTGCCCAATCTACCATCATGCTTACAGTACTAGAATGAACACAGCTCTGCCACTGCCAAACAGAAGGTAAGAAACTACAGACATAGGCCAGATTTGGATTTTTCACGGTTATTTTTTCAGTGTAGAACAGCTGGGGCCTGAACAAAAGTGAACCAGAGAACTTCACACATTAAGGATGAGACTTTAGCCAAAGAGCAGACAGATTTGCACACTAGCACATCAATTCTCACAGAGCAGAGAGGCTGTCTCATGCTGGAACATCTACATACTAAAACATATTCCTCTGCTAGAAAGCCGTAGCACGCAAGATCATATAAAGTTTTTTTTTAAAAAAAAGGCATTGACAAGGAGAAACTCAGCATTATGTATTTGCATCTGTCTTTCCAAGAGCTGGACAGACACACTGCCTTCTTGGTTCTGAGAAGTTCTACCTTCTGGGAAGATGATTAAGATGTCAACCCATAAAACACACGTACAGCCCTATCTATTGTCCTCAGTGTGCTGAGCTTCTCACTGTGTGCAACAATTAGAACGGCACACAAATACTATGTGCTTATTAAAAATAATTACAGGGGTAAGGTTGAAATTTTCTTCTGTGGTTATCGAATACCAACGTGTTTCTAGGATCAGGTATGTGACAGCAGAGACTGGAGGATGAAAGAGTTTTCATCGTGTAACAGCACCTTGATTCTTGTGACCTTTAGTGTTTTAATGTCCAAATGAAGGCAGCAGCACTCATCTGGAAAAGGAAAGTAGTGCATGAACTGTTCTAGGAGGAGGATATTGATGATTTGTTTAATGATGTCACCACTAATCCGCTGCTTAAATCCAGACTGCGACCTTCTTTTTCCTGTAAAAATAAGAGAAAAAGAAATCCTTGCCTCAGTGCTGAATAAGCAGGCTTTTAAATTCAAAAGATAAAATGGGAAATTCATATTCTGCCTGTTAAATCAATACAAAATTGCATGTTACCTGAGCATCTATGACTGCATGCAGCTTGCTGTGAGACTTGAAAAATCCTTATCAGAGCATTTTTTTCCTATTCATATCTGTTTTTTCCTATCCATATCCAAAATCAAGCATAAGATTGTGCAAGAAAACCTGGAGTAAGTACTTTTGCATCATTTTGCCAGCTGTATGTCAGCTCAAAGCAGCATCTTGCTTACATCTGGTTAAGAATACCCAGCCAGCAGATTTACACAGTGCTTGAGAAACTAGTGAAATCTAGCTTCTGTGAGTTTGCCTCTCAGGTGTCTCCAAAAGCACAAATCCCAACTGAAATTACTCCTGCTGCTGAGACACAGAACGTCTCCTCAACCTGCTTCCATTTTTGCAAAACTTGAAGGGGTGAGGGGAGGAGGCAGACAACGAGACAGCTCTGACAACAACTTTGACTCTTTTGCTTCTTTGTCAAATGTGACTGGAGAGTACTTGCATGTATTTCATTGCCTTAGGAAAGAGCCCACCCAAAATCCTTTAATATTTTTCTTTGGTCAGCTGTTTCTCCAGCCCAGCCAGAGAGGAGAAATACATTTGGAATAAGTTTAGAAAGCTAACTTTGGATTGTCTGCAAAAAATTAATACCACAAAACACCTGAGCAGTTGGGGCTGGCCAGGACCTCAGTCACCCGGTCCAACTCCCTGCTCAAGTGAGGCCACCTAAAGCATGCTGTCCAGGATCATGTCTAGCCAGCCTCTGAATGTCTCCAAGGACGGAGACTCCACAACTTCTTTGGGCAACTTGTGTCAGTGCTCGGTCATCCTCACAATAAAAAAGCATTTCTTTATGTTCAGATGGAAATCAGCCTTCAAAGATGCAAAAGCATGAGTTTCTCCACATATCAACTTAATCCATGTTTTGTAGAAGTTATTAAATGTGCAGTTTGAGTTCAATAGCCACTCAGTTATTTTCCTTTCGATCCTGTATAACCGTTGAATAAATGCTGTTTCCTACTTTAGTAGGAGTGCCTTCAGTACTCTCAGGCAGAGCTATACAAAAACGACAGCCGTTAAACCAATAAAAATAAACAATGTGACATACTTACAGCTCTGTAATCCAAGAACATTTCTTTGAAAGCCAGGAAGTCAGTAAATGTGAGAAGCATGTCAAATATATCACCTGCCATTTCGTCTTTGTGCTGTCTATAAATGGAAGAAGTTGGGGAATTAGAAAATGGTCTGTGAAATAAATTCTTATTTTAAAATAGAGATTAGAAGTGCTACCAGGACAAGTAGAACAGTATCAACATTTAAATAAGAATATTATAGGCCTCTCATAAAGCAAAATTCTAGACAAATATTACCGTGTAGTATTTCCAAACCAAATGCATTAATATATTTATCTAAATACAAGATGTAAGGGTATCAAACCAGTCTAGGAAACCAGACAAAGAACACGACCTGTAAGTCAAAAGAACTAATATTCAACTAGCATTTATTTTATTCAAAACTAGAAAAATAATATAAGTTGTCCTTTTGATAGTTTCATAAACAACTACTAGTAAAATAATTGATTTAATTAGAAGAGGGTATAGCCCACAGAGACAGAGAGAATAACAACAATACAGCAGGGAGGTGGGCAATGTGAAAGTCTGTTTTTAAAGTTCTAAGTAAAAGAAGGTTTGGATAAGGGTGTTTTTTGTTTGTTTGTTTTTTGTTTTGTTTTGTTTTTGTTGCAGCTGTTATTGTTGACAGTGGTTTTTTTTTAGTCTACCAGTGGTCTGTAGAAAAAAAATATAGAAAAAAAAACGTATTTGGTATTCTCATACTGATTTCTAGTCTTATCCCTTAAAACCCAACATATTTCAGCATGATAGCTCTAAAATTTAGAATAGCAAAACATGCTGGAAACAAGGAAAGTGGTCAGTCAGTAGCACTGCATACATGAACTGTATTACTACTACCACTAAGAAGGAACCTCCTTCTCAAGGAAGAACTGTCAAACCTAAGTTTTAATCTAGACAGGAAAAAAAAAAAAAGAGAGAGAGAGAGATGTATATAATCCACACCCAAGAAAAATCAAAGCAGAAGACTTACTGCAATGACATTGTGAAAGCTGTCATATTAAAACCAGGAATCCGATCAAGTAGTTTTTCTTCAATGTATTTCTCTATTAATGAGATCTAAAAAATATAAATAATACACACCCCAATATACTAAATAATTCAACTGGAAAAGAGTAAACTTTGTAATGCACACTTAAAACATGTTGTTTACTACAGCAATAGACTTCTATTCAAGAATTAGAGATGTTTTGATGAAAGTTTTGTAAACTTTCATGTGGAACAAAGAGAAAAAGAACCTAAGGCTCCAGAAAGAATCTTTTTGTATCACAAATCCTGACAGTGCTCGAAAAAAGAGACAGAGGGCGGTTAGTAGGCTTTGCTCCATGTAAACCCAATATTTTATAAAGGGGGGAAACAAGACCTGACACTCTCCTTAGAAGAATAACAAAAAAGCAATACGTGCAAAGAATAGGAAAAAGGATCTTACATATTCATTAAAAATAGAAGTATAGATGAGCTTGTTTTCTTCTGAGTCATCAAACTCCTGGTAGTGCTTCTCCATAAAAGTCCTCTGTATTAACTGGAAATCATCATCTGGACCACAACAAAAAGACATCATACAGTTACGAGTTTAGTCATTCTTTTTCTAACACAAACCCCACATTCACCAGTCCCATGTTACCCTGAGACAACGAGAGAGCCCTGCACATGTGCAGTTACTCACACCAGTACCACAGCTGCTGCTGAGCCAGTGTCTGACCCATCTGTGGTAAGAGAGAGGCTGCTGCTAAGAGACAGCAGCAATACTTCAGTGAAGGAAGCCACATCACCATCTACAATCACTCCTTGTAAGTTTCATTTCCACTCAGTCTTAAAATAGGAAGACTTTTTTCTGTTTTGTTAATAAGGTTATTTACATGCAACCACCTTTAGTTCAGGATTTTGAGTCATCAAAAACTTGTATTTTTTATAAAATGAATACCTCTTCCCCTACAAAAATTCACTGTATTTTCCTTTGAATGCAAGGAGCACCAGGGAAACTCCCGGATTTATTTTCAATTACTGAAGAATTTTTTTCTAGATGTGGACATGAACTTGGCAGGCTACCATCAAATTCAACAGAAGAGGAACAAGCATCAAATTTACACAAAATACACCAGAATCAGCTATCTAAACCCTATCACATTCAATATGATTTGTTATCATTTCTTCAGATTCAATTGCATCGCCAGGCAAACTGAGGCTGCAGAAACACAATCACTCTGTGAAGGATTTGGGCAAGAAATATTATATACTGCTCTTATGAAGCAGCCAGCAGTTGATCAGCATAAATTCTCTCGGCATCCTCAGCTTCCTAGCACACTTCCTAGTTTTTGGTCAAAACTACAGTCCTGAGAATTTAGGACTTTTCATTGCCTAAGCTCACATGGTGAGACTGGCACCACTCAACATTCCTCCTGCCAACAGGTACTGCCATGTTACAGGTGCACACGTACATGGAAGTTACGTGAAACAAAATCAGCTCAGAAGGTTAGCCTTCAAAAGGGAAAAGTGGTAAAACATGACGACACCCATCTTCACTTACAGAACATCTACGGTTGCAGAAGGCAGCAGTACCAGGTGCCAGGTACTATGGCACCAAGCTACTGATCTTGAGAAGAAAGGAAGAAAGTTGCCCTAAAGGAGGCAGGGGCTATTTTGGCTCCCTAAGTCTGGCTACCAGATGAGCAGCTTGCTGCATTTTTAGCACCCATTTTGTTGTCTGTAACTGCTTGAAGAGCTTACCCATTATAATATCCTCCAGATTCCCAACAACTGCATCAAACTCCGCATCAGAAGGGGAGGAGCTGAAAGCAGAGAAAGGCCGTATTGCATAAGCATATACTCCAATATATAAGTAATAATTATAACAGCAAATTAAGTATTATCCATCCCACAAATCCAGGCTGCTACCACAAGCTTTACTTCTGCTCTTTTCCCTGCATAACTCTACGTGGTGATGATGGAACTCTAGGCATTCTAGAGAATGTTTTACAATACTTGGTCTTCTAGAACCATTTAATATGTACAAGTATTATATCATGGAAGACACTTCAACGTTTTTCTTATGCAAGAAACATCTCTTCGTGCTACAAATAAAGGGCACAATCTCATAAGGCCCTTCTGTTACGAGCAAGTGTTAAACACTGGTATGGATCTAAAGTCATCCAGAGAAAAAGCCTTTATTACCAGCATTTCAGGACCCCAGATCTCTCTGCTTATTTTATTGTTATTGTGCAGCTTCCTCAGACACATCAGGTAATCCACAGAATTTCCTTGGCATCGCATTCAGAACTCATCTGTAGTGGACTAAACTCTCCCTACACTCTGCAGCAGATGAAAGTTTTTTTTGAAATATCACCCCACAGGACATTTGTCTTCAAGAAAAAAAGTTATCTTTGATCAGCTTAAGTACCATTTAAAGACAAATTTAAAATTAATTTATTATCTCTCAAACGTTTCATTAATAAATCAGAGCAGACCACTCAGACCAAGTTTTCAGACTAATTTTTAAAAACCTCATTGTTTTGCTGTTGAACAACAGTCAGTGAAATGAATCCAAGAGCAGTTTAACTGCCTAGCCACAGGGCTCATTCGGACCATGCAAAATGTTTGAATGAGTCTGATCACCAGGTGATGTTCTAGCAACGTTTGCGATCTGTTAAACCCTGAAGAAGAGCAGAAGCCCGGCGAATGGAAAAGCATGCTCCTCCACCAGAGGGCACACCACCACCAAAAGAGGAGTTTACACAAAGCAGCCACAGCATTACATAGTTGTACCTAAGCATCATGTTCAGACAACAGGGGTTATCGCTTTCCATTTATGTGTAAAGATAGGAGACTTTGCAATGGATAATTTATTATTATTATTTTCTCCTGCAAATAAACACTACCATCATTTTTATAGCTTAGATTTTATAGCTTATTCTATTAATTTAAGCTGCAGTTTCAGTTTGTGAATTTTAACTGTTCCAAAACAGCAGCGACTGCATCTCCCTACACAACACACCTACATCTGCACAGCAAATACATGCTCACAAACCTTGTCACATCTGGGCCAGCACAACCTCCGTTGCTGACGTGTGAGCAAGGGAAAGCGTGGCCTTTTAGTCCACAGGGTTTGACAAATGAACCAAATCTGTGAACTTGAGTGACAGAGGCATAGGCACACACTCCCTTCTCCCACAGGCTTTAGGAGAAAAGTTGGCCAGACAGATGTGGGGCAAAGCAGCATCTTAGAATCTACCACAGTAAAATTTGGTTGAGATCCTGTAGAAGCATCTAAGAGGCCCATTCAAACACACAGAAGTACTGTCTTGTTAAAATCTGTGAAATAAGACAATATATGGACTTGAAAAGGAATGAGAAATTATGAATTTAAAGTGAAGGCAGAGAACAGTTTTCAGCCTTATTTTTCAGCATTTGTTGGGATCACGCAGCAAGGTCTGTCTGGTTCTGCACTCACTGAGCTCTATTTGTTTACTCTTCATCTAAACTCTGAACTTTTCCCTCCTGGGGCTTTGCATTGTTCTGTGTCCACGTTCTCCTACGAGGCAGTACCCACTAATGACTGTGGTGTCAATTAATTCTTGTAGTTACATTCCAATTACGATACTTTAACTAGGAAATAGTTTATTGATAATCTGCACAGAACGTAGCGTACTTACATGGCTACACCAAAGTCTTCCTCATCCGAAGCCTCCATCATTACCGCATAACCTAACAGATGGAGGAGAGAATCCGCTGCGCTGCTGTCAGTGGCCACTCCTTATTTTCAGAGGAAGAGCTAAAGAAGAATATGCAACACAGCATTAATAAAAACTCAATCTTTAAATTACCACGAGGTTTTTCAAACAACAAATCAGCGGAAAACCTTTAATCTCTAGATGCGGGAATGTCAAAAGCTTCAAGTTTTCCCCGAATTATCGCCGCTTTTATTCTGCAATAACCCAAATTCTCCAGGAACTTTCTCCGCCTGGCCCTCAGGCGAGCTCCGGGCGGTGCGAGGGCCCTGCGCGTCCCCTCGGGCCAGCCCAGCCCTCAGCCCCCGGCCCCGCGCCCCTCAGAGCCCCTCAGAGCCCGGCCGGGCCCGCGCCTCCCGCCCGCTGCCCGCCTCCATGCCCCCGGCCCGGCCGTTACCATGGCAACGCTTCCTTCCGCCGGCGCCTCAGCCAATCGCGGAGCGGAGGCGGCGGCGGAGGGCCCGCCCCTCGCGAGATTAGCCAATGGGAGAGCGCGGGCGGCGGGGGCCGTTCCCGCCGCTGCCTCCCCGCGGGGCCGGGCCATGGCGGTGGGGGGGGGCTGGGAGGGGGGGAAGCTCCCGTCAGGGCCCCGAGCGGAGCCTGGTTGGGGGCGGCCGCCCCCTGCCCGCTGCCTCCTCGCAGCCCCGAGAGGCGAAAGAAGCGAAGGCTGGGCGGTCTTACAGACGTTTTATTTGCGAACGCACAACTCGCTACAGCTCACGTCTCCCTTCTGGGGCTGCTCGCGCTTCCTGCCCTTTAAAGAAGCCTTTAGGGACCCCTTTAGGGACCCTGCCCACAAGCAGCAGCTGCTGTTAAGCAGGAGGCCCGGGCACTTCTGAACATTTTACTCAGTTAATCCTCACCAGGGAAACCAAAGGGCTGAGGTTCCTGGCACCCATTAAGGCAGAGTTCAGAAGGGGGGGGGGTTGCTTTGTGCCTAGTGTGGCATTTGGAAGCATTTAAAATTTCATTTTCCATGGTTCTGGAATTCAAAGAGCCTTTTGGCAGTGACTGTCTTCACAAGTTTGCCTATTGCGAAGGGACTCAGCCCTAATTGGAAAAGTGGAGAACACCAGGACATGATCAAGTAGTCAGGGAGGAAAGGAAGGCCCCCAGGCATAGGTTTGCCCTTCTGACTTTAATCAACAGGGGCTTCCACTGTGAGAAAGAATCCATGTTTTAGAAAACAACAACAACAACAAAAACAAACAAACAAACAAAAAAACCAACCGAATAATAAAAAGCAAGAATTAGCCTGCATTTGGAAAAAAAATCAGTAAGAAAAGGATATCGATAATTTTCCTAATTAACACAGTTGAGGCTCTGGGGACTTCTCCCTCTCCTTCCTCTGGCAGAAACTCAGCACCCTGAAGTTAACAAAGGCAGAATGTTAAAGGAGCTGCTATACAGCTTAACTTGGGGAGCTGCATGGCATGCAGTGCTCTCAGTTTCTATTTAGGTCAGTAGGAAGCAACGGTACTCAGCGTAAGGAGTAGGCCTCAGCTTTGCTTTGTTAGTACTTGATGGTAAAGATAAAAAGATTTTAAAAATAAAATACATCCCAGCATGAGAATTCATTACAGTAATCTCTGCTATTGAATCACTGCCAAGAAGGGAGACGTTTCTGGTGTAAACTGTGTGTGAATGAATAGAGTTCTACAATATATATCCAAATCATTTTCAAAAAAAAAAAAACCAACAAAAAAAACAACCTGTACAAGCCTTGTAAGAGTCTCATAGCCTCAGTTGGTGCAAAATAAGTATAATTCCACTGACTTTTGTGCTACTTCACCAACACTAGGTGCGAACCCTGATTCCTCATCGAAACGAAATAAAACAGTCAAAAGCTGCCTGCTGAAATACATCCTTAACATACAAATGTCACAAATGTATAATTGAAGTAGAGCAGAGATCCCCCCCATATGATCCCTACCAAAAATACAAAGCATGGCCCCAAACCTGATCAGAACAGGACTGACACATGGCAATCAAGGTGCATTTTCAGAGTTACAAAGTAAGAATGAACTTGCTCTCCAAGTAACATTTTTCTCCTCACATAAACTGGCTCAGAATTCTTCTCCAATCCTTTAAGATAGCTCAATATTTCCAAAGTGAACATAACTTTCAAAAACAATACTGATTAGAAAAGATGTTTGCAGATACCTTAAAAAATACCCAGAATATCAAATTAATTCCAGTCCAGCATTATAATTAGTTAATAATAGCTCCTGAAAATTATATCCTCACAAAAAAATGTGGGTATTGAAGTTAAAATCATCAGAAATATTATGTACTTGAAAATACCACCAATCTTTTAACAGTTAAAAACAAATCAGAACTTTCTTTGGAATCACCGAGTTATTAAAATGTGAATTTCTTTATAGTCTCCACACTGTCCTTTCAAACCAGTCTGTGTACAGATCAAGTCTTTGAGCAGTTTAATATCCACTGTTGGAAAATACAGAGTCTCTGACCAGCAGGAGGCTACATTAAACAAGAAACATTGGCATTCTTTTTTTGTACTGACTTCTGCCAAAAATAGAGACTTTCAAGCACAAGACAGAATGGCCCTGCTTTAGGAGATGCTTTCTCGTATTTCTAAAATGCATTGTATTTGTACTTCCAGTGCAAATTTTTTCAGCACTTGTGACAGGCGAAAAGGAAAGGGGGTGGAAGAGAGATGCTCTCCTATGCTTTTCCTTGGAGTAACCAATAGCCGTAACACACTGAACTACCAGCTTTCCTTACTGTTGAAACCAGTTCACATTGCTGGCAACCTGAAATAGCTTATTAAAAAGATTTCATTTTTAAGATAAACAGATTACACTTTAGCATGAAATCTGGCCGTGGCTATGGTTCTATGTGCGTAAAGATTGGTTAGAGATGCTTTCCCCTTTCGGTATTGGTTGGAGTCGATTAAAAACAAGTCTGTGGTATTTCTCCACGTGTCATGAAATGTGAGAGATCTGTCTGACTCGGGTTTGTATCTCCTGTCGACACAAAGGGCAGGTCTCCAGTTGCAAGGCACACTCCATGCACAGGTCACTAGAGGAGAAAGAAAAACAGTTAAAGCCTGTATTCACAATGTGAAAAACTTTAAAAAAAAAAATCCAAGCATTAAGTAGTTTCTTTAGCCTGCTAGAAAAGCAATCAAGATAAGTGTTTCAGTGTAGGGATTAGGAATTGCAAATCTGGTGTTGTGGATCCACAGGCTTTGAGAAGAGGTCCTGCTGCTCCGTATCTTACAGACCTAAAACTGCATCTGCAGTTGGTGAGGATTACACTTGAACACTTTTGTTCATCTCAACATTTGCTTTGGTTTGGAGAATAAGAGTTCCAGAGCCTGCATGAATCTGTCTCAACTTCTGGCTGAGGCACACTGAACATGTCTGTTCTTTTTAAATTTTGTGGCATCCAGACTGGAAGACCCATGGCAAAACTGCTCCCATGAGAGCTCTAAAAACACTACAGGAGTGGATTTTGTTGGATTAACTTCCCAGTTAGGCCTGCTATGGTACTCCTCATATTGCTGCCCCATTTTTATCTTTTAAAAAGGTATTTGTGACTTGAGACAATCCATTTATTGAATGTTTAATGAACATTTGCATACATGAGTTTTTTGCTCCCTGCACATGATCTGGATCTTGTAGCACTAGTACTAAGCCAGTACTCAGCAAATCCCTTGAGATCAAGGAATTGGCTACACTCTGCTTATGTCCCTTATGCCTATGTCCCTTGCCCAAGGACAGCATATGCGCATAGCCACAGCACTTCTCTAACCCCAGACACACACAGCTGGGGTGTAAACCTGTTTGGGGACAGGGTGGAGAAGACAGACAGTAAATCTGCGTTTAACTGCCATCAGTCACATCCTTAAAGGGATGAGTTATTTCCTTTATGCTCGAGAGTAAATCTAGATAAGCAGGGACTGTATCTAATCTCGCTTAAGCTGCATATCAACAACATTTTTTTTTTTTTTTTTAAATGTTTTACCTGTGTCCACACGGCCTGAGTTCTGTGTCTGCTACCTCATCACAGCAAAGTGTGCAGCAGTTCTCTCTGATACTCACTTGCTTCAACAAAGCCAGGCGCCTGTGTCTGCAGAAATAACCACAACCCCCCCAATTAGTTTTACTCAAAAATGACAGATTCATAACAATTCTGAGCATTGCACCAAGACCAACACAACACTTACCTGCACTACTCAACACTAGCACTGATAAACAACAAAAACTATTCACAAAAGAAACTTAACACAGATGTTCAGGACAGTCTGACTCCCTGTTCTGGTCTGTCAGAAAGCGACAGATTAGATTACTGTTCTTGTTCTCAAGAACGGTTCCATAAAGCTGTTTACTATCTGTATTTTAAAGAGTACAGATGAGGAAAATAACACCTACGTGTATGTATCAGTGAAGCTTGGAAACCCTGTAATGCTGCAACACAGTTTAGAAAAATACAAATGAGAAAACCAAAAACCCAGTGTGGCAACTGCCACAACGGAAGATGTGACATGCACTCCATTCTCTCCAGCATTTATGTTATACAAAGGAGGCCCTGAATAGTTCAGGTATACAAGCTGTATATATGTATATTCATTGTGTATTTATATGTAAATATATAAAATATGAACATATATAAATATCATATATATGATATACACATACATATGAGTGTATGTGTAAAAAAAATCATGCTTGTTCTTACGAGGAATGTAAATTTTTGTCAAGTGTGTTTAAAGAAGAAAGAAGTCCACATGACATTGCTCTAGTATCACTTTTTGGCCAGAAACTGGTAGGAATCCTGCCTTTGCTGAAATATGATATTTCAGATTTCAAATGCATGCTAATCAAAACTGGTTAGTGGCAGGGTGAAGCGTCTAGCCCAGACTGCGTCCTGACATTAACAGCATTAAATCCAATATAACTCTATAAGAGTTCGTTAATTCCTATGTTGGATAACTGCGGCCAATTTGGCCCTTGCTTTTTTCCTATCCATTTTAAGATCAAAGCAATCTTGTAATTTATGATTAGCTTATAGCTTCCAAACAGTTTAGATTGTGTAAGCTAAGATCATCTCCTCCATACAAAGACCGTCCAAATTTGAATGGAGTCTTTCAGTGCTATCACATGTAGTACTGAAATAAGCTTCAATTCAAGAAGCAAAATTTCTCCAGTCAGAACTCAACAGGAAGCCAGTTTCTCCTCGTTTCTCTACTTGTCAAAGATGAGTTCTTGCAGCTATTGCTGAAACACCGTGAGACCAGTGCCAAGGTGACACTGGTGTCAATCACACCTGATCATCAGCTCCTTACAGCACACACTAAAAACTACAAAACCCCTCATCTAGAGCATGATACTATGTACTGTGAGCAAAGGGCTGATCAAGAATGTTAAATTCTTAATCATCTTAATTAACTAAATCAGACTCTCAAAGGAGCTGCAGGTGTGAATTACTTTGGCTACAAGGAAATGTAAATGGTCTTGGAGGTTGGATTTAATTTTGCTCTTTGCATGAACTCAGTATCACATACATCAAGCTTTGACAACATGAGACTCAGATCCATAAGTGATGTAGGTTTTTTTTAAATTAAAGTTACTTAAGCACCTAATTCACTGAAAAAAATCAGTTTGGTTTTGGATTATCTATCTCTGAATTTGTTATAGCCAGGGATACGCACCTCCAACCTAATTAAAAGAAACAAATGAATGTTTCAACAATATATATATATATATATATACACACACATATACATCAGTCTAGATGGCCATCTTTACACAAAGTTGGAAATCTGGAGTACACTCCATTCTCCTGTTACTTTTTGTGTTCCAGAAAATTTAATTACTGGTGACTAAATCTAGAAAAGCTGTTATATTTCATTCCTGCCAGAAATACAGGAAGTTTAGGAAAAAATTACCCAAATCTGTTTTTGTCTGGCTGGATTTATATTTAGGTGGATAAGCACTTGAAAATTTGAATAGCCTTTGTTGATAGCATTCGTAAGTGTTGAAGATGCAAATTTCCCCCCAAAAGCCCAACAACTTCAAGCCTTACAATCATTCAGTACATTCACACTGCCAAAATCAAATTAGGTCATTTTTAAGTGAGACACCCTTTTTAATTAGAACTATGGCTCCTCAACAAACCTAATTGTTCAACAGAATGAGGTATGTTTAGTATGAATAGTTTAATGTGCAATAGCAGTTAATTTAAAATTATCTTAATATTGCAAACAATTACTTTAATGTAATGGTGTTTGGCTGCTTATCCCCTGCTCTACCTATTAAGTTGCACTGAAGCCTATAGTCTAATCCTTTTCTGAAAGACATATGGAGGCACGACCTCATAAAACAAAGCTTTTGTAAGTACAGCACAAGACTATGCAACTCAGAAGTGAGCTATTTAATTTCTTCATATGCAAACCTTCTCACACTTGACAGAAGGATTACCTTGGCAAAATGATCTTCTCTTCTGCTGTCAGAAAGGCATAGTCATTAAAGGTACTAAATTTCATTGATGGTGGGTACTTGAAAGGTTTTGCCCCAAAGTTGAACTCACATTGTTGGTAAGACATGAAGCTAGCTGCAGCAAAAAAGCCAGATCTGCAAGATCAGGAAAACACATTTTAGGATGACTTAAAGCAATAGTAGACCTTGCCAGACATGGCACTTCTATTACCAGACAAAAAAATACCCTGAAACAAAGATTGTTTTCTTCAATAGAGATTCAATAAAGCTAGCTGGGAGAAAAACCTCTAACGCATCCAGTCTCAGTCACTCATACTTTTCAGTTCTCAGATTTGGAATTTACTGTCAGAATTTATCTGACAATTTACTCCCAAGTCAACCAATAAAGGCTGCTTACTCTACAATTAGGAACAGTTGCACTTTACGCTAAGAGCAAACACATACATCTTAACAGGCCACAGTCTGATCCTCTTTACACTGATCCGCTCAGACCTCTCTTTCAGCACAGTGTTTTCCTTCCAAAAAACCTGCTGTTTAGTGGAGTTGCAAACCACAGGAGCAGCTGTGAGGGTCACCTAGATGTCCACCACTCCTTGCTGCTTTATTTGATCAGGCACTGCTCTGGGGAACTCGTAACACTTGTACAGGTTCCATGCACATAGCTAGCACACGACAAATTCAGGTCTGTGAGCTCTTTTAGCACCATGTCCATCTGCTTCTCCTTGCCCTTGCAGGATTATCTTGGGCCAGCTGTCCTCATCACAGCCATACAGACACCTTATAAAAACACCAGAGCTATCATCCCTTTCAGTTTTATTTAGTGAAAGAACCCAAGCTGGGTAATACTTTAATTTTAAGTTATGTAACAAAATCTGTTAAGTGTAATAAATGCCATACTCCACATGAAAAGCAGCACTACAAACTGAATAGACAATATATTTTGGACTTCAAAGCTGTGCTATCTTGCTTGTACCTTGAACTTCACTTTGATGAGAAAACATAAGTGAAATTATTACAATACTTTCTAACTGGATATTACTGTACTAATGTTTAATTAAGCTGTATAAAAACCCTCTCTCAAGTGTCACTCCAGCTTACCTTTTCAGAGCTGAAATGCTCACCTTCTCCATGACAGAGTAATTAGGCACGAGCTATGGCCTCATCGCACTGCAGCAAGCTCTTATGCACTCCTCAGAATTCACAAGGCTAAGGCTTTTATTTTTAAAAAGATCAAAAGTTCCAAGCACTACTAGAGGTTTGTTCATCTCTGCTACAATCTTGTATCACCTCAGTGCTGTTACAGTGTGATAGTACAAAAGCTTGGGTTGAACCTGCACTCTAAAGCATTTGGTTGGACCCTGAAATCCACTTGTAAAATGTTATCCTAGTCACTAAACTTCTAAGCAATTTTTGTTTGGGAGGCCTGCTTAACAATTGTTTCAGGTAAGCAAATATGAATTTACACTTCAAAGGGGAAACGTTTCACATAATTAAAACTATTATCCATACAGGTCACTGTTACTCCAAGTGAGCGCATACTTACATAGCTGATGAAAATACTTGCTTCTCTGCAGGAAGCTGGTTTCCATTTAAATAGAAGATCATTTGCTTTTCTTGCAAGTCCAGTAGAAATCCTATTGTGTCTCCTTACATGCAAAATAAAGATAATTTAAACAGTTCAATTATGTTAAATGACAATAGCTGAAACAGTTACTTTAAAGTATCACATCTCACTCTGAGTTGTCTAAGAAGGAACTGTTTGAAAGCACTCAGCACAAGGTGGTACAGGCAGTAACTAGCAGAAACAAACAGTACAATATAAGAAAAAAAGTATTTTAGTCTGCCAGGGCACTAATATTACATGGCTGCAGGAGTACTGCAAAGCATTAGCCAAAGCCAGCAAAAAAAAAAAAAAGCTGCTTTTCCCATCTGTCTTGGACAATTTAACATCAGTTGAAGATACCTTCAGAACACATAGTTGCTAAGTTTTTTAAATACTTGTGCCATGTATTTGAGAGATGTGTTAATTTAGCCAGAAATTGGGAGAAAATTTTAATAGAAGGTACAGTTTACACAAGCATTGCTTACACATAGATCCCTACCAAGATTTTATAGCTAAGATCAAGAACACAGCTTTGCTGTCCAAGTAGTTATCCAAGAATTTAAAGCAAGTAAGACTATACAACTCCTCCTTAACCTTGATCTCTAAAATAGATTTTTTTTCTTTAAGTAACTGTTTCAACACAGAAAGAATCATTTCAATTCTCTTCTAGCACTACAAATACCAGGAAAAGTCTTACAATAAGAAGTCCAGCAGCTTTAATTGGTGCTACAATTCATACTCTGCCTATGAAAATAAAGAGCATTTAGCTAACAAGACCCTCTTTATGCACATGGTGGAACAAGAGCATGGCGCCTGTTTTATACCTTTAAAACACTGCAAATTAATAGCACAAATTACAGCACAGGCATAATTATTCAACATTTAGTATCACTAGGATCAGTCATCGAAAATTTCATGCCACTAACATACTATGTACTCCAGATGCCTGCGAGAAGACAAGCCCTGTGCAGAAATCCAGTTAGGATGAAAAGCACAAGACAGGACCAAATACCTTCTTTCCAACAGGGATGGGAATGTGGTTTACTTCTGGCATTATACCAAATCAGCTGCCGGCAGCCATCATATGCACAGGAGTATTCATCGTCCCCGATACCATAGCCTTCCTTTAGGGAAAAAAAAGGAAGTATTTCAGTCTGAAAAGAACTAAGTTTTATTTTTATTCAGCTAAACCATTCATCCAAGAGCAGGAAGGGTTCCCATCCATCTCTTCCCTTGAAAATCATTTTTCACATGAAGTCTTGGCTTCATTTTCACGTCAAAAGGAGTTTGATGGAAACAATACCCCCCTCTCACCCCCTGAAATATTTCTTAGACTGTATGAGCTCAACTTCTATTGTCTACTAACTTGTCCTATATTTAAAGATCACAGATCTAGTAGCCAAATAATTACGTTAACTTTTTGTAGCTTAAGAAGTCAACAAAAGTGCAACTTCTCTCCTATCCTGAAGTCCCAGTATCAGGCTTTCACAAGATAACCAAGCATCACCAGCACACACGGAGCACAAAGAACAGTCCCACAGACCCTTCACTAGTGTGTCACATTCTATCCCTGTCAAGTGACAGCCTCCCTCATTCAGGTATAAGCCTGATGGAATTATATGCCATCGGTATTTAGCCACCAGTAAAACAAACATTGCAACGGAATCATCCAGCTCAGATGTAACATCTCCTGTCTTCATACCTTGAGCAGGAAGCAGGCAGAAAAACATAAACACACCAATCTCATTTATAGTAATTGGGAAAAATCTTTTAAGCCTCTTAGCATTCTAAAGGCGGACATACTGCCTTTTATTTCAAACAGTTTCCATTACACTCAATATCAACAATGCCTGTGCCCAGGACAGGTCTATACAGTTTTTTTGGGTTGTTTGTTTGATTTTAAGTTACACCATCAGTAATTCCAGTATAACTTGACAGCTATAGAATGACTTTCTATAATAATCAGAAATAAGCAGTATAAATGCTCATCTCTACATTCAAAATAATAAATTTTCGCAAATGTACAGAAAAATTGAAGGAAAGGAGTGCACACTTACTGCCACAGAATAACCAGTGTTCTTTTCATAGCTGTTGGAAGTAGAGAAATACTAAAGTTACATTGTCATCTAGCTGATATCACGTGTACTCACATGATTGAGAAACTTGCTGTCTTTGGTAGCCCATCCTATCTGCATCACTCCCGAAGTAATTACTGTAACTTCGTAGTACCAGACTCCAGAATCAACACAGAATGTACATCTAACACTTTCAAAGGATGAGGCGTCACATCGAGCCTACCAAAACCAAACCAGAAGTTAATTTTCTACAAAACAACCATTTAAATAAGCTCCTTCCTTTCCTGGACCAAGTTTCTCATGTGTAAGAATACACCAGCCCAATCAGGCTAAGGCACCAAGGTGGGAAGACCTACGTCAGGGGCTGTTAGCTAACACTTGGTAGGAAGAACTTAAAGGTATTCACTGTTACATGGAAATTCATCTACAAAGTAGAGAAACAAAGTAACATGGGAAGCAAAAACAAGGCTGAGACAAGGATCCTGCTGTTATGTACTCCTCAGGATTAGATAGGACAAGAAGTAGGAATTAGACTTTGGTGACCAGTTTTAGTTTAAATGAATGAAAAATGAGCTGACAAGCATCTTCACTTTTCTGAATACAGGCACTACTATGAACATTTCTACAACAGAGGTCAGCTTGATCAGAGGTTTGTAACATCATTAAGTAAGCTTACTATACAAAGCTGGCAGAGAAGTTTAATTCTAGGAAACCACAGGAGCAAGTAGCCAAAAAAGTAGTTAAAACCCATCTTTTTCTTCAGACTTTTTTTATTCAAAACCACAATGTGACATCCTACCTCTAATCCATGTGGTGAGATCTTCAGGTATTCACTGACATCGTTGCTGTTCAGCATAGCCCTAATGTTGGTCAAGTCAACCTTCTCGTAAGTGAACTGCCTGCCTTCTTTTAAAACTGCAAAATAAAAGTAATTTGAATCACTGCTGCAGTAAAGCTTCATTTTGAACCTTTCATATGGTGACAGTTGATTGCATTGGGACACAGTTCATTTTTGGCATAACGGAATGAAATATTGACATTTTGCCTCCATGAAAAGAGTATCACTTTCAATGATACTGTTAAATGTCCTCTAAACATCAGAGCTCTGGAAGAATTTCCTCAGAATCTCTAATCTCAATCTCCCCTCTTTTAGTTTAAAACCATTCCCCCTCGTCCTGTCATTATGTGATTGAGCAAAGAGTCACTCTCCATCCTTAGAAGTCCCAAAACACATTAGAAACTATAAGGACCTTGGAGTTACTGGGCCCTCCAAATCACAACTCATCAAGTGAATTTTATGAATTTTAGTCATCCTAAAGGATGGATCTAGTGATTTGACAAATTACTTCTCATGCTCAATCAGAAGAACATTTTCTTTAAGTGTCTTTAAAGAATCTTTGACCCTGCTGGCCTAAGATCGCAGTAGTGACTGCCACCATGGTATCATCAGTAATCCAGCTGTTCCAGACACAGAGCTAGCACTGTTTAGCTATTTGGCACCTCCGCTGAAATGTGGGCTACAGGAAACATGGTTAAAATAAGTAGTTTCATTCCAGCCCCAATTTGCAGAGTACAAGCCACTTCCTTTCACAAAAGCTTTCCTTGCCAAAATTTATTTTCCATTCAATTAGTCTGGATATATTCACCTCTTTTTTTTTTCCTTTGATAGTGGTTACAAACGGAGTCAGGTATATTTATAAAAAGAGTTTATACAAAGCAAAATGCAGAGCACTCCTCTATGCCTTTGGAGAATTGCTTAATATTAAATGAATCTATCCCTTTACTATACCTACACAGATTGTCTAAACTCCACTGGGCACAGAATCCAACCTGGCGTTTTAAATAGTCTGGATGATCCGTCCATTTCTCTAGCAAGATCAGTTGGTCACTAATGCAGGATTCAGAAACTGTCATTTTATTTTCACCTGCAATTTAAAAGCAAAAAGGAATGATTTCTATAAACTAACAGTAAGTTTAGTTAAAAAGAGTAACATTGAGTAAATGCAATAGGAAAAAAACCAGCATTACAAACAGCATCAAGTTCTTTTCCCAAGCAGACATGAAGCTAACTTTGCAATTACACATATAAATTCTTTGTATGGAGCCACACCATCAATAGACAATTAAACCACGGTTGTTCTCAATACATTTTTTTTTTCCCCCAAAGGTTTCGTTTCATGTAGCGTAAGTCTTTAGGTAGCAATTGCTACATAAAGACAGACTGAGTTTCAGCAAATCTCTTCAGTTTCTGGGTGGGGGTGTTATTAAATCAGTATTTTTTCCTGCCTGTAGACACCCAATCATAGCTGTTCATATGTGTAATATATATTTCTTTCAGCAACAAAGGCCTTGATGTCTTAAGTCTTTATGCAGCTATTTCTAACTGATGCAGACTGTATCGAGTTCCAGAAAAATCTCAAGGTTAAGGGGTAGGTGACAACTACAGCAATAACTATTTCTTCTGACCTGTAAGTGCACCAACATTTCTCTTCCACGTTTTTGTTCCTACCGCTCCAGTCTCTCACACTCACAACAAATGCGATCAGATGAAACAAGTGACAATCACACAGCAGAAGCCATTCTATTACCATTAAGAGCAGTATCAGGCCAATACTTACTTGTTTGTGCAAACTTCTCCAGTGCTATTAGTGCAAAAAGCATCACTGTCGGATGAGACTGGAAATTCTAAATATGGGGAGAAATAAAATTTATTTAATAAATACATGACAGAGGGTACAAAGAGCTATTTTTCACTGAATGTCTTAAGTTGAAATATACCTCCCCAGGTCATCTAGTCCCTCCTTCTGTCAACAGCTGGTTCAAATAGGTTAGGCTGCTCAGGGCCTTTCCTACGAACTTCTGAGTATCTCCAAAGGTTGAGAACACACAGCCTCACTGCAACACCCTGGCGTAATATTTGGCCACCGTCATGATGGAATATTCTTCCTTACATCTCCAGTTTATGTTCCAGCCTGTGCCTTTTACCTCATGTCCAAACATGCACCTTTGAGGAGCGCCTGCCTCCATTTTCTCCACACCCTCTTATTGGGCCATTAGACAGCTATAACATCCCTCTTGGCCTCCTCTTTCTCCAGGTTGAAGAAACCCAATTCTCTCAGAAAAGATTAGAGAATTGTTTCATCTCATGCTTATGTTTTCAGAGTTCCCTACACAAGAAAAGTCTTCATGTAGCCTGGTAATAGGGAGGTTTGTGAGAGAGCATGGAGAAAGAAAGGGACAGGATACACAGATGTACTTTCGTTAAGTAGCATTCCTAGCTGATAGAGTAAATGTAACTAACAGACCAAGTACAAAACAGGGTGTGCTAGTTTTCGCTTCACCTTCCAAGAGTTCATAACAAATAGCTTGAAGTCAACCAACCAGGAATATTAGACTGACTCCTCAAAATGGCCATCTTTTCAACATGCATCAGTGCCAGACCTAAGCCACTGACCTAACAAGTGGAATCAGAATTGCCTTTAAGTTATTAGCCCTCAGCACTGATTCAAGAGCACTGAATAGAAACCTGGCATTTCTAGACCAAATAGCAGAATTACTTCTTCAAAAGTAGCAGCAAGGTACCTTATTTTTGGGGGGGGGAATATTTTCATTAGGCCTTTCTGAACTTAAATCTCAACTCTTTAAACTAACCTTTCACAATAATCAGAAAAACCAACAAGCAAAAACATTTTAATTGCTATGTATGGATACTATACAAGATACGTACATTAAGATCAAAGACACTTACCAAGCTGTGAAGTAAATATTCTAGTATGCCTGGGCTGAGTAAGCCTATACTTGCAGGACCTGTAAAAATACCACAAATTAAGTCTATCCATGGGAACTATCATATATCCATCACTGCACAGAAGTATAAGAAATATTGTTTCCTAGTATTTGCTATACAAATAACTACACTATTACCAAATCACAAACATTTGTTTTACCTGCTATAAAGAGAGACAGTTCTAGCCACACTTAGTTTTTGAAATAAGACTCCATCACCCTCTGCTTAACACTTTTATGCTCATTATTTTTTAGGAGTCTAGTTCCCCTTTACTTTTTTCTGAAGAGTCTGGCTCCCCTTTACTTCCACAGGGAAAGTGTAAAGACTAGCTCCATTCATCAGTAGTTCAAAATAAGCAAAACTAAGTGTCTAATATAGCCTACTTGATAGTTAATCATACAATTTGCAACAGCCCCGTGGAAAGCTGCCAATTAACAAAACTGTCCTGAAATGCTGCTTGCTTAATCAAAAGAGTTGCAAGGGAATCAAACTCTAATATCTCTGAACTCCAAGAAACTGAGTGGACTCCACCATGACATTACCAAGTTTTCTGTATGACCTACTGCAATGAGATAAGTTCAAGGGTCACTAAGAAAAAAAAAAAGAGGGTATTGGATCTCATTGTGACTTACTATGACAAGAAAGTGGAAGTATTACAACATAAAATGTTTCCTGTCCTTGTTCTTTACTTTGACAGAAATACTAAAATTATGTTTTTAAGAACCATTAGGTGATACCGAACAATCACTTTCTTCATTTCCTTTTCCTGTCCACTTTCAGAGGAGAAGCTAAAAACTACATAGAAAGATGACCATCAGCAGGAAGGAAATGTAATCATCAGTTTCCAGCAGGGTACTAGAAAGTAACAGGGCATAAAGTGTTCCATATGAAAAGTCACCTTAAAACAATGTTGCTGGGATTCTAAGTAACAGCAGTGAATATTTTCAGTTAACTACAATAAAACACACCCGTAGCAGCAACAGCATCTTTCTTCTATCTTTCTCCACTGCCTCTAAGACTAGTCAATGGGCAGGAGTATTAAATCAGTAAAGAGCTGTGTGTTCACAGCAATTCTCAAAGGGCCAGACTAAATGCTGAGAGAAGACCAATTACCAGGGCTAAATCACATATTGTAAGCATAAGTGTCAATCCACAAACATATGCATTTCAAATTGATAACCAAATATCAAAATAATTAATTTCCAACTACCTGGGACCGTACATGGCTTATTCAGACCCAAGCTAGTGACTGACAGCTGAATCTAACATTTTAATTAAGGAGTAGAATTGGTCACACCTGTCAGACAAAATATCCCCCCACATGAAGAACATTATTTGGTTCTAAAAAATGTTTCTGGAGTTGTCTGCACCATGGGTGCTAAAGCAATAGGCACTTAGCAAGCTTTCAGAATAATCCCATCACTTTACCTGCTAACTTCTCTGCTAAACAGCCCAGTACTGCAGTTGTATTCCGATGTTTGGCAGGGTGACAAGCATCCTGACAAGCAGCAGCTCCACTTAAGTTTAATATTTCAGTTAGCTTTTGTAATGCATCCTGAAAAAGAAAAATCAAATCTTTATTCAGGAAAACTGTGTCAGTAATGTATACTACAAATTATTTTTTACAATACACTACTAAAATCATCATCACATTAGAGGCAACACAGGATGTTATCAAATATAAAAATATAATAAAGAAAAGATAGGACAAGAAGTTCAATATTCCCAAGAGTTGTAACTTTAAAATTGCCACCAGATTGTTGGCCATTCAAGTTGTTGGATTAAGAACTATAGGATACTTTCAGACATATGAGCTCCTATAGCAAGAGGATTTTGGTATTATTTCTTTGCTTAGTATTCATTCAGCAGCTATGGCAGTATTGCTACCTAATCAGTTTTAAGTGCCCTAAAACTCACTCCTTTTCTTGAATAAATAATTCATGACTAAAGAAACCTGCCAAAGAAAGCCCACAACCCCATCAACAATTTAGGATGCTGTCAGCTTCACAAGATGTCATAAACAGATCCTTCAGAACATAAATATCTTTCTATAGTCCTATAGTCACACTAAACAACAACAATGAAGGTGATAATTTTAAAGTGCCTTGCTTCATTCAGACAGCATGGTATGGATAAAATTCAAGATAAGTCTAGATCACAACCCTCATTTCCATGGTAGGTAGGGGTTAATCTAGAGCCAAGTTATCCTACAGAGAACCCTGCCCCCCCAAATGTTCAAATTCCCCTCAACTTTCCAGACTTCATAAAAGTTTCAGCTGATTCAGATATAAACTGCATATTCTCAGGCTATGATATAATTAAAATAGTACTTCTCATATTGAAGTCATCAGAAGGCCATTTGAATAAAGAAACAGTACTGCCAAAATTGGATGCTTACATGCTTTGTGAGCTGTGTTCTGACCCACACTTAATTTTCTTCACTTGACTGATATTTGTACAGTGATAACAGAATAGTAGTTATTTTCCCCAAAAGAAAAGCCACAAAAACAGAAGTGATGAACAGGACTGACAGTAAGTAGAAAGAAGGCAAAAAAGAAAAGGATGACTGAGCTAGAGACTCAGGATGGAAAAGCCTAACTAAAATTAGATTCTTGACATACCCTGTACCGCTTTTAGCCACTATTAGAACTTTCACAGAGATCAACTACTTTGAGTTAAATAAAGACTTTAGTCTAAACAGCTTACTGTGCTGCCATTTTAATTCTACAGACTTTACAGCCCACTGTAACAAAATAAAATTAAAAACAGCTTGCTACTGTTCTCTAGCTGTAGTAGAAGTTGGGCACTGACTTAAACTTACTCCGAATAGGCAAAAAGTGAACAAACACTCTACTAGGCTGCACATGACCTGCAGATCCTACAGCTGTTACTCCTTGCACTTCATCGTGCTGTAAAGAGATTGCACAAGAAAGAGGCCTGAGTAACCCCAGAAGGAGGCATCTTGTTCCTTCTGTCTTAAGGTCAACTATTTCACAGCCAAGTCCTTAAAATTTAAGTACCTAAATAAAAATGATGAGGCTTTTGAAATACAAATCAGATGATTAACAAGTACATTGTACAGCTGAAAAAAGTCATATAAAGCATTCAGTGGTCTCAATTTCCTAATTTGTTTTTCAAACCAGGCAAGATTTCTAGTCATGTTTTGTTTTCAGTAATCATTTCACTGCCTATGACAGCAATTATACAATATTTAACATGTAATTAAGTCTCAGATGACTTTCCCCAATGACCTATAGGAAAAAAGTTTTTGAAGACTAGAGTTTCACCAACTCTCCAGCCACTCACATTTATGCAAGACAAAAGCTACCACTTCATATCCATAACAATGCAAATTGAAAACTAAAAGTGGAAGCATAAGTAGTAGATGCAATGAAAGCTGTAATGTCATCACGTGTTTCAGATGAAATGAGAAAGAAGCAAGCATTTAAAGAAAGTCAAGTGCTCTGTAAAATCATCATGTTCAATGGTTAGCACCTTGAATCAGCTGTGAAAGTACGTGTACCAGCAAAGTACGAAGACCATGGATCACCTTTTCATCCAAAGCCAGTTCAGTGTTCAAATCCACCAAACCGTATCTAAAACTTTCTACTTAACTGCTGTAATAGTTAATGAGGTTAACTTTTCTGGTACCAACACCAATTCTATCAAGAGCCATAATTTACGTCAAACAGAATTCTGGTGGAGGTCTTGTGTTGGGTGAGTTGCACCTACCATAACATAGTTAAAATGTCATTTAACATCAGACACCCAGTTACGTTGCATTCACTGCACATAGCAGGGAAGGAATAACTAAACAGTGACTTGTACATATGCGTCTTTCATAACTTGAGAAAAAACAGCAGAACTTGTCCTGCTTTTGCAGCATCCATACGTACTTATTGTACAGTATGCATACCACATGGTAGGAGAGGAGAACAATTGAAGCAGCCAAGGACCAAATGCCTTGTTTTTCCCTGGGGACCACTGCCTTTTCATTTTCCTCTACACTGCTTCTAGCATTAAATACCAATTAGATAACAAGCCACCACAAATTACTCAAAGTTACAAGTTACACCCATTTTCTGAACGGCTAACAGTCTTGTATCACTGATTAAACCCACCCAGAAGCTATCATGGGAGTGGCAACCATGAATAACTGAAATTCATTTGCAGATAAACACATATTGGTTCAACTTACTTTTGTTGGCAACGGACATTCATCAAGTAGTAGCGTTATAACAGCTGGTCCCAGTGGATCTTCTAGTGGAATAACTCTAATTAACGACTGGACAACTTCCAACCAGCCTTCATCTGTCAACCACAAAACAGAAGTAACATTTAGAATTAACACTGCAATTCTGAAGCGTTCAATATACATCAGCATATGTAAATTTAAGTTTTCAATCATTAAAATTACCCAGTGATTTTACATGAACTAGGAAAAAACACTTTACATTTTGCATCAATGTCTTAGTTTGCAGTAGCTTGGATGTCAAATTTCAAGGGGAGAAAAAAGTTTACAGCAGCTTGGGCAATAGTATACAGCCATTGTTTGGAGAACAGTCCTGCCCAGGCCAGAGCATACTTTAGTTTCCACTAAAATTAGAAAGAAACACTCATGACCACTATGGACAAGCACTTTGCTCCTGTGTAGTAACTCAGGAGTTCAGTGTGCAACATCAACTCTACGTGTTGAATGCTGCACTCATGATGACACTGAAAAGACACTCATGGTCAGGAGAAAGAGCATCCTTCCTGAATTCCCTCAAGTAACACAAGACCTTGGAGGAACTGCATTGGCTTGTCCTATGCCTGGGCTTCCAAAGAAAATCTGATTTCAAACTGAACAACTCTCATTGTTTAGTGAGTAGCCAAGGCATTCTACTTATATGCAAATTGTTGTTTACCTACAGATGTTAAACTACTAAAAAAAAGTAAACAGATTTGGATTTACAAGAAAAAAAGTTGCATTAGGAGTAAAATTAGAGGTAATTGAGTCTGCATCTGCATACAAGTGAGTGAGGTTAGAAGAGACTTTGTGTTGCCTTCCACAATGATAAGTAAATATAAGACAAAGTATTGAAATTTGTTAGCACATTACCCCAAAAAACTTTTTACTTAATTCCTGTACCAGTTAACAAGGTTAACTTATTTTAATACAGTAGCATTTTCTGGTACCAATACCAATTCTATTAAGAGCCATAATTCACCTCAACCAGAATTCTGGTGGAGGTCTTGAGTTGGGTGAGTTGCACCTGCCATAACAGAGGTAAAGCAACCCTCATATGGACACAGCTTGGCTTACAGAAGAAGTTGGGTATGGACTTTGAACAAACATATCAATAAAATTGAGATCTAAGGACAGTAAAAACCCTAGACAAAAAATATGTACTATTAAAGAATGTACTATTTGGCAACACCGAAACCCAAGCGTTTAAACGATGTCTACGTATATGGGCTGGTTCTGCCCTAGTGCAAACAGATTCTTTGTGGCTTGTGGTTTAATGCTATTACAGTGTGCTTGGGAGCCAGTTGGCTGCTTCTGGGGAGCTCATGCAGGAAGTGTAACTGAGTTCAAAAAACTCGGATACCGTCAGCTCAGTGAATCTTCAGAAGGACAGAATTACATTTTGGAGCCCGAGTTCCTAGAGCTACAGCAAATTGATAAAATACATGCTAGCAGTACAATTATTTTGCAAAGAAAACAGTGCTGTTTTTTTCCTGTGGAGTCACAACTGAAATGCCCAACACAGTGCCTTGATACCTGTTTCTGCCATTTCATGCAACGTGATCATTGAATAAGGAGGCTCCTGGTCACTGAAAGAGATATTACAGAGGTCAAAATTTATGCACAACCATCAATGTAATACACAGACAGAAAATGAATCCAGTAAATATTTAACAAAGAGAAAGTTACATAGGCAGCAAAGTGCTAATGCTATTTTCAGATCCAAAACAAAGATGAGATTTAAGCCTTCATCTGGTTTAAAGTCAACATCCACCTATCTACAATAGCTGATACATGAAATTGTTACCCATACTTAAATGCCTAAAGCTAAACATAATACCTAGACTTAACTGCTATTCATCAGCAAAGTTCCTCAGAATATGTAACAAGAAACCATTTCAGAGATCTTAAAGCATATCAAGAGCAGTGTACAAGGGACACACCATAAACATACTTTTTCCAGAAACATTGTTGAATTTTCCCCCTAAACTGAAAAGCCTACCGTTAAGCTGCATCATACACTACAAACTCAATAACAAGAGCAGTAGGAAATCATTAAGACAGTTTAACAGAGGATATTTAATGCAATTCCTTTTCCAACATAGGAAAAAAATAAAAATCCATTAGATTAGTTTCTCAATTTGGTTTGTCGGAGCAGGGGCAAGAACCTATTGCTAGGTCCTCTTATTTTTAATAACAGTTCCTGCTCAAATAAGTACCTAATGCAAGGTCTCCAAAACTCTATTAACTAGGTATCTCCGGTACCAAAAAGGTTTATGCAGCAGCATATCCTAAACGCTTTGCTCAGTGCTACTTAAGCTTTATGAACTAATCCCAGGCTCAGAATGATACATTCCACAATCAATTTATTACATGCCTTTGAAATGAAACTGGAAGTGCTAAGCACTGATAAATTTTAGAAAGTTTCAACACAGGTTAATTATACAGATAACAAAACTACCTACTTTGAAGGAATTAATTATAGAAAAGTCTTAGGTTTGATTGATTATAGGATAAAAATGCATGCTTTTCTTACCAAAACCTCAACATTCTCTAGTCATTATTTCCACAAGAAAATGCAAATGTGAAACTTTACACTTTTATATTGCTTTAACATTTGAAACATTTTTTTTTTCTCCCCCCAAGCATCTCTTCACCTTCCATCTGGAAACTTATCTCACCAGCAGGAAAAAGTAGTGCAATGATGCAAGCTGAATTATCTCAAGAAAAACAGTTAAGACTCTTTAAAGAAAGAAAAAAACACCACAGACTGCACGTAAAGGCTGTGATAAAAAGAATGACATTTTTATCAGCAAGATTTTCTGGTTCTCTTATGCATAGCAGGTGTTAACATTACTAGCACTGAGCAAAGGAGTCCTGTTCAACTCACTTGCCATTTTAACCACTGAATTTCTAAACATCCCTTCCAGCACCCACCTTCCTCATATTTGGAAACAAAACAAAGCAATTTTGCCAATATTTCAATTTGTAAAGCAGCACTTGGGATAAACTCCAAAAATAAGTATTTATTCTTTTGAGGCTAGGAAATGAAACCTCACTCCTTTCCTTCTAGAAAGGAGATCTCTAGACAAGAGGAACAAAAAGCAGCCACCATATACTTTGGATCCAGACTGTTTTTCTTTTTTAATCCCAAGCAATAAACACAGAAAGCAATGGTTCATTGTAGATCACAGTACAACAACTTAATCTACAATTTATCTCAGAGCATCCCCATCTATTATTTTCACTAAAGAATTAAAAAAAATAAAAAGGGTTTTGCCTTCCATTCTCCAGGCTCATATCTTTGCCTCTTTACATCTGTCTTATCACACTGAAGTCTGTATTTCCAACTACTGTTACTGACATGTTTCCATTTTGATTTATCTGGGCATGGTTTTTGACACGAAGTTTGTCATTTTCCCTACCATCTCCTTCTGTTTCAGCTTTAGTGTTTCCAAAAAAAATCCAGCTCTAGGAGGAACAGGTGATAATGGCACATACTTATCCCTACAAACTCACACAGAAAAACAGTTTCCAGAAATGGATCCCTCCTCCCTCCCCACACTGTTTATTCGTATTAACCTAAAAAGGGCCATGATGAAGTCTCACAGGAAGGTTCCTTAAGCTTTTTTTCAGGAACATTTAGATAATCTGTCTCATGAATAGGTTCCCCCATACTTCACAGCCATAGGTCTTTGTCACGTAGAAGAGAGTCTGCAAGACCTTGTACTATTTGGCTGTGACTATTTGCAAGACCAGATGTGTCTTATCAACAGCCTTAATATTAAACGAGGGCAACCAATATGCCACTATAGCCATATGGTGCTTATGAGACAGCATCTGGAGTACTGTGCCTATTTTTGGGCTCCTCAGTATGAAGAAGGCATTGTAACAGAGTGTGTCGAGCAAAGGGCTGCTGTGATGGTTAAGAACATAGTATACAAGCAGAAGATTTATTTAAACCATTAGGAGGGTCAGGGTACACTGGAACAGGGACCTAAAGAAGGGTAAGAAATTGAGATTTTCTGGAAACATTCAGTGCTTGAAGTGGCCCAAGTCACCTGCTCTAACTGGGGCTGGGTTTTAAGTAGCAGGCTTGAGTAGCTGAACTTATGGAGTCCCTTCCGACCTACACGATTATGAGAGTCTAAGGAAGTATTTCATTGAGTTAATATCAAAAAGAGATATATCTTCAAGAATTTGTAAGAAACAGGACTCTAGGATCAGTGACATAACTATGCTTATTACTGTTCAGAATCAAAGCAAAGTGCAATCTTAAGCACAAGATTAACAGAATTGTTTGTAAGACCAACAGAATCAACTATGCACAAAAATGCTGTGAAACAGCTTACGGAGATGAACTTAGCTGAAAGGAAAAGGCATTTGAAATTAGGAAAAGGCTTTCAAAATTTTTGCACAATTTTGACTTAATGGTTTGAAGACAGACCCCAACAATAAGATAAAAAATAAAATAAACCCCAACCACTCACAACCAAAATCCCAAAACATACACACTCCCTCTTAAATGCAAGTTTTCAGGAGAAAAGTCCTGGTATTTTCATTTAAAGCATTTTACAACAGGAAGGCTCCTCCTCTACAGGCATATTTGAGAACAAGGATACAGGTATATGAATCACGGCTCATTTTGTCCTGAGCCTCATCCAACTTAAATTGAATCCCGTTACAAAGCTACAAGAGTGTTTTTCTTTCTGTTGTAGTCTTTCCGGTTCCTAACCTGCATCTAACCAAAAGTGATGAGCTACCTTAATCCTTCACTCTTGAGGTCCTTTTATAGAAGTCTGTAAAAAGCAATGCAAAAGAAAAAACAACACTAAAAGAAGGATCTATCCATAAATATCCCACATGCCCTCAGTGGATGCTTTGAGCATGCAAGGAATGCAGTACTGGGATCATAAGCTGAACAGTCACAATGTGCAGTCTTTATGAAGTAGACTTACAGGCAGAAAGAAAACCTTGGTCTGTTTACACAAACTAACAAAGATCAAACAAAGCTCTCAGTTTTGCTTAATCATTTCCAAAGTAGTAAATACAGCCTGAAAACAGAAACTTCGCTTAACAATCAATTTTTAGGACATAAGTTCTCAAGCTCTGGAAGATTTTTTTGCTTCCTAACCTGTATACCTATACCAGGCAAGCAATACTGAGCCCGCTCCTCATCCCATCTGGGTGTAGGCCCGCACAGGAACTGTGAGAAAGCTCCTCAGCTCCTGCAAGAGTCTGTACCTGGACGCTCAGGAGCTAGGTCTATTACCTAGGAAAGGTGCTGCTCTCCTAAGCCTCCAGATGGAAACACGCTGCTGCTTCAGGGAGGGCCAGGTGCAGATCGGTGAGAGGATGGAGTCACAGTTTGAGAGGAGACAAGAACATTGTATTTTTCATTCATGTTGAATTATTCCTTGAGGTGGTACTTACTTATCTACTAACGTCCGAATTACAGCCAGTGTGTCAAGTACTAGCCCATCCACATTCTGTTTTTTCCTTCTTGGTTCATGAGGCCCTCGACCTCTCCTAGGTGGCCGGACAGGGTCCCTTGGGTGGCTTCTTGCTTCAGGTACACGTATTCTACTGCTCTCTGTTTGTCGATTCTGAGATTCCACGTTGTCTTCTGCTCCACTGTCATCACGGCAAACACACGAGTTTCCCATATTGCAAGCCCCCAAAGCTCCCAGTAAACGGGGAACGCGGTGCTCTAGAGTCAACAGTAAACCTTGAAAAAGGCTTCTGCTAGCATAGAACACAAGGAAAGCAACTACAATCATCTAGAAAGTTTTAAGAGTAATGTTTGTGTGATCCTGTGAATTGTGTTTGCATTATATGCGTTGCTATCAGCTGGAATGAATGGGAAGTTGGAGGCTTAGTTTCCGATACAATTGGTTAAAATACACATTGGTCATCCAGAAGGAGGTCTGAAAAAGCAAACCCAAAACAAGAGTCAGTGTTACTACTTCTAATAAATAATAGAGTTCTCATATTAGTAAACAGAACTAGTCTTGGTGTACCTAGGAAAATACCTTGGAAACATACTGTTTGCATCTGAAGTCTACTGGGGTAGGGAAAAAGGATGGATGAGGAAGAGCAGGAAGATCACTGGTTAAGTAGCCCATTCCCTCTACCCCCTTCATTTTTTATACAACCTGTTATTTTCCATTTTTTTGGCTGCAGAGGTACAGCTTTGTCCTTAAGCCTAGTGCACCACCACCCTTTAAGTATTAACAAACCAGTTTCATTTTCTCTTACCGTCTATAGAGACATACTGTTCGACCCAACTAAAAGCTGCACATTTAAGAATCTCATTTCATACTAGGAATATTCAACATGATTTCCAGACAGATTCTACAAGACAGATGAAGTTCTACAGAACTAAACATACAGTTGTGGCCTATCACAACAAAGTACAGATTTAGCGGTGACCACGTGTTTAGTCCATCTGTGTGTAAACATTTTTTCAGAACGTGCTTACATCAATTGGATCCTCATCCAAAGATGCACCAAGTACTGACCCCAAAGCATAAGTATTACAAGCACCATTTTAATGCCTACAAATCTGAGATTTGTAAAGGGGTTTTTTCTGTGCAAGTTGGATGATTTTTGAGTTCTAGCACAAAGTCAGTCTTCCATTTTTGAGAATCAATAATAATTCAGTCATTCTTACATTCTTAATTTAAAGGGTTTGGATAGAATACAGCCCCAGTAGTAACAAGGCTTGTAGCACAGTCCCTACACATCACTGAATCAAGAATGCTAGCAAGATCAACAGTGTTCAAAACACTGCCTGATCATAAGGTGATTTTTCAAGCCATAGGGTATATTTGTATACAACATTATATAAAAACTTGACTAAAATAAAGCCTTAAAGACATCTTTTCACTGCTTAGGTACTCCAATCATGTCAGGATAAAAAAGTTACTTTCAAGACTATTTTTTAAAAAAAATAACGTACACTAACACTAAAGCTAGAATGATGATTATCAGGTTATTACTGTTTTAAAATCATATAACAAATGTGTAGAAGCATAAAACCAAAAGACAGTTGAAGGCAATTACAGCCTTTCGAATACAAAAGGCCTTTTACCACCTCAGCCAACAGGCAATCGTGCAGTTGCTAGCTGCCATCCGGGGCAAGATTGTGACCATATTATATGGGAAGCCAGACACCAGTTGTAGGAGTAAGCATAACATCAAGCATTTGAATGGAAAGCTGTCACTGAAAAAGCACTTCAAAAAAGCTCTCACACTCTTCTATATGTTTTAAGTACATTACCTTCACTAAAAAGTTCAGTATTAAGGTAACTGAAGGATAACTAGGGAAACAAAGCCCAACAAGTGATATTAAATGTCATAAATACAAGATCTTGATTTCCGGTTCAAGAAGCTTCTAAACCACCAATCATTAAAATGGTTTCAATATCACAGCACGCTTCCCTTATTCTCTAAGCAGTCTGATCACAGCAAGAGGTGGGACTGCAGGCTCAGCTCTTCCACCTGAGCCAAGACATTTGCTACCTTCTCAGTCAGAAAGTAAACTGTAGACATAAGAGTGCCAATAGAGACTGCATAGATCTTAAGCTCAATTGTGTAAGATCACAGCCAGACTTGTTCAAATGACTTTTGAAAGCAAGCAAAAAGGACACCCCACCATAAAAAACAAACAAAACCAAGAAAATCTCACCTATTTAAGGATTAGGTAGTTACACTAAATGTAAAATATGCCTTCCTAGGGGAAAAAAAAATGTATTTAGGTATCCAAATAATGTAAGGGTGTTTTAATAACAATTCTGAAGATCAAAATGGCATTATTAGTTTTATGGATTAAGAATCTGTAAACATTGTGTAAAGATTGTTCCATAACATACGAAAATGTTAACACAGTGAATCTACTTTGTCAAACCCCATCAAAATGAGCACGAAAAAGCTGTATTTTAGTGATCAGCAAGGACCAGAAGCCTACCAAAGGAAACAAAAATAGAGATATCAAGATCAAAACTGATTACTGAGACCTGGGTTTTCCGCCTGGCAACATTAAGCACGATTAAAAACAAGTGATTATGATCAACTCACCTTTAAGTGTGTTTGGTTCAGGAACAATTGGGCTTGCTCATAAAGCGCTGTAGCAGAAATGGACTGTATTTCTTCAGGGCACAGATGCATTTGTATCCAGAAAAACAGCAGTATATATGCCTTTATCATGGGCAGTGAGTTATTACTGTAAACTGCTTTCGCTTTTAGAAGCTATGCCAGAGAGTCCCTGAAAACAGAGAGAAAAGAAAGAACAATTCATTTGGAGACTGCCTCCCAGACAGACACGTTCCTCCTCCTCTCCACACCCGCAATGACATCAAGTCATGCTGTTATTTTCAGCTGCAGTCAGCCCTTACGGGGGAAGTTCTCTCACAGCTCCAAAAGCAGTTTGCCACCTACCAGCTTCAGGACCAGACACAGCTACGGAAACCCCAATCTGTTGCTACAGCCGAGACACCAGACACCACAGCAAGTGTAGAGCAGTGACCGATACCTTGCTGCAGATTACCTGGTCCAGATCACCCTTATGTACGCTAGGAACAGCAGGAAATCAAAGCAACTACACTGTAGAAGTTGGTTAGATAAAATGAGAAGTTGCTGGTAGCTGTGTTGCTATTAAAATAAAGAGGACTGAGCTCTGCACATCTGCTACATGCATGCTCGTCAGGGAATAAAGTGCCACTAGTGCAAGGAAACAGAAGAAAGCTAGTCAAGGAGAGAACTCACCATACAGACTGGATTTTTACATGAGAAAAAGGCATTTCTAAAACAGATAAACACCAACACTTTTGGAAGAATTTTGGCAAAAAAAAAAACAACACATTTTACAACTCAAATGCAGTTGACATTTTTGAGGTTACGTTTTATTCACTTCTGTAAAAGAGAAACAAGTTTTAAGGATGATCAGTTTTGCTTCTGTCCAGACCCTGAGACCTTAGTGACAGAACCTGCAACATGACAGAGATGTTCTGCACATCTCAAATGATGAAATATATTATGTTTTTCAATGAGAGGTAAAAATCTACTCATATATACACAAAAATTTGGAAGACTGAAAATTTAACTTCAAACCTAACCTTAGGAAATACATGGAGGGGAAACATGGGTACGAGCATGGGATTAGAGATAAACAGGCTCTCTCCTAGAGTACTCGCCCCAGTGTCAGCAGCTCAGTCTCCTTAGACAAAAGACTGCATGTTTGTTTTCCTGTCAAAACACAGCAAAGGAAGAGAATCAATGTCTCTTAAGCCATTTATATTCTTTTTTCAGTAGTTACACGGCTAAGAGTCTGTGCAACAGGTGTTAAGATGTAGCCACGTTCCATTATAATGCTGTGATGAAATCAAACCACTCTTTAAACCAAAACCATTGTGAGCTAACAGCTAAGATCCACCTCAGCAACAGCACAAGAACCAGAACGAGACTCCCGGGAAGGCACAGGAACAGAAACCTGTTGCCTCTTGTCCGAGCTACCCCGACGTCATGGGAATGCCATTTTCTGAAACAGCTTGTGCAAGTCAAACTAGAACTGAAAGTGTTCAGATGAAGCAACTGTGCATGAAAATACCAGCAGTGATCGAGCTATAGTATGAAGAGGGCAAGCTCTCCACATCCACTCTGAATGTTGACCATCACTTGTTATTTTGGGATGCAGGACTACTAAGTTGCCAAACACATAATCAAAGACGTATTTTTTTGCTCTATCAGAAACTAGCACTGAAATTTCTCTCACCAGCATAATCACACGTGGCAGCCCACATCTCTGCCACCCAGGCTTGCTTGGAGGTTCAGCCAGAAGACAACAGCCTCCTGCCCTAAGCAAGCCACTCAGATGCCATTTGACCACCTGAGTGGGATCAAAGCAGCCACTGGGCACAGCTGAAGCCCACAGCAGCTTTCTGGGCCCCTGCTCATCCCCACCAGCCTTTGGGACTGATTCCCTTACAGCAGCCACCCTCCAGACTGGCAGAAACATGCCTGGAGGCACAAGGAGCAACAAGCTGTGCAAACTGACCAGCCTGTCACAGCTCTGGAAGTCCAATGGGGAAAAAAAAAAACAACCAAAGAAAACAAAAGCTATTGAACTGAATACTATTTGAGTGGATCTACATGTGCCTGGTGGCACCAGTGGTAAGCCCACCCCAAGAGGCATCCTCTTGATCATCTGATGGAGCACACCCATGCATAAGGCAGCTGGAGGTGGCATCAGTCTCATTGTCTCTGTAATACACAACCCAAGCATCAGTGATTCATCCCCTGAAATATTCAGTTACGGCCAACCATAATAGTGCCTCATGATGGAAAAAAAGCCTCTCCTTTCCATGAAATGGAGCACATTGCCAAGAAAACAAAAAAAAAAACTTCATACACAAATGAGTAAGGACTGTTTCAGCTACTAGAACCACTTCTCCAGCTCCTGCCACTATGACAAGTGAGAGCAGTGTTTTCTTCTTTTAAGAGCAGCATAATGCAGATGCTCCATCAGTAAGTGATACAGTAAAGCTGATAGCTTTTCAAGAGCTAAACTAAGTTTTAGGCAGCAATTTCCTATTATGGAGATAAATTAATTAGAAATATTCCCTCAGCATTTTTTTTTTCCCAAGAAATGATGCTCCTAAAAAGGAAGAGATTGAAACATTTGTGATGCCAGTTGGATGAAAGAGTTCAAGCTACAAGAGGAGACACAGCTCTGAACTGCTGTAACTCAGAATAAGAGGGAAGTCCTGTTTGCAAATATAAGTTAATAACATGGAGAAGGTGACAGCTTTGAAATGATTAGGGTAGGTAAGAAAAACAACAAGAATTCCCAGCAAATTAAATACAATTGTAATGTGAAATTGAGATTTTCTCAGGAGATCACATTGAGGTAAGAAGTAAACCTCCCAGCTGAAAGACTTTAGCAACTGAAGAGCAGAAGCTACTTAGTGTACAGCACAGTGACCAAGCAGATGCAGAACTGGACTGCAGGATTCAGGAGGAACAAGTAAATTCTGTGTTGATTCTTCTGAACATCACCTTGTAGAATCCACCTGCAAACCCTAACACAATTATTTTCTTTAAAAATATCCCAGAGGATAATGCTATGGGAAACAGCATTTACTGGCACCCAATGTGTCACCATTTGCAGTACAAAGCCATTGATGCAGTTACTTGGTTTCTTAGTAGTCGTAGTAAAAGCACCCCAAACCAAAAGCAAACTGACCTTGAATGCCCCTGTTCCACAGAAGAGGAAAGCTCACTTCTCCAACTTGCCAGCTCTTACCCAAGTGCTTGTCAACTGCTGTGGGGCTGCACAGGGCTTACGCAAAAATTTGGGCTTTAACCCTGCAACTCCAGTTTTGTAAGAAACACCCTGTTCTTGAGAATCTGATCTCTCATTGGACTTGTTGTGGTAACAGCCAAAGGAGAAAGAAGACAGATTCTAGCAGTTGTTTTTTTCCCTGTAGGTTTGCTATCAGGGTCATGTTTTAAAGTCCTCTGTACACTGGACTTTTTTTTCCTTCCTTTAAATCTGTTTTCAAGCTGGTACAGAAACACTAAAGTTATGACGTGGATTTTAAACCAGTTTCACTTTCTCTCTTAAATCAGCACCTCCAAAGCAGGGACTCAGGGACAGAGCAGCACCCAGGGCCGCCAGACATCACAGTGCTTTACTGCAGCACCGTCTGAAACAAACCAAAGTCATTATCACCTCCTAGCTTGCACATCTCAGGGGTCTAAATTTCTCATCTCATGGTCATTTAGATGGAATTGTTCCTAGGCCTTTAGAAAAGGCTAATTTTGCTTTAACACTTTGAATTTCTAAATGCTCTCCAGCACAAGCATCAATAACACAGAACATGACTTCCAGGTTCTTCTCCTCCCAGGGGTCGTGATTTTTCATTTCAAACAAAGATACAAGGAAAGAAGGAAAGGTCCTGCTCTCATGCTTTGAGGCAGATGAATGCACTTCTGAGATACCAATCTTAAAAAGGCTGTAGTATCTGAAAGCTCCAGGGTGTTTGACAAGGTTGCCTCCAGCAGGCTGACGTGGCAGAGCAGTACAGGCACAGCAGTGCCCGAGGAGCAGAGTGTAATGCACTGCTCCAAAGTGGCTGGAAGATAAGTCTAGTGCCCTGTGGAGGCCAGGCAGCACTAGTCCTGCAAGCTGAAAACACACGAGCACAACAGAGTAGCTGATCAGTTTTATTTGAAGTGGATTAGCTATACCATTTAGGTTTGGTATGGGCATTCATTCAGAGGTTTCAGTTAATTCAGGTTGATCTTCCTTGCTGCTCTTAAAGCTCCAGATATCAACAATAAAGATCTTTGCTAAATGTTGAGGGAGGAAAAAAACAAGTCAGAAGCCACTAAGAAATTCCAGAACAGACAGTGTTGGAAGGAAAGCACAAACATTTTGAGTACCAAGCAGAGGTATAGGATTGTGGAAGAACACAGCAAAAATGCCAAGTTTTATTTAAGCTTTTTCAGGTAAATTTAGTAATTCATACCAGGTTAATGGTTTACCTGTATTATTCAGAGTCAGAAATGTTATCAATAGAAGTATTCTGAAATTGTGGAGAGATTGGTTCATTGTGGTCGACTACAAAGATAAGTATTTAAAGCACCTCATACATGAACAAAGACTGAGAGGATTCCGAGGCACAGAGCAAGAGACTGAGCGTTCAAACAGTCACACAGAGTAGCCCTGCCATGGGAATTAAATCCAGGGCTATGCCAGCGCAGCGCCAGCCGAGTAAACACACTGCTGGCTACAGAAAGATGCTACAGGCATGGACTGATGAAAGCAGGGTCAGGTTCTTGTCAAACCACCAACTTTGTGCAATTGAGCCAAAATGGTGAAATCCCAGTGTTGCACTGTTTCTCGTCTGTAAGCTAATCTTAGGAGAAACAAAATGCGGGAAACAGACAAAACTGGGGCTTGTTTTCAGAGAAAGATTAGGTACCAGCACGTACAAGGCAGGAGAGTCTCCTGCTCTAGACCATAGAAAAGAGCCCAGCTAGCTGGTATGACTAAGCTGTTATGAATGCATAAAACACACAGAAGTACAGGATGTGTGAGAAATTTTGATAACATTGCTGAAAAATTCAGCGATGCCTCAGTTGGAAGCTTGCATTTGTCGGCTGACAACTGCCTCTGAGAGCAAAGCGCAGAGCAGACAGTGTCTAGAGCCTCCTATTCGCAGCCTCACCACCACATTTGTCACTTTATGACAATGGTTATCATCACAAACAAAAAAATAGCAACATGGCAAGAAACAGGACGAAGAAACTTTCACTTCTTGTTAACTCAAGAAGTGGAGGATGAACTAATCTTTGAGCAATGGCAGCTGAAAGCCAGATTAACAGCCTTCCTGGCCAGCCACAACACACGGGCAGTTGTGAGCTGCTCTGAGCTCTGGACTGCCCAGGGACAGATGAAGATGTCCTTCTGACCGTCTCCTCCTGTAAGCTGATGCAATGACAGCTGTTGAGTCAGATGTAACACATAGGTCACTAGGGTAGCAAGCTTGCCTTGAAGGCACTCACAGAAAGCTTCATTCTTGATCCAGGACTGCTACAGCCTGCAGGACTGTAGTAGTCCTGGACTGTAGTAGGACTTGATGCACAGCTCTAGAAAGGTTACTTGAACCCCTCATCTGACCCATTCAAGAGAAAAACAGAAAACCATACATGAACACAGTTTAATTTCTCCCCAGCTGGATTTCTCTCCATACTTAGGTTCTTCCTTGTTACAAGTCTGCTGTACAAATGTGGTGCAGGAGAGATGCTGCTGCTGGGCAGGTGATCACACATGATGAGCACGTATGTGAGCAGCAGGCACCAGGCCTCATGGACCTCCTCCCACCACCGAGCTCCTGACCAGACCCTGCAGGTAACAGCTCACCCACAGCTGGAAGGATTAACAGGGACACATCCCTCTGTCCAGCAGCCTTCCCCTGCAACAAAACACACAGTATTTTAAGTCCCACATCTGTGTATCTCCATAAGCAAACTTGGAGGAAGTTGGACAAGGGGTTTAAGAGCTCCCATGGCCAAGAGGAGGAAGGGGATGGACAGCTCAGCAGCAGAGCCGCTCAGGTACACGTACCTGGCCCTCTTCCTAACCCACATGTTGCACAAGGCAGACTACGAGTGGTTTAAGAAAAAACATGCCTGTTTTATTTCATTACAGTTGCACATCAAGTAGGCAGAAGACTGAAAAACAATTTAAGAAGCTTTCCAAAAAGCCTTTAATGGTATCAGGAGTCAGTCATCTGGTGCTTCTCTTTGGTAACTTCTTGAAGAATTTCAGATCCTTAAACTTTACTTCTCTGAAGTGCAACTATCAAAACTACTATTTCACCAAATGTATCTAGGGGTAGTCCTCTAAACATGAGAGAAATTTTTTTGTTGTTCAACTTCATCTCATCTTTTCCTTTAAGCCCTTTGCTGCAGTACTGATACACTGACCAGAGTTTCTCAGAGAGCAAACATGCATCATTTCTCATTTATTATTAGATTAGCTTTATTTTTAAAAGCAGTGAAGAAGTCTGGGCTTTCTTCACATCAGGCACCTTCAATTTTAGAAAGAAAAAAAAGGAAGCATCAAGGTATTTGCTGGATTTTCTTTTCCAAGCCATCTTGCATGTCCCACTGCCCACAGGAAGGCAGATGTGCACCAGTGCCACAACCTTCTGATCTGTTCAGGCTGTCTTCTAGCTGAGGACTCAAACCATTTCCAAGCAGTCTGTGCACATGCACTAAAACAGTCCAAAAATTCACTTCATCTTAAAACATCCCCAACCCTGGTCCTTCTCTTCATGTTAAGTATGACACCAAGATATTCAGAAACTTAAAGCAGAAGTGAAGTACCTCCTATAGCCAAGAAGTCTTAGAAGGGAAGAAAAAAAAACCTGCAATTCCAAGAGTTGGGCATACTTAGAAACTACTGATACATCTCTCCCCTTGAAGAAGCAGGAAGAGGACAGATGTGTTGTCACTGATGGGGGTTCCGCAAGTCACTGTGATCAGTGACCACACACCAGTTAAGTGACTGATGGGTGGGATCTCACCTCAGAATTTGAGCACACAAGTACGCCTACTGAATGGGCAAAATGACACATCAAGTACACAGAGATCCCATAGCAGAGTTGAAAAAAACTTCAAGAGCACAAGTTGGGCCACACTAACGGTAGATCACAGCAGCAGATCACTGTAGGCACTGCACTGGTCAGTCACAAAGCCTGTGAGTCATATGTCAACATCTGACTTGTATTAAACCTCAAGGACATGAGGAAGAATAGAAAAGGAAATAAAAATCATGCTGGCAAAGCTGCTGACAGGACATACTAACTTTATAGTCACTGCATATAAACCTAGAAGGGAAAACAAAGTATATTGTCAGGACATGGGGAAATGCAAGGCACAAAATGACACAACGGAATCCTCGTGTCATACTTGGAAGACAGCAAGGCTCAGGGCAGCGCATGCGCCTGCCCTGCTTTGAAAAGAATGAATTCAAAGTCCGTGCAATCATATGCTCAGGAGATAAACAAAACTGAAACAGCTTGAAAATGCTGAACTCAACAGATTGGCAGTGGAGCAAAACACAACAAGCTTTCTTATTAGCTTGTCTTCAATTACTATAAGGTGATGGTATTTTAATTTGCTGCCTCTGTGCAGAGAAGAAAACCCAGCAGCGTACACCAAGATCTCCACCTTATGATGGTATCACCAAATATCTGGAATGCCCATAGGAGAGGTTTCATAATACATGACACATTATCAGCTATATGGGAGGTACTAATGTGAAAGGAAGCTTAAATGAAGTAGCCTATAGTAAACAAAGAGTAAAAAAGTCAGTAAGCGTCCCATGGCAGACTACCATGCTCATCACTAACTGGTTAAATTGCTAAGTATTTCCTTTTACCCCTTACTTTTTAACAAACAAGCAAAAAGCTTGAGGAAAATGTATGTCTATATTGCCTGATGGGCAGAATTTAGAGATGTCAATGAGAGATGTAGGTGGGAATCAGAATTCCAGGAGTCATCTGTCAGTCCACCCGTGAGGCTCACAGCAAGTGAAATGTGCTGAGAGCCAAGACCTCTGATGTGAAAATACTGAAAACGTACCGTGACAGACTGCCAGCAGTTATGGAAGAGTTATGAACATCATCTCCCTTCTTAACTTTCCCTTTTAGAAAAACATAGAACATCACAACAGTGAGTTTAAAGGCCACTGACCAGCTGCTCTGTTTTGAGGCCAGAGAGCAGAATACTGAAGCAGTTAACGGGAAGTGTTGCACTTGAACACCACGCTATAGAGCTGAAGGTAAGCAAAACAGAAACTGAAAGACTTGACATAAATCAATGAATCCATACAGCCCAGAAACACACAAAAGATCATACCTGAAGATAAGCAAGGCATGTAGAACAGATAAGTTAGAGATTAGCAATGTAAGAGTACATAAGAAACTGAAACTGAGCTAGAAAAACAAATCAGGAATGGCAAGAATCATCAGAAACATCATGCATGATCCAAAACATTGCATTAAAATATCCTGGAGGAGCTTCCTATACAAGTAATGGTAAGCAGATGCTGAAATTGAAATTAGCAGGAATCTCAGGAGACTGTTTAGATGAGAAGGAGAGACAGCGAGCAGCAATCATATAGCTCCATCTGTGCTGCACACACAGAGAGATACCAGGACAAACACACAACCTATTCAGTTGGACTTGTACATCAGAACAGATAACTGACTGAGGTACAAAGCAATAACAGAAATTACCTAAAGGAGGGAACAGACACCCAGGTGCCATCAGGACAGAGGAACTCTTGCTGAGTGTGCTTCAGCAGACAAGAACAAAGCCATATGCAAAACCACTCATAGAAGAAGAGGCCAGATATAGATCAGAGCAAAGAACAGATCAATTATTTGCCTTTGGATGAACCTAAAAAAAACAAACACTTAACAGCATCCTAAATTCTGAAAAATGATCGGCAAGTTTTGAGAACGCATGGTCCTCACAAACTTCACAGCCAAGGACACGTGCCCAACAGTAGACAAAAAGCTGAGAGGGTATTTCAGATTACTTGGTGGTGGTGAGAATAACTACTGAGACAAACATACGTGGGTCTTCATGTGACAGTAGTGTCAGGGCACTGATCAGGATGGGTATGTAGAAAACGATGAGTAAAGTAGAACTGAACTGAGGATCGGCATAAGAAAAAAAATAATGGAAAACAGCACTGCTGGCAGAGGACAGGCAGAAGTTAAAGACCTAAGACAAAACCATTGCAGAGCGGAAAAAAGCCTCCTGTATCAAGGGTAACAAATGCTGACATGAACATAAAAGGAAAAAATAAATCAACATTCAGAAAGCAGTGAGGTGTCTGGAAGGCTAGAGACATTCAGAAGAAGGCAGCTCTTACGCCTTGTGCTTCCCACAGCCCAGAGCCCCTGGGGGAGATGCTGAGGGACCCCACTGAGCGCCCAGATAACGATGGGGCTGGGGTGGCCGCTGAGAGCGAGGCTTGGTGACACCAGAACGGGAAGACCAGACACCAACACCGGGGAGGAACCTACCTGGCAGGGGCACCGCACCTACGGGCATGAAGATGGGAGGCAGAGCAGCTGCAAAAGGGCTGAAAACGAAGGCGGGCGGGACAGGAACCAGCGGGGCACAACGGGGATTACCGGCGGAACGGCTGCACGGGGCCGGGTAACGGGCAGCGCCGGGCACCGAGCCACGGCCACAGCCCAGCCGCTGCCCCCCGGGGCTGTACCGGAGGGGCCCCGGGTTTCCCCCCGCGGTGCCGGTGCGGGGCTCTGGGCTCCGCGGCCTCACGCCACCGGCACGGGCGTTCCCGTCGCTTCCTGCCGGCCACCGGCGGGGCCTCGGGGCGGGGCTCCCGCAACCGGGGAGCCCACAACCGGGCCCGGCCCTACCGAGCACCCCCCCCAAAACCACCACCTCCTCCCGTTATGGCCGGGCAGCCCGTCCCGCCCCGAGGTGCCCTTCCCCAAGCGGGAACCGACGGGGCAGCGCCCTCCCGGTGCCAGCCTCGCGGTATCGGCCTCCCCCCACCCGGCCCGGCCCAGCCCTTACGGGACAGCCCCCGGTAATGGCGTGCGGTGCCCACCCGTAGCCGCCGTCCGCACCGTGCCCGCCGCAGGGCCCCGTGCAGGCGGCGCCGCTCCCTTTGTGCCGCGGCGGCGCGCGCTAAGATGGAGGCTGCCCCGCCCCCCCCGCCCCGCCCCGCCCCGCCCCGAGGCCCCGCCCCCCGCCGTTCCCTAGCAACCGGCCCCCGCCCCGCCCCCGTGTGACGTCACCCGCGCCCCCCTCCCTCCCCTCTGCCTCAGGAAGCGCTCCCCTGATTGGCCGCCGCTGGGGGCGGAAGGGGCGGGGCCTCGGGGCCGGGGGGGGGGCTGGGCCTGCTGCATGGCGCCGCTCGGGGCTCGGCCGCGCCGCTCGCTCTGACGGGGCCCGGGCACGGGCACGGGTACGGGAACGGGGGCGGAAGCGGGAATGGGAACGGGAACGGGGGGGGAGGGCCGGGAACGGGGCGCGGGGCCGCTGAGGGGCGGTCCCGGGAGCAGGCCCCGGGGGTGGGAGCAGGCTCGGGCCGTGTGAGGCGCTGCCCGGGGCTGGCGGCGCGGGGCCGGGGCGGCGGGGGGCTGCTGCGCTTCGTTTCTCTGGCGCTGTCACCGCTCTGTCAGGGCGTTTGGGTTCCTGTCCAAACGGGCAGGGTGAGGTGGGGTGAGTGGGGATGCGGGCTGCCTTGTTTGTGCGGTGTTTGAAGCCTTGTGCTGAGGGCCTGTGTTCAGGAGGGAGATCCAACCTTCACCTTCTCCAAAGGTTTCCAGTTCCAGCCACTGTCAGAAATGACGCTCTAAGAGCAGGTGTTCTGTGTGTTCTGGAAGCTGGACCCATCTTAGTAGCAGGTATTTGTCAGATACTCGGAAAAAAAAAGGCAAATCACCACCCCGTGGTCAGTCCTTCCTTGCCCCACTTCTTAAAAGAAAATCCTTTTTTGTCTCCTTTTGATAATTCCCACCTTAAAAATGCATCATGCATCTAACAAGTATTTGTACGGTGCTCCGACCTGGCTTTCTGAGATCTCAATTTTTTGTTTGTATTGCAAGCAATACCCCACAGAAGTGTCAGTTTTCGTGAGAATTTCAGGACTGCTTTCTGCTGGAGTGGGTTTGTTGTGGTGTGGAAGATGGGCGGTAAACTGGTTCCTTCTGTTATTTGAGTTACTGCATCCCGCCCTTCCTGGAAGAATAAATGGACTGGGTTCTCTTCCAGCGCTGAAATGCAAGCAGGGTGAGGTCCGAAATGGACAGTAATTAGCAGTGCGGGGGGCAATTATCTGTAGTCCTGAGGTACTTGTTGAAGTTACATCAAGGAAATATGAAGGAACTGGACAGTAACTGCGGTGTTAGCATGGCTTTGGCTGAATAGCTATTGGTACTGTGTTTATATTGTGCTTGCGTATAGGGGCGTGATGTAAGAAACAAGTTTTGTTCCTCCTCTAGTTTTTAGCATGGAGCTGCCAAAACAAATCTCGTCGGGAGCCACTTGAGTAGCACAAGCAGCTTGGCCTTACTTCATCCTGGGGTTGTGGATCTTAAGACCTCGTGTTTCCTTCCTAGGCTGATTCCTTGGTGCATCTCCACCCTGGGCCTAGTCCTTGGGTATCAGGAGCTCAAAGCAAAGGAGGGGGTGCAGCATGTGAAGAGTCTGTCCGGATTTCTAATCCCAGCCGCATTTTAGCCCAAGGGCATTCCCTCCCTCACCTGTTGAGCACCGTAGACCTGACACAGGTTGGTCTCACCCCCTGCTCCCTGCTAGCTCCCCCAGTGCAGTGTGGGCAGGTCTGGCTCCAGGGACCCTGCTTCACAAATTTGTTTTCTGCACTGCCTGCATTCTGCTGGTGAGCTGTCGGAGCACGGGAGGGTGCCTGCAGCCGTGCCTGGGATGGGCTTGGACTGGGGCACGTCCACATGCTCTTCAGGGATGATGTGCACAGTCTGTGTGATGCAGAGCTGCAGGGTGCTTTTGAAGATCAGGAAGTTTAGTTGGTAATTGCTGAAGTCTCACTGTTAAGCTCTTAGAAATGTGAAATATGTTCATGTATTGAATTCCTTGAAAATAGGCAAGCGTTCTCAAGTTTTCACGGGATGAGTGAAAGGAATTCATGTAACAAATGTCGTATCCTTTCCTTGGAGTAGAGGGGTATAAGAACTGAAATTAAAGGAGTGGGGATGTGGGTTTCTGTAAATTTATTTTTTAAACAAGGTAAATCCAAGGCGGTGTGGGGAAAATTACATTGAAATAGGACTTCTGGAAAGGTGGCCTGAGGCAGACAACTAACAGGAAAGATGTAATTAGCAGAAAGAGTAAAGAAGGAGTAATAGGTGATGCCATCAGCCTTAGGTGCTATCACTCATGCAGTTAGTGCTTATCTCAGTCGGCACTTACTGTCTTCAGCCAGCTGCAGTTTTATTCATCCTCTAATTTTATTTGTCTATAAAGTGTGCCTCTGAGACTTTGGACTATGGTGTAAGAATGTGGTAGTAATATCTGCTTTACATTGTGGTATACTGTTCATGTCCCTGCTTCCAAAAAGCCCCTGCAGCAGATGTGCAGCTGAGGAATGTTCGTTACCAATCAGTATCAAGTGCTCTCCGTGTTTGGTTTCTAGCCTCCACCTGTTTTCTCTTGCAAAGATCCTTCTGAGTGTAGCGGGTCTCTTTTCAGGGGGTGTCCTAATGTCGTGTTGTGTTTTTAGGACAGGCTGTTCCACAATGGATGGGGGAGATGGGACTGCTGACCTTGTGATTAACAAGAGGTTTGTATCTGAAGCGGAGCTAGAGGAACGGCGAAAGAGAAGGCAAGAGGAATGGGAAAAGGTCCGAAAACCTGAAGATCCGGAAGGTATCGGATAGATTTTAATAACTGAAGGAAAGAGATCAGAGAACGTTTCACTTACACGGAGAACAGAAGTAAAAGTAGTAGCTTGCATTGTACAAGTTCTAAAGGTTTTCACATGAAGAAACTAAGAGCTGTTGTTTTTTTACACATCGCCTAATTTCCTGATTTGCTTCTTCCTTACAGAATGCCCAGAGGAGGCATATGACCCACGTTCATTGTATGAAAGACTTCAGGAACAGAGAGAAAAGAAGCAGCAGGAGTTTGAGGAGCAGTTTAAATTCAGTAAGCACCACCGTTTATTACTTTGAACAAAACCCAGCTCACTGCACGTTCTGTGTGCAGCAGCTCTATACAGCATCTAAGGGACATGTCTGCGTGTCTTTTTCCTCTCTGAGAGGGAAACTGAGATTTGAGGAAAGTACTCAAAGATGGTAGATACTCCTGCAGGTAACATATTGTTCTGTGCACCAAGATGGCACTGCACACATGTGAAACTCAAAAGTCGGTTGCCTTTTTTAAGCTACATTCCTGTAATGTCTGGAATATGAGGCTTATTTTGCATGTAAACCAAAAGAAAACAAAAAAGCTCTGGTACCAATTCATGGAAAAGTGGCAATGCAATGTGGTTTTGTGACTTGAACTCATGCTTTAACAAAAGACCATCCTATTTGAATCAATTAAAAAAAAATAATCTGTTGCAACAGGTGTTACATTTCCCAGCCATGATTAGGTGACTCAAAGTTTACTGAGTGATTTGAGGCTCAAGATTAGTGTTTGGAAGATGTAAACATACAGGAGTTGATTCTTCAAAAAGTAGATATTGAACTTCTAGTGAAATGAAAACCTAATTTCTACTGATGTTTGAATTTCTAGTTTTACAGAAAAATCCTTTGCTTTATATCACCTGTATATGTGCTGATGAATACAAAGATGGTAATGAGAACTAGAAAATTATTAGTCAACCATTTGGGGAAAAAGGGAGCTATTGGCTTTATCTAAAGAGAAATGAGGATGATACTGTGGGACTCCATTTTAAGGTGGGTTCTGATCAATTCTGGTTCTTTAGCTGGAATCCTTACTCTCAAGCTATTGCATTTTTTAAGCTCCATTTTGCAGGACTGGATTCTGTCTAGAAATTATGTGTTTGGGATGCAGCAAAACTATGCTTAACCTCTAGCGATGGCAAAATGTTTGAGTCCTGCGAGGTAACGCTCCCTGGTGCCGCAGATGCTGTAAAGTGCGTTACTAATTACTGTAACAGCCTTGCCAGTGTTGTAGCAGATGCTTTTGGAACCACCTCAGAATCCAAATTTCTTTGGGAGAAAATAAATGGGAAGAGCTACCTAAAGATCAGTGATGGGTGCATTATGGATCACTTGTTTACCTCATCAGAGTTCAAACCAATTTGGCCATTTGTGACAAGATTTGTCTCTGATTTTGCCATAAAACATTCATAAATATTTTCTATATCTGTAGGAATTCTAGTGGAGTAGGGAAGAAGTTGTACATTCCTGCATTCTCATCAGTCAGAACTGATGACGCAACATAGGAGAGAAGCACCTTAATACTAATACTTGTGTTTGTTTAAACACAAACTTTAATCCTTTTGTGTAGATAAAATCCAGGGATGCATACTAGCAGTTCTCTTTGCTAGGTTATTCAGTATTGAAAGAATGTCTTCCAATGTTCATCTTTACATTTTTTAGTCTTTTAAATGAAAAATAATAGGAGTATCCTCTGGAAAGCTATTTAAAAATTTTTCTTTTTGAACACTGATGGTAACCAAAATAATGATAAATGGAAGCCATTTCCTGTCTCTTAATTTTCTTTTGTAGTTTTTAGTGGTGAAAAATGGAAAGTATGGGTAGGAGCATCACTGCATTAAAGTCTTCAACTGTACCCACAGAATTTTTTCAAATGGAGAGTTTAGATTTTATTTCAGTAACGTTTGATCCAGGCCATTTTTGGTGATGTGACTAAGCAATTCTTGTCTAATTGTCTACCAGAAATCTGACTGCTACCAGCCTAGGCATGTCTAAATTAATTGTTTCCTCAAGTAATGATATGTTTCCTCATATCTGCCTCATGTAAAGGCCTAACAATCCTCTTATGAAATTTAATACAAGGTGGTGTTTGGGTTTGGGTTTTCTCAGACTGACTACAAGCAGCAAGACTTGGTCTTTCTAACAAGTAATTTTTACTACCTCTCTAAATAAATCATTTTGATGGGGGAGATGTTGAGCATTTGCAGATCAAAGTGAAAGACCTTCCTGCTGCAGTAGCATTTACTTAAAGTAGGGTAGCATGTTTAGAGAGAATTCAATTTTAATAGGAAGATAAGAATTGCCTGGTGTCTATTTATTTGTTTGTAATAGGCATCAACATCAGTTAAGTAAATAATTGTTCGCTTTAAGCAAATGTACATCTTATTTGGAGGTGAGATTTTGGGGAAGAAGTAATGTGTTTTTTCCAATTACTGGGTTAAGAACAGACTCTAAGGAGACAGCCTAAAACTTCATGTCTGAAACCAAAACAAGAATTATATCATTACTTTATGTGGTTATTATTTGTTTCATGTAACTTATTCCAAATAACATTTCAGCATTAAGAAAAGGCTGCTTTTGTGAAAACTCCATCAATTTTCCTAAATTGTATCAGCAAGTTTAATAGTATTATACTGCTCTTACACATTTTGCCTTACTATTCTCTGTAGTAATAGTGTTGTGGCTGAACTGTGTTAGTCTGTTGTGGTTTTTCTTGTAGAAGTGTTTAAGAGTTTGGGCTTGTTAGCATCCAGTATCTTTAACCATAAAGTATTTGTACTCCATGATTAGAGAAGGCAGCAGGTAGTTTGTCCTTTGTGGGGTCTGGCTTGTACCCATTACTTGGCAAGACAGTGCAAGTGCTAGAGCACACACCTCACTCAGTCACCCAGGACTCTACTCCCTGCATTCCCAGTGACTTTGCTGAGGCAGAATATTTTGCACAATATTAGAAATATCATCTGCAGGGTGCGGCTGGTAAATTTCACAGCGCAGTTTGAAATTGCCAGATTAAAATTGTCCTAAAAGAATGGCAAAGTGATGCAAGGTGAACGGCTGCTTCCCGGATGGCTTGAGTTTATTAATATGCATTCTCTTCCTTTTTTCAGAAAATATGGTAAGAGGCTTAGATGAAGATGAGACAAATTTCCTTGATGAGGTTTCTCGGCAGCAAGAGCTAATAGAAAAGCAACGAAGAGAAGAAGAGATGAAAGAACTAAATGAATACAGAATATCCTTTGCTAATATAGCTGGCAGCTATATATAGGGGGTTAAGAGTCTGGGCTGTAGTTTTGGTCTGTCATTCACATTCTGTATATAAATACAGCTGCTTTACAGAACATGAGCAATGATAGCCTTTTAAAGTTGAATGTTTTTATTGTAGCTTGGATCTCCCGCAGTAATGTTTGATTCCCACTCTCTGTCTTCAACACTTTTCCCACTCTCTCCCTCCCCGTTGACTTTTTTTTTCTTACTGATACCATAGCTAAAAAGAGAAGAACATAAAGGCAGAAAGCCTACTGCTTCTCATCTTTTGCTTTTTTCCCATAAGTATTCTTGTCTTGCAGCCAACTGCATATTGGCTGTTTTTAATGTACCTGTTTGAAATAACATTTTAGTTGCTCTTTCTGTTATTCTTCTTGAAGTATTAGCTTTGTTTTCCCTTGCTGGGAGCTGCAGGATGAGAAATTAAATGAAAGTGAACCAGCCGTGTGGATTCACTGACTTTCTTCAGGGAAGGCAGTGGCCATGGAGGTTCAGCTGCTCTGGGAAATACAGATGTTAGGCAGTACTAAGAACAGGCCAGTTCCATTTTGTTGTTAAGTGCCAGCTCCTCACAAAGACATGCTAGAGAGCAGTATAGGGTGCTTTTTCTTTAATTAGTGCCAAACAGGGAACATTGGGAATGATTTTAGGATTGCTCTCTGCGCTGAGCTCAATGCTGTTTTATGAGGTTTTACCTCATCTGTGATGGTTCCTTTGCTTTCTAATGAAAGCTGTTGCTTTCAGTCATCAGTGAACGAAGTGCAAGTTCTCCAGGATTCTTTAGTGTAAATGAAAGAGTTTGAAGACTGAAAGAAGAACAAACAGCTCATATTTTTGAGGTGAGCAAAATATTCAGCAAATAAAGCTAAGTAGCACCAATGCTACAAAGAAATTCATTTATGAAAAGGCAATACAGATGCATTTTAATTACTTTTTTTTTTTTTTAACTTCAGAAGTAGGCCATAGTTGGCTGATGGACTTGGCATATTTCCTTGGCTTGTTGGATCTGCTGATGGGGTATTCATGGGATATATTTAGGTTCTGTGGCAGTTGCTTGCGGGTCTGGCTAATGCAGGGATGTGCAGTATAAGATCGTGCTGTGGAAGCAGCTGACAGCTCTAGTTAGGTCACATACATCCAGGGGTGAACCATACCAGCCCAGAAGGAATCTGCTGTTGTCTTGAATTAGCCACATAGTACACTGATCCCTGAATTTACAGAGCAGGGCCTCTTCCAGACGTACGTGCATACTGAACCTCAATCTTTGCAGTCTTAGTAGAATCAGCCAGCTTTGTATCCGAAGTCTTGCTGTAAATTGTAGAACTTGTTGCTAATGGGCTGGAGGGAGAGAGAGAGGATGCTTTATAGTCACCTCATTTTCTGAGAAGCTGAGTTTTTCCCATTCATTAACTTCTTCCTTTTGACTTTTTTAAACATAATATTGCAAGCACCTCCAGAGCAACTTGCAAAATGGCGTGTGGGTTTAAAAATTTTGGTGGCATTCTTTCAAGATGTAAAAGGTGTTTTTTCAGCGTTGAGCACGTGTAGACTTTTACTACTGGTTTATCACCATGGTGACAGAATGCAGTGGGCATTGCTAAATGTGCTGGGTCATTAGGCACTGTGCAGGAGTTCCTCCAAACTAGTAAATGGAATGTCAACCCAATGGGTTTGATTATATGGTCATTTTCCTGGTAAAAGATCCAATTTAAGCTACCCAGAGGCATTAACTCCATAGTAAAAACCTACATCAATATTGTACCACAGAGCTTTTTTCTTTCTGTTTCCCCCTACATTTTTAAGGTCAGACAATCATGAAACCATACATCTTAATGCTAAACATGCCTTGGAATACTTTAATGCACTCTCAGGCATAAGAAGTTCATGTGCATGGATGCATAGCAATTTTGCTTCCTCTTATATGAATAACTAGGTTTATTTTGCTCCTTACCCTGCCTTTTCAGCATTGGTCTGACTGTTTAAAGATTTAAAGATTGATTATTTTAAGCCAGTTCAAAGAAGTGTTTGAGAGCAGCATCTTCTTGTCTTATATCCCGAGTGTAGAAATCCCCTCCAAGAAGCAGGCCTTATTGCAGGACAGCTTTTTTAAATGCAGATGATATTTGATTGAGCTGTTTATTTTTAATGTAGTTCTCCTGAGACATTTCTTGGCTAGGTAAAGTGTTGCATCCGTTAATGACAGCAGTACTTATAAAGTCTCTTAAAACGTGCTGTCTCTGGTGGATCGGGAGTATTAGGAGAATGGCATCCTGGATAGAAGTGAAAAGCCTGTAGTTCTCTCTCTTAAAAGTTTTTGGGTTTGTCAATCAGGCTTTTGTGGTGCAATATTAGACTGTAATATGGTCATTAACTTAAATGTGGAAGTTGAAAGCTGCGGTGTGTGGAATCGTGTATTGCAACATCAAACTCTTTGACACAATGCACTTTTAGATTGCTTCTGATAGCCACAGGATGGCACTCCTGTGCCATGATAGGCGTTGGAACAGTCTGGTTTGGGCTGAGGAGAGTTAGGTTAGTTGAGGTAGGGAGCAGTCTGGGTTGCTGCTGTATCCTTAGGAAAATCAAGTAAGCAAAATCTAAAAGTGTTTGGTGACTTTGAGCGTGCCACTTCAAAACAAGGCGTTGATTTTTAATTTGCAGATGTTGAGGGGGAGTTGAAAGGGCTGTGACCTTAACTATATGGTCCATAAATAGAACTTTCACCATTCAGCATTTATGTGCAGTAGGTGGGACACACCTGTGAAACTCGGGGCTTGTGGTTATGTTGGCTGGTCGATGGAATTGTAGTCAGAGAATAAACTGGTGGAAAGCTAGATTTAATGGTGTAAACAAATACCCTTTTAAATTAGCTTAACTTTCCTTTGCTACGTGCAGTCTTTTGGGTGAATGTTTGAACACGTGCACCCGTAATCAGATCTGTCTCCTTCCTTTTGAGGTTGCTGTTACTGGCAGCCTTGTGACTCTTACAGAGATGGGTTGAAAAGTTATCTTGATAAATACTGATACAGAAAGTTTAGCTGTCTCGCTTTGGAAGGCTGAAGTCTGCTGGGTTCAGCCTAGGAGAGGTTTGAGCATTGAAACTGAGACCACGTATTACTATTTAGTGTTTTTTAAGGATTAGGGATCAGAGCAGCAAATTTGAATTACAAATGGGTTGATCCAGATTGAAGGGGGAAGTACTGGATTGCCCTTTTTTCTTACTTGTTTTTGGCCCAGTCTGACCTCGTTTCTTTCCTAAGACCTTCAGGAAAAGACAGGGCAATGCACATTTACGATGCTGGATGTGTTGTGTGTTTGACCTTTCTGACTCCTGAACAGCAGCTCCTAATCTGCTGCCTGGGGGTATTTGAGAGGAGAGCTGGTATTGATACACAGAGGGTGAAGTCTCTTCTGTCCTGACCGAATGTGCCAGCTAAATGACATTACAAATAACTTGCTTTTGATAGGAGATGTGAATGAACTTCAGTTGCTGCTGTCAGCAGTGCTGGCTAAGTATGTCAGGGAGAAAGTGTCTGTTTTCTCCTTTCCTTCCTGGTTGATCCTTAACCCTTAATTCACAGCACTCTCACCAAAGTGGGAGTCAGTATGGACCCAAAGAAGGAAGCTGAGAAGAAATTGCCCATGAAGTCAGTGGAAAACAAGAACAAATTCTCTCAGGCAAAGCTGTTGGCAGGAGCTGTGAAACACAGAAGGTTAGTTTCACACCTCTATAAAAGCATGAGGAATGGGAACCTAGTTAGCAGTGTAAAGGGAGGCAGGCCAAAACTGCCTCCAGAGAATGAGGTGTGAACCTTAGCCCTAAAGAAAAAAGGGGGGAGGTACAAGAAAAGACCAGCCTTGTTTCCATAGGTTCTCACAAACTGTTGGAGAAACATGAGGCAATTCAAATAGATAAGCATGTGTAAAGCAAGTGGGTAGGCTCTTCATTCTAGACTGCCAGGCTTGGGCAATCCTGCTATGGGTTCCTAGAGGCAATCTGTTTTACAACTCTTTGAAAATATCAGTGTTAACCCCACTCGTGCAATTTGACTCAGACTTGCATATTTTATCAACCTATGTTATCTGTGTTGAAAAATTATTATCTTAGTTATTGCTGGGAGCAGCGTGGGGAGGATGTACATTGTGAGAGAAGAACTTTGTGCAGCAATTTAATCCCAAGGTCATCAGACAAACTTCCCGTGTTCCTCACTGACATGCACTGATGCATCAGCACCCTTTCCCTCCCAGAGGGAACGGCAGTTGGCTGTGTGATCTGTTTGCTATTTTGATCTTAGCCTGCAAACACAGCTGCTGATGTGCTATGGGTTGTGTTAAAATTAGGCATCTGGGACCAGACTTATTTCTCCCGGACGAATCATCTAGTACTTAAAACAAATCTGACATCTAGAAATTCAGGCATTGATTTTGAATCTGTCCCAGAGAATGAGAGATTATTTTAGAAGCTTCAGTTACAGAGTAATGTTCAGCTACCAGTACAGCAGTGCTTGCGTGTCTGTGAAAACTGAAGTTAAGCTCTTCTACACTAAGTCTATGGGGGTTTGGGTAGTTTGGCTTTTTTAGGGGGAGGGGAAAACAAAAACAAAACAACCTAAGTGATAGAAAGCAGCCAACAATGCTTTTTTGTTGTAACTACTATTGCTTAACACAGTGGGATGTAGGGAAGGAGATGGTGTGTGCTTAATGGCACATCTAAAGCCTGCAGATGGCATCTATTTGGAGAGAGCATCTTAGCTGTGACATGTCAGTGCCATCACAGACTTTCTTTCTATTTTTACTGTCTTATTTTCTGTTGCAAACTAGCCCAAACCGGGCATAGCATGAATTCAACATCTGCTCTCAGAGTTTTGTAGTTTGCCTGCGCAGGACTTTTACTAATAAAACCTCCCTGCACAGAGTGACCTTTCACCTGGACTTCGTGTCCTGACAGGGACAGAAAAGAGTTAATACATATACAATACAAATATGCTGGTACTTCATCACTTCAGTTCATCACAGCTGAAGCTGGGAAGCATTTGTTTATATGGATGGCTTAGAGTCAGGAACGTGCAAGAGGATGAAAGAGAAACTGAGCAGTGATAAGGAGGAGCTACAGAAGCTCTGATGAGACAGAAGCCCAAATAATGCTCCCTTCCCCAAGCACTGCTTTGGAACCAAAAGGGTCCCCCTTATACTTTTAGGTCAGACACTGCACATGTCTGAGAAATGCTGAAAAGCTTACTGGGTGTGAGATTTCTAGATGTTTTAGAACAGGGTCTCTGCGTGCCTGAGGGAAAGAAACCCTGGAAGGGGAAGTACACTGACATTGGACCTGCAAGTGTGGTAATTGTCCGCTTGCTACTGTCAACCCTCGTTACGTGGGGTGGTCAAAGCTCATGTAGTCATTCCTGATCTGCTCTAGGGTTTTCCCTCTGCATAGGAGTCCTGCAGTTAGCTCTGGTTACTGGGAAAGAGGGCTGGCTTGGATTCCCAGAGGCGTGTTTCTATTTCCTGGGTGAGCAGAGGGTACATGCAGTGTGGGTGCTGACTCCAGGATCCTGCCATTATTCCCCAGGGAGCCCCAGTTCACAGCAGTTAGCAGTGGTGATGGTGCCAGGGGACCCTGCTGGAATTCACTGTAGTGTTTGAGGCGAAAATGTGACTTTTAACTTCACAGTAATGAAGTGATTGCTTATGAGGAACAAGACGATTTCTTATTTTTTCCACAGTTCAGATGGTGGGAATAGCGTGAAGAGGTTGAAATTAGATACTGATCATGAAGAAAAGAATCAAGGTACGTTCTGGTTTCTGCAGTCGGGAAGCTGTCTGCCTCTCAGCTGAACAGCAACTGACTTAGTGTTAAATCTGATAGAGGATTTGCTTTTCTGCTCCTTCATTATGCCAGGCAGCACAGACTTTGGTTGGCATGTTACCTCCTAAAGCAGTAGAAATGGTAACTATAGGCACTGACAGCCTTTGTAGAAAGTAAGGCTGGAAGGAACCTCTGCTGGTTACTGGTCTGTCCCCTGCATAAACCATTTCTGACAGGCGACTGTCTAAGCTGCTCTTAAATCTCCACAGACAGAGATTGTGCACCCTCCTTAGGCAGTTTATTCTAATGCTGAACTGATTTTACCCTTAAAGTGTTTTACCTGATAAACTCGTAGGAGTCTCCTTAGCTGCATTACAAGCCGAGTGCTTCTCTATCAGCCAGAGGTGTGGAGAACAGATCATTGCCTTCCTCTTCACAGCAATTGGTGTATTTGTACACCTCCACTGTTAACTCCTCATGCTACAAACAGATCTTGTCCGTCCCAAAACCAATTTATTTCAGAAAGTTATGAGCAGCTAGGAAGAAAAATTAAGTTGCATTTCAGTCTTAGCTGTCAGGGCTGCAATTGATTTGCTGTCAAGGTACTCTGACACAAATAGGGTGAGCTGCAGTTGTGTAATGACAACCCAATGCACTTCCTGAATCGCCTTCTGTTCAGTAAACTTTCAGAACACTGGAAAAAAATTAATTAGCTGTGGAAAATGGAAGACATTGACTTAGCAGAGCACTGGAATGAAACTTTTTCCCAACTATGCTGTTATATTAGAAAAAAAAATCAATTACACAAAGCAGAGCTATTTATTCTTATTTGGTGGGTTTGACATTTGACAACCATCAAACTGACAACTTTAGAATAAAAATATGTAATGCCAGAGTAGAGCTGGGCATAACTATGATGAAAAAAAAAAATCTCCTGAGGTAGCAAGTCCTTCCTGTCAGGATAGCTTTAGTGCAGTGTAAAGCTGCCTTACGCTTTAATTAAATCCTGCAATCATCCACTGATGTGGTAATAGCATGCGGCAATTCCTGGGCTGATTAAACAATATATATATATATATATATATATATATATATATATATATATTTTTTTTTTTTCTGCACTCTTGTTTTTGACTGAGGTACCTCTCTTCCAGAAAAACCGTCCTGTGTTCCCCTGGGGAGCAGCTCAGTGGGAGGCTCCACGGTCCACTGTCCCTCAGCAGCAGTCTGCATTGGGATCCTGCCCGGCCTGGGCGCGTACTCGGGCAGCAGCGATTCGGAGTCCAGCTCGGATAGCGAAGGCACTATTAATTCCACTGGAAAGATCGTCTCTTCTGTCTTTCGTAGCAACAGTTTCTTTGATGGCCCATAACAAAATCCCTCCGTGTGTAATGTAGTGCAGAGTATCTTCCAAAGCCCTGATGGATGCTTGATGCATCCTTCTGCCCCAGATATAATATTTCTAGCTAACCTCGCAACTTTAATACATTCAGATACTTCTAAAATAACTCATTGAATTTATTTTTTGTTAAATATTTTTTTTTCTTCCCCAACTTTCCATTTCTGGGGTTCATACTGAGCCTGAGGTAGAAAGGCTGCCACCCTAAACCAGAAGGCACACCTTGAAATGCAATTAAGGTCTGGGAGTAGGGAGGAGAGCGCCTTATCTTTTAAAATTCTTACGGAAGGAAAGAATTCTGATGGTCTAAGAGGTTTATACAAGACTAACAGGCAAAAAAAAATACTCACTTGAAGCACTGAAGTCTTGTAGAAACGGCCATGTGTTCTGTTCTTAAAATGTCATTTTTATTCTGTATTTGAGAAATGGGGGCAGAACAAAAATCAAGCAGATGGTGAAGTGTAGATTGCCATGACACTGTAAAGAAGTTTTCGTGTTACATGATTAAAGACATTCTGAATGCATTTTTTTACTTTGGCTCGTGCCATTCATACTTGTTCCCATTCCATTAAGTAATTTCTGCTCTACTCAGCCAGCCCCTTCCTCAAACTGCTGCTGTACAAGCGAAGTGCAAGCCAGCCTCCTACAAATGAAGAGACAGTGATGCAAAACGCTTGTTCTGAATGGGTTCAGAGAATCTGTCGTTGGCTGTTCTACTCAAAGCCCATTGCTCCTGCATCAGTGCTTGAAAAGTCATTCAGCTCTTCTGCCAGAGCATCCTGAAGTGTGAGTACAAGAGTGGGTGGGATATCCCAGTTCAGTCAAACCTCTGTGCACAATTTGGAGAACTCCATCATCCTTTCCAGTAACAAGGCAGGCAGCTGTTGAAGTTCTGTAGAATTTAAGAAACCTTCTCATGGTTTATAGGTGGTGTGGATGAGGGAGACAGACCTAAGCAAGACGTCGAGTCTGAGAGGCAAGGGTCCTTCCTCTTCATCCCTGCATGCATGTAGCACTAGTGAGAAGTCAGTGGGTTGGAACAGCTGGACTTGAGTGCACAAAGGTGGAAATGTCTTTATGACAGTCTCCCTCGTGGCAGTCCTGCTCTGCTTACTAGACTCAGAAGTGTATGAGCTTCAGTGAATACAACTGTTGTATATATCAAAGGGCAGTTGTCTGCGTGTGACACTAAGCATTGTGGAGGGCAGCAGATGGGATAAAAGCAGTGAAAGCCAAAGGGCTTCATGCCTTATCTCACGTGTTGAACTTTCCCAAAGGAAACAAGGAGAGCTATGCTCATGCTCAAGCTACCCTTAGCCAAATACTCCTGTTTGCAAAACTGTCCCTCAATCAGGAGTGTAAGATAATAATTCCTCGTTTTGGGCAACCTGGCACCTCTTTTGTTTGCTCTAGAATTGCTGTTACCTTTCCTAGCTACTATAATTATGGTACTTCTATGTGGAAAATACCTAGATCTTTTGATGCCTCTGACTTTCATCACACTTAACAACAGAGTGAAATGGAAGCGGTGCACTGAAAAAAGCCTGTTCAAAGTTGCATGTGCAAGAGCCTTGTGTAGCTGGAGTGAGAGGGGAGGTGTCTGTGCCTGGTGTTAAGCTAGACAGATAATGGCTCTAGAAAGTCAGAACAGCCTGCCCTGGCTGAGCATACTGGGGCCATTTTCATAAATGCTTTTTTTTTGTACAGCTGCTCTCCGAGCTGTTAGATTCAGGTGGAAATATGGAGTGGGATTTGGCAGCCAGTTGTATGCAGATGTGGTGGTCCACAGGGACTGCAGGCGTGAGCAGGAAAGGGGTGCTGGCGATCATGCTGGACCCTACATGACCAAGAGGGGACATAATTCAGTAAAAGCCGGCATGAGAGAACCCTTTTTCCTCTTGTTCCTAGAAGAGCAGGAATGCAGCACTTGGGGAACACCAACCTTTGAGCCTGGCTTGCCTCCAGCAAGCTGTTCTTGTGGCCTGGCCCATCTGGGCAAACTGCAGTCCAAGTGAGACAGTGAGTCCATCGGGCCCATTCACCTTCTGACAGTTGGAAGTTGTTTGTGTTATAATACCTAAGTGCACTCTGAGATAGCTGGTGCTTGAAGCGTGCAAGAGACAGATAGCACAGAGACAAACTGGAAGTAGCAGCTGTGGCAGTAACCCTGCCCTGGGGAAGGAATCCAGTAGCTTCATTATTTCATGGGGGACTTACTTAAGATACATTTTAAGGATTTTTCTTCTCTTAGGCATGACCGTGTAGTGTGTGCTTCATCTCTTCTCCAGGGACAGCTTCATAAACTGCTTGTTGTCTGTGTTCGTTGTTAAATGCTTCAGAGAGGTGTTAAAAAAATGACAAACCCCCACAAACACGCTACTAGCAGAGGAGCTTACTAGCTAGTGCAGCTGTATACGAGGTTTTCTTACGAAAATATTTTTCCAGGGTTACAGACTTTGATGTGGAAGCTGAGTGTTTCAGAGCCTGCATGGCCGGCAGCTGAGCTGTGTACAGTGTTATTTTTAAATAAGTCACCATTCAAATGCTGCTTCCCCATTTGGAAGAGGGTTGATGTCATTTTTTTTTTTCTCCTTCTAGAGCTTTGCAAAGCAAATATTTCACCAGGCAGAACGCCCCTCCCCTCAAGGCTGAGGCTGGCATGGGACCTCATGCTCACACACACACGGATTGGCTTCAGTCTTCACTCAGTTGGAGGTGGAAGGGGTTTAGGGAGAATGGAAGTCATCGACTTGAGTCCGAAATAAGGTTGAATCACTGGCCATGCCTGCACTATATTCAGCTTTTTACCTGTCAACTTCAAAGGGCTCTAATTAACAGCAGAACAAAGCGACAGTTAGCACTGAAGATGGCACAAGGCTTTCGGTAGCTCAAAGGAACTGCTTGGAGCAGGATTTCTCTCTTTGTGCACTACCACAACCCATCTTCTGTGCAGCAGGGTGAGCCTCTGACCTGGCAGACCTCCCATACCCCATTGCAGTTTGCAGGGTCACTGCAGTTTCTCTAGGCACACCTTGGCTCAGGCACTGAGTGCTGACAGGGAGGCGGGGGGGACTCTGCCCCCCGGGACATTGCAGGTCACCTCCACCCTTGGTGAATCAATCCAGGTGCAGCTGGGTCCCACATTGTTAATGACATGGGGGTGATCCTGGGGCACAGTGAGTGAAAACATTGAGTGTGGGGTGAGTGGTGCTGCTGGGTCATTACCTGTGCTGAGGTGCAGGAGCAGCCCCATCGCTTACTGCTGCATCACTGGGGCTGTGAAAGCTCCTGGAGGAACAGCCCTGTTTGCCATCGGTGTGCCCATCAGGTTTTTTGCTTTTTTTTTTTTTTTTTTGGCTCCCAGGAGAGTTTGTGGCTTTTGAGAGAACTGTGGCTGAAAAAAAAAAAAAAAAAAAAAAAAGAATTACAGCTGGCCTTAAACCACGGGTAGTGAGGAAGGACCATCACCTGTGAGGCTGCAAACCACACCATGCTGCTCACCTGACAGTGCTGCCAATATCCTGGTCGCAACCAATGAGGGCTGTGGGACCAGGATCTACCAAGTACCCGAATCGCTGGCCTCTGGACCTTGGAAGGTGCTCCCAGACCAGTCCAGATGGGAGACACTTTTTTAAATGTCCAAGTTTCTTTATTAACCTGAGTATAACAAATATAACATGTACACAGTATAAAAATGAACATAGAGCATGACAGAGGTACAGGTACAGCAAAGATACATGACCTATACAATGACCAGTTCATTGAATGATAATAATAATAATATATTAAGCATTTCATTGCTTGGAAAAAGCAAGTTTTGATTGTAAAAATCGTATCCTGTTCCACTAAAATTATACAAAGTACATTCAATACTGAAAAGTGACTCAACAGAGCAGGACCAGGGCACGGCTGGCCTCTTGGTGTTACCTCAGGCTGGGACTGTACAAAATGAATCCAGATGCTTCTCTGGGATGAGTTTTAAGAACTTAACAATTAAATTAAAAAGTACAAAACCGTGTGTTTCAGGGAGGGTATTCTTCATTTAAAAGCATGTGGCACATGCGCTCTCGGTGGCACCAACAGACTTCAGCGACATGCAGATGGCGCCGCCGGGCACGGCGCTACGCAGGCTCCGAGTTGATGGGGGGCAGATTTTGGTGCTTGAAGTACTGCACAACTTGCTGGGGCAGCTCTGCCAGCACAGCTTTGGCCAGTGTTTCCTTGGGGGCCTGCAGGCAAAAAGAAAAAAAGAAACACCAACATAAGATGGCTACGGGGACTGGGCAAAGGCTTGCCAAGCTCTGCCATGCAGGAGGCTTAATACCCCTTGAAGCTCTGTGACTGTCAGCACTTTGTACACCTGGGAGTATTCTGTGTGCTACGTCTTCCTCCCAGGAGATAATTCTGGCTGCTGCCCCTGCGTGTCTTGCAGCGCTGATTCAGGCAGTTAGTGGCAGTGCGTCTCCATGGGATGTGGGGTTTAGAGCTAGGGCAAAGCAGGCAGCTTGGGAGATGGCAGAGCCCAGTGGGAGCGTGCCAAGTGCTCACCCTTTTGCCTCCGGCTGCCCCTTGAATGGCTCCCAAACCTTTCAGCATCTGCTGGGGTTGCCTCACTTCAAAAGGTGAGAACCACAGAACAGTTCAGCTTGGAAGGGACCCTTGAAGATCACCCTGTCCACCCCCCCACCATGGGACATCTCTCACTACCTCAGGCTGACCAAAGACACCCCCCGAAATGTGAGACCAGGCTTCTGCCCCCATCCCCTCATCTGCACAGGGCTCCCACCGCCTCCTGCCAGCAGCACACCGCGGTGGGGACGGCACAGGGCAGGGGCACGGACTCACATTGCGGAAATCCCGGAATGGCACGAACTGGACGATGTCGCGCACGGCCTCCTCGCCCGTGTGGGAGCGCAGCACCCGGCTGTCCCCGTCCAGGAACTCCATGGCAGCAAAGTCGGCGTTGCCCACCCCGACGATGATGATGGACATGGGCAGCTTGGAAGCCTGCACCACGGCGTGGCGCGTCTCGTCCATGTCGCTGATGACCCCGTCCGTGATGATGAGGAGGATGAAGTATTGCTGCGGAGAGGGGAGCAGAGGGGCAGAGCTCAGCGGGGTTGCAGGCAGCCCGCGTCGGGGGAACGCATCGACACGAGGGAATTGGGAGCACTCGCTGCGGGTGTCGCCCCCTTCTAGCAGCACCCAGAAATCTCAGGTGATCCCATTCCCTCCAGATTTTGAAAGACAAAAGCCACACAACGAAGCACCCCTCCCATACAAAGACGTGTTGTGGCACTGCCTGCGAGTGCTTCGCCACTGGGAGGTGGCCGCAGCAAGGACCTGGCGTGGAGGAGGGAGAGCTCCCTGCAGCGCCTGCTGGTGCAGACCACTGAATCTCACCTAATGTGATCTAAGTATCCATAATCTAATTGAACCTCCTGCTGGAGGTCTCACTGACTCATTTACTCTACTTAGCGATGGAAAAAGCTCCAACTTTTGCAGAGCTTCAGTGTCACAAGTCCTGACACAAGTCCGATGCAGTCTCTTCCTCCTCACTCAGCCCATGCCCAGCTTGTTGCTGTGCCCTGCAGAGCTGAGGGAGCGGACGGACGGACGGACAGTCCTGCTGGACACAGCACAGCAAATCTGCAGCACGCGGACCCCTGAGAAGGCTCCTCCATCTCCTCCCCCTCAGGGGAAAGTAATGGTTCAATTTTGGCACATTACACATCTTGCGTGTGGTGGAGAAATGAGGAAAAACAAGCACTTAGGAGCATTAAAGCTCTTTGTTCCTCTCCTCATTCTTTCCATTTCCTCTGAAAACCACCAGTGACGACGTCCTAGAAAAGCAGAAGAAACACAGTCCAAAGCCCATTTTCTTGTTTTTTTCTCCAGCCCACATCTTGTCTCCCGAAATTTTCCCTAAGTGCTTTCTTCCCTCAACGCTCTCGTGTGCTAAAGCAAGCACGATGCTCCAAGCACAAATGAGGGTGGGTTTGTGGCATTGCTTCTGATTTGTGTGTGCCACAGCAGCAGGACCAGCTCCCGGCCCCCAGCATCACAGGCTGGGGGTGCCAGCTGGACACTGGACATGTCCTGGGAAGCAGGGATCTGAAACAGGGCAAAAATTCAGCTGGGGGAAAAATGAAATGTTTTCTAGGGGAAGATTTATACAGGAATGAAGTATCTGGATTCCAGAACTAGCATCAACGAATTTTTTTGGTATTAAATGCCAGCATTTTCTCATACTCCTGGCCAGCACTGGTCGCCACTGGAAGCAAGACAAGCAGCTGGGCCTGACCCTGTTTGTGAACCTGAATGGGAGAAAGTAAAATTTAAAAGACAGCCGCTGATAATGGGCAAAAATCCAGCTTATTCCATCCTTCCTCCTCCTGCTTTTTTGTCTGAGTAAATCAGTGCAAATTTGGCCTCTGAGCATGGTCAAAGAATAAAACAAGAAAGCTCTCTCTCTGATTCTTTTTTTGTGTGTGTGTGTTTGTGAAATCCATAACAGGATCAGAGAAAAGCACACTAGAAAGTATGCAGGAAAAGAGGGAACAGAGCTCACCAAATGTTTCTCACTGCATATTTCAGAGGCCAAGGAGATGATGCTGAGGATCAACTTAAAAGCCCGGAGGTTCTGCAGCAGAGCGAGCTGGCTGGGGAGCATCTTCACAAGCAAGGCCCCAGCAGGCACTGTGCTAGAGCATCGTCTGGATGCACTCCAGATGAATTATGGCAATATCAGAATAACCCGCTAGGGAGCAGAAAATCAGCCTGTCCAGAAAGACCACATTAGGTGAGAGCAGGAGGACAAAGCGTGCAGATCCAGGTGAGGGCCCACTGTGCCTCCTGCCTGGCCACCACGCAGAAGACAACCTCGTGGTGGCTCACCAGCCCACAGGAGGTCTTTGCGGGGCTGCTGTCCCCATTGTCCCTGCTTGGTGTCCCCATGCCATGGGGCTGCTGCTGGCACCACCGAGGGCGGTGCTGCTGCACACAGCTGAGACCAGCTGGATGAGGAGAAGGCCCCCGGGGGAGCAAGGTCCCTGATCAATCACGCTTTGTGCTTCCAAAAAAGAGCCGTCTCCAGCCTCTGACGGAGCTGTTACTTTGGTGCACATTATTTAAAATCTCCCTTGATTAAACTATTAGTGCCAGCAGAGGGGTGCAATTTGCATATGATTAGTGCCTCGGCTCGCTGCGAGGCCTGTGGGCTTCTCCCTCCCCCACTGACACAAGCAGAGAAAATGAACGCTGAGGAGCCACCTGGATGTGTACTGAATTCAACCCAATTTGGACCTTCCCACCGCAAGTGCTGGGCATGGACGTGGGGACTGGGAGCCCACGGCCTTCCCGGGAGGAGGTCTCAAAGGGGGGCAGATGGAAAAGGAGGTGTTAGGATGAGGGAGGGGGCGGTGGGCAGCAACAGGACCCCCTCGAAACAGCAGCAGCAGGAAGTGGCTTCCTTTAATGAAGAAAGCAAACAAAGAAAAGAGACAATAGGGTAGCAATGCCTTGTGTCTGGAGCTGGGAAGAGCAACAGCACAGAAGGCAAGGCAGAAGAATGAGCCCTCTTGGAGAGGCTGCGTTCAGGAAAGCTTTCAACCCCAGCCAGCTCTGTCTGCACACAGGACGATGCCCCAGCTGAGCTGGCTCTGAGCGAGACCCGGCTCCCCATGCCCTCAGGAAGGATCCTCAGCCACCAGCAGCAGGCCAGAGCCCCCAGCAGGAGGTCTCCAAACCACAACCCCGCTGCAGCCTCTGCCTCCTAACGCCGCGCTGCTGCCGCCTCGCAGCCTGGTAGGAGGGGGCCCCTGTGCTAACGAGCATATTTTTGACATATGGATGCAAGCAGTCTGCTGGGCTAATTAACTGCAACTTCAAGGCCCGACGAGCGGCTGGAGTGGCCGCGCGGGAACCCCAGCCCTGGCTCGGAGCCCACGGTTTTTCCAACTGCTGTGAAAAGCAGCGATAAAAGCGAGCCACCCAACGTCATCCGAGTGGGAAAAGCACAAAGGTCTCCTCCCAGGACAAGGCTGGGATTTGGCCGCAGGAGAAAGATAACGCCCTGTGGCATGGCACGGCTCGGGCAAGCCGTCTGTGGGGGTTTTCCCAGAGAGGAAACCCTGGGGCTGGTGCTCTCCTTGGTTTGCCAGCCTGGGTGTGCACTACCAGATCTCCCCAGATCTCCTCACAGAGCAGGGGGAGGTGTTTTATCCAAGAGGATCTTCCTCCAGCCGTTTGCTCGTGTTGAAGCAACGTAAGCCAAAGGTTTGAAGACTCTCTGAACCTCAGCCCTGTTGCTCTCGTTTCCCGTCTGCACTACATCAGCACCACCCACCACCAACCTAATCCCCTCGTGGTCCCCATGACAGTCCTGTCAGTGCCACACCACACAAAAGCCCAATTTTAGAACCTGCTCCAAGGTCCCAGCCTTGCCACTTCTCACACGGGAGCTGCTCCATGCCTCTGAATGTTCTGGCCACCTCTCTTGCTACCATTTCCAGGGCTCCCAGATCCTTTCTGAGATAAGGGGACCAACATTTCACACTGAGCTCAGGACATTTGTATCAATCCGAGGGCTGCCCACCTCATGGCATTTCCCTCCCTTGTCTCAATTCTCTCCCCAGTAATTTCTGATTTTCTACAGCTGCAGTTCTGTTGACTGTTAAAGGCTTTTTGCATTGTTTTTTTTTCCTAAGAAGCATCTGCAACAACTCGACATTCTCTGTCTGAAGTGACAACAGCCAGCTGAGAGCCCACGGCTGGGCTTCACAGACAGGGTTAGTTTTAACTTTCCTTCAAGTCCTTTCCATTCACCAGCATGGGGCAAAGAAACAGCAGATGCATGTGAGCCACGAGGGGTGGGGAGCTCTTCCCACAATTGTTCGCAGGCAGCTTTCATCCCGGCTCCCCTAAATAGTCTGGTCTCGCAAGCCAGCTTTGTCTGCCGAACTTGTCATGTCGCTGGGGAAGGAAGATCAGCTGTGACACCACAGCAGCCAGGAGATGCTCAGGCAGACACAACCCGCCACCCTCCTGGCTGTTCCTCCCACCTGGCAACACGTTGGAGTTGTTAAACCCAAGCAAGGCACTTTCTCCTACAAATTGCCAGGGCTGAGCCTGGCTCTGCACCACCTCTCCCACAGCCTTGTGGCTTTCCTGCAGCCTCAACTCTCCTGATGTGAAAGCAGGGAACAGGAACACAGCAAGGGGTCAGCCACCCCGCAGTCCCAAAGGCAAGCAGCAGAACAGCAGAGAGCACAGAGCAGTGCTGCTGGCCGTGGGGTCTGGGTGGGTTAAATCCTCTGCTGGGTCCTCTCCACCTGGCATTTCAGCCACCTCGCACCGCTCGGGACACCAAACCCAAGGACTGGCTTGGAAATGCCATCCCAAGGCAGCCACGCAACGCAGCAGCATGAGAAAAGACGGATTTATGGACTTACAGATGCAGCCTCCTGCTGGGTTGCCTGAGCTGCAAACCGGGCCACGTGGTTGACGATGGGGGAGAAGTTGGTGGGTCCGTAGAAGCGGATGTGCGGCAGGCAGGCCGAGTATGCTTGGACAATGCCCTCCACGCCTGCAGGGAAAACAGAGAAGCCAGACGTCACAACACGCAACAGTCCAGGCCAGCCACAAGCCCAATACCACACTCCAGGCATGCCAGGCTAGTAGGACCGTGGGGGCTGAAATTAGAAATATTTTTTCCCCAAAACTCATCCAGGTCATCAAGTTTCATCTCTCTCTCCTCAAATGTTCTAAAAGCAGAGCTTTGCTCCTCAGTAGCAGATCCTCAGACCTTCTCTTATAAGAGAGGCCTTGTTTCTGCAAAAAAAAATCAAAATCAGGCAAAAAGGAGGAGCAAAAAGCAACTTGGGGTCTCTGAGCGTAACCAAAAGCAGGCAGACACAGGGCAGAGGAGGCAGTGCAGAAGCCGAAATGCCCCAGAACCACCCTCAGAGCACCCAAGCTGTGTTTGGAAAGCACCACTCAGACCTGCAAGTCATCAGAGGCTCTTCTGCTGTCCTACCTGGAGGTCGTGACACGGCACCAGCCCTTTTTCAGGTGCTGTGCTATGACACCAGACCAAGTGCTGATGCATGATTTACACATTGTTCCCCCAGCCTTTCAGCCCTGACTCCACAACTGCCTGCATGCTAGCAGGTTGCCTGCCCACCGTGTGGGCAGCTGGGTGGTGTCTGGCCACATCGCTCCTCCCTTCCTGGCCTCAGTTTCCCCAGAAAATAATCTCCTGAAAAGGTGCATCTGTGTGTAACTAAAAAAATGAGCAATTCTGCGATTAATCAGCTGATAATCAATTATTTGGGAAGGAATCGTCATTGACAGAGCTGCATGACTGTGGCCTCTGTACCCGGTAATAAATCAGGTCAAACAGAAAGCCTCACAGCTACTGGAGAGCGATTTAATGAAGCAAATACAGCAGATAAGCAGCTGCTCATAACAAGCCTTCATAACCCAGTGACTAGTGAATGAGTCTGGAAGCTGACTGAGCTCCAGTTTTGCTGGGGTGAAGCAGAGGTCAGCCCGGACAGCTTTCGCAGTTCATGGTAGCCCTTGCCATTTATGATCTGAGCAACAATTTAACAATGACTACGATCAGCTCGCAGTTGCTAAATGAGATACAGAAGCGTTAAGTCCGAATTCCCCATTTGCTAAACAGCCCTTGTGTTTCTCACGGGCTTTGCTGTAGGAGCAGACGGCTGGTAGGACACATCAGACAGCAGAACGAAGGCGTATTTTTACGCTGTCTGAATCCAGTTGCATTTTACCCTGGGACCTCCTACACACCCCCAAATTTTCTCTGCTTTCTGTTGAGTGCACCCTTATTACTTGCTCTGCTTCACCGTTAAAGGCTGTCTCTGAACAGACCTCGAAAAACTGAGACACGTTACCAGAGAAATGCAGAGGAAAGGCAGAAGACGCTGAAGGCACATAAAGATGCTCACCTGAACAGAACGGGTTGGTGGGATTGAAGTTAATGGCAAACTCGTGGGATACCTGTGGAGAAGAAAAGACCTGAATTAACGCAGTGATGAGCGCAGAACAGGATGCTCTCTGCCAGTTTAGCCAACGCAGCAGTCACACAGGTGCTGCAGATGTGGTGGTTCATCCTGAGGGGCCAGCAGTGCTTCCCAGCCCTTTGCAACACAACCAGGAGCAGAGCAGATGAACGTGGTCAGGATTGAGCAGTATCTGAGCACGGACTGGTTCCTGTGAGCCTCCACACCCCATCGTGGATCCACCTCAAATTATCACATCAGTTCCTTTCCAGCTGTGACAGCAGGTTTCTCCGCTTGGCTTCCCCGCTGGCTGCTCACTGTTCACGAGGAAAAATGACTTCATCCTATTGCATGTTATAAAATCTCAATTAACATCACAGGCAACCCCAGTTTTGGCAGCGACCTGGCTCTCCACCTCCTGGCAAGTGACACGGCAGAGTGGGAGGGAGGACCTTTTGCTCTGCACTGAAGGAAGAGCCCTACAAACTGCTCCTTTGGCCTCCGAATGCAGGATTGGCACCTTGCAGGTGCTGCCAGCGCCCTGTCCCTCACCTTGTGCAGGTGCCAGCCCTCCTAGCAGAACCTCCTGCCTCTTTCCCTGTGCCCACCCCAGCACTCAGGCAGCCACAGAGCAAGCTGGCTTGAAGACCTGAGCTGGCACGTCAGCTGCAGTGACAAGGCCAGCAGATGCCCAGCTTCATGACCTGGGTCATCATGGGTGAAAGGCAGCACGGGAGAGGTGACAGGAACACACGGGAGAGGTGACAGGAACACAGCAAGGCCCAGCACAGACTGGGTTGGTTTTCATCAACCATGAAACCATCCTTTGTCCAATGCAGGTGCGAGAGCCTCCAGGTTTTCCATCACCTCCTCCCAAGCTGAGGGAGATGCTCTTAGGAGGATGTCCTGCAGGACACTGGTGACAGCAGATAGCCCTGCACTCCTTGGCTTGGTGCATCAGCCCAGCCAGAGAAACCAAACAGCAGCACTGACTGGGAATCATGGAGCCCTCATGGAAAGAGCCTGCAGACAGAAACCACAAAAAAAATAGGGAATGGTCACTCTGAACCCATCGCTGCCACCAAAGATAAGCGTGGTTCAGTGACTGAGGTGCAAAAGAGGCTCAGGACTCCTCAGCTCCAGCATAAACCTTGCTGGGGTTGGTGTGGGTCAGCTGTTTGCTTGGGGAAGAATCATCAGATCAGGGGGTTTAGGCACTCCTCACGCTGCTACCTGCATTTCAGGCACGTTAAGGAGTGAACAGACTCTCAGCAGCACCGAGGACACAGCTCCTTCTTTCAGCACCTCTGGACATTGAAGGCATGATTTGGGATTTCAGCCTGCTGGCTCAAGGACTCCCAGACAAAAAGCTCTCACTCTGTTCGTGCTGGAGTTACAAAACAAGGATTATTTTCTTCCTCTCGCAAGGGTGGTGGTTTGTTGAGGTTCTCAGCCAGGGGATTGCTTCAGGACATGCGTACTCATACCGCTGGCAGAATGAATGTCCTCTACAGCACCGTGTGAAGCCGAAGTCCTCCCGAGACTGGAAAGCAGCACACATCTGATTCAGACTTTCCAATTATACTGGGCATTGTGTTGAAAGCAGCAGAAACTATTTTTGCAAGGCACCACGGGGTGGGAAACAACAAACAAACAAAAGTAGGTCAGACTAAAACTCTTCTGCGCTGCAAAGCTGGTGAGCTGCCGTACCAGCCGATGTTAACAGCCTGCTTGGGTATCTCCATGCCTGTTGAGCAGAACCAGCAACGCTCCCATTCATGCCAATAAGTAACTCGAGTGCTGGAGACATGTTCTCAAATGCATGACTTGTTTTTCACACACCATTTCTGGTGGAAGCCTTAATTTTGGGCAATATGTCCTACTTCAGATTTGTGGATTTTCAGTTATAAAGGGCCCACTATATTTTTTTTTTAGAAGACGTTCAAAATTCTGTCATATAGGTATTTATAGACCAGGTAAGCAAAAAATATTTCCATGTTTTGCAACTGCAAGAGAGGGTTTTCTCTTTCTTTTAAGCACCAGCAAAATGGTTTGGAGCTGCTTTCCTCACTTTTTGCTGCATTATCTACAGAGCAGACTCCCTGCACGGCAGAAATGTTTCCAAACCTCCTCTGGAGTTTTTACAGATTATATATATCTCTGCTAGAAAATTCAACAAGACGGCTTGAAAACAACAACCCCCCCCCACCCAAAAAACTCATTCCCTATTCAGCTCAATACTTCGTAGGCTAGTTCCTGCGGATCACAATTAAACACATCCAGGTCACCAACAACAGGGGGACCTTTCCCAGCAGGAAGAAACTCTTTGCAGCAGCTCCAAAGGGTGAGACGTGCACCTGCAGCCCAGCTGTGCCCTCTTCTGCTCCATCTTTTCTCACCAGGAACCGCGGATGTGCCCAAGCCCAGGCGGGAGGAGAACAGGGCAGCCGGTGGGGCTCTGATTTTAAGCATCAGCCCCTCCAGGGCCTCCTTGCCTTTGCCTCATCCCACAGCAACCAAAACCCATCTGCTTCCTTCTCCTGCTTCCTACTGGGAAATTGCTCGAGGCTCTTTACAGAGCTGTTACATTGCAAGATGTTCTTTGACATTTCCAACGAGACTTTTGTGTGCAAAATATCTCACTCCGACCGGTTCTTTGAAAGCATTTGGCAGTGCCATGGCAACAAGAGCGCAACGGGAACAAAGCGCGATTTATACGACTCTTATCTCTAATGATCTTCCCCATTTTTACCCTCGCCTGTTGTGTACAGCGCCCGGCGGTCAGCACGGCCGAGTTTCACCCGCTGCCAGGACAAGGTGCTGCGACCCCGGGGGATCAGCTGCAGAGCTCCCACCGAGTGCTTGCCGAACACCAATCTTGTGTTTCAACAAGAGCAGCAATTTGGGCTTCGATGGTACCCCATGAGCCTCATCTGCCAAAATCCCCAAATGTGTGAGTTTAGCCCTGGGACACGCGCCCCAGACAAGGCAGTGGGGACGGAACAGAGCCAAGAGGGGAGGCACGTGGGGCCCAGAGGCTGAACGAGCCAGGGACTGGAGGGATGGGCACTGGGGAGGCCGTCCCCAACACAAGGCAGGTAAATGTTGTCCCCGAGCCAGGCTGCTGGGGCGGCTGTGCCTGGCCCCGGTGCCAACAGCCTCCACTGCAAACGTGAGATGGGTTCCTGATGGGACAGACAATTTCCAGGCTCACGGGCTCACAGGCAGTAAAACCAGGAGTACCTGTGGGGCACAGGCCTGCTCTCCCTGCCTTGCTCAGGGTCCTTCCTCCTGCCTTACAGCTTCACCTAATGCCCCAGGCCCTGCTCATGCCCAGGGCTGCAGCCCAGCAGCGCAGTTTCCACCCAGCAGGACACTCGGTGGGATGACCGACCCATTCTCCCCCACACTGCAGCCTAGGTTGCCAGGCTCCTTCCAGTCCGGCTGCATTTTCCATTTCCATTTCTCCCCACAAACAATAAATCCCCAGTTGACAGCTGACAACTGTTGTTCCTTGGAAGCTGCTCACCAAGATTTTCCCGCAGAAACTGGTGAAATGACAGACCAGAGGCATTTCACGGCCAAGGGGGATGAATCAGCTCCAGTTTGTGCAGGGAAGGATGGCCTCTCGTGAGTGGCAACCAGCAACAGCTCCCGCTTGAGTTGCAGGGCTTTGGGCTGCTGGGAGATCCGAGAGCCTGGGTTGAGATGGTGAAAACACAAGAGCTGCTGGGATCTGCCCTGCGGTCACAGCCAGCCGAGGGTGCAAAAAAAGGTGGTGGTTGGGTGGGAGCCACCGTGCTGGTGGCTGTGATGAGCGGTGCTAGACTGGTGCTGTGGGGCCTCTGAATGGATTAAAAATGACCCCCACAATGGTCCTTCTCTCTGGGGAAGATGTGGGATGCAGGAGATGTTGAGAATGCCTGAGGGGGAAAACATCCCCAGCCCCAACAGCCGGCAGCGCAGAGCTCCCCTGCCCAGCTGCTTGTGATGTACGTGCCCTGCTCTGCTCAGCCCGGAGCAGTGCTCCCCTCCTGCTGCAAAGGAGACAAAAAAAAAAGGCTCTTGGATCAACCCCAGCACTGCACCACGAGCTGGGGACTTCTCAGCAACAAGCAGAAGTAACATGCACCAAGAGCAGTCAAGAGACCCAGCTGGTAGGGGGACACTGCTGTGTCCCAGAGCAGCTTTTCAGCTGTGTTATGGGAAAACCAAGGCCGTACATCACACCTGGGGACAGCTGGAGCAGCCCAAAGCCACCCCTCCATGTGCCCCACTGCACCCAGCACCCCATGAAATACCAGGGCTCTGCAGTGCGAAGAACTCTGCAGACACAAAGGAGAGGATGAGTGGGCTCAGGGGCTGAAGACAGGTGTTGGGAAAGTGTCAGAGGAAAGGAACTCCCCACAGAGGGGGTCAGCGGTGGCTCTGGGCACCTCCTGCCAGCAAAATGATCAACAGCTGACTGCCCGTCAGTGCCAGGGAGCTGCTGCCTTAGCTCCAGCCTGGCTGCCTGTGCTCCATCCCTGCCTCACTGCCCACCTGCGCTGCCACATCTCTCCCTGCGAGCCTGAGTGCACCCGGTGCCCTGCTGCTGCTCCGGCTCTGCTCCTGCCCTCAGGACAAACATGTTTCAAACACGTGGATTGCTGTTGCACGTTACCTTCCAGTCCGGTGGGAGCTGGGCACCGAATCCCAGAGCAGGAAACATTTTGTCTCTGAAAAGAGAAGAAGAAAACATACTGGCGGACACGTGCACAAAGGATGCTCGCGCGGCTTTTGCTGAAGGCACGCTCCTCTGCAAACCAACAGCCTCCCCATCCCGCCAGCTCCAGTGAAAGCACCCACTGTGCAGCCAACTCTGGAGGCTAAAAATGTGGCTGGGACAAAGCAGCAGCCAGCAGCAAATGTCAGCGAGCTGGGGACATCTGCCTTTGTGCTAACACAGCGGGTGAGTGGTCACCAGCCGCACCGAGCGGAGGATGCGCCGCGGCTGCTTGAACATCCTCATGCTCGACAGTGGTGATGGGGAGAGAGGAGAAACTGTCCTTACATGCTCTCCTCCTCACAGCGTCTGCATCTCGATGCGTGAGGCAATTTTCTCCTCAGGAGCTTTTCAAAAGCAAGGCCATATTTACGCCTGCTTTGGGGGTGGGAAGTCAAGCCATGGAAGCAGGTGAAAAGCGTCCCAGCACCCCTTTGGGGAACCAGGGAAATGTATGGAAAACAAGAGGGGAGCCCAAAGGGCACAGTGCTTACGAGTCGTAGTCCTGGATGATCTGCCCGACAGCCCAGATAGCTGACAGGTATTCGTTTGTTCCCATGGGGTTGATATAGTGCAAAGAGGAGGGGTCTCGCGGGTTCCCGTTGGAGGCTGTGAAGTCGATCCCAACCTGAGGTGCGAGAGAAGCACAGAGCCAGCCTCTGTTACTGGTCACCACTACACACCCAGCTACTGATTCTCTATTGCAAATGGACTGCGTGAGGTTCAGACACAGCCCCATCACGACCCAAACCTCAAACTTCAGAAAGTTTAACAAAATTCAGCTCTTCCCTAAAAGAAATACCCAGGTAGACAAAGCGATCCACTGTGATACCCGATCTTTTCACCATCGAGCATCCCAGGCAAGGTGTCCCAGAGCAGCTCCTGCTCCCGGAGCAAGCCTCCACCATTTCTGGGGCTCATGCCTGGGACTGTCATTGCCCATCTCCTGGGCACTAAGCTCGGGGAACAAGTAGCCCCATGGACACCAAAGTGGCCAGGGCTGCCTGGGATTTGTTGGATCTCAAAGCAACCCTGAGGGGGACTTTCCCTGCAGCTGCTGTACATGGTGCTTCCCCTGGGTGCAATGCAGGCTGAGATGCTGCTTTGTCAGCAAAGCACTTGTATTTCTCCCTCCTCCATGCTATTTAAAGACACATGTAGGAATGCGTATCCGAGATCTCGGACCCAGTTAAATCTGGTCAAACGCGGTGAGGTAACGAGCCACCAGATTTGAAATGACTCGGAGGGAAGAGCGAGGAAGAGACAAGCAGAAGGTGTGACTGTGTTTGCCTTGTTTGCAGAGCAAACAGGAAAAAAAAAATAAAAATAACCCTGGTGGCTAAATTGAGCTCAGGGGATTTGCACTGGATTTTGCTCCGTATCTGGAACGAGAGAGGGAAGACTCAGCTCCTGGGTTTGCAGCCGCGGACGGCTGGGTCCAAGCCAGGGGTGGGGAAGATGAGACATCTCCTTCGGTACTGGGGCAGCTGCTGCTCTGCTTGTGCTGCTGGGAAGCGCAGGGGCTGGGAATGGTCCCAGCAGCCACTGCCCTCCCTGTGCTCGTCCCAGCAGGATGGAGGCAGAGGAACACGCAAAAAGCCTGGTAAAACCTAACTTCTTCAGCAGGCACGTCAGAGTCACAGCTCACTGCCCTAACACCTGCCCTGGTGCAGCTGGAGGAATGAAAAGTGCTGCTTTCAATAAAACAGAGAGCAAGAGGGGAAACTGAGGCACTTCCTGACACCAGCTGCCTTCCCAAACGGCAAGGGTGCCTGCAGCAGCTCTGTCCCTGGTGTACCAGGACCTCACTGCACACATTGCTCAACACGTCAAAACCCACCCAGCAGAGCAAAGATCCAACCAGATGCCTTGGGAAGGGGAGAAACCCAGTGCCCCCGTTACCAGCAGATCTTTAAACAGGGAGGGGCAATTTCAGCATTCAGACTAATTTACGCAAGAGCTCTGTGCTACCAATAAACTTAATGATTTTCCCTTTCTATTCAGTCTTCAGCACGGAGACCTCAGTTCACAGCAGCAGAATGGCACATAAAGAGCTCTCACACTTGTTCCTGTTTCTATGGCAACTCTTCCTCCTCCTCCTCCTCTCCCCACCATGTTTTGAGACAAGACAACAAAATAAAAATTGAAATTACTGTGCGTGCCCAGAGCACTCTGGATATTGAATCAGGAAAGTTTTCAGAAATTAGAAAGCTAGTGGGGGGAAAAAAAAAAACAAAAAAAAAAACAGCACTTTTGTTTTGTGGTGGTTTCACTTGGGGTTGTAACGTCCTCATTTAATTACTCCTGACAAACCATTGTGGTTCCAGATCAAGTGAGGGTGGGATTCCAAAAAAAAAATAAAGACACAGTGTCTCGCTAACAGCCCAAAGCCTCTGAGCAGGGTTCAAAATACGGAGACCTCAAAAGGATCACTCAAAGGATCATCTGGATGCTAGTTAAAACCAGTAATGGGGAAATACGTTGGTACAACTTGGTGAGGACTTTGTGGGACTCTGATCGTCAGCAATATTCCTGAGCACCAGCAGGCCGTGATGCACCTTGAGCATCGTGGTACCCCAAAGCCACGTGGCTTAACAGCAAAACGAGGCAGCTCCTCCTTGCTGTGAAACCACACCCAGCCAAGGCAGCAGGATTCGGCTCTGTGGTTCGCCTGGCTCAAGGGCAGCTTCCTGTGCACGTTATTTCACGCCTGCCTTGGCAGAGCCTCCTGCAGCACCTCCCTTCACAGTTTTGACCATGACCTATTTGTTACCACCACTGGAAAAAGAGCAGCAGAAGTCCTTACAGTGAACATCAGCTGGCAGCCTCCCAGGATATAGTCTAGGAAGGAGAAATCTCTGGTTATCTGAAAGAAAGCAAAAAGAAACGTGTTACAGCAATCCTCACCATTGCAGGAAAAAGACTTGACCAGGCACAAGAGAGAGAGCACAGGGGTGCAAATTGTGCTCTAAGGGGAGAGAAGCCCAAGTAGAAAGAAAATTGCCCTTTTGCTCATGGCCCATAAGATGCACACTTGGAAATGCAAGAGGACTGGAAACAGCAGAGATGGGGGAACTCAGTGCAATATGAAGTCCCTGCCAAGGAGCAGAATGAAACATCCCAGCCTTGTGCTCACCTTGCAGGACTTGACAATGATGATCCCAGAGTTCTTGTAATTCTTCTTCTTCTTTTGCTTTTTCGGGTTAATGCACTCTAGTTCTAGCTGTAAGACAGGAGATGGACGCTGGTGTGAAAGCAGTGCTGGGCTGTCCCAGGTGGTCGCAAATGCTAAATGATGGTGATGCTGCAAACCACCTGCCCTTCTGCAGCGGCCACATCCTGCCAGGCTCCTTCCCTCCATGCGTTTCAAAGTGCTCACATGAATGAGCTACAGTGAGCTGCTGCTTTTTAGCAAAGAAAACCGAGGCACAGGATCCCTGTGGGAAGGGGATTTTCCTTTCTGGGGGTGGGCTAACAGCAGAAAACGGCCACTCTAGAGGTGGGAGTCACCTGCAGCAGGGGCAGAGAAGAGCTGTCACCCAAAGCACAGCACTGCATGTCTTAGGAGGCTTTTGGGGAAGGAAAGGAAAGGAAAATGCGTGGACAGGGACAGAAGTAGGTGAGCCCCCAACATCTGACATCCACAGCAACCACCCCACTGGCGCCTGTCGCGGAGGAACCCCTGCAGCCCCCGCAGCCAGGGCCCAGAGAAGAGACGGGCTCCAAGCAGGTCCCAGGTGTCTTCAGCACCGGGGCAGGTGCCCTGGATCTGTCCTTCTCCACCTACCCTCAGCGTGTACGGAGATTCATGGCAGTGTTGGATGGAGCCTGGATATAACCACCAAAGCCCAGCACCACAGGCAGGCCAGGGACTGCCACCATGCTGCAGGGGAATGTGTGACCAGCGAAGGGATGGGACTGCAAGGGATGGGGAGAGAAGAGGCGCTGCTGGGCAGCTTCCAGCCAGTTGGGAAAAGCAGACGGAGCCTCTTACAAACAGGCTCAAAACTCAGCTGCCTGCTGCACTGCAGCTCCGGCAGCGTGTATAAATAAAGGCATATTTGGCTGAGTATTTCAGCCATCTCATGTCGCAGCATAGGTCAAATACCAGCATGCCCAAGAAAAAAAACAACAAGAACTAACATTAACAAAACAAACAAACAAAAAAAAACCCTCTAGGGCAGAAATCAAGTAACTGAATGCTGCTGACAAGCCTACAGTAGGAGCGGCACCAGCTGACAGGGGAAGTGGCCAGGCCCTGGGGGATTCAGTAGAGCAGGAGACCTCAGCCTGGAGAGTGGGTCTGGAAGAAGCCGACAATGTGCACGCTGCAAACAGCATTTTTTCCCTCCATATCTCAGAGCTGAGAATTCATGGCTCCCTGCAATTCATTCAACTCCCTACAATAAATACAGGCATTTTGCTGCTGCCTTCTGACCACAGAACCATCCCAGTATTGGAGGTCCTCACCAACCTTCTGTCCTGGAGACAGCCACAGCCTGCAACCAGCCTGGGGCTACAGCAGCTTGGAGCCAGAGGCATTTTCCAGGCACAACAAGGGGAAAACTACAAAGACAGAAAAGCCTTGAGGCAGGAGGGGTGATAGGTACAGTCTGATGCAGCCTGCCCTGGCCACCATCGGCAGAAATAGAGGGAGGGTACGGCAGCGGAGGGGACGTGAGCTCTCGTCTTATTCCCATCTGCAAATGTGCAGTGCTTTGTCTGCAGCAAGAGCATCCCTCTGCTCCTGTTTCCATATTTACCCCCATCAGTGTGGCCAGATGAAAGGATGAGACAGCTCACAAGGAGCTGCCTCGGGGAGAAGGGGTGCTGGCGTGCGGTACCCAGTGCTGACGAGCAGTGGCTGCTTGCTTTGGAAGCAGCTTCCTCTGCCAGAGGCCCTGGCAGCTCAGCCCAGCACAGCAGCGTCAGCAGGGGCGCAGATGGAGCGGGGATGGAGGGCGCCTGGCCTTTCCCCACGCAGCCTTCATCGCTGCCCAGATGCTGCCCCCGGAGGCACGGGGAGTTACACAAGAGAGGCAGCAACAGCCGAGCCACCCAAGGGGAAGAGGCAGAGAGAAAGAGCTCGTCCCCATGTCCCCAGCTGCACCCACGCCACACGCTCGGGCACGTGCACAGAGGCACGGCGGCACAAGTGTACAGCAAGGAGAGCTTAACTCTCCTGTGACTAGCATCTCCCAGGGGCCAATGGAGAGAAAAGATTTTATTGCTAGGCTGCAGGTTGCACGTACAGTGAAAAAACGGCTCCCAAATCCTCTCAAATTCAAAAATTGGCTCTGGCTCCATCAGCTCGTGTGGTCTCGGACAGAACGCTTCATGCCTTTGTGCCTCAGTGTCCCAGCCGTTACTTTTCCCAGAAAACTAATTAACTTTTCTAATTATACTGTGCGTTACTTTACATATACCTACTTCCCAGCCAAAACCTCCTATTTTTGTAGTCCTAGCTACACTGCAGTGGAAAACACTGTCTATTCAGAAGCCTGCATGACATGCCTTGAATCAGGTGGCATCTGCAGAGGCTGCTGGCCAGCATTTCACCGGGAAGACAGGGACAGCTTTTTGCCACAAAACCCATGGCAGATGTCCCTGCCTCCTGGGGCCAGGCTGTCCCTGCAGCAGACAAAATCTCCCCTGCACTGTGTGCAGTGCTGCTAAGGCAGGAACCCCCTCTCGCTCTGGCCCCCCAAATCACAGGGCATCCGCCAAGCCACAGATGCTGCTTCAGGTATCTCAGATTTTCAGACAAGACTGCCTTCATGCTCTGTAACTCAGATAGCTCAGCTACAACAGTGGCCCGAGTTATTCATGGTGTCAGTGGGAGAATAAATAGGTTTCTCCACTCCTCTGAGCCTCCCTGGACCCCAGAACAGGCTGATGGTCTCAGTGCAAGCAGCAAAATCCACCTCCAGCCCCAAGGAGCTGCCCCTCTGCTGTCGCTGCCTTGTTCTGCCCATAAAACGTGGTGGCACTTACTGGAAAGGCATCCTGGGCTTCGCACATCCTGGCCACTGAGGTCTGAAACTCCCCGATGAAGTCATGTCCCCCGTCACTGTCGTAGTCGTAACACATGACCTGCAGCAGAAGGAGCACGAGCCAGCCTCAGACGCAGTGAATGCACCCCTTACACCCCTGCTACGAGGGCACCGAGTCCCTCTGCTCTGCCCACGGGCTGGCACCCTCTTCCTCCATGCTGCAGCACAAGACAGCTACAGCCCTCCAATGTTCTCACCTCTGCGGGGACATTTGAGGTTCCCTCCTCCCCTGCTTTGGAAACCTCCAACTGAGATTTTTTCAGTTTTGTTTTTGGGATTTTGTTGCTTTTGTTGATGTTATTGTTCTTTTAATAAGCAACCCATGGGGTTTTAGACGTTTAACAATGGATCCCATCATGACACATGCCAAAAATGCAGCCGTTACCTTTATCAGCTTCTCCACGTCCCCATCACAGAGTGACACTAAAGGCACAGTGAACGGCTTCCAGATGGGGTCCAGCGTGTACTTGATCACCTGCAGGGTGGTGATGGAGGGACAGAGTTACAGTGAGTGAAACAGGAGACAGGCAAAAAGCAGGGGACATTCCCAAGAGACCCTGACTCTGTCCCAGATGAGCTGCAGAAAGCCACATCTCAAACTTTAGAACCGCTGGGCTCCTAAACCTGACTCCACATCGCTCACCCCAGCCATTGCTGACTGCTGGTTGCCACCACTGCACCCACCCAGGGTCTGCCCACCGAGGAGACAGAGCAGTGGGACAGCACAGCTGGCCGGGAAAGCTGAACGGCCCTTGGCACGCCCGGGTCTTGCCTCCTCTCTGTCACATCTGCTGCCTGAGCTGGAGAAATGGAATTGATGCTTTTTGACATTTACTAAGAGAATGCAACTGCTCGGTGGAAACCGGGTGTGCTAGCAAACCGCATGTGCTGCAGACATCAGAGATGCTTGAAGGGCACGTGAAAAGTCACCTTCACTAAGGTGCCTTGCTCATAAAGAAAGATTCATGTGAATCTCAGGGGCACAAAGCTCAGAGGTGCCCAGAAATACAGGCCTGGCGAAGACTTTTCAGGACAGCAGTTCTCACTGAAGCGCCAGCAGCAATATTTGCACCATGAAGCTGTTTTAATACATTTTTAATAAGGAAAAGTGAGGAACGTGAATTGTAACAACAACTGCAAGGCTGGAAGAGACGGGCAGGTGATTTATACACTGTGATCCAAGTCAGATGCCTGATGAAGAGGACAAAGGCCACTACTATGATGGAAGAACCCTCCAGCCCCTTCCTCTCCCAAGACAAGCCTTCGCACAGGCTGTACTCAACACCCCATCTCCCTGCTCCGTGGGGCTGTGCCCACAGCACAGTATTACAGAGGCAGCCTGGCTCAAAGGAAAAGGGAAAGGGGGAAAAAAAAAAGGAAGACCACAGAGCAACCCTGCTCTGTGCCAAGGCACACATGGGGGCAGCTGGAGCAGGGGACCTGCCCGTACAGGACCTTGTTGCTCTGCAGCTGGAGCTGAGGAGGTGCAGGGACGTGCGTCAGGCAGAGACAAGGCGATGCCAGGCTCCTTGCTGAGGCATGTGTTTGTGTTACGGAACAAACACACAGCCCCAGTACGCCAGACACGTGCAGGAAGCTTTGCTAGCAGGTGAGAGCAGCCCTCTGCCCTCTCCAAAGCCTTCAGGTTCCTGCTCAGCCAGGTGAGGAGCAGGTCTGTCCCTGCTGCTGCAGGACAGAGATAGCAAATAACCACGCAGGGCTTGCAACAGGCTTTTATTTTACAGGCAGACCGGGAAAAAACCTGACACTGCGAGCACAGTTTGGTAGAGAATTTGTAAACACCTCCTCCAGGAGGCTGGGAGAGCAAGAAGCCCACACAGGGAGGCGGGCACGGGATATGGTGCCCATATGCTGCCAGCCGCCGGGTCCCAAGGGTGGGCGTGCAGGAGGATCCTGCTCCTTCACCGCACGCACCCAGCTGGGCGTTCGCACCTTCTCTTAAATAACAGGCTGTAATGAGAGCACTAATCCTTCCCCAACAGACACATCTCTTTTGGCATGACAAACAGCAGCCTCAGGCTAACAGCTGATTACATTCATACACCCAAAGCTGCAAGAAGAGGAAACCTTTCTTTGTACCTGGTCTCAAAACATGAAGCTGCTCGTCTGGCATGAGGGCAATGCTTTATGCTTGGCTAGTAGGAGGAGGCTGCTGGAGCACCTGTAAGGCAGGCAACATCTCCTTCCCTGCCCCATCACTTAAAGAAAACCTGGCAAGACCCTTAAAGGACACTCCCAGGATCCCACACAACTTTATCAGTGATTTATGAGATAATGCCATAAAGGATAAAAAGAAGCTGATTTAAGGATTGTGGTGTTTCAGTAGCTCAGTCTGGAGTAGCACTTACCTCTGTTCTGTGGACCAGCATCCACTTCCCATCATCACCAGGTTTATAAAACTCCAAGAAGGGGTCTGACTTTCCAAACAGATCCTGGGGAAGAACAACAGGACAGGTTACACAGGGATTTGCAAGAGAGAGCTCCACCCCTCCTCCCCCATCATTTTTCTGTAAACCAGTCAAAAAGTGTGCACATAGGCCAGTTTGAAGAATCACCTTAAACACCCACCTCTGTCTTCCCCAGCACAGCAACACTGCAAAAACCTTTACAAACTCTTGCAGCAAAGAAATAACAATGGTTATTGCTGTACGAGCTGTACACACAATACTGACTGAGTACCAAAGTGCTCAGGAGAGGTCCCATCGCAGGGAGGGGAGGGCTGGGTGTGCCTTCCAGCCTCCCTCTGCATCCCCAGCATGAGTGGTCCATGGGGATGCCAATTCCACAAATGTTTGTGCTCTGGACACGCAGATCCTGTCGACGTTCACGCAGTGTCTTGGCATTCCTGCAGTGGGCAGCTCCGTGCCCAGGAGCATGCCCATGGGACTTTGCCCACGGGAGCCCATCCCTGGCACGCTCTCTGGACACCAGTGCCCCGGAAAACAGCCCCAGCTGGGAGGCAGCTGTGTTTGGGTTAGAAAAACATCCAGAGCTTCAAAGCAAAAACGCAATTATGAAGTGCACAAGTGTCGGGGGTGTGGGAGGGGGAACCCTCCTACACACAGCAGGGAGGCATGAGCAGAGCAAATCTTGAAGGAGTAAGCTGCACGGGTGTTGACAGAGATCATGCAACACCCTCTGAGATACGCAGACTTCAGCCAGCGTGTGTTTGCTTTCCTGCCAGCACCTCCCCAGATATTCCCCTGATGAAGGGCTGCTGGTGTAGGAGAAACACAAGCACACTTCCCCGCTGGGCATCTGCATGGGGGCAACTTCTGTTGGCGGGCAGAGATCCAAGAGCAGCACAAGCGGGCGGTGCAGGCAGCACTCATGAGAGGAGCCCCAGTGCTTGCAAGCAGAACTTTGTTCCCATTCAGAAAAAAAACAACTAGGATGTGGCTAAAAGTGAACCCAACCCAAAATATTCCAAATTATTTCCTATTTACTGAGAACTAGAGCCGTTTCAGCTGGGTTTTCTCCCAGATGGAGGTGGCTGCCTGAATCCTGAAACAGTTGGAGGAACTTCTTCCTATGGGTTTTGGCAGGGACTCTCTGGGCTTCCAGGTGATGGAGCAGGGATGCAGAGGGCTGAGGGTACACCTGGACACAGGGGGGGTCCCATCCCAGGAGGCAGCAGCTGGTGTGGCTGCAGGCTCAAGCACGGCCCCAGAGGAAAACCCGTTAGCATTTCTATCCAAATCCTGTTTCCAAAGCCAGCTGGAAATGTAAATCACTGCAAAGCATTTTGGCTTGGAGAAACTGTAACGTGCTGTAGTCAAAACTCACAGCCACCTCTGATGACTGCTTTCATTTTATTTTATATTACTTGCTGCAAGTCAATAGCAAAGAGCAAAAGCTTGAAGGGAGGCGCTCCGATGCTATTTTTCTCCTACCGTTTTTGCAGGAAAGCAGAACAAGCCATTCTTTCTGCAGAGGAATTGGTTATGGTGCAGTTCCGTGCATGCTTAGCCAGAGCCTGGACTCGGTGCTTCAAAGCTTCACTGATGAATTAAAGAACCACTGATACACACCCATTCTCCTAGACCCTGTCCCTGCCTGTGCTGGCTTAACCTGCAGCCCAAAGCGGTTTCTTTGGCACTGAGCCCACGGGAGGTGGTGGAGGCTTCAGCTCAGATGGCAGCAGGGAGCAGGGGAGGATGCCCGCAGGGGTCCTACCCACAGCGCCAGGAGCAGCAAAACCCAGTCTGCAAGCCCAGGCAGCCTTGCTCCTTTCGAAGTGGGGTGGGAGATGCCTCCAAGCCACAAGATTGTGGACTGCTATTTTAAAATGTCAAAGCCACCAACATCTCACCCACGCAAGCCTGGCAGGAGACAGAAACTGAGCAACTGAAAGAGCTCAGCAGACCAGATCGATCTGCAAGCTGGTCCAAGCACCTACATCATCCAAACTGGGTCTCGCTCACCGCAGCCAAGGAGGGCAGAGATGCAGGTTCCTCAGGATGCAGATCCCCAAAACACAGCTTCCAGTACTGTCATGAATGGCCACAGGACTGGGAATCACCGGGGCTGAGCCTAGGTACAAATGTCTTCTCTTCTGCAAGGTTCTTCCTCTTAAAACTCCACCAAGAAGTGATCTGACACAAGGCACAAAAGCCTCGGGCTGATTCTGCTGCTGGTATTTCCCCACCGTGAAGCTTCTCTGTTTAAAGCGAGGCAGGGAGCATCGCCTGGCCAAACCAGAGGGGTGTGATGGGGAGAACTTGCCCTTGGCCTGAGAGAGGTCCTGGGGCCAGGTTGGTCACTGCACACAGGTCTGGTTTGCAGCATGGCTGCTGGTAAGGGATGATCAGCTGAGATGCAGCAAGACAAAATCCCATGAGACCTCCAGCCCCCACCACACACTGCATGGTGCAGGAGGGTGCCATGCTCTCAGCTGCAGTCCCTTATCCCCACGTTTTTTCTTGGCTGCTGCTTCTCCATACCTTCTTATATACTTGTTTAATGCAGCTCTCACGGCGGCATTTCATCCACAACCAGTAAGTGCCCATCAGCAAGTTCTCTACAGCCAAATGGCAGCTCCTTTCAGTCCAGGGCTGTATTTTGAAGGCTTCTGCCATTCTCATACGCTTACCCCCTGCATCACAGCACAAGGTACCTCCTTCCAAGCTCTCTCAGCAAGACCACGACCCTGAAAAGCCAGGGCTGGGGTTTTGCACAGGCAGCATAAGGTACAGTTAGCATGAGGGCAGTGGCTGTTTGGAAGATTTATTTCATGGGTCACCACCAGCAGCACAGGGCAGGGCAGTGCTGCCTCCAGGGCTTTCTGCTCTCCGTACAACTTCGACAGAGCATGCATGGCCTCATCACACACCGCTGGGTGGGAAAGACCAGGGGGTGCAGGATGGGAAAGGGAAGCTAAGCTCACTGCAGCCTGGGAAGGGTTTTTAAAACTTCACTCATGCTGATAAAGACCTGGGCTTCCGAGCTGAGAGACTGATGGAAATTGGGTGATTGGAAATTGGTCTATCGATAAACTGGAGAGAGACCCAGAAAGGAATTATTTGCAGTCCTTACTCCTGTGCAAACACATCTACATCACAAACTACCTTCAGTGTTGCAGGCAGATGATGAATTTTTGTCTTTTGACCATGGGTCTGAAGGGCAGACGTATATTGCCCTATCTGAAGAAGCTGGAGAGGGACCTGGTTGGAAATCAGTTTAGAAAGGCAACCCCTGCCAAAAGAGCAAGTGATGCCACCAACTAAATTGACAATATGAGAAGTGCACATATGCCTGAAGTCCCAGTGCTGCAAGGAGGCTGTGTGAAGACCCAGGTCCTTGGCCCTGCTCTTCGTAATGGCCATGGCCACAAAGAGACCCTGAAGCATGAAGGAATGGCACCAAACCTGCCATGAAATCTCATCCCTGGCTCTGAAAGACAACAGAGGCTTTTTCACGGGAATAAAATTGTTGCAACAGAGATTTCTTCATTGACATGCATGGGGTTGACTCTCAGCCAAATCTCATAGGAAGCCACCAGCTCGGTGACATTTTTCAGCCCACTTAGGAAATGAATTTATTTGAGGATTCCTCAGCAGGGGCATCTGGCTCCTTGCACTGCAGAGTACTACATAGGGTAAGTAGGAAGGAGAGAAAACAGCCACTCCCAACAGCTTGGAAAAACACTCAGATAAACTGGGCATCCATCTGGTTTGGACAACAGGACTGAACAACCCAAAGTTTCTGCCCCAGCAAATGCCCTTCTGCCTAAATGCTTGCTTTACCGTGGTTTGAAAACCAAGGGCCATCCTGCCAACAATGCAAGCTCTGCATTTTTCCCACTACGAAGAGGGAAAAAAAGAAGTCCCATCGATTGCTTAGCAACAGAACTGGTTTAAGAAGAATTGCTCTGGTTGCCTGGTAAATAAGGTCAGATTGCTCTGCTCAGAAAGGCTTACAGTTCCCTGTGTGTCATACCCAAAGCCAACACCTGCGTTATCTACCTCCATGAGGTCAGTGCTTCTTCCTTGGAAAAGATGGGCCCTACTGTTTGATATATAAACAAACATTCACTCAGTTTTGAGGAGGGCTAAAGGCAACAGGCCAGGAGCACTTATTGATTTGATGGGTATCAACACTGTCAGAGCAGTCAGGAAGTATTTCCAAAGAGCAGGCAGTGAAGTAATAAGTTCAGCTTAAAACACTCTCTCTAAGACACAGGCCCTGTGTCACACAGAAACTTTCCGTTTAAATGTGCATCACAAAGAAGGTGAAATGATGGCAGCAGAGAAACTGAGGCACAGGCTTACCCTGCAGCAAGTGGCACAGCCAGGACCTGACTCCAGACCTCCAGTCCCAGCCTCCTGCTTTCTGCTGTGGGACTACTTTCTGACACCCCCATACCCATAAGGAGAGGTCTCCTCAGATCCCTCAGCCTACGAAGGACAGAAGTTTAACATTTGCATCGTCTGACACATCACCACTCACCTTTTTATCCAGTTTCCTGCCAGCCATGCTCAGAGTAATCACCCTGTTGTCAGAGAGCTCTTGGGCAGCTATCTGAAAGACAAAGGGAAGCTGTGTTCATTTTCAGCGTGAAGTCAGTGAACAGCAAGCCAAAAGCCAGAGAAGAATCCAGCACGTGAGGACACACATGCTGGAGGTAACTCTGCAACTCCTACAAAACCCATTCCTGAGCTTTTGAAGATCTAATGAAGATCACACACACCATGGTGTGCCCATGTCCCTGCCCTCGGGGTAATCCTGGTGGCACCACATCCTTGCAGCATCACCCAAGATGAAGACTCCACCAAGAGATGGCCCAAAGATGGAGACCCCACCGTGGCTCCTGCTAGCTACAGCAGGCACAAGCGCAGCCTGGCTTACTTCAGCTTAAGGCACTTATCTCACACATGCTTCAACAAAATGGCTTTGACTGCCAAAGACCAGTGGGCTGGTTTTGTCTGGAACACGGTCTAATGAGTCTCTTGGTATTTTAAGAAAGGGAATGTTTATAACAAAAAAAAAAAAAAAAAGAACACAAAAACCAAAAAACCCCACACGTTTATTCATTTCTGGTAGCAGCCGTTTTCTGAATCATTTCAATTTCTTCCCAAGGCTCTGTCCTGACTGAACATCTGCTCTCCACCTCCTGCCTCCTGTCCCCCTTCTCCTCCCCATGGACCCGAGCCGTGGCTGTGCCCGTGCCCCTCAGCACCCCCAGCCTGAGGAGCTGGGGACCCCCCAGGAGCACAGTGAGGACATTTTCCCCTTCCCGGGGCACTGCCTGCACTGGATCTCAGGGAGGCCGTCCTTCACTGGCCACGCAGCATAATTACAGCTGGGCCTTTACAAAAACGCAGTGAAATCAAGGGGACAATTTTCTTCAGAATGAGCAATCAGAGGGTTATTCACACTACTGGGAGGTGGGGAACGTGCGGAGCCGAGGAGGCAATCACGGCCCTGGAATCACAGCCTGCCCAGCAGAGACCACTCTGCCCAGTCCCCGGAGGATCTGCTCGCCAACAGAATTCCCCGTGCCCCACACGGGGACACAGCTCTGCAGACACAGCCTCAAGTTCCCAGCAGAGGAGGGGAAGGTGACTCCATGTGGATCAGGGCAGGGATGTGCTGCTCCCACACCAGCCAGCCTCAGCCCCGTGAGATGCCGTGGGTACAAGAAGCTCAGGGCAGGCTCCACAAGGGGCTCTTTCCCACACACCCAATAAGTTTGTAGTTCCTTAAGGGCATTGTATTCAGAAGGCAGATTGTTGGGTTGGATTTCTTTAAGGACATTGTTTGCAGAAAGGCAGATTGTTCGCCGTTCACTTTAACAGAGCCAGAGCATCCTTCTTCTCTTCCACCCAGACCTTGGTGGGTGCACATATTTAAGGGATTGGAGCTGTAGGGAAGCAGATGGAGGTTGCCCTTTGCAGATGACGCTCCTGTCAAAACCAGACCCAGTCTCTGTTTTTTGGGGATCACCAGAGGCCAAGGAAAAGCCAGGCTGTGCAGAACAAACAGGTATGCTGTGGCATCTCTCCTCAGACAATAACAACCTCCCCACTACTTTGTCTGGTGGAAAGACCTTGAAAACAATTCCTATAAGCACTGTGACATGCTTTGGAATTTTTCCCAACTATTTAAACCTCAGGACCCTCACTCAATCCCAGTAATCAAGCCAAGGTACTATTCTTGCATTCACCCCTCAATGACATTTGTGTGCAGCATTTAAGAATATGGAAACTCAGAAAAAGCTTAAGGGAATACTGTTAAGGAAGGCAGGGCTTGGCTCTGAACCCCACACTTTGTAAGCCCAAAGCAGAAGACTCTTTCTCAGTTAGTGCTGGCAGCCCCGCGCTATCCCTGGGGCTCACTGCTCTCCAGCATGGTGCCAGGCTACGAGGACAAGGTCCTTCCAGCACACACCAGCCACCACAGCCTGTTTGCATCACCTGGTTTTAGCAGAGGCAAAAATAAATAAATAATTTTAAAAAAAATCAAATATTTATACCAATGGTACAAAACAAAGCAGACATCTCAGACCCCTTCATTGTAATGATGCATTAGTGGACAGATCAGAAGGTTCCTTCTTTAAAGTGGGCAACTTTGAACGTGATTGGGAACTTTCCATCTGCTCCAGTCCCTCCCATTCAAGCACAGGGTGGCAAGAGCCCACTCCTGAGGAAGGCACACTGGCATTGGGTACCAATAAGAGCTTTGCTGTGGCTTTCCCTCTTGCATTTAAAGATTAACTGCAGCAATTAAGAGAGAAAAGCTAATAGCATCTTCCCAGTCTCTAGAGCAAACAGCAGTGGAGATGCCCTTGCAGCAGCCAGTTCCTGGTCTTTCAAACTGCTTTTAAACCCTTTCAGTGCTTTTAAACCCTGTCTGTGCTTTAACTCTTGGCTGGCCTTTTCTTCCACGCCTTTGTTGCTCTGCTGAAGTTTAACAAAAACTGTGATGAAGAAGCAAACGAAAATGATGGGAGACGTGGCATAAGGGAAATGAGCCTAAATTTAGCCTTTTCTTCAAACAAATAAATAAATAAATCACTAAATAGATCTGCAGTGGGAATGCCACTGCCCGAAGGGGTCTGCAGCAGGAGCAGAGGCTGTTGCTATGAGACTTGTTGCTAACGGCATAACTCCTATCCTCTTCCTACAAACAAAACCACTGATTGTCAGCAAAGAATTCAGCCCTTTTACCTCCATCTGCTATGGGGAGGTCTGAACAGGCATTATGTACAAGATAATAAACAATATCTATTTACTTTGTACTTCTCCAGATTTATTTATTTTTATTTTAGTGCACACAGACCAAAATACAGATTGAAGTCTCACAGAGCTGGACACGGACATAGACTGGATGAGATGGTCCCTGGCCCAAATACCTCATCCTCCAAACAGACCAGAGGTGGGCAGGAAAGTGGGAGATGAAAGAAAAAAAGTTTGTGGCACAAACTGCAGCATCGTGGGCCCCTCAGAGTCTTGCATCATCCCTGGCTTATAATGCGTATTTAAATGCTCTGTAGGTAAGGTAAATGAGTTACTGTACCGTTATCATCCCTTTCCCAGCTGGCTTGCCATTCCCCAGAAGGAGAGTTCTTGTTATTTTCTTGCTGGAGACGATCTAGAGAAGACAAAGAAAACAAAGTCATGATTGTACGAGTGATCAAAAGCAGACTCATAAGCAACTGATCATTGCTCATGTTAGTTAATTCACATTAAGCATTCACAGCAGTAAAAAAAAAAAAGATGTCACGTTCAGAGATGACCATGATGTTGTCAGTGCTGCCACCATCACTGGAGGCACCTGAGTGAAGCTCTGCTCTTCCCAGGTCAAAAGAGCCCCATGGCACAGACTGGGATGTAGCAACCCCAAAACACCACCGAGTCCATAGGGCATTAGGTGGTTTTTGAACAGTGTGGAGCAGCAGCAGCAGCACAAGAGGCTGGAGCAGCCCCTGCAATGCCAAACCCCCCGTTTAACCCACGGACCAGGTGCTTGTGTGGTACAAATCAGTGGGATCTCACCAAGCCAGAGCTGCTGTGATTTGTCCCAAGCACAATCACAACTCAACCTTTCAAACACTGCGTTAAATACTCCCTTCAACCACAAACGGAATCTTTTTTCAGCCAACATGATCCCTGCCAGCAACTTGCTTCCAGAGCATGTTTCCATGGAGAAACCACGACACAAGCCAGATGCTCTCCCCGAGCATCCTCCTAAACTTACGGGCTGCACAGCAAGGCACAGGGGGTGGTGCCCACCCTCCTCCCCCCCCCCCCCAGGCATTTCCCCCTTCAGCTCTGCCTTGTAAGAAGCTTCTGGGAGCTGAATTAAACCCCTTGCGATTTTCCCAGCTCAATGACTTTTAGGTGCCTTCAGATTTGGGGACTCTGTAAGTCTTTCACATGGGATGCAGACCCCCCATACAACAAACTGCAACCTGCTGGAACCAGCCATGCTCTTCTCCCGCACCTACCAGAGCCCCCTTCAAAATCTATGGGTTACAATTTAAAAAGTGCAGCCCCACCTTGGTCCTATACCACAGTCAGAAATAAATAAGTAAAAATGAATGAATGCAATGGCTTAGCTTCTTGCTACCACCATCCAGGTGACTCAGCCACGCTTGGATTCTTCCTATTGCTCTCCAGAAATGCCTTTTTTACCCTCCCCTTTTTGCGATTTTGAGGCAAAACCCCTTCCCATCATGGCTAGCAGCACTGGAGCTCCTCAAGTTATGCTGGAATTGTCAATCCAGCCATATCCTGGCGCTTTTGCACCAAAAACGTGTACGAATCACCATATAACACAGCTAGATGCTTGTGCCTTGCTGTGCCATAAGATTTCTTTGCAACCCTGGCAAGAAGCAACCATGGACACCAAGCAGCCTGCAATTTGATCCCTCCTAAGGTTTCACTCAGCCACAGAGGTCATTACAGGCCCCCAAGCAATCCCAACATCCTTTTAAATCTCGCCACAGACCTAATTAGCTGCAGTAAAACAATCCAGCTGATCTGACAGGGCTCTGATGCAAACTCAAAGCTGGAAAGTCAGGTGCTCATTGTGCAGTTCATCAGAGGCAGGTTACTGCTGCCCGAGACTGCCCTCCTTCCCTTCTAACAGCTGCTCGTGCCTCAAAACCAGGTGGGCTTTGGAAAACATCTCACCAGATAAAAAACAGACTTCAGAAACCCCACAGCAGCGTGGCTGAGCCCACAAGCCCAAGTCCTCCCTGTTCCACCCCTCTCCTCCCCAGGCCCTTGTGGTTCCCCACATCCCCCTCTGCCCTGGGCTCTGCCATGCAGGGATGCTGCACTGGTCACAGGGAGAAGACAAAAACGTTTCAGGCAGAGGCTTTCAGGGAAAATGGGAATGTGAGAAGATCCTTCTGTTCCAAGCTGGTGTCCCGCTGAAGTTCACATATCACTTACGAGAACTGCTACAAAAACTCATCAAAATCTGGGCACGTGCATAAGGCAAGTTCTCTTCCGCAGAGCACAAATACTTCTGTGAGGTCACACAAGTTTAGAGTTCTCTTCTTGGTGAAAAGGACACAAAATGATTTCAAGAGAGCCGGGTAGCACGCAACTAGAGCCAGAACCTCACGCTGCCAGTGGGGCCATACAGATCTGCCTTTGTTGCCCCAGCAGAGGGGTGTACCGAGCTCATCACCTTTTAAAGCACCAGAGGCAGTTAGGCTCCTAGAGGAGACCTCACATGCAGGAAGAGAGGGGGCTGACTCCTCCACCCTCTTCCCCAGTGTGTATGGATGATGCTTCTCTCCTTCTGTGGACTTCTGCAGAGGTAGGATTAGTAATGGTGAGGTTCCAGCTCTGTTTCCTTACGTCCTTAAGTTCTCCTTTTGCAGTATCCATCAAGACTGTGGCCCTCGCAATGAGCGCTGCTGAACTGTCCCACACCAGGGATGGCTGCATTCTAACAACAGGAAAACGAATGCTGCATGGTTTGGCCTTTATCACTGAGCACCAGCCTGGGCTGTTTCTTAATTTCTGCAGGATCAGAATTAGGTCATCACAGAGCTCTTCCAAAAACACCGACGTTAAACCTCAGACCGTAAATGTCAGTGATCTTCTGACAAGTTCTTTAGCTGGCAATAACAAAGTTATTCAGCTCCCTTTGGCATATCTGGTGCCAGATTAGTCTGTGTAATAAAGCAACCACGTTCATAAGCCTTCCTGGACACCTCGGGCTGGCTGTCCATGCCAACGCACCTACTGCAGTGCTTGCTTTCCCCAGCACCGAGCATACAAGAGGCAGCTTCTCCCAGCCCCTACATTCATGCCAGGTACCACAGCAGCCCCAGGCAGCTGGAGGCTAAAAAAGAACGGAAAAATCTCCCTCATTTCTCACCTCTGAGTCAGAGCATGCTCAGAAGACAAAGAAGTTTGGAGAATTTAGCTGGCAATTCTGAGTCTGGGCTCATGAATGCAAAGACCTTCCGAAGACTTACAAATAGCATGTGTCCTGAAAGCTCTTCCACAAGAACACAAAGACAACATTGCTGCACCAACATGCTACAGAGGAGATATGATTTCCTTCACAACGCCAAGGTTGTGTTTTCTGAATGCTTTCTTCTCAAACAGAAAAAAAGCAGTAATTTTTATTACAAAAGCTTTGCAAAAAAATAATAAAAAAAACAGATATGAAGGTAGACTGCAACGTATCCTAACTTTAAACATCTGGAAGTTTAAAGTCTAAATCCAAGCTGGTGATCAGGGCTGTTACTATTAACCCTTGGTGAGAAACAGTTATCTCCAACACCTTCCAGTGCAGGTGACCAAGGTAACTGGGTGCAAACACCCTCACACACCTTTCCCAGAGATCTGATTTCTCTCTGCAGTCAACAGCAGAAGCCCATACTATGACAAGCTGAGACTTGAACAAGTAACCAATGGCCCTGAAATGGAACACTTTGACCTAAAATGTGCAACAAGCAATCAAATTTTTATTTATTTTTTATTTTTTTATTTGCCAGGAAGGACCCAACAAACTTCACAGTAAAGAAGAGAAGCATCTCTGTCTCCCCAGCTTGCCTGCAGCTGTTGTGATTTGGGGTCCCTTTGCTGAAGGACAGCGAGCAGCAGGGAAAGAACATCAGAGACTCACCATGCCCAGCGTGCAGGAAAATTCACCCAGGAAGTCATGCTCGTATAGCTGCATGCTTGATTTGTCCTGGTCAAACAGAGCAAATTTGAGCTTCTGCACTTCTTCAAAGTGGTAGTCAACTATGAACTTCTTGGAGAAAGCTGGGTTGAGGTTATTCACCGCTGTCTCTGTCCTGTCGAGCTGCAAAGAAAAAAGGGGGCATTTAGACATCTGTACCTCACATCTTTGTCACCGCAATGTCTCTTCTGACTTCAGCTGGAGTCCCGACACGCAGAAACCCTGTAGTGGCCATCAGAGCATGAGAGCACCAGGCATGCAGCAGACACATCCCTACATGCAAGCCTTAATATTCTGTATGCAAGGTGGAATGCATCTAAACAAGGAACACCTCATGCAAATAAATAAGACTTCAATAGAGCCTGTCACCCAATATAGATCTGGAAGTTCTTCAGATGGAGAGAGCATCTTTGTGTTTATAACCTTCTTCATACAAACAGGATAGGGACACAGGGAATACATTGAGACCAGCACAGGAGAAACATGAGGTGGGGCCAGATTTGGATCTCCCAAGTCTGGGGCAGGTCTTCCAGCAGTCTAGATATCGGCTGGCTGGAGAAACAACTTATCCCAGTTCTGTTTGTTCCCTAAAAACAACCCGCTGAGCACAGCCAGCTTTCTTCCCCCAGCCCCATTTTGGTGATGAGATGGCCTCAACATACACAGACTTGAGGCTCCAGACTGCAAAAATGGTGTGAAAAATCCTCACCCTCCTGTTGCTGCTGCTATAAAACCTGCAGTTTGGATACCCCAGTGTGAAGGGAAGAGAGTTTGTCAGCTCAGACATGTTTAGAGGGCTGGGAGGATAACATGCACCTTCTCAGGTGTTTTGGCAGTGGCAGGAGTTGCAGTAATGCAGCAACCCTGTCTTGGACATGCTGCAAGCCTGAGACACATAATTAACCATATGACACACGGACTTCATGTCCATGTCCTCCCACTGCCATGAGAAACACTTGGCACTGCTCTCCAAGACAACCTTCCAGAGGGAGATGACCAGGATGCACCCTGCAGAGGAAGAAGTGGGAGGAAGGCTGATGGGTGCAATGCCCTCCTCTGATGCCCCAAAAATCCTCCTGAACCAGCACAAAGGTGGCCACGACCAGCCCATTGGCTTCCTACATCCTGTGAGCAGCCAAGGGCCAGACGGCCCTCACCCACAGGGCATGAGCCCAGCCAGCAGAGCATGACCTGGAGCATCTCAGATCTGCTGACTAAGAAGTGCTGTGCTTAGAAGGAATTCACATACGTGGCATGAGTTGTGGGAGCTGATCAGAGCAGAGAGCAGACTAAACCTCACATTTGGCTCCTCACGCTGGGTCTGTCCTTCCACACAACACTTTGAACATTTTGCCAGAACATGGAAATCTGCCCTTCTCCTTCCCCCAAGCCACTTAAAGCACCCACCAGGACAAGGAGAGATGCTCCTTCCTCTCCTCCAGCCCAGCTGTACCACGTCTCACCAGGCTGTTCCCTCAGTGCTGCTCACTCCAAGGAAAACCATCACATCCACCTGCAGCATCCTGCAGCCCTGGCCAGCATCACTTCTCATCCTGCAGTCCACACAGCCAGCGGAGAAGGCTGAGCTGCCTGACGCAACCCAGGTCCCAGGGCAACACCTCCACAGAAAGCAGCTCCTGCACTGGCACCTGTGGACTGCAGGACGGATGGATGCCTGCCAGAGCAGCAGAGCCAGAAATAAGTACACCACGACAGAAAAAGCATAAAATGAAAACACATACCTCTGAGTCCCAATGGAACTCATTCAGCATAGAGGAGAGAGTTTGGAGGGACTGAGTGGAAATGTGGTAAGTTTGCTATATATACCAACTATCGCAGTATTTTTAAAGTTGGTCACTTACTCTGTCTTAATTGCCAGGAAAAGACTAAAGTAAATGCTGTATTCTCAAAATAGCCACCTGCCTCACCCTCCGGGGAGATGGAAATCAAATAAATCAACATAAGCGGGTTGTGCACCAGTCAGAGCAATGCAGCTTCACACAGATCCTTCCCTCTCTGCCACCGCCTGTGCTGCGGGACCCAAACATCTGCTGAGAGAGACGCTTCTGGTGGACCAGGAGCAGTAGCCATCCATGAGTGTTGAGCTTGTCCAAACAAGCACAACACATACAAATTCCCTTTTGAGGCTAGCATATGAGATTAAGTCCATCAGAGATGGATTTTAGCTCCTTTCATGTTCCCTGAGCTACTGGGAAGCCAGGGACCAAGTCAAATGAGGATGAAAAGTGAGCTCACAAGGCAGCTGCTTCCCCTTTGGGATAATGGATAGCTGAGAAGGGGACAGCAGACTGCCTGTGCTTCTTCCCACCCTGCCATTATCCAAAATGCATCCATGGCAAGGCTGGAGGCAAGTGGCATGCCATTTTGGGGTGCTGTAGAGTTGTGGAGCACCCAAAGATACAAAGAGCCCAGGTCTCTGCAAGAAGAGCTGTCCCTTACACTGAAACAAAAATAGCCTTTTTCTGAGTGCAAATGGAGAATAAAAAAAATGTAGAAAGAGCAGGAACTGCACTGTGGAGATGCTCTTGAAATCAGACACTTACTACTGCTCAAATGCTCTTATACGCTGCCACACCAGCAGGGATACACCAGCCCGACGAAAACTGCTGGGCTGGGTGAAAGGGGACATCCAGGCTGGGAGACTGGAGAATAACAGACTGGTCTGGGTTGGAAGGGACACTTAAAGATCCCCCAGTCCAACTCCCTGCCATGGCCAGGGACATCTTTCACTAGATTAGGTTGCTCGAAGCCCAATCCAACTCAGCTTTGAGCACTTCCAGTGCTGAGGCATCCGTTTCTCTGGGCAACCTCATCAAGGGTCTGAGGACACGTGCATTACAGGGACGCTAGGTGCCCACTCCCTGGCCCAAGCTGCTAAGGAAGAGCTACAGAAACGTGGCTGATCATGAGCTATGTTCAAGGCTGGGCTGAGGCACCACCTCTGAGGCTGTGCCACAAGAGTCCCGTGTCACGCAGGCAGCAGAGAGGGAAGAGCAGCCTTCCCCATTAAAACCAGCTCCTGGGCACCAGGTGAAGCTTTGAAGGAAGTAACTTGAGGTCTCATCTCCAGCTTTACCAGGAACGGGTGGGCCAGGGAAGGGGAAAGAGGAACACAGTGAGCATGTCGAGAGTTCACCCTTGCAGAGAGAGGAGGCTTCTGTCAACACCCAACTGACCAAGTGTTTAGCTGCCTGCTTACTGTGTGAAGCACAAAAAAGTCACAAGCTTCAGCTGCTTTCTTGCACATATTTCAGTCTTCAGTTTGGTACAGCTCTTTCCCTTCTACCCTGCTGGTAATCATTGTGCACAAGGGCTTTTCACACAACATCCACCAGGAGGCAACCAGGCCACGGGCTCCCGCCTCCTCCTTCTCGCCTGGACACTCACACATTTGTGTGCCCTGCAAAGAGCAGAAGTGGCTTTGCAACCCAGGAGCAGAAAAGCACAAGGGTTTTTAAGAGCCTTCGGTTAGCAACCGGGCTAACTGAAGATTTCTGTTCGGCCAAGAGCAGTTCTACAAAACAAGCACACATCTGGGAGAGTTTCTCTAATTGCAACCCTTGCGTTAAATGAACGCAGCTGAAGAGCCCTCCAGTTTCCAAGGAGAGGTTTACTGGAGGCATTCAGGCATCCCCAGCACTTGGGAGATGCTCTCCTGAGGGGCAGGGAACACGGGATGGAACATTTGGGAGCAGAGACTCCATGCCATACTGCCGTCCTCCCCTCCAAAGACACCCTAGGAGCCCCAGGCTGGCAGCTGACGGCCTCCATACCCCTCTGAGATTCAGCAACAGAGGAGATGAGGGGTGCCCAGTGCCACCACACCGAGGCTCAGGAAGGAGGGATGACTCAGGCTGGCACAAAAGCAAGGGCACAGCTGAGTCATGGGCCAGGTCTTTCCTGGCTCCTGCCAGCCGACAGCACCAGGCAGAAGGCTGACACATTACCCATCGTTATGTCACTTCTGGGCCTGTGCTTTTTGTTCCTCCCTCCCTCCACCACCCCCTCCAAGGCTGATTCATTAATATTTTTTTTAATTCTTCTTAAGCTCAGTGAGACAAAATAATTGTATTTGGGAACAAAAATGACAGCCAGAAGAACAGAACCCCTGCTGTCAGCATTTGCAGGCGCTGCAGCCCCACTACCCAGGGACGGGTGCTGGCATGACGATGGCTGGGAGGATCCTGAAGGCCCTTGTTCTAAGCAAGGCCACAACATGTCACTCATGTCACTCTCCCCAGTGCAGAGGAGGCACCTGCAGTGTCAGTGCTTGCCAGCACATGCTATGGGATGAGGGCATGCTGCTGAGCACATTGTGGCCTGTCCCTGTCCATCCCCTGTATTTCAGCTTTGCTATTCGAGGCAACACTTTAGACAGGAAACGGATTCATCCTGGAGCAACTGCCTCAACTGTGACAACCCCCTCAAATCACCAGTCCCTCCTCTTGCCATACATCAGTCCAGTATCATACATTCATAGAGCATCTCAAGTTGGAAGGGACTCACAAGGATCATCAAGTCCAACTCATGGATCTGCACAGGACCTCCCAAAAACTGGACAGGATGTCTGAGAGCAGCGTCCAAATGCTTCTTGAACTCCAGCAGGCTCGGTGCCATGACCACTGCCATGGGGAGCCTGTTCCAGTACCCAACCACCCTCCAGTGAAGAACTTTTTCCTGATACTGAATCCAAACCTCCCCGTCACAGCTCCGTGTCATTCCCTTGGGTCCTGTTGCTGTGCACTGCAACCACATGATGGGGGCACAGGAGGCTGTGGGGGCACAAGGGTTTGGGTGCTGGCCATTCCCACAGCGTGCTGGAGGCTCGGGGCCAGACACATCTCCTGCACACGGACACCAGAAGCAGCCGTTCCCACTGGAGAGCTCCACATATCTCCAGCTTGGGCCACATGCTGACCTGCACTGAAACAGCAGCAGAGCATTGAGCAATCTGCCATTCAAGGCTGGCTTCCAGCACCTATCTCGTCAATTATAAAGAAGCTAAAAATAGCAGAGGAAGGGGAAAAAAAAAAAAAGAGCAAAACCAGCAAAACCACACATTTGTATTGCAAAAGAAGCATTGGAATCAAAACTGCTGGACTGAGACACTGCTGACAGCAAAAGAGGAATTCCTGAAAAGCACAACTAGGTCAAAGAGATGACACCTATCAAGATGGGAAAGCTCATTAGTCTCATCCAACCTGATGAGCAAAATTAATTACAGACCATGGCAAAGGCAAGGTCTGCCCCCACACCCTCCCTGCTGACATCAAGATCAGCTGTAGGACACCTTATCCAATGCACCTCGATTCATCAACTCCTTGGCACTAGTTCATTAGTTCAGATATCAGAAAAATGAGACCACCTGGGAATTGGGACATTTTTGTTGCAGGTTGGTGATTTAATACCCCTTGGCTGCTCATTCTGTGCTGTGCTGACCAGGTCTGTATCCAACACCACTACTTGCACCCATCCATCACATCTCAATGTGCTGCTTATCTGCTTCCTCATGGACAAACCTAAAAAAAGCTTTATACCATCTAACTACAATCACACTTATAAAATAAAACCCACATATGTTTTTTAGTGTGTCAGTGTTAGGTCAGAGGTTGGACTCGATGTTCTTGAGGTCTCTTCCAACCTAGTTAATTCTGTGATTCTGTGATTTTTATTTTTATTTTTTCTGCAGGCATTTTGGCCCAGAAACTATCCCTCTGTAGCCAAAAGGGAGACCTCCCTAAGTGAAACCTCTTGCCACTGCAGTAACACTGCTGGCAGCAACCTTGGTCACTACCAGCCAATTTTAAAGCCAGTTTGAGCATCTCTGGATGAACCACAGTGCATCAACATGCACAAGTGCAGTCCCCAAAGTGGCTTGCAGTGGGGTGTGTACTCCAGTGCTACTTCCAGCAGGAGGGGGATATCACATCCAGCTGGCAGGTTGCTTGGAAGCAAACTTTGGGGATCAGACCATTTCATTTATGCTATGAAATAATTCAGACAGCCAGAGGGTAAATTCCCTCTCAATCCATTAACCCCATTAGCAGCAGCCTCATCCTGCTGAAGTGGAGGGCTGGGAACATCAGAAGAGTGTCTGTAAAGTCTTCCCATTCACTCCGGATTTGCCAGCTGGTCGCTGCCTCTCTGCATCAGAACTGATCCACATCTCCTTGTGCACCCAGCTCACAATGTTCTCCTTCCTCTCCCATGTCCTGCCCTCTCAGCCCATTGAAAGCCTGTACTGAGGCCTGCTGAATGCTCACAGCAAGGCCTGTTGACCTTGATATGATTTTTGGAGGTACTCCTAACAAGCAGCCCTGGACTGCTCTGCACCACAGGACTGGCCTGCCAGACCTTCACCCAGTACATTCCTGTTCCCTAGAAGAACAACTCTGCAAGAGAAGCACAAGGAACAACTTTACCTGTGACCTATCCAAGAAACGGCTCATCTTGTCTCAGCCCTAAATATACCTGGCTCAAAGCAGGACCTCACATACCTAACCGTCCCTTGGGATTAGCATTGCAGACATCCAGATCTGAAGTGCTCCCAGCTTACTGCACACTGAGAAGTGACTGGGACTAGTTCACACATGGCAAGATCACTTCAGGCCACACAAAGGGGTTGCCACACACACACACTGTGATACTGCAGGGAGGAGCATCTGGAAGTCAGGCATATCCCGGTCAAGAGATAACGTGATGAGGAACAGGACCTGCAGAACCTCAGGGAGCTTGAAAGCTTGCACAGACCTCAGTGCAAGCTCACCCTTAAGAATTTATGTCTTGCTAAAAGCACCTCACAAGAGCCCTTATCGCAGGACTCCTATGCTCTGGCACAGAGGGAAGGAAAAGATAAAGATGCTGAAAGAAATGTTAACCCAGCTTGATCCAACCATGAGCAACACAGAGTCTGTGCTCTGGTTAGGAATCCAGGTTTGTCCTTGTGCCCAAAACACGAGTGTCATTTGGAGACATCAGGAGCAGCAAACCACAGGAGGCAGAAATCCACCCAGCTTCAGGACTTACCTCCACCCATTTTCCATTGACTTCCATGAACAGGACACAGAAGGGGTCGGATTTGGAAGTGACATCCCTGTCCAGAAGGTTTTGGCCGCAGACGGACAGCTCGACCTTGCAGACGCAGTACTGGGAGCCGATAGGCCCCACTGGCGAGGGAGTCCCGGTGTACGCCATGGACTCCAGCAGCAGCAACCCCAGGCAGTCTGTGGGACACGAGAGAAAGGAGAAAGACCTCAGGGCAAGCAGTAAGGCAGGCAGCCACACAAAGTGCTGGATGCAAAATCATTTACAAGGCTTTCCTGGCAGTCAAGCACCTGCCCTGCCCGGTCATCACCCCCACACAGGTGCCGTACCAGGCTTCCTGAGTGGGAGCTCAGCAGAACAACAAAATCCTGTCGTGGCTTTGCTCCACAAATAATAGGTTTTCAAGGAAAGGTGACGTCTTCTGTTTAGCCCCCAAAGAGCAGGAGGAAGCGAGGCAGCATCTTGGGCACAGCAGCAGAGCTGGCAGAAGGCAGCGAGCCCAGCATGGCCATCGCCTCTGCCTACAGACGGCTTTGGTTTTGTGACATCTCACCTCTGCTGGAGAGAGGGGAAGGTGGAAGGACCAACAAGTATGGACAAATACTAGGAGGAGAGGAGACTGAACTCGTCTAACCAGCCTGTGCTGGAACAAATTCACCGTACCGCATCACAGAAGGTGTCCCCTCCTGCCTGCCTCACCTCTGCATTATTGGAGCCACCCAGGGGTGCACGGCCAGCCTCAGGCACGTACCCACGCCTTGGGTACACAAACCCTGAGGGCTGCTTAGGAAGGCCTCCCAGCACAGGAGGGAGCTGACTGTGCAGGGTGCTGCGAAACATGACTTGAGGTATTTGGAGGTCACAGCCACGCCACCCTGCCAGGTCTCCTGCTGACATCTCCAAATTATAGTTTCAAATCCCAGCACGGGAGGTGTTCCCAGTCTCTTTCTCCAGCGTGATTTGTCTTTTGTGGGGAGAAATTACACTTCCATTATACTTTTCAACACGAAAATTGGTCATCGGCTGGCACTTTCGGAATGGCTGGGGAGCAGTAACAAGTCTCGAAGTGCAGGGATTTGCTCCCACGTGTGGGTCCTGTGAGCTGACCCACGGGAGCACCTGGACTGCCCCGAGCTGATCCAGCAGTCCCACGGCAGCAGCCCTGCACTCCCCAGGCTGTCCCTGCTGATGGATGGGTTTGTCCCAAACCACCATGGCCAGACGTGAGCTCTGCCCCAAATCTTCATAAAGAAAGGGGTGAGACCTTGTGGCTGGTGAGGTGCAGGGAAACTCTGACCCTGGGTTCTGGCTCAGTCCTGCTCCCAGCCTTTCACCAGGCTGGTGGCAGTGGCTCTGGCAGTAATTACAAAGCCGCATTTGCTGGCTGACCGAAGAGCCAGGCCAATATGACAACCGTATGACCTGGTGCACAGGATGAGTTACAGGACCTCGATAAAAACTCATTTGTTATAAGAAGAGCTTACCAAAAGTCTGCAATCAAAGCTACTCCACTGAGATAAATGGGAGCTTTATACCATTATTAATATGACAACCCCATATACCTCCCACTTGACATGTTCGCTTTCTGACGTGCAGTCCACTTGTGAAAAACATAAGATGCCTCCAACAGAAAAAAGAGAAGGGAGAAAAGGGAATGGAAAAAAAGCGAGGTCGTAGCATTGTCAGATTAAGTTATATTCCTAAATGCTTGTGGCTGGGGTTGCTATTGGAAAGAGAGCTCTGCCTGTCAGCTGGTTCAATACTTTTTCTCCATAGCCCTCTTCGTCAGGAGTGTTCCTGGCTCATCCGCTTTATCTCAAAACCTCAAACACCACCTTCCTTCCCCCTGATAAGCCATCTGCTGCTGTTTGGCATTGAAACCCCAATTAATATTATTTGTTTATTCTCCCTGGGCACAAGTCTCAGCAGGCGCTGCTGCTGACACAGAGGGAGCAGGGATGTCACTCTGAGCACCCAGCCTCGCGTGCCACAGCCCTGCCGTGGAGTCCCACGAAGGAGGAAAACAGCTCTCCCTCACAAGGCTAAGCCTTCCTGCCCTGTCTGCTAAGATTTCTGCTGAACAGCAGCCTGGCTTTAAGTCCCGGTGGTACAAGCTCTATCACAACCCATTGCTCATCCAGCTGACATGGAAGAGGCAGGAGTGGCACAACCGTTTCAGCTCCAGAGGAACCCAGAAACCTCTCCAGAAGAAGGCAGCTCCATCCCTGGTTGTGCACACACGTGTCCATCCCTCTTCCAGAACAGCCACCAAGCCCCAGCCCCACACAGAACTTGCTCCCCTCCAGAACAGCTCCATCTAGCACCATCCTTCCCAATTCCCAGCAACAAGAAATCAAACAGTGTACGTGAGGAACCCTAATCTGCTGCAACCCCGAGGAGAAATACCCACTGGCTTCTTAAACTGGCTTCAGAATTAGGTGGAAGAAGTACTCCTGGCCCCTCCACCTTGGAGCCCTTGCTGCCTGCAGGCACTTGCTCCTCTCTGAGCCCACACTGCCAGTTGTGGCTGAAACAAATTTATTTATTTTTTTAATACACAGATCATGCAATTGATGTCTTAAAATAGCCAGTCCTGTTCTATTTATGCCACTATCTGCCTGCTACTCCCTCCAAAAAGCAAACTGTGCAGTTGTGCTGATGTGGATGGGGTCCTGCTGGAGTGGGAGATCCGGGTTGGGTTTTTCCATCTCCCCTTCCCCCCAGATCTCGACGCTGCCTCACACAAAACAGAGGCAGCAAATGACTCAGTGGAAAAAGCTTTTTTTCCCAGGGCTGACTGGCACTAAAACATCCTCTGAGCATGCTGAGCATCGCCTGCACTCCAGCCCCTGCTGAGCCTCCAAGAGCGCCGGCAGTGCGGGAAGCTCACAGCCGAAGCATCCACGGAGAGGAGGAGAGGTGGCCAGTGCTGACTGGGACCTGCTCCCAGCCCAGGTGCCCAAAATCAGGGACCGGGACACTGGCCTCTTCCTCCCCTCCACCCATGGACCATGGGATCCTGGTGTCATTACACAGGTGCCCAGCATGCAACTACCAAGAAGGCAAAAGGCAGCAGGACGGTGCCACCAGCCCCTTCCCCACAGCCCTGATAAAGGTGATTTTTCCACCAAGGAGCTGCTGATCCATCTGGCCCTCAGAGGCCAGCTCTCCACCGAGGATGGAGATGCCCAAGAGACGGGTGGACCTCTCACATCACCCACCAGCTCTGGTCCCTCTGGATACACCCAGGTGGCTGCACCCCATGCCTTGTGCCAACACCATGGTTCTGGGGCACAGCAGATGGGTCCCATCCTAAATGTCCCCAGCTGCACTCCAAGCACCTCACCCTCAGGTCAGCACATGGCTGAGCTTTGGGCCCATGAAGCTCCTGAGAGCACCTCTCACCAAGGCCAAAGAGTCAGCAAGAGGGATGTGGAGCTTTCCCTTGGGCCAAGCTGCCCACGCCCCACGGGGCTGCTCCTCTTCCTCTGCAGGCACAGCAGCTGTGTGCTTGCAAACCAGGCTAGAGGATGGATTCACCTGACAACCAACCCATATAAAAGGAAAGAGTCTTTTTCTCAGCCAGGTAAGCTCCCCAAACAATTCACCATGTACCCACGGAAATGCCAATGGTAACACTGAGAGATGGGGCAGGAGGCCAAAAGCATCCGTGATGCCGTAATAGGGCACGGACACATCTGCGTGTCCCAGCATCACAACCAGCCCAATTGCTCAGCATCCAGCCCCGGGAGCAGTCTCTGGGCAGAAGCACATTGGGAAGAAATGGGTCTTGGCCACCCTGCAGCTCGTACCTCTGGGCTGGGCGATGGCACACATCCAGTACCTCCCCCGGGGCAATGGGATGCTTTGAACTCGGGGGAAGCGGGGCTGGCAGCAGAGCCAGCTCTCCATCGTTATACATTCCAGTCTCTCCTCCTTTTTTTTTTTATTTTTTGTTCTCGTCTCTCTGCATTCGCTGCCCTAAATTAAGTCCTCCGACTCACTTGGCATCCGCAGCCAAATATTCTCCTAACATATAATCACAGCTGCCAGGTTCGTGCTTATCGCGCTGCCACGTGGCTTCCTGCTGAAAGGCACGCCAGCCTGCGGCTGCCCGGCTCCCAGCAGCGCGGGTCCAGCCCCACCGGGGGCGTGCATCTGCCCCGTCCCAGCTCCCCAGCTCCACGCTGCACCCCGGGAACACGGGAAGGGCGTTCCTGCAACATCTGACACTGGCCACAGCAGGTGCTTGAAGAAGAGCCCTCAGAAGGGAAGGGTGGAGAGGTGCGCTCAGATCACACAGACCCAGCAAGTCACGCCTCAAGGACCTCCTGAGATGGACACATCTCTGCACTTCATAATTTTGAGTGTTTTTTCCTACGTGACTGTGTCCCCCCAAGGCTGCTCTGTGTGCACAGCGCCCTGCAGCAAGGGATTTGGTGCCCAGCAAGCGCTGCAGCCACCCAGAAGAAAGGGGAGCCCCAGGGCGATGCACGCATCCTCTCCTCCCTCCTCCAGGGGAGAAGCACGCCAAATGGCCAGGGTAAGGTGGTTTTAAGCACGAACAGGAGAAGAAAAAAAGAAAAAAAAGAGAGAGAAAGGAAAAATAAAACTCTCTCACCATCACACCAGGTCAGAGTTTGCATTACTACAGGAAACAGCTGTGTGGTTTTAGGGAAGCAGAAGAACAATAACTCCTCGGCACTGGGATGAAGGGCGAGCAGGGCTTACACTGGGGAGAGCATAACGGCTGCGGGCGTGCAGAGCATTTCTGCAGGTCTCGAGGTGATGCCACAGTGGGGTGAGCAGCCAGAATTTGGGTTTGTGTACCCCAATCCACCTTTTTCACAGCATTTTAAGCAAAACATTTTGGGGGGCTTTTGTAACGTTAGCAGCACCCTCAAACTCCAGTGATTTCCTCTCTAAACTAAAAATCAACAAACTTCACAGAGAACACAAGGTATGTTTGTAACAGCCCCAAAAGTACCAGACTCATGGCAAGTCCCTCTGGGTCCCTCTTGGAAGCCCCCCCACCCCTCTCCTTTGGGAAGATCACTGATTTCCTGACGCCTCTGAGCTTACAGGCAGCAGAGGCAGCGGGAGAGCAGAGGGAGGAAGAAAAGCAAGGGAAAACCCACAGCACTGTCCTCTCCAGTTGGCAGCAAGGCTCTTCTGCAAATACCTCTGCTGCGGACGCCCCTGCTGGGAGCACCAAACCTCCAGCCCTGCGGATCGGCAGCACAGAGGCAGGCAGCCCCAGACCAGCACCTCTGGAAATGCAAACCTCAGCCCAGCCCACCAGGGAAGCACAAGGGGCCTGACACAGCAGGAAAAAAAAAGGTTTCAAGATGACATGAGTGTGTCATCTCCCAAATAAGCCCTTCCTGATGGAAACCATCCCGAACGCTGCCTTGCCAGGTAATTGCTGCTTGTGCTGACGGCAGGTTTTCTCGCACCGCTGCTGCAAAAAATCCCGTCTCGAGCAAGCTGTGACGATGGCCAGCGGCCTGGGGCCACCTCAGTGCTGACTCCAGCGTGACCCTGGGTGCATCTCACCTCTCTCTCCTCTCCTTTGCCTCCCCTCGCTCAGTGGTTCCTTGCTGCGGTGTGATGTGACGGGCTGACCGCACCAGGAGCTGCCCCACAGCCCCCTGGAGAGGCTTTCTAAAGAAACAAAGCTTATGTGGTCACAGTTTATCTATTTCCATCACTTCTTCCCCAAAGCCCTCTCCCTAGAGTACTTTCCAAACAGACTTTCCAGGCAGATTTTAGCCAGGGAAAACCACAACACAACCTCAGCTCTTCTTGGACAGCACAGAGCCTGGCCACCGGGCACAGGAGCCACAGAAAATTTGGCTTCCCTCAATTTCCAGGGACTGCCTTGCTTCCTGAAGTCAATCTTCACTTGCACTGTCCCAGCTCACCTTCAGAGCACAGAAAGGTGAAGCCATCACCGGAGTTTCGATGTTGACTTAGCCCCGAGGTGCTGCACGGCAGGCAGACTGAAGTCCTCCTCCTGCCTCCTTCATTCCATACACAGATCCCCCCAAATCCAGGCAGGACAAGCCACCCGAAACATCCAGCTCCTCTCCAGTGTCAGCTCTTAAATGAAAAGCCCAGTGGCCCTCGCAGGTTTGCAGCCCATGCTCTGAATGCAGATGTGTCCTGGCACCGCTTTTTGTCCCCAGGAGCTACCAGGGAGAGGCTGAATCGCCCTGCCACCCGCTGCTTCACCCAGACACACGCTCTGTTTCCATACAGCCAAATGCCTTTTGGTGGCATCTAAATTAATATATCACAGGGGAGAGAGTGAAAGGCGTCTTTAGTGGTCTGGGAAAGGGTTCAAACACCTTTTTTTTTGTGGTTGGGTTGCTCTGAAACAATCGAACGTGCACGGTGGCTTTTGGCAGCCCTCACTGCATGTGCAGCGTGGGCTCCTCGGTCCCCAGGGGTACAAATCCCACTGCTCAGAGAGGTCAGGGCTGGCCGAGAGAGCACCTCTGTGCCTGCAGGACTGCTCCTGCTCCCTGCCCTGGGCCATCCCCAGAAGCTGAGGCCACAGCGGACCCTGAAGACGCGGCACCCCAAAGGTGGGCCAGCTGGGTCAGCTGAAACGTAGATCACAGCACACCAAAAAACAGCCGTGGCCATCAGAGGGATGGAAACCCTACGGGGCAAGCTAACACACTGGTGAACTAATTCTCACTGCGGATTTTCTGATGCTCACCAGCTGAGCAAAGGTGGGGACGTCACCCCACATACCAGGGCGCTGTGGGGTGCCCGGCTGGCACCAGAGCAGCCACAGAGGTGAGTGTGGTTGCAGCCACGAATTCCAGCACTCTCTAATTTCAAGGGTCAAAGCTGGGTTCTGCCTAGTTCTGCCTGCAGAAGTTACGTGCGAGGAAACAGGACAATGCACGTGGACTTGAGCACGAGGCCATAGTCCCCAGAGGCACGTGCCCAGCAGACCACGCAGGGAGAGCTAAACCCAGCAAGAGAAGCTGCGTCCAGAGAGCAGCTGAAGGGATAACGGGGTAGAATTCACTAACCAGCATCCTAGCTTTGACAAGCAGCAGCTCAGGTTTTGCCTTTCTGTCCTGAAGAGCCCCGTCCAGCGTCTCCAGCCCCGAGGGCACGTGCTGTTGAGGGGAAGAAGCTCCCAGCGATGGGCGAGGGCAGCTCACAGCAGCCAAAAAGCCTCCCGCAGGGGGACAAAGCACAGGAAGCTGTGGGAGAAACTGCTCTCCTGCCAGGGGATGGCACGTGGGCTACAATCCACCCCAGAGCACGGGTCACCCAGGCTGCAAGCCCCATCCCGAGCTGGCAGCAGTCCCGGGGACCTGCCTGGCGAAGAGGGGACGCTGCCAGCCCTGCCTTTGGTCACCAGCTGGCTCGCAATGCCAAGCACCCTGCTGCCGTTTGGGATGCAGGACGGTGAGGAGGGCCAGCAACAGTCAGGGGATGCTTTGAGCAAGCTGGGCAGGTGGGAGAGATGCTCCCATCCCTGCAAGCACAGTCAGGCTCAGCTTCAGCCAAAAGCACCTGAAAAGCGACTGAGAAGCCCAGCTGGGAGCTGAGACACGCCAGCAGCAGCCTGCTTCTCCTGGCACCTCCATCACCCCTGCTGCAGGACTGCAGGACAGGACCCACGTCCTCGCAGAGGTCCCGCACCCACAGAAAGCAGAGTTTTCGGAAAGCTGGGTGTGTGAAGGAAAACATGCCCCCGGCCAGCAGGCAGCCTGCAGTGCCACCCGCCCTGCCCTGACCCTTGAGCAGAGTCCGTCCCAGCACTCGGGAGCAAAGGGCAGCGAGGTTTGCTCCCCAGCCTGCTCTGGATGAAGTCTAAAAGGCGTCATCGCCCAGCACTTCATCCCCAAAGCGACCGGGCTGTGCAAAACCTCGCCTCCTGGAAGGAAGTCACCCGGCACGACGAGCACGGGGACAGCACGAGCGCTGCGCTCCCAGCAGTGGCAGCGTGTATGCACGGCGCTCACCTGGTGGGAAGCAGCAGGCTTCGTCCTGGCAGGCAGAAGCAAGGCTTGCTCCTCCACCCCTGCGGTGACAGGCAGAGGGAAGCGGCTTTATTGCCAGTGCCACGCTTCACAGAGACCACGCAGAGACCTAGTGTGTTCAGAAGAGCGCTCAGAAAAATCACACGCTGGGAAAAGACAAAAAAAAAAAAAAAAAAAAAAAAAAAGAAAAGCATTTCCTCTAAACCTGAGAGAAAAAAAGGCAGGTTGTGACGGCTGGGAGCAGGAGGCAGCCCAGCCCCAGCTGGCACCAGGCACCCACAGCTCGCTGCACACTCGGCGCTCGGTAACTGCTCACAGATCAGCCACCAGCTCCCAGCACGGCAGCAGAGGGATGCTGCTCGGAGACGGAGAGGGGGAAGAGAGGCAGGGCAAGACGGGATCACGAGAGCATCATCCTCCACCACGAACACACCGCAATGGCTGGACCCAGTTCCAGTTGCCATCTGCAAGCACGTTTGGCTTAGACACACCACGACAACCACATATTGCTGCTTGAATACAGCCTTCCCCTTGGGCTCAATTTCGGAAAATCTGTGATTTAGGGCAGAAAATGTTGTGATGTCACCGTGAATCCTGGAGCTAGCGTCAAACCCTCCACAAGCTGCATCTACAGAGGAGCAAACGTAAACCACGAACCCCATGGCAGGGGTTCTCCTCTCAGACACAGCGTGCTGGGGACTGTGGGCAGGTTTGAACTTCCAGCCACTGCTTCTGAATTTTCTCACCCCTGATAAATATCTGGGGGTGAAATTACTTTTTCCTTCTGTACCCAGCATACCTAGCATGTATTGGCTATTTGACTTATTAAAGGCTTATCTAATGTATTAAAACCAAATATCTGGCTTTCTGAATTTCAGCTGAATTTCAGCTATTTCTAGCCAATACCATGCATCATGGGTGAGGGGAAAAAAGCATTACTTCAGTAATGAGAAACACCTTTAAGCATTTACCAACGCCACTGCAGGCTGGTGGCGGCACTGGGTGTTTGCTGAGCAGCCAGAACTTCAAAGCCTCTTCCCTGATCCTAAAAATAAGCATTAATTAAGTTTTGTGCAATGCTTGCTCGCACTGCCACAATGATGCTGGGGAAAGAAATGCTCTGGGTGCAGGAGGGGCAGTGAGAGCTCGTCCTTCCCTCTGCTGAATAACATCGAGCGTCTGTCCATCCACCAACTCATGACAACTCTGAGGAGCTGGGTACAAACCAGTTCAGCAGCAGAGGGATGCAGATGCCCACCAGCACCACACGTGCTGGGTTCCACCAGCAAGCAAAGTAAGGAGCACCCCAAGTCCTCGCTTTGGTGACAGCACCAGTGACGTTCCCCCTGGCTGGAGCTCACCCTGACGCTGCACACAGGTGAAGCCACATGCTCATCGTGAAAATCCATTTTTTTCCAGAATTATTACATTTCATCTGCCTGCTTCACAGCAGAGATGCTGCCAGGCTGGCACTTGACGCACAAAGCTTCGCCCTGATGTGGATTTGTTTGACAGGGACACAAAACCCTGAACACTGCTTATAATGAGAGTTAAGCCTGATAAATTCTCAGCTCCTTTCCAACAGCTTTAAAAATTGCTGGAGGGAACATAAAATTTGCTTTACATGGTTGCACAGCACTGGACTTGCCGTTTAACAGCAAAACACATGTTCCCAGCTCTTTGGATTTTTAAAATAAGCCTCTCAATGTCTGATGTTCCTTCTTAAATCCTCGCCGCCTGGAATTGCCTGGTCATGGAAAACCTGGGGCTGGGGGGCAGTGCCTATTTTAGACTTGAGCTTTTTCCTGTTGGATGCTGGAAAGAGGCAGAAAATCTGCCAGTTCCCAAACCCAAAGCCACAGGAAAAGGCAGCATGCGAATAAAAAGTGCAGTCACTGTTACTGAAGGCTACATTTGCTTATTTTTCTGGTGCTTTAAAGACATTGTTATGACAGCACATGGCCTCCTAACTCACCTGAGTACCTGGGAATCACTTTCTCCCTTGCTCCTGTGATCAAAACAAACAACCCGCCTGGATAGAACAACACCAGCAGCCAGGAGACTGAGCTAAAGATAAAATGAAGACTCAAGTCTCTCAACAAATATTTTACAGAGGTTTTAAGACAAGCCATAACGTTGTGCTTTTTGTGCTTTTTTTTTTTTTTGGGGGGGGGGGAGGGGGGAGGGATATGTTTGTTTTTTTCATGCCGTTTTGTTGTTCGGCTCCTGCCAGGAACACAGTTTCAAACACCTGCCCACTCCCCAGTGCCAAAATTTACCTTTTCTTCTGCCTTTGCACGAAATCCAAAGCTCTCAAATAATGAGCTCCTTATGAGGGCTGGCAACCCTGAGCTGGGACAGGAGGCTGCCAGTGCTGCTCTTCCACCAATTAAGCCAGCATTATGTCCTCGGCGCTCTGACAGCTCCAGGAGAACAAGCCCCGCTTCACGGTCACACAGCCGATGCCCAGCAGCTTTCCCCAGAGGCACACACTGCCCGCAGAGGTTTCCACTGAAGTCAGTGGGAAATTCTTTCCAGCGGGTTTAACAGAAGTAAGAAGGTGGGTTATTGGTCACAGACCATTCATACGCCACACTGAGACTCCCAAAAGCCCTAAAAGGCAGACAAAACCCATACAATTCCAGTGCACAGCTGGGCAGACTGGTGATCACGGGGGAGCTAGCAGCTGCTCCAGCACCGCACAGCTCCTGTCTTTTGGGGTGAGAGAGCTGGAAGACGATGCTGTGCTGGACTGCTGGGGAACGCTTGGCTCACAGCATGCAGGAACATCCCCACGGCACAAACAGCATCCTCACCAGCAGCTCGAGCAGCCGAGCTCCTGAAGGGTTTTTCCGTGGTGGAAACCAGGGTGCGCAGGGCCAGTGCCCTGCTCATGGTGCCCACAAACCCCCCGAGCAATGGGTTCTTGAATGAAAGATGCTGCGAGCAACCGGTGCAAGGTCCTCGGCTCTGTCTCCTCCCCGGGAACAAGGACACCCCCGGGGCGGTGCAGTGATGTGGCCCTTTGTGGGCCCATCTCATTTCCCTCCGGACCACCCAGCTGAGCTCAGACAGGCAGCGGGGAGGGAGCAGCTCCACAGCTGGACTCGAGGACACCAGCCCCGACCCTCCTGCCCATGCCCCCGGAGCCACAGCTCCATGACAGCCTCAGAAGGCAGCTCCAGGACCTCTCACCTCCCACAACAAGCGCTGGGGACCTCCTGTGCCACTTTGCCTGGCACCTTCCCTCCACACTGTCCTGGCTGGGATGCCCTGGAAGCAGTGGCAGATGTCGCAGCAGAGAAACAAAAATGAACCTCCTCAGGAGACGTGCATCCCAGGCTGTCACGCAGCTGTAACCGAAGCAAACGCATTGCTTCCCGGAGGCTACTCCATGAAAACACCCTCCTCCTCCTCAGGTCTCCAGCGAGGACCCTCTCCCCGCACCCCGAGCTTTTGCTCCCAGCCCTCCTCATCACTCTGCTCCCTGTCCCCCTGACAGGCGATGCTGGACCCACGATGAAACATTTCTGACCCCCGAAAAGCACGGGGACACCACGCAGCGTGTAAGAAAGCCCCAGCACCAGCCCTACTGCTAGAAATCCCTGACTCCAGCCTTCCTACCAGCAAGCCCCCCGTGGCTCCCTGCGCTCGGGGACGCCTGCACATGGCCAGGGACCCCAAGCAGAGGCAGATACAAGGAGGCAGGAGCCGTGGCAGCGCTGCGGGACACGCACAGTGCCCGCCCCAGCCTGCTCCTGCCCCCAGCCCCACGGGAGCACCTCCAGGAGGCTCCGAGCCCCGAGCTCGGGTTCACGGGGACCTCCCCAGCCCCTTGGGGGTTTGGAGAGGCAGCAGCAGGGGTGCAGCCCCTCGGCGGTGGTCCTGCCCGGAGCTCTGCTCTCCTCCCGCTCCACCCCTGCCCTTCTGCCCGCTGCCTTCGTCCCCTAACCCGGGCTCCCCCCGGCGGGGCTCGGCGCTCCCCGGGCTGCCGACTTCGGGAGCGGCCGGGGCCGGGGGTGGGCTCGAGCAACAGGCGGGGAAGGGGAACGGGGAACGCGAAGGCTGCGGGATGGGCGTCCCCGCCCTGCCCCGAGGGCTGTCACCTCCCCTCCCCGCTGCCTCCCCTCAGCCCCTCGCCCCCTGCCCTCCCTCAGCGCCCCCTGCCCCGTGCTCACCGCCGCGGGCCGGGCCGGGCCGAGCAGCTCCCGCGGGGCGCGGGCTCAGCGCCTCGCCATGGCCGCTGCCCGCCGCCCGCCGCCGCCTTCGGGGGGCGCGGCCCGCGGGCGGGGACCGGGGGCGGCAGCACCACCCCCACCCCTTCCTCCTCCTCCTCCTCCTCCTCCTCCTTCTCCTCCTCCTCCTTCTTCTCCTGACCCGGGCGGGGAAGGGGCGCAGTTGGGCCCGTGAGGCAGGCGGGGTCCCTCAGGGTGCCTCGGAGTCCCTCAGGATCCCTCAGGGTGCCTCGGGGTCCCTCAAGGTGCCTCAGGGTCCCTCAGGGTCCCAGCCCGGTTCGGGGCTCGCGGCGCTGAGGCAGGACGTCGAGCACCGCCTTCGTTGGCATCCGGGGTGCTGCATCGTCTTCTGGGAGTTTTGGGGGTGTTTTCTGCCGTCCTCATTCCCCAAAGTCCTTCTCTGGAGCTAACCCAGCTCCAAGGGAGCGTCCCGCTCCGCACATACGTTGCAGTAAAGGCTCTCGTTGCAGTAACGCCTCACGCCAAGGGAACGCGTTCCAGTAGGAGAAGCAGGATCCACTCGAAGTTTTCCTCTTTGGCTGTGTTTCGTGGCCTTTCGCTCTGCAAACACGGCTGGAAAAGCTTTCAGAGAAAAGCAGGGGGAAGGCTGGCAGAGGACTTCCCGTGTTATATACCCATGAGGAAAACACAACTCTGTGGGAGCAGCACCCCTCGCTTCTGACGGACACCGGGTCGGCCCTGCCTCACTGTGACCAGGTCATGCCCCATTTCTGAGATGAAGTTGGGGTAATCAGGCTGCAAGCATCCCTCTGAGGCTTCAGATGAAACGAGTCACCTTTATTTGTACAGGGCCCTTTAGTGAAGCTTCTGTTCATACTTCTAAAGACCACAGCCAACAAGAGCAAGTCCCAGTGTCCTCCTCACCAGCTTTCCCCTCTCCTGCAGCTTGATTGCTTAAAGTCAGATGAATTTTAAGGCACTAAGGCAGATTTCCCCGCTGATGCTGCCCCTCCCTTCCCCAGATTTGTATCTTCCCTGGCTGCCTGGCCACCAGGATGCTCCTGCTCTGCCCAGGCAGCGTGCCTTTTGGGGGTACATCCGAACAAAAGCTGAGGCCAAATGCAGGTTTTTAGGAGCAAAATCCCTCCTTCTGTGTTAGCCCAGCCAGAAGCTAGCGCAGGAAGAAAGGAGGCTGTGCCCAAAAGAGGCGTTCAGCCAGTATCTGGGATCTGTGCAAGAAATGGGCCTTGTGTTGGGGCTGCCCTGTCACCTCCATGCCGCTGTCCCCAAGTGTCACTCTGGAGGGACAAGAAGCCAATACTGCATGAATGCCAACATAGCAGGTTTTCGTTTTGTTTTGTTTTTGTTTTTTCCCTGAAATAAGTGTTTCCTTTTCTTTCTCTCCCATCTAACACAACATCTTGGAGCCCCAATGGGTTCAGAGCTGGTTTTATCAGAGGGGAAACTGCAGCTGCATTTCCAGCTCTACGTAACAGCAGCCATTGCATGCAAAAGCCTGGCTCAGCCCTGCGCCGTCTATTCCACAGCACAGAGTCTGGGCTCCTCACCACCCTCCAGCAGTATGTTTGTTTACAGCAGTGTTTTTATTTCTAAAGATCTGGTCTCAGGGGGCAAAATCCCTTCTGTGCGTGGAACCAGTCCTGACTGGCGCGTTCATTGTCTTCTGCAGGCTGCAGGCAGCCTGAAACAATAGGGGTGTGCGGAAGTCCCGACAGATTTCCATTTTTGGACCATGATAAATGTGAAACCTCACAGTGACAGCTCCGAAAGTGGCCCACGTTAATTACCATCTATTTGGGAATCATTCCAGTACTCAGCCATCTCGTGCAATCCCCCACAGCCTCTCATGTCTTCCTGTGTGCCATAAGGCTAACGCTACCCCTTGGTATTGGATGAAGCCTCCAGGTTCCCCCTGGAAACTTTTCAGACGTGGCTGCAAGCTGAGAATACGGAAATCAGCATCGCAGTGACAATGGGAAGCACGCTGGGGAAGGGCAGCCTGATGGCTCCAGCTATTCAGTGTAAGAAACAAATTCAGGACCAATTTTATTATTCTGCTTCACACATAACTCAACCCAGACCTCAATTTCTCTAAATGCAGTGACATTTCCACAAAGCCTCAGCTAAGTAGAATACTTAAAGGCCTAATCCAGCAAATGAAGCCAGCTAGGCACAGAGAACATGCAATCTTGTGTTTGGGCACACCAGGGAGGACCCATGCACTGAAATTCAGCCCAATTACTTGGTTTGGGCCAGGGATACCTGGGCTACACACAACTGCGTCTCATGCCTGGGGTTTTGCTGACACCTGGTGTTCTGGAAGAGATGATGCGATGATGCCCGTCAGGAGTCTGGGAGCTAATCTTGAATTTTGGAATGAACGTGAGAACTGCAGGGGTGCCTTGAGATTTCACAGACACTCTTTAATGCCTAAAGTCAAGAGGAATGCTGCACTGATGTTCTTAGCATGCCTCATGTCACTACAAACCTCATGGCATACAGCGCTTGCTTCCTAACTTCAGGAGTCAGGGGAACAGCAGAGGATAATCACAGATTTCATTTATTTTTAAATACTGCATTTCATTGCAAGGAAGAACAATCCAACAATATGATGCAACCCAAGAGATCCCTGTGCAAAGGCAGCCATCTGAGGTTAGCAACCCAGACACAGAAAAAAAAAACAGAACTGAAAAGTCAAGCACTCATCAAAGTGGTTTTCTTAATTACTCAGAGCACATTTATTTTTCCCATTAAAAAAGGAGGAAAAACAATATGCAAGGAAGTACATTTCACACCAGTAAAAGAGGAAAATAAATTATCATGACACAAGAACAAATTAAAAGGCAGGAGTGCATCAAGGAGATGACACCATAGAGCTGGACAAACCTCTGTTTGACAGTGAATATCACTGTCTGTCCCTGCTGTTGCATAGGACTGTGGTAACAGCAAAAGGCTCTGGCGGTGGCTGCTACTGAAGATTACAAAATGGCCATCACGAGGTGCATTAAGGAGTACCACCCCAGTGATTTTATTCTTCATACATATTCTTCATACCTCATTATTTATGAGGCGCAGTACTCAGTCCTTCTAAAACAATGTTGAAAATGCAGGATAAAATGGCTTTTCAAATCACAGCCTGGACCAGGGTGGACTGTAAGTCTGTCCACCTTGCTGCATTTCCAACAGAAGTCCTGGGAGACCAGGGGCAGAGCAGAGCCCCGTTAGCACTGCTCACCTCGAAAGCTGTGAGGAATGAACAGCACTGAGGCACCTCTCTGCCTGTGGTCACAGCGCCTGTTGCACCGCACTGTTCCTCTCACGGGCACTACAAAGATTTGCATCTGCAAAATAGATCTGAAAAAGCAAAACGAAAATACAGGCCACATTTGGAAAAGCCTAATCTTAAATTCCAGTGTTTAAATCTCAGATACTTGATTACTTTAATGAATTATGGCCTAATAAGGAATTTCACCACCTTTTTTGTTTGCTGTGTTTTTTAAAGCATTTTCAGAGTGCATTCTTTACAAAATGGGTCCTACCTCTATACAGCATTGGTATCTCTCAGACCTTGATGCTGATCTTTAAATAAGGACAGTGGCTCCTCCAGGAGGAACACCCACTGGCTGCCCACATACCACAAAGATTAAATATTTACAGTACAAGCACATAAGAAAACTTTATAACACAAGTTAATAAATAATGAGAATGACATGCTCTCCTGCAACACAAACTGGCATTCTGCACATGCAAGGAGCTGCCATGGTTTGTCTCCTCTGCAGAGTAGAAAACTCAGTGCTTGGGATCTTCTCCCTCCAGTCCAGCAGCATTCATGGCCAGGCAATGCACAAGCTTGCAGAATCCATTATGTAGTCTAAATTGCGGCATTTCAAGCTAATTTATCCTTCCCTTCACCTCAAAGGGAAGCCACTAGAGAAGCAGCCATCCAAAAATCCAACAAAGCTCTGGAAAACCCCACAGGAAAGTAGGCAGTGGTGCATATCTTCTCACATATAATAGTCAGTTTTCTTACAAATTGCTTTACACCTTTAGTACTTCAAGTTTTCTCACTGAAATTTATGGCAATAGCAGGCTGTGTTATTGCAGCACAAACATTGATCATTGTTAGACAATGATTTGAAATTGCCAAAGTTCTGAAGATTTTGCTATGACACTGAGACAATTCTGCATGCAGAGAAGCCCGCTACGAAGCAAATATTTTTTTTCTTCTTCTTCTTAAAAATCATAGAGATATTTCACACACAGCTATATACAATTTTCAAACAGCTTGTTCCAGTGCATTTGTAACAGCATCAACAGTTTACAGTTTTGTAAAAATGTTACATCCTCTCCTGGAGGATGTTCATTCTTTTATTGAAACATCCTGTAGGTGTTGTAATCTTGATTAAAGATAATGAAATATTCTGCTGGTTTTCTGAAAGCATGAGCAGATGCATCTCATCATCCTGAAGAGAGTTTCAGTGTTGGTACATGAAGAACGTTGCCTGCTCAGCAGCAATTCTTTAGTCTTTTTGTTCTTCTGTACAGTAAAAGCTTATAAGAAACAAAACACACGTAAGTGTTCACACTTGGTTCAGTGCAACGAAAGAAGACATTATAATTACAGTCTTTAGCTGGAGGAATTTTGGTTTCCTGCGTTCTTCAGAATCTCCTTTTTTTTTTTAGTGCAATTTTTGAGGTCAATGGAAAACGGAAAGCAACTCCTAGTCAGGTAATGTCTTTTCTTTGCTAGTAGAAGGAGAAACACAGTCTTGGGTCTTGGCTTGTCAAATCTGCAGCGAGGCCCTTGGGCACCGGATTCTCCCACAGCCTGTAACGACAGCAAGCGTGTTACTGTAGGGCTTGGTGTGGTGGGCCAGGAGGTGGCATGCCCAACACAGTGGCTGACTCAAAGAGGCAGCTTTAGGTTTTTATCAAAGCTGGTCTGACAGTGAGACAAGAGCAAGGTGTGGCCGTATCTTAGTGACACAGCAGCAACCCAGCAGCTTCCCACCTCCTGAAACGGACTCACTGAACTATCCTGCGAGAAAGATTACGGCTTTGAAAGGTCCTCAGGCCACTGGGATCTCAGGAAGGGGAGGAAAAACTGACTTACAAAAGCAACTTGGATTATGTGCGACACCCTCCTTGATCTGCCTCATTTGTTGGAGTCCACCCCAACGCTGCCTGGACCAGGCCCTTAACTTGTGGAGCAGAGTGCTCCATGGAGCCAGAGGGGCTGCGTGCTGTGCTGCACCACGTTGAGCAAGAACACGGGGGCCCCAAGCTCCAGCTGGAACCAGAAATACTTCTCAGTGGTTGCTCTGCAGATGCTTTCACTGCTGGGGAAGACAGAGGCTGGTTTTGGGTCAAAGACACAGCTTAGATAGGAGCAGATACTTGGCTTTGGGACCTGTGTTACCAAAAATTATCAGAGGCACTCTGAGAAGAGTGACTTTTCCAATGAGTGATGGATGAACGGGTGTCTCTCACAAGAGGCTTCTAGTGGAGTTTGATACACATGGTTTGGAGAAGCAATGACAAAGAGTGGGTATCTGCAAGACATGGATCCCAGGACAGAGGTTGGGACAGGGCAGGGAAATATTTTGGAAGTGAAACCAGACATAACTGGAGAAAGAAAACTTACAGGGGAAATACACAAGTGGGTCTTTATTATTGCCTCATATAAAGCCTTGCAGTCCTTCTGACCCAACATGCAGCCACAACCCCCTGTGATATCTGCTCACCTTATGAACTGAATTTCCGGGCACTTGACAAGTTCCTCCGACAGCTTCACGGCTCCACGGGCACCAATGCGATTTTTCTCCAGACTATTTTAAAAGCAAAACGTTTTAAAAAGCAAAACGACATTAAGAGCAGAAAACAGCAGAACAATCACTGACTCCTTCTCCTATCCCAGAAGCCACACTTTTGTACAAGCGCAGCAATGCTTCACAACCAACATCATCTTCACCTTGATGCCCATGGCCCTATTTATACAAGAAGCACGTACTGCTCCCCATGACCTCCTACTAGCAACAGGACTTGTAAGAGCTCCCTTGCTTTTGGAGCGCTCTAACAGATCCCACCATGAGCTTGGTGCCAAAAAATGCTAGAAAAAGCCTCCAGGAAGAAGCTCACCTGAGGCTATTGAATGATACGACTCATGCCCCAGAGATTCCATTTTGTCTTTCAGGACTCAAACAGGAGGCCTGGGCAGACTAGATTCTTCTCAGATATCTCCACAGCCAGAGAATACCCTAAATTAAGCAAGAGGTGCTTCAACAGCACTTTGCTCTGTGTATCACTCAAGCAAGACTGGCCCAGCGTATACAGCAGGCTAAGTAAGCATCTGAATTCTGCATGAGAATTGCAGAAGCATGTCCATCTGTTGCTCCTAGCATACATCCCACAGAAGTACTGTAGTTGAAGGCTCAATGACACAAATACCGGTCTTCCTGGTGTTGTTCTTGTGGCTGTACTCACTCTAACATCTTCAGCTTTTCCATCCCTGGGAGGGCACTGGCCAGCTCCTGGGCTCCTCCATCCCCAAGGGAATTCCAAGACAATCTAAGATAGACAAGAAACCCCAGCAGGTGAGTCAGCCAAGCCCAACCAATGGTGAACACAAGGGGAACAACATTAGTGCTACGCTACAAGCCCCTCACAGATTCAACCATTTACAAGAGGTTATTACTGTCTTATCATGGTACATAAAAGTTCCCCTACTCTACAAAGATTAATTTTGAGGGGTTTCCTCAGTTTCACTGCATATTTCCATGTGTGGTAAAACATTCTGGAACTCCAGAATTTCTGTATGGTGCATAGGACCCAAAAAAAAGAAAGGCAAGACAGAATCCAGTCCAAGAATAGGGGCCCTCTACCAAACAACTTCATGGACTGTTCTGGGATTTCATGAGTGTCAGCATACTGTCATGTATACTGCTTTACTCCTCCTATTATTCCACTAGATTATGTGGTGTTAGCACCAGAATTCACCTCTTTTGGGACTGGTAGTAAAATCCTGGCTTTTATTTTATGTCATAAGTCCTAAAATACCTGTGATCTCCACACAAATACCTTCCGGGGGAGGAAGGGGGAAGTCTGGTGGGCTTATGACCCATGCACCACTTTATTCAAACCTTTCACAAGTACTTGCAGACCTGCAGCACATCAGAGTAGCATGAGAGTCAAGTGTCACCCAGCTGGCCACAGCAAAGATGTCTGGAGAGCCTGGTAGAGGAGTGACCTCTAGGAGCTGGTGGTACCACCTGCTCATCTGCAGGCTGAATTTATTTTGTTTTGAGCTCTCAGTTCAGTCTCTACACTTACACAGAAAATCTCCAGCTCTGCTCTGAGAGCCAGCTGTGGCCATCTTTTTTAAAAATGGGGATAAGACTTGGCCATGAAGAACAAGACAAGGAGTTTGTCCTGCCCCTCAGAGCAGATGCCAAAAGACAAAGGATAATGGGAAAAGTTTGAAGATAAGTGTTTTCCTCCATATTCTGTTCAGTTCTTCATATTTCACTTCCAATAAAGTGCAAGCTATACCTGTGATTTTTTGCATTGAATTTAGTCAGTTGATAAATCACTAGCAAATTTATCACTAAAAAGTACTGTAGTGGTAAGTATCAATAAATGCGTAGCAGGATCAGAAGTGTTCTGCAGGTAACACTAAGAGCAGACATCAATACAAGTGTCACCTGTGTGTTGAAGGACCTCCCCATCCACTTCCATACTCACATTATTTCCTCCATGGCAGGGCATTGTTGGAAGGCGCAAGAAAGTGATTTTGAAGAATCATCAGTGATTCCACAGAGTTTCAAGCTGAAGCAGGGGAGAAAGAAAAAAAAAAAAAAGAGCACAAAGTGCTGGTTTCAGAACTGGTGGGAATACAACACCAGCACCATCTGCTGTGATGCTACAAAGAAAGCCAGCCACAATCTGCCCCAGGAGCATTCAGTGGCCTGGTACTCACTCAATCTTCCGGAGGTGTTCCAAGCGTGGCAGTCCCTCAGACAGGGCATGGATACTCCCTTCCCCAAGGTCATTTTCTGATAAACTATAAGAATAATGGAGAAGCTTTAAGTGGTAGCAGAAAAAGCAGCTGCTGTCAGAGAAGACCCACCACCAACATGCAACTAGGTGTATTAGCAAATCAGTTACTAGCACAGACTAAGTGAGGACTCTAGACAGCAACGACAGGCCAGACATGTCAACTCAGGGTCAGTTCCCTGCTTGGTAAAATGGGAATGACAGCCTTGCTCTAACTTACAAACCTAAATCCATTTACCAGTTAATTTATTGCAGGGAGTAATGCAGGGTTATACCTGTGGCTGAGATAGACACATCTGCAGCACATGAAATGCACGAGAAACTGGAAACAAGAGGTTATACTATAGTTAGTGACTGGTGTGCCTCTTGAGGAAATGACGGTAAGCTTGTACATCAAAGGGAGAACGGGAAGAAGACATGGGTCTCAAAAGCTCAGGAGCAGCAGTAACTGCTTTCCAGCCTTCACCAGGGTGTGCTGCTCCATTCCTGTTTACCAGCATGAGCCATGGCAATACCTACCCTGCTCTACCATATCTCACATCCAAATTACCCACATCTTAATTAATTTTGTTATTTAACCATATACAGATAACAAAGAACCATGGCATCAAGGATGAAGGTGGAAGAGTTAATTCATATTGCCTCCGTTCTTTCAGTTTCATATTTAGAAGCTCTGTCAGTCCTCAGGTTACTGCAGAAAATAGTTTAAAGGCACATAGCTGCAAAAGGCCCAGCAGAACTTCAAACAACGTTTCCTCTCACCCGAAGAAACATGTCTAGGAGGGGTGGAGGGGTGGCCTTCCATGGGACCATTCTGCACAGGGAAAGAGCCTAGATAACAGCCCCAGGCCAGAGAGCTGAAATGCCTCCCACCTGCAGAGCGATACCAGTCCATACATTTGGCACCACCCTGAGTAGTCCTGCCACGACCTACCTTATCTCTTCCAACAGCCTGCATGCCACCAGGGCTCTGGCCAGCTCTGTCCCTCCTGTTGGCCCAATGTTATTTTTCTGTAAGCTAGCAAAAGAAACACAAGCATTTGAGGATCGTTTTAGAATAAAACTGTAACAAAAGCTCACTCATATGTAACTTGCCAAGAAGAAAGGTGCAACATCTTTTTAATCATCCCACATATTCCCAGGATATCCTGCTTTCCCTGAGCAGAGGCTGATACTTACTGCAGGATCTTCAGGCTGCTCACATGAGGCAGACAGAGGGCAAGTTTCACTGCTACCCCATCTCCAAAAACATTCCTTGATAGTCTGGAAGGGGCAGAAACAAAATGTTACTTACTGGCAGTGAGATACAGGGCCTCATTCCTCACCCACCTGTCACCTACCCATATCTGTGACCCCCATTCCTCACCCACATGTGCATGGGACTGCACTGAAAGAAGCTAATGTCTGCAATCCAAAGGACACTGAGGGTGGGCAGAAATAACAATGAGGTTTTGTAATCCTACAGCAGAAGTTAAATAGTGAAGTAAAATGTGCTGTACTCACACTGTGGTGATGCTTCTGGATATCACCTTAATGGTACGACAGACAAAGTTAAACAACTCCTATTTTCTGTTCCTCATCTTTGCTGTAAGATTTGTCTGCTGCAAGAGCAGCCAACCTTCCTCATCTCACTATCTAGGCAAGCATAGGAGAGACATAGGTGAGACAGCAGCCAGGTGGAACTTGGCTGTCCACCTGAGTAAAACCACCACAGCTGTCCTGAGCTGGAATTATACCGAAATTGCACTTTGTAATGTGTCCTTAGTCCAGAATGTTGTAATCTGAAAGTTATTTTAATAGCTTCAGCATTTTAATTGGAACAGAATAGTTTCTTCTGATTTGTTCTGTTTAAATTTTCTTATTTGTTTAATATGTCAGGGTACATTTGCTCTATAAAGTGGTCTGAAATGGAATGACTGACAATAAATATGGCTGATAAAAGCCTTTATCTGTCATCTTCCCTCCATTTTTGTAGCCATAGCGATTAAAGCTGATTTCTTAGGCAAAAAACGCACTGCACAGTCTATATGCCTATGACACTTGCTGTCAAACTGCAGATCCAGCTCTTCTCCACTGGATACAGTTTGTACAGTTCTTGGGAATCTCCAAGATATTGCAGTGAACATGAAATCCCCTAACGTCCCACAGCCAGCACCACACATTCCTGTCCTATTCAACTGTGAGTTTTTACTCTGCTTTCACAAGAATCAATATTAAAATTGACTTTAGCTTTAGTGGAGCCAGATTAGATTTGGTTTCTATGCCTTGCTATTTGCCCTACCTCCTGATGGGACATTGGAAATTACACACTTACAGTAACTCCTCGATGTGCTTGCAACAGGCAAGAGCTTCCATCAGCTTTTCCCCTCCAGTAGGACTAGGACTATTCCCTGAAAGGCTAAAATAAGCATGAAAGATTCTCAGTGACTGAACAAGAACTGGAATGTACCTGCTTAAGATACTTTACTGTGGTCTGGTCTAAGGGAAGACCTGGGTCACTGCAGTGATGGGCTACCTGGGGCTGCAGTGGTATATCCCCATAAATCTCTGGAAAATGGCCTGGGGATTTGTCATGTGTTTACCTCACCTACCGAGTCTCTCCTGCCTTGGCAGATACTGGGAGGAAGGAGCAGTTTTCTTTCTTCCAGAGGGAATTTGGAATTCCTGGTTGTTGTTCAAGTCATTATCAGGTTTTTACTTTCAAAAAAGTTCAAGGCATACTCCAGAGCTGAGCCTAAAATACAACCTGGTTGCTCTCATATCTGTTCCCTCTTATGGGAGATTGTTTGAATCCACATCTCTGAGAGCCTTGTCTGAACACAGTAGAAGCCATATCAGAAGACAGTCTGAAGACAGCCCTGATGAATTTTCAATTTCACCTCTACTTCCACTAGGAAAAGAAAAGCAGTGTAGCAACACTGGGGGACACCACTCTGGGAACCTTACACAGCCCAAGGGAAAACGCTGCATAGATCTGAGACTTGTAAGATTCCCCATGAGTTTGTGTATTTACTTTCCAGGACACAAGGACACAACTCTCTGTTCAAGCAAAGGCCAACAAGTACTGAAGGCTTCCCACACAGGCTTTCCCACCAACTGCAGCAATATCCCAAAATCACTGCAAACAAAGTGACTCACTTGATTCTCTTCAGGTTTTGCATTTCCAGCAGGACAGTGGCTATATTTATCAGGCCTGGATCTCCAATCTTGTTGTGGGCTAGACTTTAAAGAGGAGAAAAAAGGTTGTGTTGCAAAGGAAAATCCCAAGCACCACAGTATGACATCTTATTTAATGTCTCCCATCTGCTGGATGATAGCTCTGACTTTGACAGGAGAATAAAAGAGCTGCTTGTCTTAACTCTCTCATGAAAGACTTGAAGCTGTTAATGAGGCATTAAAAAACTACAAACAGCAATCAAAATCACTAGATCTTGCTAATGGGTAGAAAATTACTTCAGCCAGAATCCCAAAACACAGCTGGCTGTAATCTTCCAAACCACTACGGTCGAGGAGGGACAGGACCTGGGTAGAAAGAAGGGGGTCAAAAAAGCAGAGCAAGCCTGGGGTTGGCTCTAGATTCAGATATTTTCAGAACAGGGAACAGCTTGGTTTGAGGTTCTCTCAGGAGAAAAGGGGGACTCCGGCCCTGTTCTAAACAGGGTTTTCAGAAAATATTTAAACCCAGATGCTAAATTTAACACATTTTCTATGTAACTGCAGCAGAATGACATTAGACCAAACTCTCACCTTCCCAACATCAGGCTCTGATTTACCTCAAACCCCAGCTACCTCATACATGAGCATTTTGTAACCTCTTTGCTTTCACTACATCGTGTATGAGCACATCTGGATCTCTCCAAATGTTGTCACTAGGGGTCACCACTCTGCTGATGTGAGATTGTAAGAAAGACAGAACTTACTTGATTTCTTCCATGCAGTGCATGTTCCTCAAGGCTTCTGCGAGTCTGGAGCAACCATCATTACCGATACTGTTATGGTTCAAGCTGGAAAGGACATCCCCAGGAGAAAGGACATCAAGCTCGTGTTATTCAATACCAGAAGATGGGCTAGAGGTGAGCTGCAGTCACATACTTACATTAGCCTTTTCAGAGATGGCATTTTACAGAGGCCCAGCACAAGCATAGGAATGGCCGCATCACTGAGTTTCATGTGGCCCAGGCTAAAAGACAAAATAACACAGGAACAACTAATTACCCACGGGCAGCTATGAAAGCATTTAGAACAGAAGACAGCAGTACAAGGGCAAAGAGAAATAGGAGTGTATTCTAGTCCTTGTGAGTAGTTTTCAATTTTGTTCCCTAAAACAATTCTACTGGATGCTTTTGGATGCTGATAAAACACCAAGAATCCTAAATCTCTGGAGCAGGGTGCCACCGTGCCCACAATATGGCAAAGCCCTTGTGGTCCAGGGGCGCTTTGTAACAGAAGGATGCCTCACATGTAGGTGCCTGGAAAAGCCACTTCTGCATGCAGGCCACCAGATCATCCTCCAGGAGCAAACTGTTAGCTCTGGAACTGCCACGCTGGAATCACTGCCTCCCAGCAAATACCAGCTACCAAAACACTTGATTTCTTCACTCGATGTTCCTTGCCCCAGACCACTGATCTCTGTTTCTCCTATCCATCCTTCACTGCATATAAAAGGGTGTTGTTGCTTTTTCCCTATCTGAAGTCCTCTAGCCATACAGAAAACTATGTCTGTACATAGTACAAACAGGAGAGTGTGTAGTTTAACTACAGCTTTGAGAAAGACCTGGCAGACACTGGACAGCCTGGTACACTCACCTGAGCTCTTCAATGGCCTGGCACTTCTGCAAGCCTGTGATCAAGTAATCAATCCCAGTTGGCATAATACTGCAAGAGGTCAGCCTGAGAAATAGCGAAGATTAGATAAGAAGGTCAGTTCTCAGCACAGCGAGAAAAGGGAGTTTACTTCACTGACAAGCCTGCTGTCCCATTCCAAACTCTGGCCAGCAGAGGGACCAATATCAGGGACCAATGAGTTTGGAGAGAATTCCCCATCTCCAGTGTACAGGACTATGAGGAGTGGGTAGTTCAGAGAGATCTCTAAGACACAGGATATACACGTGCAGACCATCTCTGGGCTAACCAATCCCCCCAGCATTCTACTGGACAGAGATACCCTTTATAAGCTTGCCTCTCATTTATGAACTTGCAGCAGACAGTTGAAGAGGGCTGTGAAAAGGACTGAATGATACTCATACCAGAAAAATCTTTTACATAGTAGGGCAGTATAAAATTACGTACAACGTAAACAAAAGCCAAGGTCTCCATCTTAAGCCACTTTCATTTGCCAAAAGGAAAAGAGGAAAACCTTGAAACATGCAAATGATGGCTCTACAACCACTCACAACACAGGCTACACAGAGCTGTTGAGTTCACAAGCTAGACATAGCGCAGCAGAGATCACAAAGCTCATGGCCATATTCCAGAAAAAGCGATTCAGAGAGCATCAGGGTCAGACGCACAGGGCTGAGCAAACCATAAAGCATAAAGAAGCGACCACAGATGGGGACATACTCAAACTTCTTCAGCTTTGGAAGAGGTAGCAAAACTGTGACTAGAATTTTTGTGTCATCATCGTGGAGTTCAACATGAGACCATCTGCAAGAACAGAACAACAGATCTGAGCTGATGATCCACTGGTGACAAAAGGTTTGTACCAAGCCTACAGCTAAAGCACCCCAGTGCTGGGACACTCAAGAATTGTCAAGATATTGACACTTGACATGGTCCCAGTGTATCTCCCAGTCATGATGGGAGAGCACAGATTAGTTGGTTACAGGGGAGATTTAGATGCCTTCACGGGATACCCCAGGAAACCATGAGGTTTATGGGTCTTTTCTGTTTCCCATTCAAACACTCAAGGTAGGGGATCCAGAGGGTAGGGACTGTTACCTTGCACTGGCCTCTCCCCGACCCACTGTGTGCCCTCACAAACAGAAAAAGAAAAGCTACTCTCTTCCCCCAAAAATCATCTGTGATGCCTGGCAACTCACCTCAGTTCCTGAAGCTGGATGCATTTTTCAAGAACCCTTTGATAGAAGCAAGCACGCTTGATTTCTGGCTCATGGAGATTCAATCTGCAGGTTACAAACACACACAAGTTAACAGGGATGATCAGCAATTCCCATGGTTATACACAGCCTTCCCACTGCAGCAGCTGGTGCCCTTTATGGCCAAGCTTAGGAACAGATCAGGGCTTGGGAAATGCCCTCTCCAGACTCTCCTGTGTCTTGTCTACACCACAGTCTAGCACAGTGAAACACAGCCCTCCCCAACTGCACAAGATCAGTGCTGCCTTCTTCAGCTACACAAAGGGAAGAAGACACTGATGCTGTTCTTGTCCTACAAGTTCATGCAGAAACCAGCATGTTGTAACGGTCTCTGAAGTGCTCAAGTCTTCTGAGCAAGCACCCCTGGTCCTGCAGGGAAGATAGAAGATTTTTATAGCCTTAAGTAGTTCCAGTATGGGTGTCCTGCAAATCACGTGTGCACAAATAAGGTTCCTCTGCCTTTCAGAACACCATAGAGGTGTTCTGAACACCATAGAGGTGTTCTGAAACTGAATGTATGGAGATGAGAGCCTCAGACACTCTGAAGATATTTTTCATCCCATGGTGAGCAGCAGAACAAGTGGAAAATGACAAATAGATGCTTTCTCACCTGCTAACGACTGATTCCACCTTCTCCAGGCAGCATGGGAAGCTTACGCCTAATTGGAAGAGGCTTTTATCTTTACATATCCTGGAAGATAGAGATTAGAGAACATCATAAACCTGTGCACTCTTGAGGGAGCAAATCATGTTTTAAAGAAGAAAAACAGAGCACGGGATGGGACAAGACTATGCTGCTATATGAATGCTAACCATGCATTTCCAAACAGGTTTGCAATGTTTAAACTAAAAAAACAGCCTCTAATTGTAAATGAGCCAGTCCATGGGCAGCATAGGTCACAGAGCTGCTTCCTATGGCCCTGTTCTGTGACTGGATCCTTTGATGTTCAAGTACACCACAAGCTCGGTCAGCAGCTTTTTCTGTGATGGGGAGAGCACACCTCTGCTGCATGAATTCTCTGTGCCCAATACAAACTACATATCTGGACATCCCCTCTCCCAAGGGAGACCAAGAACAGGGCCTCCTTTCCACTGAACCTCTAAGCTGTGTGACCACAAACTTTGTAAGAACTTCAACCTTCCAGGCATTTGGGTCTAAGTCAACTTAAGGTGGTTAATGGCTTACAAATGCACTGGCGTCAGAGCATAGAGAACAAGAGTAAGTTGAAGTGCTGGCTTCAATACTGTTTCTTTACAAGTCCCAGGCTAAATTAAAATATCTAAAAGATACCAGAACTTGAGGTGCTACTTACGTGATTGCAGTAATGTTTCCACAGGCCTGGACAGCCAGCTCAAGAAGGTTCATGACACTTTTTTTACATACCCATGGCTCTTTTATGCTGTAAAGCACAAAACAGACAGCTATGCTTTATTCACATGCACAGATCCTTCTCTGCCTCCGTCAGCTGAGTGCTCAGCAGTCTAATATACACAGCAGGGACTCTTTGCTCATCAAAGTAATGTGTACATAGGAAACAGGATGCAAACGGAGAACAGAGGAGAAGCAGCCCCTGTGGAGGAGGATGCAAACTTCTCTTCTGTATGCTTACCACTGACAGCAATGAGAAGGAGCCTTGCCCTTGTGGCTCTAAGAAAACACATTTTGGGAGAAGTAAAGAACTTGTTACCCAGCTGAACTGTAGGATGCTCTGGTGAGGTTTGGTTAGGATCATGGTATGAAAGTGTTCACACAGAATTAGAACCCTTCTTTGTAAAGCAGGTAAAAGTCTACAAAAACAGCACAGTTTGTGGCCGCAGCTTTACATGATGCTTAGTAATGAATCAAGGAGATAAAGCTGAAATACAAACAACTTAGAGTCATCCATGGGAATTTCTCAGGCTAACACAACCTGTCTCTTGAAGAAGTACAGTTCACTGTTACTTTTGATGAAAGCACATCTTAGATTATCAGACCAGTCCCATATTAATATCTAAAACAGCACAGGGACACTGTACCTGATTTTTAGAGGACCTGAAGTTTTCCTCAATGAATGTAAAAGCCTCTCTGCAGCATGCACTGTCAGGTTGTTACTTGAGGATCTAGAAAAAAAAGATCATTATAATGAACAGCTTACAAACAAGCCCAATGGGTCCAAGCAAGCTTTTAATCAGCCGTTAACTCACATGTATTCTGTCAGACTGGTGCACTTTTCCAGGACTAACCATAGCTTTTCCAAGTGCTCTGCCTGAAAGTTGCACTCTGTGAGGCTGAAAGGATGCAAAAGAGAATGGTCTTAGTTCCTTATGAACAATCCAGGCTTTCTGACCCAGAAATCTCAGGTACCACAACCATTACTCACATAAAAAGAAGGATCATACCAAAACTTCAAATGCCTCACAGGTCTTCCAAAACAATTCTGGCAACACTTCAAAAATACCTGTTGCATGTGCTGACACAGGGGCCTCCATAACATGCATCCTAATGGTGCAGCTTTTTGTAGCACCCTGTCCTGTGACTGAACCCACTGACTGTAGTGACACCAAGCAGATACACCACAGAACACCCTAAGATTGTGGTCATCCAGACAAGAGACCCTCCCAGAGGGCACCATACGTCCTTTCTGATGCACACTCCTTGCCTCCTTCACTGGAGAAAGCAAAGCATGCAGTGGGGTGGGATAGCTGGGTCTCACTCCAATCTAACAACCAAGGTGACAACTGCATAAGAGCTGTGAAGGCAGACAAGGCTGTGTGACACCTTCAGCAGGCTATGGAGATGAGGAACAGTCATTGGGAAGCAATAAGAGAAGGGGATGTGGGGTTCTCCCTAAACAAACAAGACAGCATTTTTGTCAAATAAATCACCAAAGAAAAAGTCTGTATTGTTTACCTCAAAATCTTTCTTGGGTCATCTCTGCTTGTCAGTTCCATGAGTAAAGTTGCTTTGGAGCACAAACTGCACAGAGAAGACACGTGAGTAGATGATTTGGAGAGAAAACGATTATTTTCCCCATGGTCAGAATTTAACAGTACATTCAACTGCACAAAGCAACGCAGCACAGCAGTGACACAGTGAGCTAGGCCAGCTCACCTCTCAGTATGATAAATCAACCCAGGGGAATATTTCGACAAGGTTTCACTAATGCTAAACTGGCATAAACCAGCACTAGCAGTTGCAGAAGCAATCCTAATCTGCCCTGCTTTTGTCTGCCTCCTGCTGTCCCTGCACTCTCTGCTCCTCTGCCAAGCTCTGGGGAGAGCTGCAACAGAAAAATGAGCTTCTTGAAAATGACTCAGCCAAGAGATTTGGCACCTACATTTAACAGCTTGAATGAAATGAAATGAATGAATGAAAGTGACCATGGTTAAATTTGGTTCACAAGGGACCAGCTGCTCCACATAAACATAAACAATGATAAGTGCTGAAGTGCAGCATGAAGTGCATGAAGTGCAGCATTAATGTCACAAAGCTGGGTCTTTGTGACTTTAATCTGTGAGAAAAAGCAGTTCCTGACAGCACAAGCACAGAGTCAATGGGCCATATTTGCTGGAGAAACAGACATAAGCAAAACCTTTGCATGCACATATACATAAAGTCAGCTCAGAACATTGTCCTTGTAATTATTACCTAAAGACCACAAAGTCCAGGACAATTAAAAGGAAAAATGCAGGGAAGAGTCAGGAGACACATACCTGACCAGAACTTCAGTGACGTTTCCAGATGTGGCAAACGCATTTATGAGATGCAGAACTCCATCCTGAGAAATTCTGTTATGGCTGAGACTGCAAAAAGAAAAGAAAGGTTTTTCAGGTGGTAAGAATCAGGGTTGTCCCCAAGTTACTTAGCCAGAGAGGCAAAATTGAAGTTCAAAATTCAAGTTGGCATTAAAAGCAGAGCAGTTTGTGGGGTGTTGGTCCCCTCTAGCTGGTGCTAAATGCATGAAACCCCTCCAAGACAAAGCACTGATAACTTGGGTGACAGCCAACTTGCATGTTGCACTCAGAGAGGACAATGTACTGAAGACTCAGGGGACTACATCAACTTCTGTCATGCTGTCACTCTCAGGGCCTCAGGGGCCCTGATGCTAATAGAAAGACTTTTACTTACTTCAGCAGCTTTTGGATCAACCCATTAGTTGCCCTGGCCTAGAAAGGTCTTGAGTTGTGCTCACGGCTCACTCAGACCTTACCTCCTGTGGCAGGACTGGACAAGAAGCATGACAAGCAGCTTCAGGAGGGATTACATGAGCACTTTTCCATTAGGGCACCTTCTGCTCCACTGGGGCACTGTGCTCATGGAATGGTTCAAGAGCTTCCCTGAGCCCACAGGTTCACAGTGTGTTTTCTTACTTGAGGGAACAGGTAACATGCACTCGATGCAAGTGGTCCAAGAGGAACCTCAGGCCTTCATCCCCTAGCTGATTCCTGGAGAGACTGAAAGGCAAAAGAACAAGGTAGAAAAACAAAACTCAGCCTTTTAAGCAGCAATGTTCCTCTGAGAAGCTTCAAAGGACTCAGCTCAGCCTCTAAAGGTCTGTCTAATACAAACTACTGCCCTAAAAAAAAATACTTAATGCATGGGCTCCAGAGCAAGCTCAAACGAAGAGCTCCAAGCACAGTCTGAGAGAAGAGCTCAAACAAAGTAGCCAATAACTCAAAATGACCACAGAGTCACAATCCCAAGGATACTGTCCAATTCCATCTCAAGTCCTCTTTAATATATATAAAGGAGCTGTGTGATTACTAATCAATTTCTAAATCAATTTCTAAACAGCCTAAAGGAGCACAAATGAATATGCAGAGAAGCTGGGAAACCCAGGGCAATGCTGAACCACGCTGACCCAGCTCTCCCTCAGTGACTTCTACTCAAGGTCACGGTGACAATCCAAGCCCCACTTACTCTACTTCTGCCAGCCGCCCATGCTGCTCCAGGACTCCGCAGAGCTCCTCTATCTGCCCTTGACTGATAGCACAGTCTGTCAGGCTGCACAAGAGACAGGAAGAGAGTTAAAGCATGTTCAGCCATCAGGTTCAGCCTGAACACTGACAGCTGCCCATCAGCAGTTGCTTTTTTACAGCAGTGTCTGTGAAACGTTTACTGAGGTGAACTGAATGCCCTTAGCTTGCCAGTGTTTGAAACACCTCCCTGAGGTTGGTAATGACAAACCCTACATTGCAGGTGGGAAGCAGATCTCTTCACATTTTTCCCATCTATGCACTGCCTAGCTGTCAGTCTTCTACTGTTACAGTCTTCTTTACAGGGGCACCCTGCAACCATTGCTCCCAGGAGGAAGCAAGCACATAACCATAACCACAACACCAAACCATATCTTAGCGATATGGTTTAGTGGAGGACTGGTTAGTGTTAGGTCAGAGGTTGGATTTGATGATCTTGAGGTCTCTTCCAAACTAGACAATTCTGTGATTCCGTGATAACACGTATACATCACACAAATGATTATCTAGAGTGTCTATTACCCAGAATTTGAGACTGACATTTGGGAAAATGGTGGTGGTTAGGGCTCAAATCAGTTGCTTGTACAGCAGAATTTGGGTCTACTGAGGATGGAGAGGAATTCTTTATCAGGAAGTGATAGAACAAGTGGTAATGGCTTTAAACTAAAAGAGATTTAGATTAGATATACGGAAGAAGTTCTTTACTATGAGGGTGGTGAGACACTGGAACAGGTTGCCCAGAGAAGCCATGGATGCCCCATTCCTGGAAGACTTAGAGCAACCTGGTCTAGTGGAAGGTGTCCCTGCCCACAGCAGAGGGTTGGAATTAGATAATCTTTAAGGCCCCTTCCAACCCATACATTCCTCGATTCTATGATATGACCAGGAATGGTCCAGTTACCACTCAAGAAAGGTACGGTCCTCTGCTATCCTGGTACATCTCAAATGTTGCACTAATGTTTCAAGCCTAATCAAAAAAAGCAAATTATAATTGTTTTATGCCAGTACCTGCAGGATGTCTTCTGGCTGTGTGTGCTCGTTCCTAAATGCAAAAAAGCATTTTGATTTGACCTGAAGCAAAGAGAAAAGACAATCCTTCAGCAATGGTCTTCAAAGAAGGCAAGCTTTGTAATTTCTTTAAAGCTGAGCTGCTAGGCTCCAAGTGATCTGAGTGTCTTACCGAACTTCTACCTTTCTGATCCGCTCACAGAGACCGATAGAGTTGGTGAATAAGATGGCGCAACGTGGTGAAAATGTGCTGTTCTTAATACTGAAAAGGAAAGGAAAGAAAAAAGAATGAAATCAGGTCCCAGGAAGAACATTTTCTATACGCATGATCCAATTTTCCCAACTCTGTGATGCAAAAGCCTGGATCCAGCCCATTTAATTCAGTATCACTGTGCAAGGATGTAAGGTTTTGAGCACGGGAATCCAGCATTCTTTTGACTAAAGTAGGGTCTCTTTTAGTTTCCTTTAACTAAAAAGGGAGTACAGACCAAGGGCATCCACTAAACACCTCCTCTTCAGGTGGTGAAGGGTGGCCATTTGGACTAGGGAGACTCCAGACTGGAAAGAACCTCCTGAGTGAGCAAATTCAGCCACTGCAGCTCCTCCATGCTATAACTACTAGCAGGAGATAGCAAAGATCCTTCTGGGCTTTTTATCCACACGGTAAGACTGACCTAGCCCCTGACAGCACCTCTCCAACCTAAATTCCAAGCTTAAATGGCCAATATGCTGCCAGGAAACACTTCTGGTCCCAAGTGTGGCTGGATGCCAGATCCCTACAGGGGCAGAGCTGAAAGGTGCTGACCACACACATGGGTTAACGTTACCTCAGTAGTGTTAAATGACAGAGGTATGGCAGGAAGCTCAGCAATCTCTCAATGCTCTGGTCACTCAGTGGATTTCCAGACAGACTGTAAAACAAGGAAGAAAACAGCTTACAGGGGAAACTTAGACAACTTGTAAGGATTTCTGTAAAACCTACATGGATGTGAACATGCACAAGTGGGCATTAAGGGCAAATACCATAACAGGGTAAATACAATAAAGGTCCTGGAATGCTGTGGAAGTTGAGTGATATGAGTCCTTATAGGCTAATCCCTATAAGTGTAAGATCTCTACATTCTAAAACAAGTTTTAAAAGCTTTACTTTTCTATTATTGTAAGTTCATACAATGGTGCTATTGATGTATTTCCTGCATGCAGTACTGGTATTATGCTATTTTTATTTGTTATTCCTTAATTTTCATTCTCAGTGTTATTCATCCAATTTTCTTGGTGTCCATCTCCTGCCTGGAGCGACCAGGAGCTGGTTGTGGCTTACTGGGCCATGTGCTCTTGCTCTGGCTGTACTGCAGGTCTGCGCCTCAAGGAGCAGAGACTAATGTATGTCTAGCCATATAACTGAGGAAGACTGTGAGCTCCACCAAGGACAGCTGATTTACATTAGCTGTTAAACTGATCACTGAATCTGTATCTGTGGGCTGGAGAGACAGACAGACAGACAAGGTTGCTGAGTGCACGAAACTTACTTGATTTCTGTCAGCTGGGTACAATGAACCAGTATCTGGCACAGCCTGGTCACGTCCTCAGGACCCATCGTGCAGTCCCTGAGACTGAAGCAAACAAAGCACTGAGAAGTCAAAACCTGTGTCAACCAGAGGATTTTACCAGCTCTGAGTTGATTTAAGAGAGCCATGGCACCAAAATACTCTATCATTTTGTGTGTTACTATGATACAAACACATCAATTGTCTCTGGACACTGGACAGCATCTTCATCTGCTCAGCATTGTCTTAGTTCTCCCAGAACAAGGCTCATCAACAAGGTGTCTCCCATCTCTTTCACCAAGAAAGAAACTGCATATACCTTCCCGAGACACAAGCTGGCAGGCCTCCATGGGATGAACGCGGTATCCAGCCTGGTCTGTATACCATTATTTAGGGGTAGAAGCTACCCCCACACAGCACAGACAAGCAAAAGACACTATTTGTTTTCACATATACACTTGTAGCATCCCAAGTCTATCCAAAGAGGGTATGTTATTGACCCAGCTGCCTCTGGGATATGACTGTGACCCTCTGGTGGCTCCACAGACTGAACACCTGTTGGTCTGGGTTGACACCAGCTAGTCCAATTTGTTTGGCTTTGCCAAATTACCTTCTCCCTTGTAACTGTGTGTTATTTTGGAGACTGGCCTTCCTGAGCAATTTCAACAGGGAAAGGAGTGGAAGAGCGAGATGTTAAAGACAGACCTTATTCACAGGGGCGACTCCATGTGGAAAAGATGCTATCTTCCCCTCCCAGCCCCATTTCTGCATCTGGTCAATCAGTGACATACAAGCAGGGGAAAAAAAAGGCTGTTTCCCATGAGAGTGGAGTCTGCCTCTGAAGGCAGGCAGGGCACAGGAGAACCCTCTGAGAAGACACAGCTGGAGGCACAGGTCTGGTCCACACATTACACTACAGATACAGACCCTATGTTCCCGGGTGACATGAGAAAGCCAGAACCACCATACCGAAAGCATTGTCCATTTTCTATGTGCTTGGGATGCACCAGGAAATTTCTTCTCAATCTGCCGGTACTTCTGTCCCTGGGGAAAGAACAGTTTCCTCAATCATTTGTGCTGATGCCATTGCTCCCATTTAACTGCAGAAGGGGGTGAAGTGGTGGCAATGGCCTCCTGCTCCCCAGGAGCAAGATGACTGCAACTCTGACAAGCAGTGGGATACTACTGGCTGCTCTATGGACTCAAGCTGCTGTCAATCAGCCCTAAAAGACCATCCTGTTCCCACCGCCCTCACTGGAGTTTGGAGACAAATGAACCTTTACTTGGCACATCTCAGGGACTCACACATCGGGCTTAGATGGATCAATGGGTATGATTTTACCTGATTCTTTCCCAGAAGGTTAGATGAACCACCTGCATGTGTCCTAAGCTGTAACCAGAAAAGAACATAATAAGGATGGAGTTTGAAGACAAGTGCTCCTGTATCACTCCCTGAAAACCAGGGCTTGAGGTCTTAAATAGCACAAAAACACAGGAAAAGTACTCTTGGTCATACCTGAGGTTCATTGTTTTAATGCGTTCCAGTGTAGATAAGGACTGAGCTAAGCAAAACACAGAGTTCAGGGAGATCCGGTTGTTATCAAGTCTACAAGAAGAAGAGATGAAATCAGCTGTGGCAAGCAAAACTACTATGATTTATGGTGTGTCAACTGATAATAGAGTTCCTTGTCCAACACTCCCAGAGCCTGCTTCTCTGTCACCTTCCTGCTTGTACTTTGAACTTCCAAGTTCTGCAGACAAGACTCACTCCAGTGTTTGTTAAATTCATCCCTCTCTTTTAGAGTTCAGAGAATCACAGAACAATTGAGGCTGCAAGGGACCTCTGGAGATGACCTAGTCCAACCCTACTGTTCAGAGCAGAGTCAAATACAGCAGACTTCTCAGGACATTGTCCAGCTGGGTTTTGGATATCTCCAAAGATGAAGAATCCACAGTCTCTCTGGGCAACCTGACACAGTGCTAGATCATCCTCCACACAATTTTTTTCTTATGTTTAAATTAAATTCCTTGTGTTTTAAGATACTGATGCAAGGCAATAACACCTCTTTGGATGTAACTGCAATTGTAGCAGTACAAAACCCACAGTAACTAAGATCATGGTCAGGTCTATTAGGTTTATTACAGTACCTAGTGTGACAGTGGGCATCTTGCATGATGCTGCAAGGAAGAAAAAAAAAAAACAACAGATAACAGCAGTGTGTTTCATTGCACAGAAGTAAATGGAATGGTCTTGGTTTGAGAGCAGTTCAGTTAATCAAACAGGGACAATAAAGCAGAACAATAGTATACACTTTAAAGCAGAGTCCTGCACGATGCACTTGCAATGGCAGTGCCAGGCAGAATGCTCAGATTAATGCAATCCACACCACTGTGGTTGAATTCAGACTTCACTGCTGAAGCTGGAGCTCCCCAGCATCTCTTATCCAAAGATGCCCACCACATGACAGGAAGGACTGCTCTTTCTCCCGATGTGGGAGAGAGAGAGGAAAAATTCAGTGGCCTGCTAAAGATCTCAGCCTGTTTTAGAAACCAGGTGTGACACCTGCAGACAAAACCACCCGTCTCCTTCATGGAGGACAGAGTATGCAGCCTTTCAGGCACTGATCTTGGTCAAGCTTCAAGTGGAGTCAATCTGGCCTGGACTAAAGGTGGGAAAAGACCAGAGAGCTTAGTGGGTCTACCACCCTCAACAAACACATACTATAACATCCCTTGATCCTCACAGCCCTTCCTAAATGTCATTGTGTTTCCACTATCAATACTCCCATAAAACCACATCCACGAGTAAGGAGAAATGTGAGCTACTCACTTGAGCGACCTTAACATTTTCAAATTCGGGAGGAACTGAAACAGCCGCGAAAGTCCCTCGTCTCCCAGAGAATTATTTGATAAGCTAGGATTTAAAGAAAGGCATTTACTTTCCATAGAGAAAACAAACAAAACAAACAAACAAAAAACACAACAAAACTGTTTAAAATCAGCTCTTAGTAACAAAAGCTCTGAAAGCAGAACACTGGCACCCTAATACAAATATCATGTGCAGTGCCCCTCTCTGTTTACAACTAAAGCCTACAAGGAAACTACAGACTGGCATTAACCAGCACAAGACAGCCAGAAACCCAGCTTGAGGCTCATCCTTTTCTCACATCTGCAAAGTACACTGGCACGGCTTTTTAATGCAGTTACCAGGGACCAGGAGGTCACAGCTCTGAGAAAAGATCAGCCTGGACGAGCCCAACAGAGAAGCTGTTAGATAGAGGATGGGTTAATCCTAGAGAAGGAACACATAAGGATTACAAAGGCCATGGTTCATTTAAATCAAGAGATATGATTGCTTATGAAGAGCAAAACCTCAAAGTTTCTTTTACTGGTTGCCAGGCCTAAGGGAATAGCCAGCCCTTAGGCTGTGTTAAACAGACTACACGCCTCTGCTGGTCCTTGATTTTACAGTTTTGTAACACCTGGAGTAAGGCTATATGATCAAATAGCCCCTTTCTGGATTTCTAAGCTGTGACCTTTGCCCTAAGGGAGTACTAGAACTGCATGCCTTCTTGGCAAAGGATACTAGCTCACGTAAGGCTATGTCTTTGATAGGCCTATCTCTCTACCACATGCTCTGTACAACACTCTGGCACAGACAAATGCCATTTTCATAATGTCCCTGCAAAATGCAGATAAAGAACGTAAGTTACGAAGGACTCACTCCAGCTCGGAGATGCTGCTACATTCCTTCAGGACTGCACAAAGCTTCTCCAGGTCACTGGCTTGAAAATAACAGTCTGTCAGTCTAGGAGAAAACAAGAAATCAATAGTCCAGGCATTCAGGATTGCAAACAAGATCGTAAACTTCATCCCTTCAGAAAGCCAGAGAAAAAATGAGGATAGCAATTAAATTTCTTGCCTTTTTTTTTTTTTTTGTCAATAACAACTGATAATCTGTACTTTCAGCTCATCTTCAAAAACAGAATAAAGAGACACAACAAAGTGAAGGAAAAATGCGTCACAACAACAACAGAAAAAAAACAGGTCCCCAAATCCTGGATAGAAGGCTTCAGGCACAACCTCTTCATCTTCCTCCACAGGCTACAAAACAGACATGCATGCTGGGGTCAGAGCATGATCAGATATGCATTTGAACAAGGGTCCATCTTAGGATGCATTTCTCCAAAGAACAGCAGCAAATTCGTCTAGTGCCACAAGCTCTGCCACTGCCAGCTCTCCTGACTACTGTGTAGGAGCTGATGCAGTAACTGCACAATCATCATACCAGTTCTGTGAATGAGAGACTACATTCCACAATCACAGAATGGTCGAGGTTGGAAGGGACCTCCAGAAATTGTCTAGTCCAATCTCCCTTCTCAAGCAGGGTCACCTAAAGGGTGTTACACAGGATCACATCCAGGTGGGTTTTCAGTATCTCCAAAGGAGACTCCACAGCCTCTCTGGGCAGAGTGTTCCAGTGCTCTGTCACCCGAACCATAGTTCTTCCTCATATGGTGATGAAACCTCTTGTAGTTCAATTTATACCCATTACCCCATTACCCCTTGTCCTATCACTAGCCACCACTAAGAAGAGCTTGGCCCCATCCTCTTTACATTGTCCCCTCAGGTATTTATAGCGGTTGATAAGATCCCCTCTCAATCTCCTCTTCTCTAGGCTAAACAGGCCCAGCTTGCTTAGTCTTTCCTCATAAGACAGATGCTCCAATCCCTTAATCATCTTCATGGCTGTACGCTGGACCCTCTCTAGAAGTTCTACATCCCTCTTGTACTGGGGAGCCCAGAACAATCTACTTTGGTTACCGCAGAAGAGCACAAACACTAACCACAGAGTTTCTAGGGCTGCAAGCTAGGACTATGAGCACAGAGACAATGTTTGACTTTACCAGATCTCTTGTGATTCATCATTCAAACTTGGGAGATGCAGCTTTCATCAGCTAAAGGATCCAGATGTAGGAAATACATGAAATACAATGAACATTTGCCACAATACCTTATTTTTTTTGAGAGAGTAGGTGTTTGTTTTTCCTCTCCAACTTGTTGGTCATCAGTAGGGTACAAAGGCTCTTCCCTAGTAAGTGTGCACAAAACCAGACAAGAGTAAAACATTAATGCTTCAGTAATTTGGCAGATCCCTGGGGTTTACCTGGATCTACCCTCACCAGTATCTTGCCAATAGCAGACTTTTCTTTCTTTCAGTGATTATCCAAATATATGAGAGTGTGGACCACTGGAAGGTCCCCAGAAGGGAACAAGACAGATTTCCCATCTAAGCTAGAATTTGATGGAACATTCATCTTTTGCCTAAACATGTTTTCTGCAAAGAATCCATGTCTGTGCAAAAAACCCTACTGTTCATAAATAAATGCAACATCCAGATTCCAAAATATCTGAGTTTGAAATGTCATCTGGTGCCTTAAAGGAGTCACGGGTCACATGTCTCACCCAGGCTGTCCCTCTTTCCCAAGCATAACCATAACAACTGGGTTGTCTCCCATGACAGTCCTGATGTTCCTCCCCAGATAAAAGATGGGACTCAGGTATCATGGGAAATGCTATTTTAAGTGGACTCAGTTCATGGAGAACAAGGGAATAAATAAATTAACCTAGGGCTCCAAGAGCAAAAACAAACCCCTCTCAATTAAAACATCTGGACTGAGCTGTTTTTACTCACAGTTTTCTAAGGTGAAAAACAAAATTCCAAATTCATTTTGATTTATGAGTACCGTGATAGGGAATGCACACTGTACTGAACTAAATAGTTCTAAACACACAGAGATCTGTGAATCTGTTGGGATTTTTGCTTGGAAGTGTGGGGCTTGCTTGTGTTTTTGTTTGTTTGGTTTTTTTGTTCACTATTGTTAGAGAGCATGGCTGTCATTAAACAGCCTGTTTTGCTTAGGATCCTGGGTTGAAATGTCCTCTAGAGACATAAAACATAATCATACATTATAGAAGTTAGTAGCCAACTTTCTGGCTAAGAAGACCAGGAGAGAGTACTAATTTTAGATTCCAGGGGAAGGGGGAAAGTGAGGTGAACTGTTACCCTTGGTACGTAAACAAGATATAAGAACTAAACGAGATTCTGAGAAAAAAAAAAAACACAACACATTTCTCCACACATACTCTACCTGTGAGGGGAAGCAAATTCTTTGTCTTCTGTAAACCTCAGGACTGCAGTCTTATGACAAAGGCTAAGTGAAGAAGAAAAGCAATCAATCAATGTCACATTCTAGATATTTAAATTAATTATTTTATGAATGCTTCATTTTGGTGATCTGTTTTGCAATGTATTTTAGTATCTGCACCCTCTCAAATTCTGAATGATGGCTCAGAAAGAGTCTGCTTACAGCTATGCATCACCATGTGTATATCTCCTTTGCACATGTTCTTCACCCACCCCTATTCTGAGGTAACTCAAAAATCCTAGAATTTAACTCTCAGACTTGTACTTTGGGATTAACCTCAAACAGGATTCTTCAAGACATACATACCTGACTTCTACCTCCATCGTCTTCTGGCAGGTATTTACTGACTTCAACAGACTGTAAATGCCATTAATAGAGAGGAGGTTGTGACTGAGGCTAAGAAAAAGAAAAAGGCAAATATCTGGTTACTGAAATCACACATGCAGCAAGCACATGGAGGACTGTCCTTGTGGAAGTGGTCGTGAGTGTGCTGTGTGCTTGAACTCATTGCACTTCAGAAGTGGCATGGAACAAAAGACACTGGATCACTGCTTCTTCTGAGAAAGGGTTTTAATTAAAGGGCACTTCAGCACTTCGGATGCATTTAGATCTGTTTCTGAGTAAAATGCTTTGAGCAAATTAACAACTTCACCCTGAACGGCCTCATGGGATGAGTCTCATCCTTACAGTGCTCAGAGCTACTTCTATAGCACTGGCCTGGGTGAGATTTTTGCCTCCTGGACCCCTGCTCAGCATCTCTGTACAGTCAAGGCTCATGAAAAAAGGGCAACACTTACTCCAGCTGCTTTGAAATTGATATCCAAGGAAGGCTTTCCAGCAGGCAACTGCAGCCTTCATCTCCAAGCTTGTTACCTGATAAACTGAGACATTTTCCAGTTAGCGGGGACTGCTTTGAACAGTGTAAGTAGCAAAGCTGTTAAAATCTGCATGCTTTCCCTTTGTTACAATTGCTCTTTTGCCTGGACTGTTCTTCTGTCCCAGAGCAATCTCCCATTTCCCTCTGCACTGAAATAACTCTAGACCAAGAGTTTTATCCCTAGAGAAACATAACTCATGCTTTAGCCCCAGAAACATCTTTAGAAAAACCTAAGTGGAAGTGCAAAGCAAGAAACCAACTGAATGAGTGTTTCCTATCCTCCTGGAAGGAAGCAAGGAAGGAAGGAAAACTGGATAACAAAGACCTCAGTTTCAAATCAGTGAGCTGGAAAACTGTGAGCTGGTTTAGGGTGTAGCTGAGTTTAAGACCCAGTCTGGAGTGAACTGTCTTGCAACAGTTATTCCTGCATTTTCCAGTGCAGACAGGCTAGAAGGAGAGTTTACAGCCAGAATCAGTTGGCCTCATATACACACAAATAAGGAACTGTAGGGACGATGCTCATTGCAGTGGGTAGGTTACGAAGTGGAACTCTCCTCTCACTTCTCCCAGCAGAACTGGACAGCCTTAAAAAAACAAAAGGAACAACACAGAAGCCATCTGTGTCCCTTTACTGGCTCAGAGAATACAGTTTGCCGTTGCCTCCAGCATGCAGTGTTCCTTCATTAGCAGGGTCTGCTCTGCAACTGTCATCTCTAACTACAGCCCCAGGGAGCCAGAGGCTGCAGTTGTAACAGGAACTGAAAGTTGTTCGGCATTCATCTCCTGCTAAACCTCACCAAAAACCCCTAATCAGGATCTCACCAGACATAATGCAGAGTGCTGGGATCCTTCCTTGGGGTCAAACCCCATGACTCACTGCCCTCTACATCTAAATCCACCGTACCTGTCTCCTGCCCACAGTGACACAACAAGAAGGAAAGGAGGCACTTACTCCACTTCAGAGAGATGGGGGCAGCTCTGGAGAATGGATACAATCTCCTTTGCATGCTGCAAAGACAGGCCGCGATCCTGTAAGCTGTGAACAGAAAGGGTTAAAGAATCATAGAATGGTTTGGGTTGCAAGCAACCTTAAAGATCATCTAATCCCAAACCCCTGCCATGGGCAGGGACACCTTCCACTAGATCAGATTGCTCCAAGCCCCATTCAACCTGGCCTTGAACACTTGAGGCATCCACAGCTTCTCCCGGCAACCTGTTCCAGTGCCTCACCACCCTTATAGTAAAGAATTTCTTCCTTATATCTAAGCTAAATCTACCCTTTTTTAGTTTAAAACCATTACACCTTGTCCTATCGCTGCATTCCCTGAAAGAGTCCCTCCCCAGCTTTCCTGTAGGCCCCCTTTTGGTACTGGAGGGCTGCCATAAGGTCTCCCCAGAGCCTTCTCTTCTCAAGGCCAGAAAACCCTAACTCTCTCAGCCTATAGGAGGGAGCAGGGAGGAGGAAGTGGGACCCAGGCATTACTGGTGTCTCTCTCCGGATAAAGACACAAAGAACCAGTGTCAAGAGAGGCAGTTTTTAGTCCCTGCTCTGCCACACCATTCTGGGCACATTGCTCCATCCCTCTGTACCCCTTGCTACAGAAGGAGTTCAGAGGGCCATGCTTGGAAAGTGCTGAGTGCAGTGCCTTGCATTGGAACTACCCAGCACCACCATTCCATCCACGTGAAAGAGATGGATGTGATTGCTTGTGTTACACAGAACAGTGAGGGCAAGAACAGGAGGTATGAGAGAGCCGTTTCTTAGCTCTAGCATGCTTGGGCAGTATACCTGAGTCCCGTTCTGAGAAAGCTAGTACTCTGCTGTCTCACAGGGAAGACAGAAAACCACATGGCTCATGCCTTTGATAACACGGGGCAAGTTGGGAATTATCAAGGCAACTCTACCCCTTCAGGGCTGTTAGTTTGGCTAGACAGAGATTTTTAGTTTTATTTACTGAATCAGGTTTGTTTAAAATATTTTCTTGTATCTCCTTCCTTAATCACCAACACGGCTCCTATTCTTGTTCTTCTGTAGTACCTGTCATCTGCAAATCACATTAATGAGCAGGAACTTCAGTGCCTTCTCTTACCATAACTTCATATGTCTAGTTGGAATCACACATTCCTTGTTTTCTTCCCATCTCAAATCCAAAGATCTAAAAACAAGCAAAATATTTGGTCTTTAGTATGCCTTCATAGAATATCTGAGGACATGCGAGCTGGTTAGTATTTTTTGCAAGTTTTCTGGAAAAAAAAAACACAAGGTCTGTGATCCGCCCAACCCTTCCAAGCAAGGTTAAATGATTTTCAAGAGACAGAACATCCCCATCAGGAAATGGGAGCAGTCCAGCACAGGGGGTGTCCACATCGGATTTCGCTATACTTGAATCAACTGGGTAACTGAGCTCCCATGCAAAGGCACTACTAAGATGCAGGATGTTTTGCCTGCACAGGGGTTTGTGCCACCAGAGAAACAGATAAACACACCCACGGGCACCAGGCTGCCTACAGCAGCACAAGGCTGTTCAGACATCTGAGCAGGAGCAGTTTCTAGCTGACACAGCCAGGCTAAGCCAGTTCACATATACGTGTGAAATACTGTGAGGTCCCTCTAGGACTGCACAACACAGGGCAAAAAGAGCTCCCTATCAGAGAATACAAGACTGTCTTGCAGATTCTTAATTACGGCCAAATTTACCCTTCCCTCAAATGGATGCACAAGCAGAGAGAATATAAGAGCCAGCCAGATAATGGCAAAGTTTTCCTTTTGTTTATCCGCATGTTCAGTTGCCCACTGGTTTCAGCATCAGCAGTTTTGCAATATGAAGACAGCACTTCAAGCTTATGCAGGAGCTACGGCTCTGCCTTCGTGGAACTGGCTAACAGGTCTGTGCAAAGACCAGTTATTTTGTTTACCTTTCTCCTTGCTCAGGTGGCTCCAGCTCTGCCAGATGCAAGAGCAGAGGCAATCAGTTCTGTTCCCAGAGTGGTTTACAGTGACACCAAGCTGATGGTTTAAACCAGCATAATTGAAAAAAAAAAAAAAAAAGCATAACAACACATACAGTTTCTTACCTTTGAACTTTTCCAGACGTGCCAGAAAAATTTATTATCACAATGTCCTTCCTGAAAATGAGATCAAAGCCAATGTTAGGACGCAGGTGGAAGGATGCCATTCCTTTTGTAGTGGTGCTCAGTAAGGACTAAAGCTGTTGCCTGTATGCTAAAGAGAGCCCCAATGTCTGCCATACCAGCACATTTCCACAGGCAAGTCAAAAAGCAGCCATGGGGCTAGAAGGCAGCAGGATACCCCATATGTTGAACTAGGGCTGCAGTACACACAGAAGAGTAACATGATTAAGGAGAAATGGGTGGGGATTTTTTTGTTGATGCCAGCAATTTGTTGGAAAGAGTTTGTGTAGAAACTCCAACCCTGCCGGAAAAATAAATGTTGTATGCACTTTGACTTCCTCTGAGTTACACCAACAAATAACTTGGCCTAGTAAACTTCCAGTTTAAGCACATAGCTAGGACTTAAAAATTTTCCCCCTTCTCTGTTATTCTGGACCTATGAAAGCACCAAAACCTGTAATCTAAAGAACACATAGACACTGCTACTTAAATCCACACCTTTTTGGTAAGCTTAGCTGGTTTGTAGCAAATTTATTCTAGCTGATAAAGAATTTCCTGGTTGAGATATTGCAGAGCTTAAAAGCAAGTTTAGATTCTGTTTTATATGAAAAAACATTACACTTGCACATCAATTTATAGACAAAGAAACCTATTAAAAATACAAACAGGAAGTCTATAATATAATCAAATCAAATTTTGTTTCACACAGAAAACATAAAGGAATAAAAGTCATTCTTCATTGATTTTGATTAACCAACAAGTAAGCTGTATCCATTCATTTATAAAGTCATCACTGGAAGAGACAACATATTTGTTTTGTAACAGCTCTCATGTACTGGTACCTGACGTGCAGTTCTGTAGCATTTTGACACGTGACAACTTCCTTTGCCAAAATGAGAACAGCATTCAAGGAAAGATTGTTGTTGCTCAGACTGTGAATATCAGAAAGAACACAATCTCAGATGCTGGACCCAACAGCATGGTTATTTGTTACACAAATGCTCTCTGCCGCACACCCCAAATACCCCAAAGTACACATTCTTTTAGTTACGAGGTTTCTCCAAAACTTTAGAATTTTGCATTTTGACCCAACAAAAGCATAATCACATCATAGTTTTCTCCGCAAGCTATAGCTCCTATGCTCTCATATAGCATCAGATACCCTTCTGCTATGTGCAATAAAAGAACCATTAACTATCTTTGGTCCAAAATGTAGGGGTTGTACTTCATAACTGCATGACTACACAGTACAATTAAATCCTATTATAACAAATAATTCAATTATGTAGGGCATATTATAGCATGCTCTAAACCTTCAGACATAAAACATCCCTGAAACCACAATACTAGCAGCCTCTGAGGATGTATTCTTTAATTGTACATTTATGCTGTTTCATTACTTGTTGCAACTCACTAAACATGAAACACAAGGTCTTGCTTCTACAGATCCTCTACATGTTCTCAGGACCACAGGGCACCATTCCTATGGACCTCAAAGGAGTCATCCCTAACAATAACACTGTCTGTGTGTAACAGAAATGTGCGAGCGAATGTGACTTACAAATTGCACCGGCTTTCTAACTGTTCTGTATCGTACGTTGCTTTGCTGGGGGTTTTCAGATGGTTATCTCCACCTGAAAAGATGCTGGTCTCTGCTGGTCAGTCCCTCTCGTTCAGCACTATGATCTTACAGGAGGTTAAGTGGGGTCTCCACACAGGACAAGACAGCTAAACAAAAGCTTAGGAAGACAAGGATGGAGCTGTTCTCTCTTACACTGAGCTGAGAAATCTCCATCTAAGCCTGACCAAGGGGAATAGAGGTGAGGAGGGCGAAGAGGAAAAAGTCATGCCAGGCATCAAGTTGAACATGGCTTGTAATTTCTGGAGATGTGTCAGTGGTGCCAGGACTCCCTAGACATTATTTTAAAACAGATGGGTAAGAACTGGCTGTGAAAGCTGAGCCTACCTCATTCCAAGCCAGACCTCCAGCATAGCCCTACCTGCATTACAATATTTGTGCCCCAGATTACTGTCCTCCATGTCTTCCAGCAACACCTCTACGAGCAAGTATCAACCCTTACAAAGACATCTTTACAGCTCCACTCTGATGAGGACTTAAACTCTCTCTGATGCTATGCTTGGCTTCATAGTGGCTACCATTTTTAATAGGTTAATTGCATTTTTACTTACTCTACTTTCTTTAGCTTTTCCATTCTGGAAAACAGGTCCAACACCCTCTTTACCTCTAGATCCCGTATCCGATTATCCTGCAAGCTGCACACAGATTCTCATTAATACCGCAGGCCCCAGGGAATGAGCAATTGATTTCAGCCACATTGTCACAAAAAACTTACTTTATTTCCTCAAGCTGGAGGCACTGTGAGGAAGCCTGGACCAAATTAGTCAGCCCCTCAGCTGTGATGTTCCCGCCTGTCAACCTGAAAAAGGAAGAATTGTTCAAATCAAGAAGAAGGAAGACTAGCATCTATGCAGTGTGTGGCAAGCCTGTCTCAGCTGTGTGCCTGTGCTGCACTTTAAGCACACCAACACAGAGCAGATGCAGCCCAACTGCCACCTACAACCGACTTCCTGCTGCTCTTTAACCAGGGCAATGCAATCTTCCTCTTGATATTAGGTGGCAGTATAAAACAAGAGCCATGCATATCTGTGCTGTTCTGCGTGGCTCTGCATCCTTGAGTGATTAACCTGCCAGTCAGAAACACAGCAGGGGAGGCTCTAACCTTACAAGCAAAGACTTACTCTAGTTTCTTCAGGCTCCCCATTTCTCGTAAGCTCTTTGAAAGAGCAGCAGCGAAGTCATCACCAAATCTCCTACTTCGAAAGCTAAAACGTAAAGAAAAGGGAAAAAGGTAAGCACAACAAAGAACAAAATCAGCTAGCCCACAAAGCAGGTTAAAATAGGACAACACACTATACGTATTGAATGTATTTTATAACCATTGTTGTGTTATGCTCTTTCTTGCAGCATCTGTTTGGAGAAAAACAAAACAAAACAAAACAAAACAAAACAAAAAACACAACATGAAACTTGTACATCAACTGCAAGTACCTAAAGGAGAGAAGGCCTTTTGGTACAGTGGCATTATGTGTAGCTGCTGCCACAGACGCTAAGAGGAAGCACAATCGCATGTGCTAACGGAGTATGAATCATGGAGATCTAATCATGGGACAAGGCCAGGTTCAGCTCATGGTCACATGGGGACAAACCAAGCTTGTGCAGACTGAGAATATCTAAAAGCTCCTGAGCAAAGAGTTCCTGAGTTACAAGAGGGTTGACTTCAGTACAGATGCTGTAAAAGTTTGGGTAGCAAACTAGCCAGAGTTTTCCAGAATATAAAAGACAAAGTCTGAAGGAAAAGTACCTCTTTTATAGAAGTAACCGATGTTGGAAAAATTAAACAGGTAAGCAGGTAAGCTTTTAGGCACAGAAGTGCTCCTACGAACCAGCTTCAGGATGTACTGATTACAGGATGTGTTAGTGCACAGCAGCCTGAGTCACATCTCCCACAGCACGTAGGGAGCCCTGGGAGCAGAATCCCATCCCTGGCCCTGCTGCCTGCATGCCTCCACCAACTTCTCTGAAACCAGAAGGGCTCAGGAACAAGCTGCAGAGGTGTGGTGGAACATCACTCTCCTTTTTGACTGAAGACATGGCCTGAGGTCCCTGGTAACACACCTAAGGCAACACTGCTCCTTTAGACAAGCAACATGCAGCTGAAACAGCACTCAGAGCATTTGCATCAAGCAGACTGTAACCTTAAACAGGCACAGGCTTGAGAGTTTATGAGCTGTGGAAGAAACCCGCCCAAAACCCTGTTCATTTCTCCTAATGGAAGGTAACAGCCCAGCCAAGCTCAGGAGTCTGCCTAATCTGCTCTGTGAGAGCAGGAGATTCTGCACACTGCCCTGTGGCCTGTGTCACCAATTCAGAGTTGGGATGTATCATCAGACAGCTTTCCTAACAGTAAATTAAAGAGTATTTCCTATTCTCCTTAGTGGAGACAGAAAACACTCAATTACTGCCATTTTTTGCAATTATATCAATACCCAAAAATACCAGTTTTCACTTGGGAGCAGACAATGCTATTCCCTGCAGCCGTTTCCCACAGCCTGGATGCGATCCCCTGCCAGTGATTCTTGCTGCTCTCACCAGGCAAACCTCCTGGCAGCCAGATGTGCCCCTCAGAGCCTTCCCACAGCATGTCAGCTCATCAGCAGTGCGCACCCTGACTGCTCCCCGTGAGTAAATTCCAGATATATTCCTCTGAGTTATTCATAGCAATACAGAAAGAGACCCATCCCACAACGCTATCCCAAGAGACCGTCCTTGGAAAGTCCCTCCAGCATTACAGCAGAGCACTGACAGAGCACTCAGGATGCAGTTGTGATCTGTTCATCTGGTTTCTGGTGATTTGATTCTCTGATTCTATGACTTCACTTAGGTCACAAGTTTCTCATTTGCTTTCGAGTTTCATCCTACCTTTCTAACGTCAGAAAATACCTATAACTTTCTCCCTTATCTATTAGGCTAACTACCCTGTTTCTTTGACTGGTTTAGTCAAAACAAAGAAACAAACAAAAAACAGCCATAATGGATTGATCCCCTTAATATCCACCAATCACTCAAATACATTATTTACTAAATTTCTTCAGTATCAAACTTACGCTGTTCAGATCAGAACTTCTCACACCTTCTTTCCCTTCCTTTTAAAACACAAACACTAAGTTTGGCCTTCCAGCCCCTCAGCCTTTCCACCTACCAACACGCGGGCATGCAGTACATTTACCTCAAATGCTCCACGTTTTTACAGCTGGCCAGAACCTCCAAACAGCCAGCGTCCATAAGGCATCCTGCAAAATCCAAATGAGTCAAATCCTGGCCCGAGTTGATGACGAAAACCAGGGCCGACATGTCAAGAGGTGTCAGTCTGAAGTTTTTAAACTCGTACTTGAAATTCAGTAGGCTCCCAATGTGCTGCGCTACTTTGAGGTCTTGCGTTTCAAACGTGCAATGGCAGAGCTCAATGACTTTGGGCCCTGTCAGATGAGTGGCTGCCAGTTTCTTGAGAGACTGCAGGATTGCATCTTGCTTATCCTGCACCCAAGCTTCATTTTGTTCAGCTAGCAACATGAGAAATGTCCTACACTCTTTCGATGACAGGCCTGACAGGAAGATGTGAAAACTCTCTATGAACTCAGTCTTTGCTTCATTCTTTAAAGTCCACTTTGACTTCAAAGAGAATTTCTTCTTCAGGTAGCTCTTGTCCACCCTCTTGTTTATCATGAGACAAAGTGCAGCAAAAAACTCCTGCAAGCTCAAGTGCACAAAGGCATAACCAGCCTCTGGGTGAGTGCCACTCGTCTTCACCTCAAAGACAGTCAGCAGACCATGCAAGGAAGCAAATTCTTTCACGTCTTCTGGAATATCACTGACATAAAATACAAGCTTCTTATCTTCCAGGCCTTTCAGTGCAAGATCACAGAGACCCAAAATAGCCTTCTTGTTACAGTTCAGCTGAGTTTCCTCATCAACTGCATGCTCTCCCTGCTGTTTGTTTATGAAGATGAGAAGCATTTTTATATAAAACTGTGTCATAGTCTGAGGAAGCTCTACACTCATCTGATGTTTAAGAAGCAAATACTCCAAGCAGATGCAGACAACATAACACAGAGCAGGGATCAGACACATGCTGAGGAGCTTAGTGTTGTTCTTCAGGTGAGCAATGGCTTGTTCTTTGAATGAATGATGATGAAAATAGTGGCTGACATATTCTTCAACCTTCTTGTGATCAAATCCCCAAACTTCTGCTAGAACATCTACTGTGTTTAATAAGAAGTCTGGTAGTCTCTTAGGTCGGCTGGTAACCAACACCGTGCAACCAGGAAGGAGCTTCCCATGACAAAGGTCTGCAAAGAGCTCAGATATGGACATATGAGAGGGAAGTGTCGGGCCTTCCTTAGAAGTGGATGACATGTCCATGCTACCTGTGAACTCATCCAGCCCATCAAAGATGATTAATGTATGCTGTGCATTTTCCAGGAGGTGCTGGAACACTGCATCGGGGCTCTCTTCTGGCTGGAGAAACAGGTCAAACAAAAGCTCCTTCAGAGTCAATTTTCTTTTTAACAAATTCAGCTGTCGAAACTCAAAAAGGAAAGTGAAGAGAAACTGATGTAAGACACCTTCTGCCCATTTCTGACAAATCCTGTGCATCAGCATGGTCTTGCCTGTACCCGGTCTACCAAACAAAAAGATCAACTTAGTTGTACCCGATCGGACCGCACTGCTAAACAGATCTGACACTCTCATGGCTGTATCCACACATTCTTCTGGTTCAGGGGCACTGGGCAGATCCTCTCTGGGTTTATCTGTTCTCTCTTTTAATCGGGAGGCTTTGCTTTGTCGAATAACAAGATTGACAAAGGCTTGGTTGAAAGCCAGTGGCTGCATTTGTTCCTGTGCTGCTGCTCCTGCTGCTCTCCTGCTTCCGTATCTCTGACGGACTGTATCAATGAGAAGGTGCCGATAATTTGCAGCTGAATCTGAGAGAGAAGACAGGGTGAGTTGAGGGTGAAAAGGTTAGTTCTGAGCTGTGACAGATCAAAAATATTGCCACTTACAGAGAAACACCACTCTGATCAGAGGCTGCTCCACAGAGCTGGAGATAGAGATGACCAATTTTGAAAGCATAAAAATAACACGGAATTTTGCCTATTTTTGCACAGAGGCTGACGAAGCGGGGAGAAAATTCAAGAACAATGTGAAATAGCTTCATATAAACACTAAGTCTTATCTCTTTAAGATGAGAATTAGTTATTGATGTTTATGCATATGTGGGCTGTTCACCAGCCCTCTGCTTGCCCATGCTGGCCTTGTGCCACACTTGCTCAACTTTCTGAATGTCACAACAGACACTTCCTGTGCTGTGAGGCTGTGTTTTTAAGATTCTGTAACAGGATATCTCTTTGTTCCCCTGCCTCTCTACTGAGACCTACTTCCAAGGCCACTTCATTTCCAACATACGTGCACTTAAATGATGCTGCAAAAGCACATCAGCACCTCCAGCCAGGCAGCAAAGCAATAACAAAGCAGCAGTCCCCATTCAGCACAAGCAACCAGCTGTGCTTGTATACACACACAACCATGTGTTGCTGTTCTCCTAAGAAACCACACACATTTTTAACATGCTAGACAAACCGTGGGATATAAATTGTATTTAAATTAAACTATGTCTCCTGATTTGGCTTAAAAATAATAATAAAGGGATGACCAACAGCTGAATGCTTTATAGGCGTATCAGGCTTCAAGGGAGATGGCATATGCTATACACATCTCTTCTCCTCAGGTAGATTTAATACACCTCTGAAATGGACGTGGATGTTTCTTGTTATTTGCTAGGTCCCACTGTCCATACATCTTCTAGCCTGTTGCATTGAGTTTATGCAGTCACTAAACAAAATTTTCCCTCAATGCAGGAAGCTGATTTTTTGAGTGCTTTTGCAAAGAAGTTTAACAGGTCCTTCCCTGGAGGGAACCACACCATCGTTCTACTTCTGGAGTATCTACATACCCAGGCGTTTCTGTTTAGCATCCTTATCACTGATGGCGCTGCTGCTACGGCGGCGGCGAGCAACTCCTAAAACGTGAAAAGTCAGAAATACATCAAAACAGCACTTCCAATGTCAACTTATTTAGAGCTGGGCAAGACACTCCAGCAAAGCATTCAGGGAGCTAAAAACAAAAAAGCAAAATCGGAGAGACAAAACTATTTGCAAATTCAGGCTGAGTTTACAAAACAGTTTTTGCAATTGTTGAAGTAAATGCAGACATGCATCTAGCTATAGAAAATCAGCTGGGGCTGCTCCTCAAGAAGCTAAAGCATCCCCTTGTCCAAGCCTGGATACTCTACAGCTCTCAGGGGTGATGTAGGGGTCTGGGCTGGTTTACTGACCTTCAGTAATGGAGCCCCCTGAGCTCTCTAGGCAATTCATTCCAACACTTCAGTTTATATAGGCTTTCCCAGGGGATAACATCAATCCTGCCTACCCCAGTGTGATTTACATGTACTACTTTCCTATTCAACCTACTTGAGTGTTTTTGCAGAGAACTTAAGCAGGGCCTTGCTCCTCCATAAGGAACACATGATTAGATACAAGGATTCAACATTTATCTGACACTGGAACATTGACTGCACTTCACAGAGCAGTGAATAACCAAATCTTATCATTCTCAGTTAAAAACAGCTTGGACATCAGAAGTAAGGAGATGCAGTGGTACAAGTTGCTTGGGGAAACCTAACTTTGAAGTTCAACAGGAAACAATGTGCATATTAAAAGGCATATTTTGCAAGATGCGTGATGTTTAGTAAATGATGTTTAGATCAATTCCCATTTGCTGAGAAATGTAAGTGCTAAACCACAACAGAACCTTAGCTAAGAAGTATCATAACAACCTGTCAAAAAGCATTCTAGGAAGTGACCCTATTGGCACCACAGATGCTGTAATGAAAACAAACAAAAAAAAAAAAATAGGTGCATTCAATTCTGGGTTCAAGGTAGGACACATAAGTAGATAAAACATTAAGGTCTGCAGACAGCCTAATCAAAGATTTACACCATGGACGAAGTGAACCTGAGCATACGGAAGAAGCTTGGCAGATTTGAGACAGATCATAGAATCATTATTGTTGGAAAAGACCTTCAAGATCATCTGGTCTAACCATCACCCTACTACCAATGTCATCCACTAATCCATGTCCCTACGCAGCAGGTCCAACCTTCCCTTAAACACTCCTAGGAGTGGTGCACTGTACCAGCAGGGAGCACTGGGGGAAGGAGATGTCATGAAAAGCTGCCTGGCATTTCCCAAGGCTGACCACACCAACCTCACTGGCGAGTCTTTTCGTAGGCCAGAAGATGCATCTGCTTTGAGTGCAGGAATGCACAAAAACAGCTCTGTTATCCCAAGGGAACAGTTATTTCTGAAGAACTCACAGCCCACAGATTTCCTGGTTAATTCTCTAATTGTTTATGCAGCTCTCTCAGATACAGAGAATGTGGAGAGCTGAGAGAGGGATAAATCCTACTTTTCTTAATTAGTCCCCATACCTTTCAGCACTATTTTCAGATTTCTATTCCACCAGCAACTGCTGAGATCAACAGCCTATAAAAAACAGAGGCACAAGCATCTCTGTGACCATACGAATGGTTGGAATTGCAAAGGGCAGGTTGGAAGATAAGGATTAAAATGAGTAATGCCAGCAGAGCTGGACAAGCCAGGAAGTGATCACTGCTCAGGAAGTGCAGTGCTAAAAGCCTACCTCTGGCTGGCCAGGAGCAGGAAATGCAAGATGCAAGGTCTAAGTTACTGAGAACACTGGCAAACCTCAGCAAGAAACACAGGCAGCTCTGCAAGAAGCTCCTGCTGCTTTGAGCGTGAGCGCCCAAATTCACACAGCAGGAACAGGAGCACTCCCTGCAAAACTAAGAGCATGTTTTCCTTCAAATTGCCTGTTTTTCACCATTGGGCAATCCAGCACCAAACCCACTCCCTGACAGCAATGTTAAGCACCTCTAGAGTACCCAAGGCTTGCACTTTGCTCTTTGCACTGCCAGGGTGATGGCTCAGTGGCTTCTCTGCACTGCAGCCTGAAGAACACAAGGCTTCATTTCCTGCTGCTTTGTTTTCTCTCAACACACTTTGCAGAACACAGAAACCTGATGGCAGGTGGATGACCTGGGTTCTTTTTGGTGCAGTCTCCTCCATTTACCCACTTGGAAAGCTGGATGTTAGAATAACATCCATTCTGTCTCTCTTCTGTGAGACTCTTCACTTGGGGAGGGAGGGCCTGGGCTGGTCTTTCAGTTCTGGAACCTGAAAAACTGGTGACTGAGGTGGCAACTCAGAATTCAGCAGCCTCCAGTTCTTCCAGTAGCTGTTAAATGAAGGACCAGGGATATCACTCCATAGTGGCCCACACCTTCAGCATCTTCACATTGCACCAAAGGCTTTTATCTGACATTCAGTGATTGATGTCACTGCAAAGCACTAGGGGAAGAGGAGGGATCCTGAAAACAAATCCCTCATTTCATTATCTGCAGAGTTAGAAGGCCGAGTAACTAAGGCTAAGAGTTAGAGGTACTAAGTTCATCCCTGAAACAAGCCCTAGAACTACTACTACCTATTCTTTTAAGCTTGGATACTCACACTCCTAGAATGGTTTCTGGTGGATCAACTCTAGATTGTCTGTCTGAGCTTTCTTTAAAAGCCAAACCAACTTCCTCCACCTATCACTGAGCCAACCACAGTATAGAAGCAAAAAGTAGGGGTTTTGGAAGGTGAGAGGGAGATTCCCTCAGCTAGAGAAACTGAGTGGGTTCCTTAGCAGAGTCAGTGCTAACAAGGCTTTTCTGAAACACAGGGAAAGAAAATGAAGCAGGGGAGGTTCATCTGAAAAGCAACAAAACAAGAAAAATAAAACCTGAAGTTGCAGTGGTTTCCCCACACCTTGCCAGTGCTGTGGTTTGTTGCAGCCTTACCTTTTGGCACAGAAGACCTGGCACTCACATCTATCCGTGCTTCTTGTTTCTGGCTCAAGTTACCTAAAGGAGTTGGATTGGAAATTAAACACAGTTATCATCAGCATCCTGCTTTTGGGATCTGGGGTGCTGCTGACCTGATGAAATCAAACAGCAAGCAGGTTGCAACACACAGAGTGGTTTATAACAAGACTCAGTATAAAGGCTGATGCAGCACAGCCAGGTTTCATGCTCCCTGTCTGATCTCCTCACAGTTTGCACCAAAATACAGTTAACCTCTGCTTTCACGGGAGGTGTGAAACACTCTTCTGTAGGATACATGCAAACGTGGAGTGTGAGCATCTTTGGCTGATCTAAACCCACACTGCAGCCAAAAAGGGAAGCCCTACTCATCCCTGGTCCTGCAAAGGAGGTGTTTCTGCGATGAAACCCTCGGCGAAGTCAGTTGGCAGCCCAGCCAAGGACCCCTTTCTGCCTCACTGCACAGCAGCACACAGATGTGTATTGCCAGAGGGAGGTTCAAGCTGCCAGGAACCTCCACTCAGCATCTGCAGCCCCACAGAATACAGCGACAAAACTTCAGAGGGAGATCTTGCTCAAACTAAGCAGGAGTCTGCATAACACCAGTTCAGACAAAATCATGTCTTGAAGCATGGCTCCCCCAAAATCAGACAGGAAGCCTTTGTACACGAGCTCCTTTCACTGTCACTTCCAGCATTTCCCAACTGGGAGTGCAGGCCTGTACTCTGGTATTTTGGTTCAACAAGTCCAAGAGCAAGGTGCTGCACCTGGGTGGGAGCAATCCCAGACTGGAGGACAGGCTGGGAGAAGAACTCATTGAGAGCAGCCCTGCACAGAAGGACTTGGGGGTTCTTGTGGATGAAAAGCTTGACATGAGCCAGCTGGGGCAGCATGGAGGGGACTGTCACATCTCACTGATGAAGCACTGAGTGCATAAGCAAGGGCACTGGCAGTATCACTGCCTAGCCTTGTCTGGTGGCTTCAGGGGGGCCAAGGTACTGTTCCTGTCTGAAGACAGTCAAAGAAAGCTGGCTGAGCACCATTACCTTCTTCTGCAGAACTCATAAGCAGTATCTCCAGCTCCAGGGGGAGGTCGAGCTCCATGCAGAGGTGCTGCACAAACTGCTTCCAGGTGTCAGGGCCATCTTTCTCCAGCAGGTCAAGGAGCTCTGAGACTTTTTCTCTGTGGTCGGTGATGCCATCCAAGTCCCGCAGCGTGGCCCCTGGGAGGAAGTGCTGGGAGGTCGTGAGCAGCCAGTCTTGATGGTGACTGAGGAACTCCACCAGCTGGGGGCGGATGCTTGCTATGGCTACTTCCAGATTGAGATCATCATTCTGGAGTAGGGGCTAGGGGGATGAAAGCAGAAAGGGTGGTGATGGGCGTGGGAACAAGAGATGCTCACCCACACGGTCCTGCTGTTATTCAGCCAGCAAGGCCCTTGCTGGCGCTGTCTACCCCCTTGGTCCACCTAGGGTTTCTTATCTGCCTTACCCTGATGGTGTTACGTGGAAAATCCTACCCCAGACAAGAGGTGGTGCAAGGGCTGCAGTGTTTGCCTGCACACTGTGGTATTTCAAGGGTCAGAGGCAAATAACAAGAGTCAGTCTCTCTGGAGGCAGCCAGGGAGAAGCTCTGTTGACACCTGTATTGATGCAGTGATCCGACTCTAAGAGCCAGGTGTCTCCCAGCACAAAGGGCTCGGGAAGTCATTCTTGCTACTCATTTTATGGGGACAAACAACACTTCTGCCTTGGTGACATTGTGACCAACCTCTTCCACTTCCTTCCAGCAGCAAAGCCATGCATAAACATTCTCCTACCTGCATTGCTGTGTGGTCAGCCTCCTTCCAGCTGTCCTATGTGCAGTCCAGCAGCATATTCAAACACAAAGGTGGTTTCTGCTTCATACCATGCCAAAGGAGTGATCTGTTAGCAGCAGGGTTTCAGCACACAGCATCACCCCACTGCATGGTGTGTGCCTGTACACCACAGGCTGACTTGGTGGGGGTGCCTAGGAGAAATAACAAGAGGTCAGTCTGTAGATATGAAAAGGCACAGGCAATCGCACAGGTCAATAATCTAGAAAAAGTCTGTCTTTGATCCTGAGATAGCTGTGGAGCTTTCCATCTCTGGGTTGCAACCTCACCCAAATCCACAGTGACCATGACATGTGAATATTTGAGGATCTACTAGCCTGGCTGGAGCTGGTCATCTCTGCCAACCTGCTGCTGTCAGCCCCTCCACAAAAGGCAACTCAGAGCAGCAACAGCTTGCTGAAGTCAGGCGGTCACACCAGAAAGCTTGTGAAAAGCTGATTTCTGAGGCTACGCAGCTCTCTCAAGAGCGTTTCAGGTGCAGGGGGCTGAAACCATCTCCTGTGCCATCCCCAGGCCTCTCAGCAGAACCAGCAAAGGGAGCTGTTTGTCCCTGCACTGGGGATGGCATTGGCTGAAGTCCAGCCACTGCAACTGCAGGGAAAGGAACGCGGAAAGAGATTACCATCTGCGTGCCCGGCACAGGATAAGGCACCTTCAGGACCATGCCACTGCACTGTGCCCAGCAACCTGCTGCCAGGAAGGCTGCCTACACCAAAGTCTAAAGCCAGCTCCAACTGCAAGTACCAGCACCATCTTTGCAGAATGGCTGAGAAGCAGAAGCCCCGCTGACTCCCTGGCTATCTGGAAGGGATAACCCCTCCAGGTCCGAGACTGCTGCACGTTAATATGTTTGGTGTGGGAAAAATACCCCCAGTTGCTGGAACATCCTCTGGGTTGGGGCAAATTTTTGCCTTCTTCTTGACCCAGCCAAGGAGCAAAGTGGGAGATTTCTGTGCAGCAGAGCAGGGAACTCAAAGAGAAGGGGAAGACAGAAAGGCACTCTACTCTGCTGGGAGAGTCTCCTCTCTTTCCATCGGGGAGAACTGAATTCATCGGGGAGTTACACTGGTGCCAGAGCCCTGCCGCTCCCTGGGGACGTGGCACGGGGAGAACATCACCTCCCAGCTCGCTGCTGGGCATGGCGTGCACCCAGGAGCAAAGAGCAGGGCTCCAGGCTGGCGCACGCAAGATCGAAGTGCTCAAGCCATTCGCCCCGCTCAAGTTTAAGAAAGTGGGAAAGCTCTAGCTGGTCTCTTCCATTCCTCTGCTCCAACAGCCAAGCAGACACCTGGTAAGAGCAGAGCCGATGACACTGTGTGCTCTTTTGCTAATCTCTGACTCTTCAAGTCACACCTGTGACACTGGTTGGCTGTTGTGCATATCCTCGTAAAATGTGGTAATGCAGCATCACCAAAAAAAAAGACTATCTGGGTTCCCATTCCAGCTCATGCTTTCGAGATGTGTTACATAAAGTGTGAGGAGACTCTGGGATCTATCAAAATGGGGGCAAACATACCGATTTGTAAAAATACCCTACATGCCTGCCATTCATATTCCAATGAAAAATGAAAGCAACAACAAAAAAATCCTGATGAAATGGCAGGAAACTTGAGCCTAGCTAGAACCAATGCTCTTCCTGGACTATTTCTGTGATGCCAAAAATGGAAGAACCGTGAATATTGCTAGAAATGACTCTGCAAGTTTTCGTTCAAAATGTTTTACTGTGAAACTTATTTTACACTATCGATTATACCAAGAACACTTTTCCTATCACTTAAAACATACGAAGGAAACCATGTCTCAACTGGAAAGCTTAAAAAGACAAAATATAAATGCTTCAAATTTAAATTGTGACTTGAAACTTGAAACAAACTGTAAAATGACAGGGCTTCCTGCACAGCAAACTTAAAATCCAGTAGCCTGACCAGCTAACACTAGTGACTGTCATTTTATGTGTTCTCTGGCCAAAAACTAGAAATTTGTAGACAGCAATGCCCTGGCTTTATTCCCAATACGATGAAAAACTATCTGTTTATTAACACCATATTAAAAAATAAAATAAAAAACAGGCCTTAACACCAATGACAACTGTAAGTCATTCAAGCAGAGCAGACAGGTGAATTAACGATAGACTCATACTGAAGGACAAAACAACCCTGAAAAGCCAGATGAAAGCCAATACTATACCACACAGCTCTACCACTATCACCAGACCACCAGAAAAGATGGGCGGCAACCTGCAGCACAATGCCTCTCAGCTCGGTATGAAGTACAAAACTACCCTCCCAAGAGCCAGAAAACAACGCATCAGCAGAAACCCCACTAAAACACAATGCAAAAATACCCCCCCACACACCTTGGCATTCACACCATTCCCAGATACGACAAATAAAACTGAAATGTGAAGCTCCCTGTTGCAAATCTGCTAACTTCTTGCGTGCCCTGAGTAGCTAGTGCTACTTACCAAAAGCCCAGAAATGGCGCAGCAGCAGCACCGAAAATCAAGGGGGAATCAAAAAACAAGGGAGCTGGGGGACAACGTTCACTGCCTTGAATTCACTGCTCTCACAACGCACAATGTCTTTCAGTGTCTTTTGGGACTCGGTGAGTAACAAAGTACAAAATGAAAGTAAAGAGACAGGAATTCCCCAACCCCACCTCTTCTCAACTGTGATATAAAAAAAAGAACAACAGATGATGCAAAATACCCAACAAAAACAACTGAGAATTGTTATCCTATTCTAAAATCTACAGCTACATGATAATTTAGGTAAAATATTTAGGGATTGCTCCAAACAAACCGGATTTGAGGGCAAACGTTCTCACTGGAGTAAGCTCTCACTTGGTTTGGTTAAGGCTCTTACAATAGAGATATTTTTATTTAAGCAAATTAGTCTGATTATTCTGGCATAAGGAAAAAATATTTATTTAACATTTGCATCGTACCTAAGAGAAAAAAAGTGACCTGTATTTCCTTTGGACCAGGTTTAAGTGAGAATATAATATGTGAGAATGGATGTTTTGAAGAAAAATTCCATGTTTCTGTGTGTGCACAGAGAGAGACAGATCTGGCCACGTATATGGTGACAAACAAGGTACTATTAAAATCCCTCTAAGTGCCCAAGAAAGCCAGCCTGGGTAGTGCACGGCCCCATCTGCCTTCTCTGCCCCACACAGCAATACCCACAAAATGTGGCCGGTGCCAGCCAGGCCAGCAGCTGCAGCAGGACTGCCAGCACACAGAGCAGCCGTGCAGTGCGAGGGGACCAAACCTTCGTCCTACAAAGTGGCAGTTATGTGCTCAAAAATTCCTCCTCTCGTGTTTCTCTGATACGTTGCTCTGGCTTGCAAAAACGGCTGCACTTGTGTTGTTTCTGTTTGACTTAAGTAACCGATTTCCGTGCTTACTGAATGAATCACTTTCTGACACACTTCTCACGATGCACTCCGAGGAAGCTTGACCCAAAGGGGTCAAGCTTGACCCAAAGGGGTCAAGCAGGACCTAAGCACAAAAGCCACTTCTAGCAGCAGGTCCGACCTCGGGTTTGGAGAGGGGAAAGATGGGGGCCAGCACAGGCCCCCAAGCCCCCAGACCACCAGGAACGAGCTGGGGCCGCACCGGGCTCCCCACGGCCGGCCAAGAGCTCTGCCCCAACACCTTTCCGGACAATGCTGCGACAGGACAAAGGCCCAGGAGTTGCTGGAGGACATCTGCACCCTGACACTCGCCCCTGCTCCATTTGGCCAACGCGGCGAGGAGCTGAGCTGAGAGCCACAGTGGGCACCAGCCCCTCGCCCTTCCCCTGCTTGACACCACGGGTACCCACCAAGCACAACACCTCCGCCCTCACATCCGTGCCACAACGCTACCGCACACGAGGGGCGCAGATACCTCACCCAGGACCCCACATAGTGACAAGAAAGGGAGAGCAATCCAGCACCCCAGCGAGCCCCCCTGCCCCTCCCGGGGCCGCCCTCCCGCAGCACTCACCCGGCCGCCTGCCCTGCCTTGCCCGGCCGGCTCGCATCGCGCCGTGAGCTCGGGGCTGCCCCACCGCGGCCGTCCGAAAGCGAAAGCTGCGGGGAAGAGGCTTTTCCAGGAAAGCACGTGGGGCTGCCGCTGCGGCTCCCCGCCAAGGGCCGGCCCCGGCGACGCGCAGCTCTCGGTGCAGCCCTCGCGGCCGGCCCGCAGCCGGGCTCCCCTCAGCCCCCGGCGGGCGGGGCCGCCATTTTGCGGAGGGGCTGGCGGCGAGGGGCCGCAGCCCTCACTGGCAACCACCCTGTGGTGCGAAGGAGGGCTGGGTGCTTCAGGCTCCTTCCCTCAGCGCTGGAGTGCCTGCTCTCTGCTTAGGTTGTCTGTTTGGGCTCAGCCCTCACACCCCATGTCCCCAGTTGGCACACCACAGCAGGGCGAGGCGCATCCAAAAAAAGTGTATTTTCAACCATTTATTTTCCATTAGTACTCATCACTCTAATGGGTTGTCATTCAAGAAGAGCAGGTGGCTCCAGCTTGTCAGAATTTTTTCCCCATGGTCACAAAGAGTGGGGAAACATCACCTGTCGAAAGCTGGGAGCACGGACCACCAGCCTTTGGCCAGCACCAAACCTGCCAGCAGAGGCAGTGGGCAGGGTGGAGGGAGGTGGAAAGTTGCCACCTCTAGTGGTGACACATGGAAATCTCAATAAGCAAAGTAATTAAGCAGGTATTCTTTATTACAGCACCAGGTGTGTGGCAGATCGCTCCGCCTAACACACACAGGGTTACTGGCAGTGTGCTTATGTCAATGGCATATATACATATATATAAACATTTTCATTTCATTTCGTGTCTCCTGCATATTCATTACATCTCCACAGACTCATTAACATAGGTTCCTACCCCTGTTCACATACGCATAGAGTCCTTGGGTGGTCATCCAGCATACTCTGGTGGTCTTTTGATGAAGGCCAGAAATCTTCCTTGCTGCTAAACTTCTGACCCTTCCTTTCTCTGACAGACTTAAAAATCCCAGTCCAGTTCTTTCTGGTTCTATTACCTGTGTGCATGCAGCCTTTCCCTCCCTTGTCTTTAGGGTCATCCTGACAGCATAGACCCTGTCTCAGTCCTGTCCTTGTGGTTGATACACAACATACAGCTGTATTAGCTAAAACCTGCAAAATCAACATCCTTTACCTGGTGAGGCCCTGGCATGGGCTGCCTAGAGAAGCTCCATCCCTGGATATATTCAAGGCCAGGTTGGATGAGGCCCTGGGCAACCTGATCTAGTGGATGGCATCCCTGGGGGGTTGGAAGTGAATGGTCATTAATGTCCCTTCCAACCCAAGCTGTTCTATGATTCTATGATAACCTCTTGTGGGTGCCATGGACCAAACTATAAAATTGGTGCATGGAAGATATCCTGGCCTCCTTTTCCACACCAGGCTGGAACAAGAGAATGTCATCGTCTGCTTTTGTTAATATGATCATTACATTCTTATATTTGTCATTTGAGCTGTCTTCCTAATAATAAGATGAATTTTAAATAAAGGAAGCATGAATTGGTACAGGAAAATGACTGAGCCACTTCAGCTTAAAGATTGCATTATAGTAGAAAGAAACAGGAACCTGATGTCTGAATAGATACTTACACTTTCTCTTATAATCTCTTTGGCTTCCTCACCGTTTTTATTACTTTTGTTAAGTTTGCTTGGCCAGTACCCCCACAACATGAACATGATTTGCCCAGAGCTCTACACCATGTTTTGAACTCTGTAAAGAAAGTAGCCAGGACATGAGATCTCTTATTAAACTGCTCTCCAAATTCACATTCCACTGTCTTCAGCTATACCCAGGTCTTGTAATATCACTGCTTCTGAGCTTACTTACAGTTTGGTAATGTCATGTGAATGGCTGAAGTATGCCAAAATCATGAACTCTTTGGCTTGTAGTTGAGCCAAAAAAAAAAAAAAAAAAAAAAAAAAAAAAAAACCCACAAACACAGAATCAGCACAAAAGATGCTAGGTTTCTAAAGTGTAACAAGAGAGATACCAAATGATTGGTAAAGCCTGTTTCTGCTGGCTTCTCTGAGTGCTAACCCAGTGCCAATGGTCTTTAAGAATTCAACCCTTACTTGTAAGCTCCTCAGAATCTCCTTTAAAGATCCTGAAGGATCCTTAAACAGCAACATGTGTGGAGGTGCAGACTTCAAGATCTTTGCTTAGTGGATATACAATTGCACAGAAACTGGAGCATTTCTCGGGAAAAGAAAAAAAAATCAGCAGAAGCTGATTTAAGTCAGCTTGTCTTTTAATCATTTCACACGCAATCACTGTTTGTACACAATTTCCTACGCTCCTTCAAGAACAGACCAGTTCTAAAATCCTTTCTGAAGAAAGTCAAGCAGCAAATGATTTGGGAAGCTAAAGTCAAGTTGTACAATTAGGTATCCCTAAAAAAAAGGGGGAGAGAAAAAAGTATTATACAAGTATTACACATATTACTATTATATTATTACTACCACACTCCCACAAAGGATTAGAGCCAGGTATTTCTGAACTCTGCTTACCTTTCTTGTGATGATCTCAGGATTTCTGATCTCAAATAAATGAAGTCCTTTGCTGTTCATCAGTGAGGTCAAAGCTGGTTCAATCCCTGTGGAATCAGTACAACCATCCAGTTATGGTTACAGCTCTCCTGGCTTGCTGCTCATTATGTACTGTGACCTTGTCTGTCTGTTGCCAAAAGTTAATTGTGCCCCAACGCCCCATGACCTTCAGCCTGATGGAAAACTGATTTTCCTGTATCCCACCCATTTACAAAGGTGAAACTTTTCCTATTTCCCACGTGAATATAACAGAAACTTGCACCATTGATGTGAAATGTTCCTCAAGTACCCCAGGCTGTAAGGATTATTACTGGACTTTTGCAGTACACGGGTTTAGAAGATCTGACGATAGATGCTTTACAAAGTATGTTGGCACTTCCTTCAAGGGAAAACTCACTTGAAATCACTTCTGGGATCCCGACAACTGAGATCATTTTCTGCAGGAAGTTTCTTATGGACTGGTCATTCTGAAAGTCATAAAATTGATACCAAAAAAAATCAAGTTGTAGTTTAGCAACAAATGCCCTAAAGAATACTTGCTTAGGACTTACCTCACTTGGATCAGCTGCCCATTTAAAAACTTTAAACTCTATCCTGAAGGGGAGGGAAAAAAGGGAAAAAAAAAAAAAAATGTTTTTGTGCTGCTTTCAGACATGGGCTAAAAGGAGGAATGGAACACTCAGGAAACCTCAGTACTGACCTGGAATCCAAAGGCTGCAAAATGAGTTTCTTTTCTGCATAGGCAGCTTGTATAGTGACCGTGATTTCCTGCACAGAGATGAACAGTGAAGTTTAGATGTAGGTCCACCTGCCTTGCAGCTGAGAGGTCTTATCTGGAAATTCTGGTTTACTTGCTGTAAACCAGAGCTTATCATCCTTCTGGCTTCACCTCCAGATATCACCGGGGGGGGGGGGTCTATGTTTTCCTTCTCCATTTGTATGCCACAACTCCTCAAAAAGAGTCTGGTCTACCCTCATACAGTGATTTGCTTTTGTGCAGTGTTTAGTGCCCATACCAGCCCATAATCACAAGGCTGCACAAGCATACTGTCTTATTGTCATGTTATAATTACAGCAAGGGTTTTGGCATTTTTTTGCTACCTCCTTATATTCAGTATAAAGCACTTTGGGGTAAACCAGTGTAACCAGGAACTTTCACACAGGCACACAGAGCAAAAGCTTTGTATCCTTCACAGCTGTATTTTCTCTTTCAGAGGCAACCATCCTCTAGGCAGGGGCTAGAGCTAGAACTGGGAAGCTAGGAGACTTCAGAAAATAAATACATTCCCATGGTGCTTTCATGCTTTCATTCTCTCCTAAAATACCGCAGATAAAGGTTCTGATGTGGTGTTTAATAGGGATTCACCAGGGCTTTGTGGTGCTGCACTTACCACCTTGCATACCAGCAGTGGGCTGGTCTAATAGAGACGCTGAGCCAACAGGGTCACTATCATCATTCCCAGCCCCAAATGTCACAGGAAGAAACTGCTGTGCTGAAAGAAATTAATACGCCTTCTCCGCTTCCCATGGGTTAGCCACCACCCCTGCCCAAAGTGTTCCTAGCTGTTACTGTCCACAAGCACCCAGTGTGGTGCAAACTCAGGACAGAGCTTTTCCAAAGGTCTTCACAGTCAGGAGAAACAAGGACAGACCTTCTCCATGTACAGAACCATCAGGGACTCTTCTCCTGGGGGAAAGATGTTGATCTCCACTGCTACCAAGGACTTCACAACTGTCCCCTCAGGCTGGAGAGAGATTTCGGGATGGGTGAGACTCCACACCTTGGCCACAGAATCATTATAGGAGGTGCCTTGAAAAATCTGGTCAAATAAAGAGCAAGAGAGGAGTAGGGTTTTTGCCATGCTGCTTCCCAATTTCGTAAAACCTTGCCACACATCTACACATCTAAAACACATCAACACGCGCTTTATAGTTCCCAAGTCCCACTCCACTTGTTCTAAGCCCAACACCTCTGATGGGTTTCAGGGAAGCTGTGTCAACACAGAGGGTGGAGAAATCCTTAAAAAGCACAACAACTTCTCTTTCAACCCCTCTTTTTACCATCAGCCAAGACTCGTAAGTTGTTGTGGGAAGGACACGAGATGCTACAGTTTAAATGAATCAATTTGAAAAGTTCTTTGCTTGACAAAATGCTCTGAATAGAATCAAAAGTTACCAATTGCACCGCCTTCTGCTGCACTTCAGTGTCTTCAATTTCAAACAGCGCCTTCAGAAACAAACCAGAAACAGGTTGTTAAAAAAAAAAAAATGGAAGAGGAGGTTATGGTTAGCCCCAATCCAGCCTGGATGGGGCAGAGCATGGATGTGTGGCTTGCAGCATGTTCAGAGGAATGGTTTCTCCTGAATTCACCCCCTTTCTACCTCAGTACTCCTACATAAATTCACATCATTTTACAACTCACAAAAGAAGTTTTCTATCAGCCGATGTTATCACTCTAAGGGAGAGCACTACCTGGTAGCATGTAGCTAAGAAGGTACCCATTTCTGATCAGGTCCACATGTAGTGACTGGCTGTGGATTTCAATCTACAAAAATCAGCTCTCACCAAAACCTGAAGTTTAGAGAACTTTTACTCTCCCCCCAAAATACAATGCTATGCAATGGTAAGGAGGGAACCACCCCTGAAAGTCACCTGCAACTTCTTCCCACTGATGTTCATCACCAGGCGTTCATCTAGGAAAGCTGCCGAAGCCAGGGAGTTGAGGATGTGTTCGGACAGCCAGAAGTAGAGCATTCGGGACTCGGAGAGCAGTGATGGGGAGAAAACAGAGTCACTGAAGACATCAGAGTAGTTCTTGTACATGACAAGGCCCTTTAAAAGAAAGCGAGGAGAAGGTATGTGCCCCTGCTGCAGATACCCTTGGCTGCAGCACAGAAGCACTGCCTGCAGCGAGGAGCCAGCCCTTCCCAGCCCTCCAGCTAACACCACGAGCAGAAAACCTTCTGTCTGAGCAGCCTGGGGTACTTTACCTTGTGGTGTGATTCGAGGTAATTTGCTTTTATTAAAGGATCTGATGCAAGGGAGATATCAAGTCCGATATCCTCATCCCGGACAAAATTTGCTGCCAGAATAAAACACAAAATGCTCACATCAGAAATACCACTGTAAGCAGAACTTGCAACATTTTCTTTTGGGGCTTGCTGCAGAAAGTGGCTGGGGAGTTATAAGAGGAACGTGCACAAGGATGGGATGGGTGGATGGGGGTCCCACTCCTCTAAATGCTAGTGCTGATCCTTCCACTGCTCACTGTGGTTTAGTTTTGCCACTGGGACACAGAGATAGGTACTCAGTTTCATACTTTGCCCCTTTTCTGTGACATTTGGGACTAGGAACTGTCAAAACATCTTCTGCAGGTCGATAAAGATGCTGCAATATCTCAGCCCTAGTTTCCAAAGCATGTTCCTATTCGAACTAACATCAGTCCTGCAGCTATCCTGCATCTGCTATTGTTAAATAATGAAGGAGAAATACATTAGGAACTGAAACATGTCTTTGGACCAGTGCAATCACCCTTAACATCAACCTGATGTAGAAAATCATATCATAAGATAGCCAAGGTTTATTTTGCTGCTGTCTGGGAGCTTGGCATCCCATACAGACTTTTCAATACATTTTTTTGGTGGATGTGGTTCCTGCCCTGCTGGGGCTCGGACGTTAAGAGCAATGTGCAAAGAAAGCAAGCAGAAAAACAAGGCCAGTTACCTGCTAGGTCATGGACATAATTGGCCAGCACCTGGGCAAGATAATTGATCTCATTGCACACCTACAAGAGGAAAGAAAAGAAAAACTGAAGGGGAAGGTGAGGCAGAGCTGGACGTGGCAGCGAGATCTGGGGGCTGGCAGGCAGGGTCTGCACCATCAGCACAGCCTTTTTGCCTTTCTTATTTCTCATTAAGTGTGTTGTTGTTATCTTACAGGCATACGAACAGAGAAAGATGTAGCACAAACCGACCTTTCCTCCGTATTACCTCTCTCTTGAGAACAAACTTCAAAGTGAAGGAGATGAAATCTGTGAAGAGCTGCTTCAACCAGCCCGGCCTGCGGGAGACAGCGAGCGTGGTCAGGGACAGCCCCGGGTCCCGCAGCAGGACCTGGGGCTGAGCACCTGAGGCCCTGTTCTGGAGGGGACCAGACTCACTCCTTGTCTCCTTGGAGGTGAAGTGTCAGTTTGTGGAACGAGAGGTAGCAGTCTGAAGCATCAGCAGCCACCTGGTCCTCCTGGCACACTGCACGGGATAAGGAAAAAGAAGAGAGGTGGCTGGCGTACTCCCAGGACAGTGCCGAGACAGCGCTGACCTGGAGCTGCAGGAGGGCTGCCAGAGCTCCCTGCACCTCCTGCTGGAGGTTTCCAAAAGATCTGGGACCCTGCAGAGCAGGGGCAGGTGGGGACACTTTGCACGCAGAGGGAGGCTTCTGCTCACAGCTCCCAGAGTCCAGCACAGCTTTGCCAAGTCCTGCAGTCAGGGACTTGGTTGTGTCCTAACATCACTCGGCAGGACCTGGCCAGCTGCATGCTGCCCACAACCAGGGGGCAGGGGGCAGGTTAAGTCATATTGCAAAAAAAGTTTGGAAATTGCAATATGTTGCAATATGTGTGGCTTCATGCTGCTTTCCCCAGGAGCTTACCAGAGACAGGAGACGCATTTTGATGCACATGTAGCAATCCAAATCCCTCTCACTCCTTATGGGAGGCGGAGGAGTATGGATTGCCTGTTCCCCTTGGTGGAAGCCCTGTACTATCAACCTTCCCAAAGACAACACTTCATTCCCCTGAGCACTCCTTGGGCCTGACCTAGGGACAGCTGGAAAAGCAGACTGCACAGATGTGCAAGCCTCCTGCAACAAAGCCATAATTTGGCAAACTCATTTGAAACATCCCATTTTTTTTTTTTATTTTTTATTTTTTCCAAGTCATCCTGAACTGCAGGAGATGAATGGCTGATCCTGAACACTCCAGAAGGCCAGGCAGTCTTTCACTTTCTGCTGGTGCATCCCAGCATTACCTTGCTGAAATGGTTTGTACCAGCTCCCTGCTCTCGGGCTGTTAGGATTACGAGCATTTTGAGGGCCAGCTTGGCTCCAGCCCGGTGTGCAGGGTGGCAGAGGCAGGTGCCACCTGGTCCCCACCGAGGTGCACGGAGCCAGCCCCTGCTTGCCACTCCCAGCCCCAGCTGTGGCTTGGGTAGAAACAACTGTGCAAAGGTCCCTATGGCTCGTGGTTCCCAGCTGTTACTTACTCAGTTTAATGTTTATCTGCAGGTCGATGGAAGACTCGATTTCAAAATCAACTGAATGAAAAAGCTGTAGACTGTAGGGGCAGAAGAGAGGACAGTCATCAATGGCACACGCATGTGGGAGCAGCTTTTCCTGACTGCACTCTAGCCACAGGGCAGGTTTCTTTCGCAGCACCTTTTACATCTTTCCTTGCACCACAGTGTGCAAAGCCCTGGCACGCAGCAGCCCGCCTCAGATAATCCGGCTTTAAACCATTGCAAGCCACCACTTAAGAGAACGGGAGCATTAAAACCATTTGTACTGCACGCAGATAACATTTACAGAGCAACGACGGGGAGGGAAAAAGTCAGCTGGTACATTTTAGCCTTTTCATCTCGTGCAAGAGGCAATGGTGAGGACAGAGAGGCAAAAAGTGACATGAGAAAAAGAGCGATGGGGGCAAGCAGCACTGCTGGAGTATAAAATACTGCCTTGCTCAGGCTCCCTTTGCGAGGGAGCCAGAAGAGCACGGCCCCTCTACCTTCACCCACGCTGTGGGCTGCCTTGGCCTGGGGGCAGTGGCAGGATCCAGGGCTGCGGTGCTCAGCCCCCGGGTACTTACAACCAGGCCCCAGCATAGCCGTAGGTCAGGGTGCCCTTGAAGACGGCCGTCACATTTTTAATGGCAATGTCAATGGCATCATTCTCCTTGAGCTCCACCTCACTCTGCTCGATGGACAAATCGTTGACCTGGATGCTAAAAATGACAAAAAAAAAAAAAAAAAAAAAAAAAAAAGAATTGTTCCCGGTGGGCACTTTTTATGACTGGGTGCAACAGGTTTGCTCCTGAGGTTTCTGTGGGATTTGTGCCAGCTCTGGGAAGCACCAGGGAGCTCAGCCTCGGTGCACAGCTCCTCCCCTGCTACACACTTCCATACACATTTAGGGATCACTTGAACGCTTGAAGCTGGGAACACACAGCAATGTGCTGTGTAAAAACCTCTGTTTTATTGTAGTGCTCTTCTTTTTCCAGTAGCAGTCACAGCAGGAAATCTACCCCGTGTTTGCATCATTGCATTTGTCATTTCCAAATAATCCCCCTGTTGGTAACACGGTGAAACCCAGCTGTCCTTGCCACCAAGCAGGTCCTGTGCTGAGGGGTGTTCTAGCAAGGACGAGCCCTTGGCACCACCTATCGACAACAGCCCTGAGAGCTGGACAGCCCCTTCCAGCCCCAGGACCGCACTCCCTGTCCTGCTTTTCAGAGACCTGCTCTTCTCTGCTTCCTCGCTGTCCTCCCAGGGAGCTGGAAAAGCTCTCCAAAAAAACGCACGAACAGCCTAAACCTTCACGTGGAAATGACTTGTCTGAAAGGCCTGGATAAGAAAGTGCATCTCTGTCTTTGCTTTCTCAAGTAATTACTGGACCAAAGCTCCCTTCCCAGGCCACCATTCCCTGCCCTCCGCCAGCCCGCGGTGCCCCAGCGATACTCACTTGCTTAGCCCGTAAGCCACCTTGCCAAGGAGCCGCACGGACCTTTCCCCGGTGATATTTGGGAAGTTGGCATTCCTGAAGGCTGCTTGAATGACCTGTGCTGTTTCCTGGTTCACTGTCGGTGGAAGAAAAGAGCAAAGATAACTGAAGTGCAGTCCCTTCGAGCTGCAGAATCAGGTCTGCACCTGGGATTAAAGCACACGCCACATCTGTGCCATCGGGGCAGATTTTGGCAAGGTCAAAGCTGTTCTTGTCTTTGTGCTGCACAAGCCATTGACTTTACCCTTGGGCTTTGTTCTGTTGCTGCTTGCAGAGATTACCGGCAGCTGCTGGGGCTCCAAAGAAAAGCTTCTGAGACTGAACTTTCTGCACCCATTTTCCTAAAATTATCCAGCCTGTACCAGCCTCAGGCCAGGGGATGAGTTTTGGGCAGGCATTTTTCCTTCCAGAAATACCCGCTCTTATTCCTGCACTATCATCAGAGAGGATGGGATAGAGCTGAGTCCACCTTTTGCAGAAATTCTTCCCCCACCCACAAAGCCCCCAAGCCCTTGTAAAAACAGCAACAACAAATAAACAGAGGGGGAAAAAAAGAGAAGAAAAAAAGAAAAAAAACAGCAGTGAAACCTCACTTCTCCCCTTCTGCAGACTGATCCCCAAGAGGCAAAATGTCCATCACTGGTTAGCTCCAGATCTTCCGTCCCACCAGCCTGGGCACCATCCCTACCCCCCAGGCAGGTAGCAGCACACCTTGCCAGAAGAGCAGTTTCCACGAGAGCCAGGGAAGCAAGAAATCCCCTCACCTGGCCGATCTGCCATCACTACCTTCTGACGGAGGGGGAAAACGCAGTCCCGCATGGCGGGCACTTACACAGCAACGCCGCGGGCTTGGTCATCCTGCAGACGATCCCCGTGGCTCTGTCAGGGACTGGCCCAAACTCACAGGCTGCTGCTGCGTGGACGAGCACTAGCAAGATCCCGACGAAGATCCCAGAAGATCCCAGCCTCATCCTGCCAGCCCAGAGCATCCCCAGACGGAGCAGAGCGCGCTGAGAAGTGACTGATTCCCTCCCGGCCAAGGCTGCTTTCATACCTCCAAGCGGAGCTCGTTCAAAGCAGGACATGACCTGCTTCCTCCGGTTATCAAAACTCATCACACATTTCCTAATCTGCCTATAGCTTCCTCAGCCCCCGTCAAGTCGCACGTTGCCTTCCTCCCGCAGCTGGCGCTTGGGCTGCAGGACGTGGCTCTCCTGCCAAGACTGCAGAGCTCGGGGGACGCTGCGTCGGGGTGCTGGGGAAGGCTGGGTACGGAGCTGGGGTGGGATGAAGCCAAGGGAGCAGCCCCACGCTCAGTTCATCATTTGCTCTTGGCACAGAAGCATTCCACGTTTTGTACTCCCGCAGCAACGTCTCAGCAAAGTGCACTTGGAAAGACACCAGCCTGTGTCATCAGCCACCCCTCACCCCCTGGTTTTAGGCACACAGTGGGGAAATGGAGGCACGCTGTGCTGAGACCACATCCCTGCAGCGCTCTGTGAGCACAGGGCTGAGGCTTTCTGCCCCTCAGAGGGATTTGTGGACTGCCTCTAGTTTGCTGCCTTTCAGGTAAGGATGAATCATGCACCTGGCTCCTCAGCTGCTATTTAGGAAACCTCAAAAACCCACAATTCAAATCTGCTCCTTGCGCACACCCACCCTGCACACCACAGACTCCGAACCTCGTTGTGGTGCTGGGGCCAACCACAAAATGAGATCCAGGGCCAAAAAAAAAAAAGAGCCTGGTTGTTTCCTTAGTAAGACTCCCACAAAGCAGCTTCCCCACAGGATGGATGGCAAAGGGAAGGTGAGACCTCAGCGCTGCGGGGAGCGGTCAGCACCCCTGGGTGAGGCAAGGCACCGGCCTCCGTCCTCTCCCTGGCGGACACCTCGTCCTCCCGCAGCGGGTGAGCACGTTTCCTCCGGGGAGCCCTGCTGTCCGGCGGCCCCCGCCCTGCCACTTTGTTTTCTTCCTGAGTTGAGAAAGTGAACGGCCTTGGGTACCCTGCCGGAGGCACTCGCGGTCACCAAGCAGCCCAGGAGCACGGCGGCCTGGGACAGGCTCCCGGCCACCGTGTTATAAACAGGGAACCAAAGCTGCACCAGGCACGGACCCATCACAAGGTGAGCTCCCGTGTTCATGTGTCAATTCGATTCAAGAGACTGTCCTCCTGCTGTGGCTCTGGCTTCTGTCCTTCAGCTCACGGCCTCCCCAGCAGCCCTGGGGGACACCAGGACAGCGGCCAAGGCTGGCACAGGGAGGTTCCTCCAGCCACACTGTGGCAAAATCCTTCAGCATCGAGACACTTAAACCATCAGAGGTGATTTCAGCTGTCGGATGTGACAGCAGCACACCGCCTGCATCCTCGGCTGAGCTTTTGGCAGAGGAAGGCCCAGCTGCTCCACACCTACAGCAGGAGCCGTGCAGTCACCATGAGAGCAGAGCAGCACCCCGGAGTTCACAGCCACCCCTCCACCCAAGGCAGGAGCCACTACCAGCAAAAAGGAACAGCAAAAAGCAGGCGTTTGGGTACAGGGGCTGCTGCCCAGGGTGTGTAAGAGCAAGGAGCCAGCCCCAAGATGCTGGTCCTGGTGACCGAGGCATTTGCAGCCTCCTTAACCGATGGCTCCTGCAGCGAGGACAGGCAAGGACAGGGGACTACTGCTGGGCATTGACCTCCAGCAGGAAGGGAAAAGCCAATTTCCACCCACAGCAGCAGCAGCACGCTGCGTGTGGCGGTGCCACGAGCATCACTGCCCTGGAGTAACCAGAGCAGAGGCCAGCACAGGGAGAACAGAGCAGCCTGCCTGCCCTCTACACAAGGCCACGCTGTGCTAGCATCAGGCAGGGCAGGTTTAAAAACCCGAAGAAAGGTTAAGCTCCCAAGCTGCCGCTCTAGTGCTCGCAAAGGGAACGGTGGAAGATGTTTTTGATAAGTATTTGCTGCCTCAGGTTTTCTCTGGAAGCTGTGCACTCACCACCTGGCTGGGGGCTGTACGCTGGGGTTGTTTTTCCACCCCCCCTGCAATATCCAGGGGTTTGTGGTGGTGCCGGTAATCTTTACACTGCATTGACCTGAATGCTCGGTGTTACCCTGCAGCTGCTTCCTGAGATAGCCTTCCAGGTAGCCTGGCCACGCTCTGCGCTGTCAGCAAGACGGGTTCCAGCACCACCTCCAGGACTCCTCCAGCAGCTCAGCCCCAGGATGGCCCCGAGGGAAAGCACAAGCCCAGCTGCTCCTGCCTGACACAGATCCAGTACCAGGGAGGTAAAGGACAAGAAGTGTCCAGCACCAGCCCTTGGAGGCTGTGGTTGTGCATCTTTTGCATTATCCAGGGTTGTGGTCAGTCCCCGGCAGCAGGAGTCTTTGGTTGGAGAGATCCAGCTTCAAAAATGTAGTCAAATTTGTACCACAACAGGCTTGAACATTACACAGGAAATAAAACCACAAACCCATTTGTGAATTGAGATAAACCATCACCTGGGAGGTAAACAACCTTTAATACTTTCTGAACCATGAAGACTTGAATGCCTTCCATGAACTTGTACCAAAGTCCACCTACTTTCTCCTGCCAGCACCACCCACAAAGATCTCCATAAAGCAAACGCTGGCACCAGGTAGCTGAGGCTGAGGACAGCTGGGTTGAAGGCCACAAGAGCAGCCAGCTGTCTTCTCAGCACTGACTCTGCCCTGCCAAACCTAGGCTGAAAAAGGCATCAGACACAAGTTTCAGTGCTAATATAAGAAATCTGGGTGGTTTCTCTGAAACATGTCAAGAAGCAATCACAAGACACGCCCAGAATCATCATCCTCCAGCATTTGCTCAATCCTCCCTGGCAGGCAGAGCATCAGCTCACTTCAAGCTCCTCGCTTACAACACAGGTTTGGAAGCCTGGCTATAGACCAGGCTTATTTTATACAACATTTAATAACCAGACACACTAGCAAGCATTTCAAAAGCTCTTCTTACAGACCAGAGAGGCAGGGATGAGGTGATGAGGGGCAGTCAGCATGCTTGTGACATTGGGTAAATGGCCATGGGATGGCCTCCAGCTGGCCCCACAGCTCTGAGCTCCAGCTCCTCAAATCCCACTGGCCTCAGACAGCGAGAGGTACATCCCTGGGCAAAAAGCAACAGGAGGTTGTAACACTCTGATGGGCAACTGCACCACCATTGGGATGTCTCCACCTGCTGCAGGCACACAGGTGACATTCCTCTTTGTCTCCAGAGCTACCACACTCCTGGCTTTGTCACTGAGCACCAGGGAAGCTGGTTTTGTTCAGCTGCTCACTTTGCCACCCTGTGGACAGTCACCACCTGCACAACCAGCCTGGTTTTGAGCAACTGCACAGCTTACCCACATCTGAACACGCACTGCAGTTGTGCTTGCAAGCATGATGTAAAACAGCAGCTGGTTCATTCAGCCAGAAGTGTGAGCCAAGACAAACTCGCTCTCCCCATCCAGCTTCCTAAACCCGTATCCTTGAAGCTGCCAAAAGCAAACAGCCTCAGAAAGAACCACCAGCTCTTCTCATCCCAGCACAGGACCACATTAATACTTAGTTCCCAGAAAACTTCAGATCTCTTAGACTTCTTAGCCTTATTCTGGAGGATGCAATGTTCATCTTTGCCTAATTTCTAACTTCAACTAATTTAAAGCTGGGGTTTGCTGTCTCACCCACAGCTGGCATACATATCCTCCTCCTTGCAGTCACTGCTTACAGATCTCAATGTTTGTGGCCCCGCTATACCTCTGAAAATCGTTGTATTAAGTGTTTCAGAAGTAATCCAGCACTCAAGGCTTGCCTACACCACTACCAGAACAGTTTCATTGCCAAGTAGCCTTTTCTTTTGAGTTTAGGCCCTAAGATCAACACTAAAATCAACATCAGTTGATTTAGGCACTTGAAGATACTCAAATGATGATTAAGATAAATCTAGCAGAAAAAAATCCATAATATGCAAAAAAAAAAAAGTGCTGAGCACAGGTCAATTCACCACAAGTGGAGAAAGAAAGAGAGGACGCTTGCCTCAAAGGCTTATGCAAGAATATACACCTTAAGTAACAAAACTCAGTTCTCAAATTATTTATTTCTAAGTATGTACAGGCAGCTTTATCGCTAATTTTTAGCACCTGGTGCTACCCTTCCTCCCCACCCATGTCTCCAGTGGCAAAAAAATTACTTGATAAGGCTTTGAACAGGTTTTCTTTCCAAGCCAAAAAACTGCTGCTAACATTCAACTTGATACAGCTGGTGACTCCAAACTGTGCGTAACACCAGGATGGTCTGAAGGGGAAGATGGAGCTTTCCAGGTTGCTAGGCTATTTGCAGAAACTCATGCACACGAATCCTGACACTTTATCCTTAAACAGTTCTGCCAACTTGCTCCAAGGAAAAACATGAAGCTGCATGAATACTGTCCCTGGACACAGCACACCTTGAGGAGTTAAATCCCTGAACCAAAATCACACATTGCAAAGACACCAGTCACCCACCGGACTCGAGAGGTCAGACACCAGACTTTCCAGACACCCACAGTCCTGCCCGCTTCAAGATGCCTTTGTGCCAACAGCTTCCAACAAGCAAGCTAGCCAAGGCACTGAGTACTGAAGGCTGCTGAACACAGCTAAAGAGTTGAGTTGATATTTCTTCAAGCATCTTTTTACCCTCATTTATCATTTCTAAATAAAAAGAGCCCATGATGAGCATATACAAGTACAGACATGCCTGCAATTTTTTATTGAATCAAAGCCCTTAACCATATCAGAAATCAAAAGGAAAATCAAATACAAAATAGATTCATCTTTCACTCCAGAGCCAACTAAGTTGAATATAGGTTTTAGACTGCTTTAACTTTACATCTGAAAATGGTATGCTTACATCTTGCATAAGTTCTTGCTAAATAAAGTTGAATGCACTTACTCTTCTCCCATGATTTGGAAGTAGGGGATAATTACGTCTCAAGATTAAAGTATCTGAATTTGGCAGCTTAGTATTTAGACTGCAACTCCACTGAAATAATTGCTTATCAGGAGGTCGCTGTCTCACAGTCCCCCCACTTCGCCAAGGAAATTGCACAATACATCTTTCATAGGAAAATATTTACATGAAGTTTAAAATATTGTTGAAGCAATTTAACAATAGATTCTTCCTAAAAACCTGCTAATGCATATCTAGCAATTTGTTTCAAGATACTACACTCAGTGTAATTTAAATAGCATTTGAAACATTCCAACAGGAATCACATTGCACAGAAGAAGCAATTTGCTTCCCTAACATTTTCGCACACCTGCTTAGAGCCTGTGCATTTAGTGCACAAGTTTACAATGCCAAGCTTCTATGTAGGTTTCTACTAAATGCTACAGAAAGTTCTTTGGAATGAGAAGAATCATCTCGTCTCTGTGCCACAACTTAAGGCTTCTTGGAGAAGTTTGGAGAAGTTTGATTCATCAGTGAAGGCCAGAGAAATGCCACACATTTGCACTTGTGCCGGAGTTCTTATCCATTTCACTCAGGGAGACCGAAGCCCAATGACATTTCAGACAAGCTGACCGGTGTCAATTGCGGGTCACCCTAGGCCCTTCTGGAAGGAGGGATGCAAAGAAAGTCTTGAAAAAAACCCATGCTGTGCTCATAAATGAAGGGTTGGCCTGCTGCAGTTCTGGTAAAGCTTGGCCCTCATCAGGTGCTGCTTCATTGTCATCTGCTCTGTCCACGTTTCCTCCCTGCTGAAATAGAGAATATTCAGTGAGTCATTGTAGAAGAATCAGGTAACCAGCATTATTATTACTTGAATTTCACTGTCAGAATATGAAACCCATGTGGTGCTCCTGCACCAAAGTATCTCCCAACAACCACAAAGTTAGAAGAGCAAGCCGCACACTATGTTGTGGCTAACTCATGCTGTATGCCCAGGAGGACTGCTTGGGACAGATACAAGCACCAGATCAGGTGAACTATGTAAGCATTTACATCTTAGTGAACAGTGACATCAGCCACAAGTGTCAACTGTAAATGCAGGACTTATATGCCATCCATCTTCAGTTACAGAATTTGCATGGTCTTTGGCAGACCATTTTCCACCATAATACCCCCAAACAAATGAGTAACTAGAAGACAGCATGCAGCCTGAAATATTCTGTAGAATGAACTACACCAAAAGCAGCATGCTGACAATTATTCAGCCACAGAAGATACTTCTCCACAAAAGTTAGTCATTTTTAGTACTAAATTGTGATTACAAAACTAGAAGTGAAACTTCACAGGGTTTCTATGTTGCTATTTTAGAAAAAAAGCAGAAGACGATACCTGTAAGTTATTGTTCTGGTCCTGGTTTACAGCAGCTTGAGGAGGAACGTTATCTGGGAGGGGCTGAACCGGTCGCTGTCTAAATGGAAACCATCCAACGTGATGCCTGGGGAAGCCAACATATTTGTATTAATAGTGGCTAACCACTACTCCTTCCTGTTACATCAAGACAGTTCAGTAACACCTGACTGCTCTAATCACTGCAGACAGCAAATTCAACATTTTTGCCCTGACCTGGGACATATTTTGAAGTCTCCTAATAGCAGGCAAACCATGGAATAGGATGACACAGCTAAACACCTGCTAGCATTCAAAATAACTACACCTAGGTTTGATCAGGACTAAGCCTGCTGGAAGGTGCTGCTACAGGTACAGAACTGGAACCTGCATCTTAACCACGTTATGTGTACCCCTGGGTACCTTCTCTGATCCTAAAGGGCACAAAGAACAGGAGAAATGGCACCATGTAACCAAAACACAGCAGGCCATGCAGACCTACTTAAAAAGTTAGCATCTCTGCAGTGCCTACAGCTTGTAACCCAAACTAAGTTGTTTAAAGTTGCATTTTAGGATTATCAACAGTAAATTTAAGGACTTGTAATGTTGCAATCCATCTTCCCCCTCCAAACCTGCATAGAGATTGGAAGAGCTGAGCATTTGATCTGCTCCAGTCTGAACTGACAGGCCTCTGAATTCCATCTGTAGGTCTAGATCGCTTGTCTCACTGGTGGTAAAAATTTACAAGGCGGACAGATCATCTCTCAGACATCCCAAACATTTCAGAGGGCCTGTTATCTTTATTTTACTTGTAAAAGATTTATCCCAACTTTCTTCCCCCTCTAGAGGCTCAAAAGCAACTTAGGGCACTGAATTTCCTTTGCTTTTGTCTTTTCTTCTGAAAGGCAACACAGCAGAAAAACCTTTTCTTTGTTTCCAACAGTTTTCTAAAAAGGCAAGTCAACTACAACAGCTATACTACAAAAGAAGGGTGAGAGGCTTCACTGTCACCTATTCATTCTTCTTGGAACCCATAGACCGAAGTTGTATTTTTGCTAAACACCAGGATGAGATGTGCAGTTCATCTTCTCTAGGTGTAAGAGTTCTCTAAGCTCAAAGACCAGAAAGCTCACACCACCCTGCAGAGCACAGCACTTCTACAACATTTCTGACAATGCTAGAGATCAACACCATGCACTTACAGATACATCAGAACAGTGCCGCCCATAACCAGGAGGAATCTGCTGATACTGGAGTAGAAATAGATGATGTTGACAAAAACATAGAACAGCGTTGCAGAGTAGAGCCAGTCCAACCAATCCCGATTGCCACCCTCCTCCTCTTCTTCCATGAGGGGCCCCCCTTGGGCATTCATCCTTAAGTTCTGGTTGGCTGCTGCATTAACCTGTGGAGCAGCATTCTGGTTTCCAGGTTGATTTTGTGCAGGAAACGGATCTGGGAGAGGAGCTGGGGGTGTCACTTGTGCCACTGGTATCTCCTGAGAACGTCGTGGGTGAGACTGGTCAGCAGATGCAGCAGTAGAGGCCAAGCTGAAAACCAGAAAGAGTAAGGCTTAACTCAAATCCCATCATGTGAAACAGACACCGAAAACTTGTCCATCTTCAGAGTACAGAACTACAAAGTCAGGTCACACACAAGTGGCAAGTACAGAGACCCCACGGGTTAAAAACACAAGTTTGGGCTCTGCCTATGACAAACAGTTACAAGACTACTTCAAATCAAACCACACGCCTTCACTTTAGCAACTTCAACACTTCATAAAATTTTCTGGAGCAATCTAAAGTATTCTGGAAGGCTGCCACGATTGTCTTACATGCGCCAAGGATTTCCAGTTTGGAGGATAATTTAAAATGTCAAAAAAGTTTGTAAGGATCTAAGGCTTATCAGCAGAATTAGATTTACTCTAGAGATGCCTGCTCCCAGTCAAGGCAGGCAGAGATCTGCCATTTGCAAGATTCAAATCACTAGCCTAAAGAGTAAGCCAAACGCCAGATGACAGAGCTGCATTTCCACACCACAGAGTGCAAAGTCCAACAGAAAAAGTCTGACCACACTAAACCAAAAGAGGAAGGACTACAAGAAGTTCTCCATTTCCTTGTATTACAGTTTCTGCTTTTTACCAGTAGCTTCACAAAGACTTACTATTGCATGTAATATTGTCTTGCGTAAATCTGCTGAAGCCAGGACATCTGAAGCATGCTATAGGTCGTATAAGCAGAAAACCCTGGGGCCACAGTCTGGAAAGGATTCGGAGCTGTTTCAGGTCTGTTCAAAACAAACACTTGTTAACAAATACTGCACAAGACAGTTACTTATTACAGGACATGTGTAAATAGCTTTTACCATTTCGTGCACTGAAACAAAATGAATTCTTCCTTTGCATTATAGCCATCTCTACCCAAATGAATAAAAGGAAGATTTTCCTCTACCAGTAGGGCATTTTCCTTTGACTTCTTCCATGCCCACTGAAGCTCATACACCCTTATGACCTTTGGCCTATATTCCATTGTCCTTGTCTTGAGACATGGCATAAGGGGCTAGTCTGCCCCAGAAAGGTCCATATTTTAAAGATCTTAGTGATGTATTCACCTAGTATTGGCTTCCGCTGAAGCCTGTCCACCTGAAGAACATCTCAGTCTTCCACCATCTGAGGAAGATGCAGCTGGTTCTTGACTAGCTTCTGACATGAGCCTTGGCTGACCAGTTTTAACCTAGAGACATCAACACAGTTAGTGACGAATTACTATTCTAGTGATGAATTACTATTAACGTCTTATGCAAAAAGGCTACCTCACACTGAACACAGCTCTTAATTTAGAAGCACCATTACACAGTTCATGCACTTTCTGCACCAGGTGCCTCCAGGTGCCATTGCAGTACCATATTTACTGCGTATTACTGTGTATTTTCAGTTTTTGCCAACAGTCAAGTCCCCTCTGGGGATTAAAGAACTGGAAAAAAAACCGTCAGAAGTGCACTGAAGAAGTGCACTTCAATTTTAGCTACTAGAGTTTCTGCTTGCTTACACATTTACTGTACACAGATGTAATTCAAGAGCTGTTCTGCAGTGATACATCTGTGTAATATTCAGACAAAGGGTGACTCACAACTGGCAAGCTCCAAACATGGGTAAGGTAAGTTCAAATGTCTATATTGGGCAACAAACACTTCAAGATACTTGAAAATAAAAATGAGTTTCTACATTTGCACTTAAGACTCTAAGTACTCAGATCAATTACGAATGTTTATCTTGAGCTTCCTCTAAAGGAAGAGTCATGAACAGTTAAGAGTGTCTTCAACTAACAGCCTTCCTTCCCCACACACTGATAGAGCAATCAGAACCATTTTCTGTTTCTATTAATTCTATTTCTATTAACTATATCTTCTGTCCACAAAAAGCCTCCTTACAAAAGAGACCAGGATATGACAGGTCACATTCTACTTAACAAAACAGTTTACCAAAAAGCAGTTTCCCTCTAAGCACTATTGTTACAGCTAGACTACAATTGAGACATTTCTTAACAGGTGCAATCCTGATCTTTACCAACAAACCACAAGTTATTTTTGAGCTTGATCCAAATACGTTCTCACACTCGAAACCCATCTAATCACCAGCAATACTGCCAATGCATTAGCAGGAAACACCTGCAATATCAACAAACTTCTACAGCCCAAAGACTCAAAGCAGGGCATTAGCTTAGTACCTCTGAGCTGGTTTCTTGCACATTCACGGGAGCCTTGAGGTTGTACACCAAATGAAGAGCATGCAACTCCTCCTGCTAAAGAATAAATACATGGAAAATTGAATCTCTCGTGACACGCTTGGCACACGTCAGCACAGCAAAAAATAAAATATTTTTGTACCTGTGGCAGGAAGTCCTCGAGATGCTGGTGATCGAGCAGCAGCTTCCCGCAATAAATCAGCTTCTGCTCCTCCTCGGGCTTGGAAGGAGAAGGAAACACAGGATTATTTTTTTGCTCGGCCGAGCTAGAAGCAGCCCCAGGCCAGCAGCACCCCCGCGGCGTTACCGTTTACCAGGGGCCGGCCCGGTCACCGCAGGGCCCTGACGGGAGCAGGGCCCGCCGCAACCGCGCCCAGGCCTTGCGTCAGCCGAGTGCCCCCCCCCGTTCCCCGGCCCCGCGACCCTCAGACCCTCACCGGCTCCCCGGGCACGATGCGGCGCAGCTCGGCCTTGAGGCGCCGCACAGTCCATGCGGGCTCGGCGCTGAGGCGCAGGTCGGGGTGGCGCCGCGCGGGGCTGCGCACCAGCAGCGAGACCCGCGGCCGCTCCGCCATGACGCGCACCTGAGGCGGCGCCCGCCGCCGCCCGCCCCTTTTATACCCCCCGCCTCGCCCCGCCCCCCTTCCCCGGCTCGTTGGCCGCAGCCGATTGGCTGACAAGAGGGGAGAGGAGGACACGTGGGCCAATGGGAGGGAGGGGAGGGGGCGGGGCTCCGCGTTGCCATGGCGACCGCTCCTCCCGCCCCCCCCCCCCCCCCCCCCCCCCTTCCCGCCCGTGCGGGGCCGTGGGGGCGAGGCCGGGGCGGGGGCCCCGGGGGCACGGAGCGGGGCCGGGGGGCTCCGTGCGCCGCCAAGGGGGGGGAAAGGCGGCGGCTCACAGCTCCCGGAGCGCCAACGAGCACCGGCCGCGGCCCTGATGCCTCATCTCGGGGCTTGCTCCGCGGCCGCGGGTGCGGGGGCAGCGCTCGGGACGGGAGCGCGGCCCTTACGGCAATTAACTCCCGGTAATTGGCTCCCGGTTTGCCCTAAATCCGAGCTGGAGGGCGGCCGGGCGGCCTCCGTCACCGGGCGGCTGCGTGAACGTCAGCCCTGAGGTCAGCGGGATTAGCGGCCTGGCCTCAGCGCGGGGAGCCTGAGAGCAAAATAAATAAATAAACGGATAAATAAACAAAGAGATAGATAAATGGATAAATAAATAGATAAATAAGTGAATAAATAAATGAATAAATAAATGAATTAATAAATAAAAAAAAAAGCTCAGAGTTAAACCGGGGGCTAAAATCGCCCGTTAATTACCGGAGGGGGCTGTGCGGGGGGCAAAGATCAACCGGGGGCAGCTCTGGGGGGGGCACGGGGCCGGGACCCCCCCCCAGCCCCGGATCCCCTCTCCCCGGGTCCGTGCCCGTGCCCGTGCCCGGGCCTCGCCCCGCTGGCGGTGCCGTTGCCATGGCGACGTTGTCAGCGCCCCGCTCCCCCCGCCCCGGCCTCGCGCCTCGCCCCGCCCCCGCGCCCCGCCCGGGCCAATGGCGCGGCGCCGCCGGGCCGGCTGCCGGTGACGTCACGGCCGCTGAAAAGCCCCCGGTGGCCGCGGGAGCGCTGGCGGCGCAGCATGGCCAAGCACCACCGCACCCCGGCGCGCTCCGCCGAGCCCGTCATCGAGGTCAAGAGCAAGGTAAGCGCCGGCACCGGGACCGCTGCTGCCGCTGCCGGTGCCGCTGCCGGTGCCGGTACCGGTGCCGCGCGTTGGGTGTCGCTGATGCTCCCGGTGCTGCAGCGGCGCTGCCCCGAGCCCGGCGCGGCCGCTGCGGAATCCCCGCGCGGGGCCGGAGCCGCCGGTGCAGGCGGTGGGAGCAGCGCCGGGATGCGCCCGGGTCCCCGGTCCCGCAGCCCCGGTGCTCTCCTCCCCCGCGTGCCCCCGTCCCGCAGGTGCGGGGCCGTCCCTCCCGCTGCCTCCCGTCATTAATCGGCTTCGCGTTTGTCGTGACCGAAGGAGGCGGTAATTAATTAGCGCTGTAATTAACGCTGCTGCTCGCCGTGTGCTACAGCAGCACACATGTCACCGGCACGGCCTCCCGGTGTCACGGTCCCCCCGTGGGGATAGGGGCTCAGCCATTGCCCTGTCCCCAAATCAGAGCCCTGTTAATGACAGGTCCCGCTGAGCCTTCCTCGAGCACCTTTCCCTCCTCTTCCTCCCCCTGCCCCGCAGTTCGATGCCGAGTTTCGCCGTTTCGCCATCAAGCGCTCCAGCGTGGGCACCTTCCAGGACTTCTACCGCCTGCTGCAGAGCGTGCACCAGATCCCGCGCGTGGACGTGCTGCTGGGCTACACGGACGTGCACGGCGACCTGCTGCCCATCAACAACGACGACAACTACCACAAGGCCCTGTCCTCCGCCAACCCCCTGCTCAGGGTCATCATCCAGAAAAAGGGTCAGTAGCAGCCGGAGAAGGGCGCTGGATCCGTCCCCTCGGTGAAAAGAGATGAGCAGGGCAAAAAGCAGCCCATGGCTCTTGGGTTGGCCGCGGGGCTGGCTCTGTTCCCTCCTGCCACTCGGGAGGAGGTGACACCGCTGCCACCCAGCCCAGACAGCAAAGGGATCCTCATGCTTTGTCCCTTTGAGGTTGCATTTCCAGCTGGGCTTCTGTGGGCTCCCCAAAAACAGAGTAGCTGCTGATGGAGCCCATCTATCACCCTGCCCCAAGGTGGGGAAGCCACCGCGCTGTCAGGGCTCTTGGGGCAGCACCGGGGGCTTTGCAAGGGGAAGGGGCTCGCCCCCTTCCTGGCTGCAGGAGCGCACACCTGGAGAGCCTCCCGGTGACAAATGCCTCGTGTATGTCACCTCTTTGCCGGGGAGATGGACACAAGCCCTCCTTGCGAGGTCCCCTCCTGCTCAGTTAATAGCACCGAGGCTTTTTAGCATTAAGCAGAAGTGCACGAAGGTGGAGCCTGCTCCAAAAGTCCCCGTGTCCCTGGCGCGGTGCCTGGAGCATCCCGCTGGCTCTTGCTCATGCTGTTGGTGCAAAGCCCCTGGGCGAGGGGTGACGCTGTGCTGGGTCTCAGCAGCCTGCCCCTGCCGCTGAGCCGGGTTTTCCTGGCCCCTTGCTGGTGGTGGATGCCCTAAACTTGTTTCCCACGTGGCAATATGGCACGCGGCCAGCAGAGGCCATCCAGGCTGGTGACTGGGTTGGAGCAGAGCCCATGGGGTTCTCCGTGGGAGCATCGCTCCTCTTCCAGAGCTGCCTCTCCTGCTGGGAAAAGTCCGTGAGGGTCCGTGGGTGAGCGTGCTGAGCTGGCACAGTGCGGGGAGCAGCTGTCCGTGGCCATGCACCATGGGCAGTGCGATGAGGAGGGCAGGGAGGCAGTGCCACGGGGTCCCACTCGCTCTGGCTCCCGGCTGTGCCCGCGGCAGAGGGGCTGTGGAGAGGCTGGGAGCAAGCCCCGGGTGAGTCACAGCTGATTTAAAATGGATCCAGGTCATCCCAGGGCTGGGCTGTAGTCAAACCAGTCCAGGTTGGTGGGGAAGGCGGCTGCAGAGCCTCTTTCACATGTTGAGTGTGGGAAGTACGCACACGCGTGTGCACATACGTGTGTGTGTGTGTGTGTGCTGGGGGGCTCGGGAGCAGCCGGTCCTGCAGCAGGGGCTCAAAAAGCAAATGCTGCGAGAGAGCCGTCACCCCTTCGGGTGCCTCCTGGGCCAGACTCACGCGCAGAGGTGGTGGAGATGTCCCAGCAGTGCCGTCAGCCTGGCTGGGGACAGCTCCCCTCCCCGGCTAGGCATGGCCCGGGGCGGGCTGGAAGGGCAGGACACAGCCCTGCGCGTCCCCAGGGCTTGTCTGCAGGGTGCTGACCTGCCCGGTGTGGCTGCTCCGCACCCCTCGGAGAGGAGCTGCATGCTGAAATAGCTGTGGGAAAGCCTCCGCCGCCCTTCCCCGAGCTAAAAATAAGCCAGGCAGCGAGATATTTATAACCCAGGAGCCCTGGCAGGCTGGCTTGTCCTGGGAGAAACCCCGCGTCCCCTGGGTGCGAGGTGTCCCCAGTGCCCCTGTGGCTGGAACGGGGTCTGGGTGCTGCTGGGGGGCACCTGGAGCATGGTACCCCCTCTGTGGGTGCTGCACCTGGGTGGCACGGGGTTTCTGCTGCCTTCCCCTTGCTGTGTCACCGGGGCCAGGCTCTCCGTTCCCATTAGCACCTTCTGGAGATGGTTTTGGAGCAGGGTGCTTTGCTGCAGTGCTGGCCACTGGCATGGGCTGGGGCTGCTTGGCTGGGGTGGGTGCTGCTGGGGCCAGGCTGAATCCAAGCCAGCAAGTGCTCTCCTGGCAAATGAAGCGTTTCGTGGGCCTGGCGAGGAGGAAGAGCGCGGCCAGCAGCTTGAGGATGCTGTCACCCCCTGAGCAGAGCTGGAGGGACGTGCTGGCAACGCAATGTGCAGATCTGGGCTTCCCCCATGAAAACGGATGGGGAGAAACCAGAGAGGGCCCAGGGGATGTTCCCTGGCATCCATGGGACACGGCCAAGGGGTGATGTGGTGGAGCTGGGACCCACAGAGCAGCCACAGGGTGGTCACCCAGGGCACGGTTGAGGGGGATGGAGCCAACCTCTGTCTGGTGATGATGAAACGAGAGAGAGGTGCGGCTCCAACAAGGACAGGGGACTTGGGTGCTGTCACATCCCCCGGTCATACTGGGAGAGCTGACGCCTGGATTCCCTCTCCCCAAAGCCAAACCAGGGCAGGTCCCCAGCTCCTGGGCTGTTAGAGCCAGCAGCTCCAGTGTTAAGCTGCAGAGTTTGGCTTAAAGCGTGATTAAGGCTGAATCACTGCCTCGATCCCACTAATCCCGGCTGTGTGTACGCTGGGTAATCCTGGGACAGGAGATGGGCCTGGAGGAGACGAGCTGTGGGAAGAGCCGGGGGCGATGATCTGGGGGGGAAAAACTGGTGAGAGGGGAGCAGGGAGCTTCTCCTGCCCATTCCTCAGGCACCTGGGGCCAAGGACACGCGGTTACCCGTGTCCCCAGGAGGTCATGGTGCCAGCTGGCTGGGCACTGCCTTACTACGTCCCCTTTGTTTCCCACAGCGGAGTCCGATGCCGGCGTCTTCGCCTCCAACTCCTTGCAGCGGAAGAAGAAGGGCCTGCTGCGCCCCGCGCACTACCGGGCCAAGCCTCACCTCCTCATCGGCATGCCCCAGGATTTCCGTCAGATCTCCTCCATCATCGACGTGGACATCCTGCCGGAGACCCACCGCCGCGTGCGGCTCCACAAGCACGGCTCCGACAAGCCGCTGGGCTTCTACATCCGCGACGGCGTCAGTGTGCGCGTGGCCCCGCAGGGGGTGGAGAAGGTGCCCGGCATCTTCATCTCCCGCCTGGTGAAGGGCGGCTTGGCGGAGAGCACGGGGCTGCTGGCGGTGAGCGACGAGATCCTGGAGGTCAACGGCATCGACGTGGCCGGCAAGTCCCTGGACCAGGTGACGGACATGATGGTGGCCAACAGCCACAACCTCATCATCACCGTCAAGCCGGCCAACCAGCGCAACAACGTCATCCGCAGCAGCAAGGCCTCGGGCAGCTCGGGCATGTCGACGGACAGCACCCCCAGCCAGCAAACCCCCAGCCCGGCCTCGCAGTACCTGAGCAACTACAGCACGGCCGAAAGCGACGAGGAGGGCGACCTGGTCATCGAGAGCGACAGCGCGCCACACTACATCCCCGGGGGCTGCCCCAACGGGGGCCCCGCGGACGGACCCCTGCTGCCCAGCCCGTCCCCGCACAGCTCGCGGGGCTCCCTGCAGTCCCTGGGCAGCCACGACGGCAGCCCCGGCCGGGGCAGCGTGCGGGAGGACGGCACCCTGCTCACCCTATAGCCACGGGGCCGTGCTCCCATGCTGCCCCTTATGCAGCCGGCCGGGTTTTGGCACGGCTGGACTGGTTGTGGGCACCTGGGGGATGGCGGGGGCCAAGCAGGGCTGCCCCCGTCCTCTGCCCCTGCCCTGGGTCCCCACGGCAGCAGCTGCTCCCGCTGGGTGCTCCCTACCTGAGCACCCCGCCTCCCACCCCACTTCTTCTGAACGAGTGGGTTTTTTAATTGTTTTATCAGAATACGCATCACTGAGTAATATATTGCAATGGACAGTAAAACCTTTTATAGAAAGCACCCTGCTTTGTCCATCGTTCACATCTCCGCAGGGGTCAGCACCAGGCCCCAAACACCCTGAGGTGCTGCTCCCCCCTCCAGGACAGCAATAACCCTACAGAACCCCCCAGCATGTGCTGTGGCGTTGCTGCTGCTTGGGGTGGCCCCGGTAAGGGCCACGGTGGGGAGTTTTGGAAGGACACTGGGGCACATCACCTCCCTGCGTCTCTCTGTCCCGCTGGTCCTCCTCACCTGGTCCTCCCTAGTCTGCGTTGGTCTAGCAGCAGCTAGGGAGGAGGAGGAGGACCTTCAGCCCCCTGGGATGGTGAAGGCTGAGCTGGAAGCAGCTCCCCATGGCCACTAAGCAAGGCCATAGACAGGCAAGACAGCAAACCAGACAGCAGAGCTGGTTAGGCCGGGCTTGTTTACAGCAGGGAAGCGCACAGGGACTGGCACACACAGCCCCTAGGCTACCCACAGCAGGGCCAGGGCTGCTCTAAGCACAGCCCTCATCCAGCCAGCTCAGCCTCGCGGCAGCGATGCCCTGAGGAGCCGCCCCATGGGAGCACGAGGCCATTTCCAGCTGGCACCTTGCCCCCTCCAGCCCCTGAGCACTGAAAGCTTCCTTGGGGCTTGGCAGAAGCAACAGCCCCGACAGCCCAGGGCACTGCAGGGCTGCGGACACGGGGCGAAGCTGCCCTACAACATCCCACTGCCCCAGCAAGTCCCAAATCCTGTTCAGGGATCGAGCTACCCCCTGCAACAAGGCAGCTGCATACAGCATTCGCTCCCCACCCCGTGCAGTGGTGGTGGAAACCCCATGGCTGGGGATGTTCCAAACCCAGCTGGACAGGGCCCGCACCCTTGGAGCTGTCCTTTCCTGGGGAAGGAGGTGGACTAGAGCCCTCCAGTAATCCCTTCTACCCCAAATCTTCCTACACTTCATGCAGCTGGATCCCTGCATAGGCCTGCTGATCTCCCCATGGGGCATTGGATGGTGAGGAGGCCTCCCCCTGGTTGCAGCACATCCATGCTACTGGTTTCTGCCACCCATCACCACCCCTCAGGCTCTGTTGAGCCCACTGGGAGCTGCACACACACCAGCGGAGGGAAACCAATGCTTTATTGGAGCACATCCTTACCTCCTTTTCACCCACAGACAGCAAAAACCTCTCCAGATACCCTACCAGATCGTCCTGCTGCCACTCCAGCTCTTCATGGGTAAGAGGGACTGGAGTTCTGTTCCTTTTGGCTGTCCTCGAGCTGCTGAGCGCATCCAGCAGGTCAGAGGGTGCAGAGGCACGGGCTGCGTGCTGGGGATGGGTCAGTGCAGAGGCTCTGGGCACACGTGGCAGCCACACAGTGCAAGGCTCTGCACGGCTGCTGGTCGGGCTGCTCTGTGCAGCCAAGTCTGCAAGTGCCCAGAATGAGCCATGACCTCGGAAGAAGAGAGGGACAAGAAACTGCAGAGCATGGGAGACCTCCTATGAGTTTATAGAGATGGGAAAAGAAGAGGTGATGAGATCTGTGCCACGGATTCAGAGCAGACAGCTGATCTCTGTGAGAAGTCAAGCAGCACAGAGGCAACTGTTCCTCCACGCTGCACAACAGAGCAAATGAGCTCATCTCCCTCCCTTTTTCCTGGCTGAGACACAGCACTGGAAGCAAGAGCAAGAGGTGCCAACCACAGTTCAACACAGATGGGCACCCCCATGGGCCCAAAGTCCTGAACCTGTGTTTTTCTCCTTCCCTCCCAAACTCTCAGGGGAGTCCCAGGGACGAAGGACGCTTGCACAGAGCAGCACAACACACCTAGCCCCAACAGCTCAGGAGTCCAGCTTGATGAAGACCTTGGGCCTTGAAAAAATTTTGAGGGCCTCCTCTATCTGGGAGAGCTTCCTCTCAAGCTCCACCCGCCTCTTCTGAATGCTGAGGGTGTCTGCACGCACTGGCAGCATCACCAGGTCCTTTATCAGCTGCTCCTGGCCTGGAAGGAGAAAAAATAAATCTGGATGAGTGGAAGAGGAAAGGAATTTGTCTTTTTCCTAATGCTATACCCTCATTTTCAGTCATGAAACGGTGGCAGCAGTGGAACAAAGACCTTGAGAGAACACCCATCCCTGGCTTCAAAAAACAACTGGATGAGAACCAAAGCCACAGTTCTGAGAAACTTCTGCTTTGAGCAAGGGTTGGCCTAGAGACCTCTGAAGGTCCCTTCCAACAAAACCTTTCTTTCATTTTAACAGCAATAGTAACCCTGCACTCAGGTCCCGTGGGCCAGGCCTGCTCCAGGGAGCCAGCCTTGTAACCTGCACTTCCCACCAAGCTGAAGGAGATGGCTCCTTCCACACACACAGATCAATCCCAGAAACATGCCTTATTTCAGCATCTCTCCAAGTGGCAGGAAATCAGGTGGCAAGCCAGTGCCCCAGAACTCTCCTTTCCCCTAATCCTAACTATTTTCCTGAGCTTCTTTTCCTCTTACTCTGCTTCAGATTGCTGAGCGTCTCCAGCCGCTGGCCCTCCGGCATCATGGTGTGGCCAGGTGGCGTGTCAGGATCCGGCTGGCTTCGCAGCTGCTCCTCCATCTGTCTGCGCCACAGCTCCTTCCTCTCCAGCAGGCTGTCAAGGCAAATGAAAGCCCATGTCAGCACATCTGGCAAGAACGACTGCCCAAGGATCGAGCCCTTTGAGCCCCGCTGGTCTCCATGTTGCTGCCAGAGGACTACCAAAGCCAAGGCTGGCAGCACCCCCACCCCTCTGCTGGAATATGCTCAGGGCTTCTGCTCCTCGCTCCTGGTCCAGAACATGGAATCCTCTCAAAACACCCATGGGCCAATGATGGAATGAAGTTGGACAAAGTGGATGCTGGCGGAGAAGGTTAGACACAGCCAACAGCCATAGGGCTCATACAGGGGCCAGTCCTAGAAAAGGGTCACCCAGGAGCTGTTGGGGGCCCCAGAACTGAAAGTCACTAGTTGGGTGCTCTTTAGACTCCGGGTCCAAGGCAGGATGAATGCTTGCAAAGCAAACCAAACTATCTGCCCCTGAAAACAACCCTTTTAACACTGAAGATGACGTGAAGCAAGGCCTGCAAAGGGGCAGGAGCACATTTCTCAGAGCACACAGAGCATCCAAGTTAGCATCACTGTAACAGTGGCCAGCAAGTGGCTAGCAAGGAAGGAGGAGACAAAATTCTTTCTAAGCCCAGTCACATCGGCCACGGGATACTTGTTAAATGAAGAATTCAGAAAGTTTTGCATTTATTCCCCCAGGCCATAATCAATCACACTGCCAGCATATGGTGAGAGACTGGTCCCTGGTCCCCAGGCCTCTGTCACGCAGAAGTTGGGAGGTGGGCTCATGGCAGGAAGTCTCATGGATCCAGGGGCATACATACTACTGGGGGACGTGGCCCTTTTGCTTGGCGTTGTACTCCTCCTGCTCCCGGTGCCTCTGTTCCAGCAGCTCAGCCATCGCCTGCAGGGACTGGGAGCGCCGCAGCGGGGCCCGCTTGGCATTGCGGGCGTTGTGCTTAATGAAGTCGATGCTGCTGCCCTCCACCTGCAGCTGAAAGGAGAAAGGGGGAGGCAGCAGGAGCTGGCTCAGCACACACAGGGAGCTGCCCTTGTCCCCGTAAGGGAGAAAGCAAACAGGTATCACAGAATCACTTGCATGCGATGCTAAACTACAGGACGGACGCACCCTGTCTGTGCCATCTCAGGAGGCAGAGCCATGGACAGGCAGTAGCTATGGCCATGGTTTGAGAAGGCAGGCACCAAAAAAAAACCAAAATGTAAACAACGCCTTTTTGAAGTCCTAAAGCTGACCCCACATGAAGTGTACAAAGCAGGAGCAACGCACAAGTGACAGAAACCCCTGGGAGCCCATAGGTAGCTCGCAACTCACCTTGGTTTCAGCACTGAGTGCCTCTGGAGCCTCTGTGCCTGCACCTGCTTTCATTCTGGTAAGGTCTGCGGAAAGTGGTCTGCATGGCTTGACCCCAGGGCCACAGCGAGAATACGCCCTCAGGAACTTCAAAGCCTCTGGATTTGGAGGCGGGGAGCTCTCCTGGGAAAGGCGAGAAGAGACAGGCTACTGGAGGGAGGCTGGAGCAAAGTTGCTGTGGTCAACCACAAGCTCAGCCATGAGTTTCCAGTTGACAACTGATAACATGCTCTTCCTTCCACAATTTGGCAGAAGCTCTTGGGAGAAGGCAATCCGTACACGAATCACAGCCAGCAAAGGCCAAACCAGGCTGCTTATGGCAACAAATCCAGAATGGTAGAAGTGCAAGAACTCATGGGCTGAGATAAAGACATTTTACTAGGTGAAGCAAAAGCCACACACGCAAGCAAAGCAAAACAAGGAATTAATTTGCTACTTCCCACCGGCAGGCAGGTGTTCAGCCACTTCCAGTAAAGCAGGGATCATCAGATATTTTCTTTTATTGGAAAAAAAAACACCATCACCCCCTCCCTGCCTTTATCCCAGCTTTTATTGCTGATCGTGATGCCACATGGTGTGGGGCATCCCTTTGGCCAGCTGGGGTCAGCTGTCCTGGCTGTGTCCCCTCTCAGCTTTTTGTGCACTCCCAGCCCCCTCGCTGGCCAGGCAGCACAAGAAGCAGAAAAGTCTCTGTATAAGCACTGCTCAGCAATAGCTAAAAGCATTGGTGTGTTATCACCACTGTTTTCACCAAAGATCCAAAACACAGCATCATACAAGCCTCTATGAAGAAAATCAACTCTATCCCAGCCAAAACCATGAGAGAGAGACACGCCAGTCTCCCTTGCTGGCAGCAGTAGAGAACCTGAACTCCCAGAAGATGACATCCCACCTCCATAAGAAGAGCTCAGTGGGTACCCACCTGCAGTCTGGCCTTCACCTTTGACTCCACATTCTCGTATTTCTGGGATTTCCACAGAGCTTTCACAGGCTTGGGCTGGCTGTGCTCCCGGGCTCGCTCCTTCTCTTTGCACTTCTTCTGAATCTCCTTTATTCGCCTCACATTTTCCTTCTCATGGTCCTTGGACTCCTTCCCTGCACAGCAAGGGGAGATGCAGCCCTCAGCCCTCAAACACTGCCAGTGGATATGGACTCTTGGAGCATGGCACCAGAGCTGGCAGCACCATCTCCAAAGCTGCCCACAGAAACAACAAGCTCTCCCTCTTCCTGCAGACTAGACAATCTGTGCATTTTTCCAGTGTCAGACACAGCTCCTGTGCTGACCCTATTCTGGGAAGATCTCAACTGGCCCAACCAAATCCTCTTGCATTCCCCTCCTGTTTTGGCACAGCACTTGTGGTAGCCACCAGCTGGCAAACACCACGCTGGCACCAGGTAGAGCTTGGGGCAGCACCAGGACACGAAGCCAACTAAGTGACAGCCAGTGCTCAGCTTTACCTCCTTTCTGGACCTCTGAATTTACTCTAGGTGTTTTCCCTGGAGAAGGGAACACCTTTTGCGAAGGCATCCTCAGTAGCCACATGTATGAGCCATCTTCCTGAATCCTGCCTGGCTTCAGTAACAAGGAATTCCCTGGGTTAAACATACTCCATACGTTACAATTTCAAAACCAGCTAGTAGCAAACTAACAGCAAAGTTCGCTAGTAACAAACAAGGAAGTATGGATTTGTTTCTAGCATCTCTCAGCAGTCTCTCATCCACAACTGGCTGCTCAACCCAAATTAAACAGTGTCTGCCTGCAGTCCTTCTTCCCACTGCAGACCTTGGCCAGACTGGACCGAGGGAGGCCACAGCAGCACAGGCAATGGCCCAGGGGTAGCAGGAGATAAGGTGACTGGCCCTGTGAAGCTTGAGCTCTCCTTGGGCAGCAGAGCTGAGGAATCCACCCAAATCCCTGGTGCATCATCCCTGGCTCCAAGTGCAGGTCATGACAGCAAGGGCTCGGCTGTACTTACTCTTCACTGGCAGCCCCCCACCAAGAGAGAGCCCCTCGAGCTGCAGCAGGAGGCTGAGCGTCCCCTTCTGCCCCTTCTCCAGAAAGTCCTTTCCACTGGGCCGAATGCGAGGGGCTGGCTGGAGCTGGCGGGCACTGCTCAAAGCATGATGTGAGTTGGGAGCTAGGTCCAGGGGGGCAGAGTTAAAATCCAGTTTCTGAGCATTTCCTTCCAGCCTCCCTCGAGCTACACAGAAAGAAGGAGGAGAGGGAAGGAGAGAAGCAGATTATCAGGATTTTACCTCATGTTTTTCTTCAACTGCAGCCTGCAAGCAATGCTGAAGGTCCCCCTCCACCCCTGCCTCATGTTTTCCCGTCTCTCAACCAGCTGTACAGAGCACCTCACTTTCACTGGTGAGGCAGCAGAAGCACCCTGCACTGGTGTGGGTTAGAGGCCAAAGACTACTGAGCACAACAAAGAATAAGGACAGAAAATGGGCAAGCTGCATCATGCTAAAGTCCAAAAATGCACATCCATAACATAGCACTTGAGGACTCACCTGAGAAAGGGCGTCTATAGCAGTTTGGAAAGAGCGTAGGGTCTGGAGGAATGGGCCCAGAAATCTTGGATGGCCCTTCACACATTCTGCTCTCTCTGTCTCTGCAACAGAAACCAACTGTCACTGAGAATGGATCTGAACAGGGCTCATGGAGCCACTGCAAAGCTGCGTTTAATCTATATGTGAATTTCTGACCTTCCTTAGACAGCTCAAACCTAGCTGCACAGATGACCTGCAAGTAGAAAACAACCCCAAACGGACTCCATGCAGGTGAGGCAAGGGATAGAGCAGCACTGTCACTATCGTGGGACCTACCAGCATTGATCCTGAAATGTCTGTGGTTGTTGTAATACTGGTATCTTCAGCATGGAAAATCTCTCCTGACTCTGCTCTTCTATACAGGACAATCTGATATACATACACAAGCGTGAGCCAAGCAGTTCTAACTGCCCTGTGTGCCTTCAGTGCACACAAAAAACAAGGTAGATTGGCAGGCAGCAGCCAACACCTATTTCCTTGCCCACTGAGATCTTTCAGATAGCCCCTTTTCCCTGTAGCAGATAAACTTGAGGGACTTGCTCCTTGCTCAGAATATGAAGATTCAAATTGAGATGCTGTACGGACAGGCACGGGCTGATGGTGTTTTGGATGATGCCACTAGAGCTCAATAAGTCATTGGAGTCACACCACAATTTTGACAGGAGCCATGTCAGCTTGACTGGAGTCATTGCTGTAAGAGCTGGGGTTACAGCCTGCACAGCCTGACTCCTGAGACAGTAATTTAAAGATTTCAGAGACAACTCCGCTGAAAGAGCCCCTTTTTAGTATCCTCAGCATGCCAGCACTGATGGGACACAGCATCTTCAGTTTAATTTATAAACCAATAAATGATCAGTACAAGGCTGAGTGAGCCTGAGTCATAGCAACTAATGCACTGCCGTCTTCCCTGTTAAATCACCCTTGTTGACATGAGACCCATTAGCAAAAAGCTATTACTTATCTGCCAGACACAACTGCAGAGGCAATGTAAGCAATGCTGACTACTGCACACCAGTAAGCATGCCCAGTGGCTTGTTTGTGCCCAGCTACGCTGGAAAAGCTATTTCTGAAGAGCTTCAGACACAGACTCTCAGACTGCAATAAAAAATTGTTTTCTGATTGTTTAATATCCTTTAAAATGAATCCAACTAAGCCAGAATAGGCTCTCTCATTCTAGAGGATCTGTTTACCAAGAGATTACTCCAGAATAACTACTGGCCTTGACACTCACATCTGATCTCGATCTGAACTCACCTTCAAACACAGTGATTTACACACAGAATGACAGACTGGAATCAGGACCTGTAACAGAGCAGACAATTAGTGCGGGGGATTGAAGGCGGAAAGGCAAGCTGATGGGAGGTGGGGGATGGAAGGCTCATTTATACCTTAAAACAAGTCACATTTCACATCCCAACAGCACCCTGCCCTGCTGCAGGGAATTTGCAAATGACACCCACTCCCTGATTTGCAAGTCACATCGCCTCTGGATTTGGATCTTGCAAGATCAGACAGCCTTATTACAATAGCAAGTGTTTTGCCCATCCAGGCACCTCCAGCGCACCCACCCATGCAGGACACAAGCCACCAGCATCCGTGTCACCTGGCCCCAGGACGAAGCAGCCAAGCCTCCAGCTCCCAAGCACAGACTTTCTAGGTGGCTGCTCTGCTCCTGCTGACCACGGGCACATCTGAACAGAGCTGAGAACCAAGCAGCTCCCTCTGCATGGATGTGCAGACCTCCTCCACTGCTGCTCCCACCCTTTTGCTTCATCTCTTGTAGCTGAGACAGTCCTGATCTGAGCCAACTTAACTCACTACACCTGCAAGAACAACTCACTTCTTTTGCTGTTTTAGTTTTCAGCCTGTTTAATGTTCTTCCCAAATGTAACCTGGCTGTTGGCTCCACAAGAGGATCAGAGAAGCACTGGGGCAAGCACAAGGCAAGCAGCAGGAACATCTACGTATGAACACAGAGGATGAAACAGGACCAGTCCTTTTCAGCTGTGACCTGACAGCTGGCTCAGCCAAACTGATTTGCACGCAGAAAAGCATCCCTATCAGTGTGTTAGAAACTGAAACAGCAAAAATATCTGACCTGTTGCCACTAGAAAGACACTATTTAAAGCCTCTACACAGGCTAGGGCCTCTCGGGAATGTAGGCAGACTCCACAAACTCAGTCCAATTAAGTCCAGGTAAACAAATTCGTGAGTGCAACTTCTTAACCCGGTGCCAGACTGCAGAGCAAGCCAGGGAAGCAGCAACGCCGCTCCTAGCCACAGGGCTCACCTGAAGTCAGCATGGCTACAGAGGAGGTGTCACCAGTCTCCAAAGTAACCAAGCGAATACAGCATTCCTTACTCATCCTGTCTGAGCCCTGCTGGCTTCCCTTGCTTCCCCTCCAGGACTACAACTTAATCCTGACCTGGGAGTCAGGAAAATGCAGTCTCCAGCCCTAAATCTTCTCAGAGTGTTCAAGAGCTCAGAGGATACTCACCTGGCCAGGCAGCTCCTGCCACACGCAGAGCTGAAACAAGCTTGGTGCTTCCACAAGTCACCTCTGCAAAAAGGACAGAAAGAAAAATCCCTCGATGAACTGTGATAAGCAGAGCAATTCGTCAGAAATAAATCAAAGGGCTAATCTCAATTCAGCTGCTCTTGGCTGTTAATTTCCTCCCTTCACTTCTGGCTGAAATGGACAGAAACACTGGAATGACCTCTGGGCCCCGAGGCTGTGCTAAAACCAGTGGCACACAGCCCTGAGCAGATACCTGGCACAGGAACTCCAAGGTAAAACCAGGGGTCTGGAAAAGTGGTCACAGGAGCAAACACTTCAGAACAAGAGGGACTGAATTTGCCCCTCCTTCAGCCAAGGGTCGAAGCCTTTCCTTGCTTCCAGGATGAGCAGGTCCAGCACCCGGCATGAACGTATTTGACATGAAGGGGAAAAAGGGAAACGAAGACAGAAGAGAAGGGCAGGGTTGAACCTGGCAGCTTCCCCCACCCCTGGAGTCCAGATGATGCTTAATGTACATTTATGTACCGTAAGCCTACCCAGGTCTGTGCCAACACCTTCCCCTTGCTACTCGCTGCCAATTGCAAGGGGAGAGATTAATTCTCCCCGTTTAATGCTATTCCCAACACAGCTCCCTCGGATAACAATCAGTTCCACCCCACCTGCAGGTCTCCAAGCCCCAGTCTCTGAAAACAAGGGGGGCCGGGTACTGCCACTCGCCATGCCACGGGGGCCTCATGCCACGACACCAATCTCCGCCGCACAACACCTGGGCAGCCCAGAAATCCACTTTTTGGCCCTTTTTGGCCCCACACAGGAGGGCAGAGCGCAGCGGGAACCGCGCAGCCCCAGCACCCACCCCCGGAGCGTGGCTAACCCGCAGCGCCCCGGGGCCGCCAGGAGCCCCCCGGGGGCTTCCCCGGAGCCGCTCCCGGTGCCTCAGCCGAGCTGCTCCCCGGCTGCACACCCACCCCGGGGCCCCGGGGCCTCTCCACGCCGCTCCCCGCCGCCCCCGGGCCCCTCCCGGCCGCACGCACCCGGCCCGGGCCGCACGGAGCCGCCGCCATCCCGGCAACGGCCGCTTCCGCCGGCAGGGGCGGGCCGGGAGGGGCCTGGGGGCGGCTTTGGTGCCTCAGGAGGGCAGGCGGTGTGGCGGGGATGTGCTCGCCCATAGTCACAGCTTCCCCGTGCTTTTTGGTGGCTGGAGAGCTTCCCTTCCATGGTTTTGCTGCTGATGTGTTCAGGCTCGGTGGAGCCCAGCTTGGGGGTGTTGCAGACCCCCACCTCCCAGCCCTGCAGTGTCCCTGGGGCCCCGAACCTCCCAGCACACAAATCCCGACGCCATCTCTTGTTCTGCCACCTGGGACTGCCACAGCCAGCCTGGTCAGCCCAGCTCTGCCTCATCCCCATCCGTTTTTTCCACCTCTTGGTTTATGCGGGCAGATGTTGTGTCCCCGCAGGGTGTAACGGCCCCCCCGGTGCCTTCCAGAATCTCTTTCCCAACTGGCACCTTCAAAACCAAATCCAGAGCCAAGCCAAGCCCAGGGCTCGGGTGAGACTTCACAAGAAGGATGGGCCTCAATTACCACTACTCATGGGTTACCATGGCTTAAAACACCGATGGCTGGCTTCTGCCACCTTCTGAGGTCACAGCCATCAGGCACACTGCTCCTCCTTGTGCTGCCTTCTGGGCGTGGGGCCGCTCATGTGGGATTTTGTGGCTGGAAATGGCAGAGGGAGCGGGCAGGAGCAGGGGTGAGGGGCACTGTTGAGGTGCACTGCTCACCAGGGCGGGTGATCGGTGCCTGCTGCCTCTCAGGGTCACGGACAGTCCGTGAACATGACAAAACAGAGTTTGTCTGGCTGCTTAAAAGGCAAACCAGGAGTTAATTCAGGAAGGAGGCTAGAGAAGAAAGTGATGGTCCTTAATGTGTCAGGACATCCAGCTCATCCCTACAAGAGGCCTGTGTGGCGGGCACCACAGAGCACCACAGATTGGGGTGAGTTTTTACAGACGTTGGTCTCCACACAGATGCTGGTCGGTGTCCGTGATGGAGCCTCCAGCCGTGGTGGGCAGTCCTGCAGGGCAGCAGAGCAGAGGCCGTGAGCCTGGACGCATCCCGGCCGAGCTGTCAGCAGCCCTGGAGAGCCCAGGCATCAAAGCCTTGGAGGTGAGGGCAATGCCGTGTTTGACACAGGAGCAACCTTTGTCCCCTGGTGCAGAGCACAGCCTTTGCCCTTGTGCTGCAGCACGCCAATTTCCAGAGGGTGAATCCCACTGCCATGGAGCTGGGCACCCCCAGGGGTAATGCTGGCCCCTCTGCCAAGCAGAAGAAAAGCAAGAAAAGGAGAAGCAGGAGCAGCCTGCAGCCGTGCAGAAAGGTCGCATCCCGGGACGTGCTGGGTGAGCACAGTGGGTATCTGTGTCTGTGTGGTCTGGGCTGGCAGCTCACGTGCTTTAGGTGATTTTAACTGAGTTGTCTCAAGATAAACGCCCTGTTAAGGCTTAGTCCTTAGTAGGTCAGCATGGCCCCCAGCCTGTCTGCTGCTCCCAGAGCTGGAAACGTCCCTGTGGGCCAGGTGATGACAGGGGCCACTGGTGAATTTTCAGCTGGGCACTGTGATGCTCAGGCAGACTTGCCCTCACTCTTCCCTCCAGCTGCTATTTTGTCCCTGGGATGTGGCCACAGATCCCTGGCTTTTACCCCACCAGGCAGCCCTGGCTAGAAGGCATATGCCTTCCCCTGCAGTCCCTGGCTCCTGTTCTGGCAGGGGCAATCATCTTCCCTCTCCTCCCAGGACTAGTGCTGCCCCTGAGCTACAGCAAAGCCCTGGCAGGGAGCAGTTTGTCAGCGCTGGCCTCTTCTTGTACCTCTCCAGGACGACTGCCTCGCCTGCGGCCCTTGTACCAGTACATCAACTTCGACATGCCGGAGCTGATGTGCCCATCAGAAGAAAAAGATGAAACCCTAGGGCCGGCAGGGACAGCAACTGGTCCAGAGCTGGAAGGAGAGCTCCCACAAGGTTCAGTGTGCTTGTTGGGTTATTTGGAGTCCCACTGGGTTAGCAGCTTGTATGCCTGCTCCTTGTGGCAGAGTCCTTGTGTGAGCTCAAATAGCTGCAAAGGAGAGGCTGCTGCTCTGCTGTTGATCCCCAGCTTTGGGCAACACAGCACAACCTGCTGCAGGTCACAGTCTGCACACTGCTGAGATGTTACAGGGCATTGCCTCCCCCTTGGTGCACAGCTCCTGCCTGGGGACTTTTGTTAGCACAAGTTGGACCCATCAGGTTGCTCCCTCTCCAAAGCCCATGCTGCTCTGCAGCACTACTAAGCAGCTGTAGGCCTTCCACGGATGCAGGAGAAAGCACCAGAATGGGGTAATTACCAAAATGAGCTTTCTGTTCATTGTTCTGCAGCATTTGGCTCCCAACATCATCTGCCACTAACAAACTGGCTGAGCCAAGGATTGAGAACTCATCTTACTGACAGCCCTTTTGCGGCCTCTCTCATGCGTAACCCACAAGGTACAGCGCCAGGCAACGCGGACCCCAAGCCAAGCAGGCCACCAAGGAAGGGAATGACCTGCTGGCAGGTCAGACAGAGAGGCAGGGAGAGGGTGAAAGGCTGAGAAGGCCTGGGAGAGGGGAGCTGGCCTTATCCTGCCAGTGACCGGAGACCTGCAGGTCCCCACAGCTCACCTCCCCTGAAATGGGGGCTTTGTCCTTGCATGTGCCACTCTGGGGCTTCCCAGAGGCCCAAAGCAGCAGGGTCGGACACAACTCTCCTATAAATCCCCGAATGCTCAGTCCCTCCTAACCTCAGTTACGCTGCTGCTCGCAGACCCAGCAGCAGCCAGGCTCTGCAGTCCTGCTGCTCTGGGCTGTCAGTGACCAGCTATAAATAAGGAAAAGAGAGGGAGAAGAGCTGGTGTGATTCAGGCCACCTGCTTTATTTGAAAGAAGTGGCCAGGCTGTTGATCCACTCCCTCCTCTTGCAGAGACCTGGGCCAGCAGCGCTCTGGAGGTCCCAACCCCAGCACTGGATGACAAACCCAGGCAGGTTGATACTGAGACGAAGCTTGGCTGCACGGCCTACCTGCTGTCACCACTCTTCATTAGATATCCTCACAAGCTGTCTGCCTCCTGTGTTACCACTACAGCCTGGCTTGGATGGTGGTGATCAGCACCTCACCCATGTTTGGTTGGCTTTTTTTTTCCTGGTTGCAGAGAAGATGATTTACCTGAGGAGTGGGGGAACAGCACCACAATTTTTATTATAAAATATACCTGCTTGCTGTTAGGATGCATGTGTCATAATTTCTTCCTTACTTATGAAAAGCAGGAGCTGGGGGCCAGCCGTGTCCCATACCGTTGGGGATCACCCTGCGCCACCACTTCTCATCCTAGCAGACAGCAGAACACGGCCCCATCCCACCACACCCCTTGCACTGATTTTCAAGACTGAAAGTTAGGGCGTGAGCTGTCCAGAAACTCAGAGCATCATGGCAACAGGTTTAATGTAAGCCCACAGCAACTTCTAGCACAGCCTCACCCTTCAGATCCAGCTGAGAAACGCGATGTGCTTGTGCTGCAGCAGACCCATGTAGATGCTAAGGGGCAACAGCAGGAAGCATCGCTCATGCTGGCCAGCTAAAGCCTCTTGAATAGGCATTAGCTCTGTGCACAGTGTTAATTAGCAGGTGTTTCCACCACCTCTGCCTTGGACAAAGAAGGATTGCATAGGAGAATCTAGACAGCAGGAACCCACCCTAGCCAAAGCAGTGCTCCGTTGGCACCATTCCCCCCTGTGCAGGACGGCTTCTTGCAGGCTCTAGCCAGGCTGTAAGATGTGCTCCTGCTCACCCAGGAGCCTTGGCATCCCCCTTCCTCCACTGGGATCAAGGCCTAACAGGACATACTCAGTGCTTTCTTCTCCTACAGGAGTCATACTTTAGGATTTTCTGCCCTGGGCAGATGCTTGACAGTAGCACAAAGGAAGCTGCTCAATTCAGGGACGACAGCTTTAGAACAGATCCAGAACTGGCATGAAAGAAGCCAGAGCTTCCTATCTGAATGCATGTAGTGACTGTCCCAGGTGAGCTCAGGAGACATTACTCACCTGCTTTACATAGTGCACAGACAGTAGATGCTCAGAGCTATGGCAGAACAGCCTTCTAGCAGGAAAGGAAGGTTTGTGGGGAGACACAGCGTTCACTGGCCCATCTGCTAGAGCTGAAAACAGTGCCACTTTCTTCATCCATCTTAGAGCAGAGATGAGATTGTTCAGAGCACAGAACCAGCCAAGTTCCTAACCTTTAGAAGTGACTGATACATCATTTTAAAGTGTGTTCAAAGTAAATAGTTGAAGGTAAGTACCTCATTTATACACTGGCTAGAGAACGGTTCTATCCTTACCATGGGGATTTTGCTTCTTAGTTTGCATCTTCCAGAACTTCCTGCAACCAGTTAGGCAGAAAATAAAGATCCCATTAATCACAAAAGTTGACGTGGGAAGCCCAAGATAAGCAGGAGTATCTCCAAAATCAGCTACTCAGCTGTAGTCTGAAGAAAATAGCAATGAGGTGGAAAACAGACTTTCTGGTAGGACTTACTTTCCCTTGGTGATAAATGGATGACAACTACCTTGGCAAGGACAGCACAGAGTTATCTCCTACTCTATCAAACCCAGGTTGCCCAGCTGGCAGCACAGGGGCAGGGAATGACTCAACAGGTAATTAGCCCCAGCTGTGACATTTACTGTGATGGTTTCAGCTTGTCCAAATCGAACACAAGCACACAGCTGCCTGAAGAATGCCCTCAAACAACTTTTTATTTTTGTAGAAAACAAGTAAGATTCTTTTCAGGAAGGACCAGCTTATGAAACAGTGGTTTGCATGTTAACATACATAAATACACAGTTACAACTTAGTGGGAAATAATACATTAAAAAAGCTTTCAAGTACACAAAATAAATGTAGTAAAAATGGACTATTCCTTCCACATACCTGCTTTGGAGAAAAAATACTTCTCAAATGGAATAAACTTCCACCCATGATCTGCCAACAGATATCTCCACTGGGCACAAGCTGCAGGAGGGTGTGAGGGTGGGCAGGACCAGAGAGTTAATATCCAGTGTTTGAGATTCAAAGCAGACTTGCTCATGACAGTTCAGTCCCCATTCTCTTCAGGTATCAGTGTGTGTGTAGTGTGACAGTTTCCCAGTCAGCACACAGAGGAGCTGCAAGAGGTAGGCGATACCTCCTTACTTCCATCTGCAGATCCCTGGAAGGTTGTGGAAAGGTGCCTTGCCTGTGAAGCATTTAATAACAGTCGCAGAAATCAGAATGTGGCCCCACAGTCATGGTCCTGGTGCTGCTGGGCAGTAAACACAACTGATGGAAACAGCTTATGCCAAAAAAAAAAAAAAAAACACCAAAAAAAACCTGCTGGATGCAGTCAGTCTCTTGAGTAGAAAGAAAATGTTTGCAGATATGGAAGAATAACACGTATCATCGCGGACTTCCCAAAGATTTTCCTCATAACTGCCAAGACACCGTCAACAGGGAATTCATAGCATCATTTAAATAAAATACCAGCTTAAATTACTTTGAAAAACATTTGACATGTGCAGAAAGCCAAAGGCTGATCCTTATTTTACAAGCTTTATTCTGTTCTTCTACTCTGTCCTATGTGAGTTTAGAGACATGTTACATCACTAAACTCTTTAATAAAATTTTACCAACTGAGGAGTGAAACTAAATCCATCTCCAAGAGAAGGCAAAGGCATCTAAACAACAGATGCTCCCTGATCTTGCTCTACTTAATCTCCTGTTAAAACTGTTAAAATAAGCGACCTGTGCAAGAGGGGTTGTGTCCCACTTCCAAGCCATGCAATGGCAGAGATCCATGCTTCACTTCAGCTACTGCAAGTGCAAAGGGCAATTCAAGTTTTTCTAAGTCTCCAAGACAAAAATTAAACATTTATAAAAAATGGAAATATTTAAAACTCTTTAAACAATTTAAATCAGAACCGTTTCTATCGGAACATGGCATATTTTACATGTTTAAAGAAAAAAAAACAAGAAACATTATTAAATAAGAATCTACATATCTTAAAAACAGGGAGGATTTGTACAGTTACAGCCCGAAGTATCAATTGTCCTATTTTCCAAAGCAGGAATATTCATAAGTTATTCCTCTGAAGCGCCTCACAAAGGTTCTGATTGGCATCTGGCTCCTCGGTCATGACCTCCACAGCCTCCCACTCCCCTGACCTGCTGGATTTCTTGATAGCCTCTACAACACTTTGCATGTAGAGACCGTCTTCGAAAGAGGCTGCCATTGAGACAGGTTTATGATCCCACGTCCGACGATCCTCCTGGTCTTGGAAAGACTTGCGCAAGGCTTGCACCATGTATACCATTCCTTTTAGGTAGAGCAGCGGGATGTCTTTAAACCCCTTGTCCAAAAGGCCTTTGTTGACAGTAAGAGAGTCCGTAAACAGTAATTCCTCTTGGAGTGCAGTGTTCTTCTGCCCATACAAGTCCGTGCCACGAGCTATGAGGCGACCGGCGGACCCAACAACCATGACTTCATGAATGAAGGAGCCGGGCATGTTGAAGTTGAGAGTCACAGTACAACAGACACCCTCACTCATCAGCATCTGGAAGAAGCAGAAGTCATCACTAGTAACATGGCGGATCCCACTGATAGCCGTGTTCTGCTTGACAAAAGTCTTGAGCAGACCGTGGACTTTCTCTGCTCGCCTGTTGATGAGGTGGGTCAGAAGGTCAATGATGTACGTCCCCATTGTATGCAGACCGCCTCCTCCCATTAGCTCGTCACAGATCCAGTTGTACTTGTGGCTGAGCAGGCTCCCCCCGTAGACTCGTACATCACAGATCATCACGCTGCCCACGTAGTGTTCTTCTATCAACTGCTTCATCTTCACAAAGACAGGCAAGAAACGGAGGACATTGCCCACGATGCTCATCAGCTTGGGGTAGTATCTGGCAGCTGTGACCATCCTGAAGGCATCCACAGAGGTAGCAGCTTTCTCACAGATCACGTTCTTCCCTATTCCTGCAGCACAAACACACCAAAAAATAACATAGCACTCATGAGCAAAACATGATGCAAGGCCCGAGCATTTATCAGTAGAGCTTTTAAGAGTCAGGCTTTCAAAGGCAAAGGTTCAGGAACTAAAATAAGAATCCTTCCAAGATGCTTCCGTTGCAGAGCTGACAAACTCCCACAGAGAGCAGCTCTAAATAAATACAGAGCATTTCCACATCATGAGAGATGAACCATGTCATGTTTTCATGCCAATTGAGTGTTGTAGCTATACAACTATTTGAATGCCTGTACAGCCAGAAGGGAAAAAATCACGGAGGAGATCTATGCACTCTGCAGGGAAAAAGTGAGTGAAGGAGATTTGATTTTGAATTTCATCATCACTATGAATTTATTATTTGTAATAGATTGATAGAAATACAAGGTACCTGGTGGCCTGTGTACAGCATAAACAAAATTTGAAATAATGTTTTGTAAAGTGAAACATTTTTGTCTGCACATACAAGCTATGTGTACAATTAGACTGCAAAGGTGACTGCACGAGTTACCCAAGTGGAGCAGCACTCGCAAGATGACCTGCTGTGGTTTTGGTTATTAGTAACGTGCTTTATTTTGTGCCCAGCCTGAATCAGTGTGGATAGTCTTTATTTTAGATACAAGGTATAAATAAGCTGATGATCCAAAAGAGCATCTCAATGGAAGATTCAACCAAACGCCTACACCCAGTGTTCTGTTGGTACTCCCTCTTCCCCCATTCTCACTCTCCGCTCACAGCATGGCTTTACTTTTCCCTATACACCTGATAAAATGCTTCACAGCATTTTTCAATGTAGTATCTAGGGACACACCTAGAAGTTTCCAGACATTAACTCAGGATGTCAGGTCTGAAGCTCAGCCTAGTCATACCGCAGTTTCTCACAGGGAACACGGCAGCAGGTGCCTCACTCAAAGCTCCTCCTGGACCACGCTCCTCGCTTCTGTCATCTGCAGGGTGAGGTGACAGCAGCACAAGTGTTTAAATCAGACTCCTGCCTACCGGGGGAAGCCAGATCCTGCACGGCAGCAGCTGCTGCACTGAGCACTCCACCTCCTGGCTGCACCAAGCAAGACTTGATGCAGGAACAGCCAAGTGGTCCAGGGGCCAGCAAGCTCCTACAATGCATCGCTCTGCCCCGCTCAGCCTGGGACAACTAGTGGGAAAGGAAGCTCTGAACATGCCTTTGTAGTAAATAAGACCAAAATCCACTCAGAAAACAAAACTATAATTTTTAAGTGGCCTCTTCCAAAGAAAGCACCTGAACACATACGAGTCAGCAGAAGCTTTAATGGGCAGAGAAGGGCAGGGTCACACTCCCCTGATGCTGCCTCTCAGCCTGCCAAATGCTCCTGGCTGCCCACCAGCAAACCCATTTCAGGAACCACTTCTGACTCTCCCGTACCAGTCCCTGCACTGCTCTCTGTTCAATGTTCCCCAGGGCTGGCTGAGCTCCTCTTGAGATATTTCAGTGCTGGGGTTAGCTGCCTTCTCATTATGCTGTACCTTTAAATGGCATTCATCTCAAGCCAGGTTACATCAAGATACAGATGAAAAAAGTAAAAGTAAGAGGATCTTGACAGCATCCTACACAAATCATGTAATTCTCAAAGGAAATGGACAATGGAAGCGACTTTCAAGCTGCATATGCTGGGGGTACAGCGCTGCAGCCAGTGCTGCTCCCCCTTGTGCAAACCCTCCACCCTCTGGCACATAATTTAATGCAGCAGCCAACTCAGGCTGCAAAACCAAGTGAATGTTGAAACTTTCACTTCTCCACCCTCTTTGCGGCAGGGCCTTTCTTCTAGTTATTGCTCTTCACTTTTGCCCTGTCCTGCTCCACTGAAAGAATCCAGTGCTCCTTTGTGTCCTGGAAGCCGTTTCTCAGCCAGTGCTCCCTGCGTTACCAGCTCCGTGCCTCCGCGAGCCCTGTAAGCTTCCTCAGAAAGCATTTCTTGGTGGGACACTTCCTGGACAGCAGAATAAAATAGAACATTGCCTCCTAAAGCAATCTTACATCTCTAGCCAGATCCACACAGCCCATCAGCCACAGGGTCTCTGCTTCTCTAGCAGCTGGTTAGCCATACCAGACCCAAAACCTGCCCTACTCAAAGTATTTTACAGCTGGGAATAATAAAGCACAAGCACAGGAAACCCACTCTGTCTGATCGAGGCTGCCCAGAGCCATGAGCAGGAGCAGGGGATAGCAACACCAGGGTGCCCTAGCAGGGCAGGTGGCAGTCAGGCCAAGAGGGAGGGAGGACAACCCCTTAGAGGGGAATATTTATTAAAAATGGGAGAAGTGAAACACAAACCTTAAAGAGGCAGCTCTGGAGGGGGCTGCAGCCTGACATTGAACTCAGGAGAAGGACACTAAACACAGTGGCCCAGCACCCCACTGAGAAGGCCCTTTGCGTCCCCAGGAACGTGACAAGGAGGGGCACCCGTGCAGGGCAGCATCCCTGCAGTGTGCCTGGGCTGGGGCAGCAGCCTCACGATGACAGCCACCGCTCTGCAGCTCTGCTTCCTAGCTTATTGCCTGGCTGCTGTATTCACCACTGCCCATCCAACACCTGCAGTCCTCAGCCCCATCTGTCTCCAGATGAATTACAGCCTTGACTCAAACTACTAAACCTACTTAGCTCGTGTAACTGTGTCCGTTCCACCAAACAGAAGCCCCAGCTCTTGATTTCCCTGCATAATGTAAGAAACCTGAGGTCGCACCCAGGACCACATACACCTAAACACTGCTGAAGCATACCAGATCACCTGTGTCCATCACAAGCAGCTGGGAGCGTCTGAGGATTCTTCATAAATAACCATCTGGTTCAAACTTGTTGGCTTCAGGAGCCTCCCAGTGAATGGATGCTCACTCCCAAATGCATTCCTTCATTTCACATCCCGTTTGCATATGGCTGGTGAGGACCTCCCGGCTGCTCCTTACAAACATGGGAAGCACAATATGCAAAGAGCCCTCACAGCACGCTTGTTCATCCTGTTCAAGAGCAGGAAATCTGCATTTGTCACAACACAAGGCCGTGATAGAGCCCTTTCCAACTCCTTCCTCCACAATTAACATACACATGCTCTAATTTGTATGGACTCTGAAAAATCAGGGGGCCAAGCAGGCTACTTTGGAAAGCTTCCTTGGACTAGTAAGAAGTTCCTCTGTCGCCACTCCACAAGACATCTGCTTGAAGGCTGGGCCAGCACGTGCAGCAGCATCACCTTTAAAGTCCTAAGGAAATCCTCCTCTGAGGACTTTTCTGCCTCCCCAACCTTCACTTCACTCACAGCTCACATGCTCCACAGCCCGAGCCAGCCAGTAACTCGGCACCGGGCGCACCTCACACAGAGGTGGATGCATGTCAGCTGTGGGACATCAACCACAGAACAGGCATTTTGTGAAGTTAATTTAGTTCCTCTGAGATCAAAGGAAGCACAAATTTTAGAATAGCTTCTTGCTTTACCTGTTAGTGAGATAAACCCTAAGATTACACTCATCTTAATTTGAATTATGCTCTAGGCTTTGATCTGTTATGTCTGGTTCATGAACTCAATCCAGCGTTACAACTTCATGTCTGTCGTGCCAAGGCTTCTTTCTGGATGCCTGTCAGTAAGGAACTTAAACAAATAACACAGACAGGAAACACCGGGTCTCTCTCTCTCCATTCTGCTAGTAGTAAAAAGCTAAGCACATTTTTAAATTATAAACAAAAGTATACGAATAAGTAATAGAAGTGTACATTCTTTTCCTCTTATGAATAAAAGACTTACCCCTGTACCACATCTGATCTCTCCCAAAGCCCGGTCTCAGCTAGTGAAACACCAAGCTATTCATCTATTATCACAATTTGCAGCCAAGGATTTTCCAATTGCAAATATCACTGCATCAACCTGAATGTTCAGAAAAAACACACTTGCCACCTGCCCTCCCCTCACTTTTTGTTCCTCTAGAGCACCGAATTATAGCAAGCTATCCAATATGGGCTTAAGATACTGCACAACATACTTGTAGCAGGTACACAAATACTGCTGCCACTAACCTACTGGGAAATCTGGAAGACATGGCCAGAATCATACTGCTCTGGGCTGCCTGCATCACTTCGCAGATCAGAATATTTTGGGAATCAGAAGTGAAGAATAAATAGCCCTTTACAACTTCACCCAGTGATTTCCCTCCCTCTTTCAACTTTCCAACTTCTCTATACTTGCAGTCAAGCACACACCTCACCTCTGTACTTCTGCAGCAGCTTTAACCACCTTGCCTCCACTGTTCAACGTCAGCTTTCAAAGACTCTCTATTCATTTTAGTTAGAAATCCACCAGAGAAGGTGCCATCCTCTCCTTCTAGCACACTTCATGCTTGACCATCAAGAGCCAAGAGAACTACTGAAATACTTACTATCATTTAAAGGAATTTCTAGCATATTTAAAGATAAATTCTAACTTACAGTTCAAGTGTTCAAAAATTAAAATACCTTATATTCAGAGAACAGTAGTTCTTTGTAAAGAAAGAAATCTAACACTCAAAAAAACCTAAGATCTCTCTCTGCATATCTAAGCAGCGTTATGGCATTGCAAATGTGTAAGGAGTTGTTTACTTCCAAAACAAATTACTGCGGAGCAAAGAGGCTAAGAACAACAAACCGCCCTCGCCTGCATGGTTTGAGATATTACCCATCCTGAAATTATCTCACAGGGATCTGCTGTAAACACAATAAAAATCTCACACTCGTTATTTACGGAATTACACACAAGCACACCCCACGCTGGGTGAGGTGAAGGCACATTAGCACTACAAAGCTGTGCCCTGCAGAACCAGGAACACTGGGGTGCCCGGGCGGCTGCCTCCTGCCCGTTCTCCCTTCTCTCGCAGCCGCTCTCGCCCAGCTCACCTGGCTGCATTCCTCCTGCTGTCCCCAGCTGTCACCTACCCTCTCCTCCACGCCAGGTGAAGGATTCCTCCAGCCAAGTCTGCACCCTGGGAAACAGCAGCCTGTTACAGACACTGAGAAAATTATCACCAAGAGGTGGCAAGGGGCACAGCACGCATGCTGAGAACAGCATCCGCAGAGGATTTGGGTCTTAACTCACACAGTCCTACAGAACACGTACACACATTTTTTATTCAAAGGCTTTTACCTTTCAAGTTTGGTTCTGTGGAGGAACAAGCAGAGATGAAAATCTCCCCTCCCTTCCCCCTCTCCCCACAACAAATTTCAGGTTCCCATTCCAAGGCATGGGAAGATCTGAAATGAATTAAACTACAAGGTTAGTGTTGTTTTGGTTTTTGTTCCTCAAATGGGAACAAAAGATTTTTCTACTTCAGCATGTTTTCGGAAGTAGCTTACTTTACTAAAAATCTCCCCACTGCAAGTTCAGCCTGAAGAATACATGGAAAATTTTAGCCCAATTGATCCAAGATTTTCAATGCTATAATTCTAAAAAGAAATAAAAATCTAGGTAACCTTTCTTGCAGATGGTGCTACGAATTCCAAGCAAAACCTTTAGTATCGTACTTGCATACTGCTACAACCAGAATCGTGCAGAGCTTCAGATTTCAATCTGCCAATTACTTATGAATTTTTGGTCCAACTCTAAAAACGAAAAGGTACCTAGAGCTTTCACAGCAATTTGCCGGGTTAGGGGTGGAGGGATATTGATGCAAACCAAATCTACGTCCTGGTGCAGCAGGACATCATCAGTCCGACTCGTGTAGAAGGAGATATTCATTTCTTCTGCCAGCTGCTTCGCTTCCTCTTCAGTCTTTCCCCAGAGCGCTTCAATAGAGAAGCCTTCTGCTCGCAGCAAGGGGACCAGGACCCGGGCGGTGCTGCCAGTCCCAAACACACCCACTCCGGGAAGCATTTTCATTCTGCGTTCATTCAAGCATCAGGGTCAACACGTGGGCCTCCAAGGAAGTGCTCAGCTCCTCAGCTTTCCGCTCCATCCACAGTTCCTAAAACACAGAAAATTACAAGTCAATGCAAACAAAAACTGTATTTTGAAGTCAAGGGTATCTATAGCCTGACTGCTAGCATTTATCCTTCAAAAGTTTCAAAGATTCTCCTGAAGAAAAAAAATTATATGAAAAAAACACCTTGCAATATTTGGAGAAATAGTTTTAAGGGACAAGCCAAAGAGCCCTGTTGCAGAAGGCAGGAAGGATGGATAGCAAGCAGCCTGACAAGTCACGGGGCCCTCTCGAGCCTCGAAATGCAGGAAATGCTCACAAAGGAGCACACATCGTGATGATGCAAGCCCCTAAACGAGATAAAGGATTGTGAGATGAGGTAGTACCTTCTGTTAGACAAACAGATACCGAGGAAAAACGTAGCAAGCTTGTGGGTGCACACGTCTTTATTCCTACCCAAATATACAAACTGAAAGCAGCTACTGGGACCTTAAGCTTACGGCAGGTAGTTAAGCCACTACAGAGGATATCTAGAAAACACGTCCTGTGAGGAAAGCTCGCGTTCATTTGGTTAAGTCACACTTTTGTTCTTGCAAGTATTTCCTGGTAAATAAATCCCCTCTGATCCTTGCTTGCCAGTGTCTCAGGACTGCACTGGCCACACCTGGCTGAATTTCCTTGCATGGTTGTGGCGCTAACCCCAGGATGTCAGAGGCCCTCAACGTGTCATGCCTTTGGGAACCCTACCTCCTGCACCCCAGCAGCAAGCCATTTCTTCTAAGGGAAGTTTGCTTGATTTTATATTCATGACAAATATTTACAGATGCTGTAAAACATCTCATGAAATATTCACTGAATTAATTCTGTATGTTTTTTCCCCATGTTCAGTGTGATGTTAGGTTTGTCAAACCATTGTTGCCTGCTATTTGAAATTAATTCCCTGTTATTCAACACTTAGAGGCACACACAAATAGGGACGGAACCAAGACGATCTAGACAATCTTTATCGTTCTGCATGAAATGGTAACGTACTGACAGGAAATATGGCTTCTAGTCAGGCTTTTATAAATAATGTGAAGAAGAATAAGATCCTGCCACCGGACAAAATGCAAAGATACATGTTGAAGCCCCCCACATACAGATTTGGGGGTTTACAGGCCAGAAGAAAAACCACTCGCAGTGAGCACCACATTCTTTTGAACAGACATCAACTGAACAATGCAGAACACAGACCAGGTACGTGCATGCTCACACCAGGTTGTACAGCCACACTCAGCAATGGCAAATTTACACAGCACAGCAAGACTTTAGGAAAGGACGAAATCTTTGAGAATGCTGTTAAGAGCACATTGCAGCACATAACACACCCAACAGATAAGCTGACTTCCGTAACACTTGCTTATTCTAAGCTTTATTTTTTTCCTGTTTCCCATTCAACTACCTCTTTAAAATCTCAGGGAGGTGGAATTCATTTTCAGATTTTGGAAATTTTGTATTCCCAAAATGCGCTGCTGCATCACTGTTGCTAACAGATACTGGCACAACCACGAATCCCACTGCTTTACCTCCACAGATACAGCTCTGGAAAGTACCAGACAAGGACACCTGCTCACCACTAGCACCACGACAAAAGCCCTGTGTCATCAATGTTTAGCAAACCCAGCCTCAGCAGTGACTTGTCACAATGCAGCCACACTCCCAGCACGTGAAGATGTGACTTGCACAGCTGGAGTTGGAGTGGAGTCCAAACCCCACTGTGTCAGGATGCAGCCACTGCTGCCGCAAGAGGCAGCTGTCATTATATCCACTAAGAACACACAGAAGCCCCAGGAGAACAGCGCTGTCACCCTGCAGAAGTCCCCAAAGCACCTTTCTTGGAAACACTGCAAACCTCTCTGACGCTTCTCATCCAAGAGGAAAAAAAAGCAGAGCTGAAAAAAAGACTCAGAAAAAGGTGACAAAAAGCGCACAACATCTATGCAAGTTAGACCTAAGCAAGCAAAGATTCCTCAACCCGAAAAAGACATCGCTGCAGGATGTCATGGAGGGTAATAAAGCCATGATTAACCATTAATGAGGAGTCAAAGGGAGGCCAGACAAGCTCAAGGCACGCCTCAACGGGTGTGAAATACGCACAGGTCATACCAAGTGCAGTAAGTAGCAGAGCTGGCAAAGCACAAGAGATGGAGAGGGGCTTCAGCATGCCCTCGTTCTGTTCTTTGCACCCTCCTCCTCAGGCTCGTGGCCAGCACGGTCTGGCTGTGCTGTTTGGAGAAGGAAAACGCGGTGGTGTCCCTCTGTAGCTTGACTGATCTGGAAATGCGACTTGGAGCAGAGGCCAACACGTGCTGACTGGAGGCCTGGGAAGCCTGAGTGGTCTCTCCAAGGGTCTCACTGAGGTCTGGGCATGCAGAGTGGCAGTGGCACGAGGGGGCACACGGGGCCGGGTGTCCCCAGGAGGTCAGCTGGTCCCATCCTGACAGCAGGCTTCAGCCAGAGCATGTGGCAGTGCTCCTGGCCACAGGAAAGAGGCCTGACTGCGAGCAGCACCCTCAGCTCCATCCAGAAGCCGGGTGCCATTTACACCAGGTCACAGCAAGCCCCAAAGCTTCTAGGGAGCCTGAGGGGATCAGTCATTAAAATCATAAAAACCCTTTTAGAAGCCAATCTTTCTGGAAAGGAGAGCCATCGCTCACCAGTATCCCCAGTCACAGGGCTGGGCAACGCTTTCCTGAGAGCCCTCGCACGGAAAGGAGCGACAGCCAGGTTGCAACAAGAGGCACAGCCCGGCTGAGGCACAGCCCGGCTGATGCGAGCCGCCCCTCACCGTCCCTCAGCACCTCACGGCCCCGCTCAGCCCCGCGGCGTGCCCGAGGCCCCGGCGCTCCGAGACGGAAAATGCGACGGGCACCGCGGCTCCCAGCCCCGGAGGGTCCCCCCCAGCCCTTACCTGCCGCCGGAGGTTCGCCGAGGGGCCCGGCGGCACCGCCTCGCCTCCATCCCGGCGGCGCCCGCTGCTCGCTCCCGGCGCCGGCGACGCCCTGAGCGGCCCCGCCGCCTCCTCAGGAGCCGGGGCGGGCACGGGCCCTTGAAATGGCGGCGCCCCGAGCGCCTTCGGAGGTTGAGGGAGGCGCGGCCAATCGTGAGGCGGGATTCGAGGGAGGGGGCGGGTATTCTGCTGACGGGCAGCGCTTCTAGCCAATCGAAGGGCGGCGCGGCGGCTGGGCTGAGGCTGGGCGGGCACAGGGGTGAAGGCAGCGAGGCTGGGCGCTGCCCGGCCAGGCCGCGTCCCTTTGAGCCCCGGGATCGTTGGAAACAACTTCAGAGAGAAGCAATAAAAGAGGGAGGGGGCCCACAGGGCTCGATTTCCCAGTCCAAGTTGGGGATCGTGGGCAAAATGGCTGGAAAGCCTTTAATTGGGATCTTATTAGAGAACTACATACGGTGGTGACCGCTTATGGGTTGTCAGCCCCGTTTATGCGGTCCCTGCTGGAGAATGCCATGAGCTTCTAACCTCCTGTGATGTACGACAAGTGGTGATGATGATATTAACTCTGACACAAAAGTTATTATGAGAACAGAAATGGAGAGAGTGGAGCAAACACACAGTGCTCCGAAATTCAGAAAGGTAGCCAGGAGATCTGCTTTTTGGGGTCGTTGTACCTCACCTGCTGGGTACAGACCCGATGGCGGATCTGAGCCTTCAGGCACCTCTAGCTCCAGGCACCCTCTGGCTGACCGTGACCCTGGCCCTCCAGGCAGTGCTAACAATTCCAGAGACTGCAGACCCTGCACAGCCCTTTACAGAGGTCCAGCAAGGGCTGTCTGAGCCGTACGGACACCGAGTCGCTGGCGTCTGCTTTTGCAGCAGCACTGAGCATCAGTCAGGACCCAAGGGTCACAAAAAACGCTATGGGTGCGGAGAGATCCAGCCCCGACCACTTCATGTCCAGAGGCAAGGCAGGCTGCTCCAGCATCCATGCCAATGATTTCTCCCAAGACCCAGCTGGGATTCTCAGCAACACACCCCGAAAGGCAGCTGGGCTGTGCAGGATACCTATGCTGTGGATACTCTTCCTCATGGCCACTCGGCAGTGCCTGCTCTTGCTGTTCTGCAGCTGCAGGCTTTCTTGGCACTCGGGAGCAGGGAGCCGCTCTGGGGAGGAGAGGGGCAATCGTGGTGCTCCGGGGATCTTGTCCTGGCATCACTGCAGCCAGAGGCAGCCGGGTAGCATGAGAGGCCACCCAGAAAGCATTATCCTGGCCAGGCAGAAGCTTGTGCTGGCAGCCCGTGTGTGGGCAGCTGGTGACATCTGGTCAACCCATCCCCATGTCAAACCGTGCACAGAGTGGCCGCAGTGTTTTGGGGTTGGCAGGGCCAACACACGCCTGGTCCCCCAGCAGCAGGAGCACTCCTTCCTCAGAGGGGTCTGTCCCCCACTGTGAAGAGGGCTCCAGGGGCAAGGGAAATTGGGAAGCCCTTTCCCCTGGACCCATGGGGCATGCACTTCACCCACCTGTGCTGGTGACAGCGAGCCAGCAGGCTGGGATAGGAACGAGCATGGAAGCACCAACACACATGGGTGTGGTGCTGTGTCAGAGCCCAGAGCGCGTGGCTGAGCTGAGATGGAATCAAGCAGCAAAGAGAGGAGATAACGTCAGCCTGAAGTGAGGGAACTGAGGAGAGGGTAAGCCCTGGTGTGCAAGAGGAACTGCCTGCACAGCACGGGTGAGCGGTGCAGAGCAACCGCCCCGGTGCCGCAGGAAAAGACGTGGCCCCAGCCCCTCCGCCCCGAGCACTGGGAGGCTTTCTGGAGAGCTGCCCGAGGAAGGAGACATGAGCACCCTGCTGCTGAGAGCCTTTCTGCCCCTGCTGCTCCTTGCCTGGCTGCCTGCAGGTGAGTCCTCGCTTTGGGGAGGGGTGTGAGGATGAGGAGGATGAGGATGAGGGGCAGTACCAGCACTGGGGACCGTGGCCTTCGGGCAGCTGGAGGGCATCGCAGGGCTGTCACCAGTCCCTCCCAGTGCCTGCAGGAAAGTTGCCTGCTCTCTGAACTCTGTGTGTGGGTGATGCACCTGCAAGAGGTTTGGGACAGAGCTTTGCCATCTGCTCTGGGCTCTGCTCTTCCTGCAGCATCTACCACCCCTTTTGCACCAGCACCTCCGCAGGTGCCTGGCAGTGCCCCCCCCCGCCATTGCCTGGGCACAGGCTCCAGGAGCTACCTGCAGGGCCCCAGTTTTGGTCGCCAGGCTTCAGAACAGCCTCATCTTCAGAGCAGGAAATTGAAAGCTCTTTCAAGTAGGAAACACCTTACGTAACACAGAAGATATCAGCATGGATAAACAGTGTGCTCGTAACTCATCCCAAACACACATAGAGTCCACCAAAGGTGGAAACAAGGACAGACTGCCTGGGGGAACGCAGACACACTGCCTGAACACACCCAGGTAGTGTTAGAAAAGCCAAATGCCACCTGGAGTTCCACCTTGTGAGGAACATGAAGGGGCAGAGAGAATGGTTTCTGTAAGTACATTGAGAGCAAAAATAAAGCTAAGGATTATGAGTTAACTCGTGAGAGAGAGGCAAAGGACACAGTGAAAAGGATATGGAAAAGGCTGAGGTACTCGGTGCTTTTTTTTTTTTTTCCCATCCCTGGTGGTTTTCAACACCAGGCTGGACGAGGCCCTGGGCAACCTGATCTAGTGGGTGGCATCCCTGCCCATGGCAGGGGGTTGGAACTGGATGGTCTTTAAGGTCTCTTCCAACCCAAAGCGATTCTGTGATCCTGTTCTGTGAAAACAGGCAGGGGAAGAAAGAATTGGAGATGTCCCTAAGCCTGATGCCTGGGAAGGGGGTCAGCTGGCATCCTCAGGGCTTCACATGGAGGAAGTGGGTATTTCTTAACACAAAGCCAGCCCTCCATGTTTCTTTTTCTGCAGGACTCACTCAACAGCATCCAGTCCCCTCAATGAAAATCAATGTGTCAGAGCTCAGCTTGCAGTGTCTGTTCCAGATGGTGTCAAACTGCACTGACCAGACAGTGAAACAGTTTGTAGACCAGATCAAAAACATGATGGAGAAGAAGGCACAGACAGCTGAGATTCATATTTCATATGAGAAAAAACCTTCTGCCGTTGGAAGTATGAATGAAACAAAAACAGCAACATGCACGTGTGAGATGAGCAACACAACTGGGGTGAAAGATGAAACCAACAAGACCCAGCATGGTAAGAGCCACAAGGCCACCAACACCCACGGCAGCACAGAGGGGAAGGGGTGAGGCAGAGACAGAGAGGGGGCCTCGCTTGGTAGGTGGGAAGTGACTTCAGCTCTGAGGTTCAGGAGCAATTTTTAAGCTACTCCAGAAGCTCCTTGCCAGAGTGAGCTTTGGGGGATGGAAGGAAGCCATAGAGGCTTGGGGGGGGACGGGACGGGACAACTACTACATTATCTCTGCTTCCCTATGGCTGACAGCTTCCCTACAGCCAGCCCTCGGTCCCAATGCACGTGGCTCTGGGAAACAACAGGGACTGAGCCCAGGGCTTTGGCAGCACCTCCTGCTGCGGGTTCCTGCACACCCTTCTGCCTAGGCTGCAGGAGGAGCAGGTGTCTCCCCAAGTCCTCTGCAGTTTTTGATCTGACACTGCAGGTGTCCCCGCCGAAAGCAGAGCAATGAGCATAGCACCTGCTGCCTCCACGTGGGCGTTCACTTGTGTCTCTGCCTTCCAGAATTGGGCCCTGAGACGTCTCCGACCAGCAGCCCTGAGCATAAGACCTATGAAGGTGAGGCACAACGGCCCCGAAGGTGCTGGAGCCTGAACTGTCCGCAGCTATGAGGGGGTTGTAGGAGTTCTTAGGGAGAAAGAGGGGCAGAAAGGGGGGGAATGGCTCCTGCTGTTCTCTCCTGTCTGAGCTGCTGGCAAATTGGTGTGGGCACCAGCCAGTCACAGGCCATGAGCACCAGCAATGCGGGGAAGGGACTGCTGCGCACGGCCCCCAGCTGGCAGAGCCTTTTGGATGAGGTTCTGGGGACCTTCCCCAGCAGGGCTTTGTCAGTAAGGGTGGTGGGTGTTTTGGGGTGCAGACCGTGAGCCAGGGGGGTGCTCTGGGAGCTCTCCTGCTGCGGGGCTGCAAGCTGCGGTGTGGGGACAGCAGCTCACGTGCATTCTGTGCTTGCTGTGCAACACAGGAATCATCCACACATATATCATCCCTGGGTCGGTGGTTTTGTCGCTTTTCTTCCTGATTTGTGTTCTGATGTGTTTGTGCAGAAGGAACCAAAGGAATGCTAAAGGTAAGGCTGAGCCTGGGCTACACCACCGTCTCCAGTGGGAGCTGGTGAGCGCTGTCTCACAACCTCTGGATGGACTGAGACGTGTGAGATGCCTGCTGTGCAGGTGTTTTCTGCATTAAAATTAATGATAGTCAACGACATTTTCTTTTTCAGGAAAATCTGAAAGCAAGCATGTGGAAGAGATGAGTCAGCTCAGCACGGTAAGCTGGGGAGAGCTTTTCATGTGTTGCTCTGTTCTCTCTAACAAAAAGCAGTTGAATGCCCCTTTAAAGGGCTTCAGAGCAACAGTTTCTGAGCAAGCCAGGGCCTCCCGTACAGTGTTTGGTCAGTGGGAAATAACTTGTGCCAGTATCTGGATATGTACAGAACTGACAGCCAAAGGCCTGCTCACTGCTGTCTTCCTCTGCAGCCTCAAAACGAGGAGGTGATGTACGCGAAGCTGAAGTTTGAAAAGACGGAGACAAAACCTGCTGCTGCCTCGGAAGTTGTTTACGCTGAGATAAAATCACAACAGAAGTAGAGAGCTGAGAATGCCGGTGCTGCTGATGCAAAGGGAAGGTTCTGCGGGGGACAGGGCAAGTGAGAGCGAAGGGAGGGACAAACAGCTTGTCACATGCTTGCCACAGCTGTGACCCCTGAAAACCAGGGATCTGGTTTTCACAGTCTGAAACCACTGCTCTAAGGCAGTGCCATCTTGGCCATCAAAACCTTCTGTTTCCCCCATCTGGCTGTACATATACTTTACATTCCCAGGTAGAAGCCAGCTCTCCAGCTGGGACAGGTCCCCCTTGTGTTCCCACGGAAAGGCCGCAGCAGCTTTTTGCTGGTGACCGCTTCTAGCAACTTGTGCCGTGCCTCAGTAGCAGCAGCAGGCACCGTGTGGCTGCCCCAGCCTGGGAAGCACGCAGTGTCCCAGTAGTGCTGGAGCAAGTGGCCCTCTAGGAAGCTCTCCTGCCAGCACTGGGTGATGTATGCGCTGTGAAAAGCCCTGAAGCAGTTTTCTGGATTTCCTTGCTATGTCCAGAGCAGGCATCTTCTGTGACAAATTTCACCCTTGTCTGATTCACTCGCTTGCAACACAAGAAGCAGGGACAGAAAGGAATAGTTTGCTTTGCAGAGGTCCAACGTGGCTATAGCTGAAGTGATTTGCTTTATACCCGGAATTGACACATGTATATTTGTCAATACTGTCATTAATCTGAAAAAATAAAAGTAAAAGGTGAAGTTTTTGCTGTCAGTGTTGCCATTTACCTACTGCTGCTGGTGGGGACTGAGCTGAAGCACTGGAGGAATTGCCAGGGAGTGGGGAGGGACACTAATAAAGGCATTGAGGTAGCCAGGGAATGAGGGGCACAAATAGGCTGCACCAACCACAGAACTTCCTCACCAGCCTCCTCCTGGACACTCATAGACCTGGAGGAAGAGGAGGATTGCTGGGAGTGCTGCAGCTTGAGGAGAAGGCAGAAATTACGTGGGGAGGTACAAAATGCAGCACCAGCCACCCTGCTCCCTCCTGCTGGGGCAGGCAGGGAGCCTGGAGGGGCTGAAGCCCAGCAAGAGGACAGCGAGGGGTCTACTGGCCGCATTGGAGAGGCAAGAGGGGAGGCTTCAGAGGAGGCAAAAAGGGCTGCAGAGGACCTCCTTAACATCCCACAGATGAACAAAATGGCCACAAAGACAGGAGAAATACCAATGACGTGGGCAGAATAACACAACAGCTAAATGGTTGAGGTAGAATCAGAAAGCTAAGGTACAAACTGAGTTAGAACTAACAAGTGGTGCAAAAGGCTCTGTATTTGTATCACTGCATAAAAGACACAAGAGGAAGGAAGAGGAAAGGTTTGGTTTGTTGTTTCACCAAGAAGAAGAAATCATAAACACACAACCAGAGGGAAGTGGAAGCATTCACAGCACTATCTTTGCATCCTGCCTCGCACCTGAGGTTAGTGGGATCAGACCTGTTACACTGTTTTTAGGAAGGACACCCAGGAGCAAGCCAGAACCAGAAAAGAAACAATGAGAGTAGTGAGCAAGAGGTGAAGTTACCCATGAGCACGTAAGGAACTGGCTGAGATAATTTCTTGAGATCTTTGGGTCTTTTGCAAGAGCGTACAGGAAGCGTGGGGAAACGTCTTTGTAGATCGGCTATTTTTGGAGATGTGAAGTATGCACGTCCGGAGCTGAGTGCCAGAATTTCAGTTCTCAGAAAGATGTTATCACAGGTGATTTAGCAAGTGCACAAGTGCCTGTGTAGAGACCAAGTGGTAACAAATGCAATGTTCCCCATGCACGTAATTGCTGCTTCCCTGTCCCCTCCTGCTTGTTGGTGTCTGGGAGCCTGCCCCATGGTTCCCTCTGGCTCCCTGGGACCCACATCCAAGTCATGGCCATGTACTCTCAAGCCTGGTGGGTGAGACATCTGTGCTTAGTAGGCCGGGTTTCAGGACCAGGAGCAGGAGGACTTCCTCCTTGCACCGCTGTCTTTGCTCCCTGCACAGAGGGAGCTCGAGTCATACTGGGGAAGGGATCTGAAAGCGCTGCTTCTCCTATTATTGTTTAGTCAGAATTGTACCAGTGAGTGTCTGGGGACCCTGGTGACAGAGGAGCCACTCAGCTTCCACCATCATTGGTGAAGGTTGTTTTGTAAAGATCAGCACTTGGGTTTGGGGTGTTCCAGTTAGATTCCACATATTGCTGAACAAGCAGTATGTGTCATTGCAAGGTCAGAGCTGCACCTTGCTAGTCTTACAACGATGCCTGTTTCGCACTGGACCAAGCTAACAGTTTTTAATCCCTAACGTATGGGGTCCTTCATCACATCTGCAGCTGGCAATGGTGATTTTGGGCACATGGGCACCGCTGAACTGGTTCACCCTGGTATTACTCAGCTTTGCAGTTGCTGTAACCATGGTTACTACACTTTCCTCAGTAAAATCTCCAGCAGAAAGAGTTCTGCAGAATACAAGGTCTTGAGCAAAGCTGTAGTCATGCTGGATGTGTGAGATGCAACTAAAGGTCTCTCCCAAACCTCCACCCCAGCCGTACCAGTGGTGGGGGCATTAGGGAGACCATAACCCAGGCTATGAGGACCGACATTCCCATCAGCTGCTCCACAAGAACCAGTCACTTTCCTCATCCCCAACCACAAAACACAACCCTCAGGGCCTGAAGAAGACACAATGGAGGCTTGGCCTCTGCAAACTCTCCATTACCAGGAATAGGAAAGGCAGTAGGAGACCACATGGGATAAAGCAGGGAAGGGAGCCAAACTGCAGTGAGAGAATCCAGAAAAAAAAGCAAAGGGAAAAAGAAAATAAAAAGAGGAGAAACAGAAAAGGATGGAGAAGAGCGAGGGTAGAAGATGTGGTGAGGAGTGGGAGGACATTAGTACACATGGCTGGCAAGAATAAGAAGAGAAAGGCTAGCACATAAGAGAAGAGAGAAAACAGAAGAGAATTAGGGGAAGAAGATCAAAGAGAAGTGGATGAAGGTGTAGTGAAGAAAGAGAAGAGGAGACACCAGAAGGTTCAGAAGAAGGGGAAGAGGGAGAAAAATTACCCAGGCCAAGGAAGCTACCAACTCACTTTCACAGTATCATAGAATCCTCTAGGTTGGAAAAGACCTTCAGGGTCATCACGTCCAACAGCCAACCTGACCTACCAAGTCCCATCACTAAACCACGTCCCTCGATGCCATGTCCACGTGTCTCTTAAATACCTCCTGGGATGGGAAACCCACCACTTCCCTGGGAAGCCCATTCCAATGCTTGACTGCCCTCTCTGTGAAGAAATTCTTCCTAATGTCCAATCTAAATCTTCCCTGGCGCAACTTGAGACCGTTCCCTCATGTCCTGTCACTTGTACCTGAGAAAAGAGACTGAAGCCCTCCTCACTGCAACCTCCTTCCAGGGAGTTGCAGAGAGCCATGAGGTCTCCCCTCTTCTCCAGATTAAGCAACCCCAGTGCCCTCAGTGGCTCCTCACAACTCTTGTTTTCCATCCCCTTTTCCTTTACCTGCAACATTTTTTTCCTCCCCGTTTTTAACTTGATTTATGCTTCCCTTGGTCAATTGCTTGGTTAGGCCCCAAATCTGAAAGAAACCCTGGACAACCCTGTCCTGGTGTGTCATACCTTCAGACTGCCATCAACCCCTTCATTTTTGGTGAGCATGAGGTCCAGCAGACCACCTCTCCTCACTGCCTCTTCTGTCACTTGGAGAAGGAAGCTCTCATCAACGCATTCCAGGAGCTTCCTCGATTGCTTATGTCCTGGTGTCTTGTCCCTCCAACAGATCTCAGGGTAGTTCAAGTCCCCCATGAGGTCCAGTGCGGTGGCGTGCAGCATACACCCACTATAAGGTCCCCTATACCTCCTTTACATCTCATCTCTTTAATCCTAAACCAGAAGTCCAGAAATTCCCAAGCGGAGCTTCATGTGCAAGAGAGAGCAGCAAGGGGGAAGACCCAAGGCTGGAGCAGGCCCAAAGTAGAACCAAAAGCAGGGAGATGAGCAGACACCTCCATCCCAGCCAGCCAAGAAAGGCTCCCAGGCTGCTGGCTCAGATCTCAGCTTAGTCCCATGGCTTTGGATTTCCACCCCATATGTTTGGGTTCTTCTTCCTGCACCCCAGGCAACCATGAACCATGCAGTGGACCATGCTCTGGGTCTGGGACCAGTCTGGATAAGCTTAATACAAAGCAGACACTGGCTCCCTGGAGCAGAGATGAAGGCTAGGACACAGGGAGGGGATCCTTCCCCCGGAGAGGGTCATGCACGTGGGCAGGGGGAGGCCTGGGATGTTCAGATCTTGATGGGGCCTGGAGCAGGACAGGGAGGATGGCTGTCCTGTGGACCCCCGGTGACCCATCTCCAGACTCACGCAGCCACGGGTCTTCCCCTCCCCAGTGGGCACTCCTTGGATCCAGTTTCATTGGGACACAGCTGGTGACTTTTAGTCTCCATCCACCCCAAAAATATGGGGCCTACCGTTGCCCTGATGCCAAAACACCCCACTGCTCCCCTCCACGTGCACCCTGGAGTCCTCAGTTCCCCTCCGTGTGCTCCCTGGCTCCCCTAGCCCAGTTGTGCAGCCCCCAGCCCAAACGTGCCCCTACCACAGTGGTGGACCACCTGGGTGCAGGTCGGTGGCCATGGTGGTCGTCTTGTCCTCCTTGCACACCCCATCTCCACAGGCCGGGTTGGGAAGAGCTTGGACATGTTTCCCCCTGCTGTTAGGCCAGCATATGACAAGAGCACAGCAGGTTCTTGCTGTCTTTATTATTATTATTTTGATACAGTAAATCCTCTCTACAGTGACAGGTTAGTTAAATCTGGTTTACATATTGCCATCTTGTGTGAGTACTGTGGCCTCGACACCACTGTGACAAAACCAGGTTGCGCTCAGACAGAGAAAGGGGGAAATCCATTAAATTCTGCTGTGACCAGGAGAAGAGGAAAACCAACAAAACTCAAAGGAACGAACCACAGGGAAAACTGAACCAACCAACAAAACCCAGGTGGGAAACCAAAGGCAAGCATGACCAGACCACCTCAAAGGGAACCACACGGCACCGCTTGTACGAGAAAACGTGGAGAACAAACCCAAAAGGTCCGGGACCGGATAACCCCATATATATAATATGTATAGGCATTTATATATATATCATCTGGAAGGACACGCTGAGAAAACAGGTGATCACAGCGGTATCTACAGTAAAAAGGATCTACTTAGCTTTCAGAGTCACACCGAGAAGGAAGCACACGGCAGAACAAATGGGGGGAAAATGGGGACACTGGCCACGTTCAGGGTGGCCGTTCGTTATAGGGGTGCTGACCAGGGTTCAGGCCTCAGGGCCAGGAGCCCCTGAACACCGGCTGGGAGCCCTGGAGGCCCTTGATGGAGGGGGAACAAGGTGTGGGGCCAGGGCCTGCAGGGGGACTGCTTCAAGGGTGCTGCGTGGGACCTGCTCCCCATGGGGCTGCACAGCCCAACGCTGCTGTCCCTGCACCCACTGGGGTGCTGCTCGCCCAGGTGATGGCCCCTGGTGGATCCTCAATGGGTTTCTGCTGCCACCCTGCACAGGGGCTACCCAAACAGTCCCAAACCCCTCTTGCCAGAATGGGGAGCTCCCTCACCCTGCGTACAAGAAGAGCTGGGCTCTGCTGCCCGGGATGGGCTGGGGGCAGCAGCCGAGGGCAGGGTTACACGATGACGGGGCTCTCCGTGCCGAGAGCAAGGTCAAATCCACCCGCAGCCGGTGGCTGGATGGGGCCCTGCAGCTCGTGGGGAGCCAAGCCCTTGAGAGATGGCCTGCTCAGTGCACAGGTAGAGTGTGGGAGGAACTGTAGTGGCTATGGGGGCGTGTGGGATGGACTGGCCTGCTCTGTGCACCCCTGTGGACAAAGCCAGACACGGGGATGCTCCTCATGTCCCATGGGTCACGCCGCATGCTGAGGCTGGGGCACCCTGCAGGGCAGAGGGTGCTGGGGGCTTCCTGGGGCGAGGGGTGTCTCATCTTATTGCTAATGGCTCTGCTGCAGGGACACCTGTGGGCTGCGGTGAAACTGGAGGAGGGATTCCGGGATCTTTTGCCTCACAATGTCCCCAGACACAGCAGCCTCCGAGCCCTGGTGGCCTCAGCCCAAGCTGAAGTGAGACTGCCAGAGTGGCAGGGAATGGGCAAGCCAAGGTGCAGGGACTACCTGCCCCTGGGTGCGATTTTGGTGACAGGCAGTGATCGACATTCTTGTAACAACAGCAGGACTGGGGAAGGGATGCCCGTGACCCCCCTTCTGCCCCAATGGCTCCTGGAGCAGAGCAAGACAGGGCCTCTCCCCCTGCTCTGGGGCAGCCCTCAGGATGTGTGGCCAGGGGGAGGGTACGGTGTGGTGTGTGATTTCTCATGACGGCCACCTTGCGCCAGGGCTTGTCTGTGCCAGGGAATCCCATGTGGTCCCCAAGGAATAGCAGCAGGGAAACAAATGGGAGCCACTGCTCCAGGAAGGGCAGTGATATCCCTGCAGGCACCTGACAAACCCACCCCCCCATCAAGCGCCCAGGCATGCTGCAGGCAGAGCCAGTGCCGTTCCCAGCCCCTGGCCTCCTTCCAGCCTGGCCAGCCATCGGATCACCTTGGCACACCAACCTACCTCCAGGGTGCTCTCCATGTCCCACCGTTCTGCCCACGTATGGCTGTCCTGTTCCATCCCACCATCCTGCCCCCATCCCACCACCCCGACCCTGCTCACCCGTCCCGGCCACATCCTCCACCACCCTCCCTCCCAAGCCAGGGCCAAGCCAGTGCTGGGGAGGGTGAGGACTGAGGCAGAGCCACGTGGGACTGCTGGGCGAAGCCAGGACCCAGAGCTTGGAGGTGACAAGGCGAAGCCCCTCTCCTTCTCTGGTGCCCAGCGATGTGGGGGGAGGCCAACAGCAAAGAAGATGAATCCACCCCAAGGGAGTGAGGGCCCTGGCAGAGGTCGTCTGCGGGGCGGGTGAGTGCTGGCGGGATGCTGACGGATGGGAGATGGCTCTGGAGGAAACGGCGGCGGCGGCCGTGGGCCTCAGCACGATACCTCCATGGTGTGGTTGATCTGCCCCATGGCCTCGGTGCTCTCCGAGTGGGTACAGGCACGTGGGCGGGCGCCATCCACCGAGCTGGCGCTGGTGAGGGAGGCTGTGCGGGAGCGTGCCAGGCGGGTCATGCTGGCGGATGGCACTGCACGGGCACAGAGAGAGAGGGCCTGGGTGCTCGGCTCGCTCCGAGGTCCAGAAGGAAACAGAGCTGACATTACCTCACGCAAGCAAAGCCGCTGGTGGGGACGCAGGTCCCGCTCCCCAATGCAAACGGCCCCCGGCGCAAGCTCGCGGCATGCAGTGCTACAACAGGAGAAGCTCCAGGCTGACGACAGGACGGGGGGCAGGATGGGGAGCCCTGGGGCAGGCTGCACACCAGGCACAGCTGGTAAAGCTCCTGGGCGGGTGGCCACCGGGAAGGAGGCCAGAGGAAGCCCCGAGAGGCCTCAATGCTCCAGGGAGGGTGTAAGTGGGGATGGGAGCTCTCCTGGCTGCCCAGGGTGGCTGGGGGAGGTGAGGCCCTCCTCCAGGCAGGGTGGCACAGCTCCTGTCCAGCTGGAAGAGGGCACGGTGGGCATGCTGCTGAGACCGTGCCTGCATGGGGATACTTCTCTGAATGCCAGTTCTCAGCTCTCAGCCCCGGCTCAGGGTGTGAGGCAGAGCGTGGGGACAGCCCATCATCTCGAGCAAAGCAGAGCGAGACAGAAGATGCCTGGCTGGGAAGGGCCAGCTCTGTACCCAGACTGCTCCCAAAGGTGCCCGGGCAGCTTTGGGGACGCCGGCCAGCAGGAGTGTCCTGCCACGGGGGGCTCAGGGCCAGGAGGGCACCATGCAGTGGTGGGCACGGGCCGAGCAGCACTGAGCGGTACCTGTGCCTCCACTCAGCCTCCGATCCTTCAGGTGGGCGACTGGCGGGGCAGGACAGGGGCAGGGAGGGCAGAGAAAGAACGTCAGCCATGCCGGTGGCTCCGTGGGGCCAGGAGTCCCCGCCTGGCCCCACAAATGTGTGCACACAGACCTGTAGGTGTGCACATGGACCTGCACACACACACACGGGAACTCTCCACACCCATGTGCAAACACAGCCCCTGCTCACACATCCACACACACACATGTAGGTACACACCCATAGAGACCCTGCTCACACACCTACACACACACACACAGCCCTGGCACACGCAGAGCCTGCGTGCTCCACACCCCAAGCACACGCACGGGCACCTTGTGCAGCCACACGTGTAACGCTACCGATGCACACGCAGCCCTCCAGCAGGGCACACGCGGGTGCCAGGCTCTTCTGCGGCAGGGGCTGCACACACACGCACACGCATGTGCACGCACACGCCCAGGCCAGCCCTGTGCCCAGCCCTGGCACTCACTGTAGCCCATGCCTTGCAGGAAGTACTTGAAGGCTTCAGTCAGCTTGCCGGGCTGCGGGGAGAGAGCAGGAGGAGCTGAGGCAGCAGCAGGGCTGAGATCCCCACCCAGGCCCAAGCCACCTCCTCTATCCCCCACGCAGGACTCCTGTGCCCACGTCAGCCCGTTCCCTGCTAGCCAGGGACAGCACCAGTCCGTGCCTCAGGGCCCAGTACACGCAGCTGACTGAGGAAACTGGGGAGGCTCACCTGTGTGACCTGGGGCAGCCCACCAGAGTCTGCCATCTGCAGAGAGAAGGCGCTGGTTAGTTTGGGGATGCCTCTTACCCCCACCCTGTCCTCTATCCACCACTGGCAGGATGCTGCTGCCAAGGCCACCCCGCTCTCCCCACTCACCCCAGCCCCACAGCCAGGACAAACCTGTGACAGGGAGACGGGGACACCCTGCAGTGCTGGGGCTCAAGGTGACAGGGCACTGCACATGCAGCGGGAGCCACCCTGCTGCCCCTCTGCCACCCGCTTACCTTCAGGAAGGTGGTGTTGGTGGGATCCAGCTTGGAGTTACAGTCCACCTGCGGGTGAGAGGGACGGTATGAGCACCCTGGGGTGCCCTGAGCCTGGCAGAAGTTGCCCATGGATATCACAACTGATCCCTGACACTGCGACCAGCACATCCCACAGCAGGCAGGGTGCTGGGTGAGCTCTGAGCCCCCTGACACCACCACCACCTGCTGTGGGACGTAAGGGACCTTCCACTTCCACAGTGTCTGGGCAGGATGGACCATCCCCACCTCAAGTGAGGGGCTGGAGAGGGAGGGGTGTCTCGTGAGGCACCCGTGTGTGCCCACGTGTCTACAAGCACATACACACACGTAGATGTGCTGGAGGGGGGTGCACACACAGTTACACACGTGTACAAGCATGGCCACCTGCACAGTACCTGCAGCTGATTGTGCAAATGTTGACCATGCGGGCACGTGCAAGCACACACGTGTGCAAGCAGCATTTTGGGTGCACGGAGTGCTCCTGCACGTGGCAGTTTCCAGGTCTGAGCAGTGCACAGGAGCGTGCCCACACAGGGGAACCATCCCTTCGCCACCCTGCAGGCACCACAGCCCCACGCCCTCACTCACCACCCCTTCTTCAGCAGGCGCGTTGTCCCCCACCACCAGCATCACGGGGCAGCTGGAAGTGAGAGGAAAGGGCAAAGGGCATGGTCAGGGCTGGTGCTGGGCTCTGCCACCCTGCATCCCCCGCGCTGTGCCAGAGCGACTCTTACCGCAGAGTCTTGGCGTTGGGCACAGTCCCAGGCCGGTTGATGTCCAGGTCCCTGCGGCTGGCAGAGAAGAAGGAGAGAGCCAGTGTGAGTCCTTAGGCAGGCACTGCCATGGACATCATAGCACAGAGCTGGGGCACCGCTCTGGGAAAGCGTCTCTCAGCCCCAGCGTCCCAGCACCCTGCGATCCCTGCTGCACCCCCGAGCCCTGAGCAGAGCCCACACCATGGGATGCAGCACTCAGTGGAGCAGCAACTCCCTCCACATGCACACCGCTGCTGCAGTTCATCAGCATGGCAAAGGCGGCCACTCACCTGTTGTACATGTTGAGGAATAGCTGGAGGTTGAACTGGTTGACCACACTGCCGATCTGCTGCCGGTAACTCTGCACCAGCTCTGTGTTGTTCACCAGCTCCTCCTGTGCCAACAGGGGACAGAAAATCAGGGCAGAGGCTGCTAGGTGCTGTGGAGCCCTTCTGCTCTCCCAGGCCTGCCCGTGCCTTGCCCGCTGACGGAGCAGAGCAAGAGGATGCTGTGGGCAGCGTGCCTGGGCAGGACACAGGTCACACATGGCATCAGCTGGGGCTGAGCCCTGGATCAAGCAGGAGGCATGCGAGCAGGACTTCTCCAACCTCATCCCCGGGTCTGGGTCAGGTCTGGTGGCACCACAGCACCCAGCACAGGGGGCAGGGCACAGCCACGTGGCCAGGATGCTGGGCAGGGGGCACAGTGGGGGACAGGGCAGGGTGGGCAGCCCTTACCTGGCTGAAGAGGTGTGACAGGACTGTGTCCGGCAGCGTGCTGGTGAGGCCCGAGAGCTGTGGAGGGAACACGAGGAGTTGTTGTCCCACCGTGGCTGGCTCCTGCCCTGGCCCCGTAGGGTGGCACAGGATGGGGACCCCGAGCCCCAAGGAGCCGCCAGGGCTTGGAGGGGTTTGGGGCTGTGCCCACCTTGGCAGCTGCCCAGTCAATCCAGCCTTTGCCGTTGGGGTCGATGTTCATGAGGACCAGCCCTTCAACCAGGTCAGGGAAGATGAGCTGCACCAAGCAAGAGAGGTGATGCTCAGCAGGAAGGAGCAATGCGCCCACCAGCATCACTGCCCATCGCGTGGGCACCGCAGCCAGGCCAGGGACATCCCCAGGAGCCCTGGGATCAGGGGCGGCACAGGGCAAAGGGGGCTGACATGGTGGGACGGGAGACCCGGCTCAGCTGCAGCAGGCACGGGACTGCCCAGCCCCTTGACCACAGCACGGCCATCCTGGCCTGCCCCTCTCTCCAGGAGCCTTAGCAGCGGCACGGCGTGCCCGGGCCGTCAGCTCCTCCTCTGCCCCAGGCCCCAGGCTGGCAGGAGGCACAGGTGACTCCATCCCGGCCCCAGGCTCACCGCAAACTTGGCCAGCACGTAGGCTCCTGCCCCAACGCCGATCCCGATCACATACTTGAACCTGGAAAGCAGAGAGGCGCGGATGGGGAAACGGTGGGCTCCAGGACACCTCCCCCGGGGCACCCCTCTGCCTCCAACCAGGATGGGGCACAAAAGGCCATGCAGGGTGCCAGGTAAGACCCCCAGCCCCAGTCCCAGCCCCAGGTCCTTCCCAGCCCCTCGGAGGAGAGCTGACTCACCCGAAATGCTGCACCACGCTGGGTAACATGGCAGCCAGCTGGTCCATGGACGGGTACTGGTACCTGCAGCACAGGGAGGCACGGGGAGGTGGATGTGGGGCAGGTAAACACCACCTGCCTGCTCACCCACCAGCCCCGGGCTTTGACACGGCTTCAAGGGGCCCACAGGCAGCTGATGGCCCGGGCAGTGACATCCCGGTGGGCAGGGAGGTGACATCCCATCAGGATGTCCCCAGGGCTGGCACCTACCCCTGTGGGAACTGCGAGGCTCCTGCCTGTTGTCCTGGCGCATCCACGTGGCACACCACAAAGTGTTTTGTGATCTCCTGCATGTCCTCGTAGTTGAAGAAGGTGTTGAAGCAGAGCTTGTCTGTCAAAGGGCAGGCAGCGATCAGAGACCAAGCACCCCGGCACGAGGGCCTGGTGGGCCAGGGGAGCATGGAGAGGGGTCGCTGCTGTCCCACTGCCCCTAATCCCGGAGCTGATGTGCCACCAAAGCCCTTCCGTACCCTTCCACAGAGACCGTGGCCACTGTTAGCAAGGATTGTGACCCTTATGGGGATGGGAGACGTGGGGAGGGACGGGCGCAGGAGGATGAGAAGTTTGGGACTTGCCTCCCAGCTCTCCTGGATGCCACAGAAACCCTCCGCATCATGAGGGAGCCCTCGGCACCTTGACACCAAGCCAGGGCCTTTGGCTGATGTCCCAGCCGCCGGTTTGCCCCCACCCTGCCCTGCTCCCCACCCTCCTGGAGGCCAGCACTCACGGTTGAGGCCCACATCGTGGTATGTCAGGATGGCCGGGCGGTTCCCCTTGGGTGAGCCCCGAATGACCACGTGCAGCAGCCCGTAGGGTGTCTCGATGTCGTGTTCCTGGGGGACGAGGAGAGATGGGGTGACTCTGGTCCTTGCCCCAGACACCTCCTCCTGTCCCACCATCCCTGCCTACACTACACACAGCCCCGTACACTACACACAGCCCCATACACTACACACTGTGCTTGATCTTAGTCAAAAGGCTGAGAAGCGATGCCTCCAATGTGGCCCTGCAGCCCCATGCCCGCAGCAAGCAGGGCTGAGAGCCCCCGGGCTGGGACCTGGCACAGGACAGGCCCCTGGGTGCACAGGAGGCAGGGGAGCAGCTGCCTCAGGAAAGCCCCAAGCTCCAGGCAGCCTCATGTCCTGGCTGGCAGCAGAGGGCAGAGCAAGCAAGCCCCTGTGAACACTCCCAGCCTCCACCGACTCGCCCCGGGGTGGGATTTTCCCAGGCTGGATGCAACTATATCCATTTAATGGCATCTGCATATTTAGTAGCAGCCCTTGGATGGTCACTCTGCAGACTCAAACACCTCTTTGTGGCTTCCCATGGGACCCATGTGCCAGCTACACCCTTGCCTTCAGTGTGGTCATAAGCAGATTTCACCCACGTAGATAGGTTGGGATCCCTTGATGTGGCAGTGGCTGTGAACAGTCCGTGCAAGCCATACAAACCTCTTCCAACAGGGAAACTGAGGCACGGGACACTGCCCAGGAGCCAGAGGCTGGCAAAGGTGCTGCCATGCCCCAGAAAGGGGATCTGAGAAAGTTGGGGCATCAGGGATGGCACAGGAGGGTTGAGATGGGACAGAGGGATCGCAGGATGGGAAGGGAGGTTTGGGGTGGTGTGGGATCATGGAGTAAAAACGGAATGCCTGGGATGGGAATTTAGGATGGAAGATTTAGGGTTTGAGAGGTGTATCATGGTGTGGGAGCACAGGATGGTATCCAGGGATAGAGGTTTGGGATGGGATGGGCTCACAGGGTGGGACAGGAGGTCTTAGAGGACCTGAGACCAGGAGGGTTTTGGCAACAGGATGAGAGAGAGCAGCACGGCCCAGCTGGCCTGGATTCATCGTGCGTGGCGCAAACAGGCTGAGGGCAGACCTCACACACCGCCCGAGGAAATGACGCATCCTGAGCCGCAAATGACAGCGAAAATAACCTCAGATCCCATCGGTCTGAAACGGCTGTGCCCCATACAGGGACCAGGACTGCCCCGTGCCTCAGTTTCCGGCCTTCCAGGGGACAGGGGTGGGAGTGGGGGCTGTCACTGAGCCAGCTCCTACCTGTCCATCCTCCGACCCCCATCCAGCCCTGCTGAGGAGGAGGAGGAAGCAGGGAGGAGCTCAGCGTCACGGCACTGTCTCAGCGTGTACCGGTGCTGCTGTCCCTGGCCTGCAAGGTCACGCTGCTCTAGCTGCATCCTGATGCTCAGTCCCTGGCGGGCTGCAGGCCCTGAGGCTCCAGCCTCACCTTCATAGCCAGCATCCCAAGGGAAACTGAGGCCGTGAGCCTGGCTGCTGGTCCCAAAGGACCGGGGGTCCCCTCCTGATGCCCATGCCTGCCAGCCAGCCCGGTGGCAGCGACCTCAAAGCTGGGATGCAGCAGGCTCGGGAGCATCACGTCCCGAGTGGGGCCAGGCAGGGGGTGCTGGCACGGTGCCTGATGCGGAGCGGTCCTCACTGCAGGCACCGGCAAGCCCTGCAGATGGGAAGATGCGAGGAGAGCGGGGCCCTCCACCCCCACGTGGGTGCTCCCACAGGCCACGACGCACCACCAAGGACTCTGAAGGACACGGGCCTCTGGCAGGCGGGAGGAGCAGCCTGAGGACGGGTTTCTCCTCCCTGCAGTGCCTCCCCTCGCCAAGGGCAGCCATACCCGCGGGCACACGGCGCTCGAGGGCAGCTCAAGGGCTCCTCGGAGATGATGCTCAGCTTCCCAGGAGTGCCCCCACCCCACCCGCCAGCCACAGCCATCCCTCTGCTCCCCAGGGTCGAGCTGGGCTTTGCTTCTCTCCCCACCCACCTCTGCAGGTGATGAGCAGGCAACAGACAGGGAGGTCAAGGCAGAGGAAAGGCTTGGTCCAAGGTGACCGCGTGGGAGGTGTCCTTGTGGTCTGATCCTGAGCACAGGGCTTCCTCCCTCCCACCCACACGGCTGTGGTTCCCTTACAGCTCAGTCTGTGACACCAAAATACGGTGGCAGCTCCTTCCCTAGCGCTGTGACCCCCACCCGTGAGCCCAGGAACATCCCTGACTGTAGCACAGCCTCTGCAGCATCGCTGGGTACCACAGCCCTGCCCTCTGCTGCAGGCACACTCGCTCAGGGGAGAGGCTAGGGAGGAGGGGATGAAGCCAGGATGAAGGGGGGCACAGACAACCCTGGGCCACAGCACCCATAGGTGCCTGGGAGAGCCCATTCCTGTATGGGGCTGGGGAACTGCAAGGCTCTCCCTCGCCCACTGCAGTGCTCCCACCTGCTCACCCCTCCTCTGTACTGCAGTGCCACCCCTCCACACCAGCCCTTTGCCACCAGGTGTTGCAATCACTGCAGAGGCTGGAAAACATCCCAGACATCCAAAACATCTGGAGGTCACCTCTCTATAGTCCTCCTGTCTCCCCTGTCCCCGCTGTGCCCTGGGTGCCCACAGCCAGCCCCGTGCAGCCCACAGCTGCAGGCACTGCGCTGGCTCAGCACGGCCTGGTGCACCATCGCCACCGGGCCTGGGGAGGACATGCTCAAGGACAATGCAGCCCCAAAACCTGCGTCACATCGGGGATGCAGCAGTGCTGTAGCTGGGGGAAGGAAGGGAGGAAGGGCTCCCTGGCGGCAGCTGCCCCCACACCAACATCTGCCTGATGCGCAGCAAGCTCCGCTTGGTGCAGTCACCCAGCCTCAGCCACTGGGAGAGAAACTGGGGCAAAACCCGCTCAGAAGGGAGGGTAGCACGGGGACAGCGGTACCTACCCCATCCCAGCACTCGGGCATGGCGAGGAGCCGGGCAGGCAAGGATGTGCAGGCAGGGCAGACCGTGCACAGGGTCCTGGCGCAGGGCACGGTGCTGCAGCAGGCTGGGGCGAAGCAGAGCTCTGTGCTAGCTCAGCCCCTCGCCTCGATTTATAGCGGAGCCCCAGCCCTGCGCTAAGCCCTCCCTCTCCCTTCCCCCTCGGCGCAAGGCGCAGCCCCAGCAGGTTTGGCCTCCATTGCAGGCGAGTGCTGCGATGCAGCCGGCTCTCGGCCATTGGCTGCCACGGGAATTATTCATGCTCCAATTGGCCCCAAATACCCTTGTTTATGAAGAAAAACGCCTGGCGCCGCGCGGTACCCGCTCCATCTTCCCTCCTTTGGCAGCCTGAGCCAGGTACAGGCGCCCAGAAGGGGCTGTGCTGACACCCCCCCAGAGCACACAGCATTATCAGGGCAGAGCCCAGCACCCCACACCTACACCCAGGCATGCATGCACACATGGCTCTGTGCCACGCGCAAACACGCAGAGTCATGCTCCAGTCTGCAGCCGCCCAGAGCCCTGCAGCAGTGCACACACCCCCACAGGCACTGCCCGTGGTGCTTCCATGTATGCACGTCACCGTGCACACACATGCACAGGAACACGCAAGCACGGACACGCAGGGACCAGGCAAAACTGTAAGTCCGTGTCCCATGTGTCTGTGCATGCAACCTTTGGACAAGTAAATGCAGTGACTGACGCTGAACCCACGCGAGGTTACAGGCCAGCACGTGTGCCCACGGATGCACAATGAGCTGCATACATGCAGAACCTCATGCCTGTGCGAGAACACAGATGAATGCTGCCCCATTACCTTACCTGGGAACATAAGGCCTGCACTCAAGGCAGGGATATGCACATATGCAATGAAAGGTGCATGCAGTGCATTTATGTGGACATGGAGCGTGTCATGGGACATGCTAGCATAGACCCAAATCCCTCCAGCCTTGCCTGGTGCAGGATGCTGGCACACAGTGGGAACACAGGACTCAATTTAGCCTGAACCTGGACATCACTGATGGCAGGTAAATAAACCAGGAGGAACAACAACCCAGCAGCTGTGATGGGAAGGACGCCATCCCTGGGCCAATGCATGCAGCACATGCACACACATGCGTGTGTCCCTCCGTGTGCGTGTGCACTTTGTTTCTGCCACGATTCCAAGAGGCATCACAAGAGGACAAACCCATCTGCCCACGAGTCTGGTCCAGCAACAGAAGCCCAGGCTTCCCTGTGTATCCACAGCATCACCCACTGGTGACGCTTGCTCCCGTTGAGTCTCTGATGTGGAACAACAGATCCGAGCCACTTTACCCTGGGAACATCTCTTTCCTCCACCCAAAGGAGAGAGGAGGGACAACAAACCAGGCTAGCAAGGAAACTTTCCCCTGCAGTGTTTTGTCCTGCAGGTTCTCTGACACAAACCCCACAGAGATGACCCCTCTGCTCATGAAGGACCACGTGAGAGCGGGAAGCCCAGGTGCTGAGTGAATTCCACCACAGGAACAAAGCCATTCACAGGTCTGTGTGCCATTTTGCCAGCTGAACGCACATAAGTCTACCAGCCTCATGGGATTCATCACAGGGTACTCAAAAAGCTGGCTGATGGGAGACTCCTCTCAACTACTCTGCAATGGTCTTGGGAATACAGAGAGGTCCCAGTCAGCTGGGAGGTGGTGACTGCCTCAGGGCACAGAGGGCTTGCCGAGAGATCTTGACAGGCTAGAGGGCTGGGAAATCACCAGCCACACCAAATTTAATGAGCAAGTGCCAGATTCTGCACCTGGGACGGGGCAAGCCTGGCTGTATGTACAGGCTGGAGGATGAGAGGCTGGAGAGCAGCCATGGAAATGGATCTGGGGGTTCTGGCCGACAGCCAGCTGAAGCAGTGTGCCCTGGCTGCCCAAAGGGTCAGTCATGTCCTGGGGTGCCTCAGGCACAGCACTGCTGGCTGCTGAGGGAAGGGATTGTCCTGCTCTGCTCTGGTGTGGCCTCACCTTGAGGGCTGTGTGCAGGTTTGGGCACCAAAATATAAGAAGGATATTAAAATGTATGTGCCCAAAGAAGCACAACGAAGATGGTGAAGGGTGCAGAGGACAATGATGTAGGAGCGGCTGAGGTGCCTTGGTTTGTTCAGCCCAGGGCAGAGCAGGCTGAGGGGAGGCCTCATGGCGGCCTGCAGCTCCCTCACAGGGAGCGGAGGGGCAGGCGCTGAGCTCTGCTCTCTGGGGACAGCGACAGGACCCGAGGGGACGGCATGGAGCTGGGACAGGGCAGGGTCAGGTCCAATTCAAGGAAAAGGGTCTTCACTGAGTGTGGCCAGGCACCAGAAAAGGCTCCCCAGGAAAGTGGTCATGGCACCACTCCTGATGGGGCTCAGGAAGCATCCCTGTATTGGGTTTATGTGACAAGGATTTGGTGGCAATGAGGGGTGGCTTCTGTGAGAACAGCCCCGCAGCTGCCCCGTGTTAGAGTACAGCCAGCTCCAGAGGGGCAGCCCACCAGCACCACTGGTTGTGCCTCAGGAGAGTGGGCTGGGGAAAGGGAAAATCCTGCTGCAGGAGAGCACAAGCAGTTGCAGCCATGAAGAGCAAGCAGAGCAGATTGCACAGCAACGTGCACCCAGCCAGCCCACAGCACTGCAAAAATAACCCTGGAACCATGGTGAAGCCAATACAGAGACTGGCAGGCCCAGGGATGCCTACTCCTGGGGATTTCAGGGGTGGGTGATGGCTGCCCTGCCATGGGTACGTCTGGGGACTGCCTGCACAGGGCCAGACATCATCAGCAGCCACCTGTGCTGCCCTTCTCCACCAAACTTTTTGGCCACGGTGCTGGCAAAGCCCCCGAGCCAGATGAGAGCATCTCAACATTGCAACAGCAACTGGCTCTGGGGTGGAGAATAGGGACAGCAAAGACCTAAGCTGGGGGCTGGAATGAATAACCCCAAGGGGATGAGACTAGAAAATGGAGTAAGATCTCCCCAAAGAAGGGCAGCCTCTGTCTGCCCCAACCTTTGCAGGGGCCCAGCCTGAAAAACACCAGGCTGGGGGAAAGCAAGAGCTGTCCCAGCACAGCCTGGGAAGCTCATCCCTCACGGGCTCTTGGAGAGGAACCAAGACGGCGCAGGGCCCAGCTGGCTTGGGAGAAGCCCCCTTTATCCTTTCCCAGTTAACTTTTCAGTGTAACAAGGGTGCAGGGCTGTGCCATTCACCCTGCCCCTGGCACCACCACCTCCTTCTCACGCCTCATCCTTGCTGTGGTGACACCAGTACGTTGCCACCTTCTCTGTGAATCACACCAGCATATCCCAGCACCCCAGTGAAGCTCTTTACTCTCTGCCCAGCTGTGCCCTGCTGCTCACAGGGAGCTGAGAGAGGACAGCCACCTGCCCCATGACAGCAGGTGTCCCCTTTTCCAACAGGGAAAACAGAGGCAGGGCAGCCCAGCACCTTGGCTCTGCTCCCACAGTGCCAGGGTCAAGACGGCAGTGGCAGGCTGATTGCAAAGCTCTCTGCTGGATGCTTGGCTCTGCAGAGAGCGACCACCACCAGGGACTCACGGCTACCAGCCTCCCTCTGCCCGGCAGCCCCAGTTGGTGCAGCACTGCCCAGTGTGACTGCTGCTGGGACGAGGGCTGGCTGCAGCAGCTCGTGGGCTGGGCGAGTGGAGGGGCCCTGGTCCCCAGGAGAGGTGGGCAGGATGAAGGGCAGGCAATGCCCTGGTGCTCCGAAAGAGAAAGAGACTTTCAGCCACCCTCGTGTAACTGGGGAGCTGGCATCGCCCAGGGAACCATTGCCATGGCAATGGCAGAGGGGCTGGAGAAGCAGCTCGGTTTTGCTTCTTTCAAAAAGCTTTTGTCCCCGGAGTGTTGCCAAGTGCCCACCAGACACATCTGAGTGCCAGCGCTGAGGGCAGCAGCCAGCATCCCCAGGGGCTCTGCTGGGCAGACTGCAAAGCTGTGACCGTGTCCCCTCCCTACAGAGGCCGTGGCACACAGCCCCATGCACGGACACCAAGCGGCCACCACCTGCAAGCTGGGGCCGGGGCAGCCAACACCACCCATCCCCAGGGCCCGCTCAGTGCCCCGCACTGACCCACCACGCTGGCCTGTGGGTCCCCAAGCCCAGGGGCATGAGGCACCTCCTGTCCCCTCCCCGCAGCCGGTCCTACCTTCCAGTCTGTGTCCACGGCAGAGAGGAAGACTTCTGAGTTCTCCTGGGGGAGAAAGGCAGCTGTTAGGGACCGAGGCGCTGCCCTGCTGCCCCTCTGCCCAGCTGGCACACAAAGCCCCCCGGCACCACAAGGACCCTGGGTGGTGCACAGGGCTGTGGGGTCACCCCCGCGTGCAAAGTGGCTGCGTGGGCACACACCCAAATGTGTGCAGCCACACTTAGCTACCCCAGCGCTGTGGTGCTGTGTGTGCAAAATCTCCCCAAGTCATCACACCAAGACAAAAGCCGTGCCCCTTCACACACACACACACCCAATATCCGTGCAAACCCGCACCCACGGCCAGCATAACTGCACACACCCCACAAACCCCAGTGCCAACACACGCCCGGCATTACCACCCCACAACGCCCCCCTCCCAGCACCCCATGCATGAGGCCAGAGCCAGAGCTGCCTCCCAACTCACCAGCTCGGTGTCCTGGCCCCGCAGCAGTGGCTTCTCCTCCGTAAAGCGCAGCTCGTGCAGCCCTGCCATGGTCATCTCCTGCAGCAGCAGCCCTGCCCGGGGGGAGGGAGATGTCAGTGCCCTGCAGGGTCCTGCCTCCGCTGCCTTCTAGGTCTCTCTGAGCCTTTCTGCCCATGGAGAGGGTTCCCAGAGAGCCAAATCAGCTTCAGTCCCCCTGTCCACCAGGGTCCTGGTGTGCTGCCTCGTCCCCCTGCTGGGGGCTGGGAGTCGGGCAGAGGGCTGGCAGCGGCTGGTGGAGCTCAGCTCCCGCTCCTGTCCAGTTCTCCCAGTTAAGAACAGACTTGGCTCCAGGTCTGCCTCAGGCAAACTGGGAGAGCAGCTTGGGCTGTCCGTGCTGGTCACCCCTGCAAGCCCTGAGCCGATTCACACTCCAGCTTCAACCAGAGTAAGAAAAGTCCATGTTTTGGCTAGTTTTAGGGCACAGACGGAGAAGGGTAGGACTGAGGGGGATCTCCCTGCACAGCCAGACCGAGGGGCGAGGTTTCTCAGCCATGCTGGGAGGCAGAGGGCTGCTCTGGCATGGCCCCAGCAGGGAGCAGGGAGCCTGCCTGAAGCTTTTATTGCAACGATTTACCCCCACAGCCTGCTCGCCTGCAGAGCAGGTCCTGGCCAGCTGGCAGCTCAGCCCCAGGGCTTGCAGGAACAGACTTCACTGCAGAGCCCTTGCTCAGCAGAGGCGTGGGACTGCCCTGCTGACCAGGGCACTAGGAGTTTGCACGCCCCGGCACTGGCATCTCCAAAATGCCCCCAGAACTGAGCCCAGCTCAGAAAGCAAAGTGGAGCGAGGGGATGCTCACATAGCTGGCTGCACGTGGAAGATGACAGACACACGGGAGAGCAGGGGTGAGGACAACCCCAAATGCCCTGTGCACACGCAGGGTGGGCAACCAGCAGGTCCCAGAGCGAGGACAGTGTCCCTGCTCAGTCAGACGCAGCCCACTCAGCGTTTACCCTCACAGCTTTCCCCCCGGCCCCGCTCCCGCTACCTCTTTCCAGACGCCAAACCTCCAGAGGAGCTCCTGCTCCAAGCATCCAGCTCCCCATGGGTACTGGGGAGAGCATGGGGCTATGCCAGCACCGAGCAGACACAGCTCCTGCTCCCTCCACAGCCTCAGCCAGGCCTCCCCCACGCTTTGCCCACCTCCCAGCCTGGGGCAGCCAAGGCTGGCGATGCAGAAATGCAGGGCGAGAGCATCACAAGGCGCGTTCACCCCTGCCCCAGCTGCCCGGAAAATGGGAGCTGGTTGTGAGCTCCCCTCCAAAACCGTTTGTTTTTTTTTTTTTTTTCCTAATCCGATCGGGTTTTCAGTTGAAAAGCAAGCAAGCTCTGCCACCTGGCTGCTCTCTGCAGAAACCGCGCCTTGCCTTGCCCTTTTGGAGCCATCCAACAAGCCAGAAGAGTTTTGAGGGAGAAACACCAGCACGGAGCCTCCTGGAATAGCCACGGCTCCAAGTGCTGGGAGTCCTCGTGCCCATGGCCAGCAGCAAGGGTCCCACCATGCTGGGGCATCCGCAGTGGGGACAGGGGGCTGCCGACAGCCCCTTGGAGCCGCAGGTCCAGGCGCATTGCTCAAGGCCAGGCTGCTGCTGGCGATGCAGCTTCGTGTCAGAGCCAGCCTGCTCCTGCAGCCCGCCAGCACGGCCAAGAGGACGTGGAGCCTGTGCTGGCTCCAGCCTAGCAGCCCGACGCCCGATCTCAGGAAGGGAAGGTTGAAAAGTTGGGGAAAAATCAGCCTCACCAGCAGCTGGGTCCGGAAGAGAGTGGCGTGTCACACGCTGAGTGCCCCACCACACCGCACAGCCACAGCCCTGGGGTGCGCAGGGCCAGCACTTAGCGTATGGTTAGTGCCTTCGTTAATTAAAGCCTGCAGCTGATATCGGAGGGAGGGTGGCCGAGCAATGAGGAAAGGCCCCGTGATCTTGCCTGTGTGGCGGGGGGAACCCAGCCCATGAGGGGCACCAACCAGCAGCCCCAGCGCGGAAGGGACAGCCACCGAGAGTGGTGCCGGGCCTGGGAGCAGAGCAGGGATGTAAATGCCAGCCCCGAAGGGGATCTCTGTCCTGTGACAGGGCATCCCATGGGTGCAGCAGCCCGCCTGAAGGATCACGGCCACGCTGCTGGCTTCCGTGGGGGCCTGGCTGCTGCTGCCAGCCCACAGCCACCCTCGCCCCTGCTCCCCAAGCGCAGAAGCGGGGCAGCGAACAGCGTCACCATCATTGCAGAGGGCTGGTGATGAAGCCAAGGGTGTGAGATCAGCCACAGGCCCTCAGCTGCCCCGCTGCCAGCCCCAGTGAGCCCAGTGGAGAGGCTGCAGGGGTCGGCCCAGTGCTGCGGTGGATGGGGTGCTCTGCAGTGAAACTGTGGGGCACAAACACCCCCGCCACGTGCTGGGGTACCGGGGCTGGCAACGCCACATGGAGATGGCCTGGGAGATGCCAACACGGCTGGCCGCAAACCCTTTTCCCTTCAGCTCATCCCGATGCTCCCCAGCAGCACCCATCCCCAGCATGCTGCCCCAGGTGCTCTTGCTCTGCCTTGGGCCCAGCTGGGACCTGTCTCCTTCCCTAATCCCAAACCAGTCCCAAACCAAGCACATTATTATTTCACTTGCACACCCAAACAAGGACCTCAGCGAGCTGGCGCTCCTCTGAGGACAGTGCTGCAACATGTGCTCCCTAATGCCCCTAGGCTGTCACAGAGCAGCAGTGTAAGCAATTCCTTTTAGCAGTGGGCCAGACGTGCCCAGAGCCAGCAACCACACCTCCCAGGCTCTTGTAGCACACCAGCTCGAGCTCTCACAAACTCCCAGCCCTGCCCCTGCATCTCCCAGGGATGAGCCCAAACTGAGTAGCAGGAAAGGAAGAAAAACTTTGTCCTGCAGGGAATGGGAATGGCTCACAGTGGGAAGGGGAAGGGTGAGGCACAGAGAAGGCAGGTGTAGGGCAATGCCGTGCCCAGCAGCACCCAGCTCTGGCTGGGCTCTTGCAGACAGCCCCACGGGCTCTGCCCTGGCACCTCCTGTGTGGCTGCAGATGGAAACAGCCAGGCTGGCTTACCTTCCCCGGGGATCCGCAGCCCCATGGCTGCTTATTGGAGGAGAACCAGCTTATGGCAAGGAAACGCATGCCCGTTATCATTATTCTTATCACCGCGACGAGGCTGCGGGAAGGGGCTGACACCGGGCGGCATGCAGCCAGAAGGCAGGGGACCCTTGGATGATGCACTGGCCCCACGAGAGCTTCCCCATCGCAGCCCTGCGTCCTGCCCGGGGTGGCTGCAGCACCCCGGCGATGCCGGCACGGTACCCATGGGCTGAGGGGTGCCAGGCACTGAAGCAAAAGCCACCTCCAGCGAGGCAGGGAGAGGGAGGAAGGGGACTGCAGGCAGGGAAGCGGTTCCCCGGCATCGCCCGCTGAGCAGCAGCGCTGAGGAGACCCCCACCACCTCCCGTCCCCCCCCCGATGCAGGATGAACCCCTCGGCCCTCCGCATCCCCCGGGGCACGGCCCCGCAGCCCCGCCACCCGCACTCGCGCCCGGTGGCTGCCAGGACCCCGCAGACCCCCATCTGCCGGCCCTGGGGAGCCGGGGCTGCGCCCCCCAGGCTGGGGGCCGCGGTGGCGAGGCTGGGGGCTCTTCTTCCAGGCCCCCCGTGCCCCCCTCTGTATCCCCCGGTACCTCACGCCTCGCCCAGGAGCCGCCTCCCGCACCCCAAAAACGTCGCTCGTGTGCGCGGCCCCTCCAGCAGCCCCCCTTGGGGAGGGGGCCCGGCTGCCAGGCGGGTGCTGGAAGCCCCTCAGCCCCCCGCCCCGTCTCCTCACGGCCCCATTCCCCCCTCCTCGCCCCTCCGGCCTCCCCAGCCGGCCCCCAGCGCCCCGCGGCCACCGGAGCCCCCCGGGGGCGCAGCGCGGAGCCCGGCCCCGGAGCGGGGGATGCGGCAGCCCCCGGGCCGAGCCGGGCCGTACCTGTCAGCAGCTCGATCTTGTGCCGGAGCACCTTCATGCCGGGCCGGCGGCCCCGGCGTGGGGAGCGAGCGGAGCCGGTGCCGGTGCCGGTGGCGGAGCCGGAGCGCACGGGGCGGCGCAGGGGCGCGGCTGGGCACGGCCCCGGCCGGCCGGTTCCTCCCCTTAGCAGGGCCGGAGAGGAGGGGACGGGGATGGGGATGGGGCCGGGAACGGGGCTGGGAACGGGTGGACAATGGGTCCGGGCTGGGAACGGGGGGAGCGAAAGGGGAGATGGAGAGCTGCGGGGGTGGGGGGCAGCGCACAGCGGCCTGCGGGGAGCTGGGGCCGGGGTGGCTGCGGGTGCCGAGCGGCTCTGGGGTGGGGAGGATGTGCAGGGGGTCCCTGGGGAGACCCCCCGGGTATGGGGCCATGCCCTAGGGGGCTCGGAGTCCCCATAAAGGTGGAGCAGTCCGGAGGTCCCCAGGATGGTGGTGGTCAAGGGGGCTGGGGAGGATCCCTGGACAAGGAGGGGTCTGAAGGGCAGAGATACCCAGAATAGAGCCACGATGGCCAAAAGGTCTGGGGAGGCCCTGGGACTGTGGACATGAAGGCCTGGGAACAAGACCAAGGGGTGACAAAAGAGCTGGGGATCCCCAGGAGCTCGGGACAATGATGGGCACGGCTGGGGAACAGTCCCTGAGCCCTGACAGCCACAGCCAAGGGGCCCAGCAGTTCCTGGGGTGAGGGGGAGCTGTGAAATGGCACCCCCACAGCAGGGCACGAGTCCAGGCTTCTGGAGGAGCCAGGGACTCCCAAGGTGCCAGGGGTTCGACCAGAGCCTTTCTAATGCCACCCTCCTTCCGTGATCCAAGTTTGCTCCTAAACATAAACTCTGGGCTGCAGGAGGTACCCACAGGCTACTCCCAGCACCCAGATGGAATCAGGCACCCCAGCATCAGCCTCATCTCTCCCTGGCCAGCCGTGGGGGCCAGTGGCCACGCACAGGCCCTCCTCCTGCATGGCTGGGTCAGGAGCACGGCTCGTCCCACAGACGTCTGCCCAGGGGCTGCAGAGAGCCGTGCTGCTGGGACACACAGCCATTCCCATCCCTGGTACGTCTGTTCTAACAGCTTGTCCTGGGCTTTTTGGACAGCAACCAGCTCTCAGCTGATTTCAGCCTCTCCTTTTGAGTCACCAGCAGCTCTGCATCCCAGGCTGTGTTCACCTTCTCACTCTGATGGGAGGAAACGCAGGGGATGTCAGGCAGCGTGGTGACCGTGCAAGCTAGGAGCCAGCTAATCCTTGTCTGAGCATCAGCTCTTCCACGCCTTCAGGGCTGCCTTTTATTCTCCCTCCCAGCAGCCACGAGTTTTCCTCCGAACTGGGCAGGGATGAGCTGGGGTTGGTTTCAGGTCCTTTTGACACCACAACTTTAAACGTTCTCCTCCAACCGCCAGGGATTTCTACAGGAATAAATGGTTTTCACACCAGGAATTTATCATCTCTTTGAGCAGCCCGACTTTATCAAATAACAGGTTTTAGATGGCTGCCCTGCCAAAGGAGCAGGGCCACGTGGCTGGAATAATTGCACAATTAATCAGGTCTGGAAAGAGCACAAGCTCTCTGTGCATCGAAGTGGAGGCAGCGGTGTATAACCCCATGCAGGGGTTCAGAAACCGCCTGCACCCTGAATTGCGTGCTTAACGGGAAGCGAGGAAGCTTTACAGCATGGATTTTTCCACATTACTTCCCATGGCGTTTGTAATGCCAGTCAATGTGGCATTTTCCACATGGCTTTCCACCTGCTTTTAGCTCAGCCATGTGACACCAGGCAGGCAAAACAAGGTCTGGCTGCAGAGGTGGCACCAGGGAGGTCACAGCTGTCCCAGCTGGGCTGTGCCGTGGTCCTGTGGTGCCACACCAGCCACAGGCTGGCCAGCAGGACCTTGCCCCAGCCCTCAGCCCCCTGAAGCAGGTGGGTCCACAGAGACAAAACGAACCCTGAGCACTCCCTGCAGTGATCCTGTGCCCTGCCCCAGCTCGCTGGTGCACTTCCCAAGGACGCACCCTGGCTGGCATCATTTTGCAGCCCCCTCCTTCTGCTGTGTATGGATCAACTCCTCCACCGGCAGAGCTGAGGAATTTTCCACGTCTCTGCCAACGCCAGCAGGAGCACGGGGAGCAAGGACTTTCCTCGTGGATGCAGGAGCAGCAGCCCCTTTCTGTCCCCAGCCCGAGCTGCTCATAGCATTTATGCTCACAGCATTTACCCTAGGATGGGGCTAACCCCACCGCACCCCCGGGGCTTGCAGTTCTCCCTTCCAGCCCAGGGTTATGTGCAGCAGTGAGGATGGGTTTTACACCTGTATCCTGCATTGCTGCAAGCTGGAAACACCCACCTGAGGGCTTTCTGGTGCTCTGTGGTGGATGGGGAAAGGGGAGCTGAGATGCGCGTGCTACCAGGCTGCCGGCACCAAAGCAAAATGCCAGGGAAAGCTCAGGTGTTCCCCAGTGCTGCTGCTCCCAGCAGTGCCACCTCCCTCCCTGAGGGTCGCTGCCTTGGATGAGCCCAGCTGGAGGCTGCCTGTCCTGCCCAAATCCCCAGCAGCTGCTGCCTCATCGGTCACACCTGCAAGCGGAGAGGGGCCTGAACCCCTGACCCGAGAAGGGAGAAGAGCAGGGAGGTGGCAGAGCATGAAGCACTGGGACCATCTGTGGAAGGAGCCTGGACAGATTTCAGGAAAAAAGAGGCTTTTTGTTAAAAGAAAGGCTCCAACGTGACCCTGTTGCTCCTAGGCCAGGACCAGGGAAGGGTGAAGCACTGGGCCCTGCCCTGCAGCCGGGCTGATTTGGGGCAGGAGAGAGGCAGCCCGAGGCAGGCACGATGTCTGCACACAGCATTTAGGGGAGGATCGGCGCGTTCGATGCGTGTCGGGAGGTTTAACGGAGACCGGGTACGGCCCCGAGGCACACGCAGTCCGGTGACGATGTGCAGGGGCCTCAGAGCTAAATTTAGCCCGGGTTGTGCGTGAGTGTGATGCTTTTTATTGCCACCCTTAAATCCACAGCACGAGCAGCTCTGTGGGTGCGGGGCCACGTGCTGTGGCTGGCAGCCCTTCGGCAGCCGTGGCCACACCGAGGGGCCCCCAGGCTGGCTGAGGATTGAAGCAGCAGTGCTGGAACACCAGCAGGTGATGGGCTCCATCCTGCCCAGCTGGGGCAGGGCCATCTGTGGGGCAGTGAGATGCCCACAACTCACTGGCTCCGAAATAACGAGAAGCAGAAGGACAGTGGAGCGCGTGGGTCTCGGGCACATCACAAGAAACCCTCTCAAACCCTGCCTCGGACCCCCAAATTGTGGGAGCCCTTGGAGAGCCCTGCAGCGCAGCCCGTGAGCCCAGGATGGGGATTTGTAGTGCCCTGTCTTCTCCCCAGCCTCAGCACGAAGCATGTGCCAGCGCTGGCAGCCCTCCAGCCCCCCGGCCGCCTCCTGGCCTCACAGCCTGTGGCCAGCAGTAATTTTCCATCCTGCCTGCGAGCTCTGCCCCAGCCCAAGGGCCCCGGTGAGATGTCCTCCTGCCTCCCTCTGACAGGGATGGGCCCCGTTCAGGTTTCTCTTTCCATTCAGAGCAGGGTCCCCTCCGCCCCTTCCTGCCCTCGCAGCCCTTCTTCAGCAAAACGGGAGGATTTGGATCAAAAGCCAGAAAAACAAGAAACCTGGCAACCCGCCGAGGAGAATCCCCATGGGTCAGCTGCACCCAGGAGTGATGTCCCTGGGGTGAAGCCAGGAGGGCAGCAGCCCCCAGGACCTTGCTGTCAGCTTGTTTCTGAGCCTTGCACCCACACAGGCACAGCTCTAGACCTGATGCCTGGTTCCACCAGCAGCTTTGGGTGGCCAAGCACGCAGTGTATGGCAAAGCAAGGCTGATCTGTGCAGGGAGGGACCTGGCCCTGAAGTTCAGCGTGTCCACAGTGAGTGTGCTTTCATAAATGCTAGGCCCTGCAGTGTGTGGGTTTGGTGAGCTGGGGTGTGTTACACACACTCCTGGGGAGCAGACGGTGAGAGGCAGAGTCCCCAGTCACCGGCCAGCCCCGCAGCAGCTGTGGGATCCTGCATTGCTCCAGCACTCATTGCCTTGCAGCTGGGCAAGGATGCAGGGTCCCTGGGGAAAAAGAGTCGCGTGTCCAAGGCCTCAAACCACCTCAAGGAACTCCTTGTTTAAAACACAGGGAAAGCTCAGGACTCACCCATCTCGCCTGGGCTTTGCATGCAGCATGGGGGGTGCAACACCCCGTCACAGCTGGGGCTGCACCAGGGGGAAGCAGGGAAAGCCTCCCAAAGCAACCTGGGCACCAAGTGGCTCAGCACGGCAAGCACATTGCTTTGGGCCAGAGGTTCCTCAAAATGCAGAGAGAAAACAGCTACCTCATCGGGAAGAGCCATTTCCCAGGCCCTAGACCCTCGGGCTCGGAGCCAGGCTCTGCCTCCCCCTCCGTCCCTCCTCCCTGCACATGAGGGGCAGCAGCGGTGCCAGCCCCGTGTGCTGCCTGTGTGACAGCCCCTGCTCGGAGCCAAGGCAGGCTCCAGATAAATACCTGTCAGCAGAGCAGAGCAGAGCTGTTCCGAGGGTGATTGCCCAACAAGCTGACAGGCGAGAGGCAGAGCGAAGGCAGCGGGGGCTCTCTCGGACACAGGAGCCAAGCAGTGCCTCTCTGCTGGTTGCTCTGGGGCAGGGAACACACCTGGGGTTTGGCAGGCGTTGGCTCCCTGCTGGGGTCTCGAGGCAAGGAGAGGGATGCGGTGGGGCAGAGCAGCACGAGAGCAGCTGCCGGCCCGGTCAGTCCTTGCTCTGGCAGCACAAGGTGCCTGGAGGGGTTCGAGCAGCCCTCACAGCCCCTGCTCCTTCAGAGGAGCAGCCAACAACTCAGCTCCCCGTGCCTGCAGCCTGCCTCTCTGCCCTCGACCTTCCCCTTGACCTGCGGCTGGTCGATACCTCTCGCTCTGGGGGATCCATTGGTCCTAACGATTTCATCCCGTTCCTCACTAATGCACTGTCTTGTCGTGCGGCATCTGGGCCACGGACCCAGCAGATGCTGAAGAGGGAGGCAGAGGGCCGGCCAAAGGCACCACCATGGGCTGTCCTGGGGCAGCAGGTTAATTTTGGCACCATCACCTTGCAACACGACCATGCACATCTCCCTCCCTGCCCCTGCTAATTTTAATCCTGATCTTTAGAGAAGAAAGCAACCAAACTGAGATGAAATCACCCACTGGGGTTTGGGGACGGTCACCCTGCTTGTGCATCCTCCCAGTTTGGGGCTTTCAATATGTGGGACATGCCCTGGGACGGGTTGTGGTCAGCAGTGAGGGCCCAGTGCCCCTTCTAACCTACTTCTCACCCGTCCCCTGCACCCTCCTGGGGGAGGGAGGCTCCAGCCCAGCCTGGCACTGACCTTCGCTGTGAATCTGGTCACACGCACCCAGTCAATAACCAAACGCAAGACAACAAAATGAGCTGTCGCAGCCAATTAACACACCGGGCTTAATCGGCTTGTGGGTTTTCAAGGCGGAGGCAGGGGGAGGCCAGAGGGCCAGGGCTGAGGCAGGGTGAGGGGTCCGGTGGGTGGCAGCCACCCCTGTCCCGTCCCAGCCTCAGGTGGGTCAGAGGGGCAGCACCACGGGACAGCCTTGCCCAGGAAAATGCAAGTTGAGGCTGGCTCTGCTCCACCCCACTCCACCACCACTGCTCCCCAACCTCCAGCAGCACAAGCGGGCAGGGATTCTCCTCTGGAAGCCCCCACGATTACACAGGCACCCTGTTCATGGCAGCTGGGGCCTGTTCGCAGCTCCCCTGAGCCCTCCATTCCCTGACTCCAGCTGCAGAGCTGCCCCCAGAGGGAAAAAGGGGGTGTTCAGTCCCCTGCAAGCATGAAAAACACTCGGGGAAGAAGATGCCTGTGTCCTGGCAGCAGGACCTGCCAGCTCCCACCCACCCCTGGCTGCCAGTTAAAAACCCAAACTGCCGGTCTTGTAAGCGGGGCAAAAGCAAGAAACTCATCTCAAACCCCAGCCGTGACAGAAGCCTGCTTCCAAAACACGCCCACCCCGCAGAGAAAGGTCCCACAGCGAGAGGAGCAGCCACCCACAAACCCCGGCTCACGGCAGCGCTCCTCAGGGCTGTGGTCCCACCTGATCCGTGTTTCGGGCACATCTCACCTCCTGCCTTCTGCTTCGTCCTCCGCAGCTTATCTGAGCAGCCTGCTCCAGGAGCTCTGTGGAGGCACAGGCTGCCCTTTTGTCCGGAGCACCATTAGTGTCCTCCCCCCCAGAGGAGCAAAGCCTGTGCAGCCTGGCTGTGGGCTGGAAGACAAACCTCTGAGGGCTGTTTTGATGGTGCCTTTATTTCTGTATCTGCTTTGCTATCTGTTCCCACACGCGTCGCTGCCAAGCCCCCCAGCCACGGGACTGTGCTGTTGTGTGGTTGTTTCCTCAGTCTCATTTTGCTCTAATGCCTAAGGAAAAAACAAAACAAAAAAGCCACGCTGCATCTTTAGCATTCGGCAATTTTTTTTGTCCTGAAGTCAGGGACAATTTTGCCTTGTTTGTCCAGGGTAAACCTCCTGTTGGTGAGCGTTTGAAAGCTATTTTTGTATTCCTCCCCATGCTTCTGCTTTACCTGGGGAGCACCCCAGAGCCCTGGAGGGACCTAAATCTGCTATCACAACACCAATCATTAAAAACACACTTGGGAGAGAACACCGGTATTAAAGGGGTTGGACCTGGGGCACACGGGGCCTGTTTTTCCAAGGGGGCTGAGCCAACGCTGAGCAGAGGATCTTTACCTCCCCCCAAGGAACGCCAGCTGCTTCTCTGCAAATGCAGGATGTGCTGCTGGAGCCCAGGAAGGTGCCCTGAGACAGCCACGTTTGTCATCTCCTCCACCAGCATGAACCTGGGCTTGCAATTAACGCAGCAAGACCCAGCCTGGCCAGACAGCGAGGCCAGGCAGTGTGCACTGCACCCTGCAAAAGGCATCTGTGGCTGGGACATGCTCCTTGCACCCCGAACCCTGCTCATCCTGAGTCTTATCTAGAAAAAAAAGTGATTTTCAAGTGGTTTCTGCCTTGGCATGGGGCAAGAAATCCTGCAGGAAGCTCGTTTCCTCCAGCCGCGGGGTGCTCCGTGAGGAGCTGGGGCTGTTCGGTTTCACAGAGGCTAACGAGAGGCGAAAGACCACAGCGTGTCCTGCCAGGCCAGATAGAAAGATTGCGAAGGCCGGTGGCACTGCTCGGCAGCCTGCCATTAGAAATAACTCTTCAAAAATAGCAGCGTGCTAATCTCAGGAACCTGCTGGTATTGTCAATGACATTAATGAAGTGTTTCGAAAACCAGAACAAATGCCTTGGCTTTCTGGGGCTGTGCTGCCCCTTGTAATTTTCCACAACAGCCTTCCAAGAGTCCTCACTGTCTTCTTCCCTCTCATCCCCATCCTTCTCTCAAGCTCCCTCTGGGCTCTCTTCCAGTCCCTGAGGTCCCTCTGGAGCTGCTGCCTGCTCCTCACACGTCTCCAGGCCCCTCCACGGGTCCCCCACAAAGCACACAACGATGCACGGCCTGGAAGGATCCTCGTGGTTCGAGGGTCTGAGCACTCAGCCGTCACACCCCGACACGCTGGTGGAGGGCAGCAGGACCCCTTGGAACAAGGAGGCACCACGCTGCCCTGCCCTGCCCGCACAGAGCCCTGCGCCCCTCAGGTACCATCCAGCACACCTCAAACTGACTCAGGTGGCACAGCCAAGTGCCCGTCCGTCTCCTCCTCTGTTTGCAGCTCTTTCTTGGCAGCTTTCTCACCACCTCCTTCCTTCTGTGGCAATCCTGTGCCAACCTCACTGTCCATGCTCGTTGCATGCTCAGAGGACGAGGTGGTGCAACCCCAACTCTGTTTGAGCCTCACCTGACGTGGTTTTGCCTTGCAGGGGCAACAGCAAGTCACTCGGACACCTGGTTTGGTCTGAAAGGCCAAGAACGTCAATAGGGTTCTCACTGCCTTCGCTGAAAGGAGCAGTTTTGGTAGGACTCCCATAAAAATAATGCCTTAAGCTCGGCGCCCCCTCTCCTGGTAGCTGACGAGCAGTGCACACAGGCCCTGCCAGGCCACGGCCTTCTCATGGTCCTTTGTCCAAAATCCCCCAGCAGCTCCTGGGAAAACCCCAAATGCACACTTCAGCCCTGCTGGTGTCTCTGAAGCAGGATAACACCAACCACACATAAAGCTTCAACCCGACCACGTACCCAACACAGGCCGACTTAACAATATTGCTTGAGCGAAGAACACAAGCGTGAACCTTCCAGTTTCATTGCCCTGATTCGTTGTGGAAGCATTTAGTGCTGAAGAAATTAAATCATTTGTGCACATGGGGTCAGAGGGCATGATAAACCCAAACTGGCACGGCTTCTTTCAAAAGCAGAATCAGACTTGAATTACATTGCGTGGTCAGCATGAAACAAAGAAAAAAGAAAAAAAAAACATGCTATATCCACTGGAGATCAGCTCCCAAAGCCAGTCCTGCAAAGCCAAACCATCAGCCATAAGCTGCCGCTCATTCCTCACTCGTGTGGCACGATGCAGTCACAGCAGCCTGTCATCCTTCCTCCAGTTCGTGCGACGTCCCCCTGACAGCTCAGCTCAGCATTTCGTGATCGGGCTGCCATCGACTCTGGTAGAAGTCGTTCTGAGTTGGAGCAATCCGGTGCCAGAGCAGGAACACAGGCTCAGCTTGGCCACCTGCCTGCAGGGCCAACTGGCTCCTTAGGTAGGAGAGAAGGCTGGAGAGCAGGGAAAGGACTCACCTTGCATTTAATCAGGTACGTGGCAGCCCTGAAGAAGCTTAGCAGTAGGGCTTTAGTTGACTGAGCAAGGAAAAGAGGGTGGTTTCTGAAATAGGGAATCTTTTAGCTCTGTCAAGCACTTATCACGCAACCATCTGAGCTCTGGCACACACTGCAGAGCTGTGAAAATCTGGCTGGCAGATGAGAAAACACACTCCAGTAAGGGAACGTTATCTTCATTTGTCAGACAAGGAAACTGAGGCACAGAGCAGTTGTGAGTCACCCACTGCCAGGCAGGGAGGCAGTGCTAGATAGATAGCTGGACTTTTAAATGAAGCCACGACTTCCTGAGCCATATGATGTGCTACCAGACAATGTGTTTTCATAAAAAGCACGTCTGGGGACAGAAGCAGCTCTGTGTGAAGAAAGCATTCACCATTGTCCCTTTGCTGGATTACATCACCCTCTGTTTAGCAAGCGGTTCAATTAAAATTTTGATTGAAAGCTCTTATAAAAGCTGGTCACCAAAAACGGCCAGAAAAATCACTGATCAAAGTCAAAAAGGCTCACGCTCTTAACTCAGCTCGGTGCCACTGTCTCCCTGATAAAAACAGTATGTGATGTTAAAGTGTGCCCGTTATCGAAACATTTCTTACTGCCACTTCTGGATGCTCTTGGGCTGAACGACTACACCTATAGCTTCTGTGCTGGCCGACACAATCGGCAGCTTTTTTCCACCAACTAAAAATAAATTGAAGCCAAGGGACAAATTGAGATATCATGGCAAAGGGAGCCGAAGAAGAAAAGTGAACATTTTATGAAACAATTTGGATAGGTGAGAAAGTTTGCACACGCACAGTTGCAAAGCTCTTTTTTCTTTTAGCTGCATCAAACATCCATGGCTGTGTCACCTACTTGAAAGAGTACACGGAGGAGAGAAATAAAAGCAGCTAAATGTTCATGTGAAACTTCAGTAAAGAAAGCTTTTCAGCTTCAGTAACCATTCCAACAGGAGTTGGGGAAGCTCGAGTGCCCCGGTACTGCGCAGTGTCAGCGCACACAGAGCTCCCTCTGTTCACCAGGCTCACAGCCCAGCACTGGCACAGATTGCCCGGGGAGGCTGCCGGCTGGGCAGCAGAGGCAGCTTCTGAGGGCCTGGCTGGCCAAACCTCCCCCTGGGATGGGTCAGGCAGGACTAACCCTCACCTCGGGAAAGGACTGATCCATGGCAGGTCACAGGTCTTTGAAAACAGTCACTAAAACCCAATGAAACATTCTTATGGGAACACCCCACAGCCAGCATCCCAAATTTCACCTATTTTAGATAGCAATGAAAACCATTGTGGCAATACTGTAAAATTTGTCTGTGAACAATTTTGTGATAAACTTCAGTAGCCTTGCAGTTCCTGAGGGACATGGGAAGCAATGACACTTAGAAGTTCTTTTCATACCTCGTTTGTATGGCTCTGTAATGGGGATTTATTGTTCCATTCTGATAATACAGAAGTTTAAATTCCTCCAACATAGCTTGCTGCTGTGCAATCACAAAGGACAGTTTGTGTTCATAAAATTACAGAGCAGTCTTTTGTTAGTTTTGCTGAAGCCTTTTCAGAAGCAGTGGGTGTCTAGAGTTACAACAAAGTATTTCCAGACAGAATGAAGTATTCCAGCAAGAATTAAAATAAACAAAAAATCAACAGAACATTAAATCTACTAATGAAATATGGCATTTAAAATCATATATATATTTAAAGATACTTTAAAAATAAATATTTTTAAAAATATTAATATTAATATTTTTAAATATTTTTAAAATATTTTTAAAAATAAATATTTTTAAAGTATCTTATGGTGTTTATTACCAAACACTTGGGGTTACTAAAAGTGACATTGCCTACTTACAAAAAGCCAGTGGCATTAAGGACCACTTCAGGTAAAAGGGATTTTTTCTCCCCACTCTGAAACTGGCTGCACAAAACATTGGCAAGTGTAAACCATTTGCTTGGATTTTGTTCCCAGCAAGAACGAAGAAAAATGCTCTTACAAATGCAGGAGAATGAGTCTGGATAGTTACCAAAACCAGCCCAGAAACCGAGGAACAACTCATTCGGGGTATAAACCGACTAAATCTCAAAGGCACCATCTTCTTAAAATAATCTTTCTGAATCTCAAATACTTTTCATCACAGATGGAGTTGAACTTGCTTCCCTTGCAGCTGAAGCACTGACTGGGGCTTTGACACATCGCTTGAAGCCTGTGCTACAACACTTGGAGCAGCAGGGTGTGAACACAGGGACAGCCAACCCCTACCTGCTGCCCGCTGCTCTGCTGCGGAGTTGAGGTAACACGGAATCACCTCCATCCACCTCCTGTTTCATAAAAACGTAGATTTGCAAAATCAATAGCTTGTATCAGGCTGGCAGTGTCCTTGTCAAGACTTGAACAAACTCCTAACGCCCTTGTTAGTGAGTAACAACTTCTGTTCCTGCCTGACTGCCCGAATACAGCTCCCAGCCACCTCACCTAAAAAAGAGGAATGATACGAGCAGAGCTGCAATGTCCCTCATTGCCATTTTGCAGAGACCTGCACTTCCCTATCCGTGACTCGTTTTAGTGCTGCAGGACAGTTAACAGTGGACACTTTACATGAAGAAAAATGTATAAAAATATTTATTCAGCATAATAATCCAGAAGTAGAAAATACACAAGTGATACAATAAAATGTCTAAGCTACTTCGTGCCATTAATTGCAGGAACATTCTTGCCCATATTTGATGTACTCTGTCAGGCACAGCTTCCAGTCAGCCTCCTGCAGCAGGACAGCCAGCCCTGCGCTGCTCAGGCAGGTGCCCAGGTGCTTGTGAAGCTCCACGTCTCCTCTTGCAGCCTCCACAGGCAGAGCTCTCACTCCTCTGGCCCACAGAACGACCACACACTGTGTTTGAGATCTCCAGTTTGAAATATCTGATACCCAGGCACATATGCAAGTACAGAAACAACTCCTGCAAGACCTGGCACATCAAATCCTGAAGGTTTTGTGTCAGGACTGCTGCCACCTCCCAGTGATTCCCGGAGCAGGGAGCACTCTGTACCAGTATGATCTGGTTCCTCCAAAGGCCACCTTCCAGAAATGCTTAGAAGTACCCATAAAAATGTGACTTCATGTGAGGTTTGAGGACACGCATGCAGGATGGTAACCACTGGGCTGTTTAGCAAATTCCAGCTGCATTTGCTCCTACTTGCAGCAATGACATTTACTAGGCTCATTTTACAGACAGACCAGAAATAAGGAAACTCAACTCACTCACTCTGAAAGGGAGAGAGAGAACAAGGCAGCATGAGAACTGCATGGCCGCTGCCCATGCTGGGTGGATAACAGTGCTCTGAGCACTCTGTTCTCTGAGGCACTGTGTACAAAACCCAGCGATAAGAATCCCTGCCCCATGGAGAGCACCTGTTAGAACTCAATGTACAAGACATGGGAAAAACTCTGTGTGGTTCTTACCACGTGTTTTTTACATCACTGGGGCTCTCCAAAGAATGGGAAAGCTGGAAACGTGTTCCTAGGAAGATGGAATGGGAAGGATAAAATACACAGAATTACACGTTTTTCCAAACAAATCTGACACTGTAAATATCAATTTGGAGGATAAAGAATAATAAATATCAATTACCCTTTTAGAAAATCATCTCATATCCTTTCAGCCTCTTAACACTAGAGCTGCAAATCCTCAGGAGTGGTATGAGTAAGCTGTAAAGCCATCAGGTGATGTGATGCGATCTATTTTTTATATTCTTGCTGTCTGCCTTTCAAATTCACACTAGACTAATACGAAGACATTAGAGAGAAGAATTCCCATTAATGGACAAGGAGTCCGTCCTTTCCCAAAGCTGACTCATGTTTCTTTGCTGTGACAGACAGACTGTAAACCTCTCAGTGTCTCTCACTGCAGCTGCGTGTTCTTCAGGGTTTCAACCATCCATATCCGTAAACTTCCTTTTTCCATAATTCTGGACCAGACTGGAAACTGTGATTTGTGAAGCTTGTCCCTTTTCCCAGCACTGGAAGTCATTCAGCCCTTTCTGGCCAGCTCGAAACAAGGCTCGCTCTAGTTCATCCAGCCGAGCCACCAGCATCGATGTGTCTTCGTTGTAAGCATTCTGAGAGGAGTCCATGATACGACGAAAACGGCTAATAAACGTCTAAAAAGATAAGCAGAATTACTGACAGGTAAAGCAGAGGCTCCTTCAGATCAAATGCTAGCAGCGTGAGCTTTCAAGACAGGCATGCTGAAGCTGGAAGCTGTTCCCATCTGCCTGCAGCTGGCGAGGGGTCTGCCAGCTGCAGCCTGTTTGCACGCAGCACCTGTTAACCTGGGGTGTGAAGATAAACCATTTGCTCTCCCAGCTTGTGCAGGAAATATCTGATACCCTGGGTGGGAATTGAAATGGACTCAGTTTTGGCTGCTCTCTAGTGACAGGCTTGTGCAGTCCACAGGGTATAACACAATTACAATCTCTTCTGACTAGTGCAGGTGGAATGGATCTCACGCCATGGCAGCTGTTGTAGGAACTTACCAGCTGCAGCTTGTGAATGGACCAGAAGTTATGCTAAAGTCACTGAAACGCATTCAGCATGCTGGAAAAACACTAAAAGCACAAACACACACAGAAAACCTCAAATCTCTAATAAATGATATGTTAAAAAGCAGAAAGACATATTTAAAGATTTTACACCCAAATAGATTTAAAGATTTTATACATAAAATATAAGAAGAGAGGAAAAAAAGAGTCAAAACTCTTTGAAAACTGTACTTCTGTATTTCAGAAGCGGGTTTTAGAAACACATTTATTCTGTAACTCTCACTTTGGCTTTGTAAGCACCAGTTCTTGAATATTTGGGGGCGGGTTTTTTGGTGTGTGTTTTTTGTTTATTTGTTTTTTTCTATTTTATTGTCAAACAGCACAACTCCCCTCTTGTTTACTTTTAACAGAATGAAATCATACCAAGCTAAACTGGGTCTTTTGCTAAGATGAACATTAGCAGAAAGAGAAAAGATGAGGAAAGGTGTGGTCACCTCCTCAGTGCAGAAATCAAGCCTTCGATGGACCACTCCCAGTAAGCAGCAGTGTTTGAAAGCATCTCTGCACCAGCTTTTATAGAAAGAAAGGAAGGAAGAGGAAGAGAGAGGAAGAAAAGCCAACAGCAATCATCCCAGACTACTTAAGAGATCTGGCTGAAGGAAGCTCAGAGCTGTTAGTGGTTACCTTTAAAAGCTCAGGGTGAGAGTAAATGCTCAGAGAAGAGTTTGCAAAAGTCCGGAAACACACAAAGATGTTATCTATCTTTTAAAGGAGAAAGGGGAGATAAGGAGGAAGGAAGGATGAGCCAAGGAATTATAAATTCATCAGCATCAATTCCTGGAAACATACTGGAACAAATAAATAAGATGCATAAAACTCTGCAAGAAAATAAAGAGAAGTGTAACGGCCAGCATGGATTTGCCAAGAGAGTTGGGCAGACTGGGTTAATTTCCTGTTGTGGCAGGATGCCAGTCAGGGGGCATTCTTGTAAGAGTTAGCTAAACTGCCCCGAGGTGGCTGGTAAAGACAATTGTTCAGAGTTCCTGTCAGGAAGAAAGAACATACTGAGTGGAGTTCTACCGGGATCTAACTGGAACTGAGCAGTATTTAACAATTTCACTAATGAGCTCACTAATGTATATCGATTAGATTAGCAAGCAACATGTAGGAATAGGAGGGATGACTGCAAGCACATTGTGGGGCAGAACAGTAATTCACAAGTGATCCTGACAGAATAGAAACATGGTCTGAAAACAGGACGTAATACAGCTGGGACTAACGCAAGGTTCTACATTAAAGCAGAAAGGAGAACTGTATGAATGCAGCATGAGGAATGATTGTCTGGATACGCAGCCTGTACCATCTCACTGTGGACTGCAAACCAAACTCGTGTCAATGTCACACTATTAAGAAAAATGGGTATGCTGTGACACAATGAGTGTTTGATCATCATGGTCTAGAAAACCCACAGAGCAATCTTTTTGTTTTCAAGAGCACAAGGCAGGTCCTGAGCAGCAGAGCGTGTGCTGTTCCGGACACTGCCTGTCAAAGCAGAAGCAGATCAACTGGAAAAACACCAGCAGTGCACAGATCCGAGGTCAGGAAGCAAGACCCACAATGAGGTATCAAATGAATTGGGGACTGTTTATCCCAGTTTGAAGTAAACTAGTGTTCAAATACATAATAGCCTGATGCAGGAAGGGAAAGAATCATCTGTCCTCAGCATTTACTTTGTGTGAGACAAACAGAACAGAGCTTGTATTGCTGTGGAATAGATTTAGTGTGGTTTAGTTTAGGAAACCTCAGAAGACTAGGACAGTGAGGCACTGGAACAATTGCCCAGAACAGTGTGAAGTCTTATCATTAGAGAGCTTCAAAAACAGTTTAGAACAAATAAAAACAACAGAAAGCAAATTATTTAATCTGTACCCTTGCCACAAGGCAGAATTAAAATTGCATGTCCTCTAGACCTAATTTACAGGATTTTTTGAAAAAACATATTTACAGTGTGCAAACTCCAAGCTAAAATTCCACGCCTGGATGAACACCTGGGGCTTGCACTGCCTTCACTATAACCACAGAACCATTCCAATTGGAGAAGACCTCCAATATCACCTAGTCTAACCTTTAACCTGGTACTGGAGTCCACCACTGAACCATGCTACTAAGTTCTACATCTGCACGTTTCTTGAAGACCTCCAAGGATGGTGACTCAACCGCTTCCCTAGGCAGCCTGTCCCAACACCACACTGCCCTTTGGGTAAAGAAATTTCTCTTAAGTTCCAACCTAAATCTCCCCTGGCACAGCTCGAGGCCATCACTGGCTGCGTAGTTGCCTACAAGGGTCCTACACCAAGATCTAGGAATCCCTAACCAATTTATAAGTCACTTGGATTAAAACACGGTATTTTTCTGGAAAATCACTGAGTTCCTGGGCACAAGGAGATGGAAGAACATAAAGCCAAATTTCAAGGTTCGGTTCTAATACTCGCCTGCAGGATAGTCTGAGCTATCTCGGGGTTCTCCGGGTTGTCAAAGTTGAGGAGCTGGGAGCCGAAGCTGTAGTAGTAGGGCCCCATTTTGTGCAAATCCACCACGTTGGCGTCCGCGCTGAACACCGTCCTCCAGGCTTCCTTGTAGATCTTTGGCAGCTCCACCGAAATTATCCTCCTCTTGCTGTCGTGCAGCCCTTTAGCCAGCCACATCGGTATTTCCAGCTTCGAGCCCTGCGCAAGTGGGAAAAAGGCAGAAAAATAAATAAATAAATTTTTAAAAAAGCAGTTAAAACCTGCAGGACACCCGCGCCTCCACTTCCCAGCGTGCCCCGCGCCGCCGCGCCAACCGCCCGCCATGGGCTACCCCGCGCGGGGGCTGCCGGGAGTTGTAGTCCCCGCCGCCGAATTACCTCTGGGATCGAGTCTCCCGAGCCGCCGGCGGCGCCTTGGCCCAGCGCGAAGGCCAGGCGGGGCAGGCTGCTCTCGGCGCGGCCCGGCAGCTTCTCCTGCGACATGAGGATGTCGTCCAGCGACAAGAAGTTCTCCTCGAGGCCCAGCCCGGGACCCACGGGGAAATACGCCTCGGACATGGCCGCCAGGGCGGGCGGCGGGGCTGTGGAGGCAGCGGCAGCCCCCCGGACAGCCGCGCATGCGCATTGCGGCGGCCGCCGAGCCCGCCCCCGGCGCCTCAGGATCGTAATGGCGTCCGCAGTGACTGAGGCACAGAGCTAAATGTGTAGCAGTTTATTAAATCTTGTACTATTTGATCTCTTACTGAGAAAAATAAAGCACAATCCACAGAGACTGGGATGTACTTCCATCACTCACACACTCTTTATGTACCATAGCAGTGTGTGCTATAAAAATGGAGCAAGCTAATGGAGAAACAGCAGCTTTTTGTGAGCTGTGGTGTGAGGGATTTGTGGCGATCTAAATGCTGCTGGTTTATTATACGAGCACAAGAAACAGAGACCAAAAAGCAGAAGAAATGTGTGCCCATGTGTTTGTAAACGTGATGCACCCACACTGCTGATTTTAGAACGTCCCTTTCCCCATTATCAGGCGCGTTAAATCCTGACAGCAGTGCATGGTCCTGAAAAGAAAGCTCACTGATAAAGGTCATTTCTTGTACCGTGCTGAGTTTTTATCTACAGTAGAGAAAACAAACTAAATTAGAGTTAGCAACCTCAATTGTTTTACTATGTTGTTGTTGGGCATCAATGAGAAATGAAGTCTTTCTCTTTGAAAAACAAACTGTTCTATCTCTGCACATATTCCAAGTGAGTTACAGAGCAATTTCCAAAAGCTCTTTCTAAAGGGCAGTTCTGATAAAATTATAATTTGCCAAATTGGATTAGTAAAAATATTCCCTGTTCAATCGGGTTTAGGGAACAAATCGCTACATTAAATATAAAAGCTTGCACTGTGAGCTAGAAGAGAGAATAATGTAAATAGAACCTGCTGTTCGTATAGGTTGCAGAAGTCAGGCACCTGCAAAAAGAAGAAAATCACTGTTTCTTTGTATCACAAAATGCCTCAGTCTGTAGTGTGTGATAGCGAAGGCACAGAGACCGGGAGAGCCTACGTTACTGAGCAAATTTGAAAGATAACACAAAGGAAAAGATGTTTGTGCTCATTGTAAAATCAGTTGAAGAATTGTTCTTTTGTGAGAATTTAAAGAATTACAGGTGTTTGCCAACAGAAATTATATCACCCCTTTTTATAACATTTGTCTTCTCATCCTGAGAAAGTTAACTAAGCAGGTTGTTATCCTTGAACACTTGTGAATGAATCATATTATAATAAAATATCGTATCAGCCCAACATCCCAGACCATATTATATTTTCATACATACGATTTCAGAACCTCCCTGGAAGAAAAGGAATGGCCTGTGTCATAACCGAGCCTCCTTGTACTTGTGGATTTATAAACTGGAGACTTCAGCCTCCTGCTGCATTTGTATGATGTCAAAACTTTTCATCTCATGAAGCTACGCTAACAGATCTGACACTGAACCTTTACAGACACAAAGAATAACAGAAGCCTTTAATAACCAGAGTAAGGAAAGGAGTGAAGGTGTGTAAGAAGAAGAAAGGAAAACAGTTGAGAGAAAGCAGTGGAGGAGAGAAAAGAGGCAGGAGGGGAAGGCAAATTCCAAAACCTGAGGAATAACAAAGCAAAATACTACAGAAGTAAGTTTCAGCTGTGATGGTTAAAACCGAAACCTGTGATATCTGTACAGTTGCTGAGACGTGTCATGACACCATGTGTCTCTGTGAGAGAGTCAGCTGATGCTGCCCTCTTGGGTAGTTTAAATAGTGTTAAGAACATGAAGTAAGACAAATGAAAAACTGTGGGGATATTGATGGGAGCAGCAGGGGAAGGGCTGGAGCAGGAAGTACCACTCCCTGTGATTTCTCCTCATCTTACATTTTAAGGTCAAAGTGAAAGAAAAAACATCACGGACCAAAGCATGCCACAAACTGAGGTTGATACTGAGCCTTTTGTCCCCATCCCTTAGGGTCTTCGCTGCTGTATGAGATTACAGCACGACTTGCCTTTCTTGTTTGTGCTTGTTATCAAGCAATCAGAAGCGCTGGCAGGGTTCCTGGCTGTCTTAAGTTGGGAGCCTCAGATGAAACTGCTGGCTTCAGTGAGCCAGAATCTCATTGACGGATCCTGCCCAAGGATCCAGCATGTCTAAGCAGCACTCAGGCATGCGGTGTGCACGCTGCTAAGTGGAGCTTCCTCTTTGGTGCTGTCTGGCTGACAGACACATGACGGCGTGTGTCATTGCCCTAAATCCCTGTTCTTTCTGATACTGCTCGTATCATTCCTTTCCCTCCTGGAACTTCCACTCGGGAACAAATTTGCATTTCCTAATCAGTTGAATTGCCTGTGGCAGTGGGAGTTCTTATTTGCAAGTAATGCCTATTGGATCTTTGATACAAGCTTTTGCAAGCCTTTGTTGTGCAAATGCAGGCGTATAACTCAAGTAAACCGATTGGCTTCAGTAGGATTACCCATAAGAGAGTTAAATGCTAAGTCATATGAATAAATACCACTCTTGAAGAGGCAAATTCTGCAATTTAGGACAACTTTAATTTTTAAAGGAAAAGTGGTTACGGCATAAATCATTGGTTAAACCAATAAGACTGTCAGTTTTCTGTTCAGCTTGTCTGCAAATGTGAGAGGTGTTTTTTTGCTTGTTTGTTTTTGTTTGTTTGTTTGCTTGCTTGTTTTGCAATCATACTAAGAATATATTAATATTTGCATCTCAGAGTATCATTCCTTCTTTAGAGGAATGAAGAAGGATTGTGTCACATGTTGCGGGTAGGAGAACAGCCACAGAACAAGCAAAGGGATTTAGGGTTACTGAGTATCCTACGGGAAAGTAAAAACAGCATTTCTGGCTTCCAGCTTCTAGCCAGCATCTCCCAGACAGAAGTCAGCAATGTCAGCAAGGTCTCTGGCCAGCTGGTAATATTAATTTCAAAAATTTTAAGTACCTACTAAAAAGGAACACTGAAGTGATAAGATAAAATGCATGCTATAGTTGCTGTTGCAAACAGCATTTTTAACAGCCACAGTGAAAATAGAAGCAGTTCTAGAACTTTTCATTATTTTTTTCCTGGCTGTCGTTCACTGCATGAATTCCTGTTATCATGTGGGAGTGGATTCAGCAATTTCCAAGGCATTTTTAACTGCTGTGTTGTTCTTCTGGTAAGTGAAAAGTCACACTCAGATCAGCAGCAAGCATTTCAAGAAGGTTTCTTGTTTTAAGGAATAGTGCAATATTGCTAAAGCTTCTTATGACATAGATGGGAATACCACCAATATTGTTAGTTTTTCTTGCATTTGGAGTTCCCTAGATGGTAATTTATTATTGTTTTTGTGTAGAAATGTGGAAAAACAGTAATTGTGATAGCTGCCTTCAGCAGTTATGAAATTAAGGGATTTGCACAGGACTGTATATCTGCAGTCAGTTCCAAAGGAGTGAGATCTCTGCAACTTTTGATGTCTCCGGGTGACTGTAGGTGCTATAAGTAGAACACTCACATGATACGGATGAAAGAAAAATGCTGTGCTTGTTCTTGAGAGGGAGACCCTTTCCTACCTGAAAGGTACACAAGCAACTGAGCAAGGCAATGAATCCTTTCTACTGTATCAAACATTACGCATCAGCAGTTTTCTTTTTGTTTTGTCTCACGATTCCCAGCAAATGTCATAAGGAAACAATGGAGAGTGCCTTTCCAATTTAGTTGCATGCAGTCTAACTCCATTGAACAAAGGGTACTCAATGCCCAGAGACAAAAAAAAAAAAAAAATATGATCTAATGAATCAATCTTTGTGCATAGAGAAAAGCAATTGCTTTGCAGAAATTACATGAAAAGTAGAAACTGATGACTTGTTGGAAAGGAAGATAGGAGGAGGGGGAGGGAGTTGCTCTATGAGCCTTACATTCTAAATGAAATAATGATGGTGGGAGCTTTTTTCTCAGCTATCACGGGCATCTCTGTTAAAAGCAAACTAAAGCAAGGTACAGCAAGCTAGAGCTAAATTTGCAAATTTTACCCCTGAAAAAAAAATAGCTTTTGTCTTTCAGACTAAAATAAGCAATTGTAATATCTGATTAGGTATAATTTTAAGATTTTCTTCTATATGGTAATGTCTTCTTTGATGGTAATTTTTTCCTTCATTTTAGGTTCTCACTCTTATTCTGTCTGGAGAGATTTTTTTTAGTGAGTTGCTGAAAACAAAGGCAACATTACTTATTTCTTGGGATCTAAGAGCTTGAGCTCCAAACTGCAGGGAGAGTCCATCTGTATCATCTCACTTTGTGCAATCAGTGAGTTACCCAAACAGAAACAACAACAATTTTTCCACTGCCTTAATTCGTGGTTTCCTGTGTCTAGATTTTTGTTTGTGTGTTTGTTTTCCTTTATCCACTGTGTTTTCTGTACCAGTGACCCAAGTAGCTGGAGAGGATGGCACAGGCACCTGTGCTTCAAGTTTTCAACTGCCTGTGCTTTTTGAACTGTGCTTCCAGTGCTACCACATCTCTCCAGCCCCTCTTCCATCAGCACTGGATAAGCAGAGTGCTGGAAATTCAGGCTTCTGGGAAACGGAGTCTCCCTTTGCTCTGTCCAAGTGTGAATGCTCCCATGGCTCCTGAGTATAGCTCTATCCACCATAATCTTTGAATACATTAAATCCAGTGCCTCTCAGCTGCTGCTCTTCGTTTCTGTGGATATCTGGTGAGACTATCCCACATTTCTGAGGCATGAATAGGAAAAGATCCAGTCTCTTCTCTGATCACATATGGGAAGTGCAATCTAACGGCACCTGCTGGAGCACGCTGCATCATGTCAAAAAGCAGAGAATCTTGCCCATAGCTTGTGAAGAGTTTTTTACATCCTTCAATGTAAAAAGTGCCATACAAATGTCATGTTACACTCGATGTGAATTTGATTAATATAACAGGATTATAATCAGAATTAGCACACCAAAAATGTCCCAGTGGGAAAGACTATTAATGCAGTAACAACTAAGAAGACCATGAGGAGCAGAGCAAAACAGTGCTTCTTGTTCATATTCCATATTGGGAGACGGAGAGGTATCTGCTGCAAATTAGAGGAAACTAAGAGGTGGGCTGATGGCAGCTTTTCAAAGAGCTGCTCAAAGGATGCCTGTGGAGTCCATAGCTTCTACCCACTATCACTTACCAGGCAGGAAGATGGTGGGAACTTGTCAAGTGTGTGGGCAGAGTTTGAGATGTTAACCCTTTGGGTCTAAGGATTAAGAGGATGATGCTGCTCACTCTGAACTTCCCATCTGGAAGAAGTCCAGTGACTCAAGGTGTGGGGGAATGCAAAGAAGAGATAAGGCAAGCAGCCTGCATTGTCTGGCAGTTGAGTGGTCTGTAGCTCTGAGCACATCCTGTCACAGTGTATCCTCAAATCTGACAGCTTCTTTCATGCATGGACTGCTCTTTGATCCCTTAATTTTTATCTTATTTTTCATGAAACACCCCTGTAGCTGGCTGCTGCTATGTCTCATTGCCAGTAAGTCAACAGTGTGCAAGATTCATCAGCTAAATATCCAAGAATGTTATAATCAAAAGCAACAACGCCCCGTGAGATATTTTTAAAGTGTATATATTTTCTCTGGACTTAGTGGCTTGTACCTTGTGTCAGGTTTTATCACACAAACCCAGATTTGGATTTCTGGCAGGGTTTTAGTGTCCTCTAGGACAGTCTGCATATTTTCAATTTTCTCTTTTTCTTATAATGCTATATTTACCAGCAGAGCTAGGAAAACAACAGAGAAGCACATTCAGTGAGGAAGGTTTGGCAAACCCAGAGAAATCTCATTGAGATGAGTGATGGTGTTAGTCCTTTTATTCATAATATGGGATCCAAAACTCTGTCTCCTCACCATGAGAAGAGGCCAACCCCCAGCTCCTCACACTTCCTTTCAGGTAATTAGATAGGCTCTCCCCTGGGCCTCCTCTTCTCCAGACTGAACAACCCCAGTTCCCTCAGCCACCCCTCGTAAGACTTGTGTTCCAGACCTTTTTCTGCAAAGCTGATTAAGAATGACACACTTAAAAACATAAATAATCATTTGGGTTTCAGAGTTGATGTATCTTGGAAACCCATCCTCCTGAGACCTCACAGTGATGGTATTGTTTCCCTTCTTTATTTCAGCAAATTGGTGCAAAAATTCCTTGCATGCCTGACTTTTGCTCTCTGGCCAGCTCTTCTGTGAGCTCTCCATTTCACCAAATCCCCCTTGATTTATGGCATGATAGTTGTAAGGCATAACTACCCCTGGATAATGTAATAACATGCCATTTGTGTCCTTTGCAGGTTCATGGCTCCGACAGCATAAGCTTGGTCTTGCAGTCCCTGAACTTGATTTCTCTGGTAACATTTCCTGCTGTGAAGGTTTGCTGTATGAGCGCCATAACTCCAGGTGAGAGATTTGTTTGTTCCTCTGCCTTACCATCAGCCCAGCAGTGCAATGGCATCATGTCCCTGAACCAATGTGACTGTGACTAGACAAAAAGCTGCTGAATACAGTGTACTGTCTTTAACACTACAAATTATAAAGCATTTTAAAGTATATGGGGCAGACTTGCTAAGTGATTCTCGTCTAGCTTATGAGCATGCTTTATGCAGCATACAGAGCACAGGGGTCAATTCTTGAAGACGTCCTGTCTTACTGTACTAGGCGTAATATTTTCTGGCCCTTGTATGTGTACATAGCTTCCTCCATCAGAGAAAATGGTAATGAGTTTGCATACCAAGGAGACAATAAATCCCAGTTCCCCTTCAGTAATGTATAATGTCAACAAAAGCCTTCGATGAATGCAGCTTCTTAATTAGATGCTTGAGCAGGAGGTTAATCCATTTATCTCCAATTCTAATTGTACTATGAATTTCTTGCTGTTTTATGCCTAAGTCCACGATCATATTTATCTTCCTAGAGCCTTTAAAGGGTCATAAATTAGTATTTCTGGAAAGTTGAATTATTGTATTCTTATCTGTATTCCTTTCCTCAATATATGTGTATGTAAATATTCTGAAATCCTCACTGCATCAGCCAAGGGTATCCTACAACATAATTCCACAACTGCAGCTATATGCGATTTCCGCAGTAGTGACATCTGACCTTTAAAAAACATGGATTTTGCCACCAGGTAAGACAAAATCAGGGGAGGTTAATTGATGGCAAAAGCTGGTCTTCATGTACTAGAATTACTGAATGGGCAGGCTTTGCGGACTTGTCGGTTTTCACGTGTTAAAACTAAATGCTTAGGTTGTGGTACTAATATATAAATCCTACAATCACATAGATCTACAAATCATTCCTAGGAAATTCAGGGCATATCAATCAATTTGCTAAGCATCCATGTAGCTGCCTGGATGGCATACGTTGGCCTGGATACAGTAGAGGATTCTTCTGAAAATATCCCCAGGCAAACGCTTTTTGCCTTTGAATACAGTGCTGGCCTACTTGGCAATTCATGGTGTGTACTGCAATAGCTCCACCTGCTGAAACAAACCGTAAATCACTGGAAACTTCAGAAGGTAACAGGACTTGGTGTGTGCAAGCAAAGATGTAAGGGCACTATCCAAATTGTGCAGTGATATCTGTGAAGAGAGAAACTTACTCGAGTGGTGTTGTATTTTTTCTGCTGTGTTCTGTGGTTTTAACTATCTATACTGGCTACCATTAAAAATAAAATCAAAGCCAAGCATTTTGTGCTAGATAAGAAAAGGCAGCAGTCATTCAGTCTGGTTTACAAATGCAGGGAACTATGCAGTGCAGTTTGGGTTCATGTGGCTCTTTCAGCTTTGTCCTTTGATTAAGGTTATTAATTTGATGAGTGCAAGGGTGCCTAGGGTATGCAAAGATATAGAGCAAACTCCTCATGGCCCTGCCCTTTCATATCAAGAACATTCTCATTGCCTTCAACAAGCCAGCAATCACCCTGCGTCCATACAGCAAGGACACTCTGTTTTCTCTCTCCACGTGGTTCAGTGTCACCCCCATCAATACTGCCACCCTGCACATGGCATTATCTGCATTGTAGCCTGTCGTCAGCTCCCATTGAGCAGGTGGAAGAAAGGAGCCTGAGACTTTCCCTTCTTCGAGTGTGTGTTTCCAGTATCTTAATGTTTGAAGGTAGTACTGTTTGCTGCATTAACAATTGCACTTGATGATCTTAGAGGTCTTTCCCAACCTAAATAACTCTCTGATTCTGTGATTATTAGTTCTGAGTGGAAGCTTAAAGCCACTGTTCCCATTTTTACTGGAGGTTAACTTATGGTAGGCACTCAGTGCTGTCAGCAAGGTTCTGTGCAGCCACAGGTGGATGTTTGTGGGCTAGGAATGGTCTGCATAAAGCCTGAGGCTCTGCTTACATTTGATACGTCTATGTGTGGGTTTCAAAAACGTGGTGACTCCCATCTATTCCCCAGCTGCAGCAACTGAAACTGTGACAAGGTATGCACCGATACAGCTCCCATGAGGTTTGATGTTAGAGCAGGTTGTTTTTGCACCAGACTGCATAAGAAAATGATATGGTGTTTCTCTTCTTTTCTCCCAGTCTTGCACTACTTTCTCCTAGCCCCCACAATTTGCTATCAGCTGAATTTCCCAATAAATTCACACTGCAGACACAGCTGTATTATTAAGAGGCTTCTTGAAGTGGCAAGAAAATGGCATTGCACTTAAACCCATCAACTTCTGAGACTCTGCTTGAATAGAAACAATTCCTGCATTGAGCCTAGAGATTCATACCCGGGTTGTCATATCTTTCCTTGGATGCTGGCATTACAATTGTGTGTCAAACATTTCCTTACCACACAGGCATGTTTCTTCTGATGTTTGACAAGATGCAGGAATCTATTTCTGATATTATAAAATTATTTTCTTAACTCTGTGGGGCTCTGGAGGAATAAAAAATAAAATAAAATAAAATAAAATAAAATAATAAAATAAAATAAAATAAAATAAAATAAAATAAAATAAAATAAAATAAAATAAAATAAAATAAAATAAAATAAAATCCCTATAGTACATGTAGTCTGTTAAAAATGCAGCAATCGCCTGTCTGTAGTTGCTCTCGTGTCTAAATCCAATGGTGATATAAATATTGCAGCCTTTCAATACTGAAAGGGGTTTACAAGAAAGATGGAGAGTAGCTTTATGCTCAAGCAGATAATGATAGGACAAGGAGGAATGGTTTTAAACTGAAAGAGGGAAGATTTAGATTAAAATTCTTCACTCGGAGGGTGCTGAGGCACTGACACAGGTTGCCCAGAGAAGCTGTGGATGCCCCATCCCTGGAGATGTTCAAGGCGAGGCTGAATGAGGCCCTGGACAACCTGATCTAGTGGGTGGCATCCCTGCCTATGGCAGGGGTTGGGACTGGGTGCACTTTGAGGTCCCTTCCAACCCCAAATGCTCTATGATTCTGTGAAAATAATGAGAATTTCAGACCTCATACAGTGATACTTTGCTAACCATGGGGATTTCATACAGTCCTTTCAAATTCTTCTCCCCATTTTTAGGACATTTGAATGGAAGTTAGGATTTGATCATCACTGATTAACCTTTAAAGTGGCTCTTGGAGGGTCTGGCAATGTCACAGAGGTGATGTTCAAGGAACTCTTTCACATGCTGCCAATGTCCCGGACCAAATTAAGCCCCCTCCTCCAGCAGCTTATCACGGGGCTGTTGGAAGTCCATTGGCAGCACAGGCAACGTGCACAGTGGATGCTCTGAAACCCAGACAATGAGAGAAGTCCTTGCACTAAGATGTTGACATCTTGTATTAGAGTGAGTAATGTGCTGGGATGTGTGCCAGCCTCCGAGACCTTCACAGGATGGCTGCAGCATAAGCAATTTCAGCGTCGGTTAATTGCACTTGAAAACACCATGGTGGTTGTGATATCTACACACAAAATAGACGGTGATATAAAGTGATGCCTCGGGACATGGTGACTTTAACATGAAGGAATCAATGAAGGACTTTGAAGTCACCTCTTGTTTTCTTTGCAGATATTCCTCTTTCATCTCCTGCTGGCACTAATTCAGCGTGGGTTTGTTGTTGTTGTTGTTAGGTTTTTATGGTTGTTGTTTTAATACTAAAACCCAGGGATTCAGTTAACGCTTAGAAAGAGGACTGCTGGGATGCAGTTGGTCTGTAACCCTACAGGGTGGCGATGGCTGACCTGCAGCAGTTATTGGCTTAACCACGTCTGCATCCACCTTAAAGTACTGCAGCAATGGCTCCCGTTACCATGTCTGTGCTTCTGTACTTATCCTCTTCTCCTTAAACACAGTTACCCCAAAAGGTGAAGGCTCCGGTGCCTATTTAGTGTAAAAAAAAAGGAAAAGGAATGAGAGGGATCAGGAGCGCTGCCTCTCTCATTTTATGGCCTGCAGGTGACCCTTTGCATCTCAGGGTCTCAGTTTCCCATCCTCTGCAAAAGGGGGTAACTTTTCTGGGTACTTTGGGATCTGCAGAAGAAAAGCTTTGGCACTGTGTTAGCACAAATTCTTCCCCATGATCCCCTGGCATTAGCTCAGTCTCTCAGCAGCTGTCATCAGGCTTGTCCAGAATCTCCTGCAGAATTTCTTCAGGATCCCTCGTGCCAGCATCAGGGGCAGCTGAGAACAGTACAGGAAGTTATGTTCAAATATTTTGGGGGCTACAAAGTATGTTTTTCATTCCAGTAGAAGTAGATAGAGTTTTCATAACGCCCTGGCTGTAGTAAAGCACTTGAAATAGTTCTCTACTGTCTTCTGTTCACCTAAGCTGGCAGCCTTTTCCTACAACAGGACCTGGCCATCCCAATGGAACTTTTTTGTGCTTTTGTCTTGCAGCTACAGGATCCCGGAGGACTTTGTCCTGCTGCCATTGGCCTGTCCTGCTTGCACAAGGGGGTTTCAGTGGTCAGGGCATTACAGCTGCCCTCAGTGCCAAGGGAAAGAGCCATGGGTCCTCTGCTGGTTGTTTGCCAGTGCCAGCATCTCATCAGTCTGCATGGGTTTATATGTAAAAACAGCTGCAGCTGTGTTTTCTCATTGTTGCAGACACAAAATAATGAGTCACTTAATGCAGCCTCCCAACCAAAAGTGTGTGCACCTTAATTGCTCTCTAGTTTCTCTTTCAGTGGATTTTGCCAAATATACATGAAACAGCAAAGTTCATAAATGTGAGCAAATAAGACCGGTTTATTTTCTTGATATCGTTGCTAGGAAATCATAGAATAGCTTGGGTTGGAAGGAATCTTAAAGAGCATCTAATCCCAAACCCCTGCCGCGTGCAGGGACACCTCCCACCAGATCAGGTTGCTCCAAGTCCCATTCAACCTGGCCTTGAACATTTCCAGGAATGGGGCATCCACAGCTTCTCTGGGCAGCCTTTGCCAGTGCCTCAGCACCTTCAAAGTAAAGAATTTATTCCTTATATCTTATCTAAACCTGCCCTCATTTGGCTTAAAGGCATTCCTCCTTGTCTAATCACCACCCTCCCTGTCAAAGAGCCCCTCCCCAGCTTTCCCAAAGCCCCCTTTAGGCACTGGCAGGCTGTTCTGTTCCCTTCTAAATTTGTTGAACACCATTCAGTGCCCTTCGTGGTGGCATTACTGAAATGCCTTCAGACAAAATACCAATATCAAAACCAGTGGATTTCAAGGACTGTCTGCAGTTTCTTTCAGGAATCATCTGGCTCTCCCAAGGCTTCACTCTGGACTTTTCTATTGTCTCCTGAAAATAACTCTGTGATGGTTTGGGGATCAAAATACTGCACCTTATGCATCATGATGATTGTAAGAAACGAGGCTTTAAACTGCCATGCACAAGTGGGCAGAGAAGAAAAAACAGCATTTCTTAGAGGTGGAGAGAAAAATCCAGCACTATTTAGCAGCCACGTTGTTTCCCCAAATACTTGTACAGGAAGAACCATCCCATCCCCAAGGTCTTCCCTGTTTTCAGTCTGCCCGCTCCAGCCACATCCTCTCCCCCTTGCAAAGCCTCTTGGCATCCCCTGCTGCTGGCACCATTCTCTGTGTGCCTCAGCCACCAGACTGTAATTTAGGAGCAAAGCTGCTGCTCAGGAGGAGTAAGGGAGCTGCTGCTGCAGCACTGTTAAGCTCCAAGTGACCTTTATGGCAGCTGATTGCCCTCCTGATCATTAGTATTGTTCTAAGTGTACTTGAGCCCAGCCTGGATGATCAATTTAATCTCCAAACTTCCTGCTGAAATTAATGGGCTGCAAGATTCATATTGACTTCAAGTGAGATTTATCTCCCAAGGTTCATTCATTGCTCTTTCTGGGCCTGAAGCTTTGCTGTAGGGTCCAATCTGTACAGGGACTGAACACAGCTCTGCCATCCCTGCTTACTGTGTGATGCTTTTTGCACACCCTTCAGATCACTAAATTCTGTGATATTTTGAAAGATAGGACTACCTAGGATTCTGCTGAGGGCCTAAATGTGAAAGCACACAGGATGGTGTTCGGATGGCCTTCTGCGTGGGGCTGCCAGGCACTGGCTCCTCGTGTGGCAGACGCAATTATCTTTTGGTGGCCCTGGACAAGCCTCCATCACCCAGCACCTCGGTCACAAACTGGAGCACCCATCACTCGGCTGGCTACTTACCCTAATTCACAGGTGCCCTGGATAAACGCCTCCGCAGTCTGTTTTGATTATTAAAGTATTTCCAATGTGAAGAAAGAAAGAACTGGCACCGAAGGTTTGCAATCTGTAGACCTTCAATGAACGCATCTTGCTGATCTCAGGGAAGCAGCTGCTGCTATTGGCCCCGTATGGTTCCCTCACTGCCTTGTACACCCTGGTCAAGACCTGTGATTTGCTTTCATGTGCCCTAACATGCAGATGGGATTCAAAGGCGCTGAGATTCTCGTTGTACGTATGTTTTCACAACTGATTTTCATCTGATTTCCTTTGCTGTGCTGCCCTACCTTTCAGGGAACGAGATGCAGCTGGAGCCAGGTGCTGCTGGCTGCCCTCTTGCAGGTTCACAGGCAACGAGGATGTCAGGCAGAAGCGAGAGGAGCCCTGTTTGACATCAGTGTTTCTCTCAGAGCATTCACCCAAGTGCATGTTTACATTAACAGAGCAAAGTGCATCATGATGTTGTGCCCTGCTGTGCTCGGTTATTTTCCTTGCCCTGACACAATGCTCCAGCATGCTCCAGAGTAAATCGTGATGCAAAAGCTTTCTAATGGTTTCTCTTCTAAGGGCTGTGAGGAGCAGCTCTTGCCATTTGATACTTCCTTGAACTTCTGTTCTTAGAGTGAAGATCTGGTAGAGATTTTCTGTCTGAACTTTACTTTGCTTTTTCCTTAGCTCTAGCACAGTTTCTTCCTTTTCTCTGCTTGAGATAATACAGCAGAGAACCCTGCCCAGACTCCCAAAGGGTAACAGCTTTCCTATTGTTGCAATTTGATTTGAATGACATTTTCCCCCTGTCTGGAGCATTTGAATGCTCCCATGCTTCTGCTGAAAACCTGTGTGGTGTTTATAAGTTGTCTCATCATGGCAAGCTTTCAGTACCTCTCATTGTTTGCTTCCTTGCAGTTTCATATTTAACCTTTTCATTACATCTTTCATCTTTTTGTTTGTGCCAGAACATCGTGGTACCTATCCAATGATATCTGTCGAGCTCTTTTTCTGACTTGGTAGTTTGTCGTGGCATTTGCCTCCCGCACCTTCGAACATACTCTGTGGGGTGCAAGCTCGCTTTCTGTTCCTCTGCTTTTTGTTTGTTTGCTTTGCCGATGCCAAGATCTGTCTCTGTTTAGCCTAGGAGCAGAAAATTGCAAAGCCCGGTTGTGAATTCTTAGGAGATAGGAGGCATATCAACACAGTGGGGTGCAGACAACGGCGTACGTGCCCCAGCCATGCCTGAAGCCTGCCAGACACGCACCACTTCCAGTTAATCCTGCTCTGTGCATTGCTGAGCTCAAGCTAATGTCACCTCTTGGCTCAGCCTGCCTCTGACTTCAAAGCCTGAGTAGGACGCTGGGCCCAGTGACCTCCAAATTATTCCATGATTCATTGCCACACTTACATGGCAGCACAGCGACCAGCCAGGAGGTGGCTTGTGTGCATGCTCAGATCATTATCAGAGCACATGCAGCCTCTCAAAACGAGGTTTAAAAATTCACCTCGGCATCTCCTCTCCGTGTGTCAGAGCAACAAGCCTGGAGCTGGGGTAGATTCCCTGAAAACATGATTTTAAAGCCCAGAAGTCCAATACCTCCATTTGCTTTTCCAGTGAAACCATTTATCAAATGAGTCTTACACTATTTCTTTCTACTCAGAACAACAAGATGCACACGCATTTGTCATTGCCCCAGGGCAACACCCTTCACTTATGCCTGGAGAAGGGGGCTGAGGAGCATGAGCAGGGAGCAAAGTTGTCTTTGCCAGCCTTGTTCCCTTAAAGGCACTCTGTTTCTCATGCTCTCAGTTCCAAAATTATCTCATTACATACCATAGGCCCATACAGCTTTGCAATTTACTCATAGTTCCTTGCCCTCTACTGGCCTGTGAGCTTATTTATATCTGAACCATTTTTATTTATCATCTTTTATATTAATGTTATATTTAAAACCTTCTCATGGTGCTTGGCCTACAAATGGGTACTTTAAATCAAGCCAAGGTAAATGTCTCTATAAATACAGTTGCTCTGGAAAGGGCACGTTTATATTTGATTATATTCAAGCTGTGCAGGAGTGGAATTGAACTGAGAAGGAAAGATTATTCTTATTGTCTACTTCTCCTACCTGTGGCAAATCATTTCATCTGGCTCATCTTTTTTTTAGTGGTGCTTCCACTCCTGCCTCAATGCCCTAACAGAATTGCTGCGATTTGGAGACAGGCAGCTTTACCTGGGCTGCTGGTAAGGTGTCATTCACCTCATGCAAAAGGAGCATGCTATTGCTTAGCTTACAGTGAGGCTGCTGGCTGATGTGCTTTAGGTTTGTTAAGAAGTGTAAATCAGTTTTCAGACAAGAACACTGTTTGGCTGCTGCAGGTCTAGTTTGGCACATCTGTAGCATGACTGAGTGCTGTCTTAGAATTGAACCAGTCAGCTTTACTGGGTAATAATACATGTGTGGTAAAAGCTTAAAGGTAAAACTTTCAGAAAACAAAGTCTCACACCTTGTGTACCTCGGTTAGGACTGCCATTTTACATTGTTGTGGAGCAGACAATAAGCATTACTACCAGGGTGGCAATGATTTCCTACCTGTTGTGGTACAGATGGCTGTAACTAATACACAGTATTTGCATTAGGAGTAAACATTACCTTTTGCTTTCACTACTGCTTCTTCAGAAAGACACACTTGATTTACTCAAGTAAGGTATGGACAAGATCCAAAAATCAAATCCTTACCTATTTTAGAGGGATGTATAATCCTGCACCTAGCACTATTTTAGCTTCTGGTTTTTGTTTCCGTTCTCATCCCATACAAGGAGATGGATCTGCGAAAAAGGTACCAGAAGACTCTAGGTGGAGCTTACATTTTTAACCTTTGCTGGATTTTTCTGCAATGTGAGGTTTTCCAGTGCAATTGGCTAAGAAAAGCTAGACATTGTGGTATCACTATCAAATGGCAAGGAGTCAGCAGCGAGCCATATGTCCAACTATTGATTACTTGGCTAATGCTGAAGGCATTGAGAAGCCTGCTGCACTCCACATTGGGAAAAAGCACTGATAATAGAAAGCTTTAAGAAAAATTTGAAATAATACTTTCTCAGAAATCTATTTTGGTTACCTTGTAGTCTGCTTCATTTTGAAATGCTTATTTAATTTCCAAAAGGAACATTATGTCTTCTTTAGGGATAGGTAAATTCATTATACATTAATCTTTTTTAGCCCCTAAAGCCCCATGCCCTTCTACATGTTCACACTATTTGCGAAGACAGAGACGTATATTATGGATTTATCCATTCTTTAAATGCATGTTTACCATATATATCATTAAATTACTCTATTGAGAAAAATATATCGGAAAGATAAACGCTGATAGCACTGGGGTTATAATGTGGATTTCCAGAGAGAAAAGAACATGAGTGTGTATTTGTCTAAAAGGGAAACAGGACTTGCAATGTGTTAAAGGAATGGTTTTTGACCATCTATCTATCTATATATAGATATTTATGCATGACATGATGTTAATAAAGATGATTTTGTAAGTAAGTCCCTTTGAGCACATGACTGACAGTTTGAAATGCACAAGTCAGGAGGAGTCAGCTGCTGTGGCTGGCATGGGCTCACTCGTGAGTTTCTTAGCAGAGCGCACCTTTCTGGAGCAGGTTCAGAGCACAGATAATATCATATCAGACAAGAGTACAGCCCTTTGCTTTCAAACAGCTTAAAAAATGATACAACATTCAAACTTGCTAATATTTTATGATGCTATTGCAGTATTACGTTACATGAAAAACAAAAGTCAGCTGCAGATGCAGCAGGAGATACATCAGTGCAGAGAGCAGGTCAGCACCCTGTTGCAGTGTAAGTGATACGGGGCACAGGCAGGACAACAAAAACCCCGTGGCAGCGCAACACTGGTCAAGGGGGATGCTGCACAGCACATTTTGGGCTGCGTCATTGTTGTCCTCTCATTTTCCAAGGTTCAGTGAGGATCTTTGTGTCCTTGCTCTATCCTCTAAGCCAGAAAGATATCAAGTGTTAGTGTCTGCTCTCTGGGGATGTGCACTAATAAAGCACTCACCAGCTGGCTGCCAATGACTGATTTTTAAAAATAACTGAAACATAGGAGGTTACAGAATCCATTAACCCCGGGACATGTTATTATTCCTAGAACAACAAACATTTTATGAGCTGAATTACAACTTTAACAACAATACGATTTAGAAAATAATGAATTGGGTCCTAAAAGTTATGAAGCTGGCTCAGAAATCATCGTTTTTTGTTTTTTTTTTTTTTCTCAGCAGGCCTTAGTGGTTGTTTTTTTTTGTTTGTTTGTTTTGTTTCATTTTGTTTTTTAATGTTCTTCTAATGTCTGATTCTTCACAATTTTCAAGTTTTCAAGAAGTGCTAACTTTTCCCCTGCTGAAATGTGGTTTAGAGCTGGGACTCTAAGCAGGCCAGTAAATATTGCAAAATGAAACATGCCATGGTCTTCTAAACCCCGATTGTTAATTAGTAAGACAGCATAAATTAAACGCGAGTTTAACTGAAGTTTATGCACAGACATAGCATCTAAGAGAGCTGCAAGATTACAGTCCCCGGAGTGTAATCAGGAGATGCTTTGTCTGGATGCTTCATCCTCTTTCTCTGCTGACAGCGTTGTCAGGAAGATGAAACTTCTGTGCTCTGGCAGAGTCAATGACAAGACAACGTGTGCTGGTACCTGTCATCTAGCAGTTTGTCACCTTGGCTGACCGACTGTCCCAGTTCTCTCAGACTGGAGCAGCTTTAAAAGAGAAGCCAGGACCGGTGCCATGTAAGGCACAGGCTCTCAGCCCTTCAGCCTGACCTTGCCTTCTGCAGCATGGCACAGAAGATGCATCAGGCTCACCGTAGGTGGGTGAGGAGTCTGCAGAGGCCTTTCATTTGGTCAGCCTGGGAAACATCCACATGCGGCAGCTGCAGCACTTCCCAGGCCCTGATTTTGCTGAAAACTACAGCTGCCAATTTTCAGGGGCACTTCTGTATGTACCCAGAAGTCAGTCACACTTTTGTAACTAAGCCTGGTACACCTCCATGGCTGACAAGGGCCAAAAAATGATTTATCAGCTATAGGTTTACCACATTCACTATTTGTCATCTTTTGTGCCCCTTTACATAGCTCTGTTGAGACTGCACCTCAAATGTTGTGTTCAATTTTGGATTCCTCACTACTACAGGACATGAGGGAATGGCCTCAAATTGTTACAGGGGAGGATTATAATAATTTCCTTTTCCTTTTTCCTTTTTCCATGAAAATTTCCTTTTCATGGAAAGGACAGTCAAGCATTGGAGCAGGCTTCCCAGGGAAGTGGTGGGTTTCCCATTCAGGAGGTATTTAAGTGGTGGGTATTTAAGTGGTGGGTTTCCCATTCAGGAGGTATTTAAGAGACATAGGGTCATGGCACTAAGGGACGTGGTTTAGTGCTAGGGCTTGGTAGGTCAGGTTGGCTGTTGGACTTGATGATCTTGAAGATCTTTTCCAACCTAGATCAATCTGTGATTCTATTATTCTATTATCCTGTGTTTGAGGTCATGGTCTCTAAACTCTAAAACTGTAAAAAATGTTTGATACTGCTATAGGAACACACCTATTCAAATTGGCATGGTTTGCGAGAAACAGCAAGAGTTGTCCTCACTTCATAGAATCATAAATGGCCCAGGCAGGAAGGCACCGTGAAAGATCATCAAATTCAACCTTCCATAGGAAAAAGGAGCCTAGGTGAGCTATTGCTTAAAGGAAGATTTTTCAGTTGTGCTGTGACAGCCAGCCCTAACACACCTTTACCTCACCCGTGGGCAATGATGTCCATCTTGCAGGGTTTTTGCTAGAGCCATGTAAAGGAGTCTGTTTTCACTCCTGTTCTTGCAGGAATGCAGACTCACTCTTGCAGTTCTGGTCCAGGTGGAATACTCCAGCCCTCAGATGTCTACACAGGCACAACAGTGGCTTCTGCACACTCTGGGTTTGAAAGATGCCATATTATTGCTGGGAAATCAATAACATTATTAATCATCACTACCATCTTCTTTTGAAGGATTTGCTTACTATAGATATGTCTGTCGGTCTCCCATATGGTTCTGAAAGAAGTAATTAATGAGCAAGCTTTACAGTTTAGTTTAGTCTCAAAAGAATAACAGGGCGCAGACAGAAATTAAAGAACTTTATTAAAATACAAGCTTCCAAGTTTCTGTAAGCCTGCAGTTTGTACTGCTGGGAATGGACTCTTTAGGAATAGTCCTGTAGCCCCAGTGAGCTAAATACTGGCCCTTCTCTAGGGAGGGGATCAAAGCAGGATGTCCAGTGCAGGAGACAGATGGCAGGAGATAGTACTCCCCATTGTGAAATGCTTTTTATGTCACCAGCACTTCCCCTTCACCCCAAAAATCTTGGGAAGGTCCAGGAAGCTCAGGCTGTCAGCATCTCCAAGCCCTGGCTAGGAAGGAGGCTAGTTCCAAAACACCTCTTAATACTTCAGCTGAGATCTGGGTCTTATTTACATCTATAAGTAGGCAGAATATGTTTCGTTCCATCCGTGCCTCTGGGAGGCTGGTATTACAGTGTTTCACATCCAGACTCAGCAAGGTAAAGAATGATGATGTGCTTTAGCCCCAAAGCCTCCAGGAGAGAGACATGGTCACCTGTGACAGCCAGCAAGTGGGTGCACAAGTCAGTATTGCTGCTGTTTTACTGCTTGAGTGGTATTAAAAAGGAGTCAGTGTAAATGCTGAGCCTTTTAAGTGGTCAGGACTGATAGCATCTGTGACACGCTGGCAACAACTGCCTCCCGCAAAACCACAGGCATTTTGTGGAAGACCCTTGTGTCTGTCCCTTCTGCTGAACCAAGAAATGTGGTGCAGAAAATTAGCTATCTGAGGCTACCTAAATGGGAAGCCAAATAAATTCTACGCCAAATAAATTCTATGACTCTAAATAGCTTCAGATACTTTCATGGCATCTGCAAAGTACTCAGCACTCCGGAGAACCAGAAGTGAGTTGCTTGTTTTCAGTGCCCTTGATCTGGACAGAAAGCATAACTTAAGGAGTCCATTTTTTAAGTTTTTTTCCCCCTGTATTAACAGATTCCTGACTTGTGCAAATAAAGAGTTAAAACAAGTCCTTTGTTGAAGCCTCTTAGGTTTAGGCTTCAGTTCAGGCAGCCTCCTCCCTGCCTCCATCAGTCACTGCCTCTGTCTCGGATCGGTGTGTGAGGGAACCACGTCTGACAGGTCACCAGGCTGCCCTGCGATCCTTTGGCCCTGGTGGGCTGCTTGGGGTTATATATGACCTCATTATCTGGCTTGGTGTGTTTAATCCTGACGTTACCGAATAGCAGCGTACTGCAAACAATTTATCAAGCTTCTTCACGTTTTTCTGTGCTGTGTAAGCAGCAGAAGTCCTTGCTGCATCATGGTTACAAGTGGCAGGCCCAGCTGGCTGCGATCCTGCTCTCCGCCTGTTTCTCCAAGGCAGGGCACAGCAACAGCCATAGCCATGACCTCTCGTACACATAAGCTCATAGCTTTAAGTGAGGTATCTCAGATTCTGAAGTTTGCCTTGGCTGCCTACAGATCCCAACCTAAGCTGAGTGCCAGATGCTGCGAACAGCATCTGGACTAAAGGAGTAAGGTTTGGGGTTGCAAGCTAGCAAGCCAATGGTTTTAAATCCTGATGTGCATTCTAGTGAGAGGAGTCACTTTGTAAAATAACACCCGAGCTTCACAAACTGATTAGATTAGCACCCCAGCATGTATTAGCAGTGCCGAGAGTCCCCACTGCATTATGAGCTTGAGTGCTTGCAGTCCCTGACCTGCTGTCCATGCTGACAATCTGTTAGTTTGGGTTCACATTAAGCCTTGGATTAAGCTAGAAATTACATTGGTTAGGGGAGACACCTTTAGCTGACCTTTGAGGATTTTTTTTTCAGTTTTACAGAATCTGGTAAACAGCGGCTGGAAAGCAGCATGGGGTCAGTTAAAAGGTGAGCGTGCCTAGAGGAAAGTTGCACTGCTGCAGTTCAGCAAATGGGGATAAGCCATGCCAGACTGCCTCCCCCTGAAAAAGATCCAGTACCAACAGGCAGAGCTGTTCTTAAAAGTATCTGTGCTTTGCATCTTGGCTCTGGCCAGCTTTCCGTCACAGGCCGTGACTCTGCTTGGCAGAACAAGCCATTGCATTAGTCACTGGATACTCTAGCAGTCATTCATGGATTTGGGCATCCTGCAGGCTTGGAACAGCCCCGTTCACACAGGGCTTAGGGATATGTCCCCCTGGGAAAAATTCTGGAGCTCTCTTGTCCCTGCATCAGTGATGCAGGATAGCTGGATGTAGGGGGGTGAAGGCAGAAACTGGCAGAGCCATCAGTCTGCAGGGCATCTCCTCCTCCTAGGACAAAAGGATTTGTAGCAGAGGTTACACCATCACTTAATGCCAAGAACATTACTGCTTCTAGCTAATGCCCTGGGGAAGCCCTGGAAGCCAGAGAAATTTAAATTTCACTCCAATATGAAGAAAACCTGTCAATGAAGTCCCACTACACAAGACACGATCCCACAGGACAGTGCAGTCAGACTCTTGGTCTTGTCTTTTCCAATATCTGCCATCCCAATGAAGACATTCCAGTTTTGGGTGTCTACTGCTGTGCTACCACAGGTATAGGAAGACTGCCATTAAATGAGGAATCTGCCAGCAAACGTAAATCTGTCCGGGCACTGATTGCAGAACTCTTGCTACCTTTATTTTAATACTTAACAATTAAATCACGAAGACTGTAGTTTTAGGCTAGTAGTTAAAATGGTCTTTTTTGCCTTTCTGGCATAAGACAGGCAAGACTGTAAATTACAGTTTCAGAATGGCGCTCTGGGGCAGTGTAACCTCTGACGTGTAGTGAAGAGCATCCTCCTTGTCACACAAAAAAAGCCCCACATCCAGAAACCCTTGTTTGCAAGGCTGTCAGAAAAACATCTCCTCATCCTCTGGAGGTTTTATGCAAAGTCTAGAACCACCAGAGAGGTGAGAAAACACAAACCAGGTCTTTGAGCCATTCCTGAACTTCCTGCCAAATCTTTCTCAGCGAATGAGACCAGAGCCCGAAGGGGTTTGTAACCAGCCCAGCAGGACCAGACCACGTCACCCAAACTGCACTGAGTCTGCAACTGATTTGAAAGCTTTTGAGCATTGTCTGGGAGGCAGATTTCCTCGGTGTAACCATCTGTCTAACTGTGATGGTTTCTGAACACAGAACCTGTGGCCTTCTGTAATCCTTCCCATCCAATCTCTTTTGGCCTTTAATTTAAAAATCTTTAAAAATAATTTAAAAGTCTTTCCATTCCTATGATGCCTGTAAATTTAGCGATTCTTGGCTCTCTGTGTATGACTCTTTCTTTCTCCTTTTTGTGCTAGCCTGGTAGGATTTTAGCATTAACAAGGTTTTTAATTGTTCTGTTCTGAAGTACACAAACACAGAGCCCTTTGGCAAGGGCACCCTTCGGAAATAAATTGAGTCATCATCCTCATAATAGAAAAACAAATTTGGTATGGATCTGCCCTCGAGTTAAGGGCATGCTGATCCCTTAGAGAATGGTACACCCTGATGACCAGACTCTTGTTAGTGACTGCTCTTTGCTTTTGCTGGCATAGCTCACTCTCCTGCCTCTTGAAATGTTGGTTTTTTTTTGATGTTTTTTTAAGATTAAAAATTGCAGCCTGGTGTTTGCCCCTGTCGAGGGTGAGGAGCAGAGCAGGGTTGTGAGGGCTGCAGGGTTCTGTTTCTTTGGTCATTTCTCATGTATAAGTGGCTGAAGGGTGGCTGATTCCTGTGATACCTGATCTGGCATAAAACCTCCCAAAGAGACACCAGCCCTGTCCGAGCAAACCTGAGACACCAAGGTGGATTTATCCTGGATCAGCTCTTTGCACCATTGTTAGAACATCAAACCAAGGCCTCTTCAGACACTTCCTCTCCTGCCTTAGCTTTCTGGTACTCTCCCTGTCTTTTTCTTTGCTGTCTTCTCTTCTCATTGGGAGGGACATGGGGGACAAGACTGGAAGGAATCCAAAGGTTCCACCGGCTCTAGTGGCCTTCAAAAGGTATCAAGCCAGTTCACAAAATGTTTCCAAGGTCATTCGGTGCCCTTTCCATCACCAGGCTGCACCATGAATACTCCATAAAGGCCAAATAGCTCCAGTGAGCTGCTGCAGCCCATGGGGCACAGCACGGCACAGTGCCCTTCCACTGCCGCTGCAGACAACACCTGCAGCGGTTTCTGAGGCTTTGATAAAGGTCTCAGAGGTCTCTGTGCTCTGATAAAATGGCAAAGTTCCCATCCGGAGACGTTTTCAAGACATGGAGTAAGCAATCTGTGCTCCAGACCTTCTGCGCAACAGCTCTCCTTGCCTGGAGGCATTCGCTGCTGGCCACACAGTCCCAGGCCACCTTCTCAGAGGATGGCAAACACCAGCACCTTCAGATGGGCTCCCTCACATGTGTTCAGAAATGAGGTCAATCAAGAGGAATGTGCCGGTGGCCTTGTTCTTCCACAGATCCTGGGACCTGGCCCAGCCATGCTGCGCATGCCTTTGCCATGGGGCCTCCGTTGCAGCTGCTGCCTTCAGGGCAGAACCAAAACCATCGATCACAGCACTGGGAATCTTATCGGATTGCTCACAGATGGTTCAAATGTTGCCTTGGAGACAAGTGTTTGAAGGCACTGGTTGATTTCCCACGTAGTTCCTCAGTGATCCCTGTGGAAACTGCAAGAGCACGTACATGTATGTTCATCCACGTGTGGTATTTGGTGTTTGGACATTAACTAGGTGGGCTGTAAGCCAGGAGGCTGGGAGGAAATCATCTCTGAAAGGCCATGGAGAACAGGAGAGGTGCCTGAGGGCTGGAAGAAAGCCAACATCATGCCATTCTCCAAAAAGGGCACGAAGGAGGATCCAGGCAACTACAAGTCAGTCAGCCTCACCTCCATCCCTGGGAAGGTGATGGAACAGCCCATCCTGGAGGTCATCTCCACGCATGTGGAGGATAAGAAAGTGATCAGGAACAGTCAGCATGGATTCACCAAGGAGAGGTCATGTTTGGCCGCTCCGATAGCCTTCTCTGATGAGGTGACTGGCCGGGTAGGCAAGGGCAGAGCAGTGGATGTGGTCTACTGTGAATTCAGCAAGGTTTTCAACACCATCTTCTGGTGGAGTCCTAGTGGACAGCAGGTTAGCCATGAGCCAGCAGTGTGCCCTTGTGGCCAGGGAGGCCCATGGTGTCCCGGGGTGCATAGGAAGAGTGCTGCCAGCAGGACGAGGGAGGTGACCCTGCCCCTCTGCTCAGCCCTGGTGAGGCCGCACCTGGAGCTCTGTGCCCAGTTCTGGGCTCCCCAGTGCCAGAGGGACATGGAGATACTGGAGCGAGTCCAGCGGAGGGCGACTGAGTTGCTGAGGGGACAGGAGCATCTCTCATACGAGGAGAGGCTGAGAGAGATGGGCCTGTTTAAGAGAAGATGGAGAGGGGAACTTAGTGATGTGTGTAAATATCTGAAGGGAGGGCGTCAAGAGGATGGGGCCAGACTCTTTCCAGTGGTGCCCAGTGAGAAGACAAGAGGCAATGGGCACAAACTGAGGCAGAGGAAGTTCCAGATGAGTACGAAAAAACATTACTATGAGGGTGACAAAGTACTGGCACAGGCTGCCCAGAGAGGTTGCGGAGTCTCCTCCGGAGATACACAAAACCCACTTGGGTGCCATCCTGTGCAACGTGCTCTAGATGACCCTGGTTGGCAGGGGGTTGGACTGGATGATCTCCAGAGGTCCCTTCCAACCTCAGCCCTTCTGTGAGTCTGGGAAACTGCAGGTACACGGCTCAGAGGCTGCTCAGGCTGAGCTATACAGACAGGTTTAGCTGGGTTGGTGTTTTACTGCAGTCAGTTGATTTTTATCAGATGCTTTTACTTCATACATTTTCCTTGGCAGTGGCAACGATCCAGCAGATACCAAAAATGCTGGAACACAAGGGGACGTGCAGCCAAAAAGATCACTGGTGTAGCCGGATCCCCTCCTGCCCAAGGCGGACTTTGCACAAGCTCACATCAGCACCGTGTTCGCCTGCTGTGGGCAGAGCTTTGGGTTTGTCTCCGAGCAGAGTTGGGCCAGCTTCGTTAACCACAGGGCTTAACCCCATGACTTTGGAGGCTGCATCAGCTCGCAGCACATTGCATTTGTGGTGGCACAGCCTGGCCAGTGGCCGGGCCCAGCCTCGGAGCAGTCTCCCCATGGGGAGGGCAGGGTGCAACTGGTGTCTCACAGCTATTTTTTCCTGGCTCTTGCAGGGCAAGTGGCCCCTTTTAGCACAGATCAACAACAGAGAGGCCTGGAGATCATCAGCTGCCTCCCAGCTGATTCCCAAGGCATTTCAAACACAACATCACAAGAGGCAGGGATAATACACGTGAAAGGCCCTGCTCAGTGGGACTGATAAGCACTTACAGAGTTATTACAGGATCAGAGAGACAGGGCACTGAGTTTCTTATGTTCAGGACTGGCTATATCCAGGGAGAGGACAAGCATGAAAAAAACATCTACAGTTTCCCTGGGTTGCCCCTGTCCTAAATGTACCATGACATGCACCCTGTCCTTGCTAATTCTGTTTACCAGAAACAAGTTCAAATGCTTGGAAGAAATCAGTTCAGCTAACACTGACATGGTCTGCATGCAGGTTTAAACGAGTTCTCGAACGAGGATTTCCCTCCAGCCATGGTGTGTAGCCTTCTCCCAGCACCATTTCCCTTCCCTTTGGCCATGCTCATCCCCAGTATTGCAGAAAACACCCGATGTGATGGTCTGGGCCTTACCAGGGAGGGAAGTGTCCCAGGGATGACGTGCTGGGAGAGCATCAGCCCTCCAGGTGCCTCAGTGGCTTTGTCTGCTGCTGCTGCTTGCTGGCCTCTCCTTCCCAGGCTTCTTTTATCATAGAATGGTCAAGGGAAGAATTGAATTTGTTTCATAGAGTCATAGACCCATAAAGGTTGGAAGAGTCCTTCAAGATCACCTGGTCCAACCATCACCCCACCACCAATGTCATCCACTAACCCATGACAATGCCCATCATCATGTTTCTTCCTTGGGTTTCAATCTGACCACAGGCTCCTGTAGATCCCTTGGGACTTATATCTTATTGACCAGGAAGTTAAGTGAAGGGGAGATGAGAGGAGCTAAGAATTACATCACAAATCTTATCTGCCTGTGGCCCTGAAATGGGAAGTTACTCATGGAAATTATCTGACCTTAAAAGACAAGTGAAAGGCTTTATTAACAGCAATGCCAAAATTATCATTACTGGGAAGCTGGGGTAATCCACTCAGAAGAATGGGGCGGCTCCCTCTGCTAGCTGCTGGTTACCAGACATCTTGACCTGGTTCCATGCTCTGCGGTAGCCCTGCAAGGTCATCTGCAAAAGAAGAAAGGAGAAGGCCTCAGGATGATCAGACAGCAGCGGTATGTTGTGGAGGAAGCTGCCAGGCTCCAGGCTGCGGTACTGCATGCCCGTTCACTTGCCCCACTCCCACCTGAGCTCAGTGCTCGCTGCAGCACACTGAGAAGAGCTCCTGCAGGTCTAAACCAGCTTTGGTTTTCCTCTGAATGCTACAGGAAGCCTGGAGACATCACACAAAAGCACTGTGTGGAGACCTACAGCCCTCTGCACAGCAGCAGGGCTGTTTGACCTGTCCTGCCACAGAAAGGCTGGCAGGAAAAACAAGATCCTTGGTGTCGCTCCTCTTATCTCAGGGACAACTCCAGCATCCCTCTCTTGTCCCTTGAGCCCTGACATCTCTCTGGCTCCACGGCTGGCAAGGCTCCGGGCACTGCCCATGGAGTGCGTCCAAGCAGCAGCTGTGGTCAGATCCACGTTTCTCAGCCTGCCGTGCTGGCTCTGGAGGCTCAAGCCCAAACACCATTCTGACCTCTGAGAAAGGCTGGACCACAAAAACGCAGCCAGTCCCAGCCCAGGGTACTGGGGAACGAAGTGCTGGGCAGACACAGCCCAGCACCATCCCACTCCCAGCCCCTGCTCAGGGGTGAGCAGGCACCGCAGGACCTGTCCCAGGGGCTGGCTTTGCCCCAGCAGCGTCTCTCCTTGCCCGCTGTGCACACAGACATCAGACAGGGTAGGGACAGGGATGTGTCCTGCTATCTCTGGGCTTTGGCAACGCTCCTGTCTTATCTCCTCACCTCCTCCCAGGCTGCAGGACTTGGGCCAGGGGCAGAGACAAAGATACTGCTCTCGCAGCTTTGCCATGAACTCATGCTTGGCTCTTGGCCAGGCACAGCCTTTCCTTACCAGGGAAGAGTCAAGATACAGATGAGGAATGGATGTTTGAGATCATCAAAGAGGACCACAAGCACCGGAGAGCCACCAGCTGTCTGGGTGTTGGGGAAGGCCTGTGCAGGGACAGACATACTGGGCCACCACACGTCCCCTTCTCCTTACACACCCTTCAGGTTCCACATGCATCCAGTTCTGCCTCGCTCACCTCAGCAATTTCTGCCCTCCTCTGCCAAGCCTTGATGCTCTTTTCCAGGTCAGTGACAGCCATTGCTGTCTGCACATAGCTCATCACGGGAGGGGTGCTGTAGTCCGACAGCTGTTTCTGCAGCCACCGGTCCAGACTCTTCGCTTTGGCTCGTTGCTACAGGACGGAAAGAGACAGAGGGCAGGGACATCCCAGGAAGATGTCCCCCTGCCAGCTGGTGGCCAGCCCCCCCGGGAAGCAGGCAGGCAGGATAAACTGAAGGCCCGAGAGCAGCTGCACGTTTGAGGGCACAGTGTGGTGCATCCACCTGTGCCTCCATCCCACAGATGGGCTGCTTGAGAGTGCCTTGAGCCTGCTGCCCAAAGCTGTGCTGGCCCAGCTGGGTAACAGCAGTGCCACCTCTCACTGGAGAGGACGCTGCTGATGAAAAGCTCAAGGAGAACTTCAAGAAGGCAGTGGCTGGGAAGGCAAAAGCCACAAAGGGCAAAGCTGACCAGTATTAATGGAATCGGCAGAAGCTCCAGGACTTATTCTCAGCCCCACCGTGGCATGCACATATCCAGGTTATTGCTGGACCCCAAAGGGGCATCAGCATCTAATGTACCATAACAAATACGTCCAGAGGGTCCTCTCGAGTTAAGTCACACGGATTCCCAAATCACTTTCTTACCTCCTCCACCAGCGTAGTTTCTCTTTCAATCTTCTCCAGCAGCTCCATCCTCTGGGAGATGTCTTTCATTAGAGATGTCGATGTTTCCATGGTGTTCTGAAGCTTTTTCTGGAACAAGAGAGAAGGACACTGTTAGCAGATGCAACAGCAGCTCTCTGCTACATGCAAAGCCATCTCTACCTTATGTGGGTCCTCTCCTTGGGCTTTGTCTCTGCTGGTGGTGCTCCAACCAAGGCCCTGTGCTGCCTGCCAAGCACTGGCACTGCATTAGCCAGGAGTGATGGCAGCTCTGGGCCACAGCCCTGTGTTGACAGCCCCAAATCTCCAGCTGTCAGCAGCAAAACAGAGGTGCTTGCCAGGAAGGGCAAGCCTGTGCCTGCTGGGGCATGGTCAGCAGAGGAGAAGAAGCTGCTCCATGGGGCATGACTTGGGTGGGGGGTTCCCAGCCAGTGGCCACAGCCACTGCTTCGAGGTACCTGGCCATCACGGCCTGTATTACACTGTGGCACTGCAGCCTGGGTTTAGGATGGCCCCAGGCAGAAGGGCTCACCTGAGAGACACAGATCCACCCCAGCTGCAAAGCAGTTTTCACTGATAAGATCAGGGGCTGCAGCTTGTGACATCTTTTCAAATGCCACATGTGGTATAATCAGCTCACATGTGACCCTCGGGAAGAGCAGAAGGGGAAAGCAGAGGCACCGGGAGCTTCACTCACTTTACGGAAGTTGAGGATCTGGACAGTCTTCCCCAAAGTCAGTTTTAGCTGCTGCAGCTCCTCGTTCTTCTGCTCGATCTTCTCTTCGTACTGCTCCTTTGTAACCTGCAGCTGCTGTGAGTGGACCCCACGGAGTGTGTCTCCCATCTGCTCCTTCTGCAAACCCCAGAGAAGCGGAGCTACAGATACCGACCAGAGCTCAGCCCCAAGTAAAGAGGCCTTTGTTTGGTGGGAAAAGCTGTCCTAAGGACAGCTGTGTTCTTCACAGGCCATCTCACCCCCGCTTCTCCTAGGCTGCTGCATGTACCTGCCTGAGCTGCTGCTGCAGCTTCTTCTTGTAACCCTTGAGAAAGCTGTTTTCTAGGCGCAACTTCTCTTTCATCAGATCCTACAGAAAGAAAGCAGGTTATAGCAGGACAGCAGAGTCTGGGAGGAGGAAGAGCACCAGGACCTCATGCTTTCCTGTGTGTTTTCCCTTCACTGGGTGACATTGGTAGTATGGTGATGGTTGGACCAGATGACCTTGAAGGTCTTTTCCAACCTTAATGGTTCTATGATTCTACGATTCACCTCACCCGTACTGCTCCTAAAAAATGAGCACTTCCCCTCCCATGAGAAATGCTGTTCAGCATCCTCCTGCCCCACACGTGGGATGTTGGCTCTGCACTTCCCTGGGCTCTGCTGAGCTGGAGGGCTGGGCCTCGCGTCACCTGGACTCATAGCTGTGCTCACCAAGCTGATGAGCAGCTGGGGTACTTGCTAAGATAGTCTGAAAATGTGAGGCAGACCATATGGGAGCATGGAAAATAGGTTTTAAGCTAAAATTTTTTACCATACATTTCAGATGACAGACCAGGCTCAACTTTTGCCCTGCTGCACTGACCCTTTGGTGGTTCTTCTCCTCTAGGTACCTCAGCAGCTTCTCGGAAGCTATGATGCTCCCTTTCTTGTTGGAGATGGTGCTGACGATGTCTTTCTCAAACTCACTGATTGCTTTCTTAACATCAGTCCACCAAATATCTGTTTCTTGTATGACCGCCTGTAGAAATGAAGTCACGTAAGAGTCGAGAGGTGCCAACTTCCCTAATTCAAGCAGCTTAGGGAATAGGGGACACTGGAGATGACCAGATGTACTCTGATGGAGTTAGGAGCATTTCTCCTGTGGGTGCACTGAGGTTCACCCCGTGCAGCACGGGGCACATGGCACAGTCTTACAGAGCACTGCTGCTTCACTCATTCAAAAACGAACATCAGAATAAATCTCTCCCATGCCTGACTTTCAGCCTCTGTCAATCCATCCTGACTTAGAAGCATCACCAGCCTTACTAAGCCAGTACTAGGATTGTCTTTTTACAATGTGTGACCTGTGGCCACACCAGAGGGACATGGGCTGCCTGCTGCCCCTGTCCCAGCTGCTGCATCAGCAGCATGAACTGAAGGGAAAGGTTTCTCCTTCCCTGAGAGCTCCTGAGCACCCTGAATAGGAGGAGGTCTTGGCAGACGGCACAGGGCTGATCGTGATGCAGCAGCAAGGAGCCTGCAGCAGGAATGCAGCCTGGTAGATTTGGAGCATATGCAGAAGTCCTAGAGAGACTGGAAAGGCAGACACTGGAGAGGTCTGCGCTGAGCCCAGTCAAAGCAGGAAGCTCTTGAGAGTTTCTATATTGAAAAATGCTTGGCATGAAGGACATACATCCAAGAAACTGACAGAAAGGAGCTTTTGCTTTCAAGAAAAAGCTGGGGAACTTCTATATTGAAAAATGTGTCTGGCACAAGGGACACACATTCAAAAAGCTGACAAAAGGGAGCTTTTTCTTTCAAGCATCTATTTCTTCATCACACATAGCAGACAAGCTTCTCTACCTAAAAATCTTCTGCTCTTTTGTGCTACTGTTAGTTCTTGCCATAATACACAGCTTCAGAGACAGGTGCATCTGATCTCTGTTGGTGCACTTGCCTGCAAGAAACTGCAATTAGGGGGCAGCTCTGGCTCCCACTCTCAGCTCGGGGCCACTAACAACAATTGAAAGAGGTGGGAAAAGTTACAGGACGGCAGGACACATTGGTGGTTCTAAGGTTTCAGGAGAGCTATACCTCGATGTCGTGCAAGGTCTTCTCTGTGTCCTCCTCCATCCTCTGAATTTCCCCCTTCATGTCCACCAGCTCCCTCTCAGCCAGCTCACATTTCTGCTCCACCGTCAGGCCTGCGAAATACCCTGTTGAGCGGCGCATCTTGGATTTGGCCCTGCCATGAGTCTGCAACAATCAAGGAAGGGCACAGATGCCATCAGGTAGCCAGCACTGGCCAACTGCTGTTGCATTTTCATGCGTTCAAAGAGCAAATAATCTCAACAGTCAGCTTAGAGGGATTCCAGCTTACAGTACGGACACAGAGATGTATCCAGAACAGAGGTAACTTGGGGCCACACCTAGCTGGCCTCATTTGTCCTCTCATCCACCCACAAAACCTTCCTACACAAGCACTTTCAATTCATTTCAACGGGCAAGTGCAGGGCTGGAGGTTAAAGGCAACGTGATGCCTTCATCTGGGCACGTACTGAGATGTTGGTGGACATGGATGTTATCTAGACCTTGTTGTGTAGGACAGATGGGGTCTTCTGCCTCTTCCCGAGGAGTGGAGGGTCTTACAACATGGGCGGGCTGAAGCTCAGTCTTTGGAGAACAACACTGCTTGGGTGTGATCACCAGTTCTGCAGAGATACCGGGATGCCAGCACTGCTCTGCACAGGGCAAGGGCCCTTCTGGCCACAGGCAAAATTTCAAAAAGAAAACCCCAAAAGTGGCTCCTTCAGGATCAGGCATTGCCAAAGCCCCTTGCAAGAGGCTAGCGGAAAGGAGCTCCACAGCAGACAGTCCAGAGCTTCTGCTCACTGCATCGCTGGTGGAAGTAGATGTTCAGGCCAGGGGGCAAAAATCTGCCCCAAAAGCCTGATCATGGCTACGGTGAGAAGGAACAGAGCAACGTGCACTTGGAAGAGGAACCTGAGTGTGGGTGCACGCAGGTCTAAGCCTACAGGGGCTCCTGCAGGAGGAGAAGAGGAGGAGAAACCTGCTACAGAGCACCTGACAGGGCCTGGGGAAAGTCCCCTGCTTTCCTGGCATCAGCCCCACTACGTGTTTAGTTTCTCCTTCAGATTACTCGGGGGGGGGGAGGTTAACTCATGAGTGTGTGAAGTGCTTCCAGATCCACCTGGCACCTGCAGTCCAGGAGATCCTGGTGCTGTCATGCACCAGGGACTGCACCAGCTGGAAGGGGAGAAATCAGAAGGCAGCCTGGCCTTTACGCTGAGTGCAGAACAGCAAGGAAGCCCAGAGCTTATCCCGAAAGGCCCAGCTAGCACTTGTTTTCGGGCAGGTGTTGGGGTTAGGTCACTTGTGCAGCCCACGCGGTGGCTGCCCCGCTCCTACCAGCATGTGCAGCAGCTCTGGCGGGGAGTCGTGTGCCACCGGCTGCCGCTGGAGAGCCGGGCTGCTCGGCTCCATCTTACGGTACTGATTCTCAAACATCTCCACCTCAGCTCTCAGCAAAGCGATGGCATGACTGCAAAATGACGGGGTCTGGGTGAGACCCAGCTCTCAGGGACGTGCGCCGGGCCCAGTACAGCGTCACTGCGTGTGGCCAGTGGGCGAAGGCAGAGCGAAAGGGGCTAACACAAGGCAAAACAAACACCCCAAAATGAGGGCTGAAGGTCTCCCCTCCCTGAACCAGGATGCAGAAAAGCCCCCCAGAGCTGCCCCTGCTCAAAAACCCAGACCCCAGATGGAGCCTGGGACAGGAGCCCTTTAGGGACACTGGGTGGCTTGGGGTGGCCCCATCCCTGTCCCTCTCCCATCCTACCCGAGCCTCAGTCCCTGCCCAACCCCGGGTACAGCCCAGGCCCCACCACCCCTCCATCCTTGTGCTGCTGCACTCAGCCCGGGACCCCCACCCCACGCTGCTGCCGGTACCGCTCCTCCTGCAGGCGAGCCCGCAGCTGCGGCAGGGGCAGCACCGCCAGCACCTGCTCCGCCATGGCTGTGTTGTGGCAACGGTGGAACCCGCACCGATGGGTGGGAGGCAGGATCAAAGGCACAGGGAGGCCCCAGCACGCACAAAAGGAGGCCCCAGCACATGCACGGAGGCCCTGCTCCCTGCCTTGAGCTCTGCACCGCGGCCACTGCCAGCTCCGCCGCTGGCCCAGGTGCAGTTTGGCCCCTGGCACAGCTCGGTTGTGGGCTGGGGGTGTCCCTCTGGGGAGGTGGTGTGGCCGGGTCCAGGAGCTGTGCCAAGTGCTGGGCATCGTTTCTGAGAGGCACAGTCACGCTGTGGCCTGACTGGACTGCGGGCAGGCCTGTATAACCGTGCCTCCATCCCCAGCAGTTGCTGATGGGGGTGGTGATGCCTCTCTGTGGCTCATCTGGGATGAAAGATGCAAGTCAGCCGAGCATGGAACGATATAAACCCATGCCGTGGGGATGCTGGTCCCTTTTGTGGCTCCATGACCAAGCTGGTTTGGAGTTGTGCGCTCCCCACTGCTGCGTGTGCAGGAGAACCCGCTGAGGAGGCCTCACAGCCATGGGATGGCCAGAGCGTGTCGAAGCTCATCTTCAGCACACACCTGAGTCATAACCACCTGGTCCATGGGAAGAGCCCTGCCTCTCATCCTCGTGCCAGCAGCAGCACAAACACCTCTCCCAGGGGGCTGTCACTGGCAGGTGCTCATTGCCAGAGCACACTGAAGCTTCCTGAAGCGTGCACACACAGAGGAGAGGGGAGAGCATGGCTGTGGCACAGCCTGGAGCCCATCTTTGCCCACAGGGTGTGATGGGGATCCCATTAAAAATTAGAAGTTGTGTTTCACTGACACACCAAATTACGGAGAACTTTGAATGCCTGTTTACTGTTTGCCACCATTTTCTCTGCTAGCTAGCTGCAGGCCATGGGCCTCTCTTGTTTCCCACTCACCTTGCAGAGTTAAGGTTTTATAAACGTGTAATCCAAGCAGATGAAAGCTGCTCTGCACTTGGTGCTGTGCGAGCCTGCAGCAAGGTCAGTGTGCCACGCTTGCAGCAGACCCTCTGCCCAGCTAGTTTGTGCACGTGTAGCACCATCAACTCAGGATTTGTGGGTTTGGGGTCCCTTCAAGAATCCTTCTGACTCTCTAACCTGAGACAGCCACTGCCTCGCTGTTTGGTGGGACGGGGAGAGGCAGCTGAGCAGTCCCGGGAGCAGCTGTGATGGATGGGGAGCTGCAGGCAGGGCTGCTGGCGCTGGGAGGTTCAGCAGCATTGTGCTGGAGGCTTTCCAGCTGCAGGAAGGGGGCATGCAGATTTCAAGATGTTTATCACGCTGCCGAGCTCTGGAAAGCTTTTCAGAGGTCAGCAGAAGACAGCCCGCCCATCTCTGCCTCAAAAACTGCCCCTTGCCAAATTCCAGGATCCAGAGCTCTGAAGTGCCTTCAGGACAAGAGCTGCTCTGGCTTTTAGTGGCCAAAAGTATGTTTTCCCTGACTTTGCTCTGGGAAAGAGCTGAACCTTTCTAGCCAGATTTGAAAATACTAATAGCAATAAAAAACCGTTCGATAGTATTTCAGAGAAAGCTTGGGCAAGCTTTAGCGAGCTCCCTGTTAGAGCACGGGTGCCTGAACAGCAGCAATGCAGACATCTGGGGGGGGGTGGGGGCTGATCCTGCCCTCAGTCAGGTGTGTGGGTTCCAACACAGCTGCTGTGCTTGCCAGCTCGTACACGCTGCTGTGCACACGGGAGCGTGAGTGCAGATTTCCATAATTTGTCACTGCTCCAGCTCCCAGGGGCACGGCGAGTGGCTCCTCATGCGCCCCAGCCCCGTGGCTCCGCTTTTGCTGGCGGGGACACCTCAGGGCCGTCTCCCCAGGCTTCACCAGGTCACAGGGCTGCTTACGCCTGGGTTTTAATGCAATGCCGGGCGGAATTTACTGCGGCAGGCAGATACCCCAGCTGTGCTGTGGTGCAGCTCTGGCCTTCTTGAGGAGCAAACATTCACACACCAGTACTGAGGGGCTCCTTTAAACGTACACCTCGACGCCTTTACAGGTGGTCACAAACTGTAGTTTCTGTGTTTTAGCACGCTGCGCACATCCCCTTGTTTCCTACAGGCCCTGTGGCAGCCTCCCCCTGCCCCGAGCCGAGGGGTGACCCCGGGCTGTGCCCTGAGGGGCTCGGGGAGCGCAGGGCTGGGCCCCCCCGAGATACCCCCGAGACTCCCCCAGCACTCGAACCAGCTTTAGCGTGCGGGTTGAAACTTTTATTTCTTTATTATTTTTTACAACCTAAGGAGCAGATTGGGGGGAGGGGGGGGGAAGAACCGGGGGCTGGGGCGGCGCCGCGCCCGGGGCTCCTCCGCGCCGCCGGGGGGCGCTGCCGTGAGGGCGGCTCCGGCGCTGAGGCGCGGGCGTGAGGCGCCGTTTCCGGGTCGGCTGCGCGGCGCTCGGGGCCGGCCCAGGCTGCAGCCGCCGGCACCGGGCCCCGGCCTCGGCCCCAGCTCCGCGCCCGCAGCCCCGGGGCCGGCCCCGCCCCGCCCGGCCCCCCCCCGGCCCCCCCCCCCAGGGCCCCGCCGCCTCCCTCCCGAGCGCCCCGAGCTCCGCCTCGCCCCCTCCTTCCTCCCTTCCCTCCCCTCCTTCCTCCTCCTCCTCCTCCTCCTCCTCCTCCCTCAGCCGCCGCCCGGCGCCGCCATGCCCGGCCCGGCCGCCGGCAGCCGGGCGCGGGTGTACGCCGAGGTGAACAGCCTGAGGAGCCGCGAGTACTGGGACTACGAGGCGCACGTCCCGAGCTGGGGGTAAAGCCGGGACCCCTGCCCCTTGCCCGGGGCCTCCGCCTCCCCCTGGGGGTGTGGGGGGAGCGGGGGGCGGCCCCCGGCCGGCGCCCCTCAGCCGCTTTCCCCTCCCCGTCCCTCCTTCCCCTTCTCCTCCCCCCCCCCCCCCTCCTTTTTCTCTTTTCTCGGTGCCCGCAGCAATCAGGACGACTACCAGCTGGTGCGCAAGCTGGGCCGGGGGAAGTACAGCGAGGTCTTCGAGGCCATCAACATCACCAACAACGAGAGGGTGGTGGTGAAGATCCTCAAGGTGAGTGTCCCGGCTGGCAGCCGGGGCCGGCAGGGAGATGGGGTGGTGGAAACGAGGCTGTGGGGTCCTGCCCCTCACCCCAAAACTCTTTTTTTTTTTATCTTACCGGGTGCTGGATGTTGGGTTGGAAATGGGTTTGGTGTCCCCTGTGCTGTAGGGATGTTTTGGTGCCTTCACCCCTGCTGGCTGGTGGTGCTGGAGGCTGCTGTGGGCTGAGAGCTCCTCCGGAGCACTGCTCGGGGCCCTGATGTCTGAGCAGCGTGTCTTTGGTAAATCATATCTGGCACGGTGCATCTCAACAGCCCCGAGACTGCCCTGTCAACAGGAAGGCACAGCTCGGAGGGGGAATCCTTCTGTTAACCCCCAGGCAGCTGGCACGCAGCCTTCTCCTGCTCAGGCCACAACCTCCTCAGAGAGAGGCAGTGGGGTGCTTGTAGAGCAGATAACATTGTATCTTCTGTCCTTAGTTCTCTCCCCTTACATGGGAGAGAACTTCCCTACAGACAGGCCAAAAATACTGTGAAAACCTGGAGAGACTGAAAAAGGCCATTGGATGTTTGGCAGCATCAGTGGCGTGCGTTATCCCGGTGTGTTCACCCCACTGGGATCGGGATGTGGCGGCCTTCACGCAGGAGTAACGGGTTGTGGCTTGGGGTAGCTGAGTGTGGGGTTACCTGTGTTTGGCACGGAAGTGGCGTGGTCAGAGAGCAACAACAACAACAAAACGCAGAAACTAAAGGTTAGAGCTGAGCTGCTTTTGGTTTTGTCTTGGATGACACCTGTGGTTGTTGCTCGTTGGACCAGCAGCACCTGGCAATTGTTCCCCAAGAGCACGCGTTGATTCTCAAAGCGCAGGAGGCTCGGAGCTCAACCTAGGACACATCTGCGCCGGGCTGAAGCCACGCTTGTCATGGTTTGTCCAGCCACAGCTCTCGGGCAAGGAGGGATCTCCCGTTTGCCTCCTGGAGGAGTTAATCACATCCCTGCCTCAGCTGCGGTCCAGGTGGTGGCTTGGTGAGCTGCTGGGGGCAGCCTCATGGCTGGTGGCAATGCAGAGTAAAAAGAGGCTCCCGTGTCCTTGCAGAGCTGAGTTCTGGAATGCTGCTGGGGCTTCCCCCACCTGTGGATGCTTTGCGTGGCTTTTGTGTTTACATTTTTTTGTTGTTCATTTGTTGTGTTTTTGTGGTTTTTTTTTTAAGTAGGTCAAGCAACAATGCGTGTTTTGAGAGAGAGAGTAGTCAGAGGTAGCCAGTGCAGAGCTGATGAGTGTTATGGCAGGATGGCTTGTGGTTAGGCTGAGGAAACTGCACTTTTGCATGCTGCTCTGGAGCCCTTGATGGTCTCTTTGGGACTGCTGTGGTTTTCTGGGAGTCCAGGTCTCGGCCCACATAAAAAGGCACCAAGAGGTAGAGCGACTGCAGGGAAGGTCTTCAGAAATCTTCCTCTTTACCTCGTACCAGCCTGAAGAGCCTCCCCTGGAGCGATGCTCCTCTCCCCGTGGCTGCCAAACTCCTCTCCAGGGAGCTGTAAGCGCTGAGCTGTGAGTCAGCCGGCAGGAGTCATCCCGGGGTGGCTGGGTGCTCCTCCTGGGGGCCTCTACGTGTTGCCCTGTAAGCAAAGGACTGGGTTGGCCCAGATTTGACGTGGGTGGTGTTCCCACCAGCTCCCCTGGCTACCCCTGCCTGCATTAACATGCGGACGGCATTGCTGTGAGTGAGCAGGGAGAAGCAGAAAGTCCAGATAAATGAGCACCAACTTTCTTCTCTGTGGAAAGTGGGTCAGCGAGGAGCGAGTTTCCGAGTGCTGCGTTGTATGCGGTATGAGGAGCTGCAAAGTGTGGCAATAACAGCGCCCCGAACTGTGGAAAGTGCCTCTGGTTTCCTGTAGCTGGGCTCAAACTTAATTGCAAATGTAATTACATCCATCTACGGTGGAGCCTCAGCGCATCAGCTGGGCGTCTCTGTGCCTTGTAATTCAGGCTGGGTTCTCTGGGGTGGGAAACGCAGCCGAGTCTCCAGGTTTCTGTGTGACAGGAGGGCGGGACGGGTGCTGGCTGGTGGCTGTGGCTGCTGAGCACTCGCTCCTTTCCATTGAAGGTTCTTGGAGAGAACAATTTGTTAAGCATTAGCGTGATTTTAATATCCGTGCCGCGCGAGGTGACTGCTATCTCTTCCCAGCCCTGCTCTTTGAAGGAGCTTACCCGTACTGAGCTCGAGTTAGCGTGTAGCAAGCACTTCCCCTGACGTTTTTGCTCCCCTTCTTTGGTGTTGCGGTACCTGAACATCTTGTACCCTCCTCCAGAGAGGTCAGGAAATTTTATCACCCTTTCTCAGATGCAGAACTGAGCCACAGAGATTTCCTGTGTGACTTTGGGCAAGTCCCTCAGCCTCAACAGAGCTGAGACTAGAGCATAGGTCCCAGTCTAGTGCTGGGTGACTGAGATAAACCGTTTTTCCTCTCGTGGAAGCTAAATGCCTCGTTTCTCCAAGTACCCTATTGATGGTTTAAGCAGTGGACAAGGTCAGGGAGCTGATGGCTCTGATGGGTATCACAGTGCCCCAGGCAGTGAGCCCTCATGGTCTCATATAACGCACGTTTCCCAGTTCCCTGGCGTTGCCTTTCTGTTCTGCTACCCCAAGTACAGGTCCAGGCACAATCCTGCAGGAAAATGGGTTGTGGCCGTGCCATTAGCTGTGACCATGGCATGTCAGTGAAGGAGCAGAATGAAGATCATGCAGGTGACTGTGATGGCAGTGTTTGAGGTCAAGTGCCTTTCTTAGAAAGTGCAATGCTCTTAGTCGTGTTTTTTTGTTTGTTTTTTTTCAGGAAAATTTCGGGGCGGGTTGGGGAAGCACCATGGGGCTGAAGTCCCCTTGTAGCAGTGGAGTACTCAGCACTGTGCCTCCCCCTCACCATTGGGAGGGGCACGGAGGCAGCTGTGTTCCTGCTGTCTCCAGCTGGTGCAGGAGGTTCCTGAGGGCTTTCTGTGCTGGCGGTGCTCAGTGCAGCTCTGGGTGTGCTTCCTGCATGCCACGGGCAGGGCCAGACCAGGAAGAGGGGATGTGTGAATGTGTCCTGTGTGTTTTTGCACCTTGCTTAAATGTGATGCTAACATTTGGCTTCCAGGATGAGGCCTGAGATTTCTTTGCATGTCCTAAGGACGCTTAAGACATCTTTGTGTGCAGTGAGTTGTGTTGTCTACACCCAGTGCAGGCACCCAAAGCGCACCTCGACTCCTTCATATCTTAACCACACGGATTTTGGGAGTGCTGAGGCCAGCCTCCAGCTGTTGTGCTGTCTCTGATGAACTCCCCGTGTCAGCCAGCTGAGGGATGCTCTGGAGTGCCTGCAGTCTCCCGTTCTCCTGTGCCTTGCTCTTCTGGGGTAAAAAGCAGTGTTCCTAGGAGATGTGGACAGCACTGTGAGTTGGCACTCTCAAAGCCAAAGATAACCTTTCACTTTGCTGGTAACTTCTGTGGGTGACCCTTTACGGCAAGAATGCTGTAGTGAGGTACCTCCAGCTGAGCTCAGTGTTCTTCACAGCCCCTTCTCTTGCACTGCTCGTCACCCACCTGAACGTGGAGATCGTGGCATCCACTTTGCCCCCTTCTACAGGACTCATCCTCCTTCATGCCTTTGTATGTCCATGTGCAGTCTGTCTGCCTGTGGGGCATTAAACCCACTACATAAAGAGACTTCTCTCCACGTATAGTCTCTGTCTGAACAGGCAGAACAGGCCGAGGTTAAGAAGAGAGAATGGTAGCAAGGAGAGGGACTAGAGGCTCCGCAGCAGTGGTTAAATGGTGCCTTTCTCCTCCGCTGGCTTTTGTCCCTCTGCGCTGAGTCCGTTAGCTGAAACTTTCAACCATGTACGCAGTTTCACAAGTGCATTCTTACTTGTTTTTGTTTTTCCCCTCTTCCCCTTTCTGGGTTGTGTGAGCCCTCTGGAGCCGCTGCTCAGACGAGGGGCTGCAGCGAGGTCCTTTCAGAACTGAACTCAAGTTGCTGGAGGACCGATCAGGGGAAGGTAGCCCTGTGGCTCTGGTAATTCTTCTGCTGTCTCTGAAAGCTTCAGAGCCCTCATCTATTGGTGTGCTCTGGGTGGGGGCTGCAATGACTGCTGTGCAGAAGGGATTGCACAGGGAAATCCGATAGGATGAGGCCGGTCCCTCAGGGCTGGAGCTCTTGACTGCATCACTGACCTTCCACCACCACAGCCGTTCAATCCCTGCTCCTGGTAGCTATCTGCATCTCTTGCTTCTGCCTTTGCACTCACTGAATCAGCTCTCCCCAGCCCACTTCCTCCTCTGTCAGTACTGAAGCGAGCCCTTTTGCAGGAGAGCGGCGTGCACAACTCTCCTGTTCCAAACACCAGTTGCCCACACCGAGCTTGGCACAGGCAGCAGCTGGAGTCCAGCCTGGTGCGGAGATGGGACCAGCTGAAATTGTACCAACTGTCCCTCGGAGGCCTGGAGATGCAGCTGGTGACTCTCCCGGTTGTGTTTCGCCACAAGGAACTGGTGAGCTGCAAAACTGCAGCTCCTGTGAGGAGGACGATGAGTTACAGCACTGTGTCCGCAGTGTCCTAGGGCAGGGCCTGAGTGAATGCCTCTCATTCCTCAAAACGGTGGCAGGAGGGATCAGGGCTTGATCCTCCTGTGTCTCCTAGTTGACTGCATCGGTCTGGGTGCACAGAGGGCAGTGCTGCAGCCCCAGAAGGGCTGGTTCAGGGACACTTTGTGGGGACAGGAAAGGCGTCCTGCAGGAAGGAGAGGTGCTGCCCCCAAAGCACTTGCTGGAATGCTGTACCTAACTTGAATTAAAAAGCAAAAGTGCTTCAGTAGTTTCAGCCTGGGGTTTTTTGTTGTTTGTGTGTTTGTTTTTGACTCCTGTAAAATTCAAAAGCAGCTCAGGATAGGAAAATCAGAATGCCTGTGAGGGATGCTGTAAGGTGCAAAGATGGAATTTGGTGAGTTGTTTGCATCTTAGGAATATTAACGCAAGTGTTCTCCTTGATTTTTGTAGCTCTTCTGAAAATAATGACTTGGTTTCCCATCTGATGTCTCACAAAATAAGCGCTGCTGCTCTGGAGCCTATTTTCCTATTGAGCAATTGGCATCAGGCTTTATAGGCTGATTATTACGATCCTTTCAGTAATACTTGCTGGAGACAAATAACCTTGTGGTGCCAACTTTTAAACATTTAAAGCCTCCTATAAGGATGCTGCTCGAGCCTTCCGCTGGTGTTTGTGTGGTGTTGAGATTTGCCTGTTCATTCACTGCAAGTATTGGGGTGCTTCTGAGCTGTTCAGGTTTGGTGGGCAAAGAATAGACTTTTTTATTATTATTATTGTGTGGTGGATGGAATGACTTTTATTTTTCTTGGATTTGTATTTCTTGATTGCTGTTCTTTTTCAGAGCACCTGCTGGGTAAAACCCAGCACCTTCTGGGGCTCCTTCAGAGCAGCCTGTGTGCTCCTTAGCAGGCAGTGCCCATGCCCTGCCTGACTGCCTGCTTTCGGCTAATGTAAAGTTATTTTTGTGCTTTGAATCTAACTCGGATTTCCCGGGTTTTCCTGGTCACTGTTTTTGTTTCTCGTTGTGAAACTTGGGATAAAAAAAAATCTGTCTTGTGTTTTAATTCAAGTGATGGCTTCCCAGGTTGTTGGGGATGGCTGGAGCTGAAGAATCTGGCAGATGTGTGCTCTGCTCACTTTAGAAACCAACCCAAAAAGCTGGTTAACCAGGCAGGCATCTATTTGTTCGAGACAGGAAGTGATGGCTGCCGTCTTGTATTTAAAGGTTTCAAACAATGTTAATGCTCCCAGCTGGTGTTTGCTGCAGCTGGACTCCTTCCCTGCTTACAAGTTTGTGATCTCACAGCAAGTGACCCCGGGCCTGACCTCCCAGTCGCAGAGAGGTGTTTCCTCTGCAGCTACCTGGCTGCAAAGCAGCTGCTTACCCCGTGCCATTTCTCACCTCTGGCACGGGACAGCATCTCGTGATGCTGTCTGATCCCTTTAGGTGAGGGTATTTGGGTGGTACTGCCCCTGTCTCTGTTCAGCCACGAGCTGTGTGTTTTGTCTCCCCTACCTGCAGCCATCTGAATGCTGGTTTGGCTAAGGAAAGAAGCAATTTCCTGGGAAACTGGAAAGCTGGCTAGTGCCAGACAGCCGTGTCGTTCCGAGGGTACTGCTGCAGCTGAAGTGATTAAACCCCTCCCCGTGTAGACACGGTTAAACTGAGACATGTCTTTTAGCCTGGTTTCCTATGGAAACGAGCCTTACGCAATTCTGCTGTCTGTCAGCCTCTCTCCCCCTCCCCGCCAGCAGTTCTTGCACTGGTTGGCCAATCTCAACCAAACCAAGTCTCCAAGCTGTCGAGTTTCTGCAGCTTTCATGGAAATTGGTGCTTCAGAGGGACTTCACTGGTGCCTGCCGGAGGGAAAGGCCACAGCGAGGGTTTGACTCACTCTGGCCACTGGAGAATCCCAGAAGAAAGCTTTGAAACGCCTCTGCCGTGGGAACAGATGGAGCTGGAGTTGGCACCTTTCTAAAACGTTGCCTGACAAACGCAAGCTGGTCAAACTCTGGAGCAGGTAATTGTGCCTGGGTGCTCTGTGGGAAACTCCCAGGACAGAGCGCGCTGAGCCACGTAGGAGACACAACCTGAAACACCACTGCTCCTAGCCTTGAGTAATAAAACAGCCTTCAGTCAGTACAGCTAAAATACTCTGGCTGCAACGGCCGGTGTCTTAGAAGCTATTCCTGCTGGGAGAGGCAGATGGCTGGAGGCCGTGATAGCCCCTGTTAGTTCACATTTAATCCGTGTGTGTTTGGAGTCGGCACCCTCGGGCAGACGGATCGGGTGGCCCTGAGTTGTAGCAACCCAGGCTTAACCCTGGTGCTCGGTGGCTGTGCTGCTGGTCGCCTGTGATTTGAGCAGTAGTGGGGTGAGCAGAGAGCTGTGCCCAGCTTGCTCCGGCCAGCCCACAGCAGTGGCCATGTGTTGGAGGGGTCTGCACCAAGACGTTCGAGTTGCCAGATGGGATAATGCAAGGCTCCAGGCTTGGAATCAGCTATAGTGCAAAAACTGAGCTCGGGTGATGTGTTCCTGGGAGGCAAGCTGCACTTAGAGCTGAAGTAACGTGGCTTTGGCACAACATGGTCTGTGGGTAGGTGATGGCACGCTGCTGGGTGGGCTTGGAAGGTAGAAGTTGTGGTGTAGAGGCCAGTGATTGCCCCTGTTTTATCCTGCAGAAACGGGGAGATCCTTTACTCCCCTGCACTGTTCTCTGGGGGAAATTCTGGGCAGTAACTTCTCCTCTGAGACAACAGGTTTCAGCCCGTGGCATCTCTCCCTTCCGCATCCCTCTTTCCCTAGTGGCAGGAGGCCCCATCCTGACGTTGTCCGCAGGAGGAGCACGCTCACCGCACAGCTCAGCTGCTCGGGCACTTGGGAGACCCTCACCGTGGCCCATACCTGATGTGTTTTAGTTTAGCCACGTGCAGGCAGCCTCGACCAAGCTCTGTGCTGCTGTAATTTAGCAGGAAAACATGGAAGCAGTTCTTAACTCTCCCTCTTGCTGAAACGGTGTTTGCCAAAGTGTCTCCCCTTGGTGATGTCAGAGATGCTGCTCTCGGTGGAAATCTCTGAGGTGTATCCTCCTCAGCTAACGCAAAAGGCCCTTGAAACAGCTGCACTGCAAAGGAAATGGTCTTTCAGAGCGGCCTTTGGGTCCCCTTGGCTGTGTTCAGACTGCTTCAGCTCGCAGTCAGGTGCAAATGTCACAGCAGAGCGGCTCTGATGTGTGCAGGAATCTGTTGACAGCCAGGCTGTTCAGGACGGCAGTGGCTCAGCTCCCTCTTTGAAGGTCCTCAGGAAACAGCTCGTGTATGCATCTGCCTTGCTGGACGAACAGGGTAACTGCATTACGTCCTCTAATTCCATCTTGCCTTCTGGTAATATCAGTGGGTGTGGGCGATGCGAGCGTGGTGTCCATCGCCACGCTGACGTAAATGAAATTAGTCCCTAACGAAGCATCTTCATCGCAGGTTCAGAAATGTAGCCCTCACTTCTGCTCATTTCCACTCCCTGCTCTGCCTCTGTCTCCATGTCTGTCTAACCTCATGCCAGCTCCAAGCGTGTCTTGGTATTGCCCCAGGCTGTTTTCCTGCCCCCTTCCCAGTGAAGCCTGCTGCTCTGGCTGGCAGCTGTGGAGGATCTCACTGCTGTTTTCCACAGTGGCTTTGCAAGGTGCTGACACTCCCTGTACCAGTACAGGTGTTATTTTTGGCACTTTGCTTAGGGCTGAGATTCTCATATTTTGACTTGAAAGTCTGGCTCCTGCCTTTTAACTTGGAAGAGGAGGAGAGCAGGATTTGAATTTGAAGCTACCTGGAGAGACAGCATATTTTATCACTTAGATAAATGGCGTGTTTTCTGACTGTATGAGAAGCTTTGGTTCCTTCTCCCATTTGCGTGTACGTTCCTTTGAGTGGCCTGAAATCAGAAATCATCTAACGTGAGCACAAGCTGCCACGTCGGTGCTCCGCAGCCATCGTCAGAGCACGGAAGGCTGTGGGAGAGGTGAGGTGATGGAGCACAAGCTGTTGAGCTCTGGTGGTTCTCCATCCCTTGTGTAGAAGGCTGAAGCTGCTGCCATCTGGGAACTTGTGTCACTTTGGCAAGGTGCTTCTTACTTCTTTGCTGTTCCCCATTGCTTCCTTCCTCACGGACCAGACTATGTGCTGGATGGTGCATGTTTTAGAAAACTAAATGACTGGGAAAGCACGTGTCCAGGAGCAAACCTCACAGGTAGTGTGAGAGGCTTTTACCAGTCCCTGTCCGGTGTCTCTGTAGCAGTACCAGAGGCGCAGAAGGAGTCGTTCCAGCTCTGCAGTGAAGGAAGACTGCTGGAGCCAGCAGTGGTATGCGACTGGTGGTGCCCACACTGGTCACTAGCCAAGGCTTAAATAAAGTCTCACTTCATAGCTGCTCTAAGCTGCCCAGAGCTAAATTTGTCTTGGGAGTGTATGAGTTACAGAAATGATGGCTCCTTTTCATTACAATGAACCGCTGGATCAGCAGAGTGTAAAAGCTGATCCAACCTCCAGGCCCGTGCCTTGGGAGCAGCTGTTCTTTGTCACTCCGTGCAGGGCGATGTCCAGAGAAAGCTTACTTTACAGAGGGAATTCCTGGGACTGCATGGGCTTGAAGAGGAGTCGAAACCTGCTTGAAATGTCTGCATGCTTTAAAAATAATCGTGGTATACAGATGCGATGGCATGCCATGCACTTGGGTCTACTCTCTTCGGGTGGCTGTGAAACACTCGATCGTAGTTAAGTACAGCAGCGGCTGAGCTTGCTGGAAATCATGGTGCTGAAGACTCTCAGGTTGTCATTTTGCTGGATTGAAGTGCTTGTGGGGAAAAATGCCTTGGGAGCAAGAAGTAAAATCTGTTTTGTGCTGGTAAACAAAGCTGAGGTATGAGAGCTTGTCGTGTTTGTCCGCTGGCTCTGAATGTATAACATAGAATTAGCGTGCCAGGATTGCCACACAGCAGTCCAAGGTGCTCTTAACCACAGTTACTGGAGTCACAATTATGTTTGTCTAGAGTGGTTTGATTTCCTCTGGCAGGGAAGCTTTCACTGAAGATAGACAAATGCTAGTTCGTTCAAAGTGTCTGTCTCCTCTTCAAAGCTAAAAATGTTCCCTGGTGAGGGTGGGAGCAGGGGATAGGGGAGGTATTGGGATCTAGTCAGAATCAGTGGCAGAAATCGCTGTTAATGTCTGAAAGGACTCTCACTTCTAATTGCTTTTGTCTATTTAAGCCAGTGAAGAAAAAGAAGATAAAACGTGAGGTGAAGATTCTGGAGAACCTGCGTGGTGGCACCAACATCATCAACCTGATTGACACTGTCAAGGATCCAGTGGTAGGTACCTGTGCGTTGCGGTGTGCGGTGGGCTTGCCTTGCTGCTTGTGGGCACAGCCCTGGGCATCCTTTGGGACACGGCTGGCGTGACTTCTGCTGGGATTAGGAGTTCACTGGGCCTCTGCCCCCTTGACAGGGGCACCTGGCACCTACTTCATTGGGGTCTCCTGAGATGGGTCACTTCGGATGAGTTAGTGTTCCTCTCCGAGTTCCCAAGACTCTTTTAACACACCTCCTGTGTCTCCTGTGAGTTTCCCGTGGCTGATGGGAGAGAGAAGTCTTGTGGCCTTCCAAATCTGCTGTAAGCAAGCAGAAACTGCAGCCTTCCAGCTTCTGGCTGGCATCTGGAACATAAAGATTTTACAGGGCAATTGGATATTAAGCACTTCTCATCCTTCCGATTGCTGTCCTGGACCAGAGGTCATATCCTTTGTCTGCACTGCCACAATTACCCTGTTCCCAGGAAGTTTTTTCTGACCAGCAGCTGACTGAGGTCTGTGACTACCAGCTTGCTGCCATCCAGGGATGCCAGGCTCCTGCCCCACTCTGCAGTAAGGGCTGAGCAGGAAGCCAAAGCTTTCCCAGGTCTCTTGGAGCCAAAAAAGGTCAAGAGGGCATTTTAAACCATGACACACTCTCTCTCTCTCTCTCTCTTTCTCTTTCTCTCTCTCAGTCAAAGACCCCTGCTTTGGTGTTTGAGTACATCAATAACACAGATTTTAAGGTGAGTCTGCCTGCGTGTGGAGGGGGGAGGCCTCCTGTTTCTGTTAAGATTGCTGTGTTCTTGGGCTGTCAGATGCTTCTCCAGAGCTATGGGGAGAAATTTGGGTTTGTTCCTTATGTCAGCTTCACCTTCCTTCCTCCACATAAATGAGAATCTTGTGAAGTTACTAAATAGTGAGAAGCAACAAAAACCTTGCATGCTGAGTGGCCTCCCAACTTTGAGGGTTAAGCCCAACAGGTTAGATCTTCCTACCTCCCTCTAAATTTACTAATCACCGTTGTGCTGTCTGTTCAGCCCAAATTAATACCCCTACCCAATAATGATGTCCTATTTTTGGTGGCCCAGTTGATGGAGCAGGTGATGCTGATTTGTGCTGGAATCCTTCAGACCTGGGGACCATGGGGTGGCTGGGGCTGGAGAGCAGCTTTCCCACTGCCAGTGAACCTGGTAGTAAGGGATGGAGCAGATTTGAGAGCTGTTCTGTTTGTCCAAGGCTGCAGCATATTCTGGTTTCTGGGGAGCTTTGAGTGGTATTACTCCTTTCCAAAGCTTGGGGTCCTTCTGTCTGGGCCTTCTGGGGTCCTGCAACTGCATGTGCTGCTGAAATGCTTCCGGCTGGCAGAGGAGAGTTGAGATGCAAAAGGGATGTATGATTAGTGACCACACCTATTTTAATGGTATCTTTGCTTCCCCCTTGTGAGTCTTTATCCGAAGTTACTAAGTCAGTGGTGGAAAGTTGAGCAGTTACCTTTAGAAAGCCAGGCATCGTCCCTTCCTGCAGTTCTCAGAGCTCTCTTCCATTTCGTACTATAGGACAGTGCTCTTTTCTTCCTGTCCATACAGGAGCGTTACGTAGGTGTGCACCTTGCAGGATACAGCCTCAACAGGCACACCCAGCACCTGGAGGGCTCCAGGTTGGTGTTGGTGGGGAGGACTGGCCCTGTGACCTGGCCCACAGACCATCTTTGCTGCAGCCCTGCGTGCTGCGAGGCAGCACGTGTTGTTTTCATCCCCTGGAGTTTGTCTGGCGAGATTAATCCCACTGGGTGGGACACAGCGGGTAGCGAGGACTGCAGCCATTCTGGCAGCGGCGGTGTTAGTGCTATTTAATCTCACGCAGAGACTTACTGGAGAGGCTAGAATAATAGTGACGTGCAGGAGTGTCTGCCCTAACAGCTCTGGGCAGGGAGGAGAGTGTTACCTCGAAGTAACCAGCCATGAGAGGAGTTGTGTGTAACCTTTCAGGGCTAATTAAAGCAGGCTCGGTGTGTCTGGGCTTCGTTGGCATCAGCTGGTGTGTCCCAGTGCTGTGTATGGTGTGAATGTACACCTTCCCTTCTCTGGTGATCCAGGGACTCTTAGTAAGGCTGATTGTGGAAATTTTCAACTTCATATTTGGAGCTTTTTTCTTTCTTAAATGTTTTAATATATGGCCTGAGATGAAATAGATCAGTAAGGCAGCAGCAGCCTTGCTGGAGGCTGCTTTGTGTCCTGGTTAAAATATGATCACACCATTCTCCTGTCCTTAGAGGGAAAATTTCTTGTCAAAGATACCACCCAAAAACTGAAAAGTTTATGAAGTAGAGAAACTGGTGGCCAACAGGGACTCTGCCTGAAAAACAGAAGGCTTGGAGCATGAGGTAGGCCAGCCTTCTCAGCTGTGCTGGGAGCTGTCAAAGGCTCTTCTGCAGCCACTAAAGCAACACTGACCTGTCCTCAGCAGAAGCAGCAGTGTGCTCGTCATCTCTGGCTGTTGCATTAGAAACAACTGGATGGTTTTGCAGCAGAGCATTTCTGGGCTTCTAGGAAAAAGCCTGCCTCCTTGAGGAAGTCTGCATTCATAGTCGAGTCCAAGAATGGAAGAATTGCTGCTTTCACCTGATGCTGGCTGGTACAAAGCAGGAATAACATTGTCTGGGGAATGCAGGCATGCCCCCCGGGGCAGGCAGTAATGCTGTTCGTGTTCAGGGCTTATTTGTAACCCAGATTTCACCAGCCATGCATGGGGCATGTGGGTTATTCAAGCAACACTTGTGTGAGCTCCTCTGTTTGGGGAGGCTCCTAGGGCTGCAGTTAACTGGCAGATTGCAGAGCTGCTCCTGGACACAGGTGCCTGCGGATATCTTCTACATAGAGGCTCCCAAGCTGTGTCTTCCCTTGCTCTGAAGTGATGCCAAGCAGGAAGCACACACAATAGATGAGACCACTTGTGTTAGAAGTCTTGGCTCGATGTATCTCTCTACACGTGAAGCAGCTAGAAAGCTCCCAGAGTCACTGTCCTTCTTTGTCCCTTCTGCTCTCCAGTCCTGGTCTCCCCGGGCAGCCAGATTCTGCTGGAGTTGAGCATCGTGAGAGCTTATCCTGGTGATAGGAACCTCTTCTCTTTTTGGGGTGGCTGCTGGTCATCTGCCCGTCTCTTCTTTGACTTCTAGATTCATCAGTAGAGATGAGCACTGTACATCTTACTCAGAAATCACTGGTAGGGTCCAGGAGGGGCTCCTGAGGCAATTCCCAGGGCAGCTTGTGTACAGCAGGCGGTTGCCACCTGCCTTACGGGATTACGTCTTTCCCTGTCCTGTTGGAAATCGTTCTTCACAGCTTTGATGCCTCCTTTTCAGTAGTCTCCTTTCCTTCAACAAAATTATTTTATTTTTGTTGAATGTTAATTCTTTCACCCGTTCTGTGCCCGTTCAAAGGGCAGCTGTTGCTGTGTCTGCGTGCCCGTGGAAATGGCTGATGGCTTTCCTCAGCTTTCTGTGCACAGGCAGGAGCTGCACTTCTGGGGGGCTTCAGCCATGGCTATGGACAATTCAAGGCCATCAGTGCAAGATCGTATCCCAGCAGGTTTGGGTATTTTTAAATATGTAAGGTATAAACAGAAGGCTTACGTGGTACTTCTCTAGAATTGATTTGTCTTAAATTACCAGGCTAGGTCCCTTCTAAACTTGACAGTTCTGCCATCACAGGAATAATGTGTTTGGAGAACTAGAATAGTTCTAGAATAAACATATCCGCTGTGTGAGGAAGGCAGCTCGTGGCTAGTGTTTCTCTTCAGACCTGTTGTGTTGTCATCTCTGAGCGTTCAGGCTACCCATGTTCACTTGCTGTGCTGCAGAGCTGTGCAAGGAAGCCAGTAGTCATCAGTGAAATTAAAGGACTTTTCCTAATTGGTTTCCAACCTGCAATGAGACACCTGTCCTTCAGCCAGCACGAGCTGTCACACATATTTTGTAGTCGATGAGCATACCGGTGCGCAGGCTGTGGCCCCTCGTTGCACCAGAGAGACAAATTCCTCGGGAAGGAAAGGGGCAGAGCCAGGCTCCGGGAGCAGTGCTGTGTTCCCTATTTCATTCCTAAACATCAGCAAGTTTGAGGCTGGAAGAAGAGGAGACGGGCAAAAAGGCAAGCAATGAAAAGTTGCCTTAGAATGTTCAGCCTGTTGTGGCTGTGGGGACAGAGCTTTGGGGACAGACCTTCCCCTTGGTGGCCATGGAGGCAGTTACAGTTGCTGTGAGGAATTGTGTGCGTTTTACTGAAGGTTAGTATAAAAAATAGTCGCCCTGGGTAGGAGATGCAGAAATATGAAAGATCCTCCTCTCGTGTTGCTGCCCAAGCCAGGATGCCTCGGAGGCCTGCATTCCCAAGCGGTGTCTGTCTCCTGCTGCTGGGAGCTTTGCGGATGCTGCTTGCTGCAGGTAGCCAGCCACGTTACTCGAAGAATTAGGAGGCCATCAGTGCCTCCTGAGGTGCTAACAGAATTAGTTACGGTAGGTTAGTTTGTTTGTGACCAAAAAAAAATCACAAAAAGCTGAGGTTTGGAGGCTACCACAGGGCGTGTTTGGCCGTTCTTGTGTTCTGCGTGGGGAAGGCAGAGCAGCCCAGGTCTCTGAGGCCTCCTGGCAAGTGGGGTGAGCATGTCTTCCAGCAGGGTCTGAGGCCACGATACCCACAGTGATACTTCTGATAATTGTCTTCCGAAGAGCCAGCTGGAAGAGCAGAGCACAGGATGTGTCTGTGAAGGCAGTGTCTGCTCTCCCGTGTGAGGCTGAGTGAAGGGGATTCGGAGCCTGCTGTCGAAGCCTTCTTGGGGCAGTGAGGCTGAGCGTGCTCGGGCAGGGGCTTTCCTGAAGTAAGTGGAGCTGCACCGCCAGCCTTGGCACAGCAAGAGGGTCAGAAGCACTGGTTTTGGAGGCAGCTCTTCTAGGGATGTCTGCTGGATAACGCCCTGGGACATGCGTTACAGGGCCCTGCACGGCCCAGTCAGGAAATCTGTGCCTGCTGTAGCTTGTGGCTATGTTGGTTCTGCTCCCTGCTCACTTGTCTGCTTGACTGGGTTGCTCCAAAGTGTTAGGATTATCCCAGCTCATGAGAATAAAACACAGCTTGCATCCTGGAGGCTGTTTAAGCTCTTCATGTGTAAGCGACACTTGTGTGTTACCAAATAACTTCTCAGAGCTGTGCTGGGGGTGGTGGGGCTGTCTGGATCTAGCCTTTAAGCATGGCAGGATCATGAGGATCTACGAGGATCTCGCCTTGGGCCTGGAGAGGATCCGGGGCCAGAACTGCTTTCTTGGAATGTGAATTTCAATCCCTTGCCGTGGTATTTTTCCCAGAGATGCCAGTGGTCCCCTTGATGAGCAGTCAACTCCAATGCTGATGCAACCCATCAGCTGGGCTGTGAGATGATCCTTACTTGTTAGAAAGGACAGAGGGGTCCGGTCCTGCTGTGGGTGTCTCATGCACGTCCTTCCTGGCCCTCTCGCTGCCCTGGTGTCTCACCTTGCTTTTGCTGGATGACAGCACTGCCTGACGGTGCCAGGCTGGCACAGCTGCCAATGTCAGGTAGAGAGCAGAAGGCAAACATTGGGATAGTCGTGACCTGGCGTGGGAGCAGCGGGATGACAAGGTTTATAGTGGCTGTGCTGGTGGTGTGGTGGAGCTTAAAGTGCAGCCTGCATCTTTGTCGCTTCCCCAGCAGTAATGAGGGCAGCAGAAGGACACAGGAGAGAGGAGGGTGGTGGATGTGTGCTGGCAACATCATTGAGGCTGTGCTGTGCTCTACTCGCTCCCACAAGCTTTTCTGTGCTGTTGAGCTGCATTCCCCTTTATCTTGGGAGGGAGGGGAGCCTCCTCTGCTCCGAGGCCCTCTACCCCTCATGCTTCCCAGCCCCACGCTGCCTTAGGTTAATATTTTCCTCTCCCTGCCCCACTCTGAGCACTTGGAAGGCTTGCCTGTGTGTTCCCTGTCTGCCTGCTCTGAATGTTACTGATGTCAAGCCACCGTGATGGCATTGCATGTGAACAGGATCATCTGTGCCAGCTCCAGCGTGTTCTGAGGGCCTTGCTGTCTGCTCCCTGGACAGACAGCTCGACTGTCTGCTGCTGGAAAAAAGTCATGACAGGTCTGAATGATCCCAGTGGCTTTTCACAGGAGCTCTTGCTTCCTTTCTGGATTTCCTGGTGCATAGCCCTGGCAGATCTGAACCCAGGACAGCCCTTACGCGTGACAGTGTTCACAGGGGGACCTGGAGTAGGGTTGTTGATGCTTGGTGGCAGGTGGGGTGCAGGAAATGAAACTAATTCAAATCCGGAGTATTTATTTTTGTTTCTCTGTTTGTTTGTTTTTTCTCCCTCCCTGAATCTATTTCAGCAACTGTACCAGATCCTGACAGACTTTGATATTCGGTTTTATATGTATGAGCTGCTGAAGGTGAGTGGCATTGCGTATGGCAGTCTGGACGTGGAGGCTAGGAATGAGAGAGGCAGTAGCTGGGTTCCTGGGGTCGTGCTATTAAGCAGTTACTTCTCTCGTGTCCAATGTAGAATCCACATTTCATCACCAGAGGAGGCTTAGGAAATGATCTGTCAGGCATTATAGCCCGACTGGGGACCTTCAGTCACCTCTGAACAATCTGATTCTCTGGGGTCTTTGCCTTCCCTGTGAAGTGTCTGATTGCCAGCAGCCAGACAGGGCTGTGCTTTGCCTCCCTGTGCCTCTAGCCCCGAGCAGGCTGCTGTGAGGACAACCACTCCTCAGCCAGACCCAGTGCAAGCACAGAGAGGCATTGGTGGGATGAGGAACCGGGGACTCTTTAGAACCACAGAGAGACCAGGATGGAGGTATTGCCTACTGCAGGCTTGCTTCTGCTGCAGTATTTAAATGCAGCCCCAGACGGTGGCTTCTGCCCACTTCCATGACCCTGTGTTTCTGTGGAAGGGATGTGGAGCATTTGAAGAACACACTGGCAAGGTCAGTGACCTGCAGGCACTGAATTTGGTCTTGGGAGTGAGGTTTCTGGTCATGCTGGCATTGCTATAACACGATATTTTCACTTGAAACCTGCTGGCCAAAGCCATCGCTGCCTCTTTGCAGAGATATAGATGGGATAGATGAGGGAAAGCCCTTTGTGCTTTGGGGCTTGGGGACTGCAGGAGATGACCTGGAAGAGATCTAGTGATCACAAGGGAGGTTTTCTTCTCTGCACCCCCAAGCTTGCTCCACTTGTCTGCAAGGGAAGACCTTCCTGCTGGAGGGAGCCCAGGTTTATCAGGCTTAGGTTGGAAGGGTTGATAAGGATTAGATGATCCAGCCTTGGGACAAGCAAGATACCGAACTGCTTCACCTCTGGAAGCAGTTTGCCCAACCTGTTCAAGATCTCCAGACCTGCAGATTGCATGACCAGCATTTGCTGTAACTGCTGTTGGTTGTGAGTCCCGGTGACGTTGCAGGGGTCGTTCCCTGCAGCCTTGCTGCGACAGAAGCTGTTGCCTCCTGTGCTTCCCGCTGCAGCAGGGACCCAAGGGCAATGTAACTTGCCTGGCACTGCTGTCCTGCATATTGAATGACTGCAGACTGTGCCCTCCTGTGCCACGGGAGGTCTCGGTGCATCTGCTAGGTGTTGATGGATGGGTCTCCCTTCCCCTCCAAGTTGAGAAAACACTGCCACCTCCTCGCTCAAGGGAACAGCTGCATGGGGGGAGCGAGTGGTGCAAGGTCACAGAGCTGAAGAGCTGCTGCGGGCTCCTGCCTTCAGGCTTGAAGCAGTGCCACTCTTCCTTGTGTGCTATCACCTGCCTTTTGTAAGCACAGCTTTGGCTTAAATGAGCAGACGTGACTTTCTAGCTTAAGTGTGTTTTGGAACACCAATGAAAGCCTTCACTGGAAGGCCATAAGGCTGTATAAGCATACGAATTGTCCCCTTTTGGGGAGAAGAGCTCTTCTTCTGTGACCCAGGAAGCGTGGGGCTGCCCAGGTTGGAGCCTGCTTCCAGGTGGGATGCCTCTCTGCATCACGTTCCCCAAAACCCTGCAAGGAACACAGGTCCAGGGGCTGTGACTGCTGTAGGGCAGGAGATGAATGCCATCTTGCTGCCAGCTCTCCACGTGCAGAGTAAGAGCTGAAAACGCTAGTTCTTTGTGCCAGGGCTGCAGCACTTCCTCGTGGACAGGGCGCTCTTGCTGCTAGCTGAGAATTGTCTGTGATATTGTCAATGCTGCGCCGTGGTTACGGTGATGTCTAACACATGTCTATGTCTGCCAGGCCCTGGATTACTGTCATAGCATGGGCATCATGCACAGGGATGTCAAACCCCACAACGTCATGATAGACCACCAACAGAAAAAGGTACGATGGCACCAGGGCTTACAAGCAGGGTTCTTCCAGGGAAGCTTGAAACTCTGCTGTGTGCCCAGAGCTGGGACAGCTGTCCTTATCCCTTTCTCTGTCTGCTCCCCTCCAGCTGCATCCACATCAGTGGAGCACCGCAGTGAGAGTCCCTGCCTTGGAGGTTGCTCCCCTCCCCAGTCAGCCACGCTGGGTGTCTGTGGTGCAGGGACTTTAGGCAGGAGAAGCGCAGCCTGGTTTGCAATACACATGGGTAATTTCACCCAGCGAGCACGAGCTCCTTGTGTAGCACAGCCTGCCTCTCCTGCAGCGCCTGCCCCTCTTTCGGGACATGCTGCTTAGATCAAAGGCAATGTTTGCACCAAGCTTACTGCCATGGAAATGGGCAGCAAAGGGAGCCTGCCCTCCCTGGTGTGGTACTCGAACCTCTTCGGGTGATGCGTGTACGTGCCTCCTAAGGGACCCAGGATTTGCAGCAACAAGTTACTGCTCCACAGGTCCCTCCATGTGAGTCAGCAGCAGTTGCACAGACAAGGCAGCATTTAGAAGGGAGGGGGGAGCTCTTCCTAGATCCGTTGTCCTTCAGTAGCACAACTGGTCCTCCATCCCCATGGCCAAAGAAGAGCCAGCCTCCCTTGCAAGATGTGGTGGGCTGTCTCCTGCCTCCTTTCCTGCTCCCAGCCCCTCTAAACAGCAGGATAAAAACACACCTTTACGCCCACTGTGGCTGGTGGCACTGCTAAGGAGCCAGTCACCCAGCAGTGATGGTCTTTTTGGAGCTGGGAGGCAGAGAAGCTCGCTAGGCTGGAGCCTGCTCTGCCAGCACAGCGTGGTGACAAGGGGAAGGAAGAGCACTACTGAGAGCATCTCATGTCCTCAGAGCACCTCCTGGGCCTCCGTGTTTGCTTCCTGGGGCTGAGAGGCTTTGGCAGACACGGCTTTGCCTAGCTTGCTTGTGCTAAGGCTCCTGACTCTGTGTCTCTTTATCGCATGTTCAGCTGCGGCTCATAGACTGGGGTCTGGCAGAATTCTACCATCCAGCTCAGGAATACAATGTCCGCGTGGCCTCTAGGTACTTCAAAGGACCGGAGCTCCTTGTGGACTACCAAGTAAGAGTCTGTTTGTGGTTGCACTTCAGCCACCTGTGGGTTGTCTGGTTTTGCCTGTCAGGGCATTGCCAGGATTGGAAAGAGGCTTGCTGTGAGGTGAAAGGGCTGAGGTTGTCGGCTGCTGTTGGGGAATCAGGCCGAGGTGAGCATAGCTTTCTTTTCTGACAGCCTCTCCCTTTCCCCCTCAGATGTATGACTACAGTTTAGACATGTGGAGTTTAGGCTGCATGCTGGCAAGCATGATCTTCCGAAAGGAGCCTTTCTTCCATGGACAGGACAATTATGACCAGGTAAGGACTTTGATACCTGCCTTATCCAGTGAGACGGGTGTCACCAGTTCATCTGCATGTGTGTAGTGGGGGGGGGGGGTTCTGGGGATGGGACCACCAGGCTGGGAGGGTGTTGCTGTGTGCTTAGTTGAGCCATCTGGGCTTACACATGGCTGCCTTGTGTAGGAGATTGTTTTATGCACGTGTTGCAGAAGTGAGGTTCAAGGGAGATATTCCTTCTGGGAAGCTTCTAGAAGAAGAGCTCTTGCATTTGGGCAGCTCTCCCCTGTAAGACAGTGCCCAGGCCTGTCTGTAGGCATCAAACCAGAAAGGAGCCACAGGTTCAATTGTAACTGCTCCAGCAGAATTTGCTCCTTCTTCCACGCCTGCTCTTCTGCTCTCTTTCAACTTGCCTTTTGTTCCAGCTGGTCCGCATCGCAAAGGTCCTGGGCACAGATGAACTGTATGGGTATCTCAAGAAGTACCACATAGAACTGGACCCACACTTCAATGATATCCTGGGCCAGTAAGTGGAGAAGTAAAATGCAGCTTTTTTTTTTTTTTTTTTTTAACCTCGTAAAACAGAGAGGGCAATGAACTGGATGTCCATCCTCTGAAGGACTCTCAGCCAAGGTCTGCTTTGATCTTCTGGATCCCAGTGTTGCTTTCAGGCCTCCCAGCAGGTCATTGAAATACAGGCTCCTTCCTTTTGCCTCTCCCCCGATCCCCGAGTTTTCCCATGCTTCTTCCCTTTCTTGTTTGTTGACATCCTAGAAGTGGAGATGTAAACACTGGAGTTGAGTGTGGGCTGAGGGGCTCCAAATCTCCCAGCTGAGGTTTTCTAAAAGGCCTCGAGGTAGATGGGATAGTGAGGACAGCCTGTGTGAGGCAGGCTGGCAAGCCAGAGCCCTTCTGGTCCCAAGGGTGTCACCCTGCCCGATGAATGTTGGTGTGTAGTCTCTGTAGACAGAAGACACTGCAATATTGCGCCCTTCCCAGCTTGCTGTTTCCCAGCTGTTTGACATCCACACACTTCTGTGCCTAGATGAGAGGGCTTTCTCCCTTTGGCGAGTGCTCACTGAGTGGTAGCTTGTGCAAGGGGGCACTGAAGGCAGTGTGTGCTGCAGCTATTTCTTCCCAGAAGTGGAGAGTGATTTCCCTGGGCCCTGGCAGCGCTGCTGAGCTGGGCGGTGACAACGGGTCCCTTTGCAGGCATTCCCGCAAGCGCTGGGAGAACTTCATCCACAGCGAGAACAGACACCTGGTCAGCCCTGAAGTCCTAGACCTCCTGGACAAGCTCCTGCGATACGACCATCAACAGAGGCTGACTGCCAAGGAGGCGATGGAACACCCCTATTTCTGTGAGTCTGCGGAGGAGCTGGGGCCGGCTGGGCTGGAGAGAGGGTCTGGTGTTGGGGAGGAAGGTTCAGCTCCCCACTCGGCAAAAGCCTTGGCAGGTCTGTGGGGTTTTGAAGGCAGCTTCTCTGGAAGGATTTGCCAGGGTGGAGCTTCCTCTTTATTAAACGCTGTTTCCTCTTCCTGCCTGGTCTGTGTCTCCTGCAGATCCAGTGGTGAAGGAGCAGTCCCAGCCCAGTTCAGAAAACGCTGTGCTCTCCAGTGGCCTGACAACAGCACGATGAAGACTGGAAAACGACGGGTAATTCAAGATGTTTACAAATAAAAGCAAAACCTTCGGTCACACAGTGAAGGGAAATGAACCAAGGACCCCCCCCCTTTCCCTCCCCTTTATACTCGGCAGAAATCTAACCTTGGGGGGGGGGTCGTAAACCTCAGTTCCTCTCTGGTGGTTGTGGTTAATGTAACTCTAACCCTGTGGTACCAAAGCCCTGGGCAAATGGTCTTGCAAGAGTTAAACATGTAGTGATATCCCCAGGGCTCAACATGACTGATTCTGGTTCACATCTCTATGGATCCTTCTCTTCCTTCTCAGTCCAGTCTTTCCCACCGTGCTGGTGGGGACAAATTGGCCATTCCACCATCAGCCCTTAGCATGCCTCCTTCTAAACATGCCTTTCTGACTTGTAGACTCTGGGTGAACCAAATTCAGGCTGGGGGTCAGCAGGTGCAACTCTGCTTTGAGGTCCAAGTCCTACTGCTCACTCTGGGCTTGAATTTGGCCCTTGAATTCCAGTTTTAATTGCAAATGCCAGGGAGCTAGGGGGGAGAGGGGAGGTTTAACAAAAATAATGAAATAAACAACACCAACAACCCACAAACCCAGCAGCATCTCAGGATTGTCTGGAACATTAAAACTAAGGCACTGAGCTGAGTTGCTGGGGAGAGGTGAGATTCCCCCCTCCAGGTGTGTTTGACAAAGGCTCACTCTGAAAAGAAACTAATAGACCTGCTTTGGAAACTTGTGAATGTGAGGGCTGCTTTTGTGACAGAAGAGGGGAGGGATTATCCAGACTTTCCCACTGAGCTCAGGAAAGTCAGAACTCCCAAGACTTCTTGTGATAGGTGTGCAACCACGTGTACCTCATGACGTGGCTCCCATGAGAATTCGTGCCAGACGCAGACTCGTGCCAGAGCGCAGCTCTGACACGGTTCACTCCGGCACCGCAGGATAGAGAAGCAGAACGGAGGCCTGGGAGGAGAGCACAGGGAGGGGAAGGATCAGCAGACGGCGGCGTGGTCTGGTGGGGGAGAGGGCTGTGCAGCTCCTGGTCCGGGACCTGGGATCCCACATAGTGTTTTAACAAAGTCAGCCACTTGTTGAATTCTGGGGTGCCGATTCTGTTGCGGGGGGTGGGGGGTTCGTCTTGCGGGTTCTTTCATCAGATCCCTCGATGGCTTTATAGCCCCACGATTCACAGTTGCCTCCTCTACTTGTTCTGTGTGTAATTTCATCAAGTGGTTCTGGTGATGCTCAAACCTAGAAGCTGGAGATAGTGTTTTCCCACCAGCACCTAAACACAGAATTTCCTTCTGCGGCATTGTCGAAATAGTTAATTTTTTATAAGGTTGCAATGTTTCTATTTGAAACATCTGTTTACATTCCATATTCCAATAAAGTTCTATTGGCATCGATAGCAGGTCAATCCATTTGTATAATTCACTGAAACCAATAAATATCTATACGTCTGAACGTCTGCTGTCTCAAATCTGTGGGATAGCCAGGAAGAGAAGGAGTTTGTGTTGGCTTTTCTACCCCGCCTCTTCCGAATATTTGGGGATCTCTTTAGTTATTGGTTACAGTCTTCCATGCCATCAGCCCTGAGGGTTTCACTGTCCTCTGTGGGGCTGCAGGGGAGGCGTGAGGTGTCGGTGCATCGTGGGACTGGAGCAGGCAGTGCCCAGGTGCTGGTCATGGACATGTAATGTGTCTGGTCGGAGGAGTCACTGGTGTGTGGCTGGAAGTCGTGGATTCTCCATGTGTGTACCCACGTGCTTATCTCCTCGCAGCCCAGGTGGATGTCTCTCTAAAGGTGTGCTCCTGCCCCAGGAAGTGACAAGTGCATGAGCTCTGTTAGCGGTGGCTGAGGAGCTGTCTGATATTGGTGATGCTGCCATGCCGCAGGGCCCCCACTAACCTGAACTCTCCTGCAGATGCTGCTTGAGACTTGAGCAAGTGCCCCCAGCCCTCTGACCTTCCCCCTGCCCTGCCTCCAGGCTGCTTGACCTGAGAGACATTGAGGTGTCTGGTGTTCTTAAGCTCTGCTAGCACCATAGGGATGGTTTTGGGATTTTAACATCAGTTTCAGAACTGTTTTTAAACAAGTATTGAATTGGAAGTCAGGAGCGAGCATTTCTCATAGTCTATCCAAGCTGCTGTGCTCCAAAGTTGCCTGCCTTCTAGCTCTCAGGTGTTGGCCAAGGCAGAAGAGACGTGAAGAAGACAGTTCCTTGGAGGAAGTTCCATAGGTGACAGATGTTAATGCACGTGGTGCTTGGCAGTGTCCAAACCTGATGGAGAAGTTTCATGGTGATGCTTCAGGAAGCAGCAGTCCTGTCCCTCTGAACTAGGGACAGAAATGCCTTCAGGGAACATTCAAGCAGAGGAAAAGAGATGCCCTCCCTAGCAGGGGGTCTGCAACAGATAGATGTCCCTACACTGGTTTTAGGGCACAAAAAGCTGTGACAGGTTCCTCTGGAGGGAAAAGTGGTTGCGGCACATGGAGCCTCCTGACTCCCACTGCTGTGATGGTGCACACACCTGGCTGCAGCTCAGGCTGGTTCTTCCATGCTCTCAGTTCTTCTTTCCTCTGGATCTTACCAGAGCGTGGCCCTGCCTGTAGGGACAGCCAGGAGCTGGAGGAGTTGATGTCTCAGCCCTAGGAAGGGAGGAGCCTGGGGAACACGCAGCTTTGTACCCTTTCTCCTGCACCTGGGGACTGCTGCCACGCTGTGCAGGGGAGCCCCGGTGTGTGTCCTGGCCTTTCAGCTGGTGTGGCCCCATGTTTCAGGCAGAGGTGGTGCCTCTCGCAATGGTGTTACACAAGGGAGGCCCTTGGGGCTAGGGATGTTTGAGGCAGCAGAGGGAGACACTGCAGGAGGTTGGGGATATAAAAAAAACCCTGAACTTGTGTCTGGCTGCCTGTGAAAGCGCTGCTTTGCTGGACTGCAGCTCTCCCTCGCCTTGCTCAGCCCTGCTTTCCCTGCTCGCCCTGCTGCCTGCTCCAAAGCAGGCTGAGGTCCCTGCTGTCCCCGAGTCCGGGGGCTCAGCGGAGGGGATGGCTGGGCCTGGCAGGGAGCGGTGTGGCAGTGCAGCTGCCCACCTCCTCGCCACCAGGGCCAGAGGAGCTTTTCGTTGTGCAGGCAGCATCCTGCAACACTCACTTCCCTCCTCCTGTCTCTCCCCAGGTCCGGTGCTGTTGCTCCCAAATTTCCATAAGCAGAATGAGAACCGTTACCGGCGCGCGTAGAGCGACAGCGGGCAGCCCGAGCAGCCTGGGCAGGGCTGAGCGGGGCAGCGTGCCCGGCCGGATGGCACTCACCTTCTTATGAACACAGCCCTTCTGTCCCAGCGTAAAAGGTTCTTCTGCCTTTGGTTCCCTGTTGATCTCCTCCTGACCCAGAAAGCACGGAAATGTGAAGGTTGTGCCAAGCGTGTGTGGGTTAGCCGCTCCTCCCTCACCTCCACTCTCCAGGCTGTTCCCCTTCCCAGCCTCTGACGGACTATGGTTAGCCAGCTGGCCCCAGTCTCTGCCGAGGTCTGGGGGTGGCAGGGGATGTACCGTGATGGACAGTTCGATATTACAATGGAAAGAATTCTATATTGTTGAATAAATGTTTTAAAAGAAGGATACGAAGAGTATTCAGTGAGGAGGGAGCCCTGTGGGGCAGGACCAGCTGTGCAGAAGGATGCCTGCAGCAAAAGCCTTTCCCTGTGGACTACAGGGGTAGGCTCAGCAAGGAGAGCATGAGGAGGTGGTAGTACAGTGTGTGAGAGCAGAAGGGGCCATTTGACACCTTTAGGAGATTCCTTAGCCCCCCACACTCTTCTGGAGGCGCCTGTCTGGATGGCAGCCTGGGTTCTGATGCTGGTACCCGCTGCTTCCAACCCATGGGGCTAGTTTGTGGCTGTCTCAGCACCCCAGGAGCTCCCTTCTCTTCCTCTGTCCTGGGCTGAGACTCTCCTCCTCCTCCCCCTCAGCGCTGCCACTGCAAGCAGCCTTCACTTCTGAGCCAGTGTTGGGGGCTGTTAACTTGAACTCTGAACCTGAAACTCCTGTCTCACCCTTCTGACCAGACTATATGTTGGTCATTTCTCTCGCCTTGCCCCGCTCCTTCACTCCCCATGTGTTTTTTTCCGCTATGCCCCAGTAACTGAAGGTGCCCAGGCCAAAGAGACCTCTAAAACAGGGCTCAGTGTGAAGGTCAGACCCAGGGTCCCAGGAGCAGAGTTTGGGTAAGGGGAGCCGTGGGTCCTGCTGGCCCACACCGTGCTGCTCTGCGCTGTCCCTGAGCAGCAGCTGAGGTGGGAATTCAGGAGCTGGGCTGTGCATGGAGCCTGTGAGTAGCTGTGGAAATCTGCCACCACTCTTCTCGTTGTATCACGTTTGGACACGTGCTGGCATGGAGTCAGACATGGATGTGTACGTGATGGTCTGCGGTAGGTAACCGTGGTGTAAACAGTACAGGTAAGTTCAGGTCAGATCCTTGATCCCTTGCCGAGTCAGTTCCTGATGACAGCCCTCAAACACAAGGTAGTGAGGGGCTGTGCTGATCTACGTAATTAACTTAATTTACTTTTACAGAATCACAGAATAGTTAAGGTTGAAAGGGACCTCTGGAGGCCATCTGGTCCAACCCCTCTGTTTGAGCAGGGTACCCAGGGCCATCTCCAGACAGTTTTTGAAGATCTCCAAGGAGGGAGACTCAACAACCTCTCTGGGCAACCTGTGCCAGTGCTCCATCACCTGTACAGCACAGAAGTGCCTCCTGACGTTCAGAAGGAACCTCTCGTGTTCCAGTTTGTTCCCATTGCCTCTGTGTCCTGGCATTGGGCACCACTGAAAAGAGCCTGGCTCCATCTTTGCTGCACTCTCCCTTCGCAGATTCTGACGAGGTTACCCACTAGGTGACCAAGAGAAGCCAGGAGATGTGACTTTTTCATTTTCAGCAAAGCTTTTGAAGCTGTCTCTTATAGTATCCTTCTAGACAAAACGTCCCTGAAAAAAAAAGCGTGTCCCTGCAGGAACAGCCCATTGCAGTGTCTGACTGAGGTCTGCATGTGTTAGGGGGAAGAGTCACCACAAGCTCCCCCTGAGCCGTGGTCCCTGCAGCGTGGTGGTCCTCCTGAGTGGTGCTGTGTGGAGCCAGGAGCTGGCCTTGCTGATCGTAGTGGGTCCCTTCCAACTCAGGATGGTCTATGATTCTATATGAGTGCTATTGCCACCTCATCCGCCCCTCTCCTGACACTGCTGGGCCTTGCATCCCATCCCCACTTGCTGCCTGCCTGCTGTTAGAGAGCAGTTGGTCTCTAAAGGATGCTCTTGGTGACCAGCGTTTTCCTTTTTTCTTTTATTCTTGTCGTTTGTCAAAAATAAACTCTTCTTTGCTGGCTCATTTTTTGTCCGGTTTCTCCAGAGTCAGGTTTTGTTCCTTCTTGCACCTTGCAATGCCACCATGGGGGCATGTCCCACTTACGTGACTTTCTCTGACAAAGAGCTCCAGCCCACTGCCTTCCACACACACTGCCTCTCCACTCCCCATTTCTTTTCTGATCCCTTGCTTATCAGCAGCCAAGCTTCCTCTGTTTCCTCCTACAGCGCTCATAGTTCAGCCGGCACGAGGCCCAAAGCCTTCAACAGCCTTCATCCAGGTTCCTTCAGCATCCAAAGCTGCTAACACACCTTGCCTTCCTGTATGCTGTGGCTGTCCATTTCCTTCCTAATTCCCTTTTTGGTTTCCTCATTACAGCAGCCCAGTCCCACTCCCAGAGGAAAATCCAAGCCAGGGGAGATGGCTGAAGTCATCTGGACAGATTCCAGGGTCCCGCACTCCTTGCAGAAGTCATTGCTTTTCCAGAGCGTGTGCCCCAAGACAAGCACAGGCTTGCTGATACTGGAGAGAGCTGCTATGTTTGGCTCCAGTAACTGCATCCAGCCATGTGAAACTTCAGAGGAGAAACATTTCAGGAGTTTCCTGAAGATCCTATTCCTCTGAAGGCATCAGATTGCTGGGAACTCTGAAGGGCAGGAAATGCTTTAGTGGACAACTATTTTTGGAGCTGCTCACTTCTTGGACCAGATTGTTCTCTTAAAAGGGGCCTTTTCCTCTGGGTGCTCCCCAAAATCCAGTTCCTCTGCACCCTGGGAATGAGGAATGGGGCAGGAAGGAATGGCAGCACCTTGCTAGTGATCTTCCAGGTGGCTAACATCAGCGTGCAAGTCTCATCAAAATACATCTCCCAGAGACCTCTTTCTGAGTGCCAGCCTTGGCTGTTAATGCGTGCTGACCTCCCATGGTATTAACGTGCCATCTTTGTTTCTGCCCTCTCCTTCAGCCTGCGCATGCCCTAAGGAAGGAGGAGAGACGACAGGTATTATTTTTCTTTAGAGTTCACCTAGAAACAGAGACAATTTGAAACTGCAACATATTCCATGCACATCCCTTGCAGCAAAACACGGCATTAAAATGGTAAGTGGAGAGCGTGTGAATGAGCAGGCTGTTCAGGAATGACAGCTGGATATTTGTCCCAGTTGTCTCTTCCTATCTAATTAAGGGAACAAGTTATTTAATCACGCAGTATACAGTGTACTCCAAACCATTGACAATGTATAGCTGATAATTTCTAAATCATGCCTTGCTTTTATGTGCTCTGCTTGCTTGTGTAAGGATTAACAGCCTGATAGTGTGGAATTGTAAACGGAGGAGAAAGCACTGCTATCCCAGGTGCTACACGGGACTGTACATTTGGCACAGCCGGAGCATTTGTGGCCCAAGGGAGAGACAAGCACAACTGGCAAAGGATGTGATCTCCAGTGGGATTTGGAGGAGGTATTTCTTAGCAACAGCAGCTATCCAGGGCCCTGGAGTTAAACAGCACAGCTATCAAACTGATGCAGGATGATAAATGTTACGCTATTTAGTGTCTGTACATTGCAGGTAGACGCTATAGCCATTATTTCAGCAGGTAGAAATTTTAATATAGTTCTGTTTAAAAATGCAATTTCTAGCTCAAGCTGTCCCTGTTAAGCCTCTTCAGTTGTGCAAGGCTCTGTCTGTATGTAAAAGCATTTTCACAACAGTAAAGTTGTACATCAGCCTCCGCTGATATTGGCAAGGCACCGCATCTTATCCCAGTTCAGAAAAAGACAAAAAATGTTTCTTTGTAGTCATGCAGTAAGACACAAGAGTTGTTGATGGCACCCTTATCTCAGAGCATGACGATGGACATAATCCAACAGATAACACTTTCCACTGGAAGCTAGGCCAGAGCTGAAAGCAATAACAATTTAAAAGGAGTACGTAAACAGCATGAAAAAATAGGGTTATACAATGTAAACTGACACATCTTGCTCGTGCTCAGATAAGGATTGCTTCTGAAGATGAAATGGATTTGGCTCTTGTCCTTATGCCTCAGAGATTTCCTGAACAAATAAATGGTCCCTTGGCAGCCAGACAGCAGACACTGCAGGGGTAGGACTCTACCCACCCATGTACTCATGTGCAAGTGGTTTCATAAATCCCGATTGCAGAGGGTTTTGCTCATCAGCATCAGTGAAGGGTGGTGGCACCATTTTGGCTTAAGCAGAGACAGTGGTGAAAGGCAGAGAGGGATTTCCTCCTGGTCTGCCTCATGGCAAGTGTCTGGTGAGCACACGACCCAGCCCATTTCCACACCAAGACGGGGCGATGTGGGGACAGGTCCAGAGGGCCACAAAAACGTTGGGGCACCCCTCCCGTGAGGGGAGGTGAAAGGAGCTGGGGTTGTTTAGCCTGAAGAGAACGCTTCGGGGAGACCTCGTTGCAGCCTTTCGGTAAATAAAGGGGACTTGTGAGGAGGACAAAAAGCCTGCAGTGACAGGACAAGGGGCAATGTAAAAGAAGGTGGATTTAGAGGGGACATCAGAAAGAAATTAGGCATTGGGACGGGCTGCCCAGGGAAGCGGTGGAGTCCCCATCCCTGGAGGTCTCTAAAAGAGGTTTAGATGTAGAGCTCAGTGATGTGGGTTAGTGGAGGACTGGTCAGTGTTAGGCCAGAGGTTGGACTGGGTGATCCTGGAGGTCTCTTCCAACCCAGACAACTCCATGACTCTGTGATGCGATGCGGGCGGCACACCCCACACGCTGCCTGGAGGACAAGCGGCCGCCCCATCCCTGGAGGCACCCAGAGCTGGGTCGAGGGGGGCTGCCTGAGGGCACGCCGCCAGGACAGGCTGCCAGGAGGCTTCTCCGGCAGCCCCTGAGGGGAGGCAGCGCCCCGGGGCTCCGCCACCCCCGTGCAGGGCGAACGCCGAGCCCCGAACCCAGGCCGCGGCTCCGTTGCCCCGGCAGCGCCGCCCCCGGAAGCGGCGTTGGGCGGGGAGCGGAGCCCGGGGGACGGCGGCGCCGCCACCCGGCAGCGCCAGGCACCGGCCCCGGCCCCGAGCCCGGCTCTGGAGCCGCTGCTGCCGGTGGTGGAGCCGCTGCTGCTGCTGCTGTGTGCCCTGCGCGGAGCGGCGGCCCCGGCCCCGCCGCCATGTTCAAGAACACGTTCCAGAGCGGGTTCCTCTCGGTGCTCTACAGCATCGGCAGCAAGCCGCTGCAGATCTGGGACAAGAAGGTGCGGGGCGAGGCGGGGGCGGCGGGCACGGGGCGAGCCGAGGGTGCCCCCTTCCCAACCTCCCCGCGTCGCGTCTCCCCCCGGCCGTTCTCGGGGTGCCTGCCCTAATTCACCCCCCCTCCCCCCGGTGCCTCCCCGCTCCCAGACGCGGGTTTCGGCCTAACGCGGGTTTCTGCTGGCTTAGCAAAAAGCAAAGACCCCCAGGGGGGCTGCCAGGAGGGATGGGGACGGGCACAGCCCACCCAGCCTGCTCCCAGGGGTAGGGAGCACGGGGTTGCTCCCATCTGCCTGTACTGGGGCTTCTGGTTTGGAAAGGGGTCGGCAGCTTGCAGGCAGAGGGACACCGCATGCCTCCAGCCTGGGTGAAGCCGCAGCAGCCTGGCCTGGCCCTGCTCTGAGGAGGAGGAGGAGGTGGTGGAGACCTGCAGCAGCTTGAGCTGCCCCCAGCGTGGTGGCACCGCCGTGTCCGTGCAGCTTGGGGTTTACATAAGCAATGTCTGTTTGTCCACAAGGCCTGGCCACGCTGGCCGGAGAGGATGAACGCAGAGTTTGCGGCACTGTTGCCAGAGCAGCACCTCTGTGTGTGTGTGTGTGTGTGTGTGTGTGTGTGTGCAGGCTGCTTTTTGTCACCCGCTGTGGTGCCTGCATGCAGCCAGCCCTTAACACCGCCTGGTTGCAGCGGCCCTACACCCTGTGGGCAGCAGAGCCACACATGAGAGCTTGTCCTGCTTGGGCCTCTGTCCTGAGGGAGCACCTCTGGCTTGGGCGAGCTTCTTGTGAAGACTGCCTTGCTCGCAAAGGTGTGGGGTGAACCTGGACTGGGTTTCCTGACTTTACCTACGGATGTCAGTGCATTCAGTCTTTCAGTTCACTTTTGCATTTAAAATGGGTCATGGGTTTGTAACGGCTTCGTCACTGCTGTTCTAACACCCTCGGTGCGTTTACGGCAGCAGGAGGCAAAGGGTGGCCCTTTGGGCATGATGGAGCTGAGAGAGGAGTCCTCGCAGGTCACGCGTGGTGTCACCTCTACACAGCAACGCCAGAACCCCAGGTTGTGCTGCGGTTCTGTTTGTTGGGCAGTGTGAGTTTACGCCAAGGGAAGTGCCATTGGTGGTCTGGTGCTGCCATTCTGCTGAGGAAGCCTCCCTGGCTTGATGCAGGAGTCACCAGGTCCACAGCAGCGAGCAAGCAGTGCCTGGTTCAGGCAGCGTGTGCTTGGTGGTGGGGCACCGTGTCTGCTGGTGTGCTGGAGGCACGTGGACAGAGCCTGTACCCGGGCTGTCTGCTGCTGGGCTGGGTGCTTTCACAGCAGGCAAGCATAGTGACTGCAACCACAGTCTGGGTTGGAGAAGTGAGCAGGCCTGAAGTGAGTACATGATCAAAAGTTGTGAGGGTTTTTCCAGTTTTTTATTCATGGGGAAATGCTGATCTGTCCAAACACAGACATCCCAGGAATCTTACAGCTCTGGCATTTCTACTGGAGAGGGTTATTTGGGGCTGGGGCATCGGGAAGGGAAGAAATATTGATGGTAACTGATGCTACATCAATGAAGACGAGCCAGCAGTGTGCCCTGGCAGCCAAAAAGCCCAGCCGTGTCCTGAGGTGCCTTGGGCACAGCACTGCTGGCTGGTGAGGGAAGGAATTGTCCTGTGCTGCTCCGCACCGCTGCGGCCTCACCTCGAGCATTGCATGCAGGTTTGGGCACCAAAGTATAAGCACATATAACTATCAGAGAGCATCCAGAGGAGGGCTACAGAGAGAGCATAGGGTGTGGAGGGTGTGACACTTAAGGAGCAGCTGAGGTGCCTTGGTTTGTTCAGTCCAGAGCAAAGCAGGTTGAGGGGAGGCCTCATGGTGGCCTGCAGCTCCCTCACAGGGAGCGGAGGGGCAGGTGCTGAGCTCTACTCTCTGGGAACAGCGACAGGACCTGAGGGAACAACAGGGCCAGGCTGGGTGTGAGGGAAAGGTTCTGCACTGTGCTGGGTTTGGGCACTGGGACAGGCTCCCCAGGGAAGTGGTCACGGTACCCAAGCCTGTTGGTGTTCAAGAAGCGTTTGCACAGCACTTTAACATACAATCTGATCTGCAGACATAGGGTGTGATTTTTAGCTGGTCGTGTGTGGAGCCAGGAGTTGGCCTCCACTGAGTCTCTGGGGGCCTTTCCATCTCAGGCTAGTCTCTGATTCAAGGATCTGTGCTGTGTAAGTTGAGCGAGGCTGTTTCTTGGCTGGTGTGGATCAAGCCAGCAGCAAAAGCGTGTCCCTGCAGGGAGCGGCCCGTTGCAGTGTCTGTCTGAGGTCTACGTGTGTTAGGGAGAAGAATCGCCACCAGCTCCCCCTGAGCCATGGTCCCTGCAGCGTGGTGGTGCTCCGCTGGCACTTCAGCCCTCTTCTGCCGCTGCTGGGCTTGCCTCCCACCCCACACATCCTCATGTGGTCTTTGTGTCTCTGCAAAATTACCAGCAGATGGTGATTCTGTCCCCCCCCATCCACCCAGTGAAAAACGTGGGGAATCTCAAGCCTTTGTGACATGGGGAAAGCATGTCAAGCATGTCTTGTCTGGCCTTTGTAGGACACACACCACTTGCCTTGCTGGAGGCAGTAGGACGTGAAGGCGTCTTCATTTGTCAAGAGACTGAAGCAGGGCACTAAGAGCCTTGCTGTGCCACATGGGAGTCCATAGTGTCCCTCTGCGGGGCCAGATACAGTCCTGCCCTCCTCCCCCTTTTCCCCACAGCGTATAAGCTCTGGGCAGGCCCTGGCAGTGAGACCTGCCAGGCCCCATCCCTCCAAACCACCAGCATCCTGCCCCAGGGCCCTCAGGCAGTACCACCACAGCTGGTCCTCAGCAGGATTGCAGCAACTGCCCTGTGGTGCTCCCTTCTCTGGCCTTCCTTTGCTGCTGAGCCTCTCCTGGAGACCCATCTGTGAGAGAGAGGGCTTCTGTTTGCCTTTTGTGTGGAGTTCAGAGCCCTCTGTTTGTCCCCGCAGCGTCCTGCCACCCTCGTCCCTCAGCCAGCGTGTGGAGACGCGCTTGCCGGTCTCCAGGAGACCCGCTGATGCTTTTCTGCAGAGCCAAGGGGAACGGCTTGGTGGAGCTTATCGGACCTATCAGTCCTTGTGCTGACTTTCCATGTGTTCTGCTGGCAAATTGAGGCAGAATATCATGGCAATTTCAAATGCTGCTGGGAGGATGCATTCGATACCCATCTGAGTATCAAACGAGTGTTCTGCCAGCAGGATGCAGATAGCCTCTGTCTGCTCCTGCCTCTTGTCCTGCTGCCTCTCCTCGCCTGCCGTGGGTGATGGTGATGGCACCAGCCGTGTTTCACAGCTGTGCTGTGGCTCCAGCCTCACACCAGCCTATCATCATCATCTGGTGATGGCAGCAGTTCGGGGGCAAACCTCCAGAGGTCGGCCTTGGGCCGTGCCGCTCTGGTTTGCTTTCCTCTGGCCTTTGTTACCTTGGCTGAGCGTGGCTAGCAGCAGTGAGAGCTGTAGGGGATTCCTGTGTTAGGAGACATGAATTGTCTGGAGCTGCTGCTCCCTTTAAGCCCTGAGAGGTTTGGGATACACGTCTTTGAAATGAGCTTTTTCAGCTTGTCCTTAGACAGCGCATAACTTCGTGGTTATCCCAATTCAGAGGAAATTTGAAGGAGTTTTCTATTCTAAGAAGGCTACTTCCCTTTCTACCAGCTCCAAAAATCCACCTTTTTAGACTGAAGGCAGCTGGAAAATAGTAGCCGAGTAGAGACGTGGGGTGTTGTGTGTATCTTTCTAAAATTTCTGAAATTAGACCTTTCTGCCTCACTGTGAGGTAGAGGAAAGCCCCTCGGGATGGGGGCTATTGCAGAGCCACTGCTGGGAGTATCTCCTCTCTTTCTTGTTTCTTTTCATCCTCTTTCTGGCCGTGCTGAGGAAGAAGAGTCGCTTCTTTTCCTTGTCTCTAATCTGGGGAAGGGAAGCCTTCCGCAGGCTAAGGGAGGCAACCTGGTGGCAGACAGGAGCACTGCTGAGTAATCAGATTAAGCCTGTTCAGCTGTTCCCTGTTACTGTCCTTCCCGGAGAAGTCCAAGCTCGAACCCTCCTGTGCACGGAGCCATCGGCTGCCCCTGGTGCCAGCTGTCCTGCACAGCCTTTGTTCCATGGTGCTGTGTCGCGCCTGGGCAGGGTTATTTCCTGGTGTTCAGTCAGCGTGCTACACCCCTCTGGGTTACAGGGCTTAATTTCCTTTATGCTAGTTATTGCTTATAGAGACAGGTACATGGGGCTTCTGCTGGGCTGGTGATTTAGGGGGGAAAAAAAGTTGCTGGCTCAGGTCAGGGAGAGAGTGGAAAAAGGCGTGGAGGCCAGATCTTGTGTGGTTGTTTTTTCCAGAACAGAGTTATAAACCCCCAGGTGGTGCATTTGATGCAGAGGTTTTGATACAATTGTCCTATGAGGATCCTCTCTCTGAGCTTAATGCTTTCTGGAAGCCTGGAGCAGGGTTACGAGCAGTCTGGCTGGCCAAGCTGCACTTAGCGGCAGGGGCTGGGTGACCCAGGCTGAGGTTTTGTGAAACCACTTCGTGGTTGCTGTGAGCCAGGCAGGGAGGTGGGCTGCTTCGGCGCTCCTCTTTCTTCCAGCAGCGTGTGCGACATCCCCCAGGTAGGTCCCTATGAGGAAATGAACTTGGAAGGTAAATGGCCAAGCTTGTAAATCATTCTGTGGCTCCTGACTGGAGCCATCCCATTAAGAGTTTAATGTGTCCCGAACATTAGCGGTGATAGGTGCTGAAGGAATTAATTTGTGAAATTGGAAGGAGATGCAATTTGCTGATCGAGCATTGAGGAAGGCTTAATTAGCAAAAGTGCCTTTTAAATTGAGATTAATTTGACGGGAAGAGAGCTGCCTCGTTAAGGAAATAAATCCTCAGACCCTGGGATTCAGCGATCTTGCTTGTGCAGAAAAATAAAAGTATGTTGGCTCCTGGTCCCTGCCTGGCCTTCCTGAGCTCCGTGGGGAGCTGGCTGTGCCCCTCAGCAGAGCAGAGAGTGGCTCTGTGCTGGTGTGCTCTGTTTGTGAAGAGCTTGAAGCAGTCCCACGCCTGGTCCTGCATTTCCACAGGGACAGCCAGCTGTGCCCAGCAACAGGCTGGGGCCCTGTGGTGGCTGCTGGGCGCTCCCTTTGCTTGCCTCTGTGCTGCTGCCCATGCTTGCTTTCACCCCTTATCGCCCTGTGGATTGCTCTTGCTCTGACGTTGTTCCGTTTGTTTGTTTGGGCGTTTTACATGAGACTTGAGTCACTTGTGCTCGCTGTAGCGTGGGTGAACAAATTCATGTCTTGCACTCAGTCTTTGTGCAGCCACAGACCCTGCCTTGGAGGCCTGGCACTCTGGGGGGGTGATCAAATCTTGGAAACAGAGATGTCCAGGGCAGCAGGAGCCAAGGGAATATAGAGGGGCCTTCCCAGGGCCTTTTTCCCCTTGTCCATGTGTCCCTTGATTTCCCTCTTGAATGATGTCTGACCCGCTTCTCTTTCAGGTGCGCAACGGCCATATCAAACGAATCACCGATAATGACATCCAGTCACTGGTGCTGGAGATTGAAGGAACTAATGTCAGGTAGGAGAGGGCTGCTTCTGCCCTAGCGTGCCCTGGGGGCTTGGTCCTGGAGCTGAGTGAAAGATGTCGGTGCCCAGCAGACATTTCTCCAGGTTCTGCCGTGGTCTCTTTGTCCATAAACTGAAGGAAATGATCTGGGGTCAGATCGCTGCTGCCTCTCTGGCAGTGTGCTATGCCTCTGAGAATCACGGAGGGTGAGGCTGACAGGGACCTCTGGAGGTCATCTGGTCCAAGCCCCTGATCCCAACACCGTGTCAGATGGATTATGAAGACCTCCAAGGAGGGAGACTCAACAACCTCTCTGGGCAACCTGTGCCAGTGCCCCATCACCTGCACAGCACAAAAATGCTTGCTGAAGTTCAGAAGGAACCTCCTGTGCTCCAGTTTGTCCCCATTGCTTCTTGTCCTGGCACTGGGCACCACTGGAAATAGCCTGGCTCTGTCCTCTCTGCACCCTCCCTTCAGGTATTTACAGACACTGATGAGATCCCCCCGAGCCTCCTCTTCTCCAGGCTGAGCAGACCCAGCTCTCAGCCTTTTCTGTTAGGAGAGGTGCAATGCAGTGACCTCTTCCTGGATATACTGGTGGAATTCCCTGTCATCCTCAGTGGGACTGAAGGGAGAGTCCTTTTATTTTTCCATCACGTGGGAAAAAAGTGATGCATTTGGTACCTGGCTCCCGCTCAGTACCAGATACAGAGAAGGCAGCAAATCAGCCCTCTGCCTTCTGTATCGTTACTGCCTGAGGCCTGCCCTGCTGCTTTGCACGTGTGACAGCCACTCCTGACAGCAGAAAGGAGGGTCACAGGGAGATTTATAGGGCAGATGTCACTTCGTTTAGCCACCTTGTCCCCACCAAGTGGAGAGGAGGACGCGGGCTCCTCCGTCAGCGGCTCCGCGTGGCCGCAGCCCGGGGCCTTTTTGGAGCAGGGTGCTCCTTATAAGGGAGCAGAGCCCATCTCCTGCAGGCTGCGCTGCTCTTCCTCCCGGGCTGTGTTGATACAGAGCTTGCCAGGCATGACGTCTGCTTGGAGGGCTTGTGACCTCTGTCCTCCCAGCTATATACAGCGTGCAGGGCTCCTGCCCTGCTCTGGGGAGCTCTACCTGCTCGGGTGAGGAGGCTGTGTTAAGAAACAGTGCTGACATTGCTGTGAAATGAGGGAGGTGAAGCCATTCGAGGAGGTGTTTCCCACCCTGGATGGGAAAAGCGGGGTTTGAAATGCCATCTTTGGGCCTTTGGTTTGTTCTCCCTGCAGCTTACCTCTGAAACTCTCCCTCCTGTTACAGAAAGTCCCGATTGTTGCTGAGATTTTAAGGTCACAGCTCTCTCTTCCTGCCTGCCTTCCAAGATTGTGTTAGATCAAGGGAAAGCCTTGGGACTGTGTACTTTGTGCCATGTGAGATCCTAAAGCATTTTTCTGTCCCCCTTAGTACCACATACATCACATGCCCTGCTGATCCCAAGAAGACCCTGGGCATCAAACTACCTTTCCTCGTGATGATCATCAAGAACCTGAAGAAATACTTCACTTTTGAAGTGCAGGTGAGGAGGGCAGAGTGGGGAGGCCTGTCAGGGACTAGTGAGGAAGCTTCCATGGGGCCTGCACTGTTACTGGGACTTTGACCCTAGCCACACGTGGTCCCCAAAGCCGTGCTATCACGGCTGTACTGGGTCTTCTGCGAGCAGTCACAAGCTCCCCTTGTCAAGCTCATCAGTCAGCTTACAAGCATGACATAGCAGCTATTCCCGAAAGTGGGTCTGTTTGCTGTTAAAAATACTTGTGCTGCAAAATGAGGAAGTGAGAGTAGGAGAGCCCCATCTCAGAGACAAGGGGAGCCTGAATCTAGAGCAGGTGCTGCCTCGGAAGCTGGAGGCCTCTGTCACCAGGCTCAGCAGCCTTTCTTCGTTGCCCCAGGTGCTGGATGACAAGAACGTACGCCGACGTTTCCGGGCAAGCAACTACCAGAGCACAACTCGGGTGAAGCCCTTCATCTGCACCATGCCCATGCGGCTGGACGACGGCTGGAACCAAATCCAGTTCAACCTCTCAGACTTCACACGTCGGGCCTACGGGACAAATTACATTGAGACCCTCAGAGTTCAGGTAAGCAGCAGCAATGTCCTACCCACAGGAGCCAACCTGTTAGTCTTCATGCTGGCTGGGACAGCCTTGCTGGAGATTGGGAATCCAGGCTTAGCCCCAGCTGGTTCCTCTGCCAGTCCAGCTCTTTGCCGAGCTGGAAGAGCAAAGGCCTGACTGAGATTGTGGAGGTCTTGATGCTGCCTCATGTCACCAGGCTAGACAGGGATGAAGGAGCCCGTTTCCATCTTGTTTCTCTTGCTTGTGTCAAGAGTCACAGCCCACCTCAAGCTCTCTGCAGTGTGCCATATGTCCTGGGTGGATGCTAGCTTGGAATTAGCTGTGTGCTGCTGTACTGTCCATATTTACTGTGTCCAGTGGCATGTGTTATTTTGAGCACGCCTGTTCCTTAGTATGATGGGGGAGACTGCTGAGGTTCCTTGTGGGGTTACCCTGAGATCAGCAAACAGCCTACCTGGGAAATGTCTGGCTTCCCACATACCCACAAGGGAGACTGGAGTGACTCCAGCTGGTAGTGGAGGCAGCACAGACCGGACAATCCCATTCATGACCTCAGCTTGGCCCTAGAGAGGGAGTGTTAAAAATGCAGCAGGTTGAGAGTTGTCCTCCTGGCTATTGCTGATACCTGTGGAGAAGCAGAGGTGGGTTCGCAGCAAAGAACTCTTTGCTATGAAGCAGCTAAGACAGATCTTGGTTGGTAGAGGTGCTGGAGGTTGGTCATGCTTCTCTCCAGTGACTTAGGCTGTCTCAAGAGCAGCTAACGCAAAGCAGAGGGTGTGGGCCAATGTTTTTTCTCTTATGTTCTGCTAGATTCAGAGTTGGTGAGGCCTCCTGAGAAGGCTTAGGCCAGGACACTTACAGTGAGTAGCCAAAATAGGTCTCCTTCCTTGCAAAACAAGGCAGGATGTTGGCGGACTGGTTAGTGTTTGGTCCCCACAACAGTAAGAAGAGCTGTCATGCTGTGGCTTGTTGTCCCCATACCTGTAGTGTGGGGAAGAGTGGAGCTGCTAGGGGGAAAGTACTGGGGGTGCTGGGCAGGAGAGACAGAGCATCTAGCAGCAATGGGCAAGATGGAAGGACTTAGCGGGGGTGCAGGCTGCTGAGCCAAGCAATCTACACTGCTGCGTGACTGCAGAGCTGGATGTGGAGGAAAAAGGACTCACTCTCTTTCCTTTGACTCTCAGATACACGCCAACTGTCGCATCCGACGGGTGTACTTCTCTGACCGGCTGTACTCTGAGGATGAGCTCCCAGCTGAGTTCAAGCTGTATCTGCCTGTCCAGAACAAGGCCAAGGTGAGCTAGCTATGGGCAAGGAGGGCAGCAGCAGCAGCGGGGCCAGGCTAGTGTTAATCCTTTCCCTGCTGCCTGTACAATCCAGAATTTATTCCAACAGCAGAGTTGTCACCAGTCTTGGCCTATGGCCAAGGAGCACCCTCTTTGTTTCCAGGATGAGCAGTCTGTCTGGCGGCTTGCTGAGTGGCTTTCCTGCCAAAGCACAGGGAAGTTGTCATTCCCATCTAGGAGTGGAGAGAACTGTGCAGCTGCTCCCCGCGTCCTTTCTGTTCGTGTTGAAGGACGCTGGGCAGAGTGGCAGCCTCCCAGCATCTCTCTTTAGCTTTCCCCCGTGACTCAGCACGGTGCCTTTGCTATTCGCAGCTCGCTGCAGCTCCGCCCTGGTCTTCCCAGGGTGGTGGGGCTGCGGGGTGGGCAGGGGGTGGGCAGGGGACAGGCAGGCCTGTGGCTGTCCAGCAGGAGGAGATGCTGAGCTCTGCGCTCGCAGTGACAGGACAGGAGCCCCTGGTGTACTAGCAGCAGTTTTGAGGCTCTGCAGAGAAGCACCTCCTTTGCCAGGGCCAGGCTGTCCCAGTGCAGATGCTTGTTTTAGCAGGGAAGATTCCTTGGCAGAACCTCAAGGATCTTGGGCACCGATCTTAGTGGAAGATGGAGGCAGTGTTAACAGTAGGCAATACCTCTGAGGAATCTATCACTGCCTTCTGGGCTGTCCAAGGAACTCTGAGCCCTCCCAGTACAGTCTCGGTGTTACTTGTATGTTTAGTGTCCTGCTAAGCATCTCCTTTCTATTCCCTGCTCTGTCCAGCAATAACACCACGTTCAGAAGAGATGCGAGAAATATTTGGGATCAACACAAGCAGGTGGAAGAGGAGGCCCTGCTGAAGCAAAGTTTTCGATCGGCTCACCTTGTCTAGGGTAGCTTTGATTCATCTGGTATCCCTCTTCTAGACAGGACACAATTAACCATGTAACAGGTCTGGGGCTATGTTGTTGGTGTGCGAGTTGAACAGAATCAGTTTTCCTAACTGTTCCTAAAGTGCTGAGCCTACACACTGCAAGCGGCATAGTACCTGACTTCACGTTGCACAAAGGTTGCTCAAAGTGGCCACAGTCCCTTCGAATAAGGGATTCAGCAGGAATTACAGGGTTAAGTGTGCCCTCTTGAAGACACCAACTTTATCTTTTCTTTCCTTGTTTTCCATCTCTTATTTTATATATGCTCTAAGTATGGATGTAATACTCGCTCTTGGAAAATTATTAAACATATGACTTTGGTTGTTTGTAAGTCTTCTCCTGGCATCTTCCTCCTTTGGTGGGACTTTTAATTTCCATGTGTTAGCACTGCGGAAAGTGCTGAGGAGTTTCTTTAGGAATTTAAATGTTAGGATTTGTCTCTGAATTTGTCTTTGATTGGCAGCCTCACTTTTTAAAGGTCAGCACAGATGTGGACAACGATAATCTGGAGAGAGGAAAAATGACAAGGTTTCAGTAGAAGAGACAAGATCTGCTATACACAGTAGCTTATTCCAATTCAAGAACTGGGGATAACTGACCTGTGACAAAACCCGTAGTTTTCACTTTTGGTACATGGAAATGGGTTTTTCATTCCCTGCTTATTTGAAACCATTTTCCCAGCAGTGACAAATTGTTCTTACCTGCTTGTTAAACGGGCACAGCTCTGATAGCTGTGTAGTTAAACAACTCAATCCTGCTCTCAGCCAGGCATTTAGCAGCTACTTATAGCAAAAGGCACACAATAGCCTTCCAACTGCCAAATTGTTCCTTTCCCTGGGGATCAAAGGGGAGGTTTAGCAAAGCAGCAGAACAGAAGCGAACAGAAGCGGAAGTCTTTTCCTGTTCTGAAGCTGCCCTTCCCTGTCTCAGACCAATTTGCCTTTGTTGTGGAAAGGCATACTGAGAGGAGGCTGCAAACCTCTACCAGTAACGGAGAAAGTCTGGGAGAATCTGGTGTCTTTCCTCCCCGGGGCCAAGCCCCAGCAGCTCCTTGGGCTGGTGGGTACCATGGGCTGGTTCTGGTCCCTCCCTGGTTCTGGGCTGTGCAGCAAATTGGGAAAACTTCCCCATACATCATTGTCCTGTAAAACAAAGCTGGTGTCCATGGGAGGAGAGTGTGCTGGGGGACATCTGCCTTGAATCTGCACCAGATTCTGCGTTCAATCCAGCTGGTTTAAGGGCTGGACATTGCTGACTGAGGGTACACAGCTGCTCCTTGACATGGGCTCCCCGTGGGTCACCTATAATGCATTTGCTTTACGTGCACCTTGAAGCTGCCATGATTTGAAAGGGAAGTACTGACCCTACACTGCCAGTCGGTGCTGAAGGCTTTAAGGTGAAAATCTTTAACTTTTAGAGCAGTTGGACAGCTTGGTAGTTCCAAGGAGCCACGGCAAGGAAGCCCAGGTGGGAAGGCACCATCCGTCTTGCTTTGATGTCTGTTGTGGCTTGGCCGGATTTGAGCTTTGTCAAGTGGAGTCGGGCTGCACCGGGTGCCAAGGATCAGTCTGAACGAAGTCTATGGCTGGGCTTTCCTGATGGGTTTGCAAAGCTCACCAGGCCTGCGGGAGCAAGGTAGTCAGCTGCTGAGGGAATCCATCAAACCCTGATGAGGTAAAGCATCCTTAAAGCATCCCTTCCCACAGGGTCTTGCTCAGGAGCACATTTGCTCCCCGGGTCCCCGAGCTGGCTGCCTCCGCAGAGGGATGTGATGGGCCCTGCTGCCAGTTCCTGTGCGGTCTCTAGGAGCTGTGCCAGCGAGTTCACCGGAATGAACTCCTAGCCACAAGCCCTTATATCTATGTGGGCTCTGTGTATATATTTTTAATATGAAGGAGAATACTGAATCTTCCTGTTTATATGCTGGACGAGGTGGAGCATCATCAGATGCTGTCCCTTTCCTGTAGGGGCAGATTGCGGTGGGTTCATGGAGTGCAGTTCAAGAATCATCCTATTTTAATCCTGCTCTCCCATTGGAACTTTAACTATCCCATTGTTCTGAAGGCAAGGAAAGTTGGGATGTTCTTTCCCCTCCACACAGCAGAAGAGGATGCTGCTGGCAGACAGGCCAAAATACCACAGGAATCGCATCAGTAGTCACTTTCTAGAGTAGATGTGCATTAGCAAGGCTCCTGTGATGAAGGGTACAGCTTTTTACTGCTTGGGTTAAGGCTCTTGGCCCAGCTGGGATGCAATATCCCCCTACGTGGGAAGAGTGGATGCAGGAGGGATGCAGGTCCACAAACGTCAGCCTGCCCCATGGATGGCTGCTTCTGATCATGGAGGTGATATCCAGGAATCAAGAAGATCTGGGCCAAACTCATATTCTTGCCCTTTTTGCCTCCCTTTCTGTATCTTCCTGGATGTCTTCTGCTAAATATTGCCTTCCCTACAGAGGGATTATACCTCCAGCATGATGCTAATCCTCTGCAGCTGTTGTCCAGTGTGGGTTGGGTGGTGCTGGAGGCAAGGGAAATATTTATCTTAAGTTTTGCCATTGGATACTGCCCAGGAAAAATGAATGGCCGTACTGGGGGCTTTTGCCACTTCTGCACACGGTGGGAGGTGGCCTTCCTGCCATGTGCAGGAGGGGACTGAGCGCTTCCCCGGTGAGCTGCACCAAGCAAGATTTTATTTGGATGGGGGAAAGCTGCGTGCCCTGACAGCTCCCCCTGGTACCAGGTGGGGAAAGCCTTGGTGTTGCTGGAGGTGAGAAGATGATGGATGTGAAGTTGTGCTGAAACAAAGCTGCAGCCTGTCTGCTTTGCTGTCACCTTGTGTGTTGCCCCTATGGCGACGTTCCTCCCTGTGAGATGAAGGCTCTGGCATTCTTCTGGCAGAGCCACCTTAGCACCACCGTGTGCCCCTGCCCAGGTAGCATCCCGAGCCACAGCCCTTCCTCACGGTGTGCTATGATCATCGCAAGTGGCTTTCCACGATTCCCTTGACTCCACAGCTCTTCCCTCCGTCCTCCTGCAGCAGCATTTCCTCTGGCCTTGAGGCAGGCTGTCAGTGCTTGGCGTGTCCTGGCCCCGGCTCTTCCTCTACGCTGAGCCCAGCTTCCTCTCTGCTTTCCGGGTCCTCTCCCTGCAGCACGCAGGGATCCCTGCCCCAGCTCTGCAGAGGAAGAGGAGGGTGGAGGCTCCTGCTGCAGAGGAGGAAGCACATCAGCCCCTGTGACAACGCTGAGCAGGCAGAAGCAAGTGCTCCCTCCCTGGGGCAGTGGGTGCTGCATGGAGTCGCTCTGGGTGCTGCTGGCCATGCTGGGGCTCCTCATGGCTGCAGAGGTGGCCCCCACTGTCCCCAGCCCCCAGCTGGGAAGTGGAACGGGGCAGGAGCAGCCACCCTGCTCTGCGTCCTGCAGCCACAGCTTCTGGTCCTGCCTGAGCTCCCAGGGCATTGCGGCAGGGCGATGTGGGTGCAGGACAGCTGAGGACAGCCTTATTGCCAGCCCTGCGTCACCTCCTGCCCCTCCGCGGCGCAGAGCTGTGGGGGCCCCATCCCAGAGGACGCTGAGTTGCGGGTCTTTTCCAGGTTGGGCTTCTCCAGGCTATTTTGGGAAGCTGGGACTGCCCAGTGGGGGTGTATCCTGGCAGGGCTCAGCTGAGCGGGACTCCACGCGAGCCATGGGAAGCTGCTGGGACAGGCAAGGTGCTGGGCTTTGACCGGGCCCTCGCTGGGGCTGAAGGGCATCCGGGGGTGCCCTGAGGGGCTTGTCTCATGGCTGGAGGGGCGCAGCCCCCACTGGGGTTATGCAGGGCAGAGCAGGAGCCAGCAGCGAGGAGCCTGAGCCCTGCCGAAATGCTGGAGGTTGTCTCTGGCAGGTCCCTGGCTGCTGTCAGCAAGCGTTTCCAGATGGCCCCGGGCTCCTGGCACCAGCTCCGCTGCAGCATCCGGGGAAAACTGGGGGTGGGAAGTGACGTCCCAGCTGGCCTACACAGGACAGCCCCAGCCCCTGTTCCCACACGGCTCCTTCCCCTCTCAGCCTGCTCCCAGGCCTCGTCCTCCGCTGCTGCCCCTGTCCCACAGCGAGGAGCTGCCCCTGGCTGAGGCAGGGCCACCTACAGAAGAGGACGGGCATCCTCAGCCAGCTCCAGGGCATCTCGGGGTGCCAGGTGCTGGGCTCCCCCTGCACCCTGCTCCCTTACAAATCCTCAGCACCCCCGGGGGAGCACAGCTGCCGTGGGAAACACACCCGCCCTGGGAGCTGCGGCTGTGCCGACCTCCGGCGCTGCCTCGTCGGGGGTGGCGAGTCCCAGCTGCACGTCGCCTTTTGGCCGGGCTCGCCCCTTTTGTAGCCCCCCCAGTTTGGAGCAGGCTGGGCCCACCCGTGGCTCCACAGAGCCCCCCCAGGTGCAGCACCAGCAGTGGGTCCACAGAGGGCTGTAAGAAATGCGTTTGTGTTGTGGGATTTTTTTTTCCTCCTTGTGTTTCCTGGGCCAGAGCTGAATCAGGCAGCCTGGCTTCAGGGGGCTTCCCATCCTCCCCCCTCCCCAAATCTGGAGGAAACGAAGGTTAAAACCTAATAAAAAGGGAGCAAATCTCCAGCATGGTCTGGCAGGTGAAAATCAACAGCACAAAGCCACCTGGAGGTGTGATCCCCCTCTCAGTGTGTCAGCATTTCCTTGTCCCCCACAGGGCCGTGTCCCCCCAGCGAGCCGTGGCGGGGAGGGCCGGGGGCTGGGTGTCCCCTGCCGTGGGGCTCCCTGGTGCCAGGGCTGGCAGCGTGGGGCAGCGGGGTGGGAGCCAGCAGCCGTCCCGTCCCGTCCCGTCCTTCCCTTTTAAAGCAATTAGCGGCGCTGGGAGCTGGCTGCAGCCCGGCCCGGGCACTCTGCCAGCAGCCCCAGGCCCGGAAGCGGGGGCGCGGGCTGGGGGCTGGTGACAGGGATGGGTTTGTCTCCATCGCCGGGCCAGGGGCACAAAGGCTTCGTGTCCCCCCTGCTTCTTGAGACTGAGGGGGAAGGGGGAAGGGGAAGCTCCCTCTGGGGCTGTCGGGGGTATGGAAGAGTGGCTGGAGCCCCGGGAGAAGCGGGGTGGGAATGGTGGCTGCTCTCTGCCCCCTGTCAGAGCCACCCACACCCTTTGTGAGAGGGGAAACTGAGGCAGGGCAGGCTCCGTGTGGCCCCATCTCACTGTAGGGTCAGGGAGGGTGCAGGACTCCTGAGGGCCAGAGGTGGGACGGGGGACACGAGTTGAGGTCTGCGTCCAGGGGCAGCCCAGCCCCTCGCCCCCGTTAGCACCGGGTCAGGCTGCCTTGGGTACGGGGCTGTGGTGTGGGTCTGACCCCACAGCCCCCCAGGGCAGCAGCTCAGCCCCCCCCCCCCAGCTCCTGGCCAAGCCAGTGAGGAGCAGCCACCACGGCCATGGGCATCACCTGCCTCAGCTCCTGCCTGCCCACGGCCGCCCTCATGAGTAACGTTTTTCCCTGGAAAAAAAAATATAAATAAATAAACCCTACGCTAGGATCTAATCTCTCCCACTCCCAAGCTCATTCCTCTGATCTCCGCAGCTCCTCCAGCTTTCATCTTCCCTGAGGAGAAGCTGCCGTGTCCGGGGGAGCAGCCAGCAGGCCCCGTTCCCACAAGAAAAGCCCCGGGCCTGCATGGGGATGGGGGAAGCACAGCACCACTGACCCGTCCCCCACCCACAGCACCCCTACAGCCCTCGGCCCCACCAGCCGGGCCCTGTTGAACAAGGCAGGCTGTGTTCCCACGGGGCCAGCCTGGTGAGGCCGCCTCGGCTGCAGAGCTCGTGAAAGGCGGCTCTGTCCTGCTGCCAGCGGCCCCCTCAGAGAAGCAGCCCCCGGGCAGCAGGGCCACAAGGGGCAGGTGCAGCCGGGGGGCACGGGGAGCCCTGGCTGGGGCTGGGGGCAATGTGGGAGCCCCCCCCTGCTCCCCTCTCCTCCCCCTGCCCTGACACTGCCCCACAGCCCCCAGCCCAGCCCCACAGATGCCTAGGAAGGTGGCACCCTTGGGTGAGCATCTTATGGCCCCACACCTGCTGAGCACCTCATGGGGAAAGCCGCTTTGACTCCTGCCCCCCCCCGTCCCTCCCCTCTGTCCCCATCCCCATCCCATAGCCCCCCAGGAAGGACAGCACCATGGCTCTCCTCGCACCCAACCCATTTAATACAAGTACAAGGCACCCCTGCCCGCGGGGCCAGGGGAGGCTGGCACCCCAGGACAGGGAGCACACGCCCCGAGGGCTTCGTCCTGCAGCAGCAGGGACCTGGGCTGACAGCCGAAGCGGGAGGAAGGGACCGAGCTGAGCCAAGGGGGTTGCGGAGGCAGCACCCCGCTCCTCACGCCAGCCAAAGACCCTACGGGAAGGGAGCCCGGCCTGGCACCTGCCTTCCGTGTTGGGTTTCCTGAGCTCCGTGCTATCTTTAGGCACTGCGTCCCCCCCCCCCCCCAGGCTGTGGAAGGGAGCGTGGCCGTGCTCAGCCCTCCCTTCCCCTCACTGCCAGGCCACAGGTCCCAGCGGCTCCACGGCCACTTGCTGCCAAGAGCTGCCCGCTGGGGGACTGGGCATGCAGTGCCGGGCACATTCCCACCTCTCCTATCACTCCCACAGGCACTGTCCACAACTCAGCAGCTGGATGCACGCTGGGGAACGCAGACCTGCCAGGGCAGAGGCACAGGGCGATGGGGGACACCCTCCTCTGGAGCAGCCTGAGCTGCTGGCAAGGGTGTCGTGAGGGAGGGGGGCACCCCACCAGCCTGCGGGACATGGGTTCCGTCCAGCCCTGCTGCCCCCAGCTCCTCAGACATCCTCCAGCCCCAGACCAGGTGTGGAAACGGGTTGCGCAGACAACGGGGGGCTCAGGGACACCCCTCACCCTAGGCTGGGGCAGGTGGGGATCCCCCTGCTGGGGCTGGGGACACCAAGCAGCGGCAGTGCACGGGGGCGAGGGGGGAGTGGGACGAACCTCTGGGTATAAATAGGCTGCTGGGGAGGGGCAGGGCAGGCTCGTCGTTAGCACCATGGTGGCAGAGGGTGGGGGAAGATGGGGGTCAGACCCACTCCTGCAAGGAGCGCTTGCAGTACAAGAGCATTCGGGGCGTGCCCTTCCTCTGCATCTGCACGATGACGTAGATGAGGCCGAGGATGCAGAGCAGCAGCACCAGCAGCACCAGCACCATCACGACGCTCATGGTGCGTGTGTACTCGTCAATCTGCACCACCACGTCCACGTCCCCGCCCTGCTTGCGGCCGCCCTCGCTGTAATCCTCCTCGTCCTCCTCTTCCTCCTCCTCATCCTCCTCCTCGCCTTCGGACCGCCCTCCAGGGTTCTCACCCCCATCGGGGTTGAAGGGAGGCTGGTCGACGTCAGGCCACCGGGGGTTGGGGTCAGGGACCAGCTCCACCTGGCAGCCCATAAAGTCCCGCAGGATGGATTTGGGATAGCCCGGCTCCGTTTTGAGCCGCTCGTTGTCGAACTTCCAGTACTTTGTGCCTCTGTAGAAGTACGTTGAAGCTGGGGGAGGAGAAAGAGACGGAGGTGAGGGGTGAGAGGCTGCAGTCCCCTGCCAGGCACAGCACACGGCCGGCCTGCAGGTTGCAGCGTTTGCTTCAGGATCTGCAGAACAGGGGAAACAGGGCTCCCTGCCCCTTGGAAGGGCTAGCTGGGCAGCTCCTGGGCTCCCTCCCAGCTCCCACGTGATGGAGAAGAGCAAAAAGAGCAGAGAAAGGTGGTGTCTGTTCCCATCCGACCTCTGCAGCACCCTGCTGTGCCCACACAGCCATGCTCTCTGGCCCCCTGCTGCTGGAGGGGCCGGTAGCTGCCGACAGAGGAGCCCGCATCCCCCCTCACCCCCTCTTCTCCTCTACTTACAGGCATCTGAGCTGAGGAAGGCACCCTTGGGCGAGGGAGGGATGCCCACCCAGACCGAGATGGGCTTGGGGTACCCGGGGTCCACCGAGCGCGTGTCCTCGTTGAAGCGCCAGTATCTGCGGGAGGCAGAGGGACCTGGTGAGCTGGCAGCGGGCACGGACACTGCCCCCATCCCACAGCTGCAGACAGCACAGGGGGCTCTGGCCCCACTTTTTCCCCCATCAGCTCAACAGACCCCCTGTAGGAAGCCATTTGCCAACAGCTCAGCCTCCCACCTCCACCCAGCCCACACCATCCCCGCGGGGGGATGACCCCAGAGCCCCGGCGAGGGCAGCACGTACCTATCCCCACGGAAGAAGAAGGTGTGCCCCGTGGGCTCCCACCAGACCGCGGTGTCGATGCTGTCGTAGGGGATGCCCTGCCCGTAGGTGGCCAGCGGCTGCGGGTACCCAGCCTCCAGGTTGGCTTCTCGGAAGAGCCAGTACCGGTCCCCTGGGTGGGAAGGAAAGGGAGAAGGGAAATGAGGCTGCAAAACAGCTGGTGCAGTGTGCATGAGTCCGGACAGGGAGGGGGTGTGATGCCTGTGGCCACCCCAGCCCTTGGTCATGCTGTGGCAGCACACTCCACCCCAGCCACGCCGCTCACCTTTAAAGAAGACAAATCTGCCGTCGTGCCTCTCGTAGGCAGCGTCGATGTCCCCGGGCAGGCCCCGCCAGAAGTGCCCGATGGGCATGGGGTAGTTGTCCAGCACCCGGTTGTGCCGCACCCTCCAGAACCACCGGCCCTGTTGGGAAGCAGGGTGTCAGCGGGGCACACGGGGACAGAGCTCTGTGCTCAGGAGGCCAGGGCACCATCGTCTCATTAGGGCCCTCCAGAGACCTCCAGAGCAGATATAGGGCAGGAAGGGGGTCCTGGCAGGTACCTTAAACACAAACATCTCCCCCCGCAGCACCGCCACCGTGTCGAAGTTCCCATCGCAGATGTCGGGGCCGTACTGGTCAGGTCGCTCTGGGCTGCCAGGTTTGGGGGGCCGCTCCGGTTTCCCTGGTGGACGTGGCCTGGGGGGTCTCTGGTCCGGCCTGCCAGGTCTTCGGGGCGTCACGGTGGGCAAGGGCTTGGTGGGCTGAGGGAGCCTATCTGCGGTACCTGGGCAGGGGAGGGGAGAGAACGGATGGAGAGCTTGCAAACCAACACTGTCAGCGCCTCCTTCCCCCCGCTCCCAGGCCAGGCACAGGTCCAAAACCACGCACCCAGCTTCCAGCTGGTGAAACACCCCTGTCCCTCTGCCCGGCCCTCGTCCCAGCTGTATGTCCTCACCGTACAGCTGTTGGATGCCCTTGAGGTCATCCTCAGGCAGCTGGAAGTTCTCCGTGTCCATCCACTGGTAGAAGGGGGCCATGATAGCACTGGGGTTGCTGGAATGTTCCAGGCCCAGCGAGTGCCCCAGCTCGTGCACGGCCACCAGGAAAAGGTTGTTCCCTGCAGGGAAAGGCACTGTCAGCAAGGCGGCATGGGGCATCCCTGTGCCAGGGATGCTCTGCCATGGGACCAGAGCAATCTGCGTCACCCCGAGGAAATGCTCCATCTGCCCTGCAGGCACACATCACCCAGGCACAACCAAACCCTGCCTTCTCCAACCACCTTGCCACCCCAGCACCCTGCATCGGCTCACCAGACACATCCGTGTTCTCCAGCGTCCAGGGCTCATCCGAGTCGAAGTGCGTGTCCCCACCCATCCCCGGGCCGGGGAAATAGGCATGAGCCAAAAATCCCCCGACGCCATCGAAAGGGGAACTGTCCCCATGGAAGCCGGAGGCAAAAAGCACCATGATGTCAGCCTCCTTCTTGCGCTTCTGACGGATGTCCTCATACGGCACCTCCTGGAAGACGAGCGGCGTGGCCTGCTCCCACACGCGGAAGGCTTGGCGGATGGCCTCGTACGAGTGGTACCGGCCCAGCTTCTCCGTGTAGTTCTGGATGCTGGGGGCACAGAGCAGGGCCTCAGTCAGGCTCGACCCACTGCAACCCTGGCCTAAAGGGTCTGCAGCAAACCCTCAGCCCGAAAAAGCTGCCGCGTGCTGATCGCCGGGTACCTGAAGGTGAGATGGCTCTGGCTCCAGCGCCGCCCCGTGAGCGCGTACCTCTTCCGCCGCATGTTGGACTTCATCTGGACCCCAAACTGGTCTGGGACCCCGCAGCGGGGACGCTTCATCCACCTGCCAGGAGGGCATCAAGTGAGGGCTCAGCGCACCACCCGGAGAAATTACGGCCACCGCAGCCAGCGAGGGGAGCTGCAGGCGTGGCAGGGAGACACGGGTCCCATGGGTGGCAGCACCCACACACCCACACCGCTGGGTGCGTACGCAGGCAGGGCGCAGGCAAGCTGAGCTTTCCATAGCCTGCAGGGGCTCACTGCCAGCAGAAGATGACAGCAGTGGCGTGAGCACAAAGAGCAGATCAGACATCTCCATTGCTCTGGGAAAGGGAACTTGTGGTCAGCCAGAGGCTGATCCCCGCTAAAGGCGCTCAGGAAGAGGTGGGCTGGAAAGTCAAGCTCCCTTCTGCAAGAGCAAGAGAGCAGCTCGCAGAGGAACTCACATTTTGGTCTCCTCATCCAGGACACCAGTGACGGGGATCCCGTAGAACTTCTGCATCTCCGAGAGGGCTGCGGAGAAGATCTGAGCAGAGCGCATGGTGGACATCTGCCTGCTGGACTGGGGCAGGTAGCCATACAGCCGCAGCCACGCCTGCGAGAGGAAAACAAGCATCAGGCTGGCAGGCGGGGATGAGGAAGCCTTCCCTGAGCTGCTGTCAGCCCCAACGGGAGCTGCCCCAGAACAAAAAGCTCCTCGAGATGCCAGCCACGTGCACACCCCATGGGCCTGGACCGCTGGTCCCAGGAGCACTGCTCCTGGGGATGCTCTGTGGGGAGCACTGCACCCGGGCAGGATGTGAGGCTGGCAGAGAGCACGGGGCAGGGTGTGAAGGGGCAGATCTGAGGGGCTGCTGGCCCTACCTGCTGCAGCACAAGGGCCATGGCACTCTCCAGATAGCTCCCCGAGGCCAGAAGGGGCCAAATCACCGCAGCAGGCGCGCTCCCGACGTGGGGTCCTGACCCCAAGCCCCGCACCATCGCTGCTGGGCTGCAGCCCAGGTGCCGCAGGGACGAGCGGCGAGCGAGCCAGGAGCGAGCAGCGGGGAAATGGAAATGGTGCAGCTGGGCCCAGCCCTCGCCCGGGGCTGGGCAGGCGCGGGCAGGATCCCTGCTCTGCTCCTACCTCCCTGGGAGCAGCCAGCGCTTTTGTCCCCGCGCTCCGCTTGTGGGGAGAGGCGAGGCCGCTGGCAGGACCCGCCGGGAGCCGGGGGGAGCCTCACGGGGGGCTCAGCACCCCCAGGGGCTGCAGGCAGGAGGGCGAAGGGGAGGCTGGGGGCAGTGCCCTGTGCTTGGGGCCGTTCCCGTGCCCCCCAGCACCGCTCACAGCAGCGGGGACAGCGAGGCGCTGGGCTCGGCGGCTGCAGGGAGCATCTCCGGGTCCCCGAGCTGCCCCCGCCGCCCTTTGGGGTCACAGCGGCGCCACCCGGGACTGAACCAGCCCCAAAGCCCAAATCCCCGAGCCGCAGCGCCCCCTCCCCGACCCCCCTTCACCCCCTTTTTCCCCGCTCACCTCGGCGTTGACCTCTCCGCCCGTGGCCGCCCCCAGCACCACCAGCAGCAGCACCAGCAGCAGGGCCGGGAGGCTCCCGCCCGCCCCGCGGGGGGCACCACCGCCGGCCGCCATCCCGGGCCGAGCCGTGCCGAGCCGTGCTGAGCCGGGCCGGGCCGGGCCGAGCTGCCCGAGCTACGCCGCCCTCATGGGCCGTGCCCGGGTCGCCGCGGGGGCTGCGCGGAGCTGCATGGGCGGCGCTGCCGGGGCCGTGCGGGGGGCTCAGGCCGGCGGAGCGCAGCCCATGTGCCTCGGCTCGGCTCGGCCAGGCGCGGGGCGGTGCTGAACGGAGCGAGGCGGAGCCGGGCCGAGCCCCCCCGCCCCCGACTCCCGGCCCCCGGGCGCCCCCCGCTGCTCCTCGCCCGCGGCCCCGGACTTTGGCCCCGCGGTGGTTTCGGTGCCGGCGTTTGCCCGAGCAGGTTTCGGGCAGCCCGGCTCCGTGGGCGCACCGGGAGCCACCCTTGGGTGCTGCCCGAGGGTGGGAGGGGAGGGTGACCCCAGCCAGCACCCCCGGGGGGGGGGCAGCAGGGCCGGCTGCTGCAGCTGCTCGCTGGGCACTGACCTCTCCCCGCTGAGCTCAAACCACACAGAGAGCAGGAGGGGGGGGGGGTGGCAGGAGCCAAGTTTCGGTGGAAGGCTCCAAGTCTTTTTATTTATTAATTTATTTATGTTTTAAAGGGGAAAAGCAAAACAAACGGGCAAAAAACAACTTGGGGCATAATCACTTAAAGTCCGTGCATATCCCTATCCCAGAAGCTGACTAACTAAAGATGGGGTCTGGATAAAAAGGGGGAAGGGGCACGCTGGAAGCAGCAGTGAGCGGCACAGCAATCTGCCAAATACCCGGGCCAGACGCGCATCCTAATGGGACTGCTGGTGTGCCGTGTCCCCCTGGAGCGAGGTCCTGACTGCCTCAAATTCAGCTCCCCCGGGCATCTTCACAGGCTGCACAGCCGACGTGCTGAGCCACCCAGAGCAGAGACTTGGGCAAACGAGTGCTGGGACCCTCAGCTGGCAGTGCCGAAAACAAACAAAACCCAAAACCAACATGCAGCTGAGGGAGAAGAACGAAGGGGGGAGGGTTGTTCCATTTTATCTGAACAATGCATTGAATTTGCTGCTTCTCCCTCGCCGTCCCCCCAGGAATTCCATTAATTTGAAAACCAGATATTGCAGGGGAGTTGGCAGACAAAGACCTGCACTGAGACAGAAGCTCCAATGGCTGTGAGGGCCCCGAGCTTCCTTGTGTACAAGTGGAAGGAGAGTGCTACACCCAGCTCACGGCAGGCGTTGCAGACACGGCCTCATTTGAAGTCTGCAGGAGCCGCTGGAGCTGGGCACTCCTGAAATTGAACAGCTCAAATACACCACAGAAGCAGTTTTACGACACGAGGAGACAGATTTTACCGTCAGAAGCAGCCTCGCAGTTTTTCATCAGACAAATGTGAAATGAAAGATTGAGGGCAGCACAGCAGCATCTCGCTCTGAATACCTAAGAGGCTGCAGCAGACCTTCCCGCAGGACAAAGGACAGAAAGGAGCTTCTCTCAAGGGACAAAGTCCAGCCCACAGTCAACAGGATCATCGCTGCTCCGACGGTGTTGTTTTCACGGGAAAGTCCGTGTGTGTGCCACTCCTTGTCTTGCTCACCAGCAGGCACCGCCTTTCCAGCTCAGTCACGATATGAGCCGACACTGCCCTCTCTTGGGCTCGCCCTAGGATGACAGCCAGCTCCTGACGGGCAGCTGCCCTCCAGAATGGTCCTTTTGACACACACGAGCTTAAAACAAAGTCGTTTTAAAACCAGCCCGACGCTACGCTGGGTTAGCGCTAAAACACGAGGGGTTTCCAACCTCTCTGCCGAGATTTAATCTTTTGGATGTTTGGTGTAAGAACCTGGTACTGTGATTTTTCTGTAGAGGCAGCAACAGCGTGAGATGGACACAGAACACGACCCGTGAACTCCTCCGGGCTGGGTTATGGTGGGGAGATGCTCTGGTGCAAGAGCCTAGCTCTGCATCCTTGTCTCTTGCTTTTCAGAACGAGGGACCCTGAGCTCAGCAGTCAGCATGCTCCAAGCCTCCTGACAAGAAGTTGGTGCTATTTCCAACTGTGTGAGACATGCTTCCTTTAGCAAGAGCTTCCCACGCTACCTTCTTTAACATAAGGCATCCATGGCTTTGATACATTCATATATATATTAAAAATCAGCCACCGTGGGATGGTTGGAACCACCAGTGCTGACTGAAGCACATCCTGGCTGCTGACAGCACGCTGCAGTAGGAAATCTGCTACACACACACATTTCTTCAGCCAGAAACTCAAACCTGGAAGTTTGATACCACAAACTCCCCAGAGCTGCTGAGCAGACAAGAAGAACGTGGGAGGTGTGTGACAGCTTCCACCACTTAGAGCTGTGCTGGAGAACAGTTCTTTGTTGAAATGCAGGGTCTTCAGGGCTCTCAAACCTACCAGGCCCTACCTCAAGGGGAAGGAGAAGAATTTGTTCCCTGACTTGCAGCGGATTTGCTCCCATTGGACACGCAGAACGAGCGCTGAGTCCTCAAACCTGTCCACAATGTCCTGGAAAACACAGGCAGAAGGCAGGAGTCAGTACAGGGAGGGTGGACGGGGCAGTTCCCAGAAGATGGAGTCAGCAGCTGCTTCTCCGAACCAAGTCAGAGATGAGTTTGTGGCTGGCAGCTTCTGACTTCCTTCAAGAAGATGGTTTAGCTCATTGTCCCCACAAAAAGTTTATCTTCTTCTAATCCAGCGGGGTTTGCCTCAGAAAAACAACTCCCCCTCTGCTCTTCCCCTCCTCTCTGCCTGGTGTGGGGACGTACCTGGAGCTCCTGCAGACACTGCCCCTCCAGGCTGCCAGTCAGGTCCCCAACACACCAGGCCAAGCTGATATGGAACGATGGGTCCTGAAGATAAAACACGGATCAGATTGCAAGAACAAAAGGTGGCTTTGCTCAGTGCAGGGAGCCACAGGGGGATATTTGGTACGGTGCTGCCCTGCCTGTGATCTCTGAGCACTTCCAGAGACAGAGAAGTCAGGGTTTGGTCCTTCAAAATCCAATCCTGTCCCCAAAGTTAGTGCCAAGCAAACAGGTGGACCTGATGCCCCAGGAAACTGCCTGAGGAGGAGGCACAAGCATCTCCTCAGTCCCACAGTACTCCATGCCCCACTCAATCCACTAGGACAATCAGGGATTGTCCTAAACAGTGGGATTGTCCCCACTGTGTCTGTGACATGCCCTCTCAACTGAAGGAGCCTGACTCAGCCCCCCTAGAAGCCCAATTCCCAGAAGCTACTCAGCAGTTAACATCTTTACTCTCCTGGACAGGACACGAAACAAAACTTATACTAGTCCCATTCTCAGTGAGATCCTGTTCAGGGTGTTAACGGTGAATGTCACTGACTAGCCCATGGGAGACCACTTCAGAGTCTAACCTCACCATTCCCAAATATTTGGGGTTGAACATTTCATGGACTAACGGCCCCCCAACCCTCACAGCATCTCCAGACCAGCAGGGAAATGCAATACACCTCACCTTGTAGAACGTGGGGAGGTCAAATTCCTCCATAACTTTGTCCACCTCTGAGACCAGTTCCAGCAGCTGGAAATGCCCAGCGGAGACCTCCAGTCCAATGAAGGTCCTGAGCAAAGACAAGGAGAGAGCGCACACACCCTGTCATGCTGCAGAAAGCACAGCCAGAAGCATGCTAACCATGTATTCCTACCAGCCAAAGTTCCTAGCCCTTTTTCAAAGCAGAAAAAAAAAAAAGATACTCTGAGAAATGCTAGGCTTTAGCATTCAAGCACACTGACTATTCTGAAAAAAAAGCCATAAAGACGTGGCAACAGGGAGAAAACTGGAGAAGCAGGACTGGATCACTGCATCATAGAATGGCTGAGGTTGGAAGGGACCTCTGGAGATCATCTGGTCCTATTGCCCTGCCAAGCAGGATCACCTAGAGCACGTTGCACAGGGTCACGTCCAGGCAGGTTTTGAGTATCTCCAGAGAAGGAGACTCCACAGCATCTCTTGGCAGCCTGTTCCAGTGCTCTGTGACCCTCACAGTAAGGAAATGCCCCCTCATATTCAGCCATAACTTTCTGTGCTTCAGTTTGTGTCCATTGCCTCTCGTCCTGTCGCTGGGCACAACTGAAATGAGTCTGGTTCCATCTTGTTGGCACCTTCCCTTCAGATATTTATATACATTGATGAGATCTCCCTTCAGTCTTCTCTTCTCCAAGCTAAACAGGCCCAGCTCTCTCAGCAGATGATACATAATGCAGGCTTACTAGATTAACTCAGCACCTTTTGAGACATGAAAATTCGTTTTCCAGGCAAAGGACACACTTGATGGGGTATTTCAGCAGAGCACTGAACACTACGCCCTGTTCAGTAGTTACATTAAAGAAAATGTAAGTTGCTACAGTTGTACAGTGGGATAGGAAGTGGCTAGGAGGTATCAGCTGAGAACAGCACAAATGGGGAAGTATGAAGCTGGAGAGACGTGACAAGAGGTTCCTCCTCAAGGACTGTCTTGGTGATACTTTTTGTATGCCTGTGCCTGATGGCACGGGAGGCCTGGAGGACAAATATCACTCAGGAGCTGCTTCCATCCGCCCATGACTAACGTGCTTTGCCATTCCCATTAGATTTAGCAACTTTTCATAATTGTAATCACCTTTCTTTTAATGTGCTTTGACATTTAAACTACTTAATTGTGTTAAACTGGAATTGGCACTATCAGGGTTCTGAGCTGACACGCAGGTGAATTAGCACGCTCAGAGCTATTTGTCTCCAGCCCTTTGAAGGCTTGCACTGCAATTTCGAGATCAGCATAAGCTGGCACTGCTGCCAAAAGAGGTGGCCCCCACTCTGCCTGCCCCCAGGCTGCTCATTCCCCCTCACCCACTCACCCGGAGCTGGCATGAGGATCTGTGAAACCACAGAGCAAACCAGATCGGAGATGGCGATGCACTGGGCTGCCTCTGTTGGCAGCACTGTCTGCTCCAGCTGATGTGAAGCTGCAGCATTAGTCTAACCCCAGCAAAAAGGCCTGCCTCGGGTCATGTTGTGAACACATCTCCTCTCATAAGAAGACTGAAATTCTGCAGCCTGAGGTTCAGTCACCACAGAGAATAATCGCTCGCAGAGAATCAATATTGAAGCTGAAAAATTATGCACCCCGGAGCACTCCTAGAAGTGGCTGAGCAAAGATATGAAACCTCAGTCAAAGAGGTGGTAAGATGGGGAGATTGCATTCTGGTCCTCCACACGACTGCCTGCAGCAACTGCCACAGCACAGGACAGGCAGCGCCACGCTTCCCATCCACAAACCACCTCACCCAGCCTTCTCCCCAGGCAGGCTGCTCCAGTGCTTGCTCACCTGGTTTTGTTCTGGTTGGTATACACTTTCATTTGGTTAGCTACACAGAAGAACCTGAAATAAGAAAGATGCTTTTTCAGATAGGAAAGGAAACAAACAAACACAAAAAACAGTTACAGAATCACAGATACAGTTACAGCTTTACAGATACAAAATTTCTACCAAGCTGTGGAAAGACAAAGGCAAACACTTGCTCCAGTCAGACTGAGCTGGTGCAACTGGAACCTTTCTGGGCTTAAAATAATCCATTTCCCACTAGTGTTTTCAGCCTTCTGAAGCTCAGGCAGCAAAAAAAAAAAAAAAGCACTAAAACATCTGATCCTTGGTGGGTATCTCAGCCAAATGTAAGCAATGAAGCCAGCAGTGAATATCCACTGTTTATAGGACAGCGCAGCTCTGGCCTCGTCCTTGAAAGCGGAGTCCTTGCAGGCCACAGCAGTATCGCCGGCACAAATGTGGCTGGCCTGCTGATTTGTGTGGTGCTGGATCCCAGGGCAGACAGCAAACTCCCCAGGCTTTACTCGTGCAGCACCAGCTCCCAGAGAGAAGCCTTACTGTGCAGACGCTGCTGAAGCAGAGACCAGACCAAGTGCAAGGAAAGGAACGGATGCACAGGAGCTCCTGCGAGGCTCAGCTGCTCCTACCTGTCATAGGAGGCCAGGCGCTCCTTGAGGGACTGGACAAAGGGGTTTATCCAGTGGTAGCGCAGCACCACGCTCTGCGAGAGACTGATGTGGAACTCTTCCATGGCAGTGAGTGAGGAGACATAGGTTCGAGCATGGGACACGAGGAGGTCCAGCAACTCCAGGAATTCCTCCTGGACTTTGTCTGCAAAGCAAATGGCAGCACAGTCAGCGCCAGCTCCCTCCCCACAGCATCAGCCACAGATCTGGGGGACAGGGAGGAACTAGCACTAGCACTGCTATTCCTTACTCCAGTAAGGGGCCAGTGCTGTGACCACTGCTCCTACCAGACCATGGACAGACCAGGAAGAGGCTAGGTAAAAACCCATCTACCCATCCATGCTCTGCATCTCTTTTTTTAACAGGCTGCTCTTCTCCTGCCCTTCCATTAGAGGCCTTGGCACTGCGAGCAAAGATGACTGGACTTACTAACCCAGCAGTCACTCCAGCTCATGGCGAGAGCCATGGGTCTCTCGATCACCCTCCTGATCCCTACAGACCTTGTGTGCATTTGTGGAAAAGGCTGCCGTGCTCAGTGCAATGGGCGAGCACATTTAACGACAGGCTGAGAAACAGCACCTTGTGCTGGGCAGGGATGCCTGCTCACCGACAGCTTGCAGAGGGAGGCACAATTGCATGAGTCTATGATGTTTTGGGGATGACACGTGTTTCACAGCCCAGTCTTACCTGCACCCCAGCTCCTAAACCAGACACAAGCAGACTCTCAGGGCCCTTCGCAGACTCTCAGGGCCCTTCGTGCCTTACCTGACCAGCTGGAACCCGTGCCCAGCACTGACAGCCCCTCTCCCCAGGGCTCCCTGCCCTCCCCGTGCCCACCCCCGCTCAGGCAGTTTACCTACAGGGCAAGTAGACGTGGGTGGCCCAATTGCCCCGCTCGTGGGGGAAGCAGCGCACACGCCCACCGTGCTTGGCTCTGTCCTCCGCACCCCTCTCCTCCTCCTCCTGCTCCCTGAACATGGCCAGCACGCTCTCGGGGACGGGCAGGCGGGCTCGGGCCGTGCTGCGGGAGGGCAGAAGCGGCGCTCAGCACCCGCACCCTCCGCCTGGCCCCGGCCAAGGCTCGGCAGGGACCGGCTGCGGGGAGCGCCTCCCCAGGGACCTGCCAAAGGGCTGCGGCACCCACCTGGCCCGGGGGGAGCCCCGCGGGGAGCCCCGGGGGGAGGCTGGGTCCCCGCCGCCCTTCCTCCCCCCTTCCTCCTCCTCCTCCTCCTCGGAGCTGCTGTACCCCACCAGCGCAGCCCTCATGGCGCTGGGGGGCGGCGCTGCGAGGCTCCCTCCCTCCTCCCCTTCCCTCCCCTTCCTCTCTCCGAGCCCCAGCAGCGGCCCCGACCCCCCCGCCGCGGCCGGGAGGCGCTGTTGGCGGCGCGGCCCGGCAGGGGGCAGCCGCCCGGCCCGGCCCGCTCCTCCTCCTCCTCCTCCTCCTCCTCCTCCTCCTCCTCCGCGGCCGGCCCGCTCCTCAGCCCGGCCGCCCGCCGCCCAGCCCGGCCCGGCTCGGCCCGGCCCGCGGTACCGGCGGCGGCGGCGGAGGCAGCAGCGGGCGGCCGCCCCCCCCCCCCAACCTCTCTACCCGGGCTCCCCCCCACCCCCGGCGGCCGCCGCGGCTACGCCAGCCCGGGGATCGGGCGGAGCGCGCAGGCCGCGGCCCCGCCCGCAGCGAGCGGGGCTGACAGGGGCCTCCCGCCGCAGGTGAGGGGCCCGGCGGCCGCCACCACCGCCTCCTCCTCCTCCCTTTGTGTGGGTCTCGGAGGGCTCCGGGCGGCGCCGGGGCCGCCTCGGGCCGGGCTCGGGAGCCGCGGCCCCATGGGGAGAGGCGAGGGGCGGCGGGGGCCCGGCCGCGGGCTGAGGCTGAGGTTGAGGCTGGGGCTGGGAGCGGACCATGCCGGAGGGGGCCGAGCCGCTGCTGCAGTTTGAAAGTACCTCTCCTGCTCGCCTCGGATGGTTGCCGCTTCGTACCTCCCCCGGAGGGATGAGTTAGGCGCCGAGCGGGCGCTGCTGGCGAGGTTGTCGGTGTAGAGCGCTTGGCTTGGAACAGGTTGGTGCTGCTGCTCTGCTGGGGGTGTCTGAGCGTCTCCTGGCCATCAGGCTGGCAGCACGGAGGCTCTGGGGTGCTGGCCCCACTCCTGTGGTGGTGCCGGTGTTGGGGTCAGCGTGGTCCAGCGGGGGAGGTTGGTGGCTGCTGTGTGTGGCGGGGTGCGGGGCTTTTTGTCTCCTCTTCTAGGTGCTGCCGCTGCCAAAGCGCTCCCATCGCGTCAGACGGCAAGGTGAGCCTCAGAGGACCAAGACAGGAGATCCTGGTGGGAAACCGTGGCCTGGCAGGTGGAGCATTGGGGTGTTTTACTGCCTGGGTCTGTGCTGGAGGACACAGTAATTCAGTGTCCCTGCAGGCAGAAGCGTGCACCACTGCTGCCCCAACCTTGAGGCGCAGTGGCCTGCTGCCTGAACCTTGAAGCCTCAGCTGAGTACAGGGGCAGATGGAGATCATTAGAAGCTATTTTCTCAGGCACCCACTGAGCTTAAAATAAAACAACCCCCTTCCCAGAAGACCAAGGTTTCTACTTGTGCTGGCTGGAGGCAGGTTGTTGTACACAGAAGTGGGTATGTTCCTGAGGGAGTAGGGGACTGTGGCCCAGGGTGCCAGCTACAGCTTCTCACCAAGGCCTGGATGCATCTTGAGGTGTTCTGGCACGGTTCATACCTGCTGCTCACGTGTGGATTTAACTCTTCTTAAGTTGACGTCATGTTTTATTGGACATCTCCAGAAAGACCAAAACTTTCCCTGTGATGCCTTAGAGCCAGGGAGCGTGGCTGGCACAAGTTCTTGTGCTCTAGTGTAGTTAGTCCACACTTCGGTAGAAGGTTCAGCCAAACAATTGCTTTAATGCTTCTTTTATCTTCGTGGGGAGCGCTGTGCATGAGACCTGTGGGTTCTGTGTTTTGTCTGCAGGTAGGATAATGCTGAGGGCAAACCTTTCCCTGAGCTCTCTGGTTCTTCCTAGCCTACACTTGCCACAGGTAGAGGGGGGAACCTCCTCTGATACTATCAATGGTTCATGTGCCTGATGGTGGAGCTTCATGAGGAGTTTGGGAACTGGAATAACTGAGCAGTGAATGTGTTCATCCTGTTAGAGCTGCCCCAGCAGATGTTTGGGAGCCTCCTGTTGAGCATTTTGGTCACACTGTACCTTGCATGTTTCTCAGAAAGAAAATGTTTTTATGCAAAAAAAAATAATAATCTAAAAACATGGGTAGAAATTATAACTAGCAAACTCCTGCTGCTGTCCCTAGGCAAGGTGGCTGCCACAGAAGAGCTGCTCGGTCAGGGAGGCTCAGGCAGGAACTGGTGATGTGTCACCAGATGCTCTCAGCCAGTTCCCCAAGCAGGCTGGGAAGGTGGGTGACCATGGAGCACGGAGTACTGGGCTGCCAGCACTGACAGAGGCTGCTTCTTCGCTTCTTCACCACTCAAACACGTTTGGGTTGGCCAGGCAGAGCCCATCCCTTTCCATGTGGAACAGGCCTGGCTCTTCTGCCAGCAGCCTGCAGTGCTCCGGCTCTGGTTAGGTCCTCTGTGCTGTTCCCCAGGTCGCCTTGCAGGGCTGCAGGAGAGTTTGCAAAGTGAGCCGGGAGTGGGCGTTGAGTAGAGAGCTGTCTGTCTGTCCTCCGAGACCTGATGTGAATTATCTTCTTCCTTGCAGAGAGAGCTGGTCCCTGGGCTGCACCTCTCGGCCTTCCCAAATGTGACATATCACAACCAGCACAGAAAAGGGCCTCCTCTTGTCTTCAAGGCACTTCCTTCTACCTTCCTTTCTTTTGTCCAAAAAAATAAAAAAATAAAGTGAAACGGAAAAACAGAACATGTAGTTCACAAAGAACTTTGGCTGGTCTAAAGAGGAGCCTGTGGCATCTCAGCCTCGCTGCCTCCTGAGGTCCTAGCTGTGCGCTGGATTTCCTATCCTCGACTTCAGGATCAGTGACGGGGAATCAGGATCGTGGATCATTTCAATTTTTATTTTGTACTTGAACCCTTTCAACCGAGAAGCTGAAGCTGTCACTGCTAAAACCCTGTTTCTTTTTCCCAAGCATGTCAGAAAGCTGGCAGCAGCAACAGCAGCAACCACAGCAGCCGCCGCCGCAGCAGCACCACGCTGGGGCAGCCACCCTCCCGGAGCATTCCATCCCACCCAGCACTGCGGACAACCCTCTGGGCTGTGCCGTCTACGGCATCCTGCTCCAGCCCGACCCGAGCCTGCAGCACCACCAGCACGCCCCGCTCCAGGCCGGAGAGCCGTCCCACAAGTGTGGGGTGTGTGGCCATGACCTCACGCACCTCTCCAACCCCCACGAGCATCAGTGTCTGCCGGGCCATGACCGCTCTTTCCAGTGTACGCAGTGTCTGAAGATCTTCCACCAGGCCACCGACCTGCTGGAACACCAGTGCATCCAGGTGGAGCAGAAGCCCTTTGTGTGCGGGGTGTGCAAGATGGGCTTCTCTCTGCTCACTTCGCTGGCGCAGCACCACAATGTCCACAACGGCAACGCCATGAAGTGCTCTATCTGTGAGAAGACCTACAAGCCTCCCGAGGCGGAGCATTCCCAGCCTCTGGATCCCTCGGAGAAGCCCTACAGCTGCTCCATCTGCCAGAAAACCTTCAAGCACCTCTCGGAGCTGTCCCGGCACGAGCGCATCCACACGGGTGAGAAGCCCTACAAGTGCACCCTGTGCGACAAGAGCTTCAGCCAGTCGTCCCACCTGGTGCACCACAAACGGACGCACAGCTCGGAGCGGCCCTACAAGTGCACGGTGTGCGAGAAGACCTTCAAGCACCGCTCCCACTTGGTGCGCCACATGTACGCGCACTCGGGGGAGCACCTCTTCAAGTGCAACGTCTGCGAGCTGCACTTCAAGGAGTCGTCGGAGCTGCTGCAGCACCCCTGCACGCCCAGCGGGGAGCGGCCCTTCCGCTGCGGCGAGTGCCAGAAGGCCTTCAAGCGCCCCTCGGACCTGCGGCAGCACGAGCGCACGCACAGCGAGGAGCGGCCCTTCAAGTGTGACCTCTGCCAGATGAGCTTCAAGCAGCAGTACGCGCTCATGCGCCATCGCCGCACGCACAAGGTGGAGGAGCCCTTCAAGTGCAACCTGTGCGAGAAGGGCTTTGTGCAGCCCTCGCACTTGGTGTACCACCAGCACGTGCACGGCATAGAGAACCTCTTCAAGTGCAACGTGTGCCAGAAGGGCTTTAACCAGTCCTCGGAGCTGCTGCGGCACAAGTGCGTGCAGAACGCCGAGCGGCCCTTCAAGTGCGCGGTGTGCAACAAGTCCTACAAGCGGGCCTCGGCTCTGCAGAAGCACCAGCTGGCCCACTGCACGGAGAAGCCGCTCAAGTGCACGCTCTGCGAGAGACGTTTCTTCTCCTCCTCCGAGTTCGTGCAGCACCGCTGCGACCCGGCCCGTGAGAAGCCCCTCAAGTGCCCCGACTGTGAAAAGCGGTTCAAGTATGCCTCGGACCTGCAGCGCCACCGGCGCGTGCACACGGGTGAGAAGCCCTACAAGTGCCCCTCCTGCGAGAAGGCCTTCAAGCAGCGTGAGCACCTCAACAAGCACCACAGCGTGCACGCCCGGGAGCAGCAGTACAAGTGCATGTGGTGCGGGGAGCGGTTCCTGGACCTGGGCCTGCTCCAGGAGCACAGTGTCCAGCACACGGCTGAGGGCGCCTACCAGGTGGCTGCCTGCTTGCCGTGAGCCTTCTGCCCTTCGATGGCTTTCAGCTTGCATGTGATGCTCCCAAGCCTCGGCCTCCCCTTCCCTCTCCTCAGTTGTAGGTGGCCTCCAGGGAGCCGCGGGAGAAGGGGGAGGAACAGTGGGCAGCCAGGTAAATTTTCCTCTGGCCTCTGTGGTCGAGAAACCCCCGTGCTACAGGTGGGTTGTGGCTGGCATGAAAAGCTCAGAGGGTGGAGAGGAAAGGAGGGAGGTGGGGAGAGGAAACAACGCCTGCAGTTGCCTGGTGCCCCCCGGACTGTAGTTCACGCCGTACCTGGAGTTCCAGTGCTGGGAGCTGGCCGGTGTGAGCTGGGCTGCCCCCCGCGCATAGCAGTCCTTCACATGCGGCCTCTTTCCCCTGTCCTGCCTGGTCAGGCCAGTGGAGAGGGCTGGGTGACTCCTTCTGGAGAGTGCTTGGGAACAAGGCAGAGGCAGCCCTCCCTCCTCCCCGCGTGCGCTGCTTGCTGAGGAAATAGCAGGTGTCCACCGCTGGGATCTCCCAGCTCCGTTAGTCCAAGCTCAGCTGAGTGACTCGAGAGGACCCTTTCAGATCATTGGCATTTACTGACTGCCTCGATCTCCCCTGCTCTCCCTCTTTCTAGACTGTAGAAAGGGAAAAGCCATGGGGCTGCGCAGCTCCAAAATGCACTTTGGCATTGCTGCTTCTGCAGTCGCTGGCTGGCACGCTCGGGAAGTGTTTGGAGCAAGCCTGCCTGCGCCCCATCCCCGCAGCAGCAAGGGGAGGGTACCAAGTGCCACGTGCTGCTGGGGAGCGTGGCGAGGAGAGTCCCATGCTGGTGCTCCTGGCCAGGAGCCCGGCATTGACGTGTCTATTCGTGAGGGACTTCACTCTGCTGGGAAGAAATACCTCCAGCCTCCAGGCCCCTTCCCTCCTTGTGCTGCTTGGGCCACGAGCATGCCTCCGCGGGTCAGGCAAAGGGATGTCCCAGCAACCCAAACACTAAGGGGCCAGGTGAACACTACCAATAACCTACAGCGTTAGAAATGGTCTCAGCCATCCCTGAGGGTAGCCCGTGTGGTGTGCTGGGGTGCCTGATTTGCTAAGGGGAGCCAGTTCTGTCCAGAGCAAGTTGGGAGGATCCTTCCCGGCCCGAGGGGTCAGCTCCGTGGGAAGGGGAAGGCTAGCAGTGGGTGAAGGAGGAGTGTATTTCTACCCTCTTGCGGAAGTCCTGTTTTATCCCTTCACTCTTTCTTTACCTCTTCTGTATTTTTCAGATTTTGCACAGTTCTTGTAAACATCACTTAAAAATAAATTTCCCCTAGCAAGGTTGATGCAGCCTCAGGTGTTTTCCTCTGCAGGATTTTTTGGCTTCCCGCAACCAAGAGGCCCATTACATGCCCGTTAGACGCCCTCAAGGTTGAGGCATGCTTAGTAGTTGCTCACCAGCCTTCCCCTCTGCATCTCTGGAGGTGCTAGGGTATTAAATCCCCATTTACTCTAACCCCAACTGGATGTGGTTCTGTACAACCTGCTGCAGCTGACCCGGCTTGAGCGGGAGGTTGGGGTAGATGATCTCCAGAGGTCCCCACCAACCACAGCCTCTCTGTGATCTTGGCTGGCCATCGTGCGAGGAGGAGTGTTTTGGCTAGCTGTGGTAAGTGAACAGCAGCCAACAAATTGCCCTTGTGCTGTGCCGCTGATTAGAGTAAGTTTTAAAAACATACCCACAGCAGGTCCAAACACGTTCGCCTCGCGCAGCTGGGCTGTGCCCGCTTTGCTGATAGAGGACACTAAGCTAAAAGGTGGAGACAGGCTTTCTGTTCCACTTCCAGCACTGAGGAGGAACGGAGCAGGAACGTGCGTTTCCATGGGGGCCGGGACAGTTCAGTGACAGGTCTGACCCTGGGGCTGTCTTCCTCGTGTGCTTTAAGGAGTTTAAAACAAACCTTGCTCTCTGCTGCCCAAGGAAGAGGGACCGATGTTCATCTTACTTCGTGCTGCCTCAAAGATGTAGAACTTCCTACTGAGTTTTCTGTCTGCATTTTTTTTTGTTTTTCTTTTTGCCTTTTTTTTTAAAGCAGTTTGTTAATGTTCATTAAAGAAATACCGTATAGTTTAACTTGATGTCATACTGGATTTTTTTATTTTTTAACAAAAAGACGTAGTAACTTGGATTTTTAAAGAACTATTTGGTTCTAGGTAGCTTTTTTTTTTTCTTTTGCTATTTAACATATTGGAAGTTCAGTGTATGCTTAAGTGTAGGAGTAAAAATCAGAGGCAGGCTCAGCCTGTCTTTAGAGAAGGGCTTGGTGGTGATGGAGGCCTCCCTGGCTGAGGCTCAGGTCCTGGGCCAGGAAACTGAAGCCTGCGTTTCTGAAATGTGGTCACCGTTGACAGCTCCAAAACCAGAAGTGTGCTCATTCCTTGGAGACCCAGAAGGAGCAGCTAGCCCCCCTGACCCAGCTCATGAGTTAATGAGTGAAAATCTACAGCTAAAGGTAGTCGAGGATCTGTCTCTGGACTTGCTCCGGTGGTGGGAGCGGTGCCTTTGTGCTCTGTTTTCTTCCCCCCCTGAGGCCTGAGTGCCCCTGCAGCAGCTGCAGGATCCCATCCCCTTGGTCCCAGTGCTCCCAGGAACCACTGCCCTGTGACTGCTCAAACCCAGTGCGAGTCTGTGACAGCACCAGTGACGGTTTCATCTGCAAGCCCTGGTGCAGGTGAGCAGGGGGATGGATGGATGGATGGATGGGTATTCTTGCCCCTCCACTGGCTGGCAGGCAGCTGAATGGCTGCTGGTAGCCTCGAGTATATTTTTCTAAGGAGATTGTTTAGTTGGAAGCTGTAATTTCATACTGTCGGGCTGGGGGAGCAGGTTAATCTCCATTGCTGTGCCTTGAGGTCATGTTTTTTGTTTGTTGTTTTTTTTGGGGTGAAAAGTGATGAGACCCAACCAGCAGCCGGGAGGAGGCAAGGCAGGTGCCCCCAGGACATCGCTCTGCAGAGGGTTTCTGGTAACTGCTGGGGTCTCCTTTTCAAACCAAAGAGCAGTCGTGTCCAAAGCCTCTTTGGAGTAAAACAGGCTTCTACTCTGTGTCCGTGTTGTGCTTCAGTCCTAATGTTTATTTCCAGAGACTTTCGGGCTGCTTTGCACCGCCTGAGGCACCGCTCCGGAGCTGGCACTGTCAGCCCCAGGGCTCTGCGCTCCTGTGTCTGCAGGACCTGGCTGCCAGCCTCCAAGGATGCTGCAGGGCAACCTTCAGGTTGCTCCTGAAGGGCATCTTCGAGTGGATGTTCGCCAACTTCTGGTCTCCCCAGGGGAAAGGCAGGCGGCTTAAGCGTAGGGCACCTTTGGGGAGGTGGCAGGGGGCTGAGTTAGGTTGGCTAAAGGCTGCAGGGATGTGTCCCAGAGATAAATCCCCTCTATGGCTGCTGTTCCCGTGGCTTCACACTCCCCAGGAAGAATGCAGTCTGGTACCTGTGTTTTTTTTCCAATCTTCACTTCCCCTTCCGCTGCCTACAGGATGTCTTTGTGTCTCAGCATCTTCCCCTCTGCAGCTATTCTGATTATACTTTTGCAAGACCTTCTGGGCTTCCTTGCCTTTTGTCCGGTTCTTTATTTGTGAGCAGTGTTTTTTCATCCATTTCCCATTCCAATTGCTTGTTTCTGTAAGGTCTCTTCCCACTCCCCTTCCCCCCAGATTCCTCCAGCCCAGCCCGAGGCTGTTCCAGGTGACAACCAGACCTTTGATGATGATCCGACTGGAACCCAGTGGGTGCCTCTGGTCCTGCCCCCAGTGAGGCCAAGCAGGGCACGGCAGCAACGCCCCCAGCCAGCAGCCTGGGCTCTGCCGGGCTGGATCTGTGGTTCAGCGTCCTCTGCAGAGCTGCTCTGAGCCGCAGGAAAGCAGCAGCAGGAGGGAGTGCTGTGGCCACAGCGGGTCCCTCTGCCCCGTCCCTGAGCCCAGGGGTGGAGGCAGCACAGTCTGCAGGGTGTTCCTGGGGAGAGATCGTGGCATTGCTGGCATGGCCATGGCTGATGCCTCCCCAGAGCTGCTGCACTGGCTGAAGAAGCCCCCGGGCTGCAGGTAATGCCCAGCTGACCCTGCGGGCACTGCGGAGAGCAGACGTGGTCCCTGCAATCCGGGTGGAAAGATGTGAGCTCTGCTCTTGGGGCCTGTGTGCTGCAGTGGGGCCGAGGGGGACAGCATCCTCCAGCAGTGATCTGGGGCCTCTCCCGGAGCTCAGGCCCGGCCTCGCACCGCCTGGAGGGAAGGAGAGCACTTTCCATGCTTCTCCTGGTTTTTTACAGCCTGAAGCCAGAGCCTGGGGACTAACCAACAACGCAAGGAACCTGCTGGTGTTCGTTCTTCAGAGCCCAGCTCGCCCTGCGCTGGGTTCCCCTGCGTGGTCCCTGCAGACGCGTGCAGGTGTCGAGGCACAGCAAGTCCCTGAGCGCCTCCAGCCACGACAAAACCACGGCATGCAGCAGGGAGCTGGCCCCTCGCCTCCCGTTGCTCTGAGCTGTGGAGCCGAGGGATTTTCGGGGCTCCTCATAACCCGGGGCTCCTCCTAACCCACGGCTGTGCCTCCAGCTGCGTCCCCAGGGCCGTGGGAGGTTGTGACCGAGGATGCTGAGGTTTGTGTGGCTTGCAGTGCCTTTAACACTGCTCCCCGTGTGTATCTAGGACGATACTTCGTGTGTGTGTGTATATATATTGTATTAACACCTCCTGCTCTTCTGTGTGAGTGTCAAATGGTTTTGCTTTACTAATAAATTTATAGTTATTTATACTTCCCTGTGGGTGTGTAAGATTTCTGGAGAGGAGGCGCTGTGCGAGGCACTGCCTACCGTGGCTTTGTGCTCTGTCTGGCTCTGCTTGATTTTTTATTCTTTTTTTTTTTTTTTTCTGGAGAAAACGGGAAACCGAGGGAAGAGAGGAGCGCGTCCTGCCCATCTGGCTGCTTTTGGGGTAGCAAGCGCTGTGCCCCCGGCTGTGACAGCCCCTGTATTTGGGAGGCTTTGCACAGGAACCCAACACTGTACTGAGAGGTGTCTTAAGGTCTGGCTCCTTTTTCAAAGACTTCTGCAGGCAGCGAAGGCGATGTGATCCCAGGGGGAGGACTCAGTGCTGGGGACACCTGGAGCTGGGGAGATGAGATGATGGTTGTTCTCAGCTCACTTTGGTTCCCAGCAAAGCTGTGCCAGGACTGGGACACCGGGGTGTGGTGTGCTGGCACCGAGCCCCCCAAACCCCGCGCACACCTCGGGGCTTTGCAGCAGCGATTAGGGGCACTGGGAGCCGCTGCTGGTCACGCAGGGCCGGAGGTAAACGGATCAAGCAGCAATTGGCAGGCTCAGCAAGGGGAGGCTTAGCCCAGCCCGGCACAGATTTGCTGCCTTCTGCCCCACATCCTGCGGGTTGGGAGCGAGCGGCAGCGCAACAGGCACCTCGCCTCGCCCCTGGGGGCTCCTCTTTGCGCCACGCTGAGGGCACCTGCAGCCCCGCTGCCACCCCTGCCAGGCCCTGTACCTGCGAGGAGCGGGCACCTGGGTGAGCGGCTGGGACCCTACAGTGCCGGGGTAGCCCTGGGGGTAAGTGGCAGCAGCAGTACTAACAGCTCGTGGGCTTTCTAGGACACCCTTCTCTGTGCCATTTGGGGTTTGCTCTGCACCGTTCCGCTGCCAAGGTGGGATCGGGGCTGGGAGCTAAGCGGTGGAGCCAGGTGGTAGGGGACAGCTGGTGCTGGTAATCCCATCTGCAGGTAGCGTGGTGTAATCCCCCCAGAGCCCTGCCAGGCTGGGGTGGGCTTGGGGGGGTGGTGGGAGCCTGCACATCTTGGGGGGGGGGGTCCTGGGGCGTGGGGTGCCCGGGGCTTGGCCACAGCTGGCAAGTGACTGGTGCAAGGGGCACGGCCGGGGGCTCTGCAGGGGCCTCGATCCTCCAAAGCGGAGCCAGGGGATGAGTGTGGGAGGGGTCACAGCCTCATGGCAAGGAGCTCTGGAAGGTGTTGGGTTGGGTAACATGGGGAGTTTTGACCTTTGGTATCGGAGGGGAGAAAAAACCCGAAGCACTGCAGCGCGGGGCAGGTGCACACAGCGTTTGTGCAGCAGCTGCCTGCTCTGCCCTCACTCTGAAGGCAAATCCCGGCCGCTTGCCTCTGTAACTTGCAGCACACACCATCTAGGGGATGCACGACTGCCCTGCTTTCATTCCAGTGCAAGGACGGGCTTAAATTCTGGGATTTACAGCAGCAACAGCTTTGTATCTGCAAGGAGGAGACTTGGCTGGCACAGGGGGCTTCCACCAGCCTTCTCTGGGCTTGCTTGGAATAAACTGTGTAAATATTCCCTGGGCTTATTGCAAGAGCTGGAAATGTCCCAGGCCATGGCAGAAATGCCCCTGTGCTGCGTGGCACTGCCCGGTTTTCCTTGCTGTCCCCTTTGGCCAACTCTTCCTGGGTAATGCTGCTATTTGCAGCCCTTTAATCCCTGATACCCAGCGGGAGGTGAGAGGCAATTTCTTAATTTGTGTCTGGCCATTGGGCGGCCTTGCAGGGGTTTTATAAATGTGCTGTTCCAGGCTGGGGACGCAGGGAGCTCTGGGGAGCCGAACCTGCCTGTGATGAGCGGGGTGCTGGAGGCTGAGGCGTTGGGCAGCTTCCAGGGAATTCCAGGCAGAGCCTCGCTGGAGAGGCAGCATCAGGAGATGTCCTCGATCTGAGCTGGGCAAGAGCCCGCAGACCTTCTCCCCTAGAAAAGCATCACAGTGAAGGTGACTCTGAGCAGCAGCATCACTCATCGCACGCTGGCTTTCCACCCGTGTGCTCAGCCTCTAATTTGGGGCAGCAAATGCAGCCTGGCGGTGCACCCAGGCTTGGAGTCACACCAGGAGGTGAGAGGGACCCCAAAAGAGTGAGCAGACAGAGCCTGAGCAGCTGAATAACTGCTTCTCAGTGTCTTATTTTTGAGCACCCCATCAATTTGCCAGCAAATGCCTGTCCACCCTCGCTGCCTTCCCCGGGACCCAGGCACTGGACGTCACTGGGGGCCACCAGGGGCCACCATGCTGCAGCAGACTGGGTGAGAAAGTGCCTGGGGAACTTGTCCAACACATCCCACCTGGCCAAAAGGTGCTGGAACAAAGCTGTGTCTGAGAGGCAGGACAGGGAGCTGTGTGTGCCGGGGCCCGGACTCACCCATCAGAAAATTCTGCTAAAGCTGCTGTAGTTTCTCCTTGGAGGAAATGAATTTAGTGTTCAGGGGGGTGTAGGGGACGCTGAACAAAGCATCCCTGTTTCACTGAAGCATCTGCTACAGTTTCACTGGGCAGCCCTAGCTGTGGAGGATTGTGCAGCAGGAGCAACGCGCAAGCTGAGAAAAACCAAATGGGTGATTCCATTTGGGAACTGCAAGTTTTACTGTGTGTGAGCTTAAAATAGAGGGGGTATCTGGCTTGTGACAACAATTAGGGTCGTGGCGTTGAGATGGGTTTGGTCTGGCGGTGCTGCAATGCTGCGTTTACCAAGCAGGAGGTGGGAGAAGGAAGGAAGCCGAGGACCTGCTCGGAAGGTCTGCGGACGGAGCCCTGTCCTCGCTGGGCGCAGAGATGCTGGGCTGGATTGAGCGGGTGGTTCCCCAGCCCCCCGCACCGTGCCTGATGGAGGAGAGCCCCCCAGCCCCAGCCCCGGAGCCAGCCAAGGTGAGCAGGGACCCGGGGGCAGCAAGGGGGGTGCCCGTTAATTCTGCGCCCAGCGCTGGGATCTGGGGATGCTCTGCAGCCAGGAGGGATGGGGGCCACAGCTTGTGCCCCTGAGCTGCTGGGGGGTGCTGGGGGGTGCTGAGAGCCAGGGCTTGCAGCCTCCTTTCGGCTGAGGCCAGGGGAAGCATGGGGACACCATCATCTGGCCTTTGTCCTGAAGCCACCCCTCCTGCCCATCACCCAGGTGCCAGCACGGAAGGGCAGCAGCCCCAGGGATGCTGTGGACAGCACACGTGTGCAGGGTAAGCCCCGTGGTGGGGGACACGCAGGCTCGTTTGCCACCCACAACCTCTCCTGCCATGCATGCAGAGTGGTGACAGGAGCTTTTTTTTTATTATTTCTTGCTGGTGTTGAAGAAACTGAGAAGAAGGTGGAATTCGCAGTGCCTGAGGACGTGGTCCCCGCATCAGCATCGGTGTTTGAGAGGTACTGCGCTTGCACCCTCTGTGGATTTTAGGTTTCAGCTGGGGGCAGTGGGCAGGGGGAGCCCTCCATTGCTGCCAGCCCCACCTGGCCTGACACGATTCTCCCCGGGCAGTGTGGGGAGCAGTGTGCTCTCCTGGCTCTCCCAGGGGCTGGAGAAGGTGATCCCACAGCCAGTCCAGGCCCCGGGGACGCTGCAGGCACTTGGGAAGAGCTTTGAGACGAGCATCGATGTTCCTGACCAGGTAGGTGACAGACCCAGGAAATGGTCTGGTAGATTCCCCTGACATCCCAGCTTCTAGTTTTTTTTTTCGTTTTTCTTTTTAGCATTTTGGTTTTCTTCCCGTCACCCTCCCAGTGCTCACAGGGAGCATGGGCCCATCTCCAGGCACTAATCCTGCCCCGCAAGGCTTTCTGCCTTCACCCACCTTCGGGGAAAGGGTTTTCCTTGTTCTCTGGGGTGAGCCCTGTGTGTCTGGCTGGCTGGTAGCAGCTTCTATTTGCCTTTTCAGACGGAGGTCCAGGTCATCAAGGATGAAGAGGAGGATGCTCTGGGTAAGGGGAGCTGGGCCCCCACAGCTTGTGGCTTTTTGGAACTCCCCATCCCCTCTGGTCAGCTGCTGCTGGAGCTGTTGGCCCCTCGGGTGTGCGGAGAGGGGCTGGGGGCCCGCAGCACTGCCGGCTCCAGCTCCCTTCTGGCAAGGTGAGCACAGATCCTGCTCCCTGCAGAGATCACCCCCTTCGACCCTGAGGAGGACGAGCTGGATGGCTGCGAGACGGACACGGGTTTGGACACGGGTGCAGAGGAATGGTGGGTTCCACGCGACGGTGCCTCGGTGGGGAGAAGGGCGGGGGGACGCGGGATGCAGGTTTTGGGACGCAGGTTTTGGGATGTGGGATGCAGGTTTTGGGATGTAGGATGCAGGGCGAGCTCTGCCAGTGCTGCCCTCTCCCTGCAGGGCAGGAGCGCGTGTGCTGAGCTGGCTGGTGCAGGGCTTCGAGAGAATGGTGCCGCAGCCGGAGATGCCGAAAAAGCCTGAGGTGAGCACAGCCCGGCAGGGGCAGCCACAGGGGCTGGGGCCTGCTGTTGTGGCACTGCAGCTCCCACCTCCCGAGGTGGTGGGGGAGAGCTTCCCCCAGCCCTTCCCTTCCCACTACAAAGGGGATTCTGGAGCCAGGGAGACCTCAGAGCCCCTTGCTTGTCGTGCTTTTGTGACGTTGCCTAAGCATTATTTTTTTTTCTTGAGATTCCTTAAAGGTTTTCTCTGGAAATCTTGGTTTATCACAGGGGCACAATGCCTCCTTTGATAGAGTGTGTATTCAGACCTGCTCTCAGGTGCATGGGCACACGCATGGGGTGTGCCAATGCCCTGTTAACCAGTTCCTGCCAGCCACGGCCCCGCTATGGCCCACCCCTGCCTTTCCCCCCACTGGCATTACGTGCATCACCTCCTGCATTGAAGAAAACAGTTTTTCCAGGAGCTCTGCTGGACAAAGGGCCCCTTTCCAAGCCGAAGGGTGTGGGAAGAAGGGCACAAGACTGAGCTGTGGCTCAGGAAGGGATGGCGGGGGGACATAAAGAGCCTTTTTTCCTTCTGCAAGCCTTGCTGGGTTCCACCCTGATGGGTTTTCCTGCTGCTCTGGGGGGGAGCAGCCCATTCAGGCCAAACATTGTCTTGACAGAAGAAAGGGAGGGAGGGCAAATTCAACATATAAACTGCTTTAGGATTAAAAATAAACAGGTTTCTATTGAAAGGCAGAAACGTCTCCATCCCAGCATGCCAGCTTCAAAGCAAGTGAGAAATGCTGCAGAGAGGCTGGGCAGAGATCAAAGAGGAGCAGGCTCTGTGTTGTCCTGTGCTCCTGGGCACAGACCTGGGCAGGGAAAGCCCAGGAGAGCAAAACAGGCAGCTGGGGTGCTGCTGGGTGCTAGCTGGGTGAGCTTTGAGGTCCCTTCCAACCCCAAACCTTCCACGATTCTATAATTCTGCGAGTTGCTTTGGTGAGAGGGGAACGGCAGCGAGGGGCTGCTGGCCAGCTGCATCCCCCCGTGCCTCTGCCTTCCCCTGTGTGTCAGGGCCATGCGTGGGGGTCCCCTTGGGACCTGGTGGGGGGGCATGGGACAGCACACAGCACATCACCACATCCTTCTGTCCCTCTGCCCCTCTGCAGCCAGAGCCGAAGGAGGAGAGGCACAAAGCTGCGGCAGGAGGTGAGCCCTTTCTCAGGGGAACCTTGCCCCATCCTGATGTGATGCTCGGCCTTTGGGACCGCCAGCTGGGCTGCCAGGGGCACCGTGGTACTCCAGCCCCACGTGTGCCCCCCAGCAGCCCACGTCCTCACCCCGGGGAGGTCCCCAAAGCCCGTTCTGCTGTGGGAGGCGACCCTTCTTTGCTTGGTCCTCTGCCTCAGCCGGCTGTAGGATGATCGCTGCATTTCCTTTTCCCCCTTCTCTTTGTGAATAAACCTGAGCAGGCACAAAAGGGACTAAAACCCAGGCGAAGGTGAAAGGGAACGTTTCAGCTGCCCCGAGCATCCCGGGAACAGTGGAGCCAGTAGCTGCTGAGGGGCAGCCAGAGCCTGTGGCCACCGTCCTCCCTCGTCCCCTGGCTGGGGACAGCAGCAGGTAAATGCAGCGGCACCTACTGTGTGGTGCAGGCACTCCTCGAGGCTTGTGTCCCCTGGCAGGGCTGTGGTGGGAACAAAGAGCCTCCAAAATCAGCCTCTGACAGTTTTTTTTTGCTCGGCAGCATGTTTGGATGGTTTGTCCAGGGGCTGGAGAAGGTGATGCCACAGCCTGTGAGCAGGGAGAAGCAGGACACGCAGGTATGCAGCCTGCAGAGAGGCGATGGGGGCGTGGAGGCGATGTGCAAGGCAGGGGAGGGTCCCGGTGGTGCAGGGGCTGTGAGGACGGGCAGATGTGCAGGGACCTGCTGGCTGTGCCCACGCCGCAGTTTGGGGTGGGCTCACGTTGTGCTGCACTGGGCTTGTGCCCTGCCACACAGCTCCATGGAGAAGAGAAACCCCCACAGCTGCTGAAAAACAGGCTTTGCCCTCTCAGGAGCCAGAAAGCTCCTGGGGTGGGTTTCCTTTATCCTTTCCTTTGCTGTCTGAGCACCACCCAGCCCAAGCTCCCCGCTGCCACGGGGTGCCAGGCTCCCCAGCTTGCTGGAGCTGGAGGCTGAGCCTCAGAGCCATGGTGAGGAACAACAGCACCTGTGCCACTGTCCTCTCTGTCTCCGGCACCAAAACGACCTCCAAGGCCTTGCCCTTCCCTCCACAGCTGTGTGGGCAGCCTGGTGCCCCTGGTCCAGCCCTGTGGCACAGCACTACCGTGCCTGAAGCCCGCAGAACCCGGCTGTCCCACAGACACTGCATGGGGCATCGAGGGTAAAAGGGCCACGGTGACCCAGAGCCAGCAACAATTCTGCTCTCACACCAAAAGCTCCGTGAAGTTCAAATAACCAGGGTCAAATAACCAGAACGGGGATGCCTGTTTCATCCCAAATGCTCCTGCTGAGCGTGGTGCTGGGGATCCGGTGCTGCTGTGGGTTGGAGGCAAGAGCAGGGGCTGCGGCCAGGGGGAGTCCAGGGGCAGGGGCAGGAGCACTGCCAGCCATGCCTCACGTTTCACTTTTCTTCCTGGCAGGGAGCAGCAGCGGCAGCCTTCAGCCCCGTGGAAGAAAGTAAGTGCTTGCTCTTCCCACCGTGCTGCTCAGCTTGCAGAGGACAGTTCAGGAAGGGGGACTGCCGGCAGCTTTTATGCCCCAGTCTGTAGTGGGTGTCAGCTTGGGGGCATCTGAAAATCCCCTGAGAAGCCAGGAGAGGCCACTGCGGTGTGAGAGCAGGGAGCAGATCTGAGTTCGTGGATTTGCTGAAGCCCGCTGCTGTGTGAGGAGCCTGGGGCAGCAACTTGGGGAGCTTTTTGGAGCCCCCTCTGCAGAGCTGTGCTGCTGAGCCCGAGCTCCTGCCTTGGGAACGCTGCCCCCAGAGCCCTGGGCTCCCACATCCTGGCGCCCCACTTTGTGAGATCCATGCTGCCGTCCAGGTCCATGCTCGAGTCGTGCCAGAGGATGTTTTCTGGGCTGCTGGGATTTGCCCAAAGCACATAGCACAGGTGAATTCGAATCTGGCCCTTCGTTAACCCATGGCATGCATTTGCTGCTGAACTCCAGGGTGTTTCCAAAGCCTGGAGGGATATGGCTGGAGTGGTACCTGAGAAAAACTCCTCTTGCTGGGGGGTTTAGACGTGTTAGACATCAGCATGCATGGCTGGGAAACACTGCAGGGATGGCGTTTCTCTGCCTGTGGAGCAGGACGAGGAGAGGCAGAGGACACAGCTGGAGCAGGGCAGGCACTTCCCTCGTGTGCAGCCTGCTCTAGTGCCCGGTCTGGGCGCGGAGGCAGCTCCAGTCACTTAACATGGCAAACAGGGAGCGAGAGACCTGCTCTGGCACCAAACCACCAACAGGCTCATTAATGTTTTCCTTCTCCTTTTGTTTCAGGGGGCAAAGGGGCTTAGCGCCTCTGAAACAAACGGAAAACGAAGTCTGTGGAGGGCCAGCCTTTCCCCACCAAATGAGACCACCTCGCAGAGAAAGCACAGCGGGGGAGGAGAAAAAGCAAAGAGCAATCTGCAAACGGTCCCTAGCCCCTTGCCAGCCAGGCTGCGGGGCGCGGGGACCCGAGGCTGTGTGTCCCCGCTCCCTGCAGCTGCCGGCAGCAGGACCTGGCCCTGGCCAGCCCTGAGCACCAGGGGAAGGTCAGCGTAGCCGCTGCCCCTGCTGCCCTGGTCCTGCCCTCGCTCTCTCTTGGCCTTGCTGGCTCCACGAACCACAGCTGGTGATTTTGCAGGACAGGGCTGGGACTGATGTCTGCTGGATGGGAGCAATAATTCATGTGAGGACAGACAAACGCCTCTCAGGGCACCTCCGAGGCAGAAAACCTCTCGCTGCAGCCTCCCACAGCACACCCGGCTCCCTCAACTCCCCTCCCACCCCCTAGCACGCCAATATTTACCACCGAGATCTCTGGCTGAAGCCTGCAGACTTCTTTAAATCTATTTCTGTCCCAGTGGCATCACTTTATAAAGCTCTTTAAGCTTCATATTGCTTTTCTCCCGTTAACTGAGTGTTTTCTCCCAGAGGGTGGAGAGGGCTCTGTTTGGCAGCAGCGGATGCAGGAGAACAACCTCCAGGAACCAGGCAGGAGCCAAAGGCCTCCTGGTGTGGAGGAGGGTGTCAGCTCACCATGAGCAGCCCCTGCTTGCCCCCAGAGCCCATCCAGTGCCGCACCAAGCACGGCAGCAGTGTCCCGGCAGGGAACGGTGCCCAAGGGCTGCCTCCAGCTCTGGGCTGGGGGCTTGGGGAATGCGGGCACGCCGGGCTGGGGAGGGCAGGAGCCCCTAAATGCCAGGTGTTTGGCACAGACCTTCCCATTGCATCCCTAGGTAGCCTTAGTGGTGAGTGGTGAGCCAAGCAACCCCGCTGAGCCCCAGCCCCTGTGTTTATGACGAGCCCAGCTGGTATCAGGATAGGATCTTAGTATTTGCCCTGTTTTCATATCGTGTATTAAAAAGTTGCAGCACGTTTCAAAAGCTGTCTCCGTGGTTCCTGTCCTTTGTTACAATAGCTATAGCTGCAGGGAGAGCGGGCTAAAGGCAGACGAACACTGCTGGGTGAGGAGCTGGTTTGGGAGGCATGGTGCAGAGCAGACAATGCAGTGGGCCTCCTGCCCTTCTGTATTTAAGTCTGTCCATCTCCTATTAGCTTCCCTGGGGACGTGTAAGCTCCCCTGAGTTTTGCCATCAGTCAGACCTCACGTTAAACTGGTTTGGAACTACGTGGATGCAATTCCTCCTCCTGCTCCTATAGGGCTGTGTAGGGATGGAGAGGCCCGGGAGGCACATGTGGCACACCAGCCGTGTGCTCCCCCAGTGATGCTGTGGAACAGCGGGGTGCACAGCAAGCTGCCTGAGCAGGGCCAGATGCTCGCACTTTTTACCTCAGTACAGCCTCCAGAGCTCGAGCAGCACCTGTGGCACCGCTGACTGGGGTCATTTCCTCGGGCTGCCCCACATGCAGGGACCAGGCTCAGCCCTGCAGGCGTGGGGCATCACAGAGGGGGGCAGTGCGGGCTGAGGGCTGTGCATCACATCACCACACACCTGAAGCTCTTCCCACAGCTCCTTACATTGATATGCAATAAGAACCAAAATGTGGCCTACTGACGAGCCCTGGCAGGGGTTGCTACACGCTTAGGGAAGTCCAGAGCCATCTCTATACAAGCATAGGTGCAGTTTTCATAGGGCTTTGGACATGCTTGGTACAAAATGTCAAATTTTCTTCTTCCTCCTGGCAAAAGTGCCCAAGGCATCCATCTGGCACCACTCGAAAGGACCAGGACGGCACGGATCTGTGCAGGCTGAGCAGCACTCGGGTCCTGCCATAGGGCAGCACCTCTGCAACGCAGAGCAGCAGCTGCAGCACAGCCAGCATGTCCTGGCACGGCCAGACCTCTCAAAACCAGGCTGTGTTCACTTCACTGCTTCTTTCCCCAATCCCATTTCAGTTCATATCGTCCCTGTGGAGGTTGTGGAGACAGACCTAGTCGTGGAGGACATTGATGATGACTGGAGTGATGAAGTAGCTCACGAGCCAACGGCCTGGGATGGCGTGGCTGAGCTGGTGGCCCAGGGTCGTCCTCTGCCCCCCATAGAGGAGGAACTTCAGGAAGAAGAGACCAGGTAGGAAAAGGGAGCAGCAGGTGCTTGAGCAAGCTGCTTTTCCTTGAGATTGCCCCTGAGATTTGGTCTGGGGGCTCAGGACAGACACACCAGCTGCTGCGTACTGCGGCTGCAGCAAGGGGACAGCTAATATATGGCTCTTCTCTGGCTTCCAGTAAGCAGATTTTGGCCTAAGGCAAGAGGGTTTAGACCTCATTGCCATCAACAATGCATCCATCTGTCATGGGATTTGGAGATTGTATTCTTCTCTATGTAGTTCATTCTACTGCCCAAAGAAACCTTTGCTGAGATCCTTCCTAGACCACACAGTGCATTCAGTGCTGGGGCCGGCTGTACTTCAGCAGAGAGGTGAGAGGTTTCCATGCACACTCCCAAATGGCTTGGGATTCTTCTTGACAAAGGTTGTTAGACTGATGGCAGAGACATCGTTGTGCAAGATTTTCCCCACAAGTCGTGTTCCAGCTGAAACAGGTGCTGTGCACACCTGCATGCTCTATGGAAGCTGAAATGTGCTGGATTGCTCTGTAGTTTTGATGTTCCTCTTTCACTCCATGGGGAAGTTCTCAAGAACCAGCTTCATGAGAAGAACCTTCACCTTCTCTCTCTGGGTGTGGTGGGCAGCTGCTTCCCATTAGTATGTGAGCCTGAGAAACTGGCAGCTTGTGCAACACTGGACAGAGCATCTCACTAGCAGGCAGATTTTGCTCAAAATCAGCAGCCAGGCAGCGCTAGGCAAGTCCTGTGCTGCAAGGAGAACATGACGAGGACTCTGGTTTTGTGCTTCCAGACGTTTTTCCCTTCATTGCTGCACTGAACTCACACAGTGCCTCACAACAGCATGCGCCTGGCGTGCCCCTCTGCGTCCTCCAGGTGTTGGCATGGGGGTGGTGGGCCCAAAGGGTGTGGGGATGGGTGATGCTGTCTGAGCCATTTGCTCCCATGCCTCCAGTAAGGCTCAGACCTGCTTTGTGCATCTCACCTGATGAGCTTCTCCCTCCCAGGCTGTGCTCCTGCCCCCTGAGTGCTGCTGAGGAGGAGCAGGAGGAGCAGGAGGAGCAGCAGGAGCAGGAGGAGGAGGAGGAGGAGGAGGAGGAAGCGGAGGAGAAGAAGGAAGAGGAGGAGGTGGAGGAGAGCGTGGGGTGAGTCCGTGCAGGGTCTGTGAGTGCCTTCAGCTCTTCTCCTGTTTACAGCCTGTCTGGAAACGAGCACACTAGCCATGGTTGTTTCAGATGCATTTACAAGCTGCCGAGATTGAGACACCTGGGCAAGAGCAAACTCCTCTCTGCAGGGCTGGCCCCAGGACAGGCTTGTGGCCGCTATGGGGGAGCCCAGCGGGCTGTCAGCTCTGCCCACCCCTGTCTCTGCTGGGCCAGGAAACAGCTTTATTTCCAGAAGATGCTTCGGGGGGAGGGGAGGAGCGGGGGGGAAGAGGAGCAGGGATGTGCTTTGGGGAGGATGCTTTGGAGGGGGCTTTTTTTTTGGAGGATGCTTTGGTGATGCTTTCGAGAGGATGTTTTTGAGAGGATGCTTTCGAGAGGGCGCTTTCACCAGGATGCTTTTGCTGGTGACATCGTGTCTCCTGGCGACACGGGCTCCAGCGCTGCAGCCGCCGCCCCCTCTGCACAGAGCCGGGGGGTGAGCGGGGCCCCGGGGCTCCGGGCACTGCACCTTGGCTGCAGGCGGGTTTGCTAACTCGGGGCGCTCGGGATTCCCAGTAGGACGGAGCTGAACCTAAAGACAGCACCGAGCCGCGGCTAAAAACACTCCCAGGGACGAGTAGGTGCGTTTGTGCCTCTTGTGGAAAACAGCCGGGCTATTGTCAGCTTTTGTAGGCAGGAACTTTGGACCAGGCAGTGTTTAGATATGTTATTTATGTATTTAAATAGATATGATGTTTAGATACTTAAATATGTTTCTGATCAGTTTAGCGGTTTGCTCTGATTTCACATGACATAAACACTTAGGGATTTCTAACCCAGCAGCCTAATATTCTCTGCCTTTTGCTAATTCCTCTGAAGGAGCTAGATTTTCAGGAAGAGGCTGAAAATACATAATTATTCAGTGTTAAATACTTAGCTAATTATTGAATCAAAATCTGTTTTTCAACAGGTTTCAAAACAGCATTTTGCATGCTCCTGTAGAGCTACAGCAGAAACATGAGTTTCAGTTGTTGAGTGAATGAGATGTTGTTCAATCTTTGTGTTAGTCTTTTTAGGAAAACAGAGATGTTGGTGGGTTTTCTAGAGTAGGATGAAAAGACTTGGGACTGTATTTGAAGGGAAGCTAGTACACAGGAAACAACAACAACAAAAACTCATAAAGCAGCAGCTTTCAAGAAAAGGAGATAAAGCGAAAAATCAGACACTATTTGTTACATACATCTTCTAGCTTAGGACTTGTGGAGAATGCAGAAATATGTTTTGTTTTGTTTTGTTTTTTTCAGTATTACTGCATTTAGCTACCTGATTTTATTTTATTTATTTATTTATTTTTCACTATTCCCAGTCTCTGCCTTGCTTCTCTCTCCAGGAAAAAACAAATCAGGAGATAACTGCACAGAACATGATCAGTCCTTTTTTTCAGATATAAAGTTATTTTAACACAATAAATTCAATCCTTTGAGCCCCATTGGCCAGAGTGGTGGAAGTGGGGTCTGTGCTCAGTGCTGAAACTGCAGCTGGAAAAGGAAAATTCACAGAATCACAGAATATTAGGGATGGGAAGGGACCTGGAAAGACCATCTAGTCCAATACCCCTGCTGGAGCAGGAACACCTAGATCAGGTCACACAGGAACAGGGCCAGGCAGGTTTTGGAAGTCTCCAGAGAAGGAGACTCCACAACCCCCTGGGCAGCCTGCTCCAGTGCTCTCACCCATTGCCCCTTGTCCTGTCATTGGATGTCACTGAGAAGAGCCTGGCTTCATCCTCCTGACACCCACCCTTTACATATTTATAAACTTTAATAAGGTCACCCCTCGGCCTCCTCTTCAAGCTAAAGAGCCCCAGCTCCCTCAGCCTTTCCTCCTAAGGGAGATGCTCCACTCCCTTAATCATCCTCGTGGCCTCTCTCAAGCAGATCCCTGTCCTTGAACTGAGGAGCCCACAACTGGACACAATATTCCAGATGGGGTCTCACCAGGGCAGAGCAGAGGGGCAGGAGAACCTCTCTTGACCTGCTAACCACACCCCTTAATTATGTGTCGTTACGTTAATTAAAATTATGTGTCCTGGTGGTGCCTTGTATGAATGAACTTGGGATTCCAATGGTGGTTGTGGGCACTCCTGCCTGGAAATCAGGCTCTTGGATTTTTATTTGGCAAATTTTAATTACATGATAAATTATTATGCACAGCAATATAAACTTTTTTTTTTCTGAAAATGTTCCGTATTTTTATGCACCTCTCAGTCTCCCATGTAGCATCCTTTTGAAAAACATTATAAAGTCCCTTCTAATCCAACGGCTTTTTTTTTTTTTTTTTGGTGCCACCTCTGTATCAAACTAAGCTCGGTCCAGAAGAGTACTCAGTCTCATGTCTCTGCTTGATCTGTCCCCTCCAGAGCCCTGCTCCAGTCTCCTTGCCTCCCCACCGATGAGGGGCTGGAGGACGCCTTCTTTGCAGAAGAGGCCCTCAGCTTCGCGCAGCTAGAAGAAGCTGAGATAAGTGATCTGGAAGGTGCTTTTGTACAGGTATGGAGTATTTTTGTCCAGGTATGTGCTTGCAGTGGGTGCTTGCTGCCACGGGCACACCAGGCACCCGGGGAGCAGGGCTGGTTGTGGAGGAACACAGCACGCCCAGCCAAACTGCTGCTTTTTTGCTGATGGGAAAGGCATTTTTTCTCCTTAAAATGGCTTTTTTGTTGTTGTTGTTGTTTTGAAGGTGGAAGAGAAGACGGTTGAAGTTACTGAAACTGATGCTGAAGGTACCTGAATATATAGCAGTGCAATGTCATACGGGGATGAGCCGAAGCAGGCAATGTGTTGCCCGGTGAGGGATGAAGCAGCTTTTGCTCTCTGAGCACTTGCTGCCTGGGAGTGAATGACTGGCACAGGCTGGCTGGGCCCGCCTGGGCTTCTTGCTAAATTAAAACAGCCATGGGAGCAGTCTGCTGGCTGCAGAGCCCTGCTGGAGACAGATAGGGAAGGCTGGTACTTCATGCAGCACCCAGGCATGCTGATTAAATAACCTCTGATATGAAATAAGTTTTTCCTCCAGCCAAAGAAGAACACATAGAAAAAAAAAAAAAAAAGAAAAAAAAAGAAGAAGAAAAAAAAAAGGATTTTCTTTACTGCTTTATTCAATATTTGGGGAATAATCAGTGACACAATAACCTCTTAGAAGTTAATGGGCTGTTAATGAAGCTTGGCTGTGGAGCTCCCATCTCATCCTGAGTAAGCAAAGCCAGCTCCTGGCACAGCTGCACCAACGCTGTGGGAGCTGCTGCAGGAACAGCGCGATGTGGGTCCTGTTACGGGCAGGAGGTTTCTTTCTTGTCCAAACACTCGTGCAGCCCTAGCAGAGCACTGCAGCCCATAGCAGCGCTGTGCCCACAGGTGCATGTGGCAGGATGCTCACTGCCATTGCTCCGTGCTGCCAACATCCCCATGAGGCTGGCAGCTTCTAAAAAAAAACCATCAGCCCTGCATTTCTCTGCACTGAAATAACTGTCCTGTCTCAAACAATTCTGTGTTTTATTGCAGCTTCAGATGCCTTGTCCTTTGCTTGAAGCACCTAGACGCCTAGCAGCATGTCCAAGCATGCTCGAGACCTTGAGCTAGACCGGCTGGTGCATGACAAGCTGCTCGACCGCGGGGACAACTCCCCTCCCGTGCTAGAGCAGCTCCCCAATGTCCCCAGCTACCGAGCTGCTGCTGCCTCCCGCATCCCTGTCCTTGCTGCCAGAAAGCGAAAGGCTGGAGTTGTCAACCCCGTTTTTTGCAATGAGGAGCAATCCCCTGTTCACCCCCTAGGTATCAGAGGATCGGCTTTGACAATGGGATCGTGTAGCTAGGGGGTGGGTCCTAGTCCTGGCACAGTTGCTTTTTGTTGCTTTTTGAAAAACAAAAACAAAACAGCAATAGATAAGAACACACTTCATGTTGCAGCACAGAGACTAGGGAACAAACTTCGTGTTTTTCTGCTTCTGCTTCATCATGACGTGCCTTTTTAGTTCAGGTCCTAGAGTGTAATTGCAAATAACCATAAGTGACCACTCCAACTTGGCTGAAACTCCATGAAAGGTCCTGCAGGCTGAGGGTTAAATATCCGCTGCACATGCATTTTCTCCTCAGCATCCATGCAACCCACTCACACTAAAATTACAGTAAGACGGGGGTTTACTGTTTGCAGCTTTCTGTGTTTTAGCCCAGAAATACAAACCGTGTTTCTGTAGCTTTGCTTTGCTTTGTTTTTAGCCAGCAAGCCAGATTCTGCTGCTTTTCCTTACATGTGCCAGAATGTTAACCTTGCAATCCACACGGGCCTTTCCTTGGTGATTCAGCTGAGCCATGCTCTGATCCATGGGTCCTGCGGCTGTGTGGGGCTGGAAGGCTTGCACAGGGTCCTTCAGTTGGGTGAAATCCCCTGGGAAGACCACCTGTGGGGACACACGGCGTCTCTTTACGTGGCTGAGAAAGTGAGGACTGGTCCTAGCCTGTCCGGCTGCAGGATCCAACCAAGCTGCTGCCAGCAGCTGCTTCTCTCGTGGGCAAGTGGCATCACTGCCATGCCCTGCAGACATCTGCCCAACGCTTGCAGTGAGCAGGCTGAACCCCTGCAAGTTGTGAAAGCAGACAGGAAGCAAACAGCACTTTTTACCGTGTTAAAAACAGAGCAAAAAGAAAAGGAAACACTCCAATGCTTTGGGGGGAAATTGCAAAACAAATAAAGGAAAAAAAAAAAAGCAGCCCTCCTCCAGCACGTGGCTTAAAGGCCATCAGGAATGAAGGCAGCTGGTGGGAGGGCTGCCAGCTGCCCCCAATTCACTCTGCCTTTCTCCCCTTCTCCAAGGGCTCGGTCACTGCCTCACCGTGGGTGTTGAGGACGTGGATGGCGGAGGTGATGCTGCAGAGGAGGATGGCACCTGCTTGCCGCTGCCCACCCCTGGTGACCCCCACATGCTGGTGGTGCCCGGTGCTGTGCCAGCGTCCCCCAGGTAGGGCTGAGCCAGGCCTGGCTGGATGGATGGAGCCTTTCTGGAGCTGCCAGCAGAAGCTCGGAGCTCACAGGCTGCCCGGGGGGCAGGGGTGCAGGCACTGTGTGGTACCTGATTCACATCTCTCTATTCTTGTAAGGCAGGGGCACAGCTATGTCCTGAAATAGTCCCTGGCCTTATTTCTTGAGTTTATTTTCCATCATGAGACACTCAAAGCTTGGGTTTGTCCTTTTCTCCTTGCACAGCAGATGAGGCTGTGTGTCTCCCCTCTGCTGGGACAGAGACCAGGCACGTCACTTTCCTCAGTGTCTGCTGTTGCCATCAAAGGGTTGAGATGTGCTGCTTTTCTGTGGGTGTTCAATTGCCTTTGGATCAGGGTCGAGGTGCTGGGCTGTCTTTTATGCCGTCAGCACAAGTAGAAAATGGACAAAACTCAGACTGGTGCCATGTCACACACATCAGTACATCTCAGGCACATTCGGAGCCAGGGACACAGCAAACCACAGCCATGGCCTCCGTTTATTCAGGTACACATATCTGTGCCACCCGCAGGCAGTTTTTACAACATGCAAGCACTAGTTCCTTCTTTTAAAAGTTTCCTTCTTTACTGCCCTTTTGACACCAGTGAACAATCTCATTTTGAGATGATGACAGCAGGCAGAGGAAGCGTGATGTCAGCTCAGAGCAGCCACCCGCCGGACAGCAGATACTGGAAAAGCAGCTCAGTATTCCCCAGAACAGCTCTTTTGGAGCACCTCAGTTTTCTTGTGTTGTTTTCTAGTATTTTATGAAGCAGCAGGTTGCATGGTTGGCGTTATGCATGTGAGCAAGGAATGTTTCTGCCACGCTTCCATTTTGTGTCTCTCAAGGTGGCACTGGAGGTCTCTAGACAGAGCTGGAGGTTTCTAGAAGCAAGTTGTGTTTTACTCGGTAAAAATTACAGTTTCACCGCCCCAAAGCAGGAGAGCCACTGGGCAGAGCTTGGTGCAGGCTGGTGCTCTGAGAGGAAGAGGACATTTACTGGCCACAATTTGAGCTTCTGGCCATGCAGTGGCTCAGAAGGACCTGGGTTCCTCTTGTTTAGACCCAGTCACAGAAGAGCCACAGCAAACAAGCCACAAGTTGTTGCCTAATCAGTGTCTGGAAGCAGATAATGTGTGAAATGGCTCCAGCTTCTTTTCTCCATCTGTGGCCAGTTATACCTTGGTATGAAAAGCTAATTCCCACAGCCAGAGCCAAGCAAGAACGTGCCACGGGAAGCATGCCCATGCACAAACCTCTTCAGAGGTGGCCCAAGGAGGGCTGGAGACAACAGCAGGCAGCTGTATGCCCACGCAGCCATGGGCTTGGTGGCACAAAGGAGGGACCAGATCTTTAGCAGCGAAAGGAGCAAGGTGATTTTCACATAACAATGTCAGGTGATGCCAGAAATTAAGGGGGGAACAGATGTGGGTGGGAGAAGGGGAAGTGGCAATAGATGAGACCTGGGAGGAGGAGGAGCTGGCTGAGGAAGGGGGCACTCAGCTCACTGCTCCCCCCAGCATGGGCTCTGTGCTTGTGCCTGCAGGAAGAAGCTGCCGGCCCCCACGGACAACCTGGATGAGGCACCGGCGAGCTGGGATGAGCTGCAGAAGGACAGGTGCGTGCTGGCACCCTGCGCCCTGGCCCATCCGGATCCTGGATCCCAAATCTTGCCATTTTGGGCAGAAATGGAGCAGATGTTGGAGATGTTGGGATACCAGAGGGAGAGGGAGCAGTGCCTGCACCAGTCTAGAACCATGTAGCAGGTGAAGCCCTCCTGCTGCCCCTCTCCAAAAGCAGTGAGCACAGTTCTTCCTTAAACAGAAAATGCTCTCTTGCTTTTCCTCTAATCAGACAGAAATATTCTCTTTACTCCTAACTGGAGCACATCTAGTCTACACACAGTGTAATGGGGACACCCTGCTTTTATCAGCTGTTGGGAAATAACCTGTTTCTTCCATGCTGGAGGAGACAAGCTGCACATCTTGCACACCAGGCCCTTGCTTCCTGCAGCCCCATGGGACAGTTTTGGGGCGAGCTGCCCTCACTGGCAGGGGATTACATGGTTTATGGGTTCAGGGGCTTGCTGCTCATTTCCACCCTGCAGTTCTTCCAGTCGCCCTTCTCCCAAGAACAGGACAGCCAGCCTGGGCTCTTGGTGCTTTCCAAGTCCCTCTGAGGGCAGCTCACATCCAAGGGCAAAGATGAGGTTCAGGCTGGTGCTCCTGACAGCATTTTACTGAAACGTGTTCTTCTGATAATGCTAGCCAGATAAATACGGACAAATCCTTATTAAGGATTCTGTGGGTTAAATAATAGGTGTTGAGCCTGCTCTCAGGTTTTTCTATGTAAGTGAAGTGCCCAATGGTCTCCCCACAGCTTGCCCGAGCGCATCGGTTCGGCCACCAGCCAGAGCAGTGCCATCATCAATGACCGGCTCCAGGAGCTGGTGAAGCTCTTCAAGGAGCGCACAGAGAAGGTAAAAGAGAAGCTGACCGACCCTGATGTCACCTCCGATGACGAGAGCCCTTCGGCATGTGAGTTTGGGTTGGGCTGGGAGTCTGAAAGAGTTGTAAAGCCAAATGCTGGGGAGGAATCTGGAGGTTTTTGATGGGGAGAAGAGGGAGGTTTGCAGGTGGTGTTGGTGGCCTTGAGAAGATCGAGAAATAGGAATTGTAATTTGGTTTAATGACCTGGAAGCTGTTTCCCTCTGGGCAGCTCTGGGAGACATGATCTGTAAAGGCATTGTCTTAAACCAAATTGCCCTGAGAAGAATTTCTGCTGTTTAAAATAATCGTGTGGCCTCTCCCAGCCCCTTCCAAGCCAGCGCCCGCAGCACCACCACCGCCCCCCCCGGCAGAAGCACCGCCAGGGGACAAGGCAGCAGATGATGAACACTACTGCGAGATGCTGTGCTGCACCTTCAAGTGCCAGCCCTGGATGGCCCGCCTGAAGAGCTACCAGTTCCCCAGCAGCATCGACCCGCTCACCAGTGAGAGACGAGCGCGGAAGGGCTGGGAGAACCCTGGGTGGGATGGGGAGGGGATGGAGGGGAGCAGGGGACAGCACCAGCTCTGGGATGCCGCGGAGAGCACTGGCACGGGCTGCCCAGAGAAGCTGTGGCTGCCCCATCCCTGGAAATGTTCAAGGCCAGGTTGGATGGGGCTTTGGGGAAGCTGGTCTGGTGGGAGGTGTCCCTGCCCATGGGCCAAGATGCTCTTTAAGGTCCCTCCCAACCGAACCCATTCAATGATTCTACAGCTCAGTTTACGTGTAAGCTAGCTCTAAACTCCTGTGTGAAATCCACGGGCTTTCCTAAATGTTCTCTGATGGCTGCGAGTGCCGGCAGCACCACCAGGTGGAGAAGGAACAGCGTTTTTCTGCTGCTCAGTCTTCATAGAGGGCAAACGCTGAACTCGGCAGGGGAGCCCAGCTCCTTCCTTAGATTAAAAAAAAAAATAAAGTTAGTATTGTGGGAGCAAAGCAAAACCAACTGTGACTGAATCAGCCAAGTTAGAAGAGGCTTTCTGATAAAAAGCAATGTGCTCTGCAGCAGACAGCATTACCTTTGCACCTAGAGCCCAGCTCACCCATCCTTCTGCTGGCCCCTGCTTGCCACTTGCCACCAGATGCTATCAGGAGAAGAACCTGTAGTCTCCTGCAGGTTTCACCCTTGTGCTGGGGGCAGGCAAGGGGTGAAATCCCCTCATATAGTAGGTTTGCATAACCGGGAGGTGTGTGGCCAGCTCGTCAGGGTGTGTTTCCCTGTGCACAGACCTGATGTATGTGCTGTGGCTCTTCTTCGTTGTCCTGGCCTGGAACTGGAACTGCTGGCTGATCCCCGTCCGCTGGGCTTTCCCCTACCAGACGCCATCCAACATCCACTTCTGGCTGCTCGTGGACTACCTCTGTGACCTCATCTACCTGCTGGACATCATCGTTTTTCAGACCCGCCTGCAGTTTGTGCGGGGGGGAGACATAATAGTGAGTGGCAGCGTGCATTGCATCCCACTGAGCTGACACGGCTGTGGGGACATCCCAGCCCCAACACCCCCAGTGGCTGTTGGTGTCTGGATCAGGCTCCAGGCAAACCAGCAGCTCTACCACCACAGCTAGGATTTGCTCTTCATCTTCCCACTACGGCTGGGTGCACTCTGGGAGGACTGCAGACACCTTTCCTGCCGGGGATAAGGTGGCAGTCTGTTTGTCTCCCAGACATATGTATTTTCCCTACAAAATCAGTATCAGGCCATTAGAAAGTGCAGGTCCGTGGTGGTTCCCAGGCCAGGATGTGAGGGTGCTGCTCCTCGGGGCAGTGCTGCCAGCGGGGCGGTGAGCGCGCCGTCCAGCCCTGGCACAGCTGGCAGCCTGCACCCGCTGACAGCAGAACAAACTCAGGGTTTGTTTCCTGGAGCACCGCTAGGCAGAATTCATTAGCAGTAGGACAGAGGTGATTGCCATCTGAATGCATAGCTCATGAGTCTGAGATAAGTGAAAACCTTTGGTTTCGTTTCCACAGGCAATTAAATAATCTGTGAAAAATAAAACCTTGGGGATACAGCCTTCCTGCTGCTCGTGCTCAGACGGGGAGGCTTCTCCTGTGAACTCTGACTTTTGTGGTGCTGCCGCTGCAGTGTGCTTCCTCCAGGGCACAAAATGAGCAAGGGATATCCTGGGCAAGGGTGGGAAGTTGGCCTACAACCAGGTCTGCTGCTCCTCTTGCTCTGCTCCCCAGCACAGTGGGAGCAGGTTCCCGGTTGTGGCACAGAAGGGGAAGGCCATACATGACTGGGTTGGTGGTGACTTTGCTCTCTGCAAGCAATAATCAACCTCTCTCTTTCTCTCTCTCTTTTGCTATTCCCCTGCAATTCCTAACCAGAGTGACAAAAAGGCCATGAAGGAGAACTACCTGCATTCACAGCGCTTTAAGGTCTGGCATAATTTCCTTTATTACTTTGCGTCTTTGATCCACGACATGGCTTGCAGTTCCACCCCGCTGGGCCTGCAGGTTCTGCAGAGGTTTCTCTCTCTGTGTGGGTTTCAGATGGATGTGGTATGCCTCCTTCCCCTGGATTTCTTCTACTTCAAAGTCGGTGTCAACCCGCTGCTGCGTTTTCCCCGCTGCCTGAAGGTGAGTGGGAGCGGGCAGACCCACGCAGCCCCCCGTGCCAAAGGGACACAGAAGGGTCCCTCGTTGGTTTGCGTGGCTGTGGCTTGCCAGAATAATGACAGGACGATGACCAAAGCCCTTGAGGGGCTGTCGGTCAATATTTCAACCTTATTATTCCTACATTTTATTAGAAGGGCATGTGCAGATGGGGCTGTCTGCCCGTGGCCGTTCATGCTGCAGGAGTGAGGCTGGGGGCCAGCCGGGGAGCTTGGCTGTGAGAGGGCTTGGAGCAGGGACGTGCCCTGCTTGCTGGCTCCTTGGGAAGCCGTGGCACACTGGAGCACACTGCTTTCCTTCTCCTCCCAGTACATGGCCTTCTTCGAGTTCAACAACCGCCTTGAGGCCATCCTGAGCAAGGCATACATCTACAGGTGAGCAGCTGAGGAATCGTTCATGGGGCGGGGAGATACTCATTGCTATTTATTACCGAGGAAAGAGGTTCGCTTTGGTGCACACCAGTTCTGGCTTTCCAGCTTACTTCCCCATGTCACTGTACTTGCTGACACAGGCAGTGGTGATGCTCCTGGCTGGCCTTTTCCTCACCTGGGCAGGCACAGAGGGGTGCATTTATTTCTTTTATATTTTTTTTCTTTGCAGAGTGATTCGGACTACTGCCTATTTACTGTACAGCTTGCATGTGAACTCCTGCCTCTATTACTGGGCATCGGCCTATGAAGGACTGGGCTCTACCACCTGGGTCTATGATGGGGAAGGAAACAGGTACAAGCCAAGGCTCAGGTTCCCATGTAGTACGGCACACTGTGATGAATGGGAGCAAGAAAGGAGATGGTTGGATGCTGCTGGGTTCATAAAAATCTCTGAGGAAAGGCCTGGGGAGTCCCAGGAGAAGATGTGGCACCAGCGAGAATGACAGGGACAAGAGGGATGGGATGTGCAGCATTACAGTGTGCTCAAGATGAGGAGGCTGTGGCTGGGCTGAGGCTGAAGGAAACGGTGTGTTGAAGAGGCTGAAAAATTGTGAGCCTAGTGCTAGGGAACAGGGATGCCATGGGGAGAAGAGAGCACTGCGTGTGTTCCCATATGAGTACTTGGCTCATATTTGCTGCCAAAGATTGCTGCCTAGTGATTAACGCCCACAGCTGTGTGTTCCACAACACAGGCAAAATAAAGTACCAAATAACATTTAATTAATTTAGCACCATTCTCCTGTGCAGTAAATAAGAGTTGGCTGAAAAAAAAAGGATTGTGCAAGTCCATTAAAGGCTTAGCGTGAGGTGTAGGAGGGGAAAGTGACTGTCAGCCTCCCAGCCTCAGTGCTGGTGTTTCCCACCTTTGCAGCACTCAGCTTACCATGCCAATTTTGTGGCTGTATGGTTATTTTGTGTGATACACATATGTGTACCTACCTCTAGGTATAACATCCAAAGGAGTGCACAAGACCAATGGATCAAGAATTCACTTGACATCTCTAGGGTCCTATGCCAACAATTTGCTCACACTTCTTTTTTCCCATGGCTATTTCTAAAAGTGTAAGTGTTGCTGAAAATATGTTGTTGGTTTGTGGCAGTGAAGCTGAAAGAGGCAGAAAACATGCACAGCCAGAGCAGCAGAGCCTCCTATGGGGCTCCTTGCTCCTGCAGTGTCTCCAGAAGCACCTGGGAGGGAGTCTGCAAGCCCCTTCATTTTCTCTCCATCACCCACAATTACTTTCAGCGACGGCTCTGGCTTGCTGTGGCCAGAGATGTGAGCTCGGTCCTGAAGGGTGAAACAGGTCTTAATGCCAGAAACATGACCAAGCTGCCTCCTCTGCTCCTCCCAGTTACATCCGCTGCTACTACTGGGCAGTCAAAACCCTCATCACCATCGGGGGCCTGCCAGACCCCAAGACACTCTTCGAGATTGTCTTCCAGCTGCTGAACTACTTCACGGGTGTCTTTGCTTTCTCCGTCATGATCGGGCAGGTGAGTGGGAGCCGCTGTCCCAGGATGCACACAGGGTCTTCCCACCTCGGGTGGGGACAAGCTCAGTGGGGTTGGTCCACTGAGTTATTCCCAGGTTTGTTTTCCCCATACGCTGGCTCTTTACCTGCTCAGCATCAGCACAAGGCAAAAAGAATTGGGCAGATGCTGAAAACCCCCTGTCAGGACACAGCATATGACAGTGCTTGTGTTCTCCAGACTTCTTAACCTGCGTGGTGGATAGATGATGGCAAATAAACTCTCTCTTCCCACTCTTTCTTCCGTTCAGATGAGAGATGTGGTTGGTGCTGCTACTGCTGGGCAAACTTACTATCGGAGCTGCATGGACAGTACTATTAAATACATGAACTTCTACAAAATCCCCAAAACCGTGCAGAACCGTGTCAAAACATGGTATGAGTACACATGGCAATCACAAGGCATGCTAGGTAAGAGCCTGCTGCAAGGGCCAACACCTTCATCACCCTCATGCTCCACGTTTCACTACAGTTGTTTGTCTGAAATGTTTTTGCCAAAGAGCAGTGCAGCAAATTGCACTATGGGTTTGGGGGGGTGCGGGTTATTTAACTCTTTTCTGGGTACATGGGCTGCCAGCGGGACATGGAGGCTTGGTGACCTGGTGTCCCCTGCAGCACAGTGTCCCCACCGTGCTGTCCCTCCTGCCACTCACACCGTCCCCACTGCCAGGGAGCTCTGGGCACTGAGCCATGAGTGGGGAGGGCAAGAGCTGGCTCCTGCCACCGGCCGCTGGGCACCAAGGGTGTGCTCCTGGAGAAAGCGCTGAAAACAGTTGGGTTTCTGCTCTTCTTCCCCCAGATGAGTCTGAGCTGCTGGTGCAGCTGCCGGACAAGATGCGGCTGGACATCGCCATTGATGTGAACTACAACATCGTCAGCAAAGTGGCCCTCTTCCAGGTACCCTGGCAGCGCGTGTCCTGTCCTGCGCTGTGCCTCCCCACCGGCACGGGCTGACCGCTGTTGGCTGTGTTTTGGCGCAGGGCTGTGACAGGCAGATGATCTTCGACATGCTGAAGCGGCTGAGGTCGGTTGTCTACCTGCCAAATGACTACGTCTGTAAGAAGGTACCGAGCCACCCAGATGCCTCCCTCCCCTCCTGGTGGTGTGGCCAGGCTGTGCAGTGCAGCACAGGGCAGGAGCTCCATGGCACAGCCTGCACCGGGCACAGGGGGGCTCTGGGCAGGGCAACTGGAGCAAAAATATCCTTGGCTGCAGCTCACCTCGTGCAAAGCCTGACCCCTTCTACTGCAGCCATGAATGGCAGGAGAGCTGGGTGTGGGGCTGGAGGAGGCTTTGGGGTCAGGCGTGGATGCTCAGCAGTGAGCACCATCTGGATAAAGCAGTCGGAGAGCTTGCAGAAGGCTGAGAGGTCACAGAGGTTTCAGCACGGTGTGGGGCAGGGCATCCATAATAAGGTCTTTTTTCAGGGTAACTCGCACAGCACCTGTCTCTGTTGCAGGGGGAGATCGGCCGCGAGATGTATATTATCCAGGCTGGACAAGTGCAGGTGCTGGGGGGACCCGACGGCAAAACCGTGCTGGTGACGCTGAAAGCTGGATCTGTGTTTGGAGAAATAAGGTCAGCGAAGCACTGCCAGGGAACCAGGGACATAAAGCCCATGGTCTTACAATGGTACAGGCTTGGAGAATTTCATCATGGGTAAAAATTAAACTCTGAGTCCTCTGAAAGAGAGAGGTGGAGGCACACAGTGGGGACAGGGAGGTTTTAGGTTATGAGCATTTTGCTGAGCTTGTTACTAGCACCATTCACATCTCTCGGTGTTTCATTCAGCTTGCTGGCAGCGGGAGGAGGAAATCGGCGAACAGCAAACGTTGTTGCTCATGGATTTGCTAATCTTTTCATTTTGGATAAGAAGGACTTGAATGAGATTTTGGTGCACTACCCAGAGTCTCAGAAGTTGCTGCGTAAGAAGGCCAAGTGAGTGTGAGCTGCTTGCTAGCCCCTGTGTCCTAAAATGACAGAGCATGGGTTTGAAAGTCATGGGGAAGATTTCTCTGCCCTCAGCTGCAGCCAAGCATGGGAGACCACTCGGCACTTGCCCTGCAACAGAACAAGGCTGGTGCAGGGACCCCGCGCTGCTCCTGCCATGTAGTGTGTGTGGAGAGCAAGGGACGTGCTGGGACCCCTGCTGCACGTCTCACGGTGGTGTTTTAATCTATAAAACCTCATCACTGAAAGCCAGTGCAACTCAGGAACACATAAGACCAGAGCATATTCATTTGGAAATCTGTTAACGTATTCCCTCTAGTTTTTAGCATTACTCAGATTTGTTATTCTGTTCTTTCTAAGGTGTAAAAAGTCCCCATTCTTTAAAGGTCTTATTTTTCTGCATTATAAAATCCAGCTAATAGAATATATTCCTGGAGTGAAATAATCTCTTGTTCTCCTCACTGTAGGAAAATGCTGAAAAACAACAATAAACCCAGAGATGAGAAAGGGCAGCCCGTATCTCCGCTGATCATTCCCCCAAAGCCTGACACGCCGAAGCTCTTCCAGGCGGCCCTGGCTGCCATGGGGAAGACAGGAGGCAAAGGGCGTCTCGCACACCTCCGGTGGAAGCTGCAGGAGCTGAAGGCAATGCAGGCAGAGCAGGTCAGTGCGGGGAGGTCAGGAATTCGGCTCTGCTTTGTGGGGTGATGAGCGGCTGCGTTACCACTGGCTCCAGAGCTTGAGCTCATGTCTAACCTGGGCGACAGCAAAACCAGCCTCTCCGTCCTTCCTTCTGCTTTTGTCCAAAGGTGACAGCAGAAGAGCCTCCATTTTCCTGCTGTCTGGCCTGGAGGTTTGCTTTGCAGCAGAAAGGGGAAGTGCATTGACTTTTTGCCAAGCTATTTGACAGCACTAAGCCTGACTCTAGCTTGCTGCTGAGATATAATCACAGGCTAGCGTTTCTTCCTTGCCATGGCTATAGGGCCACTCGTAATTAATCGATATGCTGGCGGGACAGGGGTGATGCTGGCACCCAGCACCCCTGGGGCAGTTCGGGCCTGAAAAGCTTTGGCAGCAGGATTTGGGCAGTCACACAGCAGCAGGCGTGCTGTCCTTCCCACTCTGCACAGGCTACAGGGAAACTGCCTTCACCTTTCAATCATCAAGAGAAAACACTGGTAAAAACAGATCTTATGTCCATGCAGTCGCTGTTGTTCCTCTTCCCAGCGTGGAGCTCTGCAGGCTAACACAGCCAGCCGTGTAAAGCCAGGGGGGTGAGACAGCAGCTGATAGGGAGTGCCCTGTGGCCTTGAGGCTGGTAAATATCTAGCGAGATACCAAACACTACTGCATTTCTGCAGTCCTTCACAGAAGCATGATGAAGTTTCAAGCTACTCAGTAACTTACAGTGAGTTATCAGCAGCTCTGAGCAGGGATGCTGCGGGCTCCACACAGTCACAGCAGCAAGACCTGGTGCTGGGGGGGCACACACAGAGCTGGTAGGGTGGGGGAACCCCTGGAGCAGGACGTCCTCCTCAGGGCACGTCCCTACAGCAGCTCCCTGAGGCCACTGCAGCTTCGTGCTGACAGAGCCAGGGCTTGAGGAGGGGGCAAGTCTTGAGCTGCCCTTGCATCACAACACCTCTGCAAAACCTTTACCAAGACAAAACCTCGTAGGAGCAAAAGGTGCTGGCATGCAAGAAAGTTTTGTTGCACTCATCCTGTCTTACCTCACCCCGAGGTCTGAAGGCTGTAATCCAGCTGCCTTTCTCACGGAGATCATCTTGGGCAGCAAGGTGAAAAGCCCCATGGTGAGCTCAGTGCAGTGAAACTCCCCCAAACACCTTTGCACAGCACAGATGACAAAGTTTGGGGTGATGGCTGAGGACCTGCCATGGACGAAAGTTTCCTGATGTTGATTTTGCCTTTATTTTGGATATTGCAGGATCCCAGTTTCAGTCCAATCCCACCAAAGTCACCAGTGCACCGCAGATCTCCTACTGCTTCCCCCAAAGCCAGCACCCCTCCGGGAGAGGAAATATGCTCAAAATCTTCTGATAATTTAGTCGCTATCCGTGTGATTTCAGCAGCGCAGGAGGATGAAGAAGTACTTGCTGCTGAGATTTCACAGAAGGAAGAAGAGGAAGAAGGGAAATGAAAAATAAGCGGATCTGGGGGCTGGTGGCACAAGTAGGAATTGGGCAAATGCTTCAGGTAGAAGCTTTTAGTTGTTAATGATTCCTGCACCGTGGTTGTAGGCTTTGCTAGCTAAGTGCTGCAGATGGGCTCTGCCTTTCTTCTCTGCTTAGTCCTTCACCCGCTGTTGTCAAAACCCTTTGCCAAATGACCCAGAACTACACAAGATTCCTGTGCTCATTCTTACTGAGCATCTGTCTGAATAGTCCCTATATGTATCAGGCCAGCCCTCTAGCCTTGAGATCTTACAGAGAGGGAGTGCAGAAGAAAAATGGCTCTTTACAGCTCTGAATGGTTAATGAGTGTCTGTCCAGATAAAGCCTGAAGTTGTTCACCTCCAAAAGCTGAGTCACTGCATGGCCAGAAACAAACACCAGAGGAAAAAAAAGAAAAAAAAAAAAGATTCCTTTGTTGGACTTCAGGCAGTGGGGACGGTGACTCATCTGGAAAGGATTTGGACTCTGCTCCTAAGCCAAGCACAGACCAAGCTGGGTGTCCCGCCACACTGTGCCTGCTGCCACCAACAAGCGGTGCTCAGGGGGCAAATCCTGGCTGCTTCCAGCTGCCCTCCAGCTGGGACAGGGCAGAGGAGTGACACAAGTGCTTCCCCAAGCCACTACTTCAGGGTCAGGCCAGAGTCCACGGCGTGCAGAGCAGCGTGTGCAGCTGCATCCTGGGCATCCAGCTGCATCCAGCTCCAGCAGTGTCCCCGGGCCCACGGTCACGCTGCTGTCTCTCAGCCCCCTTGCCCACAGGGAAACTGCTCTGGCCCCATTCCCGCAGCAGCTCGTAGCAACATTTTCCTTCTTGTGGAGAAAGAGATGTGGCTGAGGAAGCTCCAGCTGCTCAGTGAATACCAACATGCTGCAAGTTTCTGCCTGTGACACATCCCTGGCACAAGGGTGGCACACCCACGTGGATCCCTGGGAAAGCCCCAGCTCCCATCCGAAGCCTGCTGGCTCATCTTCATGTCAGGAGGGCTTTTCCTACCTTTCCTACTCAGCTTTTTTTTCCTCTCTTGGAAAATATATGGGTTTCTGTGGTGGAAAGGGACAGAGTATATTAGTGTTAATTCATGATGGCTTGCTCTCTTTTAAACAAAACTTCAAGGAATTCCAACATGCCACTTGTGCATCTGAACCCACCGCTGCCCTTAACGTTGCAGAGGAAAATCTGAACCCATCCCCACTTCCCGTAATCTGTAGTGATTTGCAAGTGATTCCCTGGTTCCCTGCCGGGTAGGTTTGGGGCGGAGGAAGTGCTTTCCAGTATATAAATATTTAAATAAGCGAACCAGGAAACGTGGCAAAGTCAAAGCAGGGTTCTGATTTGCTGCTACAATTTGATACAGCTTAGAAAAACAGTTTACATCAGAAGTGTGCATAACGGCTTTCATAACCCACTGTATCTACAATAAACACCCTTCAGATTACCACCATTTTCCATGGATTTATTTCAAAATTCCAATTTTCCTTCTCCTGTCTAAAGCAGAGTAGATGTGCGTATGGGAGGTGTGCTTTCACACTTAGAGCTAAAGGATGGAAGCTTTTCCCTTACAATCCTCCCTGGATTCTGGAGCAACCTCTGCCCCCTGCTCCCAGCCCTTTTGACCCGTACTGGCCCCGGAGCCATGTCCTGGCACCAGCCACCTTACACCGATGTGTCCACAGCAAAAGGGAAGTTCACTCAAAGAAAAACTCTGCCCGAGTCATTTTGGGGATTGCGCTGCAAATATTTTCTTTAAAATCAGAGTTGCATCCTAGGAAGTTAATGCAATGCTCAGACTGGGTTTAAAAACAAGCAAGCAAACAAAAACCTCTCTGGGGAATATTTACGCCCCCTTTGAATGAGAACATACCCTCCTGGGGTCTTCATGGACTCAGATGGGGAGAAAGGAAAAAAGCCTATCTATTCTGGTTCACAGATTTTCCAGTAAGTTTTCAGAGACACAAAGCTCACAAAATACTACTAGTAGAATTTATATACTTTTTTTTTTTAGTCACCAGAAGGAGAAAAAAAAAAACCTTAAGTGACAAACACTTTTATGAGTATCTTAGGTTTCAAAATGCAGCATTAGACAACAATGGAAACATAACTGGCAATTCTGGAAACACGTGAAGATTTAAAACTAACCTCCCCTGGATCCGTTTATGGCTTTAGTTCTTCAGAGATTATTCCCCAGGTGCTAATTAAGGTCAAGGTGGGGCTGGGCTGTAAGCCCAGCTCTGTTTGCTGGGCAGAACTGTTTTGAAATGGCAGGTGGCCATATGAGCTCAGGAGCTGGGCAGCTGCAGGCTCATTGAGTGCCTCTGCTGCCAGGGGGGCTTGTCATAAATCATCTTTCTGCTACATTTTATAATTCCATTCATTTTCCACAGGGTGCTACCTTCCAGTTTTGCTACATTTGCAATGGGCTTCCTTTGCATTGGTCCTTGTTAAATATCTTAGAGCACACATTTACCCTAAGTCTGTTGTTTCCACCACCCTTGTAATGTTCCTGATTGATTTTGCAACACTCTATATACCTTTACTGCATTTCTCATTAGCTTTTGCTCGTTCAGTGTTGATGTGACTCAACTGCTGTATTGATTTGGTATGACATACATCCTCTAATAACATTAATGCAGAATTTGGGGATCTGTCTGTGCAGTAGCTTGTTGCCAGCCCAGTGCCAACAGTTGCCTTGGAAATTCTGCATTGCAGTCTTCTTCCTGACCTGTGCTTCTCTCATTTAACGACTGACTTCTCAGCGGCCCATGGGCGTAGAAACTAGCTATTCTTGCAACAGGATTTCAGCTGTTGCTGCTTTGAAGAGAAATCATTGGCACAGATAATTGCTGAAGGAAATGTAGAGCTTGCTGTTGCTGGCTCTGTATTAATGAGTTAGTTTTTGCCTCAATATCACAAGTAGTATCTTTGTTGGAGGCTTTGTATGCTCATTTTCTTTTTGGCCTATGCTGTTATATCTTTCAGAAATGTGGCACTGATTTGATGTTCTGTATAAAGTCTAAAAAGACAAATGTCTCAGATAGGAAGATCAAATTGCAAAAGGAATAATATAAACCAATACAGATACCTTACTGTTTTTGTTTTCCTATGGGTAGAAACAGAGTGGGTATCTTCCCTATTTATAGCTAAAGCAATCTTTTAAAAAGATTAAGTACAATGGCAGGCTAATCACTGATAAGGTTATAACAAGAGTAAAAACAAATCAGCAGGTCTAGCTATTAGACTTCAATCTAGAAAGAAATTGCATTACAAATGGAAAGCCCAGTTAAATGGCATTTAATTATAAAGCTTGAAATAAAATTAAGTTCTCCATGTTTCAAGATTAAAGTGCTTAACAAGGAGAACATACTCCTAACACTGTGAACCACTTTTTCTGCATTTTTTTTTCCATTGCACAGATCTACTTTGATTCTTGCTCACAGTTAAATCCCCCTGACTCCATCTTCCCTTGGTTTAAACAGAGCTGAGATCTATCTGATTTTCTTTGCCTGGATGTGGTGCTGTGCTGAAGCACAGATCTCATTTTAAGTGCAGTGGTAGTTATAATGGAATTAACACCCAGAAAAAAGAAAAAAGAAAAAAAAAAAAAAAAGGCCAGGCCACCAGTTGGGAAGGGGTGAAACAGGGTGAGGCGTTCATTAGCAGCAGCTGCTTTAGCTTGGGCAGGATGACATTCTTCTTTTTCTCATCCCTTCCTCATTTACTCGTTCTCATTTGGGGATGAAACTTTCTAAGTCTGGTTCATGCCCAAGGGTCAATGTTTTAGGGGGAATCTGAGCAATATCCAGCGAGTTGGTTTTGAGTCATCTGAAGTCAAGCTGAGATATGTAAGTTACTTCACACGTTTTTTCCCCTTTTACAGGTCACTTGATACATGTGAAGAGCTAGAAAAGCTGAAGAAGTCAAACAGCTAAGCTCTACAAACTTTCCTTGGTTAAATTAGAAGTATTAGGCTAAGGGGTGGGATGTAAGCAACCAAAAATTGTGATAGATCGGATAGAGAGGCTGCTGCAGAGGGATATCCTGCCAGCCCCAGGCTGCAACCTGCCAGCATGGCACAGCACAGCACGGCACAGCACGGCACGGCACAGCAGGGTGCCTTCCACCACATGCAGCTGCAGTTCCCCTGCATCCTTCTGCACCCCAGCACCCCCCACATCCCAGCCCGTGGCTCTTCCAAGGCAGAGTCTAGAGCTCCAAATTGCAAGCATCGGGTGGAACATGCCACTGTGTCACTAGAGGAATGCGGACCAGCCAGACTAGTTGCTCAGCCCAGATAAGAGGCTCTTTCATACTGCAAAAAATACCAATATCACATGCAAATCCCTCAGCTGCCATGGTAACTGGCTGGTGCACTGTGCGTGCAAGCACAGCAGCCAGCGTGGCTGCCTCCAGATCCAGCTGCACGACCACCACTGAGACAGGACCTGCAGCATCAACAGGGCTCCTGGTGTCCCAAAACAGGAGCACAGCTGCACAGGACAGCTCCAGCAGCAAAACCCAGGCAGCCCCAGGCAGCAGGGAGGGCACAAGTGAAGGCACGTGGCCCTGCCTGAGCAGCACCCTGCTGCACACCAGGACAAGGTGTATAAAAGTGATAAGTGTGTGCTTTAATATGTGTAGCACGCCTCAATCTGTGCAGCATGTGTATGCGACATGAAGGACTCAGCTTGCTTGGCAGACGGGCCCTTTTCCTGTTTTTCTGGCATTTAGAACTGCCTTGACCTCCTGGTCCCATCACTTTTAACACTAATGTGCTTTTCATTAAGGTGTTTTCCTGCACACTAATTATGTTGGTTTTCCTTTTGTAAATTAGCCTGATACGATCTGTGTGTCTTGGCAAACAGCCTCCAGAACAGTAACCAAAGTCTTTTTGTTTGATCATTGTTTACTTTGCAAATCTCCCTGGTTTTACTTTTCTGGCTGCCTTCTAGAAAGCGTCTCCCAGCCCGTGTGTTCAGATTGGAGGGAAATGGGGCTTTGCAGCCTTCCTTCCTCCAGGAATGGGCGAGGTTTCAGTATTTCTGAGGCCCTCAGGCTACAACAAGGGCATTTCTCCCGCTGCTGTCCCCCAGTCTCCTCCCTGGTCCCATCACCATGTGCCCAAGCCCAGCTGTGCAGAGGTGCAGGTCTGCACCAAGCTTGTAGTGGGTAGTGGAAAAGCCCAACTGATGCCCTCATTCCTGGTCAAGAGGCACCTTTTGACTACAGCCAGTACTCACAGCAGCAGACCTGATCCCATCTAAATCTGGCTAGCTGCAGAGAGAGTCCACCTGCCTGCGGAAGCTAAGAAATAAGTTGTATCAGCAATTTGCCTGGGACTAACAGTGCCCAGGGAGGGGACAGGCTTTAATCTGCTCTCACTTACTTAATGCACTGGCAGATAGGAGTGGAGGGGAATTGCTCTCTCTGTTTCTGTTGTGGACTGGGCAAAACCAGGAGAGAAATTCACCGGCAAAGTGATGCAGGCAGCATGGCATGGGTAGTGTCCTCTGCCCTTGCTTGCTGAGGGCACAGGGGGGCAGGGGAGCAGCCCCCAGGCCGCACATCAGCCCTGGGGACCCTTTTGGGGCCAGGAACCTTCCAGGAACACCACCCAAGCCAAAGCATTTTCAGTGGAAGAGGAGAACCAGCACCATGCATGCGCTGAGCGTCCTGGCAGCGCTGTCAGTGCTCGGCTGGAGCAGGGGCAGCAAGCGCAGGAGATGGGCCTGGGAAGATTCGCAGGCTGCAGGGAGCGTCCCTGCCTGTCGTCCCCAGGGGTGCCGCTGCCCACCTGCTGGCACCACGCCGAGCCTGGCTGGCACCAGGGGATGCTTCAGAGAGACGTGGCCGGGAAAAGGGCTGGTGAGAGGCCTCCAGGTGAGAGGCGGCGGCGGGGTGGGAGGGATGCTGGTGGGCGGCTGGGCTGGGGCTGTGCAGCTCAGGCAGCACCTGCCTGCAATGAAAACCTGAAACCCTCCTCTGGAGCTGAGCAGTTGTCATGAAATATGCATGGATGCTCGTGCATGGGCTCCACACGTATTCTGCGGCGCTGCTTCCCAAGGGGATAATTAAGTGTCGCTCTTCATCTGGTGATCACTTCAAGATCAAGGCAGTGGATATCCAAATAGAGAAGCATCCGCTGCAGAGAGCCCTGGGCCCATCTTGTGGCCCTGGGCATGGTGCTCAGTGCCTTGCCAGCACTTCGGTCCTCCTCCTCCTCTAGTTCTTTCTTTATCTTGCCCTTATTTTGTCACCCGTCACCTCTGTAGGATCCCAGAATAGGCAGGCAGCAGAGCCAGGAGGCATCAGGCTGGTTGGTATTCATTGGGCATGCACCATGGAAGTTTTCTGTTGCAAACTATCACTGTGTCTCCATGCTGCTCCACTTTCTTCAAATATTATTAGCATGGAGGCCAAAACAGGGAATTTAAGTCTTTGATTGTCCTGTGAACTCCCACCAGTGTCGCCAAAAAGCAGAAGGTCTTCTTTGGGTGCAAAATGCCTTGGAAGAAAGAGCTTTATTTACTGCAATTTATTTGCAGTTTGAAGATCCTGTAGCCTTCTGTGACAGAAAGACATCTCTGAAAGCACCAGTGCAGGAGCAAGAAATTAGGCTTTCATTTTTACACAGCGTGAGTTTCCGTGGCAGCTGCATATCAATTTGTGTGTTATTTTCCCACGGGTGGAAGAGGAAAAAATAAATATCCCTGTACATTTCTGGCATGCAGATTCACGGATCTCTTTGGCAACCCTTCCTGTTAATTTTGTGCAGCTTTCTGCACCATTTCAATTACACCCTAGAGCTGCCCAGTGCAGCTGGGTGCCCAGGAGCCCCCCTGGGATGGGGGAGGCTGCAGTCAGCCCTGCCTGGCTCACTGCAGCTAGGTGGTAACATAGCGAGGTGGATCATGGCAGGACTGTGCAAATTTGTCTGGGTACCCCTGAAACCTCTGCAAACACGTGTTAAAACCCACCTGAGCAGTGCCAGCACCAGGCCACCGCTGTGGGGCTCTGAGCCATCCTGCAGTTGCATGCAGGGTGTGGGTGTAGGGGCATGCATTATATATAGCAGGCATGAATAATACAAGGCAAGGTAAGGTTTCTGTCCTGACCCCCCCGGCGTGTTGTGTCCCTGGGTGAGGGAGCACCAAGCGCCTGGTGGTTGTGGGCACCTGCATGGGGTGAGCTTGCAATGGGACTTTGCAGGCAGAACAACATCTAGCAGCCAAAGCCTAACTCCATCTAGGAATATCCTGCCTCGCTTACATCTCTTTGTTGCATGCAGCTCTCAGTTTGCACTCAGAGAGCAGCTGAGCCATCTCGTGGCTTTTCCTCTGCTGCAGTATTTCCCTCTACCTGTCCGCGCTGCCTGTGTGACCATCAAAGCACGTCCCAGTTCCCTGCTGAGGCCCTCACCGATTTATCTCAGTGCATTTTGGCCACACGTCCCTGCACAAATTTGTGGCAGCTAAATATCCAGCCCATGTGTTTAATGAACTGTGCCTGTGCCCAAACCAGCTGTCTGTTACTCGTGCAGGCTGTGCATCCCTCCAGCCCTGGCACAGCGCCGCTACTGACGTCAGCTCCAAAACTGTGCTGTAAATTATTCAGATCTACTAGTTTAGCTCCGTGTCTTCTCCAAAATCAAGCACACTTCTGAGGGCACTGAAAATAAATGGCTTTGCTGAGGAGATAATGTATTTTTAAAGGAGATCACTGCTATCACATTCACCTCTGCAGAAAGAGCCCTTATGCAGCTTTTGCACGACCTGGCACTTGTGTCCTGTGTCTCCTCACCAGGCAGGGTTAGGCACTCAACAGCACAGCAGGGTCTTCCCTTCACGGAGAAAATAATGGCAGAAGTAATAAAACTCTGAAAAATTCCCAGTCACCCACCTGCAGCTTCTATGCTCACACAATGTTTTTATTAATCAGGATTGTAGGCAGCACGGAGGCCCTGAGCAGGGGGCCCAAGGGGGAGGCAGGTGGCCCAGCACCCCCTGCTCAAGGCACGGATTCCCTACAGCGCAGCGTTAACATTTATTTGCTGGGTAAAACATCCCGGCCTGAATTTGCTGGGTGCCCAGCTGTATGCAGCATGGGTGCACTACAGCCAGGTGCTGTGCATGCAGGAGCCCAACACCATGACACGTGGCTGAGCTGTTGTGCAGAGTGGCCCCAGCTTTGCTCAGTGGAGGCTCAAGCCTGCAGCGGTGAAGCCCAGCCCATGCCTTACCTGGAGCTTTCCAAAAAATGTAACAGGGTGAGAAGGCTGGGGAGAGGGAGGCGAGAAGGCTGGGGCTTCACCCACAACCTGTGCAAGGCAGGTTGTGGATCTTTTTTCTGCCTGAACATGGAAGGTCAAAAAAGATGTCACTGTTGGCATTTGCCTGGATAAATATTCAGTTTCTGGGAGTTTTGCATAGGGGCCTGTGGGCATTGAGCATGAGGGCAGCCTGGAGGCTGTGTGGGTGTTGCTGGTTGGCCCTGGCTATGTTTGTGACGGCAGCTTGATGCCACCTTTGCAACGCCCCTCGCCAGCCAAGGCGCTGTGCAGGGCTCAAACCTGCCCTATCTCAGCATCAGAGCCTCTGGGCTGAATTAATTCAGTCTGTGAACTCTAAAATGAGTACAAATTTCTCAGGAGCATGCTAAGACTTAATTAAAACTTGCTAAGGAGCTTGGATATCTTTGTGTGAAATACAGATGGAGGAATGCAGGGTTTTGTTATTGCTTTGTTAATCGTTTCATGTAGGCTTGGCCGTGCTGCAGCAATGCAGAGAAATCCCCTTGTTCGGGGCTCTCCAGGAGGAGCAAAATTATAATAATGAGCTGGGTTATAATTAATTGTTCTCTGAGGACACATTCTCATTACATCTGATGCTTCTGGTGGGAATTTTCTACAGGGAGCATCTGAGTACAGAGGCAGCTTCAGGTATGCTCCCGCCTGCATTTCTGGGCTGATAGTGGCTGCTATCAGGTTGCTCGAAGGGAGGGGAGGGGGGAGTTAAACTTTTTCTAGAATTTTTTAGCTGTCTCCCTGAAGGTCTTACATATGTAGGTTAAATATTTGCTTGGGGCAGAACAAATGACTAATGCAAAAGGCACCAGTCAGTGATGAGTTTTGATCGCTGGAGCTTCCCTTAATCCATCGCACTCTGTTGGGTAAGTAAAATGCGCATTAACCTGCCTGGCTTCACAGCCACCTTATTTCTCTGTATCCGAGGGGCCTCTGAGCACACACGCTGGATGAAAATGGGTCTAATAGCTCTGGGCAGGCTTCCCTCCTGCTGTTCTCCCAATGCAAATCGATCCTTCTGCTGGTCCAACTGATGCGTTTGTGCATTTTTTTTCTTGAGCTGGCAGCTGAAACAGGGATGTTTGCAGATATGGAAAAGGCCACTCTGAAAGCAAGAGCTGAGCCCGCCGGCTTTGCTGGCTGCACAAGAGCTGCTGTGTTTGAACATGAAGAGAAAGCAAAGGCAGTGCTCACCTGCTTGCTGCTCACAGAGCTGTGGCCACGCTGTGCCCAGCTGCACAGGTGAGCAAGCCAGAGCTTCCCGACAGACCACAGCACGTCCTCGAGCTGCTCATGCTGCACGACCCAAACCCAGCACACCTGAACAACGTCTGCTCTCATGGCTGGGAGCGCTCAGGTCGCCCTCCCACCACAGCGTGCCCCCCAGTGAGCTGCTGGGCACTGATTTAGGGCTGGCGGCTATCCATAAATCGAGCCTCCCTGCTACCGGCTGGGCATGCAGGTCCCACTGCCTGCCTGCAAAGCGGTGTTTCTGAAAATACCTTCAGTGATGTTGTCAGCCGGGGCTTGCTCAGGTGCTGGCTGGGAAACCAGAGGTGTGAGAGCTGCCAAGAGGTCGGAGTCTCGCTGGGGAACCCAGGCCAGCACAGCCACATCCCCCCAGAGGTTGCAGGTTAGTGTTGGTCTCACTCAGCCCCACGGGAGCAGACAGCCGTGCAGCCACAGCTCTGGGAAGGACATCGCCTTGGAGGTGTCCTTGGAGCACACAGAAACGTACACGGCCTTATCGTTTGTTGGCGGTGGCATGTGACAAGCAGGAGTCCCGTGCTATCAGAAAACACAACGCCACGTGGCATCACGACACCCCAGCTGCAGGGTGGTCAATGTGCTTGTGCCGTGCTGGTGGGATCACAAAGGGAAGGGCCCTAGAAAGGCTGCTGAATGTAGGCTGGCTTTTTAAGAGTTCAGCCCCAAATAACATTCGCCTTCGGGCTGAGCTTTATCTGCCTGGCACATGCACCAGGACTTGTCACTGGTGCACGGGGCCTCTGGGCCTCACCTTCCCCTCTTAAAACTGGCCCCAGGATGGTGGGGGCAGCCTTGTAATGCCAGCAGCTGACATTTTGAATATTGCTGCCGGCACAAAACACCATTTCAGATTTTGCTACGTGCTTATTCACTGAGTTATTTTTCTGAAATTCGCAGATATGCCTTGTTAATTTAGACTTATTTAATGTAATTGATACAGCTTATGTGCATTGCATAATTGCAATACCATTAAAAACCTGATGCATTCAAAGGGCAGGAAATTACTTACTGGTTAAAGCGATTTACATAAACATTATTTTACCCTTACAGCTCATAAATTAAGTCAATGACAAGATGGAATTACAGCTGCTATTGGAATGTATAAAGTAACTTTTCGTCTGTCAATATTATCGCCAAACCAGACGAAGGAACTGCACAGATAACAGTATATTTATGCAAATCATCACAACTAATTGTTCCCCGTCTCTTCAGATTTAGTATTCATGACAAGGCTGTGCCTGCTGCATAAGATTTACATGAGTTACTTTCACTCTGCTGGCAACAGACTTGCTGTGCCTTAGCTTAGTCTGCATGTTTCTTTCGCAATTAGCAACCAGAGGGTGCTGAGCAGTCCCAAGTCCAGCCCATCGCCCAGCCCAGCTCAGTCTGAAGGAAATGCAGGTGAGGCACTGGGGGAATGCACCCAGCATTGCCTGAGCACTGCCCCCCCTTCAGCCTTCCCCAGAGCTTCTTGAGCAAGCGTATCCTGTTTAGCTCAGCAACCCCTTTAATTACCTGCACTGCTTTGCAAATCGCTTCCAAAGAAATCAGTAATATGTGCTCCTAATTAATATTCTCTTGTCCCTGGGCTTGCAGCACAGCACACAGAGCAATGCGTGACAGCCCTCCATGGGGCTTAGGGTGGTGGCCACATGTCCCCCAGCTCCATGGGGACAGACACACGGAGCAGGGGATGCATGGCTCTGCTGCAGCTGGCAGCAAGGCAGGGTGCAGGGGAGTGCAGTGCCTTTGCTCAGCGCTGCATTTCACTTCACCCGCTGCACTGCTGGGTGCTCTTATGTACACATCTGTACGTGCGTGTGCACACATGTGCACACATCTGGACACACACACATGTCCACCCTGAGGGCACTACGCTGGGAACATGAATAAAGCTCAGCTGAAAAAAATGGGAGGCACCGCTTTGCAGCGGCTGGGAGGTTTTCCCTGTTTTTTTTTTTTTCTTTCTTTTTTTTTTTTTTTTTTCCTTCTGCACTCTGCGCAGGCATCTGCAGCACAGAGGTGGAGGCAGCGCCAGGATCGGCGGTGGCTGTGCTGAGCCAAGATGTCGCTCCCAGTGTGTCTGTCCCCACCAGCCGTCCCGCTCTTCCCATCCCCGGGCTGCCTCGCAGCTCTGCCAGGGGTGGAAGCCCAAGCGGGTGGTGCCGGGATGGAGCCACAAAGGGATGAGGCCAAACCCTGCTCCAAAAGTGCCCAGACATGTGAAATACTACAATTTAGCACAGCAGCGTGGGAGGCGAAGGACATCTGCTCGGTCCCCTGGCACAACAAGAGCTCACCCCTTGCTTCCCACTGCCAGGCAGAGCAGCATTCCCCTTTCCAGCAGTGCAGGGCTGTGACACCGTCCTGCTCACCATCCCCCTGGGCTCCATGGGCTCTTTGCCCACCCAGACCTGTGAGGGACGCTGCCCCACAGCACCCCCGTGCCCCTGCTCCTGCTCGGCGCCCACCCAGGCCAGCACCCCACCCAAAGCTGGGTCCCAACCATGTGGAGAGGCCAGTGCAGGGCCCACGGATTTTGGGGTGCCGCAGTGACTTGGTGTGCCACGGTGCCCTGGGGAGGCAGACGGCAGTGTGGGGCAGCACAGGGCTGCTGCTGGCACAGGTCATTGGCATGAAGTGACCAAGGCCATCGGCACGAAGTGACCAAGGCTGCTTCCTGCTGCGGGGAGTATCTGGTATTGCCAGTTAATCACCATCAACGAGTCATGAGTAACACGCATCTCCCAAAACAGGCATTAACATGATAATCCTATGCGCTATATGGGCAGGTAGATACAGACCTCACGCTAGAAATGCGGATAAAGACACTTAAAGCAGAACTTTTTATTCACTTGCTGACAGCTGAGCCTGCCGAGGGGTCTCGGGGCACATCACGCCTCTTTCCTTACACCCAGGGGTCAGAAGCCGGATTTTTCCCCCTTCAAATCCAAGTCCTCGGGGCACCGCTGGGGGCTGGCGGCGGGGGCAGCACCGGCACCGGGCACCTCCCGGGGACCTCGGACCTGCGAGGCCGGCGGGGAAGACGCATTTATTTTCCGCTCACACCCCGGCTGCTCCTTCCCAGCCCGTTCCTGGGACCTTGCCCCTCCCGCCCGGGGCGGCCCCGGGGTGCCGGGCACAGCCCGAGGGCTCGGGGCCGGGGCTGCCGGTGCGCCCCGGGGCTGAGGGGGGGGGGGGAAGGCACCGTCCCCGCCGCCCGTCGGGGGGGGCTTCAGGAGTTGCCGTGGCAACGAGCACCGGGGCGGAGCTCGCCGTTTCCGTCGACCGAGTGCCCGGGAGGGCGGGGACGGGACCGGGAGCGGGACCGGGATTGGGAGGGGGCGTCCCGCCGGCACCCCGCGCCCGGTGAGCCCCGCGGGGCGGCACCGGCACCGGTACCGGCAGCGGCGGGGGGGGCCGGGCTGAGCCGAGCCGAGCCGGGCCGGGCCGAGCATTCCTTTGTCTGCGGGGCTGCGGAGCGCTCAGCTCGGTTCCCCGTTAGCCAGCAGCGGGCGGCGCCGCCGGCACCGGGTTTGGGGCCCCCCCCGGTGCTCCCGGTGCGGCTCGGCAGGGGCTGGGGCAGGGCGGCGGGGGGGCTGCCGGCGCTGCCCGGAGTCCCGGAGTTTAAAACAAAGCAAAGCCCGGGCGGCCTGGAAGGGGTGCGGAGAGGAGCAGGGTAATTACAGGCACGGTTTATGCAACATCCGCTGGGTGCGCTCGGCGAGCCCGGGGCTTTCTGCGCCGCGTCCCCGGGAGGAAAACCCGCACCCAGGAGACCGGGCACGGGGCTGGGAAGCAGCGGGGACACACGGTGCCGCTCCCAGGGCTCGCCCCGCCGCTGTCCGCTGGGTTCCGGAGTACCTGCGGCCGGAGCCGCGGGCAGCCTGAGCTGGATTTCCTCGCCTTTCCCCGCAGGCGCCGCGGTGTCGCAGTGCTGGGCCCCCCCGTGCCATGCTCACAGCCCGCAGGACCTGGGCTCCGGGACCCCCTGCGGGAGCTGCGTGCAAGCGGGACCCTCGGCCAGCCGGTGAGTGCCCGTGGGGCTCAGCCCGCCCCCGCTCACGCCCTTTCTCACACTTGGGCGAGGAGAGGCCGGGAACCAGCAAGCCTGCATTTTTCGCATTGCTTTCTGGCACGGGCTGGGGGGGTGAGAAACGGTCTCGGAAGCGGGCGGGAGCTTTAGGCGAGGCGGAGGGTGAGCGCAGCGGTGCCTCGGTTCCCTCCCAGCCCGTGAGTAAGGAAGCCGGGGCAGAAAGGTTCATGGTTAAAATGTAAGAAAGAGACGGGGACGAAGCACGGCAGGGAACGTGCAGGGCTCCTGCTCAGCTTTCGGCTCGCCTCCTTGGAAGGGCTCGCCGTGCCCCCGCCGCACGCAGACCGCATCGGTGAGTTCGGCCCCGTGCCCTCTCCCCAAAAAGCTGAGCCACCGTGCAGGCGGGCGGCTGCGTGCTGGGGCCTGCAGCCACCCTCAGGGACAGTGCTTCCCATCGCTGTGGTCCTGGCTTTCCACAGAGGGGCTGAAATGGCCTTTAGGGGCTTTATGCTGCTGTGCTGGAGGTGGTTTAGCCGGGCACTGCTTGCTGGAAGGAACAGGGATGCTGCTGGGATGGCCACGGCTGTGCCCATCAGGGCATCGGGGTGCTGGACGTGGGGCTTCTCGTCCTTCCCGGGAGCTCTGGCTGTGGCTGCCTCCTCCTGTGCCTGGCCGAAGGCAGGGACATGAGCTCAGTGCGTGCCTTTGCCTTTTGTCCGGGCATCTGCAAGCACTTTTGAAATGCTCAGTTTTCACAGCGTGGATGAAATGTTATGGCTAATTAGAGACAAAGATGAAGTGCAGACTGATGAACTGACTTCTTCAGAGAGCTGAAAGGCGAGGCACTTCTCCATCCAGATGCTGCTTCCAGCTGTGGCCCAAGCGCCTCCTGATGATTTTAGGGGAGAAACGGCATTAGTGGGGTTTTACCTGATTTCTTCCTGCCAGCCGGAGATGCTGTTTGGCTGCCTGCAGCAGGGGTGCTTGAGGCTGGTGGGTGGGAGGGTGCTGGCAGGTGGTTTTGGCTCGGGGTCCTCTTCACTCCCAGGAGTACCCCGCTGTGGGTGTGCAGGGTCCCCAAGGTATTTGAAGAGCTTCCCCTCCCCTGGCCTCAGCACCATGGCCTTGCCCTGGCTCAGTCCTTGCCAGTCACTGTTCCTCTAGCAGATGAGCACGGAGACAGCAAAAAAAACTCCTTGAGATCTTGTTTTCCTTCTGATTGACACAAACGCTGCCACTGTGCTTCCTTTTGGGCTTGGTTGCATGACAAATAAAAAAGCATTGGGGGCAGCGGAGTGAGCTCACCCTGGCAGGGTCCGTCTGTCCGGTTTTGGTGATGCAAACGGGGTTTGGCAGCTTTTCAGAGATAGCGTCACAGGAAGCCAAGCGACTGGACAAGGGGCAGAGATGGGAAGGGGATGCTGGTGTCCTGGGGGGGCTGCTGGCAGAGGACAGATCAGGCAGCTGGGGCACTGCAAGGTGGAGCTTGCCTGGGTCTGTCTGCCCTGCAGAGCTCTGTGAGGATGCAGGAGGACCCAGCCCGAACCTCCATTACTGCTGCACAAGTTGTTGGCAGCCAGTCTTACCCTGAAGGGCTCCTTTCTCTATTTAACCCTGCCAACATTTTTAGTACTACTGAGGGCTTTTATAGCGCTTGTTCTCTCGGTGAGGCACATGCAGCAAGGAGCCAGCGAGGAGCCTGGCTGCTGGGCACTGCCCAGCACCGCAGCGGGGGCTGCCGAGCCTGGTGGGGCTCCCAGCTGCCATCCCCCACCAGTGGCTTTGGGAAGCACCCCTGCAGCTCTCCCCTTTCAGGACAGCGCAGGCTGGCAGGGAGGAGCTGGGCTGACTGTGTCTGTCCCCATGGGATGTCCACAGTAACTTTTTGCCCTGTCTCAGGACGCGGGCAGGACGTGCTCGTCGCTGGGAGCGAAGAGGAGTTCTCTGCCCAGGTCCCTCTGCTGCCTGTGCTGGTCCAGCCTAAAATCTGTGGTGTGAGCTGGCCAGGCTCTGCAAGCCCACGCGGTGTCTGCCTGGCCCTCCAGGTAAGAAGTGCTTGATTCAGTGCAGGGGTGGGCAAACACATCGCAGAAATGTGCAGCTCTCCCTGCTAGCGTGAGTTCCCCAGCAGGGATCAACACCCAGACACCTCAACAGCCTGCGCCTGGCTGGGCCTGGCAAAGGAGCGTGCATCCTGCATCCTGCCTGGCTCCGCAGGGAGTGTGGATATATGGGGCAGCGCTGCCCAGCACTATTCGGGGCGGTGTGAAGGCTCCCCCCTCTCAGCCCTTTTCAGAACAGTTCCTTGTGGCCCTTTGCTTTAGTCCTCACATGTTGCTCTGGTGAGGGATGTGGTGTGGAAAGAGTGTCCCAGCTCTCTGGAAAGTCTGAAGGCATCAAAAATGCTGGGGAAAAACCCAGAGTAACGTTTTCTGTGCTATTCCTGGGCTAGGTAGCTGGAAGAAGTCCAGGCAGGAGGGAGATCACTGCCTGCCCCATGCCAGGGTTTGCCAGGAGGAGGAGGAAGAGGAGAGCAGGTGGAGGGCAGGCAGGGGCAGAGGACAGTGCCCTGACACCAGGATCCTGTCTGTGTTGCTGTCACCAGTTCATTTTGGACTCCAGGCAACCCATTTAAATTTTCCTCCTTTGAAAAGAAGGAAAACACCTTGTTATCTCACACCGGCCTTGAATGAGACTTGAATTCCCTCCAGCAGAAGCCTTCTGGAGCTTCAAGTGAAAGACACCTCAGAAATGCAGCTGCTCCAGTCTTGGCTCCTGCCTGGGTGCTGCTGCTGCCTCCTAAATCATTTCAGAAGCATGTTGTGTGTAATGAGTATTCACCGCGGTGCATTTGCCAGGGCGAGACGTGCTTCTTTGATGTTGCTCACTGGCAGGTGATGCCACGTGCTCCTAGAAAAGGTATAAGTAAGAAAAGGAACTTTTGACCGGGATGGGGGAACAATAATGCAAGCTCAGCGGATCAGTGACATACCTTTGCAGATGCATCCACTCCACTAAAGCTTTTTTTAATGATGGCATTAAAAATAGATTTTTTTTCCTTCAATCCAATGAATGCAGATTCGTACAATAGACCCAGATTTTTTTTATTTTTTTATTTTTTGCTACCTTCCCTGTATTCTTTTTCCCTCTCTCCCTCCAGATTTCTTCTTCAGTTTTACCCGAGCTGGAAGCCATGCTCCATCTCACAGGTTGCCTCTCACTGGCACTTTGTGGCAAGTGAGCAAGGGCTTGCAAGTGAGAAACGAACACGTAGTGGGACCTGCTGGGGCAGAGCCCAGGGGTGCTTGTGCTTCACATGGGCTGGCACAATGTTCCATAAAGGCCCCAGAACTTCGTGTTCAATGCTGTGTGCAAGGCCACGTAGAATATAGACAACTGAATGATCAAGCTGATGGAAACAGTTGTTTATGGGCAGATCTGCGGGCAACTTGATAAGTTCATCTTGACAAAAATACTCTGGAGAGCAGAGCTGTGGAACAATCTAATGATGCTTTGCAGTGCCCAAGCAATGGGGAGAGGACCTGTGAGTGGTTTGGAAGGCCATGCATCACTGCAGCCTCCTGACGCTGACGTCCCCTTGAGGGGATGGGGTCCCGGAGTGTCCCACAGACCCACAGCAGGTCACTGGAGCTGGCTGGGACAAAGCAGCAGGAGAGGGATGGAGGAGCCAGCCTGCATCGAGCCCTGTCAGGCCAGAGGGGCTGGAGGAATCAGAGCTCTGCTCCTGGCACTCGCTGTGCTGATCTAATTCTGGCTTACATTTGGTTTTGTCCCCATCTTTCTTATCAGCTTGAGTCTCGAAGCTGCAGTCACAGGCACTCCTAGCCTGCAGCTGTAGGTCAGCACTGCCTGCTGCAGTCAAGGGCTTTGGCTTTTCCCTGCCATGACCAGTCCCACTTTTCTGACCTCTTGAGACTCGCTCTATGCTCATGCTTCCCAAAAAACTCAGTGAAACTCCGGCTGCCAGCGGGTGCCTCAGCAGGGCCCCCCCACACCAGATTTTAGGGTCAGGGTGATGGGGCAGCCCTGGTGGGATGGCGCGGAGAGGTCAGCATGGGGCGGACAGGAGTCACAGGAGCCCGTTTCTTCTCGTGGGTGCAGGTCTTGCCGCAGCAGGGCTGGTGCCCATCCCTGACGGAGGCTACGGAGGAGCCACCAGCATCCCCCCACGAGCTGGCCACCACCGCGCCAGGGCAAGCAGCCTGCACCATGAACCTGGAGAAAGCCGGTGAGGGGACACGGGGCGTGTGGCCAGGGCAGAGGGCTGTGCGTCTGCTGGGGGGGACACACGTTGTGGGGCTTCCTTGCCCATCACCAGCCTGGAGGTGAAGGTTGCTCCTGCTTTGCAGGGCACTGTGGTGGTGATGGCTGGGAAGAAACGGCCGTGGAAATGCGCGTAGCAGGCGTGGCTGTGCCAGGATGGGTTAATCCCCGTGGTTTCCCATCTGATTCCATCAGGACTCAATTGCCCGGGCTTGTTGGGGCTCATCCTGGTGAGGGAGCTGCTCCTGCGCGTGGCCCCGCTGTGGCCGGGCTCCCTCTGTGGGCAGACGGCTGGTGGGGAGGGAGAGGGATGCAGGAGGAGGGGAACCTGCTTGGAAATGGTGCTGGGCAGAGGCCTGGAGACGGCTTTCTTTCCAAGTGCACTTCGAAGTGTGTTGGAAAGCAAGAGGGAGCTGGCCATGGCCCTGTAGCTGCTGGTCCCAAGCTCGGCCCCATCCGTCTGCTGGTGGCAGAGGTAATGTGGACCCGGCCGCTGTCTCTGCTCCCACAGACGCTTTTGCAGCAGCAGTGTGTTGGAGTCAACATCCAAGGTGCCCGTATAATTTTAGTTCAGCTTCCATTATATCTGTGTATGACGATGCAGTCTTTAATAACACGATCACATACTGTTTTTCCACTGGCACCTGCTCATTCAGAAAAAAAAAAAAAAAAGGATGTGGTGCTGCAGGATGATTCAGAGCGCAGTAGTAAAAGCAGTCGTTAACTGTGTGAGGCAGCAGCGTGTCACCAGGCAGCAGGGCTGGGTCACGGCACGTCCACGCGTGGCTGCCTCCTGGCAGCATCTCAGCCTAACATCACATCCCTCTGTCTGAAATGCCATTGCACTGGCGTTGGCATCCCTACTACCCCCAGGACCCCTCCACTTTGGCTCCCCGTGTGCTGTCACACTCACCTAGCTTTGCCAGCACGGTGGCAGGCAGACCCTGGACAAGCGGTGCCCCTGTGAGTCCCCATCCCCACCACAACCCACGGCGGTCTCTCCCTGTAGGCAGTCCCTGGCTGGCTGCTCCCAACCCACCTGTGCTTGCTCCCACTGCAGGGGGCAGGTTTTGCAGTGGGAAGCGTGCCAGCCTGCCGGCCCCACGTCCCTTCCCCGTGATCCAGAAGGTGGTGGCATCCATGGCGCACCTGCAGGAGGAGAAGCTGCGGCTGCAGGAGGAGCTGCTGGCTCTGCAGGAGAAACTGGCTGCCAGGAAGAGCGAGGAGCTCGCCGTCTCTGTCCAGCTGCAAGGGCAGGTATGGCATGGCTGGGGGCGTGGGGGGCACCATCTGGGTTTCCAGCTGCAGGTTGCGACTCGGTGGAGTGCAGGATTTTTGGTGCTCTTGCGTGCACCAGCAGAGGCAGCACCTTTGGCAAGAGATGCACCCAGGGCCTGGGTGAGCAGCAGGGCCCTGCTGTGGTCAGCTCACATGGTGGGCAATGATCCAGGTGTCAGGAGCTTCTGAGCAGCTTCTGTGGCTGCCCAGCGCTTGGCCAAGCAGCTCTGTGCCTTCCTTGCAGTGCTTGCACTGTGCTTTCCTTGCAGTGCTTGCAGCCCCTAACTGGCACCACTGCAAGTGGCTACAGCTCCTGCGGGGTGCCTCATCCTGGCAGAAAGGGGCTGCACCAGCCCAGGGAGCTGCAGAACTCTGGCTCCCCACTGCAAGAAATCTGCATCAGGACAAGCTTGTAAAACCAACCCAGCAGATTACTTTTAGTGACTTCCAAAAGTCAGGAAGTGAGGAGTGACCATGAAGGCAGAGTCGAATGCTTCAGAGGAGGAAAGTGGTGAAGGGATCAGGTTGTGTCAAGCAGAGTGTAAAAAATATTTGAGTCAGTGCAAAATCATTGCCATGCCTCTGTGGGCAGAAACCCTGTCTCAGCGGCGGTGAGCTGACCCTTAAATATTTCCTGCGCCAGTTCAGACACAGCTCTTGGTGCAAGGACCTTACTCATTACAGGGAGATTGAAATCCAGGGCTGCTAATAAAGGGATTTGCATGTGGATGTTGTGGAAGCTATTATAGTCAGGTTTTGCTTGTTCCACTGGTGTCAAAAAGGTGGATGTAATTGTCCTGGATCTGGTTGACATAGTCTGCATGACACAAGCGTGAGCACCGTCAGGATCCGGCCGGCCCTCCATCGGCTAGCTCACTGGCGCAGGAGAGGCAGCTGGTGGGGCCAGGGACGCACGGTGCAGGGCAAACGCCAGCCAAAGCACAGCCTGAAACTGGATTACAAAGGCTCGGGGATGGCCGGGCCATGCCTCTGGCCAGATCTGACAACCAAGGAGTCCCTGTTGCCTCCGGAGAGCAGGATGCACCCAGAGATGTCGGAGGAGGTAGGGGACGGAGTGTCTTGGGGTGCTGCTCATGCTGGGAGCAGCTCCTCACCTGCATGAGCTTTCTGCTGGGCAGCCCATGGCTGGGTGTGCTGCTGGACGGCACCTTCCCAGCTCTGTGGCTTGGGTTTTTTTTGCTCTTAACGATGTGTTTGTCCGCAAGTCTTTGGGAGGGCAGCTCTGTGTGCGCCTGGCGCGGAGCTGGGGCTGGGAGCACGCAGGGAGAGCGGCCCTGGGGTGGCGGGCAGGCTGCTCACTGTGCGTGTCCTTGAGATGCACCCAAGCTGGAGGGGTGGTTTCCTTGTCCCTCCCCTCCCAAACACAGTTAAACTTCAGTGAGAAAGGGATGTGAGACGCTGGAGTGTGGGCTGAGACGAGGACATTAATATGTTTAAATATTTTAATAGTGTAGCTTACTGGATGTGGGAATCAGGTTTTCCGACTCAATCTGAGAGGATGGGTGAGATGGTGCCGCTGTGCTTGCTGCTTGCTCTGCTTCCCCTGGTGTGGATCAGCCATGCTGTGGGGGTCCCAGGTCCCCACGGGGATCCCAACTCCAGCAGGGAGCAGCCCGGTGCCGAGCTGAGCTGGCAGCACCTTTGCGGGCACACGGGGCTGCGTGGGGGGTGCTCCCCAGCAGCTGGCTGTGTTGCCGTCTCCGCAAGGGAGTGGCTTAATAACTTATCATAATTAATTACAGCACAATGTGAGCACATTTGCATTTGTTATAAATCAGCAGTTTCTAAATTATGGTCCGTGGAGGCCTGGTTGTTTAGAGAAGGCTGGTTACTCAGATGAGGCAACAGCCTCCTGCTCTCTGGGCGGGGGATTTGGCAGCACGGTGGTTTCTTGCTGCCTCCTCCAGGCTCAGGGGGACCGACTGGAAGTCTGGGGGACAACGGCAGCGAAGTGTGCAGCCAGGCCTGGCACCCCCAGGGCAAGTTTTGGGGAGGTGGCGATGCTCCTCTGTTGGTGCAGCCGCCAGCTCTGGGGTACTGGGGTGAGGATGGGTGCTTGGTGCGGGGCACAGAGCAAACCCCTTGAAACAAAGCCTGCAGCTTCCCGCGAGGTCGCTGGCTTTGCAGAGCACTCGCTGCAGCAGTTAATGAGTAACTGCAGTGATATTTTTTCAGGAGCCTCTCTGCCTTCTGCAGCAGGGAGGAAAGAGCTGGGAGAGATGGAAACCTCCGGTTCCCTGCACCAAAAAAAAAAAAAAAAAGGATTTTCTGAAATCTGCCTGTTTTTGGGGGGAGGGCAGGATGGTCCCCACATGAGAGGCAGATCAAGTGACGACATGGTGGGGAGCATCCTCCCACTCGTGATACTGAGATACACAGGCTTCTGGAGGAGCTCCTGCTCCCTCTTGTTCTCAAGATAACTTTCCTAGAAAGAAAAAGCAGTAATAAAAGAGAAGGCAAAGTCAAGCCATGTTGCAAGGGCAGGACAAGGTACTTCTGGTTCTCTAAACACAGCTGTGAATAGGTCTTTATTTTTTTCTCTCGAAAGATGTTGCTATTTTTTTAATAATGGTTTCTGCTAATACTCGACGTGGACAAATTATACCTGTGGTATAACTGAGAAGCAAGCCTTTCATTAACGTTCGTTTTAATCAGCTCGTGTGAATCAGGCTCTCAGAGCAAGGCAGAAAATGAGGGTGCACAGAAGGTGCGATGAAGGATATTGGGAGGAGAAACCCTTCCCAGGGAAGTAGTGCGGCACAGCTGCGCGTTTTGGCACCCAGCAGTGGAGGCGGTGTGCCCAGGGCACAGCTCTGCCCCGTGCCGCAGTCTGGGAGCCAAAACGCTCCCGAGAGAGCACGGGGGGAGAGGGCTGGGGGCTGGCAGCGTGGGGGCTGCTCTGACAGCAGCCAAGAAACAGCAGAAGCCCCCTCCCGGCTGACCTGGCCTGTGTTGGCAGGTTGAAAACTTGAAGGCGAATCTCCTGGACCAAGCCCAGGAAATCAGCAGGCTGCGCTCAGAGCTGGTGAGCTCGCCGGTGGTGGGGTTGGCTGCGTTTCCCTTGTCCCCAGGGGTTGGGACGGTAGGTCTTGGGGGTGAGGTGCCAGCTGAGGAAGGGGTTTCGGCACCTGGGGTCGGATCAGCAGCACGGCTGTCTGGCCCCAACCCCTCCAGGAGCTGCAGTGGGGGTCCTGCTGCCATTTACACGTGCCAAGAGAGAAGAATTGAGGGCTGTTTGTTTCTGTGGGACTTTCTTACTGATGCAACACCGCAACCGGCAGCACCAGGGCACTTTGGGCAAAGGCTCCCTGCCACCACCCCACGGCAGGCAGCGAAATCCCCTGGGTCAGGGGGGCTCCAGCCGTGGGGGCTCCCCATCACAGGCTCAGCCTCTCCCCCCAGCAGGGCGGCACGGACCTGGAGAAGCACCGGGACCTGCTGGCGGCCGAGAACGAGCGCTTGCGGCAGGAGATGAAGGCCCGTGAGGGGGAGCTGCGGGAGCTGCGGCGGCAGCAGGGGCAGTGCAGGGGCTGCACCCACCTCCAGGTGAGTCCCTGGTGGTGGTGATGCCAGTGGGACCGCGGGTGTTGGTGGGCACGGCGGCCTCAGCTGAGCTGTTTTGGGACTAGGAGAACGCCGTGCTGCAGGAGCGGCTGTCCCAGCTGCAGCGGGAGGCAGAGGAGGCACGGGCCAAGCTGGCGGAGCTGGACGTGGAGGTGCAGCAGAAGACGAACCGCCTGGCTGAGGTGGAGCTGCGGCTCAAGGACTCGCTGGCCGAGAGAGCCGAGGAGGAGGAGCGGCTCAGCCGGCGGCTGCGGGACAGCCAGGAGACTATCGCCAGCCTCAAGTCGCAGCCCCAGCAGATAAAGGTGAGCACTGTGGGGCTCTGCACCGGCTCCCTGAGCTGGCCGGGACTGTGTCCCGCCTGGGCAAGGGGAGACAGGCTGGGTGTGTGATGGTGTCTGGTGGGGGCTGCCAATCCCACCCGGCCTGAGCGCCTTGGTGGTGCTGTGCTGCTCTGAAGTGCAGCCCTCGTTGTAAATTAGCCCTACGGGGGCAATGCCGGCTCTGTCCCGGCCCTCAGGCGCTGCTGGACGGGCAGCCCTGGCCCTTGGCGCAGCGTCTGCGGGTGGTTTCCCTCAGTACATCATCAAGACAGTGGAGGTGGAGTCAACCAAGGCGAAGCAGGCCTTGTCAGAGAGCCAGTCCCGAAACCAGTACCTGCAGGAGCAGGTGGGGATGCAGAGGCAGGTGCTGAAGGAGATGGAGCAGCAGCTGCAGAGCTCCCAGAAGACAGCAGCTCAGCTCCGGGCCCAGGTACGGGTAGCCAGCCGTAGCAGTGCGATGGCTGTAAATGAGATGTGAAGCCACTGCAACACCCGCATTGTGCTTCACCTCGGCTGGGTGCCCGAGCATGCGGTGCTGCGGTGGGCTGCATGGTGCCACAGGGGGTGCATCACCCTACCAACCCCCCTCCCAGATTGCAATGTATGAGTCTGAGCTGGAGCGGGCCCACGGGCAGATGCTGGAGGAGATGCAGGCGATGGAGGATGAGAAAAATCGTGCCATCGAAGAGGCGTTTTCCCGTGCCCAGGTGGAGATGAAGGCAGTGCATGAAAACCTGGCAGGTGAGGAGGGCATCGGGCTTGTGGGGTTCGTGGGGCTGGGGTCATCTATCATCACCCACCCTTGGGTTGTGCCCACAGGTGTCCGGACCAACCTGCTGACGCTGCAGCCAGCGCTGCGTACCCTCACCCACGACTACAACAGCCTGAAGAGGCAGGTCCGGGACTTCCCCCTGCTCCTCCAGGAGACCCTGCGGAGCGCCAGGGCTGAGGTGAGCTCGGGGTTGGCCCCGCTGCCCCCCCCCTCCGCTCCCCACATGGAGCAGTGGCAGTGCAAGGGGGTCACTGAGCCACCATCCTCTCACCCAGATCGGCCAGGCCATCGAGGAGGTGAACAACACCAACCGGGAGCTGCTGCGGAAGTACCGCCGGGAGCTGCAGCTCCGCAAGAAGTGCCACAATGAGCTGGTGCGGCTGAAAGGTGCATGGGGAGGTGGCTGATCCTGGCAGGGGGCCTGCACCCCGCCCCGGTGGCCTTGGGAAGATGCTGGGTCAGGCGGTGCTCGTCCCACCCGGTGCTCAGTGGCATCTCAGGGTGCTGCGGGGTGATGAGGTGCACCGGGGCCAACTCTGTCTCTGCTCCCCACCAAGGAAACATCCGCGTCTTCGGCCGGGTCCGTCCCATCACTAAGGAGGACGGTGAGGGTCCGGAGGCGGCCAACGCAGTGACGTTCGATGCCAACGACGATGCCGTCCTTCACCTCCTGCACAAGGGGAAGCAGGTGTCCTTTGAGCTGGACAAGGTCTTTCCACCACAGGCGTCCCAGGAGGAGGTGGGTGCTGTCACCTCTGCGCCCACGTGCTGCTGTCAGTGGCAGCTCTGACATCTCAGAGGGATGTGGGCACCTCCTTAATGCGCCCTGCTCCACCGCAGGTGTTTCAAGAGGTTCAGGCCCTGGTTACTTCCTGCATTGATGGCTACAACGTCTGCATATTTGCCTACGGACAGACAGGGGCAGGAAAAACGTACACGATGGAGGTGACTTTGCCTGGCTTTGTCTTCCTCTTCTTCCTCGGTTTGCTGTCCCACATTGCCCTCTGTGCCCTGCGTCTCGGTGCTGTCGCTTACCCAGGCTGGCCATTTAGGTCAGTCCTGGGGTGAATCAGGGATGTGGCCGTGTGGAGGCTCCCTGCCTTGCCCCAGCTCTGCCCGTGCCCTGCGTGGTCTCTGCATCCCCAGCTCACAGTGGCTGTTGCTGCAGCTTCTGGGCTTTACTTCTGCTTTGCTGCAACAGGAAAAAAAAAAAAAAAAACAACAACACAACGGGTTATTTCTTCCCCCCCTTTCTTGCCCGTTTATCAGGGAACCTCTGCAAACCCGGGGATCAACCAGCGGGCCCTGCAGCTGCTCTTCTCTGAGGTGCGGAGCAAGGCATCCGACTGGGACTACGCCATCACCGTCAGCGTGGCTGAGATTTACAACGAGGCGCTCAGGTACGCCGGGAGCTGGGGCAGCTGAACGCTTTCTGCTGGGGGGTGCCGTGCTGCTCTGTTTTTTACCTCCACGGGGCACGGGCACGGCACTTGGGAGCCAGCTCTTGCATCTCAGTCTCAGGGCCTTAGGCCCTGGGTTTGGCCATGTAAGGATTTTTATTTATTTATTTATTTTCCCCAGCGCATGCCGCTCGTTCAAAGAGCTTGTCTGGGACCACTCCCAGCTCCCTCCTCCCTTGAGCTCCTTCTGCTTATATGGGCTCCCTCTGGCTCTGACTCCTGCCTTGTCTTCCTCTGGCGGGTTTGAAACGCCTCCCCTGTGCCCCTGGCTCCCCAGCCTCTGGCTGTTATATTTAGAAGCTGCACGCTGGGAGCTGAGAGAATGAGAAACATTTTCCTTCCCTGCCCGCGGCCCTGCCTGGATGCTGGCAGTGGGAGGCAGCTGGGAGCTGCGGGGGGGGGATGGCAGCAGCCGCTGCTCTCAGGGACCAGCAGAGGCCCTAGCAAAGATGCCCCAAGCGCACATCTGCTCCTTGTCACATACCTGGCGGGTGCACAGGAAAGCAGCGGGGATGGGGAGGGATGAGGTCTGTAAATAGGCTGTGAAATATCCTGGGAGGAAGTGGCTCCCGCAGAGCTGGAGCAGGGTACTGGGGGCACTGGCAGTGCAGGTGCACAGGCAGCATGGCACACAGCAGGGTGTGGGGGGTGACACGTGCCTGCGGGGCAGTAACGGGTGCTCCTTTCCAGGGACCTGCTGGGGAAGGAGCCCCAGGAGAAGCTGGAGATCAAGCTGTGCCCCGACGGCAGCGGGCAGCTCTATGTGCCCGGGCTGACCGAGTTCAGGGTGCAGAGCGTGGAGGACATCAACAAGGTGAGGGGAGCGGGAGGGTGGCACCGAGTTACTGTGCAGCCCCCCCTTAGGAGGGCTTCAGGGCATGCTAGCGTTTGCCTCTGGGTTCACAGCAACACCAGGAGGGAGCTGGAAGCCCTGCCGGGGTCTCTCTGATGTTACCCCAGGTTCAGAAGCATTTCCGAAGTGCTGGGGAGTGAGAGCCCAGAATAGACCCCTGGGTGGGATACAGCCGACACCCTGCCATGAGACGAGCAGCAGTGCTTTCCATGAGTTGCAGGGGTGTTAAAAATAAATATGTTTGCGGCCTGGGTGGCTGGGGGGGGGATTAGCGGGATACCAACCACCACTGGTTTGTCCTGGCTGCCATTCACCACCTGCCTCCAATGCATCACTGGGGTTGAGGCCGGACAGCATTCATCACCCTGATGGACCTGGGCACCTTTCAGAGCTCTCTGGATACAGGGGCAGGGGCTGTGAGGGGCTTGGGGCAGGCCTGGCCTGACCGCCTCTCTGCCCCAAGGTCTTTGAGTTTGGCCATGTCAAGCGGGTGACAGAGTGCACCAACCTGAACGAGCACAGCTCCCGCTCTCACGCCCTGCTCATCGTCACTGTCCACGGCCTGGACCGCAGCACGGGGCTGCGCACCACAGGTGGGTGCTGGACCCATCGCCAGAGCGTCTGGACGGGGGCTGGCAGCACTGCCAAAAGCTGTGGTGTGGCTCTGTGCTCCCAGGGAAGCTGAACCTGGTGGACCTGGCGGGCTCGGAGCGCGTCGGGCGGTCGGGCGCAGAGGGCAGCCGGCTCCGCGAGGCGCAGTACATCAACAAGTCGCTATCAGCACTGGGGGACGTGATCTACGCCCTGCGCTCCCGGCAGGGCCACGTGCCCTTCCGCAACTCCAAGCTGACCTACCTGCTGCAGGACTCGCTCAGCGGGGACAGCAAGACCCTCATGATGGTGCAGGTAGGGGCTGGGTACCAGGGCCTGCCGCACCAAGCACTGTGGGGGGATGCACAAACTGCTGTAGTTTCCTTGGCTATCCCTAAAGCAGGGGCAGTTGGTGACAGGGATATCTGTCTGGCTCAGATGATAGCTCGGGTGCAGACGCACAGGGCTGTCTCAGGAGCGGCAGGTTAATAATAGCATGACCCCAACATTTGTGGCATTTGCCGTGCTCGAGAGCTGGGGCAGGAGAGCCTGGGAGGGGGGTGGTGGCTGGTGGGCTGACACGCTGCTGCTCCTGCTGGCTGCAGGTCTCCCCCGCCGAGAAGAACACCAGCGAGACGCTGTGTTCCCTGAAGTTCGCCGAGAGGGTTCGCTCCGTGGAGCTCGGCCCCATCTCACGCAAGGCTGAGCTGGCGTCCTGGCCCAGCCAGGAGCAGCTGGAGGTAACCAAGGTGCTGCTGGCACCCTTCCTCTCCGGCTGTCCCCGAAGCACGAGCTGACTGACGGCCACATCTCGTCTTTTCCCCAGGGGGACGTGCCGGGGACCGCAGTATCCTCCAGCCGGGGCCACGCGTCGCCCAGCCCAGGACCACCCAGTGGCCGTGCTACCTCCATCCGCAGGAAGCTCCAGACCTCAGGTGGGTGCTGGGGGGCATCACGGCCCCCGCTCCGTGTCCCTGCTGCTCCTGACCAGCATCCCTCTGGCACAGGAGGCTCCCACCACCAGCCTCGTCCCAGCCAGCTGCTGGCAGTCAAAACCTGAGTAGTGGAGCTAGCTGATCTGCAATCAGCTCGTTAACTGATGGCTAATTAGCTGGTTTGGACTTCCCCAAGAGCACCCTGTCACGGCACAGGGCAATGCAGGGTTGCAAAGCCTCTGCGGGCAGCTCTGGCTGCATGTGGGACATCCGGGGCAGTGACATTGTGGGGCAGCAGCAGTGCCCCCAGCTTGACCCTCTCTTCCCTTCAATTTCAGCCTGAATTAGGGGCAGCTGTGGCTGCCAGGTGAGTGTATGCGGCTGGGAGCCGGTGGAGGGCTCTGCTTCGGCCTGGCTTACCAGCAAGGGCAGGTGTGCTGGGCTGCACCACTTGCAGGGATGCTCGCGGGACCAGCTCACGCGGGGCCTGCCAAAACACCGCTGGCGAGGGCTTGGGCTTGGGCTGTGATGGCCACGGCCTTGGCCTGGCGTGACCCTCGCGTGTCTGTCTCCCCCCCCAGGGAAGCTGAGGCCAGTCCCTGTGTGACAGGTGCTGGCTTCTAGCACCAGGCCCGCTCCAAGACTGGGCTGCTTGCTGGAGAGGGTGAAGGCTTTGGTGCGCTCCCCTCGCCCACCTCAGTGCCCCAGACCCACCAGGATCCGTGACCGGGGGTAGTGGCATCCCTTCCTGCTGCGGCACCTCTTCCCGTGAGACACGCAGCTCTGTGGCTTCTTTCTTGCTGGATGGATGCTTTTAGCCAGGATGGGGAGTGGGAAGCTGCTGGGTGCTCCCTCCACCTCTCCAGCTTTTTTAGGACAGTTGTGGGATCTGGCTGGAGGGATCAGAACTGCAGACAAGCTGGAGCTGAGCTGGGATGCTGCTGCTATGGGAGCCTGGCACAGTCCTGAGGTACAGAATGAGGCACGGGGTGCGCCTGGCGGTGCTGGGCCTCCCAGAAACAAGGTTCTACCCTGCTTCATGTTACGGCCAGGCACCCACCCAGCATCTTCTGGAGCAGCACTTCTGATCTTTGAAGCCAGAAGAAGCCCAGCAACTCCTTTCCCCATCGGTTTCAAGCCCTGTTTTTGCACAAAGGGCCGTGCGTGCACCAAACTGCTGGGGTCCCATGCTGGCCCCCCCGGGCTGCTCCAGACGGAGGGAAGAGCAGGCGCAGGTCTGCTCCTGTTTTGCGGCAGCTGTGTGGTCTTAGCAGTCTTGAAGGAAGCTATTGTAAAGTTATTTAACAGTTGTCTTCTCAAGAGCGATCACAGTGTGGTCAAGGTGAAAGTGTTTGAAATATTTATAACCCGTTTACATGGTCGTGGAATGAAGAACAAGCGCGAAACAAACCTCCAGCCCAGGCTTATTAGCTTACGTGTTGTGACAGCAGCTGGTGGGGTCTTGGGGAGGCAGCACAAGAGCCTGCACCCCTCCTGGGACAGCCAGCCCCAGGTCGCTTCCTCCTCCAGCAAACACCTGACTGGATCCTTCCTGCCATAGCCATCTCCTGTCACAATTCCACGCTGTATTCTTAAAAAGAAAAAAAAAAAAAAGGGAAAAAAATAAATCTAGTCTTTTGTAAGAGTAGATTTTTCTATGTATTTTAATTTAAGAAAAAAAACATGTTTTATAACAAAACTTATATTAAATGAACTGTTAAAGCCAGTCCTATTGTGCTGCTGTTATTTCCCTGGAGGGTGTTTGAGCCTTGTTCTGGGGGAGTGCTTGCTCCCTCCATACTCGTGCAGTATCTCCTTTGGTGCTCTGCTGGAAAAACCCGCTAACTCCATCCTCTTCCACCTGTTTTAGGGCAGACATGAGCTGCTCGAGCCTGGCAGCAGGGCCACAACAAACAAACAAAACAACAACAAAAAAACAACAACAACAAAAAACACAAGTGCTGCTATCAGCCTCCTTTACTTAGTGAGAGATTTAGTATTTAACTGCTGGCCAAGCCCTTCAGTCTTCTTAAAACTTGACTACAGTTGGATGGCTGAAGTATCAGCTTTACTGCTGGCTCCCATATACACAGCTGGAAGTGGCTCTCCTCTCTCCTCAAACGCTAGCACCTGGCTAATAGCTTCACAGAAGAAGCACAAAGCACTGTACAAGCTTGGAGGCAGCAGCTAACCCATGCACTGCTACCCTGCGATCTGCTGGAAAGCAGGTGGGGAGGAGATCTTCATCAGGCCAGGGAGAAGGACAACCCACAAACGCTGATGCTGCTCTTAGGGCTGGGACCTACCCAGCAGAGCAAAGCCTCCCACAGCATTTCAGCTAGACACCTGGTGAGCGTGACCACTTACTCACAGCAGCCACTTACTCAACACAGCCTCCCAACAGGAAGGGTGAGAAAACTCATCCTTCTAGGTGAGTTCTAAAACCCTGCTAGGCACACAGAAAACAGCCCCACTTTCCCTATACACTCCCAGCCATGCCGAAGTGAACAGCACTTAAAGAGACTGAGACATCTGACACAACTTAAGAAAAGTTACAAATTTTTTTATTATTAAAATTCATTATAAGTTACAGTTTCCTAGACAACAGGCTCCAGTGTATAAAACAGGAGACAGACTGGGAGGAGCAGGGGAGGCGCCAACAGGAGCCTCTTTCCCCAAAGGAAAGAAGAAAGAGGGATAGAAGGGTTCTGACAGCCATTTATTGGGGTGGGGGGAAGAAGGGAAAAACAGGGACAGACAGGATGACAAAACAGAACAATAAAACCACAATCCTAAGAGTGGTCCAGTGGATGTAGAAAGACATTAGTCCATGTCCCTCCATTCTTCCACCCTTACCCCCAAAGGCAAACATGTATGGCAAGTCCCATTAAAGTCATATAGATCAACAGATCCAGGCAGACCTCATTTCCCAGCAACAGTCTGAAGATATTAATCTTCTGCAGGGTAGGGTTACCAGCAGGGATTCTGTCAAGTTATGAGACAACTTCCTCTCAGTGCAGGCCCTCGAGACTATGCCAGGTGTGGTGGCACAGCGTCCTGGCTCACAATTTTTGAAGCAAGCCAAGGCTGGTCCTGTGTGCCAGCAGAAGAGGTCACGTTCTTTCTGTAGGGGAAGGGCGCTCCACACCACAGCAGGCTTTTGGGGGGCAAAAGCTGCAGTCCTCAGCATGCTGCAGAGAGCAGGCCTGGGCCATCAGAGCCGAGTGTCAAGAACCAACAGCACACATGCGTGAAGGAAAGGTGACAAGCAGGTTTGGAGCCCTCCAGTCAGAGTAAGGCCAGCACACAGAGACAGAGCAACTCAGAGCTTGATGCTGAGGTAAAGAGCTGAAATGAAGCTGCTTCCCTACAGGGACTTTTTGCAGAACCCTCAGCCAGCCTGGTCCCCTTGCACCACACACAGGCACCTCTCCACTCAGGTCTTATACCTAGCCCAGTAGGTACTGGTGCTGGACAGGTGGCCAGCCAGCAAGATTCCTGGTCCCTACTGCGCTGTGGTGGAAGGATGAACACACAGAGAGGTGAAATCCAGTCAGACCAAGAGCAGAGGGGATTTTGGCCACGTGCTTGCAGATGAGGAGGTGGCAGCTGTCACTCCAGGACAGCCATGAGGAGATGCAGTTCCCGGAAGGCACTACCATGGCGGCCACTGAGCCCCGACTTGTTCTTGACAATGTTGCTGATGTTCTTCAGCTGCTTGTAGCACAGCTTGCATTTATGGAGCCTGTGAAAACAACAGACACAGCATGAATGCTCAGCTACACAGGAGATGTGCTTGCTCCTGAAGTGCCTAAGATTCAGCTCAGGCAGGAGAGAAAATGCAAGCCCTGCAAATGGCCTGTTTGGAACAGGAGCATGACTCTGCAGCAGCAGCTTGTCTTCAGCCCACGTCCTGATGATGCAGGCGAACGGCATTCACACAAAGGCTCTTTCACTCCTGTTTTCCCCTTTGGCAGTAAAGACTGGGGAGGAAGGAGGTGCTGTTTCTGGAGAGCCAGTTCTCAGAGCAGAGCTACCCTGTGAATGAACTGGAAATCCAAGACCTGGCTGACAACTCATGTGTCTTGTGAGGTGAAGGGTGCAGCCACCAGCTGGCTTTACTTCTGACATACTTGCTCTTTGGTTAGGTATGACTCAATAAACAGAGACAGAGGGGGAAAAAAAAAAAAAAACCAACAGTCCTTGGCCCTTTCCTCAGAGCATGAGGGTTTGGTATTTGCAGACAAAAGGGAAGGCATGCCCAGTCTAGTATCAAAACCTTGGTGGAAAGGAGCAAGACTCACTAAGAGAAAGGCTGGTTTGAAAGGAAGCAAGTAGAGGTGGGTAAGTGCCTCACCTTTCCTCTCTGGTGATGTCTACTCCGACCGAAGGTGGTGCAGCAAGCATGTCTGTGATCAGTGGCAGGAATCTCTGGAGAATGAGTTTCAAGGAGGTGCAGCCAGTCTGAACATAACTGGAAAGCAAACAGAGAATCAATCCCACTCAAATTTCATTCCTTTCCTCCCAGCAGCCAGCCCTCACACACATCCAGTCACTGGGGATAATGTACTCAACTCCCCTTCACCACCTGTAACCGGGCAAGGAGACAAGTGCCAAACGAGTGCCAACAGAGTCTTGGTTCAAGCTGAGACTGACAAAGTGAGCCCTTTTAAAATGTCCTGGCATATAAGCTGCTAAGTGAGACTTTTCTGCTCAAGGGCAGGTGTCCTGCTGAGGGCACCTGGAAAGATCCTCTTTCCTAGTAGGGAAGGACAGAAAACTCCATCTTAAGCAAAATGCTGCATTTTCTTCCCACCTAACGATCAGATTCAAAGCAGTCTAAGTGACCCCAGGACTGTTGCTAGACTTCATTCCCTTAGTCCCATGTCAACAGTTTCATTCCCATCAGTGCACAGAGCACACTTGGCCTACACCTGTTTGATCCCTTCTGGCTGTCACAGCTGCCTTCAGACCAACACACCTACATCAAATCTCAACATCCTGTTTTTAATGAGGACTTCCTGCCTACATATACTTTCCGTATCTTTTCCCACACTCACTTGGCAACTCCATTGCTCTTTTCCAGGTGTTGGATCAGCATAATACTGTGTCTGCTATGACTTTCCAGGATTTTCTTTCAGCTACAAAATGCCTAGCAGGGCTCTCTTATGAACATCCACACCTTCCCCAACAAGCACATCGTGTTCTCATGGCCTCACCTTTCATATTTACTTTGGAGTAGTTTTTCTATCTGAGGCAGGACTACAGTGCACAGATCTAACTTCCAGAGAGACCTTAAAAGAAAAGAAGAGAAAAGGACATGTTTTGAAACTGGAGACTGAGGATTTCCAAAGTTGAGTAGATACAAATAGAGCTTTCTGGCAAAAATGTCCAAGTAGCTGCACCCAAGTTTACTGAGCAAGTTCATTGACTCCCCCTTGTGATAGAAGGCGGCTAGTTCTGACATATTTACCCCCAGCAGAACCACTTTATGAAGTCCTAAGACTGATTTTCTTTGTGAGACATCAATACATACAGAAAAGGCCCTGTACAACTCCAGCAGTTACTGGCACTGCAGACTTGGAGATCTGACTACAAGCATATGCATTTCCTGCTGCCATGGCCAGCTGGACATGAAGCAGGTAGGATGCAGTGCTCCTGACACCCAGCCAGATAGCTCTCAGGTACCCCAGTGACCCAAGACTCACGCTTTTTGGTTGACAATGTTCAAGAGGTCCACAACAACAGACAGATCATTGATTGCTACAGCAGAGTCCACAGAGTTCTGAGAGAGAAGGGGAAGAAGAAGTCTATCAGAAGGCTTAAACTGGCTAGGCTAATGCAATAAATACCAAGTTCTAATTCTCAAATACAAGGTATAGGGAACATGGATTTAGCCAGGTAAGAGAAGATAACTCTCTAATGAAAAAACTCTCTGTGTTTGTGACCTTTCAACCCCAGCCGGAACACAGCAGCACTCTGTGGTGCACCCCGGTAACAAACACTGAGATCCCAAGTTTTGTATGAGGCAGAACTGGTTCCCCACCAGACAATAACACTGCTCAGCCGTTCCCCTCATGAACCTCAGGCATCTCCACATCCTTGCCTTGATGTCACCGGTGCTCCATACAGCCCGCACAGTGTCCAGATTCTTGTGGCGGCTGGTGAGCACCACACACATGGTCTCATGGCCTTTCCTGATTTGGGACACGGCTTCCTCATCCACAAGCTCAGTCTGGCTTTGGTTTTTCACAGCCTGAAAAGTAGACACCAGTGAAGGAACAATAACAGAGCAGAATGGTACAGAAAGGATAGGAGCTTTCTCTGACCTAGGTGAGAGCTAATTTTGGAGTACAGAGAAATGAAATACGGACTTCCTTGCAGATTGTTTCAAAACCTTTTTGAAATGGAAATGCTCAATTTTCTCCAATTTCAGCTATTTTATTTTTTTTTCTTCTACTAGGTCAATTCACAAACATTTAAAACTTTGGAAAAAAAATCTCAAAATAAAAGAGTGAAGAAAAAGTAAGTTTTCAAACCTTGTATGTTTTGATGAAGAAATATTTTCATGCAAACCCTATTTTTGATGTGAAATGCTGATCTGAAACCAGCAACTTTTATTAAAACACATAAACCTTGCACCATTTGTTAGACTCTCAATTTGATTTCTGCCCAAGTCATGATGGCACCTCCACTTCCCCTGCTCACATTTAAAGTCTGTCATAATGAGGATGCTCTCTGGTCCTTCTCCCTTTCTGGGTTAGGGAATACCCTCCTGAGGAGTGGCCAGGAAGCCTCCAAGATGCAAGAGGCAAAGATTACCACGAAATAATTATGTGCATGTAATGGCAGACAACAATTTTCTAAATGAATCACTGTCTAGAATGTGGAATCATTCGGTGTCTTTGCCTCATCCCTTGTTCCCTGGTTTAATAACACATTCTTCATGAGCATGAACTAACCAGGCTGTGTTTGCATCAGCCTGCTGTCAGTCTCAATGGGGGCCTGGTCCAGAAGCCCTGAGGTGCTAATCCCACAAGAACTGCAAGTCAAAGCAGTTTGGAGGCAGGAGAGCAAACTGGCAGGGGTAAGAGCAGAAAAGGAATGTGTTCTTTGGCTGCTGCATTCACTACCATGACTGCAGGCCGCAGAAAGCACCTAAGACACTTTTGCACCTCCAAGAACACCCTTTCTCTGATGCCATCCAGCACTGACACCAGCCAAAAAATTCTATTCAGAGACACTTACTGGTAGAAAATCAGTGGCTTTCAGGCCAATGGGTTCATTCCTGGCTGCAGGAATCACTGACAGCTCTGCTCTGGTCACAGGAGTTGAGGAGGCAATTGGTGGCCTCTGAATTTGATCAGGCTGCAGGAGAAATTGGGATAAAAGTTCTAGTGGCAATAACATGGACTTAGCCTCATATCCTCTTTCCTGACCCACTTTCCTCTCAAGGCAGTCTCCAATTTGCTAGCATGGCTTAGAAGCCAATGAAGTGTCCCTCAGGTATACATCAAGACTTAATTAAGGTTTGTGAAGAGCACAAGATGCCCCAGCAAGAATACTGAATACTGTCAGTTATTAACATCTAAAATTATGGCAATAGGCCATGGCCAGCCCAAAGGCAGAAAGAATTCTAAAGAAGCCTGAATAACATATCCTGTCCTGATAACTGCTTGTGATTTTGACTCTAAAATAGTCTCAGTTCAAGCACCTGCGGAAATGTAGTACCTAAATTCTCTTCAGAGAATTGCACCTATTTTGATATTAAAGGAGAAATACCACTGTAAGTGTGAGAAGCAAACAAATGCAATTTAGCTATTGTCTGCTGGAGGCCTGGCCTTCAATTCTGCTGCTCAGATGACACACATGGACTGACAGAGGCTGAAGCTGCACTTTTATTGCTCTTCAGTAAAGGAATCAGCCTGATTTAAAACAGTAACGTCTCTAAAACTCACAAACCTTTCACAGTGGGGATGTGAACAGCTATTAACAGATTACACTGTACGTACGAGTTCCTGCTTTGGCAACGGGGTCTGGACTTCCACAGCTTGGTTAGGCTTCACTGCTTCCTTTGCAGTTACAGGCTCTATCAAGATGGAAAGAAGCAGGAAAGTAGAAACTGATTGTTCCTCTCAAGAGAAGCTTAGAGCAAAGGTACCATAAACAAAGAGTACAAGTAGTCATTTCTGATGTGCAACTCTCCCTGTTTACGGGCTATTAATCCCATTCCTACCGAGGGGTCATTTTTATACTCACCATCTTCAGGGGGGGCTGGAAAAGGTTCATTGTTTCGTGGAGGAGTTCGAGCTACAAAAAAAGAAGGAAAAAATGACAAACCATGCAAGGCTACAGATTAGTAATAGGTCAGCCCTGAAGCTGAGAGACCTCCAGCAACTCCAGAGATTAGGGCAATCAGCGACACAGCAAGCAGTTATCTCCTCCAGACCTTGAAGTTATTGTTGAGTTTAAACAAAGGCTTTTAGCCTTCATAGATGGGACAAAATTGACCCATGTAGCTCACTGCTGAAGATGTGTCAAGCACAAGACAGTGCACTGTCAGAGCAAGTTACACTGAAAAAAAAATTAACCTCCAACTAAACTGATTCAAATACTTAAATCATTATTTTGACTATTACTTCCTTAGAAAGAGTATCTTATTTTTCTCACTTACAGTAAAGTGAGTTACATGCATTGCACTGTGCTTCCTAAACAACAGTCACTGCTTTAACAGATCATTTAACCTTTCCTTCTTTAACGGAGGCTGCTGAGTTTACACATACCAGAATCATAAGCAAATAAAAGATTCTGTAACACAGCAATCCTTCCTAATCAGGACAGGAAGGCTCCATACTCCTAACGGAGCTCTGGATTCTGGGCCAGACCTCAATCAGACATCACTGCACCCTAGTACAGGTGCAACCTTCCAGCAGTTCACTAATACGACTTATTAAGCGGGGAATATTCAAGTCTTCTAAATTCTCTCAGTCACAGGTGAAGCCTCTATTACAGTACGCCAGAATGCAATTCCACTGAAACAGTTCAGTGTCTACAGCTCTGAACTAGCCACCACTCAAAAGCGCAATAACCCCTGGTACTGACAGATGGCATTCTTGGGCTGGAAGATCTCTTTGTAATCCTCTGGGTTCTGGATCTCAGCCTTTGATTCCTTCTCATCCCGGTCATCTTCACTGCTGGGACTGCGCCTCTCGCTTTCTGAGTTGTGCTTCACTCTGATAAAAAGAAGAAGAAAAAAAGGATGCTGTTAGGGCGAGTCACACGGACCTGTTAGTAAAAGGGCACTAATTTCCTTATAAAGCTTGCAAGTACAACAAACCAGCAGTTTTCCTTACCTTTGTGGCTTGCTGCAGCTAGTTGAGGGCCTGTCATAGATGCGGCGGAGGGAGGACCCTGTGGGGGTGGGCTGCACGAGAGGCTTGTCATCCCTGATCAGCCCATGAGGAACCGAACCTGACTTTGTGACTCTGCTGAGATCCACAACGAAGGAAGAAACTGTGCTTTGCGCATAGGAAACTCCTATCTGCAGACGCAAAAGATCAAGGTAATTCACGGAACAGCAGGGTACACACTAGCCTTTCTATGATCAGGGAGGATGGAATGGCCCTGAGTGACAATGCTTGAAAATTTGTCAATTCAGTGCTTTGGCTTTTTCAATTTGAAACTATCAATGCTACACGAAAGGCTATGATAAAACTTTTTCCAAGCATAGTTTTGAAATACTGGTCAAACTAAGCCCCAGCTCTTTCCTCCAGAAGCCAAAGAGATGAAACGTAGCATAAGGCTCTTGAAAGAAAAATCACACAAGCTCTAGGTGCTGGACACACTGCATGTCCTGGCCACTTGCAGTCTGACATAAGCTTAGAGGTCAGAAGGCCTTCAAGCAAGACAGAAGGATTTTATCTCATGTTTCACAGTCACCTCCCCAACTCCTCATGAACAATGACTTACCAGCTGGTTGTTGCAGATAGATAAATCAGCTACTTTTCCCCAGTTCACTAAGACCACATCAAAACAGCGCTCAGGCTCCCAGCCATACACACGCAGCGAATCCTGGAAACCACTATACAAACAGCAGCCATCCGGGTTGAAAAGAACACACCTAGGAGAAGGCAGACAGAGAGTTCAGAAACTTCCAACTTCCACAAAGATCCCAGGGCTCTATCTGTGGCTTCACTGAATACCTGCAGCAGTTTTCAGCAATGAATATACTGATGTGGTGAACCTGTGCACCTTTCTCTCCCGTATTCTCCCTTTCATGAAATTCTCCCTTTGCCCCCAGCTTTGGTCTCTGCCTAGTACACTGCAGTAGGAATTTATTATACCTGACGGGAGTAGCCTCTTCTTCAATGCAGCTCACAACTTGAAACTTCTCCAAGTCCCAGAATCGAACAGTTCTGTGCACAAAACAGAATAAAAATCATCTCTCACCCCTTTGGAAATCTGCTGTAGGATTCAACATTAAAAATAACATACTAATAACTAGAATGACTTCCACTGCTGTGCATATATGATGAACCTACACAGAGGACTGGTCTAGCTAAGATTTGTGAATCCAAACCACAACGCTTAGAGGCTCTAGAGATGTAAAGTTATTTAGAGAAGACCCAGAGCTAAAGACACTCTGCTGGCACAGCACGAATACTTGCTGTTCAGGTAGGATGTCAGTTCGATTAGTGAGCCACTCAAGCCTACTGCATTGTTTTCTAGCATGGCAGACAGCGTCATCAGCTTTGTATGAGAAGGTAAGATCTCCATATTCTGCACATCACAGATGTGACATGCTGTTGTCTAGCTGGCAGGCACTTGGAATGGCAGTTTTGAGTAGTGTGACATTCCTGTTTGCCATGTTCTTAAAAGAAAGGGCGTTGAAAGTGGAACTGACACAAACAATTCCCTTCTTTCTTTTTCCCCCCCGTATACCTGTCAGAGCTGCCAGAAGCCAAAAGGTATTCATTTGGATGGAATTCTACAACGTTCACTGGGCCAGCATGTCCTGTAAACTCAAACATCATCTTCCCAGCAGCCAGATCCCACAGCTGGAAGAAGGAAAGAACAAAAGACTCTTAGAAAAATTAATGTTCAAGAATTTCAAAACGCTTTGAATTTCCCTTTACCAGTGATCTTCTAACACTTTTCCCCCCTCCCTGAACAGACTTGAGTTTGTCAAGGAAAGCAATGATCTGGAAAAGGAGCACTGTGCTGGTCACTTAAGGCTGATAAAAAATAATAATAATAAAATAAATAATTAAAAAAAATCTCTTTTAAATTCCCTATTTAGTTTTAAGTAGTAATTTGTCCCCTAGAAGTCTGCTTTATATTTAAAGACTGGGATAAGATACAGCATTTCCACTTGTTCCAGAAGATAAAAATCTCAAACAAACAGAAGGGGACTAAGAGAGAGTGTTGGTAATGACTGGTTAAAAGACGATCACAATATTCCTATGTGCCACAAGCACACAAGGAGGATGTCATAATAAATTACCTTTACAGTATGATCATCAGCAGCAGAGGCTAGCCATTTGCCATCAGGACTAAATCGGAGACATCTAACTGCTTGAGTGTGACCCTGCAACAAGAAAGACAAAAAAATATTTTCCTTTTCTTTTCTCTTCCTTTATAGGAAATTGTCTTTCAACTTGATATGGTACAATAAAATAAGATCTAATAACTGTTTCATGTAGTCCACAACTCACAGAATACCACATTCTACACTCAAAACCTATACCTATTCACACTACATGGGCATAACGTCTCTCATCTAGACATTTCTGCCATCAGTTTAAGAGTGGCAAATACAGATCTGGCTCACCTGATAAGTATCAGATTTAAGCTGAACAGATTTCTTTGTTAAGACAGAAGTGCCATTAAGTTGGCTACAAAATTAAATTAACATACAGCAAGCTCTTTGGGTATAGAAAGGCCCCATGAATCAAACCATCTCAGTGCAGTGGGGACTTCACATTAATGCCAGCCACAGTATAAAGAAACACTTACTATTGGGTGCTTTCCATCTCCCACTGAAGCCAAGCAGACTACAGTACATTAATTCCTATGATATCCATTTAATGTTTCCATACAATTCACTGAGGTCTACAGAGGTTTATCAGGCCATTTTGAAAAAACAAAACCCACAGACCTCACCAGCAAAACTAAATAGTTACTTGTACATAATCACTTTAAAGTTTGCCTAGAAGTCTTAAACAGAAATCGTTCTCCCCTCTTCTGAAAACTAATGAAGCATTTTACCTTATACCTGAAGACACAGCCTTTTCTTCTTACATCCCAGAGCTACAGGTGAAGAAAAGCAAACAAAAGATATGCTTAGAAAGGTACGTAGGGGGCCCAAGAGTTCTGTCAAAACAAGAGCTCTTGCAGTCATCAGGCTGGTAACACTGCAGAATGAAATCACTGAAGTGGCTGCTAAACCCATGTTTGCTTCAGATACATTTCCTAATCTAACTTTCCAAGTGAGAATCACTCCTGTAAGGTATTTCTTACTACAGAAGCTCCGTTCCTGCAGTCAGATACCAGTCTGATGAAGCAGGTGCAATCCATAGCAATCAGGACATCTGTGCTTACTGACACCAGCTCTCAGCTGGCACCTAACTCGAGCCCTGTGGAATGAGCTACATTCCACAACTGAGGAGTCACATTCATGAGTTACCACTGTGGAAACACATGCATGAATTTCACAAGCTCTCACAAATACACCTGCCCACACACATGCAAATCTGGATGTGCAGTATCTACCAGCAGCTTGGCAGAAAACACATTCTGTCACTCTTCATAATAAAGACACTGCAAGTAAAGAGGGTAATCTCTAGAGCAAGGTAGGCTTTACCTTAATGTTTGTGTCCAAAGAGCCAGATGCCACAAAGCTTCCAAAAGGATGGAAATCAAGGCTGCAGATGTTCGCTTTGTGACCAAATAATGTACGAAGAACTGGGAAATCGGGAAGTGGAGCAGGGAGAAAGAATAAGGAGTAAATATTTAGTAGTTTGCATCACCCCAACAGGATGCAGAAGTTTTGCTATACTATCCTCACCATTAAAAACATGCTAATACAATGTACATTAGACGTGCAACATACAGTTTATTCATCTGTATACATTATTCTACCAAGTGTTTCCAACTTTACCTTCACAATGCAAAGAAACAGCAATAGAGGGCACCATTTGCAATGATCCTAATGAAATTCTTGTCCTTAGGTGTGGGAAGCATGAATAAAACTCAAAGGTGTCCAACCTTAAAATAAAACTAAAAAGGTACTCTTAGAGGCAGCCGTCAGGCAGTGCTATTTTTCTACTTGTTGCAAGGTGTCCAGGGGAATATAGTTTCATACAGGAAGTGAAAAGGACATCATTCACCTTGTAGCTATTAGACAAGCACTTTCTAAGGACTCTGCACCCTAGTCCAGACACAAGTTCAACTTCCACCTCTCATTTTCTAGTACCTGCACAGGCCTCCTTCAACTGTCCCTTGCAAGAAACATCCCAAAGACTGGGAACGGACACTCAGGAAGCATGAGGCAAAGAAAATGATCACAGTGTTTGAGCAAGTCATCAACAAAGTAACACCCCCTGTAATTCTGGGAACCAGAAAGGACCAGTTGAACAGGTATACTGCATCTCTGAGAGTAGAGATGAATGCTGAACTCAACTTTGAGGAAGAAAAATTGCTTATGTAATGACAGAGGCAATCTCTCTCCACCATCAGTCATCTGGGACAGTATTTTGGTTCCCCTGGTAGGAATTAGCTCTTGAACCAGACCTGGAATGGTCATTTGCACAGATGCTGGCTCATACACCTGCTAATAAATTCAGCTAGATCAGTTATTTTCTGCTGGTAAACCCGAACTATTTTATAACTGATCTGATTCTAATTGCCTGAATGACAGAAGTGATCTTTATGGCACCTGCTGCTTGCCTTTGTGGCCAAAGTCAGTCTGTTTTCATTACATGTTCTTGCTATGAGCAAGTAGCAAACTACAAGAAACATAAATTCCTTCTACAGTATTTATGTTGGAAAGCCTACAAGTGATTCATGATACCTTTTCAAATTTGTTCTAGAACTTGAGGAAAATGCGTTAAGTATAACTCAACAGCTGTCCTTCAAAGGATCAGAGATTAATGAGTTCTTGGCTTTTACGATTTACTAAAAATTAGGTCTTTGTCTGTTTATACAGTCATGCAAGAGTGTAACAGGAGAAAAATCACCTGAGGAAAAAATGAAAGTTAGAAGAAGAGGTCAGCAAGCAGGAGATTCTTGGACTTGCACAGAACCTAATATACTTAAAGCTCTTAATCCGGTTTTAGAGTTAGAGCACCCATTTATTAAGGCTGATAATTTTAAGCTGAGGGTATGAATATAATTTTTATATATGTCTAATTACTACCTATGCGCAGAAGAAAGTTTATGGAATACAGACTTCAACACACTGAGGTCAAAACCCTGGCAACCAGTTCCTCAGCTCCATCTCCACAATACGTGTGCAAATTTCTGCTTCAGTGCACACACAGCTCTATAGTCTCAGTAGAACTTGCACAGAAGCCCTCTAACAGTACTGGAAACTAAGAAGAAAGCAATGCTGGGCTTTTCTTCTTAAGTTAGGAACCTTCCAGGTCAGCATGGACAAGCATAAGGATAGTGCAAAACTGGGTTTCACAAAGAAAGAAAGAAAGAAAACAAGACAAAGTTAGTATTTTAATTTGGCTTAGAGATTGCACAGTAATACAGCTTTCCCATGATACCCCAAAAGCTTGCATCCCCTTCATTTTGGTGATTCTGGAGAAAAATAATGCATATTTTCTTGTTTTTACCACTGCCTTTTTGAAGAGAATCCTTGGTATTTGGGAGGGGATTTACCACAAAGCATCATCCTCAAAAAATACCCTGAACAATTGGATCATCTGGTGGTTGGACCAGATGATCTTGGAGGGCTTTTCCAACCTTAATGATTCTATATATGAACAGAAGAGACAATTCATGGAAACATACTTTTGGCAGCTTCCAGGTCCCAAACGCGAATGGACCCTGACTGGGACCCTGCAACAATGAGTTCCTCGTTTATATTGATCTGTAGACTCTCAATGGGTGACGTGTGCCCTGTCAAGCTCTGCAAAGAAAACCGAGTCACAATCAATGGCTACTGACACAGACAGCTTAAGTCCACAATCCTATAGTTCATACTCAATTGGTAACTGCAGTATTTAGCTGTGAGTTAGGACCACTTAGTTGTGCCACTGATCCCTTTTTCCTTATCAGCAACTAGCATGGTAGAGCATCCTACAGGTCATTACTGCACAGTGCACTGTGCACGTATCTCCCACATTATTCCACCTTCTGGGACGCTGACTAATTTTTAAAGGTTGCATCAATAGAAACATGTAGCTAAACATTACCTGCAGAAGCCCAGACGAGGTTGACGCATGCTTACCTTACAAAATTTATGCTACACAAGCACATTGTCACTACGTTTGCTCTAAATGGGTCACGCAAGTCTCACGAACTGGTTACAAAATCAAAGCAAGCGTGAAAGCAGGGCCACTTCAAAACCTTCACAACAGCGAGGAGTCATTTGTTGCTGCCACAATGCACGGGTGTCAGTGATAACACGGTGCTATTACTGAACTATTAACTCGAGACAAGAGGCCATACTTCACATGTACACAGCTTCTTTCATCCTTGAGCATCTAAAAGCTTACAATTATATAAGAATTTTGAGAAGGCTAGTATTTAATTAAAATGCAAGAATATTTTAAAACTACTTCTAGAAAACTAATCAACACACACACCACAATTATAGACCTGCTTGTCAATTAAGCAATATTGTTATCCTAGACTTTACTCCATCCTCAAGCAGGTCTTTTTAAACAGCTAAGCTAGCTCTGTGCCTCTGCACATGTATAGAAGCTGAGAATGCCTGCTGACAGCAACCTGCTTTGATAGGGCTTTCTCTGAATTTTAAGCAGGCCTGCAGTGGTCTACAGCTGCAACTGTAACTGCTTAGTATGAAAAAGAACTCAAACATGAGACAAGATGCAATGCTACTCTAAAATTTCCTTTTCTCCCTCCTCCCCAAAATGCAATCTTGAACCTTTAATGTTAAAATACTAAAGATGAATTTCAGATAGCAAAATACAAAGCACAACTACAAACTCAAAATTTTTTTTAATCTTTAATAATGGCACAAAACCAGTTCCAGTCAATGTTGCCAGCTACAGCTCTCTGCTCCCACAGATGGCATAGGGAGATATTTAGTACTACAGCCCTTCACATGGAAAGCAATACTCTGGTTTCAAACTACTGTCATGCTACCACAAAGGGCCCAGAAAGACACAGCTTAACTATGCTATGACAGAAGCACAGCACTACTAAAGGTGAGCAACTACTTTTGCATCTATTTCAACCTCTTTATACTTGACCTCAAAAAATAAGTGGGAAAATAAAATAGAAACATTCTCCTCTCAGCCTTTTTGATCCTACTTTCTCAATTTCCTCCTCACAAGGTTCACTTTGTTTAGAGAAATACCTTTCACAATGCAACGTTATTGTGTTGTTAATTAAACAAGTGACAAGATACTTTTCCACACTGGAAGGCAAAGCGATACAGGACAAGACAGCTGTTAAATGTATTTATGGCATGCTTTGGTGGTAACTCCTATTGTAACCCTACTCTTCCTAACAAGTAATGAGAGTAATGCTGCACACAGCATTGCTCTTCCCCAGCCTACTGTTAAGTCAGCCTGACAAACTTCGTGCTGACAATAAATGATTGTGGGACAGGTGGAAACGCAACCCACTCGGGATGTTTCCTGCTTTGAGGGCAAACTCCAGGGTATAGATCCAACCCCTGTAGCATGCATTCTAAAACTAGCTGTCCATGACAAAACTGCACTTCGTTATCTGTAGCACGGTAAGGGAAGGCTCAGTATTCGTTATCTGAGCAGATACTGGCCCCAGTGATGCAGACAGCCATCCTGGATTCTCTCTGCAGCAGCCTCACCAATTACTGATTTCTGTCCCTAACTTCTGCTAGCATCTGGCCACTTGGTCCCAACAGAAGTCCCACAGGCCCAGTAATCTTTTCCCTCATTCCCACCCTCTACATCTCAGAATTAATTCTCCCATCCCCCAGAAAGTTAAAACCAGGCCCGTTCTTACCATGATGCAGTTGGGCTTGTTAACTGACCATATGTTGACTCGACAGTCATCTCCTCCGGTTGCCAGAAGCCGGCCTGAACTCTTCCCCAGGACTAGCGAGGACACATTGCTGCTGTGAGCCGTGATCTCTTCTGCATAAAAGGAAGCGAGCAGTTATGTCAGACTTATATAAAGATTTTCCATCCCATCCCTCCCAAAGGGCTGAAAAAAGTTCTTTCTCCAGAAAACCTTTTCCAGTTGTCGCTGGACAAGCTGCAGCAATGCACAGCTCAGATAACAAGTCATGCCATTATCTGGCTTGAAACAGTCCTTCTTGGCTCTGTCTGCTGCACTTAAAACATTTGCTGGCCAAGCTTCACCACCCCACTACTCACGGGGTGTACTATTTCTCTCACTAGCAGCAACAGGGTAGCTTTTACACTGGCTAGACTGTAGCAGCTTGCTCACAGAAGCTGCTTTACCTCCTGTACCTAGGTGGGTCTCAGTAAGCAGAGCAGTTTCAGAAGGAGAATGATATGTGTCTGACAAGCAGCAGACACAGATATCTAGGGAAAAGTCCTTTAATCCCATACTGAAGAGCAGCAGCAGTGTCCAAACTGAGAGGAAATGGCAGATTAGCAGCAATACAGTTTGTTGCTTTACAGAGAAAAAGTTGGACTCAAAACTGGGGAGAGGCGAAGCTGCCTTCTCTCAGCTTTAGGAGAGGCTTTGCTACATTCCCACTACAGAACAGGGGCAAAATTTAGCAATGCAGACAGCGTGAAACTGTGACAAAGGAAGTATGAATATTTGCATGAAAGGGCACAAAAGAGCAAATGTGACCGATACTAAAAGGCTATTAAAAAACTAGGGGGCTGATAGGAAAGTATGATACTACAAGGGCTTCACAATGACAGAATTAGAGGAAAACCTCCTCATATGGAAACAATGTTGGGGACAAAAGAGAAGCCAAAAGAGCATTTTTGCATAGATATCTATTTTTATAATGGACTTTAAAATCCACCAAAGTTTTTGGCAGGAGCTTCTGGCAGATGTATTTACTATTTTCTCCTCTTACTGTTCTCTTCTTTGAAAGTTCGCTGGATTTGCATGCCTAATGGTTATGAAACTTATTTGTAAAAGGGTTAGGGTGTAATCAATTCTACTTTTGGTCAGGTTATTTTGGTGGGAAGGGCAACTTGAAAATTAAAAATGCAACCCTAATCCAAAACGACATTAGACAGCTGCAACAATAATTACAGGTACTTTGATCTCAGTCTCTCAGAGCGTTTTTTGAAAACAAAACTGTGCAACTTTCACTTTAGCTGAAGGAATACCTTTCAAATTACAAAGGTAAATGGACTGTAAATTAAATGAGAACAAATCTGAAAATATGCTTGTGCTGTGCTGAAAGACCAAACCTCCCTATGACAATGCTGAAGTATGTATGTACACGCAGAACTGACGGCAACAAATAACACAACCAGTATTAACAGACCAACTCGCTAGTTAAAATTGAAAGCACATATGCTAAACACTGCCACTAATACACCAGCAACTCCATTTTTTTCCCTCTCTTAATTTTGTTCGTAATAATATATTGTTAATTTAAATGTCGTTGCTGAAGCACTGAACTCTACTCATAAAAGCCAGGCGAGAGGCTCGCTGCAGCCCCGGCCAGACAGCAACACCCTTGCCCCCAGTGAGGTGCCAGCTCCCAAACCCACACTGTGCATCCCCCAAACCCTCCCAGCACCCCGAACCCTGCTCCCAGAACACTACGGCAGGGCAGAGCCGAGCAGAAGGAAGCACCACGACCTCCTGCCCGCTTAAACAGATGGGAGCCCAGCCACCCCCTCGCTTCTCCTACAGCGCTGGTGCTTCAGGATCAGGCAGACAGCACAGCGAACAGGCGACATCGTTAAATTAATTCTCTCGGCCCCCTCAGCGCGCTGCCAGCCCCGTGCTAGGCCCCAACCCCCCGGCCCGCAGCGGAGACGCCCGCACAACCGCCAGAGCCGCGGCAGGGTGCGGGCCGGGGGGGCACTCACGCAGCTTCCAGGCCGCCTTGGTGCTGACGGGCGCCGCCATCTCCCCGCCGCTGTCCAGGCTCCGCGGCCCGGGCCCGGCACCCGCGGCGGCGGCGCCCCCCCCCCAGCTGCCGGCCCCGCCGCGCCGCCGGGCCCTGCGGTTGCCCGGGCTCCGTGAGGCGCTCGGCCAATGGCAGCCGCGGGAGGGGCGGTTGCCACGGCGACCGCGGGGCGGGCGGGCCAGTCGCGGCGCGGCTTCTTGGAGCCTCGGCTGGCGCGGCCAATGGGGAGGGCGGCGCTGCATGGCGGAGGAGGCGGGAGCGGGGCCCTGTCAGAGCCCGGCTTCGCTCTCCCTGCCGGCCGCTCGCTCAGAGGAGAAGGCAGAGCTGTAGTTGCGACAAAATGCGTTAGCTGGGTCTGAAGGGGCAGCTACTGTGTTCCCCGGCAGCTACTGTGTTCCCCGGTGCTTGTGAATAAATAAATAAATAAATAAATAAATTCTGGTGGTCTTCTGGTGTGGAATTAATATGGATCATGGATCAATAAACAATCCTAGTCTGGCTTGCTTCTTCTTTGTTGGTATATTTTTTTTAATCCCTGTCTAGAAACCTTAGGGTTTTCTTTCCCCTCAGTACGCTGGGATCCTAAACCCTTCAGGAGTTCAGCCCTAGTGGTTTGGAAATTGGTCCAAACCCTTAAATTCCTTCAGTTCTTTTCCAGCAGCGTGCTCTTACCTGAACGCCTCTCATTTAAGTACCTCAGAAGACTGAGTTATTTCAAAGCTTTCTCCTTCCCTGGCCTGTTTCTACAAACCTCATGTCACCATGTCAGCAGCACACTGCACAGAGCTGTGAGGAGCAGTGCTGGAGGCTGCTCCAATGGTTGGACCCTTGGGGAACACAATGTGCTGTCATCAAAGGCCTTGGAGCCCCAAAACCCAGGAGCTCCCTAGGAGCTGGGAGGCCCTGTCACACCCAGGGGTGTCAGACACTGCAGCTGCCGCCCACGGGAGGCACAAATGCTCAATTTTTGATAGGTGCACACAAAAGGGAATGAATCATCCCCTCAATCAACACATAATCCGCTTAAAGTCTCTATCACACTTAAAATGGGCAGCTACCATAAAACAAGAAGTCTGATCTGCTCTGGGTCATGCTGTATTTCAGCTGTAGTGACCATTATTCTGCTATACCCCAGGAAAATACGTTTTTGCCTTTCCCACAGTTGTAATCTGTGTAGCCTTTGCTGAAAATGATCATTACAGGTTGTTCCTTGAAGAAAAGAGTTGTCAGGAGCTGTATGCAGCACCACCGTATGTGTCTGCTATGCCTAATCTACTATAGTGAAAATCAGAAATTGTTTCCTAGCAGGTTCAGGGACTTCAGTAAATATAATGTGTGTCACGTACATGCTGTCTTCTATTTATAGCTATCAGGGGATGATGATTAACCAAAATGCTTGATTACCTAAAATTCCTAGGATTTAGAATGCCTGTTTGATTGCTCTTGACATCTTTTACCCTGTCTGCCAATATTTGTGATCTATGATTGGAGACATTTCAAAGAGGAAAAATAAAAATACTAAAGTCCAAAGTTGGTCAATTTAAGTATTAGTCTGCTGTTTTTTTGTTTTGTCTTGTTTTGTTTTGTTTTTGTTTTTGTAGCTAATAGCTCTAAGTGAGGTCAAATAATTTTTGTTTGTTGTGAACTGACAAGTTCAAAATCTTTACTAGTGCTACATATAAAACAATATTTTAAGTTTGTTGAAATATTATTATATTGGAATATATATTCTCAAATAATGCTGCTTCTGGTGTCTAGCTAGGGAGCAACTTCCCAGAAGAAGCTATGCAATGCAGCATACATAATTTCTAGCAGCTTCTGAAGCAGAACTTAAAGCTAAAGTCTCATTCAGACCTCAGCGTCAACCATGGTGTAATCGCTTGACACTCTTGATATAGGTTGGCCTTAGAACAAAAGAGCAAGAAGAAAAAGACAGTGGAATAGTACAGGTTCATTGAAATGGAATTCTAGAAAACAGGTGCGTAAAGGCTATTAGCATAATCTGGTGATAATGCAATATTTACTACAAGCAAGTAGGAAAGCCTTTGTGCATTTTTTCAGGCAGCTTGTAACAGGCTTCGGCACTGATTCAGTGTCTGATGTGAAGGAATAAAGAAGAAATCAATCATGACTGAGGTACACAGATAGGCGAGGGTCCTTGCGCAGTTTCTCTTCAAGAGCAAGGTATTTCTGTGGTGCTGTCTGCTTTTCCCTAGAACAAGAAGGTAACAAACATCAGAATAAAGCTGCAGCAGGGCATACAGTAGAATGCATGTATTTTACAGAATAGCTTCACGGCTGAGTAACGAGGAATGCTGACTGGTAGACCCCCCGGTCCTACTAGACACTGTTCAAGCAGTCATTTCCAATACCTGTTGAGCCTTAACGCTAGAATGTGGATACGGAACATGGTTTCAGAGTAATCAGCGAGGAAGGCAGCCTCCTCCTCCCTGCTGAGCTGACTCTGATTTTCCTGAAACTGCTGGTTCTTCTTCTTCAGCTCTTCTACCTCCTGTTGAGGGAATGAGTCACAAGAAGTCAGGGTAATGGACAGCGAGGAGCACAAAAGTGCAACTCAAAGTTCAGGGAGCCAAGATGAAGGAAACCACAAATAAGAGTTGTTCTATTTTCATGGCAGGCAATAAGTTTGAAATGAGGTCTCACAGAATATGAAAACAAGGAAATCAAAACACGTGGACCAGTGAGAAGCTGCAAGACCAGAATGTGTTGCCTCACTGTAGTCAAGAAACACTGGAGAACCAAAGCAGCCCTGCTTGAATCAAGGACTGAATTGACCCTGGAGCTATTCTGTTCTTTGATCTCACATGTTAATGACAAAAAATACACAGGCTTGTTTATGACTCTCTTAAAGGTAAAGGGGTTCTGTTTCCTGCCTGCTGTCACAATGAGTTGTGTTACCCTCCTGCCAGTGCAGAAGAGACTCTGGTGACATGTTCATCCTGGAGAAAGGCTGGGAATACCTTTTCAAAGCGAGCTTGGATGATGTTGGCCTTAGCAATGAGACGATTCTTAAAGTCAGTCAGGCAGTCATCTCTGAGGCGCAGAGCCTGCCTCTTGGTCATTTTCTCAGGATAGCCAATTTGAATAAGAAAAGGTGCCAGGTAATCCAGATCCTGTTCCTCATGTACTGGGAATTCATCCTCCATTGCATTCTTCTGGAGGGGAAAGGACAGAAAGAGTCATGATCCCATTGACTTGTTTCCCAAACACCCTTTGATAAGGCAAAGTAAAAGCAAAGGCCAAAACTCATTACACCCTATGGAGGAAATAATGCTTCTTTTTCCTGTGGGTTGATCTCTTGCATTTCCCAAGGTGTTTTTTATTCTGTAATTTATTTTCTATCATCCTTTTTAACATCTCTCCTAATTTCTTTGATTGTAGAGATGTACCTTACATAGAACATGCTATCTACTGAGCTACAAGCAGGACAAAATGTATTTGTATTTGGACAGGGTATTTTGAGTGACACTAGGTTGTAGACTGGCAAACAACTGGTTCTTGGATCTTTACCTCTGTGTTTCACGCTAAATGTTTGGTGCATAAAACCAAGTATCACCTCTTAAAACTTTTTTTCTGTTCAGGAAAGCTCAGTCTAAAAATCGCTCACAAGAAACATCTTGGAGATCTTGAACTGTTGCAAGTAATTATTCTTGAATCTTTCTGTATTTATCCACAACATTCCTAAGGTAATAATTTCTGAGAGAGATCTGGGAACAAAATAGGCTTTGCAACTAATACTGAAAACAAACAAACAAAAAAAAACAAACAACTGATTCATAGCTCAATAAAACCCTCACACATAGAAGTGCACATATTCCTAACACAAATACAAAGCCCTAGATATAAAGATGCAGCTTGGATTCCATTATCATACTCCCCTGATAATCACATTGTCAACTAGTACTTGTTAATTATTTTATTAACTAAATAAAATAAAAGAAGAATCCTTCTCTGATGGGGAGGGTGGGCTAGTCCAGAGAGTCAGAAGATCATACCATGACCATGTTATACATGTATTTTCACAGGAAAGCTAAAGCTGTGCTGGCTTGTAACTGCTAGGGATTTGGCTCAGTATGTTCTAATAATACTAAATGCTCATTAGAGATAATGTCAGACAGAAGAAGCTTACTCTTTTGTATGCATGTAATAAACACTGGGATTAATAAAGAATGCCTACCATGGCTTCATATTGTTGTCTCCTCTTTTCATTCCTCTCTGTATCATAAATTGAAACTGTCAATTTAATGTCTGCTTCTTCATTCTCACGGATTTTCAGAATATTTAGCACCTTCCAAAAAATCAGAAGACACCTTAGCCTTCCCACAAAGTGATCATATTTTGAAATGCTTCACCTGCTAACAGAGTATGTACTGCATACAACAACCGTAGCATAAGATTAAATATACTTTAGATCCATATGAATATGCTCATATTCTGCTGATAGGTCAGTCTGATAATGGCCTTATTTTTAGAGTGATGTAATTTGGAGTCCAATAATTAACATTACTCAGTAATAAAGCCATTCCGGAGTCATAGTCTTGCCAATAGTTTTGAAATGGCACTGATAGCTTTAGCTTTTCTCTTTGTCTTAGGAAGATACAGAGCACAAGCAACAGGAATATTTTGACCATTAATAAATCAAGACTGCAAACTGTGGTGAGGTAGTTCATGAGGTCATGGTTTATACTCTTCAAATTTCTGAAAAATGGGCTTTTGCAATCTTGTTCTTTATTATTATTCTGTGCTAATACTGTTGTGCATTCATCTCCAGCTCTTTCCAGGTTTTCTCTTCCACACAAAAGCAATATAAAAAATAATCAAATCCAAGAGCTTTGCCTCCGCCTACTAGAATGATAGTATTAATCATGAAGTAGCTACAAAGACTTGTAAGAACACTTGTTACACTGGTCTCAGTGTGATTAACAGTACAAGTGGTGTATTTTATGAAATATTTTTCTGCAGTTTTTCCTACAAAAAATCACTTCAGTATTATGGTAATGGCTTCCTGGAAATGCCTAGCAACTAGATTTACATTACACACAATATCCTTTCTTTTTTGGTCTCATTCCCAGACAAAAAGCAAATATTTCTAGATGCCCCAATTCATACACTGTTATTTGCTCTCTGAAACCACTTCCCTCCCTGAGAACAAAGAGTGCACCTGACCAACTCTGACAATACCATGGAGACGTCCCTGTTACCTCTGCTTCAGATTGTCGAACTTGTTGCTTCAGCTGCTTCTCTTCCTCTGTTAGTTCTTGTAACAATTTGTACAGGTGTAGCAATTTGTTGTCTTTCACAGAGGACCCTGCCTGGAAGCAGATAAGCTAGTGAAAGACAGTAGTGTTCTCTGACTGTGAATCAGAGTTTTATGACTGTGAGTCATAAAACACAAATTGGCACAATTCTGCTACAGTCAATATAGAGACACTGATTTACACTATTGAAACATCTAACCCATGGTCAATAGTTGATTAGACTTCATCTAGATTTTGAGTCTATCAGTAATGTCAGCTAGACTGTATATCTTACATTTCTTTGCTGATGCTCCTGTTGGCTGGGACCAGTTTTACAGGGCTAGAGATGAAAGGATAGCACTCCCGCAATTGCATTCTGTGTATTCTCCCCATTAGAAATACAAAATTTAACAAAACCTTTCATGACATAAAAAAGAAAAAATAATCTGTATTTGTATCTCTCTGATTTTCCTAAGCATAATTGTGCAGCAGCAGTACAGAATTTACAGGCAGACTTCTGCTCCTGATTACAGACTCACATCAATGATGTTAGTTGAGTAACCCACTCATGAATGAGAGAATTTGGCTTAATGACAGGACTCCCCTTTTTCTTTTATTTATGGCTATCTATCTTTTTTATTTTTTTTCTCTCTGTCTCTCTCTCTTTTTTTTTTTAATCTATCTTTTTATATTTATAGCTATCTATCTATCAGCAATGCATTAATAAAGCCTTACCATCTTGTCTGCATCTGCAAGGTAAACTGGGAGAGATTTAAACAATGTGACCAAAGAAGTACATGGCAGAATTTGAGTTAAAATCTGCTTCAGCTTCTCTGCTGTCATCTCTCCTTCAAGAGGGGAGAGCAGAGGAAATCTCAGCTTCCCTGTCATGAATATGCAGGAATGAGCCCACCCAGCGTCTTGCAAGATCTCAGTGGCCATGTCTACACTGCCTGATGAGCTAATCTGAGATGACCTCAGGTATGGCTGGAGACAGCCTTTCATGCTACACCAAATCTTGTGGGCCCAATCAGCATGATGGTGCATCTCCCTGAGTGTTTGTGTTGTCAGTCTGGAGGTTGTCTGTGGGGGAAGCATGCAGATCGAGGAGAGGCAGAGCATGGAATATGCCATGGATATTTCACCTACCTTTTGTGTCCCAGTGATCTAGGAAAACTCAAAGATATAAATGGTTTTTCTCCATACCTGGTACGTGATGCACATTTCTGGGGTCATGATTTCACTTTGCTTCCTATAATTCTCTGTCGGTTTGAAGAACTCCTTCTTTGAGGCAGTGATGTATTTATCCTTGAGGTGGTATGTCAGCTGGATCATGTCCTCCGTGATCAGAAAGACACGTTCTGCTACATCTTCATCAGCAGGCTTTTCTAGGTTTCTGTGGAAACATTCCTTCATTTGCTGATGAGAATTGAAAAGAAATAGATGGAAGCAGGTTAGACAACACAGAGGAATGGCAAAATTTGTGGAGAGTTGGGTAAAAGACAAAAGAACTTGGACTGTGACAGCAACTCCTAAGACGCTGGCCCATATTTGTGGCCCATTATTCTTTCACATGCCTGAGAAAAAAAGCACAAAGCTCCTTAAAGCAATAAAAAGTCTCCTATTTGTGGAGCTGAGTGTGCTCTTCAAGCTCAAAGTTAGCTCGAGATGCATCCCTGTCTGATGGAACTACAGGAAGGAAGGTTTTTTGGAGCACAACAACATTTCCCAGATTCCCAAACAAAGGAAGAAGAATAAAATAAAATAAAATAAAATAAAATAAAATAAAATAAAATAAAATAAAATAAAATAAAATAAAATAAAATAAAATAAAATAAAATAAAATAAAATAAAATAATTTAGAAAAAAAGGCGATTTGGTTGCTGGCCCGAAGGTAGACCATTATTGAAGGGCTCTATTTTGAAAGGTGATGTGTCTGAGCCATACCACCAGGTGTCAGATTTCCTCCCACTTCTCCAAATCAGACCTGACAGGAAAAAGAGGCAGACTACTGCTTGTAACAAATCAGCAAAATGGGACACTGTCAGGAACTCAAAATATTATTAGTTTGGGGCCAGAACATGAAATCATTTGACTATCCGAGTCCTGTGACAATTTCATTCCAAAATCATAGTTAGTCTTTTCTTCTTCCTCTGACACACATTTTCCAAGTCATGGTTTCCTAGCTTCATTCTAGCTGCTCAATATGTTTGGTGACAAATTGTCACACTGTGGCTGTCAGTGCCAGGCAAGCAACTGCAAGACACAGCAGCTTAACAAGGCTAGGTTTCCTCTGGAGTTTTGCCTTGGCTGTGCCAACTGAAAGTGAACCTACAGCCTTAAGCAAAATGTTTTGCATAGTATAAATATCACAGTGACAGATATTTTTCTGTTCCTGCCTTGGCCTTACCACTATAGGCCGGGAGTTAGTATCAGTTCTGGTACCAGCCACACATATTTTCTTTCTTCTTTTGCCAAACTCTGTGTGCTGGAAGTATTTGAAGTCATCCCGTCCCACAAAGTACTCTTTTATCTCAGTGGCATTTTCAGCACGTTTCTGGAGGCCATCGACTCGTGATTCATGGTAAAATTCCATCACACGTTCAGTTTCTGGCTCCATTGACTTATAGATGTGGACTGTGGACACAAAAGAGATTACAAACATTTTCAGAATTAGTGACTAAAATACTAGTGAACACAGGTACATCCAGGGGAAGTTTAATTTTCTCGATCAGCCAAGAAATCAAATGCACTTAGTGTTGGAAGGGAATGTTATCTCTTCACTGCTATGCACCAATATGCCATGGCCTGAAGATGGCAGGAAAGCTTTGCATGGTCACTTTCCTCCTTACACAGCAAGGCAGTGAGTGGAGCCTGGACTCTGCTCTTCCCAAACAAGGAACTGGTGCAACCACTTCAGGAGAAATACTGCTTCAGCAACAGATCTGATGCAGGACTTTCCTACAGCTGCAGAACACTGAGAGATTGAGCATAATCCCAAGGAGAAAGTTTCTACTTCTACCACTTCTACGGGTAAAAGTACATAATATCACTCTATACCTGCGATATAGATGTCATCTTCCGTTATGCTGGGGGGAATCACTGCCCCAAACTGGAAGCACAACCAACCCAATTCTCTAATCTCAATTGGACACCATATTACTAATCAATGCAATTCATGCCAGAAGTATGAAGTCCCCCCTGCTTTGGGCTTTTGCTTTTGCTAGGAGGGATTCACACAATGTCCTATCAGCTGCAGTCGCCTTGGTTTCCCAGATGAACTGGAATACCTTTAAGACCGAGGAGGTGTCCTGGGCTGAAGTACTCTGTGGTCAGCTGTGTTTTTTTATTCAATTCTCTCATATCCAACATGTCTTCTCGGTTTTTGAACCACTCCTTCACCTCCACTACTTCAGTACCTGGTGGGAGACATGCCATTTCACAGCCTTACACTGGAGATGGTACAGTTCATCTGATGAGCTCTCAGTGTCTGTGCATACCCTATGCTTCTGATGCAGCCACAGGAGACAGAGTCAGTGTACTCAGTAGAACTGGCCCTGTGCACTAGGACATTTCATAGATAAATCCTAACAGATGAATCCTAATCTACTTTGAAGTAGATGAATTATAACACAAACGGGCTTATTCTTCTCTGTCAACAGGAACTAAAGTCATCAGCTCAGGGGGAGAAGATGTCACAGTGGATGGATGTGTTTGGTGAGATAAATTCCATCCCAAATATTTCATAACAGTGTCAAGACTGAAGGGAAATAAGACTGCACCATCCAAGATGGCTGGGGACAGGAGTTTGTAAGTCCAGTCAGGAATCTTTATGGTTTCTTGGACCAGCCATTGAAGGATAATGCTTTCAAGTACAGAAATGTTCACACTCTCTAGCTGCCTCTTTCTATGGCTCCTAGAAACACCAATGGGAAAAGTGACGCAACCCGACAGTTTAAACCAACCTTCCATTTCTCTGAAGACTGCAAATACAAGCAGCTGACCTGTGGCACTAATCAGCATCACTGTTTGGATGTTAAACTGATTCAAATTCTTGCAGAACCCCCTAGCAATGATGCAAAGCTCCGGGGCTAGATAGACAGTGAGTGGGAAGAAGTGTTTGATGATGTAATAGATAAGTATCCCAAAAACATGAAAGGAGAAGGAGAAAGCACAAGAAAAACCGTGGCAGAAAAAGTACTCCACCCCCTACCCGTCAGCACACCCCAGACTGTGTTTGCTCAGTGTATCAAGAAAGTTAACTCATCCTCCTTACAGCGTAAGTCTGCGTAGACAGTGAGGCGTTTCACAAGCCCATTTTTGTTGAGGTACGGTGCCCATTTCTCCAGTTTTGCTTTCTTGTACATAATCACCTTCTTCCCCTGGGAACAACGGGTCTCAAACTCTGCAGTAGGCAAGGGAGGTGTCAGAAAGACTGATTCCCATCAGCAGCAGTCCCATATGCACAGTGGTAACAGAAAGGCCATCCCAGACAAAATAATTCAGCTAGCAGGAAAACACAGTGTGCGTGTGTCTGCGGGGATTTCCCAGCCAGGATGAGACAGTGCACGGGGCAAGCATTCAAAACAATAGCTAACGTATGCCTTGATCTGCGGCACTTCGCTGCTGTACCTTGAACACCCTGAAGGGGAAGGTCTGGAGTGAGATAAACAAACCTCCCAGATGCTCTGAAAGGTTCGCTGAGAGGCAAGCAAAAGGCAAAGAATAGGTACCTCTGGGAGAAATCTGAATAGGGGCTACCCATGTAGGCGGCATGGCAAAACTCGTGTCTTTCTCCTCCTCCTCATCATCCTCCTGTTGAAACAGAAGCAGAGATTTACATTTTTGGCAGCTTCTCTGTGCTAGGAGGCATTTTGGTTCTAGAGAATGCACTGCAGCAATCAGAGCAACTTGTGCAAGGTCGCATTGGTCCTGGGCAGCACGGTAACAGAATTATGAGGGCTGCATCAGAGCTATTCAAGATTGAGAAGGAATCTAGAGTGCCAACCAAAGCATAGCTAGAGCAATAGTGATCTGACCTGGAGAGGGCAACAGGCAGGCAGACATATATATAGGCCATGAACACACACCAGTTCACTGCAGCATCACCACTGCAAGAAAGCCATTGGTAGGTCACTCACTGTGTCATCCATGTTCCTGTCAAATAGCTCATTTTCCTCCTCAGCATCCAGGAGCATCTGAAGAGGCTTGTAAGTCTCTGAAAGCATAATTTCCCAGCGGACAGTGTCACCCAAGTCAAAGATGAGATCCTAGGCCATATAGAAGAAACCCACATAAATACAGAGCAGTCTCACAGGCCTGACACTAAACTGCATGCTGCTTCTGCACACCTGCAGTGCTCTGGACCTGGCTGGGCATCAGAGTTAGAGGACTCTGGACAGACCCTGGATCTCAGTGAGGTGTGCTCATCAAACCCCTGGCTGGCTGGTGGAACCCCAAAGACTGACCCTGTTCCTGGAAGGCTGCAGGTCCCTTTCCCTGCCACAACTGAGGGGAAGCTGCTGGAAATGCTTCTGCCTCCTTCCTTGGGGCATGCATGGCCCCACGGTCATTCATATGGGCCTAAAGTGACAGTGACTCAAGCCCTCACCTCCCAGGCTTTATATCAGCTGGAGAGTAACTGAAGTGTGGGAAGAGCCAAACCAAGATCTTTCATGCCCCGAGCTACGTTTGACAGATTCTGCTCTAAAAGATGTTGGTGTGAGAATGGTCATCCAGCCAACCTTAAAAGCTGATAGTGTAGCATTGTAGGGGATTAATAGGTATGATCTGCATTTGCTAGCTCAGGGTCTGGGATGCCATGGACTGGCTCCAGATACCAAACCTGGAGTCTATGTAATCAGAACAGGCGCACAGATGTGTAAGAGCTCATTACCTTGCAGCCGTTCCGGCAGTCCTGCATGTTCACCCAGTAATTCTTGTGGTTCCAGACACTCTCAATTCCAAGGAAGTGCTCATCCATGGTGCTGTGGCTGTTCCCCGTGAAGGGGTTGATGAAGAAGGGCTCAGGAACCTCTCTCTTCCCAGACAGAACCAAAACCCACGCATGCACCCGTAAGCCATACAAAGGGTCACGGGTGGGCTTTTCCATTTCCTGTAGCCCAGAAGATAGAGCAATAATTATTGCTATTTTATTGCCACTTTAATCCAACCCACCAGCAGCCTTATTCTCTCCCCTGACTACTTCTAAAGATCTCCAAGCCCTTAATACTCTTCAGAACAGTGACGCAGTACATACCCAGCATATATTTCTATGTCAGCACAGCACTGTGTTCTCAAAGGCTACATGTTCATGGCCCAAATCAGAGTTGTATTGTTCTTCATGGAGGGTGGTGAGCTCCAGTTTTGGTCAGCTATTAACCATGTCTCGATTTTTGATATTGCAGGTTAAGAGTAGGGTGAACCTTGTAACTCACCATGACCTCCTCTTCTCCTCTTTCCTTGTTCTTATGGGTGGCTTCAGTTTCTGCTTTCTTCTTGGCCTCCTGCTGAAGCTCAAATTTGCTCTGAAGATCTGGCAAGGACTTAACTCTATACTTGTTGGGCTTCTTTGTTATTTCCTTTGGGACCTGTCTCCACAAAAGCAAGGAATTGCTGTGAAAGGTTCATTCAGACTGAAATGTAGTATGGACCAGGAGCTGTTCCGGCTAGCTCTACTCTGGAGCTCACCAGGAATGAACATGCTGAGCATGCATGCTGCCTCCTGTATACCCCATGATCACTCAGGCGAGCAGTCTGGGTGGATCAAGTATGGATGTGGATGGTCCTGCCAAACTAGCAGATATCCCTGAAGGGCTAATAAGCACTCACAGGTCTTCACTCCCACTTACAGCAAGAGAATGTGGGATACAGTATAGTCCCAAGATCTTTTTGTCCTAAGCACAGTGCAAATGCTACATGGTCAAAACACAGGCAAGCTGTGGCCCTCTTACAGTGAGCAGCATGGTTGGAAAGCAAACAGGTGATGGGACTTGGGGGCCTTGCACCTTGCCATTAGACTCATTCTTATTGCTCCAGAGATACCAGCTTCACTAGCCTTCCAAGTGCTTTGTCTTTACCAGTGACATAGTCTTCTTACCAGAACCAGACAACCAGGCTCCTACCTGCCTGCTTGCTGCAGATCTCCTTACCTCCTGTGGCTTCCTGAGCAGTGGGCACACCTCCAGAGTCTCGTCCAGGCTGCATATGTCTTGAGTGGCATATCCATTCACACAGTAGGCATCGTACCCAGCCCCAATCAGCATGGAGCACAGCAGCACACTGAAGTCAAAGCAGTTTCCTCGCTGGTACTTCAGGATGGTGGTTGGTGAATAGAGCGAACTGGGCTTGAAAGAGAGGGATACATGTTCTCGGTGCTTGTCTTATGAAGCATGCCCCAGGCAGGGAGCAAGAGAGAGACAGAGCATTATTGGTAGAGAGCCCATATCCCTGGGCTCTGTACCAATAATGAATCTGTTTTATGAAACTCTTACATAAGCCACAGACTGCAAAATTCCCCTCCAAAGTGATCTGGAGAAATTCTGACCCCAAATCTTGTGACAAATTTAGCCATAGGCAGGACAAGCTCACCAGACTGCAGAGAACCTAATACTAACCACAACATCAGGGTGGGGCTTACCTCCATCTCTAGGTCTGCCTGTAGCATTTCAAAGCAAAAGATCCATAAACTAAATTATAGCTCAAAAGGAACTTATTCCCTTCTGGCCCTCACTGGTGACCAGGCAAAGGGAAAAATACACACACAGTGAATACAGAGATCCTGTTTTTACCATCCCAGATCTGAGGCTGCACTTTAGATTTGACCAGTCTCTGTCCACTAAATTAAGATATATTCTCAATAATCTCAAAATACAAGTGTGTCTTGAGACCCTGGGACTCTTGGGACACACTTGGCCAGCATGGAGCTCACATAGATTGTATGGGGCACTCCACAGGACATCAGCAGTCCTAGCTAGCAGAGATTGTTGTTGATCTCTTTGCTTTAGCTGGATCATACCACCCTTAGGACTCGCCCCAATGTTGGCATCATCTCTTCTTGCCACTCTAATATTTGAGATTTCTAATCTCCCTTCAGCTACCTCAAAAGATCCCAAATATTGGAACAGAAGTGTCTAAATCCCCTAAAACCTAGTCACTGAGGCCAAGCATCATCACCTAGGCTTTTTATGCTCCTTTGGTCCAAGGTCCCTTTGTTCCTGGCAGGGAGGCTTGGCAGCCATTGCAACCCACAGCAGATCAGCTGGTCATAGGGGATGACTGAGAGCAGGGTCAGGCCCAGTCTGGTAGAAATGGTGCTTAACTGCTTGACAACACTGTACGTGTACTGGGAATACAGGTTCAAACAAAGAGCACAGCATCTGTTGGAACTGTGGGGTTGCCTAAATAATTATGGGGAGCTGGAGGACTCAAAGACCTTTGTAAATCCAGCCCCTGGGGTTTCCACATTGTGTCCTGTTGAAAGGCCCTTCTCTCATCTCCATCATGGGTCTGTTTCCAATGGGACTGTAGCCTCTTTCTTACCGGCGTGAGAGGAGACTTGAGGGGTTTCATGGTGAGATAATCACAGACAAAGCTGGCACAGCCATCCCAGTGGTACAGCTCTGTATAAGGCAGCAGGGTTGGCCTCACTGTTGTGCTCACAAACTTCTGTAAGGCAGTAAGAGGTCTTTGGTCAGCCAGCAGATTCCTGGTGGAGTGTCCTCTTCATGGCCATTCTCAGACCATCCCTGGATGTTGTAGCTTACATTCAGGACTTCCCTGGAGCATGACAACAGTGTTGGTAACCCTCCTCACCCATTCTGAGATGAAAATGCATGGAGTTAAGAGGCCCTCTGCCAATAGACACTTCTGTTTGCCTGTGGCTAAAAGCTCAAACCCATCTTGGACACATTACAGATTCAAGCCTTCTCTTAGTTTTCAAGCAAGACAAATAGCTACCACACCTTCCAGCTTCTACATGTTCTGGCTCTTTTTTTTGCCTTGCATGTCATTTATATAATAATTTTTTTGGGGAAGCTGATCCAAAGAATTAATTCCACATACTCAGGGGAGCATCAGGTCCAGAATTAGACAACAGCTGTGCAGCTTGGGCCCAGCCCCACAACACCCCATACCTTCACACCACACTCATTGACCGGGTACAGAAAGAGTGGCTTTCGGTCAGGGCAGAGGTGAGTGTACTGCTGGAGGTAATGGTCAGCAATGCGCAGCACCTTCTTTTCCCTTGGGGAGTTTGTCTTGTACGAGGATGGTAACTGGGATATGTCGATGGAGCTCCAGTCAAAATCACTTCCAAGACAGAAGGAGGCAGAAAGACACAGGTAATAAGCTAGGAGCAATTAGAGTGGGATGACCTGCTATCAAAACACAGGAGAGGTTCCCTGTTTCACACAGAAAATATGGGGATTATAGCCAAGAAGAGATAATTTTAAGTGAGCACAAGTTTAACATAGTCAAGCTTCTCTGGAGTGATGGCAAGCTAACACAGACCCAGAGGATCAGGGGGTCTTTACATAGTACAGAAGTAAATGGATGGAAAATGAAGTGAGTTACCTTGTCTTAATCACACAGATACCCACTCATGGACAAACACACCCAGCACACAAAACTCGCTCCCCTTGACCCATACAAGCGGACTACACGTGTCAGCCACGTGTGTGCAGTCTCCCCATGGACCCTAGAGGGACCATCTCTGCTCATCCCAGAGACTGACAGACAGGTGTGACTTACGAAACATCACTTGGGACACAGACTTGGTCCACAGACAGCTTTGTCTCTATGTCGTGAAGTTCATCACTGATCTCTAAAGCCTTCATCAGCTCTTCTTCCCTTCTCTCCTCTTCCTCATTCTCCTCTAGGACCTCCATTCTGCCTCCTCCTGGCCACTACGGAAGCACACGCATGAGGGTAAATTCAGGGGGGGGAGCAGAAACTTGCATGTTGGTTTAGTCTGTGAGCCACCAGCTCATACCCAGTCATTCCCGTTTCTGCAGAAGTCAGGTGTGAGTACTGAACTTCAGTTTGGGCTGGGCAGGTTGCACATACGGCTGCATGCTCCTGGGCCACCCATGTATGGTGGAGCCAGCAGGACGGGGGCCTTGCTGGGTGCTACACAACAGTCCCAAACCATGCTGCGTGCCCTGCTTTCTGCACCCCTGCAGATGCCGTGCGCCCCAGGGCAGTGCTGCATGGAGGGGGGTACCCAGCCCACACCAGCGCTGCGCTGAGCAGCTGCATCAGCAGCAGAGTGGCCTCCAAGGCCGGAGTGCTGCTTGTATCGCCTATTTACATTTCAGGGACTTTTTGGGGCTGTTTATTTCCCCTCCCTGCGGTCAGGCTGACCTGCTGGGCAGCAGGCAGCGCGATGGAGGCACAGACCTTGCAACGGGTGCAAGGAGGGGGGGAAGGGGGATCCTGGGGCCCAGCGCTGCTCCCCAGTCACCCACCGCCCAGCAGGGTCCCGTCCCCACAGCCCCTTCAGCCCCACGCCCCTGCCCTCCACCGCCTCACCGCTGCCGCCGCCGCCGTGCCACGAGCGCTCCATGGCAACGCTCGCGCACCCCGGCAGCTTCGGCAGGGCCTGCGGCCTCCTCCAGGGCCTAGCCCAGAGCCTACCCCACCCCGCACAGGGCTGCCCACCTGGGTTTCACAGCTCCCTCAGGTGCTCCAGGCTTCACCTGCAACCCTCCCCACACAGCCCCACTGGAGCTGGTGTCAAGGCAGCTCCCCCCTCCTGCCCAGGAAGCAGCCTGGGAGCTGTGGAACTCGACTACGGGGCTGCCCTTACGCTCATACACTCACGGGTGCAGCTGTTTGAAAACACAACAAACATTCCTCACCCATGCTTTTGTTGCTCTTGAAGCCCGAGGGCTGTGCTGATTTTGCTTCTCGTTGCAAACATCAGTCCTGCTTTGCTGCTTTGTAAAATACCTGATGTACAGCAGACAAGATTCACTTCCCAAAGTGGCAGAGCGTGGTAGGATCAAGTCCCTATCCTCGTGTCTATCACAGCATCACCATATCTGAGATTTCAGAAGTCACTGAAAATCAGCAAATGCAAATGTGTTTATGTGGGTGTGAAACCATGTGTATTCAGTACACACAGTTACTTGGCCTTTGCGTGTACCACTGTGGTATCTGTTGTTACTGCTGAGTCAAAAGCAGGTATGACAAAAGCAGTTGGATGCATAAAACCCCAGACTGCTGGGGATGTTACTGATGCTGGGTTGTTGCAGACGCTGTTCCCGCTTGGGGTCCCATCAAGGCTGTGAATTGGGTCATCATCATTCACCAGCCCTGAGCTAATCGGAAGGGCCATGCTGGAGGACGCACTTTTGGAGAGCCCTTTCTTCCCAGCCCGCTGCTGACCGGTGGTAATCTGGCTCTTGTGCAATCACAGAGGCAGCATGTTTGTGGGGGGGAGAGGATGAGCTGCTAGGAGGTGATATAAAGCTGGCAGCAGGAAGGGCAAGGAGGACCCAGCCTGCTGTGTGTAGATGAGCTTGGAGTGGTCTGACAATGGTGAGTGGGATGAGAACAGGTGAGAGCTTTGCATTGAGGCTGCTGCAGCCATGGGTGGCTCTTCCAGGAGGGGGCTTTGCAAGCGGAGGCACCTCCTGTTTCACAGAAGCAGAGGGCAGAGCTTCCCAGGTTTGCCAGGTTTGTCATACTGAGCTGGGAACAAGCCAGTATCTGCCAGCAGTATGGCCCTGGCAGCAGCAGGGACCAGTTTTCCACTGAAGCTCGGGGACTGTGCCATGGGAGCCATGCCCTCACAGTGGATGGGGCTCTGCATGCCCAGGGTTTTGTAGAATTGGTGCTTTGCGAACCATCCCTGCTCTACTGCAGTGAGTGAGGAGCATGGCTGGGAATAAACCCTCCTTGCACAGACTTCTGGTGGTCACAGCTGCTCAGCGTAAGGCTGAGGAAATATATGATTTGCTGCCAGACCACAGTGGAGCTTTTGGCCTTACTTTGCCTTGTTCTGAGGGCATGTGCAGAGAGCAGGGCAGCAGCACGTCAGAGCCACTAGCCCCAAGGGACCCATATCCATGGCTGTGATGAGACTCCAATGTCTGGGCCTCATCCAACACCATGCCATTAATTTCTCTAAAGAAACATTATCTGGCCTGGTGGGGGAGACTGACTTTATCTGTGGCTTCATGACATAAATTTTAGTTGTGTTCAAGGTTGTTTTTGTTTTTGTTTTTGTTTTTTTAATCCCATTGTCTCCATTGTTGTGGATATAGGTTACCAGAAAGGCAAAGATGCTTTTGCAAATCCTAATTGTTCAAATGAAAGCTATGGCTGGAGTGGGAAGGGAGAAATTCCTTTTCTCAGTTGGGAGCTTGGACTGATGCCTCAGCCGTGCGGTTTTACTCAGAGTGCCTGTTCATGCTGAAATATGCCTTCATCATTGCCAGCACATCCCTGATGTCTGAGATCTTGTTACTCCCACCCCTTCTTTCTGGACTATCCCTTTTGGGTTCAGCTATATGCTACCTAAATTCAGGACAGTAGCTGGCCATTGCATTATTCTGGGTTGGGATGGGATTGCTGATTTTGCCCCTTGGGATAGGAAATTACTTCATACCATTGAACCTGTAGTTTTTGGAGAAAATACAGTGCCAAAATTATCATACCCATGCTTGAGGGTTGGCTTTTTCTGAATGATTGCAAACATTGCCAGTGAGCATGCTGAAAACCTTAGTTACCCAGAGCCTGCTTGTTTTTACAGGAAGGGACTGTGACATATTTGCTGCTGGTCTCTGCCCTATGTCTGGCTGGCTGTGAAAGCAACAAGAGTGAGTCTCATTGTGTACTGTCCCTGCTGGGTCACAGACAGGTAGTATGGAAAGGGGAGGTGGAAGTCTCACCTGATCTGTGTTCAAGTTCCTCATACCGGGACTGCTGAAAGCTGCTAAAGGGGGATGAGGGAGCAATGCTCAGGAGGGCACGAACTGGCATATAAGAGCTGTCAAAACAGGCAGAAACTTCGGACTCTCCATCCCAGCCACATATGGTGTATAACCTATGGAGATAGGCACAGATGCTGTGATGTGCCACCACTCTCCATGCTAGCTGATGCTACCTTCTAAGCTCCAATCCAGATTATGCCCATTCTGGGGAGGTCTACTGTGCTCTTGATCACATCCTCGCAGGTGAGTCCAAGACAGCAGCTTTTTCCTGAGATTTGGTGGCATGGTGGCAGGGTGCCTGCTTGTGCTCTGAGTGAGGATCTCAGCCCTTGTGAGCAGTGGGGCAAATTCATTTCTGTGTCTCTCATAGGGGAAATGTTACAGCATTCAGCTTGCTTGTGTTGCCTTCACTGCAGGTGAGCTGGTGAGCCCTCACAGCTTGAGGGAAGGTTTTGCCCTGCGTCCCAAGAGGAACTCAGACACCTGCCTGCTGAACCCATGCCAACACCAGGGGGAGTGCCAGATGGTGGAGGACAGACCCATTTGCAGCTGCAAACCTGGCTTCACGGGGGCGTTGTGCCAAGGTAGGGTTGGGGGTGCTGGTGAGCCCAGTCTGCCCACAGGCACCAAAGAGAAGGGTGAGGAGCAGGGTGTGCTGGTGTTACCACTGTGGGCCCCAGGAGTACCTCCCAGCTCTTGGTTTGGGTGCATCCCCCCACCTCTGCCACCATGTCCTGACTATGGTTTGATACAAGACCCAGTCACAAGCCATTTCCTTCCTCCCCAGCAGACTTAATTCCTGTAAGAAAGAAACCTTTGCAGTGGTGTAGCCCTATCAGGGCATCAAGGCATACTGCAGAGCACAGCTGCCTCGCAGCCACACAGGCTCCAGCACAGCTACAGTGCAGGCTCCTTTCAGACACTGGCCCAAACTGTGCCTTGTTCATCTGAAATAGAGGATCTCTGTTGCTGCCTGGTTACCTTGGCAGACTGCAGCAATTCTGTAGATGACTCACCTGAAGGGACCAGACCCATGACATCTGCCTGTGGTGTCCTGAGTTTGAGGACTGTGTCCATTCAGAGTATCAGCAGCTGTGGACTTGTGCAGTGTCAGGCAACTATCAGAAAACTACTTGTTAACTTCTCTGCATTTCCAAAGGTTTGTCTCTAGCTTTTTCCCAGTGTCTCTGAAGACCCCTACCAGCAGCCTCCCACAAAGATGGGCTGAGGGTTTGCTGAGCTCAGTGGGACTGTGCCATTCCATGGCTGACCTAGGGCTCCCTCAGGCCTCTTATTGCTATTGCAGATGGCTTTTTCCCCCAGATGTTGTACTAAAATTGGCCTGCGAGGAAGAGCACATGAAGATGATGGTGAGGAAGGAGGTGTTTGAACTCTTGAAAATCCCCCTGGAACTTGTCCACTTGAAGAACCAGGCATGCAAGGTTTCAGAAAGGGAAGAAGAGGGCGAGCGGTTTTTTGCAGCCACTCTCACAGGTGAAAATCACACTGCCTGTGGATCAATAATTCAGGTGAGGATCCAGCACAGATTCTTTGCATAGTTTTGAAGCCATGAGAGGAACAGACATGCTGAGTGGGGACAGCAGGGGAAAGCCGTGGAGACTTTTCCTTTTGTATCTGGCACTGTGCAGTTCTCTTTCCCCTTGAAAGGCTTCTCTGGGGGTGGGGGAGGCGCTATCAGAAAGCTCTTCTGCCTCCACCAAACCACTGCTGGCAGCACATCTTGTCATGTTCAGCAGAGCATGGAAGTCTCAGTGTATTCTTTAGGAGCTGATAACAGGCTTCCGCTTTCTGGCACGAACTTCTGAGCTCTGCAGTCCTGGCTGTAACCCCTTGGTACATCACTTTATTCTTTAGAAATGCACTGTACTGGTGGGATCTGTCACTAGCCAGGAGATGGGTTTGACACAGCCACTGTCCCCAGAGGCCATGGGCTGCTTTGTGCCTGGGCAGGGTCCCCAGGGTTCTCATGGACCAGTGAGGGTGCTGAGGAGCTGGTGATCCATCTCTGTCCTGCACAGGAGGGCTATCACCTCTGGTCTGTGTGCTGCCTCCTGCCTCCTCTGGTGGTGGCTGCCAGTAGCCCCTGGACATGGGATTTGAAGCCTGATGGCCTCGAGCAGCTACAGCTGAGTTGCTGAGCTCTGTGCATGGACTGAGGCATGGTCTGGACACCTTGTTTCTGTGTCATTCCAGCAAAACCGCTCCCATGTGTCATACGCGAACGTCATCGAGTCAGAGCGGGAAGTTCACGGGAATGTGATCTCCCGGAGTTTTCAGCTGGAGGTGCATTTCTCCTGCGTCTATGCCTATGAGCAGGTGGTGAAGGTGCCCTTTGCTCTCACCGCTGTCGACAAGTGAGTGGTTCCTTCTCACCTTGCTGCTGACGATGTATTCGAGCTTGTGGGAAAATAGCTGCCTTTAATGAGATGGTCTGCAAAAGCCCTGCGGAGCCACCAGAGAGCGCTGAGAACAATATCACATCAGGGTGCCTCTCTCTCTGCCCAGAGAGGACCCATACATAGTTTTTCAAGATAATGTTTGGGCTTGGGACAGGGGCATGTAGAATCTACCTTTCTGCTATTCTCCAAAAAATAAAGTGGGCACTGGAACACGCTCACTGTGGAGGAGCAGGTTGGAACCTGTGGGTGGCCTTCTAGCCCTCACTGACCAGCGTGTCTGTGGGAACCCCCAGAGCTCTGCACACACTGTGGAGCTGCCCTTGCCCCTGTCTGCACATAGTGCAGGTGGACGAGCCCAACTCTCAGCAAGGCTGTACTTGAGAGTGGGAAAATGCCCAGGGTCAGGAACCTGGAGGAACCTGTGCCAGCACTGCGGGCCTGACTGAGCTCCTGCCTTCCTGCTGTGCTCATGAGCTTTCCTTTCCTCTCAGGCTGGTGCAGTTCGTGGTCAAAGAAGGGCACTTCAATGTCAGCATGCGGCTGTACAAGACTCCCTCCTACCTCCAGCCCTATCACCCACCGAACACAGCTGTCCCCATCACAGACACACTCTATGCCATGCTGAAGATAGAAGGACAGCATCAGCTCCGATACTTCCTCCTGAGTGTTGAGGACTGCTGGGCCACGCCGAGTTCAGATCCCTACCAGGATGTGCGGCATGAGCTCATTGAGCAGGGGTGAGCAACGTTACCCTAGCACTCCCAGTCTCTGTGCCACAGGCACCATGAGCACAGTTGCCCGTCTTTGTGGGCTGCTGAGGACAAATTGTTTGTGAGGGAGCTGTGAGCAGTGACACCATTAAATGCTTCCCAGGCCTGATGAGCTCTCAGACTGCTCTGAATGTAGCCCTCCCACATGCTCTTCTAACCCTCATCTAACTTCAGGATGTCCAGCATCACTCTTGGCTGGCTGGGGAGGCAAAGGGCAAGGAGGGATGTGGGCAGCCTTTGATGTGCAGAAAGGTGGCTGTGGCCAAGCTAAAGTTGATAACGTGGATATGTGGGATGTAGACCACAACCAGGCTCACTCCCACTTTGCCCAGTGGTGATGGCCCCACAGAGCCAGATATGAAACAGCTCCTGCACTGGTGGGAGCTCCAGCCTGGGCTGGCCATGATGCACAGTGCTAAGGGAACGCGTCCCCATGGGTAGCCAGACACAAATGATGCTGTCCAGTTTTGCCTGGGGGCTGCACCTGGTCCCCATGTCCCTGCTGGTGTCCCAGGCCAGGATGTACTCCCTTCTTTTCTGCCTGCTGACTCATCCATCATGTCCCCATGTCCCAGGTGTCCCCATGACGAGACCGTGATGTACCTGAATGCCATAGGAGAGAGCACTACAGCCAAATTCAGCTTCCAGATGTTTCAGTTTGTGGGGTACTCCGAGGTGTTCCTGCACTGCCGTGTCCGGCTGTGTCTCCCCGACAGTCCTGAGCCCTGTGCCAAGGTGAGCTTTCTTGGCCATGCAGGGCCCGCTGTTTGTGGAAAGGGCTCTGCTCTGGTTTCAGGTACCTCAGCACACTGTCCAGTGCCAGGGTCTCACCTCAGGGCCCTGAACTGGAGTTAGAGGAGTTTGAACCCACCAAAGATCTCCTTTCTGTCTTCTCTTCCACCTGCTGGGTATCTGCAGAAGGAGACTTTTACACTAGGACTTGGGGAGAAGCAGGCTAAGGTTCTTTCAGAACCACCTCCTTTCCCATGCTCTAGGAGCTTGACGGGGCAGAGTATCAGGACAGCTCTTCCTCTTTGCCCTGTGGGTTGCACTGCTCTCCTGCCCTCTGGGCCCACCTCCTTTCTCTTGGCTTTGTTGGCAGCAATGCCCCAGACACTGGAGGAGCAAGCGGGCGCTGGCAGATGACTACAATAAGATTGTCTCCTATGGGCCCATCCACCTGCTGGCTGCTCCTTCCTTGGAAGCAGAGAGCCATCACTCCAGAGCTGACCACCAGGACGTGCAGGGTACGTATGATGCTCCTGGGAGGACAGGAGCAGTTCTCAGACCCTTGCCACTGTCTGGGTAATGTCACATTATTACAAAGGGCTTCTAAAATCACTGCCCTGCGTAGGACCGTGGAGCTTTTCAAGTATCACATCCACACGTGGCGTGCTCCAGAAGTCACACCAGCACAGGGGTTAGCTCTGTGTAAGGGGTTCCCATAGAAGGCACAGGTCAAGCTGAGCAGAGAAGTGGGGCTGGAAGAACCTAAGAGCCAGGAGGCTGTAGGTATAGCACGCAAGGTGAGGAAGGCTGGGTTTTCACAGTGGTAGGCTCTGAATCAACCCAGTAAGTCAGGATATTTCCAAGCACCAGGGTCAATCTAGGAGATCTAAGCAGCAGTCCAGGAACAGGGCTGGGGAGAAACCTGCTGACAGTATGGCCTGGAGCAAGCATGAAGTCCAGGCATGATTTTAAATGGAAACCCTGGGTGGGTGGAGGCCCCAGGTGAGGCTGGTGGTGGTGACCAAGTCCTGTTAGTGCCCTCAGGGATCCCCAGTATTCCAGCTCTGGTGGTTCTTGCCCTTCACAGGCAATAGCCTCCTCTTCTGCTTGCCTTCTGCCCCCAAACACATCCCACTGGCCTGTAGGAACCATGCCAGGAGCCATGGCCAGCTGAGGAGAGCCAGACCTGTAACCAACCTTTCCTCTCTTTGGCAGAACCCAACCTGTGGCTCCCTGGAGGCCTCATCCTGCTGTGTGTGCTTGGTGTGTTCGCCGTGGCTGCTGCAACTGTCAGCATGAGGAGGCGGACACTGTAGAAAATGGCTGTTTCCAAATAAACATAGCAGTAGCAGAGAGACTCTTGCCTGCGTCTTTACAGGGGTTCTGGTGAAGGAGATTCAAATGGTGCTCAAAGGATAAGCCACATCAGAACATTTCTATTCCCTGTCATATCCCTTGGACCTTCTCATCCCCTCCTGGCCCACAGTGAAACAAGCACGCAGGAAAGCTGAGATGCAGGGGCTGCTCCAGGGGGATGAGATGAGGTGCCTCATGGGGTCTGGCTCCTGGGAGGTAGGGCATGCTGTTGGGCTCTTCAGAATCCAGCAACCCAGCAAGCCCTGCCTGCAGGCTTAACCTAGAAAGCAAATAGAGCCACCAGATTTTTTTTTCACAGACTTTCTTACTCTGGGTTGGCTTTGGAAGGGGCAGGCATCACTGCACAGAGCAGGGGAACGTGGTGTTTCTAAAATGGTCCCATCTATAGAGAACAAATTACCGGAAACCTTCAGTGGAGAGGAAAAAGGTTTCTGCTTTTCTCCTCCCCAGGATGAGTCACACAGGCATGTACAGAGAGGGAGCTCTTTGCCCACCAGAACTGGACTTTGTGTAGTTCTTGGTGCCACAGCATGCATGTGTGTGTGCATATACAGATCTCTCTTCCTTCTGAATGACAGCAAATTGCTAGAAAGATTTTAGGTCACTTATACATCCCTAAAATGAATCAAACAATAAATATTGTTGACTTGTAAACATCAAAGACTAAATCCATAGTGCTTAGACAGCTAGCAAAGTTTTAATGCTAAAACAGACGTGGATTGGACAGGACAGCTGTTTTCTCTGAGATGACAGGTGTTGACTTGCACACACAGATGTAATACAGCATGGAGGGGACAGCGCAGCTTGGGGAGCAGCCACAGCTGGCTGAGGGTATGGGGGTGCAGCACCCTCGTGCCCAGTGGGCCGAAGTGTGGTGTCCTCATGGAAATCACTACTAGCTGCAGTGTTCTGCAGGAGACAAGCGCAGCAGATCCACTGACTGAAGAATTCTCCCAGGTTCATTTGCAGAGGCCGTATTGTAAAGATGCTTGGTGGATTAACCTCTTTTGCTAATTCTCAGACCTGACCCTCACGGGGTCTGCAGAGTCAGGGTACAGCAGGAAAACCCACCTCTGGGCTGGTCCAGTGCCCCAGTCCATCTTCTGCTGGGAATTATGGACAAAGATCAGCATGGCCCCATCCAGGATGAAGGTAGCCAGCTCATGGGCCACAGCAAGAGTCCCTGGGGAACAAGATCAGAGCACTTCTGAGGCCATGAAGCCTGCAGGGACTTTGGCAGAAGGGCAGTGTTGGGATTCCTTGCACCAAGGTGTTGTGTGCTGCCCAAGGCAGGTCCCCGGGAGCAAAAGGACAAAGCAAAAAGTCCTGCTGGGGTGGATCAAACCCAATGAAGGATAAACTGAGGTATTGGTGAGGGCCAGGACCACACTGGTCAGCTGGGGTGCTTGTCCTCCATGGGGAGCTGTGTCCTTCAGGCTGGAAGCTTGCGGGCAGCAAGTGTGCTCACCGGGAGGAAGTCCAGCCAGCAGCTATCCCTGCGACACAGCCATGGTTCTGTCGTTCTTCGTGATGTGGGAGAGGGAGCTTGTGGTCTCCTCCATCTTTGGGTAGTAGAGGACAACCAGCCAGATGAAGATGAAGAGGCCTGCAGGGGAAGGAAGAAGGACACTCAGCATTGGCAGCGGGAGGGGTTCCTCTGGGTGCTTCTCCAACCTCTGCACCGCACAGCACTGGCGGCTGGGACCCATTGGTGGGGTCACTCTGCTCCCTGCTAAAGGGAAGGGCACAATGGTGCCAGACAGTGCCAGTGCCTTGGGACCCCAGTCAACCACTGCCAAGCTTGCTCTTGCCTCCCATGTCTTCCCAGCCCAGCCCTGGGAGCCAGCACGCTCGAGCTTCAAGCTGTCTCTGACCTTGGAGGGAGTTCAGGATGGCAGAGAGGTAGAGCATAAGCACTGAGGAGCTGCCATAGCTGAGGAATGTCAGCGCCCAGGTGACTCCCAGCAGGCAGAAAAGCCCCACAACTGCCAGGGCCACCCTCCAGGCTTTGCAGTGCCCCTGCACCATTCCAGTGCTCCACAGGTGGCAGTTCTTCCAGGCTACCACCCCGAAGATGACTGTGTTGAAGAGGAAGACAAGGCCGAAATAGCCACAGATCGTGATGTAGTGGACAAGGACGTGTTTAGAATTGATCCAGCACCTGAAATGAAACAACTGCAATGTCTCCAGCAGATCTGCTACCCCCACCTCCATGGCAGCACCCACAAGAGCCCCCCATGTCCTCCAGAGGACTTGTTTGGAGATGCCCTCATTGCTAGTGAGATTTTTTCCAAGGCCAGGATGAAGCATGGGGGACAGCAGGGCAGAGGGAGAGGAAGCCCAGGGAAACTCCAGGTGGACCTGGGACATCCTTTGTGTCCTGGAGACCTGTGGGCATGACTAAGGAGGCTTGGCGAGACTGCCCAGCTGCTCCTGCCCACCCTAAGGTTCCATCTGTGGCTGTGCATTCCCAGTACTGGGTGCCTGTGGCCAGAGTGCTGTTGCACGACGGTTACCACAGCTCAGTTTTAAACAAGATTAGGAAAGAGGAAGCGTTGTGCAAAGCTGAACAGGGTGGACACAAAAACCACACAGCTGCACTCCCAGCAGGACAAGGTCACTGTTCCCTGTGCCGAAGGGCCTCCCAACCCCTGTGGGCAGTGGTGTGAGGCCATGCCACGCACAGGTGGACTACAGTCTGGTGGTCCATCATCCAAATGTTGTATGCTCCATAGCTGCCAATGGCTCCTGCCACAGCCACCACCAGAGCAGGGAAGCCTGAAGAACAAAGGAGACCATTGTGGGGTAGGCTGGGGAGGCAAGGGGGTCACTTACAGTGCCTGGGCTGGGGAGAGCAGGGGTGGGAAGGAAGACCCCAGAAGATCATGGGGTCATCAGGAGATGGTGTCTGTAGGAGCTGCCCTGAACTCCCGTGGGCAACGCCACCCACTGTGCTGAGCCTGGATGGGGGCTTACTCTCTCTGTCACCACAGAGCCCTGTCCCCGCTGGCTGTAACCCACTCACCCCCTTGCCCTCTGGGGTGGCCCAGCAACCAGTGCTCACCCCATCCGACGAGGCACAGCTTTGCCAGGTAGTGGTGTATGTAGGTGCCAAGGACCTTGACGAAGAGAAGGTAGAGATGGCAGCCTTCCAGCGCAGTCCAGGTGAAGCAGCAGAGCAGGCAGTAGTGAGTGAGCCCCCCCAGGGCACTGCACAGCCCCGGCAGGGCCCTGCTGGAGACCCCACTGTTGAGCAGGAAAGCCAGGTTGAGCAGCAGCAGGCTGCTGACCAGGTTCATGTGAAGCCCCAGGTTGGTGCGGAGGCTCTCCTCAGACCTGAATTGCTGGTAGTTGCACCTGGCAGGGAGCAGAAAAGGCCGGGGGCACAGCTGAGGGGGGCAGAGGGGACCCACACACCGTGGGGAGGGTCACAGCAGGCACTGCCAGTGTCAGGGGAGAGGAGCATCCCCTGGCCCCGGCCCCAACCTGGGGGTCACCCCTTACCCCAGAGGGTTCATGGAGATACACCAGGCCTGGGACTGCCCGTGTCCCTCCCACCCCCAAACCCAGCCAGGGTCCATGGAGCCACTGGCACACCCTACCTTAAGAAAATATAGAAGGCAATGGTGAAGATGGAGAAAGCCACAGCCACCCCACAGCTGGTACTGGCCACAGCCACCACCGTCTGTGCCGTGAACCTGTTCAGAGCCGGGTTCTGCCAAACATGTGCACCCTGGGTCAGATGGGCCCAAACCAACCTAGAAAACCTAGCTACAGCTGCGAGAACCACAGGGCTGCGTGGGGTCCTGCAGCACAGGAGGAGAACTCCCGGTGAGGTGCTGCAGGACCTCACAAGCCCAGAGCCCTCAGGCGTTTCTCCAGGGAGAGTGGAGGTGGGAGTGGGTCTGAGGAGATGCAACCTCTCTCGAGGTGTGGGCACAGGATGAGGGAAGGGACCCTGAGTTTCAGTGCTCCCAGAGTCAGGCCGTGTCCACCCTTTACATCCCCTACTGATATGCTCCCGCCTTCTAGGGCATGAACCTGGGGCTGAGGTTCTTTTTAAGAAAGGCCTGGGCTTGCCTGGGAGCAGAAATGACTGTCTCTGTGCAGCTAGTGGTGACACTTGAGGGACCAAGTAGGTGAGGGATGGGCTGGCAGCATAGCCAGGGTAAAAGCAGGAGCTGTAGGGAATGGGGTTGTCACCAGGAGGAGGGTGAAGAAGGTGAGATGGTTGCAGGAACAGTCTGTCTGCTTGTCCCCAGGCACTGTGACACATCCTGTGGTGTTCCAGCCCCCTGCCTGCCCTGCAACCAGCACAGGGTGACAGCAGTGAGCACCAGGCAAGCATCCTCCAGCCAAGCCCTCCATCCCATCCCACAGAGACCCTCAAGCACAGGTGGGGGAGCTGCAATGCTTCTTGGTGGGAAGGAGGTGGGAGGACGGAGGCTAACAGCGTGGCACACAGAGTGCCATGGATTGTCTGATAGCGCTGTGGCACCCCTGCCCAGCAGGAGCAGCATGCTAGGACCATGTCCCAGCAACAGAGCATTCCCAGCACAAAGCCCTCAGCATCCCCAGCTGACTCTACACAGCAGTGGGGACCCGACACGGTAGTGGACCCTTCACGCCCTGGCCAGAGGCTTTTGGCAGCTCTGCAGGAGTACCCAGTGCCACCTCCCGCCAACTTTCTCCCACCCCACTGCACCAGAGCCCTGCTCCTGACCCCAGCAAGACCAATACCTTGGTTGGGATCCCAGAAGACACACAGCGGGGTGACATTCTGCAAAGGGGAGAGTGGTGTGAGCCTGTGCCTCAGTGGACAGACAGGGAGAGGGAGGGCACATCCAGCTTACACGGAGCAGCTGCCGGTGGGCGAAAGTGAGACGCACAGGGTCCTGCAGCCCAGAGATGTCCATATCCTCCACCACGATGCCCACCACAGTGTCATCCAAGACCTGCCCCACCTGGTTGTCCTCCTGTTTGGGGCAGTGCTGGCTGAGCTGAGCTGGCAGCACGGTTCCTCACAGCCTCATGGTGCAGCCAGCAGCACGTGCTGGTGGCTGGCACAGGGCTGGGAATGACAGAGAGCTCATACCTTGAACATGCCGAGCTGCTGGATGTCGAGGACTGTCACCACCACGCGTGCTGCCTGGCTGCTCAGGGACTGGAATATCTCCCGAGGGAGACGGATTTTGCCTGCTGTCCCCTCCTCCACCGAGCTGATTGTCATGGGGCCCTGCAGCAAGGAGCAGTGGTCTGGGGGACCACTTGGCCACATCACTGCTCTCAGGACCCACCAGCCTTGCTCCAGGCACAAATTCAGCCCTGCTTAGGTGGGTTTTATTGAGCAAAACTGCCAGGAGCCCGAGGGCAGACCCTTCTCACCAATGCTCAACAGCCAAGGGGCAGACCCAAGGGCAGACCCCAGGGGGAGTCCCAGCCTGCTGTCACCCTGTGGGACGTGGTCCCCTGGCATGTTTAAGCCATGCGAGCACCTTGGGACAGGCAGGAGGAACGCAATCTGACATTTTCCTCTGGGCCAGCTCCCTGGGGAGTGATGGCCAAAGAGGCAGGGCTCTTCCACAGTGCACCCAGCTAGCCCAGGGCCTGCTCAGCACGGGATGCTGGAGCTGCTGCAGGTCCAGGAAGCAACTGCAAGCATGGGGTGGAAGAAACGCGCCAAGGCCCAGCCCGCAGCGTGGGACCCCAGATGGCAGCGGTCACCCCTCACCTGATCTGGGGAGAAGGAGAAGAGGAGGTCGTGGGCCAGGTCTCTGCTGACGTTCAGGTGCAGTGCCCGCAGCCCGTCCGTGCCGTTCAATGTTGGCCCTGCCCTCTGCACCAACCTGGGGGGCAGGCAGGGCCGTGAGGCACCAGGGCACAGCAGGGCACTGCCCCGAGCAGCTCCGGGGCCCTGCGGTGCCACTACCTGAGCCACTACCTGAGCCAGCGTGCCTTCAGGCAGCGGCAGGCAGGGTGTGTGGAGCGGTGCAGCTCCGTGCAGCGGCTGGGCAGGTTCAGGGGCAGGCCGGGGGCCTCGTTCCTCTCCTCTGGCTCCACCGTGATGTCGCAGCATTCTTCGAACCCGTCCCCCCGCTGCAGTGCTGCAGGAGGGGGTGGTGAGGCCCCAGCAGCAGTGGCATGGGGGCCATCAGGGCTAGGTGGGCTGGGGTCTCACCGGCACAGCTGTCCTGGCCTCGCGCGGCGTCTGGGGAGCAAAACCCAGTGTCAGCCCCCCACCCTGCATGGAGATGGGTGCCAGTCTGAAACGAGCACACTCGGAGGCTCCCTGGCTGCCCTCTCTTGTGCTATTAAAGGCGTGCCAGGCTTCAAAACGTGACGACGAATGTGGGAGCTGGTAGCTGCAAAGGCAACGCATCTGCCTTGATGTGCCAGTACAGCCACCCCACCTGGGAGCCTCACAGGAGGGATCCCAGGCTGCGGGCACCATTCTAGATACCAGGACCCATCCAGATCAGCACAGCACCCCACCCAGAAGCCCTGTCTGTGGCACAGGGCTCAGCCCTGTTGCTATAAGGCAGAGAGGAGGCTGTAGGGGAAAACCCCTCACCCTCTTCTTTCTCACATTTTTTTCTCCCAGCTCTTCACATTCCAGGACTAACTCTGTCTTGGACTGTCCACACTTCATTCATTGCGTCTGGAGTGAAACACCACTGTGGTCTCTGGGTCACAGCTTTCCCCCAGGACACATATAGAGGTGACCTTCTCCCTCCCCTCCCCCTCGCCCACTACTCACCAGAAAGCAGCAGGAGCAGTAGGACTGTGTCCAGGTGCATGTGCTTCATGCTGCTTTGCAGGTATCCCAGCCACCCTAGGGCTGCTCTGCTCCTGTCCCAAGGCACTGCCCTTCCGCAGGCTCCCCCAGGGCTCGCAGCTTCTCCTGAGGCAACAGCCACGTACTCATTTCCTTTCTGCAATCCCCTTGCCCCTTTCTGTGGGTTGGCCAGTAACTTCCCACCTCAAGCTCATTGAAATAGTGCTGACGGTTACAGCTGCTTCGCCTCCCCAGTGAACTCCAGGCTCTATTTTTCTTTCCCTTCTCAGCCTATCCTGCCCAGCCCCGTTGTGCTGATGACCCCTCAGCCCAGAATGGTGAGTGATGTGTTGGGGCATCCCCGCTGTCAGCCAAGCCTAGGGCTCCCGTGCCACCCATGGGCACGATGCTCACATGCCTAAGCCCAGGTGCACCTGAGCTTGCAGGTAGGAACAAGAGTGACACAAGGGACATAAGCAAAACTCCAGGTCCATATTCACGTGGCCCTCCTACTGCTTAGTCAATGTTCACTGCAGTGCCTTGGTACCGTTGCTCAGGTGGCCATGGTGGTTCCTCTCCCCAGCACTGCTCTATGCAAAGAGGAGCTTGGGCACATCACTGAGCATTGACCTGAGCTGGCAGGGCTGCACAGGGAAGGGAAGCCTGCCCACAGCCCAGCAGAGAAACACCTTCCTTTGTGCTGCATGGTGACAGTCACCAGAGACTGCAAACGCTTCCTGAGCCCTGAGACCCGCTGCTGTCACCCTAAAGCCAACAGCACCAGGCTCCTGGTGCTCTGTTGGGAACAGTTATTGGTCTCTGCTCAGCAGGATGGTGTGGGCTGTGCTGGTGTGCGGGGCCTTGTTGAGCTGCAGAAATTCAGCACGGAGAAAAACTGAGTCCTTCCCTGGGGGTGGGACAGCCCCGTTTGCCAGGGCACGCTGGAGGGATGAGGGGCAGTGGCAGAACCCCAAGGGACAGCTCACCAACAGCAGAGACCCAGGGGCACCATACTCAGAGCGGGAACAACTTTAATGGGCACAAGTCTCATGTGCGAGCACAAATATTAAACTTTTACACCATACAAAAATAGAGAAACGTTCAACAAAATAACAAAAATAGATTATTTCAGCTGCTAGAGGGTGTTGCAGTGGTTGTTATTCTGTCTTACCAGGGAAGGGCCCTCTTGGCGGCCACCAGCAAGGCCTGAAAACGGGGCCTTTCCCTCCTGCTGTCCCTCCTCGGGGAGAGGACAGGCCTTGGGGCACTGCAGGGGACATTGGGAGCGCTGGGGGGCCTGTTCTTGCTCCTGCTTCCATCCCTTGCCACAGCCCTGCACATCTCTCTGTCGTGCCTCTGGAGCCAGCCTGTCCCTGTGGGAGCAGGTAGGGGATACCCGGTCAGGGACGGGGACACCCGGCTACTTCAGGGGACGTGGTGATGGGGAACGCGGAGCTGGTGGAGGCGAGGGGCTGGGGGTCTCTGCTGCAGATCCCTGTGCTCCCGGTGGCCCCATGGGGCAGGCGAGTAGCAAAGCGGCCGGCGCTGGTGCTTGCCATGGCCACCCTCCATGCGGGGAGCCCCGGCCAGGCAGCCCCGCGGCATGGCCAGCACGAGGCTCAGCCAGGGTGGCTGTGGCTGCTGTTAGGCTGCAGTTTCATGCTGTCAGAGCTGCTCTGCAAGTTGGAGGACTTTTTCGCCTGCAGCACCATGCTCCAGTACCAGAGAAAGATGAGAAAACCTGGGTGAGAAGGGAGAAAGAGTGGGTCAATCCCCTCAGAGGACCACCAGTATGCCAGTGAGCTAGCCTGTCTCCCAGGGCTGTATCTTCTCATAGCCCATCACCACCACACCCACAAAGTCCCAGGGCAGCTCATGCCCTTTTGGAGGAGCCCAGTGCCCCAGGATCACCTTGGAGTGAGTTGATGATGGTGAAGATGTAGAGGGAGACGAGGCGGAAGCTGCCGGAGGTGAAGGAGAAGAACACCAGTGCCCAGGGAATGCCCAGCAGGATGCTTAGACCACAGAGGGCTAGGACGTGCTTGAGCTTGTGGCCTTTCTTGTTCTGCCGGAGGATCTCCCGGACCATGGCCCCCAGCATGACGGAGTTGAAGAGGAATACCAGGCTGAATAAACCCAGGTTTATCACGTTATGGATCAGGGGGCTCGTGATCCAGCACCTAGAGGGAGGAGAAAAAGCAAAGGGTTACGCCGTGTCATCCCACAGGGGTATGAGACAAAGGGTTTGAGGGTGGAGAGGGGGGGCACGAAGGTTCTGGGCTAACTCAGCACCCATCGTAGTTAAACCCAGACGGGGGATCCCCTGCCCCACCTTATGCAAAGCCCCGGGAAAGCCACAGCCTTGTGGGCTAAGGAGGTGGAGGTTGAACCAGATGACTTTAAGACCAGGGACCAAGCAATCAATTTCCCATGACTTACATGGTTGCACTGGTGGACTTTCCACCAATGGATTCATACACGGGAATGGAGAATGGGCCATAGTTCGTCCAGTTAGTCAGGAAGATCAGCATCACGCAACAGAAGGGGAGTCCTGGGTGTTAAGAACAGAGCAAAGTGGCCACCCTCATCTCTGACCCACAGACCTTCTGGAAGGACTCGTTGCTTCTTTTTCCTCGTAAGGTGGACAATGTCCTCTCTCCTTGGGGTGAACCAAGGAGGGAGGCTACAACAAGGGTTCCTGGTATAAGCCCTGGCCAAGGAACGGGCTTGTGCTGCACAGAGCCCAGCTGGGGGTCTCACAGGGTGATGGGATTTTAGGCCACAAATGATCATGAGATCTTCTTACCACAACCTCCTATCCAAAGGAGGACAGAGATGTATGGGTGTCTCCTTCATCAGGCCCATCTTTATGGGCTGCCCTGGCGTACTGGGTCTGGCTGGAATGTTAACTTTCCCTGCAGCAGCCCACACAGTGCTGTGCTCTGCACTTGTAGCTAGAACAGCAGTGGTATCACCCCAGTGCTGTATCTGCTGCTGAGCAGTGCTGGCACAGCATCAGGACTCTCTCTAACCCTCCTAGGGGGTGGGCAAAAAAGTGAGAAAGGAACATCACCAGGGCAGCTGACCTAAACCAACCAAAGGGATATTCAATACCAGATGGTGTCACACTCAGCAATAAAAGGTAGAAAAAGGAAGAGGGGGGGCTCTCGCTGTGAAAACGTCTGTCCTCCCAAACACTGGCTACGTGCATTGAGGCCCTGCTTCAAGGACGTGGTCAAGCATCACTCATTTGTGGAAAGTAGAGAGTAATTTCTTTCCTCTGCGCTTCCACGCAGCCTTTACTTTTTTTTTTTCTTTTCCCCTCCCTTTTCCCCTTTCCCTTTTTCCCTTTAGTTGAATTGTTTAATTAATATTAATCTTTCACTAATAATTATTTTTTCCCTTTAATTAAATTATCCTTATCTCAACCCACGAGTTGCTCTTTCCCGTACTTCTTCTCCTCCTCTTATAAGGACGGGGAGTGAGAGAGCGGTTGTGGTGGAGTTCAGCTGCCTAGCACAGTAAAACCACCACACTGGGGTGTCTCTTTTAGAAAGAACATCCCACCGCTATTTAAGGACCCCAAGCAGTGGCTGTCACATGCCTCCCTCGCTGGGTGACCTGTCTTTGCTCTAGCCCCTGCTTCTGCTCTCAGTCACTGCGTCTCCTGCCTCAGTGAAGAGACAGATCCCTCTGCTCTCAGACACCACAGCTGTGCCTCCATCCCCATCCAGGCACCATATATGCTGGGAAAGACTTCCAGGGGCAGAAACTGACCCTACCATGCCCCACTGTCCTGCCCCTGGGGAGTCTCTGGCTCCCCCATGCTTACCCCAGCCCACTAGGCAGAGCTTGAGGAGGAGGTGGTCATGGTAGGCATTGAAGACTTCGATCACAAGCCGGTAGAGGTTGTAGCCCTCGATGCCCATCCAGGTGAGGCAGCTCAGGAGGGAGAAGTGCAGGAACAGCCCCCCAGCAATGCAGGCCGCATTGCTGCTGCTGGCAGCCAAGTGCGCTGAGATGAGGAAGGTGAAGTCCAGGAGGAAGATGGCACCCAGCAGGTTCATGTGGATGTGCATGCTCATGATCTGGTCTCGCTGCTTGCTTCTGGAGAAGTGAGGGGAAGAGATGTCAGCACCCTGCCTGGCCAGCATCACTGGTGCCCCACTACACCCCACAGTGTCACTGGGGCAACACGCATGGGACTGACACAGGCAAATTCAGGTCTCTGCAGCTGGCCCTGCACTTCAGATTTAGTCTACGGAGGGTTGGGAGTGACATATTTTCCGTTCCCAATCGTCCACGTAGGGTCAGTGATATTACTCGAGAAAAGCCACTCTTGCTCTCCCTGACAAGATCTTTGTCGTTTTCTGCTTGCCAGCTCCATGATAACAACCAAACTGATTTTCCAAAATCAACAGGTGTTTGAGAGTGCCTTTCAGGAGACCTGGCAAAGAGGATAGTTTCTGGAGGTGTACATTCTGCTTTCTTCCAGCCTGGCTCCTTCATTATGCTTCCAGCTGGACCACCAACTGCTTTTGGAGAGCTTGGGCCCTTCCCAGTGCAGGAAAGATGCAGAGGGAGCATGGGGTGTCCTGTCAGCCCACTGGCTCACCTGGGCACCCAGACCATACCTGAAGTAGAGGAAGAAGATGGTGCAAATGGATGCCAAAGCTGAGATAAGGCAGCCGATGTACGTGATGATGCTCAGATACTCTCTGTGTACGTAGGTAATCTCTGGAGAGGATACCTGGGGAGAAGAAGGAATGAGACAGTGAAGGAGCAGTGCCAGGGGGAATAATGGAGAGAGCTGCGGGAAGGCACTACCCACCATTAGCACAGCAAAGTAGGTGAGGTGGTTGCATCTGCAGTGTGTCTGTCTGTCCCCCTCCACTGTTGTGCAGCCATAGCTATCCCAGTTTCCAGAGCTGGCTGCTAAAGAAAGGGAAAGCATCTGGTGACCGGCAGAAACAGCAGCTTTGGAGCTCAGAGCTTCAGGTTAGGGTGTCCACAGCAGGGGGAAGGACAAATGGGAGGGGGTCCCAGATCACCCCATGCAGAGCACACACTGGCAGGAATACATACACAGGATTGCTCGCCTCAGGAGCAACAGTACCCTCCCTGGGGAAGGAGAAAGCTCCTAGGTTAGATATGGAGGAAAAAGCCTGAAATTGACCCCAAGGGAAATGTTTATGGAGCTGGAGCAAGGGAGCTGCAGAACAACTTTCACCACCAACAGCAGGTCTTTAGTACTCAGCCAAGGGAACAGAAAGAGCACCTGTGCTTCGCACACAAATGCAGAAGCTCCTGCACCCATACACTCACCGGTGCTGTCCTCCTGCCAGAAGACACACAGCAGGGTCACATTCCTCTGAAATGACAAAACAACAGGTCCTGGTCAGGATGAATTGCAAGTTTGGTAGGGGCAACACTGAACAAAAGGTGAGATGGTCTCAGGAGATGAACTGGCCCATATCATGAGCAGAGGCTCAAGGTAAATACTTCTCTTGGCAGTTTGCAGAACAGATGCCTCCTCCCAGGCCCCACTTTTAGATAAGGAGTTCATCTTTGAGCAGTGGCTATGAATGAGTAAATAAATATTAACTCAAATTATCCCCAGCCCTGGAGATTGTGCTGGAGTTGACACATCTGCAAATCATCATCCACTGCACAGAAGTAGGCAGAGCCGCCACTAGTGCACGTGGTGAAGCCATGACGCCAGAAGATGCAGTAGGTTGCAGCAGGCCTAGGACCTGCTGGATCGTGACCACTCTTCAAGCTGGTAGGGCCTGAGCCATCCCTGCCCCTCCGTTCCTGGAGTGATTGGGTGTGATGGGGCTGTTCCCCCACTTACCGGCAGTTGGTTGTGGTAGAAAGTGAGGACCACTGGGTCAGAGAGATTGGCCACCACCGTGTCCACCAGGGAGATGCCAACCACCTTGTCACCCAGGACGTGGCTGCTGTTTTCATCCTGTGGGAGAAGGAGAGGAGGTGGTGGCACTGCAGGAAGGGAGAGCTGCCAGGTGTGAAGCTGGCGAGTCCACGGCAAAGAGGACCTGTGCCGCTTTCCTGTCAAGCCTCTAGCTCCTTTTTGAAGCATCTAACATCTCCAGAGCACCTTCTACAAGTGAGTGCCTTCAGCCTGGTTTGGGCAGCAGGCACTGGAGCTGGCTGAGAAGGGCGAGGGCTGCGGGAGGGGCAGAGGAGCAGACAAAGCCTGGCTGAGCTGCAGGTGATGCTGCAAGGTGCAACATGGACGTGAATGTAAGGTCAGTCCAGGGAACGATGCCTTGTGCTGATTTGTACCCACACCCGCTGCAGCTGGCTCCCTGCTGCTCTATGCCACCAGACAGTGGCACCCCACCGTGCTGCATGGCACAAGCATTACCTGGAACATGGCCTGGCTGTTGACGTCCACCAGGAGCACCCTGTGCTCCACCACCTCTTCCTCCTTTGCTGTCACGAACAAGCTGCTCGGCAGATCCACGGTGAACCCCTGGACCTCTCTGCCCTCCTGCAAGGACAGACCCATTGGGACAGAGCTTGGGAAGATGCTGGGGGGCTGCTACTCTGAGCTCCACTGGGTGTGGTGGGGCTGACAGGGGTGACAACATCTGCCAGCCCTGGGGTTGCACTTCCATCCCTACCAGCACCCCACAGACCCACCTCTCTCGGGGAAGCAAAGGCCAGGTGCTGAGGAGCCTGTGCAGTGCTGACTCTCAGGACAGTGGCACGCAGAGCGGCCTTCCCAAAGGTCTGGTTCTGCCCTTTGAGCTCCACGTGTGCCAGCATCCTCTCCAGGGCCCCGAGTTCGCTGTGGGGAAGAGGATGCAGTGAGCAGGGCAGCAGGTGCCACGCTGGGGACCAGGAAAAAGGTGCCAGAGTGGAACGGGTCCAACCAACACCCTGCCCACCACCACAACCTCCCGGCCTGCAGCCCAGCCCCACACTCACTGCCGAAGCGATCGCTGTGCCGTGGCACCCGAGGCCGGCGCCTGTGCGAGGAGTCTGTCCAGGGCAGCGAGCTGGCCCTCTACGTCCTGCTCCCCGACGGGCATGATCTCCAGAGAGGCTGGTGGCACACAACAGGAGAAACTGTCAGGGGCACAGGCAGAGCCAGCTTCCCCCTGTCCCCAGCTGCTGGCCAGGGCCGGCTCCATGGCACAGCCCTTGCAGGAACCCAAAGCAAGGGGCTTCAACGTGGCCCCACACTTGGGAAGCCACCAGAGACCCTGACCCAGATGGTTTCTCTGGCCGCCTGGAGCTCAGCATTCCCCTGCAAAGCACATGGCTTGCTGGGATTTCAGGGGGCTGTAGCACTTTGGAAAACCTCTGCCTTCATGCTTTGGCAGCGGCTCGCCCAGGGACACCTGTGTGACAGGGGCTGCCATGGGGCTGCTTAAGCAAAACCACTTGTCCTTCCCATCACCCTTAAGCTGTGTCTTGACATTGTCATAGTATGGCACAGCACCAGGACATCCCCAGTGCTCTGCTGATGGCTTGCACAGGCTGGAATGGAATTGACTCATTAAAATTATCTCATTATCTCATTAAAATAACACCAAACTGCCTTTACCAGGGAAAAAGTATTCAGATGCACTGTCAAGGGAGGTGTTCTTCTGGCCCTTGAAGACATAGGACACGTTGAAGATCTTGGTCCTTTCAGTCTTCCACGAGTCCCTCTCCTGGGTGATGCTGCTGCCTGGGTCCCGGCCCAGGAGGAAGCTCTGCTTCCCATATGCAAGCCGGAGGGTCCTGTTGTGCTTGAACCAGTAGATGCAGAAGCGGTACCGGCCCAAAGTGGGCGGCAAGCTGGACTGGTGATAAAAGTTTCTCCCGCTTGGCAGAAATGGGCTTTTTATTATGAGTGCCTGGGCCGTGTTCTCAATGGAGATGTTGGCAGGACTGTGCTTGTAGATGACGGAGCTGTTCTCAGTCTGGTTCCTCTCTCCGCAGAAACGGAAATCCTCCTGGCGGGTGCTTGCACCCACCCCTGCATTGCACAAGCGCAGAGAGACGCCGGCTTAGCCAGAGGGGCAGCCACCCACACGCCAGCACGCAGCGTGCCAGGCTCTGCCCCAGGTGTGCCAAACCCATCCTGGCCAGGCTGTGTGCCACCAGCCACCTCCGAATTGCCCACGGTCACGCTGGGAGGTTTGCCAGGAGCCAGCATGCCCGGGGCTACAGGAGCCCCTCTCTCCTGGGGCTGGCTTCTCCCCAGTGACACCCCCCCGGCCCTGCAGCAGGCTGACAATGACAAAGGAGCACTACAGATGGATGCAGACCTGCTCCTTTCTCCAGAAAGGACCCCTCCATCTCCAGGTCCTCATGCCAGAGACCCTAGTGGAGGCACATCAGCCCACAAGATGTTTCACCTCTGTGGAAGCCATGGCAGCAAACATCCCCCAGTGCCTTCAACCTTTGCATTTTGGGGCTGCCAATTACCTCCAGCAGCCCAGACGTGCTAGCCCAGGGCAAGATGTGACTGGGACCAGCCTACCTTGGAGGGGGGAGAGAAGGAACAGGAGCAGGACTTTCATCACAGGTGGCTCTTGACTTTGGCTTTGCCTCACAGGAGAAAGCAGAGCCTGGAAGGTCACAAAGAAAAGAGGCCATGTAAGTATTTGGGGTGACAAGAACGTTGCCCACAGCCAGCAGGGCACCAGGAGATGGAGAGCTGAGGCTGTGCAGGTGGGACAGTGGCTGGTGCAACAGCCAGCTCCTGAGTGCCTCTGCCACCAGGGAGGAGCTCCGGGTGCCAGACTCGCCACATGAGGTTGGAAGGACAGGACAGAGGCGGGGGGGGCAGACAAATCTCTGGACTCTCGGCCCCAGCACAGGCGCCAAGCTCTACAGCTTGCTGCTTCACATCTTGGTTCCTGCCCTGGCTTCTTAACGCAGGCGATAAAGAACAGAAGGAAATAGTGGTTTCCTAACCTGCCTGGCCTAGATTTGTATCTGGTGATTTCATCTCCTGTATTTTCAGCTGCGGAGCTGGTCATGTTGCAAACCAGAGCCAGCGGTGGTGGGGACGGAGCACGGTGCAGGACACGAGCATGCTCTGTCCCCCTACGGCTGCCACCATCACCTGCATCTGCTTGTGCATCGGCTGCAACACAACCCCACCTCCTGGCAGCAGTCTCATGGTTGCTGTGCAGCACTTTCCCATGCTCAGCTTGACACCTTGGGCTCCCACCTTCACGAGGCACCCGCCGAGGCTGCAGCTGTGGTATTTGCACCCAGCAGCAGTAGCAGGGGCAGGCGCTACCTGCAGCACAGTGACACCAGCCCCACCCAGGGGCCTGGGGTGAGAGCAGCAGGAGGTGGCAGGAACGCCCAGAGCCACCATGAGGGGTGCATCCCTGGGCAGCAGGACCATAAAGAGGCTGAAATTGGCCCATGCCTGGAAAGCTGATGAGCTAATGCAAACGTGCACCATCGAGGGCATCACGCTGAGCCCCTGGGACAGGACAGCGTCAGCACGGGCTGCGTGGGGAGGCTGCCCGCACCAAGCACTTGCTGATGCCCAAAGCCAAGCCAGCACCCAGGTTGCTGCCGCTGCCAGGGCTGTGTCTGGCTCGCACATCGCTCCCAACCATCCTGCTCAAAACCCCCAGCACCGTTTCAGGGTGTCCTGTCCATGGGGACATAAACCTGGCCAGGCGTGCAGACGCCTGTTGCCTGTGTGAACGGAGCCGCAGCTGTTTCACAGCATGTGAGACCGGGGGACCACCCACCGAAGTGGCTGCAGGGCTCCCGCAAGCACTGCTATCAAAGGCTCCCTTTGCTGCACTGTTGAGGTTTTTCTGTCTGACCAATGGTGTGATGTCAGAAATGAGAGGAATGACATTTTGGTCTCATGAGAAAGATAAAAATAAAGCCTCTTCTGTGTCTCACAAGCTCTCAAAGGCATCCAAGGGTTGTCAGTAGTGAAGACCAGGGATAATTGCTGGCTTGAAAACTTGTCACCGGGTTGCCTAGTGGCAAGGGGAAGGTCCCACCTCATTTCTTGCCGAGGCTGGAAGTGGGGCTGCCGACCAGTGCTGGCCAGTCTCACAGTGCCGCTTGCCCAGGGCCAGGTTCTGGGTTGGCCTGGGTGTCAGCAGGAGGTGGCTTGTGCCTGTGCTGAGACATGCTTCCCCACATGGGTTTGCTAATGCGACACCACAGCCGCTTGCTGCTTTCCTGAGCAGCGCAGGAAGTCTCTCCAGCCAGCACGGATCCCGCGCACATCCTGCACCGGTGTGTCAGCACCAACACGCAGAGCGCCTTAGCCTTCCCGCGACAATTTGTCACCCCTGGATGACAGGGGCTTTGGGCTGTAAATCAACCATCTACCATGGGCATAACGGTCTTGTACAAGCACCGTGCTGCTGAGGTCCCCAGCATGGACGTGACTCGCCAGCAGTAACTGGATGTGGATGAGGCCGGCGTCCCCATTCCTTGCTGCGTGCCCAGGAACCACACACATGCAGCCACGGAGTGAGAGCTTGTATTGAAAAAGCACAGCCATGTGATGGCAAAACGCAGGTGGCAACAGCAAAACATGCGCTGTGCCTAAAGGCAATGTGAAGCACCGGTGCTTGAAGCTGGGAGTAACAAAGATGTGAATGCAAACTGTGGCGCCACGGCACCGAGCCAGTGCATGGGGACACAAAGCTGCAAGGCTCCAGCCAGGGGAAGGCTGGCAGAGGGACAAGCTCTGACCCATTCTGCTGTGCTGGCACAGTTTGGATTTGGATTTGGATCCCAAAGAAAGGGATCGTCTCCTTTCAGCCATTACGGAGAGCCCAGATGAGACCAGAAATCCCCATGGAAGCGGGGCAGCTGGTATTTCCCCTCTGAGCTCTGCTTGCCCCAACTCGGTTGATTGCCTCTTCCTGAGCTAAACAATGCCAAGTGAAAATCCCCTGAAACAGTTTTCTCAGCACAAAATCTCCATTCCCACCCACAGCAGGCAATGCTGGTCCCCAAGTGCATCCTGGAGGCGTCGGGGAGCAGCTCAGGTGATGGCACAGCATCACTGTGCCCAGGTACCACTCGGCTCCCTGCTGCCCCGCGCCCCCAGGAACCCTTCTGTGAAAACCAGAGCTGGGAGCTATTGCAGCAGCCGGGCAGGGCAGCCCCTCCACGCCAGCCCAACCTCCCTCCTTCCTCCCTGGAGCAGGAAGGCTTTTCCAGTCACCCCGCCCCAGTCCCCCCCCAGCCGGGTAGCTCAGCTCCAAGGCTGCTCTGAGAACAATAGCACATAGAAAAGCTGCTGCTTTGTCAGAGATGAGATAAGCAGAGGTGGGGGAGATCGGCTCTGGAGCAGGCTCCTTACTGGCACAGGGCAGGATGTGTTTTCTCAGAGGCTCAGCACGAAGTATCAGGGCATTACATTGTGTTCTCTCATCACTGCTAAATTAACGCGCTGGCCTTGCAAAGGGAAGCCTGGGAAGAAGACTTTATCTAAACCCAGAGGCAAGTAGAAAAAATAAAAAGCCCAGTGTTTATTACCACTGAGAAACCTTATTGATCTCTGGGTGACTCGGCACCAGGTATTTGATTACTTGGAGACAGCGAGGGCATGTGGGTTTTGCACATGATATTTTTCCCAAGAAGGGAAGATGCTCTCATGTCTCACACAAACACCAGCAATGGGTAGATACAAGGGCTTTCATCTATTTTGCTTCCAGGCTTACTAGTAAAATACACTACTGATCTGTGTCTTGAGCCTCCAAGATGCTAATAAGGACACGGCTCTCCACCCATAGCCTGCTATTCATGGGAGAGAAGGCAAAGTTTTGGGAAATAGATGGGGGAACTGACGCACAGAGAGAGAGAGGCATGTGAGTGGCCCCAGGCACCCAGGACAGACTCCCCCAGACAGGATCCAGAACAATCCCATGCAGGGAGCAGGGGCCATTATGGAGGGGATGCTCAGGACAGCCCCAGCCTCAGTCACTCTGGTGACGAGGGTCATCTTCACCATGTGTCCTTGGCCTTGGCCAGCATCCCGTGGGCACAGGGGCCAGCCCACACATTAGTCACAGCATCAGCATGCAAGCAGCACCAGCAGGCACGGGGCAGTTTTGGAGAAGGGACACGATCTGATAAAGATTGCCAGGGGCCCAGCAGAGCTCCCTGACAGACCTGATGTCCTTCACGGGCCGATTGCCACCTCCCCTCCTGAGGAAGCGGTGGGAGAGCTGGCGGGAGGCAGAGACAGCCCCGAACTCCGATGCTCAAAACCATTGAATTGAAAACCATTGAACCATTTCCTAAAAGACACTGCAACCAGAAATACCTCAGCTAACAAACCCAACGCTTCCTCTGCAGTGGTGGGGAACACACAGCATCTTGTTTGGTGTCATGCAAAGCCAGTGGCTTCAGCAAGGGCTATACACAGCCTCCAAAGGAACAGGTACGCCTGCAGCAGTGTTGAGGTTGCCACAGCCTTGGAGGAGCAGCCTTCATCCTCAAAACACATCGCAACTGATGTGAAGTCTGGGGATTTCGGTTTCCCACCTGTAAGGAGCGGGGCTGGCCTTGGTGTGCCCACTCACACATCCTCACGGTGCACTCAGCCTCAGGCATGGGCTGCAGCTGGTAACACCGAGCTGATGGGCAACACGGGCTGCCCCTCACCCTGGGCTGAGCGGGTCTGATCGTCCCCAGCATGGGGACAACCAAGCCATTTCATGTTTGGCTCGGGATACTTTGAGGATGGCAGCAATTCCAGTGCCTGCCAAGGGTGAAGCGACTCCTGTGGGACTTTCACCGGCGGGGGCTGGCATCACAGGAGCTAGGTACAAGGGCCTGGGTCACAGATCTCCTGGTCACTGCCAAAGCCCAGCTGTCGGTGAGCTGAGGGGAAAGAAGTTTACGGCTCAGTGCCCTTCCGAAAAACAAGTGCTGGCAGGCTGCTGCCCAGCTGGTGCCACATGGAGCCGGCACTCACAGCCCTCCTCCGGCTGCAGCCAGAGCCCCCAGCATGTGGGAGCTGCTGTCTGCAGCACCACACCCCTCTGACACCCATGGGTGCCACCAAAATACGCAGGAAGGCCAGCCCCAGTGTGCCCCATCCCGGCAGCACACAGTTGTTTGCAAACCTGTTGCTCTCCGAATAGCAGCCCCCAGGCTGCAGGATTAAGAGCTGGACTGGAACCAACTATGCAGCATTTTTAGGCCTTGGCTCAATTCACGTGGGAGCAGCAAACCTTGCAGGGGCAGAGCAAAACCCACTGTGGCTGTGGTGCTGAGGAGGACCTCACTCACAGCATTGCCCAAAGCCTCTCTCCTGCTGTCCAGATCTCTGAAACCACCCCTGGCTCCCTGCTGGCAGCAGAGCTCCTACATGTAAGTGGGTACCACAGCTCCCAGGCCATGAAATGAGCCTTGGCTGGCTCCCCCACTCACAGCAGTCTGGGCTTGCTGCTAGTAGCCTATTCCAGGAGATCTGACTTCAATTCTCCAACTGGTCTTGCTGGGTCTTGCCGCTCTCTTTGCCCCTTTCCTCAGGGACCCCTCAGGCAGCTCAGGGGTGGGGAGCACCGATGGCAGCCCCAGCAATTTGCCGGGACGGGCAAGCCGCAGTGCTGCAGCAGGAATCCCCCGGCAGGCAGTGGAAGGAGAGCTCCCTGTCGAGACAAGCCAACCATCCCACGGGATGCCGCGCTCTCCGCCAGAAGGAGAAGCGGGGTGTGCCGCTGGTGCCCTGGGTTGGGAGGCGGTGGCCGCACACACAGCACACAGCAAGGCTCAGCAGAGCAGCGGGGGCTTCACAGGGCTCAGCTGTGCTGAGGGCAGCAGCCGAGAACAGCTGCCCCGCAAAGTGCACGGGGATTTGCGGCTCCGGGGCTGAATTCCTTTCAGCCTGGCTGCTGGGCAGCGCCAAGGCCGAGCCCGATTTAGCAGGGAAGGGAAGCGCCCGTAGGGATGGAGGCTTCCAGGCAGGTCGCGCCTTGGCTGTGGACAGCGGGGCGCTAGGGGAGAGCCGTCTGTGCGGGGACAGAGGCGTCGCAGCCCGTGCAGGGACACACAGCACACGTCGCAGCCGTGCTCCCCGCCTCGTCCCACAGCCCACCCGGCACCCCGGCCCCCAGGAGACCCCCACGGGAGCTGGGGGGCCAAGCGCCCGCAGCACCGCCCGGCCCCCAGCCGCGGTCCGACCCCGAGCGCCCCGGCCCCGCCGCTCCTGCCCCCGGCCCCGCACGCCCCCCAAGCCGCTCCGGGACCCCCGCCCGGCTTAACAGACCCCGGTACCTGGGCCCGGCCCGGGCTGGGCGCGCTGTCCCGGCACGGCACGGCTCCTATCGGCTCGGTACGATGCGGCTCGGCTCGGCACGGCACTGCTCCTATCGGAACCGCACGGCTCGGCACGGCTCGGCTCTGCTCAGCCCACCCCCGCCCCGCCGTGACTCAGCGGGCGGGACCGGGAGGAGCCGAGCAGCACCGGGTGCCGCCGAGACCCTCAGGGACCCCCGGGGGGGTCGCGGCGCCCCCAGCCTCCGGGAGCGGCACCCGGTCGCTGCAGCCGGGCTCGGTGGGGGGGGGTCCGAGTGGTCTCGCTCCTGAGGGAGCTCGGCTGGGGCGGCCGGGGGCCGGGCTGCCTCCTTCCCAGCACCTTGCGGCTCCAGGCACGGCGCAGGGGCTGGCGGGTGTCCAGAGGAGGAAAGGAGTTGTTTGGCTGGCAGGCTGCACGCTTGGCTGCAAAAGGGATTAAAAAAAAACAATAATAGTTGATGGGAGAGCAGCCGGGACGGAGCGTCCCCGCGAACTCTGCCCCGCTCCGTGCGGGAAATGGGGGGGGACACGGAGCAGGACAAGCAGCAGAGCGAGGAGCGTGGCTCCTGCCCAGTGCCCAAATGAAGGGTCCTGAGCGTGGGGCTTGGTCCCCGCAGCTCCACACATGCACCTGGCTGCACACAGACCCCGGTATCTGAAGGAGGAGGGCTGGGGTGTGGGGTCAGGGGGTGTCCCTGCCTTCTGAGCCCAGAGGTGGGGACCCTGTCCCTCACCCTGGGGCAGCTGCAGGGTTTGAGTCTGGGGGCATCCGTGAGGAGTGGTGCTGATCACTGCAGAGCCCACAAAGCTGCTGCAAAAAGGGGCACAGCTCGGCCAGGTTCCAGCCATAGCCGCCCTTTGTGTGTACTGAAAAGCAGTCGTGCGGGAGAAAGTCAGGCTCCAAGGAGATGGAGGGGAGGAGAGTGCGCTGGGAGGTGGCCAGGAAGTGCCTTGGGTAAATACTGGCTCTCACAGATATTTCCAGTTGTTTGAATGGAACTTTTCTTTTTGCTGGGGGAAGGGTAGACGCACTGGCAGCAAAGGTGCTGGGTGGCACAGAAGCAAAAGTCGGCCTCTGTGCCAAAGGAGCAACACGCGGCTGTGCTGGGAGACAGGGGTGGTGCCTCTGCCCTCCCTCCTGCCCTGTGCTGGAGGACTCCAGCACGGTGACTTGCACCTCCATTGGCATCACCCACAAGCTGCTTCTGACTTTGTTCCAATTCCAGCTCCTGCAGGAAGCCAGGCTGCCTGCCGGGGCCATTCACATGGCCTCACGTGGCCACGCCACAGCTAACACGGCTCCCTTTGAAGGGCAGCGGTCCCACGCTATGGAGACTGGGGCTGAGCCCAATTTCAGATCAAGCATCGGCACGCAGTCCGTAGCAGCCAGAGCTGTGGGAGCATCACCACAAGCTGAGCCTGCTCCCTCAGGTCACCCTGACCATTTCACCTGACCCCATCAGGGACCACCATAAATCTGCCTCCTGGGAGAAAAGACACAAAAATGACCAGCAAGCAGAGTATCGCTGCCTCCTTCCCGGCCCTTGCTGGACCTGCTCTTCACTCCTTCCTCCAGCTAGTCGGGGATGAGGCTCTCCTGTGGGTCAGGTGCTGCCCCCTTGTCCCATGGTCACGCCTCTGGTGTGACTCTGATGAGGAAAGGACATTTTAGGCCATTTTCTTGTAACTGTTTATGTAACAAAGGGACTTTTGTCTGCATTTGACGTTATCAGGAGGTGAACAGAGTTATTTTTAGGTTGATGCCTGCACTTGTTGATGTTATTGGATTATCTTGAAGTCAACAGGCCTTGCTGCTGTTTCAAAGACCCTTGCAGAGCAAGGGGGGAGGAAATCCTTGTGTTGTCCCTTACAAGGGAAACTTGCCCTTGGGCTCAGGCCAGCAGCAGTCTCTTGGCCTGATAAGGATTTATTGCTCAAGCTGGGAAGTTCCTAAAAGCCATAAAAGTTCCTAAAAGCTGTGCGAGCACCCACCCTGGAGCCTGTCCATGTGAGTGTGAATTTGTTGGTAACCCTAGGTGGTTATCTAGGGTTGTTTCAGTCCCTCGGGGGTATCCCCATGTCTCATCTGGGCTGGGCTGCAGGCAGCCCTTGCATGGCCTGAAGCCTTGCAGGGAAGAAGACCTGTCCCCAAATGGTGTGAACGCTTTGGGTGGGTGAGGAGCAGGGCAGAGGCACAGCTGTGGGAGCCGGGGTTCAGCCAGGCAAGGATGTGTCTTGATGAGCTCACCACCAGGCTGCTGCTGGCAGGCAAGGATATCTCAGTCATCTGAAGCCTGAGGCATGGGCAACAGAGGCAGGAGACCCGCTGGGCTGTGCCAGTCCTGCTGGAAAGCAGCCACGGCCCCAGCCCAGAGCACGGATCACCTCCCCCAGCCCCCCTCCGAGATCCTTTACCCTGCGTTATTGCTTCCACCTGACGTGGAAGCTTGGGAGCCACCTCCCTTATCTGGAGCCTGTGCCAGGGTGGCGTGTTCCCCTCAGGTGGCACAGGGACAGGAGCTGCTGCTGTGGTTGCTGTGGCTGGCTCAGCTCGGGCTGGCATTGCTGCTCCCATGGTGTCCCCTGTGGCTGGGGTCTGTGGCTAGGGGAGGGCAGGGGAGGGCTGACTGATAGCTCTGACGTCCCTGGGTGCAGTGATCCCTGACGCCTCTCATCCCCCCCCTGGGCCCACGCTGGTTCTCCAGGGCTTGGGGCTGGCTCCTGCCTCCCTGGCTGCCTGTTGCAGGTAGGGGTGCTCGTCCCTGGAGAGGTGCTGCTGGGGTGTGAACCGTGAGCTGGGCTCAGCTCAGCTCCAGTCGGTGCAGGGGGAGGGTGAGGGTGATGCAGCCACATCACAGAGCAGTGCTGGTAGGAGGGGATGTCTGGAGGTCCCCGATCCTGCTGAGCAAGACAGTGAGCAATGCCAGGGCAGGGCAGCCGTGCCTGTGGTGGGCTGAGTCTGGGAAAGCTCCAGGGATAGAAATCCCAGTGAACCATCCCAGGGTGCACAACTTTCTTAGCAAAGACTTTCCTCTTGTGCCCAATCTGAGCCTCCCCAGTCAAAACCATGGCAATGCCCCTCGTTACAGAACCTAGCACGGTCCAGAATAGCTGGATGCCAGCACCTCGGCCTCCCCCATTTCACAGCTGTGGGCTGCTCTCGCCCTGCCCTGCCTCCGGTCTGCTCGCCTCACCTGGCCCCGCTCCCAGCCAGTCTCACAAAAACATGTACTGCCCTGAGGGCTGCACGCTGCCTGGGCTTGAGCTGCGTCGGGAGAGCACATTTGCATGGGAAAGCAGGAGGCAGAGGTGGAGAGGGAGCTGGCAGCTCCTCTGGAAAGAGGTGAGGTTTACCTTGAGCAGCCTCAGTCCCCAGCTGCTCCTGGCTTGTCCCCCTTGTGTCCAGATCCAAAACTGCCCTGCCCATAGGTGCAGATGAATACCCATTGCAAGCCCAATGAGGGGCACTTATGGCTCTGACCCTGCATCTTTCAGCCTTGATCATAAAGTCGGCCTTTTACAGCCTCTTGGGACCCCAAAGGTCTCCGAATCAGGAGGCCAGATCTCCCCTCATCAGGGTTTCTCCATCTGGCAGCAATGACAACAGCAATCTGCTGGGTGCCAGGACTGTAAAACCCAACTGTAGAGAGCAATAAAATCATCTTGTTTGGGCTTGGCACTACAAACAAGCCGGCAGGAATGTCTGTGAAGTCAGAGTGAAACCGGTCCTGGAGATAGTACAAGGCTTAAGATGCTCCGATAGGACATGGGAAACCGGTGTTGGTCGGCTCTTCAGCAGGCACCAGCAGTGAAGTCCCAAATCTAGATCCCAAAAGGGTCTTCCTTGGTTGGTTGTTCCCCACAGACTTTGAGGATTTTTTCCATTGGGCAGGCACCTCAGCCTGAGGCTGGTGGTGAGGCGTGGCAGTGGCAGGCAGAGGGGTGATACCAGCTGCCGTTGCTGAGGCAGAAATATCAGCCCTGACTGCCTGGCACGGGTCTTTGGCTGCCCCTCTGCAGGGCTCAAGTGTGGGTCTGAGCCTCCTGCCCTGCAGGAACCCTGGCTACACCCTGGGCTGCAATCCCATGCAGTCCCAGGCTCCATCCTTATCCCAGCTGCTGCCCAGGTCAGAAATCCCATCCCACTCAAGGAATCAAATGCTGACAAAATACACAGAATCTTGCCTGATAAGGCTAAAGGTAAACAGGATCGGTTCTCCTTGAGAAGGTGAGACAGGCTGCTCCCCCTCCTGCCCATGTTTCTGGGGCATCAGAGAGGCCACACCAGCTGTGCACTCGGAGCAGGGAGCAGAGGAGCCCTGGGGGCTCAGCCCTCCCTGTGCCTCCAGCAAAAGCCCTGTGCCTTCAGCCCTAAAAGTCATGTTCTTTCAGTCCCCATCGCCATGCCGGCACATGTGTGGGGTCCTTGGGGTGCCCTTCATCCCTGCTCCTGGCCTGGCAGTGTGGGAAAACACCTTCACATTCCGCCTGGCTCCCTCGGGAGTGCCGTGCCCCGCTGGGACCCCGCTGCCCTGGTGCTCCTGGGGTAGCCTGCAGAGGGAGGCAGTGATGAGGTGATTGTTTTCCAGGAGCAGCCGGATACAGGAATAAGGCGCATGAATGCACCGGTGTCAGTGCACACAGTCACCAGCAAACTGCGTGACTCATGCCACAAAACTCTTCCCTTGGAGCTGGAGCTGCCTGAACGGGGAAGCGACTCCCCAGCAGGAGGTGCTCACAGTGGGGCTCATTCGCTGCCCGGCACTTGGCACCTCACCAAAGCCCAGGCTGTTTTTAATGGCCAAAGTCAGATGCTGAAGCGCTGAACCACGCACAGCTCATGGCCACGAGGTGCAAGAGAGCCCGCAGGACAAGGGCATGGAGCTGGCTGCGGCTGTGCCTAGCGCACTCCAGCACCGCGCTCAAAGACCCAGACGGGAGGGCTTTTGTCCTTGCTGTGAGTGGGATGGACGGAAACTCAGAGGCACTTTCTTTCCTTTGTGAACAGAACAAAGAACAAGAGCAAGTGGTTTCCTTGGCTTCCCAGAAATAGGCCCCAAGAAGCTTTTTCCCTTTCTGGCGAAAGGGAAAAGCGCTCAATGGAGTGACACGGGAAGAAAGAGATGTGCAGTGAGCTGACTCGTGATGCCTGTTTTCCTGCCACCAGAGCAGAAACTGGCAGCAGCAGTAAATGGCCTTGTTGTCCTGCTGCTGCCCATGCCCTGCACCCTTGAGCTGCAAACGTGGGGACAGAGGTACAGAGATTCATGTCCACGCCAGCATCTCCATGGTGTGACACCTGTGAAGTCCCTGCAGCCCAGCAGAGAGAGCAGAACGCCTGGCTCCAAAATCTTGGGTGAAGAAGGGCAAAGCTTCAGCTGGCTTGGGTAGCTGCAGGATAACAGAGCCCTGCGTGCTGGGAAGCACATGGGGGCCAGGGCTTGATCACCATCTCCAACCCACATTTCCAGTCCCCACAGTTTGTCCTTGCTATTTATTTCCTGCAGGCTGGGCTGTTTAAACCCTGATAAAGAGTTTATTTGCATTGAAGAGCTCTGCTCTGAGTCCAGTTTCATAAGAGAGAAGAGAGGAAAGCCAATTTATCTTTGCTGTCAGCTCACTTACTCATTTACCACCCTCCTCTCTACTGCAGAATCACTAAGCCAAAGCCCTTGTGTGCGTGATTGCTGGCGACTGGGGCTGTGGGCAGCCACTGTCCCTGACCTCACTCTTGGAGGAGGAGATGCTGGGGAGAATGATCACCATGACCAGTGCCTGCTGCTTTGCTGTGAGATAGAGGCTGCCAGTGGCTGGCTGTCCCATGTCCTGCTCTGCTCCAGCCCATTTGCACCCTGTGGGAGAAGTCAGTTCCAGTAAAAGTGAGGGGGGCAGAAGGGCCCCCCTGGGCCAAGTGTCCGGGGTGGTGCAGGGCAGCTGGGCACAGCAGTGGTGCTGCGGGTGGCTGCAGGCCCCTGGCTCTGGGCAGCTCCTTTGCAGCTCCGATACTTCCTTGGCGGCTCCTGGATCCCCACAGCCCCTCAGCAGGACATGTTATCTGGAGGTGCTGCTGTCAGAGCTGGACCTGCTGCGGTGGTATGTGGTGATGTACCACACGCAGATGAAGAGACCTGCAGGGGGGCGGTGGCACGGTCACGGCTGCAGGCTTCCCCATTGCCACAGTGGAAGGATGAAGAGTGGCAAGCTCGCAAGCCCCCACCGGTTTCCCTCCCCCCGACCTCCTTCCCTGCCCAGGTGCTCCCCACTGACCTTGCAGGGAGTTGAGGATGGTGAAGAGGTAGAGCTGGGGGATGAGAAGGACGCCGAAGCTGAAGAAGGCCAAGCCCCAGGTGGTTCCCAGCAGGCAGGTGAGCCCCAGCACCGTCGCCCAGTCCCTTCTCGCCTGCCCCTTCTGGCTCTTGATCCTCCTCAGCATTACTACCACGGCCGCCAGCATCAGCGTGTTGAAGAGCAGGATGAGGCCAGCATAGCACAGGGTGACAAAGTGGGCCGGCTTGCTGGTGAGCCAGCACCTGACAGAGAGACACCCGTGTGGAGACGGGGACCAGTGCCCATAACCCAAGGGCTGGGTGTGTGGCAGGGCTTGGTGGTGGAGGGAGGAAGGGAGGGATGCGGCCATCCCCGATCACCCCATGGTGCTGGGAGATGGGGCATCTAGGGGAAAAAATGCCCCTGAAGCTGCCCAAGGCCCACAGCATCCAGCTGTGAGGGGGCATGGCAAGCAGGTGCCCCCATCTGTAGTGAGGTGGGGGCCTGCAGGGTTCCAGAGAAATGTCCAAGCTGATAAAAAGTGTCACCTGCGGAGCTACCACCAGCTTGTGCTGGCCCTGGACCCAAATCAGCCTTGGGTCCCTGGGGTGCATGGGGAACCCGAGCTGCATGGGGAGCTTGGGGTACGGGGGGTACCTGGGGTGCATGGGGAGCCAGCAGCCCCCACACTCACATGTTCGTATTCTGGTAGCCGTCAGTGGTGCTGATGGCATGGTGCCCATAGGTTTCTCCCCTGAAGATCACAACAGCAATCACAACCAGCGTGGGCAGACCTGGGGGGCGAGCAGAGGCTGTGTGGGGCTCGGCGGGGGCAGCGGTGCCAGCAGAAGCCCATGGGAGCCACTCACCCCAAGCACAGAGGCAGAGCTTGAGGAGGTAGTGCTGAATGTAGATGTTGTAGACCTTGACGAGGAGGAGGTAGAGGTGGAAGGCCTCAGCACCCATCCACGCCAGGGAGCAGAGGAGGCTTCCGTGGAGCAGGGCAGCAGCAGCCTGGCAGAGCTCCTTGGTGCCGGTGGCCAGCGGCTTGCTCAGCAGGAAGCTGCCATTGAGCAGGAACAGTGCAGCCAGGAGGTTCATGTGGATCCTGGTCGTGGTGTCCTTTGGCCGGCGCCTGCAAGAGCAGAGAGGGCAAGGGGGTGCCGAGGGGTGCCTGCCTGGCAGCAGGGCACGGCACGGCACACGGCACGGAGTGGCTCTACCTGAAGAAGCAGCAGAGCAGGAGGGTGCAGAAGGTGGCAGCGGCTGAGATGGAGCAGCCCACGGTGCTGATGTAGGTGAGAGACTCCAGCACAGGCTGGCTCAGGTTTTGTGCCTGGATCTGCCCACGAGAGGTAGGGACGGGGTGAGCCACAGGAAGGTCCCACACAGCACCCACCAGCTGGGAAAATGGGGGGAAGGAGGGGAATCTTCTCGCAAAAAACACCCCTCATAGCACCCTCTGCACCCCCACATACACCCACGCACACCCCCACCCCCACTGAGCTGCCTGCAGAGCTAAGCAGGGGGAAGACGGGAAGGGAAGAAGGGTTGTGGACCATCAAGACGGCAAAGTAGGTGAGGTGGCTGCAGTGGCAGACAACGGTGCCCTCTCTGTGCTCGGTCTTGCAGCCCTCTCTGCTCCAGCTGCCTGCTCTGCCTGCGCCTGTGGGAGAGATGCTGTCAGAGGGTGCCCCGGCTCCCCATATGCCACACAGTGGATGGGAGACAGGCAGGGGCAGGCTTGCTGGCTCCTTGCTGGCCCTGCTCTGTCTTCTCCCTTTTTCCCATGGTGAGAGCTGCCTGGGGGCTGGCAGACGATGCCTTCAGGTTGGCAGCGAGCTGACCGTCCCCCCATCCTGGCTATGGACACACTTACCAGCTCCAGGCACCCAGAAGACACAGGTTGCGTTGGAGGCATCCTGGTGAGAAGGGGATGGAGGAGGTGAGAGATGGGAACAGCCTCTGCTCCCTGGGGAAGGACCACCCCCCCCTCCCCTGGATGCAAAGAAACATCCTGATCCTGATGCAAGGAGGGATAAATCTTGTCTTTCCCAACTCAGGAGGGAACACAATGTTGGGGATCCCCCACATCCCCAGAGCTTGGCTGTGGCCAGCATCACTGGTGCCCACAGCGGAGCTCTGCTCACCAGCACCAGGTTGTGCCAGAACTGGATCTCCACGGGTTGCCCGAGCCCAGTCACGGCCCTGTTTTGCAGGAAGGCTCCCAGGATGTGGTTGTTCAGTACAGAGCTGTTCTGCTCGTCCTGCAAGAGCCAGGGTTCCTGTGGGGAGTGCCTGAAGACCCCAGGCTGCCATCGCAGCCCCAAAGGACATCCCACCCACCCCAGGCACCCTGCAGGGTGCAGGCAGTGCATGGCGTTTGGGCCAGTGTGCTGCTGAAGAGGGCTGCTCAGGGTGGCTGGAGAGGTCTCCCCAGGCACCCTCACCCCACCAGCACAGGCCTTGGCTCACCAGGAAGATGCAAGGACTGTGGATGTAAATGCAGATGAGCTTGTGCTCCTCCCGTGCCCGCATGCCGTGCGTGAGCTCCTCTGGGAATCTCATGGCGTGCTTGGGCTGTGCCTTGCTTCGCCCGTTGCTCTTTGCCTGCCAGGAGGGCAGAGAAGGGTTTTGCCACCCAACACCCAGCCAGCCCAGCAGTACTCTAGCCCCACACTGCCCACAAGAGCCACAGGCCTGGGTGGTGCCCTGGCTGCCCCCCGGCACAGCCACCCCAGTTCAGCATCACTCCACAGCATTCCCCAGCTCTGGTGGCAGCTCCAGCCCGGTGCACCACATCCCCAGCCCCACCGGGGTGTCGGAGCTGCTTGTGGACACGCAGGCACTGCAGCTGCTCCAAGTCCCGATGCTGAAGACGAGCACAGGCTGGGGCTGCAGGCAGAAGGACACAGAGAAGTCCACCCCATCTGGCGTGGTCGGGGGACAAGCAGAGGGCATCGCAGCAGGATGCTTTGGGAGGTGCCCCCAGGGTGTCTCTGCTCCCCCAGGTCCCGAGCAGGGGTCCCAGCTGACACATGGGCACCCGCACTGGAGCGAAAGCTGCTTTGCTCAGCAGCAGCTACGCTTTACGAGGAAGGGAACTTGGCTGGAGCGACCCGACCGCAGAGCCGAGGAAGTCTCGCTGCCGGGGCTGCAGGAAGTGCTGCGGGGCTGCCTCAGGACCCCTCTGCTCCGCGCTGCGGAAGCGGCCCCGGCGCTGTCCCCCGTCCTTCGCATCTCCCTCTTTGCTGAGCAAAGCCACGGCTCGGGGCTTCTTGTTTTTGGAAAACGGGATCTTCAGGCCCCAAGGCACAGGGGGCTGGCTGAAAATCCCGGCTCTCCGCTAGCGCGCAGCGGAAGCCCCCCAGTGTCGGCGCTGGGCATCTGCAGCCGGTTTGCCTGGGGCCACGTCTCCCGGGGTTGGGCTTGTGCAAAGCATGCTCAGAAGGTGCCCAAAACCAACCTGCTCCTCATCAACCCCGGCATAGGTGACCGAGAGCCACCCCGGCATCCCCCCTAGGGGGATCCCATGCAGGGAGGAGGGATGGAGGGGCGATGCTGTGTGCATGCTGCAGGCAGAGCCCGGCAGCACAGGGGTACTGACCGCACTGCTGCTGAGGTTTAAACCTTTGAAGCTGTCTGCCGAGACACTATACACGTGGGCCTCGACCAGATTGGTCTGGAAGTGGCATCCCTCCTTGCCGGGTTTGCTGCGGGCTAGCGCCTGCTCAAGCCGATTTAACCTGCAAGGGGAAAAGGAGGGCTTGTGGGACAGGGTGCAGTGCGAGCGGGCCCCTGAGGCTGCGGGGGATATGGAGGGTCTGGGGACAGCAGGGGTGAAGCTGCCACTCACCTGTCCCAGTTGTACTGGGGGTTGCCCTCCTCCAGCCCCACATCCAGGTCCTGCATGCAGCTCTCTATAATCTCTATGTCTGTGAGAAATGTTCTGGGAGCTGAGCCTCAATGCACAGCATCCTTCCCCACTCGCCATCCCCCTCTCACCCCAGTCTTTTCCCATTCCCCTCTTCCCCCCCCAAGCTGGGAAGTCCCAAATGGTCTCCAAACCACCCAGCTAACACCAGCAGGCATCGCCTCCAGACTGCTGCTGGCAGCAAGGTGGCACGGGGAAGATCTACAGGAGATGCCCCTACCTTCGTTTGGCAAGACAGACCCAGCGAGGCAGAGGACAAGGGTGGTCAGCAGCAGGGTGAGCATCTCCGTGCTTTTCTCTGCTCCTGTGAAAGGTACCCACTACCAAGTCCCAGCCTTGGGATCGCACTTGGGAAGCATCCAGCCACTGTCTGGCCAGCCAGGGCTGGGACAGGCTGCCATGCAAATCCCAGTGGTGCTGCCACCTGCCATGCAAATCCCAGTGGTGCTGCCACCCGCTCTGCCGCAGCACCAGGGCTCACTGGGACTGTCCTGGTCCTGAGCTCCCCAGGAGGAATCATCCCCAGCACAAGGGTGGAAGGCACCAAGTAAGATTTGCATCTGTTGCAACACTGTCCTCATATCTGCTCTCGGCTCCTACCGCATGTACAACAACAACCCCAAAAGCAGCAGCTTGCCTGCCGTGAGGGAGAGACCACAGACCTGAAAGTGGTGCACAAATACGTGCAGAAATGTTTGTACTGCCATCAGGGCATAGCATGACCTTTTGCATTGTCACGGCCAGCAGCGACCAGTGCAGCTGGACTTCCCAGAAGGGTTGTGGGCTGGTGATGCCCTGTTGTGCTGACACTTCCCGAGCACCAAGCCATGACTGCCACAAGGCTCTGCCTGCCCATGGCAGCAGCAGCAATGCCTTGGTCAGCAGGTGGCTGCTCCCCAGGCTGTCCATAGTCCCCAGCGCGATAGCAGTTTTTGGCAGCCCACGGCTGGCACTTTGCTGCTACATCCATCCCACTGCACAGCCAGCACCCATGAGGGCTCCACGGGCCATCATTCCCCCAAGACAGAGCCAAGAGAGGAAAATGCTGATGCTGAAGGGAAGGGAGCTGGGAGGTGCAGACACCATGGTGAGAGCAGCTCCTTCCTGTGCTGTGTGCTCAGCCCTGGCCCCAGGAAGCCCCCATGCTGTGCAGGAACCCTTCCCACCCACCAACCCCAAGAAGTCCCTGACTCCTGCAGGGAAGCCCCTACCTGCTGGAGCTGGGCTGGTGGAGCTGCAGCGGTGTTCAGGTGTCTCTGGAGCTGCTGTGTCACAAGCTTGGCGCAGGCACCACAGCGAAGCTGCCGAGCCGCTGGGTAACTGTCTATATTGTGGGTCCGTGCAGCAAAAAAGGAAGTGCTCATATGCAGATGAGAAGATTAAATCAACAGCACTTCCATATTCCCTGTTGCTTATTCTTTCCAGATGCTGTGCTGGGGACCAGGGTCGCAGCTGGCACACCAGGGGCAGTGTCCCTGGTATGGCCAAACTTCAGCGCTGAGGCTGAAGGCCGTGAGGGCACAGGTCTGCCATTTGGTGTGGCCTGAGGACAATTTGCTCCCCAGTCACATTTGATATAATGGGTTTCTGCATCAGATCAGCTTCTCACTGCCTTCTTTCTCACAGCTCCTGTTGAAGGCAGCGTTGATGGAGGTGGGCAGCTGGAAGAGAAGCCCAGCCCAAATTCACGGGCCCTCTGTGAGATGAGTTTGCCTGGACTCAGCCGTGCCAGTACCCATCACTGGGTAACGATGCCACATGGGGTCCCTGGCACCTGCACCCACCCATGCAATGAGTCTCCAGGCCTCAGCCCATGGAGCAGCACAACCACTGGCCTCCATCCTGAAGATGGGAGCCCTTTGGGGTGGATTTAGTGGAGGATTAGTGGGCACAATCAGGCACTTGCTGCTTTTGGGGCAAGCTGTGAATACTGCAAAAGGACATAATGCTGCAGAAGGTTCTGGAGCCTTCTGGTGTCACCATGATGACAATTTCCCAGCAAGCAGTTAAGAAACACTTACAGTATTTCATCTGAGCATTTTCTGAAGAAAATTCAAGAAAGTTCTTGGAACAACTGGCTGTTTCCTCAAACAAGACTTTCAGCTTCATTTTCTTCAAATAACTTCTGCTCCCAGCTAAAAGCAAGAAGTTCACTTCCAGCCTCAATGTCTTTTGAACCTGGCATCAGCTCTTCTTCCCCTCTGCACTGCTCAGTTTGCCAACAAAAAGCTCTGACAGGTTTCCAAGCCTGTTTCAGTGCCAGAAGGGCCAGCAGCTCCGGAAGCAGGTAAAAGTACAGCCCGCCGGCCAGCACAGCAGCGCGGGCCAGCCCCTCCTCAAACTGCCTGCAAAATCATTTTTCTCCAAGGCAAATTGCAGTGAAGGAGCGTGGGAGAGCAAACCCTCTTCCCTGGTGTTTTGAGGCTGCTTCCAGTGGAAAAATACCAGGCTTTGAGGGAAGGGGTGAAAACGTACACAGGCAACTTCAGCTTTGTTTTAACTTGATTTTCCCCGCTCGCCTGACCTGGGGGAGTGTTGGGCATCAGCACCGCATCCCTTCCCATGGGAAACAAGTGCTCAGGGCCACGTACATTTCAGAGCTGTTGGCTGGAAAACCTGCAGGGAAAGGAAAAATATCCAGGGAAAATGGTGTTGCGGTGGTAAGACGATCCAGGAGGGGAATACCATGATGTGAAATGCTTCTGGATGGGAGGACCTGAACATCTTTGGGTGCATCACAACCACCCAGAGTTTCCTGTCTGGTGAAAAGCTGGGCTGGCACTTGTGCCCTCCTTAGGGAGGAGATCAGCTCCAGCAAAGCATGCTTCCTCCTTCCAGTGGCCGCCAGCATCCATATCAAACGGCAATTCTAAGCTTTCCTAGTATCATGTTTTGGAACAAAACCTTTTGGTTAGGGGAGTTGTTGCTTGGTTGGAGCAGGACAGAGCCAGCACTAGGACCCACAGCACTGTGTGGCTGTCCTGGACCTGCTCACCTGCAGGGACCCGTGGCAGGCCATCCCATCACTGCTAGGGCCCTCAAACACAGCACTGTGTCCCACGGAGCAGGGAGGAACCCGCTGAAAACCTCTGCAGTTGAGGCTGGGGCAAGTGATCTTTGGCCAGAGCCCCTAAATGGCAGATCTGGAGCGGCGTGGCACCCCCAGGAGCACACAGGGCCAGGATGAAGATGGGTGGGAGCTGCTCTCACAGCCAGCCTCCGATGCTGCACCTCCAACAGCTCTGTAAGTGCTCAAACCCTCAGACCAAACCTGGCAGCCGCAGCCCCAGACGCACAACCTCAAGTTTGCACGTGAACGCGCCCACACGGGTGCACGCTCCCGAGCAGACCCCAGAGAGCGTGCGCACCCCTGGGCACGCCTCAGTACCCCCGAACAACCCCAAAGTACCGCAAAACTGCCCTGATGCGTGCAGCACCCGCGTGGCAGCACGCCCTTATGCAAACCGTGCACGCCTTGTGCACACTCTTGTGCACACCCTTGTGCAAACCCTTGTGCAAAACCTCGTGCAAAACTTCGTGCAAAACTTTGTGCACGCCCTCGTGCACTCCCAGCCCCGCCGCGGGCCAAGCACGGAGCCGGGTCCCGCCGCCACCGGTCCCGGCGCAGCGCCGCGAGCGTGGCGTGGCCTGGCCCGGGGCGGGGGGCGGGGAGCGGCGGGAGGAGGAGGAGGAGGAGGAGGAGGAGGAGGAGCAGCGGACTCCGCCAGCAGCGCCCCGTGCCGCGCGGGCTGCCCGCAGCTCGGCGGTCCCCGGTGAGCGGGCGGCACCGGGCGGGGGCGCGGCGCGGGCACCGGGCGGGGCGGCGCGGACAACTTGCAAGAAAGTTTGGTGCGGCAGGGCCGGGGGGGTGCGGGGCGGCCGGGACGGGACGGGCTGAGCCGGGCTGGGCTGAGCCGGGCTGGGCTGAGCCGGGCGGCCCCGATCCGAACCGGGCTGTGCCGGGCCGGGCCGTGCCGGGCCGGGCGGGGCGGGGGGCACGAAGGAATGCGGCGGCTCCCGCGGGCCGGGCGCGTCAGCAGCGGGCGGCTGAGTGGCAGCGGCCTCGGCCAATGGGGCGTCGCGGGGGACGGGCGGCTCCGCCCCCGCGGGGAGCCCGGGGCGGCCGGCGGGGGGCGCGCGGTGGGACGGGGCCGGGGGGGAGCCCGCGGGGGCGGCTCCGGTGCTGCGGGGACCGCGGTGCGCGGAGCTGCCCGGTGCCGCGGGACCCGGGGTGCGGTAGCGCTGTGAGCGTCTCAGCCGTCGAGCCCCGGCTGCACCTCCCGTAGGGCTCCTCGGAAGCTTCACTGAGCACCGTCGGAGCGCGGTGCCGCTGCCTGGCGTGGGCACGGCGAGAGGCGCCCCCCGGTGCGCGCCCTGCGGGGGTCCCGGACCCTGCCTGAGCACCCCCGGGCTGCCGCTGCTGGGACGTGGCAGCCGGCACAGGTGCAGGGCAGCCTCGGGTTTGTCCCCTCCGTGGTGGCCGCAGCACGCGGAGCACCCACGTCGTGCCCACTGGAGGCTCCTGGATCCATGCGAGGGCTCCGGCAGCACCCCAGGCCTGGCAGCAGCGGGGTTTGCATGGAGGTGACCCCCGGAGCAGTGCTGAGACCGGCACTGGGTCTGGCTCCACGCTGATGGACTGGCAGGCTGCGGGCTGGCTAGCCCTGGCCTCTGTACTTATCCCATTAGGAGGTGTAGCAACCTCCCATTGAGGTTTCCTGGGTTGGTTTCCCTTTTTGGCAGAGCCCAGGGCTTCCCTGCTGCACCGAGGTCATTTCACAGCTGCAGGCAGCTGGCTTGAGCTTGCTGTTCCCATATTACCGTAGAGTGCATCCTGCCACCTCCGCGCTCATCCTCCTGCCTTCAGAGCTGAGGTGAGCTGGCAGAGCCCAGCCTGGCCCTGTGGTGGTGGGGAGGATGCACCCTGCAGTGCCGGCACTCCACAAGCCCTCTGGTTTCAAGCTGGAGTGCACTTCCAGCAGCTGCTCCTGCCATCCTCCATCCCGCTGGCACCTTTACCCTTTGCAGGAGCTGTCGGGGCTGCAGCTGGGCCCTGTGATTTGGCCAGCCCTGCTCCTGCAGTAACTCTGAGGGGGCTTGAACTCTGGTGTGTTGCAGGAACGGGTCCTGCAGCTGCCCAGGATGGGCAGGACAAGCCCTGGGGTGGGTGCCATGTGGGGCAGGAGGGCCACTGGCCTTGCCTCCATGCCCCTGCAGTGAAATTTCTGACCCCATCCTGCCCCAACCATTGCTGTTGGCACCTGAAGGGGGTGATGGCATGGGGGTCCCATCTGCCCTCTACCCCCCTTGAAAGAGACTCAGGGTGGCAGAACCACCTCCTGCCCCATGTGCATCCCTGTCACGTACCAGGCACTCGGCAAGTGTGAGCTGTGGAGCCAAGCCAGGATAAGGTGCCAGTGGCTGGGTGGTCCTTGCTGGGGACACCACACGCTGGGGACCCTGCTGGGGTCATTACTTGGGTCCTTGCTGAGGTCATCACCAGGAATTTCTCTAAGGATGCCACCGGGGTCCTCAATGGGGACTCGTCTGGTCACATCCCTTGGGTCCTTGCTGGATGCCTTCTTGGGGACATCACTGGGGAATGTCACCAGGGTCCTTGCTTGGGTCATTGCTAGGGACCTCACTGGAGATCTCAAGGCTTTATGTGCCACCTCCCCAAACGAGCCATATGACAGTATCTGGTGCCAGGGGATGCCCCTCAGGATGATCCCAGGAGGTAGGTGGTGGCTGTCCCTATGCCACCACATAGGCCATGCCACCCCCTTCCACCTGAGCATTTCAGCACTTCCCTCTCCAGCCTCTCCTGACACCTCCTCTTTCTCACAGGCCTCCACGTCGGAGGGGACACCCCGACAGCGACGGCAAAGGTGATGCGACTGCCCTAGGGCCCACACCAGGGGGGTCTGCCATGAGCCAGAGCGGGGCCTCGCGCCTGGCCGGCTCACCCCAGCTCCATGGGGGCTCGCTGCTGGCCCTGCTGGGCCCCGAGCGGGGCAGCGGGGGCGAGCTGGCCCCTGCCCCGTCCCCCCCCTCGCCACCCAGCGGGACGCCCTCACCCGGACCCCCACCAGCCCTACTGGAGGGGGACTGGGAGGGCCGGGAAGAGCTGCGTCTGCGGGAGCTGGAGGAGGCACGGGCACGGGCGGCCCAGATGGAGAAGACGATGCGGTGGTGGTCAGACTGCACGGCCAACTGGCGGGAGAAGTGGAGCAAGGTGCGGGCTGAGCGCAACCGGGCGCGCGAGGAGGTGCGGCAGCTGCGGCACCGCCTGGAGGCCCTCACCAAGGAGCTGGCCGGCTTGCGCCGCGAGCGCCAGGAAGGGCTGCAGGAGCGCCAGCAGCTGGGCCGGCAGCTGGCACGCCTCCGTGGCCAGGACCACAGCCCTGACGCCGACACCAATGGGGACGGTGAGGCCGATGCCGAACGGGAGCCCGTGCGCGACGTGGGGGCTGAGGCGCCTCACAAAGCCAAGGTGAAGCTGCAGGCACTGCCCCTGCCAGGGCCGGGGGGAGGCAAGGGGGGAAATCCCAAGAATTGGGAAAAGGGAGGCATTGCAGGAGCTGGGGATGGGAGGGGGGTCCTGCAGACAGTGGGGCCGGATGGCGTGGTGCCATGTAGCAGAGCTCTCCCAGGTGGGGTGGTGCTGCTGAGAGCAGGGCAGGCTGGGGACTGAGCCCCTGGGAACGGTGGGGTGGGGGAGTGTCAGCAGATGGACAGGGTCCTTGTAAGCAAAGAAGATCCTCCTAGGCACCATTGTAGAAAAATCCCCTAATCCCTTTCTAGGAACTCAATGTGCCAGGGTGCCTTTCTTAGGTGCCCGTATGCTAATGCACGCAGGATGAGGAATAAAGAAGATGAGCTGGAGATGTTTGTGCAAATGCAGGGTCATTGTCTTGTTGGGGTCATGGAGACGTGGTGGGATTACTCCCATAATGAGTGTGGCAGTGGAGGGATGCCGGCTGTTCGGGAAGGACTGGCTGGGAGGATGAGGAGGGGCTGAAAGCCTCCGTGTGGGAGAGCAGCTGGAGCACATGAAGCTCTGCTCGGGAATTTCTGGACTTCTGGTTTAGGATTAAAGAGATGAGAGGTAAAGGAGGTATAGGGGACCTTATAGGGGGTGTCTGCTGCACACCACCACATCAGGCAGAACGAGCAGATGAGGCCCTCTACAGACAGAAGCAGCATTACATTCGCAGGCCCTGGACCTCATGGGGGACTTTAACCACCCTGAGATCTGTTGGAGGGACAAGACAGCAGGACATGAGCAATTGAGGAAGTTCCTGGAATGTGTTGATGAGAGCTTCCTTCTCCAAGTGACAGAGGATCCCATGAGGAGAGGTGGTCTGCTGGACCTCATGCTCACCAAGTTGTTGGTGGCATAAAGGTAAAAGGCAGCCTTGGCTGCAGTGACTATCAGATGGTGGAGTTCAGGCTCCTTAGGGCAGTGAGGAAGACACACAGCAAGCTCACTACTCAGGACTTGAGGAAAGCAGACTATGGCCTCTTCGGGGATCTCCTTGGTGGAGTACTGTGGAATAAAACCCTGGAGGGAAGAGGAGTCCGAGGAAGCTGGTTAATATTCAAAGACCACCTCCTCCAAGCTCAGAGGCAATGCATCTCAACAAAGAGAAAGTCAGACAAAAAAGCCAGGAGGCCTGCATGGATGAAAAAAAAGCTCCTGGTCAAACTCAATCACAAAGAAAGGAGGCATAGAGAGGATGGAAGCAAGGATGGGTAGCCTTGTAGGAATACAGAGACATTGTCTGAGCCTCCAGGGATGAAATTAGGAAAGCTAAAGCCAAAGTAGAATTGAATCTGGCTGCTGGGACAAGAGTGATGGAATAGCTAATCCTGGAAACCATTTCCAGGTACATGGAGGACAAGAAAACCTCCAGGAGCAGTCAGCGTGGCTTCACCAAGGGAAAAGTCATGCATTATCAACCTGATAGACTTCCGTGATTAAATGGCTGCCCTGGTAGATAGAGCAGAGGTGGTACCTTGGGAAACTGTATCATGATGGTTCAGTGCATCTGACTGCATGGCTGCCAAGGGTGAAATCTGAGAATAAAGTAACAAATAGGCATGGATAATTGTGCTGTGGTAGCTGGTGTATGTGTGTAGCAGGCACAGGCTGTCCAGGGGACTGCCCCATGTTCTGCAGTGGACTGAGGTTACAGTTAATGGCTGTAAGCCTTATTCTGCACTGAAACCAGGAAATTTCTGGTGTAAGAACTCAAAGGAATCAGTTTGCACATTTTTAAGCAGGAAAAGTAAACATCATCGTGCTGCACAGCTGGAGGCCACAGCATCTGTAGCAGGGGGGTGTTGTTGAGTTTGGTACAGCTTTGCCAGAAAACCTTGTTCTCTGCTTGCGGCTCAGCAGCCTCCCCTGGCTTCCTGTGTAACCACCGTACAGCCTCACCAGGGGTCTCAGCACACAGCCCCTGCATCCCAAACACCCCATGGTAAGCAGAAACAGGCAGCACAGGCTCTCTACTTGGCTCCTGAGGACATCATGTTGCTGGAAAACAGATTGCTGGGGAAACAAAAAAAGCGATTTGAGGAGGGAAAGGAGGATGGAGGGAACCCATCCCTCGCGGGCACGTCCCTACAGCTCCCTGACAGGAGCCCCGCAGTGATGGGGGCAAACCCGCAGCCTCTTGCAATCCCAGCTCTGATTCTGTCCACGGGTATTTCCTGAGACCAGGAGCAGCTCTCCTCTCTGGGAGGTCTTGCTGTCAACAGTGTTGGCTCCCTCTTCACCAGCCCCAGGAGCAAGTGGGGCTTTGATAGTGACCGGGCTGCAGCACTGTACACGCCCACCCATGGATTTTGTGGATGTGCAAAAAGCACAAGCAAGCAAACATTGAGGGGGTTTTCTGCAGCAAGCTGACTTGCTGTGCACTCCTGGAGCCTGGTTAAAGACCTCCATGGCGTGGTGGTCACAGTCAGATTGGTGTAATAAGTCAGTACTACCCCTCCCTAAGATAGCACAGAACATGGAGCAAGGTGCAGAGGTTGGAGGCAGAAAGTGTGGCAGGTGTGAAAGTGTGAAGATGTACAGGGGCATCCTCATCAGCCTTGATGGGGCTGGGCTGTCGAGAAAGGGGGCCCAGGAGGGAAGGATATGGAGCGGGAGCTGGGGATGTTGATGGCTATCGCACACTGTAGAGCAGTGGCTGGCTTCCATGGTGCATGGGGAGCCAGGGCTGCACCCTTGTTGGGGAAGGCCTTGGCTTCCTGCTCATGACCCCTTCCTCCCTGTGCTGGGCTGGCTGTGGCACTACAGGAGCTGGAGCTGGTGGAGAACATCCTGAAGAGCAAGCAGGAGGGTGCTGAGAGCTGGGAGCAGCGGGGTGCTCCAGGCACACGGGCCTCCTTCTCCCGCCAGGAGCGGAGCCGTCTGCTCTGGGAGGACGTCAGCGTCATTGAGGAGGATGCCACCAAAATCACTGCCCTGAAGCTGCGGCTGGACGAGTCCCAGAAAGTGCTGCTCAAGGAGCGGGAGTGAGTGCTTGGGGCTTTAGGCTTCTGGGGTGCCATCCAAGCCTGGCTGGCAGCCATCTCCACTGAGAGGAGATGGACCACGAGGTCCTGCCAGCCCTCACTGGGGCTGCCTCTCCGCAGGGACAAGCTGGCGCTCAGCAAGAACATCGAGAAGCTGGAGGGCGAGCTCAGCCAGTGGAAGATCAAGTATGAGGAGCTCAACAAGAACAAGCAGGAGGTGATGAAGCAGGTGAGTGAGATATCCAGAGGCCGGGGGGGGGGCATGTCCCTGTGGTAGTGCCATTGATCCAGCTACTCTGGTCCTTCCCCAGAGGTCTGGAGACTCCAGGCCTTGCTAGAGGTGGCAGCTGTGGAGTGGCCAAGGGGGACACATCCCCCCAGCCTAGAGGGGGCTGTGAAGACAGGAGAGGGCAGTGGGAGCTCAACTGGTGCTGGGTGGGTGGTCACTGCCTGCCTCAGGTGCTGTATCCCCGTGCAGCTGAACATCCTCAAGGAGATCCACCAGGATGAGCTGGGACGCATCTCGGAGGACCTGGAGGACGAACTGGGTGCTCGCTCCAGCATGGACAAGAAGCTGGCGGAGCTGCGCATGGAGGTGAGGCTGGGCGGTGGGGGGCAACTGGGGCGCTCCAGTAAGAGAGGAGAGGGTATGGAGGAGCAGGGGAACCTCTGCTCCCCCTGGGCTACCCTATATCCCCTGCCCAGATGGAGCGGCTGCAGGCAGAGAACGCGGCTGAGTGGGGCCGGCGGGAGCGGCTGGAGACCGAGAAGCTCAACCTGGAGCGGGAGAACAAGAAGCTGCGGGCGCAGATCGAGGACCTGGAGGAGGTGCTGGCTCGCAAGCGGCGCCAGACGGCCAGCGCCCTGGACACCGACCTCAAAACCATCCAGGCCGAGCTCTTCGAAAAGAACAAGGTGTGAGGGGCAATCCCACCCGGGGCCTCCCCAGCCCTGTGCCGCTCCCTACGAGGGAGCCCTGGGTCCCTGCGTGCCCCTGTCACTTCAGAGGTGGTTCATCCTCCTCCCAAACTCTGCCTTCACCCCTCATTTAGGGGGCAGCAGTGACCCTGTCTCTGTTCTGTTACTGCTCCTCCATCGTGGGGGGTGGTGGGAGAGGTCCCCGGGGAGGGAGAGGGGCTGCTGGGGGGGTACCCGCAGAGCAGCCATGCTCAGCCCCCTTCTGCTGCAGGAGCTGGCCGACCTGAAACACATCCACACCAAGCTGAAGAAGCAGTACCAGGAGAAGATGGCGGAACTGGCCCATGCCAACCGCCGCGTGGAACAACACGAGGGCGAGGTGAAGAAGCTGCGCCTGAGGGTGGAGGAGCTGAAGAAGGAGCTCGCCCAAGCTGAGGACGAGGTGAGCCCCTGTGGGCGGCACACCCTGGGGAGGGGGTGGATCTGCTTGTTCTGTGGCTGCAGACAGCCCCATCCCTGTCCTTGTCCCCTCCCGCAGCTGGATGAGGCCCACAACCAGGCACGGAAGCTGCAGAGGTCGCTGGACGAACAGACAGAGCAGAGTGAGAGCTTCCAGGTGCAGCTGGAGCACCTGCAGTCCCGGTGAGCAGGGTCAGAGGGTGTGACGTGCTGAGGAGGACACAAGGGTGGGCTGGAAACTGGGTGACCTTCCCCTCCCACTTAAACCAGCATGAGGCTGCCTGCAGACCTGTGCAGCCTGGCTTCACTGGGTTTTCACCTGATGATGCCCAGGGTCAGGGCAGCACGAGCAGGGCTGGGGAAGCGGGAACTGAGCCTAGGCTGCATTCTCTGCTCTGGGCTCCTTGGCTGGAGGTGAGGGGAAGGGCTGTGCTGGGACCAGCCAGCAGCGATGTCCCCAGAACTGGGGAGGTGTCAGGGTGCTCAGGCCTTTTGTCCTAATGGAGAGCACCTCTGTCCCCATCTGGGATCGTCCCACCTGAGACATTCAACAGCACAAATCACAGAGCTCAAGACTCTGAAGGTTTCTGCAGACCTGTATTGCATTCTCCTGGCCCCTGCCTGGCTCTGATCCTGAGCAACTGCTGGGGCGCCTCCATCCCTGTCCCCGGGTGGCACAGGCTGCCCTGGGCAGACCTGAGCCTGAGGAGGAGCAGCAATGCAGGCACAGGGAGCCAGCAGCCACTGAAAAGGCCTCAGGTTTTATTGCTCTTAAAACCTTTTCACTGGGCTCACTTTGCTTCTCCAGCAATAAAGAGATAAAATGGCCATGAGAGAGATCAATTCTGCTCCAAAACATCTCTGGGAGGTACTTGGGGAGTTTGTTTTTATAATCTTCCTTTATTTTATTGGGACATCTTCATTAAATCATAGAGGAATAATGGAGGCTTCATCTTCCCCCCTCCCTGCCCCTCCAGCACACTCACCCTGAATAATTCATGCTTTCCAGTAAAATGCAGCAAACAACCAGGGAACAGTGGGAGAGCTGTGCCTTCACAGTCCTGGGCCCTTGATTTCAGATTTGCCCCATAAATCTTCGCTGATGAATTTTAATGCAGGAGTGAGTGAGGAGCTAAAGACACTGAGCTTCCTGTTGACTGGGCCATTACAACGCTGAGCCCCCCCCTGCTCCCTGTGATTTAGCTCCACATCAGCACTTTCAGGGCTGCTTTGTGGGAGAAGTGGGAGGAAGCTGCTGGGTTTGCAGATGGGGAAACTGAGGCACCTCCCCTGGGGATGTGAGGGTGCCTCTCTGGTTTGGGTGCAGGTTCCCAGACTCGGTGGGTGCCCCATGAGTTGGGGGGGATGAGGCAGGGGCTTCACCTTGCTGCCAGCCCTGGCATCTCTCCCTCTGCAGGCTGCGGCGGCAGCAGAGCACACCGCTCTTCGGCAAGATGCGCAGCACCCGCTTTGGCCCCGACGACCCCGGGGATGGCACCAGCGACCCTGACGAAGATGAGGACCTGCAGATACAAGTGCCCTAGTGCCTGGGGCTGGGGCAGCACCCCAGCCACCACTGCCATGGGCACGTCCTGTGGTGGTTCCCTGCCAACAAGTGCCTGACACCACCAGGCTCATCTCACACCACCTTGCACCCACATCACCTGTGCTATGACCCCGATATGGATGGGGGAACTGAGGAACAGAGCAGCAGGAAGATTCTTGCCTGGGGATGTGCTGAGCCTGCTGCCTCCACTTCTCGGACAGTATCTGATGCCCCTTGGCTGCCAGCTCCCCCTGGAAGAGATGTGGGTACAAAACTAAGCAACAACCAAGCAGATCAGGAGGAGGAAACCTGGGGTGGAGAGGGGCACTGTGCTGAGTGGGGTGATCCAGGGCCCTGCAGCCAGTCAGGCTCTCCTGCCCAATTTTATATATATATATATATATAATATGTATGTATGTATTTGTATATGATTTTTTATTATAAATACAGAGCCCAGAGGGGCCCAGGCTCTGTTGGTGTCTTGGGCTGCTGATCTATCTCCACAGCTCCTTGCTGGCAGGCTCAGGGCCCTGCTGTGGGATCGAGGTTGGAAGGACAAAGGTACACACGGCCGCCGCGCCGCAGGCAGCACCTGGGGGATGATGTTTCTCAGCAAGATGCACGTGGGATGTGGTCTGCGACTGCTCTGGTGGCCCCGGGGTGCTTACCCATGGGTGCAGAGGTGCTGGCCCTTGGGTTGTGATCACAGCTCTGCATCCCAGTACCCGCCTGCCAGCCTAGGGCACCACTAGGGCTTTGGAGGAGCTCAGACAGAATCTCATTAAAAATTAATCTTTCAGTGAGCTAATCCCCTCGCTCCGCTTTTTAATTGATTGGCTAAAAGCATGGCTCTTTTTGGTGCCTTTTTCTTTTTTTTTTCTTTTTAATGCTCTTCATTTGCACTGAGCAATACTTTTATGGCCAACAGCGTGTGGGGGGGGGTGCAGGCACCCGTGCGGTGGTTTCAGGGTCCCCGCTGGTGCCCAACAGCACTTTTTGGGATGCAGCAGGCGGCGACACGAGGTGCAGAGAGGGGACCGGGACGCAGCCCCATCCACCCAAAGCCTCCCTGCGCCCGGGGACAGGCGGGGAGCCGCGGGGCGTTCACTCTGAAGCCGAATGGTGGCCGGGCGGCGCCGGGCGGCTCGGAGGCGGCCGGGGCGGGCCGGGAGCGGGGCCGGGGCGGGGCGCGGGGCGGGGCGGGGGCCGCACGGATCCCGGCCCCCCCCCCTCCGCCGTCCCCCCGGCTCCCCGTCTCGCCGCGCCGCCGCCGTGCTGGACGCCGGGGCCGCCCGAGCCTCCGGGGCCGGAGGCTGCAGAGCTGGGGCCGGGTAAGGCCGGGGGTGAGAGCCCCGCAGAGCGGCTCGGGTGCGGTCACCGGGGCCCCGGAGGGGGTTGGCACGGCCGGGTGCGGTGCCGGGGTGGTGGAGGTTTGGGGGTGCCCCGGTGTGGGGGTGCTCGGTGGGGTGGTGGGGGTGCAGGGGCAGGAGGCGCTCGGCTCTGCTGTAGTGCCCGTGGGGTGCGATGCTCCCCGCGGGGGTGAGCGCTGGTCCTGTCCTGCATCGGGAGGGTCCCAGGGTGCTCCCATGGTCCCCACCGCTACAGCCACTCGGGGTGGGTCCCTATGGGACTGGGCTCCTCGTGGGCAGCTCGGGGGAGCCATCCTGGGGTCACCCAAGCAGGCCATGAGGGCAGCAGTGGTGGCTGGAGCTGCCTCTCCCGGCTGCACGCAGACCTCCAGGACTGTCCCTGGTGGTGCAGGGTCCTGGGGACTGGGGGAGCTCTGGGAATGGGGTGTCTCTGGTGCAGAGCTTCGCTCCCGAGCATCCCCGGGAATGCCCGTTCCTCCACCAGCAGGCTGTTTCCTAGGTTACTGCCTTCCTTCGGGGATTTTTCCATCTGGGAAAGGGATAACGCAGCTCCATGGAGCTGGTGCCAGGGACCTTCCAGCCAGCGTGGCCTCTGAGGCCAGCCGTGCCTCCAGCGCTCTGGATTTGGCACGTGCTGGCTGCCTGACCTGTGGCACCGTGCGGGCATCGCTGCAGGCACTGGCAGGAGGCAATGGCCCAGCTGCGTGGTGACGTCCTTCTCCAGCCTCCTTCCCCCCTCCCTGGGCAAGCCCAGGGCTTGCAGAAGGCAGGAGCAATGGTGGCCTCACAGGACCCCAGCAGTGGCCATTGGTGTGGGGTTGGGGCACTCCCAGCCCCTTCCCAGCAGTGAGGGGACCCACATCTGCCCATCCCCAGTGCTCTGTGCTGGGACAGAGCTGGAGCCACAGCTGCCCCTGTGCTGTCCCATCCTGCAGGGTGGTGGCCACAGCAGCACCAGGGATGTGGATGCTGTCAGCCTTTGGGGCACTGTCCTGCTGGGGGCTGGTGCGGGAGGGCTGTACCGGGATGCTTGGGCAGCATGAGCTGGGTTTGGCTGCCCCAGCTGCATGGCAGAGCCGCTGGGGCTACGTGCCCTGGCAAGCAGCTCAGGCTCAGCTTTCAATGACCCTCAGTTTTGGCCATCAGACCGATGGGCACTGCGGTGAGGTTGAGGTGTCCACGGGGATGCCGCTGATGTCCCTGCTCTGTTGGTGTGCCTGGACGAGCTGCGATGCTGCAGGCCCTCTCCCGCCGGGGTGGTGGGAAATGGGTGGCAGGCGAGTCCCAGCACCTCTTCCGCCTTTGCTGGAGCTGGTGCTGTTTGGCTTCTGAGTAATCATGTTGGTTTTTCATCTCGCTTTGAATTGCATTAATTATTTACTGCTGAGGCTCCAGGACTCGTTGCGAGAGGCTCTGGTGGGGCGGGTGCTGAGTGGCGGTGCTAGGGGAGCTTGAGGCACCACGGGGACATGCACGCCTCCAGGTGGGATGGCCTCAAGAGCTGGGTCTGGGATGGGGTCTCGGGGCTGGAAGCAGGAGCACGCAGCCCCTTTGGCAACCAGCACGATGGCTGAGACGTCCCAGGGCAGGGCTGAGCTGGCTGGGGCCTCCTGCAGACTGCTCGGGGTTGGAGCGCTGTGTGGGGTCAAAGCCACAGGCTCGCAGATGCTGACATTTAAGATAATTGTGTAGGACTCTGGGGATTAAAATAAATAAATAAATAAAATAAATGCAGGGGAAGCATCTTTCCGAAAGGATAAACAACTCTGTGGAGGCGGGTGAGCTGGGGCTCTCCTGGCCAGGCCAGGGCTGGACAGGGGGGCAGCAGGGATGCTGTCTGGTGTGGGCAGAAGAGGGAGAAGCAGGGGGAGGGCCGGGGGGGCGACGGGCTGGCACAGCACCACTGCCAAAGGCGGAGCTGGGCCGGCATCACTCAGTGCTCTGGAGCTTGTGAATGAGGCAGTGCAGTGGGTGAATGACACTGTCCTGGCCCCGTGCCCCTCTTTGAGGGCGGGGAGGTGCTGAGAGGGCAGAGGAGCCTGCGGGTGAGCAGGAGGCCTTACGTGGCCCTGATTCCTGGTGGTGGTAGGGGCTGGACACCACGGTGTCCCCTGGGACACTGCTCCTCGGCCAGGGAGGGGTGGGGTGCAGGACAGGGCTTGGCTCTACTCTTTACATTTTTCCAGCTCCTGGCAAGAGGTTGTTAACACTGAACCCTACTGATGTCAGCACTGGTAGCCTGGGCCATTTTGCTGTCAGACTGAGCAGCCTGGGAGGAAGGAGATGAAGCGCAGGAGGTAATGGAGACCTGCGGGCAAGGTCTGCCACACGCGCCCAGCAGTGCAGGGGGAGCCCTGTCCTGTGGCCCCTGGTGCTGCTGCAGCAAGTGTCGTCTGTGCTGGAGAGGAATACAAAGAGCAAAGGAGCTGTGCAGGTGCTGAGCAAGGCGGGGAGGCATGGCCCGAGGTGGGGAACCCCCTCGCCATGTGTGTGCTGGGGTGAGCGGGCTTGGTGCTGCTGTGCTGGCAGGGGTTAATGCCGGACTGTTCCACCGCAATGGTTCAGCCAGCGAAGGGAGGAGGAGGAGGAGAGACAGAGGAAGATGTCACCATCTCCTGTCTATCTGTCATTTTTATTTTCCAGCCGGTGCCAAGATAGGATCCCGCGCCGGGGAGAAGATGGGGGACAACGCTAGGACAAAGCCGGGGTGGAGGAGGCGGTGAAACAGCGGCCGGTGGGGGGGAGTGCAGGTGAACGGAGGAAGAGGAGGTGGTGAGGAGAGGTGGCGAAGGCAGCAGCCTCCCCTCGGCAGGGCCCCCCCCACCGCCAGGCTTCGCTATGGCTACGAATTTTAATGACATCATCAAGCAAGGCTATGTGAGGATGAAGAGCAGAAAGCTGGGGGTGAGTGGGGCTGGGGGGGGGGGCAGCACACTGGCGGGCAGGGGGATGCTCCGCGTCCGCTGGCTGCCAGAGGTGTTGTGACCGGGGGCACAGCCACGTTGGCTCTTGTGGCAGCCCGTGCCCCCAGCCTTTGGGGCCTTTTGGCTGAAAAAGCAGCATGTTAGGGCCGCATGCGGGGCTAGGGGGGCAGGCAGCTGGGGGCACTTGTTACCCGAGTCCCCCCGCCGAGCGCCGTGCCTCAGTTTCCCTCCGCTCGTTGTCCCCGTTGGCTGGGCTGTGGGCTCTGGGTGGGGGCGCACCCCAGCTGCAAAGGGGGTGCCCCTATGGGGAGCGGGGCCGGGCCCCCGCCTCCATCACTGGGAACCGAGAGCAGCGAGCATGCCGGGTAATTGCACGCTAATTAGGGAGAACAAAGACGGAGCGGGTGGGTGGGGGTGGGGGACGGCCCTGCTACGCTCCCAGGCTGGGGCTGGGGGGAGAGGGGAAGGGGGAGATGCCAGGATGGGGCCGGGCAGCCTGGCCTTGGGGACCTCTCCCAAATTTGCTAATTAAGCTGCAATTACGGCCCATAGGGTGGGGGCCTCGAGGGGCCCCAAGAAGGGAGATCCAGGACGCCCAGCCCCCGGTGTCCCCTCCCAGCCCCGGTGCAGCTCAGATGGGATGAGGCAGAAGGGTTGGCGGCCCTGTGGGCTTCCCACACATCTGGGACCCCCTGGGGATGGGGAAGCTGAGGGATGGAGAGCCTTGCCTGAACCCCGGGATTTCTGCTTCCAGTTGTTGGGGGGAAAAAGCAAATTAACACTGGAGAGGGGGACGCCCAGAAGCGGCAGTGCTGTGTGGTGCTGAGCCCCACTCCGGGTGCTTTCTGTCCACAGATCTACCGGCGGTGCTGGCTGGTCTTCCGCAAATCCTCCAGCAAAGGGCCCCAGCGCCTGGAGAAGTACCCAGATGAGAAGTCAGCGTGTCTGCGGGGCTGCCCCAAGGTGAGGGGCCACGGCCGAGGCGTGCTGGTGCATGGAGGGGACCCGCAGGGGGACGCAGCCAGGCATGGACACAGCCTCCAGTGACGCTCCCTCCCCCTTTCCCCCCCCCCAGGTCACTGAGATCAGCAATGTCAAGTGCATCACCCGTCTGCCCAAGGAGACCAAGAGGCAGGCGGTGGCCATCGTCTTCACTGATGACTCGGCCCGGACTTTCACCTGTGATTCGGGTATGGGGGCACCCCGTGGGCTGGGCTGGGCTGAACTCGTGCGGCCCCTTTTTTGCTGGGCCCGGTGAGAGCCCTGAGCTGCCACGTGCCTTGCAGAGCTGGAGGCGGAGGAGTGGTACAAGGTGCTGTCGGTGGAGTGCCTGGGCGCCCACCTGAACGACATCAGCCTGGGGGAGCCTGACCTGCTGGCGCCCGGCGTGCAGTGCGAGCAGACGGGTGAGTGCAGGTGGAAGGGCACCTGCTTGGCTCAGCCCCACTATAGCCCTGCTTAGATCTTTTTCTTTTTTCTTTTCTTTTTTTTTTTTTCTTTTCGCCCCCCAGACCGGTTCAACGTGTTCCTCCTCCCCTGCCCCAACCTGGATGTTTATGGCGAATGCAAGCTGCAGATTACCCACGAAAACATCTACCTCTGGGACATGCACAACCCTCGGGTGAAGCTGGTGTCCTGGCCCCTCTGCTCCCTGCGCCGCTATGGCCGTGATGCCACGCGCTTCACCTTCGAGGCCGGACGGTAAGACACAGCCCTCACGGGGACAGGGACTAGCATGGGCACTCTATTGCCAGGTGCTGTGGCACCACTGCTCCTGTTGCCCTGAGGCAGGGCAGACACCAGGGTGAGGGTTTCTGCCCCACGGCCTTGGGGCGGTTGCTGTCCCTTCCTGGGGCCACCCACACACCCAGCCCTCCAGGAGCCGGGCTCCTGCCATAGGGAGGCTTTGGCTCCAGTCAGGCCTGGCTATATTAGGAACTTTCCTGCTAATTACTGGCTCTTGAGAAGAAGAAACATGATCTTCCCGTTCATCCCAGCCCTTGGCTTCCGCTGACTCACCAGGCTGGACTCTCCTGGGGCACAGGGGAGGGGGCGGCTGCTGCTTTCCCAGGAAGGGCACCCAGGGGCACCCGTCATCCCCAGGAGGTGCTGGGGGGCTGTGCTCCAACCCAGCTCCACTGGGGAGGTTTGGGGCTTCACCTAGTCCCAGCTCAGCACGTGGCCACACCAAGCCAGATGTTCTAGGGGCACAGAGAGGACAGCACTGGAGGCACGGGAAGCTGGACTGTGCCGCTGGGGCAGCTTTTTTAATCATCTCCTTGCTTTGGCTGCAGTATGGTTTTGCTCCCATCACTGGATTGCTCTGGGGTTGTGTGAAACCAGCCCCAGTGGCAGCAGGGGGCTCTGGTCCCAAGGCTCCAGTGAGGCTTCAGCTGGGTGGGTTGGCCCTGGTAGGTGCTGGTGGCCCTCGTGGTGACCCGTGTCCCATCCCCACAGGATGTGTGATGCCGGTGAGGGCCTCTACACCTTCCAGACACAAGAGGGCGAGCAGATCTACCAGCGTGTGCACAGCGCCACGTTGGCCATCGCCGAGCAGCACAAGAGGGTCCTGCTGGAGATGGAGAAGAACGTCAGGGTGAGCTGCGGCCCCGAGGCTGCTGTAAATGGGTGAGCCACCCCGAGAGGGTGGCTTTGGGACAGCTTGTGCCCTGCTGGGGTGAGCATGGGGCACTGTTTGCTATGCTCACCCCCCTCTTGTCCACGGCAGCTGCTGAACAAGGGCAGTGAGCACTTCTCCTACCCCTGCACCCCCACCACCATGCTGCCCCGCAGCGCCTACTGGCACCACATCACTGGCTCACAGAACATGGCCGAGTCCTCCAGCTACACTGGTGAGCATCTCCCTGTGCCCTGCTGGGGACCTGTGGCTCCTCCAGCCCCAGCATGTTCCCTGGGCAAGACCACGCTGTGCTTCATCCCTAGGGGAGGCGTATGCGGGCGCCCAGACCAGCTCGGACACCAACCTCCTCAACAGGTTCATCTTGCTGAAGCCAAAGCCCTCCAACAGCGACCAGCCGGAGAGCAGGGAGTCCAAATCATCCCCGTGACCCAGTGGTGTGGGGACCGTGGCTGCAGCGGGACGTGTGAGGGCTCTGCTGGTTCCCACCCCGGTGCCCTGTAGCCACTTTTTCTTTCTGGGGGTGTCCAGGACCTGGGAAGCCGCCCGCTACTCAGAGAGGTGCCCAGCCCCTTGGCATGGAGATACTGAGGCCGGGCATCCTCTGGGCCGAGCTCCTTGGGGTGCTGGCAGCAGGGCCTCTCGCCTCAGCCTGAAGTTACAGAAGGTGACAGCTAGCTCCATGTTAAGTGACTTTAATTATATATTGCATATCCGTATTGTACAGTAAGAGATTTTCCCTTCTCACACTAATGCAAACTTCATACCTGCTGAAGAGACCTCGAGGAGAAGCTCAGAGATTTTTGACTCTCGGGGACACAGCTGAGAGGTGGAAAAGAGGTATGGGGATGTGTGGAAAAAAAAAAATGCAGCCAGTTTTCTGCGGGTTGGAAGGCTGGAGAGCAGCCTGCCATGGGGAAGGAGGCAGCTGCACCAGCCTGATGTGCTCCGGCCATGCCCTGCGGGGCTGCTGCACGAGGCAGCACTGGGCTGATTTTGCACTTCTCAAAGAGATTTGAACACTCTGTAGAATTGAGATGTCTCAGGAGAAACTGACTTTCCTTCCAAACCGAGGCCTCATGCACACAGAGAGGGCAGCGCATGCTGGGGCAGGGGCTGCTGGGGTGAGCTGAGCCCTGGCCCTGGGGACCCCCCCTCCCCACGTGCATGTCCCCACCAACGCCTCCATTTACCTGTGCAGAACTGGCAACCCAGGGGCCACTTTTGGACAGTAGCTGCTGTACCTTGAGGGTAAGCTTTGTGGGGAAAAAAAAAAAATCCCTGGGCAGAGGCACCCCCTCAGGCCCTTCCAGGGGACACGAGTGGGGAACAGCCGCGTTTCTCAGCTGCACTCCCTGCTTGTTTCATTTGTCCTTGCTCCTATGCTGCTGCTGCCCGTGGGCACCAGTGAGAATGGGTCAAAGACCTTGCACACAAGAACTGGGCTTAATGTATTGAACTCAAAAGCAATTGATTTTCTAGTTCTCCTATTTATTGAACTCCTTTAGAAGGGCTATCTTTTTATTGCAGTACAAACCTTGGTGTTTCCTTCCAGTCTTTTGGTCTGGTTCGGTTGGTTGGTGGTTTTATTTCTTTTCTGAAAGCTCTAGGTCTGTGCTTTGGGGGCAGGGAGCATTGTGATGTGGGAACCTGTGGTCTGTGGCCTGTAAATACAGTGTGTTGGGTCTGTGTAGCTTGTAGATGAGGCTGGGGAGCTGCTGGCACATCCATGGGCCAGCGCAGGGCTGCTCCCTGGGCTTGGCAGAGTGCCTGGGTACCCCAGCCCAGCAGTGTGCCCTTCCTTGGGTGAGAGGTATAACCTGCTGCCTTTTCCTGGCTACAGACCTCATCCAGAAAAGATTTAACATTTATTACCAAAAATGTTTGATTAGTCTTTTTTTTTTTTTTTTTAAAAGGAATTGCTCAATGAATAAACAACCCTTATCCACCCTTCCTGTTTGTCTGTTCCATCCAAACACGCTCAGGAAGTACAAGTTCAAGTATCGCATGCCAGAGAAAAATGCTGATCAAGGGAGACTTTTCTAAGGCTACAGGCACTGTCTTTGTCTCAAAGCTTTGTTCTGTGGCCAGTGACTGCAAGGACATTTCAGATTAAGCCCTGGGGAGGGGAAATGGGTGTAGCAAGTCATACCCTCCATCAACTACCTCTGGGCAAAGAAGGACACCAGTATCCTACTTTCAGCTGTCTGGGGCCATGCTAGCACAGCGCTGGCTCTCTGTACCCCTGGGAGGCAGGGTTTCCAGCCATGCCAACTCCGAGCTCTTCCAGTGTTCTGCCAGTTTGGTCAGTGCTACCCTGGCTGTCTGGCACAGCGCTGGTCTTGGGGCAAGAAGAGCAGCAGCTCTGCCAGCCAGGGCACCGCAGCCCCGCATGGTTACAAAACCTGAGCTACCTGTCAAGGCCAGGGGGAACGAGATGCTCCTGCTCACTGCCTCTGGGGATGGGGCAGATACATCTATGTGGCAGAGCAACAGCACAGCGCTGGAACTGTAAACAACAGGGTTACCTGCTGGAGGGTGGTCTGGTCTCCCTAGCAGGTAATTGTCAAGAGCAGCAATCAGCAGTAGAGAGCAACACTCCCTCCAAAGCAGATCTCATTAAGTTGATGTGTATTGGAGGGAACTGAACAACGTGACAACTCCTGTAGCCCCACACCAGCTTTCAAGGATGACTGAACCTAGGGGGGTAAGGCTTTATTCAGCTCAGGAAGGAATGGATACGCAAATAAAATAGGGTTGTATAACCAAGGTATGTGCTTCCCAATCCCAAATGTCTTGTGGTTAAAGTCCAGAGCTCTGGGCTCACTTAGAGACGAAGCCCATTCACATCCCAATCAAGACATTCACAGATTTCTTCTTTTACCCTATGTGTCATGATGGCTTTCTCTGGGAAGGGAGAGCCAGGAAAGAGGTGTCACTGACCAGCAGAACTGGGCCAGGACAGGCAGAGGGAGATGGGGAGGCAAAAGCCTCAGGCTTGGATGCAGCCATGCAGAGACAGGAACCTTCTGCATCACTCCTGCCTGGACAATCCTGTGCAAGGGGCCACCTCAGTTTATAGTGAGGACATCACTCTGAATCTCATGGCTCAGCTGGGTCTGAAGGTCACTCAACTTCTTCTTCAGGCCAGATAGTGCAGACAGAACGATGGTTTCTGGGCGCAGAGAGCCGCAGGACTCCACATTGTAATAAAACCTGAGATTACAAGTCAGGAGAGAAAAAGTTACCACCTGCTCTGGAAGGATGTGTAAAACCAGAGAGCACCCACAGAGCAATTCCAGCCCGTTGTGACCCACAATGAGATCTCCACGAGATCTGCTGGGAGTCCCCAGCCATCAGCATCACTGACCTACCAGCTGGGCACCTCTACCACAGCAGCCACAGACCCAGAGCTCACTCCAGCACTTGTGACCCTCCAGGCTGCAAGAACATTTGTGAGATTTTCCCTGCTCAGCTCTGTGACTTAAAAGCTGCACTGGGAAGCTAAGTCTGGCTGGCTGCAGGTACTCCTACTCCTTCAGTACAAATCACCTGGAAGAGGGTGTACCACCAGCCAAAGCATGAGACTCACACGGGTGAATAAATGCTGCACGTGCTGGTGACATCGGTGTCTTCAGCATCCTCCTAAAGCATCTCCTCACCAAGCCTCATACTTCACCAAATACCCTAATGCCCTGCTTGACAACACAAAATCACAGGAGTCATCTATTATCTCCCTGAGAGGAAAATCTGCCAGGCCTGGACATATCACCAGTGAACTGCAACTCCTACCTTGCTTTCCAAGGAACACCAGCTCCCTGGGCCAGGAAATTTCAGAGCAGCGTATCTGACACCAACAGCAGACAAAGCAAAGCAACCAGCAGGATCCCCCCCATCTCCCAGCAGTGGGAGCACATTCAGCTTCTTACCTCTCAGGCTTCCCATTGGGGTCGTATGGGGCTTGAGCATCCTCCTCATCGATCTCTGAGTATTCACTCTTAGGCCTGGAATCAAAGAGCAGGGAAGGTCAGCACGGAGCCCACATTCTAGCACATTTAGCCCTACAGCACACAAGCACTCAGAGGAACAGCAAGCACTGTTTGCACTGTGGCACAAGTTGCACTGCCACAAGACTACACTATAACTTTGACAGATGGAGCAACTTGCCAGCCCCAGCCTGGTGGGACCTGCCAGACTCCTGCCTCTCTGAACTGCACAGGACAGACAGGATCAATCCTGCTCTGCCCCAGCTCAGCGAGCGCTGCCTGAGGTACTGTGGCTCCATCCACTGCACTGGCATAGTCTTATAGCTGCTACGAGCAAAGGGATGACAATGCCTGAAGGGACCACATTGTTTGTACTTTTCACTTGGTGAGAAAAACACCAGAGCACACCAGCACCGTCTCTGCTGCACAGCTGAGATGGGATTTTTCCTAGCAGGAATTAATCAGACATCAGTGAGACTCATCCTGATGTCCTGTACCTCCGCTCCTCTATATACATCACCAGCAACATCACTGCAGTACCACGTACATCAGCTGGGCCAACACACCGAATCTTTCTACCTTCTACACTTCATGGCTTTTAGGACATCACACTGGAGAGACTGTTTAGAAGCATTTAATCCATGTGAGAAATCTTTTAAAGTCCCTCCAAACAGACCCAGCCTTATCTTATCCCAGCACTTAGGTTTAGGAGCCCTTAAGTGTCAGGCTTAAGTTCTAGGCTATTATTACAGCTGTTGTTCTGGATACCCTGGGTTGACCCTCAGACTACATATCCCACTCCAGACAGGCCAAGCCCTGTGTTTTAGTCAGCTAGGACATACCACTCCTCCGGCTTGGGATACACTGTGTGCCTCAGTGCATTGTCCGGGTCATATTCGAAGGCTACGCCAGCCGTGGGGTTCCACTTGGCGTGCTCCTTGCCAAAGCCCTTCTTGGCATACGCTCGCAGCTTGAGCTCCTGGCCCTTCCGCAGCTTCACAATCAGGATGTCTATGGAAAAAGACATGCCGGTTTGACAAGGATGATGAGAAATAAGTGAGCAGGATCACACAAGTGAAAAGGCAGGAATGATTAGTAACCAGGAAGATGTCACCAGAAGCCAGGGCTTGCCTGGATTCTTACAGGGACTCATTTGTGTCCCCATAGTAGCTAGAAAACATCCTGCTATGTAAAAAGGAATTGTACACACGCCCAAAGGCACAGCTCAAGCACCCAGGCAACAAAAGACAGTAGAGCATTTTGCATCTTTGCTGTCTCTAAGCTCTCACAAGCGCAGACAGAAATGGTTTCTGACACAGGACATTAGTTCTGGGGATAACATTTAGGTGGTGTTAACATAAAATGCTAACCCCACTGATGGTGTCTCCCAGCTGTCACTTTAGATGTCCACTTGTTTTACACCTACTTTAGGGTTACATGACTAGTAAATGCAGGACGTGTTCAAAGAGACTGAAAGGAAAATCCATTTCCTCCTACAGATCTTATTCTCATTGAAACACCACTTACCATCCTGCTCCACATAGTCATTGGGGTCGTTATCTCTGCTCCGAGATGTTACCTGCAGAAGGAGAACAAAACCAAGTGAATTAACTGCAACATCACTTTTTCTCCCCACAACAAATGATAATTGCCTACAAAAATGAGAGGCCGCAGAAAACCACTTTACAGTGCCTCACAGCAACAAACTGATCCACCCTATCTAGTGGAAATCAGGACAATTTAGACAGCTGCAGCTCCATATGTGATATCCTGCTCCACAAGCCTGCTTCCTCCCACAGGATAGACAGGATCACAACCTGGGCACCGTGCATCTGCTTAGTTCGGGGACGCAGTCCAGAGTCACCCACAATACTGCTAGAAGGCAACGCACAGAACTCACAGCACTGCAGCAAGGTTGGACTAGATGATCTTAAGAGGTCTTTTCCAACCTAAATGTTTCTATGATTCTATGTCTAACACTTTAACCAGACAGACTCTGGAACCACCTTCACTGTGCCACCAGAAGCAGCCCCCAGGTTACACTGACCTCCAGATGCAGCCTCAGGGACCCTCCAGCCAACACCTTTCTCAAACTTTCTCCATTAAGTCCCTCTGCATCTGTTCTCCCTTGTCTCTGCCAACCCTCCCCAAGGTGACTGGCTAAGAGCTATTTGGCAGCAGTGCTGTGGCCCAGGCTCCTCACACCTTGCCACGCTGCGATCTAAGAATCAGAAAACCTGAAGCCTCTGGGCTGCTGCCAGGGCTTTGAAAGGGCTGACCTTGCCAGAGTCCTGGCAGCAAGCAGGCAGCAGAATGCAACAGCACAGTATGACACAAGCACACACACTCTGAGCGTTCAAGGAAAGGTAGATGGGCTGCAGCTAAAGCTTCCCATGAGGCGAGGATGAGGGCTGCAGGATGAGGCGTTAACAAGGCCATACTGTTTTAAGATGTTATCAGATAGCAAGTGAATTCCAACAAGGCAACAAAAAGAAGGGTACTGGCACATGCTGCTGTTTCTGCAAATATTCCTGCTTTGTGCTGCCACTGCATTTTAAACAGGACTTTAAGGCAGTGCGAAACATTCTTCAAGGCCTTATTTTGTCCATATCCCATATGCTAGCCAAACCAGCCTCTATGGTAAAGTAGAGAGGGGACTCGCTGCCAGCAGAGATGACACTGACCGGTATGACACGGGGGTTGTTGGAGATGAGATCACGGGATGTGACGTGACGAGTCTGGTCTTCATTGCACCGGACATCAAGGGTAAACTCCACAGAGCACTCTGGACAGAACTCATCACATGTGCAGTCCTGGGACAGACATGGGTCAAAACATTTGTGCCAAAGTGCTTGCAGCAAGAATCTGTAGCATCTCCCACTAATTCAGGCACCTACCACCACCACCACCACCACAATAAGTACCCAAGATGTTTTATTTTACTCACTCTGGAATATTGCATCTTATCCACAATGTCATCACTGGTGAGTGGGATGAGACCTGTGGTAATCAGGTTAACAGGGTAATTAGAGACATGTCTGAGTGACACTGTCCCTCCTGTCAATGCTAGCTGAGGAATGGCAGCCTCACGACAAAGGTGCTTTAGCAGTCTTGAGACAAACTTTGCCCACGACCTGTGCCTTGCTGTTATGCTAGCCCTTCATGCCATTTCCACCTCCCTCCTCTAACCTGCCAGGCACTCACCCAGTCTGTGGGCAATGAATTCATCATGAAGGACAGAGGAGTTGGCATCTATCTGGACCCAGTCAATAGCTGCAATGAAGAAAGAAACGTGCTGAGACGTATTTCTGCGGGAAAAAGCCGAGCAGTTCATAAAGGCACAGAAAATTGTGGATGACAGTGAAGCTGAGCTGGCAGCAGCCCCAGGAGTTGCACCCAGCAGTACTGGCTGTGCATCCACTGCCATCCAAGGGAGTGGAAGATGAGTTGGAGGAAGAGGAGCAAGCAGATGGGAACTGACGAGCGGGCGGCAGCCCAAAGAACCACCACCAGGCCAAACGGTAAGAGAAAGGCCATACCTATAATGGGCACTTCTGCTATGAACACTCTTCGGATGGAGTTCGCCACCCTGCAACACAAAGCGGGGCTGAGAAGGGCAGCGCCTTGAGACCGAGCAGCAGCGCTGACGGCGCCCACCGCAGCTCCACGGCTTCACCGGGCCCAGCCCAAGCCCCGGGGCCGCCCCAGCTCCGGCTTCACCGGGCCGAGCCCCCCGCCCGTCCCCCGGCTCGGGCCTCCGGGGCCGGGCAAGGCCGCGGGCCCGGCCCCGCACCGCTCGCGGCCTGTGCGCTCCCCCCCCCCTCGGCCGCCGCCGCCACCCCCGCGGGCGGTGCTCACGCCAGGTCGGTGTTCTCGATGATGAACTTGACGTTCTCGTCCGTCAGCTCGGTGATGCGCACCGTGGGCTGGTTGGCGTACGGCATGGCCGCCCCGCGCCTCCCCTTCCCTCCCCGCCCGGCCCGGCTCTGCCCGGCTCTGCCCGTCCCGGCCGCCCCCCCCTCGGCCGCCCCCTGCAGGCCGCCAACACCTCCCGGAGGCCCGGACCCGGACCCGCCCCCCCGGTGGAAGCAGGCGGAGACGCGGCGCGGTGCGGGTGCGCTCGGCTTTATTGCTGACGGGGGGAGAAGGAGGCGAAGGCGGCCCCGGCCTCGCTCCGGCTCCGGCGTGGGGGTTCCGGCATCAGCGGCGCTGGTTCAGCCCCGTCAGGTTGGTGATCTGCGGGACACGACACGGGCAGGGTCAGCGCCGGCCAGAGCCGAGGATAATGCAAAAAGCCCGGAGAAACGGCGCCCTGGGTACCCTCGGGAAGAGCCAGCAGCGTTCCTGAGAGCTGCAAAAGGCCCTCCTTGCTTGCTCGGTTCGGGGGTTGAGCTGGGTTTTGTTTCTGTGACCGCACCCAGCACACCCAAGCAGCACCTGCAGCCATGGGCATGGAAGCCCTGTCCATACTGCTTCCCAAGAGTTAACACGCTTGGGATGTTTCTGCCCTAAAACCAGCTGGCTGGAACCCACCCCTCTCCCGGGGAACTCGCATCTCATTCCTCTTTTTATCTGCACAGTGGAACTGTTGGTGGAACACAAGCAGACAAAACATCAGGGAATATAAAATATTCCAGACCTAAGCTGCGCAGTTGTCACGTGTAGGAGAGCATCGTACTGATGCACAAGGAGCTCAGACAGTGCACCCGGACTTCTCTGATGGAGGATCTTACAATCATACCAGCCTTTGCAGGACAGCTATGGCTGTGGATGTGCAGCAAGGCTGAGAAATGCTTAAAGAACTATTCCACCATAACTGCAGGTGGAAGTAGGTGAGAGAGATTCTTCAGAATTGCTTCACACAGTGAAAATGGTTTCTAATGTATATTCCAGGTGGTTTGGCCTCCTTGTACTGGTAATCACAAAAAATGTGTATTACTGGTTACTACGAAATCACTTTGCTGCTAAAATGCAATGGGAGTTGTCCAAAACATCACCGCAGTAGGGCAGCGAAGCTCTTAAAAAATAATGTGTGGGTACACTAGGGACTGTTTTGTGTCCTACAGAAGTGCAGCTACCTCATGGACATACAGATGTCTGGGACAAATGAATTCACGGAGGACACTGCCATCCCCTGAAACAAAAAGCAACTTCCCCGAGCAGGTCACAGTTGTTCAGGTTGCAATATGGGCAGAAACACTGTCAGCCACCCTACAGTGGGCAGTGAGCTCCCCGGGAAGCCAGAGAGAACAGGAGCTACCCAGAAAATCATTCTTACATGTAGTTAAGCTATGAAAGACTATTCTCTTTCATGCTGTAGCCTAGAATCAGAAGGGCAGACATGCTAGCATTAAGCATGGAACAGAACATAATTCTGCCCTTACAGCCCTGTTGGTTTCAGCATTACTTACAGTAACTGCAGCTCCCATCAGGCCCTGGGCAAGCGCTTGTCCGGTTGACTGTACCTAGGAGATGGGGAGAACATAACCTTTAGCTTTCTTCTGCAGTTACACTTGTAGATACTGAAATACAGAGACACAATCGTAACAAATGTGTACTTGCTACAAGAAGGTGCTGATACAAGCCAAGCACTGAAGAAAAATTATAGCCAGAGATAAGATAGAAGGAAGGGATTTTCAGGGAACATACAACTCCTAATCATTGGGTCAGTCTGACAAAATGACAAATGTGTTGTTTTATTAGAACACACAAGTATTTACTGATACGGAGCTGACAGCATTTATGCCATCACCCACCAGTATGCCAGTGGTCTCTCAGCAAGCACATGGAGCATGTGGTCTGCATGACTGAACGGCCAGCTCTGTCTGCACATGTTTTGGTACACGACGAATGCTGAGTGTATACCTTGTCCACAATGTTACCTGCTTTGCTGTATTGTCCATGTTCATGGCGTCTGCTATTCGGTTTTCCAGGAAGCGCCAAGTCTCTTCAAACTCAGGGGATGAATCCTGCATCATCACCAGTTCTGTGGTGTTGTAGATGCCAGTGAGCACAGCCCGACGAGTGTACCAGTTAAACTGCAGGGGCATGGATTGAGAGAGAGAAAGAGGGAGAGGTGACCTGAATGGAGATCACTAAAGCAGGCCTGGAGAACCACAAAAGAAATCAACGTGCCATCTCCTTATTGTTAGCAACTGGGCAGTTCCTGGTAAACCGCCCAGTGAACAGAGCCCTAGGACTGCATGTTCCTTCTTGAATTAAACTGTGCAGCTCGCCCCTGTGATGCACTGGGCCACCAGCCACCACCACCATCTGACAGCACAGCTGATCCCATGGCACCAGACAAGAGGTCACAAGCACCGTGTATAAAACTGCTCAGCACAAACACCACCACCTGCTTCTGGTTGCAAGCAGGCACCTGAAGCAAATGCACCCAGCTAGCTGGCTGTATTGTGCAAGAGTTTATTTTGCTTTAAAGACTGCTAGCAGAAAATGCAACACTATAATTCCAGAGCTGATTTGATGTGTTTACTTCAACAACGCTGTGTTTACTTCTGAATTTCAGCTGCAGTTTGCTCCAAAAACACGTAGAAACAGAACAAACTGATGATAGAACTGTGCACGGCATCACAGGGATACACCTTACCCAAATCCTGTAACTGAAATGCCAGTATTGCCTGCTGAATCACTAAATACATCGGTACACTGCTGGCAGCAGTCCTGTAGGATATGCTGCAACGATAGGTTACACAATGCAAAGATTCACAAACTCTTCAGTTTTTCCACTTGCGTTTGAATCACTGGCAGAGAATAGATACACACTTCTAAAAATGAGTCTTCAACTTCATTTCCTGCTATTATGGTGATTAAACAATTTGTGTACCTAGAAAAAATACTGGTTGTTCCATTCATGATTGCAAAGCAACAGGAAAATTAAATCATTGGTCTTAATTTTGAAAACAGTTGGATCAAAAACTCTGCTGTCTGTACCACAACCTGCAAACTGTGACAAGACAAGTAACATGAGGGATGTCACCATCTGCAGCTGGCTCTCTCACGTCTCTGAGACCAAACTCCTTGTGCTGATTTTCTTCCTGCTCTGAAAAACACTTGAAAGGGTCTCTGAGGCAACAGCATACTGCACAGCTCCTGGCATTGTGAAGAAGGCTCTATTACAAGCGAGATTAAACTCCTTTACAGGAAGGAGGAAGTGGAATCAGCATTGCAGCATCCCAAGAAAATGCTTACGATCAGTCAGAGGGTGCAAAGAAAAGAACTTCTCCTACTCCCTGCAGCAGTGAGAAAAGTTTAGGAACAGCTCAGTGCAGACACTGATTCTGACATGTGAATTTGACTTTCATAAGGAACTTGTAGCTCCTGATGCAATCACAGTCTTTTTTTTTTTTCTAGTTTATTCCTTCTTCTGTCATCTGATTTATTTTTGCACTGCAGTAGCTTCTCTTTCATATTCAGATAAAAGAAGTTTATTAAAGTAGTTTGTTAAAATGACTCATTTTGCTTTTCCCATCTCTCCCTACGTCAATATGAATTAAAACAATTTATTAATTGCTTTAATTATGGTTATAATTTTTCTCTTATTTCCTTCCAGAAAGATGAAAGCTTTAATAACCTATTTGCATTTTTAGGTAGATTTTTTAAAGGTTTTCTAGTCAAATCTGTAAATGCTACTGTTGGTAGAAGAGACAGCTGCTTCAACAGAGACACACTGCTTGCTAACTGAACTGGATCACCTTCATAGTCTCCAAGTCTTAACAATTTTGTCTCCCCCCTCTCAAAAAAAAAAAAAAAAAAAAAAGCACTTATGAATAAGTCTAGGAACGTCAGCCCTTTTAATTTGCTCTAATCCCATCGGCATTAAATTTGCATTTAGTCCCTTTGGCTCCTAAGCCTCTTTGTAAATTACCGTATGGCCTCTGAAGACCCTTGGGTGCTTCTAAAAGCATCTTCCCTCATTCAGAAAATGGCTCATTTCAAGAGAGACGTGGCCTACTTCAGCCCATCATTTTCCTAAAGTGCAGATGGATAGAACCAGCCTGTCTGCAAGGCACAAGGACTTACGTCCGTAGACTGGTCTCCAGCATAGTGCAATATATCATCAATCATGCTGGTGAGGAGGTTGAGGCTGGAAGGGATGTTATGTGGGAGCAACAGGATGCTGACAGCCTGAAAAGAAAATACACAGGTAAATGGAAGAGTCAACACAGAAGGATGTAGCATGAAAACAGACCAATGTTTCTCTGCTCTGTTGTATTTTTGCTGTTGCTGTTGACTCCAGCTCCAAGTGACAAGTCCAAGTTCTATTCACCTGCCACTGGTCTTTCCAAGCAGCAAGATTTGCAGGGAGTGCACAGTGTGGCAGCCAACCTCACAACTTGGCCTCCACTGGAGCTCAAGCTCCCTGCTCAGCTTGAATGCCTTTGTATTGGCTCTGAGCTGTTTCTCCAGGCGTGGAAACACAGGACAGGCTGAGCTGGCTCACCTGTGTGCTGTGTCCCTGCAGGCAGGGATGGAGTCAAACCTTTTTCTGAATTTGACTTTGAACTCCAACCAGCTACTAAGGGCAGAACAGACAGCTATAATGGCCTTCCTGCAGCCTCTGAAACCAGTAACACCACCAGGAGAGTCACAAACCACCCACATCCTTCACCAGACAATCTATGCTATTTGTCACAAAAGCATGATTCCTATCTTCTTTCTCTGCAAGGAGAGTTGGATTCAGCTGCCCAGAGGCCAGCGATGACTGGACAACTGAGGCTTTGTAGCCCAACATTGGGAACTCTTTATTTGTTACAATCGTGTAGCCACAATTCCCATCTGACCCTGAGAAGAATGGTTTGAGATTTACATTTGAATTTTGAAACATGGAGCCCTCTCAGTTCACCTGAAGAAGACAGCTTCTTCATATTGTCAAGGGTTTGCCATTCACATATTAGGCAGGCAGTTTCTTGCAACAAAGCAGTAGTTCTGCATTTTCAGGTGTCAAATGATACTAGTGCAGCCAAAACAATACTGCAAGGAGCCTGACACTGCAGTGACACTAAATACAACTGAGCAGACAAACAGGTTATCCCTCTGTGGATCCCAGATGGGTGGAGTGAACAATGGAGAGGTTTGTGTTTCTGGAAAGGCAAGGAATAGTTGTTAAAGACACTTTTAACTGCCTTCTTCAAGGCTACAAAATCATTTGAAACCAGCAAGGGTTTCATTTATAACCTCAAACTATTCTGGTACATAGACTATGTTGAAAGCCACAGGGTGTTTAAAATACATGCACAAAAAAAAAAAAAAGACAATCCTTATATGCATTTTATACCTGGGGCCATTTCTCAATATATGGAATCAGCATCCTCAGCCTGGCTTCTAAAGCGTCTCTCAGGAATTGATCTGTAGGCTTCTTCCTGGGTGAGGAAAAAATACAAATATGAAGAACATCCAAGTTAAAATCAGTTCTTGAGAACCTCAAGCCTCAGCAACAGCGATGCAAAGTATTGTGTATCCTTGTTGTCTCTAGTCCAATTTTGTATCTGGGAAGGTGGTATTGCTTGAGTAAATTACATTTCTGGATGGCCTCTCTATCTATTGAGTTCCCAGTGCCTGCCAAGGAAGATGCATTTTTATACCCAGTACTCACTCTGTCTTGCCCAACTGCACTTGTTTTTGTTCCTGCTCCAACAGATCAGACAGCTTGGTGTTGCACTGAGATACAAAGTGCAGGATCAGTTCACTGCCATCGTTGTGAAACATCCCTGCTGCAGCACCAGAGAGACCCAGGGTCTGCAGGGAAAAAGGGAGAAACACAGATCGGGTCATACATACACTGCTAAGCAGGATCCGGCTAGTAAATATGTTGTGTTTATTTTATACATGATGTTATATGAATTTAAACAAAATAATGCTGTATTAAAAGTGCTCTGATACATATTTTCCTCTCATTAGGATCACTACTCTGCATTGTGCCTCAATTTAACTCTTAACACCGTTACCCTGCAGTAGCTGGGATTCATTCCTGCCCAGTACCATCTGCTGACTGGGGTACGCTGTCCAAGTTTATGTGGGGGAAGCATGCAGGTCTGTCTTTGAACTTCGGTTCCATCCAGCTTTTGACTGGTTCTTTGCTTCTCTCCCACATACCTTGGCTCCCTCTGCAATGGCTTCTGCCGTCCAGCCATGTTCAGGCACAAACTCCAGCGCTGCTGTGAGGATTCGGTGCTGCAGCTGCTCCTCGCTCTCATAGTCCTCTGACTCCTGGCCGCCCTGGCCAGTGTAACTATGAGAAGGTATTGGTACAGTGAGGGGAATGTTACCATCACCTGTCAGCAACATGGACTCTATCGCTCACTCAGTGCCACCAGTGTGTGTGAAAATGCTTTGAGATCTGTTCACTCAATGTACTTCTCATCTCTTCCTGTAAAATCCTTCCCCCTCCATTCTAGAAAAAGGAATTTTTAATGAACCTTTGCTGCTAGAGGAGAGGGAAATAAGGAAGGCTCAATCCAGTTGGTTACCTGGAGATCAACCAGCCTCAAATACCCCACTCCTTAAAAAAAACAAGCAAAAACCACTTAACTTTACAGATATAAGCGCATGGACACTGCAACTATAGATTGACACAAGAACACAGAAGTGCGGGCCTGTGCTCTGCAGACTAGAGAGGCTTCCTTGTGAAAGCAGGTCCCATCTTGTCTCCATGATGGACAGTGGAATTTGCACTGTCACAGCTACTGAAGCGCCATTAATTCTGGACTGCGCTGTCTCTGAGCAGCAGCAAGTTTCAGCAAAGCAAGTCCTTTTGATCGCACTGCCGGCAGGACAGCTCTAAAGTGAGCTACTGAGTTACCTGGAGCGAGGGCCCTGGGGTTCATGGTCAGGCTGGGGGTCTGCTGGGGGGGAGTCAAACTGCTGCTGAGGGGAAGATGCCAGCGGCTCCTTCTTCTCATCTGAGGCTCTCCTCAGTACAGCTGAGGCGTGGAGGGCCCGCTGGGGTGGGTAGAGCTGGCACCTGAGCCCTGAAAGGGAAACAAGGAGTCAGAGGTGTCCTTCAGATACAAGACAGCACAGGGGCTCTGGGTGGAGGACAGCATTGTGGCAAACACAGCCAAAAGGCACAGAAACCCGCAGGGAAAGTCAGCCTTTACTTCTGAGAAGCACTATTGTCATCCTAGACTTAAGTTTACTTGATGAGGTGGGAACATACGCTGAGGAGAGGAATCCTGCACGCGGGGCAAGCAGCGAGGAGCTGTGAAGGAGCTCGCTGACAGCCTCCTGCCTCACAGCCCCGGCGGGCCCCGCTGCGTGAGGCGGGGGGGGGCGGCCCCGCAGCGCTGCCCTTCACCTCACCTTCCCCCGCACCCCACGCGCGCCCCCGCCCGCCACGGGCACGCGCAGGGGCAGGCACACGAGCACGAGCAGGAGCACGGGCACGCGCGCGGACACACTTCCCCACCCCCCCACCCCCCTCCGCCCCCTCACCCGCGCGGCCCCGCCACAGCCGCCAGCCCGCCCGCCGCAGGCTGCCTGCCGCCGCCGCCGCCATCTTGGAAGCGGGCAGGGCGCGATGACGCGGCGGGGCCGGGCCGTGACGGAGTCAGAGCGAGCCGAGCAGAGCCACACGCAGGTAAGCGAGAGGGGCCCTGCCCCGCCGCTATTTTTCCTTTTTTTTTTTTAATCCTATGGAAGCCTGCAGTACTGCTGAAAGCCCCTTCCCTGTGACCCAGACCGGGGGAGCGCTGCACCCACAGCACGGGGTGCCGGCTGCCCCCACAGCCTGCCAGCTGCCTTGGCAGGTCCCACAGCCGCAGGCCTGTGAGAGAAGGCTGGGGTGTAACCCCCCCGTCCTAAATAAGTTCCACTTCTGGAAATCTCGGGGGAAAAATACCCGCTACCCTGGAACGCCCCCCGTCATTGCTTGCCCTCTTGAGCCACAGCATGTTCTGAGAGCAGGGTGTGACTTTGTTCTATTTTTTTATATGTTTTATATGTATCTTTTGAGGTTTTCAGCCACCTGCCTGGGAAAGGTGATGTTTTGTCACGGTTAATACAGGTTTGCTGGTGTTAATCTTAGTTGTGGTTGCTTAGCTTGCATTCCAAGTGCCCTCAAGGCCAACTGTGAGGTCCCACAACCTGTATCACGTGCCTGGGATCTTTTACTTGTGTCTGTGCAGGCTGGATTACAACCCTTTCCTACCAGAGTCGCTTGGACAAGGCTCAGGGTTCTCCCATTCTTCATGTCTGCAGTTTCTAGGAGTCTTTTGACATGTAGAGCTTGAGGAACAGGGAGTCAAAGACTCCCAGACTGTGGGCAACTCAGTTAAATTTGGTGCAACACATCCGTAAGCTCTTTGATGAAAACATAGCAATGATAAGGTTTTATCCAGGATGCATCATGTTGTAATGATTTTAGACGATGAACTTAAAACAGACTGTTTTGAAGCAAGTAGATGACTTATATCTGACTGCAGATGTAGTGGGCAACCATTATGCTCGTCACTGTCTCTGTCCTCTATGGTTGTGTTAAATTAGAAAGGCTGCATTGGATGAGTAAAGTGAGAGGACAGGAAATTGTTTTCAGTAGTTGGTGCTGCAATGAGCACAGGTGACAACATGATTGACTCCTGCCATGACGCTTTTATGATGCAGATTTTCTTTGGCCTCTCTCAAAGATACAATATTTTTAAAGTATTATTACAGAGACAGGTTTCTCCAAACTCACAAAATACACATTCAGTTCCCCTCTTCCCTGCTGTGTAATTGTTCTCCCAGTGTCTGCAATGGTAAGAGTTGAAAGAGCTTCAATCTGGAGTGCTGGGAATGCCAAAAGTTACTCTTTTTTTTATTATTATTATTATTTCCTTCACATACGGTGGAAGCAAACTCTACTAGGTCATGTTGTGAGTAGGGAACAGTTCTAACTGTCAAAAAGTTGTCGCTAGTCTTGTATTCCAGAAATCCTGTATACGTTTATATTCAAATCCAAAGGAGAGCATGTAATTATTTTTATTTTTTTAAACATGCCTTGAAGTCTCCCTGTGAAACAAGCCTCTAAACTGGAGAAAAACCTGAATTATGCCCTTAAATGTCGATACTTCTTAATGTCATATGAATGCTTTACTTGTGGGAACTACATGCTGCCTGTCTCCAGAAAAATTCCCATTTATTACAAGAAGTCAGTGCTCAATGACCCCGTCATATTCTTTGAAGGTTTTGGTGCACTTGGCAGTTACCCTTCCTGTCTTCCCCTGCCCTGTACTTCTGTTTGCTGTTGCCAGGCTGTTGCTGTTGCTGCTGCTGCAGAAATGGGAGAGTATGGGGTCGCACCTGGGCAGCGTGTGGCCGTCATCTGGGACAGTTCCTCACCGGCTTCAGCACTGAAGGAGTTGGTGGATAAAATTCAGGCACTGGTGGGAGCTGATAATCGTGTCTCTGTGGAAAACATTAACCAACTGTCTCAATGTAAGAATGATCCTAATTTTTCACTGCTTCTTTTAAAGGGAGAGGGTACTTTATCTTACGAGCTCACGTGTTCCCTGGTTTGTAAGTCAGCATTCAGAGCAGCAATAGCACCCACTGTTAATGCTCTCCACTGGCAATGCAGCAAAGACAGTGATATACCCTGGTCATGCTTCCTATGACTGGTGTCTTTTACCAGTTATTGCTGTTATACACAAGCATGAGGGTTGAAGAGGAATGTACAACTGATTATTAAGCAAAGATTTGTGCATGTGTGCATGGAAAATTGTACCATCTTATGTCTTTCTTTCTTTGCAGCGGCTCACAAGGAGTCCAGTTTTGACGTAATTCTCTCTGGCATGGTACCAGGCAGTACTGTGCAGCACACCACAGAGGTATTGGCAGAAATAGCTCGGATACTTAAGCCTGGGGGACGTGTACTTCTAAAAGAACCGGTGATTACAGAATCAGGTGAGAGAATCTGTATCAGCCTTGCTTTTGTGGTAACAGAGAAATTCCTGTAAGAATTAGTCTGTAATGAAAGGCACCAGGAACACTGGCCTCCATTTAGAGATTTTCATTCTCCTGACACACTAACCTGAATAGCATTTTTTTTAAATCATGTGTTTGAGCTGATAGCCATCAGGGGTTTCTGCAGGCATTCTCCTTCTACCAAAAGTGCACGACAGGTATGTTCCTGAACTACACTGAAAAACTCAGTGAAGGCTGGTTTTCTCCTGGAGTTTGTAGTGTTAACAGATTGTCACAGGTGCCATGTTTCTGAGCCTCCAAATTGATTTTTAAAACAGGTAACAAATGCTGAGGGAGGCTGTTCTGGAAATATTCCTAGGACAAAATGAAAAATGTGCACAGTCTGGAGTAGATAGGGTTTTTTGGTTTCCAAAGTCACATCTGGCAGGCTGGACCGTGATGGACTTAGAATAAAGTGCAACTGAGAGTATGGAGACAAGGTGGCTGAACTCAGCACAGTCCTGTGCACAAGGGAAGAAGCCTGTAATGGGTCTTTGATTAAACAGTGATTGTAGTAACTTATGCTTATTGGCACAAGGCTCTTGAATGTTATGTTTCTGAATTTAATGCTCCTTTAGGAATCCATGTTTTGAAAATTCATGAGTTTTCACTGCAATATATGAAAATGTTTTGAGGGATCTTTCTTTCCTTTTAAAATTGGTGTTGATTGTGTTGAAGGAGATTTTGGCGTATGTAGAACAAATCTGGACCTAGAACCAATTTGAGACCCCAGGCCATTATTCTAATGAACAAGCTGCTCACCCTTTCTGGTTTGTTCCTGCTGTCACTGGAGAGGGCCCATTTTAAAGCAAAGGTTTGGCTTGAGTACCTCCTTGTAAAGCTGTCTTGCTTTTCCAGGTTTCAAGCACCATATCCGTTTCTTAGTGACTTCTGTTCTTCCCTCCTGCTATTATCTGGTTTTGTGTCTTCCAGGAAACAACAGCAAAATCAAGACAGCAGCCAAACTGTTCGCAGCTCTGACTCTTTCTGGGATAGTGGAAGTGAAGGAGGTATGTTTGTACTTACTGCTTCCAGAACTCCCTCGTGCTGTTACCTTGAAATATTAGACGAGGACTTGATGGGTAGCAAGATGTTTTGCTACCCTGGTTTACTGTAAATGTGCATGGACATTGCCCCAAATTTTTGTTACTGCAAAGGTAGTGTTATTCTTTAGGGCTGAAAATAGAAGATAAACTGTCTTTTGTCATGACTGATTGCTTGTGTCACACTGATCAACCATTTCTGCTGCACTGCAACAAGGACTGACTCACCCTCTGCTCTGAAGGATAAGCAGCTGGAGCCAGACGCAACTGATTATCTGTGTTCACAGGAATAATGCACAGGGCACTGAAATAAGGTGGCTCTGTGTGAAGTTAACTTAAGATCTTGCATTGCAGCTGCAAAAGGAACCTTTGACCCCAGAGGAGGCCCAGTCAGCCCAAGGTCATTTGGGTTACCAAGGCAATGACCTTCTCATTGTTCGGATAGAAGGCAGAAAACCCAACTTCGAAGTGGGATCTTCAAGTCAGCTCAAGCTATCCTTTGCCAAGAAACCTGGTCCTTCAGGTAATGTGTGGTGCTTGCTGTATGTGTGGATCACCTGCCTCTCAGGTGACCAACATCCCTTGGAGCAGGGAGGCTGCTCTGTGGTAGGGAGTGCTACATAAAAATCTGCAGAGTGGGGGCTTTCCAAAGTTTTTGAATTCTCTGTTGGAAATATGGGGCAAAATACTGCCCAAAATTTGTTGGGTAATGGCTGCATTAGTTACTATTTCTTATTTTGGCTGCAGGAAAACCTTCTGTGGATCCAGCCACTGCTAAGCTGTGGACACTCTCTGCCAATGATATGAATGATGAAGAGATGGTATCCATTTTTATTTGTGAGACTTCACTGTCATTCCTTCTCTCTTCTATTCTTTCCTACTCTAACTAGTTTCAGTCATGTCTCATGGGAAGCTTTACAACGTAAGAGGTAGAAAAGAATCTCTGGGGCAAAATTTCTCAACTGCTGTATGAGGTGTTGGGTGCCCAGAGGTGTGGTGAGGGTGGAGAGGAGACAAGGTTAAGAGGGGATGGCTGCAGCACTGTATTGCTAGTGCTACAAACAGGGGCATTTCTGTGAACACAGCACAGCAATGTCATTCCTTACTAACAAGTCCATTTGCTGTGTGTTATCTTCCATGGTATGCTCCAGGATCTTCTGGACTCTGATGAACTGTTAGATTCAGAGGATTTGAAAAAGCCAGATCCAGCTTCCCTCAGAGCTCCATCCTGCAAAGAAATGGGCAAAAAGAAAGCCTGCAAGAACTGGTCAGTGCTGGGATTAGCATAACAGTGAACCTGTTAACTGTAATATTGAAACTTTAATGTTGCATGTTTTTAAAAAAGATTGTGGGGACTTCAAAGCATAATTCAGTTGGTTTATGTCCTTTCTTATCTTAGCTATTTGAGTGTGAATCCAAATACAGTGAGAATCAGTTAGCTATACCAAAACTGCTATAAACTACCACACTGATATGATCAACTCTTCTTGGAGATAGCTGCACAGTTTGTGCAGCCTTCACTAAAATCCTGGTTCCTCAGATTCCGGGGAGAAATAGTTCATGTAGCAAATGTTTTAGAGTCATTTCCCACTCAGTTCAACTGGACGAGTTTGCTTCAACACTTGTTTTGCAAACTGTTGTATTGGAAAACAAGGTGTGTGAGAGTCCTAGAGCCATCTGTGTCATGTGACAAAGTGAGGGCTGTATGTGAACAGGTCTGGAACAAGTATTGGTGACTCACAACCTTTAAGCAGAAAGATACATATTTATTTATTTATGATTTATTTATTTTCTGCAGCACATGTGGCCTGGCTGAAGAGCTGGAACAGGAGAAGAAGAGCTCACAGCCCAAATCTGCCTGTGGAAATGTAAATAGTCATTTTTGTTTGTGTTGTGGTTTACAAGATGCAGTATGTATCTAAGAACAGTTTTCTCTGGTGACTGCTCCCTAAGCTCACTTACTGCTTTCAAATACTGCCTGTGTGGGTGCTGCAGAGCATCTGTTTTTACTCATCTTGACTCTGAAAACAGCCTGCTCTCTTGTGTGCCTGCATGCTATATCGCAATGTGTGCTGTCTGCTACAGTGCAAGTGCCACCCTTGTAGGTGTCAGAATGAACAGTGGACCTTTACTTCACTTGCTAACCAGTGATCTCCTCAGGGAAGATCACCTTATGGGAGTAGAGGGGATCCTTGTGGTGGTTAGAGAGCTGCCCAAGCACAGCATGCAGCAGTGGCTGGGCAGTGCAGCCCTCCTGTGGGGCTGGGGTGGAAGCTTGCTTCTTCCACGTGAGTGTCCTGCACCAGCTCTACTAACTGTGCTAAACAAGCATGTGTCCAGAGGAGGTGGAAGGGAAGTGGTTTCTGTGCTGACGTATGCTGAGGAGCTGGTCATTTCTCTAGGTTCATAAACCATATCACAGGAAGAGGTAACTGAAAGTAGCTTTGATTACAGAAAGTGTGTTTCGGTCTCTTGGCAGTGCTACCTGGGGGATGCGTTCCGCTGTGCCAGCTGCCCTTACCTGGGCATGCCTGCGTTCAAGCCTGGAGAGAAGATTCTGCTGAAGGAGAACCACCTGCATGATGCCTAACACAGACATCTCTGGATGTCCTGAAAAGGACTCCTCTGCTTTTCCGTCAGTCTGAGATGCAGTCTGAGACTTCTTGCAGTCCTCATCCTCTCAAATTCATGCTCTCCAGCTGATATTCCTTGTGGGAAGGGACACTGTGGGCACTGACATTGCTGTGAGCTCATTACATGCAATCAACCTTGGGCTGTGTGATAATCTTTGGTAGTGAGTGGTCTTATATGGGTTAGACTTAATTAATGTTACACCTTGTTTTAGCTGCCTTGATACTGAGACGCTGGCCGTCATAGCATATCCCACCAGCAGAGGGAACTGGAATCAAGTGTCAGGTTGACCTTGTGTGCAGCAGCAGGAGCCTCAGCAGTACTTCCTCTAGGGCACATTGTACTCCTCCTTGCCCTTATTTTACCTACTGAATCAGCAGCTCTTGCTCAGCTCTCAGGGTGACACTTGGGCTCCTGATGTCTTTGAAATTTGAACCTGTGGTTCTTTACCAGGTGAAGGTGACTCAGCAGCTCCTGTTTCAAGTCAGGAGCAGTGACTGCACTTTGCAGTGTACTGTTCCTTGGTAAAGTCTGGCAGGCATGATGAATTTGCAAGTCTTTTGGGATGACGTTCCCCTTCATTATGTTTTCATCAAAATGACAAAGACACTGCCATTGAGAAAACTTGCTTTTAAGGCAAGGAGCAAATTAAATGAGATCCGGCTTGTCCTCACACGCCTTTGACCAACATGAACACAAGGGCAATCTGACCAAGACTATCACCTCTCTTGGTGGCTATCTAGTGACTCACCTGCAGTGTCCAATAAATAAGAACATAGCAATAACTTAATTTCTGGATGGTATTGACTATTCCTTATTTATTTGCATAATTACTGCTAGCGAAGCATCCACACAGGTGTGGGATGAGGGAGCTGTTGGTGTTTTGTGCTAGGCTTGCTTCTCACCCAGGGAAAGAGGAGGAAAACCCAAGATGCTCTACAGGATGTGACTTCTTGTCGTTGTGCTTCCTGAGTGAAACAATAAAGTCATGTAAGGAGCTAGGATGAAAGGCTGTTGATGAAAGGCTGTTCTGATCTTAAAATAAATGTGACCAATAGTAAAAGATTTGTTTTAAAATGGGTGTTCTTGGTGTTTTAAACATGTCTCTCCTTTTACTTGGTCTCTACTCACTCATCTGTGCTCAGGGCTGTTTGTGATTTCCAGAAATGTACTCTGCAAGCCAACATTTAAACATTTTGGAGTTCTACAAAGATTGTTCCACTGAAAGCATGACTCAAGGGCATGGTAACCATTATGAAGAACAGAATCAAGATGTCTAGATTCACTTTTTTATTCAAAGTAGATTTCAGAAAGAGCCTTTCTCCTGGTTCAGTAAGGAGAAGGCTTGCAGGGAGAGAAATGAGTGAGTCCTTGAGGTGTGCAAAGTCTGTGTGGATCAAGGGGCAGGAACTGCTGTGTTATGTGTGTCATGCTCTCTACCTGGGAGCCGGCAGAGACTTGAGGGATTGGTGGGGTGACCTCCAAAAGGTTGTAAATAGAGGGTTGGTAGTGTCGGCTGCCCTCTGATGAGAGCACGGCTTTCTCAGGTCCCTTCCTCACCCTCCTGAGTCCCTGGCTCAGTCTACAGCAAGAAGAACTCTCAAGGAGCCATGTCCAGCAAACTTGTTATTGCTCCAAATCTTGTAATTTAAAGAAATATGTAATAGCCTCTATGTACTTCTGACCTTTTGTTTTTTTTATTGCCTTTTTTTCAGCCTCACTAGCAGTAGATCAGATCTTGTGGTCAAGAGAAATACAAGTGTACCTGGCAAAGCAGATGTCACCTTTTCACAGGCAAAATTGTAAGTGTGTAAAATTGTAAGGGTGTTTGTTCTTTATTTTTATCTTTTTTTAATATATATATTTTTTGTAATTAAGAGTGAAAGCAGGATGGTGGTTGACAGATGCCTGATACGTCTGCTAAGCAGAGATGTTACTGAGTTTTCTATTTCTCTGGTTAACCTGGTGATCCCAGTTGCAAGTTTCTTGGGCCTGGAGGTTTCATAGCCACTAGAAATGCTGCATCTCTTGGAACAGCCAGAATAGAGCACACCTGCCAGAAACTGAAGAGCTGGTCACTGGGGTAAATGAGCTGGATGTTTCAATATGAAAGTTCCCAGATAAAGGCAGACCTTACAATGAGCTCTGCTTTCTGAGGGAGGAGGTGGCAGTGCCTTTTGTTTTACGATGATTCACTCGACTGGAATTTAAACAAGCTGGAAATGCTTTCAGATACTGCTGTGTTCAGTTAAGGATGTTTCAGGCTGTATAATCTTGTTCTCCACTTCAAAGTGCTTGCCCTGGGGATGGACTTTAGCAGTGGGACGGGGTGGGAAGATGCCACCATCAAGCTGGTTTTGAAGATTATTTATCCTTTTAGGCCCTGTCCCATGTCTGTTGCAGGCTCCAGCCACTGTCTGCCCTTGCATCCCAGTCCTTGTGTGTGGTGACTCACCATGTCTGGGAGGGTGACACTTGTCCCTGGGGGTGAGCAAGCTGAGGCTGTGCTCCAATTCCCTTGCAGCTGGGATGGCTGTGGGAGCTCAGGAGGGGAAAGCTAGGGGGAACAGTGCCATCTCCAGGACCTGGACACTTGCCAAGTGGGGCATATCCCCTAGCTGCTTGATGTCCTCGTAGTGTTGTCTGATAAAACATTCAGATTCATCACCAGGTATGCAATTATCCAAATAAACAGACTAGAAAGAGTTTGGGAAATGAAGAGCTCCCCTCTGGTTGAGGAGGGAGTGGTTCAGGAGCGTCTGAGTGGGATCAACACACAGAAATCTATGGGCCCTGATGGGATGCATCCACATGTGCTGAGGGAGCTGGCGGAGGTGATCACCGAACCGCTCTCTATCATCTTTGAAAGATCTTGGAGAACAGGTGAGGTGCCTGAAGACTGGAGGATAGCCAGTGTCACTCCGGTCTTCAAGAAAGGCAAGAAGGAGGATCCAGGAAACTACAGGCCAGTCAGTCTCACCTCTGTACCTGGAAAGGTGTTGGAACAGCTTGCTCTGGATGCCATCTCCAAGCAATTGGAAGAGGAGGTGGTTATGAGGAGTAGTCAGCATGGATTCACCAAGGGGAAGTTGTGCTTGACTAACATCATTGCCTTCTATGATGGCATCACCAGCTGGGTAGATGCGGGGAGAGCAACGAATGTCATCTACCTTGACTTCAGTGAGGCTTTTGATACTGTCTCCCATGACATCCTGCTAGCAAAGCTGAAAAGTGTGGGATAGAGGAATGGACAGCAAGGTGGGTTGAGAACTGGCTGACTGGCCGAGCTCACAGGGTGGTGATCGGCAGTGCAGAGTGCAGCTGGAGGCCTGTGAGTAGCAGTGTTCCCCAGGGGTTGGTGCTGGGTCTGGTCTTGTTCAACCTCTTCATCAACAACCTTGATGAGGGAATAGTGTCCACCCTCAGCAAGTACACCAATGATACAAAGCTGGGAGGAGTGGCTGACATGCCAGAAGGCTGTGCTGCCATTCAGCGAGACCTGGACAGGCTGGAGAGATGGGCAGGAAGGAACCAAATGAGGTTTAACAAGAGCAAGTGTAGAGTCCTGCACCTGGGAAGGAACAACCGCATGGATCCGGGGGGGTGGGGAAAGCTCTGCAGACATCTCTTCGTGTGCAGGTTCTAAAGAACAGGTCAGAAAAATCCTGGTGCACTCTGTAAGCAGAGGTAAACAATTTTTTTTTGCCAAGGTTCATCACAAACACGTTCATGTCTCAGTCTAATGCTCTAGAACCATAAGTCCCCTGTACAAATCCAACCACTGCATTAGCACAGAGCCTGGCCCACAATCAGAGTAGGAAAATGCAGGCAAAGACTCCAGAAAGTGCCTTCTCTTTCCAGGCAACCTCTGCCCTGACCTTCCTCTGGCAAAGTCCCCTCAGAAATGCCCTGGGGGTGCTGTGAAGCTGTGAGCAGCCTGCCCCAGGCAGCAGCCCCTGCACAGCAGCAGGACCCTGCTCTGTCCTGCCCTGGGGGCTTCTTCTGGGGGGCTTCTTCCACCCCCAGCTTCTCCCCGCGGCACGTTGGTCAGCTCCTTGGACAGGCTGAGTGCTGAGCCTGGTAGGCAGCAGAGGCCCTGCACCAGCGTACAGCAGGGACAGCAGGGACCCTGCTCTGCACCACAGCCCTGGCCACCCCTGTCTGCACCCCAGCTGCACACTCTGCAGCCCGCCCAGAGCAAAGGAACCACTATGCCCTGTCCCCCTGGATATGGGGCAGGGGAGCTCCTCCACGCTGCACAAGCCATGAGACATCCTGGCAGGTCCTGTCCATTCAGAGGTTTACAAGCTGAAGGACACCCTCCTAGAAACCTCACCTGCATTGTCTTGCAGCAAGAAACTTACCATGCCAAGAGCTGTGAAGGTTTGTTCTGCGCTGAGCTCTCCTCTGCCCCCACACTCATTCTGCTGCCATTAATTCCTTTCTGTCTTGGTGACTGCAGTCAGAGCCCACAGCCCTGTTGTGCTGTGCAGAGGGGCTGCTCCTGGGCAGAGCTGTCTGTCTGCAGCACTGCCCACTTGGCAGGAGCTCCCTCCAGCCCAGGAGCCTCATCCAGTTCAGCAGCAGAGGCCCAACCCAAGGTGTTCCTTGGTTTGTCCCATTGGGTTCCCTGAAGATGTCCTTGGGGCTATGGCTCACAGCTCCTGAGAGATCTGTCCTTCTCTGCAGAGGTAATGTGGATTCAAGGCATAGTTGAAGAATGGCTTTTACTTTTCACTGAACTGCATGTTCCTTTGTTTTGGTCTGTTGGCAGTTAAGAAGCATCCTTCTCTGTCTGCAGGCTGGTCCTTCTCCAAGAAAATCAGGCTAATATACTAACAGTCTTAAAGAAGTAGTTATATATTTTAGTGGAGAAAGCCCAGATTTTAGCAAAGCTGATCAAGTCCTGGGTGACTGATGAGAGACATGGTGGCTTGGCAGGTAGGGACGAAGACCACGCATACAGTGTCTGACAGAAAGGGTTCTGATTTCCCTGCATATTCAGACTCTATTGGGAGACACTCAGGATCTTTATCAGATGGAGATTGCTGATACCACTTCATCTCTAAACAGAAAAATGAAGGAGTGTAGGAAGAAAAAAAAAAATCCCTTCTTATTGGTATCTAGTATTGAAATCTTCTGCCTTACACTACAGCCCTGAAATCCCCTCATTAGCTGCATAGGTATTAAATACTTGAGGGTATTAGGCACAGTCTTGGCTCTTTAGAGCTTTTGCACGATAAGGAGCCCTCTGGTGCCCAGTTATTGAACTGCAGGTGCTGGAAGATGGAGCAAGGCTCGAAAAAAGTCAGACACAAACCTCCCAGGTTCTGCAAACCTCCCCGCTTTCCTTTCAGAAAGCATTAGTGGGCTCCTGAGGGCCGTCACTGAAGAGACCGTGGAGGGAACGATCAGACAAGGCACCCATCCCTGGGGAGTGCTGAGGTAGGAGGTCAGAGACATTGGTTACAGGGGGAAAACCAAATGTGGAAGTGGCTCTGATAGCAAGTAAAAGCCCTTCATGTTGTTCACCAAGCAGAACAGCAAAGCCCCAGCCCTCATCCCCTGGCAAGGGGGATCCTTTCCTTCAAGGGATACTCAAGGGCTGCTGCTGGGGGCAGTGGGATATGGTGTGCAATTCTGAGTGGAGGAGAGAATGATTCCCAACCACACTCTGACCCTGGGATCTCCCAAGCTCTGCTGATGTCTCTCTGTCCTCACTGGCTGTTTCCTCTTTTTCAAAGTTATGTTTTCTGGAGTATTTGCCAATGCCTGTGAGTTCTTTCAAAGCCCTGCTAGTGCTCTTCCTTCACACAAAATATCCCAGTCTCAATTTTTTCTTGCCTTCTCCCTTCACAGCTGTTGTGGGTATGCTCTGCTCCTGTACTTGGCACAAGTCTTAGGTTTATGAGCCACTATAGGCCTCAGTGTGACCACTCTTTGAACCGGATAGCTCATTAACAATGAATACCTAGGCACAGCTCCTTCCAGGAAACAACCTGATAAGGAATCTGAGCTGGACTACGAGCCAATCATTTTATCTAATAAATAGGAAAGGAAAAGCCATAATGGCAGCATTCCCTGTTATCTACAGAATGTGGTGAAGTCTGATGCTGTCTCACTCCCCAGGGGAGGGCTAAGTTGTGGGGAAGGATTGCACAACCTGACTCCTGAGCAAATTGGCAAAATACCTGAATCCTGGAAAATTACTGACCAAAAGACAATGGCCTTGCGATCCCATTAATAACAATTCCAAGCAAGAAATCTGGGCTCTCCAGGGATCCAGTGGGCTGCACCCTTGATCTCCCCCTGAGCTGGGATGACTCCCAAGGAACCCCGAGGGAATGAGCTCCGCAGGGCTGACTCCTCGAGGAACAAGCTGTGGTGGTTTTAGTCAGCTGGGCAGCTGAGTTCCACCACAACTGCTCGCTTGCTTCCCCTCCTCAAAGGGAAAGGGGGACAAAATACAATGGAAAGGGCTCAAGGGTTGAGATAAGGACAGGGAGATCACTCAACAATTATTGTCATGGGCAAAACAGACTCAGCATAGGGAGATTAATGTAATTTATTACCTATCACTAACAAGCTAGAGCAGTGAGAAACTAAAAACAGCTTCTCCCTATCCACGCTCTTCTACGTGCTCTCCCCCCCCCTCCCACACATCTGAAGCCTGTAGACACCCACCTCTCCTCCCCAGATTGCTCTCAACCTAGCTTTTCCATAACGTTTCTCCACTCTCACCCACCTGTTCCAAGAAACACAAAGCCATGGGCTGATCACAGACACCCTTTAGGTAACCTCTGGCATCACAGCACTATTCTTGAGTGACATTTCCTCCTCAAGCGCAGTCCTCACCTTCCAAGCTGCACTTTGTGGCAGTCTTTCCCTTCATGCTGTTTCCCATTAGCAAGGAAAGCTCCATCATCTTGAAAACCATCTTTCCAGTAGGCATCCTGTCCCATCAGCCTTCCTGTGGCTTTTCAGGAGACCAGTCCAAAGTAAGCTCTCCATGGTCTTCCAAGATATGTGCCTTTTGCTGGTTTCTCAGCTTCCTGTGTAAGCCATGTGCCTCCTGCTGTGTAGCTGTGTACTCAGGTGGAAGGGACATGATGACCCATATCCAGGCCCTCTTCCTGTATGGCACTTACCAGGTGTGTAGGCAGAGGGGATCTCACAGTCAGTGTGCCAACCAGGTGATATCTGCTGCCGTATTGAGGATACTGATAGATCTGAGCATGAACACACAGATCCTCACCATGAGTCAAAGGCTGACCTACCTGCTTCTCCATAAAAAGTGACCTCATAGTCCCTTTCCATACCACGTTCCTGCTGCTGGCCTATCAAGGCCAGAGACAGAAGTGGCCTCATGGTTACCTTTACAGCCATGTGCCTCCTGCTGGTCCAGGTGAACCTCACTGGAGTCATAAAGCTGAGGAGTATGTTTTATTTTTTGGTAAATTGTCTCATGTTTTACTGTTACTTGTTTTAAAATAAGAAAAAAACATTCTGTGACTGTGTGCAGCCTGTTCTCTAAGGAAAGCAGGTGGGATTTGGAGCAAAAGAGCAGTGAAATCTGGCTACTGATTTCAGTGGAGAGGTCTGGTGTAAGGAAAAGTGGTGCAAGCCCCAGGTGCCCATGAGAGAAACAGCTGTCCTTGCAAGGTGAGGAGCAAGGTTGTCCATCCAGTGACTGGCTTCAAGATACTGCTTTTCCAACCCACCCAGACTTCCTTAGGAGAAATACCAATTAGGGAATGCTGCTGTCACTGTTTGCCTAAACTGAAGACCAATGAAAAGTACCTGATTATCAAGTGCTCATTGAAGTTTTCCACTTTAACTACCCTTCCAGAACTTTACTAATTAGGTGTACAAGATTTAAAGGCTTGAAGAAAATTGTCGAGATGTGGCTTGTTAGGCCTTTCTGCATTTTAATGACCCTATGGTGTATTTAGTGCTCTGGTACCTCAGATGCTGAGAGAAGATTGAAGAAATCTCTCAAGGAGCTCAAGTTAGAAGTAAACACCAAAGTCTCTTGGAGCATTAAATTGGCCCCACTGAAGGTCATTAAAGACAAAGCTTCTCCATGGAATTGATAGAGCAGATTATCTGGAAACCTTGATTACAGATAGGCAAGGGCACTGTCCAAGTGGCTGTTATGCTGAGAAAAGCCTTCATTTGGACGAAGGAGAAAGGTCAAACCCTGACCACAGGCCTGGGAAGAGAGGTCCTGTCCCTCACCCATGAGGCAGTGAGATGCGGGGTATGTGATGGTGAGTGAAGGAAAAAGGTATGACACCAAAGGGCCTGTCCACAGAGTCACAAGGAGGCAACGAGGCCCCAGTGCCACGCGGACAACGTGTCTCCTCATAGGCCACAGTGGCAGACACATCACCCATAGCCAAGGGGACAAAGACCTCTGTCCTGTTAGGGCCTCCAGCCTTGCCAGTGCCCTCTACCATCTCTTCTGCAAGCTGACCTACACCTGCCCCTGTTTCCCTGCACCCTGTAGACACCTATCTCCTTTCCCTACCCAGGGCATTTCTGTACATTCATGAATGTCGCTGAAGTCTCACAGACGGTTCCTTGAAACACAGACATGGTCTGATCCCAGACTCCCTTTGGGTGACTTCTGTGCTCTCCTTTGAGGGACATTTCTTTCTTCCTCATTTCCACTCCCCACCTTTATAGCTACACCTTGTGACTGTTTATCTTTTTCCTACTGTTTTCTACCGCTAAGCCAAGAACCACCATCTCAAAAACCACTCCTCAAATAGGTGTCCCAACCTATCAGTCTTCCTGTGGTCTATCATGCAACCAGGCACAAGTTGCCTCACAATCTTCTCCCAAGCTATGAGCCTACTGTTGGCCTTTAAGCTTGTAGGATAGACATAACCAAGCCATTGCACAGATCCCAGCCAGGAGTCAAGGGCTGATCTCTGAACTGCTTCACTAAAGATGACCTCACAGCCCCTTTGCCTGCACCATTCCTCATGGTGGCCTATGAGCTGCAGAGACTCGAGGTGATCGGTTGCAGGGCAGACACGTATTGCAGCAGGTCCAGTTGATGGGCAGAGGCCCATGGGATGAGGTTCAGCATGGCTCTGTGCCGGGTCCTGCACTTTGGTCACAACAACCCCATGCAGCACTACAGGCTTGGGGCAGAGTGGCTGGAAAGCTGTGCAGAGGAAAAGGATCTGGAGGTGCTGATTGATGCTCACCTGAACATGAGCCAGCAGTGTGCCCAGGTATGGCTAAGAAGGCCAATGGCATCCTGGCTTGTATCAGGAATAGTGTAGCCTGCAGGACCAAGGAGATGATTGTCCATCCCCCTGTATGCTGCTCTGGCATGGCAGCACCTCGAGTACTGTGTTCAGTTTTGGGCCTCTCACTACACAAAGGACATCGGGGCCCTGGATCGCATCCAAAGAAGGGCTACAAAGCTGGTGAAGGGCCAGGAACACAAGTCTTATGAGGAGCAGCTGAGGGAATTGTGGTTGTTTAGTCTGGAGAAGAGGAGGCTCTGGGGAGACCTTATTGCTCTCTACAGCTACCTGAAAGGAAGCTGTGGGGAACTGGAGATGGGCCTCTTTTCACAGATAACTAGCAATAGGACTAGAGGGAATGGCCTGAAGTTACACCAGGAGAGGTTTAGGTTGGAAATTAGGAGAAATTTATTCTCAGAAAGAGTGGTCAGGCATTGGAATGGGTTGCCCAGGGAAGTGGTAGCATCAAAGTCCTTGGAGATGTTCAAGGAAAGGTTGGACATGGTGCTTAGAGACATGGTTTAGTGGGTGACATTGGTTGTAGGGTGATGGTTGGTCCAGATGATCTTGAAGGTCTTTTCCAACCCTAATGATTCTATAATTCTGTGATTTTTGTGGCCCTTCTCTGGAGTTTTTCTAAAATATCCATGTCCTTCTTTTGCTGGGGTACAAAAGTTGAACACAGCTATTATAATAGTAATATCACAATGATCGGGTGAAGTCCCTGGTGTCTGCCACAAAGCAGTCTGACACTGGGCTGTCCCCTGTTTGGGGAGTATCTTGGCAGGGAATGCCTTGGATGGTCTCAGCTGAGTTTAGGGAAAACATGAGCTAGCACCAAGGAAGCACTACAGCATCCTGGCCAGAGGAACAGGACCACAACCAGTTGGAAGAGGGAACAGATTGTCCCTTGATGTTACGTACTAGAGTACATTGAGATAGCCTGTCCTGCTTTGGTCTTCCTAATAAAAGAGAGGCTTAAGTGACTTCCTTGGAGCGTATCCAGATCTTTCAGGGTTGACACTTTCAGGCAGGTGACAGCAAGCTGAGTGGTGCAGTTGACATGACAGGAGGAAGGGATGGTGTCCAGAGGAACCTCAAGAGGCTTGATGGGGCATTAACCAACCTGATCTAGTGAAAGATGTCCCTGTGCACGGCAGGGGAGTTGGACTAGACTGTCTTTAGAGGTCCCTTCCAACCCAATCCCTCCTATGATTCTATGATTTTATGCTTCTATGATTCTCTGCCTTCACTTTCTCTGCTTTCACCATGCTCGCTCACCAAGACAGAACAGAAATCGGGGCCATGGGGCTCCTCAGCCAGCTCCCACATATCTCAGGTCTACCTTCCCTGTGCCTACTGTGGGTGCAGTCCTCCCATTGTGGGGAATTGCAGAGTCCTCATTCCCTGCAGACACCTCAGCTTAGCACGTTATCTTTGGGTCAGTCCACTTTGGGAGATTTTTCACTTTGTGGGCTCCAGCCATTGGCCTACCCATGGAAAAACAGTCCTTGGAGATCCCCCAGGCTCTCCAGGCTGCTCCACACTTCACTCCTTAAGGACATCATCTGCGTGTCACATGTGCCCTGGGAATGAAGCTCAGTGACCATAAACAGTCTGCATTATCATGGGACACCTATGGATGACTTCTCAATCCATCCCTTGGTCTCCAGTGGCTGCCAATATCAATATGATCTTTTGTCTTCCAAATCCAACCATAAACAACCCTAGAGTGGGTGTTCACCCATTTGGGTGAAATAGCTTGAGTTTGTTGTTAATACCATCCTTGGAAGAAGAGCCCAGCCTTCAGGCACTGCACTGGAGAGATCCCATTTAATTACAGACATGACAGGAGAGCAGCGGCTCTGACACAGTGTTAGGCACACTTATAGAGGCTTCAGGTGAGACAGAGAAAGTTGCTTCCTCAGGAACTTAGATGAATCCAAATATAAACATAGGAACATAATACCACAGATTACTACAAAATAATATCAACAGCAGTACTAATAATAAAAATCCAAACAAAAGGACAAGAGAAAGAAAGAAAGAAAGAAAGAAAGAAAGAAAGAAAGAAAGAAAGAAAGAAAGAAAGAAAGAAAGGAAGGAAGGAAGGAAGGAAGGAAGGAAGGAAGGAAGGAAGGAAGGAAGGAAGGAAGGAAGGAAGGAAGGAAGGAAGGAAGGAAGGAAGGAAGGAAGGAAGGAAGGAAGGAAGGAAGGAAGGAAGGAAGGAAGGAAGGAAGGAAGGAAGGAAGGAAGGAAGGAAGGAAGGAAGGAAGGAAGGAAGGAAGGAAGGAAGGAAGGAAGGAAGGAAGGAAGGAAGGAAGGAAGGAAGGAAGGAAGGAAGGAAGGAAGGAAGGAAGGAAGGAAGGAAGGAAGAAATGAACACAAAGTACAGTCCAGACATAGGATAACCTGAGAATCATTAGCATAAAGTGATGGGAAATTTATCACAACTGAGAAACATTCATGAAATCACTTTCTTTATGGCATCCTTGAGCTCCTTGTTCCTCATGCTGTAGATGAGGGGGTTCACTGCTGGCAGTAGCACTGAGTACAGAACTGTTGTCACCAGGTCCAGGGATGGGGAAGAGATGGAGGGGGGCTTCAGGTAGGCAAACATGGCAGTGCTGAGACACAGGGAGACAACAGCCAGGTGAGGGAGGCATGTGGCAAAGGCTTTGTTCCTTCCCTGCTCAGAGGGGATCCTCAACACGGTCCTGAAGATCTGCACGTAGGACAGAAAGATGAAAACAAAACAAACAGAAGCTAAACAGACACTAACTATGAGAAGCACAACTTCCCTCATGTAGAATTGTGAGCAGGAGAGCTTAAGGATCTGGGGAATTTCACAGAAGAATTGGTCCACAGCATTACCTTTGCAGAGAGGTAGTGAAAATGTATTTACTGTGTGCAGGGCAGCATTGAGAAAGCCACTGCCCCAGGCAGCTGCTGCCATCTGGGCACAAGCTCTGTTGCCCAGGATAGTCCTGTAGTGTAGGGGCTTGCAGATGGCAATGTAGCGGTCATATGCCATGACAGTGAGAAGACACAATTCTGCTACAATCAAAAAGAGAAAGAGAAAGACCTGGGCAGCACATTCTGCATAGGGGATGGCCCTGGTGTCCCAAAGGGAGTTGGACATGGATCTGGGCATAGTAACAGAGATGGAGCCCATGTCAAGGAGGGCGAGGTTGAGGAGGAAGAAGTACATGGGGGTGTGGAGGTGATGGTCGCAGGCTACAGCTGTGATGACGAGGCCATTGCCAAGGAGAGCAGCCAGGTAGATGCCGAGGAAGAGCCCAAAGTGCAGGAGCTGCAGCTCTCGTGTGTCTGCAAATGCCAGGAGGAGGAACTCAGTGATGGAGCTGCCATTGGACATTTGCTGCCTCTGGATGTGGGGATCTGTCCAGAGAGAAAAAGGCAGTGAGAGGTTAGGAGAGTAATCGGTTTCCTACAGCAGGTTGCCCAGGCAGGTGTCCAGGCAGCCCTTGAATACCTCCAGAGAAGGAGACTCCACAACAACCCTGGGCAGCCTCTTCCAGTGCTCTGTCACCCTCACCAAGAAGAAGTTCTTTCACATGTTGGTGGGGAACTTCCTGGGCTCCATTTTGTGGTCATTGCCCTTTGTCCTGTCCCCACAAACCACTGAAAAGAGGTTGGCCAAATCCCTCTGTCTCCCACACTTAAGGTATTTGTAAACATTGATAAGATCCCCTGTCAGTCTTCTTTTCTCCAGGCTGAACAGACCCAGTTCTCTCAGCCTTTCATCACAGGGAAGATGCTCCAGGCCCCGTATCATCTTTGTGGCCCTCCGCTGGCCTCTTTCCAGGAGATCCCTGTCTTTTTTGTACTGAAAACCCCTCAGAAATGCCATTCTCTAAAGCCTCTTCTACTCCACACAGGGGAAAGAGGGACAGTCATCATTACATAAGCTATCAGCCACTGGATGCGCCAACTTTAGAAGACCCCTTGTGCAACCCCATCTGCATTGCCCTGCTGCCAGAGACTCACTCACGGTGTAACAAGACTGCAGCTTTGTCCTGCCACACGCTGTCCTCTGTTGTTGCACTCTTCACAGACTTTAACTTCTCTCCTATGCTCTCCCCTTGTAACCAGCACCTCATAAGCACTGCTGTGCTGTGCAGAGGAGCTGCTCCTGGGCAGAGCTGTCTGTCTGCAGTGCTGCTGGCTTGCCAGGAGCTCCCTCCAGCCCAGGAGCCCAGAGCAGCCCAGCAGCAGAGGACCTGACCATGGCATCACTTGCTTTGTCCCATGGGGCTCCCTGGAGATGTCTCCAAAGCCTCAGGGCTGATAGCTCCTAAAAGGCAGCAGGGTCTCTCCTGGGGTGTGTAGTCTGAAGCAGACTGAAGTAATTCCTGACCTTTCCTCTCTGAACATGGGAGAAACTGATATTAGGAGTGTGCTTTGTTCTCAGATTGTGGCTGTTTAACAGGAGGTATGAGTAATTCCCTCCCTTAACCCCTGTTCCATACCTGTTGCCTGGCAGAACACCTTGGCCATTACAGTCAGGGATCATTTCACCTCTCTGAACTTCCTTCACAATTTCTTTAAGCAACTAAAAAAGAAGCATCTAGCTCATTGGTGTCCTACCAGGAGACAGGGCACCATAATGCCCTAGAATTTCCCATGGAGAAAGGGGAATGGGACAGTCAGACATCATTGACTGAGTTTTTCATACTGTGAACACGAAACTTTCTCTACCCTTAGACAAACCTCTTCCTCCTCTCCCACATGACCAGCACGGTGACTCATTAACGTAGGTTCCGTCTCTATTTGTATGCATACTGGGGTCCTTGGGTGGTCTTTTGCTGAAGGCCAGAAGTCTTCCTGCTGCTTGCCTTCTGGCCTTTCCTGTCTGACAGACTTCAGCAGTCAAGACAGTTCTTGCTGGTTCCATTATCTATGCATACAGTCTTTTATTCCCTTAATCTTTGGGTCGTTAACATACAATAGTGTTAGCTAAGACCTAGGAATCACCAAACTTTATCTTGTTCCCTGTCTTAAGTACCCCCTTTTCTTTATCCTAAGCAAATTCTTTTGCTTAGAAAACTCCTTGATTCAAAGTTTTCATAAAATTATTACCAGTTTCTACTTGGTGCTTGTTTCAGTTACACTTACAGGTTTCATAATCATCTAGCCCTTTCATACAGCAACAAAATGCACACTGTACCAATACACAGGTTAAGAATGCTAGTAAAAGCAAGAACACTATTCCTATAAGCAATTGCTTAAGCCAAAAAAAGTTAGGTAGCCAAGAGGTCAGTTTGTTCCATAATTCTTGAATCCATGAGGTGTCATCTTGAACTACCTTGTATAAGATCTTGGTCTTTTCCCAAATATTTTTGAGATCAGTCTCAATTCCTCCTGCCTCATTTACATACATACAGCAACAATTTTTCTCGTGTCTTTTGTCAGTACACCCACACACAAAACAAGAAACCACTCCCATGTATCTGTAAATATGGGGGTTTAAAAAGGTATTGGGGATAGGTTGTTCTCAATCTAAGGCCGCTTTCTGTCTGCCAGGTGTTAAACTCCTCCTAAATAAATTCGCTCTCCCCCCTTCTTAGCAAATTCCCAGGGCTCAAGCCTGAACCACCGAAGAAGTGACTTTCTCCATTCTACCACTTTGATAATCAACTTGCAGGCCCTTCCTGTACTGTAAAACATATCGTTTGTCCACAGCTGCAGTGAGCAGCTGAGAGTGGAGGCTCCTCTGAGCAAAATACTCGGGGTGCACCTAGGGGTGTCTGCTCCACAGTCGATCCTGCAGCCAAGCAGAGCATCTCCTGCCTGGCTCACTGTGCGGAAAAGACTCCACGATCAGTAAGACTGTAAAGCAGGTGTGTTTATTCAGCACTGGGGCTCATCCCACCAGTGAAAAAAACATTAAGCCTGAACGGCAAGGGGAACATAGGAGAGGAATATAATAATAATAATAAAAATGTTGCTGCTTTGTCACAGAGCTTGATGTAAGGATGAAGTAAGGGCCTATATGTCAGGGGACATTTCCAACAGCTGCCTGTGTGGGGATGCATTTATTTTTTATCACAGCACAGCTCCACCAGAGAAGCGCCAGGTGCCAAGCTCCCCAGCTGCCTCCTTTAGACCTTCCAGGCACACACTGCGCTTCGGACTCGGGGTCTGGGAAAGCCCCCCTGAACCAGGAGCAGCAGAAAGGCCACGAAAGGCAGCGCTCTCCCTCCTCGCACCACCGACACCCCGCTGCCCTCAGCGAGCCGAGCCCGGCCCCGCGCCGCCCCCTGCCCGCGGCCAAGCCTCAGCCGGGCGCCGCCGCCTCCATGGGGGCTGCCTGAGGGCGGCGCACGCGCACTGGCGGCCCGCGGGCGGCTTCTGGAGGCTTCTGAGGGTGGCGGGCAGCGCGCTGAGGTGAGGGCAGCGCTCGGGCTTCGTGGCTGTGGGGACGGTGGCAGTGGCTCTGCCAGCTGGAGGGCACTGCCGTGACTTCTGTCTCCTGAAATATTTCGTTAGCTGCTCGCCTGTGGTGTGAATTCTTCGAAGCGGTAGGCTAAGCGCTGCCGTGGTGAGCGGCGTTGTGATGTGCGAGGCTGTGGTGAAATGGCGTGCAAGAGATCTGTTCTGTTCCAGTACAAGTGTGCTGTGAAAAACGAGTAAAAATTTCTGTCGTACTAAAATGCATGTCAAAGGTTGGGGTTCATGTCTTTATGTTTTGTTTTGTTTTTTAATGATGTAAGCTTTTGGGGTTTTGCTGACCGCTTGGTCAGGTAGCTAGATTGCAGCAGCCACAGTCTTCAAGATACTCTGAAGACTGCATGTTGTTAATTGCAGTGCTAAAGAAACTTACAAGTTTAGAAGTCATTTATTGAACTAATTGTGTGAATGTGAAAGATGCGTTATGCCTATTAACATTCTTTATGCTGAGTATCTATTCGTATAATGTAAGAGGCCTTGCTAAAGGTTTTAAGATTCATGTTTACTACTCAGATGCTCATGAAAATACCCTATCACTTCAGCAGGAGATAATACTACTTTTTAATCTACTGTTTGCACCAGATTGAAGATCCGAATTGCTTTTGAGTTACTATGGAAGCATGTGGGCCTTACATAGTTGATGAAATAGAGTATAAAAACCAGAATGCAGAAATAAATCGGTTCTATGATAAATCTTGTGAAAATGCGGATGAAGCAAAGCCAGTAACATTAGAAGAAGGCCAGGTAAAGACATTGCTATGTTGTGTACAATAAAATAAATAATTTGGTATTTGCATTGGTTTAGGGGGTGAATTATCGAAGATGTATGTGTGGTTTTTTTGTTTGTTTGTTTGTTTGTTTGTTTTTTGATTACTGCTTTGTAGTAGAAAAGGACGTTACATGGTTTGTGTCATCTTATGTGTAAGCTTTATCGCTAAGGAAGCTGCAGTACTTGTATAAAGTAAATCGGGGCTGCATCGTAAACACTGTTTGCTTGCTTCTAAGAAAACTGACAGTGATGTTTGTTCCGTTTACAAGAGCCTGTTGTCTTGTTCTTTTCTTTTTAGATTTGTGTGGTTTTCAGTGAAGAACTGAAATGCTGGTGTAGAGCAGTTATTAAGTCAATCATGTACTGTGCAGGTCATTATCAAACAGAATGCTTTCTGGGGGATTATGCCAAATACTACTTTGTTTTAACAAAAGTGTAAGAGGTTTTTTGGTTTTTTTTGGGGGGGGGGGAGTGTCACCGAAATGTATTTTGTTGGCTATCAGTATTTGTTTAGTTTAATAGTCACAAGGCTTTGGTTTCATTGAAGTGTGGTTCCACAAGAAACTGCTATCCATATGATGGGCCCTTGTCAGTGTGGATGCAAACCAGTCTTTGTTTGGTTAATTTTTTAAAGATGTTTTCTATTCTATTTTTCTTTTCCTTAAAGACTTGGAACTGGAATAGTGTCAGTTTAATATGATTGAGATTTATGGTTATCAGTTAATATTAATGAGACATACCTTATTAAGGGATAAATAAATAAAACCACTATGAAACCAATTATTTCTAAAATATTAAAATGTGTCTTAAAAAATCTCTTCCAGCTTTCAGCCATGTTTAAGGTTCACTTCTTTAACACAATATTCAACTTATCGTACAAGAATCTTTACCAATGTTTTTGTAGTATTCAACAAAATTAAGAAAGCTTATTTTAAATATTTCAGAATAAGTATTTTTAAATCTTAAAATAAATAACATTTTTAAATTGAATGTGCCTGTATCAGAGAGCAATTTGACAATGCCATTAGTTTAAAATACCTTCTAATAGAATTAAACACGTGATATACTGCTTTTCATTATGAAATAACTTCGAACAAAAATGATAAATATATGGATCTTAAAAGCTTGGTATAGGTGGTGTTTTGCTGGTTATTAAATGTCTCCCATCAAACCATTTATAAGGGGTAATTACGTATAGATCAAGGCTTTAGTGATAGCTATACAAAGATTTATTTATTTTTTTAGGGAAATGAGTACAGATGCATGTTATTAATTTCCTTCTTACTGACTTTAGTCATACCTGGTTTCTCACTCAGAGATAAGAATTGCCAAATGGCATATGCAGCACCAGGTGGTGTATATATAGTTTACGAGGTGTAAATATCATGAAAAGACTTTAAACTGTACTGCAAACCTTTCTGATGTTTCTCTACTAAATGGGAAGTGCATTCATATTCAGGGCAAATGTGTTTATTAATTGCTCCTTACAGGACCTGTCTTAGATAAATAAATAAATAAAACGGGTTCCAGAGAGTTCACTGTAGGAGCCAAACTTCTAGAAGAAAAGTGTTGTTGCATACAGGATAAAGAAAGCATGTGTTTGAAACACCACTGGAGAAAAAAAGTCTGTTTTGTGAAATTAGATTATCTCTGCTTCGTTTTTAAGTGTTTTGAGTTGCAGTGAAAGCATTTATGCAAATCCCATATAGAGCAAAAAAAATGTAGATTGTATTGCACAAAGTCAGTGACGTTGAGTCTCAACTTTTCTGAAGATACAGCAGAAATAGTGGAAGTAGAGTTTAACAATTGTATTCTAGTCATGAATTTCTTATATTGTGATGAAACTTCACACCTATTTTTTTCTTCAGAGGGTACAGTTTCAATAAGAACTTAGGGGATAAGGTGCGGAAAACGATTTCTTTTTTACAAGAGCAATTCATAAACAACTTGCCTAATGATTTGGGTTTTATTATTCATCTATTTGAATCTTTTGATGTTTATTTAGAAACCAAGAAATTCAGACAAATTTTTGGCAGTTGCCGTTCATCTACAATCCCAGAACTGTGATTCCAGCACATGAGCTTCTCTACTAATCGATTCATGTGCAGTTTATTACAAGTGTTTATCTTATTCCTGACAATCTTGTTTGTTGTCATTACACATTCTGCCTGAAGTTCTGTTAATGTATAAACATTATAGATAACTTTGGTTTTCCCCATTATATCTGTCTCCTTGAAATACTTAGGATTCCTGTTGTACTTTCCGTATCATATTTATGCCAGTTTTGAAGGAGTGGAATAAGGTGTTCCCTGAGATGTAGTGATAAAGAAAAGTGCTTGTGTGTCCTTACTTTGAGTTCTAGGATGTTATTGTCAAAGACCTGCCAGATCATGGGGGAACATGGCATTATAGCAAGTAACCTATCTTGTTTTTTGTTACTAAAGAATATTTATAACTACATGTAGTTAGACATTTAGGTTTGTTTTTTATACTGTCCTTTCAAAGAAGGAATCAGTATTTTACTTAAATACTCTGACAAAACAAATACTAGTTCAATTAGGATGGGAATAGCATACATCTTGAGTGGGCCATCTTTGTGAACTATCAAAAGATCAATGAAGTTCTCTACGTATATCTACTATAGTCTGTTTACAATGCTCTACATTTGATTCCTTTTTTTTTTTTTTATATTTGCAATTGCTGAAGATGGCAAAGAACTAAATTTTCTGTTACAAACCCTAAAGTATTCAAAATGTTTGTGAAGTGCTTGTTCAAAACTGCTCAATACTTTTTAAATGTTTTACTCTACTTCTTGTTAATCTATTTTTTTTTCCTGATTGCCTTATTTTATGTTGGATATAAGCCATCATACTTTGACTAATCAATATCTCGTAATTTTCAGGCAGTTCATTTTATGGATGAACTGAAACATCAAAACTGAAGTTACATTCAAAGTAGTAAGATTGTGCTAATTTTTCTGTTAGAGACAGTTTTTGAGACTTAGTATGAACTGAGATCATTTTTTTTGAATGTGCATCACTTTCCAGATTATTGTTTGAAGTTTTGATTATGTGGGATGACTGGTTGTGTTTATTTTCCTAGGCCAGCCCAAAAATGAGATAATGCTGCTACTTAGTATTTTCAAAGTCTTCTGAAAGGTAAATATGCTATCAAAATCAAAATTGGCCCTTCTGTTTTGAAAAATAAGTTGTCAGAGAAATGTAGTACTGGAATATATATTTGATCATACTTCCTTTTTAATTTTCACAGCATTCTAAAGAGAAGGGAGTTACTCAATTTTTTTTGGTGTGATTTGACTTAGCCAACAATGTGTGTAGACTTGTATCTTTACCATGCTGCATAAATTGTTAAAGGTGACTAGGTTGTTGCCAGCATGGAATAAACTATCGTGAAATAAACTATCTTGGAAGAAACTATCTACTGCTCCAAATAGTTATTTAGTGAAGTAGAAATGCTTGTTTTCCAGTCTGTTGTCATTTCCCATGTGTGGTGTTTCAGGAGCTCATGCAGTCTTTTCCATACCCACCATTCTATTTCGGTGTGAGAGTGCTTGTTGGCGTTGCTAGAAAAGCAGCCCTTTACTGTTCTTGTCTAATCTTATTTATGTGCCTCTACCTGAAAAACAACCTACCTGCTTATTTGCAAGTACAATACAATACACACAGATATTTGAGGAGAAGAGGATGAATTTATAAAAACAGTGAAGAGTCTCCAGGCTGTTAGTTTTCCATACTAATGGAACATGGCACTTTCATGATTCAGAGGTTTTCACACATCCGAGTATAATGCATTATTATGCAAAGTAAAGGTCAATAGGAAGCAATAACAACATGGAACTTGATTTCACAAATAAATATATAAATAATTTCAGTGTATGAATAAGACTGGTTTCTGTGGACAGGTCATTAAAGCTTTTCAGTTCTCAGTCTTCCTTCAAAGACTGAGGGCAACTTCATTTTTCGAGCTGTGTTCTTAATGCCTTGTTAGATTCTTGTTTCATTTAAAAGTTACAACATTTGTATTAGTTTTTCTTCCAAGAAATAAGTTGCATTAATTTAACCATTATTTCTGTTTTTGTATAGCTTGAAAAATAGTGATAATTTGATATGGGGTTAATATTTCTCCTTCTTATTTACTACTACATTTAGCAACTACGCAAATCAAAGCCAAGTTATGTGCTGTAGGAGATAATACATTTGATGTTATTCTTTATGTGACAATAAAAGATTAAAAGGTAAGATACTTCTATATCTAGAAACCTATTTGCATGCTTTATTATGTAAATCATAACTTTGTAATCAGCTTAGGACTGAAAAGCATTATCTGCAAGTGAGTTTTGTCATTTGCCAGGTACAGTAGAAGCTAAATCATTAACTTATTAATGATATTGTTTTATGTTAGTGTTGATGTAACTCTCTGGATGTGTTCCAGGAGGCAGAAATTCCATTTTCTTTCATGTGTACCTTTATTTTGAAGGTATTGGCAGGCAAATGAAGTGCAAGTCTGTAGCATTGCACAAAGATACGTTGTGTAACAAAAAGTACACATTCTCATAGGAACTGCACATTTAGGTTATTTCATGCAAATTTCTTTTTGCCCTTTCAAGATTTTCTTTCATTTTTACAAATTTCTGATGAAGGTAATTTATTTTACGAATTTATCATTTATAGTTTGGCTTGGTTTAGGTCTAATTACAACTGTTACAATTACTGTTACAAGTACAAGAAAAATCACAAATGAGACTCACAGAAAATGAATGTTATGTTCCCAAAGCTGTTTTCCTGCTAACTTGGTCTGGTGAAAGGCTGAGCAGCAGTGGATACCAGAGTCAATTCTACTCACTATAACCTCATTCATCTTTTTCCTCATTGTCCTAATCACATTTATTTCAGTATTTCAGTAATGTGTTAAAATTTGAAGTAACACGTTAAGTTCTTCACTGTTTAAAATTATATATATATATCACACAGAATCACACAGAATTTCTAGGTTGGAAGAGACCTCAAGATCATCGAGTCCATATATATATTTAAAGAGCAGATAACAAAAATTTTAGGGCTATCAATATTTTATGGAACTTGAATTTAAAAAAGTTGGCCCGAACAATGTTATTAAATGCGTAAGAAGTGTGTGAATGCTGATATTAGTGTTAAAACCAGAGCACTTCAACTTTAAAGTGGAATTGTTGGAGATAACTTTAAATGAACTAGAAGTATCCTGGGTGAAGTGTTGTTTTTCTGTTGTTTTTGTTTGGTTTGGTTGATTTTTGCTATTCCTTTTGATTACCTGGAGTTGTAATGCACAGCTGCTTTGGAGGTTGTAACACTGAAATGCGCAGTAAAACTGTTTGTCTTTCAGAATCTGTTACCTGTGTTCAAGCATTATAATATTTTCTTTGCTTAAAACAAATATTGTCTTTGAGGTTTTTCAAGAAATATTTGATGTTATTTAAGTTGAATTACTCTGCATCCTACAATGAGATGTCCCTTTAAAAATATAAATATACAGGAAGCAATTCAAGTGGACAGCTTTGTGAATTATTTACAGCATTTTCACGCCTTTTGTGTTATATTTTGCAACTACTTTATTCAAGTGTCTTTAAATACCAGTTCATACTTGCTTTGGATGGGGCTTTGAGCAACCTGATACAGTGGAAGGTGTCCTTGCCCATGGCAAGCCCATGGGGTTGGAACTAGATGAAATGTAAGGTATGTTCCAAACTAAACCATTCTATAATAAGACTGAGTCCTCAAACCTTCATGGGGAGAAGTAGCTCCACTTGTCAAAATGTCTAACTTCTGCCAATAATTTGCTGTAGTTACCGTCAGACTTAAGCAGCTGTAATGTAGTTATAAAATAATGCACTTGCATCTGCTTGGATCATTTAGCGTTAAAGGCTGTTAACACTGTGGCTGTGGTCATTGCCATAGACAATAACTTTGAAAGTACATATAAAGTCTTATACCTTCTATCCGCTCAAGTCTATCAGCTTAAATGTTACTATTGTTTAAAACTTCAGATATACTCTAAATAAGTATGCAATGTTGATTCTGGTCAATAAGGATTTATTATTATTATTATTATTATTTTTTATGGTATGCATTAATGATGATGTTGTCTCAAAGAACTTTGCTTGCTTTGTGGACACTGAAGAGAATACTGGAAGTCTTGCAAAAGATCAAGAGAACCAGACATCATTAAATGCTGAAAATAAACTAAACAGCAAATCAGTGGCAACTCACTGTAAATAACAATATTGACTTTTTATGTGTTCAGGTAACTTAAAAATTTCTGATTATCTTCTTAGGTCATAGTGTTTCTAGTTCTTTTCAGGAAAAGACGTACCAAAGGTCAAGCACAGATCTAAATGAAAGTACCAAATCTGCAAGTATCATATTGTGTAATAAACTGTCAAAGGTGAATTTGATTAAGCATGTATGGGACAGATAAGAAATGCTGTAGTCATCTAGCTGTTTCTTCTATGTAACAGATCTGGGAGACTGTAGTAATTATTGATAGAGTTAAATTGGAGTGGAATGTTGTTTCTTTTCTTTAAAATGCAGAACATATTAAAAAAAAACAACAAAAAAACAAACAAACAAACAAAAAAACAAACAAAAAAACAGTGCTAATCCTTGAAAAGGTTGTGCCTACTCTTTTGCTCCTTTGCCATGGTTTTATGAAGATTAATAGCTGTCTACAGTGGGACTTTCAGTTTTCTAAATATAAAAGACAGTAAACTTTAACGCTGCCCTGAAAACAAAATGGTCCTTATGCTACAGAATGATTGATGTTTGTTGGAGTTTCTTCTTGTTTGTTGAGTAGTCTAATGCCAAGTTACCTTTATCAGCCACCTGAGTGCTGCAGATCTTTGACCAAGTCATGTCTGTTGATTGCTTGTGATAAAAGATGGTTGTTAGAAAATCCCCAGTTCAGAACTGAGGATCTTTTGAACAGCCCGTTAGGGCTGTTGCTCGAGATATGACTGTGACCTAATGTTAATGTTTTGTTATGTTTTGTGGGCAGCGTTCTTGTCAAGTGCTTGAAAGAAAATTCTGCTTCATAAGAAGTTAGATACTTTTTTGAAGTTTGCTTCATTAAAATTGTTGCCTCAATCAGAAAAACATATAATTTGGTACAGAGAGAAGTCCAAAATACTTGGAAAATCCTACAGTTAAGTAAGAAAACCACTTTTACCTCAGTCCATGGAAGAAATACTTCCTTGAACAGTATTTTAGTGCAAAGAAAAACATAGTTTTCATTTCTTCTTGATAGATTACCAAAATATTTCCAAGTTTGCCTTGCAAGGAAAAGTCAGTTGTTCACACGGACAAGTATGGTGTGTTGTGATAAATATTTGAAATTGTTATGTAATCAGAGATTTAGGTGGTGGTGTATGTTTTGAGTTACTATTCTTGATCACTCAAGAGAAAAAAATGCATATGCACTATTTTGGGCAAGAAAGGAGTTTGAAGCTGTTGATATTTATTCAAAGTACAATAAAAATAGTTCCTTTTCAACTATGGTTTGGTAACAAATATTTGATGGGGAAGATATTTTTCTGCACTCTAAACATGTTAAGTTTCTTTATTACATCAATTGTTAGTGTGATTTAATATTTTCAAATTCAATTAAATATGAATTGATTTGTGCTGTGCTTTGATTTACTATGATGCAGATCAGATAACCCATACTTAATATGCCTGAGTTGTTGGAGTATTTTAAATTCAGTATGTAGCTGATGGAAAGAACCATTGCTTCATTCCTTGAAACTTTTAAGAAATCTTTCTTTCTCCAGTGACATTTGATTTATTTTTTTTTCCCTCTAGATTTGAGAAAGCTACTAATTTTCTGTTAAAAAACTGTTTGGGGTTATATGCAGATACTAAAAAGCAAATACTGACTTCAGTTTTCAAAACTGTTTTCTTTATTTCTGTAGTCGTGTTAGAAGGTTTTGCTCCTCAGCATAGATTATGCATGAAAAATATTTTGAGAGTGAATTGGTTCTTGAGATTTTAGAAATATTGGTGGTATTTATAAATTGTACTTACGTTGTATTAGGTAGGTATTTTCTTGTTTTCTAGTTGTACATTTGTGTTTATTTCTTCATGGTGACCTATGTTCTACATTAAATACTTAAAACTAGGTTATCTTGTCACTTGGTTATCTTTTTACTTGTTAGTGCTGCATCTACTCTACTCTCCCCCACCCCCAGGTCTCAGGGTTAAACTGTGGAGAGGGAAATCATCAGGAAGCCTTACTTATGAAAAGGAGATTAAGAGTTGTTTGATTTATTAGTTACAAGAACCATTAATACTTTCAGAGAATTTCCACAGTTTCATGATCCTCTGCTAATACGGAGGCTATTTTCAGTTTGAAATTCAGAACGTCTGAAGCCTTAACATAATTGTTTCCCCCTGTGTTCTGGTAGATTTTTTTTTTTTGAGTTCTTTGCAAGGGCAAAGACTTAACAAGTTTTAAACTTAATTTTTGCCTTTTATCTGTCAATAGAAGATTAACTTAATTGTATCTAGAGGTTCAAAGTGTTAGCATTTCTGCATTACTGGAAGTATTTTCTATTTTCTGAAGTATTTGGCTGTGGTCTATTCTTTCTTCGATATTGTTATGAGATTCAGATTTACACAGATCATAAACTAACTTGTAATGCTGTCTGCCATATGCTTATGAAATGTGTTGAAGAAGTAATGCATTATGGAAGTGTATTGGGAAAAGATTTTCCTCGATTCTTAAGTCAGTGGATGGGGGGAAGGAAACAGGCATTGCAAATGTGACCTAATACTTCACATGCTTAAGTATTTTGGTTCCCTTACATTTGTGTTTAAACTGTGTGTTCAGTTTTAACAGACGACTGTATGCAGTTTTGGGGAAATACAGATGCATTTTGCGTGATACATTTCCGTTTTCCTTCTCCAAGAATCTTCGGTCAATGTCTATACAACATGTCTAACAACTTCCATGATGTGATAGAGGTTTGAATAAATCTTCAACAAATTAATGTTAACATTTGATAATTGTTTGGTGGATAAATAAAAGCTTAGAAATGCATACGTACTTTTTAGGAATCATCAGTAGATCAGGAACATACAAAGGCAAGGTCGTTCATACTGCTAACAGAAAACAACACATGTCATGCTCTTGGGATCCTGCGCTATTAAAAGTGTGCTGAAACTGAAATTCCCCCGGAACTGCATGGTTTTACAGCCAGGGTGCTAGAAGCTGAAGAAGAAAAGAAATGATTTCATTGATAATGAAATTGAATGGATCCCGAAGGTAATATTCATCATCTTTTTTTCATAGTATTTCCCGTAGGTTCTTTAATTTGTGTGTTTGTTTTCTACAGGAAAACAGTTATGAACTGCAAACTTAGTTATCAAATTTAATTGCTTTTTAGTCTTATCAATAAATATCTGTTAGTGGTCCAGATTCTAAGAAGTTAACTTTTAGCTTTTATTTGCTTGCAAAATAATAAAGTGAAATTTATGGGATCTTCTCCTATGTGATTTAAATGCCTTCTTCCAGAACAAGTTATTGCTACTTTTAAGTCTGTGGGGAGTAACAGGAGGGCAGCCTCTGTAAATTGACCTGGGCTTGGGTAGTCTTCTATTAATAAGTTCCTTCCTAAAGACTTAACAGTACTTTGATCCATGGTAAAATTACAGTATTTCATTAGTTAAATCGTTTCGATGTATTGAATACCCTTATTGTTAAGCTCAGATGATGTTTCACTACAATTCAAATAAATGCAAAGTTACCTTTGGTATACATCTCAAACATGGTGTTTTGTTTTTCCTAGGTAACCCATTATATTCATCACAAAATTAAAGGAAAACTACCTGAAGCAAAAATAGTACTTACCCTAGGAAATACAGTTTGGATCGACCCAATGGTAGTTTTAGTGTTGTTGAGTTAAAAAAAGGAGCACAGGCAGAAATATATTCTGATTTTCATCTACGTAGCATTCACGTGTAACTAAGAACTGGAACAGATTGCTCAGTGAAGTTTTATACTCTCCATCCATGGAGATACTTGAAGGTCCATCTTGATGCAGTCCTGGGCTACTGGTACTAGGTGACCCTCCTTGAACAAGGGGGTTGATTGACATGACTCCCCTCTCATAGCTTCATCTGTTCTGCAATTAGCATGAATGTTCGTTTATAGATGGAATATATGTGAGTGATTAAAACTTGAACTGTAAATCTGGGGAGCTGAAAATGCACCAGTAACAGAGTATTGAATTAATTATGTCATCCAGACTATTTATCTTTTTGTAAAATCCAGACTATTTCATGAAGTTAATAACAAAAGTGGTTTTTTGGTTTTTACTATTTATCTTTTTGTAAAGTCATTACATTTATGATATGTACTATTTATCTTTTTGTAATACTATTAGCTTAATAGAATATTTCCAGATAGGAAGTATCTGACATAAGTACCAAATGCATGGTTGCAGTAGTGCGTGCAGTAGTAATCTGATTGCTAGTGAATTATTTCTATGATGGTATGGGGCTATTCTGGAATCTGGTTTGTATAGTATAGATAAGTATAAAATATCTTCCTCAATATCTTATTTTTGGGTGGTGAAGCTCAAATTAAGGAAGCAGAAGACTCTACCCTGCATCAGCATAAATGGTACAAAAACTCAGAGTGATTTTGCTACCATGCTTGCTTTTTAATGTGAACTGCCAAACAGGACAATTATCCTTACCGAGATTATCTGTTTTATGTGTAAATAGGTACAATACAGGTAGAAGTATCCTTTAATTGTTAAATTGACATTGAGCTCCAGAGACCAGTGGTGGTGTTGAGTATCTTCCCTCTTGAGCTAATAAATACTCTCCTCCAAAGGCTGAGGTCACATTGCTTTTGTAGCAAGTGAGGCTGACACTCTGTTTCCTGATATTGCTACTTAGAGACAAAGTATTATGGCTTGGATACACATACAAGTGCTGAAACATACAAGTGGGCAACCTAAGGGGAGAATTCTAGTTGTATGTAGGAAAGTTTATTTTCCGTTTGGGCTAACCCCAGTTAATCTTTCTCTATTCTAGCTTTTATCCAGAAATAAAGTGGTTTTAAAATGAAGTGACTGTTACGGTGATGGTAAAAATAGCAGGTATTGCTGACTATAAATGTGACTTTTCTAAAGAGAAGGTAATTTTCAGGTAAGTTTATGAAACTTAAGTTTAATAAACCTAAAATGTGGCTGTTAGTTTGTATTTATTTATTTTTAAACTTTTTTATAATTTAGTGCTTGTTCAGGAGACAAACTTTATTTGGCTGACATGGAGCTACATCAGTACGTACTTACAGAAAAGTCATCATGTGTGATTAAGGATAAAGAGGCTGCTATTAGCCTCACAAAAGAGAAAAAAGGAGCATGGTGCAAGTTACTAAAGAAAAAGGTGAAGAGAAAATTGATTTGAGAATTACTGAATATTTCAAACATACTAGCTGTGCTTTGGTACAGATATTTCAGACTGTTTTTTGTTAACAGAATCCTCATGTGTCTTTTGATTTCGAACACTGGGAAGATTTTGAAGGGTCCTTTTCCAGTTGGTAAGGATTGAATAAGTCAGTGTTCATTATGTATGAAATGTTTATCGGCAGTAGCCAAAGATCTGGTTGAGTCTTCAGACAACAGCAGTGTAGAAAGTGATGAGTAATGTGGAGATAAATCTTTATTGTTTGTTAAGGATAATGTTGCAAAATAATGTCTCTCGCATGATCATTCCCCATAAAATTGCTGAAACTGAACGTATAGGTTGCAGAACTGTGTTTATTTTTTGGAGGAAAATAGTAAGTAAAGTCCTTCTTGTGTTCTAAGTATCTGAAAATAATACTCTCGAGAAGAACTTTATGTATATTGTCCTGTGCTTTCGCTTCAAAATTGTTGGCTTTAGTGATGACGTGCATAGATGTACTTTTAATTTAAGTAATTAAAGAGCTTTACTTACCTTAGTTTGCTGTGTTAGCAATAGTTAATAATTTCTGCAATTTCACAAACTCTGATGGTCTGTCAATTATTTCTACATTATCCTTCATACGTATACGGAATCAGTTTTGTAGCAATTGCCTGTTTCAGTTCTGCACGAATAAATGATGCCTGAACTCAGATGGCAATCTGTACCTGACTGGAAATTCATGAACTTGGCAAGAAATACTGTACTGTGCAGCTAACGAATAGCAAACCGCTGCATAGTATTAGCAGAATGAGCATTGTGGTAGAAAATTCAGTGTTTTCAGTTTGACATTTTCATGTGTTATGAATTCTTTTCATTACTCAATTTCCTCTCACCTAGCTAAAACTTTTACGCTAATGAAGGACAAAATCTTGTCTGCCTAGCTCAAAGGCTTCGAGCTTTCATGTAATTTTTCAGTAAATAATTTTACACTGTTATATTTGTACACACCAGAATATCTCACAGTGAAATAATAATGCAATAGCTATAAGCTGGTACCAATCTGTTTGCATCTGTAGATCTTTAAAACATGTTAGTCTCTCCAATGGAACTATATGATGACTTAGAATAGAGATTTAGCTTTACGGATTTATTTTAAGAAGCCTAAAATTTTGTTGAAAATAGGAGACTGTCACATGACCTACAAAAAAATATGGTGGAGCAGCATTTTTCCTTCTTCACGCATTGTGTCCTTCTGACTTGTCTGATACATAAATATAGTGTAAAATTATTTTCTACCAGTGGAAAAATCTACAATCTAATGGACATAGACAGTTATCTCTTAACGTTTTGAAAAAGCAAGGCAACCCTGTATAAGGTAAAAACAGAAGCTGTCTTTAGCCCTGTGTTTGTAGCAGGTGGCAAGAGCAGTTTTTTTAAGAACACTATAAAAATGTTTCAGTAAACTCCAAGTATGTTCTCTTGGCCTCTAGCTATTTTTGATGAGAGTCTTCATGAGGAAGAGGTTCTCTGTGGACTTTTTGCTTTGATTTGTTGCTTTATGAACCTCTGTCAACTTCTAACTCCTGTGTTAAGGAACTCAGTGGTATAACATCTTTTGTGAAGAAAGTTTTGTTCTGTGTTTTGAAGCCATCCGTGCTCTGTCTGCTTGATGTCCTGCACCAAGATGTAGTTTGCTTTTCCCAGTTTATTGACACTTAAGACTCAGTCACCATTTTCATCTCTACCCCCAGTCAGGTATGTTTTTCAACCTTCAAAATAGTAGTAGGTGGAGTTGCTTAATATTCCTGTGTTATGTATTTGGAATGGATGTATTAAGTTATTCAGAGGACTTGTGCTTTCAGTATTCCAATCTTTCTCAATATAATCACTTTAAAATATTGACACATGACTTGAGAAAACTACTTTCTTTATCCATTGGCTTTGAGGGAACATAGTAACTATTGTAAGTTACCCAGAACCAGTTTCTTGGCCAGGGAAATTAAAAGCTGCTTAAATCTGTGTATGAATTTGGCTTTTTTTTTTTAATTATTTTCATTAGGTACCAAATGGAACATTTATAGGATGATGTTACTTCTGTAAAGTCACATTCGTGCTGAGGATAATTTCTGTTGCAATTGCTTGGTGTTCTGTACCTTAGATGGCAGTGGAGAAAACACATACCTGAGAAATTAAGCCTTTACTTATGACCTTGCTTTAAAAAAAGAATCACTCTCTTCTTTTCAGGCAGGTATGCTGTCCATGTTTACTTGATTCCCATTTCCTTAGTCTTCCAATTCTTTGATAGCTAGTGTTTGGTCTGAGCAACTGAGGATTAGAGTTAGTATGTGTTTCTGCAATGTGTCTTCAGTTTTGTGTCACTTGTGGGTGATGCTGTGAATGATAGCTATTCTGTTCTTTCAGCAGAAACAACAAAAGAGGCATTCTGGCAGTGCTGCAGGTGAGTACCATTGTCATAATTAAAGTGCTCCTCTTGTTTAAGTAACATTAATGAAGAAAATAAAATAACCTTAACGTATTAGCAAGCAATGAAAAAGGCTCTGCTGTACCCTATAGTCTTGCTCAGAAATCTTTTATTCTCATATTTAACAAACGTCAAGTACTAAGTAGTATTGCAAAAATAACACATGCCAGCATGAACATAGCAATTTAGAAAGTATAAATGCACACCAACTAAATGGAATTTCCTTCAAACAATATAGCAAGTAAAAACACTCTAGTACATATAAAATATTTTACTCAGTAGTTTCCTCTGCTGGAACAACTTCCAAAAGCATCTGAAGGTGCATAGTGATGGGCTCTGAGAAGAAAATACATTGTTAGAAGCTTGTTCTGAGAACAGTATTCAGATTAATACTATTTTTCTGAGTTAGAGAAATGTCCTTCTAAGCAGTTGTTTCTTTTCTATATTTGTATCTCAAACTTAAAAACAAATAAATAGGAAGTGGGAAATAAAAACAATCTTAAGATCCAGGCCAGTATATTTTGAGATTTCTAATCTTGCTCTTCATAGAGTATACTGCTTCTAATTGCATGATTAGATTATACATAATAATTCAGGAGGAGGGGGAGGCAGACATAATGGATTTTCTTAATGTCCTTAGAACTACTAATTCTGTCCTCTGCAGCTGGTTCTGCTTTCCACTGTGGAAATACTTGCATATCAGTTTGTCCTTGAGAGATGAATGAAGAGCTCCTTCTGAGACTATGCAAGATCACTTTATGCACACAGTGAGCTTTGCTAATGTTATCTGTCTGGAAAATTGCCTCCCTCCCTGTTTCCCCCAGCATATGACTTAAATTGCAATGGACCATATAACGAACTTTGTTGGGGTAGTTGCTTTAAGGTTTAGAGGTGTTCTATTGAATTTGGAAACGGTCTGTAGTATACTTACTTGATATTTTCTGGGGCCAGCTGAATTTAAAATGAACAAAAAGTACATAAAATATGAGTCCACTAAGTATAAATAAAACACAGTACAAATATGCCAGTTCAGGTGCACTGATGATTGGTATCAGCACCAGTAAAATGGAGACTAATGTCACTATGACTGGAATGACAATGGGTATCTGCAAGATAAAGATAAATAAAAAATAAATAAAAACACAATTACTTAGCTAATTGTTTTACTGTTCTTACAGAAGTTACATATGTGAAACATAGCTTAATCGTCTTAGGATGTTTTTACTTTTAAAATTTCTGGAATTAGATGGGACAATTGAAAAAGTAGGAGGAAATAGGTGGGAAAAAGTTTTTTCTGTTGAATTGTTAATAAAGGTCTCTGTCTTTATTGCAAATAGCAATGTAGTAATTCATATACAGCTTAATGAATTGGAGACCTGACTCAGTACAGTGAAGTTTGGGTCTATTTCCAGGCACTCTTTCAGTGGTAGTCTGCTGACTGTAGTTCCCCATCCCTGAAAATCTGCCACAGCTTCTGCCCATCATCTATGTGAGTAAAACATTGCCTGGGCTTTTCTCAGTCTTTGAGCTTTGTCATAGTGTAAAACTTGAACAACAACAACAACAACAAAAAGACACAAATAAATGGCTAGGTTTCAGGTAAAGTGGGTGGTGAGAAACCTCTACCTCAGGATGTTCAAATATTCAGAGTTTCAAGATGAGTTCATGTTTTAGTATTTACGGAAGTGGAGGAGAAGTCACACTGAATGTTGAACTTACCCTAATTGGTCTGTTGACTTCCTTTCTTGTAAACCTCATAACAATGAGTGCAAACACAGTTAAGCCGTAAAATATCCAGACTGCAAAACTAAAGTAGTTTATAAGTGTGTTAATGTCACCAGGGATAATATAAATAATAGCAATGGCACCCTAAAAATGAAAACAAAAATTAGTATCAGTGAAGTTTAACCTTACTTTATAAGAGCTTATGTGTAGGTATGCGTGTATGTTTAGGGTATTCAGAACATAATTGGAGCGTGCTTTTGCTTAAACATCTGGGTGCAAGTGTATTGCAGTACATTTAAAGATAGTATCTGTAGCCTGTCAATATGTTTGCTTTTCTGTGCAGTATGAATTCTGTTTTAAGTTAAAACACGTAATCTTGTATATGCTAATCCATTTTGTTGCTGACTGACTATCTAGAAGGAAGAGATAATATATTTATAATAATAATAATTATAATGAATATATATAATATTAATTATAATAATATATTATGTTTTTGGTTGTTGACTCTGGGAGTGGACAGAGCAAGAATTTTGACTCTATCTGGTATTACATTGATGTAAAAAGGTAAAATACAAAAAGAAATACAGCCTAGTTTTATTTTAAAATGTATTTATTAAATGTGTAAATTTTTTTTTTAAATGAAAATATGTAAATGCATCCTTACAGGAGGACATAGAGTAGGAAATATTTCATAGGCTTCTTGTGAGATAAAGGATTTACCTAACACTAATAATTTATCTTCTTATTTCTTGGTTTTCATGCTATGGATTCTTAAAATTTTGATTTGAATTTTGATCTTCTGGAATGAAACTTTTCAAATTAAGTAGTTTTCATTATATGGTCTTTGTTCCTAATACATGTTCAGGATATATGTTTATATACAGATTGTAATCTCACAAAGATGCAAAGACATGTCAAAGCTGCTGGTAAGAAATTTTGAAAGCATGTATTAAGATTTTTTTGTAGGTAATTTCTCTGTACTTAGAATGTATACTTACATAAAACATGATAGCAGGTGCTGGTGTTAAACGCTTAACACTAATGTAAGACAGCACCTTTAGCATGTGCCCTTCACGACCTGCTACATAAACAAGTCTGACAAAACAAAAACAAGGCAAACTAGTTAGTGTGGCACATGAAGTTCAAGTGGTGTTATATTTTAACACTGCCCTTCCCCTTCCCTCCCCCCCCCCCCCCCCCCCCCCCCCCAAAAAAAAAAAAGTTTTCAAATTTGTTTTATTATGTGTCAACATCTGACTAGCGCTTTCTTTAGAGTATACCGGTATTTCCTTTAGCATACAATGGGATTTAAAGAATATTGCACTAAAATGAAATAATGGAAATAACCAATGTTAATGCACAAAAATTGAAACTAATTCTGTTTTCAGAATCGCTAGTTTGTACATATCGTTTAATTAAAATTGTTTTGGAAAAAGCTGCTATCTTTTAATTAAAAATTTCTTTTTATTTTTTTCCATATTAAATAGCTACCTGTACAACCTTCTGTCAAAAAAAGTCTGTACAGCCCTACCATATTCAGATAGATCTTACTTTTACTATTAAATAGAAGTGTTGAACAATTGATAGAAAGGAATGGCTTTCCCTTCCAGTTCTTATCTTGACTGTTAGTGGTGTAGTTATGTTCTTACTCTTTTTTTTTTTTTTTTTAAAAAAAACAACCTTTAAAATTAGCCAGCAAAAAGAAAAGGGGGAAAAAACAATTTCATGCCATGTCTACTTTGAAATGAGATATCTTTTCTGATTTTTCAAACCTGTATAGCCTCTGCTTCTTTTTGCAAAATAAACTATAGCTAGATTTGTAAATACTTGTTAATTTTTACCTTTAGATCATAAGTACCTTGATATCTTTTTGTCTAAATACAAAAACATACATACACATTTTTTCACCCTTAAAAAAATTCACTTTAAGGTACTTAGAATGGGAACTTACCTGCCTGCAGTAAAACATGTCCCATTGGCAGATCCAATTGTAGAAAAGGCCACAAAGAGAGGTACTATCCAAGAGGCTGGGTAAAGAATTCTATCTCCAAATGTCTGGGATATGGAATTAAAATGAATGTTTTTTGTCATTTTAACTGCTATTTGGTATATTTGGAAATGTTGGCACCTCTTTAAAAATACAACAAGTAACGTATCTGATGTATTAGTAAAATATTTGTTGTATATTTTGCTATTCAAGGATACTTGGCCAAAAGAAGACCAGAATTAATTGATGAAACAATCTATAAAGAGTGGAATATTGTCTTGAATGAAACAAAACCACTTAAATTGCTTAAGACACCTGGTTTGTGGATGTCTGCCAAAGAATAGATGTGATTACCACAGAGCACAGTGTGTACACAAGGTGATTCCAGTGTAAGTAGAAAGAATAACAGTAGTAATGAAGCCATGGCAACCTAGGCCTTGTCATGGGTGAGCACGTGAGGGACAAACTTGCCAAGTTCTTTCAATATACTTTGATTTTTTACCTGTGCCATGGTATGTTAATTGTTACTGCAAGGTGGATTGGAACTCATGTAGGTACATGGATCTGCTGTAACTGAATTTCAATTAAAATTGACAGGTAGATTTTGGATTTTCAGTTGAGTAAGTTAAGCATATCAAGTTCTACTTTTGCACAAAATTACCATCAGTGTAGTTGCTTTACCTGGTAGCAGCACACTCACCAGCACAAAGCAGGAAGGCTCCTTACAGATGTATAGACCTCTTTATATGGAGCACCCTGCTTATTTTGCTATTTGCTGTGTCCCTTTTGTGCTGCTCAGTAGCAGTTGTATTTTCTTTTCGTTTAGTCTGATCGCTTTAGAGGTAGCTGATGTGTGCTGTTGACAGATGTTAAGCTTAGTGGTACGCTGAAGAGAAGTGGTTCTTTATCAACATACAACTTAGTATACTGTTTTGCACCTCTTGGTGAAAAGAAAGGCTGAAATGCATCAAAATTCTACATTTTCAAATACCTTTTTATTTTGAGGTTTTTAAGTATTTCTACATATAAAGTACCTCTCCACTGTGTTACAGTGCATTCACGTATGCATGTGTGCATGTCACATGCTGTTTGTTTTCCCCTAGAACTTACATAAGGGGAAATTTTTACAAGCTCTCTTAACAATGGTTTGGGAGACAGATGTCCTCTGGAAAATGTACCAAGTAGAACTGAAGGGACAGATGTGTTTATATAAATTTCTCAAATGTTAAGAATAATCCTTAATGATTTTTTTTCTGTAATAATATGTCATCCAATGAAGTAAAGAGGATAGTTCTCAGTTTAGTTAAGGTAAAAGGAAAAATGAGGAGGTGAATTACAGACCACTTGCTGTTATCTCCATAATGGCAAAAATTGATCTGTTATTTTGCATGTGTTTATTTCTCAGAAATACTGGAATCACTGCAAAGCAGTAGTCAGATACTATTTTTCCTTCCATTCTTTCAGTGCCTATGGAAAACAGTCAACCTCTGAGCTGTGGTGTTTACAAAATGTTACCTGAAGACTGCATTACTTCTGCTTGCTTTTTTTTTTTTTTCTTTGGGATCTGATGGAGCAGTTTAAATTAGGCAGTAGTTTAAATTAATTTTGGATTCAGAAATGACAGATAATGGGAAAAAATCAAGGTGAGACTGGCAGTTTAGAAATAAATTGTATCTTAAAACTTAGAGGTTGCTTTTTACATTTTTTTTAACTGCTCAGGATACTTTAATACCCATGGTTTTCTTTAGATGGCTTATTACAAAATAAAGTGGCTTACCACAGCAACTGCCTGGGACTGTAGGAGTTCTGTTGAAGTCATTACGGTGAAATATGCAATGTTTATCAGAACGTAACAAATTGTAACCAAGGGGATTCCAATAATTATAGATAGTGGTAGATTTCTAAGGAATGCAAAAGTAAGACTCCATCAGCATTGCTGTATCACTAGCAATATTACCCTAGTAAACTGTGGACTCTTACTTTCCCCCATATACTCTAGAGGTATGTGTATATTTCTTTACTGTAGAGAAAGATAAATCAGGATTTAAAAAAAAAATAAAAAAATCACAGATTTATGAAACCCAGAATACATACAAATAGCTCTTTTTCTGTTAGTGCTCAAGCTTTCAGTAACCATTCCTTTTAAAGATAAGCTTTTACTTTTCTTTTGGCATTAGTAGTATTACTTTTCTATGTGGTTTTACCTGTAAGGATTTTTAAGTTCTTCTGTGATGTAATTGAGTTGATTCCTGGTAGGAAAAACATTAAAACAATGTTTGTAACAGTCATATGTAATGTGTTATAAGGTTAGGTGTTATTTCTTTTTTCTGTGTGGTGTGCCTTTTTAGTTTTTTGTTTTTTTTTTTTAAAAAAAGTAAAACTGCGGAACAGAAAACTGTGAGCTTCTTATCCAAATGTAAGCCTGAAGTAACTAATTTTTCCTCCTTAAAGTTTTGATGCATCTTACATTTTTAGAAGTACCTTAGATTCTTAGCCCTTGGTTAAAATATCCCCGAGTAAGCAAAAACTAGGTGGACATTTGTTTCAAATTTACAAGATTACTTTTGAGCTTTGAGCTTTGCAATATCTAATATTTTTCAAATAAAGGCACTGGTTGACTCTACCCATTGCAAGGCATCAAAAAGTCTAGGTAAATGTCTGAAATAGCAGATGTTCATGTCTAAGTTGAGAGACTCAAGCTTGGAAAAAGAACCTGGAAGAATAATCCATTTGTCTTACTCATTGTAATAGGACTTGCTTTGCTGTAAGTAAAGTTTTATATTCTTAATTCCTTTAAAAATGTGGATCTATTTGCAAAACTTGACAGTGTGAACATTTAAGAATAGCATTAATGGATCAGAGCTTGATCTTGGATTTGTCCCAACAGAGATTGAGACCAGTTCACATTCCTGTTAGTTTCAGGAACTGATGTATGTAAACGATTTTCAGGATTTCAGCAGAGACATTGGTATTCCTCCAGTAAGTTTATTTTAAGAAAGTAATAGTGGAAAGCAGCATTCATGGTACCAAATATAAATGTTTTATGTAGATCATAAAAGTGAACCTACAGCCTTCCATATTTGTGAGTATTTTCAAATGTATTTTCTTTGGTCTAACACAATGGATAAACCCATGAGGAGGTTTACAATGGGAAGCTTCTCAGGGAGGGAGAATTCAGTGTTTTTACATCAATTCTAAAGCTGAATAAGAAAAAAATATAAAACCCTATGAATTCTAACTTGCTGATACTTATTCTTTTGTACTAGTCAAACGACACTACGTATTTCACAAAACATGGGCTTTGATGGGGGTAACCTGTGCGGACTTTAGGATTTACATTTTTTTTTTTTGCCTAATGGAATTACTTTTGATATCTTCCTCATTGTCACAGTATCTAAACACCTTTCAGCAGCCCTTTCAGGATCCACTATAGAATCGTTCCTAATAAACAGTAACCTGAGGTTTTGTTTTTTTTACCAAGCTAGTGTTCTTTTTCCAGAATTCATTAAGAGATTCTTTATAACAAGTCAGATGTTAACTTTCTTAGATCACATCTTTGAGTTCTACAGGGATAGAGTAAACCAGTTAAAGGCTGTTAAACTATAACTGTTAACACTAGTAAAGATACCTTACCATCCATCATATGCCCAGAGTCCATTATAGAATGCCAGACCAATAGAGCTAACAGAAATTTTACTGTCCTTGAAAGAATCTTTAAAGTTTTCAGTTTTTCCTGCAAATAAAACATAGATTACTGTCAAATGTTGAAATTAATCCCTTTAATTGTCACTAAATGAAGAAATATTCCAATGTCTGTTTAATGTTTTGAAACATTCTGCTGTTGAAGATCAGTTTATACCAATTCTTATAAACATACATACTGTTGAATTTCCTGCCCCCTTCCTCTAAAATATGTAGTACCGTAAGGAGTTCCAATGATGTGGAACTCAAAACTGAATAAAAAGCGCCCTATTGTTGTGCTGTTTTTGTTGGGGAAATTTTTAAATGGTCAACAGAAACTAAAATAATTGCACATTAATGTATATTTAATTACCTTGCGCAAGTAGAACAATTCCACTTACAATAATGATTGTGACAATGATCATTTTAGCAGCCGTGAGAAGATTCTGGAGATAACTTCCCAGCTTCACGCTCAGTGAATTCACTATTGTAATAACCACTAGAAGAAATAAATTCATATTTATCTTGTTAAATTTGTCAGAACTGAAAGAAACATTGCCTTCTAAAACATTTTTCCCATATTCACTGTACTCCTTTTTCCTTTCAGGCTGTTCAAGTATATATAGTTGTTTCTTTGTTTTTACCATAGTATGTTTGGATGACTTAAAATTGTGAGGAAAAAATGTTTCTGAATTAGATGTCTACCATTAACAACAACAAAAGTAATTCTACAGCATTCTGATGAATACAGAAATATCTCTGAACTTCTTTTCTCACTTTTCTGCTACACATAAGCATTCTATGCAGCTGTATTTTTCTTGGTAAAGAAAGGAAACCCAGGCTAGGAGCAAACCATCATTCTGTCCTTTTTCTGCATGGAGTTAGTTATTGTGGGAAAGACTCGCAGTTACCCAAGGTTCTGTTCCTTTCAGTGTAGGGCTGCTTTCTGATGTCCTCTTAAAGATTAATGTGCTGAAGTCCTACTATGCTATGTGTTCACTGATAGGACTGAACAGAAATTGCTAAGCAATTATGGAACTTGTCACTTTACAAGAAAAAAGTCTTACCAATGGCAGCTGCTGCAAGACACTTGATGACAACTGGAGGTGGATCACAACCTGGATAAAAAGGAGCTGATGCATATTCTGCAAAGCTGAGACAAATGATTGCAAAAGAGCTGGGCTTTGTGACGAGTAAGCTTGTCCAAGAAAACAAAAATGCTGGAATTGGGCCAAATGCTTCCATGAGGTAAGGATATTCTCCTCCTGATTTTGTGATCATTGTGCCAAGCTCAGCAAAACAAAGCGCCCCTGAAAACAAGAAATGTGCCTGTTACTGGTTGTTTAGTTTATGCACTTTTCAAACTATGATTAGAACAAAATAGTGCTTTTTTATAGGTAGCAAAATTGCAGAACTGGATATGTAAATATATCATTTTTCCATGTTTGAGTACTGTACATGCTAAATTTTAATTACTTGCAAGCAGTTGTGTAAATGTGGGGAAAAATATACTGAAACTATTAAGTTACGATACAGAATTTACTATTACCTTTGTTTAAGACTTCAGCTGTTGAATTATGAACGTCCTGATTTCTTAAGAAACCAACACTTCCAACAAAGGTCCAAATAGGAACTGTGCTGGCTGACCTACCTTTTAGAAATTTAAGGTGGAAAAACTAAGCTTGCTGCACAACTTTTAAATTAAAATGCCACTGTAATTCAAAGCTGATCTTCAGTAGACACTTCTAGTTTTATTGCTGTAGCTGCTCAAAAAACACTTTTTCTATGATTTGTGGCTGACACTATGCACAAAGAATTCATTTTTGTGTTTTACTATTTGAAATATGTGGGAGGTGCTTAGCATTAATTTTTTGGGTGATAAAATTAGATTTGAGGGATTGAACTAGATGATCTTCCAATCCCTAACATTCTGTGATTCTGTGATTTGTGCAGCTGTAGGAAAAATGTTAGAAATACCAGCCCTGTGCCAGCAAACTTTCATGTGCTATTTTGCCTGTGATTTAAGTAGAAAAGTACTCTATTACAGTTAGTTTTATTTTTGTTTATTTTATCCACTTGCTTTAAAAATGAACTGAAAATGATCGTTACAGTTTTAAAAGCTTAGTCTATTGTTTATGAACAGCACATACTTAGTACACTCATCAGGGTATGACTAGTTTTGGTCTAGGTGTCATTACCTAATTTGTGAAATGAATGGTATGCAGTAAATAAAAATATTTAAACAAAGATCCAAACTTTGTTGATTCTTTGTTTACCTAGTGTTGCAAGAACTCCGCAGGCTGCCCAGATGACTAAACAAGGACCCACAGCTCCAGCATTGGCAAGTACTGATTTTGGAGAAACAAAGATACCTGAGCCAATAATTGTACCAACAATCATACAGATTCCACTGATCAGGCCCACCTTGAAATAAAAGGAGATATTTTGGTAAAGTAACTTCTAATACCTTAATTTATCACTAATTAGTTTTCACCATAAAGTTTCTACTAACTAATAAATGATGAAATTTTGTTTCTAAAATGCATACAAATACTGTGCCATACTCCTCCTGTTTCCAGAAGCCATTTCTCGTATTTTACTTGCTTGCATATTTGCTTTACTATCCTTTGGACTATCCATTTTTTTTTAAGTAGTTGCTCCTCATTGCTTCAGGTATTTGTTAATATTTTGAAATTAGTACAATATTGATAAGTGGTTAAAAGATCATGTTCTGACTTTGTAGTGACTTACATGTTACGTGAATCTACTAAAACTTAGGTATCTCCTGCTAAAAAACAAACAAACAAACAAAAAAAAAACACCGTCATGGGCTGCTTAAATTTTCCTGTTAAGTCATGGCTAATCTGATAACATCAGTATTTTGACAGTATGTGTTCTTGGCACCAAACTGAAACTACAGAGTGTGTCTTTTTCCAGGTTACTTAAACTGAAAGAGAAATCACAATTCTCTCTAAGAGGCTTGTCAGGGACAAAAGTAGTGGCTTTTTTTTTGTTCTTGTAAAAATATCTGTAATTTTCTGGAGAAAAATTATCAGTTGTCTTTCTGTACCACAATCTGTACCACAAGCTGTTTTATAGAAATAAACACATTTTCAGAAGCAGTGAGCCAACAACTCTGTTTAGACTCTGAGAAGTTTATGTGGAGTTTGTAAAGTTTATGAAGTTACACTCTCTTGAGCAATTTTGAAATTACCAAACGTAAGACTTCAATATTATATGTTTTCACTTCTAAATTGTGTTTGTGTCCCAGCAATTTCCTAGTAATTAGCCATTTCCTAAAATATAAATCAGCCACACTATGAAGATAAATCAATGCAAGTTTGGATACAACTTTTCAACTTTTCTGTGATGATGCCTCTACACAGATAAGTCCCGACTATCTCCCTCTGACAGCCCCTCACACATGTATTGGGGGAGGGTAGGTGTTGGTGCTTACCTGCTTTTGTAGGTTTGTAGTTTGGGGTTCCTCACTCTGAATGGATTGTCCATCCTCTTTTCTACTGTCCTGTCCTTTTCTTTTCCTCAAGCTTTCTTCACCCATTTGGCTTATTTTTTGAAATATCTAAAGAAATTAAAAAAAAAAAAAAAAAAAAAAAGTCAAGTGTATTTTACTGATGTGTGTTTGAGTTTTGCTGCTCTAAAATAGCATGCTACTGTCAGAAAATACAAAAATGCACACATGCAATACACAGGCAAAGGTCTTCCATCTAACTACCTCCTTGGAGATTAAATGAAGGAGGTGGTGGGTGTACTTTACCTCATCCATCAGACTTCCTGTAGATTTCCTGACTCACCTGGCAGCGGATGTCCTTACACCTTATGCCTCAGGTTACATTTGAGAGAATCTCCTTACTGGAACAAGCTGGGTTTTATAGCTAGTCTCTCCTTTGAATTCCTCTAGGGGTCCGGTCAGATTTAATCTTCCACCCAGAAATTAGCCTGTTGTCTTATCTAGGAGACATTCTTTCTGATCTTTGTTAAATTAAGCCTTGTCCCAGTTCCTTGGAGATGCAAGTATGTTAGACCAAGTGTCATCTCCTGTAATTGTCTAATTAGCAGCTCTTTTCCTCAAAATGGTTACTGTTCTTCTTGTTGACTCAGGATGAACGTCTTTTACTGAACATTATATTCTGTTTAGAATTAGAATGGAAACAGTTTGGATTTCGAAATTCAAATATATATTTGTGATTTTTTTTTTTTTCTTGAGAATTTTGCTCATTTGCCACAGTATTTGAATTAAATACAACCTGAGATAGTGATGGAAACGATTTGTAATAGGTTAGGTCCTGATTCTCAAAAGTTTATTCAGTCTACCTCCTCAGATCTTCCATCTGTAGTTGTTAAAATCTGAATGTTGAAATTTGTTTTGTAGTTAAATAAACAGCAGTTCAGGAATGCTTCATGTGTAGGCAACTTAGTGTCTAATAATCCTTGGCTTTTTTGTAGTATTTTGAATTCACAGAACATCTGTCTTTAGTACTGCTGGTCTTAAGAAACATTTCTGCTATAAACAGATCTGTTCTACATTTTGATTTAAAGATTCAAAAAAAGAAAATCATCATGAATCCTACTTACAATTCAAACTACAATAGAAAATTGCCCGTGTAAGGAATGCAGGGCTTGGGTCACTGAATTCTATTACAGCTTTCAGCCCAACTTCTCTCTTTAAAGTCTTTTATCTAGAATATGTTTTAATCACCATCTGAGAGTAATTCATACTTTCACTTACCTTATTTATTTAGATTTGTTTAGTGTAATTCAGGCTTCAGGGATCTCTGTGTAGCGTGTTTCTTTATTTCTTCCGTTAGATTTACCAGCCAGTTAGAGAGCAAGACATGTCCATGTCTGAAACCAGAATACGCAGAAGCAACAGCAGCTTAAGTACAGAGGTTATAAAAGGTAATCATTAAACCCATTCTCAGCCAAGAAGCTTTGAGATGGGAACCACAGGTAAACCAATAGTCCAATTAGTTTATCTTTAAAAACAAAAAGTCTTTGTTCTATTTGTAAGAAAGTTTGTCCAGTACCTAAGTATTTTATTATGTAGTGAGAGTGAACCATAATTGGAGCGTATTTTGATTTTATGTCAAGCTATTTCTAATTTAGAATCACTGTGGAAAGGTAACCTTGAAATAAGGTGCATGAAAGACATCTGTCCAGATGTTAACTGCATCCTATAAATAGTTGATGTTTTTTATCTTAAGGAGGTAGAGAAGTGTGAGCAGAAATCTTCACTTTGTTTTTCATTAACCTGAAAGCAGTTGAGTGGGCAGCTTGTGTTCCCTTCACATGCAGTTCCAATTATTTTTTCATTTTTGTAAATGTTTAAAAATCTTGCTTTACTGGAAAAATGACATTCTTTACTTCTATACAGTTGTATATCCAGGAAAAAGCTGTCATCTTGAGTGCTGAGTGCTTTAATTCCTGCTAGCCATCCCTGAACTGTTTGCAAAATCTTAATTTAAAATCTTAATTATGCTTCACTTCATTATTTTTGGTAACGCAACCAGTAAGTCTTAATCAACCTGATGAAATCAAACTTCGTCTGACTTTAGAAAAAAAAAAAGTAAACATCTTCTGTTAACAACTAAAAAGTGTATTAGTATTAGTCACGTTCAGATGTGTTAAGTTTTTTATCTTGTTAAGGTAATGCCTCAGGAATGATAGTACGGGATTGGAAATAAGCCCATATTGTTAGACTTATGTGTCAACAAAACAGGTGAAGACTTGATCTTGTCTGTATATTACTGCTTCATTTAACGCAGAGACCAATAATAACAAATGGCATGCAAAAAGCAAGCTACCAGTCTGTCCCATTTATATCCTGGCATGATGTCATTGTCTTTTTCTTTTCTTTCTGATCTTCATTTTAAGCACGCAGGCTTGATCAGTAGGAACTCCTACTGATTTCAAATGTTAATGTAAATCTGTGACTAAAAATGAACTCTTCAACCAGTGTAAGACTGTTTTACATTTTCTTATTTGCCATGTTTTGTTCTGGTTAAGTCAACCTGCTGTATCAGTCTTTCTGCAAGACTGAGATTGCAAAGTGATGTCAGTACTGAAACTAAAACCGAAGCTGCATTTTTACAGCTCTGTCTTATTTTTTTCCTCATTTTTTTTTTCTATAATTCTTGCAGAAATTAGGGTTAAGCTTCAAGAGAAGCTCTTCCATTTCAACAAACTTGTTCAAAAACTATCATCTGAATGACAGTCAGATAATATTTTTTTTCCAACAGAAAAAGAGATTATTAAAATAGTCTGAATTCAAGCATATTAAAAGCCAGATAGCAGGAATTTTCACCTTCTGCATCTCTTACTAGGGCTTCAAAAATATTTTTCATGGTAGGTGTGATATAGGACTAAGTAAATTGATGTTCCTATATCTATCAATTGCAGATGCCTAGTTTGGTATCAAATATTACGTAATGTAATTCTGTGTTCTCTGGACTTGATTATTTTGAAATTAAGGTACATAATCTTGCCACTCCTATGTTTTTCCAGAAGTGCTATGAAGACTACTGAAATAGCTAATGTAAAAAGAAAAAACACTTTTTTGTGGTTGGGGAGCAAGATCATATATGTTGCTATTTTTTCCACTCAAAGTGAAGTATATACCTTTCACATCAACTGCAGCCTGGAATTTCCAGAGCAACAAAAAAGGAAATGTACAAATCCTTAGGTAGTTTTGATGGAAAGGTAATGGAATATGTCACTTTTAATTCCATGTTAAACAAGGTTTTACTTAAGGATATTTTTTCTTTTAGAATTTTAACTAAGCAGCCAATTCCTTGAGTCAGCCTAGAATGTGTATTTGCAAAGTTTTCGATTGTTGAGTAGAGTTCTTAAATTTCTGCAGAAACTCGACCTTAATTAACCTTTGTTTACTTATAAAAATCAAGATGTTTTGTTTTAGGGATTAATTCTGGGATGCTATAGGCTTCTTTAAGGACTTGGAATTTTACCAGCAATCCTTCTTTTCCTGAGCCACTCAAGGGAAAAAAAAAAAAAAAAAAAAAAAAAAAAAACAGACATGGAGTTCAAGGATTTTCTTGGTGTTTTTGTTTTTGTTTTTTTTTTTTCTTCGTGGACAAGAGAAATTACATTTTACAGCCATGGGAGAAGATTCCTTCCTTCTCAAATACATATGTAGATGAAGAGATCAAGGAGTTCAAATTCCAAGGGGCTGCAGAAGCAAATACGCTGTAGGCCTGTCCTGTCTAAACAGTGTAGTTTGAACCTTTTCAAATAGTGTTTACCAATTATATCATAAAAAGTAATTTTCAACTTTAATTCAGGAAATAACAAGAACATGGTGTATAAATATAGCTTTTATTATCATCTGTCACTAATAATAAAGGTTAATGTTTGTTAGGGTTGGTATTTATTGCTTGCAGTAATGCACGTATTCTGCTTTGGACTGACAATACTTATGCAAATGGTAATGACTGTTCTGACTTGCAGGTATTACTTGGAGCTTAGCAGTATCTCAAAATGGATACTTTCCATTCTAACCTTGCTACTTAACAGGTTACTTCATTTTTATCAGAGGAATGGTGTGTTTACTTGCACTTGCTCTTCTTTGAATCCTACCAGTAACAGATGTGCTTTAAGAAGGTATTTCAATTCTGCCATCCTGCAAGCATGCTGCAAGTGGAATGTAAGAAAACAGTCTTTCTGAATAGCTGTGTCAACTGGGTTGTGCTAACATTGGCAAGATCTGTGCATCTTGTAGCAGTCAGTTGCTAGAACACCTCTGATATCACACCAGTGTTCTGGCTGCTGCTGATGATCAGTGCTGGCACAGCATCAAGGCTATCCCTCCAATTCCTGCCTCTGCGAAGGCCGTTTGGCTGGGCATGGGCAAGAGATGGGGAGAGGACACAGTTGAGACAGCTGATCTAAACTGACCAAAGGAATATTCCATAGTGCATGAGGTTCTGATGAGCAATAAAAGCAGTGGAGGACTGGGGTTGGGGGGTGAACTCACCATTAGCTTGCTAGGAAAGCACCTGTCTTCCCAAGAAATTGCTACGTGTTTCCCTGGCTGAAACAAGGACAGAGTTCTGCAAGGCTTTTTCAGTTGTCTGGTTTCTCCCTGCAGGATGACCTTGATTCTGTGTGGTAAAGGAAAGAAGAAAAAGCTGTGTTGTATCTGTGTAAACTTATTATATTGGTTTTTTTTTGTTTGTTTGGTTGGTTGGTTTTTTTTTTTTTTTTTTTGGTTGGTTGTTTTATTCTTGGCTTATTTTGTTTCCTGTGACAATGAAAAATCACCATGTATCAGTCTATTTAGTACAGAAATGTCTGTAGAGTTGCCTTTTTTTTTCTGAGAAAATGAAGTTAGACTGATGACCATAAAATGATAAGTAGGTGATCTCTTCACACTAAAAGAGTGGCTTATAAGAGTAAAGAATTTACTTGCACTCCTGTGCAAGGAAGCTTATGTTCTCAGTGACCTTAGTGATTGTTTATGCTTGCTAGGAGACTATGAAACCCGTCATCTAGATCAAGCTAATATTCTTTGGAGAGATTTAAAAATAAGCTAACACATTTTAAAACAAGCAAGTTAATCTTCTTCCTGTATTTCAAGAAGCTGTAAATTAAACTTTTTCCTCAGTGAATTCTTTCTCTCCTTGCTGTGAAGGCTGCTGTAGCCATACTTGTGGTCAGTGTGCAAAGAGGTGCAGCATGCATCATTTACTTTTACTCTAAATATTCTTCTATATGTATGTAATTCCTATTCTAATAAATGAATTAAAGTTAGTTTGAAGAGAATTAAGTAAAACACAAAATGTTCAGTATTTGTGGAACAGTGATGAAGTATGTCTGTATTAAGCAGAGATAATGTTAACTGTGAAGTACAGAGCAGCTCATTCACAAATACCTGCTTTTTGTTTTAATTAGGGCAATCTAAAAATTTAGTTGTATGCGCGCTAATTATTGTGTGATGCATACTGTTGCGTATGATTATATGGAGTGCCGTACAAGTTTTGAGCCTGAAAAGTATATGGAGGCAAGTGAGCTAACTCAATTCTGGAGCGTTTCCAAACTTTTGAGTAATTTTAAATAATGGAGGTGCAAGTAAACTTTAATATGTCAGGATTTAAATGCTGATCAGATGTCAGCCAATAGTACCATAGAGAAAAAAATGTTCATTCAATTTCTTGTTGACTGTTAAGGAATAATTAAGAATGAAAATGAAAGAGTAATAGTTTATCTGCAGTAAGCATTTGGTAAGGAGGCACTTCCTTCTAGAGGTAGTTACCCACATCAACTTTTATATGTGAAATGATGCTTTTTAGACACTCTAAGCCTTTCCAATGTTTGTCTTCTAAATTATTGTTTAGTTGGATTATGGATTAATTTTAGACTGTTTCCATGTGACATAGCGTTTTTAGAGCTGTTTGAGTTCTTCAGTCTGCTTGTGTGTTCCTGTTGTGCCAATCTGCACTGAGAGATAAATACACATTAAGAGATGGTGTATTTTGTCAGGCAGTGTATTAATTGCTCATGTTTTTGAATTTCACCCTAAAGGTCAAAGTACCTATAAACCATGATTTTTAATAGATATTACTCTGAGTATGCTTAGCCATGTGTTTCTACTGCTGTAGTGAAGGCTCTTTCTGATACTTTGTCCTTGGTAGGTAAACACCATTTTTCTGCTGTTGTCGTGATGGTTGGTGTGAGATGCTTGACACAGAACAAATACAAGGCTCTCAAAGCTACATCTTAAAACCATGCAAAGGACACATTATTTTGTTTCCAAGATCCTATTCTGTTTACTTACATTTTTCTCATGGTATTTTATATCACAATGAATTATGGGACTAGAAGACTTAACTTTTCTAATATACTAGAGAATTAGGCAATACGTTTGTTAAAGATTTTCAGCTCTGTTGTGAAATACAAATACAGATCATGTTAGGATGTTAACAACATCTTTTAGAGCAGACAGGCTACTCAAAAGATACTACAGTGAAGTAAAGACATAACTGAAGTTTTGCTGATTCAGTAAGCTTACATAACAAGTATAGCTATTTAGATAAATTTGGAGGGTTTTAATAATCTCAGTATGTAGATATTTTTTTCTTGGCATAATTATTAATTTCAAAACAAGTGTTTAAAGTTCTTTCAAATAATAATAATTTCACATCTTTGTGGTGAAATTCAGGACATATCCAACAACCACTACCAATAAGTAAGTAATGCTGTAGGTTGTGTTTAGGAGACAGGTTTGATTTCTGACATTTCTAATACATAAATCTAAGTGTAATTTTAAACTTATCAAAACCAAATATTTAATATGTAAAGAAACTTTTAAGTACTATGATATGAAATCTTCAGATAGTGTATGAACATGTTGAAATTAATTTAGCACAGGAAAAAAATCTGAGCTAAAAAAACAGGGAGTTGTCACTTACTGAGAAACCACATTTTTTAAGGTAAAGAAGTCCTCAAAGTGCATCTGCTCTTTTGTACTCAAGCTGATGGATACTGTAGAATTTTTTATCACATTTGTTTCCATTAGGTTTGCAGAGTGGGATGAGTGCTGAGGTATTCTAAATGGCAGACCACTGCCTGTTCAGCCAGGGATTTGTAATTCCAGAGGAAAAACTCACAGAACACTTGATTCAGATTATCCATATAGTGGCATGAATTTTTCATGGTGAAGAATTTCAGGAGCTTCTCTCTTCTGAGCTATTGAAGAGCAGTGTTCTAGCTAGAAAGATGCAACATCTTCATGGCTTAAGAACATAGGAAGGGAAAAGATAAGCAGCTGGGTTTTAGGTGATTTCTGAATCAGCGTATGTCCAGTTATTCCAGGAAGGAATTACTTGATATAGTACACAATTTATAGCAGGCTTTCTGGTAATCATTACAAAAAAACACACTGAAATATCTGCATGTCTTCTGTTTTACCTTGAGCTAATGATAAGCATTTCAGAGTACCGGATATCAACATCTATAGATAACACTTTTCTTACCTGAAGCTTCCTCATAAGCTATAAATTAGAGAATGAATGGCCTGTGGTCCCCAGGACACTATAGGGCATACTTATCTTAATGTGTATGAGCAGCAGAATCTCTCTGGTATCTGTACAGTAACTGAAGCTCTGAGTACATGATACTGTGCTCTGAAAACAAAGTAGTAATGCCAGTATATTTTAACAGTATTTGGAAAATGCATCTGAATTGCTTTGGTTTACAGCAGCCTCTCCAGTGTTCTTGCTTGTTTGTCTTTGGAAAGGCAGTGGTAGTGTTTGCATTTCAATTTATAATCAGATTATTTGATCCAAATACTTCTGAGGGAAAATAATGCCTTGTTACAAACAGAATATGGTCTATAAATGGAGAAATTAAACTTTAATGTGACGACATTTTCTACAAATTCCAGATTTTCTCAGTTTCTTGATAAGAATTGAAGCGCTTTCCCTTTTTATAATTCATTTTGTGAAAGGAAGTTGTAGCAGTAGCAGAAACTTCATTGTTCAGTTTACAAACAGGAGACTATTGTAAAAGGAAGCAGTGTGCTTGAAATCAATAGACTCAGCACTGGCTGAGTTAAGATAGTGAGTTGCTAATGTCAGGTAATTAGCAAAAAAAGATAAATTGCCATGGGAAAAAAACAGTCAAATAATTTATTTAGAAGAGTATCTGGGTTTATTTGAGTAACTAAGAAACAAGGCCAAGAAACATGATTTTAAAACATCGCAAAGTCCTGGTTTTGTTGTTGTTGTTTTATTCTTAGGCACGGTTTTCTTTAATACTCACGTACTAACCAAACTCATTTACTCGATTATGCAAAGTTCCAACACATTCACACTTGAGTGTGTTTGGAACTTGTTTCTGATTACAAGGTGATGATTTACTTAGATCAGGATAGCTAATTCTTCATTTCAGCACTTTAAGGATGCATAAAGCTGTGGTGCTTATGCAAATAAGAAAGATGATTCTGTTTGAGTCTTTGTATTACTGTAGTATTGAGTAGTAACAGCTATGGCACTGGACTATGAAGGAATTTGTTGCAGTGAGTATGAATTTACCAGTCAGACTAAATCTGGTTTTATTTCTCAAAATAATAAGCCAAATGGATAGGGAAGAATATTGATTTTAGAAGTGCTTTTATTGGTGAGACTGCCTTTGTATTTTCACCAACAAACTGGGGTGGCAAGGACTAAAAAATACATTCTAGAAGTCTGTAATAAAGTAGATGAAAATTAATTGAAAAAAGTGAGGAAGAAAGAATTAGTGACTTGCTGTCAGGCTTGGAAAAGTTTTGTCCTGCAGGAGTTTTTCCTGGGTCTGTTCTGTTCACTGGTCATGTTTATGTTGCAGCTGACAGAAGATACTATGAATATACAGGTTAGTGAACAGTACAAAATAGGGAGGATGTTGTAATGCAAAGTGAGAATTCAAAATCATCTTGAAAGCTTGAAAAACGATCTTAAAAAGTAAATAAGACGAGGACTGTGACAAGGTGCAGCATGTAGGCAAGAGTAGTCAACTGCACGGGTCAGGGATGGCAACAGCAGGTTAACAGCAGTTCTTGAGGGGATTCAGTGCAGTGACTGGAGAAAAGAACTTCCATATTTATATTTCACCAGAAATGGTCGTCATTGTGTTGTTGTGATGAAGACAGCTGTGTGGTACGTGTGATCAGAACAGGAATGCAAGCTGCAAAGCACATATGAAATTATTTTGCTTTGAATGGATGGTTAATCTCAGAGAGAGGAAGGGAATAATCCTTTCTCCATGTCCATGGTGAATAGGACTAGAGGTCTCGCACTTAAACTGAAGCAAGAAAGATTTATCTTAAATTTTCTTTCTAAGGGAATTTTTCAGTGATTCTAGATTTTCTGTTGTGTTGAAAACAATACCTAGCAAAGGAGGGAATTCGGAACAAATGTGGTCTACTGAAAAAGCTTTATAAGACGTAACAGTTTGAATCATGAAGAGCTTTCATGGTTGCTTCGTTGTTGCTGATAGAAAACATCTTGAATGGTGTGCTTTTCTGTTTTGTTTGTTAATTCATGTCCGTGAACATTGAGCAGGATTCACAGCATATGCTTTGGTATGTACAAAGTGATTTCTATGCAAATCATGCAAGCTGGAGAGGTAAAAGTAGACCTTTGTCTATTTGATTGCTGTGGGAGGTACAGTTTTCAAAGGTTTACGATATCCATATAATGTTTATGAAGTACATGATAGTAGTTAAAATTTAGAAAACAAGTACAACATAAATGTGTGATAGAAGGCTTCTGTCATCTTCGGGATTTTTGCCTTCAATACTTCTTCCCAATGTTGTTTTCTGTCATGAACTTCATCCCATTACTTAGTTTGCCATGGCTCAAAGGTTACTGAAGTAATTTATTTTCATCCTTGGATGTTAACAGAAAAGTGAAGAATGATTACAAGTTTTGTTTCTTCCGTAGTTTTCACCTTAGTTAGAGAAGAAATCTGTAACTTTGTATTTCCACAAAGCTCCCTCCAAAGAGGACGAACAATAGATGTCAGATTTTTAGTTTTCTTTTGGTTTAGCACCATTACGTTTTTGTGCATAGTAGCAGGAGTGGAAACATACTGGTCAATGGCTAGTATGACATACTATTAGGGAATTAAAAATGTATTGGAGTGGGAGTTCTCTTTTACTCTGTGGAGAAAAGGTAAAATAACGAGATCCTAGTAGTTAATTGGAGGTCAAACTGCAGTCATGTCTAACAGTGTAAGAAGTAGTATCTTTATATTTTGCACAGATTATTAAGGTGTTGAGTTTTTCTTTTGTGGTTTTTGCCTTTTTTTTTTCATTTAACTACCTACTCAACTGAATCAGGGTGAACTTGGCCTTCCTGCTTTGTTGGTACAGGTTAGTTGTGTGTTCTTTTACAGGTGCTAGCCAAAGAATTTTTACCAATTGTCAGGTGGTATGTGATGAACATAAATGCAAAAGAAGCAGCCAGAAGGTGTAAAGTACTTTGTTACACGGTGTAACAAGTCATTTGAAGCATGAGGTAGCCAGTGTCAGGGAATATCAGTACTCCAAGTGGGTAATAATGAAAGAACAATATCTGCCCTTCTTCCCAGTGGCTGCAGAGACTCAACTTCCATACTGTTTCAGAGAAAAGGAGGAGGTAAGGAAAATCATTCTAACCTTAACAAAGTCAGGTGTGCATTCTTTAGGAAGAATGGACTCCAGATAATCATTTCTATGTTAATAAGACCAAGTAGCATTCCTGGGAGGGATGGACTTCTTAAATATCTTGTAAACTGTTGCACTTGACATTCTGGTGGGGCCTGTAGGAGTGGCACACCCAGTATTATCTTAGCTCAGAAGTGGGAGATAGAAACTAGAGACTGCTAGTTTTTGGCCAAAGGTCCCTTTTGTTAGCATGAACTTCTTAGACCTCCCAAACATTAATCTTCCACCACATGATGTTTTTGTTTTGTTTTAATATGACTTTAAGAGAAAAAGGGAACAGATGCTAGTCATACTTGACAGTTAAAATAAAATGGTGTAATACTGCCTTGCACGGTCACTTCACGTGAAGTTCCTGGTTGTCATCCCTGAGATCTGCTGATCCTGCATTCTTGAGCTGATACTCCACACCCTTGTGAGAAACATTTATTTCTCTGCTTGTCTGTCTGTTATCCCTTCACTTACAATCTGTCTGTCTTGCCTGCTCCTTTACAAAATTAAAACAAGTTTCAGAAGCACTGTTGGTATCAATCATTTCCTTGACAGGAATATAATATATGTTACCGTGTACACTTTCCAGCACTAGCATCTGATTCAATATTTTTTTTTATCATGGTGTAAAAACATTGTTTCATTGATCATCTTTATGGAATTAATTCGTAATGCGAAATTAAGAAGATAGGAATGTTGTCTATTAATTACAAAAAGATGGATCTTGTGTTTCTATGACAGCATATATTTGGTAGTGATAAACAAGTTCTCAGTCTTCCACATCGTAATTTAATTCTAACCTAGCCCATTTAAAACCCTTTTTTTTCTGATTTCAAATGGAACCAAAGTATTCTGTAACTTGTTTTAGTGAGTTGGGTTAAAATCAAGGCTTCTGCTGGATAAATGCCTGTGTTCTAAGGCAATATATGAAAAAAGTGTGCTTTGCTTATATTAAGTATGTGAAATAAAAGGTCCTTGTATTGGAAGTTAAGTTCAGCCTATCTATCTTTCATTCAGTGTCTGTGTTGGTTACATTGCATTTTCCTTTGGTTCAGGCTGAATTTATTTACCTAATCCAAGTTGTAATAAAACGTAACTTAGCAACTGTGTATATAGGAATATTAACCTAAGGACAGAGTGAAGGAACTCTTTTCCCAGTAAGAGAAAAAAATAAAAAGTTTTATTGACCTCATATTAAATAAATGTGTACACAGTTCTGGTAACTAGAAAAATTAGATGTTTTCTGGTTAGTTGTTACAATTTTGTGCAACTTGAATCATCATTCCGAAGTACTACCAAAACTTCTGTTAGACCAGTTAGACATAAGTCTGCCTGAGTGCTACCTCCATGGATAGCGGTTAGTACCTTCGTGATATCTATTATATTGCATGATAAATAGATTAAGTAGTGACAGGGAGGAGATGCTGCATTTTGTACCGTATTTGGAAAGCCTGACAATCCAGTGTCAATCAACTTTTTCTACTAGATAACCTTTCACTTTTATAACACCAATTTTCAAATAGCATGTAATTGTATCTCATTTGTTTGTTGTTCACATCCAGAGTTTAGCATTTACCTTGGGTGACTTTTACAGGCAGTTCACTTCAATGCTGTCAATGTATGTTTGGGGGAGCATGTTTTCCAACTTAAAAATGTGTCTAATTTTTCAGTTTTGTTTTTTTTTTTTTTCAAAATACTGATGAATAAATCTTCAATATTGATTCCTCATGGATCTACCTTACTGTGAACGAAAGTGCCTCAGGAAAGCTAAAAACTTTCTAGTCCCTGACAGTCACAGTATGTATTCCTTTTAGTATTTAAGGTTTTCAACTCTTTTCATTAACATCTCAAAGCTGATGAGATGGTTTATATTTCTAATACTACAGAATTGCTGGTCATATTGTATTGTATTGTTAAAATTTTCTGGTTCCATTTAGGTTTTTGTTACAGAAATGAAGCAACAAACAAAAAGCTGGTACACAAACTTGCATGTGAATTCCAAAATGAAAGTCATACTCCGTATTGCTTCAATATTGATGTGCAGTATTGTTGAAACACATTTATTATAAAAATAAAGACAAATGTGTGTCATACTAATCTAAGGACTGGCATTGCTGCAGAGAATGCTCTGGAAAAAATACTTCTGGCTTCCTGCAAAGCTGCTGAATTGGAAGTGGGAAAGACCACTCAATCTGGAGGGAGGACTGCATCCTCTGCCAGGGTCTTATCCCTTTGGCAAAACTATGTTAGGAAACTTGTTGAGGCCTGGGCTCTTTTAAATCTGCTTTGTGGACAACTGTGCAGTCAGGCACCACAAGTTGTCATGAAGATGTTTCTGTCCTTTTTGCTTCACAAATATTTCTGTCTGTGATAAAACAAGATTTATGGCTGGCAATTCAATCTAAGAACATCCTTGAAACACAGAATGTCAGGATGCTTCATCACCAGCAAAGAGAACGGACAACACCGTTTTTTTTTCAACTTTGGTCATGATCTATATTTCATTTGACAGTTTGTGGGGAAACGCCTGAAATTTGGCCTTTTAATTAAAATATATAAGATACGTAATAGACGTTAGCACATGGAGGTTTTCTCTTTCCCTGTTCAGTTAATTTATAGCACACTGTAAGTGCTGTTTCTGTGTTAGCACTCCAAGCTTATTATTTTTTATTTTGTTAACTATGTAATTGTGGACTTCTGTTAATTTAGAGCTGTACCACATTTTGCCTGAATATGGAACAGCCTTTTTTTTTTTTTTTAAAAAAAAAAATAAAGTTAAAGTTTAGCCTAGAATTACACTAATATCACTAATATTGCTGTAGGTGGAAAATTTGTTGTAATTTTGAGGACTCTTTAAAAAAATAAAAATGAAGAGGGTAAATGTCCTACTGCATTGCGTTGTTGAAAAAGTCAAATTCAGGCAGATGGTTCTCTGTTTTTCTGTGATAATCCTATCTTTGGTGATATACTTAAGGCATCTTTATTCTTATCACTAAGATTCTTGGTGAATTTCCTTCTTAGGTGATGGTTTCACATCACAATAGCTAAAATCATATCCATAAACCAGGTCCTTATGAGAGACTTCATCCAAGTATGACTCATGAACTGTGACAGTATTCCAAATGTCGTTTTTTCCCAGAGATTTATGTAAGAGTTCTCTCATTCTCCTGTTTTCTTTGGATGTGGATTCCCAAATGACTTCAAGTTCACCTTCCACTTTTCTAGGAAAAAAAATTAACAGCAATCTTAATTTTAAAACCACTTTAAGCACTATGTAATTACAATATATGCATAACTAAATTATACAACATGTGTATTTAGATGCTTGAAATGTTCTGATTGAATTTTTATTGTTTTTAAAGGCCGGTAAATATAATGTTAGGAGAGGACGCGATCAGGAAGATTTCTGACCCACATAATGAGTTGGATTAAGTCTACACAAAAGAGTGGTGCTTGTGAGTTTCAAATATTATGACCATCTTTGAATCAGGCTCTGCTGTGACTGCAGTTCTGCTTCCTGTAATAGGTATGTTTCTGTAATGAGTGCCCTTTTTTTTTCTGCCAGATGCCAGGAGTTCTGTATCTTGTCCACTCAGAAGCTAAAAAAAACAGTTTGCTCAAACAGACGGTCGGTTCAGATTGTGCTCAGCTAAATGCCTCTTTGTGGAGGCCAAACAGAAGCGATGTCAACTTTTGGGTTGGTTTAGTTGTTGGTGGTGAGTGGGGATATGAAGAACAGTCCTGAAGGCATTATGTCATTCTTTGTATGCTCATTTCTCTGACTGCATGAATGAATTATTTATTGTTCTTCTCAAGAAAAAGGTTACTTGTGAGCATGGCAGCTAATGCTGTTTAATAATGCAGTATATTCTAGCCACTGACTTTTTAGTGAGTTACACCTGGTCATAGTTAAGCACTTGGGTTTCCTCTGACTCACTTCTAATATATGTCAAAATACAATTTAATCAGTAAATTGAGATTACTTGAAGTGGAAAACAAAACCATTGCATGGTTTTGTTTGCTTATCTACTGAGTTTGCTTATCTACTTTCTAAGGCCAACACTCTTTTTTTAAAAAGAAGAAAAAAAAACCTGTTGAATTGTTAATGCTCATATGATTCTGAGGGAAAGTCAGAAGTAAGAAGATAAAACCAAAGTTCACTGAATTCTGAGTTGTAGTTCAATGTTGTCAGCAAGGCTGACAAATGGGACAGGTATCAGACCATCCAAGCTATATGCTCATTGTCACTCTACACACACAGTTCAATAGCAACCACGTCAATTTTTGAAAAAAGTAGTTCAAAGAGAGGTTTTAAAAGCACCAACATGGTTAGAATGACATCAATATTGAGAAAGCATACATGTAGAGGGAATTGTGTATCTGAACTCTTCTTGGAGGATTAATTTTTAAACAAAGCTGACAGATGCAGAATCTGAAAGTGTTTGCTGACTTTGCTTTGGAATGAGCAGACAAATCGTGTTGTTGTCAAGGAAGCATATTGCAGATAATCCTGGCTTTGCATGCAATATACTACAGTCAGAAGTAAGTCTTCAGTGTGGCATAATAGGTTTTATAGCTCTGTTTTTTCTGGTGAGCATCTAAGGAGCAGCAGTTAGTCTAATTGTAGTTAGGATAGCGTGGGGTTTTGTTTCTGCAGGGTTTTTTTTACCATCAATTTTTATTTTTTTTTAACAACAATCAAAAGCTAAAAATACATTCTGCTTATGTTGGGGAGGGAGTAGTCTTTTTGTCCTTCCCACAAAAATGAGTTTGTATATGTTTTTAGTATTTCTGCAACTATATACTTAATTTTCTCTGTCTGCTAACTGTACGTTTTCATATAACCTGTATTGTGTGTTGTTTAGAAGACTTCCAGTACTACATACTATTTTTTTCAAAGTTTTGCAGTGTTTCAGCATCATTCTACTTACAAACCTTGTAGAGCTTCACAAAAGCAATCCTACTTTGTTATTCAGTGGATTGCAATAGCAGTAAGTCTGTCACTGTCTTTGATTACCTTTCTTAGACTTTGAGAAAAATCTAAAGGTTTAAAGGATAACCGTAAATATATTTTTTCTTGAATATAATTTCAAATGTGTTCATGTTTCACTTGCAAGCCATACAGGCACATACAGGAAATACCAACAGTTAGAGAACAACCATAATGCAATTTTTAATATATTAGGTCATAGATGTAATTATTTGAGAAACCGTTGTTCAACATTAGGAATGCCAATACAAATCAACAGGGTTTTGAGCTCTATAGTGCATATGGCATGCCTGGACTGAAGTAGTTTATAGTACAGCTCGACTGCTGTTGATAGTCATAAAAATTAGTTAATATATATATTTTTTTAATTCTGAAAGTGGCAAATCTGTCACCTGTTAACAAAACGGTAAGGTAGATTCAAAAGGAAATACATCAAATGTGTACTTAACAGATTCATGTAATTTACTACTAGTCTGTTGAGGCGGGAGGACAGGAAAGGTGTTCAGCCTTCAGTAGAAGATGCTATTAAATAACTAACATATGTCTTGATTATTTTTAGACTCCTAAATCATTAGAGACTAGGCTCAGATTGGTATTTTTCATACATATTGATTTTCTTGATATTAAAAAACTTGTAAGAATAAATTTCTCCTTCAAAGGGTGTTTTTAGGAGTTGAGATGGATGGAATTAAGAGTATTTCAGCATTTTCATTATAGCTATAACAGGAACGAGAAAATAATACACTGTTTGAGGCTCTGGTGGAAAACAAGAGCCTTCTGCTGTGCACAGTTGACTGCCCCCAACCCCTTTTTCCCTGTTATATCTAATTGGATTACTTCTGCCTATGACTGACATACCTTTTTTGCTGCAGCACTTCGTTAAGGGTTTCCTGTTTGTCTTCTAGTAAATGCTGCAGGTACTTCAGTTCTTGCTGGTACTGAGCAGTCTTCCCGGCAAATTCTTTCTCCTGCTCAGTCATTTTAAGACTGATATCTCCAAGCTTCTCAGCTGCTTTCTTTTTATAGAGCTGTAAAAATTAATAGGAAAAATGTGATGACAGCAGAAATAAGAACAACTTACTACCAATAAAAGAAGCTTTGCGAGTTAGCAGTTTGGTCAATGATGCCTTGCATTGATATATCAGGTAGGTTACTTATGTGTATGTGTTTTGTTTTTTTTAACCTATTTGTTATTTGAAGGCATTACATTTGTATTTTGCCACCTTGGGCAGGGACACCTTCTACTATATCAGTTTGCTGAAAGCGACATGGTACTTACCAGTTGTCCAAGTCGTATTTATCCATGTATGCTATAAGAAAGTGTGTTCTGCTCTTTAATCTTAATACTAAGATTACTATTTGCAGGAAGAAGGGGATAACACAGCTGGAAGTGGTACTATTTTTCCTCTAGAGCTGAAATGGGTAGTCTGCCCATTGTCATGGCACACTAGGAATATAGGAAGCACCCGAGAAGAACAGTGATGATGGATATAGCAGCTGGGACTGAAGAGGACATAATCTACAGTCTTATAAAGTAATTTCAAAAAGGTATGTTTTGAGCACCGTGTTTCTTTTATACTATGTGTACTGAATTACTTGGCAGCTATTTATGTTGTTCACATGCACATTTTTCCAGTATAACTCTTGCTTTAAACAGAGCTGGTAAGCTAAATGATTTTCATCTAAAGTAAAACTAAATAATTAGGTGTGAACTAATTTTTTGGTTATATAAAGACTTCCTTTTTCCTTTACCGTTTAGTGTTTCCCGAGTTGCTATGAGTCAGAAATGTTCCTTGTATTTTCAAAAAAAGAAGGAAAAAAGCAGGAATAGACTCTAGATGAAAGAGCCCTGTGTACAGAGACTTAATCTATGGTCTCATAAAGTTAGATGCAAAGCATCTATCCCTCAGTGCAGATTACTGTTGATAGGAATGATATGAAGAAGCACCATTGTTTCATTCATATGCCTTGGTGTGCGCAACTAGATTACCTTCTGCATCCTGTCAGCTATGCAATGATTACAGGTGATTCTGAAACAAACAATCCTTAGTGTTGAGGGATTGCTTGGAGCAAACCATTAGCATTTTCTCTTAGCAGTAATTTTGTGCTCCAACTGCAGTATGTAGCAAAGTGGAAGGAAAAATAAAATAGCCAGTCTGGGGGGTAAAGTTACCTGAAAATGTAATCCCAATGGGAGAGGCCAGATATCTTCAGTATAAAGGTTGCTTCTACCTATATTTATAAAAACTTTATCATTGATAAAAAAAGTATTACCAATAGAAATTCAGAATCCATGAAACAACTTGATACGACTTCTTTTTGACAGTGTGCCCAAATGATGAACTGGAGTGCAAAATCTGTTATCAGAATTACAATCTTCACAGTTGTAAACCCAAAATTTTGAACTGTCTTCGCAGAATTTGTGCTAGATGTTTGAATAACATACTACTTATAGGAGGCGGATCTCTGCATTATCTGTCTCTCATGTTGCTACGAGATTGAGTTGCACAAAGATGAAGTTAAAGCACTCCCTAACGATAAAAACATTATGTCCAAATTCCTATTAAAAGAGCAGCATGGAATTCTAACTGTGATGAAGTAGTTTTAACACCAAAAAACTTGGCTTCCCTAAGCTCTTCCCATGAATCACCCAACTGCTTAGTAATTATGATTATGGAAGTACAAAGAGACTCCCCAAGGACTTCCAGTCAATCTGCTGCCTTAGATTACTATGCTGACCATAGCATTGAGTCAGCATCTGCAAGTTTGCAGAGTCAGCTGGATCAAGATCTCTTTTCCAAGCTACGCAATCGTGTACCTACAATACTGGTATGGCTGATTGGATATATATTTTTTTTATTTTTTTTTTTTTTTTTACTTTGGTTCCCTCCCTGTTGGAATCTATTTACTAGTGATTGAAAAAGTAACCCTAGGTATTGTGGGTGTGTTTTGTTCCCTCAAGTCTTACTGTATGTCTCATGTATGGCTTCTGCCAGTGCCTCTGCCAGGAAATTTGTGACTGCTTTTCAAAAAGTTGATATGCAGATTTTTTTAATCAGTTAGTAAATATTTAACTGAACCATAAAATAATTTAATCAGACTCTAACACTTATGCTCTAAGCATTTTTAATAGTCTATAACTTCAGAAAGCTTTCTGATGATCTTTGAGCTTTCTTTTAGCATAAATGTATTTTTGTGAAAGCACAATAATTTGTGTTATTTCTCTAGTAGTCACAACATGGTGAGTTTTTTTAACTTTTTTTTTTCTTTTTTACTAAAAAGATAGTGTCTACTATTGCCTGTTCCGAAAGTGACAGTTTTAGACCACCAGCATGTGAATGAAAACCAACTGTGAAGAGATAGTTGAAGGCTATTTAAAACAATTGTTAAACAAAACCATTTTTATCAAATGCATGCTCACTGTTTAAAAAACAAAAAAGATCAGAAGTGCTGCATATAATATGCTTAAAAATGTCCCGTTGCAAGATAGTTCATGTTATATATGATTAATGAGATAGAAAGAATACCAGTGGAAAAACTTAAACATTTGAGTTGAAACTTTTCTGATGATGAAGGGAAATAAAGTTACATTAAATATTCTGCTCCATAATCAGTAGTTTTTTTCAGGTGAGTTCTGAGTTATAACAAATATGACAAAGAATCATGTAGTTGAATCTTAAAAGGCCAACTAAAGAACAATTTCTTCAAGTAAGCTTTAATATTTTCATGATTTAGTAAGCCTGAAAAATTGTCTAACAAAAGAATACCAAAAGATGTTTTGTTTCCTTAACGTAATTCCTGAGCAAAAATTATTTTTCTGAATATTTGTATACAATCTATTTGAGACTTGTTCCACTGTTCTATATGGTTGTACTGATAACCTACAAAACATGTTGTACAGTGAATGACTTAAAAGGTTTTCAGTAATTGCTAAGTCCCAAACTAAAAATGGGTACCTATAAAGAGAATCACTTAATTTGCTACCTAGCTCAAGCATACACAGTTTAAAATTGATAATAGAGCTGTGTATATTAAACATCTACATTGTTTTAGGTTTAATTTAAAGCTCAAAGGGTTATTGCTAAAAGGATTTTACACTTATTGTGTTTAAAAACAGGTCTGCTTGATCTTGAAGGTTCTCAGTGAAAAACAAGAAAAAACATGGGATTTTTGTTCATTTACTTTACCCAAAAGAATTTGCAAAACAGTAACAACTCTAGACCAGAAAAATCAGATCCACTTCGTCTGCAAAGCACACGTGACTTCAGAGGAAAGTGATCTAAAGGGAATAGAATTGCCAGGTTTTTGAATGACAACTGTCTGTCTACAGGGGTATGTGCCATACATTTGCAGTGAAGAATGGCTGTTCCACCTAGTCATTCTTTTTTCCTTTCCTCCAGTAACAATTGCAGTGATGTGAAAGAAGTCCCACAAAATCTGTTGACATGTACTCTTTCTGCCATGCATCTGACCTGCACCATGGTTTTGGAGTAGTTTGTGGACACTGAGATATGAGGCAATGAATTCACCAAAAGGTAAGCTATGATGCCTTATCTTTTAGGCACTTGTAAGGAACTCAAACCTGTATGTAGGCTAGAAGCTTTTCTCTCATTCTAATCTGAGGACTGTATGCTCTAGTGCATATGATAAATTTTATATTTATTATCTTGTATCTCATTATAATAGCTAAAAGTCAATGCAGAATACTCCTTTCTAAGATAACAGCTAATGTAACACAAACTAGGAAGTTATATCACCTTCTCACAAAAATGTGTACGTTTTAAGTACTATTACCAATGAAGACAGATCTTGTCTTAATACCTTGTAACAGGTTCACCCTGCAACTTGGTACAAGGGGCAGTTATTCCAGCTGCAGTTCCTTGAAGCAGCTGATAGTGGTATTCCTCTGGCTTACTAATCAAACTAATGAGATCTTTAACCTATTTTATTAAATTAAGTAGGAAGTGTGTAATCTTGAAGAATGCTGTTGTTCAAGTTTCCTGGTTGCTAGAATTGTGCGTTAACTGTGGAAGTAAACAAATCTTCCAAGTAAAGAATTTATTGCCTTTCCACGTTCCCCTGAATTTTTATTGACAGCACTTAAAGTGGAGGGGTGATATGCATTACATATTAGGATTAGAAAAGTCTTGATTAAAAAGAACCGAACTTAAAAATTTGACAATGTTTGTATTTAAACTTAGGATTTTAAATAAAAATAAAAAAAAGTAAAACAAAGGAATACCCAGAACTTCTCATAAATCACTACAGACAACAAAGTAATAAAGCTTCTATTTAGAAAAGTGGATTACTTGACTGGAGGTGTTCAAGAAATTAAGGTATTCTCAGCAAAAAGGTGATTGAACTTTGCTAAAAGTTACAGTTAGTATGATAGTCAAGAAGTACATGATATTTTAAGTTCCTGTAAGGTGGTTTTGACTGTTTAAGTCCTAAGCTATACTGACACAAATTAAGAACAAGAAAGTTTTGCCAGTAGTTTGTCAGTTTTTTCTAAATAGACTATAAATAATGTTTTTAAATATTGCTGTTTCTAGTTTCCATTAGCAGTTGATAGTGGTTGTTTTTTTAAAAGGATTTTTATCTGATTTCTTTGTGATCTGATCTCTTTATGAGATTTCTTTGAAGTACTACACCTCTTGCTTTATGTGATACACAATACTGAAAAAACACATATGCGTAGAAACTGTGAGGTTATACCTCAAACGCTATTGCTTAAGTGTTTACCTTGAATTACTGTAGCACTAAAGATATTAAAACATAAGAGTTTCAAATGTATTTCAGACTAAACATTGTTATAATGCAATTACATGTTATGTTTTGTATTTGCTTAGATAATCCTAAAGATAACCTGTGATGCATTAGGCTAGATGATTGAACATACTCTGAGTTTCTAAACTGCCTACCCTTTGGTCACATAAAAGTACTGTATACTCAAGATAGTTTTTCACTTCTAAATCTAATTGCAAAGGATTTCAAGTTGAAACATTAGCAGAGAGTGGACAAAAAAAAAGTAGAATAATTGGACTACATTACTGAGCAAAAATCAGAAGTGCTATTTTATTTGTATTTTATCATTTTTACAACTTGTCATAATTTTCTGGGTAATGGTGTTAATGCAGTGACCTAGCAGATACACAATATGAAAACAAAATGGAAAATGTCATTTACAAAAACTGATGATTCATTTCATTTTTAAAAAACTACTGACTTCTCTTATTTAAAAAGATAAAAGTTTTTACAAAATACATAGGTTAGAAATACTGCTTACCTTAACTTTTTCTTGCAGCCTTCCTAAGCGTAGACTGCCTTCTACTATTTTGTTGAGAACACCATGATTCTCATTTTCCAAACACCTGGCCTGCAAACATATATATCAAATTACATACATTGAAGGCAAATCTATTCTGAGTCTTAAGAACCAAGATGGAGAAAGAATCTTCAAAATTATGCTAATAATGTCTAATTAATAATTTATTAACTGGCTGTGAATACGATCACTAACAAAATAATACCTTGAAACACTTCTATTTTGAAAGGATCATAGATATATTAATATTGCAAACCAAACCAATTCTGTACATTCATCGACAGGTGTATATATGTATGCTTAGGGATTCTATTTGTACAGCTGACCCTCCAGGTCAGAATCAGTCTTCTCTCAGAAAAACCCTTGAAACTGGCAGCAGTTCATGGCAGGAATTTGGCATGTGGCTTACAAAATGGTTTTGGCTCATCCCTGCCTCCATCACTTTGTAAGTAGTGAATGTTGAAGTAGGGAGAATGATAATAGACTTTTACTTAGACATCGTGCTCAGTGTTGTCTCTTAGTAATAATCAGTGTCCAGTTCTAAATTCAGCCCTCTGCCCCCCCCCCCCCCCAGTATTTTCTAGGTCTCCTCATTCAAAACCCTACCATCTTATCTGAGTACAGGATACCTGCAATCTAACTTTCTGCCAAGGTACGTTTCAAGTTCAGTGACTGAAATTAGGCACGGGTTGTTCAGATCCAATTCTAGCAGATAGCAAAGGAAACTGGATATTTTAAAGTTTTACTAGCATGAGACTATTTCAATAAAATAGGCTCTCAGAGCATTTCTGCTATTAACTCAGAATTAATTTAAATAATAATAAGTGAAAAGCTTCAGAAACGAGTACATATTTTTAACTGCTCTACGTAAAATAATCTTTTGTTGCTTCTATTCTATTTGCAAACATTTAAATAGCTCAATCAACTGGAATCATAGCTTTCTTTTACTATTAATTTGAATTATTAAGCGTTTTTTCTAGTAGGAGAACTGAAACATCAGTTAAGCCATATTAATTAAAGATAATTACCAAAAAAATAAGGTGATCACGTTCCTGAGCTATCTTCTCCACCAAACCAATAAGGTTTGTTAGATAGTGATGGGCTGCAACTTCTTTTTCTGTTGCTTCCTCCAACTGCTGTTTCAAAAGACCTATTTTCTTCTTTAATCTCCTATAAAATTAACATGAGACCCTTCAGATTGGAAACTAATAATGGAAGTTAAGGGAACTTCCATTGTAGATACAAATCAACTTGCACAAGTCTCAAAAACAATCAAGTATAGTGTTAAAGATGTACTGGCTCAAAGTATTTCAAGGGCTGAAAGTATCATTGCCTACAATTTTTTTTCAATAGTATGCTATATGAATAGTAATTATAGTAGATATTCAAAAGAGCAATTTCTGCAATAGCTACAAGTTCATATTTCTTAAGAAAAATAATATTATTTTTACTTTTGAAAGGTTTGTTCTACCTCTGAACCATTCACATGCACGAGAAGGTCTGCAAATACTGAAATATCCTGTTCTTCAGGTGAATACACAAATGATTAATCATCATAGCTAACTACTAGCATTGAAGATATATTCTTAATTTGCATGTAAAGACAGATATGTCTACGAAAACAAAAAATTTAGCAAAATTATTCAACAAGTAGGCCAAATAGGTGTGACAAAGATGTATTTGAGGAAACATGGCTGCTCTACAGTAGGTAGAAATGATACCGGGATGTGAAAAAAATATTTTTACAAATATTACTGCTATGGTATATTTTAGAAATTTAAGTATTGAGAAAATGATAACATAATATGAAGTGAAAAAGGAAAATAAACCTGTTTGTCTTTTGTGTCATTTCCATATCAGCTTCCAGGATCTTCTTGTCAGCCATGAAGTTATTTTTCTCTAAAAGCAGTTTCTTGTTCTGAGCTTGCATTGATGCTATCTTTCCCATTAGGTCTTCCACCTCAGAGCGCTTTTTCTCCTGCTCCTGTTGTAAATGGCTGCAAAACCAACCATTTAGTACACATGTCACATATACACCTGCTGTATTTTAAAGCCAAAATTATGGTAAGACACTCATGTTAAAGATATGAAAAAGGTACACTTGATAATGTTTAGTGGTGTCAAAAAGTGGTATTACAATCTGATGATGTATCAAATCATGAATGAAACATAACGTAGAAAAAATAATTCATCCTATCTGCATTTGAAATATTTTTTAACTATAAAATACATATTCTAGTTAAAATGCAGTCCTTTTATATTTTTCCCCTCAAAGAAATTACTAGCAATTATGAGAACTTTTCAGGAAGGTGTCGTACCAAGAAACAGTAACTTCAACTATCCTAGGCCTGGAAGCAAACAAATTTACAGGAAGCCTTTAGAAAAAATATACAAGGTATGCTGCATGGCAGCACTTCTGTTTCATGTCATTTTCATGCCTCTAGTGTTGGGATTTATTTCTAGAATTACAACGTTTTTGAAATAGTAACTTTTCTTTCTACTTTGGTAGTTATCTTTTATAGATTAAAAATTACTGGCATATTCCTACATACAAAGTGATGTATGCATGTAATGATCTGCTTATGTTAATATTTTGCAGAATTGTTTCTCTATGCACCATATACAAACTCATACCTTTTTAACTCATTCACCAAAGCAAAGTGCTCCTCTGCTGCTATTTTGCTATCCAGTTTTGCTTTCAGCTCTTCACAAGTAGTATGTAAAGCTTCCAGCTGCTTCTGGTACTCTGCTATCTGTTCTTCTTGACTCCGTTTTTTATCTTCTAAAATTATTATCTGCTTGGTCAATTTTGAAGCTTTTGGAAGGGGAAGAAAAAATTGGTTACAGCATAGTAATAACAATAACTAATTCAATCACCTAGTAGAACTCCAACTAAACCAATAATACATTAATTCATAGTTATTCAAAGCATTATGTGACTGTGGATTTTTCTTGTTTTTTAAATCCTAATCAGTTAGGATTTGGAATCCAAACAGTTTGGATTTTGCCTCAATTTGTTTAGGAGAAGTACCACATTTTTCCACAGTTAAGCAAAGAGTTCTATTATAAGTCTGATTTTCACTGAAATCTGCCTTTCCCCAATTCAAATCAGTAAACCTGACATTTCAGATAGTATCTAGACAGAATTCTTTTCTGAATAGCTTATGGTAGGTTAGAAGAGATTCTAAGAGGATATTCAAAGAATCTCTTCTGATCTCTAGCGCATTCTAGTGGTGTTATCAACATAACTATAGAACATTGACCAAGAAATTCAGTAGAGGACACTGCTACCCACAAAACTATGTTAAGCAAAGAGCCAACCAAAAGTCATAGATGCAGAGCTACCTACAGCTAATATCTCTTTTGACTTCAGGTAACTCAAACAAGGCCACATGTCTGTTTCAGAACATTTTCCTTTCTTTCTTAACACTCACATTCTTTCTTAAAGAAGAAAGAACACAGCTCAGTGTATTTCTAATACTGGTAGTGATTTTTTTTTTTTCAGACAGAATAATCTTTTTATTCTTTGGAAATGCTTGGAAAGTGAGAGATCAGATTAAAGGCAGTTTTCTATTCAAGAGGCTTCAAACTCAAGACTACCTCTTTTCAGGGCTATGAGCTGTTTGCTCATTGAAGCATCATTTTGTGCTGAAAAGTCTTTTAATTCATTTTGATTAATTCAGGAAAAGAACCTGAAATCAAACATGAGTTTTGTAGCCTAGCAGACAGGACACATCTACAGACTGTCTAGTTTCTGTTCACCAATCCACAGGTTCTTCCTATAGCATGTATTTCCATCACTTAATGCACTGCCAAAACAGTTAAGGTCAGGCTCTTATTTCCTTGTGAGAACTACAGCAATAAAAACAAAATCTGTCAGTCTAGTAGGAATTTTCTGCCAATTCACGCCAGATCAAGCTATTTTGAGACATGGAAAGCGGAACACTTGATTGGGGGTATTATATTCTCTCCAAAAGCTTTATATTAATGATACATAATTAAATGTTTTTCAAGGATATCCTAAACTGTGAATTAAGATTCACAGAATTCGTACCTTCAATCTTGCTTTTTAAACAGTTAACCTTTACTAAAAAATCTTACTTTCATTGTTAGGATTTTAAAACGTAACATGTCTGTCCTCTTTCTGATACACAGTCAGAAGTCTATTAACAAGAATTACCCAGAAGAATTTGCTCATACAAAACATAACCATTAGTAGAAAAATTAATTTTTAAGAAATTATATTCCTTGTCTTGCTTGTAAGCATTCAGTGTTCTGAATTCAATTCAATATCTAATAAACAGCAATAGATAACAAAACTGATCCATTACTTAACAGATGGATGTAAATTTAAGCAGTATCATGCTACTTATGATATAATCAACTACATTTTATTAGCAATAAACATGGGTTACATAGCAAGAAACAGCCTAAATTGAACATTTAAATAAACAAATACTACCTCACAAATATCAACCTGTAAAAAGTTAAGGAAAAGATCCAAAAGTACTTCTGTTTAACAGTTCACAAGTTATATAGTTACAAGTGACGTTGACATTACTTTTCATGATCAGCTGACAATCAGAGCTTGACTTCATTGTAATCTTACCTGTCTTCAGCTATGCATTGTATGCATGTATCAAGTTGTAAAAAAGCTAAACACCTCCACCACAGAAAACCTGCAGAACTACTTACAGTGTAAAATGTATAGTTGCCATGTCTAGCAATCCAGGCACTTACCTTCCTGAACATGCTGTCTGTGACTGTCTTTTGCTTTAGCATGTTGAATTTCAAGTTGCTCCATCAACAACCTGTTTTCTTCCAAGACCAGCGTGGCCTGAGTTTGTAGCTGATGCCTGCAATAACAAGCAGTTTATAAATAAAGTATTTCTAATTTTAATTTATGTCCAAAGGAAAAAAAAAACAAAACAAAAAAAAACCCCTGACTTCCAACAGTTTAAACTTTATCATATTTGAACCCCTTTCAAAAAGGAATGAAAAACCTTAATTGAAAGCTATCTCAGAATCCAGAGTAAGCTTATTACAGACATGAACTCTCAACCCTCAATACATAAGTTGTTTTTAAAAAATATTTAAAAATTTTGACTAATTAAAGCAAAAATTCACTGTGGAAAGAAGGAAAGATATGCATGTGTGAATTAAAATCACAGAATCAGTGTGGTTGAGGCTGGAAGGGACCTCTGGAGATCATCTGGTCCAACCCCCCTGCACAAGAGCCAGACATAGTTTTTCCTCAAGATCTATAATCTTAAACATTTGCACAGTACAAGCAAAACACTAATTTCTGGTAATATAACTTGCCATTCTGTAGTGGTAATAAAGTTATTTTTATTTAATTGCTTATGCAGGTCTTCATTCTCCTTCACCAACTCTTCAACTTGCACTTTAAAGTTCTTCATATCCTCCTGGAAGATAAAGGAATCCAAATCATAATAGCTGGAGGGAAATATTTTAACTTTGACATCAAAATACACATACCTGGGTACCTTTCTAATTCTCATGTTAACAGCATTTTATCTCACGAGTCACTCATCTTTAACTCAGATGTGCACACTTGATTTTTTTTCCAAGTGTGATTTGAATTAGGCAACTCACAGATCCTTAACATATGTATTCAAGCAGATTAATTCTGGAAATAACCAGATGATAGCATACATTTTCAGAATGAAATACTGCTTATTTTATGGCATAATTTTTGAAGGAAATATTCTCAAAAACTGTAATAGTTCTGCTCTGAAGCTCATGTAGTTCCTCAGATTTGGTCATACATGGGTGTAAATGATACCAGATGAGTGTCTTGGTAATCTTTGTTCATACTGTGAACAAAAGTAAACAAAGATTCTCAAGAAGCTAATAACCATTTTTTGAAGATTCAGTAACAGAAGATATTTCTAAAGAGCAAAAAGAGTCAGTACCCATGCCTTAAATAACTTGAAATAAATATTCTTCAGCCACAAAATCCATAGGCCTGCAACTGGTAGATACAGGGCACTGGATTCCCAGTTATGAATGGCAACAGTAAATTGTTTCAACATGGACTGACCGTTTATGGTTTACTCTATTCCCACACATTCAGCATTGTGTCTGCTTCTACAGCTGAGCAGCCTGACAAAATCAAACCAAACCAAGTGCTTTTAAGACAGTACAATAACAACATATACCAAAGTAAAACAAAGTCACTTTTAATTTTAGGCAGAACCCAGCTTTGACAAATCCCTTCTAAAAAATCAGTAGTTTTTTCTGCCTTATTTTAGAAGTACATTTTCTTTAAATGGCAACTTACCTCATATGCAAGACTTAAATCTTCCTTTTCTCTTATTCTATCTTCGTATGCCAGCAGAAGAGGTGACAAATATTTCATATCCAGCTTTAAAAAACAAGTCAATATAAATAAATTGCAAACCACAATCTCATCAATATTTATTATTTCTTCTCCTGATATACATTGTCAGTTTTAAAAGCTATTAAGGGCTTTCAGTTACTATTAGTTTTACATATAAGTGAAGAGGGAGGACCTTCCGGTTTCTGTATAGCTCTGAATAACAATGGGAAAGGAAAATTGAAGATTCGGTTAGCATATGAAGAAATTGTTTCACATGTTATAGGTTCCATTTCACAGATTACTTGCCTTCTACTTGCCAGAAGTTCATAGGCTACTAGTGGATCCACAAACATTCCTACCATCAGAATCACTGAAATATGCTATTTCCTTTTAGTTTTACCTTAAGTAATCACAGCAGAAGATTAACAATTAAGATTAATAATGAAGCAATAGACTTTGATGCTTTGTGTAAGCTGGACAGTACTAAATGAAGGTGTCATTTATGATTCTCAGAGCAACAGTACTTAATTTACATTCAGTAGTGCGAATTTGGTAACTGTAAGCAGTCTGTAGCTTACCATAAATTTAGCCAGAGTTTTACATATTTATTGCAAAGTTCTGCCCTATTCCTTTTTATGTTTATCATGTTCTACCCATATGTGATATTTCAACAACATAGCTAAATAAAGGCCTACAAATCTGAATATTTTGGTTCCTCTAAAGGAAGGAATGAACAGATCAGTGAAAATATGATGCTACTTACCAACCATGGGGGTGGTGGTCCTTTCATGGGTAAACTTTTTATTTTTAGATGCTAAAGAAGATATGTGAGAAAAAAAATAAATTATTTCCTGCTTTTTGAAGCAGCAACCATTGACCACTGCAAAAGCGGACAAGTCACAACTATTACTCTGAACAAGCTTATGCCTCTAATTACACATCGCATACGTAACGCAGACGGTCAATAAAACTGAAATTTAAACATCTTACAATACAGGAGAATAGCTAACTTCTTAAAGTTAGATTTAATGATAAATGCTTATTTTCAATTTCAAAGGAAGCCTATGCCATTTGTGGACTTTAAGATTATTTTATCTGGATTTGCCTCCTAAAACTTACAGGTGACTGAAAGGGCAATGGGACATATCTATATATATAACCAACATTCTCACCTCTTCTTGCAACAGTGGCCTGAATTTAGTTTGATAGCGACTTAATTCTACGTTCAAACGATGGACTGTCATTTTCAAAGCATCATTTTCGTCTACAAGTTCTTGTGCTTGTTGTCTCAGAGACAGTAATTCTGTAGCTTCCTCTATTAAAACAAATATTCAACTCATTTTAGTCAAAATTCAAGAAACATTAACAATAATTTGTTAATTATAAGGGAAAAAATCTCAATAAATTAGTATCATAAGAGAACTTCCCAAAATACTCTTACAGAATAAAGCCATGAGAAGTTATTAGCACAAAAAAACATTATGAAACAACTGAGTATTTTTCCCATGATCCTGTAAGTATTCCTTGACAAAATTTCTACAAATGTAGAAAATACTGTTCAGAAACTACTTCTGCATAGATACTTCCTCATATCAGTGAAGTAGAAACCTCCTACCAGTGGAAAAGTTGTAAAAAAAAAAACTAGAAAAATCAAGCATGATAACTAAGAATAGTTTGTATTGAAAGAATGTTTCTCCCACCTTCTTTGTGTATCTTCTTTGCAGCTTCTTTAAGTTTTCTGTTTTCTTCTTCTAATCTCTTCAGTTTTACTTGCTGTTCTTCCATTTGCTGTTTTGTCTCCTCAAATTGCTGGGCCATAGCCTGGTATACCTTATTCAAAGACCAGTTTTCTTGTTTTAGCTCTCTGAACTTCTCTTTAGCCATGTTTTCCCGTGCTTGCCTTGCCCGAATGGATATATCTATGAATGCCACATGTCAATATTTTCAATATTTTAATTGGTACATTGTTTTGACAATCACTTACTTAATACTTCAAAAGTCACTCAGATTAGAAAGTAAAAACAACTCAAACATCTATCATAAAAAGCCTGGAACTACTGTTTTCAATATGTATCACAGAGCACTCAGCATTCTTTTATCTCCTGTGCAAGATGAATACTTTTTTTCCTCCCCCATGAATTAGGCTTAGTGAGTACAAGCAAGAAAACGTATTTTTTTTATTACACATGTATTCTTTAAAATGAAGATTTGTAGTAATGGCACAGAAAAATCAGAAATACCTGGGGATAGTGGAGGTTTCTCCCATATGAGATTTTCAGCTAATGCTTTTTCTTCCTAGCAGAGAAATTATAAAAAATTAAACAGTTTGCTCTAGCATTTATCCTTTCTGAAGTACACTGAACAGCATCTTTGCTGGAGAACTTAAGAAACAGAACTTTTGAAACAGTTTCTTTTTTTTTTTTTTTTAAAGGTTTGATTCACTACTGACACTATACATCACTTGTCATTTGACTATCTTAACATCTTTTTGTCACTTACCAAAGTCAGTCACTTTTGGATGCTTGAAACGGTATTTTCATTAGTTGTCAAAGACATACAGTTCTCACAAAATCTCATAACAGAAAAAATAAATAAAACAAATTTTCTTGACCTAACAGAATAGATAGGCTCTCTTGTTAGTTTGCATAGAATATTCTAGAATAGAACACTCTTACATGAACTGTCAGTCCATAATTGGGACTCAAGTATGTTAAAGTATAAAACCCTATACAATAATTTTGTTCTTCCTGTATTAGTTAAAGCACATATTTTTACAGTTTCAGAAAGTTCTTTCAACAGTAAATAATTCGTAAAAACAGCCTGAATTTACGCTAATGCATTTACTCAGGGTGAACATGACTGACATACATTTTTATGAAACCACAGAGAAGTTCTGTAAGGATACGATGCCATGTGATTTAACATGCTGAAACACTGATGCCCAAATAAGTAGAAATTCAAGAACAATTTCAAAAGAAAATATATGTTGTCAAGAATTTGAAAAAGGAAGAAACCAACAATGTTAGCAGTGGAAGGCCTGACCATTTTTCTAAGTAGTATTCCATGACATTGATGTGAGAAACCAAATTTTTGGGTATTCTTTTTCAAGCTCAGAAAAGCAGTCAGATGGGCCCAACTCATAAACTACATAAAAATCTGGTGAAGGCAAGCTCAGGAGAATTATCACTGACAGGTCTCTCTTTCTATAGAGGATGTCTCCCACTCTCACTTAGTTTCGTTCTTTCACATGAGGAACAAGAGCATTTTTTGTTATTTTTAATAAAACCTACACCCAACTTTTGTGTGGTCTACACACCTATATGATGGGGATTTTTCAAAAGGAACGATTAGGCATTCTTGTATGTCAAAGGAAACATTCCCTAGTGACAGTAAGTTAGTTTTCTTTTACGTGGATTGTAAATTGTCAGCTAACAGCACCAGAATGCATCACAAATAAACCTTCATAAGTCTTACCTTTAAATTCAAGCCAAGATGTTTGTTTTCTGTTAAAGAAAAACAGATCTTTCAGTCAATTAAGAATGAAAGCATTGATAAGTCTGTAAATTACAAGGGTACAGACGGATATTTTAGTACACATATTACATACAATAATAAATGTGAGAAAGTCCTTGAGGCTCCAGCCCCATTTATGGTATATTAGAATATTGATGTGATACCTTACTTTACCTCTCACACTGTATAGATACAATTAAGGAAGAAATTAAGTTGTATTATCAAAAAAAAAGTTCTTCTAGCTGATTTTCAGACACAAAAATGTCTTCAAGAAAAATTAATAAGAATATTTTTTTTTTTATCTCCTTAACAGTGATAGCTTCTGGTACTTCTTGGGTACTTTCTTCCATTTTTTGAGCATAGTTACACTCCAATAGCTTCCAGAGTATAAACTGGATTGATCCTGGTACATAGATCAACAGAAACATAGTAGCTGTACTACACAAAACTGAGCTCATTATTTTTTGTTGTCTTTTAAACGCACCTGATTGTTAGTGGATGTTTAGGAATTTCAGTTTGATTGCAGATTTTCAATTTTCTGTAACTACTAAAAGTGGCACTTTAATGGCATTTCTTTGTCTGCCCTTTTTAAAAGGAAGATATCATTTATCATATGGTACTAATAAATCTAGTTTGTTCAAAAATTGTTTTTCCCTATGATTAACAGTAAGGCATTTTGTCTTAAGTAAGCTTATTTACCTTCTGTTTGCACATTTGACTCATCCACCTGCATGTGAAATTCAGTTTCATGAGACGATGTTTCTTTCTTCTCAACATTATTACTAGGAGGTAGTGGAGTCTCTTCCTGTATAAAAGACAGACAAGTCTATCTAAATCATAACACTATCGAAATAGCCTATGCCCAAATGTCTTGATATTGAAGTTTTACTACAGATAATGTCTTGGTCACATTGTACTCCAAAAATTTTAAGATAATAAAAGATACACTTTTTTGGCTTTAGGATTATATATAATTAAAATCTAACCCTTATCGTGATCAGCAGGAGGTAAAGAACTATGATAATCGTCTAATCTATCCCAGGGCAACATTCCTTGTCATCTTATTTAGTCAAAGAATTGATGAAGTTATCTTTTTGCTTGTTGTGTCATATCTAAACTTACTTTTTAAGAAAAATGGGCCATTTATCTAGCACATCACAGTACATGAGGAATTAATGAATAATTTTTAGCCTTGTCTTAGCTGTTTTTCCCTGTTGATTGCATACCAGCATCCTACGTATTTAACACCCTCCCTTTTTCACCCCCCCCCTCCTCTAACTGATTACTGTTCCTTCACCTAGGTGTGTTTTCCAATTCCTTTCACATACACGACATTTTATTGCTTCTCAGCTACTCAGTTACTTATTCCTGTTTGTTGGAACACATTGGACAGGCATGCAAACTGAACTTTAGATGTGCCTTAACTGTCTTAAGCTGTTTCCACGCTGTAACATGGAAAAATCCACTGGTCTTCAAGCCACAAAGTCATTTCTTTGATTCTGAATGTTCCTATCCCTATGAGGGTCACTGCTCCTTAGCACAGTACTGAATCAAGAACTAAGCTTTCACCATACATAAAACTTCCAAGTGCATTTAACAAAATATGTAAGCTCAAGATGAAAATATGAGATGTTTCACAAGATTAAAACACATACTCTCATTAAGTTTATAGTAGAATCATAGAATCATAGAATATCCTGAGTTGGAAGGGACCCTTAAGGATCATCAAGTCCAACTCTTGACACCGCACAGGTCTACCCAAGTTCAGACCATGTGACTAAGTGCACAGTCCAATCTCTTCTTAAATTCAGTCAGGCTCGGTGCAGTGACCACTTCCCTGGGGAGCCTGTTCCAGTGTGCAACCACTCTCTCTGTGAAGAACCCCTTCCTGATGTCCAGCCTAAACTTCCCCTGCCTCAGCTTAACTCCATTCCCGCGGGTCCTGTCGCTGGTGTTAGTAAGAGCCATACTACCGGTGATTTCCTATTAAGTTCCTAATAATCAGAGATAAAGAATCTGTAAGGATCAACAAACAAACCTATCTTAGTTTAAGGGTAACTGAATCATAAAAATATATAAAAATTGAATAAATGCATAAACATTAAGAATATTTAGAAATATTTAATATATTAAAATGCAATAAAAGAATTAACTGATTTGAAAATCCTACCTTTTTATTTTTGCAAGGAACAGCATAAATAGCATTGTTGCTAAAACTTTCTTCCCTTTTCTCATTACTCTGAGAGCTGGACTCTTCCTCTTTATCAGGATCTGAAGGATAGGTATCCATGTCTTCATCCTCGCAGCAATTGCCTGATATTTCTAGGGACTGTAGAGGAGATCTGTCACTACCATCAAGTTTCCAGTTGGGCCTGCAAGTAGAAAGCAGTTTAAAGCTTGCTTCAGTGTCGCTTACTCTTCTGAAAAATAAATGTTTGTAAAGTAGAACCATCAATCTGAGAATATACACAGGTCCAACAGCAAAAGCAGACATGTAAGTTTCTTTGGCAGCAAACAAAGTACCTAACCTACGCAATACACTTCAAAATAGACAATTAGCGCTACATTTACTTCTTTCGCTTACAGACAGCGCCACACTAGAGATCAAAGGTTGCCAATTCTACATCAAAAATAGACTAAATTTTGCACAAAGGAATTACCTGACAAACAATTCAGATGATTCCCCAGCGTTTAACTTCTTGTATAACTGATAGGCATTTAGCAGAAATAATGCATGTTTTTACTTGCTGTGCAAACCAAGTCTCGCTCTGAGGACTGTGTGCATGACATCACTTTATGAGAAATGGAATAAGAACTGTAGACATTTTAGACTCTATTTATGATGTGGTAAGAAAAATGGTTATAAAACTCAGAGTTTAATTAGTTTTCAGTAATTCTTGGGTTAAAATATTTAATTGGCACATTTTATCTCTAATTTAAGATACCCAAACAGAAAGTATACGTTACCCCATTCTGAGCTCTGTGACTGTTGCATATGGCTCAAAGCACTCTTGTTCCACATAGGTGGAATCACTTTCCGAAAGCGATCGCTGCCGAGGCTGAGGAATAGCAACAGTGCGCCCTGTTAGTGTTGTTGCAAGGATAGCTGCTGCTAAAGCAGATCTGGAAGAAAAAATAAAAAAGCAATGAAACTACTGATGTTGTCTTCACATTTCATATCCTCTTCCACTGCAGAATGTCTTCACTACTTAAGCAAAGCAAAAAGTTCAAAGTTAACATGCATAAGCAACACTGAAAGTGCTAAGGGACTAGTTTTTAACTATTAACTCCCAAAGTAAAGCACAAAATCAGGTGTGTTCTCAAGGCAGATATCAAAGAGTACAAGTGCCCAAATCAAATGCATGAAAATAACAATGAATATACTGAGTTATATTTCCAAAATTAACACCAGTAAATTATAGTACTTAGCATTCACTTCAGTCGTAACAATAGTACCTGGTGGCACACTGAAAAAGCATTTCATATTCTGCTATTTTGTTTTCTAGTTCCTGTTATCCCCTACTCTGAACCTTTTACTGATGACTGAAGCTGTTCATAGATCCTGGAGCACTGCGAACTAGGACAAACGTAAGTAGACAGAAGCACCTATTAGTGGGATGATGCAGAGCAGAGAGAAGCGTAAGATGAAGAGGGAAAGACAAATGGGAACAAAGATTAAAGGAGAGAAATGGTGGGGACTGTAACAGGAATGACAACAAGTGGAGGTCAAAAAAAGGAAGAAATAATTAACTAGAATTAACTAAGAATGTTATATACTAGAAAGACCATAGAAAACAACCAGAATTTAACTAAATATAGAGAAAACATACTCCACGAAACTACAAATGAAAAGGAAAATACATTTGTATTTTCACTTTGTGTAACTTGGCTGTATAGCTAATTCAAATCTAATCCAACATGGTTTTCTATACAAGTTTTTAAGTCTTCTTTTTTTTTTTTATGCAATAAAATGGCAGAATAGTAACATTAAACTTCTGCTCTTCTAACAAGCAAAAATTTCTAAACTCATGGTACTAGCTCTGCTACACTCTTAGCACCCAAATTAAAAACAGCCCTAGCATTAAAAAATCAATTTGTCATCTTTCTAATAAATTACATATTCATAAAGGTAACTGTTCTAATTACTTGGCTTGCTTACGTATGGGAGGAAAATAGGCATCTTTACAATTCAAAGAAGGGAACTGCTCTAATTTAAAAATACATTCTGTTTTTGAAACAGCTTATGTAAATGCTACAGCAAGGACATGCAATTCTTCTTGTCATATTTTTCTAGTATGCTATTGCAACTGATGAAACAAAAAACAACTCAAAACCTACCTGGGCCTTTCTGGAGAAGGGTTTGGACTACGAGGGGGAGGGGTGCGGGGAACTGCAGGTTTAGGAGCTATGGTAGCAGCAGGGACCAGGCCATGAGCTATATGTTTCTAAACAATTTAAAATAAAATTAGTTGATAATGACTTTAAGGATCACAATGAAGTACAGAACCAAACATGCACAAAAACTAACTATACAAAATAATATAAAAGGGAAGAACATTTACATGCAATTAATGTAAACAGAAGACAGAATGATTTTAAGTATAACTTCAGAACATGTATGAATAGTTGCTAGTGAAGGTTAGAAATGTAATTTATGTAAGACCCATGACTGTAGGTTCTCTACCCATTACATCACTATCCACAAAATTAAGTTTCTTAAGGACTGGTCTGTTTTTGTGTACACACACAAGAAAAAACATACTAGAAATCATCTTTTTTCAGAAGATTTGAATGTAGTTTCATAGTAATGTTATTCCCTCTCTTGTACAAAGGGTTTGTAAGTCAGAAGTAATCCTCTGTTGCACCAATATGAGATAAAAACAAAACAAAACAAAAAAACTATCACTAACAATTTTTAAGGGTCATAACAGTTCATTTAGCCTGAAACAGGGTTAAAAAAATCTTGGGGAGTTTTAAAATCAGCAAACCCAATACTTTTTTTTTTTTTTTAAAAAAGGATGATGCTGAGTGCCAGCAGAGAAAATCCGGTGCCAGCACTCCCCACAGCGAGTGCTCTGAGAAGGGCCACAGAGCAGCGCAGGCTGGGATGAGCTCTGGAGATGGGGGCTCCGCAACCTCCCCAGGCAGTTCCAGCGCTGGACCACCTCACAATTTTTACAAATGAGGTAAATTTTGTATTTGAATCCGCGCCCATCTCCTCTCCGGCCCGCTGCAGGCACCAGCACACGCTAGGCGCGAGCCGTAACCGCTGTGAGGGGCGAGGCGGGCGCCAGGTTCCCGCCGTTTCTCCTCAGAGCCCCCCGGGCGCCTCCCGCCGCAGGACGGCCCCGGCCGGCCCGGAGCGGCTCCGCCTCAGCGGGGCGCTGCCCGCAGGCCCCGCACCCGGTACCGGGCCGCCCTCGGCAGCGCGGCTCCCCCCCGGGCGGCTCCCCCCGGCCTCGCCCCGCGCCCCCCGCCCCGGGCACTCACGAAGGGGCCCCGCCGCCCCCTCCCGAGGCGCAGCGGCATCGGGGCACCGGCACCGGGACGGCCCCGGGCGCTCCTCCGGTCGCTGCGGGCCTGCTACCAACAGCCCCGCGGATTCGCCGCCGCTTCTCTCCCCAATCGCCGCGCTCCTTGCTCGGCCTTAGCGACCGAGTTGCGGCGGGCCTGCCGCCCCCTGCCGCCCCCGGCCCCGCAGTGCGGCCTGTGGCAGAGCGCCGCGTCTTCTCGTGACCTGTAGCTTTAAAAAAGCTTGGAACAGGCTTACAGCCTTCCTTTTTGTTATTTTTATTTTCTTAAATAGGGTGTAACTGCTGCTGAAGAGCTCCAGGCGGTGTAATGACAACAAAAGCGAACTTTCCTGCGGCAGGGGGATCCGTGGTGGTGCCCTATGGGCACGTGGTTGGGAACGAGAAGTGGAGAGGGTCAGAGATAGCCCAGCGGCTGCAAGGTAAGCACAAACAACTCGGGAGGAAAAAACAAAAACGTAAGGTGAAGCAGTCCCTCTGCTGCCCAGTGCTGTTGGATTGGCTGAGACATGCTTTACTCTCAGACTGGGGCCGTATTTGTGAAATAATCCACGTTAGCAAGCTGAAAATTCTGTACCTGTGATTAATCCTGTCATAGCTGCTGAGCAGTGTAGAGAGGAAGAACTGACTGCTGCTTGGGAGCCACAAGCAGTGAGTGTGAATTCACCACTGTGAATGTGCACCGCCACTGAAATCCCTCGAATTTGTACAGATACTGGGGTAGTGCTTTCACTGGCTGGCAAACTGAAGGTGATGCTGTCAGAAAAGTGTGGGAGGTTTTGTTCAAGTCCAGAGTTTATCAAGAAGCTATCTGGAATCTGCACTATTAAAGAGCTGTTAGTTGGCATTTCCAAAGGCATCATGCAGTACTTTAGGTTGCTTGTGCTGGCCTTGTTTAAAAAAGAAAAACTTGACAATCAATTTCACTTTCTTTAGAAGCCAGCAGGAACTTTGACACATTGGGAAGGTTGTGCTGTTAAAGTACAGTAGTTAAAAAAATATATAATTGCATTTTTTTCTTTTAATGTTCTCATGTTAAGGGAAAATTAAGCTCATTTTTGAAGATGGCTTGGGACTTGTGGACTTTCATCTTTCAAACAAAATTTGCATTTTATACATTTCGGAAGCAGACTTGGTTGCAGGAGATGACTTCAAACGAAGATTGGTTCGGTTTAGGAATGTAAGTAACACATAAAGAGAAAAAGAAGTTTCCAACTGGAACTCGCTTATTCTGTGCTTCTGAAAACATTCTTCATGTGCTCTTTAAATGCTACAGGAGCTAAAGTTGTGTCATAATTTGACACAACTTTTTTTCAGTGAAAACTGAAAAATTACAAATCTATGTAACAGTACTTTACTGAACTCCAGTACTGTTGCTGCAACTTCTGTTCTTCCTCTGATTTGCTTTTAGGTAAATTAACTCATACATGACAGAAGTTTGCTCTGTGCTGCATTGCATCAGCTTGCCCGTTAACAAGGACTTTCTTTTTTCCCCTGCCTTCCCCTTCCAATACAGGCCAACAGTCTTGGTGGAATTGTAATTGTCGAGAGGACTCAAATAAGCGACCAGTACTTCATAGCAGTGCAAAAGCTTGTTGTGCTAGAACTCGGAATGGTGCTGCTTCCTGTGGCAAATCAAGCAGAAGCTTCTCAACTTATTACTCAGCTGGTAAGTTCCTATATTAGTGGAGAAGCACTTACTAAGCTATGGGAGGAGAATTGCCTATTTTTCCCTACAATCATCACCTGTGTTCAGAAAGAATGGGTGTGATCTTAAAGGAACACACAGTTATGTTGGGGATTGTAGGGAAAAAAATATCCTGCGACAATAGTAAGGTAGAACAGTTCAGTGGGAGGAGGAAACAGAGGGGAAAAAAAAAGAACTAAGTACTGGATTATATATATCTTTTGTATTTGATGAAGCACTGAGATGCCACTGGACAGCACTAAGCAATTCTCCTTTAAGTCATCTGTCAATACCAGCTTGTGATTGTTGTTTAGTCTCAGGCTGAGGAAACTTCTTACAGTGATTATGTCAAACAGGTAACAAAATAACTGTTTTAGTTCATGGTTTATTTTAAGAAACTCTTAGATTTCCTAGTGAGGCTTTGTGGATTTGCATCTAAACCCTTGAGGGCACACAGGTGAGGGGCAAGGATGTTTGTTTCTCGAACTTCCTCGTGATAGCATTGAAATTGTAAAACCTAAAAAACAAAAGCAGAACTCCAGCAGAGGGCGCTCGGTATCGCCTATGGTTTGGTTTTGTTTCAGGTCCGAGAACAAAGTAAGGATCACAACAGTAACCCCTTTCTTCGTAAACAATGCTCTCAGCTGCTAGAGCCATCCGTATTTCGGACTGTGCAACAAATTCCAGGAGTTGGGAAAACAAAAGCTCTGCTTCTACTGCAACAATTTGGAAGTATTCACCGGCTTTGTAATGCATCTGTTGAAGAGCTTGAGGTAGTAGTTGGACAAACGGTAGCACAACAAATCCACACGTTCTTAGGTTCCTGACCTGTGTAGCACTGTTTTGGAAGACAAGACTGCTTCTGTTATTGTGAAGTCTAAAATTGTTTTAATGATCACATACAATGGTAACTTCTATAATCCTGGTAACAACCAGAGGGTGTTGAGTAATTCTCTTGAGTTTACTTCCTCTTTACCACTGCTCTGGTTGTGTAGACTGAGCTGTGAAAAATACCTTGGAAAAGGGGCTGGGACGTGTCTTACATCCATCTTGAACAAAAAAAAAATAAAAAAAAATACGTTTTTTCCTCCTGTGAATGCTGAAAACAAGGTAATCTGTCTACATACATCTTCCAGAAATACCACCCAGGTGTTAACAGTGTTTATTTATTTAGAGTACATGCTACAATCTCGCATTCGCTTATCTTTCAGTAGAATAGATTGTCATCTCAGTAGCTAGAAATATGAGAGTTAAAATGCTTTAAAAAAAAAAGTACGTCTTTCACCACCTTTTTCTTCTCCCTCCAGGGAGTATTTATAACGGGCTGGGGGACAGATACGAGTCTATCATGACACGACTGTAGTTATTAAAACATTTTTTACAGTAGCTAGTAATATGCTTTGTATTGATTATCTTTTTCCTTAAATTACATCATCCTAACACTTAACACTGCAGTTTAGGTAAGACTTCAATTGTTTTATAGTTGAATTCTCAGGTGAAATTGTTTCTAAAATCCAGAAAACATGGAATACTCAAAAGAAATGCTTAGTAACTACAGTTTCAGATTACCTTTTTTCATCCAAATATAGCACTTATTTATAGTCAGTTGTATGTAATAAACATACACGAAGTTGATTACTCTTTGTATACCCCTCATTCTTTAATGGGAGCGTGAGTTTATGTATTAGTGTATAGAAAACAGTTACAGCTTACAGCAAAAGTCATCATATGCATCCTCCCTAGAACTGTGCCTTACTTTATAGAAGTTTGAGATAGAGATGAATCGTAAATCCAGATGACAGTACTAGTGTGATGGTGATGCAGTTACATTGGTTATTAGATAAGTTCATGCAATTAATGACAGTAAATTTTTTAAGGCTTTTTAAAATTTAGATTTATTGTACTGTACAACTTCAGACAAGCACAATAGAGTATAATGATTACTTCATGTCACAACCAGAGAGAGAACGCAGCTCTTGCTATCAAAGTTATTGCAGCTTGCTTAAGCTGTTTGTTTCTAAATGTCTTTTAAGAGGGAGCTGTTCAAACTTCACTTGATGTAACCTCCCCCTGTGGTGCTTCATTGTAAAATTTATGATTTATAACTTGGGAGTTTCTTTGGAAAGTGCTACCAGAAAACATCTTTGACTACACTAACTAACTTGTTTCTCTGGGTCCTTCTTCGGTCCACAAATTGTTAACAAACTTACTCCATTGCGTAATACTTCCACTATTAATCTTTTTTCAAGAATTGTGTAGTGGATTGGTTTTCCTGATATACTTTTTATTTTAAATGATATCCAATTCAGTAAGGACAAAAATTTTTGCTTTATGCACTCATTAAGGAGGTGTTAAAAGTTCTCACTACTTAGGTTTCAGATCACAGCAGGAAGGCAGTTGAGCAGGACTTCCAATTCTCGTTTGTAAACTAAAAAGCAGCAAATAATAGAGCCTTGGCACCTCTGTAATCAAGCTAATCCACCAGTGAACAGCAGACAGATCTGCTTCTTATACTGATTCCTTACTTGGGATCTAAATATACTTGCAATTTGGCCATTAAATATTTACTGAATGGTAAACATCAGAATATCTAGAACTACAAAACAAGATACTGTTTTCTTACAATTAGGGAATACCTAATTTTCATTACAAATCAAGGTATGTGGCTATCAATATTGCAAGGTAAACACCAAAGTGCCTTTATACAATTTCAAATGCCCACTTGTTCACTGCATTAAATACTTTTAATTAAAAGTAGTAAGTAGTAGTACTGAAAGAGTTATAGGCTGAAATACTGAACCATTGCAAACCTTTACTTTTTTAGGCTTTTATAGTACCCCTATATATTACATCTGTTTAGAAATGTATTACAAATATGCTTAAATCAAAATAAGAATCTTTAACAGCGTAACTTGCTTTGAAATTAGCATTTGTCTTACATTACCTATTGGCTACCACTCACTGTAGAATGAATCTTGAATTAGCTGTTAGAAAATAGTAAATATATATTTGTACAGTACTTCATATGATGATGGGAAGGGAAAGGCAGTTAACCATGCAGCTGAGAAACATGAGAGGGAAAGATACTTGCAGAAAGACTATCACAGGGAGCTAAGAGGAGAGAACAATGAACTAGAAGGAAATTTTGTGTTTCTTTGCTAGGGATTTCACTAGCTGGATTGTAACTTTCCCTGGCTTTGCAAAGTAACTATCTTCTCTGTGGAATACTAGGTATCAGGCTCTTGCATTGTATCAGTATATGACTGCTGCTGGTGTTTAAGAAAAGAAGTGCTACTACAAATACACACAAAGAGTAATAACTACTAAGGACAGATTAGTCACAAGTCACATCATTGTTTATGCAACTCTTGTAGGGAAACTCTAGAAATATGTTAGTATTCCTTGTAAGGAAGCAAGTATAACACTAGTTTGTAAGTTTCTCTACTTTACAATATAAACTTCCAAGTAAGATAAATTTTTATGCCTTTTTAAGGAGCATTACAGAAGTATGCATAGAGATGTAAATACTCAAAACTTTTAAGTTACGCTTTACTGTCCAAGCTGTAGCAGAATCAAAAAGCCACTACTAAATTGCAGCATTTGATTTTTATTTTTAAATAAGTCATTAACATATTTACACCTATTATGTAAGAAACTAAAAATGACAACTTTGAAGCTTATACCCAGACACAAACTTTCCCATTATTTTAAGTTTTGAGTATCAAACAGTACATATCTACTCTGTAGACAGCAGCATTAACTAACACTAGTGTTAGTTCTTCCTCTTAAGATTTTATAAGCACTTTTTTATTTTGAAGGTATCACCACAATTTACATACTCTTGATCAATATACTGGAGAATGTAATTTTTAAGATTTGTTCCACAGGTATCAATTTTATCAGGACTAATAAAATACCAATCTTAACGTAACTAGGTTAAATAACTTCAAGTTTGGAATAAAGCCTTTTTTTCAATAATCCCATAAAGTAGCTCTTAAAATGAAAGCTAAATCAGGAAAAGAGCAGAGTCAAACTCTTTTGTAGTCTAAAAGATCATTTGACTTCTAAGCCCTCTAATTCTTTTCCCGAGTTAACTATTCCACAGAATACACCTAGTACTCTCAAAGAGATTGTCTATGTATAAAAACCACAAGTCTGTTACACTACCTTTTGGCAAAGGTTAGGTTTTTTTCCTGAATAACATTATTCTCTCTCCTTTGCTGTTTAAGATAATTCCATAAAGTAGTGTGAAGAAATTTATATCAACTCTAAACTTTTACAGCAAAATCATCAGTGTGCCCCCTATTGTTTTGCATGCAGCATTGTTTGTAATAAATAAGTCTATAATAGTTACAAAAAATTAGTTATTTTGAAATTCCAAAGGAATCCAGTCTCCGTATAAGAAATTCTCTCATCTACAAAGTGTTGTTCTACACCTCCCAAACCATTTTGTTCTAACATTCAAATCTTACTCAAGTTTTACAGTTTTTGCTAGCCTCTGATCTTCATAGTGGCTCAATACACAGCAAGTGAAGTCAAGGGCATTTGTCTAAGTTTACACATGTGTATATATAATGATAACATCGATCAACATATTTTATATACATTTTCAAAGGAAAAACCTTCATGTTAACAGATCCTTCTGAAAACTTCAGTACAACGAACTTTCTGTATTCAGAAGTGCGAAAGGAGAAAGCTTTTTCTTAGTTTGAGAACTTCCAGCCACAGCAGAAGGAAGGCAGAGGGTGCTTGCAGCTTTCTGTCTATTTTTAGTTCCCCAACTTAGAAAAGGCAGTTTCAGCGGGGCTTTCTTGGTCTGATCAATCTTATCTTCTTCCATGGCTAAACAGATTAGGGAGTATGTCTTCTGCATTCCCACGGAATATGTTGCACTCTTACTATGCTGTAAGAAGAGAAGAATTGTAAGAATCAGTAACTAAAAATGGGTCAAAAGTTTGAAGATAACAAGATTATGGTGCAAATAGTTTTCAAGGCAGACTATGGCAAGATTTCTGTGCTAATTATGTAATAATCAAACACAAAGTCCTTCAGTGCGCAGGATTCTGGTATTTTGCCCAAGTAGACTTCAGAGGTATACTATGCAAGTGTAAAGGGACTTGTGAATCTGTAACAACACAGCCTGTGTAACTTAAATTGGAAGCCAGTAAGTGCTGCATGACGTATATGGTAACCTTTCCACACAGTTTGAGTATGTTGTTCTTGCACAAATCTCTCAAGGTGAGTTTTTGATGTCCTTGGAGTCCAAAAAGTCTTAAGAGTTTGTTTTGTTAAACACCCATGAACAAGCTCAGTGTTGATTGCAGCTATTACAACAAAAGCTACTGTAGAATGTTCTTTTGGGTTATCTGGAAGGCACAGCCCTCTCCACCTTATCTTAGCTGTGTCTGATTACATTCTAGCCTGTCACGTCCTGCAGCAGCTTGGAATGGCAAGTTTGCAATTCCTTATATTCAGTAAGGAAAATGAACATAAAACAAGAAAACCCAGTGGCAGTAAGGGCACCTTGATCACTTCTAAGGCAGCAATAATTCAGTGCCTAAGCTTGCCAGGGAATGCTAGAAGCATGAAGCAGTGGATTTAGCTGAACTACATGTTCTTTCACGCTACAAATAATATTTTTATTATATTTTTTTTACAGCTTAACATTTTTGAATCTTGTGATCAATTTTCCCTGGTCTAAATCTTCCACAGCAGTTGAGTAACTAACTATATAGTTAAAGTTCATCAAAATAAAACCAAACACATACATTACATTAATCTGTGAATTCTTCTACACTTATAGATCATTTATGTTAACAGTGAATAGAAAACGAGCATGTCTTGGATGCCCTACTGTATTCTATTATTGTTTCATTGGGGCTTTTCTTCTGCTGAACAGGATGATAACCTTTTTCATTCTCTGCGACAAGTTAGGGGAAAATTAAATATGCCATGGAATTTTTACTGCAATTAAATTAAGATGTTTGACTAACAACAACCTGCCAACAACAAAAAAAACACAACCCGAAGCCATTCTTATGCACACAGACTGCACTATAGCATGGTAAGTCGTGATACAAATTCTACTCATTTTAAACGCACTCCTTAAAACAGAACGCATGGCTAAACACTTTATATATTCAGTGGTGAAGTGGGATATCTAACTGTGTGAAAGTAAACATAATCAAGGATTGAAGCCAGGAAAATTTAAGAAAAAAAACAATCATATCAAATCTGTAAATGTAGTTGCCTCGTTACCTACCATAGATGCTGTTGTATCTTGGCAACTGATAACCTCAAACTCAATGGGCTGCTCTCCCACGCTTTTGAATTTTTCCAGCACCTCATTTACTCCAAGCCATTTGCAATCCACACCACCAACTGAAACAATGTAATCACCTTCTTTTAGGCCCATTGACTGTCAAAAGATTTTGTACAGGTTACAATCTGGAATTATAAAGCTGTATAAAGTGTCTTTGTCATCATGCAGTATCTACCCCGAAGGCATTTCCTTCTTAGAAGCCATGAAACCACTGTCTAGCCAGACATGTGGAACAAAAATGTATAACTAGGATAAAAACATGCAAGTATCTCAATTATACAAGTTACCTCCTTTGTGGAATTACCATTGATAAATGTGATTCTAGCATGCTCATAGCTTGTTTTATGTCCTTTTCACTTTTCTCTGAAGTGAAACCTGGTTTTGCTGCCCTGTAATGTTCTGTGAGGTATTTTCTCCAGTTTTCACTTCTATTTCTTTAATATTTTCAACTGTACTTCTGTGCTTGCTTCTGCCTTTGCTATAGCTAAGCTATGCTCATCTCTGTATGTTGTTTTATCCCCTTCTTCCCAAAAGAACGACAGTATATTAGAAGCCATTAAAACATACCTTTCCCCTCATTTTTCTTTGGCACATGCTAACCTCCCTTCCTGATACTCATCCTTATTGTAGCTACTTTCTAGATTCTTTATTCCTTCCAACTTCCTGAATGAGATGGGGGGATAACACACTTATTTTATGTTTTGGATTTTCTACCTATTAAGTGTCGACAGAGGAAGAAATCTACTGTACTTTAATATGATGTCAGGGATACGAATACTCTAACATCTAAAGGTGTGTATGTAGCAATAAAAACTTACTCAGATTGTATGAATTAACTACAATGACATACACTAGAACTCAATAAATATTCCATACACCAATATCAACAAGCTAGAATTACATTTAAAAGATTGTACTGGTAGGGTATGAAGATAAATCATTAATATTGCACCAATCTACTTACTGCTGCAGAGCAAGCTGGATCAAGACAATAAATCTGTACAGGTGAGCCTCCTTTAAGGCTGAATCCCAGCTCTCCTGCTTCACAGTGGAAACGAATGGTACGTGGAGCTGTCCATCTCTGCTTGGCTGAGAACACTGACAGTGGGCCCTGGAAGTAACATAGCACATTATGGTTTACTGTCATTTTTAAGTAGGCATTTCTATTTATTTATTTACTCATTCATTTTAACTCAGGTTAACTTCCAGCTAATTTAATGGAAACGGAACTGAGATTTATCCCAGAAGAGCTCAGATCTGTTTCAGGGCTGTTCAGGTGACACTTCAAACAGAGCAGGATGAGAGCAACTGCCAAGCTGTTCTGAGATTAGTCTGCAGACTCCAAGGTCCTATGTTACTCCATTTTGGAGGAGATAAACTGATTCATGAAACGCCACATACTCTGATCCTAACCAGAACTCCCCATTCCCTTTGCCCACTGACAGACACCTGAAAGACTGGTTTGGTAGCATGCAATGTTATGTATTCTGCCTGCCCATTTCCCGATACCATTTGTTTCTCCTCACCTTTGAGTTGTATGAAACTATCTATTGAAACTTCACGAGACTTTTATGAAGCTTATCAAGAATGAATGTTGTGCAATGCCATATAAAAACCAGCACTCTTATTCTTTGCTGGTTTCAAGCCTCTAAAGCTAGGGATTGATCTCTCTAATAACTTCTGAAAAAATAGTTACTACAGAATACAGGATCTCTCTCCCCTCCTCCCCCCCCAAAAAAGCTAAAATACTTGTGTCACCTCCCTCATTTTAGAATGAATTTAGAAATGACAGAGGTCATTAGGCATGTTACATACCAATCTGTGAAAGAAGTCTTTCACTTTCACCTTGGAAAATTGAGGAGTGATTGTTTCTACTTTATGCTCTGTTTTAGCTAAAACAAAAAGAAAAACAAATGAATTTTCTCTTGAGTATTAGTTAAAATACATACTACACTGTATTTTTCTTGCATTCCAAGTTAGATATAAATTTATCTTGAATTCTTACAAGGCTATAGAAAAGCTCATTTGTATGGAGATTCACATCTCTATAGAAAAACATGTTTCTGAATCACATTAAAAGTATCTTCAGAAATCGTGGTATCAATGCAGAAAGCTTAATCCATCCAAACAACACTATGACATTCCCCTCTTCCTATGTATATGTATACATATATCTGTGTAAGATCAGAAAAGTACTTACAAACGTCTGATTTATATTGAAATAAGTTAGAGAAATTGTTTAATAGTCATATCTGAATGAAAGCATACACATGTATGCAGATGTCATTCTGTAAGTACTTCCATGATCCTACATGCAAATATTTTACAACACAACAGATAATAAAAGCACGCTATTGCTACTGTTGCTGGTAGCTCTTAACTGATCTTCTAACACCACCTTTTTTCATCTCCTTCAGGCATATCCATTACCTACCCTCCCGTTCTCTTTAAAGTCTTCAATAGATCTGCGTACCTCTCATTAAGTTGACTCATTAGCATGATCCAAAGATTATTCTATTAGTCCCTTAAAAGGAGTCATCATAAGACACTTTCAAGTTATATATACATTATTTCAGAAAAATATTAATACTGATTAATGGAGAAAAAATTAGGATCATATTTAAAAAGACAGAAAAGTCATCTTTAATCAGTCAGGAAGACTGGGTTGCCTAATTGAAAGCACAGTTAAAAGGCTGCATTTTTCAGATGGGAAGAGGAAAAAGGGTAGCCCAGCAATACCTGAAAATAAGACTCTTAATTGACTTAATTTGGGGACTAGATTATTGTTTAGATACCTTTTTTGCTAGCTGTGGATACTTACGAAGGATATCTGGAGTCTGGATTAGACTGAGAAAGTCATCTTCCTTCTCCTGCTGAGCATATTTGAGAAGTGAGCGTTTATGTGCAGCTGTCAGAACCTCCTGAAGAACATCAATGTTCCGAAGCTTTTTGCACAAACCACAGACTCTTAGAGCTTCTTCATGGTAAACAACAGCTTTGCGTAAGTGTGCTTTCCCTGAAAAAAAATTGAAACTGTTTGTTGTCTTCCACAGAATAAATAAAGGATTGTTTTCATTTTTTCACAGAATGGTTCAGGTTGGAAGGGACCTCTGGAGATCATTTGGTCCACCCACCCCCTGCCAAGCAGGAAACTGTCAGTTACCTAATTGTTTTCTCTGAACTTTGTCCTTTAGAACAGTGAGAGCCATCAGTCCTTCCGGCATGTGGTCATACAACTGGGACAGGGCTTTTTCCTGCTGATCTTCATCATCACTGGACTGCACTATAGGAATGGATATAGAACATTAGCCATCGCACATCTCTTGGCACCTTGTTCTCACAGAGTACTGTGCAATAGTTACTACTTTCTCTCCAAACACAGGTATTTTTACATATATACACTGACATAAATTTCACATTTCTAGGACTTTTATCAGTATGCAAGAAATGCTTAAAGCCAGAACATAATCACAAGAATTAAACAACTTAGTAGCATATAATAGATTAATAGATATAACATTTCTTCTGTTTCTGCAAGAGGTAGCTTGTTGAACTTTTCCAGTCTTCTGTGAAGGACAAAGAAGCCTGGCCTCGTATCTGGACAGGAAAGTGGCCACAAAATAACATATATTGAAACCCCCCAATGTTCCAGGCTCTTTGTGGTATTCACAGACTAAATTATAATTATTTACGTGTTTGTTAGTGTTGTTTACATGTACATATATCAAACATGATTCTTACATTCATGGTCACACAAAATGGTGGCAACGAAGTAATGTGCCAGAGCTTTGTAGTGGTCCGATTTTATTTGTACCAGTTTAGACCAAGAATAAGGGATATTCTCTTTGACTGGTTCCTGAGTCATTGCAGTGTTAACCATCATGTAAACCTCTCCCACCTAAAATAAAGCACAGAATTGAAATGTGAGAGCTTTACATTAGTTATTAGGAGCTCAGTTACTCAAATAAGGGATGTTATAGTCAGCCTTGAGATAATTTTGTGTGCAACCCATCACAAGATAGACCACTTTGGCTAATCAGGAGCCAGTTATATATCTTCTATTCCAAAATGGCTCAGAGAGCATATCCAGATCTGTTTTCATACCCAATTTTTAATGTCAACAACCTCAAGTACAAGTGCTACCTTCTGGGGCACAGCCTACCTCTCCATTTTTCATGCAAGTCCCAAAGCAGCTCTGCAGCTACCAATCTGATTCTGTGCCCTTCCCCCAGTTACAATTTAGTTATTCTTTTGGACTTCTTAGGTTTGCTCAACCTCAAGCCACTAGGAAGTTACAGATTGAGTGTTCAGCGTGTAGCAGAGAACCACACAAAGGACTCTGCTCTTTTGTATGCTGAACTGTGGACAAGGTCTGTACTGTTTGGTAGAGCAATACAGCAAATAGCTTGTTAAAAGAAAAAACAAAAAACAAGCTTTGGCAAGTGCCCAAGATTACAACTTTAAATATAGTTTGAGCTGTTCCTCGCTACTTTGGGTTTTCATTAACAATTGTCAGAATTTAGGCTTAATAAACTCTTAATATTACTAGAGGTTTATCTAGTAACACCTCACTGGAAACAGTTATTTTAAAGACCAAGTATTAAGTCTCTTATTTTACCTTGGCAGCTTCCTGTGTCATCTTCACTAGTGTGAAAAACTCATTGCGTATTCCAGGAAGGCTCATCTGCTCAAAAGCACACTCTTGAGCTTGAGCAAGCATCATTTTTACAAGTACGTTCAGCATCGCTGGGCTCATGTCATAACTTGGTGTGTGAGTAAAGGTCTCCTTTAAGTAGTTTAGGACTCCTGAAAGAACAATTTTTTTTTTTTTTTGGTCAGCATTACAGAAAGAGAGAGAAATGGGTGAACTTAATTCTAGCATGTATGATAATAAGATTAAAAGGTTTCTAGTACTGAATTACAGCAATCTGAAGGGATTCCTGGTATGCATAAAAATTAAACTGACCTACTGGTTTTGCTTTGCATTCCCATAAAACGTACAGATCTCAAAATCACAATTCAGAGGAGCAGCAGAAGATACAGGTTTTAAGGGCAATACCTTCAGATTTGTTCATAACAGTTCTGGTGACTGACCATAAAGCTACGCTGAACTGAATGTGACTTTTATATGGGGGTGGTAGGCTAGGGCTTTTATACAGAAAAAGAAAGAAAAAATAATAATCTATGCAACTGTAAATAGAAGAACCCTTCAATGAAGTGAGAAAAATGTATAAACTTATTAATTATGAGTCTCCTTCGTAGATGTTGCTAAATGGAAGCTCAGTTTCATGTAAGTAAACTAGGACAGTATATTTAATTGGATAAAATTACATTCTGCTCTAGACATTTGGTTTCACCAACATACTAATCATTCCTATCATTTATCACATTAAAAGCAAACACTAGCTGTAGTGCAAATATTAAGGAACAGTTTCACATATGAAAGCATAACCTTCAGCATGCATGTCATCCAACTGGTTTAGTGAGCTCTGCTGGCCTGCTGATTACTGATAATACTAAGCAAGTGCAAAGATAAGACCTCTGCTTTCTGAGCGTCCCACCTTCTGTAATCTTACTTCTTGTCACTTTTTATTTCTGCCATGCTGTGCTATGTTTTCCTACCGCTAGTTTCTGATATCTTTCATTTTCTATGTTATATTCGTATCTTTTAACTTAATATATGCTTACACAAATTTGAATTATGGCCATCTCTGCATTTTTCCACCACCACCAAAAGCCATTTGCCAGACACATCCAAGTACTGACAGAGCGCCCTACCAAAAGGAACTGAAAGTACAGAAAAAAATCTTTTTGGCTCTCAACATAGTTCTGCTTACACAGTAAGCATACACACAGTGAGAGCTTTGTTGAGAATAAACTCTGTCCAACATTTTCCATTCAGCACTGAGAAATGGTTAATACATGCTCTATATCATGTCTCCAGCAACATAATGAACAGTGTTACGGAGCCATGCACAGGTACAATGAAATGCCTCTTGAGCATGTTGCTTTGGGGCCCTGGAAAGGTATTGTGGTAGTAGATGATACATTTAAATTTGTGAATTAATTCTGTTCTGCAAATATATTGAAAAGTAGTGACTTTGTTTGCAAAATGGAAGGAGCAGCTGCAAAACGGAGAAATTTCTCAAATACAATTTTCTACCTGAAATTTTAGTATCTGTAAGATACACAGGTTGAAAACCAAAATCTACTTAATAAATGCATGAAGAAATGCCATCAGATTTTCTGGATAGCTGTTCTGTGTGCTCAAAAAAGGGGCTTTATGACAATCCTATTATGTGGTTCACAGTTTGCAGCATACAGAGCAAACCCACAGCCACAGATTGTTACTGCAAAAACAAATCCTGGAGTACATATGAATTATATGAATTACATAGGTAGTGTCTTTAAGCACTATTTGTAGCACAGATGATATTTACAAAAAATCAGAAAAACTACTTGAAGAAAAAACAACAGCTTCTACAAAATGTTATTTTAAGGGATCCAATTCCCTTTATTAGAATATGTATTTTTCTTTGCTTGGGATGGAAATTTAGTATTTTGAATGTTTGCCTTTGGAATCTATGGACAATCTACGTAGCCAACTTCAAATGAATTGTAAATTTCACCATAGAACATAGTAAGATTAATTCTGAAAAGACCATACAAAAATGGGTTCTAAGCTCCTTATTAACTCTTCAAATTGTTTATTGTACAGATTTTACACCAATGTAATATCACAGAGGCCAAAGCAGCTATACCCATGAAACAAAGAATGAACAAAATGAAACAGTTAGCATTAGGACTATCACTAAGACCTTTGAACTACAATTCATTAATCATTAACCACAGCATTAACTGTCTTTATCAGCACATTCAAACTGCAGTTCCAGGTTTTGAATTAAAAGTTTCATCTCAGATCTTCTCTAGACTTTTTGAACTTCCCTATTGCACCTTTTTTGCTTAAGGAATTTGGTAAAAAATGCAAAAATTTGCAGGATGTCAGGCTGAGATAAGGAACATTCACATAAATGTGTTTTTATATTTTGTATTTTATATTTGTACCTGCAGCTCTCTGAAAAGCATCAACAGCATTTTCAAGCCCGTTCTGGGTCTGACGATTGCATCTTGTTCCAATCTGGGTGTAGAGGGCTCCAATATTGAACAAAATGCTAGCTTTTTCAAGCAACAGATTTTGCTGACACACTGGAACACCTGTGAAAGAATCATACCTTTGGAAACAAACATTAGACTAAGTGTTAAGACGTGCAGAACCCATTGAAACTACAAATATTTTCATTCTGTTTTTCCAAAAGAACAGTGTCATTCTTAATTGTTCTGCTACAGTAAAAATAAAGGTGATTAGAAACACCACTATGTATTGCAATGACAATTTAGGTGCTGCAAACTACAGAATGGTTCTGTTTGAGACTTAGTTTTCAGGTTTTAAAGCAATGCCTCCAGAAGCATATTAGTAAGTGCCTATAAAACATTACTGAGGCTGAGAGCATCCTGGGGAAGTATTCCTACATGCTTGCTATGTTCTTGTACTTTTTCATCAGGCACGCACTACTAGATGTTGCCACAGATTAACTATTGGCCCTTATATTCTGACCCTATATAACTTGTATTTTAAATTTCCTTTTTGCAGTTATGACTAGGAATTTAACAATCTTCTTGCTTGTATCATAGTTCTCATTTTTTTTCAATCACAAAAATCAAAATTCTGAATTCAGAGTCCATCATCCTTGCTCATAAGTGTAGTAAACACTACACTATAATAAATTACATCATTCTTCTTTCCAGGGCCAGATACTCAAGAAACTGAAGGAGCGTCTGACCCATTCCCCATCTGCTTCAAGCAACAAAGTTCAGAGTCCAGGAAACATCTACAGTTGTCCAAAATGATTTTTTGCCCCCTTTTTCCCTTGTGCAAACCTGTAGCCCAAATCGTAACTCAGACAATGGCTTCATCCTAAGTATGAAAAGGGCTAACGTATTGTGTTCAGGTTTACGCTTAATACCAAAAAAACAAACAAAACAAAACAAACACACCACAAAACCACCAACCACTATTGACAATGCACACTGGGATGGGGGAGGGGAGAGAAGCACAGACATGTTTCAAATTAAACAGGAGACAAGTTAAAGATTAACCGTGTTCTTAAAAAAAGGAGGAAAAAAAAAAAAACAAAAAACACCACAAACTCCACACTTACCATGTAAATAAAATTCCCATGTGCCTGGTAGGTGGGAAGAATCTGTTTTCTACGTAACCAAGTTGAAGGAAATAGCTTATCAACATCTCAATGCCAGCTTCATCTCGGCTAGGAGTGCGGCAAGCCTTAAAATACAACAGGTTAAAATTAAGTCTATTCTGTTGAGTTACAGGATGAATACTGCAACACCCAGGATAAAGCTCTACTTCCTCTGGACTTCTGCACTTCATAGAAACGTGTGGAATGCGAGAACACTAAGCTTAAGACCATATGGATGCACTCCAAAAAAAGGAGTTTTTCAGCTACACAGAAGTAGCACATAACTTTTATGGAAGAAAAAGGGTCCTGGTTTGTGAGTCTCAGACTTAATTAAACAAAGATTACAAGCATTTTATGAAAGCTACAAAGAAAGTTTGTTTCTAATATAATACTGGAAACAGTAGTTAGAAATAATCACCATTTGACTGCAGTTCTTTGTGAGATGCACTCATTTGAACACTCTTCCTACTAAATTTACAATACTTCAAGTGAAAAGAATAGATAAGCTGGGATTTACAAAGCTGTGTCAATAGCTCAACCACTTTGCATAAATTCATTCTTTTCTCACTTGTTCTTCACTCAGATTGTGAAACTCATAGAATAAGAATCTCTATTTTGTAAATCTCAGAAATTAAGTCCGTAAGAATATAATAAGTCATAAGTAACAGTGATACATGCCGATTCTACACAAATGTTAATATTTGTAACTTTAGATTAAAAGACCTCATGAAAAAAAATCTCATTATGCCATACTCCAACTTACTTGTCTGAGATCCATGAGATCTGCTATTTCATCTTCATACTCGGAACTGTCTTCACTATAATGTTCCAGAATAAAATCCTAAAAAATAAAATATTTGAACAGATAAAATTCAGCTAAGCTATTCATTATTTTTCACTGCAGTTCCCAACAGTACAAAATTGGTTCAGTCCTGAACCGCATATTTTCTAGTCTCCTCCCGTCAATAGTATGGCAACATATAGTGTGTGATGAGACTTCAAAAAGACAGCAGAACTAATAACTTAATTGAGACGAAAACCCAAATTTAAGTCTGGTGTAAAGGTACCAAACACCTATTATATCAACTCCATTGAGTTTTAAAACAACAACACTTAATGATTTTGAAAGGGATAAATGAACCCTGTTATCTAAAATAACAAGGGAATAAAGTGACCATAAAAACTTGTTAACAGAAAGAGGCTGCCAAATTCTTGTCAGCTATAGTAGTGCAATTCCACTAAAATTAGCACAGTTACAATAGCATAAGTGGTAGTATGATCTGGCCATCAAGATTAACTTACAGATGTAAAAGCAGAGACAACTTCTATGATGGTAATAAAGGACAGTTTGCCATGAGGTTCAATAACACATTGCACAATACACAGAAAGGCCCAAAGTAGAGAAGGTGGTGAGACATATTAGCCCACAAACAAGTGGTAATAATGCTGCAACTCTGCTTTTCAACTGAGCTAGCTTGGCTAGCACAAACTGGAGTATCACTCCGTTGTGCTCAGTAAAATCTTTATTACTATTTCCTTTACACTTAGAGTAGTAATCAGTCGTAATCTTATTGGAACCAAAAACTATAGAAGGAATTTTGATTCTTTTATTATTTATGCTCATCTTAATTCATGTAACTATACTGTCTCCGAAGTGGGATTTCTTATAACATCTTCTGACTCCTTGTCCTATTTAGATACATTATTTCAGGCACTATCGTAAAGAGGAAAATATGGACATGAAGGCCAAGGAAGCTGTAACATGGGGGTTAGAAATAAATATTGAATGGAACAGCCATAAATAAACATTGAATACTGATTTCAGTAATAAATACTGAATGGAATGGTATCACATTCAATCTTTGAACTTGCCAAATCCAGAAGGAAAAGTGAAGTTTTATGTTTGTTTTGCAATTTGAGTAACATTTTACATAACTAATTCCAAATGTTACTTGTAGCTTCCCCTGAAAGCCCAAAGATTATTCTCAGTTTAAGCCCGTCTTCCCCCTTCAACTCCACCCAAGATAAAACACCTAGTGCTCCTGTACAGCATATTTTAACTATTGCTTGTCCCTTGAAGAATCAAAAACAAATCTAAAACTGAGGACAGATAAGCCAAATATCCATAAAGGGACCAAACCATCCTATAGTTCCACCGCAGGCCAAGAATAAAATTATACTAAATTATTTGTCATACTGTTTAAACTGTAACAGCTTCTTAACAAAGAAGATCTGCTTCACTTCAAGTATGTAGTGCTTAGTAAACATGAAGAATGGCACAAACACTAAAATCTTCATCTCTGCTAAGCACACCAGGAGAAAGCAGGCCCAGTTCTCTTTACACTGGAATGTAAATTAAGGCACAGAGCAGGGCAACAACCCAAGTAATTACTGGGTAATTTTTAAACACACTGTGATCACAGTTCTAGGACTAATACAGAAAAAAATATTTTGTACATAAATTACTCCTACTTCTTCAAACAAATTTAAAATGCAAATTCTGTTAAGTATTTATTTTGAAATGTATCTCTGAAATTTACCTTGAGGGGGAGTGTAAAGTCTACTTCTTTGGTTTCCTTCAGGCCAAGAGGTACCAAGGGAATGCTGAAAGTCTCTCTGTGGAAAAGATTAAAAGATTCAGAAATCTTAGTTTTATGTTTGTCTGTCAATAATTACTTCTGTTTCATTTGATGACAGAAAACTAGTATGCTGATGGGTGCTCAGGTAAAACTTATATAGTTTAGAACAGGTCCTTCCTTTCCAAGAAAGTCTGCTTAGTAGCGTGGGAGTACTAGAGATGAGAGTGAGGAAAGCTATTTGTCTGTGCCTTTTTCGTTTTCTGTGCCTTTTTCAACTTTAACAGGGAAAGGTCTAAGACTAGGAAGTTTGAGAACTACTGAGACAACATGAGGTGTTAACCTTGTATACAACTCAAACCATAAAACATCAAAGGGCGATAATGATGAGAACTGTGATATAAAAAATAATAATCTAATCCACAAGAGAATACGCGTCTATATTATGGACTTAAACCCATATCTCACTAGTAAACAACACTAGCTAATGGGACTCTTATCATTTAATTAAAAAGTGAAAAAAAATACCATTTATCCTTCAGTATGAAAGCTACTTATATTGCTCTTCCTCTATATTACCCTATTATAAAAAAGAGAGATCAGAGTTACATCAGGATTGCTTCCAGGTGCATAGTTTGCTTAGTAGGTTTAATGGATTAGTATCTGGCAATTATGAGTTTTATCTGATATTTTCCATTTTCCTGCAAGCTGATTCACTGCATAGTCATTATTCAGAGTATATCACTACCAGCTACAAAATGGCACGGGTGTGATTCATCTATGGTCTTATCAGCAAAATCACTTTCTCAGTGGAGAAAATTCTATCTGGGGAAGGTAGGAGTAACAACGCAGCTTCCTTAGCAGTGGAAGAGTGCTAAAACTGGTTTGCATGATCCAGAAAGTGGCTCTGCTAGCTTGGAAGGGGCTTCCAGGGTACAGAGCAAAAACACCACCGCAGGCAGTGAAAATTATTTTATTCCTGATGAGGCTTTTGGAAGAAACCACAACCCTTTTACATCACTTTGTATCCAGAATTTTTCCCTCGGAAGGAAGTGAGACATGTAAGCAAAATCCTGCCTTACTGATTTAATGAATTCTAATGCTGCCCACAGTTCCTGTAGACACTGGCATTTGTTACGCAGAGGCATTTCTATTTTTCAAGTTTCCTAGGGGCCCCACACCCATGGAGTCAGCACGGATTACATCATGGAGGCATTGGACAGTTAGGGAGGCGGTCCTGCATTTCCAAGTCGGAGCAGAAGTGGTGTCATGCTTCTCAATGCAGCTGAGACGTGCGCAATAAGCGGGAAGACCAACCCTTCAGACCAGTGCAATACAATAAACCGTAACCTAGTGATGTGGGTGTGACCTCATGTTGAGGACTGTACACAATGGATTCAGATGGTAGCTATTAATGGCTATTTGCTATTAAAGGCTGGTGAGCGGTACAGAGTGAGTGGGTTATTTTAGTGGATGACATATAAAAAACATCTAGAGCTTCAAATGTACAGCATCACAGTGGCAGAAACGCAAAACTCAGAATGGGAAGGGATCGGGAGAGAAGAAAAAGCATACTGCTGCCCAGCCACAAGGCTTCTGCATGCCTTGAGGCCTGACCTACTGCTCGTCCTTCACTGAGAATCCAGGTACTTCAAATATTTAACTAGAAGGACTGGCATTGCTGGACTCTCACTCTTATTAGCATAGCCATATCTTTCATTGCTGCTCCCTGTGCTCACATCCATCTGTGAAGACCAGTAAGATTTTGAACAACAACAAAAAGATAATTATCTCATCATATAGAGAATTGTCATGGTAGGAACTTTGGCACAAGTTTCTTCCAAGAAAAAAAAAAAAAAAAAACAAAACATAGATATTTTGCATTGGGACAGCATATATGGGAAACGTACCCCACTGGAAACATGCTTAGTCCCTGTGCATTCAGGCTTCCTTGTAGTCTACCCAGAAGTTAAAACCTTACCAAAAACAGTGCTAAGAAGGATCCAAAATTATGCCCCCCTCCCACGAAGCACTTTAGTTTACATCTTGAGCTGCTAATGTTAATCAAATATCAGAAGTTCAGTTTTAGAAGCAGCAAAAAATCTACCCTATAGAGAAATCTTTGCAGTATTCAGACAACGAATAAACTTTGAAGTTAAAGTTTCATATTTGGGAAGCCCAATGCAATTTGAAGTTTTGTGTGCTTTTTAAAGTTGAAATAACATCTTGGAGCAATTCCAACTTCATCTATTACACATTTGTGTTTTAGTCCTCTAATTTATATCTTTCTATCACTGTAATGCACACCTTAAGGATTATCTCAAGTCTACTTTGAGCTCCAAAGCAGTGTTGTTCCTTTATCCTCTAGCTAAAGAGAGGGCTGTTGTATGCCTTTGAGAACAGATAGGTGCACTAGGTTTGCTCACTCCAGAACGCTGTGAACCAGTTGGCCATCCTAGTACTTCAAATTCTACTAGGCGTTGTGCGTTTCCCCATAATGCCCCAAGGCCTTTCAATTCTTACAATGTTCCCCTCCATGAAGGAACTCCATATCTAAGGATTAGTGGCACATACCTTTCTCAAGTGAAAGACAAATATTCAGACTAGCCCTTAGTCAACAAATCTACTATCAAGTATGTTCTCTTCCTATCAAGTTCTCTGTTCTTTCAGGTAATTATTGTCCAGCATTCACAATAATCTAGAAACAGTTTTATTTCCACTGGCAAATAGAAGATCTGTTAATAATTGAGTAACTTAGTTTTAAACTTACTCTGTATTTTGATAAACTTCTACTGAGATGTTAAGTCCTTCTAATTCCTCCTTTAAGATCTGCAGGTCCGAGTTTACAAAACTTAGTTCCAGTAGTACCTGTTCTCGTACTTTGTTGTTGGTGGTAGCCCTGCAGAAAGAAGAAGTGATTTTTTTTTTTATTGCTGAGAAACAGGTTTTGTATGAAAGCTTTGCTGACCCCCTTGCTAGCATTCTCAACATTTTTAAGATTTTTTTTTATCCCCTTAAGAGATGATACAAGACCTCATGTTTCAAAATTTATTAGTGTTACTGTCAAGAGAGAAAGATAGTTTCCAGCTAATAGCATGCAGACACCTAGAAGATTTTTCATGTGCTATTTTTTGTGAGATTAAGGCTCAATTTCTTTTTCAGATACATTAATCAATAACAATAAAGCATTTTAAACAGAATCACTATCCCATTTTAGGATTATGCAGTCTCTTCCTATAAGATATTAGGGTGGGGAGGAGAATCCAAAAATATTTTTTCAAAAGAGACTTTCCCACTTTGTTTAACTAAGTAATGATCTGCTGAGACTTCTGATCTTAACAATAAAGAAAACAATGTTTCCATAAAACAGTTATTACAGAATGTTTTACAACCAAGTATACAGGTAGAAAAGTTTCTTTGTAATACAGTCTGATTTTCTCTATAATTCTTTTTTTTTTCTGAAGCAAATAGGATTTTTTCATTTGTTTCCTTTGCCATCTATATATTTACATTATAACTTCTTGAACTGCTAGCACTGCAGGTATTAATACAAGCCCTAGAGCATTTCTGCGTGATTTGCTATTTGCATGTTTCAGGACATTATACGCCTATTTCTAACCCGATTCTCCATACAGTATTACTGTTTACAAGAGACTTGAACTATTACCAATAAACACAGATGTGAGTTTGAGATAAAAAGCAAGTTTTTTGTTGTCTAATTTGCAGCATTTTGTCTTTACCTTTAAGTTAAAATTAACCTCCATAAATAGTTATGAACAATCTTCTCATACATCTGGTTCTACTGGGCACATCCTTCAGTTTTGCTGAGCATCTGGGTGAAGAACTGCATATCCCAAGGCTACAATTCTAAGCTTGTACTTCATATTTTAAATAGACATTATCTGTATGTTTTCCATATTGAACTTCACTGGATTCCTGAGATTGCTTAGATTAAGCACAGTTAAAATTTGCTGCCTGCATTACCCACGCTGGATGTAAATTCAGAATTGCGTGAATCTTGAGCACCACATAAATAGATGGTCAAGCTTTGATGATAGCTGCAATTTAATTATGATGTTATTGAGGCTCAATGGTTGGGCTAGCTTACCACCATCCACAGCAGGGATTCTAGTATCTTTCCCAGAAACCCCAATATTCTGTCCAGGTAAACATCTCTAATATGGCTATATTGCTCTCGACAAGGTTCACTTGCCATTATTACTAGCAATAAAGCTGACCAAATAAAGCAAGAAAGATAGTTACAGTAAGTCTAACATTCAGCCTGTCTGCTGCAACACAACAGCTTTGAAAGCACACTTTATAGCAGGCACTAACTCAACAGGGTTAGTGCAGGAATATTCACAAAGCATCCAGCAGTTGTTCATCTCCCCTCACCAAAAAATAAATAAATAATAATAATAATAATAATAAAAGAAATCATTTTGCTGTTTAGGCCAGAGAACTAGGAAGCGATGGCACATACCGTAAAAGATTTTCAGCACCAGCTCTCATTCTTACTGCTCTCAAGATCTGTTGGTTTAAGACAGCTCTTTGGTTTTGTAGTTTGCTTCGACCAGTCTCAGCAAGAGGATTACATCCCTGAAATTAAGGAAACAAGTTTTGTTGTTGTTACAGGATTCTGAAAAGTGAGTAATGCTGTATTTGAAAGAACTTTAATGGCATGGGTTCTGTATGAATACCAGTTACCTACACTAACATCAGTAACAAATGATTGTTTTGACAGTATTTCTTTTCTCAATCTTATTAAAAAACAAAAGAGACGCCATGACCAAAGCATTTGACACTAAAATACAGGCTGAAAATATCTGGTTTAAGGCTTATGCACATCTTTGAGCCAGTCTGTTCTCCCCTAAAAATCTTCTGAAGCTACTGTCCAATTACAACTGAATTTGACGAAGTGCTATTAAATTCCTACAGTTCGTTTAAAAAAAAAAAAAAAAAAAAAAAATCTGACAAGGCAATAAGTCTTAGTAATGCTCCTCTTAACCTTTGTGAAATATTTGAGTTTCATACCAAGAGATAAAGCCTTGAAATACAAATTTGTCAGAAAGCAGGATATGTAGCACCACAGCTCACACCTTTAAGAATTTTTCTAAGAATCTCTGTTCTTGTTCCTTCTGGTGCTCAAACCTTTGTATTCCAGTGAGCAGTGATAAGATAAAACTACTACAGATGAATAGGATTGCATGTTTGTCTGACTTTGAGAGGAACACACTCTTAACACTTTTTTTTTCTTTTTTTAAAACAAAAGTTTCAGTTCCACTGTTGTCATTTTTTTTTTTTGTTTTTCCTCTTTGCCTCTGCTCCCCCCTTCTTTTAAAAAGGCTTCTGTCTTTGAACATTAATACTCATTACAACCAACCAGCACATCCCTACAGCCTTAACTACTGATTCTGAAGTAAGCTCACTCTTTATTAAGGTTTACCCTTAAATGAAGTATGCCCTTTTGTGTGGCCTTGCTGGGTGTCAAGTTTAGCTGGGTCCTGCTAGATCACGCACTACACACAGAATAGGCTCAGCTCTGTCCAACTCAAGCTTTCCCACAAGTACCCCAGCCAATAGATTAGGCAGTTTTGGACCTCCCTCTTAGATTTTGACTAGAAGAATGTGGTTGTGACCTAACAGCATTTAAAAGTTTCTCAACAAGCTCTAATTATGAGTGGTCGGGCAATGACATACCAGTACATCAAAAGCAAGTATTTAAATAGAACATGAAGTTCTAATCAACAAGTCTTTATTTGGGTTGGCAAGTGAAGGCAAATTGACCTGGCAATTGAGCAATGAGCTGATCAATCCAGATTACACAAGTTTATCTGAGAAAGCCCATACCCTAATATTATTAATTTTAAATCCCTAGTTTTACAAGTTTGTTAATAAATAGGTAAAATGACAGAAAGCTCGTGTAAATGCCTTCCAAAGCGTCGTTTGCCAGATAACTTGAAAAAACATGTCACATTAGATTACTCTCATCACAGAAATGTTTCTACAATGAAGGACCAATTACAGCAGAGGCCTGAAACTTGGATGTGCTGTCTATACTCTCTTTGTGGAGAATGCATTGGTGGCAAACAGAACACAGAGAAGATTGAACTTTTTACTGGAGAGTACGTGCAGGTGTAGCAAACTTGTTCATTTACCTCAGATTAGGAGGAGTAATACTTAGGCATACTTAAAAGTACAACATGGTCTCATATTTACAAATTGCTTTCTGCTCTTAGCCTGTAACTTCTTCTGGGCTGCTGCTGTTCTTCCCGCTTTGCTTTTTCTTCACTCTGTATTGTATGGTATTTCTCCAGTACTGGTGTTCAAAGCCTTCTCCCCTTCCATTTTATCCATGCCATTTTTAATTTCAACCTTGCCAATGATTTCATCTTGCTTCCTGTATTCAGCTTGAATACTTGATTCTTGGGCCTCTCACCTTTAAACACCTGTGTAGGTCTGTGATGTTTTCTTTCAGCTTCTTGCCCAAACTGCTTAGTCCAAGCATCCTTCCTATATGTATCATCATGCTACCCTTGTCTTCATTTTCTCTATGGAGCTGCAACTTCTATCCACACCTCCCTACCTTTCTGTATGCCAAACAAGTTTCCTGACATCATTCAAATACTCCTTTACAACTATTTCTGGAAACTTTTTAGGGAGATTAACTGCCTGATTCGCAAGCCCACAAAGCTCAGCAGAAGTGTTTTGTTTATTTCCATGGACATTTGATCAAGGTCCAGCCCAGAAGTTAAACAGACTCCAGTTGAACAATGAGCGCAAAACTGCAATGACCTGAAACTCTGTGCAAAGAACAAAAGTGGCAGAGATGTTTCCCTTCGTTTTGGGGCCAGCTACTAATCTCCATGTGAAGCTTTAATGCAAAAAACATCCCCTGGGGACTAAAAGGAGAAGGAGCTAACAAACTGAGGTATCCATATCAACCCCAGTGGGTTGTAAGTGCTGCACTTTTGTCTCCCTGATGAAAGGCTTCACAGGGACAGAGGAGTCTGTTTTCAGGATAGACTCACCTGCTGCAAGCACATACCTCCATCCACTTCAAGGCCAATAAGGAACTTGTATTTTACCTTTTGGAAAATTGTGCTTTTTAGTTCTCCTGCACACAGTATGGGGACACTGCTAGTTTGTGTTCATGTGCAGGCTTAAACTCTATTTTTATCAGGCTGCCAAAAAAATCAATACAGGCTGCTACCCATCAGAACAGTGAAAATAACCAACGCCTGCAAGTAAGATGATCTGAAGAAGATTTGCCCTTGTGTGAAGCACAACTCTATGCACTTAGGTGTTGTTTCTGAGACAGATTTTTGTTTTCCTCCCTTTCTCAGCCAGCGTTTGCAGCTGGCTCACGTTTGCATAACCCCAAGAATGCTGATGTACATTAGAACAGCTGGCAGCCAACCTTCCCTGCATTTTCCACACCTACTGTTTCACTTCTTGTCAACAGGATGCTAGATGGGTCATTTAATTACTGTTTATTTCTTTGCAGAGTCGAGACAACTTGGAGAGTGAACTGGATTTTACCCTTATTATCCGCCATCTGTAAATTATTCATTCAATAACAACATAGAATTTTTATTGCTAATGAAGATGCGAAAGTTACCAATAATAGGGTATGATTTAAGCATTCATTGCATGTGTTTTTGGAAAAATAGCTTTCCTGTAACAACATTTCAAATCATGAACTAAGCTATCAGTTTTAAAGCCTTCCCCCACCCTTGAAGTATAGCTACACTTCACAAAGTATTTGAAGTGTCTAAATATTATTGTTCTTAGCTCCTGAAAAACTAGAAGCTCTTAAAAACCTGAAATTCAATTTGCTAGCTACTTTTACTTCTTCCTGCTTGGTTGAGCTGCAGAATCAGGAATCTGGTATGTTTTTAATACCTCTTTTTCAGAAGCAAGACCCATACACCAACAGTTACAGAACCTTAACATTTGTTATTTATGTACCTAGTTAGATAAATTCTCAGAAGAAACAGACACTGATATTAAACAAACAAACATGCATCTCCTGATGAAGGCTGGCCTATCCAGGGCCAATGTTTCATAGCAATCCTCTGACTAATTAATGGAGTGTGCTGACAGATTCTAATAGGATTCCTGCTCATCTGTTGTTAGAATTAATGCCTGAGCTTAGGTGGCTGGATATCCCACTGGTTTTTATTTTTAATCTTGTAAACATTGTCCTACACGTGCTTATTTGGCAAACAGCTGCATTATGAATGCCTGTGGGATCTCGGTGCGACTTGCTGTCTCTCAGACCAGGCACAGCCTGCTTAACAGCAGGAGGTCATGCAGAGCTGGAAAGCAGCTGATGGACTGTTCAGGGCTCACATGGGATTTGGGGGAGATTTTATTCTTCAGATTACACAGAAGCAGAAAGGGTAGCCTGGCAAACCTGCAGTCAAGTACTCCCGGTTAGCTGTCAGTGGACAACATCTTGCCTCTGTGCAAGGAACCAGTGCTCACCTCCCACCTGACAGAGCCTTCAGACCCCCAGTGTGCGGGGTACAAGCAGTATCTTTGTGGTTATCTGAGGTTAGGAGTGATGGAAGGAAACTTTCATGGAAGGAAAACAGCTGTCAAAAACACAGGTCCCAAATAAAGAAATACCTGTGTTAAACTTGAATGCCTAGGAGTTATTTCTCTAAAATAGAAACATAAGGTCAGATATCCAGTTGTGATGCAAACAAAAATCATGACTGTTTGCCTAACAATGAGCAATCACAGGAAGCATCTGAAGTTAGCATAAGTATGACTTGTGAAGCAGTGGTTTGAACTTTTAAGATGAGCCGCGTACTGTCTGAAGGTGACACAGAGTTGAAACTGGGTGTGCCTTCTTCCTTAAAATAAAACATTCCTTTCCAGCCAGTGCAACCTGTGCTGCTTGTAAAGCCCTGTGGAGTATGCAAATGGCCATAGCCTCCAGATATTTAAATGTGTATGTGACTTAACTTACGGAGGTAAATTCCTTGGCTGCAATAGAGTTTATGGTAAATAAATTCACACTAGTATTTCTAGTAGGACTTCAGGAAATATACGTAATAATTTAGAAGTGATCCTATCTTCTACAATTAAAGTTGCTCTTTGCATATTTCTGTTGGTTCATTGTTGAAGTTTTAGCCATATACTGCAAATCTTTCAATAGTAGGTGTTTTTTATCTGTGGTTAAAATAAGGGGGAGAGGGGTGAAGAAGATCTGGTCTTCTGGAGCCCATACCATAAGCAATTGTTTTACAGATCTAAGCACCTGGCCAAATTATTAATGTAAACTTTCAGAATTAATCTTTGTATTAAGTTCCAAATACGTATTTTCTGTACAATAGTATCTTGTTGCACCACTCACTAATCAACAGGAAAAAAAAAATCAGTATTCCATCAGAGAAGTCTGTCCCCTGATGAACCACATTTCAGAGGATTCCTTATCTCACATGCAGGTCTACTTTCAGTTTTAGGTCTTTTGAATTTGTATACAACAAGCGGTCAGGGCATGGCATGAAGTGGTGCATGAATCATCACAACATTGTTTCTGTCCCTGCTAGACACATGGAAAGAGAACAAACAGGCAAATAAATATTCCTGTGTCAATGCTAATGTTAATGGTTGCCTGGCTACTAATGACTACAGACTTCCAGCCCAGTGGAAGCACAGGTGCAGCAGGTTGGTAAACTGAGCCATTAAGCACAGCGGGGCAGGGGGAAACCCTACAGAAGAAAGCCCAAAAGCTAAGGAGTGGAAGGAGAGAGGATTAATCAGGGAAGTGCTGACTCACAAGCAGGTTACCATACCTATCATCATTTTCAGCCTGGTGCTTTATTTACAGAACTGCCTGTGTTCTGTTTTTAGCCCTTTCCCCTGGCAGGCAGGACTAATATGTACTGTCTTTCTTTCTGAATCACTAGTTTGGTCTAGATGGCAATTTTCTAGTCTCACAGACCAAGCCAAAGCCTTTAGAAAGGTTGAAGAAAACAAGCATCTCCGCTCACCTGACCAGCATCTAAAGATTTATTAAGCTAGCTGTCCAGCTGCTCTGCCTGCGTGCAACACAATGTACTGCTATCCAAAACAACCACACTGAAGAAGGGACGCTCTGTGCTGTACCACCAGCAGGTATCTGGAGACCTACAGAAAGCATAAGCCTGAAAAATGAACTAAGGCTTTATCTTATCTATTGCAGCTTCCCGATCAGGAAACTTGAAAAGTTACAATCTGCATAAGGAGTTATAAAGCAATAAACCAAGGTGGCAAAGATGTATTAAAAAGAACTTGCTAGAAATCTCTTCCTTCCTCTGCTCCAAGCCAACAGGAAAAGTCGCAGGACTGGTAAAACTCTACTGAGATCACCATGCAAGTGTTGGATCCTCTGGCTGGGTGAACACAGCTTTAGAACCATCCTGTGTTCACCCTATTGACCTGTTCTTTGGGTTACTTTGTGGTACCATACTGGTTTAGTGGGGTGCTGTTATCATGGGAAGGGAGTGGACATCAGCTTGGAAAACAGAATTGTCTTTCCCATGAGAACTCAAGAGTAACTAAAAAAAAAAAAATAGGAAGAGGTCTGAGCAGCCAAGCAATTCACAGAGCTATGGAAAGCTTAAAGACCGACTTCCCAGAAGTATAAGCAGCATCTCAGGTAAGCAAAACAGCACACAAGGATAGACCTGCTTTAATTACTATTGGTCTGTTGAAAAATCCTTCCCGTGTGAATGCCTTGCTCTACTTTTAAAACAAGCTGTTCTTTGTTCTTATCATTAGTTTTGTCACTCTTTTCTACTGGTCACGGAGATTCTTGCATGGGAGGAAATACTGGGAGTGGACTTGAATGGAGGGCTGGCATAAGCATGCTCGATTCACAGGGTCACAGCCAAAACCAATGAAAGAACGTGAAACTCTGCGTGGAAGAGGTCGAGGCACAAAGCTAGTCATCTGTGAGCACTTGTACCACCCAGAACTATGAGTGCAGTGTGCCCTGGTATTGTACCATGGGGTAAACTGAATTACACTCTCAACATGTAATGGGCGGAGATAAACAAGACAGTAGCAGGACCAGCTTCCTGGGGCATTATCTTCCCAGAAAGCAAGAAGCTCCATCTCCTCTTTGATGGAAAGCCCTAGTAGGGTACCTCTACCACCTTGCCATATCCTCTCCAGGACATCAGCAAGGATTTAAAAAAAAAAAAAATTAAAAAAAAAAAAAATCCTCACTAATCAACTGTTCTATGATTCTAATGAAACAGTTGAAGAAACTTCTTTTTCTGAGAAGTGTTGTAAGGGGAATGGAGTAAGGGCAATATTGACAGAGTTCTGTTATACGTAGTTTTAACAGAACGAGGTGTGCAATCATACAGGGGATCTATTTAAAAAAAAGTGGGGAAGCCCTCAGGAAGAAGAGGAAACTGCAATTTGCATATAGAAAGATGAGGGGCCTTTGCCATGGGGAGGAAAGAGAGAAGGGACACAAATATGGGTTAAGAGGAGGAGAAAGGTCACTGCAGGAGAACGGTAAAAGGAAGCCTGAGGGATGGTGCAGGGAGTGGCCAGGAGAAGCTGCCACCGTCATATCTGAGACAGACCTGGCAGAGTCACAGCAAGACTAACTTTCTAGCGTGGCAACAGGTCCGAAAGCAGGAAGGAGGATTGTATTTCTGTTTCCACATTTCTGCTCATTGCCCTTTACACAGGGCCAGTCATAGTTTTACAGGACCTCCTCCCTATAGAAAAAAAGCTAAACAAGAATTAAGGAAATAATTTTTTTACATATTGCATCTTGGGTATATTCAGTGTCACTTTCTGGTATGTTGTATTCAAGACTACAAAAGGGTACTATATAAACTTTGAGTATACTTCCCACATCAATTCATTCATCACAAGAAAATATCAGAGTCTAGAACAAATTGATATATTAATTGATATATTATACGAACTACTCACTCAGATTTCTCAGTGTTAAAATTGCATTGCATATAATCTGGCAGAGTACAGAAGACAACCACACTGCATAAAGAATATTTGGAAGCCCTTCTGTGAGCAGTACTGATATAAAGCAAGTGGTTTCACCTTGCTCCACAGTTTTTAGAACAAAGATCAATTAAATAAGCATCTTTCAATCTCAAAACACAAGTAACAGCCTTGGAAACCAATGTGATTCTGCACCAATGATTCTGGTGTTCTTTCAGCGAAAATAGGCAGTGTGATTTTAAAAAGGGAAGGGAAAACAATGTGAAGGAGCTCTTGAGAGGTGGGGGAGAAACCCGTGGACACACGTGACCAGTTCAATCAGTTTGTTACATTAAGTCATCTAGCATACCATTCAAATGAACACGTAAGGTCTAAAGAGCAATTCTATCAAAGTAACTTCTTGGATCACGGCTTAAATCTGTACAACATTCCAGAAGGCTTTTTTCCTCTTTAAAAGTTAGTTTGTTTTCTTCTGGATGGAAGGTCTGATCTTTGAGACCATTCAACTAATGTATAACAAGGAATACTGGTTTTCCGTTTACATTTAACTTTTAGGGATAGAAGGCTTTGAGCATCTAGCTTGATCTGAAGTTTGCAACTGTATTAAAGATATGTAGGAGCTTGATGAGCCTTTAAAAGATCTCCTGAGTGAACAGTGTAAACAAAGTGTGCTACTGCAACTCTGGCTCAGCCAGATTTGTTTAACATCAGTTTCATACCCATTTTATAGTGGTTTAAGACAAGTGATCTAGAAGCGGGAAAGATGTCCATAAACAGATATAAAATTGATCTTGGATACAGTATTTTTATATTAGAAAAGCCTTTTACCTTTTCAGCGTATGAAGTTTACACAGACCTAATGTTGTTTCATTGAACCTATCCCCAGTGTACAGTAACGTCATCAAGAAGGACCCAGCCCTCCAGTCAGTCTGAGTACAGCAGGTATATTCCTCTTACGACTTACAAAGCACAACGTGACTGTTAAACTGCAGCCTGTCCCCACCAGGAAGAAAAAGTGGGCAAGACAACTTGTATCTAACTTAACAAAAACTTGTCAAGTTCCACTGACATGCCTACTACCAAGGCAGCCCGCAGGCATCCAGTACTCTAGAAAGTATAGCTGTGAAAACTCTAAATAATTACAACTTTGCCACACTTCATGATTTCCTGCTGTGGACTACTAAGTGATTACTCACCATATATTATAGTAGGATTACTCAAGTGAAGAAACCAGACAAGATTTGGTCAAAGTTTCGCTTCAGTCTGCCTAGCTGTTTATGTGGCAGTGCCGATTCCTCACAGCACGGCAGGCACGAGTAAAACTTCGCCCTTTTCAGCTGCGAGCAGTTCCTCTGCTAAAGGGCAATACTGTTTGCTTAAGCTTTGCAGGCTTATGAATACAGGGACTACTGGGAGCAAAAGCCAAACGTTTTGTGAAGGAGGCAGCAGAACAAAGCAAATGTGCCTCCCTAGGGTGTAATCCAGACGGCAGCTGCAGCGTAGCACAGGGTTTGATGTCTGTGAGGAGAAGAGAACGGCAATAAGCCGTTCACGTTTTGTTTTCCCCACAGAATAAGCAGTTTATAGTCTCCAATACACAAGTGCCACCAAAAACGCCCCCACACCCCCCCTGCCCCGGGGCCTCACGTACTAGGGCTGCTGCTGGGCCGAAAGAACCCAGTCAGTCTGAAGAGTAATTAGGGCAAATGTTTATTAAAAACTTCCTAACGAGCCTGTTAACTTGACTGCTTCACTCCAGTGAGCTTTCCTACAGGTACACAAGAGAGCTAGCGAGGACACGTAGCGAGAAACAAACCGAAAAACACGTAGGAAAGGGGAAAGAGAGGAGGAGAAAGAAAAAAAAAAAAAAAGTCAGGTGGAATTTGGCTCGTTTTGTGGAGGCGGGAGAGCGCCGGGCACTGAGGCGGTGAAGCCGCCTCAGATCCTGGGGCGGGCAGCAGGGACCCCACGGGCGCCCTCCGGGACCCCGGCCCGCCCGCGCCCTGAGGAGATGAGGGAGGTGAGGGTGCTGAGGGTGTTAAAGGGTGCGCAGGGGGGCGGCCGCCCCGGCCCCCTGGGGCACAGCCTGCCTCTCACCTTCCGAAAGTAGCTGTCCTCCGCTGGCTCCGCCGCCTGGCAGCCGCGGGGCGGCAGGGCGTCCGTCATCTCCAGGCGAGTCCCTCTGCTGCTGCTGCTCCTGCTGCTGATGAGGCGATCGCTGCTGTGGGGGAGCCTCGACCCTTCGGGAAATGTCGGCGCTGCCCCACGGCGCCGCCCGGCTCCACCTCCGGCAGCGGGGAGGAGCTGCTCCGCCTCACGGCGGTGCCCCTCACCGATCTCTGGGCGGGTGGCCGCGGCACGGAGAACACCGGTGTGGCACGGTCGTTTTCTTCACGTTTCCCCCTCACAGCCCACGGGGCCTGGCAGACCCCGTCCCGGCAGGGGTAGGATGAGGCGTCCCTCATCCGTGGCCGGACAGTGACTGAGGGGGAGCGGGTGCTCCGCGCCCCTCTGCGCCGCCTTCGCCGCGCTCCTCCCCGGCCCCTCCGGCTGTTCTCCGCGCTCCTCTGGAGCGTGACGGAGCCTGGCCGGGAGCCTCGAAGGCACCGCTCGCCTCACGCCGCTTCCCCCCGGTCTCCCCTCACCGCCGGGCCAGGCGGCGGCCCCCGGGGGGTCCGCCATGTGCCGTGTCCACACACACACGGAGCCTTCCCGGGCGCAGGGGTCGCCTCAGGGAGCTGGCCCCTCAGCGCGGGCTCAGCCCCACAGCAGCGGGCTGGCCCCGGGAGGCCGGAGCTCTTCTTGGTCGGGAGGAACCCCAAACCCCAGGGGGAGGTGGCAGGGCCCTGGGTCCCGGCCCCGGTAAGGGCAGCGGTGACCTGGGGGAGAGGCAGGGTTGGCCTCGAAGCTGGGAAACCGCTGGGGAATCAACCTCAGAACTGCAAAAATGTGCGGTGTTCGCAGGGAAAAGAGCGTGTCTCCGAAATCTTCCATTGAGCAACCGGCTCTGCAAATGTTTGTACTGAACACTCAAGTAAGGAAATGGCCAATATTGGTTGCTGATACTACCCAGGCCTAACCTGCCGAGTTATGTGGGCTTTTAGCACTTAAAGGCAAAATACTTAAAGCTTATTACTGAACATATCTTATCCCTCTTCCTTCTCAGTTTTTCATCTTTCTGAGCAGCGCAGTGTAGTGGTAATCTTCAGGAGTCAGGAAAAAATCTACAAAGATAACTTTATCAAAGAAAAATGTCTTTGGAATTACATCCTTAACTGAAACTTTCTTTGAAAACCAGGGTGTCTCCAGAGAGTTATGCAGAGCAGTCTGGTTAAGCCGTGTCTCCTGCATGGTTTTAAGGAAGAACGCTGGAGTCAGCAACTCAGAAACTGGGACCCAAGGATCTGATGTCACCTCTCCTGAAGTCAGTTAAATTTTGTTCTTCCAGATTATGTTCACTCTCACCCCAGTACCTTTTCCTCTTTTTCAGTAGTGATAAAGGTATTGCATGAACACATCAAAGGATGTAAGGAGAAATGATGCAAGAAGAAATAATAAAAATAATAAGTAATAATTAAAAACAAGTAGAAATAGGTAAAAATGGAGTAGTTCAACTTCCTTCAGTTTCTCTTTGGAGGTTATAAAGTATTTTAAATTATTTTTTCTATTAGAAAATATACTGACCTTCAAAAAGTATTTGAAAAATTGAACTTTGCAAAATCACTGTAAATCTCCCTTACAATACATAGTTTAAGTTAGTATCAATGAGAGATAAATTAGCAATTTGTCAGCATAGGCTATGCTGGTACAATCTGGCAGCCAAAGCGGTATTAATGCAACCATCTCAGAAGTTTGCACCGCTTTCACTGCATTTATTGAAACTGGACCTAATTGAAAGTGTATGGCTATCACTCCAAAAAAAAAAAAGTCATAAGGGCTTGTTAGCCTGGCAAAAGGGTCAGGCGGTTAACAACAGGACAAGTGGCTATTATTATGGTGTGTGCAGAGCACAAATTTGCTTAAGTTTCTGCAGAGAACGATACCAAATATAATTTACTTTTAGCATATCTTGCATATAAACTGCAGCCTTTCTCAGTGGCTGGTGGCTACTTTGATTGAAGCAAAGTCAGCTGTGGTACACACAGCAAACCTTTCCAGCAAATTCAAGAGTCTGAGATAGCTCTAACAGGCTTCCTCCCCCATGCTGAGTGTCCTGAGAATATCTTCCAACACTCTCAGAACTGCCAGATTAGACCGTGCCTTTCCCTTGCTTTGATAAAGGTTACTTCATCACAACTGTGTTAGGGTTGATCTCCTGTTTTTTAAGTAAGTTGCAATAGGTTTTGTCTGCCTACAGAGTGCTCCTTCTTAGTGAATATGCTTTTTTGGAGAAGACATGTTGATTGCATGGTCTCGGTAGCTAGGACTGAGCTATGTAATGATGGGGTAGGAGTGCTCCATGACCCTGGAATGTAAATTGCAGCTTAGAACATTCCAAAAACTGATTTACCCTCAGAAAACATGCCCTTGTTCTTCTAACCAGTTGGTTAAACATCTTGTCTCCAGTAGTTTTTTGGTTGCTGTTAGAATTCCTATATTGAGGTGGGTTCATACCACAGACTTTCTCAGTTTCTCACAATTGTATTAATCAGGGTTTGGTTTCCTGCATTGTAAAGATCAAGTAATAACAGGCTAGGAACTGGGAGCTCATGCGCTCAGAAAAAGGCGTGTACAGATGCAGATGTTTGGTTGATATCTTTAACTTCAGGAGACAGTAAATTCCGTGACCAGGTGCACAGGACATTGAACTATATCTGAGAAAACATCTCTTATCAGACGTTTAAGGATTTGCATCCAATGGAAATCACAATGTTGTGCCTAAAATACTGAAATTGAAAGCAAGGAATCTTATCTCTGCATCAAATCTCTCTTCTTTGTTTTACAGAACTCTGTGCTATCAGACTTGTGCATTTTCACAGATAAACCTGCCAGGTGATGCATACAATGACCACACTGAAAATAGGCACAGAATAGCAGAGCTTGAGTTGTCCCAAATGTTGTCCCACAAAAGTCAAGGTAAGACGGACTAGAATTTGGGTAGCCTTACCACAGACACATGATAATATGTATGATACATGTGTACTCATACACATTATATGGCATGTTTCTGTTTTGTATGCATAACTGCTTTCTCAGTCAGTCCTGTCCTTCTTGCCCTCCCCCATCCTGAAAAAATACGTGGACATAGGAAATTCCAGTCTTCATTCTTCTCTTTGGCCAGTATAAAATGGTCTTGCTTTGGGAAATTCATTTCCTGTTGGGACTTGGAAGATTCAAATCTGGTTTGACTTAGTTAGGACAGGTGCTCCTCTGTGAGAAGCGAATGTTTATTTTTTTGACTATAGACATTGCGGCTACGGGATGGTAACAGGTGCTTCAAAGACATGTTTTATTCCAGACAGGCACAGAGGCTTATCAGCAAAAGCACATCAGAATTGTATGAAGAGAGAAGTATGCATCAAATGAATGCTGTTTTTCAAGGTACATACTTGAATTCTTGACAAGACACATAGTTACTTATTTCTCCTCCAGTTGTTGTTGGCTTTGATTATTGAACTTTGATTCTGAGAGAAAAGAGAAGATTTTGTCAGCATCCCTGACAAGCTGTAACTTTACAGTTGGTGAGTTCAGCTGCCAGCTAGTTGTCATCTTTTATTTCTGAAGATTGCAGTTCTTTAATGAGGAACTGTCTGGTTACCATAGAGAAGTTTTAGGTGAGGAGAGAGAAAAAGGGTTCATAGTTTATTTTTTTTCACTCCTTTTCTTTCCTAACTGTCTACAAATATATACTGGAGAAAAAAAGAAAAGAAAAAAAAAAAAAAGAATGGCCAAAATGGGTCGTGGGGGCACAATAGCAATAGTGTTGTGAATCTCCTTTAAGGCTGTTAGAAGTTTACAAGATGTAGGAGTTTTTTTTTAAATCAGAAAGCATTGAGACTAAAGAATGGGAGGTCTTCTCGTAAACAAAAGAAGTCCTTTTGCATTTTATGACAGATGAATTGAAAAGTGACCAGACAGGAATTGCAAGCAAGTAGTGCCAGAAGGTTTCCTAAACAAGAAATTCACTGAGTAATACCAAATGGTATAAAAAGTGCTACACAAACTCAGTAGAAAGCCTTTGGATGACTATAGTAATAATATGTTTGGCTACAGATGCAGCATTTCGTTTCTTCAAGTTAACTGTGTTGCACAGTTAACTGGAGCTTTATGATCACTGAAAAAAATCTCCAATTTAGTATTGAATAACTAGTATGCTTTGCCTATTCTACTACAAGACTATATTTGAAACAAGACATTGCAGTTTCAGGGTGATGCAGTTTCAGTGGGATTTAAGAATGTAAAGCCAGACATGGGCAAAATCATCACTTGTTTCAGTAATGCTTTGCCTTTAACTGAAACCCATAGATAAAAATCTGTGTACTTAAGGACCATAGGCATTATCTCTTTCTTTGTTCATTGTTTAGAAAATGAAAATTAGCACTTTGGCTTAAACAGTGCCTCAGGGTCTGTACTCCACTTGTGTTTCCTCAACTGATACTGTAACCACGTGTTGTTAGGAAGAATATTAAGATGAAAATTCCCATTGAACCCAAGATAACTCAGGGGTGAAGTCATGTTTATCTCCTTCGTTGTGTTTTTGATAATAAAATGTTAGTGTATTATTGTATGTTATACTTTTTGTTCTTATATTTTTTTATTTTTCTTTAAAATGCTTTTAAAACTTGTGGATGAATCAAATTTTTGTTTCCTTCTTTTGTATATAGATTATGCTGCTTTTTTACCACCTTGATGCACTAATTCAAAACCAGATGTTGAAAATGTATGGAAAACTAATGCCTGAAGTCCATGTATGGTTTTGGGGCCCTGTTTCAGTTTCATATGTACTGGCAAGTATTTGAGCTTTCATTTTAAAATGCTGCGTTGTTTTTTTCTTTATTTCACACTGTAAAAAATGTATTCAAACACAAACTATCTGGACTTCCAAGTGTTTTAGTTTTATTACCATTATCAAAAGATGTTGGAATCATTGTCTGGTTTAACAGCTACAGAAAGCAATTTTCACTATGTGTAACAATGGTAAATAGGAGATAGAGTTTACTATGGACAAGGCAATACCACTGTGATACAAAAGTAATTCTAATCTGATAAGAGACTTAACGGGGGAAAAAAGCACTTCAAGATTTGATTACCCCATCACTTTGAACATAACAGACAAGACAATCAAAAGATTTTCTGTTAACATTGTTCAAAAAGGGTTTATTTAAGCATGTGTGTTGAATCAAAGTCACAGAGACTTGACTATTCACGGACAATTATTTCCTAAACAAAGAGAAACAACAACTGTGCTAACAACTTATTTTGCTACTATATGTTCTACATAACTGCTTACTAATTAGTAATGATGAGGAAAGATAATGCATGCAGATAAATGTCTGTGACTTCTATTGTATTGTTTTTAAGTGAATTAGAGACCCAAATAAAACAGAATAATCCCTATTTGCATAGAATTGTGTAAATATTTCCTGTGGAAACCTGAAACCATATGAAACTCAGGTAGTTTGACTTTGAAAGAAACCAGTTCTGTGTATACAAACACAAAGGCTGGATTAGAGAGTACACCACTAAACTTGCAGATGTCTTATCTGTTAAGTGCAGGAGTCTCCCAAGCCTGCATTGTGATTTATTTTCAAGGATTTCAGGAAACTGGTGATCCTTGTTTGCAAAAGTTCCAGATAAATGGAATGCAACACTTTTTTTTTTTTTTTTTTTTATAGTATGTTGAGGTTCTAGCAAATCTCAGTATTAAGAAAAACTGCAAGGTTGAGAAATCAAATGAATCAAAACTGACATTTGGGTTTCTGATGGGTAACAGTGGGAAAAGACAAACTTAAAATTTATAGTTTCAGCACTGAGATTGTCATCGATGGATACTTATTTGTTGTTATGTGGTCTTTATATAAAATATGTTTAGTAAAAGCTTTCCTCTTGATACAAGCCTCCCCAAAGAGATGCAGATACCTGTAAATGGGTATCTGTAAAAGGGATAGTTCTTTGCTCTGGGACTTTGAACCCAAAGACTACTGCACTGATTCCTGTTGCATGTTCTTTTTAATAGAATCATAGAATAACCTGTACTGGAAGGGACCCATGAGGATCATCGAATCCAACTCCTGGCTCCACACAGGTGTACCCACAAATTCAGACTGTGTGACTGATAGTCCAAATGCTTCTTAAACTCCGACAGGCTTGGTGCCATGACTATGTCCCTGGGGAGCCTATTCCAGTGCTCTTAAAAGTAACGTGGTCAAACAGATTTGGCTGTTTATTGGCTCCAAACTGCACTTCGATAAAATCCCCGTCTCCTTTGTTCATACGGATTCAGGGGGCTTGCTTTGCACCTTCATTTTAGGTAGTTCCGTGTCATGGAGCTTTTGCTGTCCTTTTCCTAGCCCTTAGACCAGAAGTATTTTGATAACAGGTCTTATCTGGTGCATAGGACGTTTGGAGGATGTAGCTGAGTGGCTATTATGTTAAACGTTTGACTCTTTTTTAGCTTGATTAGTTGCCAGAGACACCAAGCGGCATTTCAGCCCGTCGATCTGGACAGACGACACTGCAGCCTTTTCTCCCTTTCCCCACAGACTCCCCCGGGCCGGCAGCCTCGGCTGAAAACAGCCTCGCTGAAACACCCGAGTGGCTCTGGGGGGACCTCGAGCGGCCGGGGCCGGCACCGACAACCTGGCCCCGCCTGTGGGGAGGCGCGGGGCGAGGTGAGGCGGGCCCGGCCCCGGCCCCGGCCCCGCCGCCTCCCGTGGCGCCGCCTTGGCCCTCGCGGGCCGCCGTGCTGCCAAGATGGCGGCGGCGGATTCGAGCGACAGCGAGGAGGAGGATCTGGTGAGCTACGGCACCGCGCTGCAGCCCCTGCAGGAGGGTAAGGGACCCGCCGGGGCGCCCCGCGCCTCTCCCCGCGCTGTGGGGGCCGCGGGCCGGGAGGCGGCCCGGGGGCACGTACCGCGGCCCTTGCGGCCGAGGGGCCCGGGAGGAGCGGCCCGGCCCGGCCCGGTTTGGCTCGGCCCCGGTTCCCGTCCCCTGAGAGCCGGGGGCGCTGGGGTCTGTGGGCACAGGGCAGAGCCGCCTCCCCCTGCCCGCCGCCCTGGGGGCGCCCCACACGGCCCCCGGAGGCTGCCGGCCCCGGTGTTGTAACACACTTACCGAGCAGGGCTGGCCTGCCGTGTGTTTTTAAAACCCTTTAGCTGAGTTTCATGGTTCTGGTATTTCTGTAACGTCCCGGCTGGTGTTAGTCGTAAAATTTTCAAGCCAGCGGGCAGTGATTGTTACTCTCGGGGCTGGCCACCTGATAATAAAGATGGAAGTTTTGTTGCCTGGCCGAGGTTTGAAAGCACCAGGATGCCCTGTCAAGGTAGAAGATCGCTGTTGTTTCTCAGGAACCACCATCCTTTGTTTTTCTTGTTATCATCAATGACAGCAAAAAAATGAAAACAGTAAAATACCGTTGTGATTTCCAAATCAGATTAGACTTGAAGTAGCATAGCCGTTCTATTGACGTTAAAGATGCTCTTCATAATACTCCTCCCTGTCTTTGAAGATTGCCCTGTTCAAGGGTTAAACATGACATTAGCAGTTTTTAATAATTTATTTCCTGTTAAAGTGAAAAAACATTTTTTCCTATAATTGTCACAAGAGGTAGCTGCAAATAAATGTTCAGTTTTTAGAAACTGAAGCTTTACAGGGTACAGTGGTGATCATAGGTGTGTGTTTTTATGTAGCTTCTGTAGAATATTTAGCCAGGAGTTGTGCCTGAAGAGATCAGGCCCAAATCACCCATCTTTAATATTGATTTCTAATATTGGGGGTAGCTTGGTTTAAGTCAACAAAAGTGCTTCTTTAAGAAATCTCTGACAAATAGTGGTCTAATAGTTTCAGTGGGTTAATCCTTAGAGAAACTGTAATATTGCATATTATTTTCTGCCAAGCCTGGAACTCTTTTGTTCTCAGTAAATAGTAATAATGGTATTATGTGCATGAATGAGTTTGTACAAAAGGGAAATTGGCTAGGCCTTATGAACCTGTGAGTTTCTTATCACCATAAAATACATTTGAATCCTTTGTTCCTTCAGAAGCTTCTAGTGTGGACTAATGTGTATATGTAAGAAGCATCATTAGCTTCTCTTTATGGATGTTATTTATTTTGCATATTGTCTTTTGTGAGTCAAATAAAAGATTCTCTTGAAAGTTTATAGTGGTAGGATTTTTTTACTCTCAGTATGTAAAATGTTATATAAAAAAGTTGCATATATTAACCATACCAACCAATATTAAGGAGAATCCGAGTGGTAAGTATTTAGCATTTCAAACCTTTCTAGTGCTTTGTGAATAGTTCTAAGTGCCTGTGATGTATAGGGGAAATATTTACAGACTAGAGGGGTTATTAAGTGGACAGGTAATTTATTAATCTGACTGCAGGAAAATAAGTGTTTTCAGAACTAGTAAGAATTCTATTTGAACACTTCATGCTTTTGTTCTGGCAGTGTATATTAACAATGTATACAAATATTTTAAATAGGGTGGGAATAAGTGTAAACTGCTGATGCTTTTTACTTTAGGGTGGCTGCTGTTCAGTCTAGTTCGTAATTGCAAGGGAAGAAATGGTTTCTGGACTAAGTAGAGATTCCATTCTTTATGCAGTGTTGTGACTTAGTTTTGTGGTTTATCTGATTGTAGGTGAACGACTCAAAAAGCCAGTTCCTCTTCAAGAACAGACTGTTAAAGATGCAAAGGGACGATATCAACGTTTTCATGGAGCATTTACTGGTGGTTTCTCTGCTGGTTACTTTAACACTGTTGGCACAAAGGAAGGTCAGATATCTTTCTGTCATCTGGGAAGGGTTATATGGTTATTGTAATATAACATTAATGAAAATAAATTGTTTTTTTTCCTACTGTTCGTTATTCTGTAAGTAGTTGGAACAGTATTTTTGAAGGTATTTCCCCTTCAGTTCTTACACTGCAGTTTTATAGATGTTCTCATGATGTATCCTTAAAATGTAAGGTTGAAATGTTTGAATTACTTTTAAATACTACATTGTAGTTTACAATACCTTACTTTAAATGGTTTACTTTTAAGGATGGACTCCTTCAGCTTTTATATCATCGCGGCAGAAAAGAGCAGACAGAACCGTTCTTGGACCAGAAGACTTCATGGATGAAGAGGTACATTTAGAAATACATACATCTCTTTTGGAAGTAGTTGCCATGACTGTAAGTTTTTCAGGCCATGAAAAAAGAACTTAAATAGCAAAACTAACTTTAAAATTACTTCATGTATATGGTGTTATACTTCTAGATTTTTAGGATGTTTCGCTGATACACCTAGGAAAACTCCTGTAATCTCAATATTAAAAACAAAATAAAACTTCAAACCTTTCACTTTGAGAAAATATAAATGCTTTTGAAACTGAAATACGACCATTCAGGTTACTCAAAAATCAAAGATATGAAAAAATGGCTTGAAGAATGTTGCCAATATAAGGGTCACATCCTGTTTTGTTTCCTTTACTATTACACTAAATTAACCTTTAAGAAAAAAACAGGAAAAATATTTTTTTAATATCTTTTTTCTCTTTTGTCTATATTTTCTAGGATCTTAGTGAATTTGGGATAGCACCAAAAGATATTACAACCACAGATGATTTTGCATCCAAAGCTAAAGACAGAATCAAAGAAAAAGCTAGACAGATTGCAGGAGTAGTTGCTGCCATTCCAGGAACTACTGCATTTGATGATTTAATAGGACCATCAAAGTAAGTAAATTTAAATAAAAGTTAATCAAGCAATTTCATTCACTTACAAGTGTTTTATTGCTAAGGCAAGTAATGTTTGATTAAAATAACTCATGAAAGAGAATGAAAGCTCTTCAGTTTTGCATTTTCAAAGTGGCCTCCATCTGGATTTTTGTTTTGCATGTGCAGACTTGTGCTAGGTGAGAATTTACAGACGGATACAGCATATACTCAAATGTTGATGTGTTCAGATTTGGTTTGAAAGTATGGTGCAAAAACATTTTCAAATGGTGTTGTTATATATTATATTTCAAGGAATACTAAAATTGTGGTCTGAGTTTTTTTATTTATTTTTGTTTTCTTTGGTTTTCTTCTTAGAATAACAATTGGTGTTGAACTGTTGCGAAAAATGGGTTGGAAAGATGGACAAGGCATAGGACCGCGAGTCAAAAGAAAGCCACGTAGGCAGAAACCTGGTAAGTTCAGTGAAGTTCCTGAACTCAGTAATAGAAAGTTAGCATTCAAGTTAGACCAATATTAATCTAACTAGATAGTTAGACCATTAAGAAGCTCATTTTAAGATATCATTTTATTTAATATGTTTATTTAATCTTAGAGAAATTTAATAAGGATGCTGTTACGTCTCTTACAGACCCTGAAGTGAAAATATATGGTTGTGCATTACCACCTGGACTGTCAGAAGGTTCTGAGGTATTGTGCAGGCAAAAGTTTTTTGTTGACTTACATAAAAATAACTTGTGTGTTAACACGCATTAAAAAAAAAGATGCTTTTTAACCAGCACTTCAGTGTGCAATTTCAAATTTTGTTGTTCGTAAATATTTATTATGCTTACTATGAAAAAGATTGAATGTAACAAAAATTTATTCTTTTGCTAGCTAAGCAGGTGTAGTTCAAAAATAGTTTCATATATAGTTAAAGAAAATCAAGCTTGCCTAGTTTTACATTAACTAAATATTGTAAAAGCTAAATGTACCAAACTCTTTTATTCATAGTTGTTCTTGTATACTTTTATTGTACAAGGACGAAGAAGATGAATACCAGCCAGAGAATGTGACGTTTGCACCGAAAGATGTAATGCCTGTAGATTTGACTCCAAAGGAGAATGTCCATGGGCTTGGTTATAAGGGTTTGGACCCCACACAAGCTTTGTTCGGTGTATCTGGAAGAGAACACGTTAATCTTTTTGCGGGTTCTGAAGACCCAAGTAATTCACTTGGTGATCTGCGACACAATAGAGGAAGAAAACTAGGTATCACAGGCCAAGTAAGATGTTGCTTAATGCATTTTATTAGTAGTGTAATAAAATCTAAATGAATTTTGATTTTTTTTCCTTTGTGGAAGGCACATAGTCACTGTAGACATTAACGTAGTCACTGTAACACTGTATTGTAAGAAACCTGAAGTATGGTTTGAAAACAGCATTAGGAATACCTCGTTTCTGTTTGTTAAACTCTTTAATATGAACATGTGAGCAAATCCTTGTAATTCTTAACTGTTTTCATTTATTGATAGTGTTAAAGAGAAATACAAAAAGAACTCAATGAATGATTGGATTGAGAAAATGCTTGTTACTTGATTAGAGAAAGTTGATGTTCAGTATGTTTTTAGTTTAAACTAAAGTTTAGTTTAAACTTTTAGAGTTTTAAAGTTTTAGAGTTTTAGTTTAAACTTTTTAGAGTTAGAGGGGTTTTGCTTCCTTCCATTTTATTTGTAATTCTTATGTAGGAGTGCTGTCGATTTATATACTTTTAGAATTTATTTTTTGTGCTGTTTAATGTTTTTGTTGTTTTGTTTTTGTTTATTTTGATTTGAGTGCTTAACCTGCACATAGACTGTAAGTTTTACCTCTGGAATTAGGCTGCTGTCCTCACCCTGTGCTGACCAAACTTAATGTCCCTTACTGCTAAGGGAGTGGAATAAGTGGAATATGTTTGGTTCTCCCCTGTCTCCTGTCACCCCCTCCAGTTTTTACCTCTTGTTTTTCTTATGTCATAGTACATTATTTTCCTAGTATGCATCTATATATATTGTTGTTTATAGGGCACCTTACATACTGTAGATGGATAGATACAGATGTAGATGTGTTCTATCATGTGACTTAAACCAAAAATATAATTTTCACATTTTTAAATTCCTATTACTTTTATTTAAAATATGTTACAGGCTTTTGGTGTAGGAGCTTTAGAGGAGGAAGATGATGATATTTATGCAACTGAAACATTGTCAAAATACGATACAGTTCTAAAAGATGAAGAACCTGGAGATGGCTTGTATGGCTGGACAGCACCTAAGCAGTATAAATACAAAAAAAGTAAGAACTATAGTTCTAACTAAAGAGTTAGTGTGATTTGTATTCAAAGCATCACGTAAGTGTAGTCTCTCTTTTCCAAATATTTTAAAGGGATTGGTATCTCCTAGCTATGATATCTGAAGCTTTGTCTAGTCTTACTGCGATATTCATGTGTTTCAATTCTGGAAATAATTTTGAAGTCCTACACGAATCCTAGTTTAGACTAAAAACCCAAATTGCATTTTAAAAGGACAGTATGTGCTGCTTTGTGAAATATAGCATTCAATTCCACCGAAGTAAAGATGATTATGAACTATAGCTGCAAAATATGACCTAATACTTCCAAAGATTTTTTTTAGATAGACTTGCTTATTTTCAAATGATAACATTGTCGCGTTAAAGGGGTGTAGCTGATTAACCGTCACGGGCCCGTTTGGATTCAGAGTACTGAACCAGTCGGACATTCACCAAAACTGGGGGTCCGTTCGGACATTCACCAAAACGTAATAACCGCCTGGGGGTCCACTCAGACATTCACCAAAAACGTATTAACCACCTGGGGGTCCGTTCAGACATTCACCAACAATGCATTAACCGTCTGGGGGTCTGGTTAGATTCAGAACACTGAACTATCACGGATAACCACCCTCACCCTAGTTGCATTAATGAGAGCTATCACAATGCAATCAAGTATGGTTTATTACAGCAACAGATAATCAGGTTCTTTTGGATTGCCGGTGATAGTGACTATCTGCAAAAGCAAGCTAGTATGCATGAAATACACAGGTGTTACAGGTGTTCTAGGTGTGGGTTCTAGGTGTGGGTTCTAGGTGTGGGTTCTAGGTGTGGGTTCTAGGTGTGGGTTCTAGGTGTGGGTTCTAGGTGTGGGTTCTAGGTGTGGGTTCTAGGTGTGGGTTCTAGGTGTTCTAGGTGTTACAGGTGCGCAGCCTAGAAATAAACGCGTTAAAAGGATCAAAGACTCTATAGAGATTTATAAGCAAATATTCAGATCTCACCCAAAGGCGTCCCAATGGGGGGGGAAGAGAGGCTCAGCCCGTCGACTGATCCCAGGAGTCAGGAGGTCCTAAGGATGTTCTATGTCCTTGGGATGCTATCTCCCCTGACGATGGTATCTTCCCTAACATCCCCTCTCTCTTGGGCCAATTTATATTATTTTCTATCTTTTAGGTGGAGCTTGAGTGGCTCTAGTCAAGCATATCTTAGTTATGATTGGTGTAAAGTTTTCCCGTTTCCGTTTAAAGTAATAGGCTCCGAGAAATTCAGAGCGCATGCTCAGTGAGGGGTGGTCGCACCTTGGAGGCGGGTAGCTTTTGGGATGGAGGTGTGTTTTGGTATTATAATGATATTATAATGAGCAAAAAGTACACTAGGGTACAGCATTTGTCAAAACATGACAGGTCTTTGGCTTAGGGTGGCAAAAAGTGCAGCTTTGTGCACAAGAACAATCGAGGCCCCACCTGATTACAGAGCCTAGCCGTGGTGTCTCCACTCCACTCTACGCTCCGTGGTGTTCCTTAGAGCTAGCACACCAAGTTTCCCCAGCGCGATAGCATCTAAGGTTGGGAGCCTAGGGAATGCTCAGATAATGCAGTTATGCCCTACCCTGAAAGCCTCTTCAATGCTGTACCTTTTCCTTAAAAGTGTGAATGTTAGTTTTATTTTCCTAGTTACTTCAGGCATTTACACCACATAATCCACCCCGTGACTATAGTCACTCAAGCTTCACGACAGTTGGAATATGTCAGGGACATCACATACATTCTCGGATTGAGGTTTACCGAGTGTATGTACATTGTGTAGGGATGCTAAACGTTTCATCATAAACCAGAGTTTAACATACAAACTAATTGTCAGTATAAAACATAACACAGTGAGTATTAGCAGAACAATAACAGGGTGAAGCATCTTGTTGAAGATTCCCTTGGCAGCTGGCAACCATCCAAACAAATTGTCCCACCAACGGTGTCTCTCATCTCTCTTCACTCTTTCCATCACTCGATGTATTTCTTGTGCATCATGATGGACAGTAATCAGAGTCTTTTGTCCATTTTCTCGGACTTGAGTCATCAGCTGCTTCAGGTCCTCATGTACCAGCAATTTCTTCACCAAGGTGAGGTTCATTCCAATAGGAGTAGGCAGCAGTTCATGAAGCAGAATACAATTAGATGCAATAAGTTGATAAGAAGTGACAGGAACTGAGTAATTAAAATCACATCCACAACTCCAATCATATTCTATCAAATGTACTGCGAAATATAAAATATTCAGGAAAAAATGCTTTTTGTCAAACATACACATTTTAAATATTGACCAGCTCTATGGTCATTTGTAGGGTCTGACACAGAAGTTAAATATATAGGAAAAATCTTGGATGGCTTTTCCTTGGCATCAAAATCATCAGCTCCAAACAAGGTAAGCGGATACTGACATTTTTGCAATAAGAATAACGTCCAAAGCAAAATTGACCTGTGCTATATGGATTTTACTGTTGCTCAATGTTTTTTTATTTTCTTAGAAATGAAAGTTCTGGTAAGTAATATAGACTGCTGGGTATGTGGAAGCTGCCGAACTAATGGATTAATTTAAACTTTGCCCATGTACAACCCTTGAGCAAATACATTGTACACTACTTACTGTTATTTTGAATAAAGTTGGAGGAGTGATTTGATTTAACTTTGCAATAAATAATGCACATCTGCTTTTACATCCTTCAAATATAACTAACATCCATTTATCATGTAAATGGATGTTTATCGTGTAAAAAATTAGTCCCTAGACTTTGTCCACTTCACTGTTTTGGTGACAAGTTAGTTTGTTAGCTTTATTCTTAGCTTTGTATCTTTTATTCCATGTATGATTGCATAAATTGGAGTGATGAATGGAGTTTTGTGATAAGGTACTTTTGTGAATGAAGAAAGTTTGCATAGTATATAAAATTGAATTGTATAAGAGGCAGAGAGGTAACCTTTTGAAGCTTGCATGCAGAATGTAGGGGAAAAGGAATTTGAAAGACATGAAAATAGAAAGCACAGAAGTACTCAATTATTCAATTAACTGACTAAATCATATGTGAATTCTGTTTTTAAAAGAGTAATTTATGAGCATTATCAAGAGCATTTTCTCAAATGAGAGCAATGTGTATTAAGACTGGTTTATATTTGCTGCTTCTTGATGTGTTTTCCTATATTGCGTAACTGTTACCTACTAACAATAGAACAATTTGTTCCAAAAGTTTGTATTACAGTGCCACTTACTGATTCAGTCTAAAATAATCAGCAGCTTGTGATGTCTCTTTCTGCTGCTAGTTGTAAATTGAGGAATTTTTAGATTGAAGTGACCTTTCTGAAACATTTCTAAGGGTTAAATACAAAGTTGTATCTTGCTTTTGGTTGTTGTGTTGTGTTTTTTTTCCCACTTCTCTGTAAAGATTTATCTACCACCTGATCTGCCACGAAATTACAGACCAGTTCATTACTTTCGACCTGTAATAGCTGCTGGGAATGAAAACTACCATTTACAGAAGGCATTAGAGGAATCAACTGGAAAACTTGGCAGCAACACGACACAGCAAAGCAGGCATGCACTGAATGCGTCTCAGAGGAGGGAACAACTAGGAGAGGCTGTTCTGAAAGGTATTGATGGATATCACACCTTTGCTTGTTTTTTAGGTCCCCAAATTGTTTATGTAACAATAAAAATTTGTTTTAGTCTTGAACGCTATTTTCTAATGTAAAAATAGTAAATCAAGTTGATTAGCCAAAATACCTTGTCATTATCCATTTCCATTTCTACAGATGAGCTATTGATGTCTGTCTGCATTTTCATGCACTTAAGTCTTAAAGAAGAAAAGCATGCATAGGATTAGATGTTTCTTTGTAGTGGCCTTATGAATTCATTATGTAGTAAGTTGTGAGTTTTGACATTTTTCTCTGTAAAAATGAGGCATCACTGAAATACATGTCAATTCACTAAAAATTATCTTGTAAATATGGCATTTATATCTACAATAGTAAATTTTACAAGGTAATATGTAAACATGTGGCAAATAGCATAAAAGATGCAATAGTGACCAACAGTTCTCATATGCCATTTCTGCCGCTATACTGTGTTCTAGCTAAAGAGTATTTTCCCTGAATGTGCGTATGTGTAGGCTTTTTTTTCCACTGAAGGGTCAGAAATAATTGTATTATTTTTTATTTTAACTTCTTCTTTTGATTTTAGGTCCAGCTCGTTCTGTTATGGAATATTTGTCTGAGAAAGATAGAGAGAGACTCAAAGAAGTGAAGCAAGCATCTGAACAACAAATGAAAGCCAAAACGTTACCTCAGCCATCACGGAATAGCAGATTCCAGCCAGCCTCTGCAGATGATGCTTTTCAAAAATGGCAAATGTTGTTGGGGGGGCAGATTGCAAATGCTGGTTCTAGTGACTTCAAGCCATTTGCAAAAGATCCAGAAAAGCAAAAAAGATACGAAAATTTTGTGAGAAGTCTTAAACAAGGAGAAAAAGGTAATCAAGGAAAGAAATCCTGAAATTTTTAGTTTTCTATGGCCAAAATAAGCCCAACAACTATTGCAATACTTAAGAAATTTTTCATGACATTTAATTGTATTGACTTCAGTGAAACTGCTCAGGAGTTTAAGTGTTAGCAAGACTTGATTTTAGGCATTGCATTTCATACTTCGCTGTGGCACAAGTGAAATTGTAAAGGATGTTTTGGTTAGGAAACAGCTTATTTTTTTTTCGTTTGGCAAAGTAGACTTCAGCTTTAGCCAGTGTTGTAAACTATTATGCATGGAATAAGGAGTTTCATTTAGTTTGCTTCTTTGTGAGGAGTAAAACTGACAGATCGTATAAAGGCAGAAAGAAAGCAGTTGTCACAGCAGAATAGCAATTTTTGACTCCTTTCACCTTTTTCTCAAATAAGAGAGGAATCAAAAATCAAAAGAAAAGCCAAACCATACGCTTCTGGAGGAGATAGGAATTGTAAAGTGAGTGAAGTAGTTTACGCTTGTCAGAGCTTGTTCTGCATGTTCTTTGGATATTCTGACAGACACTACTGTCAATTACATTTGGAATTATTCTTCCTAGAAGAATCTGTGGCTGTAAAATGATAGCATACAGTAATTTTTAATAATACAATTGAGATTAATACTGTCTTTAAACCAAATGCATATTAAATACTTGCAGGGATGCTTGCTTATTATTATTTTTTTTTTTTTGCTTGAAAAGCAGCAAATTTAAGTAAGCTTTAATTTTTGCTAATTACTTCTCTCCTTAACTTACACTAGATACGTTAGAACGTCATTTAGACCCAACTATGACAGAATGGGAACGAGGAAGAGAACAAGAGGAATTCTTCCGTGCAGCAATGTTCTATAAGTCCTCAAACTCAACCCTGTCATCCAGGTTTACGCGGGCCAAATATGAAGATGATGTTGACAAAGTCGAAGTTCCTCGGGACCAGGAGGTATATGCTGTTACTGTCTTTTTAGTATATAGAAGTTACGTTTGTTGCCTTTGTCCCGACTTTCAAAATTATTTTTCTCTAAAACTTTTGTAGATACCACGTCAATAATGGTTTTTTGCTCTTCTGTTAGGTAAACCTTTGAGAATGTTTGCTGCAAACAAAGCTGTGATTTGTTAATCTACATTGAAATATTTATTTGTTAGTGTGACAACAGGACAGTTGTCTTGTTAATTCAGTAAGTTAATTCAAAAGTTAATTTAGTAAGTTGTTAGTTATGTAGGAGATAATGTTTTGACTTTTTCAGAATGATACTGATGATAAGGAAACTGCTGTGAAGATGAAGATGTTTGGCAAACTCACCAGAGACAAGTTTGAATGGCACCCTGAAAAGTTGTTGTGCAAAAGATTTAATGTTCCTGATCCATATCCCAAGTGAGATGATTGATAAAATATACTTATTTTTAACACTTCAAAAAATTCTGACATATTGTCATATGATTTTGAAAAATGTGGCTTGATGTTTTAAAACCTTACAGTGTTTTAATTGGCCTCATTAAACATGGTGAAATCACTTCTGAGAAAATAGTATGCATTTTAAGGACTACTGTAGCTTATTGTAGATAATTTGAGGCCTTATTTTTCTATGTCGAAAACAATAATCAATGTCTTTTTTTTTTAATTTCCCTATAGTTCTTCCATCGTTGGTTTACCAAAAGTGAAGAGAGACAAGTATTCTGTATTTAACTTTTTAACTCTGCCTGAGCCTACCACATCTGTAACTCAAGAAACAAATGAAAAAAACCAACAGAATAGCAGTCTTAGCAGTAAGTTGGTTGTTGTTTTATTCATTTAGTTATGAGGTAATGGTGTAGAAATGCCTATCTTTGTTATGGAGAATGAATTTATCTATAAATTCAGTATTTTTGAATTAAAGAAAAGGACATGAAATTTGAAAATAAATGCAATAAATTCGGTTCAGACATAAAAACAAACATCAGTACGATTATGATTTTTTTTTGCACCTAGAAGACCTTTATAGGTCATATTCATTAAAAAGATTTTAAAAGTACCAAACCATACTGAAGAAACAGGTTATTTTAAAATCAAGTAGGTCATAAAATGCACTATAATTTAGCATGCAACTGATTTGAATGTTTGGGACTTTTTTAGAACCAAAGAAACCTTCTAGATGGGATGTATCAGATAAAGAAAAGGAGAAAAAAGATTCTATCAGTGAATTCATTAGTCTTGCTAGATCAAAAGCTGATCTTCAGCAGAAGCCACCAGTGCCAACAACAGAAGAATCTAAATCAAAAGCTGATCTTCAGCAGAAGCCACCAGAGCCAACAACAGAAGAATGTGGAACTAGGGCAAGTGAAACTCTTCCCAGTGAGGTGGGTTCACAGTGGTGTTTAGGAACATAAAGGCAACCCTGAAATAATTTCGTGTAGTATATGAATTGGTTTAACACAGACTAGTTTGCTGAAGGGCCCACTCAGGATAAGCAAAGAGGAAGTGAGATTACCTTTGGAAGAATTTTGAGTTTATAACTCAGAGGTAAAACTTCCACAACATACAAGGACAGCAAGTATGACTATCTGTACTTGAAGTAGCAGCTCAAGAAAAGATAAAATTTAGCTCCCAACTAGGGGGTTAAATTCAGTCCCTTATACCTACTTTGCTCACAGACACAGGGTATATGTATTTTTTTTCTGCTTTGAGCAGAGGAGGGTGCATACGTTGTGGAGAAAGGTGATGTTTTTCCTTTGAATAAATTTACTTTGAGTAGCATATAAGAGAAGTTTGAACTAATGAATAAGAATTTCTAATATCTTGGCATCTATTTTCAACTGTGTAGAGCACAAATTGCAGTACCCTTAAGAGGACATGAGTTTAGCAGTGCTTCAAGGGTTTGGCCTACCTATTGTGATATGTGATTATTTTGTAAATGCATCTCAGAATGTTTGAACTTGCTGTATTGCTCAACTTAGCTGATTTTTAGTTTCTTTAGTGTTTATATATGGTTTGTTATGCTGTTTTGCAGGTAGCTGATGAAGATAAAGATCAAGAAGAAGAAAGCAGACCATCCATGGACTTATTTAAGGCCATCTTTGTGAGTTCCTCTGATGAAAAATCTTCTTCCTCTGATGAAGAGAGTGAAGAAGAGCAGCAACCAACTACTTCAGTAACAGATTCAGAAACCGCTAAGCAAGTTAATCTACCAGATAGTTCCTCATCTAATGCACAAGGTATCTTTATTTTTAAAAACATCTTATAAAAAAATTCCCATGTGAATCAAGTACTCTGGGACTGCTAGGACAATGCTATACTCTTGTGCAGCTCATCTGGCGTTGGTCTATCTAGGCATGAAGAAAATGTGAATAGTACAGTTCTGAGTAAGACCTTGCATGTTAGTGTTATTCATGTTGCCATGTGTCTTGCATAGATTTTACAAGCAAACTGACCTATAAAAAGTTTTTGTTAAACAGTGAGGGCAGAAAAAACATCTAAGGTAAGGGCGGACATACAGGGAAATTTATACCTATAATAAGTCATAAGATAAGCTAATAAATTATTCCTATCTTATGGTGGATATTTTACAAGTTCAGAAATAAATAGTATGCATTTATTTAATAAAGTCACTTTCTAAATACTGACATTCCTGTAAAATGTAATGTTAAAAATAATTTTACTAGGACATCAGAAGGTTGCATTTTATTTATATTCTAGTTATAAAAGTTGTCACTATAATTCTACAAGAGAGGGAGAAGACCGATCTTTTACGTTACTAAAATTCAATAAGTGGGTTGTAAAATGTTTCTGTATTTTCAGAATATCATTAAATTAACAGAATGCACAATATACTTAGTTTTCAGTGAGAAAACTTCCACATTCTTTCACAGTTGGTTCTGTTAACATCTAACTTCTAGTTTTTATGAACTTCGTAGATCATGTAGAGTCTGTTTTTTGTGCCAAGTAGTGTAAAAGTCATACTACCTTGTTAAATAAAAGCAAACGTACTGATAGTAAGTAAATTGTAATTGTATAATAGGTTGATTTTGAGTTAGAAATATGTATTTATATGTTGCAATCTTTCAGGATGTCAAGTATGCAGTAGCCAAGAAAATCCACAAAGATATAAGATGCCAATCAGTTTGCTTTCTTAGTTTTTTAGAAAGTCTGCTATAACTTTTTTTCAGCATATCTTGATAAAAATGTTTTTTTCTTTTGAATAAAGAAGTCTTTGTTTTGTTTTATTTTCATAGACAATGTGTCTGCTAAAGCGGAGCCTGGTGTTTCTTTGTTGCCTGCTTCAAAGCAGGAACTGGATGCAGCAGAGGAATTTGGGCCAAAGTTGCCCCCAGCTTTTCCTTTTGGTAGGTTCTATATATTTCTTGTATATGAATCCTGCATGTTGAAGATGTAAGGTATTTGATGTATGATATTTCTCTTTAATAAATGTTTGTGAATAGCTACTTTACCTCTTAAATGCCTGAACTATGTCAAACTGTCATTGACAAACACTTTGTAGTCATGCTGTGACAGACTAACAGGAACTTTTCTGCCTGTACCAACTTTGTTGTAATGCCATAGAGGCAGTGTTAAAAAAAAAAAAAAATGTAATGAAGATACAGGGTGAGAATTGTAATTCATTTATTGATAGATTTCAAAGTCCTTTAATTACAATAAGAAGTTTACAGTTAAGTTTTTTATACATTTCACATCCATTTGAAAGCTTAATTTTTTTATTTTAAAGCAGCTTATTAGATTAATCTAGAAAGTAATAATGAAATTACCTTTTTTGTTCATGCTTTTTGTTTCTGCATGTGCTTTGTGCTTTAGGTTCTACTTGGCAACAAGAAACAGCTGTGCCAGCAAGTTTTCCGGGGTCTAGTAGGAAAGAAAAACATAAAAAGAACAGAGAGAAACAGAAGACTAAGAGAGAACGCAAACATAAAAAGGAAAAGGTATTTAATTTAGCTAAACAGTTCACTGATTCTTTGATCTGCCTCTTGAATTTTCTCATGATTTCTTCTAGATTCTAGGAAAACATGCTGGGACTGAAGCAACTTAAGTGTTTTCTCAGGTGTTTTGAGACTGGAACTTTAGAATAGTAAATTGTCTTACTAGGGTGATGCTTTTTCCATATATACAATGTGACTGCAGATAATACTATGGGTAGTTTAATGTTGTGTAAACATCCTGTTTCAATTAAGCTTGGAGCCTATGCTGAAATCAACTTTTAGAGATGTTTGCTTTTTTGTTGTTATTGCCTTTCAGAAGGCAACAGAACCAACTCTTTCAAAATGAAACTGTAGCGTAATACAGGTTTGTTTTTCCTTTTTACAGAAGAAGAAACATAGGAAACACAAAACCAAAGGAAAACACAAAAATAAAAAATCAGAAAAAGGCAGCAGCTCAGATACTACAGACAGCAGTGATAGCCTTAGCGATATAGATACCACAGGCTTGTCACCCAAAGAACTTCTAAAAAGGTAAACAGAAAACTGACTGAAACATTTACAAGCTTTCCAGTGGATAACTAAAACCTCAATTTATGAGGTGTCATTTTAGTAAAGCTGTTTGTAGCAAATATGGATCAGCCAGTCTCTCTATGTTTTAAAGCCTGCTAGTTTGTAATGTTTGCTTTCTTTATTAAACAAGTATTAGGTATCATAAGCTAGAGGATAATCAATTTTAGGATGGAAGCCTCTTGAGATAAAGGGCACTAAATAAACAGTTCTGTGCGAGTTAGTGGAATTTACAGTTACATATAACTGATATTGTGGAATTAATTTTGAATGAGTTAAAAATCGAACAAGTACAGATGGTGAGTCATATTCCATTATTTTGTCTACTATCTTTACTTGGAAATATTAGAACCAATATCTGCTTCAGAATGTTTTGAGTCTGCTTTAGTTTGTTGATAATCAGCAAAAGAACCAATTCAATAGATCTGCTGTGTGGCATTGATACTTAATAATTCTGTGCTTCAGCAAGGAGCAGTGAAGCAAGCAGAATGTTTGACTTGTGTATGTCTAGTAAATCGAAACTCTGCTGTTAGATTTTTATAAACTACAGACTTGAACATAGTGCTGTGAGCAGAGATGTGAAAATAGGAAAATAACAGTTTGTAACTTAATTTTGCTCAATGCTGAAGTAAACTACAAACAAAAGTAACTGCATCTGGTTCAGATCATAGTCAAGTTAAAAAGCATCCCATGTGGAACAGTCACCACATTGGATTCTCTTGAACTTCTATTAGCTGAAAGACAGGTCTCTACACATTTTTTGAAGTATCGCATCTGGATATCCTGGCAAAATTATTGGGGTCTAGCTGTAAGTGGAATGGGCATGTACAAAGGGAAAAAGGCAGCATTGTAAAGGTCTCTGCCTTCCATTTCTTTGGAATTGAGATTCAGTTGTGTATTTGTATTTTTATATTAAAAAGCCAAGGTACTTTTCCTTTATATTTCTAAATAGCCAAAATATGTTCGTGTGCATTTTGCATAGAACGGTTTGACTTTGTTGTACAAGCTGATACTTCATAGCCTTTGCTTTTTTTGTTTCAACACTGAGGCAAAATGTTTTTCTCATATATTTCTTAAGGTTTAAGAAATGGCTCAGGTAATTAAATACTCTGAATGTTGCATGTTACTATTCAGTCTAACTGTTTTCTTTATCTTTCTCTCTTAGATTGAAACAACTTCAGTATTGAAGAAGTAGCTTGTTTTCTTCAGTGCTGCATGACTTTTAATCTCAAATTTTTGATCTCCTCCATGATGGTAGATCAGTTACGTATTGTATACTTTGAAGCATTGTAGTTACTGTATTCATATTGAATTTGTCTGAGAGTAAACGTGTATATGTTTATTTTGTGATGCTTCATAGGATTGAAATGCAAGGATTGTGGAATGTTGAAAAAGACTCCTTCTGTAAAGCATAGTCTGAAATATTGCAGGCTCTGTTTTAATTAACATAAAACATGATATTTTAATAAACTAATTATTACAAATCATTTTTGTACAGTAAGTCATTGCCTAAGACCTCTAAATTAGATCTTTCAGGATGTGTTGGAATGGCATGAAGCTGTGCCAGGGGAGGTTCAGAGGGGGCATGAGGAAAAATTTCTTTACTGTGAGGATGGTCAAACGCTGGAACAGGTTTCCTAGAGAAGCAGTTGATGCCCTATGCCTGTCAGTGTTCAAGAGAGATTTGTACAATGTGCTCAGTAATATGTTTTAACTTTTGGGTAGTCCTGACGTGGGCAGGCAGCTGGATTTGATCTTTGAATGGCCCTTCCAGCTGAACTGTTCTATTTTATTCTAACGCTGGAGGGTAATTTTTGTCTGCTTTAGTTTTTAATTTCCTAACTTAATTAAATGTAAAATTTGCATTGGGTATGCCTTTTGTTTTTCTTTTTTCTGTTTTTTGAGTCTAATGTAGAAATTCAGATTGCAGTTTTCCAGTATCTGGCTGTACTTGAAGTTATTTTTATGTCTCCTAATTATGTATTGTATTTGCTATAGCAGGTCTAAACTAATAAGTTGTCACATTGACAAAAATTAAGGTTCCATTAGCCTTAATACCTTGGTACTAGATTAGTACTCTTAATTATAATCTGCATTATTTGACAATATTATGTAATTACAATTAAAACATCACTTTTTTTGTTTAATACAGTACATTTAAAAAATGCTTGTTATCTCAGAGTTATTTTAATACAACCTATGAAAAAGCAGACACACAGAACCTCTCCTTCCAGGTGTACAGGAAACCAAACCAACATTCCTGCTCAAAAGTATGAACAAAAACTGAAATTCACAGTTGGAGATAGTAGTTCTTTGTGACTGACTTTCACAGTTGGAGATGGTTCTTTGGTGACTGACTTAATAAGAATTATTTATTATCCACAGCTTTCTGGCAGCTCTTCATGAAAGCAAGGTGGTTAGTAGTCTTGCGTTGGCTCAGCCCGTGTAGTTTTAAAAGTAAAGTCAAAAAGAACACCTCAGGAAGGAAGGAAACACGCGAGAAAAGGCTCGGTGACTGACGCGTGGAGGCGGCCGCGGGGCCGGGCCTGGGCGCGGGCTCCCCTCACGGGGCCGCTGAGGCGGCGCGCGGGGCCTCATGGCGGCGGGGGGCAGCCGCGGGGACCCCTTGGCCCTGGGGCCCGAGCCCGAGCCCGAGCCGGAGCTGGAGCCGACCCCGGCCGAGGGGCGCTGGGGCGACCAGGAGTCTGCGGCGCAGGTGGGTCGGGGCAGGCAGATTCCGCGTCCCTGGATAGCTGGGGATCCTATAAACTAAGGGCTGGAGAGCTCCGCGCTGCTTCACGAGTGGTTAACCCTTAGGGCAGGTGGTTTGGGGATGGTTTAGCGCATGCAGATGCGTGCCAGACAGTCGTAGTCCCAAGCGACTGAAGAAAAGCCTTTTCAAAATACGACTTACGTGACATTTTTAGTGGTTTTGGCTAAACAGCGCAGCCTGAGACATTTAGTCCTGCCGCTTGGTGGGCCAAGATCAAGGAAAACACTTCAGGGGTTTTGAAAGACTTGAGAGAGACTTAACAAGTTTTAAAAATAAATCTTGCTTTGCATGAGAGAGGAATTGGGGAAAATAAACCAGCACCACCAAAAACAGCTTCTTTTCCTCCAGAACAATCAAATCCAGCAACCTTTCTTTTCGACCAGGTGATTTTGAAAGCAGCTGCAGCCCAGTGCCTGGACAAGGACACGAACTCCTCACTCAAGCAGAGCCTAAAAATTCTGCTCCCGTCGTTGTTTTCGTGCTCCCTCTTGTGGAGGAAGCTGTCAAAAATGATTTCAAAGAAAAGTATTCCTAAACTTTGCTCTATTTGTTTACAGATACAATTCAAAATTCTAAGAGGACACAGTGATACTGTGAGCTCCTGCCATTTTTGCTCTGAAGACACAAAAATACTTTCATGCTCTTATGACAGAACAGTGAAGCTCTGGGTATGTTATGAATGCAAAAAATGACGAATTAAAAAACGGAACACATCTTCGGTTTTGGTAATTCCGTAAAATGGTATTACTACTGATAGGTGAAATAGCTCCTTCAAGTGAAAGTCCCTGTAAGGAAGCAGCTCTAGCTCTTAGACTTTACAGTTCATATTTAAGAAAGAGAGGGGTAGTCAGAATTGCTAAATTTAATTCACATATTGAAGATGAATGTAACAACACATATGCAATGAAGGGAGTTTATTATTTGCCTGTGGTCTGAGATTTTTATATGGACATAAGGAACTGGGCTGTAAGTAGAAAGGTAGATCTCTGAGCTGTCGCCATGGTTATGGTAGAGAAATTTAGAGAATGCCTTAAGGATGTTCTTAAGTGGCAGTTAGGGAAGTAGGAAAAGAGTAAAGAAAGAGTTACAGGAAATAAAACCAGTTTTTATGTGTTTGAACATCACCGCCACTGTATAAGGAAGTGTTCAAAATGAATGATTTGAATATTTTTCCAGTATATTCAGCTGGAAGACTGAAGACAAGGTTTTTTGTTTATTTGTTTTTAAGATGGAAGACAGAATAAAGATAAGTAGGTAATTCTTACTGTTGGTGTGAGAGACAGGTTTCTTTAGAGAAATATAGTTGACCTAGGAAGATGCCATATGTGAAGGAGAGGGGAATGATTTGAGGTGGAGGAAGGCAGGCCAATCAGAGAATTTTAACCAGAACTGGAGTTAGTAGGAGCAGAGGAAACCACTGTTAGGGTTTGAGACAATATTCATCATTATTTCAGCTAACTTTTCATTGGTTCTGTAATCTTTGCAGTATAATTCTTTATTTGTACTGTGGTAGTTCAGCAAGGGATTTCTGGTTGGTTCAGTACATACAGAATAAAAAGACAGTCCTGACACCAACACCTTGACAAGGCTGATGGAGAAAGATATAGGCAGAGTGGTGAAGTGCGAGAAAATGCTTGGTGTGCCAGTACTGATGAGAATGACTGTCAGTGGCTGAACACGATACTCGTGACTGACTTTTGGGAAACATATTGCAAGAATAAATTACCATTTGTATTTTCAGATTAGATGATACAAGTAAGACTAACCTTGCTTATTTCATAAGCTTTTTTTTTTTTTTTTTTTTTTTTTGTGGTGCTTTGTATTTTTTTCATAATCTTAATCTTAGCAAGCACTTTCTAATCAAACTACTTTGGATTTATTCAAGGATGTTGTCAAAGGTTTTCCTATTCAAGTTTTTGAAGAAGAGCACACAGCCCCAATTTCTGAGTGCAACTTGAGTCCTGATGACAGAAGGTGACTATTTGCTATCACAATTTATACAAATATAGCGTGACAATTTGTGTGGTTTTCAAGGTTAAATTTCACTGCACGTGGAAACACGTTATACAAGATGTAAAACAAATCAGTTATTTTTTCAATCCTTCCTATGGTTTCATAACTTTTATTACATCCAAGTCAAACTTTTTTTGCTTTATTTTCTGCTCCATTATCACTTTGTCTTACATCTCCCTTCATATATTCCTCCTAATTCTCTCTATCCTTATGCTTTCCCTTATGCTGCCTGTACTCTAGTAGCAGTCAGTTTACTGCCAGACTCCTTCATCCACTCAAACTGCCATAAATCTCACCTTGATCTCAGCTACAGTTTGTACAGGAGCTCTGAAATCTTTTGTTTTCCTTTGGTGTCCACTGGAGTAAATGGGAATCTTTCAGTGTCTTAAATGTATGGTGGAAAAGTCCAATAGATTGTGACTTCTTTTAGGGCAAAAAACTTATCTAATACTGGTTTTGAGTTATATGGGGGCTGGAAGTCTATGCCATATGTTCTGAAAGGGGTATGTAAACGTATTATTTGTATAAAAGAACAGCATTGAACTAGCCAAGGATCAGGGGTTCATCTGTTGGTAAGTTTTATATGGTCATAAAAGGTATTTTCTATGTGTATTGTTTATTAATAATCCATGACCTTTCCATTAAGCCTGTCAAGTCAATTCCAGAAGAAATGCATCATATCCAGTGTCAATCTACGGGCATGATAATTAAGACAACCGCAACATATATTAATACTTGGTTAAATAGGTTATGCATTGCCTCCGGGGGTACTATTTCTGGCATATTTTATCATTAAGTTGTACTTTATATCAATTTTTATCAGGTTAGAGCGTTGACTAATCATCTTTTTGATCACTGAATAGTGTAAGTGCTACACTGCCTGTTGCCATTGTCTACATCCTTGAATACTGCTAAACAGCAAGTGAAATACCATTGGCTCGGAAAACACCTTCCAATTGAAAATGCTACCCATTCGTAACCTTCATGTGGTCTTTTGTGTTAAGCGTTTCCATTTAGGAGCAGAGTTTGTGCTGATTGTAGGAAAAATGCACATATTGAAAAAAATAGGCTTACTAACATAATTGTGTTTTTAGTTGTGAGAATGTAAAGTTTCTTGGGTGAAATGTATAGAAGTGATGTTGACTTAAAATGCCACAATGGTACTCAAAAAATTTGTCCTATCTAGTGACATTAATTATAAAGGTTATTTCAGATATTTGGACGTCTTTCTAATAAAACTGTGTGAGGGAAAAATTCTTGACCTCCCATTTCATGGAAATCTGTCTCTTTCAGTAAACTTCATTGAATAGCTTTGTTGTATAATGTGGCTTTGTGTTTGTGCAAAGCAGTGTCTTTGGTAGAGGGTTACCCAGCAACATAACTACTGAAAATCCAAAAAAAGCCCCAACTATCTAGGGAGAAGAGCACCTCACGTTCATTAAAGAAAGACATTATAATGGCTTTATGTTTTTTTTAAGTTAGAAATAATTAAATATCTTGTAACGCATTAAATGAAATTGATTTGACTGCTTGCACTGAAAATTGCATAGATTGTATTATTATCAGTTTCTATCTGAAGTATAAATAATCCTTTTAAAAAGTGAACACTAAGGTAGGCAATAATTTTTGCTGCTGTGTTAAAAATTTATTTTAAACTAGTGAATGTATGTTAAATCATTGTCAGAATTAAATGTTGTCATTTATTTCTAAATAACTTCCTTTAAATGAAAACATTGAGTGCTGTTTTCATTGTCATTTTTAGAGTGGTGACATCATCCTATGATAACACTGTTAAGGCTTGGGATATGGAAACGGGGAAAATGCTTGTAGGTATCCTTTTGAATACATCCTGCAGAAGATATAACTGTATAATTTGGCTATAGTTTTTTTATTTACCAAAAAAAATAATAATAATAATAAAAAAATAAATAAACATTTGTTAGCACAATACAGTATGGTTAGAGTAGGGTAGGTAGGCTTGATTTTTAGTCCTAGTTTTGACACTGATTAATTCATTGAACATGTCTCAGTTATTGCAGATAAAAATGGGTATAATGATAATAACCCGTCTCAGAAGATATGTTTAAGATTGATTAAATTAACTTTTAAGATTTGAATAGGGTATACATATCTAATTTTAAGTTAATTACTAATGTAAAAATTGGATATAAATGCTTCGATCACTTTTCACCAAAATAAAGTAATATCAAAGCCCTTCTTTCCAAGCCTACTTACAGATTATCTGCCGTTAAACAGTTTTATCTCTAACCCTCCAGCATAATTCTAAAACCTTTTATTTTCTCTTCAGTGGACAATAGAACATGAAGGCATTGTAACTTCATGCAGTATTTCTTGTGATGGTAAATATGTAGTATCTGGCTCAGACAAAGGTAATGCCATATTTGTTTTTGATGCAGTAAGTGCAACAGTGGTAGCACATGTCCAAGGTAAGACTTAATGCTTTCATATCTTGTTTATGCATGACTTTTTTCTATTTCTTACAAGAAAAAATTATTAGCTCCGTTCAAATACCCTTGCGTGAGAAGGGCAAAATAAACTTATCTGCAAGATAATAAGCCCACTATTTTTCACAGTAGATTTATAATATGAGATAATAGGGCCAAAATTAGACTAACAGTGATTATTTTTTTGAAGCATAATTTCCCTTTGGAGGTAATTTAACTAGTAAGAGCTCAGTCCCATGAGGCTTCCACTCAGGACTGCAGGTCACAGGGACTGTACCACTCCGGAATCAGCTCCTAATGCTACATGCAGTCCTTAGAAGTAATCGTCCCACTGGGTGTCTTTGCATAGGTCATCACAGAAGTACGATCACAAGATGCTGTTTTGATCCTGATAATCAACGGGTGACTTCAGTATCATACGATAAGACCATAAAGCTATGGGATATGAGAACTCGATCCACCTCAATTACCATTAATGAGTAAGAAACAATACTGTTATTAATTATGTATGGTATTATTTGCATCTTTGACAATTATCAGTGAGATTTATTTTAACAATATTTTTTTTAAGTAAACTTAAGTAAAAATATTAAGTATAGAGAAAATGAACAGTAATTCTTGAACTAAAGTAATATATAAGCAAATGACATAGAAAATGTCATTTGACATGGAAAGCATGAATAAAACGTACCATTCCAGCTTCCTGATGTAAATAATTTAACAAAAATAATTGTATTCTGATGTCTACAAGCATTTCTGGTGCTATATTTTAGTGCTTCTATGTTCTCAAGTACATATAGTGGAATAAGCATATGCAATATAATGCAAAGTATAAACTTCTGGTTGTGATTTCTACTAATTAGGAAATATGTATAATTGTTGACTAATGAAGTCTTTAAAAAACATAATGGAGTGAAGCAAAACTAATACAGAGAATTTTCCTAAATTGGATTATTTTGGCTGCAGCTTAAACTCCCACGCTTCTTTTTAGAACCACTTCAGACATGGAGAACAGATTATTCCCTTGTTTTCTGAATACATGTACAAGAACTTTTGTTGTATCTACCGACTCATGTTTTCAGACGACAGAACCGTCCTTATTCATTTAATATTTTTCTTTCCTAGTTTTGTAATTGTTTTTGCTGTTCATCTCAGATATCTTTCCAGTGGGCCCACTTTTTTTTTGAATAATGCGAACAGTATTCCTTCTAATTAGAAAAAAAAAAAGTATTACTATTCGTAGAGTATACCTCTGTTCCTCATACATATTGGATGTGATTTACTGTTGCTTTTTGAAAACGTGATGATGAAGATGAGTCAATATTTGCCACATCCTTTTTGCAGAACTGTAATAGAGAGGCTATTGTTCCCACCCTTTATCTGTGCAGTTCATTATTTGTATGTTACTCTAAATGTCAGACTTGACCAAACTGACATGGTCAGACAAGTCCTTAGACTAGATAATGGATTAAAACACTGTAACACTCTCACAAACTGCAGTGACTACAGCATTGTTTCCTATACAGACCATTATAACCCTTTATTTTCCCCATCATTTCTTCAGTTTGTGAAGGTCACTTTGAATTTTAGTATTTTCTCCTGTAATTACAGGCCCTTGGCTTCCTTCCATATCTCTATCTCATTATCTATGTTGTTAATGGAAGTATGAAATAGGACTGAATTCAAAACAGATGCTGTGGACCCTATCAATATATACTTACATTTTTACAGTGAATGAATTATAGCCATTCTCTGAGTTTTGATACTGCTTTTCCAGATTATTTGTCCCTATTTACTTTTGGAGAATGTCTTGCCCAGTACCAGCAATTATGCTTAATATGAGCTCCTGAGCCTTCCCATGCTAAACCCTTATATCTCTCACTGAAATTAGTATTATATCAAAAAATGATGTCAATATAAGGTATTACATTTCATTAAGAAAGCATGCAACAAGAGATATCAAATCAGCTGTTAAAATTATCAGTGTCTTTAAATAAACTCAACTAATTTAGCTTTGAATTATAAAAACAATAAACAAAGTGCCATTAAACAGTAATAAAATTGTCTTTTGAGAGATTAGGAATTACTTTGGATGGGAAATTCAATATGGAACTTTGTAATAATATTTATTTTAAATCAAAATGACAACAGTACTGTTTCCTGTAAAAGATGCTCATAATCCTGTCCCCACTGTAGATTTCAGAAAGCCCTAGAATTCTCATCCAGTTCTGGAACTTCCAGACTTCTTTTCCTATGGGTATCACTGCTTCCAAAATTAGATTTCAATATAGAATTGATTCATCCTTTTCCTATGAGTATTTGAGTATAAATTTACATGCAGAGTTTGTTGCATGCTGTATTTTTTTAATGAGTAATGAGTGGCTTTTTTGGTAACTTGCTTTTAATAAAGTGTATTTGTGTTGTAATTGCTAAACAGTTTTCTGTTAATCTGTGTTCAGCAACAACAACAAAACTGATCATTTGGTGCTGAACAAACAGGGTTCGAGCCTGCGAAATGACTTAATCAAATAAGGGATTTAAATGCATGCTGGCTGTGGGATTGTAAGCAGCTCTGGAAACTTTACAAAACTATTCATATAATTAAAATTCACTTTATAATGGTTTGTAATGGTTACAAAACCTCACTATTCTGATATTTTTATCTGTATTTCAGGGGACACAGCAATGCTATCTCAGATTGCTGCTTTACCTCTGATGGTCGTTACTTGTGCACAGCATCCTGGGACAAGAGCTTAAAAATATGGGATATAAAGACAGGAGAATTCCGATGTCATGAACCTCTTTCCTTGAACCAAGGACATGAGGGTTCTGTTAGTTCCTGTGTTTTTAGCCAGGATGGTGAGTTGTCTTCATACCAGTACGTATGAAGAGTATGGTATCTCAGTATGGTATCTCAGTATCTATGTATGTCACATAACAGATGAACCACAAGTGACCACTCTAATCATGTAAGTCGTTTGCGATTTCCAAGATAACATGTTTAATTATGAGAAAACAATGTCTATGTAAATGAGTAAATTGAAGTTGAAAGTAGTGGTTAAGACAGAAAATAGACTTTAGGCACTGGAACACTGCTTAATTGATGTACCCATCAAGAGGTATAATAAAAGGTTGTAAAGGAATAAAAGCACAATACCACTACAAGATTAACTTAGCACTTGCTGATATTCTCCTAATATTAGCTAGTAAACACCATGTTGAGTGAATACTGTACTGATGTGTAATGAAGTACCTCCTAAAGTTACTTCATAGTGCAAACAACATATGCCTGTATCTGAGTGGAGGTAGTGGAGAGCAATTTCCTACTGCACTTATTCTCTTACTTTCACTAGATCACAGTCCATTGCTAGTACCTCCACAAACATTAAATTTGTGTTATTGCAAACTGCTATTTCCAGATTTTCTTCTTTTCACTGCAGTGGACTAATACCAGTTTCTGTACATTGTGATCTAATTGGCTGTTTCCTTTTGCAACTTCACGTCTGAGTACTTGGTAAAGATAACTCCTGAACTGCTGATGTCTGATCAATCTGCAGGCATAACCAAACAGTGGCCTCTCAGCTAGACTTCTCATATAAATAAATAGCAACCGTGTATTGGGAAAAAATACCTGTGTTTTGAAGACATGCAAATGCAAATAGGCCTATGAATTGTGGAATTTAAGAATGTGCTTTCCATGCTAAACTCATTAGTATTTTGTTTTTACTCAGAGTTGAACAAACAATTCTGAAAATATTCTCTATATTTAAACTTTTAAACAAAGTATCTTCTTGATTTTCTAAGACAATACAAATTTCATGTGCTATTTCCACTCATTTGTGTGTTTACTAAATTTGTTTTACTATTTACAAAACCAAGAACATTAGCAACAAATAGCCAAAAGGAACTTTTAATATCTTGTTTAAGCATGACTAATAGCTCATTATTTAAATTTTATTAACAAAGTCTGACTCACTGCTAGACGGAGTCTCTTCTATTAGTCTGTAGTGACAAAGCAAAGATATAATATAGTATTCTGATTTTATATTTCAGCATCGCTTGTTGTGTCTGGTGGATATGACAAAACTATAGCTATATGGGAAACAGATGCAGGCTATAAAAAGCTAAGCTTAAAGGTACTGAGGTCTTACTTGATCAGTAGTTTAATGAGAAGGTTTAAAATGTGTCGCTCTTTTAAAAGCATTGTATATTTTGATACCAGATACCCTTGCCCATCATTTCCAGATATAGGCAGGAATATATTGTGGATTTCTGTGATTTAATTTGCCAGAACAATGTATTTTTACGCAATTACCTACAAAGACACTACCTTTGTCAAGTCAGTTATTAATACACTATTACTTTATTTATTTATTTCTAAGAACAAATTTATTTAATCATTATATGAATGGAGTTGTGCTTATGCTTTAGGAGATTCTTCCAGCAAGTAACAGGAGTCTGGATAGTGCATATATTAATTGTAAAATGCCATGCTGTCTATGGCTTTATGTTTACATGCTTGCATATGTTCACAGAAAATAGTACATTAGAAGGGAAGCATTCCAAAAACTGTAAATACTAATGTTGAGGTTGTCAGGCTTAGTTCAGTCCCTAGGTTACACACTTTATGTTACTACCTGTATTGACTTGGACGTGGTCTGCCATGTTATGGTCCTTTATAGGATGATCAATTCTGTAAATGAGGTAGCTATTCAGTATTTATCTATCCCTGCTTAGAGCTAGGCCTGCTCTTTTTCTTCCAGATCTATTGTAATACTACCCAAAATTTGAGGATATAAGTAATACCTGGATGAAAAAAAGAGCACCCTACCTTCATTTCTTTTTTGTGCCATCATGAGTTTATTTTTCATTTTCATTTTTTATTATTCATTTCTTATTTTAGTGGAAACAATCCACAAGACTCCAACTAATTATCAGATACGAGTCAAAGAAAAGGATTAACAGTGTTCCTAACCTTATGTACGCATTTTGCAAATGTTAATTTCATAGAAGTCAGGCAATAACATCAGAGTTCAGATTTGCAACCTTGCCTATTTCCTGTCTTGTGAAAATCTGATTTCAACAGACTTTTTTTTTTTTTTTAACTTACTACATATACTCTTCGAGGCTTAGTTAAGTCTCATGTTAACATGAGTTAAATGAGTTAACACTCATGAACAAACCCACCTGGCATATCTCAGAAAAGACAGCTTTCTTTCAAAGTCTTTTGAGTTTAAAAATAAATTTCAACTGCTGTTTGCATCCAAGATAACATCTTTGTATGGGAGATCTTAAAAGCTTGTGCCTCACCTGATACCTTAAATGTAAGCTTACATACCCTCCTGAGTTAGAACTGTAGTGATTAAACCTTTTGAACAGTAACAGCATACATTCACCACAGCTTAGGTGCTTTACCTAGTACAACTACTGCATATTTCCCAGTTAACAGCAATTTCTGTAAGTAACTCAGTTTCCCATAAAATGAGAAGGCATCTGTTTAAATGCTAATGTCTTTGTAACTATGGAGAATTCCAGTTTAGTATCTGTGCCTTGGTATAAATATATTCTGTGCACATAACTAAATTTAAAAACATGTTTTAAAGATTCTGCAGTAAAATAGCACTTACATTTTACATGTATGTATGGATGTTTTACTTTGTGCTTGAAAAATATACACTTGTTCTTCTATTGTAATTTAATTCTTAGGTGTGGCATTAGTCTATCAAAATGACACAGTGCCTTCCTAAACTCTAGGAATTTTATCTGTTAATTCTATTCATGTCTGAATAACGTCCTTCACTGGAGTAAACACATCAGTTTAGATTTTAACCTGTCTCTATTCTTATGCCAACTCAATGCTGTTAACCTCAAATCAGCAGTGCTGCTGTTGTCAAAACGAGGATATCCGATACAGCTGCTTGACTTGGCCTGCTTCCAGCACCGGTTTCCTTCCCTTGAAATAGGGAGAGCTGCTGCCTGTTCCCAGACCTCTTCCCTCCCCTTTCACATGCAAAACAGCCTCAAGTCCTCCTCCCTTCCCCTTTTTTAAGGTAATGAGTATGAGGAATCAACTCTCTCTATTTACAGTTCTTTAGGAATCCGTTTAAAAAAGTAGGGAAAAAAAAAAAGTCCTTAAATAGAGCTTAAGCCCATGCTAACTGTGTAGATGCAGTGCTTCTGATTGCTACAACCGGTGGTCTGCTTTCCAGAGATTATAACAGCTATTGTTTTCAGGTATAGGTAGGAAAACATGAGCTTCGTAGCAACGTTTTTTCCTGACTTAACGTGAGAAGTTTAGACCAAAACTTTCCCTCTGCATTTCAAAATAAATACATGGTACAGATTGTTGTTTTTATTATTAGAAAAGTATTTTTTTTACTTGTCTTAAAGTTAACTTTTGCTCTACTGTAGGGTCATTGTGACTGGGTGACAGATGTTGCAATTAGTGAAAACAAGAAATGGATTCTTTCAGCCTCAAAGGTAATCGCTAATTTCCTGATGTGGTTTAAAGAGCCAACTTACAAATGGATGTGAAGATTTCATCCCTTGTTTTCAGCTTTGATTTGATGAAAATTAACACTGGTAAAGTTGCTTATAAAAATTCTAAGTTCTAAGCAGTATTTTCCTCAAGTAATTAGAGAAAATCTTAAGAATCTGATACATGTTTTTATTTTTTATAACACATTAATATGTGTTATTATTTTAAAATGTGCATGCAGTTTTAAGATTGCTAAGGTTTCCAAACATGTGATACTTAAATGTGAAATAGTTCAGCACTCTCAGGGTGAGAGCTCATCTGATAAAATGAGAATTCATCTTCCTGAAAATGATGAAGGTCACTGCTTTGGTAATACACAAACACATCAAAACAATTGCTTCTGTTTCTCAGGATTCTACTTTGAGATTGTGGAATATTGAGAAGATGGATCATATACCTTCAGTGATAGAAAGCAGAAAAGAAAAAGGCTCAAAAATCTCTCAGGTTCTATCATTTTATTTTCTAATGCTGCCTCATAATTTATTCAAAAAAAATAATTTGAATTTTAGAGGAAAGCTGTAAGATTTGCTGACTGGAAACACAATTTGATTGTGCTTCTTTTCTCTGTGTGAAGATTTTCAAATAATTTTTGGGGCGTGGAATGTAGTAGTTCTTTCTTTTAATTGATTGCGGTAAGGACACCAATTTGCATGTACAGGTGCATTTTCATTTTTAGAAAACACAGTAAGACATTTATGTGTAACTCTAAAAATAAATATATTTTGTTTTTCTATGCTTGATGCTTCTGCAGAGTAACTACCTGCTTATATAAGAATTGCCAACTTAAAAAGACAGGGCAGGTAATAAAAATGTTCTGAACGTAAATCAGCTTATAGGCATTCTAATTAGATGTTTTTTAAAACCGAGACTATATGTGTTCTGACCTCTGAAACATGAATTATAAGCAGATAAATGTTAGGAAAGTGGAACATTAACAAGCTTAATGCTGTTGAGATGTGCTTTTCTTTATAGTTCCGCAGTTGGTTTTGATGGTGTATTTGCAAGTTCTTTTGTATATTTTTCTTCTTATCAATAACTATGAAGTGAAATTGCATGGAAAAAATAAATTTATTATTTATATATATATATATATAAAACCAGGCTTTCCTGTTGAACATCATTGGTTCAAAAGCAATGTACAGCTTTTTAAGCTTTTACATAAGTTTTATAAATGCAACAGCAGTGAAAATGTGTGCACTCCTAAAAAGTATCCATTGATAGAATTTTGAGAATACAGTTAAAGTTGGTACTAAACAGGACTTTTTGGTCCATTTTTAGCAATATTTAAAGTATATCAAACAATTAGAAAAATTTAATATTAACTTTTTAATGCTTATGAAAATATTTCTTTAAATTTTGAAGTAATGCTGTATGTGCTCTAATACTCATGAAGTTTACTCTGTGCCTATGTGTGGTCAGCAAAGTTTTTTTCAGCAGCACTATCTGTGTAAAGTTATGACAGCTATGCGCACTTAGTGCATCTCAAAAATCAGGCCTAGATATGTGTCTATATGGAGATGTATTTTTATGACTGAAATAATGCACATCTATTGCAAAATTTACTAAAATACCATTGTTTTCATATTTATACCAGTGTGAAGAATGCGAAAAACCTTTCTTAAGCCTGCAGTGTGGTGACTTTGAAATGACATCCAAGTGTGTATTCTGTCGTCTGTCTTCTCCAGTGACACGTATTTTGCCATTGCCACCTTCTGTCTCTCCTGATGTTTAAATTCATTTAGCAGTCTTTGGGTGTTAACATATCTAAGTATAAATGGAGTGTCTGTACATCTTTATGTACTGCGCATACAAAGGTAAGGGCTTCCTCTAACCTTGCGCTGTGGTATTTTTTATGGAGAATTAAATAAACTGCTGTACAAATCCATTGAATAGCTGTGACTTGTCATGTAAAGAATGCAACTGCCCAGGAGTTGGAATCTATGTTGCATGGTAGTAGAAAACAAAATTACTTGTCCTTTGGTAAATTTTAAACAATTGTAAATTAATACTATAACTCCAATCTCAGCTTAGTAAAGAATACATGTGAATGTATAAATCATGACAGGTTTCCTTCCTTTCTTTAGTTAAACTGTTCTTTACTATGGCACACGCAGTTGCTTTCAGTGGATATCAGAAAGTTTTGTGAGTAAAACCATGAAGAAGACCATCAATGTTTTTTTAACCTGTTGCCATACTTTTTAGAAAAAATTTGCAAATGAACTTTCAGCCATGAGAGTAAGTTGTAGGTTGCATCATGGCAGACTTGATGCAGCACAAGCTAGTTTTGTGCCATCCACCAAGGAGCATGGTATTTTTACTACTCTTAGGAGCGTGAGAATGTCAATTGCTAAAAGTTTTAGTGTTTCAGAATGTTTGGAAGCCTTGTTCCTGTGAATAGCATTTTCAAGCTTTTCAGCATTTCTTTCCTAAAGGAACAGAAATGAGAATAGTTAGAACTGGGCATGTGGCAGCCTGGAACACAGTTAAGCTGTGGAATAAAAACACGTTTGAGTAGGTAGATTATTTTTTCTTTTTTTAAATTATACGAAATGTGTAGCAACAATCACAGAATCCAAGGTTAAAAGAAAATACTTCTGGGATACATTTTGTATAGCTTTATGGCTTTGAATAAACATGAGGTGATAAAAATGCATTAATTTCCAACATTCTTTTCTGTACTGTACTTCTAAATTAAATAATACTTTTTGTTGATAGAGCAGCTAAAAGAAAATGCTATGTCCATGCCCCTGATGTTATTTTTTTGAACAGATTACAGGAAGTATGCATGTATTATAGCTGAAGTAATTTGGCTTGAATGTAGTTAGTAATACTGAAATAATTTCTGTATGTTAGAAAAGATTAGTCATTGATGTTGTTATATTAACATTGAAAGTGTTCCTTTTTTTTTTTTTTTTCCCTTTTCAGCTGGAAAAAATCAATGCTCATTTTTTTTTTTCCCCACTGAAACAATTGCTCTATAGAGGTTTGGTTTATTTTGCATTAGTAATATGAATAGGTTGCAATTTAAATGATTACTCTTTTTATTTCCCAACGTTAGAAAAACAAGGAAAAAAGAATTCTTACTGAATTAAATTTAACCAGAATGTAAGTTTTATTACTTGTTGCTGTTACCTGTCCACTAACATCACTTGTGTCCTGCTTGGGTGCCATATGAGTCAGCTTTAGCCCTGAACTGATCTCACCTGCAGCAGTAGGCTTGTGTTTGTATGCAGAGTAGGTTTTGTGGAGAATGTGATAGCTATCGACAATTCACAGGGTGACTTTTTGTCTGCATTTATTGTGGGTTTTGTACCCTGCAGTTTGACTAATTCATTCAGGCTGATTTTTACCTGTTGACAAAGTTAAGAGAGAAGGCTGTTTTAGACCAACTAAGCGTGGCTGTCATTCTGTAGTGATTACTTGAAAAATACCATCTATAATTTGTCTCTAAATATGCCTTAGGTGACTGTTAAATTGCTGAGGCAATCTCTGCATTTTGCAGATTCTGATTATACTCCAGGCCTGTAATCAGATCTATTCATGAGGCTTCTTTCTCTGATAACCTTTGGTTGTGGGCCAGGCTGCATGTTCATTTGTGCCTCATTGCGACGTGCTTATACCATCCGTCTTCCTGCTGTGGCACATCCTCGCTGCCCTGCGGAGGTAACAGGCCAAGAGCTGAGGCTCTTCAGGACGTTTTACTGGTGGCAGCGTCAATTCTGTGTGAAGAACTCAGATTTGTTATATAGAAAACTGCAGCCTAAATCACTTTCTTCTCTAATTATTTAGCTTGCATAAAGGTGTGTGCGCGCATGCGTTCGGTCAGGAACTATTGTTATGGGCGCAAATCCTACAGCAGATAAGCAGTGTGTGCCCATGCACATCGTGGTTTAATTTCTGTGTTGTTACAGAGGTGATGGCAGTGTGAGGGCTACTATTCCCTCACTATCCTCGGTTGTGAACCCTGGGTGCTTGAGACAGTGGGTTTGGGACGAGACAGGACTGGAGCCTAAACGCGAGCCTAAACCTTGCCAAAGTATCTTCCTTCACAGTCTCTACATGTCTTGTGCCAAAAGCAAGCGCCTGACAGAGCCAAGCCTGGCAGTCTCTGCGCTGATCGCGGCTGCCACACCAGAACTGCCCAGCCCCCTTGAGCCGCGCTGTGAGGCCGGACCTCTGCGGGGGCTGACAGCGGGGCGAGCCCCTGCCCGAGCCTGTGAGGGCAGCTCGGGGGCCGCACTGGCCGCCTCGCCGGGCCGGGATCCCCTCAGCAGCCTCTGAGGCACTGCCCAGGAGCCGCCGGCCGCTGTATTGGGGCCGCGCGGAGCAGGAGCCTATCGCCCGGCGCCGTGGCTTAGTTGGTTAAAGCGCCTGTCTAGTAAACAGGAGATCCTGGGTTCGAATCCCAGCGGTGCCTGCGCGGCTCGGTCCCCGCCTTTTGCCTGCGGCCGCTGTTTTAGCGCCGCCCGGGGCGCGGCGGGGACGGGCGGGCTGGTGGGCGGCAAGCGCTGTGTGTGTGTGGAGTCCGGTGTGTGTGGTGTACCTAGATGGAGGGGGATGGCTGTACCACAGCCGTGCTCCTGCTGTCCGGGCTCAGGGCCTGTGGTGGCCGCCCTCCCGGCAGGCCCAGCAGAAGCTGCCTGTGTGTGTTGGTCGGCTGCCGACATGCCTGGGGAAAGGGAACAAGGAACAAAAAGTTCCAGTTTTAAAGCAGAGGATTTGTTTTTTTCCCCGAGATTTTTAATCGTGCAGAGCCAAGAAAATTCCTCTCTCAAACGTCTTTGCTTCCTGTCTGTAGATCTTCAGAAGTCTCTCAGGTTCTCTTCCCTTTTTTCTCTTTTTCCTCTAGTTTGCGTGAACGCTGGCTAGATGTCCAACACTGAGGCATTTGTCACCCCTCAGTGCTGAGGCTCAGCCTTTGCCTCTCCTTACTGGTTTGTTTCCGTAGTGTGGCTTCTCCAAGTGACAGTCATGACGAGCACTGTGATCATTTCCCTGCCGTTAGTGACGCAGGAGGGGGACGGAGTTTTCCAGGACATCTTTAGAAGTCAAAGGCCAAATCCTCCCCCATTAGGCTTGTGAATTAGGTTTACTGAACTTATGCCAAATGTGACTGTAAACGAATGAGAATCCATCCTCAGATCTGAAGTCAAAAGCCTTAAAACCCATTAATACAGCAAGTCCCAGCCTTGCAGCTGTGTGCTCAGGCATTTTTTGTCCCACACAGCAGCTGATGGGAGTCAGTGGAGTCTGGCATGTTTGGAGGGTCAAGTTGTCAGGGTGCAGATCTACAGGGGGCTGGAAAAGAGCTTTCCCTAGCCCCTAACGCAATACCCGAGCCTAATGTCCAGGATCAGCGTCTAGTTATAGCATCTATCTGCAGGAATCTTTCTTTGAGCAGTGTTTTCCGTAAAAATGCAACATAGGTATTCAATACATGATAAGTATAAGCAAATAGTAAGTGCAAATTTCAAAATGTTTCTTAACAATTAGGAGTATACAGATTAAGGCTGTTTTCATCACATTCTTCAGTAACTCATTGATTTGTGTTACAAAGAAGGCTGGGGAAGAGCAAGCCACGTTGAGTGTCAGCCAGGTCATCTGCTGCTCCTCAAGCAGGGTCTGTTTGGATTCTGCAGGAAACAATTTTGAAAATAAAAATCTCATGTGGATATTTTTGTTCCTCCAAGCATGTAACTGTTTATTCTGGCTGCTGTAAGAGGGACTCTGCATTTTTGTATTATGAGGATGATTTGCATACTTACAGGGAACCAACATTTAAGCAAATTGATTGAACTATGGCATATTTTTTACACAGATGTAATGATATATAAATACATCATACAGGTTGCTTGTTTTGGTTCATACTCACATTTTAAATATGTATTCAGTAAATCCCTTCATCTGAGCACTGGGCTTTCACCGGCTGCCCGGAGGGTATCTGTGAATGGCCTGCTGTGCTGGACAGCTTGTTACATTTCTTATTTATGTTATAACATTCATAAAAAAATCAAGAAACAATGTGAAAGTGATTTGGATGTGCTTGCTTTGGTTACAGTAGCAGTATCTCAGGGTTCGTTTTGCTCCCAAGATTTGCCACCAGCCTTTTTCATTGCACAAGGGCCTTCAACACCTTCAGTCTAATACCCTAGCCTGGAAAGGTCCAAGTCCGTCTGCTTTCTGCCTTCACTTCTTCCCATTCTGTGTGCTACCTTTTGTATGCCATGTAAGCTTGCGGGGACGAAGTGTGAGTGCTGTCTGTAGAGCATGCAAAAGTTCCCTGTCTCCAGAAAGGCTACATTTTTTATCGTTCTCAAAGAGGAAGCACAGAGACATTCTGGTTCATAAACAGAAGTGGTATTTGGCCTGTTGAAACTGGCTTCAATTTTGGCTGATCAGTAAACAATCTCACTCGTTTTCGTAGCAGGAATAGCCAGCTGGACTATTCTGTTAGGCCCACTGACCTCGGTGAAACTATTCCCATACTAACATTTTTGTGGGATTAAGGGCCTTAGTTGTTCTGTTATGGGTTATATGTAGATAAAATCTTGAGAGCTGGAGCATGAAACCCAAGAATACTCATCACTGTGATTGTGAAAAGTGTTTTAATGAATGTGATTAAAAAAACTGTGTTAAAATGTCAGAATACTAGTCGTGTTAAAAGGTTCTATATTATTTATCATGTAAAGTTCCACAAGATAGGTTTCTGAGGTAGTTTGAAATCACTAACATTTAAGCTAAATTTGCATGTTTAGTGTCTTTTTATTTTTTTATGTACATGTGGTGGAATAGGCCAGATAAAGGCCACTTAAATCTAAAACAAAACTGTAATTACAGATTCTTCAGCAGTGTTAACACTGCGTTGAAGTTTTTACATGCTCTGCCAGGTAGCAGGTAGTAGCAGCTGTTTTCACATAAGTATTTGCATTTTTATTCATGGTGTGATCTGAATAAGCTTCCTTCTCCCCACCCAAATGTCACGCCATCCTGTCAATAACCAGTGAAGTAAAACAGCTCTATATAATCATCATCAACTGCTCTAAATTACAGCAAGTGGTGCTTATAGACCCCCCTCACCGTTACTCTACTGGTATTTGCAATTTTGTGTTTGAAAAAACACGCATACTCAAGTATGATCTGCGTAATTTCCAACCAGCAAGAGAGAGCACAGTCAGTCTGGCCTTGTAAATCAAAGACCTCTTCTTGGCTCTTCAGCTGCTGTTTGGCTCTGGACACAGTGATTTTAACTTCTGACCTCTTTTGCCATCTGCAAAATTATAACAGTATTACTGACCTCACAAAGATGCTGTGAGAGTTAATTAATGTTGTATGAAACACTTTGAGCTTTTGGATAAAATCAATATTATTCAATCTATGTTTTTGGTTTTCTTCTCAGTGAGCTCTCAGTTTGGTCATGCTGATGGTGACACTTTTCAACAGTGCTGACAGGGTTCAAAGCTGCATTTGACTTGCAGGTATGTAATTATATCAGTATATGACTGATATTGCCTGAGAAAGAGATTAAGTGTAATAGGTAGTTTATGATAAGTACTTAAAAAAACAAACTTCCAAATTTTAGTATTTGTAAAAAGTACTGTTTTTTGATGGCAATCCCAAAACAAATGTGTTTAAAGGCACAGGATGCAAATTAACACTTGGTAAAGACAGGGGATCTTTGCAAATTAGGTGTGATAAATTATAAACTCTGTAAAAGGATATTATAGAAGCTCATATATGACTCTGAACAATTCATGTGATATTAACAACGCTAGCGATTTGTGTCTTGTGCTATGGTCTTTTTAAGTGTACATTAGGGTAAGAAAAAAGCCAAATAAAAATCAGAAAAGAGATTGTGTCTGGGCAAGACATCTATTATAGAGCACACAGTGTTTATGTTTAGAGCTATAATGAATCTCTCTAATCATATTAAGGTGGAACCAAAGAATAATTAAATTACCAATACCAAGTGTGTATATATATATATATATATATATATATGTATTTTGAGCAAGTTTGCTGATGACACCAAACTTGGAGGAGTTGTGGACTCGAATGAGGGTGGAAAGGCCTTGCAGAGGGATCTGGATAGGTTGGAGAGCTGGGCGATCACCAACCGCATGAAGTTCAATAAGAGCAAGTGCCGGGTCCTGCACCTGGGACGGGGAAACCCTGGCTGCACGTACAGACTGGGCGATGAGACGCTGGAGAGCAGCCTAGAAGAGAGGGATCTGGGGGTCGTGGTAGGCAGCAAGTTGAATATGAGCCAGCAGTGTGCCCTGGCAGCCAGGAGGGCCAACCGTGTCCTGGGGTGCATCAAGCATGGCATCGCTAGTAGGTCGAGGGAGGTGATTGTCCCGCTCTACTCTGCGCTGGTGCGGCCTCACCTCGAGTACTGTGTGCAGTTCTGGGCACCACAGTATAAAAAGGACATGAAACTGTTGGAGAGTGTCCAGAGGAGGGCTGCGAAGATGGTGAAAGGCCTGGAGGGGAAGACGTACGAGGAACGGCTGAGGGCACTGGGCCTGTTCAGCCTGGAGAAGAGGAGGCTGAGGGGAGACCTCATCGCAGTCTACAACTTCCTCGTAAGGGGGTGTCGAGAGGCAGGAGACCTTTTCTCCATTAACACCAGTGACAGGACCCGCGGGAACGGGGTTAAGCTGAGGCAGGGGAAATTTAGGCTTGACATCAGGAGGGGGTTCTTCACAGAGAGAGTGGTTGCACACTGGAACAGGCTCCCCAGGGAAGTGGTCACTGCACCGAGCCTGACTGAATTTAAGAAGAGATTGGACTGTGCACTTAGTCACATGGTCTGAACTTTTGGGTAGACCTGTGCGGTGTCAAGAGTTGGACTTGATGATCCTTAAGGGTCCCTTCCAACTCAGGATATTCTATGATTCTATGATATATATTTAAGCTGGAGGAGCAATGCCACCTGTCTTAGAAAATTTGGGATGGGGTAAATGGTATAAGTTTTAGAGCAGTAACTATATTCTCTCTGTGGACATCGCACTTAAGTGGTTTAACCATAACACTAACAGTTCCTAAAAAGAACTGTGTGTCTTTACTTGTTGCTCAGATTCACCTTGATCTTCTAGCTTGGTAGCTAAGGACAAAATCTATTGAGCCGTGAATACAGGGACAGTCACAAGACTCTGGATGTTGACACGCAGCCTGTAACCACGGCCTATGGAAGTAGCACAGCACAGTCTAAATCTTGGCAAAAAGATTTTGACTTTAATAAGGCAGATATTCTCAATGAAATATGTTGCTTTTATATATTCTGTGGGTTTTTATGGGACACCTTACTCTTGTACAGTTTAAATGCAAAGCATGCAAAATACATACCAAAAGAACGTGGCCAGGTGACTCCAGCACAAACTACACTAGAGCTCTGGCCTGAACCTGTTACTAGTTTTCATGTGACATTCTCATATGTTCTGAGGTGAAAGTAAAGCCTTACCTTCATCCAGTCTAATAAAATACTTTCCATCTGGAGTAGAAGTGACCATAATGCAGAGCTTTTTTATAAAGGCCTTAAAAAATAACTATGCATGAATAAATGTAGTATCTTTTTATCTATATATTTGGGAGAGAATGTTGTGTCAAAAGAATCATGTTTTACACCTGTTGTGGATAATTCATTGAGATGAAGAAGAGAGAAACAAGGAATTTGATTGCTTGTATATTCTAAAATAAAGTGTTCCTTCTTGTTTTCTAATAGTAGCTCAGAAAAAAAATAGTGAAATTTTGTCAAGGTACTTACTATAAAAGAATACACACCTGGAGGAACTTCTCAACAGCTTATCCCTTGTATTTTAAAAAAGAAAGTGAAATAATGAAATAAAGTCAGTGTCTGATATTTTAAAGAATTCTCAAAGTGGCAGGAATTGCTACAGAAAATCTTTAGCTCCCATGCTGTTGTGAACAATAATTTTCCCAAGACTTTCATAACAGTTTCTGTGAAATTGTACACAGAGTTTATCACAGTCATGGTGATTCTGTGCTACTGACTCAATGAAGTTGAGTATATTAAGTATCACTTAGCACAAGAAAATAAATGTACTCTTACTGACTCAGACCAGAGGTGCATCTAGCCTAGTGTCTCTCCATAGCTGTGGCCAGCAGCACATGTCTAAGCTAGGACATATGCACAGGGCAAACATGCAGTGATATTTTGCCAGAATACTCTACCGAATACTCACCTCTGGTGATTTCCAGCTTGGGGTCTTGAACTCTCACATACAGATAAGATCAAATTTAATTTTTCATTTCTCTGTATTTGTGGGAAGCAAGAAGTGAAGGGACTCCTGCAGGCAGATGTGCATATTGGAGACATCTTTATCACAGGGACAGTTGCCTAAAGAAGGGAAATATTAGAGGCAGTCAAATGTTTAGTGGCTGTTTATTGTAGCAGTGACTATAGGCTTAGGGGAAGATATTTTCCAATTCGTTGGCAAGGGCTGGCATTGCTGCCTGCACATTATTCACAAAGATTTGGATGAAAATGTTTGATGAAAACACTGAGTGAAGCCACATCGCCTGTTAACCTCAGTTTGCAAGACTGCCCTTTCCTATTCCCTGACATACTGTTCTGTAATGTGTAGTGCTTTGACAGGCATGTCCTGTTGCTGTGTCATGCCTCTATAATGTGATGTGATGCTTCTGTCATGAAAGGATTTGCCAGAGTGTAATACATCAGCTCTGAACTTTGGGGTCGGGGGAAACCGTTTGGGATACTGTAGTCTGTGTATTAGAAAACAAAGACATTCTCTGCTAATACTGCTTTGCTTCTATGTAGAGATGTTGGGATGGATGTTTTCCTAGTTTGTAAGTAATTTGCAGAAACAATATGTGCTACTTGTAGGATTGCTCTAAGATTTCCTTTGCCTATTCTTACAAAGTAAGTAATTACATTGAAGTATTTTACTGAGAAGAGAGTGACTTGCCCCCACCACTTTGCAGATCAGCTCCTCACATGTATTTGTTCTGCCAGTGATACTCACAGTTTGGACCTTTGTGGAGGTAAAACTAGCCTGGAACTTTACAGGTAGATATTCCAGAGTATTGCTTAAATGTCAGAAAGCACAACAGAGAGCAGTAGCAGAGAAGAGGCAGGCACTGAGCAATTTATATTCTTGCCAGTGAGGACCTGTGCTGTTGCTCCATTCTCCAGTAATTCAGCTTGTAATTATGTACACATGGATAGAAAATATATTTAAATTTTTGAAAGCTTGATTGTGCTTCAGAGTGAAAATCAAGATTCTCCAAGCTGGGAGATGGGTTAGCTAGAAAAATCTAAATGGTGTGCTCAACTGCTGCAAAGTGGAATTTTTTTAATTCAAAAGGCTGCAATCTATAGCAACAAAACTTGTGGATCTGTAGGACCAAGGAGATGAATAAAGCAGTTTTGGCCATATATGGCTGTTCTGAAAAATGCCTATTTCATTAGTTATAATTGGCCCATGATTGAAAGGTTTATTTGTCATGGAACCTGGCCTCTTCCTTCTCATGTTTTAAATGCACATTGCTATTTTGGCAATTTACGTTTGTTTTATTTGATTGTGAAACCATTGCAGTTCAGTTTATTTGCAGCTTAACCTTCTATTTCTGTTCCAAAGGGATATAACCTAACATGGATTAAAAAAGGTAAGTTTTGTATCTCATTTTGGGTAGGAATAGGTTGCATAGGTTTCAAACCAGTACTCACCTCACTGGATACCCATGTCCAAAGTGTGATTAAGAATATGGGTTTGAAGATGGACACTTTTTGCATGCCTGTAAAAAAGTGTCTAAATCTATTACGTGTATGTAGCCTTGTTGTTCACTTTGAGGAGTAGTTTAAAAAGAATTACCTGGAGCAAAGGGCAACTGTTGTTAACAACTATGAACTAAAATCCACAGTGCTAACACCTCCTGTATGTAACGCTCCTTTTAGGGCACAGAGTCTTTCAGTCAAATAAGTTGAAATTTAGTATATTTTGAGGGTATTTGCTAATGCCTGTGTTCTTTCTCAGTCTCTGTGCATCATTATGATTAAAAAGATGAGGTTGCAAATGTTGTGGACAGACCAGTGCAACCTGCAATGCAATCACTGCAGGTGAGTGCTTTGCTCTGGCTTTGCTGTGGTTTATCTATGTGAGTCCTGTTCTAAGACATGGCCTTTCTTATCCTGGAGACATAACATTGCATGGGCTCACACGTATTACTAATGGGGTTGTGGGAACTTCTGTTTCACAACATTGGAAAGGCTAGTGTAGAAATCATAATGCATTCAGCAACAACAGAAGAGCCAACATCTTACCCCTGGTTTAAGTCATTTGAAAGGTAATGCCTGAGGCATACGAAACAGGGAAGCATCTTTGATTCCTTGTTGCAACAGGTCTTTTCTTTCCTTCAAGCAACTGTGCTTGAGCTGTGATTAAGGTTTAAATATAAAAGGATATTTTTAATATTAGTTGGTGAGGTAATCAAGAATTGACCTCACTGACGTCAATGGCAAAACTCCCACTGACTGTGCTGTAGTCAGGTTTTCATTCAATAAAAAAATAATAAAGAATCTGATTCATAATGAAGGGAGGAAAAGATGAATCAACCCAGGCTGTGTGGGTAGAGTTTTTCCTGTTATTAACTGTGCAGTGGCATCAAAACAACGAGGTCTGTCTTTATTTGCTGTAGTATTTGTGATTATTCTTTACTTACATATGACTAAACACAATTAGCCCTCACAGGATTCCTGCCAAAGTGTGTGCTGAGCTCTCATTGTAGTCAATGGAAACTATTGAGTACAGAGCTTTCTAAAAATCTCTTGATAATATTTGAACAGAAGTGTTTTTAAGATCCTTAACTGGAATACATTTTTTTTAATGACATAAATGTCGATTAGGTATCATTTCTGGATGATTTTTTAAACAAATGTTCCTTTTAATATCTATACGATATTCATAAAAATATTGTTCTCTATTTTTCTCCTGTAGTAGCAAAATGTAATGGTTGAAATTGTGCTAAGAGCAAATATGACCGTTTGTACCTATAATTTCATGTGGTGTTTCTCTCTGAATGAAGATACTAAAATGTCATAGTCCAGACATAATTTATAATAGTTTCTCTAATTATTGATTAATATTTGGGAAATAAAGTCTGATAGAAGCTGTTCAGTTAACTTTTGGTGCTTATTTTTGACAAATTATATGACTCTATATAGTGCTTTTCTGTTAGAATGAATATTTATTATCAGTAACATAGAAATTGTCAAATAACATGGTAAGTCAGTTCTGTTTGGCCAGCCCTAAGTGGCTGTTATTTTCACTACTACACTTTTTGTTGTGCTTTTTTCCTTAATTAACATTTAAATTTGCATGTCATTTTTATGCAGAACAGAATTAATCACACAAATGATCATTTTTTCTCCTCTGATATGGGTTATGCTCTTTTATGTGGTGCTTCTCATGGTCATTTGGGTTATCTTTACATAACAGATATACGTTATCTTAGTCGAGCAGCATACTATTATTTCCTTAACTTTAAAGCTACCAAGACTTGGTTTTTGTATACTGTTATCTGTATTAGCTGCATTCTGAAGTTTTCTTTTTATTTTCTTAATAGAATGTCCTTTAAAGGGTAAGAATTGTGTGTCCTTAATCACAATAACTGCACACGTGTGATGAAGGCTGGGATTGTGTAGACTGTACAGCTACCATTACCACATGACATCCTTTTCTTTAGGCTGAGAAAATTTAGCCAAGGTATTTCTAGCAAATGCATTAGGTGAAACTACAGTGTGCAATGTTTGCATATTGAATGGAAGAAGAATACTCAAGAAGTAAGTACTTCTTGATAATACTTCAAAGATACTCAAGAAGAAAAAAACTTGAGCTGTAAACTGATAGAAATTCAGGAAGTCAAAGGCTCTAAGCAGCTGAAAAGGTACACAGGTCTCTGTCATGCAATTTTTTGACTACACAGGAAAACCATTTAGGGAATAGTTAACTCAGAACACTAGGTCAAAAGGAGTATATTCCCTTGGTTGCCATGGCCAAAATCTGCCTTTTTTTTTTTTTTTTTTTTTTAGAAGGCAAGGATAGATGTGCTCCTTTAATACTGTTTCCCATGAGGTCAATTGTCATTTCTTCTGGCAGTCTGTCTGACTGTGGTCTGTGGAAATATTACCTGGTTAGAGAAGAATTAATGAATTAGTGACGGTAAAGACAAATTTGGAATGATTAGAGCAAAGAACTGCTCTGAGTTGGCAAATCTCTTGTAAAGGTGCTAGTGAGACTCACAATATAGCTAGATGCAGTGGTCCAAACTCTGTTTAATATAATGGCAAATAAGAGAAGGACTTAGAAATTTCTTTTGATACCAGCTTGTTGAATCTCTGACTTAATTTCCAAATGATTTCACATAAATTGATTATGCAACTGCTGCTGGTTTCTGTATTTGAGCAACTCTGAACATGGGACCCTCAGGAGAGCTTAAAAATAGATTTAGGGCTGTCTTGGCACCACTGGCTTTGGGCCTGCCTGACACTGATCAGAGCTAATTTGGCTGCAGAGCCCCCGGCTGGTACTGTACAATCTGAAATTCATCCGGGTCTTTGCTCTGTATCTGTTCTTCCCTGTGAAGAACTTCAGCAAGAACGTTCATTAATGATCTCTGGAGTGAAAATCCTCTGTAGGAAAAGAGTATACTTTATTCAGTAAATACAAATATTTCTGAAATTAAATTACTTTGCAGCAGCATTAAAATTGTGAGTGCTTGCACATCAGGATTTGTGTCTTGCTAATGTTTTTTGCATTACCTTTTTGTCACCTGAGCTCTGGACATTACAGAGCTTTGCAGAAAACCTAAGGAGCCCTTCTGTACTGGAATGCATCAAGTAAATTGCCCACAAATACGGCTAGAATTGTGCTGAGCTAAATGTGGCTGCAGTGAGTAATTGTAATCGTGTCCAGCTGGGATTACTGTACTTTCAGCAAATCTATAGACATGGCATGAAATATTTAAAATTGCTTGACAGTTAAATATTTTTGCTAGTGTGCCTCACTTTTGAGAAATAGGAAACCTCTGTGATTCATACCTCCGTATCGGTACAATCAATGGGCACTGCTCTGCCACAATGTCCAGTGACTGCAGGATTGAGAACAAATGAGCTAATCACACAGTATCAAAGTTCTCTGCAGTAAGTGGAACAAGAAGAATTGAATTTGCGATTGTTACACCTTTGGCTGTGGAAGTGGAACCAGGTCATATTGCCTAATGAAACAATGACATTCAATATTACCTCTTTGGATAACTGTTTCTTTAAGCCTAGTACAATGCCATTTTTATGGACGTAACTAGTACTTTTTTTTTAATATCTAGAGCAGAAGAGTATTGAATAAGTAAGATAAATTAACAATTATTGTAATTGCTTTCACTATTGAAAATTGTCAAGTTACTGTAACAATAATAGTTTAAAATGCATAGGTTTTCCTAACTTGCATGAAAATTACATATAAGCTGTTATATTTTAAGAACTCAACAACATAGGCATGGAAGCATAAAATACTGTTGTTTATTTGTTCCAAGATGATCTCTGGATGATGATAAATTCATAAAAGCTAGTATACAGTGAACACCCAAAGCAACTGGTCAGTTGAGTTAGTAACTGAAAAATCACCGCAACCTGTCTAGAAATGATTCCAACAAAATAAATACAAATGTAAGTATAAATAAGTATTTATTCTTTTAGTCAAATAAGTTTTAAAACTGGTTTAATCTTCACAGCACCACCCCAGACATTGGCAAACCAAAGAATGTGTTGCCATGGGAAAAAAGGGCTGTAACAAAGGACGTTTGAACACTGATAGCTATAAATGCATATGCCAAGCTGGGTATCATGGGAATTTCTGTGGTATGTATATTCCATTACCCTGAACTCTGAAATCTGTACTAAGATCAAAGTATGTTTCTGTTAGCTACTTTTAATTTAGCATTTGTGACTCTTCTGGTTCCATCTACCAGCTTGACTGCTTTCTGTTTAAGAGAATTCATAAGTATGTAAAGTATAAATATAGAGAAACCTTATATATAAATTGTTTCAGTGTTATTGTTGCTTTTTGCATTTCCTTTTATTTTTTTCCTTCTCTTTTCCTTTGGAACATCTGTTTACTTTTGAGATTTCCCAGACTGATAACTCTGTACAGGAATTATATATTTAGGAAAGGCAAAATTACCTGTGCATAATTCTAAGTAGGCAACATTTTGTAAGATTCTCATTCATCTGCTCACTATTCTAGGTACTGGTGGATATTTTTGTAAATTGATCTACTGTAAATTTTTCTTTCTTTTTTTTTTTTTCCCTTTTTTTGTTCTACTTTTCCTTCATTTGGTTGGCTTCTCTATCTGGCACCTTTATCTCCCACTCAATTAAGGGAATAACTGGAATGTTTTGACAGCCTCATAAATATTCTGGGAAGGGATGACATCTCTGGGCAGCAGTGCGCAGCCATGCTACTGTTGCCCTCAAGGATAAATAAACAAATGTCAGCTCAGAGGCGTACCATTGATCCTGTGTATGGAGTTGATGCATATGAAAGAGGATCTCGGTTGACTCTACCTTCAGAAAAAGGGAAGTATGAGGGCAAGAATTTTTCTTGCATTTCTCTTGACTTTGTTTTTCAGGTTTTGACAAATATTTTACCTCCTCTGTTTGGCATCATATTTACATATGATGTTGTGTTATGGCAATATATACAGATATATAGTCCAAGTCTCGAGTCATATGAAGGATTTGAGTCATATGAACGCTTAAAAGTTTTGTGAAAACAAGTACCTGTGCTCTCTTAAAAGAGTTTTGATCTCTGTATCACTAGGTACTCTTTTTTTTTTCTTTTTTTTTTTTTCCTACAAGTACATTTATAGACTGTGCATATGAATTTGCAGGGCTGCTATCTTGTTCATTCAGCTGCTTTCTTATGGTGTGGTTATTACACAATTGTTGCAATGATTTTTCCTTCACATTCTTCAGCTCATTTACCACAGTCTCTTTATTTACATGCTTTGGTCAGAATGTACAACTGGCATCTGTAGCTCTGCTGTGTGTAATGAGTCATAGTTAAAGGCTATATTGGATTACTTGGTTCCCTTTATGCAAAAGAAAATCTGACTTTTCATGGTTATAAGCTTCACTGAAGGGTGAAGCAGCTTTGATTCTTCTGCAAATCTCTGACATTTAGTTTTGTTCCATGGTTTATCCTTATCCTTTTTTTTTGTTTTCTTCAGCTCTTTCAGGACTGTGGTCTGAATTAGCATGTTGATTTGTCATAATGTTACCCATTTTTATATTAATCATTGTAGAGTTCGCTTGCACACTTCAGCTTTTATATTTTTGAGATTTTGTACACTAATATTAAAAAACAGCCTATGCAACAAGGAACAGAGATGAAATCATTGCACCTTCAGGGCAGACATGATTTCCTATCTGTAGCTACCGGCCCACCATACCTGACAATGTGCTTCCAGTTTTTGTTTGGGACACTGAGTGCTTACACTATAAATACTTACCACTGCTGCTGTTAACAGTTGGTTGAATCACTAATGTGCCAGAGAGAAGTGTTCGTTCATTCGGTGTGACACAGCAAAGATGCCAGAGCTTTTTCTATCATGGAAACATACCTCATGACTTAGTAGCTACGGACTCAATGTGTCCTGCATCCCTTCCATTACAAGTATTGGCACACAGTCTGCATAATGATTGAACATTCACATCTAAGCATGTGTTGGTATTTCCCTCTTGGTGCTTTAAAATGGCTTTTACTTTTAGTGAAATTAGCTAACAGACTATTGTTTTGATGAGCCAGTACAATGTGATCCTTATGTCCTTGTTAATACATTATATGTACTATGAATCTGGCTGTATTTTCCCTGCAAAAAAATAGAATTTTCTAGGCGAGTTCATGCATTCCTTTACATCCTTTCTCATTCTTTCTGTGGAACAGCCTCACTCATGCATGGTTCCAAATTTTCGCTGTGTTATTTATCTGTGCATGTTAAGAAGAGCTTTGCAATCATTTGGGAAATAAGCTGTAATTTGCTCTTTTATGAACCCCAAATCACTGTGTTATGAATATGTATTGAGAACTTATACAAAAAATGCAGAAGAAATTTGTTAGTAATGATCTTAGATGATTCTAAGGACATGCTTGTGGTGTAAAATCAGTAAGACTCTTAAAATAGTGGAGTATTGCAATGAATGAGAAATGCAACACTTCGTGCAGCATGGGCCTAATAGAACTTGACACTTAGAAACGTGCCACTGGAACTTCAGAAAATGTAACTGTAGTTGACAAATCAAGGCAAAGAAACCATAAACCAGTTTTAGGGACAATCCCCAGGTAAGCTGGGACATAAACTATGTTCTCTAGGACTGAGTTTAGCATCTAAAGGAAGGGTTTGGGCCAAATTTTAATGAAAACGAGTAGCCACAACAGTTAATTTTAAGACATCAGTAACACAATGAGGAGTAGAAAAAAATCTGCAAGCGTATTTAGTTGTCAGTAAAGCATGAGGAGTGTGATTATCCTTAGTCTCTGTTGTACTTTTCCTGCTGAACCGGGAAATGGATGTAAGTAAAATGGCAGTCTGTAGTAAGCATACTGGATAGTACAGATGACCATTTTATTCACTTTACAGTGAAGTTGATGCAGTGCTCAGAGTCCAGGCCAGAGTCGCACTTGTGGGTGTTGCTGTGACTTATCCCGGCGCTTGCGGGTGGCGCTGGCAGAGCAGCAGCCCCGAGCTGCTTGCTGCACCGCTCCTCAGCTGTCAGCTTGCTGAAGCACACAGTCCGGCTGACTTATATCAGTCTAGGATCTTTGCATAAGTTTCTTAGTCATAAGAGGGGATGGAAGACAGCTCTAAAAATTATTGGTATTCCCAGCCTATGGGTAATGTTACACCACAGATCAGTTTCAAGTCCAGCAGTGGGAACAGTACGGGGAAGCTACTCTGCAGCCTCTCCATCCACGTTGTAGTTGTGTTCAGCACTTCCCCACCCAGTACAAGTGTCAGTCACTGAACTCATTTGAAAGGTGTCTGTTCAGTCCTAATTAAAGATTTTATAGATGCCTGACTGCGTGCAACACCTTTTTGAAATTTCTGTTATTATTTTTAAAAAATTAAATGGTACTGGGGGCTGGAAGCACTGCTGAGACACTTCATGTGGCTACTTTCATTTGCTCTGATAACAATATGTATACAGAGCAAAGAAAATATTTGTTCTTTCCCAAGGAGTTGATTTTAGTGCACATTCACTTTGTTCATCCTGTGACTTAGGGGAGTTTTCATGTTTCTAATTCCAAGTTGTTTGATCTCCCACTTAAATGCTAAAATAAGTTTGTAGTAACTGATGCAGCTACTGCATGTTTGGCTAGGAATGTACTGATAGTTTGTGACGGTGACATTTTCTTCGGTAGGAAATAAGTAAATAAACACAACTTCAGGTCCTACTGAGACCATCATTTCCCTGAATTTCTGTATGTGAAGAGGAATCTGAAAACATTCATACATCTGAAATGTGATTCAGACATAATTTGGCATTGCTCTTTTATCATTTACAAACAGAAGAAACACTTCTGAGTTGTTTCAGCCTTCATTTACCACATATCTATATATATTTAATGTCAAGAAGAATAGTAAATCCTTTAATGACTCCAGCTCTGGTAGAGAGAGTAAGCCTCTAACACAAGCAAAGCATAAAAGGATTTATCATAACCTAAATTAAATTGTCCAAACTCTGCTCATCAGTAGATATGATGTAACAGGCAAAAAAAGGAATCAGTTTAGCCATCTTAGTGGATCAGGGGACTTACCAGTGGCATGCAGTGTTTTTCCAGTACATGGATACTGAAAACTAGCATCGCTACAGCTTAAATCAGTCCATACATAGTAAATGATAAAGCTGCCGGGAGAGGTAGGAGGTGTGGTGTGGTGTCGAAATAGCCTTTAACTGTGGAGTCACGAGTGAAATAAATTGGAGGAACTGATCCTGCCTGTGTAAGCTGCAGAGCGGCTGGGCAGCATCGTGGGACTAGGAAGTGGGTTGAAGGACACCAGGAGCTAGGACTCAGGAGCGCGCTGCAGGCACAGCCATGTCTGTTGGCAGGTGATAGCCAAGAACCTCGCGGAACAATTGATAGAATTGCTGGCATAAAACAGTGCTATGAGATTACACTTTTAAAACTGAATCATGCTGAAAATATTTAAAGGCAAGAAGGAGAGAGAAATTAAACAGTTCTGCTCTTGGCCTGTTTGTTTTTTCCTATTTTAATTGTTCAGAATGACTTGCTGTCCAAAGGAACTTAATTGTTAAACTGCACTTTATAAATTTGATAAGAAATCCTGATTAACTTCCTCAAATTATTTCTGTAAGGATTAAAAAATGAGGATATTCTGATTCTCTTCTGTAATTATCCTGCAAGATTAAAAACTCTGTCAATAACACCGTTAAATAAAAACGAGACCTAATTTACTTAATGGAGCAGGTTATGTAGACCACTCAGTTTTGTTAAGAGAGTTAAGTTATAACTATTAAAAAAAAAAAAGGCTATTAATGCTGCCTTGATAATAGTTACAAAGATGACCCTTTCAAGAGAGAATGATTTTATTTTTCAAGCAATTACCCTAATGTAATTGCTACTCATAATCTGGTCTGCTTGATACAAATACAAACTTTTATTAAATGTTCAGAGTATCATGGAGGAATATCACAGCTTTGCACTTTCTTTGGAAAAATGCCTACACATCGGTGATCATGCTATAGTATTTCTCCATCAAAAAAATACCTGGATTTGCTTTACTGTAATACCAAGTTGCCTATATTTGTTCCTGTCACATTTAATAAAATGAATGTGAATTACAATGGATTTCTTCAGCTCTTCATAGAATACATGCATAACAAATTTCTAAGGAAGAGTAAGGAAAATAGTTCACTCTGAAGTTTAGTAACCATCTATGATAGATCAAGACAGGAGTAGTGTTAAGGTCAGTGCAGCAAAGTACCCTTGAGGATTTTCTTCCCTTTCAGGGAAAGTGCGTTTGTCACTAAACGTAAACCCTGTTAAATCCAGTCCTATAGTGTTTTGTGGTGGTGCAGTATGAACTCTTGTAAAAAATAAAGCTAACTGTAAACTAAGCGAGCTTGAGACAAATAGCGTAAGTTACTACACCTAATGTTTTCTAACCAACTTTTCTTTAATGCCAGATTTCAAAAGAGAACAGAGGTGATGAAAATAGATGGGATTTCAGGCTTGTTTATCTACACATCTCTATACATGCTACCTTTTATTTGAAACTGATTTATGGAGGAAGAGAGAGAAACGCTTAGAAAGAACTTTTGGAACAGGTAAAATTGAGGTTTTACTTTAAAGAAATCTCAACCAAATTAATGCAAAGAAACAAGCACAAACATGAGCTACAAAAATCAGATGCAGAGGGAACTGACATGGAAAATGTAATAAAACTGGAGGTTGGCAGACTGAGACAGAGATTACTCATGGACTAGTTAAGGTTCCAGATTATTTTAACATTTTTAGTACTAATATCAATGAAATCCATGATCTTAGACAACATTGCTAATTATTTTATGATGTCTTCATCTTCACTGCATATTTTTTACAAATAATTTGTAATATCTGTTGAATACACTCAGTAAAATTTTATCAGAACTATTTTGTTGGTGTTATAATCAAGACTTTGTGTGATCCAATTCTGTCAAATGCAGTAGCATGTGTAATGTATAACTTCTTCTAATGAGTTTCCTACAGCCACATGTTCTGACACTGGATATGAAGTCTTGAAACAGCTCCAACTATGGTTTAACTTACAACTCTTTTAAAATGATTTTAAAATAATCTGCAAATCATCCTGCAGTGGAACACCTAGAATGGGTTCTACTGATTGTATTTTAAAGGTGTGTGGGTGTTGTAGTGAGATCATGAATCCCATTGTAACCAATAGATACAGGAGCATATGGATACGTAATTTCATATATACTATTCTAATATATTTCTGTGAAGACAAAATGTTATGACTGAAAACTAGGACTTAAAATTTAAGTTAGTCTTATGTGAAGGCCAAGTATAAGGATAAATCTTAAACTGACTGGATTTTATCTTAACAAGTTATTGGCATGGTTAAAAAAAAGAACATGCACATTGCTTTCAGCCCTATATAAGTCTTCTGTTTAAGTGATATGCAAAGATACTATTTAATGGAAATGAGAGATGCACTTTACTCATAATTATCATAAAAAGGGTTAATGTGGAATGTAGAGGTGACTAGATACATTATTTTATTACAATAATAGACTTACTGAGGAAAAACTCTTTTATGACACATTCCATTATTGCTGTTTCAAACCCATAATTTGAAGATTACTGCTCAAAAACCCAGACAGAAATGATTTTACAATCATAGGCCCATTAAAGGTTTAAGAATTGTCTGGTTAGATTAGGAAGAATTTAGTTGTAGAAAACACTGTGTGATTTATTATGCTACTTAAAAAGTGCACAACACATGTGCTTGTAAACCAGGCTGAATGGGCAGAACAGCCAGGTCCTCTCTGTGCTGCGTGCGGGGCCTTCTCACCTCCCGATAAACTTTGTTTGCATCGATCCGCTTATTATTTCTGCATCTTTAGCATAGTGGACGTATTTATTTTAACATTCAGTTCTCTCATCCCAAGTAGACAAGACGTGATATTATTGATCCTTAGGCCAATCATCCATTAGGCATCCATTAAGATCCAGAGTGATAGACAAATGTGAATTACAATTATTATAATTCCATCAAAGGGTTGCTGAGATAAGGCCCAAGTCTACAGCTCAGTGAGGATAAGGATCACCTGAACCCCTGAGATATTACTGTAGCCACACTTTATATTGTTGAAATAAAAAGGTCTAAAGCAATATCTCAGTGTGCTGAGAGATGTCCTTTGGTGAACCCTGGTGCTTTCAGGCATTAAAGCCCTTAGCCCTCCATTTCACCACTCTGCCAGAGTTTTTCCACTATCAAATAAGAATCAGCGAAAGGAAACTGGAGCCTGTGCTTTGACTTTAATGTGCTTTCTGCAGCCAACACGATCTGCTTCCCGTAGACTCTCCAGAAAGTAGCTGTCACCACCAGCCCTGAAATAGTTTCAGCCAGGCCTGCTGTTTTCTCATCCATTGCTGCCTTTTCTTTCTTATCTGGTGTTTCCTTTCCCGATTTTTAATTTGATCTTTTTCTTTCTTTCCCTGGCCAAAGCTTTCTGCTGAGTGGATTAATTTTAAACAAGATACAGTGCCATGAGAGTAGCTCTGTGGAGTGGTTTTATTGTAGACACGTTTAAAAGAATTTGTATAACTGAGATGTGTGTTTAAAATTGCACTCAAGAGCTTATGGGCAAATGAAGATCATAGTTCTAATTAATATTTTTAAACTGTACAGCACCCCAGGCAACTTAAATATGCTTTTCTCTCCTCTTCTAATCATATAAACATTTAGAGTTGTACAGCTGTTTTCCTAGGTGAGGCGTGCATAATTAACAAATACCTGAAATATCTGAATGGGTACCTGGGCGTGCATCAGACAGGCGTTGTGTGTGAGAAGCGTCATCTTTTACACGCCTGAGGGAATACCTGGGACAGGGTTTGGGAAACCCAGCCCTCTACACAGCCACTCGCTTCCCTCGCCGTGCTCAGTTCCGTTATTATGCACGATCATTAGCACTCTTGCACGTGGCCTTATCTTTAAGCTGACTTGGGCAGTACCTGATCGAAACCTGACTCAAATGACAACTGAAATGGCACAAAGCTTTCGGTGTGGGGTAGCACCTGTAACTTATTTTGTTGCATCTTTTTTGTGAGAATCTTGTTCGTGGTGTGGGTGCTGCTACACATCGATGCTAGCTGGTAGCAAATGCATGGGCTTTATCTTACCATCCTGTTTCCTCTTACAAATGTTTGTTGCTTTTCATGTCCTTCCTCAGACTGTGGCGCTTTTGATAGGCTCACTCTGCCACGTCTCACCAGAACGAAGAGATGAACCCAGGCCCCAGGACAGCCAAATAACTGAGTGTGTTTCTGTGACTGCACAGTGCCTGACGCTGCTTGAATGGTAGGGAGCTGCAGCCGGTGCTTGTGACTTCACACGTCCATTGTTAGTGCCATCAGAGCCTAATGTCGAGTGGACAACCCTTAAATGTGAATTTTACTTATTGCATCATTTTAGGAGGAAGCTGGGTAAAAAATAGATGTTATTGTTTTGTGTTGCTGATTATATTGATCGATTTTTAATACAGTGGGAGAGTTTCTGTTGTAAATAGTATCCCCGCAGACTGTATGCCTGCTGTTTCTAGTGTGGTACAGCCACAGGATGCAAAGATGCAATTTTTTTCAAGCATAGGGAAAACTTCCTGTGTTTGTAGTGAAATACTGCAAGACCTCACCTTTGCCCTGGAGGAGTAGTACACTGTGATATATGGCAGAGCCCTCGTTTGTGCAGGTTAAGGAACGGTGCTGTCACGGAGTCCTGCATTGTTGGTAGCTGTGCGCTGAGGTAAGGCGCTGCTCAGCAGGCTGCACACACAGCTCGTGGCAGGGCAGGGCTGGTGGGGCTTTGCTCCTGCCAAGGGAGCAGCTCTGTGGGAAGATGTGAGCTGTTGCCAGGGCTCTGGGGAGGGCGGTGAGCACCTGCCACTTGGAAAACAGTGGAAAGCTGAGGGAATGTCTGAGGCAGAGTTGTTTCATTTCTGTAATTTGCCTGTACAAGATTCCTCCATCTATTATTATTTTGCTATTCAGCTCATGAAGCTCCCCGTTAACTTTGTGGTCCTGCTGCTCCTCGTGAACTTGTGAGACTTTCCCCGTGCCTTTGTCCGTTCTCAGGGGAGCCCCGTGGCCTTACAGCGCTCCCCTTGACCCCGGCGTGCTGCGGAGCCTCGCTCGGTTCGCTGTACGCCCAGCTCCCCTCAGTTTCGCCCCCGGCAGGCCGGGGCCAGCCCTCTCCGAGGGGGGCACTGCCGCCCCGGGGGCAGCTCGGCGAGGCAAGGCCGGGCCGCGCCGCCTCAGCGCGGCTCGGGGCCGCTCCCCCGACAGGGGGGCCTGGCGGGGCGCTGCCTCACAGCCCCCCGTTAGCCGGGGGGGGGCTCGCCATGCCCCCGGGCGCCTCGGCGGCGCGGAGCGGGCTGAGGCGGGGGCCGCGGGTGGCTGACAGGAAACCCGGCGCTGCGCGGGCGGGCTCGGCCCTCGCCTTCCCTTCCGCCGCGGGCCGCGCTCCGCCTGCCGGCGGCCCCTCAGGTGTGCGCGGAGCGGAGCGGGGCAGAGCGGAGCGGAGCGGGGCGGTGCAGCTCAGCGCAGCGCTCCCCGAGCCCTCCGGCCCGGCCGCCGTTACCGCCGCCGCCTCCCGGCGGGCCCGTCACGTGGGGCGGCGGCGCTGCCGCTGCGGTCCGTCCTCCTCCACCTGCCCCGCAGCGCCGGCCGCGGCCATGGGGCTGCGGCGGGAGGCGCCCGCCCCACTGCCGGCTCCCCGGGCGGCGCGGCGGGCCGGCCCCGCCGGCGGCTCGGCGTAGAGGAGAGGAGAGGAGGGAGCGGAGCTGCCGCGGTTCCCCCCCCCCCCCCCTCCCTCTCCCCGCTCCCCGCCGCGCTGAAGGGCAGGCAGGCAGGCGGCGACCCGCCATGGAGAAGGCAGCGGCCGCGGAGCTCCGGCAGGGCGCGCTGGTGCCGCTCACCGCCATCTGCCTGGGTGAGTGAGGGAGGGAGGGAGCGAGTCAGCGGCGGGGCAGGGCCGGCAGCGGGGCGCTGGGGGCAGCCGGCACCTGCGGGGTGCGGGGGGCACAGGGGGTCGTGTCTGCGTGTCCCCCTCCCCGTGTCCCCGTCCCCGCTCCCCGCAGGGACTCGGGTCCCTCCCGCCGGGGGGAGCCTGCCCCGTGCTCTCGGCCGCGGAGCCCCGCATGGCGCTTCAGAAAAAAATACCCAAAAAGTTTAGGCTGCGCCGGTGCCTCCCGCAGGCTGGCACCGCAGCAAGGCGGTATTGCCCTCGCCCCCTGCCGCGCTCCGCTCCCCTCCTGCCCTCCCGGCTGCTCGCAGCGCTCCCCGCCGAGCAGGTGGCGAGCGGCGGCGCGGGCAGACGGCTCCCGGGCTGGCAGCCCCTGCCGGCACCCGGGGGGGTCGTTCCTAGGCTGGAAGCGTTGAAGCCTGCGGCTGGAAGCAGCCGAGAGGCCGCCCGGAGGCACCAGGGCCGGGCACGAAGCGGGAGCTGCTGGAGCGCTCCGCTCCTGCCCCAGGTTCTGCTGAAGCGCAGCGGGGCCGGGGCTGCCTGCGGCTCTGCCGGCTGCTGGCTCCGACAAACTGCTACGGCTCGTGGAGAAAGATGTGCGAAACCCACTGCTGTTTGCTAAGAAAGCAGATAAAGTTCGTTTGTAGTAATCCCCAGGATAGGTGGTGGTGTCCCTTATGTAAACCATCAGAAACGGGTGTCCGTGGCTGGGCTGCTCACTCTGGTCTCGTACAAGTTCTCTTTGACATCAGTGCTTGCCTCGGAAAAGGCAGAAAGTTAAAAGCTGTTCTGGTTACTTCAAATATATCTATTTTGACTAACGGAAGTGCAACCTAAAAAGCTATCTGAACTACTAAGTTTGAACAGGGGCTGTAGCTGCTGTTACTTTTCTGCAGAGGCTTAAAGGGATGTCAGAAGTGTGTGCAGCATGAGGGTAATGCCTGCTGTACTGTTTATGCAAAGTTAAAGGAAAGATAAAAGTTTCAGCCAGTTCTCTGAATGTCTTGGGTGACTTTTCTTTCTTGTGGCCCGGTCAGACCTTTGTTAAAGATTTTGTTATTTAACAGGAATAGCACAATTGTTCTAAAAATGAATAAGATATGATTATTGAAGATCATGTGAATTCTAGAGTTTGAGTGAGAGAGCGCTTCTTGTACTTAGCAGTGGGTAATGTGCAGTTGAAAGTTTGCTAGATTTCTGCTTTCTATGACTTTTAGAATTTCACTGTCTGGCTCTTCTTTTCAGCTGGAATGCTTTATTCCTATTCCTATTCCTTGCACAACTGACAGTAGTGGAAGTTGAGAAACATGAGAGGTGGGAAGCTTGTCAGGTATTCTGCTTCAGCCAAACCTTAGAATATAATGCTGCTGCTTTAACTATGTTGTGTTTTACTTCCTGCTTGTCTGTCCCTTCCAGTTATCTTTACTTTTTTTTTTTTTTTTTTTTTTTTTTTTACTTTACTTTCAGTTCCTGCTTTCTTGCTTCTTCAGCCCCGCTTTACTTTTACTTTTTGTTCTCCCGGAGGCTTTATGTGCAGTTTGGTGTCTGCATAAATGCGCTGCCACTGACCATTGCTATGTGTGACCTCAGCTGTACACCGCTGCTCCAGACACTGGAACTGGGTTTGTTGCAACTGTTCTTCCGTAAGGCCATTTCATTTCTCATTCTTGAGAAATTCTGGAGGGCATAGAAAGTTACCTAACAGGGAAATGATCAAAACACCAGCGTCAATGTCTCTCCTTCTGCTTGTGGGAAAAGACAGGTAGCTGACGTTTTGTTCAGAGGTGCCAAGATGCAAATTTCTCTTCTGGTACAAATTAACTGCTTTCCCAGCTGAAAACTTTGCCCTGACAATTACTTAGCAATCCAAATGAACAGCACAGTTAGTTTCCTATGTGGAGCTCAAGCCAGCTGAAGTGCTTTTGTTCTTGTCTGGCTTTCCCATAATTCTACCAAACTGTTATGAAAAAGAGCACCTAGAAAACTTTGTGGCATACCCCATGTCTCTCACTGGTTTTGTATTGATGGGATTTTGATTCAGCAAGAGGTGAGAAAACCAGCAGGGAATGGCTGTTCTTTCTTTTGGGCCTTGGAGAGCTTCAGAAGATGCTGGTTACAGTGCTCGTGCAGTTTGAGTAGATGGTCTTGAGTGAGACCGAGAGTGAGGAAAGCAGATGTTGGGGAAAGTACCTGATGTGAAAGACCTTTATTCTGAAGAACTATTCTTGACTGCTGGCTCCTTAGTGTAAAGGAACTTGAAAATGGAAGGAAACTTGCAGTGACAGCCAGTAGATGTTTTGTATTTGCATAGGTGAAAGAGCGTTTCTGAGGGGTGTCTTTTTTTAGTCATGTGCCAGGCCTGGTGCGCAGTGCTGCCTGTAACTCTGTCTTGCTGGTGGTAAACCAGAGCTGCTTGTTTAACGGTGCTCAGAAGAAAGTACCATGGCTCTGAGTCATCTGGTTCCGCTCTGTCAGGCCCTTGTCTTCATGCTGCTTATTTCCATTTAAAGGGCAGTGGCGGCCTTGGTCAGGCTTGTGAGGGAGCCTCTGCTTGGGAGCTTGTGTTCTGTTACCTTGGTGGAGGTTCGGGTAGGAAACGTGGAAAGGCTGCAGGGTGCCACTAACAGCCCCTGGCATTCCCATGCCTCTCACACAGTCCCTTCAGTCCCGCCTGTTAACAGTTCTGCCGAGTGTATTCCTTTACCTTCTTTGGAGCAAAATATTTTAATTTTCATAAAATCAAATTAGCGACTTAACCACTGGTTAATTTATTCTCAGCCTTTATGACTAAATTACTATGGTTACAGGAGTAGCGGTGCTTTAATACCGCGTGAGGAAGCTGTGTGTTGCTGTTACTGCTGCGATCCCAGGTCTGTCACGTGCGGACTCGCAGCTTTGTCAGGGAGCAGAAACCCGGGACAGGGCCGGGGATCGCTCCTAGGTGCGCTCGCTGACCTGCCGGAGCGAGCTGGCGCTGCGAAACAAAGAAAATAATTACATAGCACGTTGTCATGATCGTGTAACAAATGTTGCTGTGCATTAATTATGTAATAAAATCAGTGCTATTAAGGTCCTTTGAACATAGTGTTAACGCTTATTAGCACAAATCTGCAGCTTGAGCCTGGTTCTTCTCAAGCCACAGCATACACATGCTGTTGTTCAGCTGCTGTCCTTCCCTTGTGTGCTGCTAAAAAGCTCCTCCATCCTGCAGCTGTTTAGAAGGAGCTCCCCTTGCATTTGTGGTGATGCCCCCTTGTCAGTAACGTTGTTCCTCTGTGAACGGCGGTGCTGGGAGCAGTTGTTCTCTGCTGCGTAGGGCCTGGCCTCGGCTGAGGTGTGCAGCAGTCTGCATGCCTGGGAAGACCCTGCCTGCATGGGGCTCTTGGAGCTCTGGCTTTGGAAAGAAACAATTGTGGACATCCAGGTGTAAGCCATGGCACAAGTGCTGTAGGCATCTCAGCTGCTGGAATTTGCTAACAGAGCGAGTCCACAAGGGAGTGAAAGCTGTGCCAGGACAACTCGCAGTGGCAAGCTGAGGGTTGGTTTTAGCTTTTCCACTTCCAGCCCTTGAGCGCTAGGTACTGCCTTTCTCCCGTGCTGGTTTAAGTCCTACCAGAAGGTGGTCGGAGCAAGGCTCATTGTCTTGTGATGTTTGGGCAGTGTCTAAGACAATGGGGCCTGTATTCAGGCATGCTGCTCTGGTACATAAATAGTATTAATTGCCAGTAGCTTCCCATTGACTGTTGGAAACAGGGCCAGTTTCTGTTCCTAGTTTCTCCTATTGTTCATTTTTTAATGATTTTTTTTTTTTTCCTAAATGCTTGCTGACAGATCAGCTATAGAAGGATTTAGGACTTAACACATGCAAAATAAAGCCAAAGGGTGTGCCTGGCTGAGATGTTGTGAATTAAGTTTTGGTAACCTTTTAAACCTTTCTAATTTGCTTTAATGTTTGTCATGTTATTAATAAGCTGTCTGTATAGATTATGGAACGCTGCTGTGATGAGAGCAGTTAGTGAAGTGCACTGTAATCATTAGAGAAGTGCCTTGAAGAATATATGGGGAAACTCTATGGAAGTACATCTTAATACTGAAAAAAAAAAATTTGGCAGTAGCCCCTCTTATCAGATCGCTCTGATGATATATATATTGTGAGAGGAGACATCAGAGGAAAGAGTATTTAGAGACTAATTTGTAAGTCAGATGTGCGCTGTAAGCACCACCTTATCCTATTTTGATTTTGCCAGTGGACCTTTTTGAAAACTTTATTGCTGTTGATTAGACAAGTTAATCATATTAGCTTTTTCAGCTTATTTTCAAGGTGACATTTACCTAAGAGGAACAAACTTTGCTTTATTCAGAGGGGATGTATTTAAAGGTAACAAGCTCGTTAATTATTTTCCAGCATTTAAGCAGGTAAAGCGACTAGCTGTGATTATGAATGTTTTAGTGTAATTGTTCTTCTGTCTTACCCAATTCAAAAAAAAACCAAAACAATTCCACAGAAGACAAGAGAGAGGATTGGCAGTTGTTTCTGTTGGTAACATATTTGACGGGTACTAAACTAACATTGTGTGTTGCCTTTTTATAGCCACAGTGAAGGATAGGAGTTGATTTATGTGAATTTTCAGTGTAGATAAGCTACGTTCTTTTTGGAAGACTGCAATATATTTGTATTAACGCTGCAGCAAACACTTAGAAATGGTTGACTACTAACTGCCACCCTGTGCCACTGGAACCTTTATAACATTATTTTTCTGTCTTTACACAGTGAATCTCTTCTTGACTGGGAAAATAGAGAGTGCTGTTACCTCATTAGGTAAGACATACTTTTCTTATTTGTGTTTATTGTTCTTTTGAAGTTGTAACTGTTTCTTTGCCATGTTAAGAGGCCTTTAAACAAAACAGTATGACCTTTGTTTGAGAGAGAGTAACAGTGACGTTTTAGGAAGCTCAGAACTTTGAAGTCTTGCTGGACTGGTTATTGGACTCCATCGGTGTCACCATGCTAGAAAAAACTCTTAAGCTTGAGGCTAAGGTCACAGTACGTGCTGATTTGTTTAGGGAAAAATCTGTGTTTAGGAAACGTGCCTGGGAATATCAAGCTGGGGACAGTGGCCCATTCCCTGAGGAGCTAAAACCAGAATGTTAAAAATGTCTCATCTCAGAGTGGAAATTCAGCCAGAATCATGGCACTGAGTGTAATTTTCTTCTCCATAGCAGTACAGGGGCTTGCTGACATAACTGGTGCATTACAGTCAGGGTCATCTTAGTGATAAGGGCCCTCTTGTGCCTGTCAATCCACAGTCACGTTGTTAGATGTACTTTATACCCAAAGAGGTTGTGACTTAAATTAAAACAGAATAACCAAATATGGGAAATAGGAGGAAATGAAATGGGAAAACAAAAATAATTGTAAGGCAGTGGTTTGATTGATGTGGGAATTGGAGCATGCCAGTCAACATGGGGGTTTGAGAGAAGATTTAAATCGGGAAAGGGTAGTAATTTTGTGAGTAGGTGACTTCCTTAGGCTTAGCTTGGGGGGAGCTTGATGCACCACATAGGACATTTATTGTTTGCAACACTGTATTTCCATTCCTTCATTGGAAGAAGTCCAGAATGTGACCTGTGTCCCAGTCCATTCTGCCTGAATTGTTCTTTGCTTTGCATGGCATTTGGCATCCCTTGGCTGCGTGGTATATGGGTTTATGAAGTGTAACTTGAGTAATTACACAGTGTCTGACCTAGGCTGGTGATCCTACCTCAACCTGAAATCCGTAACACTTCATTCAGTGGGCACTAATGCTTTCTAATGCTGTTCTTTTGCTAGAAACAGAGTTGTAACGTTTCCCTTTTATTCTTTTAAGTATAGGAAAACCTTAGAGTACTGTAGCCTTCATGTTTTCTTGTCCTGATACAGCTTTGAGTTACTCTGTCTCTTGGCAGTGTAACTGGAGCACGGTGAAAAATGATCATAAAAGGTCGTTGCAACAGTGTGATGTGATTCATGTCCAGCTTCTCTTACCTGTGTGGTGGAGGATAACGGGTTAGGATGGTGCAGCTATAAGGCAGATAACCCTGTTGGGAATCCTCTTGGTGTTCCTCAGGAGTCCTGATAAAAGTGGGGAGGGATATTTGCTGTCCTAAACGTGCCCTGACGAAGCAGCTATTACAGATTTGATCTCTAGAGTAAGGCATAGCAACGTTTCTCTTCAGAAAGCTAGTAATAGCAGCAGTAATGAGTTCTGCAGAGCACGGGCCGAGCCACCATCTCAGCTGCATTGTACAATGACTTCCAGCCATTAAAGCCGCTGCTGCCGCTGGAAGGGAGCAGCCCTCCCACTGCGTCCCCCTCCCCGAGCTCAAGGTGAGCCAGCTGAGCCTGTAGGACCAGCAGAGCGCCTGCTCGGGTTTTGTCAGACCAGCGAGTTGAACCCTCGGGCTTTGCCTTCGCTGGTTCCGGGCCCGGGGCCAGCAGCAGCCGGCTGTGAGACTGGATGAACGAAGGGGAGTCTTCCTTCAGGCCTTTCTGTCCACAGGTGAAAGGGGGCTGTGTTAAGCATCATGTGCAAGCACTCCTTGAGGGAGGACTCAGAGAACTTGGGGAGTGTTTTCTGCCAGCCTTGAGGCAGCTACCAAGGAGGCGTTTGTTGCCAAATGTTAATTTTTCAGAGAAGGTTCCTTGTGGCAGGTGCAAACCATCCCTTATCCTGGAGCAGATGGTTGGGCTGTGTCATCTGTGACTGGGGCAGACCCTGGGCCGTCACAGAAGGGTGCAAAACGGCAGGATTTATTTTCTGCTGGGGTCATCTGAAAATTTATTCCTGCTCAGCTTAGTAACCCCAGCACAAACTGTGCTGTCCTCTGGTGGAGTTCAACGTCTGTTCTGTTATAGTTGCTTTTGCAAAAAATAAGAGCGATGTTATTCATGTAATGTTATGGAAACTTTCTTGGAAGTTTTTAGTAGCAAGAATTAGTGGCATATTTAACTAGCAGGGGGAATTTACTGCTGTTTACAGTATAAGAAATCCATTTAATCATTACAGAAAGAGCCTCATTAAGATTTATGTCTGCCTGACGGAAACTCTGAACTCAAACCTCTTCTGGCATTGAAAGGTTGTTTTTTTTTTTTTTGTTTGTTTTTTTTTAAATCTATAAAAGATTCATTGTTGTTTGTCTTCAGAATACATATATTTTTAAAAACCACCTCAGTAAGATTTTGGTGAGTTGGTTTGTGTGTCCAGGGATTGGTATTTTCTTGCACTATGCTTTTTCAATACTCCAGAACGTGGAAAACATGAGCTGTTTTGGGCTTTCTGTAATCTGGGTTTTCAGTTTGTTTCTAGGTTTGTGCATAAAGACACAAACATTTGTTGCAAAAAAGTTGTCACTGTTCTTGTTGTGCATTGCCACTGATAAGACCTTCCGAATCCAGGAGAGTGCCTTTCTATTTAGAGACTTCCCTTTTCCTTTAGATGTTTTGGCAGTTTGAAAAGACTTTTGTTCAGTTCCCTTAAGGTATCCCACTGTCATGCTGAAGCCCAGCGTACTAACACAATAGTTCACGCAGGTATGTGGTTCTCTGTGCTTCGTGGCCAGGAACTGAGAAGGGAATTGAGGCTCCTGCATTGACACTGAAACCCCAACAGTATGAAAATGTGCCCTTGTGGTTTTTCTGTTTTCGTGCCGGCACTGAAGGCTTTGTTTAGTGCAGGTTTTTCTTTCAAAATAAACTTGTCACTTACGTAGGTGAAAGAACAGCTGCTCTAAAGCAGCGTGCGAATGCTTCACCTTGTCTACCACACAGCAGTCTGCACACAAGGAGGAAAGAGGCAGAGACAACTTGTTAGGAAGGAGATCTATTGATCTATTGCAAATGCTGTAGTGATGAGCATTGATGGGAAATGAGAGGCGTCAAAGGCATATGGCAAATGAAGTGAGGTTTGCGTAGACAGAATAGTAGTTCTCTGTGTGTTTCCCCTCCCTGGTTCGTCCCAGTAGGTTCAGGGGACTATGCACGCATCCTTAAAGTAGTGTGAGTATGTTTTGGCAGTGTGAATTAAGGTTAGTGGTCCATTCAAATGAGGAGTCTTCGTGGGAGCAAAACAGTTGTCCTTTTAATTTTGTGCAGGGTGAGTCTGAAATGCTTGTGTGTCGGAAGGGTAAAACCATGAGAAGATATTGAGTAACAACAACCACTGCCGGATGAACTGCCCGAAGTGGTGTGAGTGCAGCCCTCACCATGCTCATGGCTGTAGATTTTCACAGCTACAATGCTGCTGTTAAAATGGAAAATCTTTTTGCTTTATCTGTTCTTCTTTTCATGTCCCATGTTTGTAGCAGATGTGCAGAGTTAGTAAGAAAAAGTGTTTCTCACTGAGAAACTGTCATGTTGCATCAGATCCACCGCTTAGGAATTAGGGAACTGTGCATTGCTGCAAAAGAAAAAGCTGCTCGTGACATTCCTTAAGAAAATCTGGGATGTGTCAAATAACTGTTGGTCTTTGTAAATGCCTTCTAGAGCCAAGGAGCAAGTATTTAGGAAATAAAGGCTCTGCTAAACTGCAGTGATGAATGTGAGTGAAGGTGCTTGTGTGGAGTCACCAGTGTGTCGATGGCACCTTCTCAGACAGAAGCTAAAATGAGCTTTGTGTAGCTCTTGGTTTTGTTCTCTGCTCTGATGCATACACTGTCAGCACAGGCTATTAATCCAGAGCAGTGGTTGGTACAAGGGGAACAGAAATATTTGCAAAGCTGTGCTGGAAGCCTTTGGATATAGTGCTGCGTGGTGTGTTTGTTCTGTTGGCTTTGTGCATACCGTCTCCTTCCCATTGAGAAGTTCTGGTAAGCTGGCAGTTATGAAATGCAGTCTTCCAGCTCCTTTATGTGGTTGCTAGCTCTAGGTCCTCACATGCTGCTACGATATGTTTATGCAGTGACAAGTGTTTGGAGGAGCACATTTAAAGGCCTGAGTAGGCTGATGTGGTGTGTGTAATGAAACAGATCAAGAATGGTAGTTGAAAAATCCCATGGATCTTAGATTTGCTTTTATAATTCTGTAATTGCATCTTTGTATTTTGTCAGTGTCTAGTGTGGAGCCTCTCTGGTTTTAGAAATGTGCTAACAAAGATTTTCTTGTATTTTTGTAAGTGCTTTACTGCAAAATATTTGTTTGGAAAATAGCTGTTTACTTGTGTCTATGTATTCTGTAAGTTTCTGTGGTCTTTGAAACTAGGAGGAATTATGTACATACGTTTCAGTGGAATGCCCTGCTTGGAGGGTGAAAATAATGGCTTTTCATATCTTTTGCCTCAGGTAGATTACTCACCTCATGCTTTTTATATTCCTGTGGCTCTCACTTCAAAAGTGCTTACTGTGAACAAACAGAATAGTGCCAGGCACGGCTTTACCAGGGGGGATGCTGCAGCCGGGCCCTGGCCCCATCCCCAGCTGGGCGCTCTGCAGGCAGCCCTGCACCTGCCTCCACTGCAGCCGAGCGGCTCTGCCAGCACAGCTTCACCCCATCCCTCCAGGGCAGCTGATCCTGGTCCTGGCTGTGGATCAAAAATGATGTGTTTGTGGCTGAATTTTTAGCAATGCTGTGAGTCTCTGATTTGTGGCGTGGTGTGTTCTCTGTGTTGTGTGTCCTCAAACACGACGTGTGTGTGCCTGAGGGAACTTCAGGTGTAGGCATCCTTTTCTTTGTTGGCACCTTTTACATTTGTGAGAAATGGAACTTGTCAAAAATTGGAATATTATGCTGCAATCCACAAGTCATGCTCTAGATAGTCATTTGATTTAAAAATAGTTTTAAAAATATATTTGGAGAAGGTTCAGAATAGCTATTGCATTACACAGAATTTCCCCGCTTGTAGTCTACTGAGAGTACATCTTCCCAGCAGAAGAGCTTTCCCTCTTGTCCTTGGAACATTTCACTTTCATTTTGAATTGCTTAATTACAAATTATTAGTATTTGATGTAGCTTTAATTGGTCTGCTCTTTTCCATAGGAAGATCTGAAAGGACTTTGAAAATATAGAGCTTTATTTAGCCCTTTTTGCTACTTTCCCTGTCTGGAAAACTTCTGCTATCTGTGGGAGTTCAGAAAGAATTTAGAGTACTGAGGAATTCTCAATGAAAACATTTGACGTCAGAGTCGAGTTTACACTTTTTCTTCTTTTGCTGGGGATTTTTTTAACCATTACAAAGTCTTTGGGTCTGTCTGCTATGAGAATGAATGATGCTGCCAGGAACAGGCTATAGGAAAAGGAGCTTCTAGGTATTTACACCGACTGTGGATCTTCTCCAGTTGGTGAGTGTCATACCCAGGCTTTTGGGAGCTGGTTAGAAGGATTTCTGTGTTACATCCTCTTGGCAGATCCATGCAGTAATATTGATTTTAGCCTTTGGTAGATTCACACAAGGTTATTGATTGATCTTGCATTGAAATGCAGGTTATGCTTACCTGTGCTTCAAGTGGGTGTCTTAATTAAAAATTGGGGCAGGGAAGAAAGTAGTAAAAGGATGAAACTATTGACTCTCATTTGTCTGCAATCCCCAGAAATTGATGAAAGCTCTTGTAGTAATGGGAGTTGTTGATTAGGTGAAGCATTAATAATATTTTTTCCTCCTTATTAACAGCTGCTTGCAGTGGAGAACTTGAACAGCACACAGAGAGACGGGGAGTCATTTATAGTCCTTCCTGGCCACTAAACTATCCTCCAGGTGTAAACTGCAGCTGGTACATTCAAGGAGATCGAGGAGACATGATAACAATCAGGTATGTTTTGTGATATTCTGTATGGATAACAGATCGCTTTGCTGAAATGAAACAGCGTGAGTTCTTATCTGATACACCAATATCAGAGTGTTTGTCAGAGCTACTGAATGCTTGAAGGATGGAAGCTGTACTTGATTACACTGGAGCATGGTTGTACGTTGAGCACCTCCATTTCAGAAATGCTCCACTATCTTGTTTCTGTAGGTTACTCCTGACATCCATTATTATATATGCAAGTCATTCGTAGTCTTCTAATTTATTTATCTGCACAATACCTGTGTGAGATTTCATCCACCTCTGATAGATGAGGAGATGGGAAACAGTGATATATTTACTCACATTAAGTAGTCAGCTTTCTCTTCATTGCCTATAAATAGGAATAGGTGAAGGCTATGAAATCTGGAGCAGCCTCAGCGGGGTGTGGTATTAAGAATCTTAGTTCCTTGGGATATTTAAGGTTCTTAGAGCAAAAAATGGCCTTTTCTGTAATGTCTTGAAATGCCACTGTATTTAATTGTCAGATGAAAATAATCATTACTTATTGTTACTTGTTAATCAGAAGACACATGCTTTTTTGCTTAATATTTATTTCCAACAGAATTAAATAATAGTTAACATTGGTGGCACAATTTCAGCCCTTTCTATAAAAATGCTGCTCAGAAAAGATTAGAATGTGTTACAAATGGTTTGTTAAGAATTTTTAGGCTATAATATAAGCATAGTGTGAATTTGTTTAGTTTCATTGGGCTAATTGTAGTATCCTTCTCAAACCAAGAATGGCTTATTAAAAAAAAAAAACATAACTAGGAAAGGTTTTTTGTTTGATTTTTTTTTAGTACTGTTGTATTTGACACCATCTGCTCATTCTTTGCTCAGCTGCTTAAAAGGACTGCAAACCTCTTCAACTGCAGATGCTCAGCAATTAAAAACAAATCTGCCACAGATGGAATAATAGGAGGGCTCCACCATCCGTAGTTCAAAATAGGAACTACTCATCAAAAGTAAGGAAGTAGATACCTGCCAGCATTTGAGATCCATAAATAGAAACACGCTTTTAAACCCCATTAAATTGTATTGGACTTGGGGAATTTGTTTCAAAGCAGAGATTGTTGGAAGCTCTGAGGAAGCATACAAATGAGACACAGGACTTGGCTCTGGAGAATAGTACTGCATTTTATGCTATGACAACGTCTCATAGCTCCCAGTTAGAATTAGGATTCTCTTCTGCAAGTGTGGATGTGGTAGAAGCTAAAAAAATTGAAGGAAAGCAAGATGAGGAAACTGGTAATAAAGCATACACAGTTTGAATGTGTGCAAAAGCAATATAGTTTTGAAAGATTTCTTTTTAATGGGTTTGTTTTCTGTCAGTGGATACACAGCCATATCCTGCCCTCATATGCACAAGCAAACAATGGGAGCTATGTGTTTACATCCTAGGGAGTAGTTTGCCTTGTGGGTAGCAGACGTGTTGTAGTGCTACGTTTCTGACTATAAATGTACTTGGAATGACTCACTCCAGTATATGAAATGCAAAACGTTAGAGCATCTGAGGATTTCTTTAGAAGGATATAGCCCTCATAACGCCAAGGACGTAAAAGCAGGAGCTGACTTCCCTAAGCTAGCATGATACAGGCAAACTGGGAAACAGGGTTCAAATGCAAATATTTTTTTCCTCTTGGGGAATGCTATGCTTCTTGTCATAGCAGTGTGCTGATAGGAGCATAAAAGAGTAGCTTTTCTAATTTTCCTAGGAAAACCAAACACATTTCATGTGATAAGATCTGCATTTTGACAGGTTGTTTAAAAATAATAAAAAAGCAAAAAAAGCAAGCTACCGCCTTTTGTGTTGTGTTATACTGAATGCATTTCCCTTGATCTTGAATTCTCATTGACGGTAAGACAGCAATGTTATATAAGCAGCATATTTGGGATACAGCAGGAGTCACTAAGAGATAAAATTGCAGCTGAAAGTAGTTGTGATTTCTAAAACATTTGCAGTCAGTGGTCATTTTTTATAAACCTGTTATTCAGCAGCTTTTAATAGAACAGTACCCAGATCTAGATGTGGATGTAAGACGCTGTCATCTGCGGACATGTGTCCTTTAGAAGCTTAGTTAATATCTGCCTTTCATGTTTGTATTGATTTTCTTCATATCCTCACATTTCCATGCTTACTGTTTTGCTTTATAGTTTACTTTTTTTGAATCCTTGGGAGAGTCTTCACAGGAACAGGAAATATATTTTCTCTTGTTTTTATCTCTGTTAATTCTGCACGTTTCCCTACTTTCTTCCAAGTGTGTGTGTTTGATGGAATCATGCTGTAGAGATCAGAGAATTAGCGTGTAGCTACTATTTTTAGCATTATATTGTGTCACTTTATATTCAGGTAAACAGTCTACTAGCTACTGTTTTGGAAACTGCTCAATTTTTATCTAATTTTCTCTAGTTTTAGGTCTTATTTTCACAGGGGACTACATAAAATCATGTAAGATGAGACAAACATACCATGTGCAATAACTACCTTTTCGGACCGTCCTTTACAGGCTTTATATGTATATGTTTCCTCATATCTGAGAAAAGGATTGGTTTTGTTTAGCATTTGATTCTTGCAATTAGCACAGATGTGGGCACAGTATAAGTGAATTGCTTTTTATTATAGAAATTTATGGGACTGAGAGTAAAATGTGCTCCATGTTCAGAATTCAGGGTAAGAGTAATGAGAGGTGATCTACTTAGTGACCCACTCAAGCTGTTTCTTAGTAATTGAGGGGGGAGATCACCTTTGCTGCTTTCAATTCAGTGATTTGCATCATTGGCTTTGGAAAAAATACCATCTGAGCTTCAGATTCTGAGTAAAACCAGGGCCTGTACTTGTAAAGGCTCGATGGTCTGTATTTATGCGATGAATTCAAGGGACTGCTTTGTATTTTACTTACTGAACCCACAGTGTTTCAGAGTTTGACATTAGTGGGAAAAACTCATGACAGCCATGTATTTAATTAAGTTGCATGGGCTCAGCTTTTTGAAGAAAAACAGCCCGTGTCTCCTGCCCGAGGTTACACGATTGGTGCTTGGGAGTGGGGAGCAGAATAGAGCTTTCCTGACTTCCAGGGCCTTGTGCTTCAGTGGTTAAGCAGAAGTTTTTAATGAGCCAATTAAGTCATCAGTTGTTCACAGTCTGCACTTGCTGTGAGAGGTTGGCAAATAGAAGTAACTTTTCTTGCTTAATTGGCCAGTCTGTTTTATTTTGGGACTGTGCTCTACTGATCTACCCATAATATTTATTCTCCAATTTTTTAATGAGTTCAGAGGGCCAAATCGGACTTCTTTCTTGTTTCTACTTTCATTCAGATTTTACATCTGCTGAGCCTTCAGCAGTTTACAGTTTTTTGTTCATATTTATGGTCATCCCATGTGTGTCTTTTTACAGTTAAGAGTACTTTTTTTCCCAGCTTTAATCTGTAGTTGCTCATGCTTAAATTACTAAGAGTTGTAGGAAATTCCTTGCATTATTTATAGAAGTACTTTCCTTTTTCTAGCTGCTATTGCTCCTTTTAGTGTAGATGGCAAAAAAAGCGTAGCTTTGTGTAGCGTTAGTTTGGCAGGTGACGTGCTTTTTTTCTTTCTTACAGAGCATAAACGACTATTTATGATAAGTTGGTTTAGTGAAATTCTTTCCAGAAATGTACAAATACTTGACAGTTAATATGAAAATATAATTGTAGGCTACTGTTGCTGCATTTGAGTATATTTGTAGGTCAGATCTGATATGCAACCGGTCCTGTAATTCACTGTAAGTTCCTGGAGTCCTGCTCAGTGTGGGAGGTAACCTTTTTTCAGTAACATACCACTGAAAGAGAAATGAGATGATTTTACCTATTTCTGCCACTCTGTAAAAGCAGATTGTGCTATTTGTCAGTTCACATTGAGTTGTTCTGATACTCAGGGTTTGAATAATCCCAATGTTTAATGGACTATTCTTGTACTTCTGTATACAATTATTTTTTTTTTAAAGGAATTAGGTACAGAAGAGATTTTCTCCCTTACTTCTACTCTACACCATCAATCATTCAACTGCTGGGCTGATCCTTTTGGCAGAAAAATTTGCATTACAGTTTGAGAAAGTTCAACTGAATAAGTAAATGTTCCCGTGCTCTATTTTGTGGGTAGCAGGATTAAATTATTCTTCAGGAGACTGTAACAGCAGCACTAGATCTAATTACAGATGATGAAAGAAGTGGAGTAGCAGAGGTTGAATGCATGATTCAGAACTCATAGGTAAAATAAATCAGTGAGCTATTTAATGTCAGATTAATATGGGAGAAACTTCTGACACAAAACCTTGTTGCAAATGGGTTATAAAGTGAAAACCAATTTGCTATATTTCTACATGCACTCATTTGTATACATGTTGTTTCATATTTTGTCATAAAGGAGTGTTTTTTCTTGGGAGGTTGGTTGATGGCTCATTCAAATATATTATGTTTTTGGACTTGCATGAAATCACCGTTAATTTAGACGGGGCAAAATTGGCTTCCATTGACAACAATATAACTTAAAAGGACGCTGGTGAGAAATTGTTACAGAGTCACAATGCCTTAATCAAAGAACAATTTGTTCAAATAAGTCTCTTGATTATAGTCTGTGTGAAGTAGAACAATTGTTTTGACTTTGCTTTTGCCCTCAGAAATTTTGTAACTGCTATGGCATCTATTGTATATAAAACTTTACATTGAAACTAGAACATATTTCAGAGAAATTGCATTTATTCAATAGTGTTTCTAACTTCTAGGCACCATTGTGTTTAAGGTAAGCACCTTAGAAAAGTGCTTTTAGAAACTTTTAGGAAAAAGTCATTCTTGTGAATAATTTGTATCACCGTTTTTTTGAATACCAAGACATTTGTTTCAGTAACTCATGCATTGCTCTGCGTTGGTGTTTTCAGAGAGGCTGTTAAAGATGTTACCTTCTTGCATGTATATTCTACCTCATCACCTATGTACTCAGGTGGTTTTGTGGCTAAAGCTTGGATTTCGGAATGGAGAAGTTTGGGATTCTGTTCTGAATCTCAGATCCACAGCTGATGCTCAGGAAAATCAGTTATCCTCTATATGCTTGTGCTTTTACTTTAGAAAGTTTATTCTTCGTACTCACCTCTTCCTCACCCTTCGTAATAAACTGTCCTTCTTCTTTATTAGCAGTGTACAATACGATGTTCTCAAGGTGCAAACAGATGTATTGTTAATTATTTACAAATACAAGCTCTCCGGATATATTGCTCATTTGCAAAAGAGATTGTGAACAAGGCATGCCAGTGTAGCTGACTTTTTTTTTCTTCCTTATCGTGAATCTTAGAAGTGCTAATCCTTTTCTTTTTGTTCTAGGAAAAAGGCCCACATTTTAAGATGCAAACAACTTCTTATATAGGCAAATTCTCCTCTGGGTTTGATGGATACTTACCTGCAAAAAGTAAAAGTAGCTCTTTTCAGCAGAGTGGTGAAAATGAGTGAGCTGTGAGACCTGGCAGGAGTGCTGGGAGCTGGGCAGGGTAGGAGGACAAATTGTTTAGCTCTGTAAGGTTGTTCCTGGTACATCTGAAATCTCTATAGAAGATCAAAAGATGTAGTAAATGATCTTATTTGTCTTGCACAAGCATGAGTTTTTCTGGTTATTCCCCCACCCACCCAGTTGTGAGTTTCCATTACTTGATTTGGTGAGTGACTGACTGTTCCCTTTACTTACAAATTTTGTTGGGAAGATAGATTTTTCTAATACTTGCCAAAAAAGTCTTTATGACAAGAAAACCCTACAAATAGTTCTCCAAGTGAATGATAGAAACCCTTCTTGATAACGAAATAAGTTAAAGAAAGTGAAACCACTGTGGTAGCTCATTAATGCTGTCTCAAATCTCTTGCAAAAGACTTGAAGTGTAAAGCAGTAGTTTCACAGCTGCTTTGTATAATTCCTTTTCATGCTGTGGTGCCAGTTTGTACACTTGGTCATTAAGAAGCTTTTACAGAACGCCTGGGACAGAGTTGTTCTTTAGTTTACTTTTACGTGGTTGAATAATTCAATCCTTTTATTCTGACTGTTGTCATCTAAAACTTCCTTGCAAAATCTGCTGATTTCAAAAGCTTGATGAGATTGCCACAGTACTTACTACTTTGGTATAAGCAATATTTCTTCCAAGTTGGGAACGTACATAGAGCATGATGGAAGAAAAAGAGTTAGCAAAGAGGAAGGACAGATTTGTGTCTGACAAGTTGTTGGACATCTTTTAATTTAACACTTTCAGGGCTCTCTTACTTGGCGTTCTAATCCTGATAACTTTTCTTTGTGCAGTTTTCAAGTTGGTATGTTTTGGCAGAACCTTCAGGTGTGTGTAGGCTGGAACTCCTGCTTAAATGAATTAATGAACTGCCTAGATCACACAGTTGCTGTTCTTTCCCGTTCACCATCAAAGAGCAAGATCTGGGAGGCATATACAGCCTTTTGTACATACCCCATGATAACAGAAAATTATCTTCTGTTTATCTTTTTCAAATAATTCCTCTTCTATGTTTGTGAGAAATCCTTTGTGGAAGAAGATCCTTATTTCATAGTAGCTTTTCAGTCTTTCTGATTTTCTGTCCAGGTGTTTGTACCAAGTATGCACAGACTTCTACTAAGTTAATTGTGTGTAGCTGAGTTAGGTGAAAGGAACAAAATACATTTCTAAGTGTCCTGAACAGTTTGCCCTTTTATAATGAGCTGTGCTTCTCTGTGCAAAGCTATTGCCATTGCAGATTACTGAATGCAAATGTAATCTGTTCCATCAGACTGAACAAATAGCTCATGTGGTTCCTGAGCTACAGGTTAGGGAGCATTATTTGTTTGTGTTCGGTGTTCTGCAAACAGTTGGGCACCTTGTTGCCCTAGGTAAGCTGCTATTGATTAGCCATTGGGCTTGGGTAAGCAGAAGAGGTGGATGCTTGACTCTGAAAGGTTATAGGCTCAATCCCTCTGCATTTGCATTCCCAGAAAGGGAGTATTTTTGTCTGAAATAATTGTAAATAATGGTAGTGTTAGAGAGACTTTGTTCCATCTGCGCTGCTTGCTGTCCTCATCTCTTCTTGTCTTCTCCCTGCTTAACCACAGCTTGGAAAATTGATTTTTGACTCACTTCTTTGTCCCCTTAGGGTTCTTTGTACTGCTCCCTATTGCTCTTTTTCCAAGACAGTAGTTTCCCATTTCATTCCGTTGTTTAATAGATTTTAAGGTCAGAAAAAAATGAAATGATTTAGTCTGCCTTCCATACAATGTATTTTGGACTTCTGCTTTTACTTGGATTGGTGTTTTAGGAAGCAGTTTTGTTTAAGGGCTCTGAGTGGAAGAGGATTCATCCTTTCAGCTTTCGGAGCCACATGGCATGCTGCTTATGCCATTGAGATGGGTGCTTTTCCAGACTGGGGGAATTTGAGTGCTATGTTTATAGGTACTCAAGATGTTGTAGGTGTTTCATTATGTTTGAATGTGATTTCTTTATGTCAGCTTGGTGCAGAAACTCAATTGCTACTGTCTGTTTTTTTTTTTTTTTCTCTGTTTAGGTCGTTCCAAATTTTGTTACTTGTTTTCTTTTGTTCCCAACAGTTTTAAGAATTTTGATTTGGAAGACTCTCAGAAATGTGCAGTAGACTGGCTGATGATTGGCCCATCTTCCAAGAGAGAGGAGTACAAAGTGTGTGGATCTTCCATCCCTCCATCATTCATCTCTGCAAGGGATCATGTTTGGATATTTTTTCACTCAGATGCATCAAGCTCAGGACAGGCTCAGGGATTTCGCCTTTCTTATATTAGAGGTAAAACCTTACAGTTTTGTTGGCTTCACTTGTGCTCCCTCTGGTAAAATTTGAAGACAGTAGTGTTTTTTGTTAACAAGATTTGCGTGCCAATCTTGATGACTGTTAGCAAGGAAACATTAATTTTTCCACTTAGACTTCAGGAATGCTGTTAAAAGCTGCTGACCTGACCAACTGATTTGTGACACACGGGTGTAGATTTTAAAAAGTGACATCAGATGATACCAAAAGTCTCGATACTGACTTTTTTTTCCTTGTCTTCTTTCACAGGAAAGATTGGTCAGGCTGTGTGCCAGTCAGATGAATTCCACTGCGCAAACGGAAAGTGTATTCCCAGTACTTGGAAGTGTAATTCCATGGATGAGTGCGGGGATAACTCAGATGAGAGGAACTGCACTGTCCCTCCGACAGAGCCTCCGTCCAGCATCTGTCCCTCAGGAACATTCCAGTGCAGCGTAGCCCACTCCACCAAGTGCTTGATGAATGAGCTGAGGTGTAATTCCGTTAAGGACTGCAGTGATGGTTCAGATGAAGACAATTGTCCTGATCTTTCCTGTGGCAAAAGGCTGGGTAATTTTTATGGATCTTTTGCTTCCCCAGACTTATTCCGTGCTGATCACAGCAGGTCAGACCTTCGTTGCACATGGTACGTGGACACACAAGATAATCGGCATGTTTTGTTGCAGTTTGACTTACAGTTAGGCTACAATGACTACGTAAAGGTGTATGATGGCATTGGAGAGAGAGGTGATAAATTATTGCAAACATTTTCGTATCACAACAACAGACATTCGGTGAGCGTGGAGTCATCAAAGGGCCAGCTCACTGTCTCGTATCATGCCCGCTCCAAGAGCACTGGTCACGGGTTCAATGCAACCTATCAGGTGAAAGGCTATTGCCTCCCTTGGGAACACCCCTGTGGAAGTGATGAGGAGTGTTTCACGGACAAGCAGCATTGTGATGGCTGGTGGCACTGTCCAAATGGCAAAGATGAGGAGAACTGTCCAGCTTGCCAGAAGAATGAGTACCCATGTGAAGGAAACAGTGGGCTTTGCTACTCAATACTTGACCGCTGTAATAACCAAAAGAACTGCCCAGATGGCTCAGATGAAAAAAACTGCTTTTCTTGCCAGCCAGGAAACTTCCATTGTGGTACAAATCTGTGCATCTTTGAGACTTGGCGCTGTGATGGCCAAGAAGACTGCCAGGATGGAAGTGACGAACATAACTGCCTGGTGATAGTTCCCAGGAAGGTCATCACAGCTGCTCTGATCGGGAGTCTGGTTTGTGGCCTGCTGCTGGTGATAGCACTGGGTTGTGCATTTAAATTATACTCTCTGAGGACCAGGGAATACAGGTAAGCATCTTGTTTTTATGATGCTTTAATAGCTGAGTTTTTTTTGTTTGTTTGTTTGTTTTTTACTTTCAAAGAAAGAAAGTCAATTGTTAACCAGAGAATTTGGAAAATCTGAGAAATTGATGACAATTAAGTAGTAGTCACCATATTAGGCTTAGAGAAGAATAGTCAAGATTTTCAGAAGTAGGGGAATATCAGCTCTTTTGTCATCTATGGGAAATCTGTGTTCATAGTGCAGCCTGGCAGAACCTGAATCTAAGACAAATCAAAACTGTTCTGAGAAATTTCCTTCCCCTGCCTGTGCCCGTGTTTTGTATGTTTGTGCAACTGTGGTTTTGCCCTTCGGGAGAAAGTCGTAAGGGGCTTTCTGATGCCTGCCTCTCAGCACATGCACCAGCTTTGTGCCATGCTCCTGACAACATCAGTGTTTTCAGCACAGTGTGCTTTTTGTTCTCTCCTGATCAAATGTGGCTGATGAAGGAGCTGGAAAAAGCTACCATGCTATGTTGGGAACCTCTGGACCTCAGTTCTGGCAGGACAGCGACAGGTCTGCAGCTGCAGGCCTGCCCATTCTGTGTGCTTGTTCCAGTGCTAAATGTTGTATTTTCCAAAAATAACCTTTGGGTCCTAGCTGAACAAGTTAACTCTTTTATTGGAGTAAGTGAACAAGTTAACTCTTTTACTGGTGTATGTTTTCCAATATGGAAAACCTTCAGTTACCACAGACTTCAAACCGGGACTGTACCAAAGTGTTAACACTATTCCTTTTGTTTATTTTATCATCCTGATAAGATTGTCACAGAACCCAGATAAAGGTTTGCCTTTTAGCTGCTATTGTGAAGCCCTCTGCGCTGTTTCTGTGCATTAACGTGAGGGGAGGCAGGACAAACTGACTGCTCTTCTTTCTTTTTCCCCATTGTGTTTTCATTTCCAGAGCATTTGAGACACAGATGACACGACTTGAAGCAGAGTTTGTGCGGCGAGAAGCTCCACCTTCCTATGGGCAGCTGATTGCACAAGGGCTCATCCCCCCAGTTGAAGACTTCCCCGTGTACAATGCATCACAAGTATGGAGACATGAGTACCAAATAATTTAGCAGTAGCCAAACTACTATAAATTAGACAGAATTGACCTGCAAGTGTTTTCTTTGAATGGGAATGAAGCTATGCTCGTTATATGGAAGTGCTCTTACAAAAATGTGTGTTTTACTTTGAGGTGAAGAATCATGATTCTATATCTTGGTGCTGTGGGTAGTTTTGAACACATTAAATGTGTTTGCTAGGGAACAGCAGTGAGATAAGGACATGATGTTTTGCTGTATATCAAGAATGAACCAGAGACGGAGGTCAGAAAGTCAACAGAAGAAAAGGCTTTCCATGCTGAAAATGTAAAACTGTCTGAAGTGTTAAGAAAGTAGGTCTCTAGCAGTATTTTGGAGAAATTCTGCACTTATTTTTCACTTAGAAATACATTAAACTGGGAAACCATTACGTTATATTTCACTGCTGATTTCTCAAGAATCTTCTTCGCCTTGTCAAAAGTAACCCACTGTGATTCAGTTCCTAGATAGTACAGTTCCTAGTGCACCTGTAGTTTGTTACTAAGTTGTAGAAGTATTTGAGTTAGTCTCTCTTCTCTGTTGTTGTCATCAGGTTTTGAGAATCCTCTGCTTATTGCTGATGACAGAGGACTTGGTGGCTGTAGTCTGGTTCTTTGGTGGTGATCTGATAGCAGGTGTGGAGCATCTTGCTGAGGCAAACAAGTAAAGATTAAACTCGTTATGGACACTCTTTAAGGAAGAGTGTTTTGGTAGAGGCAGAGCACTGTTAATGGTTCATTTAAAATATAAAATTAACCAGGATGCATGTGGATCAAGCCTGAGAATTCTGGTGAGAAGGAGATATTAGTGAATAAGCTTTAGGAGAAGTCTTCTGAGTATGTGTGAAATCAGTTTCTGTTTGTTACAGGCCTCTGTGCTGCAGAACATCCGAACAGCCATGAGGAGACAGATGAGACGTCACTCATCAAGACGAAGCTCGTCTCGGCGGCGCCTTGGCCGTCTCTGGAACAGACTCTTCCACAGACCTCGGGTGAGAGGACAGATCCCACTCCTGACACCTGCCCGCACTTCACAGACTACACTGGGTGATGGAATCATTAACCATGCTGAAGGGACTACCAGGAGTCCTCCACCTTCACCCGAGGGACCTAATTTACAGGCAGATGCCCATGGCCATGCCAGGGGCCTACAAGAAGCTGGATGTAGCAGCTTGCAGCCAGAGACTGAAATCACAGAGCCATCACCTTCAAATGTCTTACCTAATACTTGCACAGCTGTACACACAGAGCCTGAGACTGGACACGCTGATAAATCTTTAGGTGCTGAGACCTCTGGCAGTGAGCTTAAGCAGCCCAGTAAAGTGGATTCAGGAAAGGCTTTCAGAGATCCTTTGTCTGAAAGTGTTACAGAAATGATCCATGGCGGGTCAGCATCCAGGAGGACTGTCCCAGAAGGCAGTAATTTAAGTAGAAGTCAACCATTGAGTGAAGAGCCATGTAGGTTACCCTTAAAAAAGTGGGAGTCTGCTTATTCAGACAGCCCTGTGAATGTTCATATCCAAGTGGAAGGACAAAACCGGTGTTGCCCTAATTCTCATCGGGAGGAGCCTTTGGGTATTCATGCGGCTTGTTGCCATTCTGTGGAAGTGCCAATGTTAGAGTCCTCTACCCCCCTCTCTGAAGTCAATACAAGTGATGATGAATCTTTACTTGTTTGCTAATAAAGTCTTTTGTTTTGGCCCTGTAAACTTTGTAACTTCATTGTTTATATGACAGTGCACTTTGATTTTAGGTGGTCAGTGCTCTCAACTTTGCCTGTCAAAATCAGTGTGCTTTAATCCCCAGGGAGTACAATGCAGGACTAAATGGGACAGGTTTCTGTCTTTGTTGCTATTCCTGAAACTCCAGTGGGGCAGAAGTAGGCCAGTATGTGATGTCAGGGGCTAGGAGAGCTAGAATGTGCCATTGCAGGTTGGAGGCATCTCCATCCTCTTATTTCTTCTGTGTTTTTATTCACTTTACATTCAGGGAATTTGTGTTTCTTTGCTTTTCAAGTGGTCTTACTGAAATCAGCGCTCTGTTGGAACCTGGGGCAGGCACCAGATGTGACTGAGTACTATACAAGAAATAACATCGTCTTTTTAGACATCATAATTTAACTAAAGTTTAATAGTTTTAATTCAAAATATTTAGAAAGTAATAAAATGCTTTGTAGCTCCCTCTTCATAGAAGTTTGTTTCCTTTGCCCCCTTCCAAAATGTTTTGATGGCCATATGTACCTTAAAGTATCCACTAAAACCAAAGTCTCTATATAGAATATGCAGAATATCAGGTTTCCTATCTGTTATGACTGTAGTAAGAAATCAGCAGTGTTCAGTACAAGTGGAGTTCTTTGAACCCCATTTGCAGCAATATTTCTTTATGTAGTCATACATTCATAGTAATGTTGTGAAGGTTGAAGAATTGTTTGCTTTCTCCTTGCCCTCTTTTTCCCCTCCTCTCTTCTGTCCTGTTTTCAGGGACTTTTATGATTTATATCACTTTGGTTATACCCTGAAGGTTACTGAGGCTTCATAGCTCCTGTTGGCCACAATAGGAAGCACTGAACACTTGGTAACTGTCAACATCAGACTCTTTATTTTGTGATAAACTCTGCTTCACAAGTTTGCTTATAAATCTGTTACCTAGGTGCAACTGTATATTTTTAAGAGGATTTTAGAAGTTTGCTTTTTTTTTTCTTTTAAGAACTGAACTGAAATAGGTCAGTGCCAGTTTCAAAGCTGACACTGTGTGGATTGTATGCTTCTTTAAACTGGTGCCTTTTTCTTTTTTAGAGTGCAATTAGGAGCAAACAAATTATTTACTTGGAAGAAGGGTGACATTGATTAATCAGGAGTGACCTGGTACAGGATGACAGCTGGTTATGGTGTGATAGTTTGGCCTCTCTGCGATGGATAGGATGCAGCCATGAATTGGTGTTGGCCACGCTTCCCCATGCCCTTACAGGAGCTCTGCTTCAATCCTTGGTGAGGTAGTGACAAACTAAAATGCTATATATAGCAATTAACAAGGAAGTTATTGCTGCTGCTCCTCTGTAAATATGAGTGCTCTGATGCCTGTTTATTGCTGTAGGAATTCAAGTTGCCCAAAATTAATAAGTGAACTTGTAAAGCTGAGGTAGACTTTGGCATCTGAATAAGTGGGCTCTGCTGTCCACAGATCCTCCTGGCTGCAGCAACACACAGTCTTTTGCTGTGAACAGTTCAGTTTACATTGAAATGTCAAAGATGTTTTTCTTTTAAATGGGCTATATTTTGCCCTGAAACTTTTGCTAAGAACTCCCCTTGGGAGTGCCTTAAAACAAGGAATAGGACTTCGGCTTCATCAAAATGTAATGTGGGAGAATTAAATTGGAGTGATTTTTTTTTTCTTCAGTTGCAAATTGGTTTCTGGTCTGTGTGTCCAGAGGCAGAAGATTCAAAGTCTTTAAGAACATAGAAGGGATTGTGGCAAAATGCATAATGAGTAGGAGTAGTAGTTACATTAAATAAGTACTGCTAACTCATTTTTTTCCAAATGCTTTTGTGATCAGCATTCATTTCATCAAGGGAAATGAAGCTTTGAAAGATATTTTAACAACATAGCATTTGTAAACATTTCAGGTGCGTTCCACCTTTGCAAGGCCATGCACTGTATACTGTAGCCATCACACTGCCAGGATTGTTTGCATCAAAGGCTAGAGATTTTAGTATCTTTTTTTTTTTTTTAATTTAAAATATACAGAGCTGTATTTGTAAAGTAGGAAGCTTAATTTTAATGGGGAGGGAGATTATATTTCAAGGTTGTGATGATACGGAGGACCTTCAAAATAAGTATATATTTAATTGTGTTACAGAAATGTATTTCTATAATAAAATCATTTTGATCATACTATGCCTTAAATTATCACCACTGTAAGGCTCTTAAAATTGAAATACATTGAAATCTTAGAGCTTCAAAATACTGCTATATTCTGGGAACAACCCTGAACAGCTACCACTGTATTTTATTTTAAGATGTGTAACTTAACATAATTTCTTAACTATATTGTGGATATTTTGCATACTGATCCATTTGGTAACTCAGTGGAAATTTCAGTGAGAAGGTTTTATTTTTAGAAACTTAAAAAATCCAGGTTAATGATAATTTTATGCTTGAAGTGTATAGAAATGTTCACAGCCATCACTATTGAAATTTACAGCCTTGCTTAAATGAGACATACAAGCCTGGTGCTTTTGTGAGCACCTAACTTTTGTATTCTGCAATACAGTATTCTCTCCTGGCTTCCCCAGCTCTTTCCTTGGAGTCGAGAGCCACAGATTTGCTGTTAATTTTGCAGAAGAAACCTGCACACGTGTGCTGTGAGCACGAACAAGTGCATCACAGTGTCCTGAAATGAAGGAAACCACAAAGTCTGCCTTTTCTCCAGCGCTTGTAAGCATTAAGCAGAGAATTGACCATCGTGAAAGATAATCCAGTTTCTGTTTCATGTAAGCTGCCTCCTTATGTTCAGAATTTACTTAAAAGAAAAAAAAAATGTGGAAAACTGCTACTATGCCAGAAACGTAAACAGGAAAATCTCATTGTTCCATTTCTTTGCTCAGTGGAAAATATCATCACACTTTAATGACTATACAACCTAATCAACTAATACGTTTTTCTTTTCTAAATGTTAAGAATGCTTTTCTGTGTTTTTTAAAGATTTTCATTGAAGGGAAACAAAATATTTAAGATTTTATTTTAAAACAAAAAACCTACAAAACTCCCCTATCCAAATTCCCTCAAGAAAACTTCCTAAAAAAACCATGCTATTTAGACAGGAATACCTAAGCCTTTCCTTGATCTAAGAAGAACAAAAGCTCATAGGCAGCATCAAAGGAAAATATGCTCTCTGACATTAAAATCCGGGGTGTATTTCTGTCTGAAATTTTGGCACCAGCTTGTGTATGACTTGTGACATCCCCTAAATGTACTTGTTTTTTTCTATTCTCTGCTTTTTTGTTTTGTAGTTGTATACATTCACTGAAATACGACATTTTACTGTAATGTATGTACAGGTGTATGGTTCAGGTATGGCATCATGGTTACCGGTGTTTGCTGGCTCCTGGACAATGATACTATCTGAGTAAGATGCTGGGCATCATCATACTTTGCTCTTGCTTTTGATCTCTTAATTTTTAATAAAACTCCATGCGTCCAGATACTGTGGGTTTCTGACTGTCACTTGAAGGTGCTTAAACTGTAAACACTACCAAAGACTTGTATGTTGAGTAGGTTATGAACCTTCAGTGTGAGATCTAAAGATCTTTTTTTTTTTTTTTTTCTTGGCTGTGTACTTTTTGCTGGTAGTTGAAGCTGTGGACCTGCATTGCTTTTTGTAGCTAGTACGTGTGAAACCTTACCACTAGCAATTCCCTGTTGTATACAACTGTCTTTAAAAGACACATATACACATGCCCCAAGTAACAAAACATAGCCCTGAAGCATACAACTGGTTAGGTGTTATTACAGGGGTTAAAATAACAAAAAAAACAACAAACCATTCCTAAAACGTAGCACTTCATTTCCTATAGCTGGGGGCTGTGATTGTTTTGCTGATGCTTCCTCCTCCCCAGCTTTTGCTTACATCTTTGAAGGGAACCACTGGTTATATCCTGCTGCTTTTTTTGGTAGAAGGTTGGGACTGAGTTTTTTTGTGTTGTTAGAAATTTACAGGCTTGGAAATCTTTACCTGTGTGGGAGGGAATTGGACAGACTTCATGGTCCTTCAGATATATCCATAATCATAAGGCATGGGAGGACACAGCTTGATTTGGAGGGACAGTACCACCTCACCTGGTAGGAAGTGTTTGCTTCACTTCATCATGAAGTGCTGATTCAGCTGTAATGATAGCAGCACAAGCACTAATGCAAACCTAATAACTGAGGTAAGCAAGGCTGAAATGAATATAGCCTATAAAATGGAAATAAAGTAATAAATGACACCCATGCACTTGCAGCAGTGTTTGTTGACAGCCTGTGTAGCACAACAGATGTGTCTTCTGACAAACCAAGGAGTTAACTTGAAAAGCCTTAAGGGATTTATGTATTTTTTTAATCTGACTTTGAGAGAGTGCACTGCTTTTGCTTATTTAAGATTTTTGGTCTTCATAGGAAGCAGCTGTAATCCTCCCAAGCAGGAGGTAGGATTTAGAAGCAAACTCTCCGTCTGTGACCTGAACCTTGCAGGTAGCAAGCGTAATCTTATGTCTCTTGTTAGCCTGTTAACGTAGCAAATTGTTAAATAAGCCCTCCTTCTCCTTTCAGATGCTGTCTCTTGTGTTCTTGGCTCCAGGGATTAAATGGTCATGAGGGCTGGTGTGAGTGGTGGAAGTTTACTTTCCCCCCCCCCCCCCCCGCCCCTTTATTCTATGTTTCCTGCCTTGTTATGCCTCCCAAGTTTCCCTCCCTTCTATTGCTATCTCTTACCACAGGACTTTAAGACTTTTCTTTTTGGTCTCTAATACAAACAACATCCCTTGGCTACTTTCTGATCCTTTTCCTTGTATTTTCCTTTTTCATTTGTCCAAGAGCAGAAGGTTCTCATATGGTTGAAGTTAGAGTACTGGTGTGAAACACTGAGGAATGAAAAGTTTAAAAAACAAACAAACAACAAGGCTTTGCTTTTATTAACAAGAGACTGCTCCATGCTGGTAACTGCTCCCAAGCAAGGTGATAGCAGTCAGAATTCTGAAGATTAAGGAAAAAGACTCCAAGCAAGGTTTACCCTGATTTTTTTTTTTGTAATGAAGTTTTCATTTATGACGTATAGTTCAGTATTTCTAAAACTCCTCAGCAGCTCAATAATTGCCAGCTTCTTGTCATGTAGTGGTTGGTGCAAATGAGTCAGAAACCAAATGTGTTTTATTTTCAAAGTTTCAAGAATTCACAAATAAGGGAGACAAAAATGAGAATTACCTTGCTGAAGACATCTGAAAATTGCTTGGGACAGCATGTGATTGAGCTTGGCTAGTAAAATCTTGTTTGCCTATCTTTTGATACATTTTAGTAAAGATACTTCCAACTAATATGCTTGCACATATAATGTTAAATACACAATGACTCATTAATCCTTTCTGAGTTGGGTGAAAGCTTTGAACTGATAAGAGTCTCTTACCTTGACCCTGCTGAGGTCAAGGTGGTCTGCTTTATGTACTAATACAGATTGAAAACAACCAATTCTTGCACCAAGTTTAAGAAAAGACTTCAGAGTGGCTAGGTCAGCAGAGGTTGTGCTGGGCAGCCTTGGCTCATTACCCTTGTGTTTTCTCATCTGTGCCCACACAGCTCCTATTGCCTATTGAATGCAGTCTTATCTGGGAGAGGGACTGTCTTCCTGTTGTTTAGTAATGTGTAGCACAATGATGACATGGTCTGTGATAATCATACGGTGATAATGTGGATACGAACAAGCCAATACAACTTCTACTGACTTCAGTCCAAAGCTAATTTCAGGTAATACTTCTTAAAGTATTTGCCTTATGTCTGTTTCCCCTTTGAGGTTCTCTGAATGATGTATTATTGCCAGCACTAGAAGAATAAACAGCTCAGAGTATTTTTCTGCATTATAGCCTCTACTAGTTTATATGTATATATACAGATACATAAATATAATAGTTTATAATACAGTTTTGTATAGCAATACATTGATTTTAAAGCTTTGTTTAAACTCATTTTAACACCACTGTTCATACCAGTTTAATTCAGTTAAAGTAGCACTGGTCTGTTTTGTATGAAGATAGCTGTAAAATTGTGTGACTTCATTTCAGAGAATGACCTGGACTGGGAGAAGGTGCACATATTGCAGCTGAGGTAGAGTTATGCATTGTTCTGTTTGCTTTAGGAGTTTCTCTTTCAGAGCAGAAAAGCTAATGCACAGGTTATCGTGATTTGCCTGTCAGTAAAAGTAAGGTTGAAATACTGCAGAAAACAAAAATCAGCAAGAGTTGTAATTGCTACAGCAAATATATCAAAATTACAAGGATCTCAAAAAACAGAATCTTCCTTTTGGAAGGGACTTGCTTTTCTGCATCAAGTAGCACAATATTCTTGACATACTTGTAGTGTCAGCTGTCTTGGGATTTTTCTTTTGTTCAGCGGGCTTTAAAATAATAGCAGTTATGTCTCCTTCAGGCCTTTTGCTTCATCTTTTGGAAAAATCATACACAGTTGCGCACGCCTCTAAATTTCATTCAGCATATGAATTTGTCTTACTAGTTCTCTACATTGATTTCTGTGGTTAGAAATTGTATGCTCTATGAAGTGGCTTTTGCAAAGCCTTTAAAAAATATGCATGATGTTGGGAGCACAGATGAAGCTGTTTCTAAAAATGAAATAAGACATCTTGGAACAGCTTTTGGGGATGGGGATATAATTCAAAGATGAGTTCTACTAAACCATCCTGTTCTAAATTCAGCCTTCCATTTTCAGGCCAAATGTTGATTGTTTTAAAGCATTAAAATACAATCAGGGAAAACTTGAGCCAGAACTAGTTAACACCTATGAGGCAATTGGTCCTTTAATTTTCTTTGATTTCCTTAAACAAAACTCAAAGAATGCCTGGGTAGCGATTACAGAATATTATTGTTATTACCTTTCTCATTTACTGTACAGACTTGTCTCAAGAACTGCAAAGTTTCTGTGATGTCTGACTTCCATGGCTTAATTGTTTAAACAAACAAAAACAAAACCACACCAAAATTTGGCAATTCTGAAAACAATCACCGTTAAAGGTGCTGTACTATGTTTAATTTGCCCACTAGATAATAAAGCAGATATTAATCCATTAGAAATTGTCACAGTGGATTTTGAACTATGGAAAATAAGACTTAGTCACAAGGGCCTCAGACAACAGGCTGTTTGCATGCTATTTAGCCAGTGTAAATGTGGTAGGTATACACTGAATGGTAAACAAAAAAAAGCTAAAAATATGATTTTTATTAGCAAACTTCATATACTCTTACTGTTATTTAAGATGTGATATCACTTTGTGTGTGTGTAAATGTACACACAAAACCACACTTCTCTTTAGCTCAATACATATTTTAATCTCTTATAATTAATTGCCTTATACAAGAAGAGGAGTATAAACTGAGTTTCTTTCTAGTGTCTACCATCCAAAAGTTTGGAGAGAGATGGATAGATATCTAAAAACAAAAATACTAAATAATGAATTATAGTGGAAAGACACTTTCCTTGAACTCGCCCAATATTTTGAGTCTATTCTTATATCTTTGTATAACATATGGTATTTGGCAAACTGGGGGATTAATGAACCCCTAATTTTTCCATAGAAAAAAGGCTTGTGACACACAGAAAGATACTTTTAAAATTAAATTATGGCTGTTACCAAGGCTACTGAATACGATACTATTTATTTTCAAAAGTTGCAAAAGAACAGTAGCTATTCAAAATGTTGCTTAGAGCTATTCTTGCATTATTCATTTTCAAAAGATTCTTTGGTGTGAAAGGGGCCATATTGCTACAGCAGCAAATCTCTATAAATTAATTAAATACATGAACTACATTTTTTTAAAAAGTGTTTGGCACAAATAAAATATGCAAAACACCTTCTAAAGAGCATCTGATGTGAGAATGGTTTAGGCTCATTCTTTCACTGAGCACAGTTAAAATGGAGAGTTTGTCTCCAAATCAATGTGGAGCATCATCCACCTGGTTCGTAACAAAGAATGCCAGGCTTTGTTCCTGGGTCTCCCTCGAGCTCCCACTGCTGTGCACACCCCTGCACATCTCCTTCCCCCTGGGGCTGGACACTGAGCTCTTCCTCAGGCCTGGGGTACAAGACACCTCTTTGCAAAATGCTTCAAAAATTTAGATATTTGAGATTTTATCACTACTGCATTTTTTTTTTTCCCTCTGTGTCACCAAATGTAGTCTGGACTCAATCTGACTGATTTCATACAATTTACTCCCAGTATCCACCCAGGCTAGCTCCTGTCCAATGTGATTCCCTTGCCCCTTTCCAGCCCTGGTCACACGGATGCTCCAATGAGCTGTTCTTTTGCTCTCTCAGGTATATATATGCAAGTGTGATCTTTAGACTGTAACTTCAAGACCTCAGACGTCATGCTCTGTGGGGATTCACCTGACTCAGGGGCAGCAACAGGATTTTTATGTTGGCATATTGTCCCAGCGTCTCTTCCTCTTGATTTTTCCATTTTGATTTTGCAACAGGAAACTGACCTGCTTCTGAAATGCCCAAATCTGTCTGTGATAGACCCTTATGTCTGCTAAAATAAGTATTTCAGAGCTGTAGCTGTGCTGCATTCCCCTGCTGAGCAAGCGTGCTAGCAGAAATAAAAACAACTGGTGTCTTATTTTATATTTTATTTTTTTTTCCTTTTTTTCATTTTTTTTTCCTCAGGGAAAAACTAAAAGCTACAGATGCCATAAAGGGTGTAGCTCACTATTGGATCTCTAAAAACATTTTTTTTTTTTAATTCCAGAAAAAACTTTTTGCAAAAATCGGCATGTAAACAAGAAGCCCCTTCAGCCCCAGAGGCCGCTCCATTATTTCCTCAGGGAGGTCTCGCTGGCCAGCACCTGGGAGCGGGCAGCGGGCACCTCGTCCTCTTCGGGCACCCCGTCCTGGGGGTAGACCACGAAACACAGCTTCTGTCCCCAGCACGTCACCGACTCTGCAGAGAGCAAGTGTGCAGCGGTTAGCGCGGCAGCTCAAGCGCTCCTCAGCGTCGGTGTGGCGCCTGAGGGGCGTAACGCCTGACATGGCGGCCATTTTCCTGGCTGAGGCCTTTGACCCTGCTGCACTGCCCCCCAGCCCTCCAACAGCTTTTATCTCTAGCGAAGTGACAAAGAAGTGTTCAAAAAGCACAGGTGGGTTAAAATTGGACTGTTTTAGAAACGACTCTTTGCTGTGAGGGGTCCTTCACTCTGCCCAGAGGCTTGTTGGAGCCAGTGCGTGAGGCAGGGGAGCTGGGCCGGGCCTGGCGCTGCACTGTCCCTGAGGAGCCTGAGGAGAGCCCGGCTGCAGGCAGCGTCTCACCTGAGGTGAGGGCTCCTTTTCCCTTCTCTCCTCATGGGAAGTTTTTTTCTCAGAGCAAAGCAGTTTCAAGCCAAGCACAGCTAAATCCCAAATGACTTGTGCAGTTTTATGCGAGTGATAAAGTAAGGCCTTCCTATCTTTTGAGTGTGAAATAATTCATCATGCTATACAGGCATTGTGTAGTGCTGGTGGGAGGAAAGCAGATTGAGGGACAGACAGGGCTTTTTATCATTCTTTTTGTGATAGTTCAGTTGGGCTTTACATGCTTAAAGTCATATTCTTGTGAATCTGCTTTGTGGCTTAGGCCGCAGTGAACAAGCTGGGTGGATGGGGGGATGCCCAGGGACACAAAAGGAGGCACATATACTGAGGAGTGAGGAAAGCAGTTGCCCACGTGAGCGTGCTGCACAGCCACAAAAATACAACTGCTTCCTCGTGTCCGGGGAATCACCCACACCATGTCTGACTGCCCGACAGCTTGTCATTACTTCTGATTTAAAACCAATTTCCATCTGCAATCAGCACATGGCCTGCTTTGTAGAGGAGTCTAAGGGCTGTGCATGACTGGCAGTGGTGGTTGGGCTTGCTGGAGGACTTGGCACTGGCTGTGTGGAGGCTGTGAAGAGCACTGCAGACCCCACTGTGAGTGCTGGCCACAAGGAGTGCACCAAGTCATTGCGGTGTTGCTTACCTGTTAACCTATTTACACACTTTGGTTTGTTTCTCCAGTAGACTCCAAGAAAAAACACTGGCACTCCAGTTAAAATGATAATGAGTCCGACTCCACAGACAACTGGCTCAGAGTATATGCTGAAGATCAGCAGAAATGCCCAAAATGCCAGGTAAGTGACAGGGATGAGGAGGTTCACCTGTGGGGAGAGAACAGAGCAGAGTATGACTGTGCAGAGTGACAGTGGTGGCTGGCTGGCAGTGGGGGGCCAAGGCATCTGGAGTCCCCTGGGTTTCATCCCCATTCCTTCTGCCACTGCCATCCTCTCTGCCCATCCCATCAAGTTTAGTTCTAGAAGCCTTTGTATCCTATTTTTATACTAATGGCACTGTGTGGCATGATTTGGGACCCTGAAATGTTACCATTACATCACCAAAAGAACTGATCTTCAAAGCTGGGGGACAGAGGGTTTGATTTGCCTGTCCTGCCCTTTGCATTGCTACTGCAGCCAAGGGATTTAGCTGTAACATTTTTACCTTGATAGGTCGGAAGATTTTGGGTTTCTTCCAGCGTAACACGATCAGGCCTATAATTGTCACTCCGTAGCAGAGGTAGTTAATAAATGACACATAGTTGATTAGTGTGTATGTGTCTCCAACAAGCATGATGATAAGAGTGGCCAAACACTGTAGAGAGAAAGATAGTCTTATATGAGTCATAACTAATAAGGTAGCTTAAAAGCAACAAAGGCAAGCAAAATAAATAAATAAATAAATAAAAGCAGTTAAACTCCTGTGTTTACAGTCCTGCTGTGTTGCCAGAACAGGACATTTCTGTACCTGCTTTCAATGACTGCACTCCACCAATTTTCATTTTAAAAGCTATTGGACCCTATAATAGGGACTTCTGGCAAAGGTCAGGTTGTCTATTATGAGGAAAAAAAGGATTTCCGGTAGACTAATATTTTGTTGTCAGTACACGACTTTGTTGCAAGTGACCTGTATGTTATAAAGAATAAAAGCTTTGCCCTTTCTCCCTACTGTCCCGTGGCTCATACTGCAGATGACCACCATCATTAATCTCCTGCACGTTACTTGTGTTAGGAAACTGGCAGATGGATGATGGAAATTTCCATGCAGACTCTTGCTTGTTTGTACTTTATTTCTGAATAACTCTGTAAAGTCAGGAGAGCTGACTCAGGGTTCACAGGGTTGCTCCTCAGATCCTGTCCCCCCTGCCCAGTGGTACCACATGGTATGAAGACCCCTCATGCCATGGACCCATCCTGTAGATGTTGTCTGCTGGTGGCCAAAACCTAAGGGAAACTGAGTGTCCAACTCCCTCCAGAGAGCTTTCAGGACTTGGCTCTGTGTCACTCCAGGCTCTCTTTTTGCTTATGTCCTTTTTTCTTAATTGGCTGTTTTAATAGCAAAGGCCTCTAGGGAAGGACGATTTCTGTACTACTGGCACCAGTAATTACGCACCACCATAATCAAATGACCCGTTGGTCTCTCCATTCCCCTGTTAAAAGCCTCGCAGGCTATGCAGGGGTGGAGGGGATTTCAACATCCTGAGCAGTCTCACCACAAAATTCATTTAAAATAGGGCAGTGTTGTACACTGGTGTCACATAACATGCTTCCTGCTTCCCTCTGAAAGGTGGACAGTGTCAGACATGCATCTGACCCTTTCCTGCCCCTAGCAGATTTTGCATTGAAGACACTTGGGGCGATGAGGTTTCTTGCGTAGGTGACATGAATGTGTCAGAGCTGCTTGCTGCGTGGGCGTAATTCCTGAGAGGTACTGGGCTGCAGAGGAGTGTGCTGTTTCCTCCCCTGATTACCATGCCTGACGACAGCCTCGCGCAGCAGGCGTGAGAGCCTGTCACTCTCTGCTGTCTTGCAAAAAAAAAAAAAAAAGTCACTTTATTTTGCATTTAGCTTGGACTGTTCATTTTTGAAAGAATTAGTAATAATACAGGTCTCACTGGTGATGTTAAAAAGGCCTTTATGTACAAAGAAACCTTTCTCCATGCAAAAAGCTAGGTGTTATGCACTGCAACAGAAAAGAGAACCTAATGTATTAATTAGATTTGCCTGAAGTCTGACCTAATTTGCTATTGTAGCTGCCTACACTATATTATTTTTATATTTATTTGTTAAGAAATTAATATTTCATAGCAGCATTTGATATACCCTGTGCTGCATTAAAGTACCCTCCAATGATGAATTGATATGCAGTGTTGGTTCTGTAATTTGCACTGTAATTTAAGGGAAATGTTTGGAGCAGACTGGGAGGCTGGCATATGCCTGATTTATCAGCCCTGCTCTGTGCAGGCAGCCTGCTTGTGTTGTGGCTATTTCCCAGTGAAACAGCCTCTGAAACTCAGCACGTTATTTGAGCTGATGTATTTCTAAGGGCAAAGAAGTTTTGCTTCATCGGCATCAGCCGAGTTCAGCTGCCTGGCATGAGTCCAGGATGGAGCCAGTGCTTTCTGTTTGCTTGAGACAGGACAGATGGGCTATATGGTTTACCCCAAAACCCTGTACAGGCAATGCACAAGATGTTTGTTGTCAAGAACTAAGCCCCGGGAATGCCATAAAGCCTCAGCTACACAGGTATTTTGTCATAAAAGTAGTATATGTGCAGAAGGCTTACCTGATAAAATTATGTCAGTGTATTGTGCCAGAATTGCTGTTAGAGCCAGGAGAGTCATGTGAATGTGTGCCTTCTTAGTGCATCTTGCGTCAAATCCTCATTGTTTTGAAATCAGTGGCAAATCTGCAGTTGACTTTGATGCCACTGAGATTTCAAGCAGATGCCCTTGGGAGAATACCCTTGCTTGGGCTATGAAGTCAGGGAGTGCAGTACCAGGGGTTATTCTTCCTCTTTAATGTCGTCTTTGCCACAGTAAAAAAACACCACATATTCTAACTCAGCTCTTTGTAAAAGTGTATAAAGATATTTGTTTCAAATAACAACTTCCATAAGTCATTAGCATCATGGAAATTTTCAATGTCTAAGCAAAAGAGAGAGATCTTCCTTCAGGGAAGCAGCAACCCAACAAGGCCAAAGCCTCCCAACATTCTGACTGGTGTTTTCTACTCTGTAGATTGCCCTCTTGTATGCCTGATGTGTTCATTCAGCAGATACTTTATTCAGTGCTGCTGTAATGCCTGACTGTACTTGCTTGTTTTTACAGAAAATAAATATTCCAGGTCCTCAGAGCACTGCGGTCTCATCCCTCTAAATACATTTTGCTCATTGTGTGTAACATTTGGAGCAGTTTGTCCTCTCCCTGGGACCTGCCATGTCTATGGCTTTGGCAACAGGATCTAAACTAGTCCTGCCAGAGTGGAGTTAGCAGTGAGCACAGGGATTTCCTATGTGTTAAATATTTGCAAAAAGCAGGCAGAATTGGAATTTGGGGGGGGGGGGGAAGCTAATATTTTCTTAAATGAGGTATCTCCATTTCCAGACAAAGACACAGTCTGTCATCCTTGTGGGTAGGAGAAGTGATAATGGGCTTAAATTGCAGCTCAAGTTAGATGTTAGGGAATCACTCCAAACTGCAAGAGTAGTTGTGAGTGAGATTATTTAGGAGGCTGAAGGCTGCTTCCCCCTGGAGCTGTCAGAGCTTCTCAGGCAGCACCCACCAGAAGTCCTCCTGGACAGCTTGTTTTTCCTCAGGAATATAAACGACCTCTCCATGATTTTTCTAGCTCTCCTTTCCGTGATTCAATATTTCTAAGAGCTTGCCCCAGTCCAAGCAGGTTACAGGACGACAGGGCAGGGGTGGCAAAACTTACACAGACGAGCAGGGCGGGGATGGGCGTGCAGTGCTTCACGTGGATCATGGCAAGCAAACTTGGTAAATGGCCTTCTCGGGCACCAGAGAAACATAACCTGAAAATGAGAATAGGAACACTAATCCACTGCATGTAAAACAGCTTTTTCAATATCTAGCTGTACAGGGTCTCTAATCTCAACTGCCCTCATGGGTCTTGGAGTGGAAGGAACCTGCTCTCATTTGGTGCTGGTTTGAGGCTGGGGAGACCACAGCTTGTTTCTTACTTTCACGGGAGACTCATGCATAACCTGGTGTAAGTTGTTTAAACTAGACCATTTGTTATATGAGGCCTTTAATGGCTAAATGTCATCTGTGAAACCAATTGGTCTGAGATGCCTAATTACCTCTGAGGATGACGACTGAAATCTGTTCAGTCCCTGTCTGCCAGTGGCATTGCCTTTTTATCCAGGGTAGGGTGAATACAGTGCAGGTTGTGAGGTGAGCAGCCATATGTCTCTAAGGCACAAAAAATCTCTCAGATAGTGTTTCTAGTGTCAGAAGAGTTTTGGATAAGGTTTCATGTGCCTTAAGATTTCACTTTTAAATGCTTAACCTGTTACATATGTACTCAGATTTGTACCTTATTATGCTTGTGTAAGTGCTAAGATAAATAACTTTCCTGAGGTACTTAAGAGTTGGATTGTTTCCTCAAATTTTTTCTATAACTTTAAAATTGAGTTCAGACAGGTCAATTAATACAAATAGACTTTACAGATTCTGGTCCTGCTATCAGCAGTGTACATGCAAAGCATCTTGCCTGGAAGGAGTTTCTTCATCACGAGAATGACATGTCTGTAACTGGGAACAGAACCAGGCCCGAAAACTCCTTTTTCAGCTAAGCATAATTTAGCTTGTAGCTACTAGAGCTTTATTGATGTAAAATTACTTTGTTTCCGTACTGAAGCTGTGTTTGGCACTTACTGTGAGTTGTTCCACATCTGCAGACACTTTTAGTAGCTCATAAGGATTATTTTGCAAGAGATTCTGTGATTCAATATTACATTTGCTGATTGAAACAGAGCAATTCATAACTGAATGTATCCAACATGCCCAACAATGATCTCATGTGCTATAACATCCAAAATGTCTAGCTAGCATTTCTTTAGCAAATTAAATTAAAACAGCCCCTCCCCAAATCAGATAATGTTCATAAAATTGTACTCCATCTAACCTTGATGAGGTAAAAAGGTATCCATTTATTCCTCCAAATGTAGATAGGGCCACTGAGACTGGCATAACCCAGGAAAAATAGCCCAGTAACTTTTCACCAAATGTCTAAAGCAACAGAAGGCAGAGAAACTGAAATACACTGCAAAGCACAGAACTGAAATCAAAGTGTATTTTAGACATCCAGGGAATGGTTTACTTACTACCGCCACAGCGTTGGAGGACAAGAGCTCTTGGGGTGACATGGCAGTGAAATATGCAATGTTGGTGAACGTGTACACAAATGTCACCAATGGGATGGATATGAATATGGCACGAGGTAGGTTCCTAATAAAAGAATTAGGAAGGTAGATAAGAATTGAGTCATACACAGTGAGACCACAACAGTCTTGTACAGCCTGGGGTGTTCGTCCAGCCACATGTTTTTTTTCTGCTGTTTCTCAGGCTGTGACTGAAAGAGCACCGCCTCTATTTCCTGTTCCACCCATCGTGGTTTTAAGAAGGTTGAAACTCTATGAAGCTTTGTCATGCTTCATGTGCTAAAAAATGCCCCATGCTTCCATAGGGCTATTTGGATTAAGGCAGCATGTTACAAAATAAAATGCCTTGGTTTGCTTTAGCTTCATCTACTCTGGAACTGAATTGGATCCTGTCATTCAGGTAGCTACCTTGGCCCATCCCATCCCATCCCATAAAGCTTATTTGGTCATACAATGCCATGGTAACCTACCGGAGTGAAGATTTGCTAAATTGCTAATCCAGAGACTTCTTTAGAAGTGTACAGCTAAATAGTTCTGCATCTAATGCAATAATGCATTTTTTCTTCTGTCCATCAGATTTGGAAAAAAAGGCATTTTTAAACGCTTTAACCTTTGTGATTTTGATTGGATTTAGTAAAAATTGGAAGATATTTTTGGTTACTGAACAACCTTTTATATTTTATTTTCCCCTCAGAGGCTGCAAAAATAATAATAATAAAAAACCTCCATCCACTCCCTTTTTATTTCTCAACTGAGACCATATTTGCCTTATTTAAAACATAACTTTTCATTGTTCAGCTTTGAAATTGTGGTGGCCCATTAAAATGCTGGTATTTTAATGAGGGAACACATTACTGATCTTTCTTTATTCCTGCCAAGATCTCTGGGTGTGCACTTTAACACTCAGTTGTGTGAAGACATGTGCAGGGCTGCTTGTGAGACTGCAGCTTTAATTCATTTTCATCTAGGCTGTGTGAGAGCTTAAACTTCTCCTAGTTTAATTGCTGTGTGCATTGAATGCCCAGAAATAACTGATGCTCCGAGAGCTGCTTTTGGCATTCATCATTCCACTTTATCATCTCAGAAATTTTGAAACTTTGGAGCTTTGCTTTACTAAACTAAAAATCTTTTTCCCTCTGGCTTTCCCAGCCTGCTGGTGATAAATCATTTCAAAGCCCCTTCCCACATGCACGATCCCCAGGGACATGACATGTGTCACCCTGGAGGGTGGGTGCCCGCAGCTGCACTGCAGCTACAGGTGCACGGCTGAGAGTGCTACCTGCACTGCCAAATAACTTTCCAATCTTCTCTTTCAGGTGTTTGTGCAAGATCCCTTTGGGTGAACAAGCAAAGCAACTTGCAGAATAATTCAATGCTTCTCTAAAAGCAGACAGTGATTCTCCCTGTAGGTATGTGTGACATCTCATCAGTGGTTAATTTTCTGTTACAGATTCACTGTACGATTTGACAGTACCACAATGATAATACTTTGTCCATCAGCTGTTTTGATTGAGTTGATGCTTTGTGCAATCTGTTTCTAATTTTCAGCATGTTGTTTCTTTAACTTGCCTGTTATCCTTTCTAAACAACAAATCTCTCCTCTAGAAACACCAGTCCTGTGGACATGTAACGACATTGCTGCAGCTTATTAAATGAATGATATTATCAGATGGCCCCAAAGTCTCAGCACTTCAAAAAAAATTTGGATGACACGGAAATGGATACTTGCCTGCGGGGATCAACCAACTCTTCTGTTACATAGTTCAAGAAGTTCCAGCCACTGAATGCAAATGACCCTTGAAGGAAAGCTAACGCTAAATGCCCCACGGATGGAGTCATCCAAAAATTGAATGCTTTGCTGGGTGTCAGCTCTTCATAGTTTCCTGCACAGGAAGCACAAGCAAGAGGTTAAGCCTTCCCCTGAGAGAAGTGCTACCCACCAGAGCCACCAGGAACTGGGTGATCTTTTATTCTTTTTTTTATTGCTCGAGTGGATTTGAGACTTCATGCTCATCATGTTCTACAAGTCACCACGGGCTGGCACTGCACTCGCAGTGCTTTCTAGGGGTCGGCATCCTAGGGAGGCAGCTCGGGCTGTACACACAGGCATCACTCTGCAGCTCTCTGCAACAGCACCAGCATCACTTCTGCAACATACAGCACCCTTTGTCAACTTGCACTGTTCGAGGATGCTTCCTTGACAGGGTAGAATCCTGTCCATTCTTAATGCAATTTTCTTTTGCAAGAGTTTGATGTTGTTTAGTAGAAATACTGGAAAAATAAAATATGTATGGGGCTGGAAGATTTGTCAAGACTGTCGGACTGTTGTCACTGAGAAAACACAGTTTCTGCTCTGTAAGTGCCCTGTTTCTGGTGAAAACGTGACTCATCATACACTTAGTCACATGGTCTGAACTAGGGTAGACCTGTGCGGTGTCAAGAGTTGGACTTGATGATCCTTAAGGGTCCCTTCCAACTCAGGATATTCTATGATTCTATGATTCTATGATGAAAACATCATGAGCCTTTTGTGTTCTCTGGTTTCAATTAAGGTGGCAATTCAGCAAGACATTTTTGCCAGTTTTTAATCTTACAAGAGACTTTTTGTAGGAAATCAGACTAATGCCCCAAGTGAATCAGGTGTCTTCCTGAGCTGGGCCCAGCATTGCTTATTCAGTCTATGAACCTAAAATTTGAGGAGCATACAACAGATCATAAATTTTCTGTAACTACTGTAAAACATCTTCAGATGCACTCCTTTATTCTGTCAAAATCAACAACGCAGGGCAGGAAGAAATGTGGTTAAGGACACAGCCGATTTCTCTGTTGCGCCATCTTTTCATGACTCCGTACGCTATTGTCATACAGAGGATACACCTCCAATGTGCCTGTGCTTGGAAGAAATCCCTCAGCAGCACCTGAGATGAATGATTTTCCACTGCAATTTCCCATACATCTGATGTATGGGGGTGTCTTTGTCCAGGTGCCCTGACCTGAAAACAGCTCCATTGAGCCCAGAGAGCACCGCAGCCACCACGGCCCTTTGCAGCACAGGGGCTGCTCTGAGGGGCGCAACCAGGCCCTGCTGCTCAGCTAAAACCTGTCGCCCCTTCGGGTTGCTCTGTAAGGAGGGTAGAAAAAAATCAAGTCTAGCAACAGTACCATACCCGTGTTAGAGCTGTCTCACAGAGTACCTTTAAAGATCTGTATGAAGCCCACAGTAATGATAAGGGCCAAGGCTAAGAGTTTTCCTGCTGTAAATATATCCTGAATGCGTGTTGCCCATCGAACGCTGGAGCTGTTCACCCAGGTCAGGAGTACTGGAGAGCAAAAGACTGAATTCAGTGAAACGAAATTACGTTTATTTAAGAACACAGTCAAAGCACTGCAAAACACCGACTGCTGCATGTGTTGCCCCAGGGAGCTTGGCATGGCTGTGAGGAGGGGAACGGTCTTGCCCTAAGGGGCGCCCAGCTGCAGACAGCACCTGTTGCAGCTTTTCCCCTGTGGGGCTCTGCTGCTGGGGCTCCCCCAGCTTGATGAACTGTGCCTGGTCAGAGCCCAGCGTGCTGACTGAGCCAGGATTTCTGCCTCCTCACGGGAATCGGTGAACGTCTTCTTTCCCTGAAGCTCTACCTCATTCCTGCCAGCACTGTAAGTAATTAATGCAGAGCCGGTGGCGGTCTGCACTTCCTACATACTTGTATTTGTGAATGTAAAAAAGGACTGGGAGGGGCTTAGGTGGTGGGACACCTGCATTTGGTGAGCTCCCCAGGACCTGCTCCTTGCAGGCAGGTGAGGAGGGACTGAACGTCCCACATGGGGCACAGTGTCTGTTCTGGGACCTTTCCGTCTGCTTTTTGGGTTGCACCTGTGCCCCCATACAGCGGGGCTGTATGCCCAGCCCTGCTGGAGCAGTCCCTTGAGCAGTCTTGTGCAAAACTGAGGCAAGCTTTGTGTACGCGAGAAGGAAATACTCACGTAAACACACCATGGAGAGGATCCTGGAGGCATTATAGGGGGGAATACAGTTAGGGAACACAGGCTGCAGGACATAGTTTGAGAAGGTCAGTGCAATGACAGCCAGACTGGTAGGGTACATGATAAGCACAGCACTCCAGAGCAGCAGAAACCTGAAAACAAGAAAAAGTACAAGAAAAAAGGGCTAGGGTGTGCTGGAGGAGCTGGAGTCACCCGCTTGTGGTTCTCCTCATCGCTTTTCCTGTGCTCTCAGAACAATCTAGATTGTAAGTGAAGCATTTCTAAGCAAAGCACAGTTTAGAAATGTGTTAAGAGTGAGCACTAAGATCATTGGGCACCCTTAGATTTAGCTTTGCATGTTGAAGTGAAGGTGGCTCTGTTGCTCCTGGGTTGATGTGTTACCACGTTTCAGGCATCTCCAAGGGGCTTGGGCTGCTGCCGCCTCTCTGCCAGGTACTGGCTGCTTTCTTGGCAGGTCAGCTCCGCACCGTGAGGGCAGTTCGATGCAGAAGTGCTCTGCGTTCACCCAGGCTGGTGCCTGGCTTCAGCTGTTGGTGAAGGCGATTGCACCAAAGCAGGAATCTTGGCAGATACAAAGTTGTTCTCACTTGGGGAGCAGCAGTGGACCCAGTTTGTGTTTTAAAATAATTGAAGTGTTACAATTTCTGTAGAGAAAAGTGGTCATTGCAAGAAAGTAAACTCTTTCTTGCCATATACACATAGATAATTGTAACTACAGATATACACACACATTAATTCATTCTATTCATGTACCAGTACAGTGTGCAGAGGTGTCCAGCACAAATGAGGATCAGAAATGACATTTCCAGGTAAAATAGCATAATGTCTAGATGATGCTGTGTTGCTCTTTTAAGGGCTGCTCACTCCCAGCATACCTGCCTGCTGCCAGCCCCCTCAATCTGGTGCAGCTGGGGAGGTCTCTGCTGGTGCAGCTGACCTGGTGGGAGGGCTGTGCCTGGTGCTCCTGGCTAAGGTGGTGAGTGTTTCTCAAACTTCTCTTTTGCCTTGCCTTGTTCCTTGCCTTGTTGTTTCTGAGAAGTATGGGGCAATCTGGCACTTCCCTTTTCTTATTAACTTCAGAGAGTTAATTTGGTAAATTGCCATGATGCAAGTACTTCCCGAATGGTGCTGCTGGTTTTTAAAACCCAGTGTATGTACGTGAGACTCCTTTTTTCAATTCTTAACGCTTCTTATTGTGGTTCAGAGTGGTTTCCTCTGGTAACTAGTTTGGTCTTGCAGTGCGAAGGGTGACAAAGTCAGGCTGGGGCAGCTCTGCAGACTCTGCTCACCCAGCAGGAGCCTGGGTGCTGGGGACAGCACAGGAACCTGCTTGGTTACATCACTGAGGACTACTTATGTTGTCTTAAAGACTGCAGTGATCATTTGTGTTAGTGTTCTGGTGGTGCTGGGTGAATTTAAGCTCAGACCTTATTGCCCTTGAATGAGCCCCAGCTGTGTGTGCCCCAGAGGCATCACCTGCAGCTGGTTGGGATCTGTCAGAGCCACACAGGTGGTGGCTTTTTGGGGTAGAACCCCCTCTTTCCTCCCTATGGCTTTCATCTTCTTCCCGTACAGTCTGTGTAGAACAGAGAGCTGAATTCAGTTAAAAATGTGCAGTTTGAAGAATTATTCTGAAAACAGTATTTCAGCCAAAATTGGCACTTACTTCTATGTTGTAATATAAAGTACATTAAAGTTGGTATCTGGTGGAATACAGTTTAATGAGAATGTGAATAATTCAGTAGATTTCTGACAGTCAATTTGTTTCATGCTGAATTGAAATACATGCAGGACTGATAACAGCAATTAAAGTAAATGCAGAATTTTAGCAGAAGGTCACAAAGTTGCACTGTCAAACAAGAAGCTCGGATGAGAGATGGCATTAAAATAAGAAGCAAGCTTGTCTAAGATGTAAGCCCAATGCTATCTTATTTTGTCAGGTAAGTCTTAAGCAAAGCCTAGTTCTGATAAAAAGCTATCAATGCTGGTCTCTCAGATAATATTGGAGCTGGGCAACTCTGCTGTGCCCTCGCCTTGTTCCTGTGGTTTGCCCCAGGTGCAGGCTGCCATGGCTGGCCCGTCTGTCTGGAGCTGTATGTCCTGGTGTTACGCTGGTGACATGACATGGGGTGTGCTATGGCTGGTGGGTAGGAATCAGTATGGATGTGAATACCCAACCCTTGGAGCCTGCTAGGAAATGGTTGCTTTTAAAGTACCACCTTTTATTCCTACCTTGTGTTGGAAGACTTAAGAACAGGATTTCCCTAGTGAAGAACAACTGTTTCAGATTTGCTGCGATTAAATAAAGTAATGCAGTTATGTCTGCAAGAAATCTCAGCCCTAAGTTTCAGATGTTCTCACTATCAGAGTGTGCGCAAGCTGACAAGTCGAGCTGCAAGCCCCATAGTTCAGGGTGTGCTTTCTGTCCATGGTAGCCCTGGATGGGTGTGCAAAGGTAGCGTGCCTGGTGCTGGAAGCCCAAAGCCCAGTCTGAAGCAGGGAAATGTCCTGGCACCTGCAGGGTAGCTCGGCCTGGCTGTTCAAACAGAAAGGGTGGAATTACTGCCCTGAGTTGTGGCTGAGGGCATTGGGGCTGAGCCCTTTCTGATAAGCTTTCCCAATTACTCAGTAATTTACAGTACTACCAGAACCTGAGAAGTTGTTTTCTCTCATCTCTGACTAAGAGGCTGCCAGACCTTTAGAAAAAGGCTCAAGACAGCTGAATGTACAGAAAAAAGGAAGATGTAGCTGTTCTTGTGATTCTCCTGCTCGGGAACTCTGAGTGTTGCAGTTTGCGTGGGAAATCTGAGCTGCTGCGTGTGCTGATGGCCAAAGGGCTGCTAAAGCAGCCTCCTGCCTGCGTGCTTCTGAGCAAACCCTGCTCGCGTAATGAGCGTAAATGCTAGCTGGACGGCCTCTGCTGTGCTCTTCGGTGTTGAATCTGGTCCAAAGTCCATTGAAGTTAATGGCTATCCTCCCATCAATTTGGATGTGTACTAGACAATGTCTCTAATTAGATGTTTTTTACCCCCTCTCATTTTATAAACGCTCTGCAATAAGTGACAATCTGTTGTGGGGCTTCCTGCTTTTAGGAAGCAGTGGTATTCCTCTGGAAGTGCCAATCCTTCCTGGACCAGACGTGTGTTTTATGCAGACACCCCTGCATGCTAATTTGCTCACCCGTGGAAAGCAATGAACAGCATGGATTGATCTGCATCTCTAATAGAGTCCAGTGGAGTTAGTGAAACCAGTTCTCAAATAGATATTTGGGATGTGCCTGTGCTCCCAAAATGATGTCACATTAGATGTATCATAGTGTCAGAGCAGCCTATAAAACCAGAAAGGCAGAGTGTATGGTACTTGGGTGTTATTAACAAAATAATACAATTTGTGATAGAAACTGCTGCTCAGATCAGCCTATTGTAGGAGAAGCTGAATAAGTTCAAGAAAGTTTGAGCTAGTTTGAACATTATTCATATTATCCCATGTTGCTGAAAGAATTATTGTCTTTGGAAACTTTAGATTGTGCAACAACAACAAAAAGGAAATACAGAAGTACATTTGAAGTGTGTTTTACTTGTGGTTTGAAGTAACATTTATCAAAGCTTTGGGTTAGAGCTCTCTGCTGACTTCAACACTTAATGATTTTATAGTAAGGGTGTATGTTCAGTCATCAATCAGTGCTGGTGAAAGCTACATTAGTTGCAATGCTATTGCTGAGCATCCAAAAGGAAGTTGTATTTATCAGAAATACACTAGTGGGTTTTTCATGAAGCTGAACTTTGTTGTTTTCTTTTGCAACTACACCTATTAAACTTACTATTTTGGGTAAAGTTAGTTTTCTGATCTGCATAACCGTGCAAGTACCTATGCAAGCAAATGAACTGTGCTGTTACACTGCTCCACAGCATGGGATGTGACAAGTTCCCTGCGCTTAGTTTGCCCGTGTACAAATGCTATTTAAAACCAAGATGCTTCCAAACAAAGCTAAAAGTGGAAAGTCTGTTCTCTGGTACCAGCCCAGAGCCTGGAGCAAGAAGAACTTGTCTCATCCTTCTCCCTGGACGTGCTGCTGGGAAGGCTGAGCTTGTGCAGAGGTGAGAGCAGCCAAAGGCCCCCGGCTCCCATGTGCCGCTGGGGTACTAGCAGTAACCCATGGGTGCAGCCCTGGTGCGTGTTTCAACCCTTTTTAAAGACCTCTGGGTCTTTAATCTGGTCTTCCAAATGTGCTCTCAGACTTTCTCATTGCCTTTTCTTCTGCGTTTGGGGTAGGTGCTGCGTTCCGACTGCAGGACAACCTGCGCATGCGTTTCCCTGCCGCTGCACAGCATTTCATGCACTGTGCTCTGACGTGGAGCCCAGCCATGCAGCCAGAGCTTCTGCACTTTGGGAATGCCTCTCTCCCACCTGTGTCTCTTTAATTCTCTTCATCTTCTTACATCCCACTTAGCAGCATTACAATTTCCATCCCCACCTCCTGTCCCCTGCACAACCAAACGCCAGTACTGCTAGGCACAGAACATGCGGCACCGAGTACTCTGAAGGCTGCTATGATCAAACAGTTCTTCCTTGTTCCTTATACCTAATGAGGGAAAACAGGTTTGGGGTGGTGCTGTGGATTTTGTGTGCAGGAAGGTTAGGGATAAGACAAGAAAAGCAAGAGGAGATGTTGGGGTCTGGTTGGGTACATCTCATGCTCCTGTGGTAAATGTCTTCTGCCCGAATAGACCAAACCAGCCAGACTTGTCATTGGAAGGGTCTCAGAAATTTCTTTGGCAGATGGACTAAACTTGTGTGTGCTAAACTGGATACTCCACTGTAGAAGGATTGGATCAGAAGACAAAAAAGAACTTTGGAGAATGGAGCATTTCTTTTTCTGGGGGGTGATGTGCAGGTTCCCAAAGCCCTGCTTTCAGCTCAGACCCACCGATGAGTGCTGTGGGGCACGTGCGCTTCTGGAGTAGAAAACAGAGTGCTTGTGATAGTGCTGCTGAGCCACTATAAGGCAGTGGCTCAAGTCTGACAAGTATCAGGAAAATGCCTTATCATCCAGCAGGTCTTCAGGTGCTGGCTTTGCAGGGTGTGCAGGTGGTGTTGCACCATGGCAGGCATGAGCAAGGGTACAGCTTGTGGGACAGGGTGACTGCCTGCTTGCATTATGCCTGTCCCAGTCTTCAGCAGCTAGCCAAACTGTGGTGAGCTTGTTTTCTATCTGGTTTGCTTTCTCTAGTTTGCAGTTACCGTGTTTATTTATTTATTTATTTATTTTTGCAAATGCAACACCACCACATTGCATGTGACGTGGAGCCCAGCCATGCAGCCATTACTTGTGAATTAATGAACTGGCCACAACATTTTGGTGTTCCTCTACTGAGCTGTGAGTACAGGGGGACAATTTAAGGTTCCTTGTTAAATGCACAGTAAAATATACAAGATGACCTCTTTCCACTTGTCCCTTTCTTGTTTAGCTGCACTACTCTTAGCTGTGTTTTCAAAGAGAAGCCATTCTCTGAGTTAGCATCCCCCCGTTTGTATTTACAAGGCTTGGTACTTTGTGCAGCTGCAGCTGAGGAAGCAGAGCTACAAGCTGGCATCTGTTCCCAGGCCACTTCTGTGGGCAAAATTCCTTCTTGAGAAACTTTCTGTATTCTGCTGCAGGAAGGTCTTGCAGTGTAGTGCCATAGCATTATTTGCTGCCTTCTCACCACCAGCTAATGGAGGGCTTTGATTTATGGGAAGCAGCTCCAGCCTGCTAACCCTGGTGTGCGAAGCTCCTCAAACACAACGTGCTTGCACACAGGAATGTCATGTGGACACAGCTTTGCTTATAGTGTTGTTCACTGTCATTGATTTGATTAAGTCGGAGAGGAAAGTGGAAGCATCCGTTGTGTTCAGTCTGAAGGCAGAATCAGGAGCCCTGCATAGGGGCGATGGGGTATTTCGAGTGAGAACAGAAAGGATGACGTTACAAAAGCATGTTATTGACAAATGTTCTGTTTCTTCCACATCAGATGTCTTTTCCTCACTAAATACTTAATGCAAATGTGTTTTCAAATGACTGAAGAGATATGGTACTTACCCAGCTAACCCACCAAAAATCTCAGTGACGTAGGAATAGTCCCCTCCTGACTTGGGGATTGTAACTCCTAGCTCAGCGTAACACAGTGATCCAAGGGCAGCGACCCCACCGCCGAGCACCCAAATAATGAGAGCGAGTCCCACCGAGCCGGTGTGCTCCAAAACCCCTTTGGGTGAAATAAAGATCCCAGAACCAATGATGTTACCTGGAAGGAACAAGGGTTTGCAGTGAGATAAGTGAGTGAGAAACTCGTTTTATATTCTGTAAAGGCAAACAAACTCAAACATTGCACCCCATCTCCCACCCCAACACCTCTTTACCAGGTTTCACTTGCTTATTTTATCTGATTAAACTCTGGGGAAAATGCTGCCGTTTATCAGAAATGAGGCAGGGTAAGAGTGTACTCAGATCTGCTGAAGCACTTCAGAGATATGGTGAACATCTGTGTTTAGAGGTTTTGTGGCATGAATTCAGGCAGCTTGAAAAACTGCCTGCTGCCACCTGCTATGCCCAAATATTTTATTGAAGGGAGTTAAAAATGTCTTTTTGATAAAGATTTTTCATCTCCTTCTGAGGATGAGAGTTCATTTTTTTTTTCTGTAAGTAGGATTATTTATAATGTAGGGGCTAAGAGGGGCTCTCGTCACAAGGGCAAATTAAAGGTTGTGCTTGGAAAAGTCACTTCAAAGTCTGGAAATATTAGAAATCTATTAACATTTAATGTTTTCAATACATGTGCTGCTTAGTCATTGCCCCTAGATCTTAGGGGGATATTGTGGTGTGACTGCAATGTGGGACAATGTGGACTTTGTCCTTCTGATTTTGTTCGGTCAGCACATGAGCTGAGGGGGTGCTGGGTGTTGCAGACGCTCTTTGTGTGTGTGGGGTCAGGGCATGGTCGTCCTCCAGGAGCAGCGGGAGCTGCCCTGAATGAGGCGAGGCCTCATAACTGCTCAGATTATGGAGGGGGACTTCTTGGTGTTGGACAGACTGGGGATTTTTTGAGCAACATCTAAATAACACTCTTTCCCAAAAGGGCGTGAAGACCTTATATCATAGAACTCAGCTGAGGCTTTTCTTCCCTTATGAGTTGGTATTAAAAGCCTCACTTGCAAAACTGACTTTCAGCCTATGCTGTTGAACTGTGTTTCTTATCAGTACAGTTATAAAAAAAAAAAAAAGTCAATCCAAACCAAGAACTGGATACCAGTTGTTAATGAGTTATTGGCATCTAAATGAGTTTCTCTGCAGTCTTTGAACCTGTGTGTCAGCAAATCTAAGTTTGCTTCCTCCCCTCTGCTTTTAAGTTCTCAGCTCGCAGCGGATAGCACGTTCCATAAATGCATTCAGGCTTTCCAAATTTTGCTGCGTTTTGCTTCAATTCTGTTCTTGCATTTCTGAAAGCAGCTTCTGTGAGTGCAAAGAACCCATCTGGTTGTGCTTGTATGTAGCTATGGGTTTGCAGCACGTGTGTTGAGGCAGATAATCTATCTGTGGTTTAAAATGAAATTAGGGTAGAAAATAGACATCTCCTGCAACTGATAAGCAGGTGGCTGCTTCCTGGAAAAAGAGGGAGGGTGAGTGGCCATGGGGGAGCTCTGCAGCTTGCAGATCCCTGCTGGAGGACCCAGAGGGTTTCAGGCTTCATGAAGCAATAGGCTGCTTGTTGCCTGAGGGTTTCACCACGGGTGAAACTATTCCCTGGGTAATAAAGTGTTAGTGTAGCACTGTAATGACAAACCAGAGAATCGAACTAAATGCAATAATATATAATTCAACAAAGATACAGTCTTGGGATGATGTGGCTGGACACTTGCTGTGCCTTTTCTATTCACTGCTGTGTCAGTTTGTGGAAGGCCACAGCTCCTTACTGGTGCTATGTCAGGAATAAAAGCAGTCTTTTCAACATTACAACTGAACCCAGCTACAAAGTGCCCCCAGGCTGCTTCATCTGTGGTGCAGCAGCTGAAAGTAGCGTTGTCCCTGCTCAGTAGAAAGGAAGTACTGGTGCAGATTAAAGAAACTGATGCAGACACCCCACAAGTTGTAAAATCAGTTTAAAAAGTCATGACATTGACCAGACTTCTTTTCAAGTTTTCATTTTAATCAGTAAGCTTTAAGGATACCCCTGTTCACCTTTTCAAGAGTCCTTCTGCTGCCAGAGGAAGGCCACAATCACTTTCTCTTTAGATGAAAGTTGAGAGTCGCAGCTGTCTTTTGAAGAAAAACACTAAATATCACCAAAATGTTGATAACACCTTTGAAGTGATGTCATTAAATCTTACGTAGTACCTGAAAGCCACGTTAAAAGAAGAAAAGATTTGCTGAGGTACTATTAAAGGGCTCAGCAAGCCATGTCTGTAGCTGGCTCACCTGCCTGCTAACGATGCTCAATCCGTTGGCCAGCACCTTCCCTCCTGGTGTCACTTGTTGGGTACCACTGTCCTTTTGATACTGGGTAACTAAGTGCAGCTGTGTGAACCTCCTCAGCCCGCCCCAGGGAGGGGTGCAGGGACACTCCTCTGGCACCACGGATTGTGTATGGAGAGACAGGAACGAATAAAACAAACCGGGAAGATGCAGGGAGCTATGCAAGGGAAATACAACACCCACCTCTTCCTGCCTATGCTCTTCCTTCCTTCCTTCCTTACCCTCCAGAGAGTGAGGGCTGCGGCAGGAGGATGTGCCCAGCCAGTAATGGAGCGGAAAGAAAGGTGGGGGGCCAGGCCGGCTGCTTCCTCCTGCAGTGAGCTGCTCCGATGGCTGAGCAGGAGGATGTCCAAATTTAACTCTTGTGTAAATAACGGGGAAGGGAGTAATCACAAACTGCAGGTCACTCAGATGGGATGCAGGCAGGAGCAGTGCCAGGACTGGAACGGGCACATCTGCCCTGCCCTTCCCTTTCCTTTCCCTCTGAGACCTATGAGTTTTAGAATGGACATCTTTCTTGGTTTGTATAATTCTGCTCCTCCCTGATTCCGTATGAGGAAACAGACTCCCTTGATGGGTGCTTGGGTTTGCTTTTGGGACCAGAAGTGCTTTCTATGTGTTAAAAAAAATATATTAAAAAAAATCAGATGAGGAATCACAGCAGTTTGTGCTGAAGGAATGTCCTGATGAGATTGAGTTGCCCCATGATTTTCAGAGTTAACAGATTTGTTCTGGGCCTTCCATACTGGGAAGCTACATGGCTGGAATGGAGTGGGCAAACCTTTCAAGAAGACAGATGAAGAGTTAATGTATTGCTAAAGCATACATAATACCTGATAAATTGTATGTGTTTTTTTTGGTCATAGTTTCTACTGGTGACTGAAGTGTCACAACTCTCTAAAAACAAATAAGCATTTCTGGAAGACTAGTTGTGCCCTGTTCAAGAGCTGCAGCAACCCCTGAATTGAAGCTGAAAAAGAAATAACTGCCTAGGAGCTTAAAAACTGTCCTGATGAAATCCCTTGTAGCACTGCATACTACTCATATGTATGAAGGAAGACCTTAAGTTACAAGGACACTTAAAAGTGATCCCCTGCCTGCCAGCACAACACCAGTGTTTCTCTACTTTTCAAAATGCACCTGGAAACAATGCCGTTTTGGAGGGAGCCAGTGGTATTTTGGGGAATATATTGAATTGGGGACATTCTGCTGCTCACCCCAATAGATCTGTAGGTTTTAACTTCCTGCTTGGGATGGGACAGCATTCCTGCTCTGGCAACCCCAGTGCTGAACTGCCTGAACACCCCACAGCTGAGCCCCTGCTCAGCACTCCCGTGTTCAGGTAGCTCCTGTGCCTTTTGGTAGCAAGCAGTGAATGCAAATGCCCATCCTTCAGTAAGCTGTGTGCAAGTGTTTCCACCTCCATATGATTTTTGTCACCTTATAATTGTTTCATTACGTGTAGAAAGGAGAAAATCCCACCACAGCATGGCATTCCAACTGGTAACGGACAAGAAATTGAGAAAATCTTCAAGCTCACGTGTAGTGCAGTATCCATCTCTGGAGGTCCCTGAGCACTTTCAGGCTGTTGTCATGCCTGAGTTTTCTCTACCTGCTCAGGTACTTTGGCTGTAATGGGAAGATCTGTGGTGGGCTGGAAAGAGTGGGGAAATGGAGAGATCAGTGTCTGGAAGCAGTGTCATCAGGCCATGACACTGAACCCAGGGGAGGGAGAGTTGAGTGCTGGTGAGGTGCAACCACAGCGACAAGGTGGCAGCAGTGATAAAGTGCAGTCTAAATGCACATACAGAAAGTTGGCAGCTCGGTGTGCTTTTAGATGTGCGCACTTGGCCTTGACAAAGCCCTGACTCGCTCTGTGCTTTGGGTTTCCATCCCAAGGAGAGGGCATTGCTCAGCACCGTGAGCCTGAGCACTGGGTGGCAGAGAGCTTGCTGACAGGAGAAAAAAACCTGTGGTTTGGACCCAAAGAGCTGAGGAGAGGAGAGATCTATGGCATGGCACATCTTGGAGTAACACCCTCCTGCTACGAAAAGGCCTCCAACACAGCCCTCCTTGTGCACGAGGCTGCGCTACACCAGGAATAGCCAGTATGTCATTTAGTCAAGGTTAATTTGAGGTATAGCCATCTGTAGGAGCAGGACAGGAGGAACTGGCAGCCTTCTGGAGGCTCATTTCATGCAAACATTCACTGAATTTTTTGGTTAAATTAAGTAGTTATATTTAAAAATCTAATGTCCTTCATCAATGAGTATGTTATAAGGCAAAACTCTGCTCCAAACTCATTAGGATTTCCTATTATTTTGCTCACGCAACATGTGCGAAAGTTGTATCAGCCGGAGTGGAAGTGCTACGCCCCTTCTGACAACAAAATGTTCTTATGGAAACGTGCCATGGATGTGGCAATGTGCCTGGGAAGTACCTTCACTTCACTCAGTGTAGATGTAGTGTTTAAAAATAGATATGGTGGAGATGCTGAAATGCTTCAAGAAGATGAGATGCCAGAAACTGCCTGATGAGAAGCAGAATTTTAAGGAGGTACCTTGTTCTTAGGCCAGCAGATTTAGCAGTAAGGCAAACGCTTTACCCACAAATAGGTATTTCTAAGCAAACCCTGGTCAGCAAGAACTGAAGGTAATTTGGAGAGCAATTCCACAGCGAGAACAAAACTGGCTGTGTGGTGCCGGGAGAGAGGCATTACTGAACTCACTGTGTCAGGGATAATTTGTTCCAGCTTTACTACTGCTGGTATTCCTGATACTCACTACATTTATTTATTTATTTATTTATTTTTCCTCTAAGAAGTGAATATGTGAAAAAAAGGAATTTCTTCTTGTAAAACAGTCACTCTTTCCACTCCTTTGTGGCCTTTCCTAGAACTTCTTGCAGCAAAACTACCTATTGAAACCTAAAGGAAACTAATGCTTAAATCACATGTATTCATGTCTTGGCTTATAATATCTTATAATACAGAATAAGATATTTAGATCAATGAATATATATATATATATATATATATATGTTTATATATATAAACTCTTGTTGGAAGTAATACAGCCTTAATCCTGACTGGGAGATATCAGCCAGGTACTGGGAAGCTGTGTGACCAATTCCCACAAACCAGCACTAAGCAACCACAACAAACACCACCTCAACTACCAAGGCTGAATCATGAGCTTCCCATGTGGGCAATGTGCCCCCCACCTTCAGATCAAGGCAACAGAAGGGCTGATGCATTCACGCAGCACAATTCCTTGGGCAAAGCTGGTGAATGCACACTTGTGTTGCTGTGCACCCCTCGCTTGCTGCAGGTGCTCAGTGCATTCCACCAGCTACAAAAGTAGAGGATAGAGAGAGGCTGAGCCATTTGAAGTGGGGTAGGTGAAGTGTGATGGAAATTAAGGGCTGGGACTTACAGCAAACATGTCTGAAAGGAAGACTTTACCCCTGAATGTGTCCAGGAGTGTAGGATGTGACTGAGCAGGTATGATTTGCCAGGAGCTGAAATTTGAGTAAAAAGTGCAAGAGACGATGGCTTTTTTGCACTTGCTGAGCTATGCTGTGAGAAGAAGCAGGGGCAGCCTATTGAGAAGGGACAAATGATGATAAAGAACATACCAGAAGACAATCACAATGTAGCACTTCTGTTTAATTGCTTTGTTCAGGGTAAGGCATGTATGTTACTGCAGTGGCAATAGCAGAAGAAATATTTTTAGCCTTTTTTAATATTATGCAGTGTGATATTGCATATACAGGACGCTTCCAACATGTGCAACAGGAATACTTCTGCTGTCACCCAAACCAGTGAAAGACTGCCTGGCACTAAACGCTCTGTTTCTATATTGCTTCTGTAGTTCTTACATTAAGTGTAGAAACTCCTTCAGAGAAGTATATAAATAACATCCAGCATTTCTGCCTTGGGTACCTGCCACCACACCTGGGTGCCTTTGTTAATGTTCTCGGCCTCTGACCTTCCGCTGTCCCTGTGAGTGGCACTAGTGGCTTAAGGCAAAGAGTACAGAAGTTTTTGGTCTTGGCCACAAATCAAAAGCATGCTTTTAGACTTGCTCAAGTTAAAATCCTGACTGAGGCTAACAGAGTTCATAATTCATGTATGAACCAGCAGACCAAGTGAAGTCTCTTCTCAGACCCGTTACTGTGTTTGGCAATTGCTTTGGCTTTCCCAGGGTTTTTATCTTGACATCCACTCTTGTACAGGACGATGGAGGTGAATCTGGGTCAGCTGGGCTGAGCACTTGCCTGTTCTTCCTCTTGCCTTGCTGGGACTGAGTGGAACAATTCTGGCCTCTTCCATATAATAAAATGCTTCCTCCTGCTGTATTATTTTACAAGGGAAAAAAAGTATTTGCTGAAGTTCCATAAGATCTTGTTCTTTAGTCTTGACTGAAATTATCCACTTCTCAAGCATGACAGAAGGTAGTGTACCAAAAATGATTACAGCCTCAAGTAAAGAGTAAGTGGCACGAAGAACAAAAATGAGAAAAAGAACACTAATTTGTGAAAATATTTCTGCTAATAATAAAGGAAAAAAAAAATGTGATAGTTACCTGCTCAGCTCTCTCAAATTCCTAACCTTAAACAAGCATCAGTTTTCTGCAGGACAGAAACTGCCTTCAGCCCAGTGCTGTGTTCTGTAGTACCACTGAGTCGTGAAAGGACATCCTGCAAAAATACCAACCCTTGGAACAAAATCCTCTTTCTGGAGTCAGTTGCGAATTTGTAAAGGAGATTTTGTGAGCTCTGAACTTGACAAATTCCATTAATTTATTTTTTGTTTATTCATAACAACAATGTTCTGTGATAGGGGAGAGAAGAAAGGTAGACCTCACAGCTACGCCTACTTGACATTAAAGAAAAGCCTTTTTGTTCTTAACTTAGAGAAATTGGCCCATATAATTGGCTGGGAGCTGCTCACTTGTGTGAAAAAATGACCCCTGCAGCACTGCCAAAGTCAGTGAGACCTTCGGTGATCTGCTGCAGTGCTGCTGATTGCATGCATCCCCTCAGCCCTGGGGCTGTTTTCACTCGCCCGCGCAGCACTGCTGAGATGCGTTAACTTGACTGGAGAGGTAAAGAAACACAGCCATTTCTTCCCACTTTTCTTTTCTTTTTTTTTTTTTTTTTCTTTCCTATTTTTCTAGGATATGGAAACCACTCTCAGTATTGTTTAAAAAAAAAAAAAAAACACAACACAAAACATCGTGATACTGGATTGAATCATAAGATCTTAAAGAAGTTTTATTTCAGGCTATTTTACTTGCCTTCTGGGTTTTGTATTTTTTTTTAAGGCTTCATGGTTCAGATTAAGGAAATTTTCTAAAACACCCATGAGGGTTAAGGACATACTTCTTAAACAAAAGCTGTGGTTCTCATGGAATAACATCACTTCAAGAATTATTGTGAAAGGAAAAAAAAAAGGCAACAACCTAGATATGAGAGATGACAAAGTGACATGCTGTATATGGGAAAGAATGCATACTGCTGCAGCTGGCTATAGTGATGTAATAGGATGCAGATAGAGGGGAAAAATAAGCCCTATAATATAGGATTTTTTTAATATTGAGAAAGTCTTTTCCCAGCTGCACTTTGAATGCAGTGCTGTAAGTGGCTGCTGGGGAGTTCTGTCTGAGATGGCAGAACTCTGACTGTCCTTTGTGAGGGGCATTCACAGCCCAGGCGGGCAGAGCCACGGTGACCGAGGGGGCCTGCTGGTGACACCAAGCCCAGTGGAGTACTGCTGAAAACAAAACAACTGTTGTAGCATGGCCGTGAGCTGTGCACATTGTGGCTTGGCATTCTGGGGGCTCATTGGGATGGGATAATGCTGTGGGTCCTCAAACAGCTAAAGGGAATCACTCCTTGGTGGATATTGCTAGTAGTCTAGGAAAGGCAATCCCCTTTGCCTTTAAAACTGGGTTTTGAACCGGTGTGTTAATGGTTTCGCGAGTGGTCTGTGATTTTAGGTAGTATTAGTCCAAGTGCATGGAGGGGATCTTTCCTGTGTTTAACACTGATTTCTGGGCAATGTGTTATGTGCTGCTGCTGCAGTGCCACGCAGAAGGAATGAAAGTGCCAGATGTGCACTGCTCCAGAACCATGGTGCTGGTTAGACATTAAGGCAAGGGACTCTACTGGAAAATCCAAGTTGTTTTTTTTTTTTTTTTTGTGCCTCTGGCTTTTGAACTACGAGAGTCAATTTGTGATCGGGTTTTGATGTTTTCCCATGTAACTATGGGGGCTGAAACTCAACTTTTAGACAAAAGCTGAATTCTCATTAAAACACTTCAGGAACTGTATGTTGAAATAAAACCCTAAATGTGACAGCCCTTGTGAGAAATAAAGGGATCTGGGATACTTTGTGCAGTCACTTGGAGTGCAAAGTCCTTAGGGCATCTTTTATTTATCTGCAGCACACAATCCATGCAGGCTGTAAAAATAATGGATCTTGCAGCCTGTTGAAAGTATTCAGCAGTTCTTTAGGAAAGAGCTTACTGATTGTATTTAGAGACCATATTTCTGATAAAACTAAGCAATTTCCTGTGTGGTTACCAAAGAAAATATCACTTGTGCATTTTTACTGCTTGTGCTTTTCATTATGGATCTATATTATATATCTGAAATTCTGAATGGGTCTGTAAAGTCAACTAGAAATTTGTATAAGCATTTCTTTCCTCTAAAAAGTGAAATATTGTCCAAAAAAAGGGGAAAAAAATCTGCGCTTTTTTGCTGCAGTCAGGTAAATCACTATGTGACTAGTTTTTCAGTGAAGGATTGCAGCAGGCAGCATTTCTGAAAAATCGTGTATGGTTCACAAGCATAAATTGTGCCAGACTCTGGCTTTCATTGAGTGCTGCTTATTGTTGTCAGGAGAGCATAATCCAAGCTCAGCGTGGGTAGTGCAGCACTCAGCAGCGTGGTGCAGGTGAAGAAGTGGCGAGGATGCAGTGTTCGAATGCAGCCTCTAGCAGGTAGCACTGACAGAGGGAAACTGGCATCAGCCGGGCATCCTGCTTCCCTCAGTGTTGTGCAGGCATGTCCCATGGGTATTGAATCAGAGCAGGAATTAGGAAGAGGCAATTTCTTCTCAAACGCTGCAGTCAACATCATTAAGGACTATATTCCCCAGCTGTAGATTGGGTGCTCCATGGCCACAGTTGTAACAGATGGTCTGGGTGTCTCGCCTATGAAGGGCAAACCCAGCATCCTTTCCCAGTGCTGAGATAGGGTATGTAAGCCATTAATTATCAGTTTCTTCTTTTTTTTTATGGAGTCATGGAAAATGACATTTTAAAGACTTTAAATAAAATGTTTGAAACCAATCTGGTTTCAGTTACAGCTTTCTTTAGATATATTGGTATACTATATCCTCAATAGTAGACAAAGACAGTGTTCATTGACAGCTGTGAACAGAAGAATAATTGAAACCCTGCCCATCCTTTCAGGACTCCTGGGTCGAAGCAGACATTACTCAGTCCAACAGGACAACTGTCTGCCATTGCTTGAGAGAGCTCTTAGGAACAAGTGTTGAAGCTTTGCCTTCTCCTTTGAGTTAATAAACCTGTTTTACCTGAATAAGGAATATTGTAAAGATTTGAGATTACTGTTTAAAAGAAAAAAAAGGCTTAGATGAGAGGAATTGTGCTTTACAAATTTACATTGAATCTAAATATGATGTGGATTGCATCAGTAATGGTGATGGTGTAACTCACTGTGGGTTATTTATTTATTTAGCAGAAAACCACTACACTAAGCAGCCCTCCAGTCCAGATAATTGTTAGCTACTAATTGGCTCTGAGGAGTTAAGCACTCATAATTGAGGACATTAGTGACTGGTTTGGATCATCATTGCCGTCTGTGAGCTCAGGACATGACACACCTACACAACCAGCCAAGAAGTGACACGGTTGTGGCGCTAACCAGAAATGTTGTCACGGTACGGGCAGTCCTGTGGGCTCCTGTGGTTCCAGGGAATACCCATGCCACTCTCTGCCCTGGGCACAAGGTGGATGGGTCCCTGAGGCTGGCCTCAGGCCATTAATGGTGTGGATGTGCACAGTGGACTGCTCGGCATCTGCCCTGCTCCTCTCTAGCACGTTGGCAGCAGTGCAGCCTTTAATACATAAATGCCCCCACTTCTGAAATACAAAGGGTGGGTGAAGTTCTGAATCAACAGAGCATCCAGGCTCAAGAATTTACTAAGTATAGGGATGCTGCTGAATTAAACACAGCACAGCATGCCTTTTCTTGACCTCTTGTCAAGCATGAAGTTAGGCGATGTGGCAGGGTTTTTACAGATTTCATGGAACAGCCTTGAACTTCTTTGCTTTTAAATAGCATTCGGAAAACTCTTAATGAAGAATGGTTGAAGAATAAAAGAATCTATAGAGCCTGGCATTAAACTAATAACTGTTTAATTTCATATGTGAGGAAAAATATGTAACTGTTGTACTAGTGGAAAATGAGTTATGGCTCCTCTGCTAATACACTTGGAAAAAAATGAAAAATGGCTATAAAATAACAGTGTTAATTTAATGTCTACGGGGAGTGGTATTTAACAAAATTAAATGATCTTAAAACCTGACTGGTTCAAATTCCTAGCAAGTAAGAACAGGACCAGCGATCACAAGCTGATTCCAGCATTCCAGGTGGATTTGGCTGGGTTACCAACTCGTAATCTGCTTACCCTACACCCAACTTTAAAGCTCCTTAAAACCAGGCTGCTCAAAAACACCGGCAGAAGCGTTCCCCTCAGCCTATCGCGGGCTGGTAAGGGAGCTGTTCGCCTCCCGAGTAACCAAAATACGGCTCCGCTCTGCGGGACTCGAGGCTCTCCTGGATCCGCAGCCGGGCCCTGAGGGCGCCGCCGCCTGGGCTCGCTCCCAGCCCCGCTGCCAGCCCCGCTGCCGGCCCTCCCGTGCCCCCTGGCGGCCGGAGCGGCCCGGCCGTGCCCCGGCGGCCCCGGGCCGGGCGATCTCGGGCCGGGCGCTGCGGCTGCCCGCGGGCTTCCCACGGGGTTCGCCCCGTCCGCAAGGCGGCGGCGCGGAGCCTTCCCTGAAAGCAGCCCCCCTCCGCTCGCCGCGGGTTTAGGTGGATGCGAGGCCGCCTGCTTGGGTCGAGAGGGAAGCAAGGAGCACAAGGAGCTCTTCTCGGGTGCTGCCTGCGCTGCGCGGGGCTGATTTTGGTGGGCGGTAGGCAGCCGCGTTGCAATCCACGGTCTAGAGGGGAGCAGTCAGAACAAACTTGTGAAAACCTCTATCCTCAGCCTATAAAAGCTCTCGCTGAGTTGAGTGCTTTTGCAGCCTGGTGGTGCGGGGAGCTCTCAGCCCCTCAGCCTTGTGGAGGAGGCACAACCCACAGCGTGGAGCATCCCGGGCCTCTTGCTGCTCTGGGGCCACTGGAAAAGTTCTTCAAAAGATACAAGCTGCACATTCGGCTCTAGCTTAAATTGTGCAGATTTAATAAAGATGATTAGTTTGGAATTACTCTCCACTAGTAGCCTCAAAGACAAGGTGCATTTTTGGGGCTGCAGGTTTTGCTGTTTACCTGCATGCTGCTGCTTGCTGTACAAGGCTGACCACACTCAAACCATTAATAGTCCAACCTCTGCCCAATAATTTTAAAACAGAAAATGTGGCAGTTTAAAATTATCCCTTTCTGAAGAAGGATGCACTTTTATCTTCTTGTAAAATTAGTCATAATGTGACAATTGCTTTTCTTATACAGAAGAGGGTTAAACAAGAAAAACTTCAAGCTTTTAAAGCCATTTTGCTAACAGTCTTCACAAAATAATCTGTCACTTGAATAACATTCAAAGGAGGCGACACTGACAGGTACTGACTGTACTTGCAGGAAGGGCGCACCAGGACTGTAAATGACCTCGCTGCAAAAGATGTGATGTGGGCTATGATCAGTATAGTACTTACAGGCAAATGCTACCTCAACCAAAAACAGCCCTGCAAACACCCTGATCCCGTTCTGTAACTGACAAGCATCATTTGGGAACTGCCCTGAGTACGTGGGCACACACTGAATATGACCAATTTACAAATTGCTCAAAATTACAAATTGTTCAAAACTGCAGAGCCTGGTTTAGCACTGGAAAGGAGAGCTGGTTGTGCCCACCCACACGGCGCCTTCCTGCACCGACCTGTGCGGAGGGCAGACCTGCACTACGGTCCTTATGGTCCTTGGTCCTTACGTGGTGAGGGGAGGCCGGGAGGCAGCCTCATGTAAGTAACAAAGAAGACAGGCATGCTGCTAGTGCTTGGTTCTGTTCCATTTTATTTGAGTAGTGCTGCTGCAATGTGTTTATATCAAAGGAGAAGTTAAAGCCTGTATGATAGGATTTTTGTTGTTTTGAATTGAGAACTCCTTTTATTCTGCTAATCCTTTCACCGGCTGCAGGCTCTGTCTGCTCTTTTCAAGCTCACAGTCCACTGCTTTATTTCCTGCTCCTCTGTTCTGACTCTTGTACTTGGTCTGATTTCTCTACTTCCTTAACTTCTGACTTGTTCTCCTCTTCTCTTGCCAGTGTGGGGATATGTGGGCTGCATTTCATTACCCTGGAGAGCAAACCTCAGCCTGCCATGCCCCCTCTATGTGCTGCAATGAATACCACAGATAAGGCAGAAATACTGCGAAAAGCCTTCTGCTAGGGAGTAGGAGGCATTTTCCTGGGGACTTTGTCACAGGAGTAACACAGTGTGAGCTCCAGCACACTGCCATGCAGTGTGTGTGGTGGTAGGGCTGGGGCCACGCAGGGATTACAACCAGTCACCTTGGAGCTTCATATTCCACCTTCCCTTTCTGCTCTTGTCCCGGGCACCTAGAGCAGCATTCACAGTAGGGCAGTGCTGCCAGATGAGACGAGGGGGCCCCTTGCCTGTGGGCATTTAGTATATAAAGGACGCTTGAAGCAGAACACTAATGTGGTGTTAAGAGAAGGCTTTGCACCGTCTGCTAATTTCCAAAGAGAAACTGAACCCCAAACCTACCTTGGTGCTCTGAGAGGGATGGAAAGGAAACCCCTCTTGTTTCTAAAATGCCTGGGTTGCCCTGGAAAGAAAGTGCAGCACTGCACACTATAAATAGTGCAGCTTTGTGCTCTATTAGCCCTTGTTATCTGACTGTCTTATGTCTGTTTTCTGTGCTCTTTGGGCCTCAGTATCCAGACCTGGAAGTTTACCTGAAAGCAGCACAGAGGTGTTGTTAAATCTGATGTAGGTCCTAATGCCCAGCCCTGCAGGCATGCTGGGGGTAGGGTGGGGGTCTTCTCTAGCACACCATTTGCCTGATCACCAGCAGATAACTCCTGATGTTCTGAAAAGCAACTGATAGTAAAACAAGACATCCCAGTTGCAGCTCAAGAGGCAGATGCCAGACCATGCAACTGGTTTAATGTTTGTTCCTTGGCTGAGAAATCTTACTAGAGACAGTTGTGCCTCTGGGACAGCTCTCCCGTGCCCTCTGCACCTGCAATAATCTTCAGTATTTATCAAGAAGAAAAGCAATTACAAAACGCTGCTCTGAAGCTCACCAGCCTAGCTTTAATACCAGCCAAAGAGTTCAGCTGTGTCAGGGAATGCTGTGGGTCAGACGAGGACAGTATGACGCTTTTTGCCAGCCCAGGCTCTTCAGTCCTGCTCAGTCCAGTGGCAGGGACCCTTGAACCGAGCATAACTTGTGTCATGGAAAAAATATATATATTTTTAAATCTCTATTTGTCTGGCTCATTGTGTATGAGCATGGTGAACAGATTTATTGAACAGTCTGGAACATTTATCAGCAATTGCTGCCCAGCAGGAAAGCCTCTTCCTGTCTGTTCCTGAAAGTTTTCAGTCTTCATGGAGGTATCATCATTTGCCCAGTTGCCTAATTAGAAAGATGCAATGGTATGCAATTTCAGGAGTTGCACAGTACACTCGTCCAAGGGCACAGAAGGAACTTTGTGAGATGGTGCCAGCGGAAGAGACCAGCCTGGAAGCTGGCACTGGCTCCCTGACCCCCACCTCGCTGTGGCACCTCCCTGCTCACCTCGCCTGGGATCATTCTGCAGCTTTTTGCTGCAAAAAACATTCCTCCTTTAATGCACGTACATTCAGCAAAGTGAATATTGTGAATTCAAAATGTCTTTACATGCATTGGGGCCCTTTCAACTCTCAGCTGTGGCTGCCAGAACCTGCAAGTGAGCCGTGCTTACCCCAGGACTCTGTAGCAGTAAAGGGACTTGGGGTGACACCTGGCAGTGCATATTTAAAACAAGAAAATATGAAAGGAATAGCAACAAGCTACCCCAAAACTGTTGTGGTATATGTCAGGTTAGAGGAAGAGGTTGAATAGAAATCTCCTTTAAGCTCTGCTGCCATTGCCTGTGCTCTTACGCAAACCGTATTTTGGATGCAGATATATATGGGACACGCACAAAGTTTGCTGCTCTTGTAGGTTTCACAGCACTGTGATCAGAAATCAGTCAGGCACTCAAGTTTACATTCTGGTTGTAAATCTGTGCTAGCAAAATTCTGCTGTAGTTAATGTTACCTGTATTAGCACAGTGTCATTACATCTCTAAATGGCTTTGTCTCTGTTCTAGCAAATACAAAGATATCCTTAAGTTTCATTAAAGTCAACAAACTCATGTCGAATTTAAAAGCAGAAAATGGTATTCAAGTATGTTTCCTGGGGTGGGCACAACTACTGCACAATGGCTTGGGACCAGTTAAGAAAAAGGTCTTTAATCTTCTATTGGGAGCCCGAGCGCTAAGGGGAGGCATTCCTTCTGTATGTACTCAAAATATGTACAGGATTTCGGTACCTTTTGTAATAGTCGTCTTAAATCTTAATGTGTTGCTTGGTAACTAGCTGTGTCCACAGTGAACAAACACACAGACATATCCTACTGGTTTCTGGCAGAGTTTACTGTAAGAAATTGCTTTAATGCAACAAGATCTACCAGCAGTAGTACAAAAAAAGTTTGTCGGCTTATTTTTAATTCCAAGTATTTTAATTCTGTGATAAAAATAGAAATCTCTTCAAAGCTGAAGGCTAGGCATGTGAAGACACCACCCAGAAACAAATATTTCTTTCCCTTTTCTTAAAATATCAATTCAGCTATTTTTTAATTTAGCTGAGTCTAAGCACAGTGTTTGGAAATAACAAGCTTGGGTACTTTGCTGGGTTATGCTAACTCATGCTATTACTATTTTCAAGATGCTTAATAAAATGAGCTGATTATTTATGTTTCCAAAGTGCATGGCTTTTCAAGTTTTCAGACTGAAATTAAGAAAATCGGAAACAATGAAACTTATAAGCATTTACCAGAGTTCAAACTCAGCACTACTTCTTTGGAAAGCCAAACCAAACCACTCTGCACCCCCTCACCATTTAGAAGAGTTGATTTGCTATCAGTAGCACTGTTTATTTCCAAGATTTCTCGTTCATTTTGTCAGTTTGCATTTATGAAGTCCTAGGACGCTGTTTCTGAAATGGTTTGGTCTCCCATCCAAGGACATCAGAACTGCCTATGTTGTTTAAAATTAGTGATGAAACAAGGTTTGAACCCCCAGGTTTCCAGCTACCCAGGAGACAGGTCTGCTATAAAAACAGGACAAAATCTGGGTAGAAGAAATAAGTCAGAAGGAAATGAAAATGAAATATAGTTTGAGATGACCTCCCTGAAAACAAGCAAGCAAACCCCGTTGTATTAAGCTCTTGGGAGAACTGTTAAAGAATTCTGAAAGTAATTCAGAGAAGGAACTCAGCCTCTCGTTTTCATCCTTCTAGTCCATTCCTTGCTATTCCCTAACAAAAACTGATCCCAGGAGTGTTTTGTACTAAAGGATGATTTTTTTGTGGTATGAAAGCATACAGTTTTAAGCCGTAAGTCCTTGTATTCCTTGAAAATCATTATCTTTAACTTTATGGAGATGCACATACTGATCCTTTCCAAGGCACGGGTTGGCAGGGAGGAAAGGAATGCTCCTCTGAATTCATAAACCTTCCTCACAGGGTGTGAGCAGGAGTGAATGATCTCACAGCAGTATATGGGACTACGAAATACCCATCTTATATGATGTGTGCTAATAGTTGGTTCTCACTGTCTCACAGTAATTGCACAATGTAACAGCAAAAAGATGGAAAATGCTCAGGAACTACAAAAGACTAGAAAACTATTGATGCTTTTCTTTGCCGAACCATTAGCTTATTATGTTATGCACAAATATTCAACTGCAAGGAGTTTCCTGGAAAACTGCTTAATTTGTAGAGAAGGCACTTCCATATGCGAGCTCAACTTCTGTTGTCCACTGTCTGAATGCTTCTCTGTAGGGACTAAAGAGATCTAGAAAAGAAAAGCAACTTTTTCTAGCTGTATTGCCCATCCCTGTGTGATTATCTGGTCCAGATTTAATGTAGCATTATTAATGCATCTGTGACTTGTCTGGTGTCACAGGTGAATGTAACAGGCAGCCTCATGACATGAACTGACATAGATCATATAACATTGTAGATTTTAGTTCTCTGACCTAGTGTATTCGATCAAAGAATGAGATTCTTTCTTAAGTTGATTTTTCCTGGCTTTTGTGACTCTAAATAAGGTCTTTTTATTGTTTAAATATATTTTTTGTGGTTTATTATATTAAGATGTTTGGCCTGATCTAGATTATGTGGCTTCATGAAACTGATGAAAGAACTATTGTTCTTCACAGAAGAAAAACTGCCGCTCATCCAGATCACTGACCTATTTCTTGGAGTCAGAAGTAACCTTTCTGAAGTCTTCCTGATTTCTAATGCTATGTTTTACATTATTGATCTTGAAGCCCTATGTTTGATGTGCAGTTACAACAGTATTTAAGGATCAAGTAAAAAAAAATCAACTTCCCAAATGCCGAAATGGTTTATTTCTTCATAAGGTTTACTACTATTCTAAAGAAAGCTGGAAATTAATTGGAGCAATTCAGCTGTTGGGGTTATTCCATTACTCAATGATACAGCCATTCCTCAGACTTAAACATCACCAGTAAATGCCTCTCCACCTTTCTTTGAAATCCACTGGAATTTGTCCCTATCATCTGAAAGAAATGAGGAAGCATGTCTAGGAGCAAGAATTCAATCAGCTCATGCTAACACGAGAGTGGGCCATTCATTACCCCGAAATCAGAAAAATAGAACCTATGAGTTCCTGAAGATGGGAACAATTTGTAGAGAACCATTCCTCTAATCTTGCTTTTCAGCCCCAACGACCAGAGGCCAGTGCCAGAAGAACACGACAGGAGAATAAACTACTACTGCATAAAGAGTTTTTTTTTGAGGCTGGCATGCGAAGAAAATGTATTTACGATTATATATGGCTTTCTTCTGCAGGAGAACAGGCCTTTCGTATTCTCTATGCTTTCTCACTATACAGAGAGGGACACAGGCATTTAAAATGGAATTAGGATGCCGAGATGCTCAGTCCATGCTGGATTGCTGGTTCTTCACCATAGAATATCTGCTAAAGAAGTCTTTGGAAGACGTCTGGGTTTTTCAGGACCAGAAGAAAAAACAACGCTGTTAGGATATTTTATATTTGGGGCACTTTGGTACTGACAAATGCCTTCTCATTTTGTCATGCAGCAATCAAGATGACAAAAAAGCGTGGCAGCTAATAGAAACTCCCCCTGCAGCCCAACAAAAAAACGGGGTCTTGAAAGGAAAAGTTTGGCACACAAAAAGCTCCAAACACAAAAAAGCTAAACCTCCACCAAACCATTTCTGCTTGTTGTGAGCCTGCCAAAGCAGAACAGACTTTCTCAACAGAAAAGGCTACATTATACTAGAAGGAAATGAGCTGCAAGGCACAGGAAAAGGGAACACGAGTGGAGATTTATGGCGCCACTGAAAGCAGGCACTGTACTGCCAGATCAGGAGTAAGACACTACTAAAAGATGCTACCTTTGTTTTTCTGTCAAGGAAGGAGAGTTTCTGTTGCAGGGTATCTGCAGTATTGACGTCCGTAACAAAGTCCATCAATTCAGCCTTCTTATCAGAGCAGCTGTGGTCTGCCTAATCAGAATTTTCCATTTTTTAGAAAAACAATAGGAAAAAAAAACACTCAAACCCAAACCACCAGTCAATGAACATCTGCCAATTACTAACTAGCAAGGAGAACTGCTACAAACGTTGCAAGTTTCGCTTAAGTACTGACAACTTCCTAAAGTACAAATCTTGTGTGTGTTTTATTTTTTATTCTTTGAAAAAGTTTTCATTGTCTACTAATGCTGTTTCTGAAGATCATATGGAGGGATTTGGAAGGATTTGTTCATGCTGATGTGAACTTTTTTTTTTTACTTTTTTTTATTGCTGTTCTTGCTCTCTGTATTGTACATGGGGGATTTCATGTGCTGAGTCCTCATGGATACAGACTGCGGCAGAAAGGCACATCTGTGGACAAACAAAACAGTTTCCCATTTCTGGCATGACTCAGTTAAGAAAAATATAAAGTTGTTTGTATTAATTAATTAACTTATGTTTATGCCAGGAATTTCTAGTTAGAGCTCTTTTTTGCCTCCCTCTGTGAAATCAGCCTGCGAGGTAGCCGGCTAGCCCTGAGAAGCTGCAGGACCTCCCTGGAATTTTACCAAGCTGAATTTGCACTTTGCCATGGTTTTACTTGCAAGTAAAAACAACAGCATGTTTTCAGCTCCATAAATGCACATGAAGGCCTACTCCAAAGGATCCTGATGGAGAACTATGTTGGCACCACCTCAAAAAACATGAGAACGCACTATGGTCCCTTAAAATATATCACCTTATAAATGTAACTTGTACAAGCACTCTGGATGGACCTTTCTAGGTTTCTTTCTTTCAAAATGTAATATATGATCTTTCTCAGTAGCATACACCTTTTTTCATACTGGGTATCACCCAACTGAGGACACCCATCACCTTTTCTTTACATATGGAACCTGGACATTGAATTTTCAGTAGTTAGGAAGCTCAGCCTATGACTCTGGACTGTGTGGAAAAATACCTTCACAAGTACTTCAAAAGTACCTTTGTGGTTTCTTATTACCAGGGAAGATGTACCATTTATTTTGAACAAAAGCTGACTTTATTTATTTAACCATAATTTGCAGTTATAAGAGGACAAGATATTGAATTACATTTCTATGCAGTCTAGGTCTGTCCTATTGTCCTGAAAAAAAGTAGTCATGTAGGTTTAAATACTTTGTCTGCTATGCCAGCAAGCACCATGTGGAACTGAATGCTCAAAATATAAGTTAGCAACAAGTGTAACAGAGATAAGGAAGACTCTTTCTTTTTAGAAACATCTTTGTGTGTGTGTGTGTGAGAGAGAGAGAGAGAGACAGAACCACTGAGGTAATCTGTATTGCTCTCACAAGCCAGCAAACAAAAGCGTGTCCTGAAACTTCAGCTAGCTATGAAAGTGCACTGCTCACACACAGACTCAGAGAGGGAGAAGCTCCTTGCTGCAACACCATTGTTTTCTGTGATTCCAGGTAGGATCACAGAAGTAGAAAGAAATCACCTAGAGATGTGGGTGTTTGTCATCTTTCTCTCATAATGTTTCTTTCTGCTACAGTCCTGTGACTTGGATACTGCTCCAGGAGAGTCCACCTGGCCTGTCTAGGAATGATCTCCTAATTATTCCTTAGGCTACTTGATAAAGAGGTGGATCTGACCAGCGCTGGTTGATTCAATGACCAACAAGCAGTTTCCTCAAGCAACAATGGCACATGAAACATTACCAAGTAGCTGGCATTAATACCTATCCATTACCACTTAAGTTCTTGTATTTTTTAAAAAACATAAGTATAAAAACTATTCCTAGCTCTTCATGTTCTCCTTGCTTAGTGTTAAGCGAGCAGCCTGCTGGATCCTGTAGTAGATTTCTGTATAAAAGCCTGTGGGACTTAGGGCATGACAGGAAGCATGCAGGAAGGCTGGTAAGTAGAGTTTTCTGTGAAGGGCAAGGAGGAAAAATCACATCCAGTGCAATTATAGCTCTTGGTATCTCAGAGCGCTGTCCTTGGAAGTGGTATTTATGCAAGTGTACACTTCCTATAGATCCTGTAGATGGATGCGTCGTTGTTAGTTAATGAGAACAATGCCAGGCAGGTGTAGTGGCAACCAAGGAAATTTATTTGGTGGTTTTCTTGATGTATTAGCATCATGCAGATTATATTTTCCATTATGTGTTATGACAGTCCTGACAGGAGGAAGCACCTGTGATGTAAGGAGGCTTTTCGGCTCATATATATTCTGCTGAGACCATCAATAAGGTGGCTGGCTAACATCACCTGTGGGACAAAGTGAGTGTTGGTTTTTGGGTGATGTTGACAGACCAATTCCAAAAAGCTATTTCCAGAAACAGCAATAATTGAACGTATTGCTCACAGGCCATCTGATAACAGTTCTGATAATATCACTGTGGGATGGGCTTGAATTGGGAAGCTGTTTATAGGAGATCTTAGCCAAGCTTAGGTGTGAACAGAATAAGTACTTCAAACGTGTTCAAGCAACCAACTGAAAGTCAGCTGATGCAGATAAATTCCACCTATGCTCAGCAATATAAGGAGATGTATTTAGTTTTAGCTGGCATATTGCATTGTGGCTCAATTTGAAGGTCTTCTAGTAGGTCTTATATAGTCTGGTTTATGCTATATGGATGTATGGATTTATACAACAGACTTGACCAAAATGTGAGTGTGACCCTATGCCAAATTGCATGGAGCTTTACAAGCCCAATAAACAAATGCTTTGAGAAGTTTAACTGGTACACATTTATATATGTATGTATAAAACCACTTACTCTGTATAAAACAAGCAGTCAGACATCTCTTATTAAACAGTTAAACATCTCATGTATGCAACTTGTGCATACAGTTTCGCGTACATTTCTAATGTAAGATTGGTAATTTTGTAACTCAGACCGAAAGTATCAGGCTGGTATCAGACCTTAATCAGGCTGTTGTTTGTAATTCTTGTACTTTTCTAAAGAACAGTGGAATGTGGCAGGAGCCACACAGAGCCAAGTCATGGAACTTCTTACCCTGTTTTCATCTGCATTGGCACAACTCTTATTGAAGGCACTGGATAAGAATTTCTCTGTATAGCTCATGTGCCTGTGCTCATAGAAAAGGCATGCAATAATGTTAATCACACATTGAGCTCTACAAATAATGTATAACCAGCTATGTAGAACATGCATAAAATAACCATTGAATTAAATATGACATTGATTTGTGTGTCTCCTAAATAAATAGTAATTGGGTTTTCATGCAATTAGATAGTATCTACAAGTTATTACTTAGTAGACAATAAAGCACGTTACTACTTTATAAGCTGCACCAGTTCATCGGAGTATTGGCAAGGTTAATTTGCAGTGTAATTGAGTATGTTAGGAGGCTATTAATAGCATGAGAGATTTGTTTTCACCGTCTGTAACCATACTTAAGATGAAGCAGTTTGGGTGCTCCTACAGCGAGTCTCAGGCACTTTCCAAAATTCTGTAGCAGAGATGAATTGCCAGAAGGATTTGTTACTAAACTAAACACAGTGCTCAGCTTTACAGTCATTAAGTATCAGTTTCTTTTTAGTGTTAAAACAACAAGTTTTTATATTGAGTACCTGCGTTTATATAAGGACACCCCTAAGACGTGTTTTTTGCCTTAATTTGAAACAGCCTTCTTCTCTGAGTAGGCTTGTCTGCACGCTAATCTTAAAGATGTTAAAGTAACAAAGTCCTAAGTGATGTGAGAAAGCTAGGCTGCTGGGAGAAGTCAGGGGCCATGAGATGGCTATAGAATAGGCATATTTGTATTCCTAACTTGATGTACTTTGTTCTGCCACTTTTAGGGGGAATATTTTCCATTACGAGACCGGTATTTTTAGGGAAAAGTTTTTCAGAACTCTATAAAGAGAGGATAACATTTTGTTTTGTGAATCTACTAAGATGGCATAACAGTTTTCATGACATTGACAAATACCTCACTTGTAAAAGTAGTAAGAAAATTGTCCTACAATTGAACATACAGAAGGACGATGGAAGAGGAACAGTTTCTTTGCGGGGAGTTAGCACAGGCTGGGTCTGCCCCTGCTCCCTGAGCCAGGATGCATCCTGCAGCGTAGGGCAGTTGGGGCACTGCCGCTGGCTCTAGCAGCTGGAAGCCTGCAAAGCCTGAGCTGGATGAAGCGGTGCACCTGTACCTCCAGACACTTCTTATTTGCACGGGTGCAACTGTGAAACTTCCTGGGGTCGTAATGGGCTATGAAGTATTGGGAGACTCTGATGTTACTGGGGCGCTCCAAACACAGGGGTATCGATGTTCATACCTCAGCGCCTTCTCTTTCACCTTGCAGCATTGTGCTGGGGAGCGCTCAGAAATCAATCCGATTTGTTCCTTGGATTGCAAGTCATAGAATGCTTTATTTTAAACTAGCAGAATTAGCGTATAGTTGGCAATCACAAGCTTATTAATCACGTTTATACTCTGATATTCACAGTATTTTCCAAACACCCCCTCATGTTTTCCCTTCCTGTTACTAATTAGCAAAGATTTTCATTCCCTACATCCAACCTGTGGCTGGCAGGAACTGCAGCCGTCAGCTACAACGGGACGCTTGGTGGAGAGCTCACAGCTCACCGCATCAAACTAACTTTATCTCACAGCGCCAAACCATCCTCTTACATTTTTGTATCCGCAGCACCTCTCTACACTATTGGCATAAAGAAAACCTGCCAGAACATTTAGCGAAAAAGAAACAGCACTAACTCCACGCAGAGCAAGAAGAGGTTTAGCCCAAAGGCGGCATTTTCCCAGGGTTTCCAAGCAATCCGCCTTTGCCATGGGACGCGCCGGGCTTGGATAATTAAACCCTTGAAGGGAAAAAGGGTTTTGCCCCAGACGCGGGGACAGGGGCTGGCTCGGGAGCCCGGGGCTGCCGCCGTGCCCGAGCCCGCTGCGCACCCTCCTCGCGCTACCTTTAGCGGGCAGAAAACCTGCGAGCCGCCCGGCAGCCTCGTACCTCGAGCCCCCCAACCCAGCCTCCCCTTCCCTCCCGCTCCGCTCGGCGGCAGCCACCGGTGCCGGGGGGCGAGCCGGGGGGCGAGCCGTCCCGCCCTTACCGATGATGATGGCACAGGCGCTGCCCAGCCCGATCTCCTTCTGCAGCGCCACCCGCGCCGGGCCGCCGGGCCGCTCCCCGCGCTGCTCCCCGCCCGCCATCGCTGCCCCGCGCCGCGCTGCGCTGCCCCGCTCGGCCCCGCGCCGCGCATGCGCCGCCCCCGCTGAGGGGACGCTGAGGGGACGCTGAGGGGGGCTGAGGGCAGGGCGCTGGGGCTGGTGCGGGGCGAGGCGTTAGCGGCAGGCAGCGGGAGGAAGGGGGCAGCCCCGGCTCAGCCGCTGTCCCGCCGCCTTCCTTCAGTCACACACAGTGCGGAGATTTGAAGGAAAAAGCCGCCCCGACCCGCGCCGGTGCGCTGTGGGCACAACCCGTGCCGGTGCGCTGTCTGCCTCGACATCGGTAACATCACTGAGGCGGCGGCAGGAGGTGTGAAGTGTTTCTGCCTTTATTTGCCTTCCCGGTCTCTGGGCTGAGGGGAAAAAGCGCACAAAAAGCCCCGTACAGCGACTCCGTGTGTGCCGCTGTCCATACCGCCTCGGTCCTGGGGGCTCACCTGCGGCCGCCCTGCCCTCGGACAGCAATTAATGCTGAGGTAAATTTAGGTGAGATAATGTCCCTTAGTAACTCACATCGCTCCCTGAACAAGCTGCTTCACAGAGTGACAGTGGCTCACGTTTTCTGTGCTCTCAGATGAAGTCAGAAAGTTAAACCCGAGGTTGAGAGCTCTTCTGTTCAAGCTGTGACTGCCAGGGGTTTACTGAGGGAAATTCCCGCTCCTTGCATATAAGCCAAGGTAAATGCCACCCTGAGAGCAGTTCTGTGTTCATCGTGTGGGCCCTCCTCACTTGAGGGAGTATCCCCCTGTGGGTGACCTATTCTGAAAGTGCAGAGGCAGAAACATTTCCTCACAAGAAAATGTGGTGTCCAGGAGATGTAGGAAGAAGGTAGGCATGGGCCAGTGGAGTGGCCAAGAGAGAGATGGAAATTGGTCATGGGGCACTGGTGTCAATGGGAGGAGGAAGGTCTGGGATTGTAAGACCTTGGCAAAGAAAAGTGGCAAGTTGCTATGCTGACGTTGGTCTGATTTTGTTTGACTTTAGAATGAAAAGTATGGCCTGGAAACTGGTGAGTCATCTGAGGGAATCAGTGGACTGTTCTCACAAAGCTGATAATCGTAAGTGATTTTGCTTCATAAAGCTGCTTTATGCTGCCACTCTTATAGAAAGATTTATTGATTTTTCGGAGACTGAGACTTGTTTTGTAAATTGATCTATCACTCCACAGAATTGTTGTTTCTAAACGAATTGCCTCACTAACTACTTCTAAAATGCTCTTTTATTGAATTACTATGTACTTTTTGTAAGGAAGCATTTTACAGGAAGATTTTCTTTCTGAACTACATAAATGGTAGTACTGTTCTCATTTTAAAGACAGGGAAACGTGAAGGCTACAAATTAAAGTTCAGATGCTCAAAAGCAACCTGATCTTTTATGTATTTCTCCTAAGTGGTTTAAATGATCATTTCAGAGCTATGCTTTTCACTGGCAGCAACTGAAGTTATTTCTAGTACCTCTGAAAGTCGCTATATGCTAATTTTATATAGGTATTATAATTAACTCAGTGCAAATTTATCTGTGACAGTCTATTGTTTTGTTCAAGATAAAAAGAATATTGGATAAAACTTCATCAAAGTACAAAAATCAAGAAATAAAGAATGAATCTGTTGTTAACAGTTACTAACTCTATTACTGAGTTCTAAGAGCCTGATGATGAAGTTTAAGACCATTTAACCTTTACAGATCAACCACAAAATCTGTTAAGCGAATGACCACTTAGAAGGATAACACTACATGCAGTTTCTTTTGCTGTGGTAGAAATGTTGGTTTGCTCTGAAATATGTGCATAATCTTTGTGGTTTTGTGCGGAAGATAAAAATCCCAGTCAGCCCTCTTATGGTGATTAGCAAGAAACAGTGTGCGCTGGCTGTGGGATGATGAAAACAAATACTAGAATTAAATTAATTCTAATAATCTTCTCTAACTCTACTGTGCAGTGGCTGCAGTTCTTTTTTTTTTTTTTGACTCCTCTCACCCTTACCCTTTAACATTCTGACCAATTTAGGGGACTTCGCCAAGGAAAATAAAAATATTAAACAATCATACACGTGTATGCTCTGCTTATTGATATAAATATCTTATTCCATGACTGTTCCTTCTTGTTGAAAGACATGAGGCACATCTCTGTGATTTGATTCATATGTTTTTAAGTATTTTACTGGTATTAACTTTGGAAAAACCTAACAGAAAAGCACTGGGAAAGTCTACTTAGGAGAGGCACACAACAAAACATTAAAACTGAAAAAAGCAGAGGAACCTTCAGAACATTCTTTCTTCCCATTCGATTTCATATTGGGTGCATTTTGAACAAGGCTAAAAGAACAGTGCTGGCACAGGAGAACCACAGGGTGGAATCTCATCTCCATGCCAGGAAGACTTTGCAACAGAAATGCTAATGAATGGGCACATCTGATAGTGGCTCAGCAAGGCAAGGAAGTCATGGAGTATACCTTGCAGGTTCAACACCAGATCCTGTTTTGGGAGTTCCACGTTTGAGGGCAGCATCCCTCCCCTGCCTTTGTGTGGGGCTCTTCCCAGAAGGACCAGGAGGCCTTTGGCTGCTGGGCAGTGTGCGTTCCCAGGGCAGCTGCTCTCTCTGAGCCTCCTATGGGAAAGACCTAAACCCTCAGCTGCCCACCCAAAGAAGGATCTTATGAACATCCATTTGAAGAGACCTGCACAGATAAAGGTAGTCTTTTTCTCAATATGCACAGGATTTTTTGGTAGGTGCTTTTTTGTGATGTCTGCCAGAATGTACTTCCTACTGCAGACAATAAGCTTGTAAGAAGCTTAGCCTAATTACCTGGTTGTGGGGGTAACAAACATGGTAGGCAAACAAGGTTGGATGCAACTGTGCCGGTGATGGAGGCTGAGGATGGCTGTTGGGCAGTAGCGGCGCACTCTCTCTGCGCTGTTTGAGGCTGAGTACATGGTGTGTGGGAAAGTGGTTATAGGCAAGGGGATACAGCCAGGAAACCCATCTGGGTAATTTAATTTAGGAGTGTAGCCTTGGATCCTTGTATACGACTTCATTTTCTCCTCTGTCTTTGGAAAGAAGATAAATTCTTTACCTAAATCTGTATAAAGAACTTTGATTTACTGTTTCTTTTCCCAGTGTGTGCATAAGTAATGACTTCCCTTTTTAAAGTTTAAGTGTTTTGCTGTTGCTGAAGGAGAAAGCAGGTGGCAGTTTACGACATGAGCATTCGATAAGCCAATATCCATAGCAAAACACAGGAGTGTAAAACAGCAGTGGTCCAGAAACCTGTTGGAAAAGACAGCAATGACAAAGGTTGCCCTCATTAGCTGCCAAAAAAGAGTTATTTATTTATTTATTTAGGCTGAGTGCCTGCCTGTTTCACTGCGCTTTCTGCATGAGGGTGAAGAGAGGATTTTGCTCGTCACTTTTTTGTGGTAGTATTGGCTGCTTATTTAAGTTGTGCATTCTGTCCTATGGCTAATAATGTTCCTAAATAAGCAAGTCAGAGGGCATGTATGTTCTAATTAGTAGTTATCTTAGACAGCTTTCAGTGCAAAGACTTCTTTTAAATTGTTTTGGATCTGAACGTACTGTATCTACTTGAATGACGAAATGTTAGTAAGCAAAAAAGCCAAAGTTCTTTGTAGGAAGGCAATTGCTGCATAGCAACTGCACAGAGAGGATGCAATGAAGCTTGCATGTGTTCTTTTGTTGCTATTTTGGTCCTCCTTTTCTCAATGTTCTGAAATGTACAGAAATTATTAAAGTTGTTGGAACCAGTCACTTCATTCATTGCTACTTATACTCTTAAAAAAAAAAGAAAAAAGAAAAAGCAGGGGAAAACATTGCCATTTTGGTGTTTGTATTTTGGGAAGAAATAATAATGGAATTTAATATGACAGCTAAGAAGGGATGCTCTGAGTTTTCAAATGAATATAGTCTTTAACGTACGTGGAGCATATTAGTAGAGAGCTAGGATAAAGCAATGCACAGATTGTCTATGAAATTATACTCTTTCCAATCTGACTTTTTTTTTTGTACCCTTCCAAACAAATTTCTATTTTCTTAAAAGATATCCAGCTGTTCAAAATTGAAACATACTACGACTGTTGCTGAAAATAGTTGTTCAACTTTCAATTTAATGGGGTCACCATAAACAGCAGCTGGGAAATAGTTACATGGAAGGATAAAGTATCTTGTAGTGCATCTTTAAACAAAGCAGTAGGCTGACTGATTTAGCAAAAGGCAATTTGGGGAGCAATGGGATTGTAAAGTGAATCTTAATTGCTAATAAACTTGAAAGTAAGGTTTACCATGTTTGCTTGATTGTTACAAATTTCATATCATTGCAAATTTTATTTATAAAAAAAAAACCATCCTTTTACTTTTGTAACTTCCTAAATGATTAAGTGAGGGCTGAGTAACCAGGATGTGGGGAGCATTCTTTACCAAGAAGTATGAAGATCCTTCACACCAGACACTGCCCTACCCTTGAGCTTCAGAACAGTTCAAATGTGGTGTGCCAAGAAGTGGAGTTTTCTGCTCCATAACGGTTAGTGTGGGTGCTGAGAACACAGAGCTATACATGGGAATCCAGCAACCATCGTTAGCCAAAAAGATCTTGTGGCGTGCAGGCGGTGAGAGGTCTCTGCATGTAATCAAACATTTGATTGTCTCCTCTCATCTGAAGTTTTTGAGACTAGTCACATCCCCTTCAGTAAGGGACAGGATTGTCACCAAGAGCTGGAGTTAGCAAGTACATGGTCTTCAGGCTTACAACAGGGGCTTTTGAGTGGATTGATCTTTAAGAGTGTGTTGCAGGCTTGCTGAATGGAGATCTGGATGAGATGATCAGAAAAGTAAGCTGAGAACTGGGTCATCTGTGAAGCTCTCTTCTGAATTCTGCAACGTGTTGCATTGTTTGAGTGTTGGGAACACCTTAGTTGGTAAGGCTGACTGGACTGACTGGTTTCACTCTTTCATGGTCCTTTGCAAGATCTGGGAACTTGAATCCAGTGATTTAGAAGGTTCAGGAGATTCTTCAGGCCATATCACTGTGTTTTGAGCTCCTGTAGGAGGGATGTGACTGTACTCAGTGAAGGCTCACCTAGCATTAATAACTCCTGCCAAAGACCCTGCAAAAGACAGTAATGTACCAAAAATCAGCTCACTTTGAGTAGCAGGCTTTCACCCTTAGATTCTGGTAACCAGAATATTTGTTGTCTTTTAGGTAAATTATTCATCAAGTGTGAACTGCTGAACACCTAGCTATCTGTGTCAAGACTTTGTATTTCTAAATTTCCAGCTGTATAAAACAGGCCATTGTATGTTAAATTATATCACTGCTTGAAAGACATTTCATGATGGCTCATAAGTAGATGAGTGTAAGGAGATTATGTAATGAGTTGTTTGTAGGTTGTTGATGAATTAGGTTTCCAGAGACAGGGTTAATGAAAGAACTCCCTTTCAGTTGAGCGCTCATACAGTTAGCATGTGCTGGAGTACATGGGGATGCAGTCATATAGGGGACTTGAGAGGATCAAACATTTGTTTTCTGATTTTTTTAAAAGATCTCTAGCAGCACGGTAGTATTTTAACTGTAATGACTAAAAAGCTTTTCTCAATCATCAATTTATTTTTTCTTTGTAATGAACATAATTCTATTTTTTCTTCCTTGGTGGTCAGGAGGAAATTGACTCATTTTCTGTAACAGCACGCTTTAGTTTCTTTCTTTCTCTCTTTCTCTCTTTCTCTCTCTCTTTCTCTCTTTCTCTCTTTCTTTCTCTCTTTCTTTCTCTCTTTCTTTCTCTCTTTCTTTCTCTCTTTCTTAAGAAAGGTTCAGAAACCCTGTTCTTACTGCTTTCATCTGGACTGGCTTCAATTTCTGAAGATGGTGGCTTAAGCTGGACATAGCATTGAAGCTAATGCATTGCAACTGCTAACTAGGTTGAAATAGTCACCTGCATTTCTTCCAAGTGACACTTCAAGTGTTGTTCTGTTGGCTCAGGTTTTTGGTTTGAGGTTAACCGTGGCGTGTTTCGCTTCCCTTTCAGAAGGAAAAGTCCCACCATGTTCTTTTCCTTCTACATTGCTACTTACCCTGTCCATCCCTATACTGCATCTGTGTGCTAGATCCTTTGGTTCTTCTTGGACCAGTCCATTAGTTGAATATAATTGCCCTATGATATCTCCGTATCAGTTGAGATTATCCAGAATTACATCACATGTTTCTTCTTTCAGTTCAGTTGCTCTCTGCTTGGTGCACCCAAAAATTATTGGTCTCTGGTCACTCAAAATAAATAGTATTTGTCCGTGGATAGATTCTAGGAGACTTACCTCGAAATTTCTTTCCCATTTGTCAGTACATTATGAATAACAATTGAGAGAGCTTTTTTTTTTTTTTTCCCCCACAAACTAGTTTCACATGTAACTTACAACTCTCACTTGGCTTTTATTTCTTATTATATTTCTCATGAATATAATACTTTGGGCAGAGCTGAAGGCTCTACTTTCTAAAGGTAATTAGTTTGTGTCCACCCTCCCCTTTGCTCGCTAACACTAATTCCATCCTCATCGGACACAAAAACCGTGACTCGAAATGCTGTGCACGCCTGTCATCCTCTGAGAAGCCCAGTAGATGGCACTCTGGTCCTGTAACTCAGTATTTTAAAGCCAAAGTGGTCACAAGTGTCCCCGTGCTGCTGATGATTTTAAGTAGTCGTTTCTCAAAGTCTGGCCTCTAAGCTTGAAATTAAAATTACTGTGGGACTATTAAAATTAAACTAACTATTGAAGTACAAGTGTTGTTGACATGGGTTTGGGTTAACATAGTCTTAAAAAAAGATAATAATCCTTCTGGGTACATCTACAAAGCACAATTTGATATAGTACACCACTGAGGGAGCGAGCTGTGTCTGTGAGGATGTGTGTCAGTGTGCTGTGGGCTTGCACAAAGGGCAGCTGCCTTCTTTCAGGGTGTAAGTCAACTGCCAGAGGAAACCTCAGGGCTGCTAGTCCAAACACTTCCCACTGAGACATGATGCAGCCTCTTACCTTTTTGATACTCTCTCTGATAACTGATTGTTTCAAGGCAGAGTCAGTGGTGCCTAGCCTAACCTTAGCTCTGCCTTGTAAGGGGCTAATGCCTACCGTGTCAGTTAGCTCCATTAATCCAGGAGTCTGGAGCTCTCTCAACTCTCCCTGACCTGTGAGCACTTTTGACTCTTCCAGGACAAAATCAAACAAGTTAGCTGAGCCATCACCATCTGGCAGTGGTTTGAACCAACTTGTTTGACTTTGCCCTAGAACAGACTAGAAGTGCTTACACAGTCAGTTACTGGGTCTCAGCTGGAAGGTGTTAACCTGCAGCTGAGAAACAGAAAGGAACAGCTTTTAAATGGCCTGTGAACTGTGTGCTCGGGGTGAGAGGCATTACATGAGCCTATTGGCTTTCCCTGAAAGAGACAAAGTGAGCTCCTATGGCCCATGTCAATGGAGAGGTGATTTAACAAGCCAGACAGTCTCTGATGCTGGCTAGTGCTAGCATCTCATCCTCCAAAGGTGTGTTCCCTGCCTGTAGATGGGATTGCTGTGCCTGAGTGCGCCCACCTACTGCTCTGCGGGTGTGCTGCAAGCACCTCGGGACAGAGTCGTTTGTAGAGAGAGCCTTGTTTTGTTGTCTGCTTCAGAGAATGAGGAAGCCAGTTCAGCGCACCAGATTATCTAACAGCCTTCAAGATCTGAAAAACAAAATGACAACAACAAAACAAAAACACACAAAAAAGCCACTTTTCCCCTTATTAGTAAGCCGGCATCTCTATTGTATCATGTGATAGTAAGGAACTCATAACATCTGTACAATATTGATTCTGAGGAGAGTAACAAATTGGACCATGCATCAGGCTCTTCATTTACCACACTGGTGAAAGTTTGCACAGCAAACTTACTACAAATAAAATAGATTATACGCAAGATAGAGAGCTGTCTTGCAGACAGAAATGTATGTTTGGTTTCGGCAGTAATCAGTGCATTGTGCTTAAAGTTCATACACATCCCCTCCAGTATTTACCTATTAAAAGAGTTCACAGAAACTACGCTGTAAACCTGCCGGAATAATTTTTATTAAATAATTTTCATTGGTAAACAGGGAAAACAGAGCTGCAAGGAGGTTAAACTCTGGGCTTGGCTTCCCCACTAATGACAAACTCTGGCCCCAGAAATTGCTGAGACAGAGATGACAGGCTCTCGCAAGTACATGGGGTCATCCGTCCACCCCTCCTTTCTGTTGCTGCAGGGTACAGGTGCACTCCAGCAGAAGGACTGGGTTATTTTGAGCTTTGCTCACACACAAAGCAAAGCAAGAGGGAGGTGTGGATAGTGTCCACTGTCTTGTGGACTTGAGTCTCGTGCCACCTGTCTCGTGCACTTGAGCAACACCAAACCTTTCTTTCCTTACACTGTTTGAAGAATATGGACTACATGAGCACTGCAGCACTTTTGGTAGTTTTATTTCAGTACTTGATCATCATTTATAACCTGCCAGCCCTGGATGGTTCCCAGTCAAAATAACTTGTGTGTAGAGAAAAGGTTCCTAAGAGCAGGGATGCTACGCACAGGCAGGATTGCCAGTGAGCCCATTGCTCACATCTGCTCTGTGCCCTAGACTGGGAAACAGCGAGTGATACTCAAACTTACTGTAATCTTGGACAATTGTACCTCTCTAGCTTTGGCTGCCTATCTCTAAAACAGATGTTTTCTTCCCATTGCAATCTGCCTTGAGACTTCGTCTTATGTGTTGTATTATATTTTGGTATTATCACTGGTAGGCTTTTTCAAGTGGAGGAGGGACAGGAGGCCTTTTCTTTGTTAGGCTTTGATATCATCATCACAGGAGTAGGGGATCTGCTGTTCAGTGCATCATCCCAAACATTTCTGATGATAGCATCAGATTTTTCTCCTACTTGCCCTTTTCCCTAGAAAGGGGCTAGACTCTTTGGGTGTTGCCTGACAAAATTCAGGAGGTGGGTGGGTGCGGTGTGATTTTCTGGCTGCACTTCTCTGTAGGGTTACCCAGAGTGCAAAGGGCCCTCAATGCAGACAGGGAGCAGCCTGCACAAAAGCAACTATAGGCAGAAGATTCTCCAAGGCAGCATTTCTTCCTCCTGGAGCAACTTGCCAATAAAGAAGGAGATTATGCTGGAAAACAGCTGGGCTCTTCTCTTTTGTGTGTATTTGGCTGATCATCCTTCATGTGAACACATCAAACCTCTTGGAAAGATTCAGTTTAAGCCAGGTGTTGGTATTCACTTGCTGTCTGCACATCAGGATTAAGGAAATGGAAAGGGAATTTGTAAGCTAGTGAACGGCCATGTGTCTAACAGAGAGGAGGACCAGCATTTAGAGCTCACTCTTGTAATCCCACTGACTTCCCTTCCAGTAGTGTTCTGGCTGTTCACACAATAAACGTTGCTGCATGTCCTGCAGCTCGACCTAACTTTGGTGGCTTCTTTCTGCCTCCCTTCAGAGCTCTGCACAATGTACTTTCTTGACTGTCTGTGTATGTGCCTATGTACCTCAGGAACATCTCCGTCCTTCTTTCAAGCTTGGAAGATGTGGACAGACACTTATGGAATGACTGCAAAACCTTGTGTTCTTGGGAAATCTTGCTGAAAAGAACAACATTTTTAAAGACATCGAGTTTCAAAGCAGTGAGATGCAGAAGTTCAGCACTACATGGACTGTAGTGTCGAAAATAGTGATAATCTAGACCTTGTATCAGCTATGAACTATAGGACAGCAGACAGTTGTGCAAGTGCTCTTAATGAAGCATGTGCTTAAGTGCTTTGTTGAACTGGAACCACAGTCAGCCTGTGGCACATGGACTATTTTCAATTTGAAAGTCTCAAATTGTAGAGTCAAGTCCTGTAGTGTTTCAGGAAAAGCTCAAGGAGCTGCTGACAGCTCAGACAAATTGGTGTTTTTCTACCTGAGTTGTTGGCTGTTCAAGCTGAGCTCATAGCAAATCTTTGGGGCTTTGGGGAATCCAGTGACAAATCAGAGAACCTTGTTTAACTTGGCCATGGCTGAATGCTGTACATCCTTGTGAGACTTGGTATACATACTCCTCTGATTCACAAAAAACATCTGCTTCCCTTCACTGACAATTCCTAAGATGAGCTCTTGAAGGAAGAGAGCAAGGCTAATTGGATGAAATGCTGGTGATTCTCAACAGAGAAATTGCAGGTGTGTGCAGGAAGTCAAAGCCAAGTGTGCTGGATGAACACCTGTGTGCTGCCGCGGCTGAATACATCTGCTGTACCTGTTTCTCTTGGCTTACCCAGCACTGATTACTGGTGGTGCCATTAGGTGAATGGATTTCAGGGCGCTCAGCCTCCTGAAGTCTAAAGGGCATGGTTAAATACTCTGCAAGGCTTAGGAACGTCTAGGTATACTTTTGGGTACTTAATGTTAAGTATTACCAACATGTAACACTAGCTACAGACTGATGCTCTCTCACTTTGTCTGGTCTCTAGTCATGGTATTCTATACACCTCTCCTGTCTGTTTCTCCCAGTGTACCCGTCACACATTGTGTCCATTTTACCATGTGTTGACCAAGCATACCTGGACCTGGGTAGGAGTCTTGTTTGACCGGGCCTTTCCTGGAAATGGCAACCAGAGAGCCTGGCCCACCTGGTGGCACAAACTTTTAAAGTTCCATTACTGCTCTGAATCACACCTTGACTCCACACCCTGAGTCACATATTAAAATAAAACTGTGGGAAATAATAAAACCCACTTATATGAATGTGTTTTTTATTATACGAGTTCTTAAATTTTTTTTTATTACTGCTTTGAGGCCAACTCATCGTCTTTTGTTATGTTCATTACAAAAGGCTTTGCTCCAATCCCTGTTAACTCAAAGGGAAAGGAGTGCAGTGCTTGGGGAGAAGAGCAGTTCCTTGCTGGCATCCATTCCCATGTCCTCAGCGTGCCTCAGTCTTTACCACAGCTGCCCTACAGGAGCCCTCTGGGGTAGGTGGTGTTACAGAGGAGGTTGACCAGGCAAGTTTGCAGAAGACGACTCACAGAAAGGGGGTCAGATCCAGTTCTCTACAGTCTCATACCTAGTGCTCTAGCCCATGGCCTCTGTTTAAAGTACTCCTGAAATGAGCTACTGTCCTTTATCAAACAACTATGAAATAGTTTTCAGCCCTGCAGTTGTAATGCCAGCTCTATCCCCAGAAAAAAATGAAAAGCCTTTCTCACAAAGAGGTAGAAGATGAGATTGGAGGAAAAAAACAAACAAAAAAAGAAAGTAGGGATGGGAAGACTTGTTTATAGCTACTAATTAGAAAAGTAAATTGTTCCTACTGAAAAAGGAAAAATCTGCAAGACCATGTTTTTAATAAATATTTAAGCTCTGTAGATTGGAAAATGGCTGGAGCACCTTTACTTCCTAGGACTTAGTATAGTGAAGGGTTTGTATCTTGATTGAGAAATCCCTTCTCATCTTTACTTTTTAGGCATACTTGTTGGCCACACTACTCCTTGCTTACAGATCACATGCTCCATGCCACTTTCTCTCTACCTAAAAAGCAGCTGAATGTACACACGCTGAGTTCTTGACCAATGCTACACTGCAGTCTGGTGTCATACCAGAATAAAGCAATTTCTCCCTGCATCTCTGGCTACAGTTTCCAAAGCCCCCTTTTTAAAAAACAAAAATAAAAAAATGTCTCAGATACTGGTGTGGCCCAGCCTGAACTCTAGGAGTAGTTTGATATTCAAGACCTTCCCCTATTGCAGTGTAGGTTACTTTCTCTCATCCTTGCCACACATCTATAGGTAATCTGAATATCTTTTGGCTTTTGGAAGAGCAGGTGCTTCTGAGACAACAGCCTGAAGCCCTGATTGAGCAGATTAAGTCAGAAGCTGGCTTCCTACTTACTCTGTGGGGAGAAGGTGTTGAAGTCTTTATTACAGATGTGCTGTAGCTTTCTTCTGAAGCTTCTCATAGAGGCACTGGTCAAACAGGTGATTTTTGTGATGTGGGCTTCTAGTCATATAAAACTGTGATGCCACCAAATTTGCAGTTCACAGGGCACCCAAGAACTGTCTAGTGTTGAGTTGTGGTGGTGAATGACTTCCCTGTGGTCTTTTTGTATAAATTGTGTTCTGTCTGTTTCTGGACATGTATTAAATAATCCTCCAACATCAGAAATGCAATAAATGTTCCCTGACTGACCATCCACAAATCATTTAAATAGTATTCTTCTGGTTTATTGAATGTCTTTTGTGACATTTATTATTCTCTGCTTAGTAAAACATACAGGATCTAAAAATGTGGCGAGCCCACTTGATCTCTGAGGATGGCATGTATTTTAAAATGATTTTAACCTGTAGACTCATTAAATCATCAGACATTTTCTGCTTCACTGCTAGGAAATAAATAGAAGTTCCTGTCAGGTAATCAAAAACCCAATAGACCAAGAAACTGGCTCTTGAAAGATACAATAGATCAAAAACATAGCCCCATGTGGACCAAAATGCCTGGAAACTGGGCATCGTCTGAAAATAATGTATACAATGGTTGAAACCTCTGGGCACAGCTGTGAAATTCCTGCAGGTGTTTTATTCCCTGTTTCTCAGTAATTCAGGTGACTTTTGTAAGGCTAATGCCTAGGGAGCTCCCTTGGAAACGAAAACTAATGATAGATAGAAATAGAGATGGGGAGAAACATGTTACAAAGGCTTCACAAAGGCTCCTAATCCATGAGATCTAACAAGTACTGTTGAGGATATTGGATAATGGATTTGCTCATAGTATGAATGTAAAGCTCGTTATAGGCACCTTTCACTGTGATGTTCTGAAACTGTTCGTGCGGTCTCTGATGTCCACCTTTTTGGTTTAGAGTTATTATACTAGGATATATTATCAAACTGAAATACTGTCTGCTGTGCTCTTTCTGTTTCTGTGGTTTGTCAGAGCTTCTGCATTTCTGAAAAGAAGCGTAGTTTTAAGGGAAGAAAATGACAGCTTTTGGACCTGGGTGTTGCCTCACAGAGTAGCTGTTCATGGTCCTTCTGCTTCTGTGAGCAATCGGTCTAGGTCCTGGGCACTCAGTATCTAATATTTTGTACACAGTGAGTGGGTGAATGACTTACATCCATGGCAGTGGTGCCTGTGGGTAGGCAGAACAACTGGGAAATTCAGTTCTTATAAATCTATTAAAATAGCTAAGAGGTGTAATGTACTGTAAAGCTGCCACATTAACATCCACTGGGCTGTCTTTTGATTGTTTTGATATGCAGCAATAGTTTTATGGCTGTCTCAGAAGGTGTTATAAAGCTTTGTTTCAACATGGATAATATTCCAAATCCACATTTTGCTTCATTTTTATGTGGTTTCAGAAAACTAAAATTAACCACAGTGCATTTGCATTTACCCTGCTTGTCACAATTACAAGGCAGGTGCAGAAATAATGAGAGTTGGTTTCATTTAATAGCAAAGATCCATCAGTGTTTGTCTTATCCGACTGTCTAATTTTTTTTCCTTGTTGGTGAATTGTGAACCAGAGGTGGAGATACACAGTCACTAGCTGTAGTTGCTCAGCCTTTTTTTGCCTCTCTTTCACCATGCCTCCATGGAGTCACTCAGGAGAGCTGGTACAACTCAGCTAACTAGTGTGTCAGTCCCCAAAGCAAATGGGAGAGAAGTGGCCTGGTATGTGTTGTAAGGTGACAAGCACCAATGCTGCTGTACTCCTGACAGCATCCCAAGGGATGTTTTAATAGGCAGCAACATCTGTGCTCTGACTCTCCCCTTTAGTTTGCCTTTGTTCATCTGCAAACTCAAGGGAACAAAGTCTCAAAACAAACTCATGAACTGCTGCCTCCACACCCAAGCTGTGTTCCCCTTCCTTCTTCATCCCTTAAGGTGGAAAGGGACTTGTTTGTTGACTTCATGACACACGTTCATTACTCTCTTCCCTGTGCTTTCTACCCTATCTTCAGTTTAGCTTCCTGATGAGAAGACAAGGAAGAGGAGAAACCATGAAGGGGACTGAAGCCATGATAAACTTAGGTCCAATGTCAAGACTTGTCGCTTTTCCCCTATGGCCACAGTAGGACAGCTAATGGGACCTTTCTTGTGTTACTCCCCTATCTCTTTTTACAGCAACAAACATTTATTTGAAACAGTTTCCAGACCCCAATGGAAAAACCCTGTGGTATGGCAGGCTCTTACTTGGACATGCTGCTGATCTGCACAATTCCTGGACTAGACAGAAAAGCAGTCTGAAAGGGGGCCACGAGCAGAACAGCACCCAGGGTAATACTAACTTACTCTACCGTGTTTGCTGTCTGAAAGGTGGAATGCCTTTGAGTGATAAACTTCCACCATGGTGCTTCCCTGAGAAAGCATCCTGACTTTCTTTGACTATCCCTGCTTTATGTTAGTACAATATATGTAGTATAACACAGCTGATAATTATGCTCTTACATCGTACCAGCAGACTGTAGCTCTGGCTGAGAAATGTATGACCATGCAAAACTGCATTGATGTGGAGAAGAGGAATGAGTTCTGAACAGAGATTTTAAGTGATGAGCATTAGATATTTTTTTTTTTAATTTTAATTTTTATTTTTTTACGGTATAGGTTGTCCTACTTAATAACTGTGTTTCAGCTTTAGTGCAAATAGCAAATGACACAAAACAAAATACCCTGATTATCTTGAGTGCTAATGCAAAAATGAGCATTTTGCCAGAGCTCTGGAACTGGGACCATAAATGACTGTTTGTAGATGAACTGAGCAGGAGCCTGCATGCTGGGTTCTGCCCATTACGAAACTTTGTGCTGTGAGGATGGGGGGAGAAGAGCTGACCCATTCCTCTCTTCTGGCTGCCTGTTCCACAGACTCGGGGTAACATCAGTAGGATAGGCAAAGGGGAACCCCCCCAGAAGTGAGCTCAGGTCAGTGCTTTGCTCTGTTAGACAGCCTGCATTCTTTTCATATGCCCGTCCAAGGATGTTTTTAAAACAAATAAACAAAAACACATTTGCCTCAGGCAGGCATATTTCTATTTTATTTTAGTGTGAAGCAGTGGTTTAATTGTTGATAATACAGCTGAACGGAGACTACCTGCTTCCTGTTGGGGTAATGAAATATTATTCCTTTAGTGTTGTAAAAGTTACACAGACCTTCAGCTCACTTGGTTTGCTTCAATTTCTCAGTTACTGTGGATCATGTACTAATTATTTTTTATTCACTTGTTAGTAGTAGCATCTGTGAAGGAAAGTTCAGAATGTAAAAAAGTTCTAAATGCTAGAAGGTAAAGAATCTGTTGGTGAATGTAGACTTGAATGGAGCAGTAATTACAAAGAATTTCAAAGTATTTTTAAAAACAAACAAACAAACAAAAACAACACAAAAGTGGATGTGATTAACTTGAAACTGTTTTGAAACCAACAAACACCAGTTAAGGATCTGATTCAGTAAGCCGTGGTTAATGCCATGGATGCTGACATTAAACTCAAGATATCTTTGGAGGACTGGGCCCCAAATGTGATTCTTTGGTTTCATCTTGAGCTGTGGGTGAGTAGGTGTATGCTGTATGACAGCGAGGTTGCTGTAGTAATTATTCATTAGCTTTAAATAACAGGGTAATTATGAAGGTAAAATTCATATACCCTGACACACCCTTTTTTTGCTAGCTTTTCAATTTCTGAAGAATGCCTACAGCCCTCTGCTTTGTGTTGTAAAATAGGGCACTGCCCCTAGTTGTGTGTGGTTGTTTCTTTGCTTTTTGCATGCTCTTTGCAAGAACGTGAACTGGGGTGAAAAGGTAACATGAATCAGGGAGGCAGGCACCTGAGGAGAATCAAAACTCAGTTTCTTCTGTGCCTCCAAGGATAATGAAGGTCACTCTGGTGCCCATAAATACAGGTATACTGCATGTAGGTTGGTTCTCTCTGAAAATTCTTTAATTCGGTTTTCTCATTTTCTCATTGTTTCTCTTCTGGGATGAAAAGTAGCTAGCAGAGCAGAAGGGAAGAAGCAATGTTTTGTGAGGACAGAAGCCCAGTCTGGTGATTTGTACCCTGGATATTTAAGTCTTTTGGGTGCCATGACATGAGTGGTGAGCTTGCGTTACACAGGCAGAGTCGGCAGAGTTGGAATGATTCTGGATAAAAGTCCAGATACTGGAATCAGTTTATCTTGGGTGGATTGAACCTTATTCACTGTATTCAGAATCTCAGAGTTAAGTCCATAAAAATGACTCTTTTGACCTGTAATCAGGGACAGCTGCACATGATACAGTGAGGATGTGCTCCAAATGCTTTGTGTTAGCTGCTCTGATGTCCTGCAGACGTGAAGGGCTGCCACACTGCTGGTACCATGAGCCTGCTATGCAATTTGTCCTGTAGAGCACTGTGACCTGTATGCGCAGTGGGTTAAAAAAAGGTCCTCTGCGCTCTTGTGGTCCTGTGCATAACCAGAGGCTAACTCAGCTTCGTTCTGTCCTCCTTCCTGTGCTGCAAAACCCATACCCCTGTGTTAGGCAGCATGGCCTTCACACAGTGAATGGAGCGGATGATTTGGCAAGGGCAATGTGCTTAGCAGGGCTCTCCCAGCCAGCTTGTCAAGGACAGTTTATTTCATTGTCAGTTTCTTGAACTGAAGTTTGGTTTTGCATGGAGCCACTTACACTCCTTGGAAGTGACACATTGCTGTCCTTCACCCCCTGAGTGCTACAAACACTTGCCAAGGATTAATTACCTGTTTCTTGTACCATGAACATTGTATTGTGACTGCACAGTGGAACGTAATAGAGCTCAAGCCTAGAAAGGTGACATGCCGGAGTTCCATGTGTTCTGAACTTGAGAGTTGAAGTAGTTCTAGCACAGTAATGAGCTGGTGCAATTTCCTTAGCAGATGAAAGGCTGAGAAGACTGGAGAGATGGACAGACTTGCGGTAAGGGAAGAAATAAATTGTCAGAAACTGAAGTAGCTCTAAGGTTTTTGGAAGAAAACTCTCCCTCTCTTGAGGAGATCTGTGGGTGCAGATCTTTGAGACTAAGAGTGGAAAACTGAAAATGAAATGGTTATTAGAGAGCTAATTCTTGAAGACTAACAGTGGCTTTTCAGTGGTGAGCTATTTTGTAGGTGTAGTGTCTGCATGCTCTATTCCTGCACTAGAGGCCTCTTGTATTAGTTTGAGACATCCTTTAATGTTGTAAAACCTGATTTTAAGAGAAAGCTGAGAGTTATATGTAAGCTGTTGGATAAAATTACAATCAATTATTGGTCTTCATACAAAAACAAAACCCCTAAACAAACAAAACCAAAAAACAAGTCCCTTTGCATGGTCACTGAATTAAGAAATGAACAGTAAGAATCTAGGCATGTAAGAGAAAAGCAAGCTCTTGTCCAAGCAGCCTGGACAGGGTAATAACACCTCAAATCCTCAGCAATTTGTTAGTGGGGCCCTACCTTTGCCTGGTTTTCTGCCTTCTCTTGGTCTTTGTCCTCAAAGCAAGCACTCTTATTATTATACACCCCAGCAGCTTTGAAAGAAAATGCTCCATTAGGCTTTTCCAGTAGCTCTTTCTCTGTTGATCTACAGATAAATCCTGACAGCCCACCTGCTCCACTGTGCACTCCAGCAGAAACGGAGATGCCAGACACAACTGTAACACAGTCTGCCATGCAGCATGACACGTAGCTGGGTGGAAGACTGGACAACTAAGTGCTTGACATCACAAGAGTATTTGAGACCTTATAGAAATAAGATCGGAATCTCTGTAAGGAATACACCAAATAAACAATCCTTTACACATAGGAAAATGAAAGATGATACGGAAGTAATTTGTAACAGATAATCTCTGATGGTGCAGGTTTTTGCATTAAATGAAATGTAGTAGTTAAGCTATACACAAAAGTTATGGGGAAAAATAAAAGGTTGAAAACACATACATCCTTTTATTGCAAAATACTATAAGCTGCATACATGTATGAGGTATATAAATATACATTGTTCACTTCTGTGTATTCCTGAAAACCCACAGCTGTATCATTTCATAAATAGAATCTCTATAGTGCCTATTCTATTGAGCCTTTGGTTATTTTTATTTCATAATACTAACATGTTGTTTTTCAGTACTATTAATCTAAGAACATCTGAGAGCTGAGCAACTCTTTAAAAGAAGCGTGTTTACCTGTATTAGTGGATTACTTTGCCAATGCCTCTGGTCTCATCACAAATTTTGGATCCTACTATTACAGAAACACTAACCTATTTTGAGAGCCACGTAAACACTTCAGTTACCAAACACAATGTTTGCATCCTACAGACTGGGCCCTTACCTTTGCAAAGTAAAGCTTCAAAATCTGGATGCCTAGCTTTGGATGCTGATGACTTTACCATGCCAGACAGTCATAAAAGCAGTTGTCTTCAGAGGAACCATTGGTGCTCAGTGCTTCTGAAAAGCTGAGCGAGGAGGTCAGGTGTTTCAGGCAGGATTCTGTGAACTAACATTTCTGTGAATCTCAGCCTTGACTCACAATGATCAAATTTAGCCCTGATTCCTACAGATTGTTGATGTATCAGGCAGGAACAGGACCCTTTCTTGTTGCCTTTCCATGCTCTGAGTTAACCACAGTCATTCTTCTCATGTCACTCTAATGAAATGGTTGACATGTCAGTCCTCTACTTTAGAGGTGAGTGGCTGCATTGAAAGTAATATTGGAGGCCCTTGTGGCAAAGCAGAAACCCTGTAACACTTTTTTCTTTCTGATTCCTCTAGTTCTGACAAGTGGCATGGGGGTTGGAGGTGGAAAAAAAAGCTTTTGTATCCTGATTTCTGTCAGTGACATTGGTCAGTGAACCCAGGATTTTTTCACTGGAGTTAATCCAGTCTTTTTATTCATTTTCTATTTACCTCTTTGCAGAGCAGCAGTGGAGAAGAGTGAATTTTTAATTGAAATGTTTGAGACTTATCTCTTCATTCTTTAAAAAGTATCAGTTTGTGGAAATCTGAAGTATTTTGTAAATGGAAGTGAATAAAAACTGCCTTATAGATTCTCAGAAGAACAGGATTGTAAAAACATTAAATGAATGTCTGCTTATTAAGTAGGATTATCTGTCATACATGTGTTCAGGTGTAGCAAGCACAAGCAGAAATCAAGGAATCTTCTCACCTTTAGAGCATGGTATCCTGTCCTTTTCCTTAGAGTGTCCTGTACCGACATAACATCATGGTTTCAGTTAAAAGTTCTGTGCTAAGAACAAGCAAAAGAGCACAACCCTTCCCCCTATAGTGCAGAGAATGAACAGAATTGCAAAATATTTTAAACAGGAAAAGTTGCTAGGAGAGTTAAAAAAAAAAAAAAAAAGAAAAAAAAGAGGAAGTTGGTATTGCTAAATTAGGAAGTGGAAGTTCATATGAAAGACGTTTTCCTCAGGAAAAGATTGGTAAATGTGAGGCAAGGTGATCTGCTATTGCAATATAGCAGCCTTCAGCTCTCTCTCAGCCTGAGTTCTTCCAGTATCACATTTTGTCTGTGTTCATCATGTACCTGGTACCCAAATGATGGTAGTATAGAATGAGGCTCTACCTGGTGGTCTGGTCTGAACAAAGACTCTGTAACAGGAATGTATTTGACATTAGTGATGGCTAATGATTATCACCTCTTTTTAGCTGCGTTTTTTGGTGTCAAACTTCCCTCCCTCCCCCTGGCACCAATGTGGACCAGGAGCAATATACAGGGATCTGTATCACATTTTGTGGTCAGGATGAGTTCTATGCAGATAATTAGCTATAAATACATCAATGTTCATTCCAAAAGTTCTTCTGGAGTGCTTTAGGGGGAAAACAGAAACATTTAAAACTGTATGATTTCCCATTCTGTTTCTTTATCACTTTACAATGTGACTTCAAGTTATTAAAGCATGTTTCCCCAAATCAAGACTTCTGTATTTATCGAAAAGCTTAAGGGTTACAGCATATTGTTACATTTTTTTTTTTGTATTAGTTTACTTGTTCATTCTGGTATGTATGCTAAGGTTTTTCTGTTGATGATTCCAGTTAACCAGTTTAATTAATTACAGTTTGTTCAAAACCCACATGAAATAGCTGGTCTCCAACCCCAAAAAATATTAGGTAGAAAAAGAAAAACAAACATCTTTATGCTTGTGGGTTATATGGGTTAGATCCAGGAATTCAGATAGCAAATGTTAAAAAAGAAAAAGACATTCTCTACGGAAAAGGAGGCTCAGCAAGGAATTATTTAATGTTTCCATTCTTCTCAGAGGCATGCAACAAAAGGACAAGCTCAATGGTCACAAGCTGTAACAAGAGATATTTCAACTGGGTGGGAGGAAAAGCTGTCACTGTGTGGGTAGTCCAGCACTGGAACAGGTTGCCCAAGGAGGCTGTGAGTCTCCACTCTTGGAGATATTCAAAAGTTGAGCTGTGAGCAAAGTGCTTTAGTTGGCCCTGTGCTGAGCTTGGCACCTGGACTGGAGGTCTCCAAACATCTCTTCCAACCTCAGCTATCTTGTGATCTGTGTGGTTCTGTATAGCTTCGTGTGATAAATGGTTTATAGGCCAGGTTTTTCAATACTGTAGCACAAATGTAACTCATGAGGGTAATCATTTCTCTATGAAAAATTGGTGAATTCAGCATACATTTTAATAGACTTAATCGTATGTTTATTACGCATTTCAGTTATTTTAAGCAAAATAACTTGTCCTGTCTGTCTTTTACCTCATCCTTTGATCTTGTCCTTTAATGGAAGGTCACAATTAGATTTATGGTTTTCTGGCCTGTTTCCCTTCATACAGGAAGGACCAACAGAGTAACAAACTGCATTTAAACACTATCAGTTTCGCAGTCATTTGGCCAGTGGGACTTATGTGTGCTACAGGACTATGAAATTTGAATTTACCTTGTGAATAATAACAGTTATATCCCCACTCTCCAAACGTCCACATGTATGTGCCTAATTCTTTGTGAAAATTAATTATGTTTTGAATGACATTGAAACCAGGGTATCTGTATTCATAGTGGTTGGTTCCTGTAGATGATGTCTTTTGTCTGATGACCTGCAAATAATTGCTGTGATCATTATGTTTGCTAATTATTTTCAAATAATAAATCTGAGGCACTTTTAACGAGTTTCACTGGTTGGAAAAAGCTTTGTCTTATGCTATCATTATTTAATAAGCTAAGAAAAAGGCTGGAAAAAAATGTCGTTCTTTTGCAGATGTTACATCTCTTTTAATGTGAAATGTTATTCTAATGCTTTAGAAAGTGTTTATCTTTGGTCTGAGCAATTATCTGATTGGCATCTTTTTTCTTTCTCATCCCCCACTATCTTTTCCCTAGTCTGGCTTCTTCAGTTTCCCTCCTTTCCTGAGCACTGAATAATTAAAAAAGTCTCATTAAAATACAGTTAGTTAAATATGTATGTTTTAACAATTATTTCTAATGGAAAACTCCACTTGTGATGGCTGTGCTATTATATGTATTTTGAAATCATTCTAGATTTGGAAAATTCATCTTGTGTGGACAGACAAAACCTTTCCCTTCCAGAGGTAATTTCTGTCCTGACGGTGCTTGATTCAACATGCTTAGACTCTATATGAGATGAAAAAGTGGGGAATGGAGAAGCATATGTAGAGCCTGAAGAAAATAGTCAGTTATTAAAACAATTTAGCTTGCCATTAAATCTCACAATTTTTGAATATAAATAGCTTTCTCTTCCCTTTGTCTCATCTGTCTTTCTATTATAGCAGAAAATCTCGTGCTGAGCAAAATAGGCAGGGTAGCCCAGCAGTGAAAACAGAATTAGAATCCATGATCTTGATTTTTAGTCTGACTCCATGAATGACAAGCTGTATCATAGCTGTATCATCCTGTGCAACTTACCTAACCCCTGAGTCTCACTTACCACTCTGTAAATGGCATATAACAACATAGGATGCTGAGAGGTTTAATTAGAATTAATTTTAGTCTTTCAAGTACTGTGTGTTTCTCAGATGAAACGTGCTGTGCAAGTGTGAAGGATAATTATTATGTTGCGTCTGTGTTTTTCTGATACATTATTACTACTCTTTTATTAACCATGTTTTGAAAAAAACCCCACGGTACTTACTGGTTTGCAGTTTTGTTTGTATGGTTTAAAGTTAGTCCCTATGAGCGCAGTAAGTAATTAAACTAATGTTGGCATTGAGATGTGGGTTTTTTCATTTAAGAATGTTAATGGCTATTAGTAGATTGGCACAAAATGCCTGTCTGTTTTGATACTTTGAGCACCTTGAATTTTGCACTTAAGTGTCAGATGGGCCTTATTGCTTTTAAATATAGTGAAGTAGCCAAGCAATAAAAACCTACAAAGTCTCTGCTGATAGTTTCCTTGTAGCTGGTCAGACTTGACCCAGATGGCCTTGCAGAGCAAATACCCAGAGAATTGTCCTAGTAATCGGTGCCTGGTGCCTCCTTAACCGTTTGCCAGTCTTGTCAGGAGCTGAGCATACCTTATGCAACAAGCCACCGCCTGTTTCTCCTTTTTTTTTTTTTTTGTTCAACTGAAACCCTGAAGTCCGGGGAAAGCCGAGATACCAGGGGCTGTGACACGTAGCACATGGAAGCACACTGTCTTGTTGGATAGGAGATAACTGTGTTGTTTCCAGATAGAATCACTGCTACATCAGAAATAAAAATAACTGATTGTAGCAGAAACTGTGTGTCCCAAGGACATAATATTTCAGAAAGTGTTGAGTTATAAACTGTGCTTGTACTTTAACATGGATTTGAGCATGTGATTGGGCTTTTCTTGTAGCTGAGTGTTCGTGAGCCTTAAATAGAAAGGCAGTATTAACAAATGAGATCAGATCACTTCAGGATAATGAACTTCTTTCAATAAGGTTATTGTTTTATAGGCAGGTCACATTCTTTTTGTCCTTACTTGCCACATACTATGAAGTGTTACTCTGACACACAGGACTCCTGTGTTAATTGCCATGAGATGAACATGTCCAGAGAGACCATCCTCTCCAGGCAAGGCCACAGATGCGATGAAGCAGATTTACCTTGCTGGACATGCTGCCTGGAAAACTGCTTGAGCTGCTTTGCTGCTCCCTTTCCAATGTAGATTAGAGTATAAAAATGAAAAGGAGATGAATAGATTTATACCATTCTCACACGTTATGAGAGCAACATGCAGATGACTTTAGCTGTCCCACAATGCTACCGAGACAAAACGTAGACCCAGCTCATCCACCAAAGCTGTGTTTTTGTCTGATTCTATCTAGTACAACCACACTTAAGCAATGTCCTTAGCAGTGGCAGTCTTACGAGTATAGCTGTGTCTCCTCTGTCTTCATCCTAAGTACGTGTATTAAGTACCATTTCATGATCTGGATAGACACAGGATAAGGCTGGCCTGAAACTAAGTATATGTCTGGCCAGTGTAAGCTCTGCCAGTTTAATGCAACAGACTTCTTCTCATGCATAGAGCAGATACTAACTTCAGGATTCCAAACTTTCAAAAAAAGTGCTTCTTAAATGCTAATGCAGCCCTCACTGAGGTTCATTAGCATGGGTACTCCAGGCTGATAGCAAAGTGCCACATACTAGTTGGCTGTTCTTTTGCAGGTAGGAGTCTTTGGCTTACCTGTCAACTTGTAGGATGAAACTGGCAAATAAACACATGTGAGTTTTTTGAGGCTCATTAAGTCAAAAATGTTCTTTTATGTGCTTAACTAGTATTAAAAGAATGGTATGGTACTGGAATGTTCTCAGAGCAGGGATAGACACAGATACATTTGATGACCCCATTTGTTTCTCCCTTGCCATCTGTGTCAGCCAGTGATGCCTGCATTAACGCACAGGATTTGAGATGTGAAATAATGTCACAAACTAAACGCCAATTGTGCTGTAATGTCTGATAACCACTCAGATGCCCGGGGTCTGATGGTTCTGGCACCATACTGGGCAGACAGCAGTTTGCTGTCCAGCACATCTTTGTTGTCCTTTGAGAAATAACTGGTCATGGCTACAAATCTAGCTGAGCTAACGACAGAGACTACGAGGTCCATGAAGAGACTGACAGACAGCAAGGGAATGCAGATGGATGCTACACATTTGCAAGTGTTTATTTTTTAAAGTCTCTGACTGGGAAATATATAGAATGAAAAGGTCAGGGAAAGACAGTATGCCTTTCTGGCTTTGCCTTTCAGATTTTAGGATCAAAAAGAAAGAAGGAGGAATATGTCACATTGCAGGTAATTAAGGATTCATCAGGAAATAAGGAACACTTGGTTCTTTCATAGCTTTGAGGACAAAAGGTGAAGGGTATCTGGTATATTTTCCATATGTGGCATGCTAATTGGAGGGATAGAAATGAGGTATTTGGAAATCTGAATCTAAGCTCTTATAAATGGAAATTGGTTTTGCTTAATGAGTTTGCTGGTAGGCTCAGTGATTTACATTTGGAAACATAAAAGATTTTTGATGATATATTTGAAAATTAGGGCTGGCCTACTTGCCAAGTGAGCTCTAAAGATTTAATAATCTATCAGTGAATTATTATTTTTTCCTTCCCTATAAATGTTTGGGATTTGAATGATGATTCCTAAGCATTGCAGTATTTTATTGTTACTAATACCCAGGAGTTGTTGTAGGTGTAGTCTAGGCTGTTGGCATTTTATTCCAAATCTTTCCAGAGTTTTGAAAACCTCAATTTGGAGGTAACATACGGAAATATTTTGTTTCTCAGACCTTACTAAAGTGTGGGGCTTATTCAAATTAGGTATACCTTTGTTTTTGAGGATAAAAAAGAATCACTATTGTTTGTTTTTATATACATTCTCTGGCCCAGAGAAAATGAATCACTGCATTCAGCTGAGCTGAGCCAAAACAAACAAACACCTTCTGGATAGTTACGTCCTCCAAACTTTCAAGTTTGTTTGTGATGGAGTGGGCACGATTTATCTATTAAGGGCTGTAATGTGAGAAAAGTCAAGAGGAGGAGTTATGCAATATTACCACTAGATGGCAATTAAGACACATCAGATGAAACTGGTCGGTGAAGCTAGCCAAAAGCTTTCAAACTCGTGTAGCTTACTTCAAAGTGTTAAAAGCTGCGCTTTTGAGTAAGACTTTGGGATATCTGTATTTTCCTTGGAGTGGAGCGTGCAATAATTTCCATATGACAAAGGAAAGATTGTTAAAGCTGAACCGAATTTTGGATTGCACATTTGGATTCATACATGTCTTGGCAGTTTTGGAAAGGATGTATTTGGTTTCTGTGCTGTAGAACCTCCACCTCCTTGGGGAGGGGGAGTAGTAGAGTCAGCAGCAAGTAGGAGAGGTCTTGGCAGGGTGGCCTCTTCAAACTTTGCTGCCAGGAAGCTAGGAGAGCCCTAATTAGGCAGGCAAGTAGAGTCTGATCCAAAGCCTGCTGAAGTTAATGGGAGTATCTTGGTTTTGTGCATTTTTTTCCCCCTATTTCAGGTAAACCTACCAAATGAGACTGTCCTCTTTAGCATTCTGCTTTATATGCGTTACATCATCTACTGCAATTGCTAGCATATTAGCTATAAATGCATGCCTTTATTATTTGTAATGAAGATATGACATTTGCATGCGCTGTATGAATATCTTAAAAGAATACATGTGATGTAACTGGATTGTTTTTCTATTTTTTCCTAATTAGGATTTGAAACAGTATAATTTTATCACGTGTGTGTTGGAGAGTATAATTTCTTTGAATGAAGGGGAGGGGCACCTTTTATCCTGACTTTTGCCTCAATATATTTCAGTTAAAGTTCTAATTAAATGCAGAATGTCACATGTTGGGCTGCCCTAGCGTACACCCGGGGACCTTAATCACAGCTGGTCCTGGACTTACAAAATGTCATAGCTAGCAGAATTCAGGCAAAAGCCGCAATGGAGTTAATCCTACTTTTCTATTTAAAGTTACTCCAGTACTGGCAATACTCATCTTAGAGATAACTAATGTAAAATACTGGAAATGATTCTGTGCTCCATAATCAAGAAAAATTCCCCACAGATTCAGTGGGAATTCTGCCTGGGTAAACCCGCAGGTATTGTGTGCTTTGTGAGATTGCATGCAAAGGAAGATCATCGCTATAAACTAACTTTATGGCCTGATTTAAAAAAAAAAAAAATTCTAAATAAAGATTAATGGAAACAGCTTCTCTGATTACACCATTACTTTATGCTTATTTGAGCAACTTTAAATAGATAAGGAAATATGAGTTTCAATCTGTGCCTGGTGCCCCAGAGTAATTGAAACTCCCCTCTGTTGCAGAAGTGCTGGCTAGAACCACTGTAAAGCAGTAAAACGTCTGTCAGATATTCTTGCAGAATTTTGTTTTTGTCTGTCAAAGTTTATTCTCCCAATTCACACAATATTAATGCATTTTTTATACTTATTTTAAAAGATATACTTAATCCTTTCATTACAAAAGCACAACATATAAAAAAGGCAGATTGGCACTTTCAGGGTTTTCATACTGGCAAATCACATTTGGATTCAGATAGCTCTATGTTGTTTTGTACAGAGTTGAGGCATTTGAGATTGCACAAGGGCTTTGGTTTCCTAATGGCAGACCATGACTGCTACATGTTGTATAGAGAAGGTGTCTGTATTTTTCAGTTCAGCTGAGTTAGTGTAGCATCCCTGAAAGGCTCAGTTCACTTCTGCAAGATTTTGAGCTGCCAGTCTCAGGGAGCAACGGAGTCCCCTGTTTGCATGGATGGGTGATGTAGCTGCCTTTTATGATAAAGACAGATGAATTTGATCCTGTCACCTCACAGCCAACTCTTGATGTGCTCTGTGTAGACGCTTTCATATTCTAGGCTTGGGCTCCCCCCTTACTCTTTCAGTGCTCTCATCCTCTGATTGGATTTTCTTTTATCTTACCTTTTTCAGCATAGTAGACAGTTTGTATTGATCAGTTTGCAAGGGAACTGAGCTGGATTAATCTGGGAGGAAAATGCAAGGAAGTGGTCATGGGGTACTCAGATTAGGGAAACTCCTGCTGTGTGTACTTTGACCAGATTTTCAGACTTGGAGGAAAAATTCAGGTAAGAACTTAGTTCTTGGGCAGTGTTGGCTTAACATCCTAATGGAGTACTGGGGTTCCCAGTTCCCAGGTGAACTCTCTGAGCACCTGGTGAGGGAGACAAATTCATGTTGGCTTCTCCTTTTTATCTTCTGCTCCAGTGAGTCCTGAATTACTTTCTGCACTTGAGCATGGCTTCAACAGAATGTGCATTGCTCTCTGTGTTTTAAAAGAGTGAGGCCTTCTGAGTGAGCTATGTCAGACATAGTTGAGACTGGCAAGGCAAGAGGCCTTGGTGGATGGATGATGCTGAATTCCTTCATCCTGATCCAGGTTAGCTGTTGCATAGGTGCTGAGCAGAACTCAAGGAGTAAGAATATGTGGCAAACTTCAAGGGTTCCTTAGAAGTTAGGGCGTATCCAGATTAGGTGTCAGTTTTTTACAACAGTTTGTTACTAAGACATCTACCTTCCTCCTACGTTATATTTCCGAATGCCTGCATCCTTCAGTAGAGTCAATCCTTGGATCCGTGTGCATTTTATAAATAAATGTGGCCTGTTATTCAGAATGCTTGTATCTACTGCTTTGATTTAGTTCAATTGTATTAGAATATATACAGGACACAAAATATACTTTCAAATGGGTTATTGTTAAGCCTTGAGTGGCAAGATATTGGTAGGGTTGTCCCATGTCAAAAAGCGAGTGTGGAAAAAATGCAAGAAGATGACAGTGCAGTCACTGAACGTTGGCTGTCAGATGCCTGAGAGAAGCAGATATTCAATTGCTGTACATGACAGCATGTAAATGTTGTTCTACTGGTGCTTAAGGATAAATTTTAACATATTTCTTGTAATGTCTGAACTGATTTGAGCCTCTACAGAACTGAAATGCGCAAAATAAGTTAGTGTGAGACTGCTTTACCCTGAATGAGGTGCTATGAGAGATCTAAAAAATCAAACACGGGAGGTTTCATTTTGTTGGCAAGAGGAGATCCGAGTAGAGCAAAGGCCTTGCAGAATAGTGTGATAACCACTGGAGAATCCTTGGTCAGAGAGGACCAATGTGCTGATTCATGCTCTGGCACTCAGAGTGATTGTGCTGTTTGTTGGGAATCACTTCATTGTATCAGTGGAACTGAGGTGGAAAAAGCCTAGGAATTCATTCTGGCTCTTCATTAGACTTCATGACTCCTGGCTGTATTTTATATTGCAGTATCTTTCTGCTGCCAGAGAAGGTTTGAAAGAACCATGTGGCAATGTTCCCTGCCAGGAGTGAGCCTGCTATTAGATTGCTGGTGGGCTTCTATCCCATCTCCTCAAATACTCAGATGACCTTCAGTTCCCCTTTCCTTAGTAATTCCAGGCAAGTTAATGGTTGCTACTGGAGGTTAATTAAAAGGTGGAAAGATGCCCAGAGAATGGGAGGAATGTAGTCCCGGTGAATAAGTCATGGAACAGGAAATGTGAGAGGACCTGGGTTCCAGCACCACCTCTTCTGCAGAGCTGGTGTGTCTTTGCTGTGTCTTGTTGCTTGTCTGTGAACTGAAGCTAAACAATTTGCTTCTGCTTTACAATATCTGAGGATTGTGAATGAAAATGTCTATGTAACTGCTAAGCACATCTTATAAATTGCTTTTTATATTGTGGGACCATCTCATTTCAGATATAAGCTCTGTAAATCCATAAAGAAATCTTCAGGAGAAATTATTTGGGAATGAGTAACAGGATTTCAGATGCAGTGAAGCTATAACAATATTACAGTGCTGTAGCATTTCAGTTCCTCAATCACTATGTGAAACGAAGACTTAATTTTGAAAATTGCCAGGGGTTGCCAGACAGCAGAAACAAGTGAAAACATTATTACAATTAGCAGAGGTAACGTTATTAAAAGTAATGGGCAATATGATTGTACAACTAGTATTTATGTATTTACCCCAAGTTGTGTCTTTTTTTTTTTTTTTTCTTTTTGCTGAGGGGTGGTAAGGGAAGGTATAATGGCTCAGCAGCTAGTTAAAAAGGTGCTTTTCTGAGAATTTTGTCTTGTAGTGGAAGCAAAATCCATGTGTAACACCCAGTGTGCCAGAGGATGAGTTCCAAGCCAGCCTGCAGTATTGCTGTGTTCCAGCAGCAGTTTTAATAGACATCTGCTAAAGTTCTGCTAGGAAAGGGTTCCAACTCTGCTCAAATATATATATATAGCATGAAGTTACATTTTAGTAAGCTCATCTTTTGTTTATTTAACCACAAAGATAGTTTTCTTTTTTTTTTTTTTTTTTTTTTTTGACGGTCAGCTGTTAGCCATGTTTGCTGACATGGGCAATTCAGTTGGAGATGTATTTTTTTTCATTGTTTACTTTCAGTTATCTTTGAAATCGTTTATGCTCCAGTTGCTGTAAGGAAAGCTGCAAAACAGCAAGTAAATAAATCTCAAATGATATGAATTCTGTGACATGTTCTCCAAATCCCAGATGGGAACGTATCAGGAGGAAGGGGTCAGTCATGAGTATATGTATTGAGCAATCGAACAAAAAAAATAAAATGTGTCTCTCCAGTTGACCTTATTGTGTTCCAGTTAAAGGTTTTGTGCTTGGTATACTACAGCAGATAAAGGGCTAGGTATGACAAAGAGAGCAGGAACTTTGTTTTTGTGGAAGCTAAGAGGATGGTGGTTCTGCAGGACTCAACTCATGGGAATAGTTGAAACAAACAAGAAACTCCTAAGCAGGTTGGAATCTTGAATCATGCTCATTGTGCTGTACAGCAGAAGAGCTATCACTGATGATGACAATACATGACATCCTAGGACAAGTTTAAGCCCCACTGTTTAATGTTCCCACTCATGGAGTCCCACTCTTGCTGTGGGGGTGAATTTTGATGTTGCTAAGGCAGCAGAGCTTCTCAGGCTCCTTGCTGCCAGCATTCAGAGCTGCTGTGTCAAGGCACTCCTGTGATTGCTGGTGTCAAAAAGGAGGTTCTTGAGCTCTGGTTCTAGCACGTCACATACTGTCTGAGCACTGCTTTTTCTTTTGCTGTGAGGGTTTCTCATCAATTCCGACAGTGCACAAACCTTTTGAGAGTGAAACTGAGGGCCAAGGTAAGACGATATCATCTGAGAATCACACCACTGCATCTCTGTTCATCCCAAACTGTACTGCTGATTTTTCCTTTGCCCCAGCATTAAGAATCTACACTGTTAGTCTGGCTTGTCTTGAACTAGGTTTCCTAGGGCAGCTGCAGTTTAGTATTACTTTTTGGCATCCTACACCTCCAACTTGAAAAGAGTATGCGTCAGTGTTTTTTTGTTATTTTATTATTTTTTTTATTTTTAGCTTTTGAGACTTGTCTAGATTGAAAGGTGATAATAACTTAAGTGTTGCTAAGGCAATTTCCCTTGTTTTAAATACTCACTTTCATCTTTCACAGTAAATCCCTGGAAGTTCAGTTTGAGATTAGAGTGAAGAAACACATTAAAAATTCAGTAGTTAAATAGAACGTGCAATAAACTGGTGCAGATATACCTCTGAATTTCATAGGCAAACATTAGGTGACAGCACACAAACTGGGTAGTGCATATACCTTTGTGTACCTGTCTATGCAAGTACCCCTATGGTACTTGTCCATGCAAGTAGCCTAATCAATAAGCAGTATTTGCATATGCATATTTGTTTTTTGCACAGAAGACATTCTTCACTGTCTGAAATTTTTGCCTAAATTGTACTTTCACTTGTAATGCTTTCATTAGAAACTGTAGAAGAATAAAAGGTAAAGAATTACTCAAGGAATTCATATTCAGAAAATGCATTAAGGTGCAGACAAAACTTGAACGTTTGTGGATGTGTCACGGGAGAAAAGAAAATCTCAACTGTGAGAGTCTCTGGGCAAGAAGCATGGGTATTCAGGAGGATAACACTGGTCTCCTGTGGAAGATATACATCTAGCCAGCTGGAGAATGAAACTGTAGCCAGTGCCAGTAGTGTGAGGACAGGGGACAAATCTCAGCTAGCAGAGATGTACTGTTCCAACATGTTCAGCTTGTCTGCACCTCCTCCAGTAACACAGCACTTGCTTTCTCTGGCTTCCTTCTCAGCTTGTACGATACCCTCCAGGCCAGTCCCTGACAAACATACAGCCGGACTGAGCTGGACTGTCAGCTGCAGAAAGTGTCAACAAAAAGGTTCTGATTCTGTGGAGCAGATGACAGCAATTATAATGTTGCAGAAGGTGCCCCAAATGTGCTTCATGACTTCTATGCTCAGGAGATTTATCTGCCCTTATTTACAAATCACTAGCAATAAAATCCCAGAAGACAGGATGACAAAAATCAGATGGCTGGTGTTTTTTCAGAGGTGATGTATAGGTTGACCTACTTGTGTATATCATGTATTGCTTACACCAGCATGATGACTGATTTCAGTGGTACAGGCAAGAAGGGTTAATGTCACCCTTGGCAAAGGTATTGTTCTTAAATCCCACATAAGGCCCATTTAGAGAGTTTCAGTGAGACTTCAGCACTGCCAAGAGTTTTTGTGCTGGAGGAGTACGGGTTGGCAGGATCAGCCCTAACACGTTAAGTGCTGTTTATGATATTATTATTGCTTTGTGAATTCATTTCCCACAGAGACAGACTGGAGATGCAATGTTCAGATTCAAACTTCCTCTGTGCTCTGGGGTGTCAGCTCCATGGTTTAGTTTTGGGCCCATTTCAAATGTCTAGTTATTAACAGCTATACTCAGTATTGTGTTTATAGACTATACTGTAAACTGTATGAAGAATGCAAACAGTTGATTTTCGTGAAAAGCCTAGGAAGATGTTATTTTCAAGAATAAAGGGAACATAATCACCCTTCATAGGTAAGATATGTTATTTACACTATGGGGATTCATGTCAGTACATTTTAAGTAAGTTGCTTGGCTGAACTTGTTATCTAGCTGCCAAGAACGGAAGTGAGAGAGAAGAGCCAGTGAGAATTATTGGACTCTACACTCCAAACTTACATCATGTAAACATTTATAACATGACTTTTATTTTCAGCATTGACCATTCTGGTGGGGGCCTCTTTGTTGCTTTATTGCTGGCAGACTGCTTTTGATGGCACTTTTTGGCTTATCTGTGAGGAAGCAGCAGTCCAACAGACCTGGAACTACATGATATTTGCAACATGTACAATTAACATTTCTGGTCATCCTTTTCTCTTTCCAGGTTCCCAGCAACAGCCAGCTGCTTGGGTTTAAGCGCTTCCTTATGCCCCTACTGTTAACATTGACTTGCAGTGACCGATGGTCCCACCCTGCTTTCTCAGCATGTAGTGGTGAAATCAGTAATCATAGATGAGAGAAAGAGGCTGACTTTTCCATTTCTCCTTAGTCTCACGGTTAAAAAAAAAAGGATATTGATTCCAAGTATGTAATTTTCCATCTCAGAATACCTACAGATAACAATTTGCAGTATACCTGGCAACATTTATGTTAGGTCAAGAAGCAGTCTTGCAACAAAGTCCATCCTTCCTACTGGCATCAGCAGTGCTTTGGTCTTTCATTGTATCAATATATGTTCCTCCAAAATCAGCAGTTCACATTAACGATGAAATGCATACATGTAATTCAGAAAAGTTATTTCTTTTAGATGCATGCTGTCTGTGAAACTATACAGTGCAGAGCAGTGGGGAAGAGAGGAATAACTGAGCTTTCTTCCTTTGTGCAGTTTTCAGATTTCTGATGATGCTACAAGTATCCAACCCAGTTCAATTACATGGGTGAACTCAGTAAGTTTTTCTTACCATTTTTTTGCAGTTCATCAGCTTTGTAGCATTTAGGCTGTAGACACAGCTCAGTTTATACACAAGTTTTGTTTGTTGTTGTTGTTTTCAGAGCCCCTTAATGCTCCTCACTGACCCTTTTATAAGCTATAACTTTTGCTCACACTCCATAAGTCAGGCAGTCTTCAGTAAAAGAGCCTATCAAGAAAAAAAATCTGGGATCCTTTCCAGGGAAAGGCATGTATAATAGAGAATTCTGGCAGTTTTTCATCTGGCACTAATTTATTATTTCAAGCTGGCTTGCTCTTTAGACTATAATAAACAGTATTTTACATCTAACAAATCACTTTTAATATCCCTGACCTTGACAATGTGTATCTACTATGGATTTAAAAGAAAAACTCTAACCAGAAAAACAGTGGGTCACAAACTGATGTAATCATAGTTCTTTAAGTTTCAGCATTCCTAGTGAAATGAAAGGTGCATGGAAGAATAGGTGGTTTTAATAGAGATATCTACTATCTCGAGCTATGCCATATATGCTAGGTTTTGAAGAGCACAGTCTTTATGTTTAGTCTAAAAGAATTTAAATGATATAATAATGGAAGATGATGTTAGATTCAATGAAGTGACAGCAGTGTTTTGTTGAAGTCAGAAGGCTGCTGTTCCTGCACCCTTAAGAATTCAAACAAATATTGTATCAACACATTTAAGCTGTGTTTAAATGGGAGTTACATTCATTTTTATGTTCCTTTTTTATCTCAAGTTAAAAAAGATTGTTCTTGTTAAAAAGCACATGTAAGCCCCCAAAAGACAACAATGTCAGAAGGTTGTCCATGGCACCGTGCTCATCATGTCCCTGAATGGGAGAAAGGATGAGAAGCTGAAATATGTCTTGGTTTCATAGCAGCAGAAGACTACTTGCTTCATGATCCAAGCAACAGGCTGACTCTTTCCAGTTCTTTACTACAATTTCTAAGTGTACACATAGAATATTTCAGACTTATTGAAATGTGATACTGGCCAGTAGGCAGAAGTTTTTCGTCTTTTTCCAGCTACATTATCTGTATTTTAAATTATAAGCAAGTTAGGGGAAAGGTAACATGGGTAGATGTTTTGCATAATTTAGAAGCAGTTGCTTTACATGTGTGCACACACCTACACAGAGCCATGTAACAAACACAGTAAAGTGTGTCCAGTTCCAATATGTTTTGCATTATCTTAGGAGAGTTATTGATAAAAGAAAGCTCTAACTCCTAGCTTGTTATGACCATCCAAGTAGCAAAGAAATAGGTGCTTATTTATGAAGAAATGTCTTCTTATTTGTGTAATACTATTAGTAGATGTGCTCCCAGGATTGCTAACCCACTGTTTCTCTTAATAGCCTGCACCTGACTTCAAAGCTTGCTGAAATTAAGCTTATTAGTTCTACTCATGTTGTCATTATGCAGACACCTGTTCAATGTAGTCCTTGTAGTCTTTTTTTTTTTTTTTTTTTTTTTCTTTCCTTCTCTCGATTCTCTTTCTCCAACCCTTATTTAAGGTGAGGCTTGGTTCCTCTGTGGTTTCTTTTCGTTTCAAAAGTTAGGAATTTTGTTTCTAGCCTGTACTGCTGGTATTTGTCAAGGGCATGAAGATGGGAAGTGTTTCCCAAAATAAGTGATAAATGCTTATTGCAGAATATTACATATTCTTGAATATGTAATGAAATATGAATGAAATATTGCTTCTGTGATTTTAGTGATTAGATTAGCTTGGTGTTGCCTTTCTTTAGCATTTCCTTCCAACATCTTAAGTGTGTGTGTGTACATTTGTAAAATGTATGTTTTCAAGGATATTTTTGATATAAAACCTGAATGACATAAGAAGACATTCTTCAGTTATTATTATGGAGGATATACAGGGCTTTCTAACAGTGTAAATTTGAGGTTGTCTGGATGTACTTTTCTGATTTTATTCAAGAAGACAGAAAAAGAGAAGCTGTGAGGGTTTGTAATAGCTTTCCAACTCTTAACCATCTTGTACTTATCCTGTGTAACAGAGGGGAATTATAGCTGACCTTTCCAAGCTCTGATCATTTGGGCCCCCAAAAGTTTTGTTTCAGAAACTCTGCAATCAGGGATGTGAGCACAATGTGACCACTCAAAGAACTTAAAGCACAATCCATAATGATTTTTTTTAATGGGAATGGTGGATAAGTCCTGCATCTCATTCATGCACGTGTTCCCTTTGAAGCTAAGAGATAGATTGATTGCATGACCAGACACTGATTGAATGTATACAAAATATTGTGTAAATTTACAGTGCTAGATAGAGGAATTTGAATAACTGTCAAACATGCAGACATCCAGTCATGTTGGGTAGCCCTGGTCTGGTTACCATAGCAAATAAATTAGCTTTCTGTCTCGGCTGTTGAACTAAAGTTAGTGAAACATTTGTATGTGAATGCAAAACACCAACAAAAAAATAGCTTTTGAAGGAAACAGTTTAGCTAAAAATGTGCCAGATGTTCAGACTAAAATACCAGTTATCCAATTTTCTTGTGAAAAGTTAATCTCCTCTTACATTTCAACCATGCTGTGTTATGTGAGGTTATACTGGAGTACAATGTGAAGGGATGGATCATGCCATATTGTCAGCAATACAATGGAATAGCTTATATTTGAATGGAGAAACACATTTTCAGATTTGTTGCCAGGAAGATCTGCACATTTTGTGTTTCAATGGGTAAGTCAACAAGCCATGCTGTTGAAGAACAAATTAACATTGACTGAGGCCAATGCCATATCTTCCCTTAAAGTACAGCCTACATATTAATTAACATTTGTAAAGCACTTTGAGGTGCTGGATGAAAGGCAGCGTAGAGTACAAAGTTGTTGCTATGATTAATTAGTTATCACATTGAACATGTGAAGTTCTGTATGAGAGTGTTGCAGACCATTATTTATTAATTGTTGCTTTTGCCTGTGGCCTTCTTTGTTCCATCCCTTACCTACTGTGTTACTGCCCTTATTAATTATGTTCTTTGGGCTGGAAGGGAATGCTTTGACCTGTGTGGCAAAGGCCACAGATTTTCATCAAGTGATACCTGCAGGAACCATTATCTTCTAGTAAGGTACCAAGACATCTGACCTTGATGTAAAGGCTTCAATCCCACAATCCTAACAACTTGCACTATTAAAAATATATGACATGTATTTTGCTCATCTAAAACTTCTGCTTCCTTTGCGTCCTGTTATGCATCTGTCTGTAAATCAAAGGCTATCATTTTTTTCCCCTAACATGGGACACTGAGCAGGCCAACTGTCTGTCTTTACAGTGGACACACGAAAGCGGAGCGCTGGTAGTACCGACATCCTGGGCCTCCTGGGTCCTGGCAGCAGCCTGGCTACAGCAACAGTGGAGCCCAGATGAGCTACTGCTGCTTGAGGTGTGTGTGTGTGGGGGAAATTATCCTGGTGAATCTGTGTGCTAATTCAGCTAGACTATTTCCCCTACCCAAACCATGTTCTTGAAAACTATCACTTTATTGTGCTATCCATTGTGACTTTTCAGATTTCTGTGTAGACATTCCCCATGGACAGATCCCTTCCTAATCTTTTCTCCTGTAAATAGATTGAGCTCCTCAAGAGTCTGATTAAAAGGTGGATTTTCCAGAGCTCAAATTATTTTTCTTGTTTTCTTCAGAACTCTGTCAAATCCCTTTGAAGCTTGGGTATAAAACTCATGGCACTATGTTTTGTCACAGTGCTAATGCCATCTTTTTGCCCTACTAACGTTCTTCCATTTATATGTGCAAGGAGTACTCATGCTTTCTTTACTGTTGCATTACAGCAGCATTCCATGTTAACTGCATATGAAAAATGGAGCCATGGATTTTCTTGTCTAGTAGACTCTGTATCATATTTACAGTGATTAGAACAATGTTATAATAATTAGTGCCACATAAAGGGAGAAGCTGAAAAACATGCTGGGCTTTGAGAGCTGAGGCCTCAAATTCGTGGTTGTGATAATTCCTTTAGAGAAAATGCAGTGTTTTTCAGTGTTGTGGTATGTCTGTGTATCCTGCTGAGTATGTGCCAGTGCTGAAATGGGAAAAGCCCTGGATATTAGAGGCTGGAGCAGTAGTCATGGACTAAACTACTGTGGAGAAGAGGTTAAGAGAGTCCACAGAAGTGATGAAACCAGCATGAAACAGTAAAGTGGGAAATAATTTTTCTTTTGTAACTGTAATAACTAGTTTAAATATAAGAAGCAGATTTTTCACTTTTCCAAATGACTCTGCATGTGAATGCAACTGGACACCAAGGGGGTAATAATCTACTTGGTGCACATGAGATTGGATCTCACTGCTAGGAAGAGGGAGCGTAGTCATTGAAATATGGCCCATTCCCATGACCCTTGATCTCCATGCTAGAAAACTCCTCAGTAGCTCAGTTCAGCATGGGTTTTTGGCTTTTCAGGATACTAGATTATAGATAGGAAAGCCCAGTCTGTGCTCCCATTAGGCCTATAGCTTTTCTGAAATGAGCTTTGGCAGAAACCAAATCTAAAGCGTGGCTTGCTCTTTTCCAGGCTATGGAGCAAATCCTGCTACTGGTTTTGTCCAGGGTCACGTGAAGCTGAATTTGGGCACTTGCTTCCCTTTGTCTCTTATTTCTGTGGTTTGAATGAAAAAGTAGAAAACCTGCACCCACTGCTCAAGATGATAAATAAATAGATAGGTTGCAAAGGTCGTTTTGTCACTATTCCTCCTCCAAGATAAAATCAACTCTTCCTAGAACTTTCAGCCAGAGACTTCTGCAACTGGTCTTTAAAGACCTTCAGTGTCCAGAGGTTGCTCTGTTCCCCAGCCATTCTCAGTGGTGGAGAGCTCTTCCTAACAGGGAGTTGCAACATCCCTTGATAACAGCTCATGTCCTAGAAGAAACCTTTTACAGAGCTGAAAACTGTTTACCTAGTATTTGTTTTTCTGTTGTTTGGACAGCTTTATTTTTTTTCTCTTTTTCTTCTCTTCTCTGAACCACTGGGCTGCAGTGCCACTTACCAGTTATTGAAGGTGAATTGCAGCTGGCCGAGGAGTCCAGGTGCCTGTGTCGGCATTTCATCCATGCCAGCCATGAAGTATGGGAGCTGTGGCACACCTTACCTTGTCCAGCATCTCTCAAACCTCTGCTACACTGAGGGTGGGTTTCCATTGCCTATTCCTTCCTTAACCATTCCTATCCACTCTTTGGTCTGCAAAAGAGATCTGGAGAGAGCTTAATTTAACTGAGAAATGTAGTTAGGGTCAGATAGACCTCTTCCTTTGGTAAGTATGTCCCTTGTTTCGCATCATATGTGTGTACCCAAGACTGGCAAGCTTTTAAGACCACTGAGACCTTTGTATACAGACCTCACAGGGTATGCTTCTCTTTATAAATGTACCGAAAGTCATTTTTTTTTCTTCTCTGATTTGAAGGCTTTTCCGAAGTCAGATTGCTCTGATAATTAGAAATGTTCTTTCGATTATCAGCTGACATTATTCCAGGCCAGCTTATATTAATTTGTCAATGAGCAAATACTGTTTATGAGTTTAAATTGGTTTTACTTCTTTAGTGCTTATTCCTGTGGCTGTACTCATAAACAATGATCTCGTCTCTTCTTGGCATTTGCTAACCAAGCCTGCTCTTTGAGCTCTCTGGATTTCCTTTCCATGAGGTTTTCTTTTTGCCACTCTTATTCTGTGACCTTCTTTGCACAGATATACCAGTTTCAAAGGATGTATCAAAAAGGATGTATCAAAAAGGAATGACTGGATTTATTTATTTATTTTATTTATATTATTTTTTACATGGCACTGCTGTTTCCCTAACTGCTGGAAAAGCCTTTTTCAATCCATTCTGAAACTGCAGTTGACTTTGGTTTCGGTGTTGTGTCATTGCTTCATAACCATTCCATGGGCCAGGTCCTAATCTGTGTTATTTCAGTGACAAAACTCCTAATTTATTGCAGTGTTTTTGTCATTAACCCAGCACTACATGGCTGGGCGTTTTATGACTTTCAGATGCAAATTTTTTAGCATAACTATTATGTGATTGTTGAGGAAGTGAAACAGAAAAATAGAATATACCAATGCTCAAAGAAGACTTATATGAGACGTGAATACTATGTCACTGATTCTGCTATGTGTTCCTAGAAATGACTTGAATGCATTTTGATGATGTTTCACATGTGCCAGGCAATTAACACACTACATTCAGTATTTTAAAGATATTCTTTACATTTTTTTGTGTCTGGAAATTACCATGGACTTTTGATTACGGTGCTCTTTGTAGGTGAAAACTGCTTACCTAACCTATGCATTTCGGACATGCAATGCCCGTGCCTTGTGTGTGTATAAATCAACAGAAGGAGCGAGTTGGTACAGAATAGAGACTTAAATACAGAGTATCATTAGACCGAATAGGAGATATGAGATGGAGGGGAGTAGTACAAAGATTTTACTGGCACTTACTTGAGACTGTTGGTATTACTCCCTTGACTTCACCATTTTATGAGACTGTGTGGCTCTCCCAAGCTCATGCTGATAACGCAGTCACCATCCCATAGTATCTGGTAATTACTGTGTCTACACCAGGTATTATAAATACAGACAGAGAAAGAAAGAGAAAAAACAATGCTGTGCTAAAAGATTAAACAATGGCAGAATTAATTAGTTGCAATTGATGAATTTGATCATGCCTACAAACACCTTTAATTCCTTAAAAGCTGTTACACAGACAGATGTAAAAGCTCAACCTGTGGAAATGGAGAAAATTCTTGGATTGCCTCACCCTTGCATCTGTCTTCAAAAGCTATTTCTAATCTTGCACAGGCTGTTAATGTGGAGATAGTAGCAGTTATGAAACCTGGGCTAGATTCCAGATATGTTGTATCAAAGTGTAGAATGAAAAGGAAATCAATAGTCACTCCTCGAGGAAAGTTATGCCAGAATTGTCCAGTATGGTCTAGATTAATCAAAGCTATAACAGCTTTTTTTCATTAGTAGAACATTAACAAGTAAACAACATTCCTGTTTTGTTATTTAGCTATACTAACCTTTTTCAACAGCTAGGCCCAGTGATAAGTCTGGATTTTCTCTGTTTATAGAAAACTGGTACGTCAGCAGATAATAGTACAACTCGATATTTATGGAGTGCTGGCTTTCTGGAAATGGGGAAACTGGAAGTTATTACTAGAGTAGTTCATTAAAATGTAAACAGGAGTGAGGAGACAGCACTGACAATGTTTGTTTATTTATTTTTGCTATTGTCTGATTATACAGCAATGTCATGGCTATGGTGTGAAAGTGGGAGTTGGTCTGGGCAGAAGTTTTTCTGCTGACCCCCTGGAAGGAGGTAAATAACAGCAGCATGTAACACTGCTTCAGTGACACCTCGGTGCATGGATGTGGTGTGGCACATCCCAGCATCTGCGTGAGCAGGACCTGTTTTCTGACTCTGATATTTATCTGTATTCAAACCAGAACTGTTCTATTCTTGGGGCATCTGCAACAATCTTTTAAAGAACCTGTGACAATGGAGAGGCCACATAATGTTGTTGTGATTTAATTGACCAACATGCGTTGCTTTATGAATACCAAGTAGAGAGGTGTATTTTAGCTGTTACGTAAGCCTAGCAATAAATTTATTAGAAGATGACAAACTACTTGGCATATAAGAGTGAAAAAAAAGGAACAATACTTGTTCTACAGAGTTTATTATCTGTATGAGAGAGATCTCATGCATAATTAGATAGTGAGCCATATATATTTTAACTATTGTTTTTAAAATTAACTTCCTCCTTGAGTTGTGTTGCTCAAGCCTCTGTGAGGAAGGATTTGAATGAGCAGAAGATGGCTGAGCAGCACAGATAAGCAAGAAGAGGGAAAATAAAAGTGTTCATAGCATAAATGGGCAGCATAGAAGTGACAAGGTAAAGACTGGGAAATGTGTGTGATTGATTTGGTCGATTCAGAAGTTTGTGGGTTCTTCAGCAGCACTGATGCATGAACTGTGATGTCTAGTGTTTTGTACTGAAATGCTTGTAAGATATCTCAAGATTGATTTCTTCCAAATAAGAAAAATGCAAAAGTTTCAGCTCTTTTACATCAAAGCAGAGCTCCTTTCTGTGTTTGTAAGAATTTCAGAAGTCCTGTGGTACTTCTGAATTGTGGCAGGGTTTGTCTTGGTGTGAGGGGCCAAGGACTTTTATCCCCACTTACTGAATGCTCCCTGGGACAGGGGAGTGTTGCTCCAGGATTCCAGAGCTTGCAGCGTTTCTTTGGTATTCTTTGTACACAGCTTTCAGAGTGTTTTTGGATGAAAAGTACTATGCAAATACAAAAGATTAATAATTAAGATTGTGTTGATTTGCAGTAATTGTGCATAATGTAGTGCACCACAGGAATTCCTCTTTTGGGCTGACTGGTCTGTTGCCTTTTTTTTTTTTTTTTTTTTTAAAGACAGGTTAATTATGAGATTCATAACCATAACTATGCAATTATCACAGGATAGGCAATCCTATTGATATGCATAAAAATGATTTCATGAATCACAAGGACTTTTGGCTTATTTAACCAGTCATGAAAACTCAACAGCAATCTTGTGTTTCATAAGGTTGCCCTTTTCACGGGTCACTACAGAAGTAACAGGGATATGGTGTACTGCAGAGGGCTCAAACCACTCCACAGTTGTGTGGTTGTTCCTGATCACACTCCTGAAGTGCCGTTACCACTCTGTGCTATATTTCAAGAGAGGACATTAAAACACAGTAAGGATAAATAATTGGAAAAATCCCATTTTTCTACTGGTGGCGTAAAAGAAGCCAAGAGATGATTTAAAACAACACGTGAGCTGTATTTTATGCCTTCTGTAGTCTCTAGCATGGGTAACTTGAAGTCCTGAAGACTTCTGTTTACACACAGGAGCCCCTCGCTATTAAAGATACAAAGATCCACGCTCTCACACAGCCGGTCCCCTTGAACTACCTAGGCTGCTCATGTGCATCAGGCTGAATGAATGAAATCATTGCTTTCTGTAGCCTAACTAGATTTTTTTTTAAGACAACAACATTTTTTATACACAGTTGTGAGGGAATAAAAGAGCGGTGCTGAAGAACCTGCTTAACCTAAGGGTGTGCTCACAGCTTGAGCGGGGCTTGTGCAGGTATCTTCAGATCTGGTTCAGGATCAAAGCAAACCTTGGTAACCCCAGCACATTCAGACTGAAATGAGGGAGGGACAAGAGAATATTGCCAAGAGAGAAAATCTGAATTCTGGCAAATCTTAAATGTAGGTGGAAGATGGTAGATAAGAAGGCGTGGTAGAAATCAAGCAAGTCCTCCTACTCCCGTAATACAGTGGAAGAAATCATGTGTCATGTACTCTGGATGCCTGTGGTGCCAGAAAGAATAGGGTGGGGTTAGCTCTTCCTCTTTGTATCTTATTTTTCCCTTTTCAGCTTTCTTGCCTTCGATTTTGGCTTCTCTTTGCATCTTCCCCACTGCTGATGCCTGAATTCTCCTGAAACTTCCTGTGTCTGACAGCCAAAAGACCACTGTTTCTGTTCCTGTCTCTTTTGCGATCTGCACAATAAAACAATTTTTATCTTTATCTCCAAGATAAAAAAAAATATAAATTAATCTGCAAATCACTAAGTTACAGTTTCTCTTCACCAACTTTAAAAACATGTGAATGCTGCTGCTTGTCAGGTGAAATTCTCCTTTTGTACCAAACATTTCAAACATTTTTTGGTAAGTTTGTTTTTATCCAGTTGCCCAGCAGTTAAGGCAGTTGCTCTGGATTACAGATGTTTTGTTCCTATTCTGACTGCCAGGATTGGAGGCAGCATGGTCTAAGCGAGCACACAGCTGCCATCACTGGCATGTGGTCTGGGCTCCCTCAGTTGCTCTCAGTCTATCCTTTTCTTGTTTCACTTTGCAGAAAATCTTAAATACCCACTCTTCAGCAACTTCAACCTTTTCATCCCGTCTTGTCAACAGTCAGGTAATGGAGTAATTTTCTCCTTGCTCCCTTATCCTTCACACATGCTGAGTAAAAGTCTTTCATACAGAGTGAAATAGTGTTAATGTGAGGGACTGCTCCTTCCCTCCTTCTCGGCACAGTGCAGCCTTCTGAATGCCCAAGGGCAAGGCACTTCCAGAAATGTTGGTTCAGATGCCATCAGCCAGAAAATGCAACTGATCCCACACAACCTGAATGAGCGTGCTGACAGCTGAGCTTCTGGTTATGGGGGGTTAACACTACCACTTCCTCAGGCAGTTTTCTGAGTCTGCTCCCCCTCTGCCCCTGATAATTCTCTCCAGATGAAACTAGTTGACCACTTAACAGTTTCAGGATGACTAAAGCAGCATTTGCCAGTAAATTCACCCTCCTCCACTCTACTGCTGACCATGCTCCTTCACTGGAATTCTTGTTTCTTTAACATGTCTCTCAATTTTTTCTTCCTCCTTTTTATATTTCCTTTTCCTGGTTACCTTCTTCCCCATTTATGAGCTCTTCTGAGTTGTCCATCCACCTTGTTCAATGTGACTCTGCTATTTTCTTTGAAGTTCCCACTTTCATGGCTCAAGTCACTAGGACACAAATTCTTCAGGGTTGGGCCAAAATACCTGACATCTCCAAATAAGCTCCTTTAGTGATAGGAAGCATTCTGAGTAGGCTAGTTAGCCCAAAATAGTTCTAAAAGGTATGATTCCTCTTTTTCCTTTGCACACTCAGAGAAACGTGCAGCTCACAGCAGTCACTCCGCATTTCAGTGTTCTCAGGTGCTGCCTCGTGAACAATGAATTACTTAACACCAGTTTGCAAAACAGAGCTGGCATAAAACCCATGTGAGACTTTCCAATTGTTCTGAGTTGTCTGTAAAATGTTTTTTTTTTTAAGTTGGGTCTAGATTTGGACTTTGGAGATCAGGGATAAAACATCTCTGTTTTAAGCTCACAGCTACTATGTGTTTTTGGAGAACAAAACCAAACCAGAGAATCTCTTTGAAAGCGTTTTCCTTTAATCTGTGCCAGCAGCAAGGGTTCAATACTGAGTTGTAACAGGCAAAGCACAACAAGCATCAGGCAACTGATGTGTAAACTGATCTTGCAGTGATACCCTCCCACCTGCAGTGCATATTGGAGATGTTAAAGGTAAATGAGCAGAGCTCCAGTCTGCTAGAATTATTCTATCCATTTCATTACTTAACTCCTGTAGGTTGGGATTATTTTTCTTTTGTATTTGAACAGAGCCTGAAACAATAGGGTCTGTTTCATAATATGTGCTATCAGAATACAAACATGAATGAATGGAATTAAGAACTTGATTGATTTCCTTAGCTTTCTAGGTACCCCCACAACCAATCTATTTTAAAGGAGATTACCAGGCTTGAGACAAGAATTTTACTGAATAATACGGCTTTCCGTTTTCCCCTTGGTGTTATCTTCATAAGTTTCCAATCTTTTTGTGCCATACGGATTTAAAAGCTTAAATTTTACTGGCTGTCAGAATGTCATTAGATTTGATGCATTTTACATGGCCTCACTCCTATATGGCAATGAGAGGAGTGGAATCTTAAAACCCATATATAAATAAACACAGTTTCTGGGGAAAACGGATTTGGGATGCACTTTTGTTCTGGCAGAAGCATGACAATCCTTTTTGTATTTTTCAGGTGTATGATGCACAAATCATAGTTTTGACTTTAACAGGTTTTAAAAATTGTCAGATTTTAAATACCAGAACAAAACCAAAGAAGGAGTTTTAGACTTCATTTGCTGTTTCCCTTATTTGTTGCACAACTGAAATAACGACATGAAATTATTTAGCAGCCTGCGATTACTACAAACAATGGAAGGAGATTGTTTATCCGCTTGCTTCTGCAATGAAATGTGAATGCTATGCAGCTGACTACTCTGATGTTAATAGCCATGAAATCAATTCTCCCTTAGTCTGTTCAAGTGTTTTACTGACTAAGTGAGATTTTTCTAGTTTAAAATTCCAGCTTTTTTTCCAGTTTAAAAATTGTAAATCTCTCTGATGAGATTTATGACCAGTTAATGGTTTTTAATTCAATATGAGTAAAAATACAGAAGGAATTTGTGTGATTTTTAGTCACTACTACAGTCCCTGAAGATTCTGCCTCAGACCCTTCCCTCACATCTAAGATGCTAGGTCTCCAAAAGCCCTGGAGCCCTTCTTTTGGTCACTATCTGTTGGTGCAAGTACAGGAACCTCCTGTCAGGGGTAAGGTTTTGGTGCAGGGGCTTTGGTAGCATTGTGCTGTGAGGGCCAAATGCTCATGGGAAATCAGCGGGGAAAGAAAGTCTCCATGTTCACACCCTCAGCATATCTCACTTCCTTTTTGAAGTAGAACAGGAGCAGAGCAGTAACCACACTTGTGTTGACGTTCCTCATGAAAAGGGCCATCACAGGAGCCATTCGGAGTGGGACCAAAGCTTCCTCTTCCCTGTGCTTGTCTCTGTCAATGGCCAGAGGCAGATGCTGAGAGGAGAGAGAAAGTGCAGGCAAACACGTGGTACCCCATGGATCCCATCCCACCTCCATCTGTTTGCAGCTCAGCAGCTTCCATCATTTCCCCCTTGAGAACACTCCCACAGAATTAAGGCCACAGAATGTAGGCTCTGTCCCTTTCCATCAAATCTGAGGCACCCACAAGTTCTGAAACGTATAAACTGAAATTCATAGTTGGGCAATTTTCACATATTAGTGACCCAGAATAAGGAAAGTGTAATTTTAATGAGCTTAATCTGGTTAGCGTTCATGGACTCACTCCTGGGATGTTTCTGGTATCCTGGTGTAACCCGATGACTATTAAGAGGAGAGCATGAGGCATGGAAAAGACAAAGATACCAGCTAGGTGCTCATTTCTGTTAAAACTTTCTCACCCTCTCAATTCTACCACTGAAGGAAAGTGAAAATGTAACAATTCCCTGCAAGCAAATGAAGGCAAAGAAATTTCAGGCAGCTTGTGTCTGTAAACCAGTGCTGGCAGCAGATGATATTAGAGTCTTCTTCCTCTACACTTCTTTCCTGTTTCTCCGTGTTAGTTCCACCTGTCAGTGAAAGAAAATGGAGGGTTTGGGCATTTCAATAGATGCAGCATCAGCCTTGCTGCAGCTGGAAGACGGTCAGCCAATATTGTGTGTGATACTTTAGAGCAGGAGTTGCAGTCTAGGCAAAGGGTGCCTCAGAGTGAAGAGAGCTCTTTGTAAGAACATCTTTATTATACCCAGATTTGAGCTCCTGTAGTTTTCAGTGTATATAGATACGAGCCACAGTGAATCCCAGAACATGCATAGAGACTTGTAGCTTTCAGAAACAATCTTCTATTCACTACAGTGGGATTTACAAGGGAAGTAGCAGAGGGTGGGTTAGTCTTGTACTAAGTATGTGCTGCCAAGGGAAGAATGGAGGGTATCATCTCTCTTTTTAAGCCAAGAGATTGTTACCTGGCTACCTATGTTTAATGAAAGTTCAGCATTGCTTGAAATGGGAGAAAAAAAAACAACCAAACAAACAACACAAACCAAACCAAAACCAAAACCAACAAAACAAAAAGCACCACCAAACCAAACTGCAGAAACCTTGGTGCCATAGAGATGGTGTCATGTCTTCTGGTATGTATCTAATCCTATTCCTAGGTCCTTTGGTTTTTGTTTCAGATTGTTAATGAAATCAAAGCATATCCTGGGCCTATCCAGGGAGTGGTTTAGTTTGTGTAGCTGAAGAACAATCACAAGACAATTTTCTAAAAACAATGGGAGATGAAAGAGGAAGTTTAAACCACTTCCCAGTTGAGAAAACACAATTCTGCTGATTCACATCTGTGCAGAATGATAGTTTTCTTTCTTTTGCACAGTCGTTCTCAGATTGCCAAGATTATATTAATATGAGTGCAATAGGACACTCCCAGTTGTAAAGCCCAGTAATCAAACAGAAATTCTTTTAACTGTAATTATCTCTTCAAATTTCATCTTAGGTTTCAGTTTTTAGCTTCCCTTCCTACCATACTCTTTGTACAAATAGACTTGTGTTATTCAAGGATGCTTGTGCAGAAAAAACAAATTTCCTGATGCACCACAGATTCTGAAAGGGTGTATCAACAATAGCACCAATACCGTTTGTAGGTCAGAAAATCACTCTGTGCAGGATGTGAATGTTTAACTGAAATAAACTATTAGTTAGGTAAATTGAACACCACCACTGTGAGCAGAAGGATGGCATGGCCTTTATAAGTTAGCTCTTGAGTCCTTCAGAAAAACAATGGCTAGCCAACCTTTGAACTTTTAGCCTAAGGAGATGGGTCACAAAAGGAGACTTCAGGATGTACGGAAGGCAATACTTTCTGTACAAGATATACTCTTTGTAAAAGAGGAACTTCAGATATTTTCACTGTCAAGTTTCATAATACTGACAATAATGAGGAAAAAAAACCACATATCTGACCTACCTAAAGAAGCCAAGATGGTATATGAGCTTTTAAGTAAAATTAATTGACTATTCAATGTGTACAGTTTGGAAGAAAATGCAGTCACATACATTGTGATTTGTCCTAGTTGAAATTAAACGTAAAAATCCTGTTAACTCTTGGTTGTCTCCAAGCAGGACAAAGTACCTGTCAGATTTCCTGGGAGTAAGCCTTCTCTTGTTATGTAGAGGCTCTCTTGATCAACTTCTGTGTTTCACACGCTCATTTAAGTAGTATTTAAGTCATGGAGGTGCTTTGCTGCTCTTCCATAGCTGCCAGAGCATGAGCTCATAATAATAGCTGTTATTTTGCACAGATCCCATAAATAGAGCCTAGGATTAATGGCACAGTGTGGTTTCCTGAGTCACTGGGTAGTCCTTTGGCTTTTCCACAATGGTTTTGTGAGGTGAGAAAGGCCAGAGACCTCGATCCTGGCCCTTGATGTGTCTTCTGTCTCTTACACATTTCCACAGCAGGACAGGTGCATGGGACTTTCTGTAGCACAGGGGGAGTGAGGGAAGAGTGGCAGGATGGGCTCTCACCGAAGTGCTCCGGAGGACATTAGGGGAGTCTGCTTCCAGCCAAAAAGACCAGAAAAACAGGGCTGACATCCAATCAAGCCAAATGTGGCACCAAAATGATTACTGGCTGTCATTAATATTTGAGCTTCAGCTCAACGATTCACTACTTTTTCCATGGAAAGTCAGAGCTATTTTCACAAATGGATCATGACAGTAATAATTAGTTAAAAACCAGTTGTTAAACTTCCCATTCTTTACTTGGAACACAAGTTCTTAAAAGACACATGACTGAAAATTTTTCTTATTGTATTCAATTTTTCTGGTAAGTTAGAAAAGAGTCTTAAAGTCTTGCCAAAAGTCTGTTCATCTACCTCTCCCTTATTCTGAAAAAAAAATCAGGTTCTATAGCTTACTACTTTACTATTTCTGTAGCGGTTAGCATTTAACTAGCCCCACTTGCAGAGTGCTTGACTTACATCTCGTTGCACGTGCTGGCCATCTGCATAGATGCTACTGAGAAGAAACACAGACTGTGATCCAGCCACAAAGACCTTCATTTGCATGCATGCGTAAGCCTGCATTTTTCTGAAAGGATATTTGTGAATTAGTTGAAATAGTTTAAAAATTAATACTTCTTAATACAAAACCCAGTATTTTAAGTTATGATCTTCTAATTTTTTTTATTTTTTTATTTTTTCCCATCATGCCACTATTATACCATCAAAAGGGATAAAAGGGTTAAGAAATAAAGCAGTGGAAAATTTAAGAATAACAAAATGATTGGTTGGCTTTAACATGTTTAATTGTAGATAATTTATATTGTAACTTTAATATAATTAAAGAAAAATACTATATTTAAATTACCAAAATTTCTAGATAATTTTTTGGTCATTTTTTTGACAAGTTCTTGCTAATGTGGGTATAGTATTTTAGAACAAATATTTTAATGTAGCACTGTAATCAAATTTTACACTTATTTGGATAGCCTCATTGACCATCAGAACATCTCAGCAATTACTAACAATCTCCAGAGGCTGAAGTATGGGACTGGAATCGTCCTTTCTAAGAAACAGATTTGAAAGCCATTGTATTGGTATCCATGGAGACTAGCAGCAAAAATATTGGCAATGAACCTATCGGGGGAGTTTATGGGAAATGCTTGATATAAGGGAGATGACTTCCTTTCTTTTTTTTTTTTTTAGGATTGCAAAAGCCAAACATAAAAAATCGCATTCCATGAGTGAAAAATAAAAAAACAGTTTGTATTTATTTTAAGTTATGTTATTTGAATAAAAAGAGCTCAGCAGTCACTGCAGGAACTTGAGAGTTTGTAGAGCTGCTACTTTTTTTTAGGCATTTCTTAATACAGCTGTCACAGCTAATATTAATGTTGAGGGTAAACATGAATCAGATTATGCAGCAGAGAATAAAAGTCTTCACTAACTTGCAACATTTCATTCAGAAAGAATTTTTTTGTTGTTCATATCAATAGGAATTACAGTAAATCTCCAAGATGTGTAATATTACAACTCTGGAACATTATACAAGCTTGTAAATTCTTATATCCAATACTCAGAATAAAAGGCCAGTTGTATCATTAGTTACTACTGTGCGCTCAGCACAAACTAGCTGGGTTTAAATCCTGCCAGATTGTACAGTACTGTGACATACATAGGGCCAAATTTAAGGTACAGCTTTTTCAAAACTAAGAATTAGGAATATTAATTCTCATGGAGGTCTGTAGAAGTCAAAGGAGCCAAAATAATTTCTGGCTACTTTGATTCATCCTGACATAGAAATGATGTCATTAGCTTGAGTCCTGGGAGAGGTTCTGTGCTCTGTGCTCTCTTATCCCTGAGATTTCTTTACAGATACCAGTTGAGCAGAGTCAGGAAAACATGGTTTAAAACAACCCAAGTCCTTCTTTTGTCTCAAAATATATGTCTGTCCAGAGACATACAAACATGTCACAGATGTTAATCAAGATTCTTAATGCGAAAGGCTATGAGAAAGATTCTGGAGAGCCACTCAATTGTTACTGGGATGGATAGTATAAAATTGACATAATCCAGAAGAGAAATAAATCATTACTACTCATAGCAATTGCGAACTCTCTAGAAGGGTTAAATGTGTTCCCTAGAGAATGCCAAAGAACTGCCTCTGTTCTTAGTCTGAATAGTGGTTTAGTTTGCAGGTCCCTTTGAACGTTTCCAGTATGTGTATATCTTTTCTGTATCTCTGTACTTCATAATTCAGGCATTATTCTTCCTTTCTTGACTGAATTCCTATGTGAGGATCAGGGTTGCTGCTCGCCCTTCCCATCCATTTTCTCAGGAGGCAGAAAATTCGGCACCTTTTCCTGGGCAACATGGCTGTTGTGTGTGTGATGTTTTGCTGTTTCAGAGAAAGCATATTTTTATAACATCTCATCTAACACTAGCATTAGCTGACTAACACTAACCTAACTACTAATTTGAGTGGTGTTAGGGCAGAGTGTTTTATAAGAGTCTTTCAATTTGCTATCCTGAAAATAATATCTGAAGTGTATTTTATGTTTGATTGTTAGGGGCATTTAATGTTGCCTTGCTTAGTGTAAAAGAAGCATTTTTTAACTAAATAGCAAGGCATAATTTTGGCAGTGGAATTCTTTGGTTAGATGCCTTTGTGTAAAATAGGATTGTTATTTACATTTATTAAAATTGTTTGTATATGTCTTGGCTCTCGTGAATGTCTACATAGGCTGACAGATCTGGAGAGCAGGGCATTGTCCATGCTGCCATCCCATGCATACCTCACAGTTCTGAGAAAGGCTGCCAGTCAGTGAGGGACTCCCACACCCTTGGAAACCTCAGAGTAATGGAATTTATTTCAGCTGGCCCCAAAGTCAGTGACTGTACAGTGGGTTTGTGAGAGAGGTGCTCAGGCAGATCGAAGCTCGGAGATGTTAACAGCTTTGTTAAGGAGTCAGTCCTATCTGAGCAATTGAACTAGAGTAACCTTAGCTTGCTCTCTGTTTATACAGCACCAACACCCCTGGAGACAGCTCTGTGTGTATCTATGAATATCTACTTATAATAGTAATATAAAGTCCAAAGCTTTGGAGTTTGGATAACAAGATTGTTTTTCTTACCAGCTAGTGAGATACAGTAGTGGATAATCTCTCCTATTATGGCATGGATTCCCATGCTTGCTCTTAAAGCTCTTTGGCAATACTGCTCTTAAATGGCTCTGACTACCTAATTGAAGTGTCTGATCTGGAGCGCAGTTGACTCCTCGTAGAAAGAGCAAACTTCTTGTGCGGGTTGATTCCAATTTAAGGAGGTTGGATTGTCCTGTAGATATGTCTCTTTCTTGTCATTGGCTTTTAAACATCTCAATTTTAGAATGGCTCTTTTTGTAGCAAAAGCAGAGATATAGGAGTTGAAAAATCTGGGCTTTAATCCTAATGGTTTCCTGTTTGGACAACTCACTTGCCCTGTGTGCATTTCATTTTGCTTTTTGGTTTTCTGCCTTGTTTTCTCATTTACAAGTAGTGCATGCTTATCTCCAAAGGTTATTGTTCAAAGCCTGAAGAAATTTCAGTTTCTCAGGTGAAAGGTCTTATATAATCTTAAAGGATTATATTTGGGAGTTACTAAAGCCTACAGTTAGGAAAACAAATTTATTTAAACTTTTGTATGTGCATGTTTATATAGCCATTTTAAGCTCTACTTTTAAAACAAAGGGACATCTTAATTCTTTTGCCACTGATTTTACCTGAATCTGATCAAATCCCCAGTGGTGCATGAGCTATGGACACTTACATTTTCATTCTTTTCCTAGTATAATCTCAGTTTTCCGAGCTTCTCTGAACAGCAAACTGAAGTTGTAATTCTCTAAATGGAAATGCTTTGTGTTCCCTTGTGGTCTGGAAACTGTGTGAAAACTGTGCAATATCTTAACCTTTTTGCAAAGGACACTTAGTAAACACACTGGAAACCCTAGTAAAATTTCTTGTTATGATCTGCTCTCTGTCTCCATTGCAGCCTTCGTTCTCGAATTCTCGGCTCAGGCAGTAAGTCCTGCTGTCCTTACGTGCACCCTGGCTGGGCCAAATTCCTACTCACAGCAACAGCCCTTTGCTTGCATAAAGCCTGAGGGACAAAGTGTCAAGGCCATGAGAGAGGGCTGCTTTGCAGTGACTTTTTGTGGATCCTGGCATTTTGTGATTGCAGTTTACACCACTCAGCTCTGCGGATGTGAGTTCTGTGGGGATCCCCTGCACATCCTGAAGTTATACGGCAATTTAGCAGAGGTTTCCGTGTGTTTGGGGTGAGATTATCGTCATTGCTTAGGTGATATGCTGTACCTCCATACACACTCTCCAGTTCTTCAGGAAGCACAGATTTACCTGGACTGAGGCTTCAGGATTATGGAGAAAAAATATAAAAATGCCAAAGAATGCCCAAGCCGTGGTTTAGATCAATGCAATGTACATTACATTTCTGGTCTAATCCAGGAGAGGGTGCTAACTTTCTAGCCATCACAACTGGCACACTGTGCTGGAGGAGGATTTTTCACCGCTGATATCCCATGTCTGACTGATTATTCACATATGCTGTCCCCAAAGGAGAGTCATCTTGGGAGTGCAAAACCACCCTCTCAAAACATTGGTTACCTCTGTTCAGTGCAGTAAATATAATTACATGACATATTCTTGACAGGGGAGTATTTATTGTTAATGTACTTAATTTAAATGCTGTTATGTATTGTTTGCTCTGTTCCCTCACTCTTCTGCCTTTCGCCTATTAAGGAATATTAACAGGGTCTGAATTTAGGTTTCCCCGCTGCAGTAACCCCTGCTCTCCGTGGCATTATGGGCAGCAACACTCCCCACACAGCGCAGCAGCGTGCATGTCAGCAAGCTCCGTGCCTGCAGCTTGCTGCCAGCCTCGGTTAGTGACCAGGCGCAGGGCGAAACGTGTGTGAAGCAAAGCGTGCCCACGGCAGCACCCTGCGTGCGAAGGGAGCAAGGAAGCGGTGTGTGGAGCCCAGCTAGAGGAGCGTGTCCACGCTGCTGGGCCCTCCTGCCCAGTGCCTCCTCACAAACCTCTCCCCGCAAAGCTTCCGCCTGGAAAAGTTGTCGCCTGGGCTGGGGAGATGCAGGACAGAAAAATAACCAAACCCTATTTGCTGAAGTAAGTTAATGAGCTAGAGAGGAGCACAAAAGAAAGAAGGGAGATGGGCTGGGGTGTTTTATGGGCCCACAGAGGGGAAATGTGCAGGCAATTGTGCAGAACATCTGCCCGTGGCCTGTCCTGGTGAATTGTTGGCCCCGGGTGCATGTGGTGTGCTCATGCACCTCCTAGAGCCACATGTCCCCAAAAGATTGGAAAGCATGAGGGTGACCTTTGCTGCCTTGGCCTGTCGGAGCACTCTGCCAGTCGCTGGCACCAACCCCATCTCCACCCTGGCACCCCGGTCCCCTCCCAGGCAAGGAATCCCTGCTGAGTCAGCAATCCCAGGGCGGTCTTCTCTCTTTCCCTCTCTTTTTTTTCTTTTCTCTCCCTCTCTTCCCCCCCTGTTGAACTCTTTCTAATTTTAAGCTGTAATTGTTAAGCAGAAGGCTTTGAAAAACTGCCACGTGTATAACAGAGAAGTGCAGACACCAGCAAGAAAATGGAAAGAAAATTAAAGTTCTGTTTTTGTGTGAGTGTGTTTGGGTTACTTGATGAATTTGATTAATAATAATTAGTTTTAATCTAACCTTGAATTAGTTTTAATCAAACCTTGTGATTTTGGATGCTTGAGGTTGGAGAAAATTTTACTGTGAAGAGTGGCTCTGAGGCACTCCTTTGCTCTCTGCATAGAGCCCAGCATCTCTGAAGGCATAAACAACCAAGGGCAGAGCAGATGGAATCATTTTTCTGTGTTAGATATTTTAATACACAGGAACATAGGAAAATTAATATGGAAAATACAAAATCAATTTGCCACATATTTAATATGAACAGAACATGAAAGTTCAAGAGAAAGGGAAAGAAATTTTTAAGCCTTTAAACATTTGTCATGTTGTTTCTCAATACTCTGTTAGTAAACAAGTAAAACCAAAGGCAAGAGAAATGCTCTACGGCATGTTATCTAGCAAGAAATTGAGATCCAATTTAACAAGCAGTAAATCAACAATGTGGGTTTGAGTATAGTAGGCTCGTGTATTAGCACAGAGCTGTGTATAAGTTGAGTTGATAATATAGGCTCGAGCTGTCTGCAATGAGAAAGTAACACGGGGAGCCATGCTCTTGGTGTCTTGAAATGGCCTGACTTGGGACAGTCAGCTCGAAAACACATCCCACGCCAGTGGAAAATACTCAGTAATACTTTAATAGTCCTCCTGAAAATTGTATCCATGAAGAATGGCCCTTTAAAGCTTAGAAGAGTTAATTGCAGCAAACAGTTTATTGGGCTAATTAACCCACTTTTTCTGTTAATTATCCATGAAGATTGAGCATTTTGCTGAATTATTTATTTGGAATTATTTGATGAATAGGGCGTGCAAGCATATTTCAACCTCAAGAACTATCTGTCATGGCTATTACTTTAGAATTCACTGTTCACACTCTGTAATTAGCTAGATAAGTCATGTGGTTTTGTTTTGCTGTGATTGGATGCCTCCCAAATTTACAGTTTTCAAGAAAGCTAGGCTTATACTGAAGTGAATACATTTTGTCCAAGTGATCGTTCAAGTTCAAGAGAGTAACATGCTCCTAAACTAAAAGAGCAAAACGCAGAAATAAGCCTATCGTTTTTATTGTCCTAGTGTATTTTTGCATAGCTACAGATACAGGACATCTGCTGGCCACCACTGTAGGTATCCATTGTTTTACAGACCATAGCGATTGTTCCTGGCACTAGAAAGTTGTACGTTGCAATGATTTTTTCTCAAGCGTCTGTTTTGTACAGCCGTTGTTGTTACACCATTTAATGTTTCTCGAGCTCTGCTGGAGGTTGTGAAGGTGTCCTTTGTTCAGAGCTTCTTTCCAAGCGAGGGATAACAAGAACTGTGTGCTGCGCAAGAGTGACTGCAAGAACTGTGGAGTGCTGGAAGTGCTTGGCTACCAGCGTCAGCGTGGGACTGCTGGTGGCATGTCATACTGACTGGTCTGAGCGGTGTCAGGGTCTGGCTCTGATCTGTGTGTCTGTGCAGTTGACAACCCCAGTACCATGCGTACGCTTCCCTACCTGTTTTGAAAATCTGGGCCTTTGCGCTTAGATGTGGGCGCTAACCAGAATTTACCAGATTTCTCTGGCCGTGTCACTACATAGCTATCCTGCCCACTGCATCGCATCTGTGAGGCTAAATGGATATTTTCTCAATTATTCACAGTCACATAACTGGCCCTTTAAATTAGGCAATAGGATTCCAGACACCAGTTATGGCAAAAACGCACGATGTTCATCTCCATTATCTCTGTTATTTAAGGCTTTCAGAAAACCACTAACCTTAACTCCTACACTCAAACAAGCACACACTAGCACATAGAGTTAAGCCAACTTTTTAACTCCCAGTCATTAAGGATGTCAAAACATTCTGATATATGATATAAACTCATTATGACTGGATTTTGTTTTTATTAATGTAAGGGTTAGGTTGTGAAGAACAGAAGATTTTTTTAAGCCTCTTACTCCGTAGACACAATGTGATTTGGTGGTTTAACATTGTAACATTTTAAAGGGCTTGTTAAGCTCTAATCAGAGCACATTAAGCGCTAACATTTTTAAAGTGCATAATAAGACCTAAACATTTTAATAGCATATTAACTTGTAACATAAACCAAGCACAGTCACAGTGTTGTCTTTTTCCTAGTGTTTTTCCTATAACAAGTTCAGACAAGTAACTGATACTTTTAAGAGCTATTAGAAAGTTGGGGTTTTTTGGATTGTCCTTCCTGGAAAAAAAATGTGAGGAAATTTATGCATAAGAAGTTTTGTTTAAGTGAAATCAGAAAATTATGCAGAAAAATTTGCTTTGAGAGTTCCCACCTCTGAACGTTAACAAATAGGATATGCTGGTAGAGAAAAGTACTCTTTACAATGGAACACTGTTTTCTACTGGGAAAATGGTTTTGCTTGACAAGTTTTACTCAGATCTGATAATTTTGGAGTCATTTATGAACAAGAATCATAGGATGGGCTTTTGCCAGTGATAAAAATTCACAGAAGATCTATGAGGGATTTTTTTTTTGCCAGCAAATCTTCCACATATAATTCTGGAAAAGAGGTACGAGTTCATTGGTACTGTGTCCCAGCAATTTTCTTTGAGGAAAAAAAAAAAAAAAAAAAAAAAGAAAGTACAACATAGCCTATGAGCGTCTCTTCTTAATTGGTTTGGAACCTCTTGATGAGTGATTCCAGGCGCACCTTCCCTCCGGGGAGCTGAGCGCACCACCTCTGCAACTATCCCAGCCCTTCCCAGGTTATGGCAAGGCATCTGAGCTACCTTTAGGACCTTCATCTTCCCCATGATACTGCGAGGGGAAGTTGTGGTTCAGTCGCTTGAGCTCAGGTTTGATTGCAGCTGCTCCTATTTTCATGTAGTGGCTGTGACCCCGGTGCCTTCCGTAGTGGTGGCGGGAAGGTGATGACAGTGCCTTCGGAGAGCAGTTTGTAAAATGAGTTTGGAGATAACTGGCTGAAGCTGACTCAGAGCTGTTGTAGTACTTGACTGAGAGTGGGCTATGTCCTCCCTGGATGTGGACAGTCATGATGATGTGGAAATACACTTGTGGATTTGGTTCATAAGATATTGTAGCCATAAAACTGCCTTTGCGTTACTGCCCCACTATGGTGGGAGACAAAGCTCCCTAAGTCTGGTGTCCTGAAGATGGTCACCTCTTCCGAGTTGTACATTGCTGCTGCTGTCCAGCGCGGTGCAGCAGGGCTGGCAGGCAGCAAACAGAATGCCCTTATACTAATATAGTATATATATTAATACATAAATATCCTAAATATACTATACAGGATTTACTAAAACCTTGCATAGCTTTGGCAAGTGCAGATCAGCTCCAGCCGTGGTCTGTATGGGTGAAGAATTAGCTCCATTTGGAGAACGGGTGTATGCTTGATCTTTATAGAAAATGCTCCCCTTACTGTGACTCCGAGTGGACAGCTTCTGGAATAAGACACTTCGTGATGTGAGGAGGGCTGCCGAGGGGATAAAACACCCTCAGAAGCAAACACAGGGCCCTGGCTATGTACACACAGCAGGCCCTTAGCTACTGTGCAGGATTTCACAGAATCACAGAATTGTAGGGGTTGGAAGAGACCTCGAAAGATCATCGGGTCCAACCTCCCTGCCAAAGCAGGTTCCTCCAGCAGCTGGGGAAAAACTGCACCGAAACAGCAGCAAAGGGCTTGTCTGTAAAGAAGCAGTGTTCAGGTGGAAGCTAGAGTGCAAAGAAATCTAGGGAGTGGTGTGGATTTTGCCCCGTGTCTGGGCACTGTTACCTGAATGCCTCTGTTTGTTTGTCTGTTTATTTATCCCATGCAGTTGGAAATAGTTAAAATAAAAAAAAAAATGAAACCCCATCCTTATTCTGGAATAAGAGTGACCACAGGGAGGAAGAGGTAATTCTAGTATAACTACAAGGGTTTAAGTACTGCAGTGTAATTGTACCATGTAACAGGGAAAGCGTTCCTGTGGAGACAAGCTTCAGTCAAAGAGACAAAATCTTAAAATGCTCTAGACCTCATCCTATTTCAAATAAATACCTGTCTGTAATCTCATGATGATGAGTCTTTATTTTTAGTAAATAACTTGAGTCAATAAAAGGAGCAGGCTTTATTTTCAGGAACTGCATTCTGGCATTAAAGTGACAGATATCCTGCACCATGTGGGATGTCTGGGGGGTATGAACCACAGCTGTACTGATGCTGTTGTAGCCCATGACTTGGGTGCAGAGGTTGTTCTTCAGTAATTTTCCTGATTTCACTTCTGAAACGTGATACAATCTGCACTGTGTGTTCATCTTCATTATACGTCACTTGATGTTCTGAAGTGGTGTCGGTGGGTAGCAGTGGATGTTATCTGCATGTCCCTGGAAAGAAGCCATGTCATTACGGAATCACTGAGTGCTTGAGGTCAGGGCTCGTGGAGGTCACCTCTGCTCAGGCAGGGTCACCCCAAACAGATTGCCTAGGACCATGTCCAGACATCCTTTGAATATCTCCAAGTAGGGAGACTCTGCAGCCCCTCAGTGCACTCTGTTGCCTTTTATGAAAAACATTGGAGTATTCCCTGCCCTCCATTATGGCAGCTTGGTGCACATTATGTTGTAACCCCTGCAGCCACAGTTCATCTACTTGCTGTGACCTGGTGGCTAGAAGGATGGTACTCTTCCTATTAATACTAACCAACTGCAGTATGATGTTGCTGCTGCTAAGCTTTCCCTGTGCTAGCATCTTTTTAAAGCAGCAATGTTTTTCCTGATCACTTTTTTTAAATGAAAAAATCTATCTGTGCTAGGATGGTATTTGCAGAAACATTAAAATCATCAAGTGCTTACAGATCATCTCGGAGTGACTTCCAGCCTGCTTTGGTGACTTGCTCACTCTGGAGCGAAACCTTACAAGGATAAAGTATGTAGGTTCTAGATTCTCTGGCATCTTAATTTAGTACATTACATGTGAGAATGGCAAGGAATTCACCATAATTCATGGTGCCTGAGAAATTGCATTTTCAGTTTAAAGGAAACCTTAGGATAGACTATGTAAAGACTTTAGGACCCAAAGGAATAGTATGAATAGCATGAAACTACGTCAGGGGAGGTTCAGGCTGGATATCAGGAAAAGTTTCTTCACCAAGAGGGTGGTCGGACACTGGCACAGACTCCCCAGGGAAGTGGCCATGGCACTCAGCCTGTTGGAGTTCAGAAAGCGTTTGGACAATGCTCTCAGACATATGGTTTTGTTTTTAGGTAGCCCTGTGTGAAGCCAGGAGTTGGACTCAATGGTCCTTGTGTGACCCTTCCAGCTCAGGATATTCTGTGGTTCTGTGACCATAGTCCACAGACTGTGTGAGGTGTGTTTCTTTCCAGGTGGGCCATGTGTCTGCCTGAGATGGGAGAAGTTCTGTTGTGCAGAAGTGTTTGGTAGTTCCTGGGAAATGAGGCTTTGAAAGGGAGAATGAAAGATAAGGAGATCCCTTTTGAACAAAGCAGCTGCTTTCTATACATTTTATGCCACACTCAGATCATAACATTTCTAAACTGCAAAGTTGAGTGGAGTACCTGGAGCACTTTCAAAGTCCCTAAAAGCCATCTAAGAAAATGCTTTAACTGAACTCCGTAAGGGCTGTGGAGTAGTGTTGCACATAGTGCATGGATTAACTGTACTCTTGAAGATGAGCCAATCTCATGTGCTCATAGCCCAGCTTATTTCAGTAGGAATATTTGTGGATGCTGAATGTTCAGTCTGTGTTTTGACAGGTATTGCTTTTATCTCATTGCATAGTTGCCTGCAGGTTACAGGTACTGTTATTGTAGAATGCAATGGATATGTCTACCAGAGAAGAAAGGCTCATACACTCCTCAGCTTGTACTCTGAGCTGCCTGGGTGTGAGTACAAACACATTAGCACTGTACTAAGCCCAAACTAATATACCTGCCTCATTAGCAAGGCTTATCAACTCACCTTCAGCACTGTGCTGAAACCTATGTGACATCTAATGTTCAGATAATGGCTGGCCAGCCAGGAGAGCTGGCAGAAACTCTTGTGCCTATTAATCTATGAAGACATCTCCTGTGGATAAAGCATACTGAGAGTTTGGAGTAGTGTTATTTAGACAATATTTGGGAGCCTTTTTTGTTTAAACTCTAATTATTTTGTTTACAATATAAGAATATGTTTTAGGGTATTTGCTAAACTTGGCTGCAAGAACTGATAAAAAGGAAAATGTGGAGGTAGAAGACAGTAACAAAAGATTTGTCAGGTGTTTGTGAATTTTAAACTTTGAAGAGACATATGTAACTGTCTTGCATGGATGTCCTCAGGAACCCAGTAATTTTACCTAGCTTAACACAAACCTGAACATTTTCAGTGGAGGAAATGAAATTGAGATATGGTTACTTAATAACAAAACGTGTGTTTTCAATCTATCAGTATAGACAAAATTCATCCTTGGTTAGTTATTGAATTTAACAAATGAATCTTTTACAGGCATCACTTACAGAGATGAGAGTACATGGTTGAAGATAAAAAGTGAGGAGAGTTTGGAATCATATTAAATGCTGGACTGTAGGCTATAACTTAGAAGCACATCACACACCAGGTTAAAGGGCTGGGTTTGAATCTCTTCCAGTACACTTAATAATACAAAACCTTCTGGCAGAAAGAAGAGATGGGTGAAGATGGAAGAGCATCATATCTCCTGACTTGTGTCAATAGGTTGCTTCTCTTATAAAAAGTGAGGAGTTTAGGTAAAGTACGCTCATTTTCAGGCAGTGTATAGAATTGCAACAGCTTTTAAATAGAGTGCAAGTTCTCTTTTTTTCTTGGAACAAAAATGTTGATGTGAAATTGAAAACTCCTTTCAGATGCCTGCTGGGCTGGCAGGATGTCAAGTTGTTTGGCTTGACTGTCTCTCTCTTTCACTCCCTTCACATTGTTTACAGACAACATACTCAGCTCCAACTGACTGTATTTAAATATCAACTAATTATGTGCAAGAGGATTTGGAAAAGGGCACCACACTAAAGAGTCTCCATTATCTTAGGTTGGTTAGGAATAGACCTTGCTGCAGGCAAATCACAAAGAACTGTCCTAAACAAAGTGCGTGGGTGGGGGAGAGGGAGATATGGCACGCGTGAGAGAGAGAGAAAGGAGGTAGGAAGAGACAAAAAATGCTTTCAGCCAGTGCTTTCTGACATCTGATTAGAACTGAGAAAGTGGATGACTCCTGGCTTTTGCCTCAGGTTGTATGCACTGATGTGAAACGTCTTCTTGATGCACCATATTTGCAAAATGTAAGAAGAAGGGGGCACTTCCCACATGGTGCAGTTTATTCAGAGTACATCAGGACCTCACTGCCTTCCCAGGTCTTAGCTGGATTTGTGGCTTAGTCCCTTTAGAATCCCGAGATATATATATATATATATATATTTTATTTAGATATGGAGGTAGTTTCAGCACAAATTTTGCTGAAATGTGTGGCTACTTTAGCCTGGATTTGCCTGTAACATGGGCTGGGACTGGTGTACCTTACTAAATCGTTCAAGGGGCTGTTAGTCCTGCAGTGCCTTAGCCACAGTGTTCTTGGAAAACAGGCGGTGAGTTCTCCTGCAGCTGGGCCAGGTGGCTGGGAAGGAGTCCTGAGGCATCAGCCCAGAGTGCTCTAAGGGATGATCTTGGACACAGGTAGCTGTGAAACCAAAAGTGTAAAGTGCATATGGTTTTGGAGAGGAGGGACTTGCAGCTAGGCTTGGCAGTGTTGTTCATGTAGGTTAAACACGGAGGTAGGTCTGCTGTGGAAGTGATGGTGCATGGGAGCTCTTGGGAGATTTTTGGCTACTTGCACGTTCAGAGTTATTGTGCCTACTTTAGTGGTATGGCCACCACTTAGGAGGCTAAGCCAGGCAGAGCTTTGGTTTCCTGTCATCTAAAGAACTGGTATTCTTGAATTTTAGAAATATATAAATCTTTCTCTTATTTGAGACAATGTCTTTCTTTTGGTCATATACCCTTTCTTGTCAAGTTTGGTTAATGTAAGCAATATGATACAAATGGTAAGTAAATGAGAGACTGTTAGGCTTTTATTTTCACTTATCTGTGATTTGGAGTTTTATGTGTACAGAGATGATTACTGACCCAGCGTGACCTGGATTTTAAAGCTTTGTCCAGAAAGTTCACTCATCTTTGCACAGAGTCATAGCAGATTCTTTAATCATTTGGAGAAAAAACCTTTAAAATCTATGTCCAGTAGTTTATCAGCTTCAAAAAATTATGGGGTAGGGGAGGGGAAATATAAGAGTTGGATCCTCTTATGACTAAGGAAATTTTCTTTGGGAGCCTCATCTACCAAACGTGCTTATCTTCTCAGGAATTACAATGTGGTTAGTTTACAGTCTATTATGCAAAGTTGCATGCAATGTGTTAATGATATTGGTAATTTAGTAACTATGTTCTGCGCTAATTAGTAAGGCTGCATATCATATTGCTCATCCTGGATCACTTTCAATGCTGCTGCATATTTTTTCAGTGTTTTTAGCTCTCGTCATTAAAGCGTGTCTGTACAAGCCAACATACCTTGTGAACTTTGGAAAGAAACTCAAAGCCCCCAGTGTTTTATATTATGTCTGTCATATTTAGCAAGAAAACAATCTGGTGGTTTGATAAAGAGATTATTGTGGAAGGACAGCTTCTGTGGTTCAGGGAATAAAACTACCTAGAATCCTTTTCCATCACCTGTATTAAATGTAGGGTAAAGGACGATGCTTTGCATTGGGAATATAGCTGAGCAAAAAGGTTGTGACACCGTGAATCTGATTATAATCCCCCAGTTAAATAGTTGGGTCAGAGGTAGGTAAAACGAAGGGGTGCACATTGTAAGATCTCTGCCATGTTTGTTCCTGTCGAATAGTTTTTCTGGTGCTATTGTACGCTGCACATTTTTAAATAGTAGTCATACCTTTCTTCTGTGAAGTGACTGAGTTGAAAGGTATAGAAAAAAGTTGCTATTACAGAAAGTAAAGGTAGCTATTTGGAAGTGGTCTTTCTTCAATTTTAGATATACAAATGAGTATCATAGTTGCTATATGCTGGGTTCTCTCAAGACCACTGGGAAATGCGGATGTGTTAGCAGTTAAACATCTTTTGGGAGGTGGGTGGCTGCTTCCCACACAACTCCCAAAGAGCTAAGGAAGCGCTAAGGAAGAAGAGACCTGTTGCCTGCTGCAACAGCTTGACTATTAATCTAGATTCCCAAGCCTTTTACAAAGTATGTAGGACAATCTTGTGTGAGGGTTGAACAGCCCTCAGGGAGGAACCCTAGAAGCCGAGAGAGGGCTTGAATTAAAGTTTCAGATTAACAAACCAAACTGGATCACACAGAGACTTTGAAATACTTAAAATATCTGATGCCAGATCTTCAAGTGATGCATGCTGTACTACACTGTGCTAGCAGAGCCTTTTGACCTCAGCATGTAGCAATATGCATTGGAAAAATGCATCAAATTCTTTGCTTCTGAACTTGCTACAACTACTCGGGTAGCAACTTGAAGGCTTTGTTAGCTAGTTCTGTAAAAATGTCATCCTCAGGGTTCAGAAGCAGTTACAAATGAAATGAACCATTCAAATTTAGTGGAGAGGAATAGAGAACATATCAGAATGTACTGTTATGTCACTGTATAAATCCTTGATGCACCTGTGTTTTGAACATTGTGCAGTGTTCACTTTTACCCCAGGAAGGGCAGAAGAGCTGCAGGTGGAACCGTTTCCATCCAGGAGGGAAGGATTTAGCAGCCTGGCAGAGTGAGAGGAGCTGGCATCCTGAGTGGCAGGGGAGGTGATGCCGAATATGACATCAGGCACATTCAAGGGAAACAGAAAGAGGTTTAACACAGTCTGAAAGTCATTGAAATGAGTTGTGAGTGCCAAAAGCTGGCAGGTTTAAAAGGTGATGAGAGGAATCTATGGAGGGAAAATCCATCAAGGACTAGTAAGCAGAAGGACACTGCTTGTGGTTAGAAGTTGGAGAGATTGCTGTAGGTTGAGAGACTTGTATTGGGGAAACACCACTGTGTGGCACTGACCACTGCCAGAGCCCAGGTGCAGGGCAGAATGGGCCTTTGACTTGACCCAGTGATGTTGTTCCTATGTCTCTGATGGAAGGACTGGTTCCAGGTCTACTTCCCATATGTCAGTGCTGAACTAGCCAATGGTACTGTACAGATAGGGAGCATTGATAAGCCTGTATTGATATTGAAGCTAGGTGGAAGCAGTTACTGCTTAAAAAAAATAAATCCTATAGAAAGTAAACACCCTTGCTGTTGTCTGCTAGACTACAGTCTTTCCTATCATATTTAAAACAAATAATGTTTATCTGCTGATAGTGGAGATGAGCTGACTAGAGATGGATTTTTCAAGAGCAAATGTCAGGTGTTAGTTTGATATATTGAAAAAAAAAAAGATTGCAGCCAAAAAGGAGGATGATGTGGTCAGCAAAAGTTGATATGCTGCTTGGGAGCACTGAATGATTGCTTGCCTGTATTCTTCACTATTCGTGGAATAATTAATTTTACGAATTTCTCCAAATACCTATATGTCAGATTTTTGTTTGTTAGTTTTTGTTTTTCATTTTACATATTTCTCTCTTCAATGAGACTGTTAATTTCCATGTCATTTAAAAAATATATAAAAATCAGGACTCTGAAAAGACAAGAATCTCAGACAAGATTTTTAGTTATTTTATCTTTCATTACATCTATTGCTTTGAGATTATAACATCTGAAAATAGTTCCCTCAAACAATTATTAATGCACACCTGCTGTGTTTCCCATGTTCTTGACATTCACAAAATTGGCATAGGGCTTGAGAACTTCAGTAGTGTTAGGATCTGATTCAAGCTGCAGTTGAGCCAGAGAGATGCACCTTGCATTTGAGCATCTTTTTCCTAACTGTAAATACAATGAAACTTTAAAAAAATAAAAATCTAAACCCCAAAGATTTTCCCTGGTACTGAGAGAACTCAGTGTGAATCTGTGGCACACAAAATGACTATTGCTGGTGAATGGCCCAAGGTTAAACAGTCATTTAATTTTATCTTGTGTAATAAGTTACCAGATAGCAGTTAATAATTGAAGAGATTCCCATATTTCATAGCAAAAGGCTTCATTATTAAATAAAAAGAAAGAAGAAGTAGAAACAATTTCTGGGGAAATTAGTGTGTCTTTTTCTTTGACCTGTGAGTGCATGAAATGATGAGCCTATGATTTCATACATAGACAATCTTTATAAAAGTGAAGAGACCCATCAGGAAAAGGAAATAATGAGAAGAGTAAGAGTATGCTGTGTGGCTGAGCCCTAAGCAGAACAGTTCAGTGGGGTTCCACTGAGAGAAGGCCAGGCAGCCCCTGATGAAATTCAGGGACTTTGTTGGGCAGTTTTGTGATTTGCTCCCTCACAAAACCAGTATAACTCTATTACATTTCACACTTGTTAAACAGAAAAGCAGGCAGCCTTGTTGGAACTGATGCCATTTTTTTTACAGCAACCTTTTCATGGCACAGAAATGGGAGTGGGAGCATACTCAGCAGGCCTGAGCCCTGATTTAAAAACAGGAGCTAGCTGCTTTCTTGGGCATGAGGCTTCCAGGCAAATTCACTGGCTGAAGTGCTTGGCATTTTCCTCTGAAAAGCCCCAGACCTACCTCACAGTGCCCAGTCAGTCTTGCATTTCGAGGAGTTGGCAGGAGAGGGAGGAGATTAAATTCACCCTTTACCCCACTCTCCATGCCTCAGGGACGCTCAAGGGAGCCTCCACATGCATTCTCCTTGCTCCTACAGTATGTTTTCCATGACTGGGAGAGTGGTGGGACGACCTATATTCTGTTGAAACCTTTGGCATCATCTCTTCCTTTGTCCCCATGCTCTGGCTGCTGCTGAGTAAGTCCTGCGGAGCACTCTGAAATGTGCAGTGGATGCATTTCCCTCTGTTTCACTCAACAAGTCCCATTCCCCTACTGCTGAACAGGCCTGTCTTGTATTTGCTAATGGGGTCCTTCAGATGATGAAAGCATCACGTTCTTACCCATTTTCAAAATGGATGAATAAATCCAGATTCTGACAGATTCTGAACATCCAGAAGTGATTTTTTCATATCAGACTTTTTCCTGAGTTTTTGGCCTTTTTTTTTCTTTCTTTTTTTTTTCTCCCCCTTATTCACAAATGTATCTGTTCCAGTAAAAATGTCATCAGATCCAGGGTGGGGTAAAGCAAGAGGAAGAGCTCCACCCAAACTTAGTGGTTAGGACACTCATCCGAGATGTGGGAGATCCAGATTCAAGTCAATGTTTTCCTGGTTCAGAGCAGGGACTTGAACCTTGAGTCTTCCCCAGATCAATGGATGCTCCTACTGCTAACCATGGAGTTGGGGGTGAAAGGCTTTGTCTCCCAGGATATTTGAGAGGTTTTGGTTTTATTTTGTACTCTGTTGAATACAAATTTCAAACACTGACATTATTTTGCATGAAATGGAATAGCTCTTTTCCAGCTAGCCCGAATTCCCTACATGGTGAACTTGGCCAGGGTCTGAGAAGCAGATGTTTGCTGTCACTTTGGAAATGAACACCTGGAGGCAGAGCCATGTCTGAGCCATTGTACATTAGAAGGATCCATTTTGGACTGCGTGGATGGGTGTGAAAGCAAAAGCAATCAGCCTCTTGCCTATTGCACATAGACATTGCTCCTACCAAATGCAGACATTCGTGGACCAGAGGCTGCCCCCAGAGCACTTAGTGTGTGGACATGAAGAACAACTAGGGCTGTTTGCTTACACTACAGATAATATGAAGGCACAATTTCTTGCGAGCTCCTGCCATTCTCCTTCTGTGCATTGATTTCATTCATGGAAACGGAAACTATTTGCAGTGCTTTGAGACACAAGCATGCTTACTGGCCATTTGAGTAGCTTAGCTTGGAGCTTTCGGGCTAGCCAACAACTAACGTAAGGAGTTGATTGAGAGGTTAGCTGTGTATGGGGTCTAAAAGCAACCTCCTTGAACAAGCCTAGATATTAACACTACTATGAAAATTTGATCTTTGGCTGTCAGTTTAATGTCAGATAATATGTTCCTTTCTTTCTCTTCTTTCTCTTCTATCTTTTCTCTTCTTTTAAAATTTTGTTTCATCCTGATGTATCCAGGTATCATGGTGTACTGATCTAGGAAACCTCTTATCACTTCAGACAAGCTTTCTCACAGAATATGATTACTGATTTTTATTTTATTTTATTTTTTCACAACGAATGAAAAAAAAACCTACTACATTCTAGTTACCGGAAAACAAACTTGCATGAGCCTGTAATTTCACCTGGAGATTTTTAATGAGTATTTTATAAAAAACTGTCTGTTTTGGAACTAGTCTAGTTTTTGCTGAGCTAACACCCCCCAGTTTAATGTATGTGTTTGCAGTACTTGGTTAATATTTAGTAACAGAAACTGTTTTGGTTTCTGAAAAATTATAAGTTTCCAGGTAAAGAGAAAATAAATTATAATGTGATGAGAGACACTGAGAAAGCATATACAACTTCATGTTTGTAAAGCTGAACTATAGAAACTGAGTGACTACTTACGTAACAGATCCCGACTCAGCTGGGGAATGGTAATCCGTGCTTGTTTATCTTGAAGATCTATCACTTTTAATGAAGGATAATAGCACTCACAACAGCCACATACATGCCTGGAAAAAGCCCACGTGTGTAGGTGCAAAAATTTGCCTTGCCTCGGGCAAATATACTTGAAAAATTGAACGCTGTGGTTATAGGTTGGTTTTGGCAGAATCGTGAAGAAAAAAAAAATCAAAGAATATGAGTGTCTTGTTAATTGTAACGCTGTATCTCTTTAACCCTTTGATTCTTTTTTTAATATTTTTATTTTTATTGTGTGTACCACAGTAATTTTCTGAGTGATGTATTTTAATCAGAGTATCTCCTGATACTGTTTCACCTATGTGCCGCTGAAGCTGTGCCTATGCTCACCCCAGAAGCAGTTTGCCGTTTGCAGTGCTGGAGGCACCATGGGGAGCCCCGCAGCGCTGTGGGCTGGGCAGGGGTTGTGCATGTAGGACTGAGTCTGGCGGGATCCTTCCCAGCTCAGTGCACCCACCCTAAGCCTCCTGGTGGCTGGAGCAAACAGCCTTAAGGAAAGAAAAGGAGAGCGAGACACTTGTCATTAGCAACTAATCTAAGCAGTATCTGGTGAGAGGCACCTCCTAGACCGGTTCCACACCACCCAACTAGCATCATAGGATCAGGAGGCCGCTGAGCACAGCTGTGGCTGTTCAGCCCTCAGTTGTGAGCAGGGTGGCTATGAGTGTACCTGCCTGATGGAATGCCAAGTCATGAACAGAGGGGGAGGCTCTGGTGGTGAGAACGGCCAGCAGACAGACTTCAGAAACCTCCAACAACAAGGTTTTGCAAGGTGATGCAGCTAGGTGATTTTCTTTATTCTTGGGATAACACTCTTCAAAGTTGTTGCCAGTTTTGTTGGTGGCTTTAACCAGAGCAGTCGCAGCTCAGTGTTCTACCCCGGCTGCCTGTTGCTGGTCAATTCTCACTTCACACCAGAGAGATCTCCCCCCAGTGAACAAGGTGCAGCGAGCACCTAAAGCCCCAAATCAAACCTATGAGTTTTAAGAGCAGGACTTGAGGAGAGGGCTGTGCTACCCGGTGGCCTTGGCTGGGTGATGTTCCCAGCTGGGCCATACATCTAACATGCTATGGCAGGGTTTTCCTGTGACAAAATTTCCCATCTATGCTGGGAGGACAAACAGGTAAATGATAGGAGATGTACCTTACCTCAGACAATCTTGCCTACTTTTGAGTCCTGCTTTAAGCAGTTTCAAAAATATATATATAAATTAAATACATCTCATTTTCAGTTGAACATGTGGTTCTTTTCAACCTTGCTTCTTTTTGTCTCAATTACTGTACATTACTATCAAAAGGCCAAGTAGAGAGATCATACTTGTTTTCAATGTTTTCATTTTCTTTCGAGAAAAAAATAGTGCCCATTTTTCTGAGGATTTGTTCTGTTAGAAGTCTATCTAGAAGCATCCACACTTTTCAGTAAAGATGGCTCATCTGATAATCAGTACAGACTACTGCCTGTGAGAATGGCAGGTGAAAAAGCTAGCTTTGGTTTGATTTTTTTTTGCATATCTATGTTTGAGACAGCTAATAATTAATTATCTGTATTTCAGAAAGCTACTAGATAATATTTTCTTGCAGAGCAATGTGAGAACAAAACACAGCATTTGTTAGTATGTAGTTTTAGAGGCAAGAGTTTTTTTTGTGTGCTTTTTCTATAAGCCAGAGCAGTAGAAAGCTTTTTCCACTCAAGAGCCTCTGTAAGTACATTGTATTTAAGAAGGTTTTGTTTTTGTAAGATGGTTAATTATTTTTATTTAAAAAATACATAAACAATTTAGCTGGGTTATTTAAAATCCATTTGCTTTCATTATAGCAGATATTTAGTTCCTTACCATTTACAATGTATTTCTCAAAATTGTTTTCTCCTTTCTATCTCCCTGCCAGCTGGATCTTTATTCTACCACTGCTAGCTGCCTTTTTTTTCTGCCAAAATCTGAAACATTTTTAAATTACATTAAAATGGTTTAAAATTAGACTATACAAGTATAATTTGAAAAATATGTTAGATTGACATATGAATATGTTAGATTATCCTAATGAGTCAGGCCCATTTTTTTAGATACATTGAGTATAATGTAATATTTTCTCTGACTGTCAATAACTCAATAAAAGAAAGAAAAGGGAGATGAAAACAAAAAATGCTTCAGCAGAGCTGAAAAAAAATAATCAAAATAGTGTAAGTATGGGAGCAATTAGGAGCTGATTCTGCATTATTTTTGCACCTATATTCACCTTTATTTTTATATAGATTTTTTGGATACAGCTTTACCCAGGTAACATTCTCCTTTCAAGCTAAAGAAACACAGGTTTGTTCATTAGCATTTCAGGTCACAGTGGAGATTTCCATTCCTTAGCTTACACCAAGCAGCTATGCTCATGCATTCAAAACTGTTTACAAAAATGGACTAATAAGAGAAAACAGCTTTATCATTGTGGTTTTCCTTGTGGTCAGCATCTGCACGAGAGAGGGAAGGGGTATGAAGGAAGGGTAGTCACATTTCAACAAAACAGACAACAGAGCAAACTCTGCTCTGTTAGGTGGGTGTAAGGCCATAGCTAACTGCTGATTTCAAATCAGTAGTCCCAGGAGTACACTGCTGTACAACGAAAAGAGGTTTTGGAGATGTATTGTTCCAGGGAGAAGCAAGGTGCTGTTTGTGCTTGCAGGTTTAATCTGCTTGTGCAAGGCATGTCCTGCAAGAGAGAGTGTTGGGAATAAATCTTCCTATATGATTCTCTTTAAGCCCACTGAGGCAAGATTTACACCTCTGTAGCTGATCCAAGGCTTCTGTTCCCAGCACCAAACCCTGAGTAACCTCCTCGTTATTTTCCAGCGTGGGTTTATGCATAAGTTTGCCATGACTTGAACAGCCATTGTGAGACACATACTGTTCTGGATAACCTGAATCACAACGTGTATGGATTGCAATGGCCTAGCTTCGTACAACTGCTCTGTCCCCCACTCAAATGCTCCTTGGGTGAAAACAACTAAGAAGTCTGTAAGGAGACAATCTTTCAGCATGAACTATATGAGGTCCCACCTATTTCTAGTAAAGAACCCTGCAGAAAACATCTATCTTGAATACAGTCCTGCACTGAGCTGAAGTTAACTCTGCAAACCAAAAAGCCTGCTTGTTCCTGTGATGCTTGCATGACAGGTCTCACTGAGGCCCTTTGCAAGCTTCTGTTTGGGGGAGGCAGTGCATGAGTGAAACTCTGGGTGCTTAGATGGGCAGCTTTGGGTGCTGCTGCCTCCCATCACCCCTCGTGCTGTGCATTACAGGGTAGGCGTTGGGCATGGCAGCTCCTTCATGCATCTGGCGACAGCAAGTTGCACAGGCTGCGCTCTTCCCTGGCATGTGCATGATCAAATAGAAGTATTGATGCATGTGAAATGCCTGCCGTTGCAAAACATTACATTGCAGTATACTAGATCTTCTCTAATCTTTTGGATAAATAATTTTCAATATTCTTTCACCCAAAGGCCCTGTCTTGAGCTCTTTTACCTAGCTTAGATTCCCACTGACATTTAAATAAGAGTTGAGGCAACTGTGTTTGGAAACTTTACAAAGAAAACATATGTATCTCGTTTGCTCAACATCGGTGTCTGAAGAAATGTTAAAAGGTGTCCAAGATGCAAATGTTTGTTTATGAAACACTCCAGAGAGTTTCACAACAGCCTATAAAAGCAACCTAATTTTCCATTTGAACCCATGTACATCAGATACCTGCAGTGCGGATATCCACTCAGCACCTGTCCTGCCATCTCCTTCCCACTGACTTCACGAGGTTAGCGTGACAGCAGAGCCTCATAGCCTGCAGCATCCTGACTGCCTTGTGCTAGCCCAGGTGCGGGCTGCTCCTCAGAAAGTGCCTCACTGCCTGCACTGCCCCAGCCGAGTTCCAGCGTGTGTGGAGTACACAGCCTGGCTGATGTGTGAATTGTTTTTTTGTCGGGTTGCTTCTCATGTGGGTCAGGTCTGGTTCCCTGTGCAGTCACACAAGGGTCAGTGCTTGCATAAGGAAAGAGATGACATGGTCAGCCCTGCCCCTCGCAGCAGCAGCCCTCACTTAGAGCAGCTCGGATCTACCACGATGCTGGCTCAGTGTCTGAGCAGGTAACACTCCGATACAGAGCGTGGAACTGGGCTTTAGCACCGCAGCTGCAAGCAGGCTTCCTGAGGTACCAAGAGGTGGCCTCTCCTCTCATGATAAGAACTTCAGCAGCGTAACTTGCTGCAGTGTGTCCAAAGAGGGCATGAGAGCTTTCTTACTCCACACTAACTTTTCCCCATCACTTAGCCCAGGGTAACGCAAAGAGGCAAGGAAGCAGCTGTCTGCAAATTTCATTTAAACTCTTGTAGCTCTTTGCCATATTATAGGAGAACTATTTCTTGGTTTATCTCTGTTCTTTTTTAGAATTTGAATCTAATTGCAAAACTATGATACTGCACTTCAGCATGTATTGCAGAGTTTCCGGGATCACGTGTAGCTGCAAACTTTCACTTCATGCCGACGTACTGCACTCTAATGGGTGAACTTTCTAAACTCAGTGTTCTGAAAGCACAGAGGTATTTTGAAATAAAACCCCAGTGGATAAAAATAATCCTGTAGTATTTTACTTCCAATTAACCTTTTGATGGAAGAGAGTACAGAGTTGGGCAGTAAGGCTTGAAAGTCCAGTTAGTCTCAATGGGATTATTTGTGGAATAGCTCCTCTTCTGTGTTAATGAATCAGAATCTGCCCTTGAGTGAATATTCTCTAAGTTCAACATCTGTGACCAGGGTATGTATGGAACAGAGTCATAAATACTACACAGGTCAAGGCAAGTGGACACTTTGTGGTGGTGCACTTCATAATTATTGAACTGTACCTAAAGTCCTAAGCTGGTGGATGCAGCAGGGGCAGGAGTTCACGTATTCTGTAGGTCACCTCAGTAGTTTTAGCTTTAGGCTGAGAATTAGTCTCGTTCACTGTTCCTGCTCCTCTTTCTGGCTCAGTCACTGTTTAATGATTCAATGCAAAGTTGAACAGTGGCTCCTGCCAGGGCTGAGAAAGCCCTTCCTCCCTTCCTATAATACCTGTGGGTAGCAGCTGTGCCCCTGAATCACAGAAAGGAATTAAACATGATTCCTTTCCACGCTCCCATTTTATGGGAAACCTCTAGCCACTGAACTACTGGTGAAGGTGGGGGATGAAGGCAATATTCTCGTAAGAGGAAGGTGACCACGTTCCACGGGGAACACTCAGCTTGCTCGCTTGCCTGAGTAGTGTAGGGAGATGCAGGCAGTTCCTGCATCCAGCGAGTTTGCTGGGCAGAGCTGGGGCTGACATGCCTGTGCCCTGGCTGGGTGTGTTAGCATGGGACATTCAGACCAGAAGCTACTGAGCAGCAGCTGGAGCTTTGGAGGTTTAAGGGAGTAAAAATGCATTAAACTCAGCACTTAAACAGATATACCTTCAACTTACTGCACAAGCAAACATCTCAGACAGTGACAAAACATGGTGTAAGCCTGAGAAATTAGTACGAATGATAGAATTTTAGTTTTAGGTCGTCTTGTAGGCAGAAAATTAAGTTCTCTTCTTTTTGACCTGCTTGGTGTTTGCTAATGACAGTTTAGAGACTTGGTGTTGTTTAAGTATCATTTGAAAACACATTTCTACTGTTAAAACTCTCACACAAGATGTCAGAGACCCTCATTTAGGGGTGTTTTACCATGTCACTGACTTCAGCAGGAGTTTATGCATGAATAGGCTTTTGAAGGAGCAGGTTCTGAGCTGGGATGAATTTGCAGGAAGATGCTGAACCCTGATGTCTCATTAAACCTGTCAATGCTTATCCAGTGTGACCTTTTTGTACAGGCCTACTGAACTGGGAAATGGGGTGGTTCCCAGGAGTTCTTTTGGTCTTTTGGATTTCAGTGGAGTCTGAAACTGTTAGAAGCACAGCTGACTCTCCTGTCTTGGGACAATTCAGGTTTTGTTTTGGCAAGCTGACAGAAGGAAGTGAAGAAGAAGAGAATTACAAGGAACATGGTGAAAACTTAGTTCTGGTTAGATATGTGGTCCTGTTTTTCCCATCAGTGTCCTGCCCCTTGTATCATTTAATACAAAACATTCCTGACATGTTCTGTTTGGTGGGGAAGACAGAATGAATAAAATGCTGTTCTGGATTCCTGATTCCCCTAGTTGTCCTGGTGTTGATACAGCACCTGACGTATCACAGCAGCATGACAGTAAAGATCAGCATTCACCAGCAGAAAATCCTAGTAAAGATGTTATTTCCTATTCCAATCAAAAGTGATATCACTAATATCTGATGACAATTGCTGTCTTTTTAATAATCCCCACTCTGGAAAGCCTTGAATACTCAGTTTTGGTTGCACTCCTGGAATCATTTAGTCTTTGCTTAGAGATGTTTGCTCCACATAAGCCAAGACCGAACGGTGCCCGAGGGAGCCAACCAGCCAGCTACAGCATCTTGATCAAACTGACACGGACGGCACTCATCCCTGGCAGGCAGAGCGAACACCCCTCACAGGAACAGGATTTTCTTTCAGCGTTTCAGTGTCACAGTGTAAACTGGAACATGCTTTGGCTTGCTGGCTGGGCATGAAGGGAGGGAAGCCTGCAGTCCATTACCTCTGCCCCCACCAGCTGTGGCAGTAGGACTGTGCTGCAGGTTCCAGGGAGTGTGAGGATGTATTTGGACAGCTGCAGAACATGAGCAAGGGGAAGAAAAAGGGCTGTCTCCAGGCAAACATGTCCTGATTTATAACGGAACTATATTTATGTTAGTCGCAACCACATTATTCAATGTAATTGGGGTCAAGAATTGAACGAGTCTAAAAGAATGCAAAAAATAGTTTCAAAATTCCTATTATAAATAAAGACCTGGTTTAGAGGTTTTGTGAGAACTCCAGAAGTTAAAAGGGTAGCAAAACCCTAGTGTTTTCAAGAAGACAGTGCCAGAAAAACCACATGAAAATTCCCCTCAGTGGAGACTGACTGCTTTCAATTAATTTTTATTTTTTTATTTTTTTGGTGCTTGTCAGTTTCTCATGCTGCCCTCACTGTCATTTTGCTTCACGCTATTTCTGTGCAAGCTGACCGGTTCAGTACCAATGCGCTGTACTACCAGTCAAGAACAGGGACTTGCTGTTCCTATTTGCCAGGGGTGAATTTCCCTCCCCTCATCATGCCCCAGGGTATTACCAGTTGTCAGCCAAACGAAGCGATGGCAGTACCCTCCAGTCTTATGCTGCTTGTTAGATTTTCAGCTGGAAAAATGTATGTATTTCCCCCCAGCTGCATTTTGGAAGGCTGGCCCCTGGCTGAGGCAGTGTGTTCTGCTCTCCTTTACATGTATGTGCTACCCAAAGGCAACATTTGTTCAAAGAGTTCCTACCATTTGCCTAATTATTTTTTCATCTTGCTTCTTTGCTTATGCTCTGTCTGGTAGGATAATACTGAGCGCACAGTGAAAGCTCTGCCTGGGTACAGCTTTTAAGGCATGAATTTTACTCAGATTTTCTCTGTCTAAAAAGATGTTTCTCCCATCAGAGAGCTCTCTTGACTGTATTGCTTCTCTCTGTGCTTTTCAAGTTAATACGAAGTCTCCTCTCTTCCCCAGGTCCTTTCTTTCCACCTACTCCTGTTGTCTTCTTCGAAGAAACATTGCCAAATAATTCTCTGCAATTGCCTTTTTATGGCTCTGTTGCCATCATTAGAGAAGTTGTCTTCGTTCTGACAGAAAAAGTCAGAATGTTGCTTTTAAGCTATAGTAATGCCAACATCTTCTATTACAGTTAACCTTTGCTCTTCAGTTAAAGCTGTATCTCAGACCTAAGCCAAGGGTCATAGATAAAACATCCCTGTTTTTTTTTTTTTCTACCTCTTAAACTGAGTTGCATCAGTGAACTATTAACTTAGTAGATTATTTACTGTTACCTTTATGGGAGAAATGCATACTGTACTTTTCCTGCATTGCTCAGGCTTGATTTATGTATGGCCTCGGTTCTATAGGTTCCTCACTGAGGCAGGGCCTTCATACCACAGCAAAGTAAACAGCAGAAACTTGCCTGAATGGTAGTCAAAACTCACAGAAATTCACATACTTTTGTCCCTCTATCTTTTCCATTTCACATGCCACACTAACAGTCCTGGTTTGTACTGGGGAAAAACTAATTACAGCAATGTAGGACTGAGATAAGTGTTAGCCTCAAGTTAAAATGGGAAGGCTGGGATCTGAGCTGTGCCCAGATCCTACAGGGAGCCATAGCCAATTAATTATAACTCCCTGATCTGAGGACAGGTTGCAAGCTGGCCCCAGCACTGCCAAGAGCAATATTAGAGAAGAGATTGCAGCATCCCGGGGCTGCTCTAATCAGGACCAGCTGCCGGTGGCCATCACGGCCCACCAGGGCATGGCTGCACCCTCTGTGCCCTTGCTGTGGACTTGCAGGGGACTGCGGGAACTGGTTGCACCAACTCTCTGGCATGATAAAATATCTGGGCTGAAAATGAAGGAGTTCTTTCAAAGGACACAGCATGTGGAAGTGGGGGAGCCATGGGCTGACTAAATCTTCACCCTCCCATTGGGCAGCCCAGCAGGAAGTGATAACAAAATGGGAGACATCCGCTGGTAGTGACCAGCCTTTCTGCTCTCTGAGTAGCAAATGGAGCCTTCCTGGCCTGACGATTTTCCACTTCCTCCCAGTCTCACCAGCCTATCTTTGAGAGTCAGATTTTACAGTAATTTCTGGGAGGTGGACTTCCCTATTTCTTCTCCTGCAAGCTCCTTTTTGCTCTTGCCAAACATTATCTCCCCTCCCAGCATGTTGGAGCTCCCCAAAGCAAAGGGAGTGGAGTGTGAGGAAACCAAGGGATTTGTCTGACTCAGCTTCTTTTGGTCTTTCAATCAATTGAGAAACAAATGCGATATCTCCCTCCACTCCCTATCGACTGGGCCCACGAGTGTAGGTCAGGCATCTGGAGCTGGATTTTCCAATGGTTGGGAAAGAGTTTAATCCTTAAGAAGAGATTTATAGGGAGGTGCAGAGAAGAAGGGTTGGGCTCTCTGTTCCCTTATGGTGGGAGCCAGCAGAGAGGTGATTCACTCAACTCTTCTGGTAGCCCTCTACAGATGCCTTTTAAAGGCGGCCAGAGCTCCTGGAGGAGGGCCATACAAGCCAGCTACAAAAGCTCTTTTGCTGCTTACATTGACCCCAGCTGATTTCTTGACAAAGCAGGGCTTACTGCTGCTTTCATTCTGCATTGAGGGAAAGATAGGCTTAATCTATTTTGACAGGCAGGTTTGGTTCTGCGTGATGTTGCTGCTTTGCTAGCGGGGGTGGCCGGGTCTGTCTGCGGCTTTTGGGGTGCAGGGTGGGAGCCTGACTGCTGCTCCGTGGCACAGGGTCTGATGATGCCGCAGAGGCTGTGCGTGCTCTGAGCACCCCCGAGGGGCTCCAGTCCTGACTGCTTTCAGAAGCAGATTCTCCGTGGCAGTGGCCAAGTCTGGGGACAGCACTGCCAGCTGCTGTCTTGCTACATCTAGCATGCCAAAAGTGGCACAGTTTCTGGGGGCAGAGGGGAAGGAGAGGACAGAGAGAGAAAATGTATCTCACTGCTCTCCTCCCACACGCAGCTGCCCTAAGCATATGGCTGCTGTGTGTTGTGCAGCACAGTTGAGCTTGAGCCTGGGGTGTCCGACTGTGGCAGGGCTGCCGCTGCTCTGTCTTTAAGCATCAGATTAGACCTCAGAGCCCAGAGGCTGGTGGTGAGCTAGCCTTGGGCTGCTTTCCTCCCAACACCCAAGAGTGCATCACCCTCTTGGATACTGATCCAGGATTTCACATCTCTCAGCTGTAATGTTTTCTTGCCCTCTGGCCTTCGGCTAGATGCTGCTGCCTAGGCCTCTCAGCAGCAGAACAGTGCCTCACATCCTTGTGCCCTCCGAACATCCCAGTACCCCTCGGGCACTCAGGTTACACAGTACCCCCATGCAGAGCCCGCATCCCTCCTTCTCTACTGTCAGGATGTAGGCAAGCACAGGTAAGATGTCCCTTCCCATGCTCTGCAGAGCTCTGAAACCTGGGTCAGTAACCCCAGTCCGTCCCCCCCCCATACTCTTCCAAATGCAGTGCAGCCCCAAATGCTCCTTCCAGACAGCTTAAGGAAGTTGAATGTAATTTTATAACCTGAGGCTAACTCAGGGAGAACTGCATACATCTCCTTTCCCCCACCTGCTCCAAAGGAGTATGCCAGCATCTGCACCCAGCTATGTGGGAGAACACCTTGTACTCCCAAATCCCAGTCCCCCTTTGGCCATCCTGAATTGTGCACAGAGATGCACAACAGGTGAGGCAGAGCAAGCTGGCTGAGAGGGGGAAGGTGAGCTCTTCGACTGCATGGGTCCCTCATTCAGTACAGCTTTTTCCTAGTTAAACTTGAAAGCCCTGTTTGTTGAAAGGATCCAACACCCTTCTCTTTTCCCTTTCTTTTCCTTCTCTTTTCCCTTTCCCAGCATAGAAATTCTGCATGCAATTTAAAACAGCCTGTATCAGTAAATCTTAATCTAGTTGGGTACCACAGTGAAATACGCTAGGTGAATTTTAGTTAGGCTAAAAAGCACTCACTGAATCAGCTTTAAACTCCTTTTAATTAGACCAGCGTATCGTTGTGAGGGGTCAATGTATTTTGGTCCCAGCAGTGCCGTGGTTCTGTGCTTCAGCCCTGACCTTGCTTTAGCCATGCTCGGTTGTCCTTCTCTAAAGATGTGTCTGGATGTCACGTCCCGTGTAACGCTGTGAGGCTTATGGGAAGGTTGGAGCGGAAACAGTTCAGTCCTATCCTTCATGCTCACGGTGTTGTTCATAATCAGTGCCAAGATAACAATCTGCTAGTGTTTTTCCAAAGAAATGAAGCTATAATTTCCCTCTGCTTGACATTAGCTGTGAAGAGGAGTTTGTTATGCCCCTTATTACAATAGACGATTGCAGGGTTGAGCAAGATGATGAAAACTTCAAGGTTAAGTAAGGTCAGGAAGAGAAAGCCATGTGGCCCTAAGTGTGCTTAGCAGGTGAATTTTAAATACCTTTTTCCTTCTCTGGAAGAGAAATTCTGCTTCTTTGGAAGTAAATACTGCTTTCCCCATGGCTTAAAACTTCCCATTCACAGAACACCTCCATTTTTTTTTCTACACCAGCCCAGGTGCATTATTTTCAGCTGCTGGTTGCTCTCTCTTGTGAGCACAGAATGGCATGAAAAAAGCTCCAGCTGTAGGACAGGCTTCAGGAAGCCTCTGAGGGATGCAGTGAAAGTAACATCTGCATTAGTACCTCAATTTGTGGTGATACTGTCTTCTGACAGCTGAATCCCCTGGTGTGCATGTCTAAGAAAACCTTGAGACCCCAGGTTATCTCTTGGGAGAAAGGCAAACTAGTCCTGGGGACCATTCTTCCTCTGCAGGATTCATGGCACAGCCCAGATTTTTTTCAGAAATTTTCTTCCAGAATTGTAGAGGGAGAACATTGTTTTTCAGGAAATTATTTTCAGGTCTCAATGGTAACCTGATTTTTCAGGTTTCTTGGTGACCCTCAGCTCCCACAGAGAACTGTGCTGATGGTATTCATTGCTCAGACGCTGCAGGAAGTGAACTTTGGCTATGTACCACACACAAGCAAACTCCTACTCTTTAAAGCTGTTCCTTATTATGTCCATTGGCATTCAAAAGAGTGAGGATTTAAATCTGTATTGAAAAGGCAGAGACAAAAAATCTGAACACCACATTTCTCTTTGTTGGGTTTAGATCTACTCATATTCATAACACAGCAGTTCTGGTGAAATTGGTAGATTTTACCCCACAGGAAATAGTGCACAGAGATTTGGGACTTGTGCAGAATTCCATTCAGTACCTACACTATGGTAATGCTTAACATGCTTAACATTCACGCTTAATATTAGGGACCACAGTGATTTCTCTCTGTGTCAAATTCAGAAGGAACTCACACCACTCTTCAAATAGCTTTTGCCCTAGAAGAAATGTCCTTCTTCCTCTTGGAGGCCGGTGTGTATACCTGTACTTCCAAGCTTTCCTCTTCCACTGCAATTTCTGTACATTTTCCTCTGTGAAACCTTCACCATTTCTAAACTCAGAATTTCTCTCACAGTTGATTTCTGTCTTGAAAAATAGTTTCACTTATGCATTGCTCAATCAATGCTATTCTTACTTTCTTCTATTTTTGGAGCTGGAGTGTTAGACCTGTAAGATGGCTCCAAGTGGTGACCATTGCTAAGAGCCAGTGACCTCCAAGCTCCTTGGAAACGGAGAGCAGATGGGCTGACTGCTTTTCTGGTGGCTCTGCCTGCCAGACCTTGCAGTTGCTGGGCTCACTCGTGGCCCCAAAGCAGGCTTAGGTCAGGTGTTATAGGCTGAGCACTGGCACTGCAGTAATCAACTGAAAGCGCTGGCCTGGATTTTCCACTGTGTACATATGTTTTTCTATTAGCTTCCATTTTTCCTAGACTTGGAACTGGAAATATTGCAGAAAGAGTAATTGAATGTAAACAGGATGGTGGGAAGCCTTAGACTGCCTGTGCAAAGGGCACATAGCCTGTCTGTGCCTGCTGGGGGAGATGTGTGCAGGTTGAGGACATGAACGCAAAAGTCCTTTAGTCTGTTTGTGCAATGCCTGGCTAGCGTGCAGGATGGGCATGAATGAAGTGCATGTACTCGTATGAATGTCTGCTGGTGTCCTGGCACCAGGGGTCGCATCATTTAAAGTTTAAAATGGTTAATAATGTTTTCTATTTAATTTTGGTACAAACAAGGAAGTGCAGTGTGCAGCCATCTTTACAGTCAGCCATTTTCAGTTCTCCTTTTTGTCTGATCCACCCTGGACACGAGAACTCCTGCGAGCGCATGCAGCCCAGAAGCAATCCATGGTCACTTCAGAAGTCATATGAGTCATTTAGTTGACCAGATTTACTGGAAGACACTCTCCTGTTTTCAGTAACAGAAGTATGCAAATAATGGAAGTCATACACATTGGAAATGTTCCTGTTTTACTTTGCTTAACAGCAGAATCCATTTTTTGGTATTACTTTCACACAGTACTTTCAAGTAATTCTTTGCAGTTCCTTAATTTTCACATTTCACTGCAGATTTGTTGCTATAGGTTGGATACGATTACATTTGAAAGAAGTGTGTTAGACAATGGTAGGATTGCATCAATTAAAGCAGAGAAAGTCCTGACTCTAGCAGTAGTGCTGATGGGTAGAGTAGGAAATAGTGCTGAAAGATAAGCTGCTCCGCAGCGGGGGCAGCAAGACAACTGCTTATTATAGAACAGTTGAAAATAATGGTTAGAAAAGATTTATTCAGCAATTTAGTCTCTCTCACTTCATGTGTGATTTTAGAGCTAATGTGATGGACTCCTAGATGTGAAAGTCTTTTGCACAGGATAGGGTGTGTTCAGATCTGTGACTGATCCATGTGATGGGTGTTTGTCCTGTACTGCCGGTACTGAAGAGCAGCCTCCCTTTAGGCTGCAGGCCAGTGACCCTTCATTTAACGTCAAAGGTCCCAGGCAGGAGAAGGGGAAGTGAGGTCATGAAAAAATGACCGATGCTTGGCTTGAATTCACTGAATTCAGCTGCATTAGCATGTTTCCTTTGAGGGAACGTATGTGACATCTTTGCAATGTGTTCGACTTTCCTGTGGCATCCAGTTGCAGAAGACAAGATGTACTGCTTACCTCCCAGTAGCATTACTGTGTTGCTAACAACATGACTCCTTCAGCTAATTTCAGAGGGGCAGATTTCTTAAGCTAAAAAGCAGAGGTTCAAACCCAGGAAATAAACCATCTGGTCTTTCCTCAGGTGATCGCATGAATAATCAGTGTTGTTAATCATGTGAACAGATGCTGAAGGATTACATTTTTTTTTTTTTTGCTCCAGCAGTGTAACAATTCCTTATTAGCATGGCAAAGCAATTTTATAATGCCTTTATCAGCTCTCAGAGTGATACAAATTGTTCTTCCCATGCACGGTGAAAGTACCTGCCTATGGGGGCTGTCTCAGTATCGTGCCTATTGAACATCCCATTGACTTCTGCCTGTTAAAATATATGCACCATAATTATGCTGTTTCTCAGCTGCTGGTAATTCTGGGCTAGCTTTGCTAGATTTAAGCTAAATCAAATCTTGGCCATATTTCCTCTCTGTATTGTAATGATCCCTTCCTTTGTCTTTGGGTCTCCCCACAGTCTGACACCGCTGGCCTCAGCTGCTCTCCGGCCCATTTAGCACAGTTTCGCAGCTCACTGATGGCTCGGGTGCAGCAGCTGACTGCGAAATGAGGTAGAACTCAGAAGAGAGGAACCATGTTTATTTGCTGTGTTTCTTTCTTTAATAACATTAATATATCTAAGAAAACCCAAGCTACTGGCAGGACAGTCCATGCAGAAGATATGATTGTCACCACACTATTTTGCAAGGTTCTGGTTATTTTTGGCAACAAACCAGTATCTATCAGCTGCTGACTAACCTGGCAATAGACAATAAATGACACACGTGCTGAACATGGACATATTGTGTCTTTCACAGGGATGGAAAGTACAGTTTTTCTTAAAAATGTTTTAGTAACTAAACATATTGGCAAGTCCTTTCCTTTCCTTTCCTTTCCTTTCCTTTCCTTTCCTTTCCTTTCCTTTCCTTTCCTTTCCTTTCCTTTCCTTTCCTTTCCTTTCCTTTCCTTTCCTTTCCTTTCCTTTCCTTTCCTTTCCTTTCCTTTCCTTTCCTTTCCTTTCCTTTCCTTTCCTTTCCTTTCCTTTCCTTTCCTTTCCTTTCCTTTCCTTTCCTTTTTTTTTTTTTTTTTTTTTTTTAACAATTTACACATTTTCTTCATCGATCTCAGCCTAGAATTCTCTGTTAAGTGTTCCACAAGAGTGATGCATCTGAAAAAGGCACTTGCTAACTTTTTACATGCTATTAATAATCTTATCAAGAAAATAGCCACAGGACCTACACAAATGAGGTGTAGACCAGTGCTTAACGCTGCATTGGCTGTGTTTCCACTGATTGCAGCCCATTCAAATCTGTAGAAGATTGGTGCTCACTAGCAATTGGCATCTGAAGCCAAACAACCACCGTAGCCCAAACTTCAGACTCCAGAAGTCAAACCACAGTCAGGCTAGAGAACAGAAAGTACAATACATAGAGAGGGATTTTGAAATGCTGTTTTAGTGAACTTTTTGTAGCAGCAAAAATGATGTAACCATTTAAGGAGTTTGAGGTACAGTATGTCAGTTGCTGAAATGCTTAAAAATAAACCACAGCACACTCATTTTCACAGACTGGGAAATTGAAGTGCAGAAAAGTGAAATGACTTGGCTCATAGAAGCACAGTAGCCTCTAGCAGGTCAGGACCATATCCCAGTTGTCCAAGACCCGGTGCTGGTGTTAATCAGTAAGGCCTGCTGCTTTGTGTACAGCATAATATGCATAATATGTCTTGTATAGTAATTGCAGTCTGTTGTCATCTTTTTGCTTTTTGTCCAGTGCGAGGGCTGTAAGAAATAGCTGTCTCACTTGCTAGGTGACAGTTTTCCTTACTTCTCAGTAGGAGAGATGAGTTACCAGAAGTGCCCTACAGAGAGAACAGGACTTGTTGCTGGGAAGTTACACATTCAAGTGTCCAAGCCCAAAACCACAATGTACTATTTGCTCTAGACAGTCATGCGATAACGCATTTCTTTCTGTTGTAAGCTGTTAAAAATAAAACAAGGATGCAGAAAATAAATGTTAGAACAGAAGGAGCACCCTGACTTTCCACATAGCTAAGGCAGCAGGGTGGCAGCCCTTGAAGCAGAACAAAATTATGTTCCAGAGAGTTATTTCTTTTTGCTGAGAGTTAATGAAAACTGCACACAATTTCCCTACCTGTTTTTTTTTTTTTTTTTTTTTTAATTATTTTAAAAATCAGCCTCACTCTGAACATTGTTTTGGATGCTGACATCTGACTAGGAAGCAGCTATACAAAACTACATCTGCTTGGCTCCTGTGTCTTGTTTACCACCTGACTTTTGAAGTACCCTGCCCTAGCATTAAGCTCTCCAGGGTATTCACTTACACATCTACTTGTTTCACACATTAAAAGAAGAAGAACAAAGAAGTCTCATATCTTATCCACTTTGCAATGTAACTCAGTGTACCCCCAGCCTTCCCCACTTTGCTCTGGTCATGCTCAAGTCAGTCAGGCTGTGGGCAGAGCTCCCAGTGGGTGCTGTGTCACCGGGTATCATCTGTCGCAGGGCAGGGGTACCAAGCTCACCGTGATTCAAGGGGAGCAGAGTGGTTAAGGGCAACTGGTGATGAGGTGTGTCTTTATCTGTATGATGGCGTGCTTTATGTGACAATTGCCATCCTGGACAATTGCATCCTCAAAGCACAGATCTCATCAGCTAGAGTTAGGTGGTCCAAGTAGCTGCTATGAAAGACTTCTGCCAGCCGTGTGCTGGAAGTAGGGGAAGGAGAAATGGGCAGTGGGGAGGGACATAAAAGGTACATTTTTCCCAGGACTAAACCAGCTCCTCTTTGGGTGCTGTGAAATAAATCATGTTTCTTGTGCTGTAATTAGAAAGTAGTACAGTGCATGGTTGTCACTAATCTGAAATAGGAATGATTGTCACTAATTAGCTCCTGGCCCCACCACAGAACCTGTCTCCACAGGATGATATCTTACACTGTGGGCACTTACTTTTTCCTGTTGAAAGTACACTTCCAGAAACGGGTGGGTTATCTCCGCCTTGTGGGGTTTATAAGAACACAGTTCCAAGGCAAGGGACTGAAAAGCACCTAGCTCCAAAGCAGGCTCTTAGAGACTTTTCACACTGTTTGAGCAGATGGAAACCGCTACTGCCACCACTTCTGCTCTGTGGGACAGAGCGTGTTGATCTGCACAGGGACAGAAATGACTATCTATTATCACCATGACTTACATGTGACCAAGAGGGCGGATGCTGCCGCCCAGCAGGTGCAGAAGATTCCACGATGTGTTATCTCTAGCCACGGACTGTCCTGTTTCCAGGAACACTCTTCTGATGGAGGAGATAAGAGCCTGCCAGTAACTTCTCTTGTGTGAAGGAGTCAGCAAAAGTGTCTCCATCAAAATGGCTTTGTAATTGCATTAGTTCCTCAGAAGCACAGGAGGAAATGTAGATGCAGTTGCATGTTGTATCCTACTTTTTAACATGTTTTGTTAGGTAGTTGTATCATATTTGCGGTATAGGAGATAAATTAAGTGGACTATGAAATGGCAAACGAATAAATCGAAGTCCTGCAAACATGTATGAGCAAACGTACTGAATACAGTGAGCTACTGCAGGTGTGAAGATAGTCACTTTTTTTCTCAGGGCTGAAAGGATCAGCTGCCAGCTTTTCTGTGTGTGCATGATTTGAAACTTTTTTTAGAACAGGGTGGATGGAAAGTGCCTCACAATGTCTAGTGACTCGCATGCATCAGGAATTCCCCCATAATCCATCCCAAATGAGCACAGATATACAGTAAGACCCATTTATACATCATTCTTTACAATAATTGGAAATGAAGAAGTTTGTCAAAATTTCTGTCCTGAATTTCATGCCCTACTCCTTTATGGTTGGCTCTAGGTCTCTGGCATCTTTCCAGTCTGGAGATGAATTAATATTTTGGAGTTTTGCAAGCAGGCAAGTGTGGCAACTTAAGGGATAAGGGCTTGATCCAAAGGCCATTTTCTCCAGTTGGCTTTAGCTCATTAGTCCAAACTAATTAAGGACATTGTACCACCCTGCAATGTCCAGGCAATGCTGAGATCTTACACTGTGCAACTAAGCGTAAGCAGCAGTTCCCAGCAGCACATTTTGCCCTGTGTTAGCCACCTGGCGAACACTTCCATTGCTTTTGTTGTTACCTAAAGCATCCTTCTGGTAAGCACAGAGGAGGCAGGAGTAAAATGATAAAAAGAGAAGAAATTTGATTTGCTGGGATCTATACAGGTGGGATGAAGGTCTGTTGTTTCTGAACCACATCCCTGAGTTCCTTTTAAGCAGACTGTGTTTGGGGTTGATGGGATTCAGTGGTGAATGAGGCAGGTGATGTCCTAGTGTGTGAGGACAGGCAGCTGTGGGCAGTATAGCTCTCACACAAAAATGCTAACAAGCGAGGACTGTTGCAAATTGGTGTTTGGGCTGCCTCAACTCTTCTGTTCATTCTCCTGCTTTATCTCCCTCTTCCTCTCCCAGATTTAGCTTCTGGTATTCACTCTGGAGCACATCTCTTAGGGACAGAGACTGCCCATCAGTTTGGCTCCTGGCTGGAGGGGGAATTTGCTATCCCCATCTGCATTCAACTCTAACACTGTGCTTTGGGTTATACACTGCTTCTGCTGCTCTTGTAAACAGAAATTTGTCTTGATCCTGGCAACATTGCACTCATGGGCTAGCTCTTACAGAGGGTTCTTGCTGTCATGTGCAGTAATGGGAAGGGTTGGACGAACAGCCAAGGGTCTGAAATACACAGCTGTGAGACTTGCCCAAAAGCCCGACTGCTCTGGAGGGGCAGTCTGGTCCTGGCTTTCAATGGCTGACAGATCCTGAGTGCCCAGACGTTCACCCCATCCCAGAGTCACTGGAGGAGACCCTACGGTTGCTACAGCCTTGACAATCAGCTGGTTCTGTGGAGAACAGCCACAACTCCCAGATCCTTTTCAGGCCACATACAAAAGCTCTGTGTGTTGCAAGAGGACTACAGACCACCCTTGGGAACCCTTGATGGACAGCTTCCCAGCCTCCTGGCCCCACAGCGTCACCCTGAACTCATCATTTCTGCTGGGCCAGAGGCCTTCTATGAGTTAGCCTGAAGTGTGTATGCTTGTTTTCCTCTTGCACTGAATAAGAGACTGACAATATCTAATTGTCAATACCCCTCCCTTGAGAGACATGCAACAGAGTTGCTCCTCAGGGCATATTCCCCACTGCTGTATTTAGAACAGTTTGAAAAGACCAAATTTTAAAAATAATAGTCTTTCCAAAAACTCCCCACCCACAAGCACTCCTCTGCCAAATTTCAGTTTGAAGAAAACGAAAAAGGACAAGTTTATACACTCTGATGAACAGGAGTTCAAAATGGAACCTGAATATCGTAATTCTTCTTAATGTACACTGATAATGGAAAGCAGGGGTGATGATGGCATAGTGCCCAGAGGGGCCCTTTGTTGTAGATGCTTGTGTTGTTGCTTCTTTTCTCAGTTTATATTTAAGGTGAAAACCTCTCTTTTCTTCAGTGTTTAAGACTCCTTTCCCCCTTTTAAATAAAGCTACACATTGGTACTTCTGCAATGTTGTTAACTGCAAATCACTTGCAAAGTTTAGCTGTTTTCCTGTTCATGACTCTCTGTTTCTGCAGATATTGCATGTTAGGGTTATTTGTGAACATTTGCCACAAAAAACCCAGTGGACAGTTGTCAGACTTTCGCTTCTTCTGGTAAGTATTTGTAAAGGAAGGGTCACCTAAGTGGATGGCATCGTTTCTGTTCCCTGTTTTGATAAACAGTATTTGTCCTGTCTGTGCATACTAAGTCTAAAGTGAATGGCAGCATCAAGTAATTTTATTGGCCTGCAGGCCCTGCTTTAGAAAACTAAGGGAGGCAAAAATATCATGGTTAGGTGGTTCTCCAAAACTCAGGTGAACAGAACTCTTGTGCAAGCTGTGTCAAACTCCACGCAGGAGTCTTGAAACTGGATGGAAGAAGAATGGCTTTGAATTAGTAAATACAGCTGTGGATGCTGGGTTCCACAGTATTTGCACTGATCACAGTTAGTGATGTGAATTCTGCAACTTGGTTGTCTTCGTGCAAACTCTGTCGAGGTGCTCTCATACTTATCCAGCTCAGATGCAGGCAGTCATTTCTAAAGGCTGTAGAACACGTTTGTGCCACTGTGAATCCACAAATAATACATATTTTGCCAGTCAAATGGCTAGCCCATCACTGTAGATGAATTCTGAGCTCACTGAACCCTCTGTGGCACCAGTGAAATGTATGCAGTTAAAAGCAGAATTTAATCTTTAGATTTTTTAAGGGTATAGCAATTACCTTTTACCCATGCACATGAAATACTGCATCAGGCAAATCTATAATTAGTTAAAACTAAAACAAAGTGCATTTCTATTATTAACAATATTGCATAAAAGTCTCAGTGCCATAGCTGAAAAATCAAAGCCAAGTAACAGTTCAGAGACAGTTGCTGCTATAAAACTTTTGACCTTAGTTACCGAATGTACACACAAACAAATAAACTAACCAGACAGAGATATCCCCCTAGGAACAATCATGATTTGCAAAATTCTGGGGGCTTTCAGCCAACCTGTAAAGTTGATGGAATGAAAAGTGTGCCTGTGTATGCCAGCTCATTAATCAGTGCCCTTTTTCATGAACTGAAAGGATGGTTTGTAGATTTGCTTCTACCCAAGGCATCTGTTTTTGCATCCTTTCCAATAAATACTGCTGACTCGAAGGCTTCAGGAGTCAGAAAGTGTTTTGCTGAACCATCATGGACAGCACTGTGTATCTTGTAGTGGGAGCTTGGTGTAAGGCTGTATCTTCAGTCTTGCCAGTTGTGTTCTTCAGATGCAGCTATCCTCCTGGATGCCTATTGCTTCATGTTGGCTTAAAATACTGCTGTTATATTGCTATATCTGGGACCCCTTCGACAACTGGTTCCAAATACATTTCTTCAGTAATATTTGAGGTCTCTGATGGTCAGCAGTGCTTGTTCAATGGGTCTCAAATATGCCAAGTTAGTTCTCAATATTCCTGTGTCAGTTCTGCTTATTGTTAGCCTCTGGCCTTGGCACATCTCACCCAGAGTGCTGAGGATTATCTCACTGAAGAATTGTGCTGGTCTCCATCATTCAAGTCTTCTTGCAGTCAGCTGCAATCCTTTTCCAGTGAGCAGAAGTGGTCGTTATTGAACCTTATGTATTTTTTTCTTTTTCAGTGTAAATTCTGTGTTGACAGCGTGCTCATCCCCAAAGCCCCTTAAAGTCCACTTTAAATCACATATTAGAGGCTTAAACGTATCATTCACATACCCATGAACTTGTACATACTGGGTATGTTTCAGGGTAGCATTTTAGAAAGTGACAACTCCTTTTTAGCATCTGTGAGTACTCTTGGAACATGCTGAGCTTGTTTTCCAGAGCTCTGTTCGTGGCTGGCATTGCCTACCAACTCTGAAAACAGGGCTTTGTATCTCTTACCCTGAGTCCCCTAAGGTAAGGGAGAATCATAAATATGAGCCTCAGGTATCTGCCATGCAGCAACTGTGTGGTGCAGTTGGGAGCAGAGCTGCTGTGACGCTGACATCCCTCTTCAGGATGTCTCACAGAGTGTGTGTTCAAGTAGCTATATAACATGCTGATCTTACCCCGTTACAACATACTCCTACTCAAAGAATATTGCAGTTGGCTTACATAAGAACTAGACAAAACTTTGCCATTTGAAGCTTATGCCCACTGTTAAAGCACGAAGAGAAGGGTCCCTTCATTCGCATGTTGTTTCCCTTGCTGTGCCACATTGAGGCACCAGAATAAAAGAGACAAGTGGATGTTAGGAAACCAGCTCAGTAAAACCTCTTTAAAAGTTTACAGAAGGCCTTGACTTGTTCTTGGGTGCATGGAGGATGGAGTGAGGATGCACAGAGAGAAGCTACGTCTGGTCACTGGGAGTGGAGAGAGGAAATGTAGTGATGTAGTGTGAAGTGGGGGGACTGTGGGAACCTGCTGTGAGCCACAGGCATGTGCTGGGATATAGCTAAGTGAGGTGCTACCAGCACACAGGTAATACACAGGTAACATAATATAGCTTTTTTTTTTTTTTTTTTTTTTTTTTTTTTAAGTAAAAGGGCAGTATTTCTCTGTATTTAGGGGCAAATCCCGTCATTCTCTTTGCCCAGCCCCTGGGCCTACTCTTGGGCAACTAAAGGACTCAGAAGGCTTGGGAAAGTAGTCTCGTGTCCTTGCAGCTGGTTCCTTATTCCTGTAGGCAAAGCTGAAGAAACATTGTCCCTGTTCTGGAGCAAGAGCAAAGGGCCATCTTCTGCCCTTTACCCAATAATATTTATTTCCTGAGTGCTAATCTGAATTAAGCTTTTCCATAAACTATTTTTGAAACAAATCAGCTCACCAGGCTTGGGTATGGGAGTCCAGTGAGCCAGGCCTTGAAACATCAGGTTCCTATAACAAAAGGTTAAAGTGTCATGCATAGAAATGACCCTTTCCCTTAGAAGAACAGCCGCACAAAGCAACCTACAATTTGTCCAGCTAACAAGATACACATGGAGCTTACATTTATAAGCCTTTAATCGTATGTGTGTCTTCACTAGCTGTGCTGCGACATGTTTGGGCTGTATAAACTCTTCAGAGCCCTGTCCTTGTATATTTGTGTGAAATGTCTTACACACCTACAGAGCTGTATATAAAAAATAAATCCTAATCCTCATCAATAATCAAAGAAGGGAGCAGCTGCAGGCTGTACTTTGGCTGACCCTGGCCCAAGTGAGCTAAAGAGAAGGAAATAAAAACCCAGCATATGGCACTGAGAAGCAATAGACAGTGTCTCAGCTCCTGTCTGAAATGATCTGTGTTCCTGTAGTGCTGGAAAAACATGGAGGATTTTTCTTCCCATCAATAAGAGGGTTGCACCAAGGGGCTCCCTGGTTTTGCAGATCCCTGTGGCCCACACACCCTGCCGAGGTCTGAGCGGAGAGGGCAAATGCCAGGAGGAGAGGTACCGGGACTGTCCCTGACCTGGAGGGAATGAGGCAGGGTGACTCTGGGAGCACACCCACAGCCTGGCCCAGCTCCAGGGATGAGTGATACTTTTTTCATATGGGCATCACTCTGCTGAAGCCAAACTTCCTCTGTGGCCTTTTCCACAGGCTGGTCTGTGCGATGATGGGGTCCTCGGGATGACACAAGGTGTGAATTTGCTCTACTTTGTCTTCACTGCCTGCCAATCTTCAGCTGCTTTCAGTCCTCACAGGGATAGTAGACATGCACAATTTCACATGTTCCTCCACAGCTGAATTTTCCATACAAATCCCCACTTTACAGCTCTCCTGTGCTCTCAAAGATGAGAAATTATGTTCTTGCCAGTTTAACCCATGTAAACTTCATCGTAATCTGAGTTTGGGAGAGAATTAATAAATCCCAGTGCAAGTTTCCTGGGAAGGAATTCTGGTCTGTTTTCAAGATGATGATGCAATCTTACTGATGGAGTGAGAATAGCTTTTTTTCCTTCAGTCCACACCTTGGGATACACATTAGTTACGTAGAGTAAGTGAAGTATTCCCAGGAACACCAACAGAATGGCAGTAATTTTCTTTCTCTCCTTTTCCCACCATTCTGTAGTCTTCACTGTTCTCCCTTCAGCTTTTCAAACAGCATGGATTGCTTTATTTTAAAATCAAAATCCTTCCATCAGATCTCTTCTGCTGGCTACACGCCTGTCCTCCTTCTGCATGCTGCTCTGAAATAATACTGTGCTCATGGCAGCAGCAGTTGGTGGGAGACCAGCTTACATTCGTGGTATGGGGAGCACCGAGGTAGCATCGTTACACTGCTACCTGGGAAGTGATGCAAATGTCTCACTCTGTTCTTTTAAAAACTTTAAACTTTGCTTTATCTCTTAACAAGTGTGCAGTTAACTTCTGTCCTGCAGAGTAGCCTTTCTAGCAAGGAGTAGTTACACCTGTAGCGAGTTTCAGAGTTTACCAAATTTTCTCTTCCCCACTCTTTACTGTATCTTTCCAAGTGCCCTTGGTTTCTGTTTTCCCTAGGTAGGAAGTAATTCACCATTGATCTTTTAAGGTTGCATCCAAAATGTCAGAGGTCTCTCAGGATGCATGGACAATCCATTTTCAGTCAAACTGGTTGGTTTTGATGGAAATATTTATTCTCCTGCAGCTGTTTCTTAAAGGCTTAAGGCAGTGGTTATATGAGAAAGTAGGTAATTTTAAGTCACTTTGGGGAAAGAAGCAGTTCACCAGTAGCATTCTGCACTTCTTTGGAGATCATCGTATACTCGTTAAAGTCTATATTGACTGTATCATCTCTGTAATTCACTAGTCAAGCTGGAAAACCATTTCATTCCCTAAATACTACACGACATTCCTTTCAGCGTGCGGTGGGTTGTTATTAGTCCCTTTGTTGGTCGCTTTTGTTCTCTTTTCTTTCTTAGTCTGATCTGTGTTCTCACTTCGAGATAAATCTGAATTGTAGTTTTAAAATACAGAAGCGAATTCTGTGTTTTATTTGTTTGGCTTATTTCTTTGTTGTGAGGCAATTGGTACCTCACCCATGCTGTAAACATTGTATATTATTACAATCTATACTGACTTAACTGCTCGGAGCTCAGTGTTCACCCACTGCTCTGTCCCTGCTCCCTGGTGGTCTTCAGTTGCTGTTCACTGACTAAAACCCATTAGGTCTGTCTTGCTCATTTGCTTTTCTTATGTCATGTCCTGGGGATGCAGGTGGTCAGTGAAGGACAGCATAAAGCCAAGTCTAGCAGAAGACTTCTTTGGCCCCAAGACAATCTTCAAATCTTTGCTGTCATTTTTCTATAGTGGCAAAGACTATATGGCACATCTATGATGTAGGTTTTGTGGAGGCATGGAAACAGGCTCCTGTCCTGTGGAACTTACTTTATCTAGAAAATTATAAAATTTGTGAAACTAAGTGGAAAATAAAGAATATACAGTTGAAACTGAATTGGAAATGAAATGTAACTTTATTGTTAACCTTGTATAAAAGGCTGCCTGCAGCATCTTTTGAAGCAGACTCTTTTGGGGCTAGTCTAAGTCAGTTCGGAATGAGCCTTAGCTAAAGCACAAATTCCACTTTTAAATAAAAGTTTTCACTTCTTTAACTGACCTGGTGCAAGTTTGTGTGTAGCTGAATACAATGTTACAAGTACAAAGTACAATGTTGCAAGTTACAAAGTACAAGACATCTACTCCTGCCACACATGCTGTCACTGGGAGTTTAGATTACATGAGAGTAGATTTAAAAAAAAAGTCTGAATTTTACTTCCAGTTCTCATGTATATTGCTTTTTCCCTTTACATGCTCATCCAAGCTAATAACCTTATGAGAAAGAGTAGAAGGCCTTTGCATGAAGTAACAAAGCTGGACAGCCAGCATGCCTTGGAGAAGCCACTGAGTTGCACTCAATAACTCATTAGAGTTCAAATAAGAAGAAATGAATTGAAATGGGAAATACGTTCCAAAATGCTGAGAAAGGAGCAGTAATTTAGACTGAGTTATGGGGACAGCTTCATCTGGTGGGCGAGCACTGCTGATAAAAATGTTCACAGCATATAGTTCTACTTGGAAGAAATTCATTTTGTTGATGGTGCCCTTTCTGTCACTGCACGTATGATTAGGGTAGTGAATAAGTGTATTTTCTTGGCATCGGAGCTTGTGAAAACTGTAACTGAATGCTTGGTGATTTCTAGAAGTAGCCCCTTCAAAGAGAGCAAAATTAAACTTTGGATGACAATGGGACTTTGAATTTAACATTGTGTGTCACTTTGGATAGGGCCATGGGAATGTATGGTGCAAAATGCATCAGTGACAGATCAGCACTACATAATCAAATTAATTTGCCCAACCTCTAAAAGTTGAAATCTGCAAATCTAATTTCCTGTAGGGGCTCTCACTATTGTTTACAGCTGTACTGTAAAGCATATATGGATGTACAACAGGAGAGTCATCTGGCCTTAAATGCAGTTGATTGTTTGGCTCAGGAGTATAATAAAACTGTCAGCCAAACTCTGCCATTGAACGCTGAGTTATCTATACTTGTGACAGGAGCTTGTCAGTGATTTCCAGTAAAAACTCCTGGAGGCCTAATAATTGTGCAAATGCTGAAAGAGAATTTTCACCCTCATTAAGAGTCAGAAATGGGTTGTAGTTTTGTGGGCTACAGTCAAACTACACATATTTTAGCTGTAAAAAGCTGCCCCTCCAGCTGTGCATACTCCTTGCCTTGCTTTTCTATCCCATCCCATCCCATCCCATCCCATCCCATCCCATCCCATCCCATCCCATCCCATCCCATCCCATCCCATCCCATCCCATCCCATCCCATCCATCTCTCAGTGTGAGTGATCCACACATTCCACCACCGTCTTGCTGCTGTTTCAGCCAGGGCATGTACCGGGAGCTGTAAGTATCCTTATTTTAGCTAGCAGAGGCGAGAGCGATAAGCAGGCCCCCACTGCAGCCATCTCATCTGGCCCAGGCACGCTGACACAAAGCTTATGAAACTCTCAGCTGAAAGGGCACCCCAGAAGTAAGATGGAGAGTGAGCTAGCTGTGCTGGCTCCCTTCTGGTCTTGAACTACCTCTGACAGCATCTCTTCTGGGGCACATGCACCCTCTTGCACCCCGAGACCACCCTGCTTTGCTCCTAAGCTTCCAGCAGGCTCTCCTGGGCTCCTTCACCTACCTGAGAGGTGGGTGATGGGAGCACCCACAGGGGCAAGTCCCAAAGGGCAGAGGAAGGAAGTGCCTCCATCTCCCACATCTCAGACACTGAGCGAGTGAAGGGACGAACAAATGCTGCCCCTGCCAGGTTTGGGGGAAAGGACTGGTGTTGGTACAGCAGCAGCATGCAGGCTAGGATGTGGGTAGTGGGCAAAGCATCTCTGCAGTCCAGAGGAAAGCATGTAGCATGATGAGGGTCTAAGATACGTCCTTCTTCTTGGCATTTACTATAGGTGAATTTAGATGGTTGTTTTCCCTGTGCATGTATCCTTCCTTGGTGTCTATGTCTATGGGAGCATTGTACAGGGAGCTGTACTCAGGGTTACAATTCCTGTTATATCGTTGGGCTCTTAAAAGGCAGCCTTACAATGGTCCTTTGTGGATCTAATCCTTGGGAGTGTGAGTCTTGCTTGCAATAGGGATTTAAATGACCATGTGTCACAGAATGCTCCAGACCACCAGAAGAAATTTTCCTTGCCCTGAGCCCTGTGAGTACCTGTAGCAAATTTTCATCAGGAAAGAGTGTTCTGTATTCATAGAACTTAGTCCCATCAAAGCAGACAAGAGGTACTCAGGAGATCGGAGAGGGAATCTGAATTTATTTTATTTATTTGTTTGTATTTTGTTTACATCAGCAATCACTGGAGCATCAGAGTGCCTCTCAAAAACATGATGGCATTATTTAGAAAGGTAATGGGGTAGAAGTAGCAGTGCCATTGCAGTTGTTGCTGGTTTCATGAGTTTCCTAATTAACTCTCAAAACTCCTTTCAGACAATTATTTTAGCCTAAGAAAATACGGTTTTAAACTTGACCAAAGAGCTTACGAGGGAAGCAAAAGCCTTCAGAAGAGGCTGAGCCCCGGAAGTGTCAGCTGTGATTCATTAGTGTCGTAGAGACGCATAATTGAGCTGATGAGGACAGGGAAAGTTTCCATAACAGCAACAGTACTAAAATGAGATTGGAAGAGTCGTCATCATTGTTTGAAACAGACACAACCCTTAAGCAGATCACTATTATTTTCTAGACTCTTTGCAGTGCTTGAGGCATTGTGCGACTCACAAAGCCCTTCAGCCACCTCTTTCCCTTCAATTTCTCCATCATTGTAGAATTTAAATAGCTTGTTCTTCTCAGACAATAGATTTGTCTTTCTTCCACCAATACTGTGTTTATTATAAATGACATTTCTGCTTAAACAGAAGGGTCTTGATTCAAAAAAGGCAGTGGTTAGGTTTTCTTTACCAAAGGACAATTCCTTTTTGAAGAATTCGAGTGAGTTGATTTCAGGTATTTGCATAACAGCCAGACTTGTGTTCAGAGGAAATTCAGTAATTTCAGGAACAAGTGGGTTTAGATTTAATTGCTGCTCATCTATCTATCTATCTATCTATCTATCTATCTATCTATCTATCTATCTATCTATCTATCTATCTATCTTCCTACCTACCTACCTACCTACCTACCTACCTACCTACCTACCTACCTACCTATGTGACTTAATTAATTTTGAAGGGTTTTCTAAACAGCAGGGTAGCCACAGTCTTTATGATTAGTTTGGCTACAGGAACAAGCCATGACGTTTAGTGGCAGACTAATAAGGACCCTGTTTCTCTATCTGGAAGTGTTAATCTTACTTGAGATATACTAGTGAGTCTGCTGGTTGCTACTCAGAGTTCTTTGTTATTGTGCTAATTGCATATATTCTCTTGGTGATGTTTCCAGCACGGAAACAGTTGGGAATCTTTTGTTGAGTTGGACATTGTGTTGAACTGAGTTGAAGTCAAGATCATATTTCGATACCTCTGTTCTTACGTATGTTGGCTGCTGCACAGGGATGGAGAAATGGGAGTATGTGCTTTACAGCCAGCAGTCTGTGGTTTACGCCCCATAAGCTCTAGATCACCCACGTTTCTGTTTGAGGCAAGCCTCAGCAAATTCAGGCTTGCAGGATTTCTTTGTGTGGTTTGCAGCTCCAACCTGCTGAGTCCTGTTTGGGTGTTCAGGCTCATGTGAACTAGGAAGTGTCCAACTGATGTCAAAAGGAAACAAAAATAATTCATTTGGAATCCGATCCAAAGTTTACCAAAGCCAGTGCTAAATCCTGACTTTAAACTGCCTTTTGGTCAGACGTGTCTTCTGTAAGGAAACCAGTGACATTTACCTCCCCTGTGTGCTTGGCTGAATGAAATCCCCTCACCTAAGACAAGTAGGAAAGTTCTTCCCCAGGCAGCCTCCTGAGTTGTGCAGAACTGCAGCAGTTTCCCTTTTATACTAATTTTATGGTGACCAGCATCCTAGAGGAACATGCCAGAAACAACCTGTTAAAGCACAGGTGGAGAAGAGCCTATGAAGGCCCTTGGGCACAGCTGTGAGCAAGACCTCGGCTTCTTCAGGGCTGGTAGCAAAATGCTACCTAGAAATAGGACAGCATAATGAGAACTGGCATTATCACTTACAAGCACCCAGTGGAGGTACTGGCTGAAGCTATTCCTTGTCAACCAGAGCAACTGCTGTGCATGACAGTGCGGAGGGGTGTTAGAAGAGGGGCTTAACGCTGCTCCAAGGTAGCAGGAGCAAGGACTTTGGTACTTGCGGCTAATCCCTCACTTCTTACCCACACGTGCTTGTGACTGCTCTGAATCTCCCCAGGTGAGTTGCAGAGGCTGGGTTACTCTCACAGAGGTCAGTGGCCGTCCCACCTCCCCCTCCCACTGCGTAGCTCCAAACAGGCGCACTGCAGGCCTGTGGTTAAATGCTGCAATCTGGTCCTGCATGAAATACTCTGTTCTTTAGGGCTGTGGTACAGTAACTTGAGCAATCCCAGCTATGTGTGTTTTGTCATATGGCACTATAAAATAGGAACACGCTTTCCTACAGTTATTAATTTTCTCCTGCAAAATAACAAATATGCTAAATCTGCCACTAGAGTTCAGTGTTTTCAGACTCCCTGGTGCTGAGGGGCAAATGTGATTCAGAAAAGCTTTTGTTGCCAGGAATATTTCAAAAAGAAATTTCATGTATGTAACATACTGCCAGGATACATAGGAACATCTGCACTAAATATCAAAATGGAGGAGTCTTCTCTAGAGGTTTGATTTTTCTCTACCATCTTCTTTAGTTTGTATCTAAGCAAAATTGTTCTTTTTGTACCTGCATAACTACTTTTGAGAGACAGCTATAATGGATTGTAGAAGAGATCCGAATGAAGCTGAGTATATTGGTTAGCTCCCTGCTGTTCAAAATTACAGAGGAATTCAACCAAATATGAAGAAGAGCAGATATTTCTGTACAGTCTTTGTCGGTTGAATACGAAGTGTTAATGTTTGTTGGTTTGCTTCTCTCTGATCTGCAAAGAAGAAGGTTAGGAAATATCTTTGGTCTCATCTTTCCTGTTATGATAAATAACTGATCTGTGGTCAGAGCCGTAAAGTTCATAACCTACCCAGAAAAAACTTAGGAACAAACCACTGCTGCTGCAACATTATGTAAAGTGGAAAACCTATTTTCCTGGGGAGGGGTGCTGCTTAAAGATGATTTCACAAAAGAGGAAGCCCTTGCTGTTTATCCTGCTTGATCCAAATGTGCAACATTTCCTGTGGCCAGATCTGCAGTAAAATCAAAGGGGGTAGCCATTTTCTGTGGTCTATTGCTTCCTATAGCATGCCCATATGAGAGAGGAAGAAATTACCATTTGTTATAAAACTACCCCCTAACCTTCCTTATCTGATTAATCAATTAAAAACAATGATTCATTGGTAATAACCCCACAATGTCCAACTGATAATCTGTTTTTCACATCTGTCTGGGAGAACCACTGTCTATTTTAAGGTGACAGAAAGCCATTTTAAATGTTCTGAGAGATGGAATGTATCCTTAAGACTTTGCAAACACAGAGTGTAGACGGATGATAAAATCTTTGCTTGCAGGAGGTCATTAAGTGATTGTGCAAAATAGCTAAATCTTGGGTTTTAGAAAATCAACATAACTATTTAGAGCAATCTAGAAATGAAGACACTCATTAATAATCTACATGTATGACCCTATCTTGCAATCCTGATATGGGTAAAATCACTGTATGAACTTGGGGATTTTGCATGTTCAGGTAGCGTCATTACATTTCTGTGTATTTCAATTATCACAGAAGGTGCTTTGAGTCTCTATGGTAGGCAGCTTTTTAAAAACAGAACATGGACAGAATGACAGCCAGCCAGACTTCAGGCCTTCCGGCAAATGCAGACAGACACAAGTGCCAGCAAGCCACTGGTAGAAGTTGTGTCATTCAAGGCCAAAGGTTAGTGCATTGACTAACACCACGCACACTCGCAGGCCTGAGAGTCCGCTCATTCCTCATCCAGACTACAGGATCACTCTACAGACTACAGGATCACTTCACTCAGCTCTACCTGGGTATTTACAGTTACTTACAGCAAGCCTGTGGCAAATGAAGAAGGCTACACAGTCTTTCAGTGGTGCATATAGAGCTACCACACACACAGAAGAATTATATTAAGACAAAATTATTTAGGTTATATGAAGTCAAACAGAGAACAGATAGGAAATGTCATAATTTAGATTACCTGCATCATCTTGCCTCAAGTAATTGCACCCTGGGCGTTTTATCTGTGATGGCTCCTACCTGGGCTAAGCATTAATCTTCAAGTCCAGAAAATGCAGAGCTCTCTCTAAATGGGCTTAGTGGAATATCACTTTTTTTACCAAGGAAACAAGACATGCCCAGAGTAGCACGGAGCAGACTTTCTCCTTTGCTTAGGACTGATGCTGTATTCTGGTGAGGAGGAGTTTCTTTAAAAAGTCTGTATGTGCGCAGGGTTAATGACAGCCATGTGCGGGGAATGCAGTTCTTCCCGTTTTCTCGAGCACTGAGGTAACTGTGCCTCCTGGATCCTGCAGCCTGGTGACTGGCACCCCCTAAATACTGAAATGATTGATGAAATCAGTTGCCAGCTTGAGTCCTGGGTGGGTAATGGAAGAGACAGAGGCAGGATTCCTGGATTCCACTTGTGTCTGACTCAGTGTGTGTGATCTTAAGCAGTAAATGTAAGTCATATCAGGGCATGCTCTGATCTGTCATGGAAGGCAGTTATGGGATTAATGAATGTTTGTCAAAGCTAGTTTAGTCAATACTGCAGAACACAGGCACAACTAACTCTTGGGTGTTGGATCCCATTTTATCAGGTACAGGCTGACAGACTCAGATTTAATGAGGATGCTGCAGTGCAAGGCAATGCAAGGCACTGCTCATGTTAGTCTGTTGAGAATACATCTTCCCAGTGCACAGCTTGCAACAGTGTTTTCTGCCCTCCCTTTCACTCAATCAGACACCAAGATCTGTGACCTGAATTCATTCAGTGAACCCATTTACTATTTCAGCTGCATTTGCAAGAGTTCCCCTACCTTTGCACTGGGTCTGCATTTCTGATCCATGCCTCGCACAGCAAAGGAGAGACCAGATAGTCTATCGACAGAATACATGTATATACCCACACGCACCAGCTACTTTGCACTAAGTCCAGTTCTTTTTGATTGGGTCAGATTTACTTTCCATGCTCAGAACGGCTTACGGGACTCGCACCACATTTCTAACGTTTCCCTGAGGCATCAGACTAACTGCCGCTGTGCAGAACAATGGGGTAATCAATGCAGGCACAGTGGGGCTGTCTAATTCTCCTGGAATTGAGACAAAATCCATGGGAAGAATTGGGCCAAAACGCACATTCCCAGAACGAGTGCCTACAGCACGCAGTCACTCTGATTCTCTGGGAGAGCAGCAGACTCACAGAGCAGCCCAGCACAGGGAGCTGCCTCAGCTCCTCCATCAGCTGCCTGCAGCAGCTGGGGGGCAGGTGGTGGAGCTGTTAAGGCTCCCAGACTGCCAGAACTCCGGACAGGTCCCTGAGGTCCTCAGCACTTCAAGGGAGGAAAAATAGAAGAAAATGCCCTTTGCTGGACACCTCCTGCTCGGTGGTACTGGGGAGAATCTGAAAGCTAAAATCCAGTAATGAAATGAGTGTGCAGAGCATCCCACATTTGGCTTGTGTGCATCATTGGCTCCTGAAGTCCAGGTGCCAACTTCCTGGCCAGAAACCAATACTCTGATTCTGAAAATATTAAAATGCTGGAAGTAAGTATTCCACTTCTGAGACAACCAAAAGGTGGACATGTTTTGCAAATCATTAAAGGAAAAGGCATTTGGAGCTTCATTTAGATATGGATCCTTTATATTTTAAAATATTTCTTTTATCATATTTTTTTTTCTTCAGTAAAATATTATCAAAAGAAAGTTAAACATTTAATTGCAAAAATATTAGGTTGGAACTTTTAAGGCTTGAAAAATGTTAGGAATCATAGAAAATGATGCGAAGTATTCCTATAATCAAAACTAGTCCAGAACTTTGTCCCGTATCTGTATGAATCACAGTACAGCAGAATTATTTCTGCATGCTCCCTCTCTCTCTTTCTCACTCACTGCTTTGCTGAAAAAGAAGTTCATCAGGTTGGTTTTGTGTTACCTATTTTACTGTAGTTAACTCATCAGTTGGAAGTTAGTCAGAGATTAGGAAACATTATGAAGTTATCAAAAAACTGGCATGTTAGTATGAAATCAGTTAATCTTTAGCCTCACAGGATAGAAAGAGGAAATGTAATTGCAACACTGAACTGTGTTTTACAGTCATTATCACTTAGAAAGCCCTTCAGATAATTCTATAATTAGCATGGGACATGTAACGGAGGAAAAATACCTGACACGAGAGGAACTTAGTGAATGTTTTCATTCTCAAGTGGGATTTAGCTGCCACGCCAGTGCAATCTGCTGAAACAAAGCTCCTTTGAGTAACAAGTCATAGTGTACGGTATCTTAGAGCAGCAGACACCTGGACCTTGACTGAGTGGCATGGCTCAAACAGCTGCTTGTGCTCATCACTAAATAGCACATGCAGTCAGGAGCGAACTGCACTCACCAAATGGTGAGCGAGGCTTACTCCAGTCAGGCAACTCGCTGCATTTATCTGATTCTCAAATACCTTTCAGCACAATCATTGCTTCAGTCAGATCATTGAATTAAAACCAGCTCCGTTTATCACACATTTTGATGTTTATACAGTACCTGTCATCACTCACTTAAATGGATAAGAATATGGATAGAGATTAATTTCTGCTCTGTATTTGGTCTTGAAATATAAACTGTGTTTTTAACTACTAATTCCTGAAGTGTGACATTTTGTGAAAGATCTACCTAAATCTTAACAATAGTTACTGGCACTTAGTTCAGGAATGATTTGCAACAGTGTTATTTATATACTGAACAGAGTGTTTGAGTGATTTCATTTCTGCTGAGGAAACTCTAGTAAGTTTTCAGGTAATCAGAATCCAGGTTCTAATGTTGAATTGTTAGATAAAAGGTGACAAAAGAAAAGATTGCTTTGTGGTTCTGTTAGGGAGGTAAGAGAACCACCTTAACTTTCTTCTGTCATTACAGATGAGCTCTTCAGAAATTGCCTACCTACAATTCTTGAATGGAAAACTGCTATGTGGTTCCACTGTTGTGGAAAAAAATATCTGTAGACAATGTAGCTTTTATTGAAAAAAGGGAAAATCTATAAATGGTATTTTGTCTAATGTATGATAACATTAATTTTCACTATTACTACTGCAATATGAACTTGGGCTAAAGGACATGCAAACAGACGTGGGCTGAAGACTGAGCAGCTCTGGGAAGGAGAGTCAGGTGTTTCCAGGGTCAGATACCTGAATAAAGCCTTCTGATCCTTTGACTGTGAGGAAGTTGTACAAGGGCTCAGTTCAGACCCCAGATTGTCACAAAAATAAGTCACAGAGCAGGGATTCAGAGCTGCAGTTGTAATCAGGCAACTGGAGAGCTAGAACCATCCTTCTGATGTCTGGGAAGTGTCTCTGTTTTCCATCAATTACAAGACATATGTAGGGGTGGGGAAACTTTTCAAGTCTAGTTTCCCGCTTCTGCAGGTAACTGTATTTTCTAACTCCATTACATCTGAGTTGAGCTGCTTCTTCCCATTTTTCTTACTACATTCCTGTTCTGGCACTTTCCTTCTGTTTCTAGCCCAAATACACCCATGGCTATTTTATACCTCTTTTTCTCTAGTTTCAGTAGCTCTTGCATTGTCTCTTGAGTACCTGAGGGTAGCAATAGTTTTAATTTAGCTGAAAAAAGTGAGCCAATGCTGCTCAGAGAAAAGATCATTGAAAACCAGGCCATTTTCTGCTTCTCACCACCACACCCCAGCCATTTTGCAAAGTGCAGCCATTTCTGCCAGCTGCACCATCTCCTGCACTGTGGCAGTGCTGGGGATCCACGTTGGCCGAGGAGGTGATACTTCCTGCTTGTGAAACATTTCCGGGTAAGGAGGGGGCACTCTCACAGTCTGCTCTTTAGTGAGTTGTATCGGTAAATACCAACCAAAAAATACCAACTGCATGCCATTATGACCACAATTGCTCCAGCTAAAATGCTTCACATGCTGCCAGAGCTATCAGTGGAAAGCCGATGCTCTCAGCTGCTGCGTGAGGAGCCCTTCCAGAGCTGTTCACCAGCACATCCTCTCATTCAACCACTGATGAGGCATGTTTCAAGTGTAACAAAAAACAGATGTTCTGTGTTCATTGTATAATCACACAGCTGAAAAGAGGTTACAAAGTGGCCAGATAGCACTAAGCAGTAACCACGGGAAAGGATTCTGTGAGATCCCTGCGGACCAGGTTGAACGTGACCATTCAGTGCCGTGGATTCAGACAATTGGGAGAGGTTAACCCTCATTTTGAGTCACCTGTTACTCTCCTGAGTAATCTGTAGAATATGCTTCTACCAGATGTGACATGCCCAAGATCCAACTTTCCCGGCTGGCTGCATAGGCTCCACACCTACTTACTCAACTGGCCATGGGTGGCATAGCGCCAACGCAGCACATGAGCATCCGCAGTGCACTGAGCACATGTTGTATGGCACGCAAAGGTGCGAGCTTTGGGCATTACTAGTTTGCAGAACAAACCTCTTCAAGTGTTTTGTTCGCATCTAACCTTTATATTTGTATTTTGGAGTCATGCATTTGTGTACATATTCAGTGGGCCAAATTTGGAAAATGTGCAAATGGTTGCAGCATTTTTATCAGATTTGCATTTGGACGTGTATGACTACCATGCCAAAATAATAGTTTGTCACCAGTAACAATTGCTGACAGTATCATTAGTAATCTAGCATTATTGGGTAAACAGGATTTTTGATTACAAGATATTTTTTTTCCCAAAGATTAGAATTTCAAGAATAGAAATAGTTATTCAGCATTTGATATTCAGCCAGACCAGTTGAATTTTCACTACAAGAAATAAATCCAGCTAACACTAAGCAGGGGTACTTTGTAAACTTAGCCAGATAACTCAAAACCTTGACCAGTCCCAAAGTGCAGATAATTTATGATTTGAAACCTCATGCTATCACCACAAGACCCAGGGAAGAAGTTCAAGGGATACAACATATTTCTTGTTAGAAGCAGTATAAAATTACTCTCTCAGCTGATGACGTTCTGATGTTTGTTACCCATCCAGATAATTCCATGAAATCTTTGCTCGAACTTGTTGACAAAGTTGCTTCAATATTTTACTGTAATACCAATTGGACAAAGTCAGGGCTTATGCTAGTGAATGGTCTTTGTTCACTGCTAGCAATTAACTCTTTAACTCTTAACTGGAAGCCTTAGGGTTTCACACCCTCAAGGTATACACTCAGTGCAAGTGCTAAGTTTTAAGGTGGGAATCGCCAAAATTATCAGGGAAGTGTCAGCAGATTGATTTCCTTCAAATTTATCTTGGTGGGGGAGATTGGCAAATAATAGGATTATGATTGTTCCAAAAAAACAATTATGTATTGAACATGCTGCCAGTTGCCATAAATCCTGGAGCTTTTCAAGAGATGGCTCCATTATTAGCAATGTTTTTGTGGAAAAATGAGAACCACAACATTGGCATTAGGAAAATCCTGGAAATTGATAAAAGCAAGCTTTTGTTTGGAGGCAGAGTGTAGTTTTGGTTCTCACCTCCTGAAACTGAAAGAGGCCCTGTGTGGTTTTACCCAGAGGAAGCTCAAGCCCAGCCCTGTTTATTAAAAATTCAAGCTACAGTGTTATCTCCCCTAAAGAATCAGGTTCCACGCTGGCATGAATCACCCCAGCTGGAGCCAAAGGGCTTGCTGCTGGCCTGACTGGGTGTAGCTCCATTTTTGATGACATAGGCAGGGAGTAAACCTGCCCCAGTCTTCCAGAGTTTCACATCCATAAGGACATAATGTGTGTAAAACGTGCCCTGATCGCAGCTCAGTCTTTGCTGCCGGTGGCAGCTCTGGGAGGAGGCTTGAATGGCAGAGGACTCCTGTGGGCACGGGGAGGCTGAGCAAAGGCCAGAGACAGGCTCTGGGTGCTGCATCTCCCACCGCCTGCTCCTCTGTTGTTGAGAAACCCCTCTTCATGTCTGCAATAGCTGCAAAAATGCTTTCTAGCAAAGTATTCTGGGGGACGTTTAGTAGTAGTAATGAGAGAAAAATGAACTGCATTCCCAGTCCCTGAAAGTGCCCTTGATACAACAGTCTTTAAAACTGGCAATCTAGGGGAAGGTGCTGCAATATATTGCATTTTCCCGTTTTATCGTGAGCACAATACTTACTCTGAGCATGTCCTCCCTCAGGTGAAAATTGTCATTTACTTCAACATGTATAAAAATGTTCAGAACACAGGAAAACAGTATGCAATAGATCTAACAAACCTGTTAGAACCACACAAAAAATATCTGAAATAACAGTAGTTATACTGTACAATTTCTGGCATCTTGGGGATGACTTCATGCTTTTGCTGTGTTGGAGCAGCTTGCATAACTCACTTCTGCTCGTGTCTCTTAGGATAACCTGGTTTCATCAAAAAAACAGCTTCAGATCACAGAATAATCTTGGCTTCATTGAAGTGAGTGGGAATTTTGCTACACGCAGAATCCTATCCCTAGATTTTCAAACATGAGGAGATGAAATTTTGGCTCTTAACTCACCCTTGGGATTCTTGAATTAGTGGTTCAACTTCCAAAAGCTCTGACACCCACTGATTTCAATAGGAGCTGCTGGAGCTCTTTGAAAAAAAGGTTGCTCATTTCCAACACTAAATATGGATGGTGGAATCTTAAAATTAGGGTCCTATTTTTGAAAATCTTGGCCCAAACCTTTATTAATACCACACTACCATGTGTCCTGCATCTATTAGCAAGCATAACAGCATTCATATTCACATCTGCTGTATTCTCTAAACGTGGGAAACAAAAATGGTCTTTTAATCAAATTTAGATTAAACGCTCTCTCTGAAATAATGATAGCCAGTTATGGATGTTCCATAATTTGCCATTAGTTAAAATATTCCCAAACAGCACAGAAGACAAGTGGTATGTGTGTATACTGTTCCCAGAGAGCTCTGGTAATTGGAGTAATTTCAGCAATTTCCAATTTTAGAGGAAGTAACTGATCCCAAGTTGTTACCTAAAGTAATTCTTACTGACAGTATTATAGGCTTGAAACATTTTCTGCTATGCCAATACCACAAACTAGCTGTGCAATTACAAATGTATTTGTCACTTCTGTATTTATGTTATTAACACTGGTAGTTTAAAAAAATGTATTACTTAGAACGGTCTCTGCCTCCGTCCAAAAAAGAGAGGCTTTGATATGTTATTAAAATCAGCATTAAGTCAGATCTCCTCTGATATAATCTCACCAGAATTAACCAGCTAAATAGGGCTGGCTCTGATCTGAATTTGAACAGGAAACCTCTTGGTGTGGTGTAAACGCTGAAGGAAGCATTATTACTAGTTCTGTAGGTGGCTTGAGTCAATAGCCCCACACTGCTTTTATTTTGCATTGGGCTGCTGAGGGCACTGACTGTGTGCTTAATAAAAATTGGGCATTTTGCAGAAGAATTAGTCCAGATGTTTTAGCTGGATTTCAGTTTGGCTATCCTCTGCTTATCTCTCTAGAAACAGCAAGAGTTAGGCTTGCAAAATATTTTCCATTGCCATCCTTGCTTTTCACAGGCTCCTAATTTCCTGAACTGTGTACTTCTGTTTGCTGAAACTTTATGAGTTCAGCTTCTGTTTTGCAGTGGGTAGAGCACTCTCTCTGCTACAGTTGAGCAAGATCTCTTCAGCCACTTCTGGGTAGGGGGGGAGAGGTATTTTTTTACACATTCCCCGGTGTAAATTGGGCTACCTTGTCGTGAACAAAGCTCTGATATAAATCTCCCTTCCCCCAGAATGGCTGAAGTGTGATGCTTAAAACCTGGCACAGTAAGTAGCGTCTAAGACAGTTGTGGCTAAGCGATGATTAGAGCCAGATCTTTGTGCCTCTCATTTTATATGTGCATGAACAGCAACCCCATGGACATCACGGGACCCTTTGGTAATGCTGGGAACTGCTGAATGTGACAGGACTGGTAGGATCTGTGTCTCGCCAAAGGAGGCAGGCGCTGCCTTTGGTTTCTGCTCCCTTGAAAATAGGTCCCCTTATTGCTAACATTGCAAAGCAGTACCAGGACTCTGTCTCCTACATCCCCTAGGAAGCAAGAGACAGGGGCAGCGAGAAGGAAACCACACAAAAGCTTTGTTGCATTGCTACATCAGCTTTCTGCATTTTATGACTGGAGGCAGGGTCTGGCTCCCCATCTGTTTTCCATCAAGGCTGAACCCTGTGGTACCCTTGTTTGCTTGGGCCATTTGAGGCTACTGTAATAAAAACAATAATAAATAACAAATAAGCGACTGGAGGCTAAAGCCATAGGATGAACTCGTTCTAGGTTCTACAGGGCTGAGTCGCGAAGTCCTGGTGGACCCTGAGGGCCTGGGTTAGCAGCCCAAAAGGCTGGAGGTGTCTGCAGGAACCTCTTTGTCATGGGATACATTGAAGCACACCGCACTTCTGTGTGGTTTGTGCTCAGCAACAGTGGCTCGAAGCAGGTTCAGGCCATTGCTCAACACCAGCTGCCCCACCACATCATGTGCCCATAGCTACGTGCACCCATAGCTTGGGCCAACACATTTCGGGAGATCTTATCTCCTTGAGCCTTCTTTCATAAGATTCTGTTCTCTTTTGTTTTCTGCCTTGTCTCTGGCTTTGCAGGGAACTCCCAGAGTTGCTGAGGGCATCCTTTTGTATAAATAATGTATATACCTCAGTGGCTCTTAAATAGTTCTGACGTTTTATTGCTGTGGTGCGATGCAGAGGGGAAACATTTGCAGCTCAGCCTATACTTCATTTCAGGGCACTGAATTTTCCTGCTGTTTTGCAGCGAAATGCATTTCAGAGCGCAGTGTGGCACTTTGAAGATGAAAGTGGCAGCAGTTCTGCATTGAGCTGTTGGGTTTGTATTTCTTCCAGCACCAAAGATCACTTCAGCTCAAAGGCTATTTTCACCAGCACTGTGGCAGGGAGCACATGAGTGCAGTCCAGCTCTTGCTGTGGTGCTGTGTTAGTGTGCCCAGCTCTACTAGCTGGAGCTGTCAGGAACCCAAATGAAAACCAAACTTAACACTTGAAAACTTATCTTTTCCTTTGCTGCTCAACAGTGGTCAACAGTGTGTAGCCTCCAAAATCCTGAAGGTACGTGGCAGGTTGAAAAACTGAAAACCAGAGGCCACACCTTTAATGCCAGTTTAGAAACATGTATAAAGCATCTGGTTACCCCCGTCTGGGAAGCTAATCCAGAGAGAGCTGAAAGAATCTGGCAAAGAAACACTTTTTGCCTCAGGCTTGATTTGGGGAGAAGAAAAAAAAGTAATATTTCCAGTTTTTAAATTGGTCTTTGGCAGCCATGGGGCACTGCCTTACAGGATTACTATGATTATAGGCTACAGTATGCACTATAAATGAGGACTTTTGAATACCTACTCAATTCCTGGTTGATGTGGGGCTTACCTCAGCCCCATCACGCCTCACGTCTGCCATGGCTGCCCCTGTGCTGAGCCTGGGCAGAAGTAAGGGTCTCATACGTCTCCCAGTTTTTTCATCTATGTAGCATAGACGTGTTCATATGACATTACTATGTTCCATATGGCATGCTATCCATAACAGAACATCATATTTTAGATTGCCAAATTCCTCATTGTAATTGCAGGAGTGAATGAAGATTACAGGTTTTTAATATATCCAGGAGATAGATAGGTATGGCCTGTGTGAAATATGGCTTTTCAATTTCTTCCTCCTTTACCAAGGCTGATTCCCTCTCTTAGCTTTCTCCACGTTAGAAGTCCATTACTGCCAAGGTTTTGCTTGCAGAGTAGCAATGTATTAGAAAGTAATTCTATTATGATTCATTTGCTTATGATAAGTTTCACACAAACACTTTTAAGATTAAGTATTTAGTACGGTAAAAAGATTATCTTATTTTTAAGGTTCCTGGAAAGCCAAAGGCAGGACCTTAGCACTCAGCTACTGGCTTTCAGAAGGAGCCTGCTCTTGATGCAACCCAAGCTGGTTTGTATGTTGTACCTGTAAATCCCTATAAAGAAATCTGGGAGGCTGGACAGGCATTCTCACCAGATTTTGAACTCATTCCCTGTTGAAAAGAGGTTGGGCACCCAGCTCCCATCAGTGCCTGAACCCTGTCCCCTTCTCATGTGCTCGATGAGCAGTCAATATTAATGAAGGGCCCATTTTTCTGCAGCCCACATCAGCATCTCCCGGGAAGTCCCAAGGGGAACTTGTGCAGGGAAAGATGCAAGTGAGTAAGATGAGTCTGACATGTAAAACCAGAAAATGTTATGAAACATGGTTTAGGGCCTCTGAAAGGTTTCCTCACAGAGGAATGCAAAAGCAGCTCGGCGCGGTAGCGTAATCGTAACAGTTGATTGGCCGTAAGCCACAGCTCCGTGCTGTTGCAATGTGCATTTTCTGCTGTTGAGACACGCCATGATAGGAAGCTCTGACATAGCCACCAAGTAACAGCAGCGGACCTCTATCAGGGTCCTTCCTATTTTTGAATGGGGGGTAAAAACGACTGGAGTCAGAATTGGGAAACAGAATTGCCATAAAATACAGAAGATCAGGGGCCTGGGTTGAGAAGGACCATGGATTAGCACAAGAGGTCTTGCAGTGCAAAGAATAATAATGGACTATGTGCAAGATTCGCCTCAGAGATCCACAGAGTATCCACAAGGCACTTGCCGATGAAGCGCACATTCGTGTGCCACATGCACAATCCATCATTATTTCAAAGCCGTTTCACCATTGTTTTTATTATAGCCTATTGTAATAGGCTTAGCTGAGAATTATATACGGCATATTCATTCTTAAAATGATCTGGGTAAAGGAGGGCACCAGCATATTACAGTGAGAGTATAACGAGTGCTATGAACTCCAGGTGAGGCGGGGGTAGTATGGATTCCTATGGCAATTGCTAAGACCAACAAAGGGAGAAGCAGTGCCAAAACATAGTTTCAGTTAATTTTTAATGGTTTGATGATTGCTAAAAGCTAAAGTTAGTATCTCATTGAGGTAGCCAGTATTTGACCTTTAGATCAGCCCATTCTGCCTGCATGCTTTAGCACTCAGGAATTATTACTTTCTGCTGTTTGTAGGCTGTAGTACCATGTACTGATGGTTGCACCTAGCCTTTGAAAAATATGTCAAAATTTTCTGTAAAATACAGTCAACTTCTTGCTTGCCAACACTCTCATTCAACTTTGTGGAAAAGCCGAATTAAATACAATTAGCTTGTATCAGAAAAGGTATGAGGGCTCCAGTTTTTAACCTAGACTAAGCCAGACTTCCATTTTGTAGTCATCCTAAATTTTGGGTCCAAAAGCTTTGCAGCTAAAATGGAGATAGTGTCAGTAAAATTGCTATAAAGATGCAGAAATGAATAATCTCATCTCTAGAAATAAGGACTAAAGCATATTTAGGAACAATGTCTCTGTATGCCTTCTACATATTTGGTGAATGCTGGGCTACTAGACTGTTAATCAGGGATGGTTCTGGAGCAATTCCTTTACTTAAAGCATCATGACACTTGCTAATGCATTGCAGATCTCTTTTAAGACATGTGATGTTTTCCAGAGCTGTTGAGCTGCTGTAATTTCTCAATGAAATCAGAGAGATGCAGGGACCTACTATTAATTTTCAGCAGTATATAGAAGTATCTTACTACAGGGTTTAATTAATGCTCAAATTAATCACCAAGCACTTCTTTTTTCATTAACCCATATGTATTACATTTTGATACTCCAATGGGAAGTGTTCTACTTTGTTTCTCTGCAATACTGTGTATTCAATTTTTATTGTCTGTGATAAAAGCAGCTCAGCCTCATTATTATCCCAGGATTTGGGTGACAGTACGGAATGCATCACAGCAAAGCTAAAGCCTAGCTGAGAGCAATTTTACTATTACAGGAACAATTACTGTCCATTACAAATTCCAGAAATGAGCACAACTATAACTTTTAATAGGTGACTATGTTGCAGGAGCATAAAAATTAAAATGGCATCCTTCCCTCAGTTCAGAAGAACAAAGAAATAAATAAAAGACTCTTGGTTGCATTCTCTGTATTAAACCCAGGCAGTCCCGAAGGCATTTGGCTCTTCAGTGGAGAGCAGCCCTGGCTTCTCCATCTATTGCAGTTTCACTTGATTTTGAAGACTATTTAAGGCCCTTGCCCTGCCTGTTTAGAAGGAGACACCTGCACAGAAAGCTGTCAGCTGAAGTAAATCTGCTTGGGACCTCTGGGACCTGTTCCCAACAGAAGTGTTCATGTGCTGGGCTAGGGTAGGGTCTGAAGGACTTTGCTTTACATCTTCTCTTCTTGTCCCAGAGACAGGATGGGTACTTTTGTGAGGGCTTAGAAAGTGTTAGGCTCAGAATGGAACTGAAGTTGAATGGGATTTTCTTTTGTTGCTATTTAAAAAGCAACACTGAAGCTTAACTAAAGTTGTTTGCATTTACTTTCTTTGCACAGTTCAATTATTAGTGCTTTAAAAGCATTTTTTTTTAATGTTTTAAAAGCATTTTTTTTTTCACTAGAAGTGAAACTTGGCCCAAGACCCTATTTCAGGAAAGCAATTCCGTATCCAGGTAGCAGTAGAAGTAAATTCCTGATGTAAGCAGTTGCCCAAGTGCCATAGACTTTCCATTTCTTAAGAGAGTTGTTTCAGCAAGTGGATGAAACAGGTCAGAAACAAATACAAAGCTGATAACAAAAACAAAAACAAAACAGTTTACATAGCCTATAACCAGAGGACAGCACAAATGCTAAGAAAGAGAACAAATGCTCAAAATTGAACTGATTTAAAAACTCTTTAATTCTGATAATCCCAAAGTTAGAATTAGTGTGAGAAGTATGGACACAACATTGGTCACGTTCCTTTGTGAGGATCTTTTCACAATACACGTGCATGTGAAGAACACTGAGAGCGAGTTACTCAGAGGAGACTCTTGATGTCTCTAATACCTTACTTGACGAGGGTTCTCATTTTCTTGCAACTTCAGTAATTAATCCAGCTATTGTATGAAAAGGGAAACTGTCTATACAGGTTCTAGACAATGTGAATTTCCATGCCTACATTTTGTAACTTTTTAATTAATTTGTGTTCTTGAGGTAGCAATATTAACATAATTTGTGCCGAGAGTTAATCACATATGACACCTTAGCTACCCAGACATTTGTATTTGAATAACTGTATAGGGTTGCTCATTAGAGCAGGATCTCCAAATATAACAGACTGGTTTGCCTTCCCAGACGTCTGTCCTCCTGTCCTTAACTAGCCTTTTGTGATTGTTCAGCAGTGGGCTGAATTTATGGAATTATGACTCTATGAAATACAACAGCATTTCTGAAGGAATAATGGAGAAATTGCCTTCTGTGCCTGATTTTCCAATAGGGGACTGGAAGCTCAAACATGTCTTTTTTTCCCTACGGCATTGTGGCTGTGAGTGACCCTGGGCAGGGGTTGAGTGTGCAACCCGGATGGGCTCAGACAAGCAGCCGTGCCAGGGCATGGCATGGGCATCAGCGCTTCGTGCTTCATACAGGGCTGTGCCCCAGCTGGGTGTTCCTGCAGACCTCTGGCCTCAGGAGCCAGCTCTGTGGCCACCCAGTACCCTTCCTGAACAAGAAGAGAGCAGGGAGCTGGTGGTCTAGATCCTTATCACTGCCCCTGGCAGGCAGGGCTCTGGCCAAGTTACCTAGTCCTTCTCCAGCCCTGTTTGTAAAGCAGGGGTAACCGCAGCCTGTAGTGTTTTACTGAGCTTGGCTGGAGGACAATCATGTGCTAACGTTAGAGAATGTGGTGGATAATGCAATGAATAAAAACTGTGCAAGTGCCTGGGATCATTACGATAAGCTTTCTCCGAGTAAATTGCACAGAGACATAAGTGGTGATTTTTATTTGTTTTTAATTTAAAGTACTCCTACTAAATGCATTTTATACAAATGCATTTGCAGACACTGGCTGTTGTCAGCATTTACATGCACAAATGTGAAAGTCCAGGGCATAATTCAGTGGTGTTAATTCTTATTTCACTTCATGGGAAAAAGAAACAGAACAAGGAGTTAAGTGCTTTTTTTTTTTTTTTTTTTTCTTTTTTTTTTTTTTTTTCCTGTGTCAATAATCCAACCAGTTTAAATGTATATTTATTCTATGTTTGAAATAATGCAAACTATTCAGAATGCTATGAGAGCTATGAAAAACACAGGGCTTGGAAAACTGGCAGTTTTTGTGGTTTTGGGGTTTTGAGTAAAGTTTCACAACCAATCAGCCCAGAATAATGTCCGGTAAAGGCATTTCTGCTTGTTGGTCTATTTATTTATTTACTTTGGCATGGTAAGCTAGGCAAGGCATATTTGGAGGAAGGTCAGTGAAAATGCTCCAGATCTGTCAAAGGGTCTGATCCTGCGAAGTGTTGAGGACCTGCTGTCATCAGGGAGGTGCTCAGTGCCCTCGGGGGCAGCGGTGCTTGCTCGGGGGCAGCCTGAAGCACAACCTGGCTGCTCAGGCAGCGTGGGCACTCGCAGCCTTCCCAAGGAATGTGCACAGAAAGTAAAACCAATATTGGATCCATTTGACGCTTTACTTTGGCGCCCACTGGTTTGTGTGTGTCTCCTTCTCTGCTGGTGGCCCTGATCTCATCTGCCTCGCTGGAGATCTACCCTTTGCTTGATATTGTGTGTCTTCCAGCAGCCTTCCCACCCCAGCGCCCAGCCTGCCCCAGTGGCGACGCCTGAACTATTAACCTAACGCTGGCAGAGATGTCGATGCAGTCTGTTGTTCATTGTTCCCCCTCCCCAAAATGTGCTAACATGTTTCATACAATATTTTTCTCTTGGGTTTAGGTCCCCAGGATAATAGGAAGACTTGAGTTCAGGAAGGGAGATCTGCCCCTTGCCTGCTTGTAGGTTTATTCAGCCCATTCAAAAGCGAAGGCTGCTGCCCCATCCTGGGCAGCCCTCAGCCCACTTGGTCAGGCCCACGCAGGCATCCCTGCAGGCTCAGGGCCCAGGCATGGTCACACCCAGTGAAGGTCCATCACTTTCTGGTGACAGCGACCAGCCCTTGCAGCTGCCTTGCAGGGCAGATGTGCAGCAAGAGGGACACGTGGGCATGGTGGCTGGCCGTGTTGTGGCCATGTATGGCCGTGCCATGGTGGTGGCAAGGTGACAACCATTGGCAGCCAGCCTGACTCTGGGAGATCCCAGAGGAGAAGTCAAGGCAATTTTCTGAGGGTACTGCCACCTTGTGTCAGACCGTCCCTGCACCAGTGCCACGTCCTGGCACAGACCGGCGGCTGTGCTGAGAGATCAAGAGATCATTTTATGGCCTGAGGTAGCTGTTTGACACCACTGGCTGTCCTCCTCAGTCGCACCGCACTCGCAGCTGCAGCAGCAGAGCCCGTCCGTGCAGCTGTGCCCCGCGCTCCCACGCAGCAGCCAGGGGCAACTGGGAGAAGCAACAGCTTCCCTCTGGATCCTGGATGTCCATAGCACAGACTGGATGTCCAGGCGAAAAAGGAGCCTGGAATCCCAACAGCAGTCACATCTAACTGCTGATCTTTCTGTGTGAGGTATGAAGAGAGGCCAGAGGAATTTTTTGTTGGTTTGTTTTTCTTTTTTAACCTGAAAGGTCAATTCCAGTTCTTCCCATCCTTTCCTCTGTGCCCAAACAGATTGTTCAGAGCTGCATGCCTCCATCGCGCACATTCTGTACTACATTAGTTTAATGGCACTGTCACTATGAATTGCAAACTTTCTCAGCTCCCCCCTGTGCTGGTGAAACATGGCAACATAAGGAACATCTGTTCTCTTACCCTTTGCTGGAAATGGGAAACATCATATTGCATTTTTGTTATTAGCCTTATTTGGATGCCAGTGGTTTTGTTTCTAAACACATCAAGGCAGCTGAATAACCTTAATTGAGTACTACAGAAAAAGCATGGTTTCATGCAAATACAGCTGCCAGCGTAATTATTAGGACAATACTGAACTTCTATTCCTGAGATCGGTTCCAGTTCCTTGGTTTTTATATTGCTCCCTTGCTGCTGAATTTCATTATAAACATCTCCACACAATCCGATCTATAGTTAGGCAGTAAACAAGTTAGGTCCTTAATTTTTGACATTAAAAAGCCAAACAAACCTAATGATTACAATGTGCATGTGAGCCTTTATTCATGCACAAAATTAATTACCTAATCTTCACTAGGAATATTGGCACACTGCAAGCAATGCTGGAAACTACCTACCGCAGGTAAATTTCTGTTTTATATGACTTCAGATGGTCCCCAGGATTTCTAGCTCAAGTTCATTAAAGACAGATTCCTGCAGCTCCTATGGAAGATGACAATATGTGTAAATGGAATCAATTAATAATCCCCAGATTTAATTATAATGGATTCATTGTTGTTGCATGAGGGACCACAGCATGCAATGGGCAATTAAGCAAAGCACATATATGCAGCTCTCTAGTCCACCCATTATATGGAGTCGCTTCATTACTAGCTTGAAGGCAAGTCAAAGGCCAAGAATACAGCAAGGGCACAACATGGCAGCATCTATTCCAGCAAGTTTGTTGTTGTTTTTTAGGACTGCGAGATACATACGTTCTTCATGAAAGGCATACTTTTAATGAGCCTTAATGAAAATATTTCACTTTTATAATATCTCTGAGACTCTTTGGCCAGCTTACTGGAGCATTCCAGAAAACTGTTAGCAAGGTGAGGCTTGCTCAGTTTTCCATGAGTTTGCCTTGATTTGGTGAGGTCTTTGGTGAAGACTGAAAATCTTGCTTCTGGTGGGAATGATGGGGGGACTTTTCCCCCTGCAGATTTAATTAAGTTTTATTTTCTTTTAGACCCACAGCAGAATTAAAGGCTGCTTTGGATCGCCCATGAAGTATGTTTGGTCGAATTCCTAGGAGAGATGTGCTCATTGTCACAGAACAATTGGATCTAGTGTCACATTAGTAACAGTTTCTCTTTAAGAAATCCAGACTGTAAGAACAGCAGAGGTTTTGCAGGTCAGGATTGTGTTGTATCAGCAGAACTTTTGTGGGGAAGCTTGCACAGCACGTGCCTGCCCTGTCTGGCTCAGTCCATCGTCTTCACAACTATTAACATTTACTCCAAATTCAAAGAGGCACAAAGGTCAGCAAGCCAAATTTAGTCTGGGGGTATCTCTACTGAAGTCAGTAGAGCTGATAAACTTGGCCTGGTATTTGCTGTTGGAAGGGTGAATATGAGAACAATTCTTAAAGTGTTTATTTTCATTTTTACAATCACAGAACAAGCAATTTGCGGCAAAACATTGCATGCTACTTTGCTCTCAGAGCATAAGTCACAAAAGATGCCAGACCCTGTTTTTGATCTAATTGATACTGGAAGTTTCTACCAGGTTTATGTTTGTTTCTGTATCTGACAGTGCTTCCTTTCAAAAATAGACTTCCTGGATAACGTAATTAGTCTGCTTGTTTGCAGTGGGAAATCTGAACTGGTGGTGGTGGTGGTGGCAGTAGTGTTATATACCTAGTTCTTGCTTCGTAGAACTCATACCCACCCAAATCTTCCTCATATCCCCTTGTTTTGCAGAGGTCTTCCACTTAGTGTGGTGTTATTCCCAACTAATCAATTAAACACATGCGTGCACCCCAGTGTGGTCTTGCATATGCCTCTAGCAACTAAAACAAAGGCAAAACTGCATGTGAATTTTTGGATGAGTTGATATAATCCAAAAGAACAGTGTAGGCAAATGAAAAGAGCCAAAGGCTGGCAAAATGAAGAATGAGCACCATCCTGCTGAGGAATGATTGGTATGGCAGAGTTTGTTTACTGCTTTGCTCAATGTCTTTTATTCTATTTTAAAAATTTTGCATGAGTAATGTTGCAGTGGTTTGTAGTTTGAGTACAGTATGTGATATGCTACATTTGTGATGTGCTATTAGTAAACAGTCCTGAATGCACAGTTCGTGGACCCTGAGTCGAGTGTTTTCGATGCAGTTCAGTTCAGTAAGTTGCTCATCACCACAGTTGGAGCTCTGATTAAGAGCACAAGGCCCCAAGTCCTGTTGGCATTAAAGTCTGTTGCCTTCTGTTTTACAAATCAAAGAGGGAAACTTCAATGCGAGCAAAGCACCCATGTCCTGAGACAGAAATTGTTGTAGAATCCCCATTTTTAATATCTTTCCAAGCAGATTCATGTCCTGGGGGTGGATCCAAGACCCTTCTCCTCTGACCAAGACAAGTGCTGGGAGTTTGCCTTGGCTGTGACTCATGTGCTTCCAGACCAGCGTCACCACTTGCTGTACGTGACACCCGGGGTGCCCCTGACTTCCCCATGCCGAGCAGAGGTGATGGGTGTCTCATGGAGTGGCTCCCCCACACTGTGCCGGGGCAGTACCCCAGCACCACGCAGTCCCCTTCCACTGTCACAGCCTGGAGCAGGGGTGCCCAGGTGAGCAGCTGAGTGCCCCGGCGAGGGGAGCTGGCACAGCCAACACAAGTTGCTCCATCATGGAGCGGGGAGAGAACAGGAAACGAGTGGTGACTCACAGTCAGCGCTCTCCCCACTCTGCTTTTGAGGTAGCCCAGCAACGCACAGCCCCTCGGTCGGAGCAGGCTGTTCAGAGACAGTCTAGTCCTCGGTGAAATTCATTACATCTGGCGCTGTTCGTTTCCTTTCAGTTTTTATCTAGTCTTTCTGGGCTTCCTGTTAGCACCTAACGCCAGTCAGGACAGCGCAGTGCCCGCTGCATGCTGTGAATTTGCTGTGCAGAAAGCAGTAGGAGCCAGTGGTTACAACAAGGGGCTGTAATTCGGCTAGCAGAAGTTTTGGGGCATCCTCCCTGCACTTTTCTATGTCTCTGCACTCCTGTGCTTGCTATTCCATGAAGTGTGATGCTCGGAGGCAGAAGAGCTGGGGTACTGAGGGGCCTCGGCAAAGCCTTTGTAAAATCCTGTATTTCTGCCAGAAAGGGCTGTGGGAAGCAAACAGTGAAGACAAGAAAGTTATCTTTAAAATGTGGATTATGGTTTTTCTTCTCACATATCTCCCCCTTTGATTATCTTTTACTCACTGATTTTATAACTTTCCCCATTCTCAATTTACTCACTTGAGTATTTTCAGCTTTTCTCTGGCCTCTGAACTTCTGTTCTTATAGGGTGAGCTTGTTTGCCAGGCAGGTTTTCCTCAAACTCTCCCAGTGCCAGTAATTAAGGGATTATCATAATTACCTCACTGGTGGAGATATTGGGTATTACTGCTTAGGCTGAATGTGCCCACTTTGAGTTCCCTACAGTGACGCTCGGTAGGCTGTGGCTGAACTCTGCTCCAAATGAGTTCAGTGTCATTAATGACAGCACTCCTACAATGGGCACTTTTGTGTTTAAAAAGCTTTCTGTACCTTAATCCAATCTGATGCAAGCTACACATACAAATATATTACGGGTACAATTTACTTTGTGGCATTAACAAAACTTAAAGAAAAGATTCAGACTGCACTGTGAAGTGTTTAATGAGCTGTGGGTCGGATACTTGGAGCTGGCCAAACTCCACTGGCTGCAAGTCAGGGCGCAGCGCTTTCCTCTTGCTGCCCTGTGCCTGGCACTAGCCTGAGTGTTCTGCTTCTCCCCGGCTTGAGAGCTCTCCTTGCATACGTTGGCCTCAAAGGTCCACAAAGAGGTGAAACATTTTGTGGACTCTTTGTGGTCCCTTTTCTTCATGCAGCTGCAGCAGGGATGGCTTTGGCTTGCTGGTGCCACCACTGCGCCATGGTCTTTGTGCAGGGGAGGCCACAGGCAAATCCTGCCAACCTGCTGCCCAGAGCAGACACAACGCACCAGCAAATGCACTCCTGTGGATCCCAAACAGAGCCCTCACCTTGGGCTGAGTGCTGGGAGGGAGCAAAGCATCTCTGCCCAAACTGCTGCTCTTGTGGTTCGGAGTACCCAGCACGCCCTCCTTTCCAGTCTGGCTCTCAGGGACTGCTGTGCCTTCCCACATCTGGCTCTTTCATGGTTGGCCTGAAACGGCCTTTCTCCTAATGGCAGCTTTTCCATTGCACGCAGGATCCTGAGGTGATGATAACGTTGTTTTCCCTGCAAGCTATGTATGAGCAGCCTTGTCTTGTTTTGTATTTCATCTGCTGTAATTAAACTGGTGATGAAAACATTCAGGACCTGAATGCCCTTCCACCATGGTCCATACACTCTGACACTCATGAAAATTAGTCCAATCCTCAGTTTCCCTTGCAGTTTGTTACACTCCATTTCACACTGTGCCCTTCTCCCTTTATAAACTGGCTATGAAAGCATTTGTGCTGTCAGCTAAACTGTATCTGGGCTGCACCAGGAAGAGCCCATGCTCTAAGTGTGTGCTTCTCATTCACAGATGACCAGCCCAGAGCAGTAGTTACTCAGAAACAACTTCTACCATTTCTACAGCTTTTAATTTTTGTTTGTCTTTCTGCCATAGAGGCTGTATGTTATGTATGCCATCTCCGCTTGCTTCCTGTTCCCGGCCAGCTGTGGATTGATGATAGCATCTTCAAGTTGTTGGACTTCCTCTTCTTGTCTTTAATCTCTTTTGGTTTCAAAATGGCCCCCCACATTTACAGTTACCAACCACAGCAGTCAGATAGCAGCAGCTGGTAGCCAAGCAGACACACAGTAAATGTTAAAAACAAAAAGAGATCTGTTCTTTAGGTGATATAAGAGGATTTAGTGCTAAGATTTAGTGAAACGGAGTCGTTTCTGAAATGCTTGGCAGTTAGTATCTTAAGTGTTTTAATTCTTGACATTTTCAAGTTCACAGAAGTTGCAGTATTATTCAGCTGTACCTGTAGGAATAGTGATGGCCAATAACACGTCTATGCTGCATAACAGTGTATAAATTCAAAATGTAATAACTAAAAGGGAATTGCATGCTGCATGGACTTACTTGACTTGCTTGTAATAGACTGCTTCCTATCAGGCCACGCATTCCTTGCCCTAACTCTCCAGGCTACAGCTCAGAAAAGCAACACATTTTCTTTAGTTAACACCTGTGTTCAAAGCCAGGCTGAACCAAGCCTAATGCAACCATCCAGTTCTTCAGAAGCAAAGCCACAGGTGATTTTACTTCCTCTTCTTTTCCTTCTTCATTAAAGTCTGGTTTCACAGGGCACAGAGCCTGACTGAGCTGCAGAGCAGATGTTTTGAGGAAAGTCCTGGCCAGAAGCCACTTTGTGTCTGCTTCTGGTTGGTTTTGTTTTAAGATAGAGTGAGAAATGCACCTTATTACATAGAGGTGTTTTTCCAAGATGTATGGAAAGAACAAGTCAGGAAGTGCAGAATTTCTCCAGCCAGGTGCTACAGGCCTCCCCAGCCGGGAGCACAGCCAACGCCTTGCATTGCTGGAGCGTTCGATGTGTCAGATGGTGAAGATAAGAGGAATCGATCAGGGACTCGCTGCAGCAGTCATTCACTGAAACAGGCTGCTCAGAAACAGCATGGCTTTACCTGAGAAAGGCAATTAAGGGTTTGGAATATTAAAGATACAGCCAAGCGAGGAAAGCAAGGAGATGCTTATGTAGTTTGAGATGCTTAGGAGGCCTATGGAAATGTTGGAGAATGTCTTCCCTGGGAAGTAGGTAAGAGTACAGGGGTCAGAGGTTATAAGGAGAGTCTCCAAATTTAAACTGACGAGATGCTTTGTCATTTGTAGATGTGATTGGTAGAGAACCTAGATGGGATTCAGAGGGACGTGACAAGGGAGAAAAGGCAGGTTGTAGCAGCGAAGGTCAGGTCTCCACTTCCCTCAGCTGCGATAGCTGTTTCTGCACTGCAGACTGCTGAGGCAGGTGGCTCAGCCTACTGTGCCCTTGCTATCATTACCGTTGAGGGCTAATGTGCTAGAGATGTGTACTCAAATTGTCATCCTGGGTGCCTGAGCCCAGCTGAAAGTCCCCAGGAAGTTGTACTCCTTGCTTCCCCAGAGCATACGGAGGGAAATAGCTATGTCTGGACGATAGGAGAGGAGCAGATCATGAACTTCTAGTGTCTGGAACTCCTGCTTATCTCCCAACTGCACTGTAAACATGAGAAAATCTTGTTTACTGAAGTCCTGAGCACCACAGACCTTGATTACAGATTGCAGCAATGACATGCGCTCTCCTACCACTGCCTGAGCCCTGCTGTCAGCCCATTGCAGGGGGAGTCACGCAGCAATTCTGCACTTGAGGGGAAAGACTCATTTCCAAGTTGCTAGCACATGCAGGGAATTCAGTTATAATGCTACATCATTGGCATCAGAGTCTAAGCAGGGGGTGGTGGTAGCAATTTTTGCTTTTCAGTTTGCATGTGAGATTCCTTCAGCCATTACCTATTGGTGTGCCTTCAAGATGCTGCGAGTTGTTGCTTTTCTTTCTCCAGTCGCAATCCCAGATTGCAAGCTGTTTTATTTAACAGCGTTTTATTGTAACAGTTTTATTTAAGGCTGTTATTATCTGCTTAGTGTTTCACTGGGAGGGAAGTTGTGTTTATCGTTCAGGAATTGTGGCCACAACCAGGAGATCTATATTCAGTTCATGATGTTTCCCCACACACTTTATCTTAGGCTTCAACCCTGCAGTGTCTGAGTGCCTTGAGCTAAAGCCTTGAGCTTGGTATGATCAGTATCATGGACTGATGGAGAACAGCAGAAGGCTTATCTTCTTTAATCTGCTATCTCCTCGTATCTCTTGCTTCATTTGTAAAATGGGGACTGTGTTGTAAAAGTTTCTTTATCAGCTTAGCTTTAGGGTTGTTCAAGAAACTCTGGTCCCAACCATCTTCTGCTGAAACCTTCATACCTTCTGGGTTTGGTCCAAAACCCAATCAAGATAAATCAGGCCAAACCCTCTCAGGCTCTGGGGAAAGGCTGGGAAAGATTATTCCATGCAAGTCTGATGGCTAAGCTGTCCTTAGGCTGCCTCAGAGTGACACAGGAGCTGTAGCTGCACGTCCAGTCCCAGTGTGCTTCCAGCACAGCCAGGCTCCCGGGCTGATGATATGAGATTCATCCTTTGCAGCTCTTACCTGTCTTCTCTTTTTGACTTTATGGGCCAGGATGCAGATTTCACATCCTACACTACATTTTGCACCTCGTCTGACACTGACTTCTGGCAAAATAGCTCCTGCATCCATTTCAGCTGGCTTTGCGGAGCCGCCCGCCTGGCAGAGAGGTCTTTCACCCAGGCCAGCATGCAAGCTGAACCCACACCACTCCCCCAAAGCAAGGCTGACCGCTCCTCTGCAGGGCCCCACAGTGGCACACACCTCTCTAGGGACTGCTGAGCGGCCTTTACTGCAGTGCCATCCGTCCTTAGACCCCTGTGCATCAGGACAGCAATCCAGGAGGCAAGAGGCCAGATCCTGCGCTGCTGTGCCTCGTAGTGGCAGCAAGAAGATCAATGCAGTATTGTTAGCACAGGTATCACAGACACTATCTCATCAGTCTAGCCTTTAGTAAACAACCTGTGTGTTACACAGTCTTTTTGTCTCCTGGCTTTACTGAACCACCCAACTGTCCAGGAAGCATCACGGCTGCCAGCCAGGAGTGGCCAGCAGCTGCCTTTGAGCATATCTGAGTTTTGTTTTTCAAAGGGTAACTTCCCTCCCACCCCCAAACTTGGAACAGGGAGACGCCAACCAAAGGGGAAGGAGACAGTGGGCAGAGCTCAGCCTTGTCTCATTGGGCTGATACAAGCACTCCCTCTGCCCCTACCTGATCTCTGTGACCTGCTGATGCAGAAATCAAATTGTCATTGGCAACAAACCATGTTGGCCTGAAAGCCACAGATTAGCTTCTGAGAAAGACTGATGTAACTTCTCATTCTCATTGCTGAGTCTAGAGGGAAGACACCCCCCGTACGCCTCGTCCCTCCCCTTGTTTCAAGGATTTCAGTTTTCACGTAGTAGGTGGTGGCAGTGAACATGACACACGTGCTTGAACAGACACGTTTAGACTTCAGCCAGGTCTCATCTCCAGGATGCCTCTTCTTTATGGCCCCGTTGAGAATGTGCGTATGACTTTTCAGAGATGCTGAACCGATGGGAGCTGTAAAACCTCAGTTTGGTTTTCAGCCCACATGTAGTTTGGTTGCCACTGAATATTGCATCAGAAAAATATTTAATGGCGGAGAAAGAATACCCCTTCTCTGATATGAGCAATGTATTCTCGAGAGCCCAAATCTGCTACCTTTGCTTACGCTAAGCAATACTGTCTTATATTATCAAAGGCTGAATACCGATTTTTGCCAAACTGATTTAAGTCCAACCTTTCCCTGCTGGCTTCAGGAAAGGCAATCTGGATTTGTCCCATTGATTGAGAGTTTCAAAGCAGTCATGACTTCACACTTCCAAAGTCATTATATTTAATCTCATCAATATGGACTGAGCACGCAAGCAATGCAGAAAAAGTAACGAATGGGGAAAGTCTGCCCTGAAAGCCCAGCAAGACCTGCCCCTATCAGCCCAGGGCATATAAATCACTTTCTTTTCCAGCTCATTTAACCTTGGCCAGTGGCTTTATGCCTCAGTTTGCTCCATTTCCAAAAATGTGTCCAGTTCCTCTCTTGATGCATGGCTAAGGCTCTCTTCTATCGCTGACTCTGTCAACTGGGTAGTATCCCAGCTCCTCCTTATTGTGTAATTCTGCCTCAGTTTAAACATACTATTCCCCTTTTGCTTTCAAATGAGTTATCTCAGAAACTGCACTGGCACAGTGAGGTCCCTTTGGTTTTCTGGTTTCTGTGTACTTCCTAGAGGAACTCTAACTTTTCACTACTTTACAACACCCTTACTCTCCCCACCATCACACGTGGGGCTGCCATTTAGGTCCACAAGACACACATGCGAGAAGGAAGGGGACACCCTGTTGCTCCTTAATGTGAAAAGCTCAGAGCTCAGTTCAGTGTGAGTGGTGCCAATGCAGAGCGAGGCTGTGGAGGTGCCCCTTAAATAGCTCTGTGGGGTGGCACATGCTGTGAGAGCAGGGCACCCATGGGCTCCTTTAGCTCATGCTGGGCTGTGCTCAAGCTTTGCGATCAAAATGTGTCAGAGGCACTTCCATTGCTGTCACATTTGTTGTTCAGTGGCAGCTGAGAGCTCCAAGGTGGAGCTCAGGAGTGTCCAAAGTACATTTTATTGGAACAGCAGCAGGGTGAGCAACTGTAAAAAAGGGTCTGTGACCAAAGGAGATTTTGAGACAGGTTGCTGGCATAAGCACACTGAAACAACAGCTCATCTGAGCTAGGCTGGTCCAGGGGTGGGAATGTTTTGATATAAAGTTCTTACATGGACCCATTACCATTAAACCAGCTGCATTCTTGATAATGAAACCCAGGCACTGTGTATAGTGACGTTACCCCATAAGGACATAACCTCTGTCACGCTGAGTCTCAGGTCTGCTGTGAGCACGACGCGTGTGCATGGGGGGGTGGCAGAGCACTTGTATATTCCTCCTGGTGCTTAATCCTGCATCCAAGTGGGAGAAGATGCAGCGATTAGTACTAATGTGTTTTAAATGGAGCCCAGCATACCGGAGGTGATTGGTGCACATATTCTGGCACAGTGGGCTGTACCAAGTAGATGGCATCATGTAGAGTGCAATTATGCAGATGTGCAGTGTTTCCATAATGTATCGTTGTTCCTGAAGATGTTGCATAAATCTCTGGGTTTGCTGCAGAAATGTCCATTGCCGCTGTCACTGCCAGCTTGCCAGGCTGTTTTGTCGTCTGCTCAAAGCTTGTTAGGGCTTTGGAGTGCTGCGCAGGAAAATCTCTTGGTGAGATGTGTGTTGTGAATTACAGCCCTGACAACTATCAGAGGGTGCATGCTGAGGTATAGCATTAATATTTATATGGGAACATATGTCTTGGCTATTAGCCAGGACACAACCTTGTTGTGTTAGATGTTGTAGAAAAAACTATGGGCCCTGCCCCTAAGAACTCCCAGTCTTTACATAGCAAGCATTAAAAATCCTGCATTTCATTTTGAACACATGAATGATTTAAAGGAATAGGTAGAAAAAAAAAGTGTTTGTGAAAGTAAATACAGTAATAACATTTTGAACTCAGTGAAACTTTTTCAACCAAAAGCTGATTTGCATGCTCATTAGCTGGACTTCAAGTATTCTTTTTTTTTTTATCCAGTCTTTACACGGGTAAACCTTAGCTATAAAATCATCTCCTTTTGTTTATACACTGATAGTGATGTTAAATAAGCATCTCAAAACACTGTCCTGTTCTGTAGATACATGGGGATGTAGCAATGTGATATTTTAAAATATTATTTTCTCTTCCTGGCAACACTTCTAATTCCAATGGAGCATGACAACATCTTCTTCTGCTTTGATAATGTCATGCATGCAATGTGCCTGCTGTTAGTTGCAGGACAATGACTTCACAGCAGACACAAATGGGCAACAATGGGCAAAGCCAAAAATACAACACTTGTTTATGTTGATAATAGCTTTCCTCTGTGCTTTTTGTGCTCCTTCTGGTGGAGGAGCTCATTCCAGCTTTGGATGAGTTTTCAGCTGGTCATCTGCTTTTGAAGTCTTGGTGAGCTATGTCATTAGAGTATGTGCAGATTCTCCCAGTGCCATTTGCAGAGGTGAGCAGAGGTTTGATACTGCAGAAGGGCTGTGATGGATGCTGTGCCAAGTCCTCATGATGAGCATCCAATGGTTAAGCTACACTCTTTTCTGCATCCTTTCTTTTCTTTGCATGTGAAGCAAGATGAAGCTTGCCTCCCTATTTGCTTTCCTAAATGAAGATATCTTCTGACAGGGCAACACCCAGGAGCTCATGAGAATGCCACTTGAAACACACACACTTACTGGCTGTGAGAAGCCAGCGGTTGATGGGCATTGAAACACACTCCCCACGGATGTGTAGACATGATCTCTACTCCTTAGGATCAGCACAGGGATATATATGTATAGAGGTGCTTACAAGAACCCTGCCCAGAGTGTATCATTTCTACAAGAAAAGGACTTTAATCTTTAGAATTAGTAGCCAGACAAGGAATTAACTTTTTATGAGTATCTGTGCAGAATGTAGAGAAGGAAAATTTTTGCCCAGAGTACATAAGGCTCTGTCCTTGACTCTGGTTACTGGTAAGGAGAAAATAAGAAAAGCAATAGGACCTTCCCTGACCTCCTTGCTTTCCACCATGAATGAGATGTGAGAGGAATAGCTTTTCTTTGATTTGGTAGGGAAGCTCCACTGGTTTTGTTCCCCTGTCAGAGCAGCAGTGGGGTCTGCTTGTCCACGTTGAGGATGATCCAACAGAAAGCATTGAGAGCAGAGGCTTGACTCATTGCCATGGGTGCAAGAGCTGTTCTTTGAACCCACTGCACTCATGGGAACAGCTTTCTTGGAGACGTGATTCATCACTGGGGAAGTCCAGGATGAAGTATGGACACCGCCTTCCCAAAAGGGACAGCTGTGATCTCTTACACGGACTCCTCCCCTGACTGTTGTAGCACTGAGCATGACTTGCTGCTTCTGGGAATGAGCTACGTGGTGCAGATCTCGGGGACTTGTCTCCGCACCGTCAGTGCTGAATTACTAAAACTGGGCCTCTCCTTGCAGCGTCCTCTCAGTTCAAGGTCTTTGCCAATGAGGGCTCACAGACAGTTTAATGAGTCCTTCTCAGGAGCCAAAAAGGATTGCATGGGGATTTCCAGAAAGACCTAATGTTTTTGTCTTTTGCATACTTCCAGAAATCAGATGTGCATTTGATCCACGTAGTTCAGGAGTGTCACACACTTCATGGCCTAACCTTGATTACACAGGATGACAGCACCAAAAATTAGTTTATCACTTCTTATATAAAATTCTGAGAGATTTTGGAGAGACCACTGGTAAACCTCAAAGAGAGGCACCAGTCCTAGACAGAAAACTGCAAAAACAAAGGGTCAGAAAGAACTGGTGCAGGTGAGGAGACACAAGACGATAGCTGTAGTGTGGGACTGAAAGGTTCCACAAAAGTTTGTAGCATGGAAGAGGCAACTTTCAAGTGATGGGCAGGCCCAGTAGGTGGCTTGAGCTTTAGGCAGGTGCAGTGAAGTCTGAGGGATGGGGAAGAGAGGAGCACATAAAACCAAGAGTGGAAAATTCAGATGAATGGTGTGGACAGTCATACGTCAAGCTATCAGGAGGGCAAATAAATAAGCTACCAGAAAGAATAAGTCTTGTGAGAGCATGACAACTTGGGGAAACTCAAGGACTGTTGAAGGATGCGACTCAGAGCAGTTTACAGGGCTCTAAGTACAGCAAAACCATACTTGGTTCCAGAAATTCCTAAGCTGGAGATGGCTGGGGGCTGGAGAACACTCAGGGGAAATGCTGTATGTGCTTACCCTGTGCTCATACTTTTCCCCAGGCATTTTGCTTTTGCCACTATTGGAGACAGGAGCTAGCTGGACCTTTGGCCTGGCCCAGTGTGGCTGCTGTCATGTTCTTGTGCCTCTCGTGTTGTGAAAGAGTTGGAGTCCTTGTGGTAAATCCCGCGGTCTTTAGCACGAGCTGCAGGACAAACCGCGCTTATCGCGGCGCCATTGCTGAGTCAGGCACAGAAGGGACCTCGCTGACATTCCTCAATGCTTTGCACACTGCATACTGAACATATTGTGAGGAGAAGACTCTGTGTTTCCCAAAAACAACTGGGCTCTTCACCAAGATGCTAGTGTTCCCATCTCCTGCCCCAGGCTCCAGAAGGGTGGCAGCGGCAACATGCTGCCCAGCAGCTTTCGTTGCTGTCTCAGTTTGACAATGGGGCTGTCGGTCTGCTGGGCTGCCTGGAGAGCCTCTCCTGGGGCAATCCCCTCACCTCCGGCCCACTGCAGCCTGGTAGCCTCCATGCTTCGGGCTGTCAACCGCAATGTATTTGCGAGGCTGCCTTTATTCTCAGGGGGCGAGGAGGGGTCGGTGGATCTGGTCGTTCCTCTCTGCCGCATCTTGGCGGCTGGTGACAGGAGAGCTTGCCGAGCCCCAGCTCTGGATGTTCCGGCTGCCTCACTCCTCCCCTGCTTCTTTGGGTTTGGTCTTCATGACTCTCTTGAGGCTGTAATTATCTCCCCAAAGCAGTGCCAGAGCTATGCTGTTTTGTCTATCAAGGCTGCCATTACCCCAGGAGGGGTCTCATTTGTCCAAGAATACAGTGGCACATTTAAAAATAAGTATCTCCTGAGGAGGTGATGGCACTGCTAGATCTCCCATTTTTTTCCTGGTAGCTGCACTCACCTTCTTTCTGCTTTTTCCCAGAGAAAGGCTCTGTGTCCACCAATTAACAGGTAGGAAGAAGGGGAATCTGCTTTCAGAGTAAGTGGGAGGACAAAGAGGCCCTGAGCAATATTTATACACATATACAGTAATTTCTTGCCTGGTGTGCGCATACATATGCACGTGAACTACATATATTAACAGTACATTTTTTCTAAGGTCAATATTTTTCTCTGCTTGGGAGAAACAAACCATGCCAATAACTGGATTCAATTTATAAGAAACTAGGTGGAAATAATGATGAGGAAATGAGAAAAATAAGCTTTTGATGAAATAATTAATGACTAGTTGTGACACAATCTCACAGCAGCAATCCAAGGCTCAGGGAGATCAGAGGAGCCCATCCGCTGCCAGACAATGCTTACCATGCAAAGCCAAGTAGCCTCCTGTTTGCAATTTAAAATCATAACCATATACATGAACTGCAGTTGGTGGCGGCTTGTTTGTTTTAAGTTCTCTCCTAACAAAACAACGGGACTCCCTTTGCCTTGTACCTGAAGGAGGAACAGACTGCTGGGTTCCAAGCAGCTAAGTGCCGTGTAAGACAGGTCCAGCTCCAAAGCAGCTAAAGGCAGGAAATGAATGTTTCAACATGTGCGAATTATTCTAGTGCCACCAAACTGAACAGAGCTCTGCCACTCACAGATCCAGTCCAAAAGACTGAAAGCAGTGATCCTCGGCAGCAGATCTCTGGGGAAAGGAAGGATTTCTGGAGAGCCTGCAAAAGGTGCAAAGGAAAAGCAAACCCTGTGTCAGCAGGCTTGCGTTTGCTTTAAAGGAGTTCTCACCCCCTTAGCAATATTGTTTGGACCCGCAAATGGATGCAGTTGAAAAACACTTGGCCTAAAATATATTTTTCAGAAGGCTCAGTTCCGCCCTCAGACCCAGCGTTCCCTACAGCTGTCACACGGAGTGGTGGGCGAGCCTGCGGCAGTGTCTTAGTTCAGCTCAGGAGTCACTTTTGAAGTAAATCACCCCATTGCTCCCCCTCCCCTGATTTTGCTGCACAGCAAGATGGCCTCAGCTGTGCCAACTGGATTGCTCTGCCTGAAACCAGGCGGGCAGAGGCGCTCCAGAAGCGCATCAGGCAGGCTCCAACTGCTGGTACTATTTCAGTCCACACTGCCAGGCTAGAACTGGTCAGAACCCCCTGAAATCGCTGTGATGTAGACACAGGGACATCTACACTACAGCACGATACGCTTCTTTGTGTGGCGTTACCTGCCAGAGCTAGCAGAGCCGTGCCACCACCTTTGGCCCTGCTCCGGAGTCACAGGCAGGGCGCAGAGCTGTGGTCTCCCTGCTTGGCTCTGGGCTCACTCCTCTCCCTGGGCTGCTGCGTCCATCTACCAGCCTGAGCAGAAGATGAGGTGGGGAGGCGTGATGGGAGACAGTCCACTCCTAATCACTTCCAGAGGTCCTGTTTTCAGCTTGGTCAAGGCACTGCTGAGTCATTTTCATGCAGAATGAGTTATGGCTGTGTTTAAAACCTCTTTATTACCCTTCAGTAATCCGGAGCTCAATCTTGTGTTTTTAATGTTGCCCTTCTAAAGGGCAGATTTATATGTAAAACACTTTACACTTTGGTTTCCTCCTAAATAATAACTAACGTTTTTCTTCTGAGTGCTTTATAACATTAGCTAACTAGTCCTGACAACACCCTGGTTTTCCATATGCACAGCAGAAATCTTGGATGAGCTTCTTAAGTCTGGTGTTTTCAATTCTCATGATTTTATTGTGAGTCTGGGGTGGGCTTTTTCTTCAAGTCTCGGCTCCTGGAAGCACACGATCACATGACTCTCTCACTTTTCTTTCTTTTCTTTTTTTTTTTTAACAATAAATTTCTAATTCTTCCAGTTGCAGGGAAAAGCCTGAAAATGTTATCCAAATGCACTGCAAGGCTCAGAAACCAGATGCCAAACAACAAGAAGCCAAACTGTGTTGCCATTTTTAAATCTCTGAAGTTTTAAGGCAATCTAAGCCTTCTTTGCGTCTTCACCCATGTTTTCTGAGTGCAGCGGGGCTTGGCATTAAATAAAATTTCACAGTACAAAGAGGCAAAGGAAAATAAAGTCTTCAGGGATGCTAATATTCTCCTTCTCCCCTCTCTTTCTTGCTTGTTTCTGATTCTCGTCCTGCATGTGCTTTGCTTTCCACATTGTGACTAGTCACGTTCCTCACAGTAGTAAAGAAAGCACACAAATAAATCTTTGCTGGAACAGAACAAATTTTAAATCAAATCAAAATTTTACAAACAAATAAGATCAAGGTTTTAAACTCTTCCATCTGTTACTGTGTGCTTGTAGGATGCAGAGTGCAGTGGGCACGGGCATACAGTTTGTGACTCTCAATGCTACTGTAACACAACAACCATTGCTGCTGCTGCTGCTACTACTAATAAAATAGACTTGTTAATGTTTCTAATTGTCTTCATCTGCTTAGAAAGGTGCAAAAAAGTTTGCAGTAGGCTTTTCTTTCACTGTGTCATTGCAAACCAGCTATCACACTGTAAAAGGAACTGGACAACAGAAAGCGATGAACTTTCTGCCTCTGTGTTTCTTTCACTTCCTTATTGTTTTTACACTGACCCACTTAACTTCTCCCATTATTTCCCACTGACGGGGGATGGATCAGAGACTGATTGTCTATGGGACAGCAGTTTAGATTTTTCTCACTGGAGTTTTAGTCCTGTATAAATCTTGCTGCTGTAGAAGTGCTGTTGCTATTTCATTTATACCTTCTGCATGGGAATCTAATACTATTTTCATTACTCTATGCATGTATTTATTCCATAGCTTTTAGAAAATCTCTGCTAGATTTTAAAGTCTAGAGCTTCCCTGAAGGAAATATTTCCCAGCTAGATCTTAGTGATACAAGATTGTCTTGATATTAATTATAGAGCATACTTTTCTTCATTTTCTTCTGTGGCTTCTAGACAAATATTTCTGTGGCTCCCTGAACAAATCCCTTGTCCCTCCAAGTTGGATAGCTGCCTCTCTCTCACTTCTGCTCAGCCGAACAATATCTTCTTCTCCTTTAAGCGTTTGAATCATGCTTGCTGCTTTTTAAACCATTCTGCCCATTTGCTCGCATGTTTACATACTGAGTTGAAAAAAAGTATTTGAGGTAAAATCCAAAGCAGCAGTGGTTTCTATCTCGCGGTGCGCAGTTAATGCGTTACCGCACCTTCACATGTCAGGCTGCCAGCAGAAGCCGCGGAGGAGCTTTCCGTGCCAGCCACATGGAGCTCTGCCATAATCGGTCTGTTGTAAGAGCTGATGGGAGGGCCAATTGCTTGTTTCAAGTGTTGACCACAAACTCATTTAGACAGGTTTTGTCTAGGAATCTAGGGATTCCTGTATTGCAGTCTGCCTGGGACCAATTCTCTGCCCACTTCCCTTAGAATAAATCTACATGATTGCGTTCATTTTGCAAATCTTTATTTTTGTTTCAGTTTGCTGTGTTCAAAGGTAGATGACCCTGGTTTACATTTGCTCTTGTCAAAGGCAGTACATGCTACAGACAGAGCAGACTGAGACTACAGCATGCTGCTGACAGCCCCCTCAGAAATACCGATGGAGAGCAAAACTATAAAGGGAATTGATAGCATCTAAAGGGAAATTTTCCAAACACAGGAGCAGATGCATACTGGAAAGAGAAGAGCCTTAAAAAGTGCGTAAAAATTTAAAGACTGATTCTAAATTGTCCGTACTGAAATTTTTCACTGAGGAAAGTGAACAAGACTCTAGTTAATGAATTTGCTGATATAATACAAGTGAATTACTATAAATTACATGAGAACCACATTAGGTTCCTTCCCAGCAGGGAGCTTACTTCTTGAGAGACTCTTGCCTCTCCATGTCCAACAGTCACAGTGCTTTCTCCTTTCTGAAGTGGAAGAGTTGGACCAAGCCGAGGCATTGACACATCTACCCGGTGGCAGTGTGATGGGGCACCGTGACAATGGCATCACAAAGTCAGCCTCAGAGCAGGAAGCATGCTAACATATTTCTTGGACAATACAAGTCAAAGAGGGAATATATTTATATTGGGATTGTTTAAAATTAAAATTAGGTTTCTAATCAGATGGGCAGGTTTTTTACATGCTTTCTAGCACAAAAGGAAAGAGAGGGGTATTATGTCAAAAGGCTGTGGTTACATCATAGGGGCTGATAACAAATTTATGAACTTCTGTGCATCATAATGAATTTATGTGCATCAGATGACTGATTGCTCTTGTTGATATGTGTATGTTCAGCAAGAGATATGCAGGATTGTGAAAGACAAGTGGCTGGAAATGTTCTCTGGATCCAGACAAGCATTCAGTCTTTCAAGAAGAAAATTCAGAGGGAAGTCTCAGCTAGAGACAGGGCTGCTTGCATTTTAGCAGTCAGTTAGCCCTTCTAACTTTGGGCGCCAATTGCCTTTATAAAATGGGGAATGGCACTTCTGCACCTCACAGGGTTTCTGAAGAGAACTGGTTTAAGGGTATGAGAGGCATGGGCAGTTCAGCAAAGGAGAGGGTTTGTGTATACAAGATAAACAGCCAACACACTAGGGTGAAACAGCAGAAAATGCCTTGTTGAACAGAGGCATGGGAAAGGGACAGCCATGGTACCAATCTAACCAGTTGGGCTCCTCTGTGTCATTCCTTGATAGATTTACCATGCAATTTTGGTTTGTTTTCCCCTTTCTGGCCCTTCAGAGGATGAACCTTGTTGTGATTTAACACACACCTTACAATATAGCAGCTCGAGACAGTGGAATGAAAGATTTATGTTGCTGATTCTGCAACAAATGCATCAAGTGCCAAATGTGCTCTCAAAAACTTCCTGCGTTATGCTGAGACAGTTGGTCAAAGGCATTGTAGTGAAAGGCAAGGCCAGCCCAGAGTCATACCTGGGCATGAGTTTGATCTACCACCTTTCGTGCACTTTTGTTTATCACAGAGGCGATGTATTTCACTTACAACTTTACTCCTCTGACAACTATTCATGCAATTTAAATGAGCTGCCCTCCAGTATTTGGACATTGACCTGCTTTCTACTTGTTTGTTTAGTGAAACTGCCGCATAACTGACCCAGCAGAGTCAGGAGTTATAAACAAGCTTTGACTGCAGAGTGTGTGTTTAGTTCAGCTTTCACCTTGACACTAAGCCTTTGCTTTCTGGAGGAGCAGAGACTCTCCAGAATACAGCAGGACAGTGTGCCATGCACACACCGAGAGCAGTGCATACAAACTCCCCATCAGTAAAACACAACTAGAAAAAGGCAGCAAACAAAAACATCATATGCAGGGGATTGTTTGTTTGTTTAATAGAGCGCATGATTAACTTTTTATTTTAATTCATTTGTTTGGTTTCTTCATACCTTCGTGATACATAAAGTTGTTGTGAACAGGATGGCCAAAAATCTTTTATGTCACTGTAAATCCAAAATAATTCCCATGACAATAGCACTTGCAGTAGATATCCATCAGTGTCCCTAATAATTAATTTGTCCTACAGTGGATTTTTGGTCTTTGTACATCCAGCTGCAAGTCTGATTGTTTGTAATGTTTGATTTTTTATTTTATTTTGGGGCAGAAGTATTTGCTAAGACTGTAAATATTTAAATCCATCTAGATATCCCAGAGGAAAACTCTGTTCTATTGAATATTTTAATCTGAGCAGATAGCACCTACCTTGAAAGTGTAATATAAAGCTATTCAAAGCAGTCCAGCCTTTGTTGGACAAGAAAATAGTTGTGAGATTAGTTCTGTGGTCTATGGGAAATAAGTGACAACTATAACTGAGTGACTAATATCACTACCAGGAAATGGCCACCATCAACAGGGCAAAGTTAGCAATGCCTTTCAGAAATAAGTTTTTCAGGAACTTGTGGAGGCTTCTTCTGTAGTGACTTGGAGAAGTTTTCAGAGCGCCATTGTGTACTTGGAAAAATAGATAAATCCTAAAAACTATATGTTTGCACCAGTAAATTCATTCAGAGACTTTTTTTCCCCTAAGGGGGTTCCCTGCAGGGGACCTATTATACATGTTCTAGCCTGAAACTTGAGCTGGCCAGAGAATGGAAATTGTGTTTCACAGACGATTTTGAGATTTTGAAATTTGTTTTCATTCCAATTCAGAACAAAACCTCAAAATGTTGAAATTCTCCACAAAGGAAAATTCCACAAAAATAAATAGTTTTGGCTTATTTAAATAATTATAACATTTAAAAATGCAAATATTATATAAAATCAAAAATCTATTTTTTCCTCAAAATTGCTGTAATTTTTTCCACCAAAAATCTTGGTAAAAGTAATGTTTCACAAAGCATTTTGATTCTGACAGAAAGACATTTTTGAAGGAAAGCTACTCCATTAAATAATTTTCCATCTGAACTTCATTAGAGTTTCTATTGCCACGTTATCCAGATGTTTTGCTCTACAGCAGCTGTAATGCAAAAACTCTACAAATAGTTTAGCACCAGCACCATGGTCTGTAGTGCTTCTTATTACGTGCTTATGTTATGGCGAGGACTAGGGAGTCCCCACAGACATCTTTCTCCTTGTCAACGTGTGAGCAGGGAGAGGAGAAAACACTTTCTAAGGAGGCCTTTCCGGGTCTGGGACAACTGATGTGAAGTTGCTCGTGCTGCCACCAAGCCCCCTGACACAAGAAATCTTCTCCCTGGCAGCGGAGCAAGCAAACGAGCTACTAATCAGCATCAACACTGGCTCCTTCCATTGAAAGGAAATGACCCACGTGAGGAACCATGCTCCTCCTCAGTCACTAGTGGAGCAAAGTCCATGGTGAACAGATTCTAGGATCCTTTGACAAACAGCAGTGTCAATAGTTTGTATTCCAAGGCTCAAAAGAGATGTTAGTGATGTGCTTTCAATGCCTGTGCAGGATTTTGGAAGACCTGTGCTGTTTCAGGGTTATCTGAACAGAACCAAGTTTCATTTTTCATTTGTTTCCAAGTATGAACTGCTTCCTGAATTTTCATTCCATTCTGTCTTTCTTTGTGATTTATTTTTGTGCTTTAATTGGTAAGTACAGGCTTGGTGCTGCGAGGTGCTGGGCACTCACAGCATAAGAAGGATGTGCTTCTTGATGGGGATGATCTCAGGGACTGCAGTCTCTTGTCCTACCCAGGGAAACCAGATTGCAAGTACATTCCTGTGAATAACAACTGTGATGTTTGTCATGCCACCTCAATTATCCAGTATCTTTCCTCATCTTGCTGTCTTTCATTTGGTCAGGGAACCCCACAACCCATGCATTAACTCATATCTGGGCCAGGTATCCAGCCTGCTTCCAAGAGCCTATGCCAAACAATCTTTTATGGTTACTCCTGTGAAGTATTATGTCCATTACAGCAAACGTGCAATACACATTTGGAAAGGATCAGGATGAGACCCCATTTATCTTTGTCTGGGTCAGTAGCGCAGATCAGCAGGAGATTCGCACCATGAACAGACAGAAGATGTGTCTCTAACTGAGAATTTCCCAAGGAGCAGCTTCAGATAATACAATAAGCATCGGCCAGAGTGTGATGCATCCATAGAGCAAGCAAGGGAGAGAGGACCAAACTGTATTTAGTGCAAAGGCAGTGAAGGCAGGTACCCACCCATGCTGACTGCATTCCCATCCCTCACTGGGGGCCCAGACAAAACAAATGGACCTTCCGGGTGCTGCTGCCCCTTTGCTTCTGATAAGCAAAACATATTTGGTGCGTGTCACAGGCAATGACAATGGCAGGTGATGAAGTTATTGGATGACAAACCTGGTCACACAGGTCTAGTGAGATTCTTGGCCTGTGTGCTGCGAGCACTGAGGAGGAACAGTGTTTGGGTTGCTATTGTATGTACACAAAGCCAGAATGTTGTCTACAAGTGGGACATTTGGGCTCAGAGTATAATTCTGGAATATGTTTTTCTCCTTGGGATATTTCTGAACTGCAGTCAGCGTGCTCCCCACTAGAAAGTGACATGTAGGAGCCACCCTCTCTTGTTGAAAACTTGGTAGAATGTCTGTACAATATTATGGTCACCAAACTATGTCTAAACCTAATTGGTTGCATGTGGGATTGATTGCTCTAATATAAAGAACTGAATGCACTGAAGACCTGCCAGAGGTTGTGGAAAAGATCAAAGGAGGTCAGATAAAAGGCCAAATGTAGCTTCAGTAGAGTAGTTGCAATTGTAGCACTTTAGTGGGAGGGCTCCTGCCAATGCAGAGCTGGGATCTTCTGTCGGGAGCATGGCGATAGGGTCCGCACGTGGCATCCGTGTCCATCCTCACATAGAAGCATTCTGGTCCAGGCAGCTGCAGGGTTTTATCTTCAGCCAGAGCCAATAACTCCTTGTAAGATCTCAAAATGTTTCAGTCCTATAGAAAGTAAAAGTCTCTCTTGAGACACGTATACATTTAATGTCTTAAGCAACTGTCAGAAACTCTATAAAAGCATCCAGAAAGAGGCACCAACCCTGCTGGTGACACTGCCATCCTCCCATTTCCCCAAAGACTAGCTGCTCACAGAGCTGGGACCATTGCTTTGTGCCCTCACACAACAGTTCCACTTCAAGACCAGAAATTCACTGTATTGCAAAAAGGATCCATTACAGTGATTGCTGAAATACAAGCCCCCTGGGTGCTGAGCCCTTGGGGCCTTGCACAGACTCTCAGTTACCCCCAGAGCCTGCTAACTTGTAATTGCACAGTGCACAGTCCTGCTCCATCAGGTGCAGGTCTGTCCGGAGAACAGGCTCACAGCAGTTCTACCAGAATGTTTCATTACTGTGAGATACATTTCTAGGCCAAAAAAAATGCCACGCACTGCTTTTTCCATCAGTGAATTGTGTCAGCTGTTCTTTGTTGGTTTGCTGGCATCTCAAAGCATGTAAACCAGCTCTGATGATCAGTGTTTAAAAGCAGAGCGGCGCTGAGTCTGGAGCAAGGACAGTTTCAGTGCAGAACTGCAGCAGATGTCATTCAGGGAGAACAAAGATCCTGCAGAAGCTGCCCACTCTGCATTACCTGGCTAGGGGTTTGTATGACACCCAAGAAGCATTTCCAAGGCTCAACCTGTGCGCTGAGAGATGCAAGATAGAGCTTATTAGACAACACAAGATGTTGCCATTGGGCACGCACAAGGCAAAGGATCAACTCCCACACCTGGGCTTGGTCTCTATTTAGATTTTTGCGGACATAGTTACCCTGATCAGGAAAAAGAAAGGTAGTGCACCTCTAAGCAACGTAGTTATGCTGGCAAAAAGCCTTGAGTAAGCAGCCGGGTCTCCTTCCTTGCATCGTGCACCCATGGGCAGACTGGTGACTGTCTCCCCAGAGCACCCTCTGGCCTGGCAGCTGAGCCCATCTGTTCCAGGCTGGGGCCTTCAAGCTTGCCAAGGTGTCCCTAGATGGGGCAAGCAAGGAACAGGGGGGCTGGAGTGGCATTGGGCACCCTTGTGAGGGAGCTTGCCTCTGTCCCTGCCTCCAACTTGTCAGCAGGCACCCAAAAGGGGTGCTGGGAAGCAAGTGTAAGGTGCAAAAGCAGAACCCTGCCAGACGTCAATTTTGATCTGCAACAGATCTCCCGTGGCTTTCAAGGTTCTTCTCACCTGTGTGATGGCCTCTATATGGGTTGGCCCTGGATGGCATAGGGCTTTTATTCCCTGCTGGGCTCCAGATGAATTAGCCTCTCCTATTACATGTACGAGGAACTCTTGAGATATGCCTAAACACAAGCCCTGTAATTATGGTGTGTGTGTTAGCAAATTAGACCAAACTGAGCCAAAGGGCCTTACCGAGGCATTAGGTGATGCCGTGCTACATGCTTGCTTGCTGAGGCTGCCTCGTTGGAGAGGACACTGCCACGAAGTGGAAAGCCTGGCAGTGTGCAGGGAGGGCAGCTGGCGCCCACACCGTCCTCAGCCCTGCCCAAAGCCACTCGATGTCCAAGGGGATAAAGTGTTGATGGACTGAGGGCCCTTAGGCACAAGCACCCCTGACTGAATTCACGAGCACATTTTAAAGCCTTTTTTTCCCCCCCCCCTCAGACTGCAGTGTGTGTTTAGACACCTGCAAAAAGGCTTTGCCCACTTGGCACTCACCAGCCTGCAGCAGCTCATTAAGGGCAGCCTGGGCTCCTGGCACAGGCCAGGCCCAGTGCTGAGCACTCCAGAAATTCCTCTCTAGCTCCAGTTCTGTTTACTTTATCGCCTTTGCAGAGCAAGCCACCTAAAAGCCACCTTCTGAAGGGCCCCGTGCAGCTCAGGCAGTGTGGCTGGAGCATCCCAGTGGTTTGTGCCCATGCCTTTGATTTGTTCTAACCTCCTCGGTGCAAGGCAGAGACACCAGTGCCTCCTGAGTGCTGAGAGAGGAGTCCATGACGAGCAGCAGCTGTGAATTACAGTCAGCCCTTTTTTTAATTAGCGTTTCATTAATTAGTACTAATTTAGCAAAGGACTGCCCTGATTAGCTCGATTAGGCCTAGGATAGAGGGGAAGGTGTGGGATACCCAGGGTCTGGTGCCGGTTTAAGTGGGGCTGGGGAGCTGTTGCCCTGCAGGGAGGAGATGTGCAGCTTGGTGGCTCCTGTGGGGCCAGGATAGGCTGCTGCTGTCCCTATGGAAAATGGCCGCTCTCAGCAAATCCCCAAAGGCAGTGTGTTTCAGGCTGCCAGCCCTTCCCTGCAAGCCAGATCATGGTCTTTGGGTGCTCATGTAATGCACGTGGAAGAGGCTGGCAGGAGCCGGGGAGCCTGTGCCACTCTCATGCAGCAGCCCCTTGCAAACGAGCAGTGCATGAGAGACATCTTCAGAGGCAATCATGGCAGCTGCCAAGTGTCCCAGTGCCATTCCTCTTTCCCCAGCTTCTCCCTGCTGCCATCACATTCCTGCACCCAGCCTGCCTGCACCCTTGGCACAAATACCAGGATCCCCCCTGCTCCCATGGAAGAAACCTAATTACAAGAAGTGATTTTCCAATGGCCTTTTCCCTCTGCAGCACTTCCTTGCTTATCATTGAGAGGGTGAAATCTGTGCATGGGCACTGGGCCACCTGCCCTCCTCGGAGACCTGCCCCGGGTGCTCTGGGCACCGAGCACAGGAGCTGAGCGCTGAGCCGGCCGCTGGTGCTGCTGCCCCTTGTGTGGACCGGGCCCCTCCAACAGGTACAGCTCCCCCAGTGCCCCTGGACCACGGCACTGCCCCTTGGGCCCTTCAGCTCTCACCTGGCCCCTTCTCTCCCTTTCATCAGACAGCAGGATCGCGACTAAGAGCTGTTGAGCTGGCACTATGTCTATCTCAAGGACTGCTCCCAAGTACGGTTGAACCAAGAGATTTCTAGCTGAACTAGTGGTCCCAAGGAAGCAGTAATTATGTATCTATTGTCTGCCTGCTGCTTTTTTGCAGCAGGGATGACTCCTTGACATTAGGCCTATGGAGTCTGCCCGTTAATAGTAGTTTAAAATGGTCAAGAGGTTACAGCAGTAAGGAATGTTAGTAAAAAACGTCTCTGTGGAGTTTAAACAACCAGTATTTTAGGCAGGGCTTGGTGGGTTACTGTCCCTGCACAAACAACTAGAATGTGAGAGTCTGGGCTGGGAAATACTTAAACTGTTTGGAAAAACTTGTTTTGTGCAGCTTGAGAGTGTCCCTGGAGGCTGTGGCCCAATGCCATGACTCCTGGTAAAGGCTGGGCTGCAGTAACAATGAAGCTTTTATGGGGAAGCTGGAGTACAATCAGAAACTTTTCGGTCCCGAGGGATTATGGGGAGGGGAGTTCCTGGGTTCAAGATGTCTGGCACATTATGCACATTTCCACCAGGATTTGGGGGTGTTCTATGGCATGCAAGGTATGCAAATTGCTAAATGTGTTTTCAATTTTGCTGTGTTGTGCTGTCTTTGTTGGGTGATCATTTTTTCACCAGTGTAGCCAGAAGACAGGATGGGTTCATAGCACAAGAGGAAAAGTGTAGTTGTCTCACAAGCAGTATTGACCTATGAAAAACCAACTATATTTCCAGTTCTCCAGCAGGCTCCTAACTGGGTGGCTCCAGATTATTCATTGATTAAACTTCCTCTAGAAAGAAGTGGCCTGAACTGAAAGGCATCTTTGATCGACCACTCCTTACCGAAGTGATCAGAAGTGTGTGTACAGAAACATCTCATTCCTTGTTGCTCTTACCGAACCTTAATCGTTTGCATGCTCTATAGAGCAGATGTCAGCAAGAGGTCTAGCAACCTGCTGAACTGAAGTATCCACTCAGCATTATAGCATTGGTTCAGATTTTCTTCAAAGGCATCGCACTGCTGCTATTTCATTTGGGGGGATTGTTACAGGAGGGAAGGCGTTTCCTACTAGAGAGGGGCTTCCTTTACTCATGGTGTTAACTGCTGGAAGAAACAAGGCAGGATCAGCCCAGCAAACCAAAGGAGAAGATCAGATAACACTACCACTCTGCATTTGTTCAGGTGTCTTGTCTGGGAGTATTAAACCTGACCCAATGCCTGTTGAAATCAATGAAAAGATTGCTACAGACTCTGGAAGGGACCATCCAGAGGCTGAGGAGCAGCTAGCCCAGCACTGCATGAGCAGTTTGTTCTTCATCAGCTTGTGGTATCCTGAGCCACACACGTGCCACACACAATGGGGCAGCTCTGGGCTGGCCAGACCCTGAACTCTGTTTGTCTGGCTAAGGGAAATGGGCCTCACACGAACAGGGCCTGGGGACTGAGAGGCTGGAGGTAAATCTATTTTATTTTTTTTAGATGACGAGAGTGTAGTTACCAAGCCGAGACTGCCCGAAGATGCTCAGACTTGATGGTTGTTATTGGTGTTGTATTTCATTTTCTGGACCCTCAAGGAAGTGATCCAGTGACAAGGGGGATGGCTTCCTGAAGGGGTCCCCCTGCCAGGGGCTCCTTTATCCCTCATTTTGCGTGTCTTCCCCTTTGCTTGACGGGGTTTTACCTCGGGCCTGCCTTCAGTTTGGAAACACTGAATAGCCCTTAATGACAGCAGCACAAACAAAACCCTATAAAGGCAGGATTTGTGATTTACATGGGGTTAATTACCACAACAAGTATGTTTATTCACTTCTCTAATAAATCCTTAAGACAAGAACAAGTACTAGCTTGACCAGATTCATCCTGTGCATACATTTCTCTTGTAACCATTTTTGCAAATCTGTGTATGAAGGATAGAGAAAAAGAGACAAAATTTTATCTCCCATCACTTAGGCAGTAACTCATAGCTCGTGAGCTGTGTGCTCCTCAGCCTGCTAATGGCATCAACATTTACTTCAGATCTTCTGGAATAAAAGACCTTACCATGAATTTTCTGTATTTTTTAAAAAAGGAAGTGAGTGGATCATAAATGAATATTAATTATAGCAGTGTGATCTATTGCTCTGACACCTACTTGCCACAGGAGAAATGTGAAGTCTCCATGTGTCTCTGCTAAACTAATCAGATCTGATGGTTATATTCACGAGGGTAAAAACCCGCAGTGGCAGGTGCTGGTCCTGTTCGGGCCCTGCGGTGTGAAGTTGTGCTTCTACGAGGGTACTCTGAAGTCCATCACTTGCTCAGATATTATAGATGACAGCAAATTAAAAATTCACAGCATCTAATAGAATAACTTGGTTTCATCAGTCTAATTTACAGGACAGGGAACTGATGTAGAGAAGTGGTCAGTGACTTTGGGATCTTCTGTTTTTAGGTGATAGACCACTGGGTGACGTTATGGGCACCAATACTATTAAACACTGTCCCCGATTCAGTTACATCCTCATACGTGCAGGTTGCAAAAAGGTTTTCTTCAGTTGTTGATTCAGCTTTGCCTCAGCCATCTTGTAGGTTTCCAGTGGCCACGTATACATAGGGTTGGCTGCAGTGACCCTGATTTGCTAGGAAGGCGTTTGCTCAGCGCTGCACCAGGCGGGCCCCCCCGCCACTCCTGAGGAATTTGTGTCAGATAGAACATTTCGTTCAATGCAGAAGATTTTGTTGCCTTGATTTGAAGGAAGTTGTTTGTGTTAATGCTTAAAGGTAATGTGAGACAAGGCAAGCTCTTTACTTTAGAACATGCACCATGCCATTGATGTACGCAGTACATTAAATATAACAAACAAAGAGTCCACTGTGGTATTTACACCCACCGCAAATACATTTGCAAAATAGGATTATTTGCAATCCAATAAAATAGTACTGCTTTTAAGGCAGAAACCCTGTGTGTTCAGTGAAGTGTGCTCCTCGAATTTTCTTACCATGTATCGACCCAACACATTCCTCCCCATTTTTTTAATGCCTTCCATTAATAGTTAAGAAAAACCTAGGGAAAACAAACACTCTTTTCCTGATTGTTTATTCACCAGTCTCTTAGGAACCATAATTACGTCTCCCAGGAATTGTGTGTTTTATCATACTGTATATCTTAAAGAGCCACTTTAGGTAAAATAACAAGGAGTGCCTTATGAAGGAAAATTGGATTCATTTTAAGACTTTTTTAACCCTCCAAAGAATGGCTCTTTGTTTACTTCTTTAGTGCATGTGGCAACTTGCCCAAGTAAATACTATGCTGCATAAATACCAGAGATTGGTATTTATGATATTACATAAACATACTCTGAATAATGACTCATTGTTGCAGTGAAGAAGAACACGAGCAATATACATTGCAGTCGATGCGTTATTTCTCGTCACAGTATGAAGTGGCACTAGAGTGCTGTAGTACAAAATGGCACCAAGACTGGAGAGGAAAAGTCCTATAGCACTGTTTAGCAGGTCTGAGCTTACAAAACAAGAGAGAAAACAGAGAAAACAGGAACACGATGAGGATAAGAAGCACAACAGATTAGTCATCAATATGCAGGGGTAAGGAGTCAGTGGTTAGGTATATTTTGGGGTTGACTGGCAAAAGGTTTATTGCTCTTTAAATTGAAAACTCATCCAGTACACTTATACTGCCGTTACAACAGGGAGCTGAGCCCTCAGGTTCATAATCCTGGCCTGTGGTGATGCTCAGGTTCTCTTCGGCAATGGTATTTCACTCATGGAGCCACATGAGTGAAATACCATTTTCTAGTGGCTTTATTTCTCAGAGTCTTAGTCCATCCAGCTACAGGTTTAAACAGTGTTAAACCTTTACCTGCACTTCAGAAAAAATGTGCATTTGCAAGGATTTGCTTGAACAGAAAATGTCACGGTGCCACACTTTGTCTTACTGCCAAATGATGGCTCCCCTGCTACTTGGGTTTCAGATCTTAGAAGTCAAAATCCCAAAGGGAAGATGCATATGCCAAAATTTCTTTTTTAAAGCCAGCAGGGTATTAACAAGTTATTTATTTTTCAAATCCATGGTTGCAGTCTGTCTAGTCCAAACAGCAAAAACAAGATATACTCAAATTCTCAAAGGGCCACTGAACCATCCCTTTAAAAAGAATGATGGAAATTATCACCTATAATAATTCACTAGCCTAAAATATGATTTTTTGAAATTCTACTCTTTCCCAGAAGCAGCCACAGATCTTCAGGAATAGCAGAGATATCCTGAACGCAGAGCTTGTCTACAAAGTGGGTGGTTGATCTTCCTAAAATACAGAGGTCTGAGGGTGTCCTATTATGGGAGAACCTTACTTCATGTCTGTAGGCTTGCACGTTCTGGCAGAGAGAAGGCTTCTTGTGTGTGCTGGGGTTATTGTCAACAGTAGATATTTTCTCCCTAGGTGTGAATAAAGGAGTGAATAAAGGAGTACTTCTATTTTCCTACTGAAACGAACATCCCTCCCATTTGCCTACCTTAGAAAATAGCACTGGATGTGTCCTGCATGTTTTTTGCCAGCCACTTTGCCAGCTTCTGCAAAGTTTCTGGGTTTATGTAAACCTCTGCACTACTGCATGGTCAGAAGCTGTCTATTGTGGTTATTAAACTCTACCTTATTCCTCTAATTTTAACTAGTTCCTGATTTTACTTCTTCAGTCAAAACCCACCATGTTTAAGCAGAGCGATGTTTTGATGTAATCCTGGGTGGGTGCCACGTGTTATTCCATCTCATGTGCAAGCCCTTACTGAGTAAATGGAGCATTCATTGACTTTTTCTCTCTTGTGCTTTACATATTTTGTACAGGCTAGGAGGGAACATGGGTGACAGAACAGAAGGTTGTTGGTCCACAAAGAACACTGGTTAAAGGATGTGTCCTGAGCCAGGACATGAACACATGGCATTAGTTTTTTAGACGTTCTGCTAGCAAGCCTGGGAATGATAGCGATGCTCTCTGTGCCATTCTGGATGACAGCAGATTTATGCCTGAGTCACTTGTAGACGGCTGCTCAAAAGGCTGCAGGTCCTAGCAGAAAGCTACAGCTTCCAGGTATGTCCCTATTTTCCTAGAAAAAAATGGAACAGTAATGTATGTTGGCAAAATTGAGAGGACAAGAACTGTAGGCAAGCATCAAATTCAGTCACAATTCTATTTTTTATTATTATTAAATCATTGAAACTGCCCAAAGCCTTCAGTTTTTATTCCTTCTACAATGCAGAGGTTTGGGGGTGCCCTATAATGGGAGCACCCTGTAGTGAGCTTGTTGCTCTCCAGTGAGCTTGGTGCTCTTCAGACACATGGGATATCATGCTGAGACATCACTCCTTCATTTGGATTTTGAATCCATGCCTCGCCATCAGTTATATCTCAAGGCAATTACTGAAACCTGTGCCAGGCAGACTTTACCCAACGTCTTCCCTCACATTGTTTGGGGTCTGCTCTTCTGTCTTCCTGGGAGCCTGGGAGATGAGATGACAAGCTAAGGTCAGCATCAAAGCCAGATAACACGCAGGCCCCTTCCAAGCCCCACAGAAATCAGTGGGAAAGCTTGGGTGGACAGCTGTGGTTTTGACTCAGGCCCAGAGATACTAGAAAATAACAAAGGGGACAGAAGGAAATAGCTTGGTCAGCTTTGGGGGTTATTCCTCATGTCTTTTAAAACGAATAAATACATGTTTTTTGTTATGGATTTCTGTGAGAATAAGTTTGTGCTTCCAGTCAGCCATGTCTCAGTAATGTGCTTGTGTGATGATGGCACAGCAATTCTGAGCTTACAGGCTTAAACATCCTTTTTCAGTATAGTTCATTGCAAGGAAATGTGAGTTACCTATCTCCTCTCTGAAATGCTTGTCTGCTGTCATACATTCGTATACTTTGCATAATCCAGAGGATCACACTGACAAAGAATCATAGCACCGCTTATGTAGTTAATTTGGTTATTTATTCATGTAAATGTATGTGGATTGAGACATTTTCCTGTGATCTAAAGCAACTGCCAAACCTCTGTTTTGTTAGTTTGTAACTCATATTTTGTCGTCTCATTCTTTTGTTTCATACAAAAGGATGCAGACATAATTTCACTAACAATTGCTTTGAAAACAGCAGCCATCTGCAGCACCTCCCAAAGAAGAAAAGACGAGAGACTGCACGTCATTACTTTAGTTCTGCATAAGTAAACTGCATGCCCGTATCAGCGCTCACTGTGCCCATAGAAATGCATAAGAACAACACAATTCTAGGCAAAAATGCAATGCACATATGTGAGCCTAGTCCACATGCAGCACTTACAAGACCAGTTAGGCTTTATGCATTTCAGAGGTTCAACTATCTAAATAAAGTAATTAGGCTTTAGCTCATTTCCCTAACTGTATTGCTGCACAAGGGGATATCCACATGATTGCAGAAGGTGGATAAAGATAGGACAAACTCAGAATATAACTTTTGTTGTAATGGCTTAGAAAGGGGTCTTACAACTTGAAGATGATATTGCAGCCATCCAGTGGTACAGCTTCCTTCTGCCACATATTCAGACATTGCAAATCCTATCTCACAATTTCACCCGTTATTGTTTGTATAATGATTGGCATTTTGCACACAGCTTTTTATGATTTTTTTCAAATATTTTTTCTATTATTTTGTTGATCAGAAAGCAAAAGGATAAATAAATCTGCAAACCAGACATGATCAAGTGTTATTTTAACTTGTCTGACAAACAAGGCGTTGACATTCAGTTACCAAAGCAAGAGACCCATCTCTTTCCTTGGCTAGTTCAATGTCAGAATTTTTGGGGTCCCTACCCAATACACCTTCTGTGCAGAAGACGGTATGTCTTCCCTGCATGTTAGCTCTCCTGAGGATTAAGAACAGTTCAGAATAAAGTTTCTATATTCCATAGTTAATATTTGAGAAGTGTTTTAAGATTCTCAAATTAAGGCAATGTATGGGCCACATCCACAAATGCATTATTAGACAAGATACACATAGCTATACGTGTATATAGATAGAAAAAAATGCAAATTGACTTAACTGAACTTTGTACAGTTCTGAACAATGCTAAACCTCATTAAAATTCAAAATCACATTTTAATTCTGTAGTTCAGTAAATCACCAGCACTAGAGTATCCCCAGAAGAGCTGAGAATTACCCCAGTCAGAAAGTGGTGACTGCAAAGGAAATGTTGGTAAGGGAGATAGCACTGAGACTGGAAAGCATGCACATATTACAACAAGCCCAAATATTCTCCTTACCTGAACACCCAGGAACTACGTATGTCCTTCTTGCCTCCTGCCTCAAGAGGCAGAGGACAGGAGAGTCACCTTCCTGCCACTCACTGCCTGAGAGCAAGGGGGGGCAGGTAGCACCAGCAAACATTCAGGTTTTGTATGGGCTTCATCTGGTTGTCACCTGTCCTATTCCAGCTGGGACAGGAGCCACTGAACCACACTTCTGTGCTCCTCACAACCCTGCTCTAACTGGTCCTCTCCATCCAGCAGTGCAGGGTGTCCCATCCAACTCATTCCCCACAGTTCGATGAATACAATTAGCATCTCTGCGGTCTCTTTTCTCTTTGCCACATCAGTTTCAGATGTGACTTCTTTTTATTTCAGCCAGATATCTACTTGGATATAGGGCTCAAAGTGTCTTTGAGTGACTGCATGAAAGAAAATGCGCAAGAGAAGCTCCCTGAGAAAGGGCAGACTCATGACCATCTTGTCTGTGGTATGTAAATATATAACTTTTCCTGACATTGCTTCTAACTGCTGGGTTGTGGTAGGATTGTGCTTTTGAATTTCTAAACAGAAATAAGCTGAAAAATATTGCTTTTTCACCTGATGCTGTACACCTGATACAGATGTCTGTGAAATGACTTAAGTGTGTATTAATGTAAGACCAGATAAAGGTATGTGATTATATACCTTCACACTCCACAGAAGCTTCTGCTTTCTGCACCATTCAGGACTTGGCCAGTCTCTATGTTGCAGTTCACCTGTCCAACTTAAATTCTCGGGAAGTAATTTAGTAAGGAGTATCTGAAGAAAAGCTTAGTACACCTGGAAAAGGTGCTCAGTACCTTCATGAGAGATTTTGTGTCAGAAATGTTTGAGAGCAGTCACAGCTGGATAATAAAGTACAAAAGTGGCTTGGATTCCCCTGTAGTAAAGTACAGTTGCTACTGGTGAAAATAGCAGAACCTACAGCCTTTCAACAGCTGTACTCAGTAGTTAGATGCCATATCATGCAATATCACAAGTATCAGTGGATCTAGAGATAATGTGTTTAGCATACTTACATATTACCCAGAGCATTTTCTGTAAAATCTATATTATAGAACTGTGTCTTAGGAAAAAAAAAAAAAAAGATCCCAGTGATCTTGTTGGATATCTCTGAGTGAATGACCAATTGTTCCTGCTCACTGATTTTTTTGTTCTCTGCAAATACACTAAATTCAACCTGTGAAGAAAACATGCAGTGTTTTTTCATTCATTTGCATAAGTGTGTTAATACAGATTCTGCAATCGGATTTTATCAGACAGGATGATTTATTGCACTGCTGCATTATGGCAAGTGGAATTCAGGTTCATTTCTCATCCCTCTTTGAATCTTCATCTAGTAAAAAGTTTGTTTGATTTTAAAAAATAAACTTGGCTTTCGTCAAGCTGCATTTCTGTCTTGAAAGTGGGTCTATTGATTGAGTTCCATTTATCAACCACTTTATTCTTGTAACTTTAACTATCTTTTTATAAGAAAACTGAGATCAGCCTCATTGATTGTATTACATGAGTCAGAGACGTGTAAGAAACTAGAAGTGTGATAGCTGTTCTCCTACAACCACAAACATCCAGCTGGTATTATTTATGTACCATCGACAATGGGGCATGCTCAGACTTGAAGGACTAGTGCTGACCTTCCCTTGCTAATCATTTATACACTCCTTGTTTTGAGTGCTCCACCTTAAGGTTTCTCATGACTCACTTTCTCTCTGGAGTGAACAAATAAATCCTGAAGGACTCTGTACGCTTCCAAGTGTGTAACCTGTCCCCTCGTACTGGCCTTGTTCTCAGCAACAGAAGGTCTCCAAGTAGTAGTGCTATTTATTAAGGTGTGACTTCAGAGCCATAGGAGTTTAAGAGCTGAGAGGATGGTGGTGTTCAGATTGATTTACGCTTCTCCTAAGTGAATGCCAATCCAGCGCTCCTGGTCATGGGTGCTCTGAGAGAGGGTTAAGTTCCTCTGCAGTCTCTGGAGACAGGGAAGTTGGACATTTGTAGTTCCCCTGCCAAAAAAGAAACCTCAGATGTTCTAACGGATACTTCAACAAGATTCAAAGGCTTATTGAAGCAAAATCAAACCTGATTGTCTTACGTGGAGATGTATATGTATATAATATATATTATTGCATATAGGTATATATACATTACATATCTAAATTTATGTGTGGGGCTTTGAGCAACCTGGTCTGGTGTCCCTGCCCATGGCAGGGGGGTTGGACAAGATGAGCTTTAAAAGTCCCTTCCAGCCCAAACCATTCTAAGCTGACTCAGTGCTGGGCACTTTCAGACATTTGTTAATTGAAGGGAATGGTAAATTGAGGAGACCTATTTCTGTTCTGTTGCTTGGAACAGAAGACCTCATACGGGACGGCAAATGCTGACGGTGCTACTGGTAATCCGTATCCCTCTGTACTGACTGGTCCACCTGCTAGGGGGGGCTGCTAGTGCTGACATCCCCACTTATCTTGCACTGCCTTGCGGAAAAATAAGCACTAAATGGTTGCAAATGCTTTGAATCTTCAAAGAGTGCAGAAGGGTGAATATTATAAATGGTATGAGTACATTATGGAATATTGGAATAATGGAAAAAGACATCAATATTGGCATTAATTAGCCATCCATAAGCGGGGAGTTGAGCTGAGAGGAGAAGACAATAGGCACAAGAAGGTGCAAGGAAATTCTGTCCTGCGTTTTTCCCTTCCTCACAGACCGTTTCCCCAGGAGGAGTTGCAGGGAAGTGGGGTGGGTGGGTTGTAAAGATGTCCTGACTGGAAGCTCTGCAGAGAGCTTTGGAGGGAGCTGGGCTCAGGGTTGGCTTGATCAGAGATGGAGGGGAGGGAGGAACGTGTTTTGGCTTATGTTCCAAATTGTGGCACTTGAGCTTAGGTGCAGGGGCTTGGGATAGGCTAGAGAGAGTAGTGGGACATGTCAAAATGTCATCATAAAGGAGGGAAGTTTTATCTGCCATGCTAAGAGCATTGCTGGCCTCATGGTGCCTGGTCAAGACACATCTGATGGGACAGAGCTTCACCACAGCAGTCACAGGGGAGCAATGTTAGGCGCTATGGGTTGGTCCAGCATGAGGGAGTAACTTAAACTGCAGGGGTGTGATGCAGAGAAGGATGTGGTTCTTTTAATTCCTTCCCCTTGTCCCATTGTTTCCTTCCCAGGCGCACACAAAATCTTCCTCTGCCCCTCCCTCCCAGCTCAGCTTTTCTCCTCTCTTTGGCTGTCCCTTTGTCCTTTTCCCTCTTGTAGAGCCAAGCTCACCAGTATATACCCACACCCAGTGCAGTAGGGACTTCCCCATATTGAGTTAAACCGACCTTCTTTTAGCTCTTTCTCATTATCTGGGACCCATATGTCAAGCAAAACAATTGTAAATGAGGTTAGTTCATTACTTTGGCACGGGGTGGCAGAAAGCATGGGCAGGAGTGGGTTCTTCAGAAAAGGTTGTATTTCACAGCCGTGACCATTAGCTGTGCTGGAGGACTCATTGCCATGGCCTCACAGAGCCCGGTCACACCACAAAGCTGCTCGTGGGAGCCCAGGTTATGACTCCTCCGTCGCAGCAGACAGAATGAGGCTGGGAAGGTCTGGGACTGTGGGCATGCAGGCAGATCTCCTGTGCCCGGGACATAAAGGACATGACCTGTCCTGCCATTAGCTTGGAGAGCCAAATTCTCCCCGGCTCCAGAGGATTCGTTACGTGTGTGTGAAGAACCGCAGTAGGTCAGTGCTAGATTACATCCCCAAAATACAAATTCATATATTCATGCCATAGCAAGGCTGGTGCAACAGGACAAAATGCAATAATAAAAGCTGCGAGCCAGAGCGTGCTGCAATGTCAAGGGAGAAAATATCTTGGTGTCCCATGGGAAAGCACTGGTGAACTCTGCTGTCAGATCCATCAGGGTGTTTTCTCTTTACCACAGGCATGGTCTTAAAGCTTTTCTTTGCATGCTGAAGATGCCACTTCTGACACTGAGAGGTGCAGTGCAGTGGAGCAACATCTTTTAATGGAAGTTCCCAGGCTACATGCCAGTACTCTGCAAACAGATCAATTTATGGTCCTTCAGGTACAAACAAACGTGATTTGTGATCTAGAGGAGGATGTGGTTCTTCCTCCTCCTTCTCCCTGTCCCCTTCTGAGTCGTCCAAAGCGCAGAAGAACATGGCCCAGCAGGGGCCATGTTACATCTTCCCAGGGCTGGTAAACAATATTCCTATTCTATATTGCTTGAGTATCTTTACCAAAAACTAGTAAAAGCCCAGCAAGCACAGACTATTAATCATCCCATAAAATACTAGTCTAGCTTCACTGGTGTAACTCAAAAAGTCCAGCGACTGTAAGTCTTATCTCAAAACTCTCCTGCTGAACCTGCACTCCTGTGTCACTGACTTCAATTTATAACTTTGTTAACATCAAACCTTTTGTAAATTGTGAAAAATTCCTCTCTCAAAATTTGAAATATTTTTTTCCTTACTGATCTTGTGCCAAGATCACTGCCTTGTGACGGACTTCACACTGGAAAAGGACCTGGTTCTAAGTCCACATACTGTGCTGAAAAAATACATCTCTCCAGACAGGTGCAGACAGCCCTGAACTTGCTTTGCCCACGCTCTGCGATGTTTGGATGGGTGCCGGCTGCACAGCCGTGTTACGCAGCGCCTGAGCCTTGCCATGTGTGCTCAGTCAGACCAGGCAACTGCAGAACCACATTTTTCAGAAACCTCCTTGGGTTTGACAGTGAAGAGTATGACTGCTCTGTGGTCTTGTGGTGCATGTGACAATATGACCATGCTCACATGTACAAAGCCAGCTGCCATCTGTGTTGCAACATTAAAATAAATAAATAAATAAAGGCACGTTATGTCCAGCAACAGCCCCAAGGTGTGCTGCAACAGGTGTGCCAAATGCAGTGATTTATAATGAAGCAGCAATTTATAGCTCTGTACTTCTGACTGTTTTCTGTCAGCCAGCTCAGCGAGAAGTATTTATGGCATTCTCGTTGGTCCCATAGTTCATGGCATTATTTCTCTGGGACTGTAAACAGCAGAGCCCTTGTCGTGTGAGTGTGGGCACTGTCTTTTCTCCCTCTAATAATAAAGCCTATATGGATTACTGAGGGGGGAGCAGGAGATGCAGGAACTGCTCAGCATGCAATATTATTTAAGAAGTCTTGTGCTCAGCTATTTCTCTACCCACCTGATATACTGTTTTGTTCATCTCCTCTATCCAAGGATCTTAAAAATGCCTTGTAGACCAAACGTGTGGGGACCAGTAATATTTTTATTAGGCCAACTGATTGTTTATTTGGAGGGTGAGAGGACTGTCCCTCCAGGAGGTTCTTTTCCATTCTAAAAAATGATCTTCAAGAGAATCAGCAGTCCTCAGTGGTAAATACAGCCCCAGAAGTGCCATGAGTCTGGGTAACCAGTGCGATGTCCTCTTGTTTTCCCAGGCCACTGGGGAGGCAGACAGTGCCACATCGCTGCTGCAGCGAGGCAGACTGCAGCACCGAGAGCTGGGCTGGCTTTCTCAAGGCTATGCACCAGTTTTGTGGGATCAGGACAGCCCTGGTCCAGGACTCCCAGACTTTACCAAAAGCCTGTAAAAACACATTTTCTCCTGTTGTGGCCAGTATTGTCTCAGCAATATTTTTGATTGCTCTCATGTAAAAGATTTTTTTTGTTTGTTTTCTCTGGGCTGTTAACGTTGGCACATAGATGTTTTCTATCAACCTTCTCCAGAAAATGTAAGTTACTCTGAAGAGGGAATTAAGTAAGGAAGATTTACTACAGTTTATAAAAGCCAGCACTTGCAATACACATCCCAAGAGGAATGCTTTGTGATCCAAAGTATAATTTCATATCATTCCATTGGCAATAATTCCTTAGTCAAAGCCTTTCCATGTTTCTTCCTGCGATATAGATTTATTCATCAGTTAAAACATCTAGCAAGATAAAACTTGTTTCTAAAAGTGGGCTGACTGGAAGTAACATCAATTTATTTTCTATTTTTAGTGGTATTTTTGAAGCATCGATTATTAGGTAGGCTATTGGTTTTGCCACCCTTCCAATAACAAAGGCTAAATTTGGAAGTGTTTCACACTGATCTTGGTAGACCAATACCAGGACGGTTTATTCCTCATGTAGGATTTCTTCTAAATTCATTGTTATTTGACAGGTAATTTCAACTGTTTGTCCTGCTGCCTCCCTGGCTGTGTGTTGTTAACGCTTGCTCTGATTCTCTCAACAGGAGTGCTGTTTGCCTTTACATTGGTTGGCTGTGTCCTTGAACCACAAGCCAAACCATTTCCAGAGGCTGGCATTCTTCTCTGAGATCTCCAGACAGATCAGTGGCTGTGATGACCAGGGCTGTTGCTTGGTGGTGCCAAGATGAAGGAAAGCTACCAGTTGTTGTTGTGCTGTACAGATGCAGCAGGAGTTGGCTGTGAACACAGGTGAGACCTGGCCTGTCTCCAGGAGCCCAGCAAGAAACCTGCCTGAGCCTTGTGCAGGTGTGTGCCTTGGAAACAGCCACACATCAGCCATCTGAGGTCCCCTTCCTGGCGTGGCATGGGGTGCCCTCTAAATTCAGAAGGCTCTAACAGGTCCCAGGCAGGATGACGATTTAGAGTGGCAGGTGCATTTTAGAAATATGGTGTTCAAACTGCTGGTTCTCCCAAGCTCACTGCCTACTACAGATTGCCCTAACAGGTAAAGTCTCCTCTGTCACTGCCCTCTGTAAGCACACTGAGCACTGACCTGGCAGCAGCAAGCCTGGGTCACGCAAGGAACTGCCACTGTCACAGTGTCCAGAGCTCTCCCGGGCGGTGGAGCAGGGCTCCTCTGTCCAACGGTGCACTGAGGTCACGGAGCAAGGTGAGCCCAAATGCCATGCCAAGAGACATTTCTATTTCTAAGCAACCTGCTGTGGCAGCAGCTGTGTTACATGCAAAGGAGGCTTTTTCCCTTATGGATTTTTTTCCCTTTCTTTCTAGTTAAGTTAAAATAAAGCAGTTGTGGATATAAGTGTACAGATGGCTTCTGCAAAGAAAACAATACACAACATTTACTGCAAGTAGGAGGCTGCTGCTCAGCTTTGCTACCCCGCATGGCTGGGGTTGACTTACCGCAGACCGGCACATCCCCATCCTCAGTCCTCAGCCTTGCAGTGGCAGAGCTGGCAAGGATGCTCTGAGCCACCCCCAACTCTTCCAGCCACTGGCAAAGCCCTCTCAGGCCCTGCGTTGTCCTGGTGTCTCGGCGAGGTGGTCCTGCGGCTCCCAGCGAGCGTCCCTGCTGAGGCAGGCATCACCTCGCCACCCGCCTTGGCCGCTGGGTGATTCCTGGCAGAGGTGACTCACAGGCAGGGAACCCTGCAAGGGCCCTGGCACATGCCTGCACTGAAACACTGCCTACAGCCTCCTGCCTCTGCCCAGCTCGCCCTTCCTGCCGCCTTTCCCCCGGGGTCCTAACTCCCGACTTTGTTGCTCTATAAACATAATAACAATAATTATTCTCTCATTGGACACATAGCCATCTTCTTTGTTTGCAGGCTTAGATAAATATCATTCAAATCATGGAGTCTGATTCATGAGTCAGGATGATGGCAGCCCTCCAAAACCTCCTTGCCCATGGAGAGTGTGTTTGTGTGAGAGAGATAGAGAGTTTCACTGTATGAAGAGTAAGAAACTGGAAGCCAAGTGAATTAAATACAAAGCAGATAATTATGTGTAATTCATTTACTGACTAATGATTGCACCTGGTACAGAGGTTTATGAATTCATTTCACTCTGCATATGTTCTCAAAAACAATCTCTCTGCTACAAGATAAAAACTAGTCTGACAATTCTTAATAGAGCAGTGTTCGCATTAGTGTTAGTGTAAGGTTCTTTCTGGTTCATTCTTCATTTTTTCTCACAATGTTTCACTTTTCCTGGGTTCACCTGAAGTCTCTTTGACAATGACAACTGATCTGTGCTGGTAGAGGCTGGGTGTCACTGCAGAGTGAAGCCTTCACTCTGCTCCTGAAAGCTGTGCAGTGCAATTACACACACTGCTTATCTCCCATCTGCTGCAGCCAAACCTTGCCACCAAGGCTGTGTCTTCAGCAGGGGAGTGGCAGGTCATGGCCCCCCCTTCCCTCTCTGCTGGGATTGCCAACAACTTGCCGCTCTTCTTATGGTGTCACTCAGTTGTCACTGCACCCTGATGCCATCAGCTCCTTCCAGCTGAATGCCAGCAGACAGTGCCAACTTTCACCTGCTAACACCTGGGTTGATTACAGGTTGAAGACCAAAAGACAAAGCCTTTAACGGGGTGAAAAAGCTTGTGCTAATCCAGCAAAGCCCAGCGGTGATGTCTCAGTGTTGATGTCACCCTGAAGACTGCAGCGTGTGTGACACGACACCACTCGTGCTGTGAGCAGGTCAGGTGTGGAGATCTGAGCCATGCTGGGCAAAGCCATGGGTCCAAGGCCTCGCAGGGTGCTTGCAGCAACTACCCAAGGTGATGCTGTTGCCATGTGGTGGAAACAGAAGAGCTTTTCCAGTTGTGTTCCCAGTGCAATCCTTGGGTGCACAGTAGAGCCCTTCTCCTAGCCCTCAGTGTGCCACAGGCAGCTCACCTTGGTAATTCCTCCCACCTTGAAACAGATCAATACACTCAGTTAATTGCTCAGGTCCTCTGATGGCTGTTGCTCAACCCAACAGGCGTTTGGCTGTTTCCTGCCAAGTGTATCAGGATCATCATATACCTGGGATCTATTTATTAATCAGCTCAATCACAAGGTGCACGAGAGCTAAATGTGTGTTTGTGCAAGTGGGAGAGAGCTACATCTGCAGGCATGACTGAATGCAGATTTCTGTGGGATGCCCTTTAAGACTGCCTTTGGAAAGAAACAAACTTGGAATGACGGAAGGGAAGGGGGAAGTTATTTGGCAGTTTGAGTAGAGACTGTTTAATAAATCATGAAATACTCATACTGAAAAAATATGCTGATTTCACTTATATGCACTTTCTAGCATTATTTGCCATTGAGGTTTTACCAAAATGCAATGAAGCTGAGCTCGTGGCTGCCAATAAAATAGCTGTAGTGTCTCATGTAACTCCCACTGCTGCAAGAACACACTTGGAGGTGTCTCCTTGGAGCTGTCACCAGCATCAGAGTGTGGTGACAAGAGAGAGTCACTGCGTCTTGCTGTCAGCGCATCACTGAGCTCACTGCACACCCAGCAACTCCTCTGGCCTGCATGCCCTGTCCCCAGCAGGGAGCTGGCCCTACAACTTGCAGCCCGCTTGGGAAAGCGGTGGAGGTGCTGCTATCTCCATCCGTGGCAGCCACAGGTAATGAAAACATGGGCAATTAAAAAAAAGAAAAAAAGTAACCATATGCTCTGATATTTTTCATTGGAGTGATTTGTCATTAGAAAAGCCAAAACCAGCTCATCTTGTTCACGAGTATTCCCATTGACTAAAACAGCATTCAGCATGTGCTTTAATTTTGAACCTATGCAATCTTTTTCTGATGAAGATCTGACATGCCAGAACAGATTGCAGTCTGTGAGATACTTGCAATATGATAGTATTTTACCTGTAGGTGGATCCTCATTTTAGATAGAGAGATGCAGAGCCAATGAGCCTGATTCACTGCTGTGTTACTCCAGTTTTTTTGCACTGGAATAACACCACTGAATCATCAGCAAAGTTGAAATAACAAATGATAAAATGGGACCATTGTATTTAGGTTTGCAGCATGCATATAGAAATGACTAGCTCTTTCTTGCAGAATGATTAAACTATATGGATATTTTTTGTGTGCTGTTTTTCCCAAACATATCAAGAATACGACAATATGTCTGGGCTAGAGTTATACATGTAAAAAAAAAAAAAAAACCACAAACAATTAAAATTTAATGTAACAGCTAGTACAGAACTCCCTCAGTATGTCTGATTGGATTTGGTTTTTAATTTTATTCAGAAAAAAAAAAATAAAAGCTTATGAGAAGAGAACTTATACACCTCAGAAAATATTAAATTTTTGATGCAGATCATTTCTGCACATCAGGTGGGCACAGTCTAAAGCTTAGAAATACAGTAAGTTTAATACCTAGTCCTGGTTTCTATGTATGAAAATACTCACTGAGCAATTGAAAAGAACTGAGTAATTGTGATCTTTTTGCAAGTAATGCCCTGGAAAATCAACTAAAGGCAACAAGCAAGCTTGCAATTAGTAGTTCTAATTATAAAGTGTATACATAAAACAATGTAGCATCATAAGTAAAGGCCAAGTTCAAATGATGCAATAGGAATAGTAGAACATCATGTAAAGATGGACAAAACAGCCAGCAAGAGAAATACTTCTGAATTATCCATATTTTTCCAATGACAGGAAAAAAAAAAAATAATGGCAGTGTTTTATTTTTTGTAATTTTTATAGTAATCTTTTCTTAGTTCTACCTGATGCTCATGCTTCTGTTGTAGACCACACTTGTCCTTAGATGATGATGATCACAGTGCAAGGTGCAGTAATGAGAGACATGGTTTAGTGGGTGACATTGGCAGTAGGGTGATGGTTGGACCAGATGATCTTGAAGGTCTTTTCCAACCTTAATGATTCTATGATTCTGCGATCATCACAAGCACAAGCTGGTGCAGGAGCCTGCGGCTCAAACAGTGGGCTCAGATTATCTATGCCATTTGTGTTTATCAGGGGACTGCTTCATGACTCACTTCCATTTCCATCACTGAAAGCAACTATCATATGCCACAGCTTTATATATATATATATATATATATATATATATATATATATATATACATGAGCTTGAGTCTGTCTGCTTTCTAGGCAAGCTAGATTTATGTCAAATACAAGCTAATGAAGTTTGAAAAAAAGGAGTAACTTCAGTACAATGTGGGGGTCTGTGCTAAACAGTTTGCAGTATGTATAGCTATGTGTGCACTCTAAGCTTCCCTGATCTATGACAACACTTGATGTACTACATGGGAAATGTGAACCTCCAATGTTATGGGGCAGCATCACTGCAGCTCTTCTCTGGACACAGTGTGTGCAATAGCAGCACAGGATTACGTGCTGCACTAGTTACAGAACATCTCTCAAAATTAAGTCCTGGATGCAACTAGAGAAGGTGAAGAGACAGAATACCTTAGGGAAATGTTTTTATTTATTCTCCTTGGATGCATATATGGCAATCACCCATGTAGCGTGATCCAGGATGTTGAAAACCATTTCATTATGTTCTATAAATAAAGGACTGATGTGGTTCAATTGTATCAATTATGCAACTCTTCTAAGTGGTGTAGTCAAGGGTAAATGCAGGCAAAGGGCACTCCCTTTGTACCCACTTCTACTCTGGGCACTTCGAGTATTTACCTGCTTCTTCTATACCACAGACAGATGAATCTACCCACTTTTATTTACCACTGTACCACTGACTCCTCTTTGGTCAAGAGCTTTTCCTATGCACTGAGGACACAATGAAATAGAAAATGGAAGTCAAGACACTGCTATGTATTAGTCTGTTGTGCAAGATGTAAGTGTGGCTGTACAGTAATTTTGAGCAAAGCATCGGTTTTAAACAATGTTTAAACTGACACTATTATTATGCAATATAATTAATTATGGCCAGAAGGGCATTTGAGGTTATTTGGCGCTACCTTTGTCCATTTCATAATTATACCAAGAAGAGAATGACTAAGTTGTGCCTAGGCTAATTGTATCCATTTGGTTTTATCCCTCCTCTCTGCCATCATACGTCACTTGCATTCTGATCTGGAAGCTTTTTGGAGGGGTCTGGATGCATTTGTGCTGAATACAATGGAGCCCAGTGCTGGCTGAGCAGCCTCAGGTAATATTGCAAATAGAAGCACTAACAATAGCAATAATAATTACAGCTAGTCGAAGTGATAAGTACAAAACAAATATCACTTTTTTCCTGCCGCTATTACAGTTGCCTATGAGATTTATCCATATCTGCTCCTTCTCTGTGCCTTCTAGGATGCATTTGTGTAGCTAGAAGGTAACACTTCGTGGCATGACACGACAACTACCAGATGTGCTGGGAACCCAGCAGATACCTCCTGTGAGCAGCTGAGGGTCAGCAGCAGATGGCCATGGCAGCACACCCTGTGCCAGCCCTCTTGCCAAACATGCCAAGGGGGTTCAGCATTCCAGGGACGCACAATATGGCCCAGATGCCCGGGCAGAACGGGCAGGATGCCCCAGTTAGCAGGCAGCTCCTGCTCCTCAGCCCACCCCGGCTCCACCAGCAGTCCTCAGCCCAGGCTGGCTGCCACAGTGCGACGTGGCACTGTGCAAGCACTGTGCCTCTGGACGTGCAGTTTGCTGCTGGTGTTAGGGCTGCTGTGAGGACAGCAGGTCACCTGGGCTCTGGAGCCAGGCTGGCTGCCCCGACAGCCCAGCCGCAGCAGCAGAGCACTGTGTTTGAGCTAAGCAGCTGCCCTGGACCTGAGCCGGCAGGTCGCTTACCAGCCAGATGAGCTGCCTGGAGGTAGCGGTGAGTAAACTGTCTCTTTTGAATGGTACTTGGCAGTGTCAGGATTAAAACCAAACAACCAACCAATCAAAACCAAAAATAATAAAAAAACAAAAACAAAACAAAATGGTGACAATAAATGTACCCCAGAAAGGAATCTGGTAATATATGGTCTTGTTCAGCTACAACGAAAGTCTACGGTCTTCAGCTGATGGCTGGAAACTGGATTGCACTCATGTAAAATAGAACTGTCTGCAAGGGTTGAATGCTGTAATTAACAGGCATTTTTTAGAAATTATTGGCTAATGCCATTTAATAGAAATACTGCCAACTATTGTTGTTAAAACTTAGTTTGTTCCTTTGGTGGTAATATATAATGACTCAACACTGCTTCACTGGGAAGAGATACCTTTGTTATATATCACTACAATGATACTCATTTTTACAATGGCTTATATAGCAAATAACTCAAATTTTGAAACTTAAATATAGCTTCAGAATGTAACAAGAGGGTCACCAGTCTCCTGAGCAATCACAATATTTGTGATACAACACAGCCCATTTATCATAACATGCCATTACTGACCCAGTCCCCCTGCCACAGCCCGCAATGTAGCTTTTGCCACTAATGGTGCTTAAACAGAACCAAGTGTAAAGGTTTCTAGAACAGGCAAATATGCCAATGTAAGTTTGAGCAGCTCCATCTGGAGCATTTCTCTTGCAGTATATACACTACCACCCAGAGAAGTAATGTACATTTTTGGTAGTGAACTCTCTGAACCATACCAGGGAACACAGGTTGCGCTGCTATAATGAGCTCTACTCATGGGATGCAGCTGTCTTATCACCTAAGAATATTTTCACAATGCTGCAATAGTGACCGAAAGGTTATTTCTCAAACCTTGTCACCCAGAAGGTACCAGCTGAAAAGTTTCTGTCTGATTGCTAAAGAGTAGAAAGCAACAAACGAACATTGGCAAATCTTAGATCAGGCATGATGTTGATGTTGCACACCTCAGACTAACGCCTACCTTCACTTCAGGGAAAGGAGAAACCAGACCTGCAGACACACTAATCGCTGCTGCTTTCAGAGTTCCCACTCACCTGTTTGGAAATGAACTACAGAACCTTACTGCTTTCTATTTACTGCACCAAGAGCCAGTAATCTCTGAATGCTTCTAAAGAGTCATTAATTGCATTGCTATTACAGCATTTTATGATGTAAAATCTTTTTAATGGCTTTAAAAGAAAAGGCAGTCTGTGCTGGGGTTGACCTTTCTGATACAAGAAGGGGAGGTGAAGTCCTCTCTCTGTTCAGCTGGGAGTAGCACAAAGGTGATGATGCACTGCATACATTTGGGAGGGTTTGATGGTGTGGGTTTGTGACCCACCAAGCCAGGGTCACCTCACCTCCAGGAGGGTGAGTGGCAGCTCTGGGCTGTCAAGAGCCGGACTCAGATCATCAGACGGTGTCGGAGGCAAAATCAGAGTTCCCAAGGCCTGGCTTCGCGCTGTACCCATTGGTGAGTTTAAGCACAGAGACTCTGTGCGTGTTTTCCAGCACAGGAGGCCATGCCCTTCACTTGTTTCTAAAGGAAGGCACTTAGAGCACATGGGCACGGACACCCAGCAATGCTGGTGGTGGACAAGTTCCAGGCATGGCCGAGGAAAGCTGGATTGGGATGGTAACAGCACCAAAGGGATTTGGGTATCCCATTCCCCAGGCTTTCGGTAGTGCTGAACATGATAAGCTCTTGGACAAGCCTGCAAATATCCCAGCCCACCATCTGATGTAGGTTACAGCCCTCTCCAAAGTCAAAATGCTGGTTAACATGCATGTAACCTGCAGTGCACTCAGAACACCTGTTACACAGTACCCCTGGTCAGCAGAGCACAGTAACGTCACCGATTGCCTTTTGCAGAGCACAGACTTGGCTACATACAGCCTAGGTGAGGAGCAGAGCCTCAGAAGAGGAAGGCAGGCGCCAAAATACACACATGGGGCTGGAGGCTGGGTAGTCCCAGTGCCCAGGTCACAAATGAACCTGCGTCTGCAGTAAACATTTCAGTATTTGTCTGGCTGTTGCTCACCTTGTCCGAGAGCCTCCCCAGCAGCAGTGTCCCCATTAGTTGACACGTTGTGTGCCTGCATTGGATGACAGAACTACTGCAGTGTGTATAAAGGCGGAGAAGGTGGTATGTTAACAAATAATATCGAGTGAATTAATTTCTCCTTCCTGCATTGCTGTCTCTGCTCTATTTTCTCAATTAAACCAGGTTTTTAAAGACAATTTATTCATTTTTCCAGACCTCATATATAATTGTAGCAGGAGTATTAGTGTACACCAGCTAGAAACAGAGTTGTGAATGGACATTCTCTTTTGAAATGTTACTCCATCCTCCCACACCTCTTTCTTCTTTGCTAACTCCAGTCACCCATCCCCAGGACCTACACCCACTCTGATCCCAACTCACTGATGAACATACATGAAAACAGACCTTGCTAAATAGATTGCAGCTCCTGTTCCATAGCTGTGTTTATAGGATCATTTGGATACTAAATCTGATCCCTAAATGAGAGCCCACTGTTTGAGTAAGGACTCCAGGGTTTAGTGCTTGTGCCATGGAAGAGGTTACTCAGCACAGCAGCTCTGAGGTGCTCCAGGATGGGATGCAGCCGAGTGGAGGCCTGACCCCAGTGAGGCTATGGCTGGTCCTGATGCAGTGTTTGGGAGCTTCCCCCTGTGCAGATGGGACCCACAGAAGCTGAGTGAGGAGGCACATGAACTGCTCAGGGGGGCACCACTAATTCCACCCAAAATGGCCCCTGTGGGAGCCCCCTCCCTTCATTTCTCCATCCTTCTCTTCCACTGAAAGCCCTGCCTGCTGGGGCCCTAAAGGCTTGGGCTCACTTCTGTGAAAAGTTTTCCACTTTGAGCCAACAACATCCCAAAAAGATGGAGGGTGCAGAGCAAACAACAGAAAACTCAGCATGGGACACTGATGCAAAAAAGGTTTCAAAAGGTAAAGTGGCTTTATAAGAGTTCAGCATTGATGCCACAAACAAAAGGAAGTGTGCTGGATGTTTTATTTTGTGTGTGAGGTAAACTGTACAGTTAGAGTCTGAATAAACCTCTTTTGTCAATTTTACTACCTTTCTGATATAAAAATAAATAAACTTAAACAAAGAAGGAGTGGAGACCTGCCAAGCCAGCCTGGTTCGGTAAGAACTGCACTGACAAGGGAGTAATTGTATCTTAAAGCTGAGGGGCTAAAACGATCAGCTTTCAGGGGCGGGCAAAGCCCCTCTGGAAGGAGCTCTATTGTATGCATGAGGATCTAGAATAAAAGGAGGGAGGAAAAAGAAAAAAAGGACTCTCCTAAAAGGCAAATAAAAATAATAAATAAAATAAATAAAATAAAATAAAATAAAATAAAATAAAATAAAATAAAATAAAATAAAATAAAATAAAATAAAATAAAATAAAATAAAATAAAAATAAAGCAAAACAACAAAAAAACCACCAGCTCTTCTGCTACCAGAACTGCTCTCTTGTTTGATGGGAAGGCTGCATGCAAATAGCTTCTGAGAAGTATGAGTACATCAGGGTAACAGCAATTAGGCATATTTTAATGATTATATAATATCACAAGTAAATGATATAATGCACTAAGCAACTTTTACTAGGCTGAATATAAAACAGAGGCATCAAGAAATCATGGTTTTACATTGCAGTTAATCTCAGCAGTGAGTTCTAGGCTTACCACTCCAGTGCCAAACATGGGAACTTCCAGCAGACAGCAACAGGTAATTACCGCTGGGTGGAGGTGAATCAACCACTTTCCGTCACGAAGCCAATGAGGGACCCTCAGACGATCTGCCAAAGGTGGGAGGGTGCATGAGTGTTACTTTCTTGCTAGACTCCCATCAGGGCACCACACCTTGTGATATTATCTCTGTAATAAGCAAACAACTTTAAATGATATTGTGTCACTGCAAATGAAGCAGGAGGGTGACCCAGCAAGTCAGATTTCATTAGTGTGTGAGGGACTGCAGTCCAGTGTGCAGGTACTCACATGTACCTTGGGACCCTGGAAACCTCAGTCTGCTGTGCAGAGAAATCCAAACTTCAGCTGCATGTGCCTGAGATCGTGTCTCCTCCATTAGAGATGCACATGGAGCCACAGCAGGGTTGTCACTACACCAACGTCCTATTTGCTTTTCTGTGCATCACTGTTGAAAGTCTTCTCATATGCTAGGTAAGAAGATTACAAAGGTAAGGCCATCACAGGAATACAGCTGCTCAGTCACATTAACATGGGCACAATGAAATACAATAGGATTATGTATGTTTCTGCTAATTAGCAAGCCATGCCCAATGCTGCCTGTCCAAGTGCTCATGCAGAGTTGTCACCTCCCACCACTGCACCTTCCTGCCTCTTTCCTTCATTCCAATTACACGGGCTAGTTTCATGCACAGGGGACGTGTCTGGTCTGCCAAGCCTTTCCAGCTGAGAATGCCCCAGTGTCTCCCACAAAGACCACCAATGTTCTGACCAGCATTTCCAGGAGTTTTGTTTTCTACAGAAAAGTAGGGATTCAGGGGACTTCTTGGATGCCTCCCTGGCCAGAAGCAGGTGCTGTATCTGCAGCCAGGCCCCTGCAGCAAAAGAGAGCTTCTGAGGGCATGGCAGATTAATTCACAGAGGCCTGAAGTACAATAGTGTGACTATAGAAAGTAAGAAAGAAAATGGTTGGAAATCCACCAGGTCTGACTGTGGGGCCAGACCAGGCCAACTGCTTTGCCAATGTCTTACCTAGTGAAACTCAACCGCCTTCTGTGAATTCAACCTACTATATGCCATTGTGTTAATGTGTGTTTTGGCAAGTGCCTGACCCCTCCTGTTGACTGAACTACTCATGCTCTCTAGAAACGACCATGCCTGTACCTAGCACTCCATGCAGATAACCTTACCCCTTCTTCTTCCTTATTTCTTCCTCCTACTCAAACTAGTCAAAGCCTTTCCTGGTGCCAGCTCTGACAATATCATACTCCACTGTCTGTTGGTCTGGTAGCCTCATTCCTCCTCTTTTATCATTTTCTCTCTTTAGGATTCCTGCCCTGTGGTAACACAAAAGCCATGACAACAATGGTAGGCAGGTCATCCTTGGTGGCTAGGCTGGGAAGAAAGGGATTCCCAGCAGGAGTGTCCTGGTTAGCTTGCTTCTGAGTTTGACCTGCTCAGCCACTCTCTACCAAAAATTCCTTCAACCAACACAGCTCATGCTGGAGGACTCACAAACCCCACACATGTAATCACCTGGCTTCTTCTGAAAGGCATTACTCAAAGCATTAGCAAATAAAAAGATGTCAGTTGTAAAGTATCGGCACATTTCCTGGGAATATTACAGAGCAAGTCCACGTAAAATCCACTTCCAGATAGAAGAAAGACAAGACAGGGACTAAGAACAGGCAACGTGAATTTACTAAGCTCAAATTGTACCTGGCCAACCTGGTTGTCTTCTGTGCTGTGATTATGAGCTGGATGGACAAGGTTGAGGAAGCAGTGGATGTCACTTACTTTGGCTTTAGTATGACCTGTAACATTGTCTCCCACACTTACCAAACGGGTGGTATGGACTGGAGGGACAGACCACAGCACGGCTGGAAAAAGCACACGGCTGGACTATGAAGGTCAAAAGGCAACAATGGTCAACAACTAGACTTCTAATTGGCATTAACAAATGGCATTCCTCGGGGGACAACACTAGGGCCAGTCTTGATCAGCAACCTGGATGATAGGGCGAATGCATCCTCGGCATGTTTGTGCCTAACACTGAGCTCACTGAACAGAGGACTGGGGTCCTGGTGGACAAAGTGCTGACCATGAGTCAGCAGCGTGCCTGTGAGTAATGATGGCCAACTGCACCCTGGGCTGCATGCAGATAACGGAACCAGACTCTCATCAGCAGCATGCAGCACAAGGGCAATGGCCACAAGTTGTAGCAGGAGAAATTCCATTGAATAGAATAGAAGAAATTTTTCAAAATGAGAATAGGCATGCAGTGAAACAGGTGCTGGGAGAGATTTGTGAAATCCCCATCCTTGGAGATATCCAAAATGTAATGACAAAGCCCTGAGCAACCTAAGCTCATATAGAAGTTAGTCAGGTTGGAGTGTAGCCCTCCAGATGTCCCCTCCAACCATCAAAATTATTATTATTATTTTTTTTAATAGCTGTTGATCTGGGAGACCTGGCTGGAGTTAATGATTCCTCGAAAAGAATGAAGCTGTTATCTCCATAGCATCACCTGCCAGTTATTACTTATTTATAATATGAATGAATTTGGTGTATGCATCACAAGTCCAGACAGTAAAGAGACTTCACTTCAGAGATTTTATCTTTAAGGATCAAAGAACTGAACTTTCTCTCTCAGATCTTCAACCTGAGCAGAAAAGAGGTCCTGCCTTTAATGTACAAGCATCAAAGTTGCAAAAACTCCTTAGTTCATGAGCAAGTCTGTTTCTTGACTTTATTTTGGATATATGCAGCACTCGTACATTCTTGCGGTGACAATTTAGCATTTGAGAGGCTTTCTGATGAAACTATTGTTTTGTACTAAAATGTTGTAAAAGCCATGCCTGAGATACAGCTTCCAAATGCAACCCCAGCCTCAGTATTTGCCTCCTACCAGGATCTGTTTGGTTCTCATAGAAAACCATGACCGATCTTCAGACTCACATCTACCCTAGCACAGCTGTATGAAGCAGTGTGTGCACTCAGGTATGCAGGGGGCAACCTTACAGGATCCGATACAACACTGTGAGGGGACCCTATAGAGCAGGACAGATAAACAGTGTATATGTGCACATTTATCTGCAGCCATCTGTTCAGCAGCCCAGGCTGCCAAAGGCTCATTAAAAATCGCTAGCTGCTGTGAAAAGTCCTCAGGACTGGTTTCTGGCTCTTAGCGAACCACAGTGCAGATGTGGGGTGTGGATCTGTGAGAGCACAGCTACCAACAGCACGGGCGGCACCGCCAGATCTGCTGGCACACCACGAGAAGCTAAGGACACTGCTCCCTGAGATGGGACGGTGTGTAAGGGGCAACAGAGGCCAGTCCTGTGAGTCACAGCCCCAAATTCCCACCCAAAAAACACAGATGACCCAGCCATGCTGCAACTTTTTGTCAGAACAACAATGAATGCTCGGCAAAGGCACCAGATTCAGCCCTTGTCTCTGCACCAGTTAGGGTCTATGACACCAACACAAAACCTGGGCCAAGAAGCAATAAATAAATAAATAAAGGCAAAAACCCATATGTATTTGAAAGTATGTCCAGAAACAAACAAGCAAAACCTCTTATCCAAACAAATCATAGTTAGATCTTGGGTGAGACCGTGTTTATGAAGGTTTAGCCAAGATGCTTGCTTGGAGATACTTCTCCAGCCTTAGCATAACACAACCAGCCTGGACAAGTGCTACTAGAAAACACCTCATTAAAATGCTGTTGTGGTATTTATTTATAGGTAGTAATTTATATCACACCCATCATACACACCGATCTGGCAGCTGTGATTGGCAAATCAGACTGCTTCTCCAGCAATACTGCCTGCCCCAAACCCACCCTCCATGTTCTCCTCTCCCTTACCAGCACAACTGCTGCCCACTTGACACTGCTGTCACTCTGAATAAGACTTTGTCTGCATTTATCAAGCCCTACAGCACTCTCCAAAATGCAGGTGGGGTATCAAAGATACAAGAGCCCCATCAAGAGCTGGGCACACATCTGTGGTGTTTTGTAGCCAGGTATTCTTGGGTACAACCGTCAGCAACGGCAGAGCTCAACCCTGGGGCAGGCTGGCAACCGGATTCTGCATCAGGTAGAGAAACCAAATGGCTGTGCAAAGTACCAAGGATAATACCAGAGACACTCTGCATGTTGGGGACAGTGGTACAAAAGCCAGCATGATAAAACACCTTGTAAGAAAGCATAGGGTGTGTCTTCAGCAGAAGAAAAAAAAAAAAAAAAAAGGAAAGGAAAGGAAAGAAAGAAAAAATGACTGGCAAAAAAAAGAGGTTAGATGAGGTAGCTGGGACTGCCGGAGGCAATCTGAAATCAGTTTACATTAGAGCAGGTTGCTCTTGATTTTGCTACAGCAGTTGTCACGCTTGGTAAGAATAACAAGCTATTCATACGGCAGCCACCATTGTGCAGCTCAGCACATGCTGCCTAGTAGAAAGAAATCCAAGCAAATGAAGTGACTGGAATGGGACATTAAAAACAAACAAACAAACAAAAGAAACAAAAAACAAGACATAAAATTGTTATGTAAAGAAGTTTCCACTTCAGGAATCTGTGAGAACAATTATTTCCCTGTAAGAAGACTTCACTACTGAAGCACCGGAGGTTGTACCCTAAATCTGCACGTTGGTTTGAAATGCCAGCATATACGTCCTGCTGCAGCTTCTAAGTCCTTGCCACTATCTGGCCCTTTCAATCTCCAACTTTTTTTAATACTCCCAAGTTCCTCAGCTATCTAGAGTTCCACCTTTTTGCATGCCCAGAACTGCCCCAGTCTTGACAGGACCAAGCAGCTCAGCCCATTTCACACCTAACTCTGATGAAGATCCAGAAACTGGGCGTTGCTTTGCCTAAAGCCCCTGAGGGCTTTGATCAGGGATTATATGTTACCTGGTGACTGTTTCATGTAAGATGCATAAACAGTCCTGGGAGTAGAGACCAGATTCTCAAACTCCCATGTGAATACTCAAACCGGTAGGAAAGACAGCCACGCTCCCTCGCGTGCACTTGCTTTCTGGCCCAATGATTCAACAGTGCCGTGCTGTAGAGCAGCAGATCCTCAGCGGAGGGCAGATGAGCAGTGTTTAGCTCACTGCCTTGTGGTTTGGGTGCTCTGCAAGAGGTGGAAGATGGGAACAATGACCCTGAGGAGAACAGTGACCCTGTTTGTCACTTCCTGGCTGATGGTAATAAGTGTTTCAGCTTAAACAGGTGTGCTGTGACAGAAAGGCTGTCTGTACTCACCTTCAAAAGGATCCACTGGACTGGGTCACTGCAGACTTAAAGCCTTAAAATCCCCCTATTAGTCTCTCTGGCCACGATGCTGAAGGTTTCGGACCTCGCAAGGAAATTCCAGGCTTGCTTTGGGCACACGGTGCAGAGTACTGGCTCTGCAGTCAGCAGGTGGGCACTACAAATCAAGAAGCACAGAGCTTAATACTGAGATATCAAACTGCTCTTGGGTATAACTTCAAAAATTTATAATTGCATTTGCAAATGGCTACACCACATAGTTACTCAGGCTGGGCACTCAGGTCTTGGTCCATAAAATGAGGAGTTTCGTGAATTAGCATCCACTAAAGGGGGAAAGCCATTGGAAAATTCTGTATTGCTTCTGTTTCTACAGAAGCAACATCCTACCCCAGCACCACACTAAATCCTTCCCTGTTACGGCTCTCTGCGTGACACGCAGTGGTGCATTTGTCTCTTCATTTGTGGGAGGAGGGAAAAGCCTTTTTGTTTCTTCTAAAAAAGGGAAAAATTGTATTTAGACAACCAGTAAATAGCAAAACACTTTCAGCACTTTCAGCATCTGTTTGCATTGCTCATAGATATTAGAAACATTTTTTTCTTCCAGAATTATTTACCATAAAAATGCACAAATTATGACATTTTTTTGAGGAAACATTCAACTACACCAGTTTCCATCGGGACCAAATCCATGACAGTTTGCAACTTGAGCTGGTTGCTTTCTGTTTTCACTGCACAAATTTATATTTGCAATGGTAGAAATTGATAATTCTGCTCTGAAACAAATAAATAAAAATGCTTTAAAAATGCTGTATTTTGCTCACAAATGAAAAGCAAAAGTTGTTTCAAAGTTTCACTTACTGCAGCAACTGTTCCTTGGTGAGTTTCCCCATTTGCTGCAATGCTCAGTAAGTTCCTCTGGAAACCACTGAGCACTCCCAGTACACACACAACACATCAGGATGAAGCCACAGCCCGAGTCACTTATAATAAATGCTCTCAGGTGCCAGGATAAAGAGCAAAGCTGTTTGTATTGCCCCCAAGCCATGATCTGCCTTCCAACACCTTCTTCTGGTATCTCAGAAGATTGTAAAAAGAAAGAGAAAGCTGGGAAAGCTCTTCTGAACTGTGTATTCCAGCCCAGGCTAACCCCATTAGGTTCCCACCATCACTGCCCCATAGCTCACCTTTGGAGTTTCACTGCATTCACCATCATAGGCAACATCAGGGACTTCCAGCCCAAAGCAGGGGCAGCTGGCAACCACGCTGTAAGGCCATACAGCTGCTGCCCCAACAAACCCATGTCATCCACAGCTTGGCACAAGGCAGAAGCACAGAGCTAGTTCCTGGTGGGTCCATTCCCAAGACCACCATTAGCTACAGGGGCTATGGATACGGCAAGGCACGTACAAAAGGCTGACATTTGTTGTCACCAAGGTGGGTGGTTATTTTTATTGTGTTGCACGTGTCCATGCAGTGGTCAAAATATAAGTGCAAAGGGGACTGCAGACAATGAGCAGTCTTAGCACTTGATCCCTAAGGTAGCACAAAATAGTAGCGTGATCTCGGGCTGAAGCACAGCTAGGTGTCTGAGCAAGGCCTCTGTTACAATAGGATGGGCTACAGAAACTATATGGAAGGAGGCAGGTGAGTAGAAAAAGGAAGCCCACCTCTGTCACAAACTGAGGTGCAGCAAAGCCCAGGATCTGCGGGAAAGCAGAAGACTTGTCTCCAAGGCTGATGACTGCCAGGCAAATGAAGCACTGAGGTACAAACCGAGGAAGCATGCCAGCATGCTAATTCCAGTCGGGGAAGCTTGCATGGTCCAGTAACAGCAGTGCAGTGCTCTGATTCACAGCAGTGTGTGCAGGGCATTAGCATGAGAAAATCAATAGTGGCTTCAGGAGAAAATTAACAGATGGTCATAGGGGAAACCTCCCTAAGGTTTTTTTTTCCCCCCCTTCTCTGTGATAATAGACTACCTACGAGTTTCTGAAACCACCTGCACATTTTCCCAGTATCGTGGCTACTGGTTAGAACAGGGTGTGCGTCTCCACAGTGCTGTTTGCGGCACTGGGTTTGCTTTTCAGTACATGCTTCTCATGTTCCCATGAACGACTGCATAATCCACAAGTTGGCTGTCATGATGCCATTGAGGGGTGACGTGGGGGTGATGACTAACGCTCAGGAGTAGGTTTGGAGAATACTTAGCATTTTCTAGCTAGTCTCACTGCTTCAGGAGAATCACCTGACGTCCAGGAACCCCTGTTTTCCCATTGCTGCAAGGGGAAGAAGTAAAAGCTCACTGGACTTTGGAGGAAGAGCAAAATGTATCAGTGTTTTTAAAGGCTCCTGCAACTCACTACAACAGACATTACCCAGGACAAAGTGCAGGAAAAGGAAATAGCACAACATCCAGGGACAGGCACAGAAAGCTCCACCACCCTGGGTGTATAATACTGCGAAAAGGTGGGGATGGGCAGCAAATGTGTATCTCATGAGTAATGAACACGTGCATTTTCATGTGGCATCACCATTCTGCCAAGGCTGCCAGCTAGCAATGCTTATTACTCTCCCTGCCAGGACGTGTGATGTATGGCACAGCCACATGCTCCTTCAGAGCAGCATGGTGGCATGGGATCTAGGACCTCATGCTACCCTCCTCTTAGCCTCACTTTAGCTAGAAGGTATTTGTCCAGATCCCAGTTGAAATCAGCCCAAATTTCATAGAACTGGGCATCAGTTCCACCACAATCCCAGGTGTTCTGGGATAAACATCCTGTGCACATCAGATCAATTCAAGAATCTCTGTGAACTGCACTGCTTGCCAACCACCCAGCTGCAGCCAATCGTGCAGGTACAGACACACAGGGCAGCGCCAGCCATGCCAGCTTCCCCCAGACAACAAGAGGGCTCCAGGGCATACAAAGCACTCCGCTCCTGGCAGCTAGGAGCCACTGACGCTGTCTCCTGACGTGTGTGAACACTCAGTTGCAAGAATCCTCTTTCCATCCCACCACAAAGACCCTGCAATTGCTGCCATGCATGTTCTTCCCTGTCTGCTGTGAGTTCTCTTCACCTGCACATCTGCTGCTCAGCCTCACTGTCTTCTGTGTGATGCCAGAGGGGCAGCTGCAGAAAGCCATTCCTACTTCTCATCACTCGCATGCTGCTGCCCTGGGTGGTGGCAGGCTCTGGTGGCCTCGAGGACTACAGAGCTCTGGGAGACTTTAGTAAGGCTCTGGCACCAGAAAGATGCTCTGCGCTCACAGCCAAATGTGACCTGTTCTGCAGGGGAAATCTTCCCTCACCGAGCTCATTCCCTCCCCCTCAGTTAACAGGCAGTCAGGACTAGGTTGTTGACTTGTTAAAGGATCATTGCCTCTTGAAATTGCATTTCAGGAAGCTAGAAATCACAGTTTGCTATCCACATGGTTTCTCTTTCCAAAGGTGACCTCATGCATGTGTGTGTAGCTACCTTCCTCCAAGAAATACCTGTGCATATGGCAAAACACCCTCACAAACCCATGCTGGGGTGCCTGCTGAGAGTGCCACGCTCTGTGCTAGGGCTGCGTCTGCTCCGGCATGGTGTACCTCACAATCCCTATTTTAAGGAACAGATGTGTGACATCTGAAGTGCCCCAGGCCAGTACAGTTGAAGGACATGAACATTAAGGGTTACAGAAGAGAATCTGTGGTTAGCTGGCAGCTGGCACAAGTATTGCTTTGTCTCATTAATAAGAAAACCTTTTCTAATGAATCCTACCTGCAGCCAATAGATGAACCACAAAGGCTCATCATTATTCCAGCCCTTTTCCAAAATACTGCTGGGTGACTAAAGACAACTGTTGCTTGGACAATGACCATCTTTCTGGCAAAAGACAATGACAGGGCAGGGGTTGCAATGCATGAAGTGCACGTATGCTCAATACTTGGAAGAAAGATATTCTCTAACGTCCATGTTTGAATTTTAACTGTTGACTGTGGGCCAGGTGCAGAGATGACGTAGGTGGATTTGTAAGTTACATCAGTAACTTAGGGGGCTGGCTGTACGCAGGCTAGCTACACCACGGCTCTGGACTGGCACACTTCCTCAGGGAAGATGCATGGGTCTGACTAAGTCTACAGGAGAATTTCTGAGGAGTTAAATAATGCTCTATCTGACATTTCAGCCTTTGCTGCCAACAGTGTCCTGAGACAAGCACTGGCAAAAATATGGAAGAGGTTTTTTGATGTTATTGTTGCTGTGGATCCCCAGCTACAAATCCTCTGCGTGGCTTTGGAGATGTTGAAAATAATCTATGAGAATGTGGATTATTTTTGAACTGGCATTTTAGTCAAGAATTGTGTTGGAAATAATGGTGATGGAAGGACAGCTAAGCTAGGCCGATTTGTTACAGTAAAGCTGTGTTGTACTTCAGATTACTTATTAACAAACAGCAAATGGGCCTCTGCCTTGACCTTTTTCATTTGAGCAAATATACTCTTCCTGCCCCTTGTAAACAGCAGGTACTGGTAACTGAGTCACGTACCCCCTCACATCACTGAAGCACTGAAGTTAGTTTTTTTTTTTTCATTTGTGGCAAGAATTTTAGTCAAATTGAATTTTGCCAGGCTTACTAAGGTTATTAGCAGTATTATTAGTCTTAATAATACCAGCAGTAATAATAATTCTCTGGATCACCATAGACTTGAGAACAGCTAAGTAGTTCAAAAATATTAATTAGCAAAACTCAATAGGAGGTCTGAGAAACCAGCAAAAATTGTCAGTCTTACTTCAGAGCTGAAGAGCTAAAAACAGAGCCACAGCAAGCAGAAGTGGCTGTTTGCCTGATGAGTTTCAATTAATGGGTGTTTCTTAGGTGTCATGAAATGCCAGGTGCCCAGTGCCTCTGGCAACACTGCCAGGTTAAAAGCAGCAGCCCACAGCACGTATCTGGAGCAGCATAAGTCAGTAGTAGGTTTGGGAACTGGAGTCAAAAGGATAGGTCCTTCCACTGAGGGCTGGGCTTTCAGTAGCTGCCCTGCTTAGAGTGGGACGCGCCCCAGGTGTGCTGTGCCTTGGGAACAATGGTCTCCTGGGCTCTTTGGAAAATAACAATCCTGATGATCTTTGGTGTAGCTGAAAACCAAGAACATGCCTAGAAGCCACATGTGCTCTTGTGTCAACAGACTACTGATACCCATTCCTTTGTCAGCTGTTATACATGTATTAAACCTTTTGGAGTGGTGGAGATGAATGCTGACAAACACAATGAACCCTTCTGCAATAGCTGATGACTATTTCTCCAGTCTAATTTTTACCTGACTTCTCTCTAGGTGTATTAAAGCTCCAGTGGTGGCCAAGTCATGTCAATGGCACCAAGGAGTTTGCAGTATTCATCTTGGTTATAAGTTAATTTTTCCTGCAGATATCACCCCAATCCACTCTGAATCACACAACATAAAGCACTCTGTAAACAAGGTGAAAGTTTCATCTAGATTCTTAACCAGTGATGTCTCAAAGTCTTTGCAGCAAGGGGTAATTAGTTGTATTAATTACAGACTCCTCTAGGGTACATTATGCCACTGCCTAGATAGGATTGGACATACAAATTGGAGGAGTGACTATTTTTGCTTTCTTTGATTTGTTCAAAAACCTTACCATTGGTAGCCATAGGAAGGACATAGGCAAAGTCAATCCCGGTGTTGTGTTTGCAGTCAGGATGACGCGGTGCCAGAGCAGCAGCCTCACAACTGAGAGATCCAGGTGCAGTTTCTCACTCTTGACACAGACTGCTCATGTGATCCTGAGCATGTCACGTAACCCGTCTGTCCCCATCTGTAAAATTAGGATAATGGTAGTTAGTTCATGTTAAAGCCTGAAAGATGTCAAAACAGTAAGAAAAAGGAAGCTTCTCTTCCCTGAGTCTTCATCCATCAGTGTCTTCTAAGAGTTGCAAAAAGCACTGTGACCAGCCTGACTCCATTTCCCTGCCTATGATATGATCACTGGTATTTGCCTGGTGGGCAATTTTTTGCCCTGTGGCTGTGCTCACTCGCTAAAGCAGGTTTTCCCTCAAGCACTTCATTGCTCTGTACTGCTCATTTCCATCCCAAACTCTTCTACCCCTCTCTAATCCCGGTGCCATATGACACTTCACACTTTCTGAGCTTTGTCAGCAGGCTGCTTTTTCTCAGCTGCTGCCTTCTACCACTGACAGTCAAAGCTGGTTAAGACAACCCCACTACAGTTTGGACACCATCACAGGAAACCCTCAAAAAAGTAACAAAAAAGATTTTGCTTTTCTTGAACCTTCCTAAAGAAAAATCCAGGCTTTCAAGCTTATCAACTTGTAGTCATTTGGTGACTACGTTTTTTATGTTTAGCTGCTTTCTTGACTATTTATCACTGTAGGAGGCAGTTACTTTTCAGGGTAATGCTTTGTGATGGCTTTCTCTGAGAACCTTCTCTGGGAACATGGATGACAACCTGATGCTCTGACTTCATCATATTCACTCAATTCCCTTCATTTAACTCCATCAACTTCTTTACAGAGTTAGATGTTCTCCAACTTTGCAATGAATTTGAAGCATCTCATTTGCTGACAATAGGTCCCAATGTCTCAAATGTTCTGCACATCTCTGGTGATATCCTCTGTTATACCTATTATCCACTATTCCTGATATCCACTATTATTACAAGAAACGCACAAGCCCTAGGGTTGAAATTTAGTGAGGTGTTGCTCTTGGGGAGCAAGTTGGTGGAGTCCATTTTCCTCCACGTTCCTTTGTCTCAGCAGCCTCAGCAGCAGCTATTTCCCAGCAGAAACACACTGGTGTCACAGGAGTTTTTGGTTGTGTGATGCCTAGTAACTTTAATAGGAGTCCCACAGCTGCCATCCCACACAGTGCTTTGAAGATTTGGACTGTGTTTCAGCCCAGAGAGATTGTCTATAACAGTCTCACAAACAATTTAGGCACACTTACTGGCTTGGCCAGTCCTCGTCACTTACATGTCACCCTTCAGGAGCAGCACTCCCCAGGCCGACATTTGGGCAGGCATGGAAGTGACACTGTGGCTCTTGGGAACCTCTTAGCCAGCGGGTCCTAGAACACACAACACAACTCCAGCAAAGGGGGGTTCTCGGCACAGCCCTCTGGCGTTGCCTTCTCCTGGTGTAACATTTAACAAACACCAAACAGGTGCAGGAAGAATCTCCCTGCTTAACATCAGCAGGAGCTGGAGGAGGGTTCTGAAGCCCTGGGCTCATGGGCATGTGGACCCAACACGGGCGTCAAAGAGCAGGATCACACCTGGGGCCGGCCCACCTCATGGAGCTCAAATGCACAGGAGCTGTTCGTCACCTGCAGCTGTGCAGTGGTGCAACAGCTCGTGTCCTCGCCTCACCCTTCCTTACCTCCATTTCAGATAAACCCTGAGTGCCTGCCAGTCAGCAGCTGCCTCCCTGCCTGAAGAGCACACCTGGGTGTGCTGTGGGGTGAACAGGGGACAGCCCCAGGCCATCACCCCAGCCTCTGGCTCTCACATAGCCAAAGCACGGGGTGTAGGGTGACCAGCCTGGGACCAGCTCAGCGCCCAGTGCGGCAGCCCTCTCCACTGTGGTTGCTCCCAGGACAGCCCCCTCGGCGGTGCAGAGGGAACAGGAAGGATCTGGAAAGCTCTGTGGCTCCGTGCCGTTTTCATGTTTGTTTACACACACTGCTCTCTGAATGGGCAGAGGTCTGTGAAAGTGCTGATTCATGAACATCCCTGCCATCTGTGGCCTCTTCAAATGAGAGCTCACCCGGACACAAGGATGATTTACTTGTCTTGGCTCTTCATCTCAAACTGATTCTGTCTCCATTCCCTCAGACTTCGAGGGATTTGGGCAAAAACAAATATTATTGAATCCCTTGAAGCTGCTGAGTTATCTCTGAGCCGTTGAACATTCAAGGTTCTGACAGGGAAAAAATGGCAAGAGTTAGTGCTGGGGACGCCGTCTCACAAACCTCACAGCCCTCCATTTTCTTCAAACCTACTGGTCTTGGCACACTCGCAAAGTCACAGTTTGGAGACTAGTGAAGGAAGAATGGAGAAGCTCTGCCATCCCAGGAGCTGGAGCTGGATCTGAACAGGGATTAGAAATGGGCTAGGATGCTGGATACCACACACATCTCTCTACAGTTACCTTAAAGGAGGCTGTAGAGAGGTGGGGGTTGGCCTGTTCTCCCACGTGCCTGGTGACAGGATGAGGGGGAATGGGCTTAAGTTGAGCCAGGGGAGTTTTAGGTTAGATGTTAGGAAGAACTTCTTTACTGAAAGGGTTGTTAGACACTGGAACAGGCTGCCCAGGGAGGTGGTGGAGTCACCATCCCTGGAAGTCTTCAAAAGACATTTAGATGTAGAGCTTAGGGATATGGTTTAGTGGGGACTGTTAGCGTTAGGTCAGAGGTTGGACTCGATGATCTTGAGGTCTCTTCCAACCTAGAAATTCTGTGATTCTGTGTGATCCACCCCAGACAGAATACAGCCACCTCATGTCCCATCACCAGAAAAGCTTAATGTCTTTCTTCCTCACACCAGCTACCAGCATGATGTACCGGCTTTGTGCAGATGACTTCAGCATTAGTCCTACTGCGCTGCCCTCCTCTCTTTTTGCACTGTGCTCTAAAAATCTGTTGCTGCCAATCCACTTTCCCATTAATGGCCACGGCCTCACCAAGCAGGGCAAAGCTGTGGTGAGTGAGCTCTCCTGTCAGGGCACGTTGTACACCACCACTGCAGCTGAGCAGCTGCCCCCTTCCTCCCCCCAGCTACGTCTTCCCACTTGTGAAACAATCCCCTCAGAACCAGAAGAACCCGCTCCAGGGGAAGGTGCCTGAGTAGGGCTCACAGGAATCGGCTCAGAAACTTTGTTATTGGAGCTGACACTGGAGTCCAGTGAGGTGCTCAGCTGCACCTCCCGCTAACGTCACGCGAGTGGAAGGCACTTTGCATGCCTCAGTACTAGCCCCAGCGTTATCGCAGGCCAAATCATAACCACCATAATAAAAGTTTGCAATAACGTCAGTTTAATTAATGGTGAGAAGAAAAAAGTCCTGCCAGGCCAGATGGCAAATCCTGAGTTTCTCACGTGATGACTGTCAAATTACTGTCTCCACAAAAGAACGTCATCAAGCACATTTAATAAACCCTGGAAATGTTTATCGAAGCAGCGGCAGAGATCCTGGCTGATCTGCCAGGGTCTGTGCCCAGGGGGGATCCAAATGCAGAGCTGAGCTTTAAGGAGCTGCCACCAATAAACGCCCTGGGTGCTTAAAACCAGACTTGGCTTTTAAACTTAACTGAGCTCAGGCACTGAAGTCCAGATTCACAGAGGACCCTGTCTCGCAGCCACCTGCACTCTGTGGTCTCTCCTTGGCTCACATTCACATTTTCTGCTGGCACACCTGCCCAGAACAGCATCTCCAAGTAGCTGCATTTTACACCAGCCTCCATGGGCATACAGAGACACAGACACCCCTTTCCTGAGCCCCGAGGTGGAGGTCTTGCAAACCAGCTCCAAGCAAGCCAAATGCATCCTGAGGCTCCTCTTAGCACAGAGCTCCAATTGTTTAACTCTAACCCAGGAGCTGCCCACCACCAGCAGGACGGAGAGAGCAAACATCCGTTTAGTGGAGGTTTCATGCAGGTTTCACTCTGAAGAGCTTCACCCGGAATAGCTGATCGGCTGGCAGTTAGACACTCTCATGGGAAGTGAGAGACAAGCGCTCGCAGATTGAGGAACGCATTGAACCCAGGTCTCCCACTTCCTCAGTGAATGCTCTAAAATAAAAGACAGTGACTTAGAAGACAGACACCAGCCAGAAGGAAGGAGCACTGCTCTCTCACTTCAGTGGTATTGCTGGCACTACCCCTGGGGAGAAGACTCTGGGCTTGGAGTCCTCAGAGGACTCAAGCATGAAGCCCTGAGTGGGGTTTCTATGCTCTGATGGGATGGCAAGGGAGGCAAGAGTGGGAAAAAAAAATTAGAAACACCCATATTTTCAGGCTGACCTTTGGATATCAAACATGCTTTGTGCTTGGGAAGCCTGAGTACATCAGCTCTGCTTTTGGTTTTAGGGTCTGGCTTTATGGTGAGACAGCGCCGCACCCGCTGTTCATAGCACCGTGCCCTGCACTGAGCCTGGCATCCGCGGGCCAGCAGCCACTTAGCACCTCCCTGAGGGCTCGATGATGGGGTGCCCAAGGGCCATGACCAGAACAAGGGTCTGCCACTCCATCTGTGCTCTTTGGGTGAACGGATGTGGTTTGCTGAAGCTTTGTGGGTCCTTTGGCTAGTGAATGGCAATGTTCTGTGGGAACTGGTTTTGACTTCTCAAAGCTTTTACCTTTGAGACAGTGGGACAGGACACTGAAAACTGCTTCTTCCCCCTTTGTAGAAAATGGGAGAAAAAATGACTTGATATTTTCATACTGCAGTAAAACCCTCTTTAAAGTGTAATAAATAAATTCTGCATTAAAGTGTAATAAATAAATTCTGGATGAAAATGCATTGTACTTTTGCAGCCTTATGTGTTATCTTTCAATACCAACAACAAGCAAACAAGCCTTCCACACAAAACAAAGCAATAAAAGAACACGTTTCAAGTGTTGGCCGGTAATTCCATGTAACATATTTTCAGGCCTGTCATGAAAAACAAGCAACGTAATGCAATTTTGGTAAGCTGTTTCTCTTGGCAGATGGCATTTCCATTTTCAGTCTAACTTGGAGGGCTGAAGTGACCACCACCACTCCACTAAAGCTAAACCCCCAGCATAGCTGCTGCAGCCACTGCAGAGTTCTGCTTTCACGTCGCTGTTAGCACAGGGAGTTTCAGAAGAATTTTGGATTGGCTTGGAAACAAGTCTAGCAGGGTGCTACAAATAGAATAGCAGAAGAAGGTAGCAGAGTAAAAATATGCAGCGTTAGATCACGGGTATGGAAGTAGCACAGACAGGAAGCCAATGAAAGGGATAGGCACGCTGTTGCTCTCTGCTATTTGCCACGATTTTGAACGCACTCCATTTCCAAATCTCTGACAAAATTCCCACTTGTTTAACCTCACCTCCCTCCTTCACATTGACACTCACAGCCAATCGGGAAAAAAAGACCAGCGCACTAGGAAGGAGATGGGTTGCTTTTAAGCCTGCCCCTTCAAAACAGCTCACACAGTCACCGGCTGTAAAGTTTCATCTCACAACAGGCACAGCAGGGCTGAACACAGAACCTGCACTTGAACCTTTCTGACCTTTGGGGATACATCCTCGTAGTTTGGGCTCAGTCAATTCATATGGTGTCCCACATCTGAAAGCTTGGGTGCCTACAGCAAGGCTTTGCTCATGCATCTAATGGCCTGGGTTATTTTCCAAGGTGCGCACCACGTCCAGTTCCTACTGACTCCTGCGGGATTCATCAGCCTCATTTAGGAATTTGAATATGGATTTAGGAGCCTAACTTTTGGCACTTGGGGTGGAAAACTTTAGCCAATAAGACTGCACAATCCTATTACCATGACAGCTTGGGAATGTGAGAACTCAGCAGTTTGGAATAAGGCGCCACATTAAAAATAGATTAAACCGAGAACAGCCCTCACGGCCTGCGGCGCCTAGGACAAGTGTCTGCCAGCTGAAATGCCTCGTAGGTAACTGTTCGCTAGTGAATCAGGTGCTGGCTGGAGGTGCCCGCAGTTGCCTCAAGACACAGACAGATTTTTTTTCCAGAGACACTGTATTTTTTTTTTCTAGCACCGTATGAAACTCGGCAGCTCTAACCCTAAGGGGATCCATGCAAACCTCCGGCTTGCTCTGGTTCCCATGGCACTCACCATCCACTGAGTTTCACTTTAAATTTCAGGCTCACAAATCTCCAGACTCAGCCCAGAGCGATAAGCTCTGCCAAGCCGGGGCTCTAGCAATCGAGCAGGACTCTTCCCCTTTCTCTGAACACTAATGCATCAAACGGTGGAGGAACCAAGCCGCCTTGTTGTGACACAGGGAAAACACGATTAGCATCCAGCGCAAGGTGCTGGAAGGGCTGATTTCCTGGTCCGTTTGCAGCCTGAGGGTGAAACAAAGGGTGAGCTTGTTCCCCTGGCTGGCGGCTCCCTGCTAGCCAAGGACAAGAGTCACTTGTCCCTTTGGCTCCCTTAGATCTGCCCAGCAATGACCGCAGAGATTTGCTGACCTGCCGGCAGCACTTAGGCCAGCTGGTGGGGTTGCATTTCAGTGGCTCTGTGTTTGCTTCTCCGACAGCTCCCAGAGGACAGTAATGCTTTTATGCTTAATATATGCTGTCATTTTGTATTACATCTTTTCTTTGGAAGTTACTTCATAAAAGACCAAACCAAAACAAAGACCCAAACCCCAAAATCCAAACCCCACAGAAAGCTGAGGACTGCTGCAGACATCGCGAGTGAATTACTGCTCCTTCAGCTGACACAGAGTCAAAAGAAGCCATAGCCCTGCTGGCTTCACAAGAGTAATCTGCCATAGAGTGGTGGTTACTGGTCACTAACATCACTTCTCCAGACTTCTGCTCTTTTTCTTCTCCAGTCCCATCATGTGGTGAAGCCCTTGATAGTGGCTTTTGCTGCTGTATCAGCATTTGTGGCATAAAACAATTGTGACAAACCTTTGGATTTGACAAACCAGCTGGATTGCCCAAACACATGACCAAGCACAACCCCAGCTCCTAACTGTCCTCCTCCAAAATCAGTCCTCCCATGCCTGATCCACGCAGCACCCACAGACAGCGAGGGTCACGGTCTTACACAAAGGACTGACAAACGACTGGCTCAGAGCAAGCTGGATCTATTTGCATGTAGGGGCTCAATGTGCTGGAAAAATATCACAAGCACACTCCATCCAGTTTCATCTTCAGCTGAGTACAGTAACTCACTGAACACTGCAATACACTTGACAGGTTAAGAAACCTTCTGCATTTTATTTGTTTTAATTCCCTGTATATCTCTCTACACTTTATTTTCCCTGCAGGATTGTTTGGGAATGCCTTACAATAACAGGATCAAGAAAGGAACAGTATATACCAGGTGTGTGAGTGACTAACTCTGCCCCACAATGAAAGCACTGCCAAAACTTGGGGGGATTTCAACGTAGTTCTATTTCTGTAGATACAGGTGGGCTGAGAACATCATTGACTAGGTTCCAGTGGAATAAATAAAAATAGGTAAATGATAGACGGGAACGTATCTCCCCCAAGCCTTGGGATTTACAAAGAATTCCCCTGCTCCCCCACTCCATACACAAACCTGCACATTGCAAGATCCAGAAGGCACCTTTTTCATACGTAATGCTAAAAATTTACTCTAGACTTTATAATCCTAAAATACCTCTATGGCACGAAGCCACATTTGCAATACGTGGGTGGAAAAGCTGTCAGCATAGCGGAAAAAATATTCTGCTGAAACTCAAAACTTTGCAGAAACAGCTGAGTCACTCTTTCGCAGTTAAGGTAGTCCAGGCTTGTTACCCTCTGTGCCTCTGGACGGAGCCTGGCACACGCACCCGTCCCCTGGCTGCCAGGACCCCGACCCCACCTCTGAACAAGAACCGTGCTTGAAGCATTGAGCAGGCTTTCCTCACACAGGTGCTTTGTAGCACCCACCCGTGCAAGCAGAACAAATGCTGGACATCCCGCAGGCTCGAAGCCTTCAGGTACCTGCAGCAGTGCGGCCAGATGTGCAGTGGCCAAGTCATATGCATCAGCTCAGCTCTGGTAAGCAAGACGATACGCAGCTGTACGCACAGCTTATGACCTGATCGCAGCTCGCAAGGCAAATGATGTTTCCCTGACCTCATAGGAATTAATGCTTTTTTTATTAAAAAACATGAACGTAATGAAAAAGCTTGAAAATCTATCTCAAGTGCTCTAAACTAAAAGGGTATAAGATCAAAACACCGAACAAAACATCTCCACATTTCGTTCTCTCTTTTTTTTTTCCTTTTTTTTTAAAAAAAAAACAAAAAACAAAAAAACAAAAAACTCTCCCGATTCAGTCAGTATTGTTGTTTTGACTGGTAAGAGGGAGCTGCCTACGAGACATTTATTAGCACATAAAATTACTGAAATTGCAAAGGTCTAGAAGTCGTAAGTGCCAACAGATTATAGACTCTAATGCAGTCACATATGAAATCTAGAAAGCTCATTTTAAAGGAACTCTATATAGCCTATACATTTTGATTTCTTCAAAATACAATTTGGCTTGAAAAATCCTGTAATCCTTTGACCTGCACTTTAAGTAGAATGCAAGATTTTAAAGAAAAATTAGATTTACCTATCCAAATCAGAAGACTGTACATACAGGTAAATAACAGCTTCCTTCACATGCATAACAACGCACCAAATTTTCAGTGTGTGAAAATAATTTTCATACGAACTACAGTAACAATATAGACTCATTAGCTGTGCTGTACACACACAGCCATGCAAGTGCTGTCACTGTGATTCATGGGTGCTAACAGGGCAAGTTTGCTGCTCTAAAATGGCAATATCAGAAGGTAATTTTGCATTTTAAATGCTAACTAAGGAATTGTCTATAAAAGCTGATGTCCCATGTCTGTGTTACATGCTAATATCTGCTAGCCAGTCTCACTTGCATCTATGTGTTTCCTCCCCCAGTGAGAAGACCAATTTCATGTTGTACATCACAGAAACGTGCCCAGGACATGCACATACTCAAGACATGAACTGTTGTTCCCTTGCCCCACGCTCCCATCGCACTGGAATTCTGGGTGGGACTCCTGTGATGGAAGAAATGCAGCGAAGGATTCCCCTACGTTTCAAACTTTACTGAAACTTTTCTCTTTGTTCTCATATTTCACAAAACCCAGCAGTCCTCCAGCAAGAGCACTTTTGCTTTTCATGGGAAATGACTCCGACTGGGGCAAAAAATATGCTTTTCTAAATAAACACATTATATTGTATAGCATGAAAGCTACAAAAATAATGGCCTCAGCACGCCTACTCCCTGTCTGCCATCACCAAGTACACACACCACAGGCTTCAGCTGGGTACCTTTTCAAGCACTAGGCCCTCTTACAGCAGTCGGACAGCTGGCTCCCCCTCAGACCTGCCTTCCTTCAAATATTTCCTCCCAGCCCTGAATGATGATGTGACTTTTGTAAATATGATGCGACTTTTGTCACCAGCAGAAGCAAACTCCAAATGCCCTCAGCTCTGCACCCCAACAGCAGCTGTCTGTCTGCTCTCTTCTCTACCTTCCCCTCTGTATCACATTTTCCTACCAAAATACATACTGTTCCTTTGAGCCCTAAAACACTTCCATTATTTTAGGTCTTCTCCTACAGGGCTACAGAAAGAACAAATTTCATTCACTACAACAAATACAAGAGCACTCTCTTAATGCTGCTCGTGAGCTCTTGCAGGGATAATTCAGGTCACTGACGTGAAGCTGAGAAATGCACCCAGCTACTGAACAAAAGTACGAACACCAGCAGTGTCAAGAAACATCTGCCACTGTTTATAATTCTAAGGAAATCATCCATATACAAATTAGCTTCAAAAATTTACAGTTGTATTACTGACAGCTAAAGAATCACATTTCCAACACCACTTGGCCATGACATTACAAAATAAGTTACGTGAGATAACTCAAAATGTGAACGTCATTCTTTACCTATTATGTAATGTCCTATGTGTTGTTACAGGTCTCATGAAATACCCACTTGGAATTTGCCTTAGCAAAGGCTGCTTTTAAATTGGTTTATCAACTCAGAATTCTTGATGGGATATTTGCAAATGTTATTGCTCACAATGTAAACATTAAACAGTATGCCTAGAGCTTTATTTATTTACATTACCTACATGTTCACTTACAATCAAAACTTGATGCTTTCATGTGGTAATCATATATTGACTTTTTTAAATAAATGTTGCCAATACTTTTTATATACATTCTTCTCTCAGGGAGCCAAATAATACAGTGCTATTCTTAAAACTGCAGACTAGAGAATCAAACCTTAGCTTTATTGCAGGAACAGCAATCCCTCCTTTACCCCTGCCTTCAGCTACAATGGGAATAAGCCAATTCTGTAACCAATAATAAGATAGGTCAAGAAAATGTTGGTATGAAAACATTGCTAGTCCCATTCTTTTGGAATTTAGCCTGAGTTCCAGTCAACACGGGAGGGCTGCTGACTGGAATGAAGCAAGCAGCACTTGCACACAGACTTCCAGATTTTATACTATTTTACGAGAAGTCTAAATGCTAATTTTCACAATTATGAGTCAACAACAAATACTCGTTTCAGCCTGACTCTGTCAACAGTGTTTTAACTGAACTGGCACGTCACTAAAAATGTGAAAATAATTTTTTTTAAAGTTCATGAATATACATTCCTAGTCCACCAATCCCCGCATGAAACTGAATTCTGTTCCACCAAAGAGAAACCTGAAGTATAAATGACAACATAATGAAAATAAGACATATATCTGACAGAGATGACTGTACAGTTGCATATGATGAAAGCTAGAATATGTGAGACTCAGTGACCAACAGCAGGTTTGGCAGTCAGCCCTGATCTCCCAGTTACCAGTTGGGGTGTATTTACTGGTATTTGGTTGTGTTATCTCCTCTCCCTGAGGAACACTAGTACAAATCACGTGGTGGATCCAATATGTATTAGTAGCCTGAGTTTTATTTGGTTCTTGAGGCAGATCTACAGCCAGATGCATTAGGCACTGCAGAGGGAATACCTAGAGTGCGAAAACTGAGGTACAGAAGTCCCACCGTATCCAAAAACGTTCTGAAACATTTTGAGGTATTTGTTCAGTCAAGACCTTCCCTAACTCCAATGGGATTTTGCCAAGGGAAGTGGTTTGAATGCCTAAAGCAGGGTTAATTCCTAACTGTGGCTCTTTTTTAATGTAAATAATTAGAAATCACAAAAACCCTGCTCATAGCAGGAGATGTGCTAACCCCTCTCCTCAGTCACTTGCTCCTGACTCCCAGTGAAGCTGCACCCAGAAGAGCTTCCATTGCTGCCTCCTACCAAGCATCCTCATATTTCAAAGGAGAAACCGATGCGTCCAGTAAAGGAGGGAATAATGTCTTAAACTAGGGCAGGTCTTGAATCTCCTGTTGACTAGGAACAGTTGTTAAAATGTAAGTTGCCCCTGCTGCACAAAAAATACAGTCAGTACAGGTAACCAGAGCCAGTGCCTGCTGCATGGGCCCAATCCTGTTCTCACTGCAGTCAGTGGCAGGACTCCAACCTGTTTAATGGGAACAGCAACAAGCTTTCTATCTCCTTAATATAAATGAAGATACGCATCTCATCTTTGACATATTTTGGGCTCAAAGCCATTGGCTGACACTTGTTTGGTTCTCTGTACGTACATGACTCATGGGATAATATAATGCCTGATTTCCATTCTGCCAGACCTGTCTTTCTCAGTGGTTAACTATTAATTCTGGAGGCAAGATGCAATACTGCAGTAGAATAGGATGTTAAACTACGAAAATTGCACTTAAATATTTAGAGTAAATGAATCGGATTCCCTTTGTGAGGATTCCCTTCCAGTTAAGGAGTTACTGCCACATACTCCTTGGAACATCAGCCCACTGCTCTCGCACAGAGGGAGCGTTTATGGAAGTCCCCAGCACAGTACCCAGCAGGCAGCAGGGTGACCGTGCTGCCTTTAGCAGCTCAAGGAGAAGCCTGATAATGGAACTGACATAAATATTTCTATATATGTATTCCAAACAGCTGATTTTTATTTCAGGCTACCTACACCGAACCGGGTTACTCTGGATATATGAGTGCTGATTTTCCACCAAAACTGTTAACTCTTTGGAATAAGGTCTGACTTTTTCTCTTCAGATCCAGTCTACGTTTGAGACTCTTAGCATTACCTTAAAAAATATTAATAATATAATACAGACTGGAAGCCATTATCTGAACCGACTTTCTGATTCTTCTGAAGTTTCTTGTGGTATACTTATTCCCACTAAGTGTTGTCTTGGCTTTAAAATGCTGGACCTCAGATAAGGTGCAGCAAATCATACTTACACATGGATATTTCCACGCAAGCTGTGTGTTTGTATGGAATTTCACTTGTATAAATGAGGATTTCATTACAGGGGACCAAAGAGAAGGCCAGAACCACAGATGTCAATGTATAAAACATTATTTTTGGCTTAGCCAAGAGAGGGCAGTGGGCCTGTTCCTCCACCCTTTAGTCAATTAGACATTCGTCATTGTTTTCACCACCAAATTGGGTCAAACCCAGCCAGCACATAGCATGGAGAAACACCTGCTTTCTCCTAACAGCAAGGATCTTCCACTGCCCCCTTTTCAGTGTGGGAATTGTCGTGGAGTACTCCAGAAACTGTCTCCTAACCTCTAACAATTTGAAACAGGTGGAGAAGACGATCTCCTTTGGGGTAATTCCCCCACTGCAGTGGAAAAAAAAATCACTGAGAAATCTTGATGTTCCTCCCCCACCCTGAGCCACTCCAGACTGCAGGACTTTGTTATGATCATGAGCAACCTCTCAACTCTGTACACAGTGCTAGCAGACAACTACTCCCTTCCTCCCTGCACCCTCCTAGCATGTGATCACTGCCCACCCCCACGTCTCACCCCCTCCGTGTCCCCAGCCCCAGGCCTGGGGCTGACGAGGGCACGGGGTGGAGGAGGAAGGGCTGCACCGCCGCCGTGGAACTGTGTGTTGGGACAGGCAGGGGCTGGCAGCATCGTAGCAGGACTGCTCACAGGAACAGGCTCGGGAGGAAACTTGCCCCCCCCCCCAAGCTGTAAAGATGAACGCGCCCAAGTGTGCACCCATCCACAGCACCCAGCCAGTGCCAGAACTGCTCAAGCCCTTGGCCAAGTCAGGATAACTGGTCCTGGTGCAGCGGATGTGTGTGCAGGGAGGTGAGCAGGACGACTGTGTACAAGGCCAGCTGCTGCCCACAGCCATGCAGGCTCACCATGCTGCTTACAGCACCCTGCAGCAGGGCAGTCCCTGCTGCCACTGCATCTGGATCAGCACAGCCTGGTGCCTGTTGGCACTTAATCCACTGGTCAAGATGATCCCCAGACGTCTCCAGCTATCCCTTCCAACTATTCTGTGATCTTTGGACCAGACAGTGCATAAAAACCCTTTCCATTGCCTATTGCCCCTAACGCACACCCAAATGCTACTGAGAACAGTTTGGTTCATATGCCACTACGAGGGCAAGACATGGGGTCACACACAGCATTCCTCCATTCAAGGAAACAGCTCTGACAAATTTTCTTGCGTTACTCGTCAGCTCACCTTTACGACAGAGACAGACACCGTACCCGAGTTAACGCCAGCCCATACCTGTGTCCCCTTGCCCAGGCTGGCAGGACGCTGTTGCTGGAGCCAACGTGTCCTAGCAGGGTGACCACCTGCCCTCGTGGCTGGCACACTGCAGAAGCTGATGGTGTGACCACGGCCCGCAACATTAGTGGAATAATTCATAATGCTCTCCAGGGTGAGGCTCAGCCTTTGCTCTCCAGATTTGCCGACCCCTGCCACTTCCCCCCAGAGGAGGAAATCTGACAGCTCAATCTGTGGTAGCAGGGGCCTGCTCTCCCACTCCCATCTGGGAGGCAGGATGGCTGTAAAGTCCTCTGTCCTTTCAGAGAGATGGAGCACTGCTTTCTGTAATTCTGCTGTGTGAGGGCAAACATCCCTGCACACGCTGCTGTGAGACCTTCCTCATCTGGGCAATGGCTTGGGGCCCTGTCAAAAGCTCAGCCTCTTGCTGGAGAGCAAGAGAAAACACAAAACTGCAGTGGGAAGGGGCTGCCAGCGCAGACCCAGGCTGCAGAGAGCACCGTGCTGCAAGAGCCTTTCGTCGGGGCTCAGCCCATGGTTTGGGTTAGGACTGGGGCACGTTGCTCACTCTGGCACTGTGTTTAAGGCAAGCATCTCTAAACACTTTTCTGCTATCAATAATTTACTCTTCCTAATATTCCGTGGCACGCTATGTTTATATAACTATTGAAACACCTATGTGGTAGATAGGTGATCTTAATTTTGAATCACAACATGGTTGATTCTTCTGCTGAAGACCTGCCTAATCTATAGTTCATTTAAATTAATGGAAAAATCTGCTTTGTCTGAGGCCGTAAGTGATTTGCTGAAACCACACACACACACAGAGTGAGTCACGGTTCAGAACATAACTCAAACGATCAGGACTGTATTCCCATGCTCTAACCACCAGATTACAGTCCCTCCCACATATACCCTGCAATAATCTTTGCTCAGATGATAACAGCGTTTCCCCACTTTACACGTTGGACAGCATTACTTAGGGAGGCGCATCACTCGCGATGGGAGCCCAGCTCTGAAGGGGTGGGGGAAGGAGGAAACACAAGTAAAAACCATTGGTTTTGCCCAGTGCAAGTAGAACTTGATTCTCCCCTTGGAAAAGTACACGCTATCAATCCCTTGGTTTGAATCTAACTGGAAAGTGAAATCCTTGATTCTGGTCCACATTCATGTCCCTCTGATACATCCTCACGGACTGCCACGGTGTGTTCCGCAGAGCCTTCTCTTCCCCTTCCCTTTCCTCTTTCCTTTTCCTTTTCCTTTTCCTTTTCCTTTTCCTTTTCCTTTTCCCCTTCCCCTTCACCTTCCCCTTCCCCTTCCCCTTCCCCTTCTCCTTCCCTTCGTACCCCGGAGTCCCGGCTCCGCAGGGCAGGGACAAGCCCCCGACTCTCGGTGCCCAGCACGGCGAGCACGCCGCCCCTTTCCTTCCCGCCCGCCGCCCCTCGCGGCCTCCCCCCCCTCCACACCCGGTGCCTGGCGCGGGCGGCGCGGCCCCGCGGCCCGGCCCGGCCCCGCCGCTGGCAGCCGCCGGGGCGGAGCCCTCGCGCCCTATCGCCGCCGGGCCTCCCGCCACCTCCCCTCACGGCCCGGCCCCGGACCCAGCCGCGGCGAGGCGGAGCGGAGCGGAACGGGGCGGGGACCCGCGGCGGTGCCGCCCGCCCGTGCTCGGCGGCCGGGGCTGGCCCCGCGGTCGCCCGGGAGCGGTGTCTGTGGGCCCGGGCCGGCTGGGGCGAAACTCCCCGGGGGAGGGGAGGGAAAGGGAGGAGAGCGGCCGGGCCGGGCCGGGAGCCGGGAGCGCTGCGGGGCCCTGTCCGTCCCGGCCCGAGCGATGCGGCCGGCTCCGCGGCACCGAGCGGCGGCGTGCGGGGAGCTGCCGTGCCCCGGGAGGCGGCCGCGTGTCCGTGGCTCGGGGCAGGAGAGCCGGCAGCTGGCGGAGCCGGCCGGCACGGCTCAGCCCGCGGGGAAGAAGTGGCACCACACGGAGAGGCGGGCGGTTATGGTCGAATATATGCTGTTTATTTATGAGTGTAACCAGGACTTCGAACAAACTTTATATGCAGCCCTCCCTCCCCCCCAACAATCCCCAACCCCACCGCTGGGTACCCACCCGCGGCGCACACGCCCCCCGCACACGCACGCCCCGGCGCTGCCCTCCCGCTGCCCCGGCCCCGGGCCGACTTGCTGCCCTGCTCCAGCTACGAGCGCTCCGGCGAAGGGGGTTTGTTTGGGCTGGTTTGTTTGTGTGTTGTTGTTTTTTTTTTTTTTGTTTGTTTGTTTGTTTTTCCGCTCTCTGCCGGGGATAAGCTCCGGAGTCCAAAGGTGCTGCGGCGGGGAGGCAGCGGCCGGCCCGGGCCCGCGCTGGAGGCAGCGCAGCGCACACTCGCACTCACCCACCCACACAAATAATAAAATAACGTTGCAGCACAAGGGCATAGTCTCTGTCACCAGATAAGAAAGTCATGTGATGGCAAAGATCTAAGTAATGCAATAAAAATAAAGTGTAGCTAGTATACACGGAAAGGCTTTCACATTACATGAGGCACAGCTTGGACAGACAGAGACTTGGAGAAGAGCTGAATGTCCTGGAATAAAGCAAAATACACTGAGAGTTCATAGTAAATACCCGCATCGATAGGTATTTATTCACTTGTGCTTCGCCATGTCGTGACATACAGTACAAAACGCTGCCGCTCTTCCTTTTGAGACAGGGAGCTCACCGTGCTCCCTCGCAAGCTGCTGCTCCGGCAGTCCAGGCTGTGTCCATCGGTCCCGGGGTGGCCTGAAGGCACTGGGGCCAGGATGGGGCCCCCCAGCTGTCCCCTGCTGCTCCAAGAGGCGTCGGGCCCTGCTGCCTGTGCTCCCTGCTGCCTGCTCCTCCTCAGCGCCAGCCCCTCCGGCCCTCACCCTGCTTCCTTGCACCCTGCCAGGCTGGGGCACGGAAAGCCCCAGAGCTCCTGCAGCCAGCTTTTAAGGCACATCTGGGATGCTATATGTGCTTTATTACTATTATTATTATTGTTATTTACCCTGTGTAGACACGTGGGCTTTTTATTTCTTTCTTCCCCTCGCCTCTCTCCTTATAAAACCCACCATGTTTTCAGCTTATTCATGTGTCATCCCTAAGGCACAAACCCTTTTAATACTACAGCTGCCTGGCTTCTTTTATTGGTCGTTAATTGTTCAAAAAAAAAAAAAAAAAAGGAAAAAAAAAAGAACTGAACAAAAACAAAAAAACAACCCCCCAACAATCTGAGATCGCTGCGCTCCAGTATATATAATATATATATATATGTATATGTAGGTGAGCGTGGCAGCTCGGCGGCGCCCCGCAGTCCCGGCGCTAGGCGCAGCTGCCCATGGCCTTCACCAGGGAGCTCTCGGGCAGCTGCCTGAAGATGCCTCGCAGAGTCTCCAGCTCCCGGGTGAGCTGCTCCACCCGCTTCCGCAGCCGCTCGTTGTCGGTGGTGAGCTCCAGCACCTTCTGCTGCGTTTCCACGTTGCGCTGCTTGGCCTTGTCCCGGCTCTTGCGCACCGCGATGTTGTTGCGCTCCCGGCGCACCCGGTACTCGTTGCTGTTCTTGTCCACTGTCTTTTTCGATTTGCTCCGGTGGTCCGCGGGCATCATCTTGAGCGCGCCGGCGGCGGGCAGGCCGCCCGGGGGGTGCGGATGGTGCGGGTGGTGCGGGCTGGGCACGGGCGTGGGGGGCGGCGTGGGGTGCCCGGGCTGGAGGTGCATGGTGGTCTGGGCGCAGTGGGCGATCTGGTACTGCAGGTGGGAGGGGTGCTGCTGCGCGGCGTGGTGGGGGTAGAGGGCCGACAGGGCCGCCGACTTGACCTCCTCCTCCTCGCGGGGCTCCTGCTTGATCACCAGCGGCCGCAAGCCCGGCGCGGCGATGCGCTCGTAGAGCGGGTCGAGCTTGCCGTCCATGTAGCTGGCCATGCAGCCGAAGAGCGGCTGCTGGTGGTGCTGCTGCTGGTGCCCCGGCGCCGAGGCGGCGGCGCCGGCCCCATGCATGCTGTGGAAGTCGAAATCCCCGGCCAGGATGGCCTTGGCTTTCTCCTGCTGCTTGCTGTGCTGGAAGAGGTCGGCCAGGAACTCGTCGTTGAAGGCGGCGGGGTCGATGTAGGCGCTGATGTCGATGGAGTTCTCGTTCTCGCAGATGTCGCCGAGCTCCGCGCCGCCCGCAGCAGGTGCCGCCGCCGAGGGAGCCTCTCTGTAGCTGTAGGCGCTGCCGGGCAGGGGAGTCTGGAGCTGGTGGTGCTGGCCGCTGCTCATCGGGGGCCGGGAATCGACCTCGTAGAAGTTGGCTTGCTCCATGAAGCACCTACAGTCTGCCGGGCATGGTGAAGGGCTCCTGCAATCCAGGTTTCGGACGGGGCGGCGGCGGCGGCTCTGCCAAGCCCGCGGCACCCCGCGGTCCCCCGGCGGCGAGCGGCACGGCTCGGCACGGCTCGGCTCGGCACGACTCAGCTCAGCTCAGCTCGGCGCGGCGCGGCACGGCGCGGCTCGGCGCGCCCGGAGCCCGTCCCCCGCCCCAGCCCGGCCGAGCCCCGCTCGCAGCCTGCCTGCCCTGTTGCTAGTGGCTTGCCTGCGTCCTGTGAGCCGTATATATACACCCCCGCAGCAGGGCCGGGGATCGCCCTCTAGTGTCCACCTCCTGCCGGGAACCTTTGACCACCGCGCAGCCGGGTCTTAGCGCCCCGGCCGGGCACAGCCGCCCGCCCCCGGCAGCCGCCCCGAGCTCGGCGGGCTCCTGGCGCTGGGCTGCGCCCCCGGGGGCAGGGGGGGTCCCGAGCTGCCCGAAGCCTCCCGGGGATGTGCGGGGAGCGGGGCCGTCGCCCCCTGCGTGCCCGGGGCCGGTCGGCGCCCTCCCACCGGCGGCGCCGCGGGGAAAGTCTCAAAGTTCAGCACAGCCCGCTAGTGCTCGCAAATATTTGTTCAGACGGGGGGAGACGGGAGGGGAGCCCCGCCGGGTTTGCCGCAGGACCGACGGCGCTTTTCCAGCCGAGGGGCTCTGTGCCCGGAGAGCCCCATCCTGCCGCACCTGCGGAGCGCGGCTGGCCTGGCCCGGCCCGGCCCGGCCCGGCTCGGCAGAAGCGGGGACCCGCAGAGCCCGGCCCCGAGCGGCGCTAGGACCCGGCCGCGGAGCGCTCGGGGCGGGGGGCGGCGGGGGCTGCCCGGCTCGGCTCGGCACGACTCGACCCGGGCCGCTGGGGCCGCTCCGGCGGCTGCCCCTGGCCGCAGTCCGGCACGATGCGGGGTGGGCGCGTGGCTCTGTCCCACTCCCGGTCCCGCAGCGCGAACGGAGCAGCTCCGTGTAGCTGCAGCCTGCGCGCAGCGCGGCACGGCTCCCGGAGCTTACCCGGGATAAACCCGGGGCGCAGCGCGGCGGCAGCAGCCAGGTGGCCCGGGAGCAGGCGATGCTCCGGCGGGCTGCGGCGCCCCGAGGCTCCCGGCCGCCCACCCTCCGTCCAGGGCCGCACGGACCTACCTGCTCCTGGGCGCAGCCTTCCGAGGAGCCCGGTGTGCAGCCTCAGCTCGGCAGGGGTGCGGATGCCCGGGATTTCCTCTCGTCGCCATCCTGCAGCCCGCAGACGAGGCGTATCGGGGCTCCCTCGCCTACCTCCTCGCGTCGGGAAGCTCCCCGGCACTTAGCTCTGGTGGTCCGGGTCACCTGGAAAGAGGCAGAGAGAAAAGATGTGTCAAGGCTGCTAGAGCAGCTGCAGGTAACTGCTAGAGGAAGATCTGCAGAGAAGAGTTCAAACGTAGCGGTGGCTGGAAAAAAAAATGCTGTATTTTTTAGTCCTAGGTGTCCTAATAACCCAAAAACTTGTGACAGCAAGTTGCTTGCTCAGAAAGGGTTTGACAGATTCCTCACAACTAACAGTAATTGACAAAATTTTAATCAGGAAACAACATTACAATGTACCAAGAACCCATTTTTTTGTATCACACAGTACACCTGTGACCCTCTGTTTCATGAGCAGAAGGAAGGCAGCAGTCAGCTGGCTTTCTGACCACAGAATATACCTTTCAGCAACAATAGAAAACAATTAAAATCCTAAATTCATTTTACATATGGTGAGTATCTTCTGAAATTACATTTCAACACATAAGCAGTGGCTAGAAAGGCCACTGTCTGAACAAGCAAAACACCTGTAAGAACTCTGAGAAAAGTCACGATACAGAGGAAAAGCCTCAAGTCTGTGACAGAAACAAGTTTTGGATGCTTCAGCGTGGGGAGTGACACATCCCTAGCTGCATCTGGCTGGCTGAATTCTGCGGGTGCTACCCCATTAAACCCCTTCACAGAAAAGGGACAAATCCAGAGCTTGACTTTTTGCCTACTGGGAGGAATGTCACTGGGAGCAGCAGTGGTGACTAGCTCATACTTCCAGCTTTCTGGAGGCCTCAGCAGGCTCTGCAGGAATAGGCCAGGCACATTTAAAATAAAAGGTCAGTGCTGCGTGAAACAGCAGAAGCGTGTAACTAAGTTTGCCATTTAATAACAATACCTACGCCTCTGTAGTCTTAAAAAGATCTCATATTTTATAATCATTCTGAATTTCAGGCCTAACCACATATTAAAAGAAATTCAAAGTAAATCAGAAAGTTTAGGATCAGATTCCATTCCTAATTACTGTAATTAACGAACAAGTCCCCACAGTTTAAGGACTGGTTTGCTCAGTACTTTTTATGTAGACCCCTTTTATCTAAGTTAAGAACTTTTAAATAATCTCTTTTTACACAAAGACATTAATTCCTTTTTTTTTTTTTTTTTTAAATATGGTATAAAATGAAGTTCCCAGATTTAGATAAATAAGACATTTCTTATTCTTTTTATTGTCTCTCCTTTCTTGAAGGCAAATAAAATGTTCAGAAGCTGGTCCTCCTTCAGACAAACACAAATGCAGATTTCCTCACTCCTATCAGCAGTGACCAATACCAAATATTTCAAATGTAATGGCAAAAGAAAATTTTCTGTCTCATTGCTTCAGCTGCGTGTGCCAGTGAGTTAATTTAACTAAAAGGGGAAGGACGTCTGTTGCATGCTATGGATCGCTGAAGCAGCACTGCTGTCAACTCTTGAGGGTGCTATTCTTCCATCTCAAAGCAGATCTCACCAGGGAAGGACTGGAAAATGCTCCAAAACCCTAAACGACGCTGAAAGTCATTTATACAAAGTCAGCTGTACTGGCTTCTGCTAGTAAAGATGGAAACCAAAGAAAATCACAATCATGGGGGAAATGTAAATACCCCTGCTGAATTTTGAAGTGAATTTTGTGACAGTTTTTAATTGCACCAGAGAGCTGGACTCTCTTCCTGTTGGCTGAACTCGGCTCCTGTGCTGTTCACAGGCCGTTGGCTCCCACGGGTTGCCTTGCTCCAGGATCTCGACTGGCCGCAGGGGCAGCACAGCAACGCTCTGCTTTCTGATCCACCAGTCTGGGAGTACAGAACCTGGCATGTAGCAGCCCAGTGACGAATCAAAGTGCCATTACAAGTTTATATTACTACCTTGTTAAACTAGAGCATCTCACTGCTATTGACAAAGCTCCAGAATGTCCTGTCTGCATGCAAAACTCGGGCATGAGTGCCAGCAGAGCCCAACCCCTCCTCTTTCCTACCTGCAAAAGGGGTGAGGGAAAAGGAGACAGATCTGGCTAGGGACAGGGAGTCCACTACGGAGCAGAAAGGGCAGTATGGCTGTCCTGGGGGTGATGAGGGGGAGAGGACGTTAGCCTCAGCTGGGGACAGAGCCGTGCCATGGGTGCACCAGAGAAGTAGGCAGGGAAGGAGCAGAAGTTTTATACGTGAATAAGGAGCTGGCAACATACCGTCTTATTTCTTCTGGTGCAATGAAACACAAACTTCTCCCCTCTCCTGTGTTTTCTGCCCCAGGGAGGGAAAACATCATACTGTACATGTAAAAACTGCCACACATGACAATTTTCAAAAGAAAAGGCTACATGTGCCAAAGCCTCGGAGGCTGGTAGATCAGTATGCAGCATGGTATGACAAGTCAACCAGGACCTTCCCTTCAGCTGGGAAAGGCAGCTGGTGACTGATCACCATTTTTGATGTGCGAAGTTTGGTCTAATGACAGATGATTTAATTACTTATCGTTACAGCTTTTTTCCTTTGCAGAAACAGTGTTCACAACTCTAAGGTGAATGAAAGCAAATCCATGCTATATTCCTTTTCCCTTTTCATATAATTCCCTTTGTCTTCAGGGTCTCTGCCACTGTGCCCTCGACCCTTGCTGTCCTTGTGCTCAACTAACTGCTGACTCCTCTCTGAGAACTCGGAACCTTTGCAATTACCATGCTACTGACTGGGAACACCTTTCCACTTCCATCAGCTGCCTGAATACTAGCTTGCATCCATTCACACGGGACTCATAACCCAATCTTTCCTAATTGTCACCTGTAATCACATACAACCGGGATGTGAAACTGTAAACGGTTTACCCATTCACAAGTTTTACACTGTTAATGAGCCATTAAATAGATAGTTCCTCTTCTGTAGTTAGGATTGTACTTTAGTGACCGTAAGCATGGTGCCCGGAATATTCTGAATACTTTGCATTGCTCAATATTTGGCCTATCCACAAATCATACATTCTCTCTCTAGACTTTTACTTCAGACTAAACAAAGACTTTCCTTCTTTCCTTCCCGAATCACTTTTCAATCCTCTGTCTACCTTACAGACCAATGGTTTCTATCACCACAAATAGCTCACAATCTTTTATTCATTCATAGTTAAGTCTCCCTGGGAGGTGAAAAGTGTTGTTACTCCTCCTCTAGAGCTTACTCCTACTCTGCTGAATCGCAGGCTTATCGATCTAAGTGGGAACTGACACAGACCTCAGCTAACAGACAAATTATGCAGCAGAACAGTAATAGGGCAGTTAGCACCATACTCCGAACTCAGTTCCCAACTCCCCTTTTAGGGGCAGAATGTTCTCAAAAGTCTCTCTGGAGATTTTAACTCTTAGTAGATGGCTAGCTACTTCTCACGGTGTCATCCAAGATAAAATCCAAGAAATGAGATTCAGTTTCTTGGTAAATCTAGAAAACTGGACCATGGTTTCTTATGTCTGTTTGAACATGTGTGACACCAACTTTAGGCATTTAATTTAGATGGCATCCAAGTGTCTACATGAGGAAAGAAGGGAACATGCAGGGAACTTAGGCTCGCAAATCTGAATGTCCTGAACCATACCTAAAAAAAAAAAACAGATTCTGAAATAACACAGAGAGAGTCTTGATAGTCTTGTCATGCATAAAGCCAGCTGGACGGTACACCTGGGTTAGCATCACTATTTAACAAAATCTTACTAGTTACAGAAAGAGCCCCTCTCACTTGTACAAGTACTTCACTCTGATACCCAAAGTGTGTTGTGATTACCAGCTGCTCTTAAAATACTCACTTGCAACTCTGAAGTGTAAAGCTGAACACATATATTGGTAACTGTTGCACACTTACAAGAACCCTGCAATGTAATAGAATCACAGGAAGAAAATACTCATTTGTCTATTACACCTGTGTTCTGACCACACTAATCCTTTGAAAACATTCAGTCATCCTGTAACATGATTCACACCTGTTATTTTAATGCAAAAGGTGGTTTATTAGGGTAAGCATAGCCTTGGCAATGTGTACAGACACCATGTAAAGTCAGCCACAGATCATCTAGTTTTCAGAAGGTACATTTGAAAAGATGGACAAATACATTCTGAGAAGGCCACCTTAATAACAAACCTTGCCACTAACCTAGGTGCCACTTTTTCCTGACCTCAAAGGACTTTCAAACAGACAATGGTACAGCATGGCTCAGGCTTTACCACTTTTTCTAAGTAGTTCTTGTCTGAGCTGTGGACATTATTCTAAGGGTATCTGCAAAAACTAAAATTTCAGAATTATGTAAATACCAAAATAGTTTAGGCACTTTCCATAAGTATAGCAAGAGACTCTTTGCTACACAAAAAAATTACAATCAGAAGAACAAGATATAAAAAGTGAGAGTGATGGAACAGGAAAAGAAGATGAAGACCAGCTTATAAAAATAAGGTCACGCTGTTTCTTAATTAGGTATTTCAGTATGTGAAACATTCTGTCACAAAACTGAGTCCCTGAGATAGACTAATTTGTCCATGTTGTCTCTAAATCAACTTTACTCCTCCATAGGTGAGACTGACAAGGCTATAAATTAGAGTGAAAATGTGGCAAAAAATTACATTCTGTAATATGGATAGGAAAGCCTCCCACTGTCCTTCCACAGGTAAACACATTGCTGACTCTGTGGCAGACTTCAGCTTTATGAGAAGGGAATGAGGCTTCCCAGAGAACTCAAGGATCCCATGGGCTTTTTATGTTTCTCTTTTGCTTAAGTTACTGTGTGACTCACAAGTCAGACAATGGGATAGCCTCACTACCCAGCTCACAGCTTTTGATTCTCAGCCTGGAAACATTCAATGCTCTAAGTATCTATGGAATTAAGGACTAAGACATGGAAATATAAGAACTATTCACCTTTGGTACAACCCTTCTAGTATGAATATCATGAAGCAACTGACTTCAGTGGCAGAAGGGTTTGGGGCTACATTTGACTAGCATTTTGAAACTTCAGGTTTAAAAAAATATTGACTCTATACTAACAGAAAACAGTCCCACTGCTCAGTGTAGATGCTGAGCAGTATCTGAAAGTTTGACCTCTCTGTTAAGCCAAACTCAGCTTTCTCTAATTATACCACTGCCAGCCCAGGGATTACTGGCATGAGTAATCTAAGCAGGAGTTGGCCTACTAAATAAAAAATGTCAAAGGCACCGAGAGGGAAGGGAGTCACAAGGAAGCTTTGCTTCTTAGAGTTCTTAGAGTTGCCCAGTGACATCACAAATGAATCCTAACCATGATCAAAGAAGCAGCCAGCACATGGGAAACGCAGAAACATGGAGGAAGGAAACAAGTCAGAGGCAATCTCAGCTTGAAAATCATTGGTTTTGTTATCAGTTCCAAGCTAATAACAGAGATACTTCTGGCGTCAGAATTTAGGCTCTCCTAAGAATAACCTCTGCACAAAGACTTAAGAAACAGCTTACACTTACAAGCTGAAATACAGCACTGAAGTCCCCCTCTGCAGCATGTTGACCCTGTTACGGTGTGGTTTCACCTGAAGACTGCCCATGTAGCACAGTGATGGGCAATAGAGGCTCTCTCATGTAACCAGGGGCAGGTTATGTGAGACATGGCCCTTCATTCCCTGCAGAGATTCAAAGCTCACTTGAAAACACCCAGTGAAAGGACCTGGCACTCCTACTTGCTGAGATAACATCTATTCTGCCTTCTAAGCCTTTGCAGAAAGACAGATTACACACAGTAACATTCAGCATAGCAGTCTTGTTAATAAAAATGAGGCATTATTCACCCATGCATGACTTCTGTGAGACCTTTTTACAATTTTTCTGTTCAAATGGGAATGTCATGCTTTGCGTAAAACAAGTCTTTATCTTATGTGCAATAAAGGGGAATCACAAACCAGTTCAGTCTAATGATCAGTAGACTTTTCCTGAGTGGATCACACAGTCCCATAAAAACCTAAAAACTATAGTCAGGAGGTAGCAAGGACATTTTAAAGTTTTTGATGAAAACTGGACTGGCTACCTCAAAATATGATGTTTGGAACAAATCATTCCTTATGCTTAGTTTTTAAGGGTGACTGACAGTAGAGCTACTGAGTGCTTTAAATAAATATTATCAGAATTCATATGAATAAAAACAGAGGGCTTCTTCTGATGGACACCATCATATTTTTCATTCATTTCACAGAAGCATAAAAATGTTTTTTTTTTGTTTGCAAAAATATTTCAGAAAGTAAAAATCCAATGACAGTGCTAGTCTATTTGCAAGAAGTTTACATATCTAAATGCTCATAAAGCCATGCTGAAAAGTCACTGTCCCTCAACTTGGAGAATCAACAATGTCATGTACAACTGGTCCATACAGTTAATAGTGGAACTAAGTCTTACCAAAGCTAATCACTCAGCAAAAACCCAGGGCTGAGGCTGAGAGGTTTCTAGTCCCAAAACAAAAAGCCCTTGCAAACTACTTGTGTTTAAGTAAAATAAGGAATCAGCTCTCAAATCAGGTCCTCATAATACAAAAAAATAAATCCAACATTCTATTAACAGGGAAAGTGAGCAGTGCAAATTGCTGACATAAATGTGGTAAACATGACATACAGTAAAATTTAACACAGAAAAGTCAAAATTCATTTTAGAAAAATAAGTCTTATTTTTTAAAAACTGGCAAACACTTCAGATCTTTAATAATAGGAATTGCACGGTTCTAAAAATAATTATGAAATGTTCTAGTGTTCAGTGCTACAGTACTGGATTTTATTTTAATAAAATACATGATTTTAAAAAGAAGACGATGGTTTAAAAACCTGCACACCACAGAACTCATATCATTAGAAGGCTGAATCATTTAAAATGCAATGTAGGATTGGATCCATACTTGTTATCTGCTATTTTACACTCAGCAGCCAAAAAAGGAGGACAGAAAAGTCTAACTTAGCACAGAAATATGTATTTCTCTATTAGAGAAACAACTCCTGACAGTTACCATAGCCAACACAGCTAGTATTTGGGTTGGATAAGACAGTACAGTTGGTAGTAGGTCAGTATTTTCCATGAAATTGGAAGGGCTGTCCCACAATATCATGAATGTTCTGGGACCTTTAGAAAGGTTTAGTAGATGCAAATATTTATATAGCTAAGTGCAGGGCTTATGAATTATTTACATTTAACTTAAGCCATCAAGAGATCATTTGCATCTTCAGTAGTGTCTCTAGATCCCTCACCACAAGGGAATGACTTTTCTCCTTTATTAATTAACTGAAAGAAACTTTGGTTGCCCAGCTCAGCATGCCATTGACAAAAGTTAAAGGCCTCTTTCCTTCTTTTTTATGGAAGTGGAAAGCACCATGGGTCTCCTTGCACATAGCTGTGCAAACTCAGCTGCTGAGTCCACTGGTTACACAAAAAAAATATGCCCTTATGGAAAACAAATATACGTCTCTTTTATAAGAAAAGGCTAACTGTGCAAACTGTAGGTAATCCTTGAGGTAGAGCTCATATCTCCTGACGCATCAGCTGAAAACTCAATATTCAGGACGTGACACTTTGCCCCAGTACCCCTTGGCCTATTTGTAGGTCAGAGCTATTCAGTCAACCTCCCTTGCAGGATTGGAAAACTTGTGAGTCCTTGGGTCTACATGTTTTGGTTAAGGCTAAAAAATACATCTGGTGGTGGATTAGCAGAATACGTGCCATGTATCAAATTTTAAGCTGACTGAAAATCTTTCTAGAAATCAATTTAAAAGCACTCAAATACTAAGTAAAAGCATGCATGCTCTTCAGCTTCCCATAGCTCAGCTACCAGTGCTGCTATAGTATGAAGTGTCAGAGCTATCTGTGAACTCCCATTAAGCTTACAGCCACAGCTAGTGTCCCTTCACCTGATGAAATCCAAAGACATATGGATGGCTTTGGGAATATGCTGCAGTGTTCTCTGTTGATGCTACAGAGTATGGTTTAATAAGTGTCCCCACATTAGGATGGTGTTTATGTAACTGAAATGTTTTGTTATAAACTTTTTGTGCTCAAGGCATTGGCATTTGTACCCAAGGCTTTCCAGTTATTTCTGGCATCAGCATAGCACAACATCCCACATTAGCTTGTTAGAAGTAAGGCAGTCGCTTAGAGCTGGAGTTCTCTGGGACTGGCTGCCCATGCGCATATTGCTGCCAGGAGTACACATGCACCTGTGTGCACTCATCCTGCCTTTTTTTTTTTTTTACAGGAAGGAAAACACCAGAAGACACTTTGCAAGCCTCAATTTTGTCCCACCTGCAGGGTCCCTTAATGTCAAAGGGCTTTAGAAAGGAGGAAAAACATGATGTGAGGTAAAAGTACACATAAACAATGCACCTCCAGTAATTTCATTTCCTGGTAAGCAAAGTCCTTTTCTCCAACTGCCAAACCACACTTCCACTGGAACTGTAGGTGACTTCAAAGCAATACCTGTACTCCCTGAAGGAGGGACTCAAAAGCCTGCACAAATGATTTTAACTGTTACCACACTCACTGCGGAGCTTTGAAGGTTTCTAGGATTGTGTACACCTTGGTAAAATCTGCTTTGCAATGTGTATGTTCAGCAAATATTGGGTATGTGGAGAAAGTCTTCAGGGACGCTTTAGGAGAGTAAGTCTCAGTTTCTGCCAAGTGACTATTGGCATTTATATTGACTGCAAGTGCATGTGCACCACTGAGAATCTGCACCACACGGTTCATAGCATTTTGAAGTGTTCTGTGCCTGCATCAACTTTTCTTTGCACGTTACTCTTTTTTGTTTCCGTATTTTCAAAGACAGGCTCTTCCCCTATGACTCACCAACATAAACTTTATTGTAATATTACTGATCCTGAATTCTTTCCTCAGGCAAAATTCCTGATAATCTTCTGACCCAAAAAATAATAATAATAAAAAAAAAAATGTGCAGGAGAACCCTGGCACAACAAATCAGATCAAGGACAGTTTCCTATACGGAGATTTGCTGATTATTTTTTTTAAGACTGGTGAGCTACAGAAACATGACCTCAATGGGCAGACTAGAGAGGAAGGGACATGGGGACATAAAGCTTTTACTGCCTATCAGAGGGAAATTCTGATCTACTTACTATCACGAGTAGAGAAAATCAGATGAGCCCTTCTCCAGTGATACTCTTGTCCTGGGACATGTTACCAAAGTGTTGTTTTGGCTGCAGCATTTATATTCAATAGAAACCTAATGCTAGATTGTATCTGGTAAATTTGCTGTGACAGAGATATTCAGGTGCCTGCATGTGTAAATGTAATTGCTTTGTTCCTCTGGGAGTCTATAATATGTTAAGAGAGTATGCAGAGCCAAACAGCAGAGAGCTGTGCCACACTGTTTCTGTTACTTTTGCTTCCATTTCAGGATGCAGGGAAAGAAAAGGCCTTTCTGCCAGGGAAAGAAAAGGCCTTTCTGCCAGTTAACTCACCAAACTCGGATGATCAGCCTTCTGGAAGAACGATGGCACCGAGTACTTCCTTTACTTTCTCTTGGGGAGGAGACACTGTACCTGCCTGACAAAAATACCACCATCACTGATAATCTAGCACAAAATTATCCTAGATATTATTAGCAGCAGCTCAACGACAGACATTCTGTAATTGCCAGTACACTTTCTCAAATGTCCCTCCTGCATATTTTGTATCATCCAAGCATAAATAACTTTCTGTTCATTTGTATGAACAGAAGTGACACAGGGTAAACAAGCAGGTGGACCATACCCTCTTCATCCCCCCCCCCCCCCCCAAGGTGACAAGCTCTTGTCTTCTTTTTTCACACAGTTGTTCATTGTGCTTTTTATGGTATTTCAGAGACCATATATAGGTTGCAGGGAATAATGAAGACACTGATAAAAAATCAGTTTGGCTCCTTGTTGTCCCAATACCATGGGACTGAAGATGAAACAGTTATGCCTTTCCAACTTCAGTGCTTTTCTGGAAGGGTACTCTAAGGTTCTGTTGTGAAGAACCATTTCAAAGTCAGGGTAAAATTCATCCCTCAAACTATTTACTCTTCTTGATATCATATGAATAAGGTGAAGTTCTTCATTAGAGTATACCCCGTGACAAATAATGCCCTAGTAATTATGGGTGGGGATTTTCATGCGGTGACTGATGATGCCTTGGAAAAGAGCCATGGCACTGTGCATTCAGAAGCTAAGCTATCTAAATCCTTGCAGACCTCATTTATGCTTTTGGGAATACAGGACAGGTGTGGCAGTTACTAAACCTGGATACTTGAGAATTCACCTCTTATTCCCAGGTGTGGGCCATTAATTCTCGCTCAGACTTGTTCAGTTCTAACAAGTCTCTTTTGAACAAGATTTTATATATACACAGATGATACACAACATTTTCCTTTCAATCCATTTATCTACTTTGTTTTTACTCATATTTAACTATACAGTTTCACCCTGCCTAACATTTTACATGCACATGAAAATAAAAAACAATATTGATCAGTGGCAGTCTAAAAACCACTGTTGCATTCTATAGATATCAGAAAAAAAATGCGGTTTGCATTAAGCTTAGCACAATTATTAATGAAGTTCAGCTAAAATGCAAGTCAGGCCCCAGTGATATTCACAACAATGGGTACACAAATTTTAACTGCAGCACTAGGTTTCAGAGCAAAGCCAGAGAATGTTCAAACACAGGTTAGCAAAGCTGTACAATCCTTGTTAGAATGTGGCACTCTTTTTTTTTTTTTTTTTGTTAGATCCTCTCCCAGAGACCTGAACTGTTTGGGATAATCATAAAATCAAAGAATATACTGAGTTGGAAGGGTCACACAAGGACCATCAAGTCCAACTCCTTGCTCCACAAAGGCTACTTAAAAATCAAACCATAGTCTGAGAGTGTTATCCAAACGCCTCTTCAACTCCGGCAGGGTCAGTGCTGTGACCACTGTCCTGGGGAGCCTGTGCCAGTGCCCAACCACCCACCTGGTGAAGAAACTTTTCCTACCATCTAACCTGACCCTCCCCTGTTGCAGTTCTATGCTGCTCCCTCTGGTCCTATCACTAACTTGACACACTTAGAGCTTCCCCACAGAGCAGGCATTCTTCAGGGACATGCTTGCTTTTTCCAAACTCAAATACCTACAAGAAAGCTTCCAATTCCATATTCAGATATTTGAATGCAAGGTCACAAATAGTAAGTCCAGCAGCTTCACTGGCTTGGAAGGGACTTGCGGCTACTGAACACTAATCAGTATCTAGTCACTGATACAGTTAGAATAGTTTGGTCATCTTCTTAGAAATCCTCTGGAATACTCTAAAGACAGGAGATGATATGGATATATGCTAAAATAAAATATAAAATAAAATAAAATATAAAATAAAATGTAGGTGGAGAGAAAAGCATGGCATGTAGCACTTATGACAGCAACAGTTTGGGTTTCTAGTAAAAAAGATCATTAATGCATTAGTTTTCTCTAATGCACTGTATGATTTCTGTGTTAGTCTGATTCATTTTGCTATCACACAATAGCCTACTGAAGTTGTGGGAGAAGGAACAGCTGTTGGCTTTTTTTTTTTTTTTATGTCCTCCTCCACTGGCGAAACACTCCTTTTACTCTGCACATGTAATTGAGTTGATCTCTTTTCAGAAACCAGTGTAAGTAATTCTAGATATTTGTGTGGCTTTGATATTTTGATAATAAGGAAAGTAGTACTGGAAGATGCTGAACTAGAAACTGGAAATACTTTCTTGCAAAAATTATTAGCAGCATAGAGAGAAAGAACAAAAGCATTGGATTTTTCCTGTAAATGAACTCCAGGCAGTGTTACAATAAAATGAATGTTTGCTATTTGAATAGAATGGCTCCTTTCTTTACTTAGTATTTGCTAGAACAAAAGCACTGTAACTTTCCAAGGCTGCAGTGAGTCAGTGCTAGAATTAGAAGTGCAGTCCTGAAATAGCGATCACCAGTAAGCAATGTTTCCTCTCCTTTCTCTTCACCTATTCAAAAAGGCTACCTCTGACAAATGAACTATTAATAGACAAATTTCTACCATTTAAATTATCGAATCAGATTGAAAGACATTTCTAACAGTAGGATTTTCATCTTGGTGCAGGTCAGTCCTGAATGCAAAATATAAGTCTTGTAACACCACAATACAATGGTTATTAAGTGAAGAGAGTTTTACAATAATAAGATTAGGGAAAAACTCTACTACAGGCTTTGTATTGCTAGGATATTTCTAAACGAATGTCATCTGCTTGATGATTGTAAGGAATGTGATCATATCCCACAGTGTTTTTCTGTCCAGTTTCAAGCAAATCTAGTTCAACAAAGCAGGGGTAGCAGTTACTACGAAAAACTTTTATAACAAGACTGACAATAGGAAGGTTAGTAACTTTTTTTCTTGATGTCAAAACAGACAAGAAGAGACTGCTACTGTTGCTTTCTAACCATTTGTTTACTATTCTATCATGACTTTGCACTCTTTGAATGATTAAAACTGGATCACTAACAGGCTGCTGGGGGTGGATTACAGATCTGTCTCTTCAGCTTCTGGATAATCTCTATAAATAGGACAGAAAGTGTTGGTATCATTCAGTGCATTTGCCCACAAACACACTTTATATCACAACCTGAAATAGTACCCAAGGAGGGTATTTATTTCTACTTGTAAAATACATATATATATACATATATATTTAATTTTCTTTCTTCTAAATCACAAGAAAGTAAATGACTAAATTCTCAGCTAGAAGAATTCAAAAGACATGATATTACACCAAAGGGAAAAACTATACAGTTAAATCATGTGTGAAAGGTAAATGTTTAACTGAAATGTTCAAGTCTGAATTAAAAAGTCCATTAAAGGCTATCCATGAGGGACATGCAGGCAAATAATTGAATGCTTGCAGAAGAAGAAGAAGAAAAAAGTATAGGTTGTAGTCCAGACTGTTTGTATATTGTTTTTTTTTTTAAATTATTATTATTATTATTATTTATTTTAGGACAAAGAAATAATTGCCCATGAACAGAGATGTAACAACCATAAACATTGTAAAAAGACAATAAAAATGATTCAGAGACATAACAGTTCTCACACTGAGTTCTACTGCAGAAAACTGCCTACATGTAAGCACTAAGTAAACAAGCAATAAACAAGGATATTTCCCTCAAAGTTCCTCTCCCCTCTAAAACTTTTGCCTCTGACTCCCATAGATAGCTTCTGTTTCCTCAATAGTTTTTCTGCCTTGAATTGTGATTTGCTAGATACTATTTGAAGATGCGGATTTTTTTTTTAATTTTTATTTTTCAGGAACTGGGGTCTTTAAAGAACCATAAGACTGGACTATGCATGTGAAAATAAGTTACTATTACAATATTATCTATAGTCTTATAGGCAGACTGCTGCTACAGCAATACATCCAGAATCAGAGTGAGGACTCCATCCCAGCAGGGACAGTCCAGCTCATGACAGCTCGTGTAACTTGTATGTGGCAGTAAGCAGATAAGGTGTGTATTTCAACGCCATGCCTCAAGAGCAGTAGTCCATGTATTTTGTGATTACTTTTTAAATTGCTTCCACCATAATCCATTTTTACTGTGGGAAAGAAAAATATTATCTTGCAAACACTTAAGTACACTGTGTGATGATTTTCCTGTAATAGGATACAATGCCAACCAAGCATTGGAGCTCCTTAGATGCATGGAATTACGTATGGGCTTTAATGTTTAAAATAATCAGACCGAATGAGAATGAGTTTGTCTACATTTTATTTTCTTCATCTTTCTTTGATGAGGATTAATGAATAAATGGTGATAAAGTACTCTAAAATCCTAGGAAAGCACTCTAAGAGCATACACCTACTTAACTATTTTAAGTAGAGGATAATGTTTAATGCTTACCTGGAATTTTTGCTCTAGTTACAGATGGATGAGTCATTGCCAGAGAAAACATAACAGTTTCAACTGAGAAACAGAAAAACATTTGAGATATTAAAGCAAATACTTGATGACTGACAAGGAAACAGTATCTTCATGGTAATGAGCTGAGTAAAACTGTTTGCCCAGACTAATCCTCAGAATTCTTTGCAAATGTGGTTTATTTTCCACAGGGCTTTATAAAAACAACAAAAACACTCAACATCAGACGGCCATAGAAATGGCAAATACAAATATCTATGTTACCAAGCTCTGCAACTGTGTTCACAAATCTGATCATTCTCATTTCTTTTGCATAGGAAAAGTTTCCACAGGTAGGTCTATGTCCTAAACTGGGGTACAACACAGACTGGAACTCTCTGCATTTAAACAGTAACTATTTTTTCCACACTGTTCTTTTCACTACGCGTGCCCATAAACTTGCTCGCAACTTCCTTACTTTACAAACTGATGACTTTTGGAGCTGCCCGCTGCAAGCACATGCACCTCCTTGTTTGAGTACATGTTTCCCCTTCAAAGAGCTACTAGATGCATTTTATGCACCTACAACTTAGATGCAAACATGTATTTTTTTTATTGTAATCTTGTTTAGGCAGAGCTCAGGAGACGTGAGCCAAAGCCTCTGAACAGCATTAAGGGCCCAAACCGTCCTCCACAAGACGTGAGGCGCTTTCTGACGAGACACAGCTGCGCCTAACCTTCCTACAGCATTTAGCTACCACACAGGTGTTTCCTAACCTGTTTTAAACCTTTGGCCGTTGTTTTTTTATTTGTTTTGAGGTGTTCACAAGGGGAAAAACGAGCGAAGAGCCAACGCAACTTCAGAATGCGCCACAACCTCGGCTCGCTCCTCGGCTCGCTCCCCGCCTCGCACGGGCCCCCCGCGGCGCCTGAGGTGAGAAGATGGCGCCCGCGGGCCGGGCCGGGCCGGGGCCTCGCGCAGCGCCTCAGGGCGCCGAGGTGGGGCCGCCCCGCAGCGCCCTCGCGGCCCGCCGGCCTCGCCCTTTAAAGCCGAGGAGGGGTCGGATTGGCCGCTCGGGCTGCCAATCGCGGCGGGCATTGCGTCACCCCGCCGGGCAGCCGGGCGCCGATTGGCCGGCGCGGGGGCTGGGGGGCGGGCGGGCGCGGGGCGGGTTTCGCAATCGCCGCTCGGGCCGCGCTGGGCGCTTTAACGACGAGGCTCGGGCCCGGCCGCGCCCCCCCCCCTCTCCCCTCCCCGCCGCCGCCGCCGCCGCCGTTGCCGCAGGTAAGGGGCGGCCGCGCGGGGGGCGCCGCCGCGGGGTGCGGGGCCGGGCCGGGCCGTGCCCGCTGCCGTTGCCGCGGCGGGTGGTGGCGGTGGCGGCGGCCATGGGGAGCGGCGCGCATGATGCAATCGGCGGGCGGGCGGCCCCGGCCCCGCGCCTCTCCTCTCCTCTCCTCCCCCCGGTGAAGTCACGGCTTGGCGCTGCCGCACGGCCGCGGGGGGGGGGAGGAGGAGGAGGAGGAGGAGGAGGAGGGGGAGGAGCGCGGCCCCCGGGCTGCGGGCCCGGCGGGGAGGCGGCGGCCGGGCCCCGGGGGTGTCCCGGGGGTGCTTCCACCCCCCCCGCCCCTTCCCCGGGCCAGGTGCGGGCGGAGGCTCCCGGAGCCGCCCCGAGGGCAGCGGCCGCCCGGGCGGGGCTCCGGGTGGGACGGCCCGGCGGGGTGCGGCATGTCGCGACAGCGCAAGGCTTATCGCGACAGGGGCTGTCGCCTTTAGCGGGAGGGGAGCGCTACGGGACCGGGCCGGGTCTGGGGGCAGCCGGGGGGGCTCAGCGGGTCCCTGTGCCCCCTGTCCCTTTTTCCTTTTCTTTTAAAGGATGTCGGGCTGCGCGCTGTGCAGGGTGAGGAAGGGTTTTCCCTTCACGAGGAGTAATTGGAGGTTAGGAGGAAAATGCAGGCAAAAGGTTGGCAGCGGGTGGCAGATGGAAGCCACCTCGGCCAGGACACCTCCCCTGAGCGCGGCGAGCAGCAAGCCCTGCAGGACGGGGCTCCCCCAGCGCTCAGCAAACTGCCCGCAGGTTTATGCTGTTCCTTGTGCAGCAGCGGTTGGGTTTAGTCAGGTCCTACTGGGATATTTGTACGGAAGTCAAAGAGAAGGGAGGCTACCTCTTGCTGTTCAGGCTTGCGCTGATTCTGCACTGGGTAGAGGCATCTGGGTGACTTTGTGCAGTGAAGCCGTCCTGAATAACAGAATCCACAGAGTCACATCTCAGAGAAGGAGTAGAGAGAAATGCTTTGTAGTTTTTGCTGCTAAGTAAAAAAAAAAAAAACAAAAACCAAACAAACCACTGATTTAATTAACAATTTAAAATACTTTTTTTTTCCCGCCAAGGCAAACATTTGGAAGTCTAAAGTTTTTTAGGGGGGTAAAGCAAAGATAATAAAGGTCTTGATTTGCTTGGGAGCCTGCAGTCCCTGCGGAGTGCTGTCAGACAGCGGCTGCCTGTGAGGACACCCCTGAGCTACCAGCTATTATGCTGTAGTGGGTGGCCAGCTGGTGTCCTGGGTGGCCAGTTGGTGGCCCAAGGAGAGAACAAGGCAGTTCTAACTGGCCACTGGAAACACTAACATGTGCTGGGTGGAACCAGCCTAGGGCTGGCACCGAGCTCCGGCTGATGAGCTGCTTTATGGGAACAAGATGCTGGGAAACTCGAGCTGGCTCTCCAAGGAGCTGCCTCCTGTTGTGTCAGGGCTAACAGCGAGCCAACCTGTTTGTGTGGCACGATACCTGAGCCCTGGGCCCCAGCTGCCTCCTGGCCTTCCCCAGGTACTATGTGCCCCACAAAACTCGCTGCTGACCAGGGTGTCCTTCCCTCTCGCTGCCCAACTGAGTAGCTGACAGCTGGTGATGTGGATCCAGCCTCCAGATAACCAGGGGAGATTAGCTTCAAGCCTTAATTGTTGTGACTCCGGGGTTATCTGTGATACAGCACAGTTGGTAATACTTGCTCTGCATAAATAGTAGTTGGAGCAGGACAGGAGTCCAGGTGTCACATCTCCCAGGCAAGTGTTCTGTTGATCGTCAGGCCAAATTAGAGCTTGTCTCACTGAATAAATAGTTATTGGATACAAAGTGGGTCAGCTGCAGTAAGAAAGAACTGAGGAAGATCTAGTCCAGAGTACCCTGTAAGTCAGGGCTAGAAGAGAAGCTTGAGCAATGGGACGCTTTGGTTCTTCATCTTGGGGGGGCAGGAGCTGCCCCTTCCTCTGCAGTATCCACAAGCACAAAAAGCAGTTGGTGAAAATGTTTCTGACGTGTTACTAAACTGGGTTGTCCAGATGAAGTTAGTAAGCACTGTTGTGTTGAAATAGAGGGGACAGGAGACCATGCTGTGTGACTTTGAAAACATGCCAAAAATCAGGGGGAAAGCTCAGGTACAGGAGGCGATCTAACAACTCTGTACTATTTGAGGGCTGCAAAAATCCTGTTTTCAGAATTGCAGCTGAGACAAAGCCAGAAGAGAATATACACTTGTGTCTTGACTTTAAAAATATCTGGGCAATCACACATGCAGCTACTGTAAGTGGCCTTGCAATGCCGCTATTTGTGCACAGTGACATCTTGTTAGCTGTGTGTTCGGCTCAACCACCGATCTGCATTGCTTAGTCGGTTGGAATCTAAGACTTATATGTGGTTTGCAAAAGTTGCTCCAACAGCCAAAATCAGGAAAATATTAAATACAAATGTTAAGCATGTATGTACATAGGTTTAGCTATGTCAGAGCTGACATGTGCTCTGGTATCCTTCTACCCTGAAATGAAAATGAAACGATTTCTTTAGGAGGGGTGCAGGTATTCACTTCTTCGCTTGTACTAAGTGAGAAGACTTCTTCATGACAATGTAATTTTAAGTAACATTCAAGCCAGACTTAACAGGCTTTTCTGTGCATTTTACTGAACCACACTGCAACTGCATCTAGCTCTGGCTCCCTCCTATTATGGGAGACAAACTGGAACTGATCTAGACAGTAACATTTTAACCTCGTTAATGATAACCTAGCAGAAGGTAAAGTGGCAACTCGGGCTGCTGAGGAAAACAAACAAACAAGAGCAGCGAGCAGCTGACAAACCCGAGTGCAGGACAAGGAGTGACACACGGAGGAGTGACACACCGCAGCTCATTTACAGCCACTCACCGTGTTCGGCAGCCGGACACAGGGCTGCAGTTACCCCGTGCTTTTAGGACGTAAAGCTTTGAGCCCTTCGCTGGGCGCTGCGGATGCTGGGCAGCTCGTGGTGCCCCCACCAGTTGCAGCTGCTTTCATCCCCCTGGTTCCTCCCAGCGGCAAGCAGGGAGGTAGCTGAATACCTGTTGTGTGCTTGCACGTACACATGTGACAGAGCGTGGGGCTGCACCTTTGTAACACAAAAAGATCTTGGAGTAGGATTGTTTTATGCCAGTTAGATGCTTTTGTTTAATATAACAAGAAATCAAATAGTCATTTGAGCAGTCTGGAAGTACTTTTCACTGGAGCCACAGGCAGGGATTTCAGGAGCTTAGAACGACCCTATTGCCCCCTCCCCTCTTCTCCCCCAAGCTTTTCTCCCAGACATTTAGGAGGTCACATCCTGTGAGATGGGAAGAGAAGGGGAGCAGCTTTTAGCCTTGACAGGGCCGTGTTCCTGCAGCAGCTGTGGTGGAGTCCTGCTTGTACCACCAGCAGGTCAGGAGCAGGCTGAACCTCAGCGGGAGGACATGAGTCAGGTGAGAGGGCATCCTGCTCATCAGGCCAGGCTGCCTGCCGGACAGGAGAGCGGGCAGTGACTGGGGCGAGAGCTACAGCCGAGGAAGGTGGCTTGTAGGCATGTCAGCTGTGGCCCCCATCTCCCTATGGGTGGCAACAGTCCCCTGGCTTTCAAGCGTAGTGATGCTCACGTGGTCATCACTGTGTTTTCCTGTGCCACCTGCTCATTGCAGTGCTGTTACAGTACTTGTCCTAGTGGCTGAAGGGGTTCCTTTCATGGTACCCGGTTACAGCAATCACAGCTATTTTTTTTCCACTGGGTACTAGCGAGACCTTGAAACAATCATCAGTTTGGACACCATCTTCAAAAAACAAGTAAAGTAGTCCTAGAGCTGGTAAAAGCACTAGAAGATGCTGAAGGAAAGGTGGATAGCTTGAACACACTCACTCCAGAGAAAAGACAGGCCAACAATGAATGTGTCTGTGCACATACCCAGAGGGATGGTCTGAAGAGGACAAGGATCAAGTACTCCTGTTGGTCAAGAGTCAGGCTGTTAATAGGTTTAAGCTGCAGAAGGAAAAAATCAGTCTAAAAATTAAGAAAATTATATAACTGGAGGAAAAGTTAGACAGTGGAACCAGTTGCCAAGGCAGAGGTTGTGAAACTGGAGATATTCGAGGCTAGGCTAGACACCCATCCATCAGGGATGGCTTTGGAATAACTGAGTAAATCCAGTGAACAATGCAAACAGCTTGACTAGATGACCCAGTAACAGTCCCTTCCAATCCAAATATGTTCGAGAGGCTTCTGAAATGTCCCAGCAGTTGGCAGCTTTTCTACTTCCAGAATAGTTTTGGTGTGTTACTGCCAGATGTACCATCAGTACCTTATGCTAAAGCCAGCGATGTATAAGTCTGTAGCTAAACCCGGCAAAACTTTAACAGCATTTTTTTTTCCTACTAGGTTCACCTTGCCCTTAATCCATGTGAAGACCCGCTGGAAACACGTTCTAGAAAACAGTTTTCAGTCTCCTGATATATTCTGTTGTGTCAAAGAAGAGTCTGTCCAAATGAGCAAGACATCCCAACAGAACACCGCTACAGATGCGAACGGAGTAAGTGTGATTCACACCCAGGCGCACACCAGTGGTTTGCAGCAGGTTCCCCAGCTGGTTCCCGTTAGTCCTGGTGGTGGAGGCAAAGCTGTGCCTCCAAGCAAACAGGGAAAGAAAAATTCCTTTGTGGATAGAAACAGTGATGAGTATCGTCAGCGCAGAGAGCGGAACAACATGGCAGTGAAAAAGAGCCGGTTAAAAAGCAAGCAGAAAGCACAAGACACGCTGCAGAGGGTCACCCAGCTCAAAGAAGAAAATGAACGTTTGGAGGCAAAAATTAAGCTCCTAACCAAGGAGCTGAGTGTACTGAAAGACTTGTTCCTTGAGCACGCACACAACCTCGCAGACAATGTGCAACCTGTTGGCACTGAAACCACCACAACAAACCCAGAGAACAGCGGACAGTAGGCACCGTCGCAACCTCATGAAATGAACTCTCGAGGTACAGCTTGTCTGCACCACCCATGCAGTAACTGAGGAAAAGATGTGTTCTTTTAACCGTCATTTCTTGGAGATCTTTTTAGGTTTAACACTGAAGATTTGATATGATTAAACCAGAAACTGCTTAGGCTATTTGTTTAAAAGCGTTAAATATTTTTCTCCTCTGGAAGATTTGTCTAACAAATGCAGATCTAAATTCATAGTCAACAAGGAGCTTAGCATTAGGGAAATAACATGTTCACGGAAGTGTACTTACCTTCTTATATTTTGCGTAATGGGAGGAATCCATCGGGATGGTTCACTGTAGTATCAGTAAATCATAACCGGGTGAATTGTCTTTTAAATACTTTTTAGTGTATTTAAGCCCGTTGTTTTCTCCATTATGTATTACAAACTGCAAAGGCCATGGAGAGAGTCTGCTGTCCTGTCAACTACTTTAAACCTGTAGAGCAAGTCCTATAAAGCACCACTTAGGTCTTTCATATCTGGCTATAGTTAATGGGGAGGGTGTAGTATTAGTGAGCTAGGATGCTTACTGATGTTTTCTAGAAAAACAGCAATATACTATAATAATATATACAGGCAGTTGGCTTCCAAAAGGCAAATGATAGTCTGAATCAAGTATAAGAGGTAAAGCAGCACACTGACAAAGTCTTTTAAGCCTGTGTTCACGTTAACATTGCTCACACAGTGACTCTGGGGCCTTAAGAGAACAAGATTTTGGTTTTCAGAAAATGGCAAAGTACTACCAAAAACCTCTGCTCTGCAAAACTGCATTCTTGCTGGGGTGCAGGTATCAGGGAGAACAAAATGCGCAGCTTGGCTAAGCAATGAAAGGATTAAGGCAGCATCTGTACAGCCAGAATGTATGGACCACTGCTTGCTGACACTCATTTCCATTTTCATGGGCGTTCAGATTTGTAGCTGAGTTCGTATAGAAAGTGGTTTTAAAAATAAATGGCCCTAGTTTGAGTACCTGATTCAGCAGAATTTCTATTGCCATCATAGAGTTGCGTGAAGGAGTATCTTCAGTCTTGTTTTATTTCCATCAAAAGTTTTGCTATAGCAATTTTTAAAATGCTAGTGATAAGTCTTTGCCATGATCCATAATGCAGTGGTATGTACCTATATTGAGGATTTAAACAACAAAAGTAAAGCAGGAACTTTGATGTAACCTTAATTTATTTTCATTTTTAAATATTTCATTGACTGTATGGTTGTGTTACATTTAACCTGTGTGTCTGGCTAGTGGATTATTACACTGTCTTAATTTCCCTCCTACACTACCTTTTTCCATAGATTATTTTGTAGGATGCTTGTTTGCCTTGTATCTGTACTTAGGAAAAGAACTTGGATATTATCTCTATGAGGATGCTGTTAGAAAATAAAGCCTTTAAAAGTTCTTTTTGAATTTAAATTTTTAATACAAAGGTAATTAGATGCAGTCTTTTATGGATTGTTTTGGACTATGGTAGTCTTTTTACAGAGATACGTTTTTTTGGTTCTAGCTGCAGCTTGAATAGGTAGGGTTGAAATATCAGAATCTAATAAAAACATTTTGCCTCTAGTGCTGGCCTTATTTTTCCTGTCCCTGTTCTCTTTTGCTCAAATACAGAGGTGGCCACCTTGAACAGCTGTTGTCTGAGAAATCCATGCAACAGTCTCCATTACTGTCTTCTACTTAGGTTTTTATTCAGGGGAAGGAGAGTTGGAAACTAATTACATTTTAGCTAAATTCCCAATTTCACCAAACAAAACAAACAAAACCAAAACAACAACAACCCCCCCTCAAAAAAAAAAAAAAAAAAGCTACCTTTCCTGAACCTGTATTACAATTAAAAGGTTATGATAGGTCGTGGGAATGTGGGCAGGGAAAACAGCTGTAGAAGGATAAAGATGACCTGACTGCACCCTGTTTGTTAGAGGGGCAGAAGCTCTGGTGCAAAACGCAGGAGCTAGTCTCTTCTATTTGCTCTGCGAGTTGAGACTACATCGCCCTGTTATCCTGCCATTGGTCTGACAGGTTAATGTGGGTTTCTCTCCAGACAACCTAACCAGGAGCTCCAAATCTCTCTCGCTTTTCTGATTTTGGTGAAAATGGGCTACTTCTAGATGAATGATTTCTTAAATCTCTTGAGTAGGAATAAAACTTTTGATGGAGACCTAGAATGCTCGGGTAGGTCACTTCAACATCTTGACATCACCAGTTCCACTTCCTTCTTTAAAACAAAACCACTGAGTTACAAAAAGCTGTTAGTTTGCACAATGACTTTTCCGGCTTAGCAGTCCATGCACTTGCTGTGTTTGCCTAGGGAAGCATCCAGACTGTGCAGCATGTCACTTTCAACATGCGAGGCCACAGACCAGAGATTTTACTTTTTTAAAAAAATAATATCTGCTCACAGTGTGAGCTTGGTTGCAAGAGAGGCAGGAGCCTGTTATTTTAAACCCCTTCCTGCCACAACAGCTGTCTCAGCCCCCTGCGGATCAAAGGCAGAGGTGAGGCTTTCCTGGCCACTGGCAGCAAAGCGCCTCAGCCCCATCCAGCCGAGCATCTTCAGTAAGGCACAGGAGAGCTCTCACAGTGAAGCGACTCAGAAGAACCTCTTTTCTTCCTAAGGAAAATTTGTAATAAATACATACCTACACAAGAAAATTTTAGTATAGTCCTATAAAAACTAATATTTTCCTTTTGATACAATTTTTAATAGCAGTTATAGTCTGTGACAGAACATAGTGCCTCTCACAACAAGAAAAAGTGCTACAATGCTCTACATTTCACCTGTAAACCTGATTGCTGTTTTCTTACTGTAAGAGAACTTCCCTACTCTAACTTCCACGAGCACTAGGAGGCTCTACCACGTTAATTATACTGCGTTGCTGCAACAGCATGATTTGCGTGGCAGATAAACCCAGAGTGGCTCCAACCCCAGGCAGCTGAAGCAATTTAAATATATCAGCTCACTACTTGGACCTTTTAAACAGCCAACTTGCTCAACACAATGCACTCTGCTATTTTGGTGCGACTCTACTTGAGTCTGCACCAGGGGGGAAAGGCATTTGGGAAAATACAGATAACAGCCTAACAAATCCTAATGTAGCCAAAAAGAAAATTTGTCATAACCTGCATTCTCTCCTCCCCATACATTTAAAATGTATTAAATATCATTTTGCGTTTTTTAAAGGCCTTCTTCCCTGCCTCCTCCCCCCCAACAGATTCTAATATAAAAATATAATTCCAATTCACTTTTTGCTTAAGTGGATAAAAATTATCATAATTACAGAACAGAGCTCTGGAAGGAAGGGTGAAATTTCTAGTGACCGAGTTCACGGGCCTGATTAGGAAGGAAAATGGAGGACAGTGCACATCCTGACTGCAATGCTTCCCCATCCTGGGCAAGCACAACAAAAGAGCAGCCGGTTACGTGAGCGAGCGCCTTCCCCGCAGAGCTCCTGTTCGCTGGTACATGTCGAAGCAAAACCAGTTCTGCCTCCTGCACAACACCAGATTGCTCGACCTGTTCTGCAGCAGCAGAGACCAGTATTTGCCAAGATTAATCACAGGCAGGGAAAGGCCTATTAACTACACTGGGGTTACAGCTTACTTGAAACAATTCCAAATTATTTTTTTTTGAAAATCTGTGAAGTGTTACTTTAAAATAGTAACTGCTATTGAACCAAAGCAACTGCAGGTTTCAGAGTGCCCAAAGCAGTGAGTGAGCTCCTGGGTGTGTTCAGAGCACACCACAGAAACGTACTTTGACTCAGAGGGAAGCAGGCCGAGGCCGTGAGCACGGTCTCGCACTGAAAAAACCTCCTGAAGTTTAAGGGGAGACGTGCCTGGAGCAGTGTCAGCAGGTTTCTGTGCTTGTGTATCTGCACAAACTAAATCTATTCTCAACAAAGCAAAGATTGAGCCTTTTGCATGAGTACTGCATTTCAGGCAACGAGCCTGCCAGTCACTGCAAGAGAAAGTGTTAGCACAGTTGCATGTAAAGCTGCTGATCATACGTCCTTCCCTCCTCATCCCTTCCCCTTCTTGCTCAAAACCTCCTGTACTTACCTCTTACAGACCACGGCCAAACCACCTATGAAAAAATGTAAATATGTTTAACGTCACTCTACTAAAAAATGAGCCTATAACGTCCCCTGGATTATTTCAGAATGTGATTCTTTAGCCTCTAACACGTCAAGTTTCCTATTTGGCAATGGGTCACCAAGCATTTAGAAATGAAGAGCAGGTCCTTGTCACTCTGATCAACCCAATTAGCAGAAAGAGTGATGTGTTTAACAATTTTGAAAGAACTTATTTCAGATCTAACAGCAACACAGTTCTTTTCCACACTTTCGAAGCCCATGCTGCATTGCACACCCCATATAAGACAGGAGCTTGCAGGCCCCCAGATCCTGTTGCTCATGTACCATCTACAGGACAGGAGATGCAGAGATGATTGAGATCTCCTCGCAGGGGAAAATCTTCCCTTGGCAAATGATAAGACATGGAAGGGCTCTGACATGCTGCTGTGACTCCAGAGCCCCAGGTACAGTGGAAAGAATGCTCTGAAGCTGCTTCATAGTCCAACTGTGCAAAAGAGCCTGAAGACTAAACAGGAGTTTTCACATATTCATAAGCAATGAACGTAAGCATGATGTGTTCAGTAAGGAAGATTATTCTTATGTAGTGAGAACAACCAGGACTATTTTATGATGCAAGAAGAGCATTTATTCTCCCGCAGGCTTCACCTACAGTAAAGAAAGGACTCTCTGGGTAATTTAAATCTTGCATGAATGGAAAATCACTTTATGATGATTATTAATATGTTTGTGGTCTATCCAAATAAAATTTACATTATTTAATTCTGAACCTACTAGCACTGGGCAGTTAAAAAGAACTATAATTTCACAGAGCACATGCTGCTGAAATGACCCCGATCCCTGTAACAAAGATACTTCCTTCTTGAAATTTTTAAGGCTCACGAACACCACAGCGGTCTACATTTTTAAGGAACAAATAGATGGATAAATCTAATAAGCACTGAGCTGTGTGTGAAGGATCAATACACCCATTATCCAGAGCAGAAAAATCTGTCTAATGATGGGTCAAAGTTTCCAGAGCACAAATTGGTAGAAAGGTCAGATAAAGAAGAGGAAATGGCAACAGAAGAACATAATGAACACAAAGTTGTGAACACAAATGATGCCATGGATGAATTTTAATAAAAATTTCATTCTGTTTACTCCATTTTCATTGAAATAAGATCCATAAGAAAAATATACGTGTCATTGTGTCCACTAAGAATAGCTGATTTTTTCTTTTTCGCAATACTTGTGCTGAAGTTTAATAAATGACTTAGACTGTTGTAACTGCTGACAGCATTCATATAATCCACTTGTTACTTTAAAGAGTCTATATCATCAAAATTCAGATTTCATTGGAAGAAAGATATGTCAGAGCTAAGCTCCGATAGAAGTGTAAGCCCCACCGATTATTCAGCAGGGTTTATTCAGGTGGCACTTGTCATTTAAACTGCTGACTGCAAGCAGCAACATTTGGTTTACCTGGATATCCAGTGCTGAAGCCTTCTACCTTCATTTTTAATTAGTGAATCATTCCAGCTAATAGCCAGCCTGCTTCTCTTGCTATTAAGAATTAGATGCATTTTATATGCCACAGCATTAAATCAGAATGATGACTGATTAGCGTGAGACATTAAGTATCCCACTGCAGTTTACTGCTTTTGGCTGGACAAGGAGTCAAATGACTTGACACTGCTTTGGCCTTCTGCCATGAAAGCCTCTATTTCTTCAACAGTACGTGGGACGCACGTTAGCAGCTCCATTCCACTGGCTGTCACTGCAATGTCGTCTTCGATCCGGACCTGTTACAGAGAAGATGCAGTTATCAAGGTATTCCAGCTGGAGATGAGAAGCACATCAGGAAGCGATGGCAGTGGGAACAAGAGGAGCATTTTGGTCTGAGTTGTTGACAGAACAGAGGCAGACCATAAAGCAAGCAGCACCATTTCCCCTCGGCACCGCAGCAGCACAGAGCTCTGTAGGACGACATCCCCCTCGGGCTGCAGGCTCCTGCCACCCGCCCCGGCACCACAGAGGCTCCCCTCCCCTGCGGTGGCTCTGCAGGTGACGCAGGTGGTGCCTCTGCTGCTTCGGATGCCCCAGGGACAGGCTGAGTGAGATGCTGCATCAGTGAGCTCATGCTGCATAATTACATGGGGCCAATAAACCTCCGCCCTCTGACATCAAGAGCAGAAAAAGGTACATTTCCCCCTGAATTTGCCTCCAAACTTGCTAGTGCACAGCTCGCTAGGGACAGGTTGAAGAGCAGTGCCTGCTAACATCTGAAGTGCTTGTTCTTGAAGCAGTTCTGTTGCTGAGCTGCAGTTAACTACTCTGCACTTACAAACCACATTCCCTTCTCTCTAAATACAACCAACTTTCAAAGGAGGAGCTGCAATATGAAGTAGCTTGTAGCTGATACTCAAAACACTGAATTTGGAGCCAACGAGAAAACCCTAAACAGGTCAGACATTCCTTTTAAAATACAATTTTTGCACTTCAAATCACGCAAGGGAAAAACAGATCCTCTCAGTTTTCCAGCTCTCGTTCTGTTAAAATGAAAAGTATGTTCCATTTCTGTTTGACTCTAATCTCTCCTTACCAGTAAATATGCCTACATAGTCATTTCCCGTTATCTTATCAGAAAAATGTTACTAAGTCGCTAAGCTGCAATAAAAGCAATTTTAGTAAGGTGTAAATCCAAGAGAACACAAACTCAGGGGACTCCCACCTTACAGTTGCTTTAATTGTTTCTGACCTCTTGACATTTTCAACTAAAAATAAAGCTGGTTAACATTTGTACTTCTGATTGCAAAATAATCCATTTGTTCAAACAAAATGAGTCATCCAGCCCTTATTAAACTGTTTAATGATGTCTTTGCCAGATTATTTCTTTTAGTTGGTATCAAGTTAAGCGTATTATAGAGCAGAATTAAATAAACAAACTCCACTGAGTTCACACTTTTGATTTGGACAGCTGTAAATTTGAAAGCTGTGAGTCCCTCTCCTCTCGGTGTGTCTGAAAGGCCCACACCAGGCTGCAGAAGGGGAAATCAGCAACACAATGAACAAGTCTGTGCACTTCAACAGATTTTACCAGGGTTGCTTTCTTGATTCATTGCTTCAAATTTTGCCATCTGAGTGAAAAATAAGCCAAGGATTCAGCCCCCAGTGTCCATCCTGCTGCCTCTGATAGCAGCGCATTGCAGGTGCTGGGTTCTCCAGGCCCTGCCAAAAACCTGCTGGTATCCAGTCAGTGTGCAGAAGTGCTAGAATCCATGGGATAGGGCTGTCTGGTGATATTGTAAAAGCCCAAACACCCCATTTCACCAGTGAAAATGGATCTGGGCACAGTTTTGATGTGGAAAGCAAAAATATAAGTGCCAAAGTAACTCAGCTGAAGTAAGGCTGAACTAGAACTAAGGCTAGAACTGCCTGTGGGACAGCCCCTTCCCAAGCACCTCCAGCTGCACAGTGTCACCTCTTTGAGCTAAAAGTCGCCAGTGAATCTGCTACAGAGACATTTCAGTCACAATTCATCTGCTTAGCAAGTAAGATCAGAAAAAAACAACAACAACAACAAAAAACCCACACACCAAAATTGATCTTATTTTCCAGTTCAGCATCGCACGCTTTCTCCACAACTTGGGCACTCCTTGAGAGGACTGACAGCCTTGAAAACAGAGCAGAAGACGCAAGCCTAACATGGGGAAGTGCAGGTAGGGCAATGTGTCTGTCAATACTGCACCCTATATGTGCCTCAAGAGAAAATGAGGATGGGGAATGAGCTGGAAAATGGAGCTAGAGTGAGGAAAGGAGCCATGGAAAGCGAGATACAGAGAGGCCAGACAGGACTGACAAACAGTGGATGAAGAGGTAAAGTCTGGAATGGTGGGAGCCAGGAAATGGGCAATTCTGTAAGAGGATGAAGGGACAAAAAGATGGGAGCTGGCTTAGGACTACAAAAAGGGAGGTTCTGGCAGAGGTGGAAAGCAAAAGACCCTGAACAAGCAAAGCACAAGGGGAGGCTGGAGCCATCTACGTCTGAAAACTGGGAGTTACCAAACATAGGAGGACAGGGGAGACCCACAAGTTTGGAGTACCACACACAGTGACTGGGCATATAGGAGGAAGATTGTTAGGAGGCTGCTGTGGGTTGCTGCAGTCCTGTGTCTCCCACTGATCCCCACCAGCTGCTCAGCAGGTCAACAGGATGCTGCTGGAGGCAAGAACGTGCCACTCCCCTAGTGCCTCACCTATCACTCCTAGGAAAGCTCCAGCTCTTTCTCCAGGATCCAACCATCCCTCTGACTGGATGAATCTAACCTGAAGTGTGCACCTGCCATAACAGAGAAGAAATACTTCCCACTCTTGGTGCATACGATCCCCTTACCTAAAAAGAACACAAGTGCAGAGGAACACAGGTTCTCAAGAGGGGAAATTTTTTTTGCATTTGCTTTTCTGTTCACATCCTCAGTGCTTCACACTGAGCTTAAACTCAGCAACAGCAAGAAGCAGCTTCAGAGGACCTACAAAACCTTCCCTCCAGGAGAGCCCGGCACTTGGTCTTGTCTCCTGTCCAAATGGACAAAAGATGCTGGATCTGGCTGGCAAGGCTTACTAGCTTGGGACTGCCTTTCCCAGTGGGGGACAGTTGTTATGAAACTTGCTCTTAGAGCTGTCCCTGTTTGCAGGCTCTTTGTTCCACAGTGCTGCTCGTTTCAGGGCTACAACGTGGTTTGGAATCAAACGCGGCTTAAAGGAACAGCAAAGGGAGGTGTGGGGCCGTCACTGCACCAGCGGCTCTTAGGGGCTCCCTGCAAACACCCCAGGGGGGACTTTGCTTTTTCAGCATGAGATGGCATGTTTCAGGAAGCACTCCTGCAAAGGAACGTCAGGACTCTAAAATGCCTTCTTCTTATCATGGGTAGTGGCATGATCTATTTAGATACATTTGATTGCACAACTGCCTAACGCCAGCAACAGACCATCATGTGGCTTGATTCAACGAACCTAAGCCTGTCCCAAAGCAAGGCTGTGCGGGCACAGCCAAGGACAGCACAGGAGTTAAACACCATGCTGCTGTCAGCTATATATACAGCCTCGCACTTTGTCCTGACTAACTAATACAGTCATGCTCCCCAGAGCCTCTTGTGTTATCTTCCAAGCGAAGGGGGTTGTAGCACTCATTCATTTCTTTTGGATGATGATATATATAAAAGGCTTTTGAGAGTCAAGAAACAATTTTAGCCAATTAAATAGTCCAGATCTGCACGATGACAGATCCCAGATGTGATTAAAAAAGACCACTGGTGACACATCTCAATTTTTTTAATCTATTGAGCACTAGTTTATGGCTGTGGAAGGCAGCAATACTATCGCTTCAAGATCCTAGAGCAGGAGACCTGCCTGGGAAAGGATTACAGGGCATGTGCCACATGTGCTGCCACACAGAGTAAATTAGCACACGTGCTTCTGGCCAGCTGAAGAAGCCATGCATCTGCTTTTATAGCTGGTTTCCTGCAGAAGCAGACGCATGTAGACGAGGGGACTCAGCCATCGACTCACCAATAATTTTTAATACAGCAAACTTATCACAAGCAGAGTTCAACTTCGATACTTCACGGGGATATACGAGGATTGATTAGAAAATAGACTCACCCCTATGTCAAAGTTAGGGAGAGGTGGGTATGGTGCACGACAAGGGAAACATCTGGCATTCTCCTGTTCCAACATTCTATGGAGAGGTAACATCAAGACGTCTCCTCTGGAGGCTAACAGTCTCTCTGCTATGCAGGGACTCTTTCTTATCCACTGCTGCCAGTCTCCCTTCTCTTACTCAAAAGCAAGTTCTCGTGTCAGGCACAATTTATTTTAAAGGCCTACATATAAAGATTTCATAAAAAAGGATTGAGATTTGTAGGGTGAGGCCATGCATTTTATTAGATCAACTGATATAGCTGGAAAAAGAAGCTTCAGGCACACATTCCCTTCATCAAGCCTCAAAAAGAAGCAATAAACTATAAGCTAAATACAGGTTAATAGCAACTGCTCTTAGTTTAACCTAATTACATTAATTAGACAACTTAAGAGAAAAGGGTAAATGTTTGTAAGCAACTAGTCACTGATTTTGGGCTGCCTGTAATTATCACTTCTCAAAACTTTAAAGAAAGCTATATATTTCATGAAGATAACTGCTTTTCTGTGAAAACTTTTCCAAAATATGTTGAGTAGCATTATTACTGCTGCATAATGTGAAATGTTAAAAAGCAGATGAGCATTATAATGTTTATTGTGTAGTAAGCTACTTCATTCCACAACACACATTTGCCACAAGCTCAGGAACAGAGCTCAGCCTGATGCAAAATAGAAATCATGACAAAGACAACCGCATGGCTTTGTGAGCTAAAGGTAGAAGCAATTAAATATCTTTTCAGAGATGCAAAACAGAGAAATATTTTCTGCTTTTTATCTGATTTAACATTCCTTCCTGAATAAACGAAGTCCTATTGTTTCAAAAATATAACAATTTTTGCAGATCTTCAAGAGCTGGATATTGAACTTTAAAGTGAGAAAAATCTGCAAATTCATTCAACATTCAGCTGCGATGGAGCGTTTTCTCTAAGTTACATACAGTTTTCACATATTAAGTGCAGTGCTGGTTCTACAAATCTTAGGGAAAAATATAGCCTGAACAGAGACTGAATACTTATGGCCAAAAAAAAAAAGACTGAATGGTTTTACTGCGTCTTTGAGAAAACATCATATGAACTGCATGAATCAGAAATCGGCTTATGAAGAATGGAAATGTCAAACCCTAAAGGGCAGCATTTGGAGTTGGTATTTCCCCTTCCCTCAGGAACCAAATGCTTTTCCTGAGCAAAACATACAACCACATATACATACCTCTATGTGCTGTACTTGCACCTCTGTTTATTCAAGAGAGCGGCGCTTGCAGAGCCTGGGCAGAGCAGAGGTGCCCTGGGACAGGCGCTGTGCCACTGCCTGACGGCAGCCCTTGCCCCACAGTGTTTATGACCTCAGTAAACTGGGCCTTCAATTCACAGAACTAAAGTATATATGACCGAGTGACTTCCCAAAATTGGTTGAGGAAGCTTGTAATGGACCCGAAAATGGACTTCAGGTCTGTCAAATATGAGTTTAGGGCTTCAGACAGGGCAACGTGAGCTCTCAGAAGCAGCTCCCTTAGCAAAAACTCTTGCCTTGCTCCAGAGGGATCCGTATTTGATCAAGAACAACTCCTGATTGGGAAGAGGCCAAATTACGAGGTTTCCGAGCAGCAGTTACAGCCATACAGCCTGGGTGTGTTTGCGTTACATGTAGGCAGAAAGGCTGGGCTGCCTTGCACCTGGTCTGAATGTGTGCAGCTGTGTTGCTGCACCAGCACCGATGGTGGGTACCAGCAGATATTCACAGTTAGAGAAGGAAAAACTCTCTTTTTCTCTATTCTTCCTTGCTCTGAAGCTTTTATAATCTCTTACAGCTAACACTAGACAGCATGAATTACAGTAAATGGCTACCGTCTTTCTGGCACAGCAAGAGGGCTTCTGTTCTCAGTGCAGAGACTTGTCACATTCAAGAAAATTATCCAAAACCAAAAAAGACATGAATTCAAGGTGAATTCATTAAACTCCACAAATCCCTGTGTGGATCATCTTACTCAGAATTGCAGTGGTATTACTTTGGTTAATGTAAGTTCATTTTTGAAGTGAATTAAACCATACCAAATTAAGAATACTTTAATTAGTGCTGAGCTCTGCAGAGGAAAATAAGCTAGTTATTTCCTTTTTCAGTACATATTTTTCTTACAAACTTAAAGAAACATTGGACATGACTGTAGTGATCTCCTTGGCTAGAACTGCCATCAGTACTAATCCCCATACTTCTATGACTACATATGACTACACATCCGTAACAACACAGGGCTTCATAAGATCTTTAAATCATGTAGAGAGAAAGTTTTCTGACATATGTTTGAGACAAATATTCATTCTGGAAACTCTAAAATGAACCAGCATGCAAATAACTAAGCACTCTCAACAACACAAATTGCATTTTGATTGCATTACTGTTCAGCTTTTGTGCAGAATTCAGAAATATTCAGATGCATTTCTGTCTGAGATTTTATTTCCATTCTTCTCCTGGACAAAATCAAGTGACAACATCTGGCTCAGGGTGTGTGTGTATTATTTTTTTGCTCTAAGTAAAATGTATTGTTCACAGGGGGATCGGAGATTTAGATTTTTGCTCAATCGTTTTTGGGCAGCTCCCCCTTTTTGCAAAGTTTGTTGGCTAGCTCTCCTTACAAGTCATCATTACAGGAAGCTAAGCAAAAAACAGGGGAGAAAGTTAGACTTTGTTTGGAATCTCTGGAACAGAAGTGACTGATTCAGCAAGACGTACCAAGGTAGAGATGCTGTGCTGCCATCCCTGTTGCATGCAAACACACACAGCAGGTGAGCCACATGCATGCCTCAAGACAGCAGAGATGGAGAGGGCATTCACAGCAAATCACGGAAAAATGTGGGCTTCACTGAACGCTTCCAAAGAAAGCTCACCAGGAATCAATTCAACTGCCCAAAACCTCCCACAGCATGTTTGCAAGAAAAATGAAAATAGTTAAAACTGTTTTCATTGTGGTGTTAAGCTACATGAGTGCACTACAGTGTTCCTTTAGAATATGTTTCAGCGCGTGGTACCATATATAATGTGTTCAAAATTAGAAAATGGAGAGTTAACTGCCTTTCATTCATCTGTATCTCAGTTGGCTGGCTGGCAAGTCTTGATAAAGAAACAACACAGAGACAGATAACGTCCCAAACCTCAGCAGTGAATTAAATAGCAGAGAGGGTAAAGTCCCACGTCTTTTGATAAGATTGCTCACACCGGATAGCGAGCTTCCAGAGGCAGCTGCCCAGGAGCCTGAGTGACTCACACAGCTGGTAATGGCACACACCACTTTTTGGTCTGGGTTGGTGATTCAAAGCCAGCTCAGACCAAGAACGTTACAGTAATTACCCTCTCATGGCTGGCGTACAGTGATAAATTAGTGTATGGCAGCAACAGACAATTCCTAATGAGTGACTTCTCATACCAGAAAATCACCGCCGTTGCCAGCGATTGTTAGCTGTGTTGAGATTTAGCAGAAAAGCCAAGAGAAGGATGGGGCATTACAGCTGCCTGCTTTATCTTCTCTGTGCATGAATACGGAAGCCCAGAGAACAATGCGGCACCCTTCAAATGCTTGCTCTGCTAAAATGAAAACCTACTGGAAGCCACTGCAACTGCTACACATTCTGCTAGGGTGGTGGTTTTGAATGGGAAATGCCCTGGAGAGCATGGAGAAACAAGGCCCTTCTATTTACACAGCAGCTCTGAGTGGAAACGATCATTCGGACCACTGCTAACTCCCCAGTCAGCCAACCTTTTCTGCACACACGCTACTACATAAGCCCTGCAATGTGATACCTTAAGCACGAGAGCTCATGAAGACCATTGGCCATTCCTCAGGAAAACGGGAAGGTTTTACATTAATCAGTTTCAGGCCATTCTGGCATTAAGGCATTAAGAGTAATTATTGCTGTTTTTCTGTAATGCCTGACTCGGAACAGTGTAAGACTCTCCTGCCCTGGGACGGAGCGCCCGACTGCTGCTGCTGTAACTCTGGAATGTGAATCTCAGTCTCTTATTTCATAACATATACATGTCTTGGATTGGATAGAACTCCTACCTGGCACGTAACTGTACAGTGTTGACAGAAGGTATTTCAATCAATGGAAAAATACAGGTCCCTTGTTAATTAGGTATCACAAGTATAAAAGTACATTTAAAAATAACAAGAAAAGACCATTTTGTCTGCAGGGCAAAATGGCCTGAGGTACTGTTTCAGGAACAGACCCCCATACAAGATATTAAAACTTCTTAAGTATATAGCAAAGAAACAGAAAAGGGGATTCAGAAAGCCATCCAGCCAAAAATTACTCACCCCACCAAATCCCCTGAAACGCTGCAGGACATCGTTGTTGATGAAACAGGACTGTGCAGGATCACAGAGGGCTTGGTCCAAGAGGTGGTCGATGAAGTAGATACCTGGTTCGATGGTCAGCACCATGCCCTGCTCCAGGTTCCGAGCAGTGCGCAGGCTTCGGAGCCCTGGCAGGTCAATGCGGTCCACTCCCTGGGGAAAAAACACCAGTTCTGATGGACAGAAACACCACCTGTGGCAAACCTCTTATCAAGACCATCCAATGCTGACCATTCCATAAGACATCCAAAACACATAAAATAATTGGGAATTAGAGGACTGAAATTGTGCTATAACATTCTCTCTCATCATTCTCTCATTTAGCTTTCAAGCACAGTGATTACCAGGTTTCAACTCAATAGCCAAACTGTTTTTTAGGCTGCAGAAGTTCTGGCTTTAGGATGTGCTCAGTACTGTCACACTCTACCTTGGGAGATGTACTGTTTTTGGAGAACAAATAATTTCTTGCACTATTTCTTTCTATACCTTCTTTTGAAGTATACAGTATCTTAAGCAACATGAAAATCTTGAAATGCACCCTCCACATCCTGGCTGAAATAGCTGAACTATACAACAGAGAACAATTTCTCCAAGGATATGCAAATGTTTATTCTCACTGTATGTTATTAAGCTTATATATTTATGATCTTGATTCATGAGCAATGAGTCTACACATGACCTCATAAAAGCAGCCCATTTAAAACTAAACTTTTGTCAGATTCAGACTTTCAGGCAACATAGTTTTTAATAATATCAGTCAGCACCAAGTCAAAACAAGTTCTGACTAGCAAAATGTTCTCTTCTTCTCAAAAGCTGGTAAAGTAAAATGATATATGAGGACGTGCTTAGTCAAGGAATTAGAAACACTGCAAAGACTAGTTCAGGATATTAATTTTCTTCCCCCAAATGTGCCAGGTATTGCAACATCTGAATAAATATATCTCGATCCCACTAGTTTTTTGAAAATCCTTTGCAACTGTAGCAAAATTTCATCAACAAATATCGTGATGACCCGCAAACAGATCGCAGGCCAGCCAGCTTACAAACATGTACACACTTCACTAATGAAAACTTTTCTGAACTATACAGCCAAAGGTTAGTGGGTTTGCAAGACAAAGGCTTTATTTATCTGGTCTCCAGGTTGCTTTCCCAAGGCCTTCTCATGGCCAAAGTCATCAAATTTTTCCCATTGGTAGCAGGCTGACTCTTCTCAAAAGCACCGGCACTGTAACTGGTAGCACTTGGATCAAACATCCCCTTCTGGAAGGGGAAGCACGTTGCCAGGATGCTACCCTCTGCTCCTGGCAGCCAGGGCTGCACGTCCTGGCACAGCTGTGCTCTTGCATTTCTTCCATGCCTCTGGAAGAAGTGCCATGACGCCAGGGGGAGGCAGGGGCATACCCTGCATATTAGCCATGTTTTAATCTCACTGAATCGCTCCCTCTTCGAAGCGTGTCTAACCCCACAGCACTGTTTGCTCTTGAGCTCCACTTTCAGTTCAGAGAAAGCCTATCTCACAGGAGCAGAGCCTGCAGTAGCCACTCAGCACTATTTGTTTTGTTCTCACCGGTCACCCAAGCAATAATGGGGTTGCTTTTTTTTTTTTTTTTTTTCTTTTGCAGAGCTTATTCTGTCTCAATGCAAAACATCTTACAGTAGCCAAGGTTTTCAGAGCTAACTAGCTTGGGCATCTGCATGTGCCCAGGGCATCTGCTCTTGGTGCCCTTGTAAGCCAGGCCAATGGGATGCAGCAAACGTACTCTGACCGTTTTCACTGTATAATTGCTACCTTTCATTTCAAACATTCAATCCATGCTTTGCATGTTATATTAAAATAAGAAGGCACAATTTTGATGTAATGAGGCTAGGAAACATGAATAGTGTGATATTAAGCACAGCACTTTGCATTTAAATTCTTATCAAAAATCAAAGAGAATCAATGTATTTCTAAACTTGAAACAATAACTGTGCAGAAATGGAGCCATTTTTCTTTTTGCTGCTGCCCCATGGGGTTTGGCATCTCACACATTCATTGTAATGCGTAAAGGAAATGAGGGCATCCAATCTTGTGGATTAATCTTTCCATGAGCTGTAAACAATTAGATTAGTGTCTGGACCTTTTGGTGTGTTGCCAAGTATCTATCGGCTGCTTTACAACAAACAACCCATATTTGGCTTTTAAGTGTACTTCCCTTCAATTCTGTTTGTAAATGCCTTTTCTAAGGCAGTCAATCCAAGACAGATGCTAGAAAGATGAATGCACAGTGAGAAAAACAATGGCAAACATCCTCTGAAGGCAGCGCTGGCACTGCGTGTGCATTTTTTGCCTTTTCTTAAAGCAAAGGAGATTTAATACCAGGTGTGATGATCGAGCCTGGATGCACACCTCAGGTCTTTCCATACAAGCACTAAAGCAACACTCAGATTCTTTGTCTGGACAGTCTGCAGTCCGATTCTGCTTTTAGCATTCCCTCCAGGAAGTTAACAACATGCTTACAGCCAACAAGCAAGAGCCAGGGACACACAAGGGGATGCCTTCAGAGGTGGAAGCTCCCTGGATGGTCACCAACAAAGGAAACAGCCCCCAGTCTTGCTCCTACAGAAGCAGAAGGAATTCGCAAACTTTCTGATATTCCCTCAATCCTAGCAACTCCATGTTGTGTTAGCTCCTGGTTTCACCTCCATATCCTTGGATTTTGTGGGTACTGAAGCCACTGGGTAAATGGCAGCAGCTGCATTTCTTCCACAAAAGCATCTTTTATGGGCCTTTGGAGAAAGGATAACTGCTCAGCTTATCAAGGACAGAAAGCAGGACACCAGTGGATGGGCACATGGCAGGGAAGCCCTACCTGTCCCTTTAGTAGAGTCTGGCAAGGTGTTCACTAAGAGATGCATGAAATGGAAGAGGAGAAGCGAGTTTCTGGCTGTCACCTGTATGTGGCCATGCATACTCAGTCTGTCTCACGTGAAGCTGGAGGAAAAGTTGTGCTGAGGAAGGGCAAGAGCACAGCACAGAAGATGATCATGTAAGGGTGATGACAACATTCCTTCTTTTGAGAGCAGCACTGGATTAAAACATACGTATAGCTATGGCCTCAGCATCCCAAGTGACGTCTTAGGCACTTGTAACTATCTCGGTAGGTACCATGTCCACCAGCTCCACTTTGGTGGTTTACAGAACCAGGACAACTGAGGACTCTTGTAATGACCGAGACACCTCCCTCCTCAAATGGAAGTTGAGAGGTCTGAAACAAGGACATTGCCATTTCCCATCATCATGTCAAATCCTGTTGAGAGTAAAGCTTGCTGGGGAAACCTTGCTCCATTGGTATGAATCCTCTGCCACTAACAGATTTCCTTCTGTGTAAGGAGGAAGCTTCCATGTATTTTGCAACTAGACAGCTAATGTCTTGTTTTCAACAATAACCATGATGTTGTTTTGGAGTTAGATGAAATGAAGAGTAAAAGTCTGAATGCCGGCGCAGCAGTTGTGGATATCTGTTTCTATTATTGTTATATCCTGGAGGCCTGGCCATGGATCAGGACCCTGTCACACTCAGTGCTGTATGTACAATTGTAAAGCGTAAGATGGTACAAAAAAAAAAAAAAAAAGAGGATAATCTAGAAAATATTAACACCTAGGCATCCAAAAAGAGACTCCTAGTGATATTTTGGGAATATTACTTTTCAAAGAACTGTTTATTTTCCTGTATAATGCTACAACAAACTATATCCAAAACCATTTTCTAAGACTGATTTTATTTGGAGGTTCTGCTCACATTTTAAAATTGAGACACTCCCACAGTAAGCACAGATGTATGACACTGTCATTTGTGACTGTACTCCTGCCAAGAACATCGGATTCCAATTAATGGTTCATGTAAGGTAACAAAAAACAGCATGTCTAGGCAATAAGGACTGTCAAGGGAACAAGAGAATTATTATGTAAACTGATTTCATTACTATGTAAGCAAAATAAAAGTTCAAATTAAGTTAAGTGGAGAGTAATATAAAATATAGATCTATTTTTGGAATAAGGAGGGAATTAGGAAGTATGCAAATATGCCTATCGCTCAGGAAAGTAGGAAGACTTACAGAAGACAAGAAGTTGCAATATCCCAGAATACCTCAATGTAAGGATGAATAGCGATCTACTTTTAAGCAGCTCAGTGATTAATGGTACATGTTACTTCTTCTATGGAAGAACTGCGATGTGCATCAGGATGGATCTTGTCCCACAGCCACCAGCTACCAGGCACAATGATGGAAAGCACAAAGAGCTCTTGGAACCCTTGGGTGAGACTGATCTTGGGTGTGTCTTTAGATCAGGTCAGAAGAAAAACACATAGGTGATGTCTGCTGGCTGCTCATCTCCTACAAAGCCGATGCACCAGCTGGCGATGCACAAGCACAGAAACCAGGGCTGCAAGGCTTAGTTGGCATCTCCCACAAGTTTTCTCAAGCCAGCACGAGCAGCAAAACACGGCCACAGCAGAGATCACCAAAGCTATTCATAACTGCAAATACTGAGAGACACAAAACTAGTTTCTGGTGCTTTTTTCCAGTTAAATCATCACAGAACTTCTCTGAGCCTGAAAAATAAGACTGTCCCGTTTGGACCACATCCGATACAGTGAAGTCCTAACTGTTTTACCAAATTGAGTTCAATCAAATATTTAATTCAACAGAATACCAACGCTGTATTGAGATTATACAAAATTAACACTGAAGTGAAATCTCAGCTCTTTCCCTCTTCCCCATTCTCCCACTGTGTATACCCAACATCTAATTAGCTCATTTATTGTAAAAAGAATGGAGCCCTATGTGGCTAGTAAAATAAAAGGCCTGAATTCCATTTCACTTGTCTCCTGGTCCCTTCCCTCTCAGCCCTTGTTTCTCTAGTTGAGTGCTGCTAATGAAGATTACTTTATTCAGTCTGTCCCGCTTTTCCCCAGCAGCCTGAGCTGCCTATAGTCACCTGAAGGTACTGCTACTCCTGCCTTTGAAATCAGCAGCAGGTTACCCGAGAACATGCCCCAAGCATCATATACCACTTGTGGCATTTGCAAGTCAAAGCTTCCACTTCTGCAGGAGAATCTAATTACTAGCTGGAGCTTTTGGGACACAGCTCTAAGTTAATATTGGGGGAACGAAGGGCAAATGATATTATCTGGCTATTTTTATTTGGAACATTTTTGTTCTTTTCCTAGGTGGTATCAGGTTTAAACTGCCTGGTAAGTTTTCTGCTATTGCAGGGAGTGAGGAAGAATCACCTGTCACTTACTCGAGGTAACTGCCTGCTCTGAGTCAGATACAGCTGAATTTCAATCCATCGCTTTGACGCAGTTCTGTCCATAACTTCACCTGTCATTTTTACTGCCTGATCCCCAGATGTCACCAACCTCCATTGCTATCATAATGGAAACAATGCAATGTACAGTTGTTGTTTTTTTTTTTTCTTCTTAAAACCTAAGGGTGAGAATAACAGAGAGCAAATAGTAAAAATCACTAACTTGCCAACTACAGCATAAATCTGGAAGATGAGGAAAATATTATTTAGATAGATAGGTTATTTAGATAGATAATTCAAAAGAATTGTGATAAAAAGTTGTTACTAAGTTGTAACTCTGTTATCTTGGTTTTAGATTCCTCCTGCATGTAGAATGACTTGCTCAAAAACACAAGTTCTGTTAGTCTCTGCTAAACTTTCAGAAAGATTTGGACAACAAATATTCAGATAAAAGCTCTCTTAGCACACAAAGTGTTTTGCAACAAACTTCAGCAAGTAAAACAAACATAAGCAAGTATCTACTTCAAAAAAAAAAATAATGAAACCCAATCTAAGCAATAAAAAACCCAAGTCCACAACACTTTCTTTCTCAGAGGAAGAGGGGAATCCTGTGGGGAGACAGACCATGGTCTGCACCAGGCACTGCACTGACACACCACCTGGACCTTCCCTTCTGTTCTGCCTTTGCCCAAGTCCTAAGTTTCCAAGAACACCCACACTCCAGCAACAGACCTTGCAGGGAAAGGCTGCTGGGACCTGATCACAACTTTTCTGAGCATATGAAAGATGTGACAGCTATGGTAAGAAGATCTATTAACCTAACTCTGGGAGGGGTTTCAAATCCCACAGAAGAATCTTTAGTGCTGTAGGAAACTTTACTGGTGTTAGACCCAACACAGACACTCTGGATTTCAGTGCTATTCTGCATGGAAATGCTGCAGAATTGAAAGCCTTTACCAGTTTGTCTTTTGCCTGCACTCTGCCTGCTCAGTGGCCCACCCAACCACACAGATCTGCTACTGCTGTAAAAGAATGCAAAGAATCAAAAGAAAAGTGATTCAAGGGGACCCCATAAGGCATGAGAAGCAAATTTCTTGTATTTTTTCAAGGCAAAAAAAAATGACTACAATAAAAAAAAAAAAAAAGCTAAAACTGGTAAAAAGTCCTTTTTCTCCTTGCTCGTTTAAGTGCCTACCATACAGGTTGTTTCATGTTTGCAGGTCCTGGGTACACAAAGCTGCAGCAAGGCTTTGCGAGGTTATGACCAAGTGAAGCAATTTGCATCACTGGGGCTCCACATAACAGCTTTAGGCTCCTTGGTAAATTCACCTCATCCTCTGCTTCTTAAAGGAAAAACCATTAATGCATCATTTGCAATGCTAACCACAAAAAATGAAATTTTCTGCTTCAGCATAAACTAGGATACAAAAGGAAAATAATTTTTGTCAGAACAAGAAAGGGAACAAGATTATTCCTGCATTCTCTAGTAGGTTTGGTGACCTAAATCCCCAGACAGTCATCTGGGACCTGGTAGAAAGCTTTCTGTTTGAGCCAGACGGAGCCTGCACACATCTCCGAACAGCAGAGATGTTCCCCGAGTACGCACAGTCACGGAGGACATGGATAACTCCAGGATCAAAACAAACCGCTAACCTTAATTTGCCGATGCAGAATAGCAATGAAAGGATCAGCTTTTCGTGAGAATAGAGAACTGAATTAAAACTTTAAACTAAGGTAAATCTTGTAATTTTAAAAGACAAAACAAAATGAAACTCTTAATTCACAAGATGTTAAAATCGCAGTAGTTATTAACCTAACTTAAATTAACTGGCTTATTATTACAGAAAGTCATCAAATGTACTTAGCATTCTTCAGAGCCTTACAGTCAATTAATATAACATGAAATTGAATCAACTCAAGCATCTAGAGACACAGAACCTAGATTTAAATGAAAACTTCAGCCCCATCTACCTCAGGGTCTGAAAATTTGGGATCACCTACCACATTTGCTCAATTGCAACAGGCACAAACCCTCATTTATATCCCATATCGAATTTACCCAGAAACAAATGAAAGAGTGTGGGAAAACCACCTCCATGATTAAATTTTACAGCTGAAGCTAAGCCCAGTGGAGTTTTCACCCTTTGAAGCTAGCTCTTTCTGACTGAGGGCCAGATTTTCTGAAGTGATTAGTACCACTGGGGCTGGATTTTCAGAGCTGCTCAAGTTTTAGTTAGACCCTTAAAAGAAGCAGACAGATTTTCAAAGTAGTATTCAACGCTCAGCTTCCCCAGTAGGAATAACGTGGCGCACTACAGGAGGCCACATTCTCAAAGGAGCTCTTGACTGTGGAGCACTTCTGAAAATCAGGACATTTACTTGCATGCTTAAAAGGGGAACACCAGTGGTTACGTTCTTTTAGAAATCTTGTCTTAAACATAGTTGCTAAGCCACCTTTATTGCTGGCCAATACTCATTACTCTTTATTATGGCAATAAAGGATGGGAAATGTTATATTTTCTAATATTCAAGAGTATCCTTTACAGAAAACATGCAAACTTTTTAGTGTTTGTAAAAAAGGAAGAAAGTGCTTGTTCAGTGCTACATGTGAAAGCAGCTTACTGGAAAAGATGAAAACCTATTATTGCCAATTCTGAAAAAAAAAAGCAAACCAAAAAACTTTGGCTACTAATGAATAACTAATCTAAGCTAACAATGTCTGGAAATAGTTTTTTTGGAACACACAAAACTTTGTGACGGGTAAAAATTAGGAAATTAAAGCTTATTGTATTATTCCAAATGTAACTGTTTACACTTGAGGAAAAATAATGGAATAATATCCACTTGGAAAAAGTTTTTATTTTTAAAAATCCTTTGTAATACTCCCAGAAATTCCCTCGGCCAAAATAAAATAACTTGCTTCTTAACCAGTTAGAAAAAAAGAGCATGATACATGGCATAGGCTCAGCGTACAATAAACACACAAATAGCTTTATAAAGTTCCTTGTGAAAATCTTGCTAGGTAGTAAATGTTTAAAACACACCAAAAATCACTCCCCAGTCCATTTGTTGCTTTCAAAACACATCATCTCATGAAACAAGCCATAGATAAAAAAGCCTTCTCCTATTTAATACAGACATTTATCAGACTCATGAGAAGAGTCCAATTGCTCACTTTTAGATTTGCCTGGGGAAAACCTCGTCCCCTGAAGCCTGCCAGTGCCACCTGGGAGCTGCAGCCCCATGGCTTCCTGCTGCCACAGGTGGGAACTGTGCCTCCTATTAGAGGCTCAAGCCCAGAAGCACCTAATGCAGTTCACGCCATCGACAGGCTTCTGATGTGGGTTTTCCACCATCAGGTGCTCTGACGCTCACCTTAGCCAAATGACCCAATGCAAGGAATCTCATGCTTAGGGTCAGAAGAGATGTGACAGGTCTAACAGAGGTGGAATCAATGCTGCAGAGAGACTTCAAAGGGGCTGCCCTTCTACAGAAGCCCAAATGCATTGTTTTTCAAACTTAAGCTGATGCCATGCTACATGCACGTTTATATGCCAACACTTCAGCTACTTGTTCATGAGTTCACATACATGTTTGCCCTATATTCAGGAGATTTGTTATTTAGGATCAGATTCTGAAAGGGAATTAGCCATGCAAATATTTTTAATTTAATAATGTAATTGCATGTCTACACAAACAAATCTAACCTTTGCAAGTATAAAATTTTCTATCTGCGAAGAGCTCTGGTATGTTTTACAGACCTTCAATATAAAAGTGGAGAGTTTAACTTGTATGAAAATTGCATCCCTAAATCTAGTTTTATCTATAATGTTGCTCTTATAGATCTCTGGATATATCAATATGCTCTCAGAAAAAATGTCTCTTAAATTATATAAAAACTTAAAAAGCAAACACAATACTTTTCACTTTCTTAATTCTTCTCACTTGTTCCTAAAATTTAGTTCTCTCTCTACCGTACTAAGTCTTGAACATATGCTTAAGTTTCAGCAGCTCCACCAAATCCAGCAAGGTTATTCCCAACACAAGCGAAAACGATCTAAGCAAAGGCATGCAACACTGGGGTCCTGGATTTCAAAGTCCATGAATTCTCCCAAGTCACCACATCCCCTGTGCTTTGCTGAATGCCTTCCATTTATACACGGAGAGAATGCACTTGGGAGAGAGAGAGGAGGAGAAATATCCATCCTGTCTGTATTAGCTAGTGAAGAAACCTTAAAATCAGCATAGGGTTGCTTTTGATTTTTGTTTCATTTTTGTTACATGTAAGTATAATAGCTGATGCCAATACATTGTCATCACAGTACTGTGTGTCAACAACGATCATCTTGTAGTGTTTAAAAATAACAAGTACCTTCAAATATTATATCCTGTTTCTTCCCCCTGCAAAAGCAAAATCAGTGAGAGCAGCTGTTATGCAGCCCATGCACCCAACATGAACAAGCTTTTAAACATGCTTAAACCTTCCTTACCTAAGAAAACCCTTAAACAGTCAGCCTCATGTAACCTTTTGCGCCAGGGGAGTTTTAGGTTAGATGTTAGGAAGAACTTCTTTACTGAAAGGGTTGTGAGGCATTGGAACAGGCTGCCCAGGGAGGTGGTGGAGTCACCATCCCTGGAAGTCTTCAAAAGACGTTTAGATGTAGAGCTTAGGGATATGGTTTAGTGGGGACTGTTAGTGTTAGGTTAGAGGTTGGACTCGATGATCTTGAGGTCTCTTCCAACCTAGAAATTCTGTGATTCTGTGATTCTGTGAAAATGTAATACAGAAAATCCTTCTGAAATCTTTCTGAAGCTACTGTAGACTTCCTTTTTGTATTCAAACATTATGTTCAATTTCCTTAAAGAGTTTTTTTGTTTTTTTTTTCCAGTATCATTGCAAGCATCTTACCATTGGGTACAGAATTTTACCTATTCTGTTCTCAAACTGCAGTCACAAACCACTGTGTTAATTCAAGGGAAAAGGTAATCACTTTGTGATTTCTGCAGAAACTCAGAATACAAGAGATCATGCTTTCACATTTTCAAAGACTGGGAGACTTTATGGACACTTCCCTTCTATTTCTGTTCCAGGACAACACATCTACATCGATGCCTGTGTGGACAGGAGAGATTAAAGTTCAAGACAGGAATATAAACCAGATTGTTTCCATATGCCACAGCCATCAGGATTTACTAGCCCAGTTAGAACAGTGGGTTCCCACAGATGTCTCACATCTGGAACACAGCAAGTGAGTCCTCTCACAGGTTTCATGTGGCTCAGGTACACTACATAGCTTTCTGTCATGGTATAGTTATGCCTGAGTGATATATGTTACAGTGGTGAATCTAGGAGGTACACCACAATGTATATAGAAATTGAACAGATGAAGAATGCCCAGAGGGCAGCATCAGTTGATTTCTTCCTACAAGCAATAGATATTTCAATGAAGTAATAAATTTCCCTTAAGTGAACTGTGTAAAATATCACTAGATACACAAAATATCAAAAGGATACACTTAAATGCACCTCTGTTCCACCTCTGAGAAGATGTAACCAACTAATCACGCATTAGCTAAGAGAAATGCTGATCGAATCAGAGGGGTTAATCTATGAGGCCGTTGAGAATGGACTAACACTAACCTCTGGGTAGCCTCCAACGTCATGCACGTCGATTCCAAGTAGATGTCCAAGTCCGTGTGGCATAAATATTGCACCCAGATGAACCTTCACCATGTCATCTACATTGCCTTTCAGAATGCCAATTTTTGTCAACTCCTCCAGATGGACTCTGTCAGCCAGACGGTGCATATCAGGCCAGGCGACCCCTTAGAGAGCAGAAACAAGCAGCTGAGTTAACTATTGCTAAAAGTTTTTAAAGACAACTTTCAAAAAGCAGATGCAACACGTCTTTATAAAAAAAACAAAGGTGGCAAGAGCAACTACATTAGCACAAAAATACTTTAAACAAGACAAAATTATCTTAAAATGCATGCAAAGCACTGAAAACTACAAGCAAGAGGAACAGCAGCATCCTATAATTCAGCTCCACATGAAAAAAATTAAGAAGCTGCATCTATGTCTATGCAAATGCATACATATCAGTGAGGTTTTCAAAAGAATATGAACTGTACAATGCAGTTACTTAAAACACAAAACATAAAATATTACTATACCTATTACTTTCAATAGTTATTATATCCATTTAGAGCATTTGAGATGGACAGTACTTTTCTATGTATGTAGGAGATTTAAAGCCCACATCGTTTGGCAAAGGCACTCTCCAGAAATCAATGATTCCCTTGTGTTGATGGGCTGCGTAAAACACAAGTCCTCTAATACACGTACTAACACAGCATTACAAAATACTGTTGGTTGACTAGAGACAGCGTGCCAGGATGCATTAGATTTCTATTATTTTGGTATAGGATACAATTTTGTTTGACAAACTGCTGGGGGGGAGGAGAGAGGAAGAAAGCAGCTCTTTTGTTAGTAACACAGTACTGTCTTAATTAGTTCACCATGGCTTTGAGTCATCAACAGAGCAGTTGCAGAGTCAAGACAACTAGGGCTAAGGTACAGTAAAAGAATATTTTCCTTGTTCAATTTTGGCATGATTAAATAAATAAAACCCCAGCAATTTTTAAGGCCAAAGCCCCATCAAATTCCATTTGCTTTAATCCCATTAAATACACAGCTTTAGGGTCTTGTGAACATTAATGTCATATCAAAATTACATTAAAACTTATTGTTAAAAGTACTGAGGCTTCAAAAGCTGAAATAAAATCAACCTATGGGAAGGTTTCAATAAAATTCAGTTCTCTTACACAGCTCTGATATAAAGGTCAGACAAGTGTCTGCTGCATACTGCATGCCGCCCACCCCACCAGTGCTGTACCTTCAAGCTACCACCAGCACTGCCTAGAATCGGTTCAGCGTGCAAATGAACACGCCGGCTCCTTTTCTCCCTCAGATGTCTGAGCTATCACCTCTTCAGCCTGCTGTCTGCAGGCAGCAGAAGAAGCACCTTCTCAAGCAGTACCACAAGGCTGAGGTGTGCCGCACAGCACACTGTACAAATCCTGCTTTCTCCCAAAAGCCAACAACACCCAAGTGAGTGATGCTCATCCACAAAACTCGTGCAGTTTTCCCCTTCAAAATGTGCTGTCTTGTGTTTGTTTAGAAACGAATTTAGATTTTTCCTTCAGTAAGTATAAATACAGCTATAACCATCTGTTCTTTGCTGTGATCAATGTAATTATATTTTTAAAAGCGTTTCAATGTTATCTTTTTTGGACATTGACTGTATTGCAATTTTCACTTCTTTACATTCATCCGAAGTTATTTCACATCTTACAATTGATTCCAACCCATATGATAAATTGAAACCACTACAATCTACCACATAGATGTTACTGATATCAAACTGGCAGTATTACTGAATCACGGCTGTTTTCCTGTTCATTCTGTAGCTGTAGGAATACCGGATTTCTGCATGTACCTCCCAGTTCAGCTTCCACACTTCTTGATCAACTCAGACTGCTCTAAAAATTTTCAGTATTCTTTCTGGGGGAAATCACACTTTTTTTGAGACCTCTCCCATGATTTCTTAGCTGAGTATTACTATAAGCCTTCTATTTTCGCCTCCACGGCTGCAAAGCTACGTATCTTATCTGACTCTGGTCAACTATTTGAAGCCTCCAACCTCTTTTGATGTAAACAAAGGTCACAATTCTGCAGCTGTAAGACAAAGCACAACTGTGTCCCGGATGCTCTGCATGAACATGAAATGAGGTGCCTGGGAGAAGAACTGAAGATGAGGTGTCTGCTGCTCACAATAAAGCTTCCCTCCAAAGCTGTGCTGGTGCTATTTGTCTCAATCCAAACCCAAGGACTCCACTTAAAGAGATACAGAGACCTTTTATCAAGCTCAGGAAGAGATGCAACTAATAAGAGAGAGGATTAAACTGATCATAATGTTAAAAACAAACAAATTAAAAAACAAACACAAAACACCAAGAATACATATCCATTTTTCTGCAGAAATTTAATAGAGCAGATCAACAATACTACTCCCTAACTGGAAAGACTACCGTGTTTGTAAATCCTGAATAATAAATCTGACCAATAAATCCAATACAGCCCATTTGTCTCCTCCCCTCTACTTTTTTCTGTTTGCCTTCATGGAGAACACACATGGCTATTTGCTCTCTTCTCCGTGCTTTTATCTTTTCATTAGAGACTAAGGACAACAGAAAGCTGCACTGCAAAATAAATTACGAAGCCGGATGGAAATCTTGCAGTTTCAGGCTCTCAGTTGGAATAAGGGCAGCAATACTTTTATTTTCTAGCCAGTGCCATCAGCTTTACTAGCTGGGGGAAGCGCTGCAGCTCTGGCTCTGAGATGCACACTGCAGGAACTGTGCAGAGTGCTGGGACAGCACGGCCAGAGGGACGTCAGACTGCTGGAATCGCCCCGCTAGCTACAGCTAATCCCGCTCTGCAAGTAAATAGAAATTGGTGGTCAAGGCATCTTAGTGAAAGACAAAAAATTGAGATGCACTGCACTGTCTGTTTTACTGCCTGGCTTTGTTTCATTATATCATGACTCTGAGCGTGGTGGGATTTTGCATTATTGGGCCACTCTCCTCCAAACCACTTAACCTACGATAGTCATCCATATGTAGGCTATTATTAGTGTTCTAAGACAAAATGGGAGGGCGTTTTTGAGCTAAGTAGAGATAGTGAACCAAGTGGAGTGACCTTACTGCACTTCAATTAAAAAATGGTGATATCCTTGTCTTGTTTGCTATGAACTGACTCCCATCACGCTAGGAATAAACTTTGATAATTAAGTGCAAACAGATCCTCCCACCCCCCACACACCCCAGCTTTTTAAACAGGGGATTTGACAGGCAAGAAGGATCTGAACATTTTTTCTTCAAACATTTCTTAGTACCCTTATAGTCTCAAAAGCATTAAAAGAAACAATTACTTTTCAGTTATATGGGGACTTCTTAGAAGCACTGAACAGTCTATTGAAAGAAGGAAGCTGTCCTAATTCTATAAGGATCTTATTTTTTTTTTTTTTGCATAAAGTATATTCACATGATGCATACATTTAATATACAGCTCTTCAGATTTATTTTAATCTTAAAATACTGTTAGGTTTACCTAATAATTAGAATCTTTACAATACAATGACCTATCCAAACCTGTCTCTGGAACTGGTTTTAGCATGTCTTAACTGTATTTTAAGTTAACTAGTACATATACCTGAAGTACAAAATCAAATTTTCGTATGTCAATACTGAACTTCCAATAACTGTGAGAAGCGCAGAAAGGATTAAGTATCATGGCTGCCTTTGCTAGGAAAGCCATAGACAGGATTTCTTCAGTACGCTTCTCACCAGTTTTTTGGATTAACCATGCTCAGAGCATAGAGAGCTCTGTCACCTGCTGCAAGCTGAAACAGCAGAAGTCAAACACTGTATTAACATTCTTGTAGCAAGATGAAAAAGTTAAAAAACAACTAAAAACCACAAAGAACTTCCACACAAGTGGATCTAATATCAGTTGTATGTGTTACTGCAACAACTTGATGGTGTTGCAACACCAATCTGCATTAGCCTCACACCACCAATCACCCATGAGGATGTTTTACTGATTTATTATTCAGGATTATTATTTTTAAGCTTTGTAGAAGATTATCATAGTTGCAGACACGTTTTTTGTGTAAAAAAGGTTAGTTCCATTATTATCTTTAAGCCATTTTATAAACCAATTATACTTACTGACAGATGGGGTTTAGAAAGCTAGATTGGAGGGTCCTTGGACTTTGAAAGCTTGTACCAAAATGAGTCTGCACTCAGGAAAATCTGCTGATGATGTGTCTGCTCCATTCTTAATTCTCTGCCAAACGAGATACTGGGTAATACAGGTCACTGAACCAACGGCTGGCTCCCCAGGAAAGCTCAGTTACCAAGGCTTGTTAGGCTGCAATTCGTTACCTGCCATGTAGCATATGCTTGGGCAAGAGGCCAGGGCAAAAAGCACCTTTTACGGCACCACACACAACCTAAGCATTAGAGATCCCTTGAGTTATAAAGTGAACTACACAGCAATGACCAGAGGCGTGTATGTCCAATACTGAAATGCAACAGACCACAGATTAATTAAAAAATATATTAACTATACAGGCTATTAATTTTCAGAGGCAGGTACCAACTACTATATTACTGTACTAACAGTGTAACAGAGCTTCACAGAAGCGTGAGGTACTGTGTTTAAAAATGGCAAACCATACATTAAGTCTATTAAGCTTTTTTTTTTTTTTCTGATTTGGTCCCATCAACCTGAATGTTTTCCAATATTCTTAGATAATTACTGTGTCAGAAAAGAAAAAGATAAAATAGGTATATAGGTATTGTTTTACTTCCCTGAAAGTATTTCCTCTCTGATTTTCTGTTTGACAAAACCACCAAATTTCAGATATACCACTATGTTTTCATAAGATCTCATAAGGGCATCTTTTTGAGCATTCTACTGATGGGGAAGACTTCTGTTACAAAAGAAGAAAAAGAAAATGCTTCTAATGAAACCTGCAATTAAAAACATACCTATCTTTCAATGAACATGCCATAACTTTCTAAATAGTAGAATTAAAAATGAGTGTTATATCACACCACAACCTGCTCCTTAGTTGCTGTTACCTCACTGGTATTTTCATTCAAGGGATTATTTTCTGATGCTTTATTAGAAGCCATTCTAGAACGTAAAGCAGAAGCAGCATACAGAAGTAATTTGGAATAGCTACATACTATTTAGCTACTTTGGTCAGAAAGTGCTCTGGAAAGGCCTAACAGGATTTTTTTGGCCGCTACTTAGGGTACTTTGTGGTTGTAATGTGACAATGATTAAACCACAAATGATTTAGCAGGGTTTTTTTTGTTGTTGTAGGGTGGCTTTTTTTTTTTTTTTTTTTTTTTTTGCCAGCACAGATGTCACAATCCTACTAAAAAAAATAGTATGGCAAGGTTATAGGAACTTCTCCCCAAATTGTGCTAAGGTTAAACTACATTTTATTTCTGAGAGTCTACAGACAAGGGCAAAAGGCCTGATGTCCCCTGGCAGTGCCACTGAAACGCAGACACAACATGCAATCCCTGTCCAGCCAACAAACCGCTGGAACAGCTTAAAACCTGCCAACAGGCAGTAACCATATCAGACAAAACAATAGGTCCTTAAAAAATTCTAATCAAGCCCAGTTTAAAAAACAAACCAAAACATTGTTTAAATCACAGAAATTATTATTTATTTTCTCTTCACTTGGGTGCTAGAGAAGAATTTGTTGTCTTTCTGATTTTCACGCTTTCCTTTTGGCACACTAGATTGGAGAGCAAACAGTTGCTTGGGTTTCCAGCCAGGTAAGGCAACTCTGGGCCACAGGGCATAGAAACCAAGAGTAAGAAACCAGAAGTCTGTACTCAAGCACTGACAGCATTTGGGCAACAGTGAAGCTGTTCTCAGCTTCATACCATGTGTAGATAATTGCCTGTACAAGTCACAGCCAGCATTAGACAAAAAACTCATCCTGCAACCCCCCAGTGAGATGTACCTGGCTGACAGGAGCAGGAGCTGCAACAGGGAAACAGTGATGGCCCCACTGCCTCCAAAATACTGACCACCTCCTCAAAAGGCTGAATAGCCTTGTGCTCCCTGGTTGTATCATGGTATTTCTTCTGCATCAGTATCACAGCAGTTTTAAGGGGGGTAAAACCCATCCTCCCCATTGTAAAATCTACATATGATACTCTAAAACACATCACAGGGATCACCAAGATCTTAAAAAAAACCAATTTCAACAGATGCAGACATGGAGCAAGTGGAAGGATTTTTACCATGTCTGGAAAGCTGCAATATTCAGATTGAGCAGCACTGTCAGACGCTACAAATTTTACTGCATGCTTCTTCTACACAGGTTTATGTTGAAAAGAGGAAAAAGCTTGGGGGAAGGCGGGAAGTGCCCAGAGGGAGTGATTGCGGTGTGGAAACTTATCAATCTTTGAAGCTTAGAAAAGACTCTGTTTAGATAAGATTCAGGGCAAACAGAATAATCTGTCTAGGAGGTTTGCACTCTGACAGCTACAGCTGATATAGTGTCAAGATTGAAAGACTCACGAACTTTGTACTCCAACTCAAATTACAACGTATAAAGTACATTTCCTGAATCCTGCACTGGAAGAAAATTAGTGCATGTCAGACCACGTAACAGGTTATTCCCCCAGTGCCACTGCTAAAATCAGGATTGTACGATGTTACACTTGTACTACCTGTTACCAAATTTAGACAACAGAATTTATTTATTTTTAGTCATTCTTAAAACATTTTTCAGTTGAGAAAGGCTAGAAAACTGCCACCAATGCAGGCTCTAAGACTTCTCTCTGCTTTGTACAAGTGGGATTTTTGAAGAACCACTGAAAGCAGTGGAAAAATCCATGTGCACAGCATAGCTGGAAAGCTGCAAGTTGGCCCCTGTCTCATGGAGAAACTGCCCCCAGGACTGGTCAGAGAGCTGCACACCAGGGTGACTTCAGGGCAGAAGGGCCCAACTGTCTGGAAGTGCCTGGTTTTATACACTTGGAAATAACTCAGTGTTATTTTTGTCTTACTAATGTTGCAGTGGTCACTGTATGCATGGGTCAGCTCCTGTGTATTAGTCACAAACAGCAAAGAACGGCTCCCAGAAGGTTTGCAGTGAGACTCACAGTCTGAAATCTTGCATTTCAACAGATCGTTGCTTGCACAGAGGGACTGGAGGATTTGCTGAATTTGACAGAAAGAAAAAAAAAAAAGCCTATTTCTTTCACCCCTTGCTGTAGGTTAATGCTATTCTGGGCAAGGGTAGGTTACATGTCTAACAATGAGCTCTCTGCTAAGCAATGACACCATATTTATGTAATATCTTGCAAGAATCAAGGATTGCTACTTGACTGTCAGCATGTTTGTGCATCCTTTACTTCCTTCAACTTTTATTTCCTAGGTGGTGACTGATGCTTTAGGCATTTATACTGACAATAACTGAATTAATTTACCACAGAAAGCTACATTACCTTTTTGGGTCAAACTCAGAAAGCCAGTCAAAGGGAAACTTATTTATGAACCTTAATGTTAGCTAGAAAAATACAGCAAAATCCACTGAATAGAAAAGATAGAGAGCAGACTACAAATGTTTTTTTATAGCATAGATTGACAAGATTTATTCTCCAATCTGTCTTTAACACAATAACACATTCTTAGCTGCAAAGGGAAAAAAAATACTGCAGTGTCATTCAGTAGGACTTGCAAATATCAAGTACTGGTTATAACATGCCCTGAAAGCATTTGTTCTTCAGGAGAATTGGTATGAAATCTTCAACTTCTGTTATTAATGTTTTATGCCTGATAATAATTTTTTTTGCTTCAGATATTACAGCACATTAATAATTATCAGCAACGTTTTCCCTAAAATATGACCATCTGAATGGGAATAATTAATACGGGCATTTTAAAACTATACAAACTATAAACTAGACAGTGTTCCCACACCCTTCCCTGTTGTCCTATTGTCAGAAAGTCCAATTTACAGCCCAATTGCTTCCTAAAAGTTCGTCTAAATAAGCTACTGGTTTTATACAGCAAAACAGACAAGTGTGCCTACATGGTATTCTACTAAGTACAGCTCTGGACTACAAAAAATAAAAATCCAATGACTTTCATGCAAAAAACCACCCACTGCATGTGAATGAGAACCTTATTTGGGGGGGAATAAATATTAATAACTGTTTCAATTTTCTTTAGAGATAATAAATTTTAATCCTAGTTGAATACAGTGACAATTATTCTAAAACACTATTCAAAATAGTAGCAAACAAAAATCAAACAGAGCTTTTAAGAAGTTACAGAACTGAAATAGACAGAAGTGCTAAAGAAGCGATCTGTATATTCACCATTTTTAATTTGCAGATGTTTCTAAGCACAGTTCTGCTTAATTTAACAACAGAAACAACTGCTCGTAATATCTGTTATGTCAAATACCCTAGCTATTAGTTTCCAATTAAATAGTTCTTTAATTAATTGGGTTATTCTAATCCCTCGTCTTAGTACTATCCTGCCCAAACTAAATTTGAGTAATGTCTTCAAAAAAGAGTAGTGGAGAAGATAGAACAGGGAATCATACTAGTGCTTTGAACTCAAATCACAGCTCCTTCTGTTGTATAAAGTAGGTTACTTATGAAAGTGACACGTGTTCACTAAACACTACCTCCTCCTGACAGTCACTCTGAAAAAGCCATGCCTCAAATATCTACAGATTAAAAAGCTTTCAAGAATACATATCATCCAAACTTTCACATTTGGCTGTACAAAATAATATAGACCATTCACCTTCTAAATTCCCCAGGTTTATATCTACCTCCATGAATCATTTAGGAGTGGTCAAACAGGAAGGAGGCAAAACACTGGAAAATAAAGAGGCTGCTTTGATTTGTCCTAACTTACAACATTCCTTGGAGGGATGCATTTGGGGAAATCAGCTATTAAAGGCCTCTCTGCTACAACGTGTATAAAAAGCTATATGAATGAGCAAAAATGTAAGAAATCATTAGAAAAGGAATTAAAATTGGGCACAGTTTCACACAGTAGCACAGCATATTACAGCTGCCCAGGAGCAGATCAAGGGGGATTAATTTGCTTAGCATCCTGCACCTGCAAATACACAGGGCTTTCTTGGCTCCTATGCCACCAAGGGGAAACCAGGAGGAGCAGCCAAATGCTCACACTTCTAGGAATGACCGCAGCAGCATCCTAAATAGTAACATGCTGAACATCATTTTAAGGGAGCCTATGGCACGTGGCACACCATGAGTGTCCATGAACTTCTTCCTAGTGAATTCTCATGGATCTTTTTTTCTCCTCATCTTTAAAGGAAGGCCTCATTTAGACCCACAGAAGGGTTTAATGCCTTCCTCTGCACCATATTGCACCTTACACAGTTTGGCTCTAAATCTACTGAACACAACAAAGAAATGACAGCAGAAGGGCTATTGCTAACTTGAGAGAACAATCTTAAAAAATTGATTCTCAACTGCAAAATGCAAAACTTAGCTTGGTGAGGCAGCTGCAGCAGGGACTGTCAGCTACAGAGAACTTCTAAAATCCAAGCCAAGCAGTTGCTGACCTGCTGCTTGTCCCTGGCTGCTTGTCCTCCTGGCTGCTTGTCCCAAACGTCTCTCCTAGGTCTCAACTTCACACCATTCATACAGCCCTTACCTCTCCATCTTTGTTACCTTCTCTCTTCTCAGTTAGCTGATTTCTTCTAAACTAATCCCTCCTTCAAGTAGGGTGCTATCACAACATTGCACACTCTCATTAGTAAAAGGACATCTTATTTACTTAGGTGTTGCTTTACCTTTTTTTTGCCTGAATTTTTTTTTGGTGGTCACTTGACTGGACTTTCTTGTCCAAAGATTACGTGGCAATCCTGGTACCTGAAGCAATGAAGTCTGCAATGGCTGATCTTTGATCCTTTAAGAAAAGACTTAAAGAAATGAGGTCTTCAAGCCCTTATGTAAAACTTGTGCTCTGAGAAAGTTATAAACAGGCAAGATTACTAAGGGATCTTCCAGCCTTAGTGTGGAGAAATCTGCATCTTATCAGAGATGTTAGCCCTGACATGGAGATTCCTTTTAAGACATTCCCCAACAGCATTTATCAGAAAAGCAGAGCCTGAAAGCCAGACACAATATGATACTCATTCCCTTGAATTGTAAAATGCAGGACTTGGGGATAAACATATACAAGAATGAGCTCCAACTTGAAAAAAAAAAAAATCAGATACAAAACCTATAGGCCCTATAGGGGTCATCCTACGGGGAGGCCCTATAGCAATGTCAGCGTCCCAGGGAGGAAAACTTTCACACTGCATATAAACTGGCTTGGTGAACAACAACTTCTGTGCATATTTGGAACAATTTTTTATTTTTCATTTTATTGAAACAAACAAACATCAATCAGCAAATATTCCCAGCTGCCCTGCTAATGTCTGAATGCAATTTGAGTTCAATGGGGACTTGGATATACAAGGTTTTTAAATCACATAAATGTAGAGATAGGAAATTGAGTGGTTGCCAACCTGGCCTTACTCAACTTGTTCCTTGGGAACAGTTCGCTAGACAAAGAAGTCTTTTTTTAACTGGAATTCGGGACAATAGAACTTACTGACTGAGGTGTTTTAATTCATTCTCTTTCTCCCCAAAAACACTAACACGTATAACATATTGGTAAAAGTTTTTTTTAAACATACACAAAATTTGCAGTAGTACTAGGAATGTTAAGCACAACAAGCTCCCTTCCTTCCCATTCTCCTGGGACTTTCCATTACAGAAAAGGGAGGAATGTTCAGTGATCCCAGTGTGCAACTGTAAAGGGATAAAAATGGGAAGTTCAAAATTACTCCAATACTTAGCTCATCGATCTTAAATACACTATCTGTTTACTCTCTAGTGCATTAAACCAAAATATCTTCAATTGCAAAATGTGAAGATAAGCATGCTTCCTTTTTATTTCTTCTAAGCACAGCAGCTGATTAAATGTATTTGAGTAACTAATGCTACCACTACACTGTCCTCACCAACTTGGAATTACGGAACTCCAATTCTCAACAGTCTCTAAAAGCTCAAGATAATATTCAAAATAATAACCTTCAGAAGTCACCTGAGTGGCTGGGCACAGTACAAAAACACAGCCATTTGTTACAGAACAAAAAAGAAGCTATTCCACAGCAACTTCCCAAATACCATTGGACACATATGTGTAACTAACAGCAAAGTATCCACTGGAGAACAGAGTGATAGTCAAAGCGGGGTTACATCTGAATTTGGTTCATGCACACAAACTGCAGCATGCCACCATCCTTTGCTTGACTTGCAAATATTACCTCCCTATTAAGAGCAAGAGTTGGGAATGGTCACTGATTCTCATCGACACTGATGACTGACATTTTCTTTTGCATATTTTAGAATGTATTAAGAATCATGGAATGATTTAGGTTAGGAGGGATGCCAGAAGGCATTTGGTTCAAGCCCTGGCTCCACACAGGGCTAACTTCAAAGCTACATCATATTTCTTAAAGAGGTTTTCTAGAAGTTTCAGAGAGGAACTCACAGCAAAGCTAATTATTTTACAATTTTCTACACACAGATTTATATTAATGACAAAGAGCAAACAATACTGTTCTCTCAGGTGTAACTTGCGACAAATGATTTTTAAAAAAAATATTAATTAGTCTATTACATTGACATTGGATCTAACCTGTGTAACTGGGACAAACAGAACTAGACAGGAGACAGGATTTGGTAGAATGGACAGAGAGGAAAGGTTATTGCTAACTTACGAGAAAAAAACTCAGATACCTATTCTCAATGGCAGATTGAAGATTGGGCAATGTTGCCACTGAGAATTCACAATCCCCCTTGCCCCAGTCAGGTTCCCAGCAGGATGCTAGGCAACTTGCTTCAGACGCGTGGTTTCTTTTTTAATTTATTTTACATATGTTCAATACTTGTTTTCCTTCTTTTTTTCAGTGCTTGGCTTGACAGTCTGGAGTTTGACTTGCAGAAACGTTAGGCACAGCTGTAACTGAGGTCAAAACAGCTGGGTTTTGAGCAGGAGCATTATGGTAAATACTTGAAAGAAAAATCTCACATGTGAGGTTTCAATCTTGGAATCCAAACCAATTCTATATCTTTTACACTAGCTTTTCCAGCCTGTCTGCCACCGTCTATGGAAGGGCAACTGCTGCACACTTCCACATAACTAAGACGAAGTGCAAGTGAACTGACTGCCTGTCAAACACGTGCACACACAATGTGCACTCTGAGGAAAAACTGGTGAGGACATTAATAATTCTGGATTCAGAGCAGGTTTTGAACAGCAGACAATAAACAGACTGTGGGCCATGCACGGCACAATAGGTTAAAATAAATTACAGAATAGCTGCTCATTAGCTGAGTTTTTTTCTGTTACGTGCATTGCATGAAGATAGCAATGGGGGAAACAATGGGTATCTCTGCAGTGGTACTACAGTTTTCATCATCCTAGGATGTGGAATCTCTTGATAGTCTCCACTTACTGTATTTTGGCTTACACGGTGGAGTTTTGAAGGGCATGAGCTGAATTCTTTTCAGATGAAACCACATAGGGCAATGTGCTCCAGGAGTGCACCTAGTGTGCCTCAAACAATTTAGCAAATCCAATGAGACTGAAAAACAATACCCAAATTAGACAAATCAAGGCACTAACTTCTGGAATACTCCGAGACACTTGGCTTTACAATTTCACCATTTAAAATCCTTTACAGTATCTACATAAAGAAATTGTTTCTGAAATCGCTGTTCTGAGGAACAAGTAGATGATGCCTCAGCCACTGAAGCAGTGGAAGTGTCAGTATTTTGCGCATACGCCCCTGTATTTCAGTTCTGTGGAAGAGCAAATTTAACCCAGATGGACTTGACGCATTAAGAATATCCCCTAAGCAGAAATGCTGCATTCCTCTCTGACATTTTGGATCACGAGTCTGACTTTGTAGGAAAGAGACAATTATCCACTGCCACACAAGCACGCCTTTTTGACTCTTTCGCTTCAGAGACTTAGCATTGCTGCCCTTGTAAGAGATCCACGTTCAGTAGTTTCAAAATTGCTGCTTATGCAATAGAACCAAGTATGTCTTCCCCCCCCCCCCCCCCCTTTATTTTAAATAGATTTGGTTTGTGGCAGGAATTGTGACGGCTGCACTGAACATGGCTATAATCCCACAAAGAGCATTTAACTTTCAGAATACATTATCTGGCTTGCAGAAGGCACTCTGTTCTTTCAGTTGGAAGGTATGAAGACCCATAAATACGATTTCAGCTGCTTTTATTTTTGGACCACACACAGGACTTAGATGAATATTTTTTCTACAATAAAATGTGATGCTTTCAAGTATTTTTGAAATTATGATTGCTGTTTATATATAACAAGTATTAAAAAAAAAATGGTAGGAAGTCTACTGTCTCTCTGAAATCAGCTTCACTTGATAGTCAATCAGGTTCACACGAACACCAAATAATCCCTGAACTATACACATCTATATAAGATGTTTAATGTTGCTAGCAAATGTGTGTCCTTCCAAAGCCACAGTTATGTAACACAGTATTTAGTTAGTGTCTCTCTCTATAGCACTTGCTTCCTATCTTGCAACAAGAAAGACTCTGGGAATCATTAACCTTCAAAAGACAACAACTACATGTCCCCTGTGACCCTTTGCCACAAGGCACAACTAAGGCCCCAGTTCTGCAGCTGGAGAGAAATAACATTTTCTACAGTTGCTGACTTTGCTGTGTAACTTCTTTTTACTCAGCCTGCCACACTAATGGTTACTGTCATGTGAGCCAAGTCACTTGACTGTCTTTTTCTCTCCTTTGATCTTAGGAACCCTGGAAAACGAAGACAAACAAAAATAATAGCAAAATAAGTCAGGGCTCCATAATTCAGAAAATCTGACTAAAACATGATGGGGCTGGGTTTTACATTTACTGCCTCTAAACCCACAAACTTCTTTGCCTCCTTATTAGGAGACCTAAACTATTTACTTTCTGTTAGATGGGGAGAAGAGATACTTGAAAGCTGAATTCACATCACCCCTTGCTGCTCCCCTTTGTGACAGTAACAGACCCCCCCAGGACTGATCCTGCTGCTTCAGTCAATGAGCTAACAAGTGAGGTTTGTTCAACCAGGGTAAGGAAGCTGCAGCCTCTCCCACAGAAACTGCTTTCCCTGTACAGCAGTAGCAACACATCAAGTTTGCATACACCCCTTCGAGAGGCTTGGGGCTTTCTCAACAGCCCAAGCAGTTTGTCACACTGGAAAGTCATCTCAGACATTGTAAATACTTTCCTGCCAGCTACCTATTTTAAATACTTTATGTCATTTTCAGTAGTAAAGAGTCTTGGTCTTTAGGGTGTTTCCTCCTCATAGGAGGAAAATAATTTTTAAAGCTTTAAAGCTTTTTTTTTTTTTTTTTTTTTTTTCCCCAGTGAACAGAAGGGATAAAGCCTGCAAAAAGAACACATGTACAAGTCATATGGACCTGAAAAGCAGACTTTTCCAGAGCGTGAATATTTTTGCACATTGCAGGACTCTATTCAGAACTGTAATTCAACACAATACAAAAGGGACAGGTTGCATTTCACCACACAGTAGTACCAGATGAACCAAATCAATGAACCAGTCCACAGAATGTGCATTTAATCTGCTTTCTGTGGCCAGAAAATTCATGATTACTAGCCTCATGAGCAGAATAAATGCATTTGCACCATTCTTCTAAACAGGCAAGAAAACTAAAGCACAGCAAGAGAACAGAAAGTTCAGTCCTGTCCCAACGTTCTTCTTCATTCGGTCTTCTCCCCAACATTAAGAATTATTTCTCTTGAAAACTGTCTATAAATCTCAAGCTCTCAAGGCTAGTAAATAATCCTTGCAACCAATTTGAAGAATTATTAAACTTAGTATGTCCTTATTTTCTGATACTGTAAATAAATCAGTAAGTTAACTGAGGAATTCTCCACAACATTCTGAGTACAGAATCATATTAGCTCTTAAGTTCTGAAGATAGTCCACAATTTATTAGTGCAAAATACTGATAAATACCGCACGAGAGGTGACACTGAAATGTGAGCAAAATGTGAAGATGAATGGGAACAGTATTATTCAGGGGAGAAACAGCAGATGATGGAATATGCACATTACTATTAAAATGGCAAAATATCTGGTCTCCGTTTGCAGATAAGCTTCAAGTATTATTGCTCTGTTCCAAGCTACTCAAATGAACAGTGCTGCTGCCAGCTTGTAAAACAGGAAAATTACGTATGCTCTGACTGGCAATCCAGAAAGCCCATGCAGTCAGGGTCTGAAGACTGAAAGCTAATGTGGTAAATATAATGGACAAGTGTGCTTTGTACATTAAGTACATTTTCCTCAAAGCTGTTTTGTTAGTAATACTGAAAAATGCTCAAGTACCTTCACCACTGAAATACTCAAGATCACAGAAGCTGCTGGCTCTAAAAGCATTTATTTGCTGCCTGAAAGCAGAATTGGAAAAAGTAAGATTTTCATGAAGCCAGGCAGTTGTTTCAACTATGAAAATGTATACTTGAACAAACTTGCCTGCAACTTAAAAGGCATAAGTGAAATATCCAATAGCCAGTGCTTTCTAAAGCTTTTAAAGACTAATTAAGTGTCCTTCCCAAAGGTACACACTCCATCCTCCCTTCATTAGAAGATTTCTATTGAGTTTGTGTGTAAAATACAGAAAATGCTTGAAACAAACTGAAGCATGACACATGTTCACTCAAACTCTTACTTCATTCTTTGGCATAAGCTTCCTGAAAAGATATCTGCCAGTGTAAACACCAGAATAACTGTCACCACAGTATTTAAGGAATTAAAAAAAGTAGGAGGTTAAAATACCTTTTAAATACTATTAGTAGTTGCTTATGTGTTATTTCTTTAAATATTATATGGAGAATGTTGGGTATCATTCACCTACTAAGAGCTGTTTAAATACAGAAATGAGTTCTGTCATCTTGTTCCTTTCCAGCACTTTCTGATATCCAAACATAATTGTCCTGACAGCCTGAACGCTGCCATCAAGCTTGTCAATTCCTGCTGACATGTACTGATCTTTTACCTGGCTTGACTGCTTTCATTACAGCACGTGATGACTTCAGCACCGCTTCGTAGATAGCCCTCTGGTCAGGAGTGAACTTTCCATTTGCAGGGAAGGTGCAGGTGATGTCAGAACCATAGCAGTAATACTCTCCTCCCATATCAAACAGGCTAAAAAGGAAACAAAGGAGAAAGAGATGTAAATTTTAATTCCAAGGAAACTGTAGAACTGAAGGTATTTCTCTTGATCTGCACTTAAAAACCACCTGCATTTTGATAGTTGGCCACATAATCACCACTTCAATGCTGTTTTTAAGTAAAATGAGACAACAGTCTCTTGGCTTCTCTCCTGGCAGAAGGGCATTTGCTATATTACATACAGCTTAAATGGACACCTTCACCAGCTGTTCTGGTCCTGGATGGAAACACTGCAAGAACACATGAAGGAAGATAAAAAGCACATGAGGAATCTACTTCCAGGTCTTCAGTTTCAGTTCCTAAGACCTTTTCTCAGAAGAAACGACTTCTTTTTCTTTCCTGAGAAATGCCAGCACCACATAAAGGGTCTAACCTCAAAACTTAACTGAGAAATGTTAATTATGGTCTTTTGTACGTAAGTGTGTCAAAACACATCTGATAGTTTAAATAAAATGTCCCCTATAAAGGCTGACTGCCACCGCTCACAATAAACTTTCCGTTACACAACAACCATGCCAAACAGGGCTTAAAGAAACAAGCATTATGGAAAGAATACAGAAAAAGAGAAAAAAAAAAATCAGTAAACTTTTCTGTATCAGAGGAAGAAAAATATTATAAAGTGCTTTTTTTTATGGGGAAAAAATGTTTTACCCTTTAAGAATCATATTTATCCTACACATATATCCATGACTCCCCACTGATTGCTCAGCCGCCAGAAATCAATCTACAAGAGCAGCAAAGAGGGTCTCTGTGCCCTTGTGACAACCTGGTTAGACATTTGCAATACTATGCTTCTTGAGCCTACCTGATAAGGCACTGCACTGGTTTCAGCAGGCTCAAAAATTAGCAAATAACCAAATAACCATTCGGACCAACCATTACTTAAGCAAATAAGCCCCCAGCTCATCATATATTGCTTGCAAGAAGGCACATTTTACATATAAGACTTTGGTCTTGACACAGTATGTGTATGACCTCCTGATTTCCTAGGTAATGTATCACAGCTGGAATCTGCTAATTTGTCTTCCTACAACCAGCTTGAACAACTGTATGTGACTGTCATCATACAAAGAAATATAATATTTTTCCTTTGCTGCATTTGAAAAGTTTGGTGTTTTCTTCCTCATGTTTCTGCTTCACAGCAGGGTCTCTCAGACACCGCGAGCAGAAAGAAGGGCACTTTACTGCAGCACCCTCTCTGTTACTGAGTCCTAATCACAGTAGTAATGAGCAAAACTGCGTTGCATACCTCTGCTCCCAGCCAGCATACATGATGAGGTAAGGATAAGTATAAGCTACCCCCAAAAGTGCTACAACACTCAGCTGTAAATGTGCACCATTTCCAATGTAACTGCTATTGAAATTAATGGACAAAAAATTAGACGAAGGCAATCATGGTAAAACTAAATAGTACTTTAGCAGCATTGAGACTCTTCTTGCTTCATTGCATACACAGATGCACACGTACCCAATATTTACTCAATATTGAATATTTACTCAAATTTTAAAATCCACCCTGCAGTTTCCTCTGTGAACGAATCTTTGCACTTAGTGCAAGCCCTGCTGAAGTCATCCCCAGCCTCCCCACACTGGGCAAGGTTCACCTACAGAGCCACTTGCAGGACTGGAACTTCAGGAATCAAAGCTATGTTTCACAGATGCAGAACTGCTTGAGGTTTAAAGCTACAGGAACAAACTCTCTAGGAGAACATTACAAGGACAACTGCAAAGTTATGCATGTACACAAAGAGCTAATGCAAATGCTCTATATATTCACTTAAATAGGAAATACAGTACTTTGAAACAGAAAGTTGCTAATTGAAAAAAGATACACAGTAGACAGCAAATGTCAGACCCACGGGGTGAAAAAGCAGGATTTGACACCACTATAGCAACTGTAAACAAGCCTAGCCAAACCTCAAAATCAGAAACCCCATCAACACTGTGTAAGTTTTGATTTTATGGTTAGACTCGCTTCTAAAAATAACTAATGGTACATACAGAAAATCTACGGATGCAGAAAACTACTTGCAGCAACTAAGACTTATGTAAGAAGCTGCTAGTTCTCTAGCAGGCCAACCATATATATTTTTTAGTATAGCTATGAATCTTTCAACCTACCCCAAATCGAACCCTTTCCAAATCACAAGTGAATTTTCATGGTACTTGATGGGATTTACAGGAGTTTTGTGGCCTAATTCTGTCCCATTTACAAATGTGTCAATGCAGCACGGTCACAGTAAAGCTGTGACCAGCAACTTTTAAACCCTGGTCCAGGTCTACTGGAAGTTACCATGCTTTCTATATTTTACCTGGAGAATAGTTCATTTGAACTTAGCATAAGCAATACACTTCAGCAATTCCTTCTGTACAATTATCAGTGTTTTCTCAAACCCATTCATCATTTGGTGGTTGTTAAATCGTTGTTAGAGTTACTGGAGCACTAAGTAATGGAAAAAAGCTATTACAAAGCTGATGGTACACCAAAATAAGGCTTGCAAGCCAGGAAGCACCATTTGATCAGGTTTCTTGGCTTCCAGACAAGAGTAGAAATGAGGGAAGATGATCTTTCAAATTCCACCACAGAGCAATAACACACCATCTAGGCTGTATGCTTCAGTGAAAAAGCATCCAAAACAAACTGTACATCTGGGAGATGTTTTGGCTCTTACTGGGAATTCTCTTCCATTTAACTTCAGTTGGGAACATATCCATTAGTTAAAATGTTTCCCAAGACATGGAAATAGCCCAAATATTGTAGTTATCCTGAGGAAATAATGGGAGCCCGAGAAGATCCCAGTTTCATATCTTTGCTTGCCAGGCAAAATAAGTGGTGAAGCACATTTAAGTCTAATAAAATGCATGTGAGCTACTATCTTCTCCTGTAGACTAACTGAAAAAAGTTTCTACAAGCAGGTTATTTATATCCTCATTCCTTGGATAAAATACACTATTTTAATCTGGAGTTAGAAGGTAACTGTTAGGTAGCAAGAGAGACATTAATAATGTATTTTAGTACATTTTCAATCGTGCATTCAAAATTAACTGTCTGATGATGCAGTCTTACAAGGGTCACATACAGAAACAACTACTACATGTTATTTGGACTACTATCAAATATAGCAGCACTATAAACAAGTTAACTGCACAAATGAAAATAGGCCTTACAGGCATCTTGATCTGTGGCTTACCTTTTAAGGACTATTTAATGTCAGCTAACATACGCAATAATAGAACTAAGTATCTCCAAACACTATTATTTTATCTAAAAGGGAAATACAAATGTTAGATGTCTAGCAGATTACATATGTTGTCTATTATAAAATTTGTGAGTACAGTTCTTGGTAGAATGAAGACAAACTTCAGCCCAGAAAAACCCTTCTGCCTTTTGCAGGAAGGGTGCAATTGTTAATTGCAGGTTCAAATGCATCCAGAGATGAGGAGCATGAGGTTGTCAGGTTTCTGAGGAGCCTCAGATGGGAAGGTGGCCAGAGAAGGAGTATCGCCGGTCAGAGAGAGGCGTGCCGCTATGTGTCAAAGTCTTCACTGATGTAGGCTGAACCTGATGAAGTCTTTTATTGCACAGCTGAATTTCTTTCAAAACCTTTACAGAGAAAAGCTAATCTTGCTTTGCATCGCTTTGTTGGGAGCAAAGGCAATGAAAACCTACCTGGCTTCATTTCAGGGTGAAAAGTGCAGCATATAAAAGAATATTAAACAGTCAGAAGACCTGAGCACACACTAAAAATTCCATGTTACTGTTACAATTTGTTGTCTAGAATTAATAAGAAGCTATACCATATGTAAGAGACCCAGCACATAATATTCTAAATCTCTCCTTTTAAACATGGGCAGAGACCTCCTAAGGGAGGCTTCAGTTATATATATATATATTTGTAATCTTTCCTCCCAAACATATTGCAAAATACTTAGATAAAACTAAACAATGCAAAATATTACAAAAATCAGATAACCTGTCAGTTACTGTACCGACAGAATTACTTGTTTACGTATCATTAATACAATGTTAGCCAACAGGGTCAATAAAAAAGTTGCCTTCTGCATCTGTTTTAGAATTAACTTTCAAAAATGACTAATTGCGTCTCATTCCTCTCACAGGCAAAAAGCCTGACACCACAACTTAAAATCATTTTGTACATAAACCAGTACGAAGTCAAGAAGAAGCAGGAACACGCATCCCATGCCACAACCCTGCAACTTGACAGGCACCGACGATAAAAAGAAGCGGCCGATCCTGCTTCCTCTGTCAGGAGCATTTCAGCCTTGCCCAGGAGGGCCTGGGGCCACCAGCAGTGGCTCCTCCTCGCCCCAGGGACCTGGGTTCTGCTCCCCACTGCAGCTACCCAGGCCGGCAGAGAGAAGATAATATTTCAAGGCTGCTTAATTCCTGTTGATTTTTAAGGAGAATACAGGCTTGTAAGTCACCGCTGTACTATAAATGCTACATGACACTATGCACAACAGCTCTCTGCACGTTCCCCTTGAAGTCACTATGAAACAACACAGATGAGCTTCACAGAACATTGGCACCACAAAATGCAGATTTATAGTTACGTTTTTGGCTGTAAAGCCCAGAAAAATAATAGGTGTTTTGATACTACTTTCAGCTTTCCAAACCTCTGATTGGGAAGCATCACAAAACACTCTGTGTAACACTTTAGATTGGAAAACTTTGGTTCTTTTCTTTATAAAGTCACTGTATACATTTTTTTTTTTCCAAAGTAAAGCATCATCTTCTTCTAAGCATGTTTTTAACTTTTATAGGCTTGCTGACATTTTTATTGTCAAATAATTTGAAACTGCCAGGCAATGAAGCAAATTATGGCCAATATCACAATGGGAAGGAATACTTTATTTGGGGTATCTGAGCCATGTGCATGAATCGCTAGTGATCCAACCACCAATCCAACCCAACAACAAGCTCTCGCAGGCATTTCTTGGGAAGCCTACAGCTACTTTAACCTAATCCGTAAAACTGTCACCTTGCTGCTCTAGAGAGATGCTCTGCGTGCACAGTCAGAATTGGGTCTCCTCAGGAGAGTTATAAAAACAAATTCATCTCCCTCGGTTAAAGCCGCAGAGCCACCACTGCCTGAGACGCCCAGGGACCCCCCCATGCAGCGGGGTGCACAGACCCCCACCTGCCTGCTCTCAGAACAACCCCCCCCTTCCCCCCGGCAGGCTCCTGGACCAGCAATTAGAAAGCTGATACCACCACGTCGTACTATGCCCTCCTCGTCCCTCAGGTTAAAGGTGCACAGCAATGACTCCCGATGCACTTTACTCAGCTACGTTTACTGAGGTTTTAGGGTTCTGAGCCATTATCAACCAAGATGCTGATGAGCACCATGCAGATGAACTGGTGCCAGCCCTGTTCCAGGACAACAGGAACAAATGTACACACAATCTTTTCTTCCTCTTACTGCAATACAAGCAAGTTATCCCCAGCTGGAGATTTTATTCTGTATGAACTCATCACACTCTGCTCCGAGTTCGCAGAGAGCACGCTTTGTGCTTTAGACTTCATGAGCAATTAAATCTTGAAGTAGTCACACACTAACAAAATCTGACTGTTTGGTTAAACACTTCAAGGCAATTTCAAGCTTGAGGGAAATAGGTATCAGTATTTCTATGAGATACATCTTTGGAAATGTGCCAGGTGATTTGGAAATAGGGTGTTTTAATAGCCAATTACAAGAATAAATTATAGTAAATGATAGCAGAAGTAAGAAAATGGAGAGTTTAAGTGACACACACTTTTTCATCCACTTGTATCATGACTAGCCAAGTATTACCAATTTAAAAAAAAAAAAACAACCCTGTGTAAGATAACATCACAAAACTCAGTACAGAGCTGGAACAGAATAGGGTAAAGTCCTACCATGCTCAGGAAGCTTTTTTGGAAGAGGTGCTCTGCTCTGTCCAGATTCCATCTGACATGGTACAGAGAGAGCCTGTACTGGCTCTGTCCCGAAGCCAGACTTGGCTTGCTGATTGTAAGGCCAGCTTTTTGTTGGCAACACCCCTGCAGCTTAGAGCAACCTTGGAAAAATGTTAGAGAATATTTTGTGTGTAGGAAATTGGGCTCTGGATAGTCACAAGAAAACATCACTCTTTGTGCAAGTCTCGTGTTCAAGAGAAGATCGTGGAGCCCACACAGGTAATGCAATTAGAGACACAAAATGCCAGCGCAACTATTCTGTTACACACATTTTGCTGTGATTTATATATGGCTCATATTTTCACTTGTCCTCAACCGTCTCTTCATGTCCACCTTCTCCATGGGTTTCCCATATTTGTTCCTTTTGTAGCACTGTCTCACTAAAGGCTTTCCCAGACTATTACAGCTAATGGGAGGCTTGTCTCAACCTTCTCTCAGAGAGATGACAAGATATGCAATTAAGCTTTGCTCCAAAAAGGAAAGGCTAAAACAAAAAGATCTGTCTTCACTGAATTTTGAAGGAGAGGAGACTGTATGCCCATGATGCCAACTTCAGGATCCTCAGTGGCTGTGGCAAGAACAAACACAAGTTGGGTTATCAAAAAGAACAAGAAAAAGAGCAATCAAACAAAAAACCTTTTCTGGGTGTTCGTGCCCTGACTAGGGCGTCCTCTCACTACAACAGACAGAAACGGCAGCTCACAGAAGCGGTGCAGCAGCTTGATGCAGAGATGTGCAGCTGCACGTGGGTGTGCCATGGTTATGCCCTGAGGTCGCTGGGGAAGGTGCGCCCTCCTGCTCTGCTGCTCCATCTGTATTGCAGAGAAAAAATGGTTTCCTAAACCAACAACACCACGTGGGAGTGTCATCTCACTCAGTAATATGAGCCAAGCAGAAGAATTTCAGATCCATTTATCTCAGAGGATATGAAATCTAAATGCCACTGAATTCACTGAATGAGCTGGACGTAGGAGTTGGCTCAGTAAACACCCACATTGTAAGATTTTCTGTACTACTTCTGATTCTTTTCATAAGCAGGTTGAGAAGGAATTCCTTGCTTGCAATATTTGTCTGTGGAAGAAACTGAAGACAACTGCCTTATGCTTCTGCACTAAATAAACCAATTTCCATGATCAAGGATTGTCCCTCTTTCACCCCCATGCAGTTTGCATCAATGTCGCTTTAAAAATGTTTGCCAGAGCAAAGAGCCAAAAAACAAACAAACAAACAAACAAAAACCTTTTGATTACCTTGTTCATGGCTAAATTCACCCCTGAGAGCCATCTCCCATTGCTTCTGGTAAGCAGATGGATGTCCCCAGTATAGAAAGAAGCATACAAAAAAGAGATTGTGAACCTGAAGCTAGCATTGCCAGGTTAGGAGAAGGGTGAGGCAGCACTCGAGGCTTTGTAAGACACAGCAGGCGCAGTGTCTCTACTGCCTGCTTCACACTTCTGCTAGACCCATGCAGGCAATATGCCAAAGATCAGGCAAACTGACAGGTAAAGTTCTGACAACTGGATCGGCTTTTTGCTGAATGAATGTCTTTTCCTGGTTTCCTAATCGTAACTATTATCCATTTTTAATTGGCATATTTAGTAAGTGACAGTACTCTCTTTAGCAAAGAATTCTTTGCTGAAATGTCAACCTAAAACAGAGATGGCTGCAAACGTGACACTTTGGCCAGCTGCCATGAGCTCCATACTGAGAACGCAGTATCTGGCTGACTTGCTCAAACAAGGAGCAAGGATGTCAGAGCTGCAGGGAAGAGAAGGAAATGTGCAAGGAGAAACCTGTACTGGCAGCTGCACACTTCCCAGTCACACTGACGAGAACAAACCTCATCAGCTCCTCACCAGAGTATGAGATACCAGCACAGAATAGGAACAGCTGCTTTTTTAAGTTACCAAAATTTTGCAATTAACTCATACATTCAATTTCTAGATGTCTAGAAGTGGAAGGTACCTACTGAAGCTGAATGGCAGAAGTTTGATATTTCTGATTCAGGCCACCATTCTTAGGTGCTAACATTTGGACTTGGGAGCCTTAGCTTTCAGCAGCCCTTTTTGGACACTCTGACCTGGGCAAACAACCACTGGAGATTACAGGAGTAGGTGAAGTGTCAGACCTCTACTCATTGATTTTCACTGTAAATACTATCAAATTCTCTTATGTGTGCATGCTTACACACACACAGTCCTGCCAGCAAAAGGTTAAAGCTTCCAAATTTTTCCACAATGAAAACTGACACAATGACTAATGGTACCAGTTCATGTAGGATTTTTTTTTTTTTTTTGAGTGGGACTTTTTGTTTGTTTGTTTGTTTTTGTTTTGACTTCCTGTAGTTGTTCTTAGGATTGTTCAAGCAACCTCTAAATTACCACTTTTCAAAAGACAGGGGGTTCAGAATGCTGTACAGAAGATGCCAACCGAAGGCAAAAGAAGAGTTCCTAGCCCTTTCCCGGAGAGAAGGTCCAAATGTTCAAGCCAAGTGTGCAGTAATGAAGACAGCAAATAGTTCTTCAGAAAAGGAAGCTGATGCTGCCCATCCCTAGATGAGTCTGCTGTTTTGCCAGTAAGAACATTTTTTTCTATTCAGAAAAACAACAACAAAACAAAAACACTACTGTTCTTAGCAGCACCTCAAGCTGGAAGTACAGTATATGGCAATGTACAATTTAAATTAGAAATATTCTTGCTTTAAAGACCTAAATTGGCTCAGCCAAAAAGTGGAGCAGTACTATACCAGAAAGACTCCTTGCGAGGCCTTGGCTCAGAGTCATGCCTCCACCACAGCAATAACAAGGGGCTCCCTGACCAGACACAAGGGAAAAGACCCAACATTGCCCAGAATGCAGGGTCTGGGAATTACACCTGGTTCATGGGGGAAACACAAAAGGTGTGCTGGAGATTAATGGCACCTTCACTTGGAGCCATATATTAGTTTAAGACTCCCTCTACAATTGTATTCTGACCTATATGATTGAGTTCCCCACACCAAGAACAGTAAGAAAGACTTTGCTACTGAAATCTGTCCAAGACAAGCAACACGTGTAGGAGTATTTTTTAAATCCTATATGTGTATCTGTGTTAACAAAGACCATCACAAAAGATGGATTAAACTAAATGGCAGTTGTGAATGATCAATATTAAATCAACAGCTATTTAAAAATACTAAACTGTACCCCACTTGTTTTATTTAAGCAACACTAGCCAAGTCAGTCCAGCAACAGCCAAAGCAACTTCATGCCCTCAGGTTTCTTGAGGCTCTGTTGAGAATGTTAATCTAAAAATATGAAAGATGAATCTCATTTGCAGGTGATAATTAAAAAAATATCATATGCACTACAACGTATGAAGACCATCAAATTAAGAAGCAGGCCATAACATGGTGCTTAAAAGAAAGCTAAAATTTGTTATAGCAAACATGTTATTACTTAGTGATCTCTCCTTTGGCTAAAAGGCTTATACATCTGTAACAGCAGGCAACCCCAAAGCCCTGAATTATCCAGAACACACAATCTATTAGAGGAATACTATTGACAATTCTAGCAAATATACTTTTCTATATTTAATCAAATCAATTTTTGTAGATTAGCATAAAATTAATATAGTCTATAAGCACAACAGGAAGAAAAATACCTACACTTGATGAAAATAGTAAATGTTACTCAAACCAGATGAATCAGGCCAAAGGAATTATTTCAGAAATGGATAGCCAGTTGATTTTGCAATCAACCAGTAAGTAGTAGCAATGTACTTTGTATTATTATTAGAAACAAAACCATAACTAACAAGTTGTTTCAAAACTGCAGACTGAAAGGTTAAAGCTAACCATAATTTTTGCATATTATTATATTACCAAACTTCAAAATGCATAAAAAATGTACAAGGGCAAATGAAAATACTAGCCTCACCCACATAAAATAGATGAGCATTTACATCTGACACATTAATATCCTGGGATCTTAAAAGCAGTGCTTTCAAGAAGTAATAAATACAATATTTTGTTCCGTAGGATAAATTGTTTTAATAGCAGACAATGAAGTACTTGGGGGTGGAAAAGGGAGGACTTCTATTATCTGATGCAAAAAGATTGGTCAGTTCCTGCTTTTTAATGCAACATTGCCCCCACCTGGACAAATGCAGTTTGGTTTATAGGTTGGCACTAATACCATAAAACTTTGTAAAACAATGTAAATTCCATTTGGAAAAGAGTCACAACAAACTTCTCTGTGTGCAGTATACCTTTTTTAAAGCTAACCTATCTTTTAATCGAGTAGTTTAAAGTCTTCTTGATATTTTCCTAAAACATAGCTCCAGTACTCACAAAAAGTCCTCTCATGTTACACGCTTACTCATTACTGCAGAAAAATGAACAATGCATTTTTCTAAAAATAAAACTCTATAATACTAAGGGAAATATACTGATAGTTTCAAGGAAATATATAACATATATACTGCGTATGCATATTGTGTGCATATGTAAAAGATGTATGCACACAGCTTATATACAAAATGACAGCTCTTTTGATTCTAGAAACCTCTGTACTATGCTTTCAGATGAAAAAGAGGTAAAATTAGAAAAGTAGCATATTTTAGTGAACAGAAGACCTTGCCTTTATGAATAAACATGGACAACTGGATTTGACCAGTTCTTGTAACAAGCAACTCTTTTGCAATGTTCTTTGTACACCTCAGAGTGATCGACAACTCCAGAAGATCTAAAAATGGTCTTTCATCTCTTTAGAGTAATTAAACAATAAAGACCCCTGAAAACTTAGTATCTTTCCTGTTTCACCCAGAAAAATCTGTCTTAAATGCTTATACATGCAGTCAAGCTCCCTATAACAAAGCTTCTGAAATGACAAGAGGAGGAGCACTAGAAGTTAAAACAGGATCTTCTGAGAGCACCAGAAATTATAATATTAACATATTTATAAAAAGGCACGTATAAGTGTCAAATAGAAGGAAGCAAACACAAATTTAGCACAACATAAGTGGAATGTACATTACATGCAGAGACAATGCTCCTGGTTGGTGCTGAGCCTTTGCTCTGGTATGATATCAAAACATTGCCAGCATCAAACCATGGGTCAATACTTAATTCCTTCCAGAGAACATTTATTTTAGTGCCCCCTGGTGTCAATATTATCCCTTTTATTATTTAGCTGGCATTACCAAGGAAAGAAATATACCTCAGAGATAAATTATTCCAGTAAAATCTTTTTGCAATACTAGATTGCCTTCCACATGCCCAGCTCCACTATTTGACTAAGCAAATAAAAATACCTGTCAATACAGCCAAGACACATTTGAAACATCTCACATAGATGCATTAGGCTACGATTGCACTTCTGTAACAGAATGTAAAACAGGTTTTGTGGCATTAATAAAACTTTTCTAGCGCTTAAATTCTGGTACTGAAATGCAATAAAACTACTTGCAAGTAAAACTTGTTTTCCTAACATCACTGGTGGGTCACCTAAATAGCTGTGAACCTTTGCAGCAGGAAATATCCTGCTCCACCAAAGATACCCTATTCTTTCCAATGCTTTCATTACAATCAGTGAGCTTAAATCTGAGAGCATTTAAAGAAACAGTCAAATAAATTGAAAGACACAATTTGACGATCCAACCTGTTTCTGCCGAAACTTTTAAAGGTAGTTTTATTTTACAAACAGATGTGAATACACACTGTGAATACAAGGTTAATGGTATTTCTCTCTCAGGTCTGCTGTACTTCATGAGCGTACTTCATGAGCTGGGGACCTGCTGACGCAGCCCAGGGCCTGCGTGGACAGGACTGTACCAGGCAGCAGGGAGATCTTCCTTAAGATCCTGACTTAGGAGGGTATTTCAAAGTGGTAAACATGCCAAGTGCTTCAGAATATACAGTTATATTCAGCATTTTGCAAAGAATGGACCAACTAATCAACAAAAAATGCCATCAAGTGCTAAAAGGTCAGTAAACTTGCCGACAAAAGTTGGTTTAATAAGTGCTGAATTTTCCCTGAGAGAAATTTGTCAGAAGCCATGAAAGACAAAGACCTGCAACTCAGGACATGTGCAGAAAGCCATCTCAGGTAATAGCCGTATCTATTTCAGTGACATCTGGGGTCAGGCTTATTTTCTCACATTTCTGTTATTTAAGCGAGAGCTTCATCATGAAGGATCAATCTTTATTTTAAGATCATAGAAGCATTTTGTATTCGTCAAATGTTGCAGGAGCCCTGCTGATCAATCGCAGTAACACAATCAACTCCTGACATGCCTTCAGCACCGCGGCAATGCCAGGAATCAACAACGGCAGGTGGCACGAACCACGAGGCAGCGAAGTGAATGCAATAAACTATCATTTTCCTGAATGCCTTCTCAGAATCAAAATGTAATGTAGACACTTTCATCTGAGGGTTCCTACAACAAAGCAACGAACCACAAAGGTGAGGACAGATGTTTGTCTGGCCCCACACTTCCCAGGCCGCACCCCACCTGTCCCGATGGCCAGTTTTCTCCTTTCCTCACAGCTATGGTGTGGCTCCACATGGCAACATCTGGCAGGGCAGAAGGAAGGTCCCAACGGGCTTTGTTTCCATCTTCTTTAAGGAAGCAGATTTTCAGAAGATGCTGATTTGTTGAGACTGAAGCTTTTCGCAGAAACTCTGTGGCTTCTACTGAATTTTTCATGAAAGGTACTTCCCAGGGTCAAGTCCTAACTTCCACCTGCTCTCTGAGATCAATCTGAGAAGAGCTGAGACCAGAGACTCCTGCATCCCATGAGGGCTCTCCAACCACTGAACCAATCCCTTCCTCTAGTCTGAACAAACGCAAATAGCTGCAAAAGGAGAGCTTGAGAGAAACTGGCCCAGGAAGCAGGCGTAACACCAGGAACACCACTTGACAGGACCCTAGGTGCTTATTTGCACCAGATTTGTGCATGGCAAGGAGTCAAATCTTCCCGCTAAACTTTGAAAGACCTTTCGTTATCCAAACTGTGTTGGTATGGGCGGTGGGGCTCCGAAAAACACTGAAAAATAGGTTGTGGTTACTTCCCAACTCTGACCCTGATGGAGGCCTCTTGTGAACAGGACAGGAGATTGTAAACTAGAACTGCTTATGGCTCCACTTTCCAAATTACAAAACATAGCCACAGCCTCACCACAGAAACAGCAAGCGTCTTAGCACGCAATGAATAATGCAACACCTTGAGATAATGCAGTAAACCTCAGTCTTGGGCTCGGTTTCTATCTGAGCTGTCACAGGCTTAAGATGACAGAAGAAAATCAGTATTTGTATCTTAGCCTGGCCATGACAGTACTGTAGACATCTGTAATAGTGATTTTTAACATTTTGAGCAGAAGAGTTTATTTAAATGTAATACCAAGTGAACGGGCAGAGTGCACAGCACTGTGATTCACAAGGGTGCTCAGCCTAGCAATTTATCTGCATGACCTCTGACCACGGAGATAATAGATGCTTGCTTAGGAAAAGTGTTTGTTTTAGATCACATTGACCATATTCATTTACATGTCCACTACATAAATGTTATACGACATGAATTATTTATGTAAAACACTGATTTGCCATAATTGCAATATTTACATTTAATATAGGTTCAGTGCTTTGCACATGCCTATTGAATACTGAAACCCTAAAATACGGATTTATATGTCAATTGTAATTCTTCGTGTTAGCTATTTCATTTTTAATATTTAATAGGCTGAAAGTGACAGCCCTGCTTAGCAAGACAGTCCATATTAAAAAGTGCCAGAAATTCTCTTTACAGTCCCTGTCTTGTACTGAGGTCTTCTAGCACAGAAGCTGCACCTATAAAAATGTGGATTATTATGCAATATTGGCAATTTAATTCTATACCAGTTTCTTACAGAAATAAACCCACTTCATGTAGATTAATTATCAAAAATGAAAGTAATAAAATCAGTGTTCTAGATGTGACATTTTTAAAATGAGAGGTCTGAGTAACAGTCTAAAAATAATTTTTAAAAAATTGCAATACACCAAGTATTTTTGCCTATGATCTCTTGTTGATACCAGCAAATCCTTGTAACTAATATTCTTCAAAGAGCAAACAAAGCATGCAGTCAAGGGTTTGAAAGAAGCAAAACATTAGTCTTACAAATCTATTTTTTCTAATATTCAGGTGCTTTGTTGATGTATTTACTGACAGCTACTGCATTGTACTACTTAGCACATAAGAAACCCAAGCTGCACATTTCTGCAAAACTCTTGAATGTTTTTCGTATCAACTAAATCATTTCAAGAAAAAGACTTGAAATTCTACTGAATAATTTAATAAAAAACACACCGAGTACCAAATCTTCTGATTCTATTATTCCATTATTCTATGGAGTTGTTACATTAGATTTATACCCAAATTACTGGCAGAAGCAGAAATAACCCTTTAAACGCTTCTTTTTCACCAAAAGAGAAATTGCTTTTCCTTATGTTCAGGGAAGAGACTAAAACTATCCAACAGAGGGCTCCCAGTAGCTGTTCAAAAGCTTAATTGAGAGTCAAACACATGAACTCTTAACATATACATGCAAATCAGCATGCTGTCATTTTAACAACCTATTCTGTATGCACTATAGGCACGCCTACACCCAAATTGTAAATTTGTAAAAGCACACAGTATAATCACCCAGGAAGTTCCTTGTGATAATTTGTATTCTACTGAAGTAAGTTAGCATGGCTTCTTTAAACTGTGGAAAATCAGTATATTTTTAAATAGTCTTCATAAAAATGCAATTTTTTTTTTTTTTTCAACTTCTTTACATGCACTTGAGAAAAATGCTAATAAAACCATGTGTGGAGCATGGAGCTTCCACATGCCTATGAGGCAAGGCAAGAGGTAGGGGCAGAGACACAGCCTGGGCAGGCGCTTGTGCACTCAGAGAAAGCGCTCCTGAAAGGGACTGGTGGGAAGGGAACAAAACTTACTCAAGACACTTGCTAAGAGCTGGGTCCCAAACTACTCATGATATCAGCAGCTGCTCAGACAGAGCTAGACCAAGCCAGGGTTAACACAGCACAGTGCTGGAGACCAGCCAGTGAGCACGAGGCTAATCTTGTACCCCAGTGAGCACAACCAGACTAACCTTGTCATTCTGTTCTTCCACTAGGAAAGAGATGATTAGGTCAAGCTGATCTGAGCACCTATTTGCTAAGATCCAATCTACACCTAACAAACTTGATCTGATCAAGACGTGAGGCTGGACCATTTCAGGAAGAGGGTATTTCAAACTGGGTTAATCCTTGCTTTCTTTGTTGAGATGGCTATGATGTAGAGCTGCTGCCCGCAAGAGCTTCTATTTATATACTTCAGCTCTGAGTTCTCCCAGCAATATTATCCCCCTCACTGTTTAAATGTCTTAATTTTAAGTACAGGACATTGTAATACATTGTGGTGTATCTTCTCTCAGTAACATAAGCTGTGATTTCCTTTAGGCTACATGCTGTCTTTTTTTTGCAAACATAATCAAATGCCACAGTCAATACAGAAGCACGTTGGTGTGCCCTACCTGTTCAAAAGAAACCTCATAGATTATTACCTATCCAAACACAATGTGATCAATAAGTCAAAGCTATTATACTGCAATAAATTAGTATTAGTATTTGATTGGTTGAGTAAACTATTCACCACAGATGAATATAATACATAAACTATTGTACAAGAAGCTTTTAAAGGTTTTTTACAGTATTAAAAAGAAACATATCTGTAATTAAGTGCACTCTGCAGTCTCTGTAGATGTACCAGCTTTTTAAAAAAACTTTTGAGAACCCTGAGAACCAATTTATTTCCCACAACAGCTTCTGAGCCTATGATAATACTCATTTGCTTTCCTCCACATCTTTACATCCAACTGTGAAAATACATACCTGCAGTCTCTTTGCACATGCTACAAAAGTAATCTAATACATATCCTCCACTAAATATCTGTGATTAACTCCTCCGGAACTAGTTTTGTCCTTTTACAAATGTAGGTTTTTTGATCAAAGTCCTCAGAGGTGAAGTACAAAAGCTATATTCTGCTCTGCTACACACCACACAATTAGGTTTGTCTTGAAATTTATACTAACGTCTTTGGTGATTTTATTCACACTGCTTTTATCTGCAGCGATACTACAAAGCATGTGGAATGTAATACAAGTGCAGAGAAATGTGTGGTATTTGCAGTCATATTCTTGCAATGTTAAATTCTAAGGATTTATTTTTTTATTTTATTTTATTTTTTTGGCACAATACAGGACTAGAAGCACCCTGACCTAACCTGAACTGAGCTGAGTTTGATCACCTCTCATGTTCAAAAAGTCCACTTTCAGGCTAGGGTGTCTGGGTGCATGAAGGCACTTGGAATATATCATCTATATTACAATTTTATGCCATTTTTCTTAAAAGTAGTGAACACCCTCTCAACCCCCAACCATCAGAGCTAATGTTTGGATCTGAATTTCAAAAGCAAAATTAGATGCCAATTTTTGCAGGTGTCCTTATTTAAATTACAGTCACTTCTTAAACTATATTCTAATGTGCCTTTGGAACAAAGCAGTTTGAAAACAATATCCCATTCCCCTTCTACTGGGGATAAAGGTATACAGAACCTTTGGAAGAAACCAGAATAGCCTGGCATGCAAAATTACATGTTGTTTTAAAGATTAGACCTTTTCTCCTTATGCAGCCATCATTTTACTAATTAAGTCCAAGAGTACATATATTGAAACAAAAACATCAGACAAGCTCTAAACCTTTACTTACCACAAGTCTCCATCTTCAATAGTCTTATCATTTGGGGCTCCAGCATGCCCATAGTGTAGAACAGATGAGTTCTCCCCACTAGGTAAAAAGAAAATGCAGCATAATTAATGCAAGAAGAAACATTAAAACACACAACATGAGAAGGAACATTGTAAATGTGACACTGTAAACGTGTAAACATCAGTGCCTTTGTATATTAAGCATGAAATGTTGCAGTCTGTGAATACTGCCATAGAATCTGCCAAGTCATGGGCTGATATAACATTCTGCATCTCACTCAGCTGAAATAGGTACAGAACGGGCGTTTTACTATTCTGGCTGCAAGATGTGACCTTTCTGCAGAAGGAACTCGGCACAGTTCATAGAAATACTTTGCAAATCCATGAAAGTGTCAAGGAAGCAATTATGTAAGTGTAATTTTTCAAGCTGTACCTATTTATTTCATTCTGGATTTTTTTTTAATTATTGATACATTTCCCTATATAAGGTTAAATGTTTTGAGGCATAAAAGACAAGTTTCCTCTGGAGAAAAATCTGAAGTATTTGAAACGCTTTACAAGTTACTGGGGCTGGAAAAAATCAGCTGTCCAAGTAAACAGTTCCAGTTCACCTCTGGCATGGCTATGTGTGATCTCTGCTGGAATGAATTCACTGCACACTGCTAGAGGAACATTTGTGATATGTAATGTCAGCAGTAATATCTGGCACAAAACCCATCACTCTATTTTCATCTCTTATTAAAATCACCTTATAAAGAAAAGATTTTTATTCTTGAAAACCCTTTAGACTAAACTGCTGATTCACAGGAATAAAACATCTCCAGAGAAGGACGGACCTTTGCTCTGCACTTCTAAAGCTCCGTGATCCACTCAGTGACCTATATTTGGTCTTGGCATCCCTCTCTTGTCTACTGTTATTCCTCCAGGTCTAGCAAACGTCAGTTAAAAGACAGGTAAAGATCTCAAGCTCTAACTTTTACTGTTCTCCTGAGACAGATGTTTTCTCTCTTCACAAAGGTAGAAAAATTATATCATAGCCAAAAATACATGTGTTGGAACAGGGTTGCCGTGGCATCACTCTGACCCCTCAAGATGACTTGCCAGTCTACCTCACTCTATCAAAGCTGTATTGGTCATCCTGCTCAAATTTAATTCTTTCAGTTATGATGGCAGAATAGCTTCCTATTTTAGGTAGAAGGAATCAGAGGCTCAATTTCAGTGAATCTTGTTGTACCTGACATCAATGTGCCATCTGACATACATCTCATATTAGACTTCTGATACGTGCAATTACAAACCCAGTAAATAAGCACTGTATCCAGAAAGAGCTTACTTTTAAGATACCTTCACAGTCCTTGTGATCATTTAGATACATAACTGAGCATTAATTCATTTAAATATAACAATTCCATAAGCAAGGATTATGGAGGAGAAAGCAGATGCCTTCTTAAATCTCCAAAGGCTCTCAATCCAAAGGGCTGGATCATATCAGTAATTTCAAAGTAGTAACATTTTATCTCTATTCTTTAGCAAGTAGGAAATCAGTACATACTAAGGCAGCGAGGGACAACATTTCAGAATTGTATGAATGATTGTCTGATAGGAAGTGTATTTCTTATACAACATTGAAAGGAAAAATTAAAATTGCTAAATAAAGAGTTAAAAAAACACACACAGAATTAAGGCTGTGACAGATTTGCTTTGTAATGTTAGTCCAATGGCGTAAGCACATTTTTACAGCTGGCTAATAGCTGGCTGCTTTTTGCTTCCTGGCCGCCTGAGCTGAGAACGTACTCTGTCATGCAGATAACTGAAAACAGCCCTGTAAAACCTGCATACAAGATGAAGACACAAGTGAGCCTCCTTCTGAGATTTCCTGTCTCCTGGGCATTTGTGGAATAGTTTCTTTTGGCCACAATTGCAGCTTTCCATGCCAGGACGCTTTCAAATTTAGTTTGCTCTGCATGAAAAAAATTATAACTGGACAACAGAGTGAAATCCATGGAAAGACCTTCTGTGTCAGGCTACATGTATGGCAAGAACTGGGTTTCCAGCCTTGGCCTTCTGCTTCCACAGGCAGCTGACAGCAGCACAGACAGCTCCTGCCTCTGCTTTAGTCCATCAGCACTGACAAGAGGATGCAACATCATGTGCTGCCTGAGGAACTGCTTCCTAGGTAAAGAGCTATGATTCACGGGAGACAGGGAGGGAGCACTTGGAAGCAACTGGAATGACCTTGGTGCTATGCATGACACTGTGAATCCATATGCTCGGTTTTTAAGGAAAAACACAAAAATAAAACATTCCCCTAAGTGGCATCCACACACATGCTCCACAGCAGTTTGTCAGGATTTTAGCTAGATATACTATTCCTTATCTCTTTCTAAAAATAGGGATAAAGGAATAGAAGCAGATAGCATATGCATGCATTTATGATCAACTTAAAAAAAATTATCATGAGGCTTAAGGGCATGACTTCATGCTAACATATTTGCAGATAACTTGTTTACTTATCATCATATGCTGGCACTCTCAGTGTTATATATCATACCAGCTGCATAAACAAGTCATATATTCAAATATGAGTACTGCACGAATGTTTTTAACAATAGGCATTCCAAATACAACAATGAGGGATTTCCTTTGCACAGTTTAACGTAAAAGTTTTAGTTTACAAAATATTTCTGTAAGGTTTGGCACCAACTGTTACAGAAGATGCATGAAAATCTGTTTTTCTCCGCCGTTACTTAAGCATTAAGCAGCACAATCTTTCTTGGCATTGGAAACTCCCTATCTTTCATGCAAATCTTGGCTCTGTAGCATAAATGGGATTGTACCACAGAGAGAAGCAGCTGGTGTGGAAGACCAGATACCCACACCATATGCATTCCACTGTTTTTGTCTGAGGCAATCGGGGTGAGAGATCTGTTTACTTCAGGCTGGCTCTAGGCAGGCCCCATGGACTGAAGGCCCGTTAACAACTGAGGCACAAGAGACCTGCTCCTGAAAGCTCCCCCAGTTGTTTGTCAACCAAAAGAAACCCACAGTGTAAACTCCAGGACTGGTCCCTGGCTCAAACCGAAGCCCCGTAGGAGGGCAGGGGGGAGCTCTCACCTCAGAAAGGCAGGGTTGGCCTGGGTTACTGCACCTGTGTGGCCACCTCCGGCCTGCTGCTGCCGGGCAGTGCACGTCAGACCTCCCTCAGGGGAAGCGCCTTCACCTCTGCCTCAAGATGGAGGCAGGGAAGATGCCTCAGGAGCAAGGCCACAGAAACTTCACTGCAGTGAAGTGTACCCTCAAGGTAAACGTTACAGCTAACCAGGAATAGTTTGTAATGATTGTCTGACTTTCAAGGTGGCTTCAGAACAATTAAAACACCCTCCCTACCCCCGGCACTGGCAAAGCCAACAAGCCTTCCTGTAAAACATATTTCTTTTCTTCCCAAGGAGTAACAGTTGAAAGGCCTCATGTCAGAGTGCCAAAGCTGGGGTTTCAAAGGACGTGCTGTGGGGAAGTGCTGACCACCGGGAGCTCTGCTGCCTTCCTGGAGGCCAGCACACCTCCAAAAACCACCACGCGTGGGGATGTCAGTGCCTGCCTTCAGGCAGCCCAACTGAAAAATACTACAAGAATTTTCTACATATCTATTTTTATTCCTTTAATAATTTGCCTCTAACTGGTGCCAGACATGTTTGTTGCAGAAAGAATTACGTGAAGCAGCAGAAAAGCTGCAAATTAACACCACTGAGAATGCAAACAGGAGGAAGAGATTCAGATTACCAGGGAAGGAAAAAACAGGCCCCAAAAAACACTTTAAATCAGAAAGCTCTCAAAATGAGGGAGTGGAAGAAAGAAAGAAGAAAGATGTCAGCAACATTTTAAGAACAGGATTAAACTGAGTATCAAACATAAGAAAAAGTGCAGCTATTAGCTCTACATTAAGATCTAAAGAAAAACCAATAGACCATGAACTAAACAAGCAAACTATTTCCATCAGGCTTTAAATAATAGAGTCAATCTAGTGGGAAGCATTAACATCCTTCTCTCCACTTTTTCATCTAAGAGATTAATTTTTTTAAAGTTGGATTGAAAAAGAAGGAAAAACGGATTCAGTAAGTACCCTAACCTTATCCAAAAAGCTTTATTTATGATGATCCTCAGACAGAGAAACATGTTTTATTGGACTGCATTATTTGTAATCACTGGTATCATCTGGTGAGAGCTGTAATCTGCCTAGAGGCATCTATCTAGAAGATCTGAACCTACACCTAAGATGGCACAACCCCAGATAGCAGATGACCACAGCCTCCATGGTGGTTGCAGAGATACTGGTGCCTTGTCACCAGTGGGTGCCATCCATTGTAGGGTCACAGGATGCACTGTGCGTGTAACTTAACCTTTCTTTTCCTCTCTAAAAATGGCTACTTGGTACACTAAGGCACTGCAATAAGAAGTTCATTAGCATTTACACGCTACTTTGAAGTCAACACTTTGGAAGTTAATGTTAAATATAATCCAATTACATTTATCAGTACTATTCTTATTTAATTGCACTTATGCAACATCTGATTGCACTTCAAACTGCTTACAAGTTAACAATGTTAGAAAGCATTGCTAACTAACTGCAGGACTAACCCAGCTAGGTGATGACCAGTAATAACACTAACACATTTGTTGTTATTCTCAACTGATTGGAGAGTGAATATATAGAAGTGAATACATGAAGCACACTTGGTCACACCGAATATTCAATAACTGTCTCCTGAAGAGTGCAAACACTGGACCAAGACTGCAATAAATGCATGCACCCAAAGCGTACCAAGTGACTTCTACCTGAAATACAGTATTGATTACTCTTGTTTTCTGGTTTAGTGAGCATCTTTCTTAAAACCTAAATAGCAAACATATTTTAATTAAAAACATTATTGTCTTCTATGGAAATTATTATCAGGCCTGTAAGTAGAAAGAAAGATCCTGTCAAAATATCACACTTTTAAGTGCTAGGAAAACAACAGAACTCAGCATGAATAGAATAATACATAACTATTCAAAAACCCTAATTGCAAAAGCTATTTTTAATCTCAAATGTAGTTAAGTGTAGTATTTACAATGACATTTTCATAGTAATTAAAAACGCCCATTACTTTTGCCATTATTATGCTAATTGAATTAATCGAATGGATCTACTTTCATTTCATTAAGTCCTAGCTTAAAATGGTTAATTTTATTCATTCTTACTGCATCATTCAGAATATAGCAATTTATTGACAAAGGCCTATTTATTTATTTATTTTTAAATCCAGTCTGTCTCTACTTTTGATAGTAGCGGTAGGATACAACACCATCTCCCAGCTAAATAACAATAACACGCCATATCCCAGCAAATCAGGATACTGTTTGGATTTCAAGGCATTTCAAGGTCACTAGGGTTTTCTATAGGTTTAGCAATGCCATCCCTGTTTCTAGCTTCCGCACCCAAATCAGATACTGCAGCACAGGTTCTGGTTTGCTGTAAGTAAATGTGAAACCCGTATGACTGTGGAAAACCATACAGAGACAACTTGATTCTACCATCTCAGCCTGTAACTGAGGTGAAGTCTCACTGCAGTGTCACATTAATTTTCAAGTTATATGATGGTACTTAAAACAGAAAACTTTTCCAACAATTTAGATGCACAATTTGCCATAAAACTACTCATAGTGCAATTTTGCATATAAATTGAAAAAATTGCATTTACAAATAACCAGTTGAGTAAACCACAGAAAGAAGCAGAGATGCTAATTGTCCTCATTACCCCCAAAGCAATATAATACTATAGTCATCATCTTAGAAATTATTTTTTACAATAAACCTATGTGAATTCAGGCAAATGCTTGTGCATAGCATGTAGATCCACAAGTAGAGCATATATACCAACACGTATGCCTCATCTGTCATAAATTTCTGATCAGATTTATTCTAGTGACTACATAAGATTAATCTCTGCATACAGTAAATAGCTGTCCTTGACACATACCCTACACTAATCTCTTGAAATTCTTTGAAGTAAAAGCGTGTATTTTTACAATTGCAGGGAGAATTTTTATATTATTTTCTCAAATATAATAGCTTCAACTCCAGCTGTTCAGCAAGAAGAGAGAGAGCAGAAAAAACTTCAAAAATTCACCCCTGAAAATTAGTTTTAGTGCATCCTAACATTCTCAAAGAAGTTCGAAAGCCATATGAAATACTTAAGGTCTAATACTTTTCAAAGAAAGTATTTGTGAACAATGGAGAATAGCTCTAAAGCCCTTCTTCATAACACTGTTTAATAAAAAAGCCAATTGTAGCGCAGATGTGAGCATAAATGGAATCTTGGCAGCAACAGCACTCATTGTGGAATCTCTTGAGTGTAGCAGAATCTGTAACGGGGTTATTTCTTTAAGACACAACACTTGCCACCTTTCTCTTGCTTCTGCAGAGGAAACGGTTCAAAACTCACTCTGTTGGCACTCACAAACACATCACATGCCAAAAAGGAACAATTTTACAAATATCCAGTGGGAAACAGACAATAAACATTGCAATAGCTCAGTATAAACCATCGACTTACCTGCCACAGATGCAAGTGTAGGAAGTATGGCGCATGCCACCTCGAGTATAGCAATAGTGTTGGAAAAGGCTGCAAAGAAACAAAGATGGTAATTAACAATATATTCAATATATTCAAAACTACCACAAGACAGAGAGGACAAGTCTTGCTTCAGTACAGCTGTGTTGTGCAAATCTGTGATCTTCTCCTGCCCAAACAAGGGAAATAAAAAATTCAACACAGATCCCACTCCACAAGGTAACATTAGCTGAAGTCCCTGACAACCTACAAAGAACACTGCAATACACAAGGGATGGAGAAGGGAAGCAGAGCAGTTGCATGCTCTTGAACATTACTCCTGTTGAAATGACATCCTGTTGGAGGAGCTGTTTGGCCTCAAAAGCACTGAAATATTTTCATCCTTACTGTCTAAGTCCCCTTCACATAAGGGCAGATGTGCCCAGAGCACAATTAATATAGGATTAGGTGCTTTAAGAGCTAAGAGCATATCATAGATCCTTTTATTCTTTTTGAAATATGCTCTAATTACAATCCAATTCCCTTTAATACTGAATGGATTTCAAAAACTCATTTGTTGTAATACTGAAATCATTTCATTAACACAGAGTGATAATGGTGCTATTCAAAGAATAGAGATGTTGTGATTTTGTCCTTCTGCAGAAGCAATCCGCAGAACACAATTCAAGTTCTTTGAAGGATATTAAAGACATTATATGCTTGCAAATCCAAACCAGATTTTAGAATTACACAAAATGACAGTATTTAAAGAGAAACGAAACAAAACATACAAATAAATCACACAGAAAAAGAAAAGCCTACATTTAAGGACACATGTATATGCAGACGCGTTATAGAAGATTCTTTTCTGCTAAAAATGTTTTGGTTTTACAAGTCAAAAACACTGATTTTTCATTGCCCCAGAAACCAGTAACTGCAAAGAGTATGTCAAATGACAGAGGACCTAAGGAGAAACTCTGACACAGTGAGAGCATAGCACAGAGAACTAAATTTGGCTCATGAAACATATCATCTAAAACATCATTTGCTCTGGTGCAGACAGTTCACCAAACAGACACGTCACATAGAGGTGAAGTTACAGGTTTGCTCCTTCCTAGCACACTTGCAGACAAGGTTTACTCTACACAACGTGATACTATGCACAAACATTTTGCAAAACAACGTATTATACTGTTATATGTGTATAGTTATGTTCTAGGAAGGAACTTCTAGCGTATTTATAGACCTTTCACACTAAATGATTGGATTAAATATCTCCTCTAGACAGCAACTTTCAGTAACATTCTAAAGAGCTTTAAAAATGAAATAATGAAGGTTGTAAACATCCTTCCATCATCGCTGATGCTGGGATAGGAGGGTTTATTTTTCCATATGACAACTGATCACATATTCATGGTTGGAATTTATATGAAGCTGTGCAGCAGAGTAACGGTAGTCACCTTTTGCAGTACTCCCAAATTAGCAGTAAAAAGTAGTAAATAAATTAAGACAGGCTTCATATAATCCAGCTGTTGCCTGAGCTTTATTTCCGTTTTCTAAAAAAAGTAAACCTGGCTGTTTCATCAAACATTATGGACTTTCTTTTAAGAGTGAGTAGTTGTTTATGTGACTGAGCTGAAGACAGCGTAACTTTGCCAGGTAACGAGTCTTCTGCTACAAGAAGTAAAACTACTCACACTGCCGTGAATTTACTTTTTCACGCTATGACTCATCAGACACATGTTCAAGCAGCTGGCAAGAAATTCATCAGTGCTATCAGAGACAGCTAACATCCTTGTATAACATGTCCAAGGTAAGTGAAGGATCACAAATCCCTTTGATGGTAAATGTTGGCTTTTCAAAGCTAAAAAAAGAACAGATGCAGAATTATAGAAGCTGCCAGTACTTCGTAGTTAAAATCCTCATTCCACTGAAGTCAGTGCAGATCCTGCCGCTAAACTTCATTACACCAGGATTTCACTGTCTACACACTACAAGAATCTTTATCAAAGAATACAATACAAAAGTGGAAGTCTGAAATAGCTGTACAGAATATCATTTCATCTGGTGCTCCACATATATTGCAAACACTGCATCTTGAACTTTGCTTGGTCTATCTGAGTGGAGGATACATGTATGTTTAGGCAGTTTTATGTTGGTGCTAGATGCTTTGCCATGAGTTTTTAATGCAGCCAACGCAGATACAAGTGTTAAGTACCTCTTTCTTTTCTCCTTCTTTCATGTGTTTCAAAGCTTTTCTGTCATGTTTTATGCAGTATTTCCCTGGAGGCTGTACATATTACTTATCATACACATACTATCTCACTCGTGTATACCGATCAGCCATTGGTGTACTTACATGTCAGATGTTACCTTTTGAATGCATATTGATTTGTTTGAGATGGCATGTTCTTTTCATTGCTTTGAAACAGTATTTTTTTCCCCTTTTCTTTTTAAATATAGGAGTACATCCTGATTTTGGTACCAAAAATACCATCATCTTTAACTGACTAACAATATTTTAATGGAGTTTAAAGTTCTAATAAAACTGTGTTGTTTTTTTTTTTTTCTTCCCATTAACTTAAAAAAGAGCAAACTACCCCCCATTTATTCAAGCGTATCTCACATGAGCGCTCTTGCCCCCCACCCTTGCAAATTTGCGGAAGTATGTTTTCATTTCATCCCCACTGTTCTGACAAGTCTTGACAACATGGGTCCATCATCATTAGAAGTAACAGAAAAGTATATAGTTGGCATTTTTGAGATGTTAAGGAGTATTGCATACATCCACACAAACCTCCAAAATGCTTGAAAAATCACTTTCACAGATCCTCCTAAAAAGCCATTGAAGTAAAATCTGCTACAATCTTTCTGACAAATTACACAAACCACTCTGACAATGATGCTTGTGTGTCTTAAGATCATCTACAGTCCAGTTTCTGCTGCTGTCTAATGCGTTCTGACAACTTCAACCAGACCTGCACCAGGAATGCAAACTGAATCCAATAAAGAAGTTTAATTTTAACAGTTTTCCTAACTTAAATGGATTCATGGAACAAAGGCATTTAGGGCAGGAGGGGCAGTAACAATCTGTAATGACTTCCCTCACACTTCTTATTTCCAGATATTCCTCATCACTAAAATAAAACAAATTCACATATACTCTGCCAAGTGTGAATTTTATTTCCCAAAAGAAGTAAATAAGTAATGTCTAATTTGAATTCTGGTCGTTGGCTCTTCTCTAGTCATAATAAATATTCAGAAGACCACCACGTTTTATACTTCTCAACTATTTACTTCCAAAACCAAGATAATTCTAGATCAGAAAGCTTCAACTTCTAAATAAAAATCCAATTAAGTAACGTGGTCTGTGTGCTGCAAAAGAGGTAACAACTGTAATTGCAGGGAATGCATTAAGTATGAAGAAAAAGAACGACAAAGAAGGAACAGATAGTGGCAAGAATACCCAAAAAAATACCCAAATTGCCCAACACATGCCTCAGTGGCACGTCCCGATGCTCCTGCTTCCCAAGCCTTGCATCCCTGGTAACTACAGAGAGGTGCTGCAGAACAAGGTGTGCACTTTGGAGTGGAGGAACAGTTACTCCTTCTAACATTCCCTACAACAGATGACCAAAAACACTAAATAACCCTGCTCATTATTTCCAGACACTGGAGCCACTTCAAGAACACCTACTGGATACTGGTAGCTCAGAAACCAGTTTTGTTTTTTTTTTTTTTCTCTTTTTTTTTCAGACTATCAGAGAGATCAGCTGTCATAAACTTAACTTTTCTTGTGAAGCATACAATACACAGAAGAGTCAAGGACACTCTTGGGTCAGTATCTCATTAAGATGTTTGTACTGAAAATACATTTATTTATATTTTTTTTCCACAAGTGATCACTCACTGGCTTGAGGATGTTTCAGATCCACAATAATTTCCTCAGTGAACCTTTGAGAAAGTTGCTTCCTAATAAAAAGAAACCTTTACACACTTCAGAAATATTATTCTTTCAACACAGCCCTTGAGACTTGCCTTGAAATGCAAGCAGGTGGTTTTGAACTATGAATTGGAAACCACAGCAGCTTATGGGAATTTGGTACAGAACTCGGAGGATTTTCTGTATTTTTTTTATATGAGTACAGTTGCAAGATGCAGGTGAATATCTATTAGTTATCTGTGAACTGAATTACTTTTGAATTACAACTATATTGTGCCCTTATGCTTTTGTACAGTGTCAATATCAAGAATAGCCATGAGACAGGCTAAAAAAACAAAGCTTTTTTAAAGAATTCACAAAAGGCCAAATCTTCTAAAGCTGTTCTAATTACACCAGGACTGACAGCCATTCTTTTGATCATTTAGACATGTAAGTACCTTCACATGAAGAAGCTGTAAAGGCCAAATAACACGCAACTGCTAAGCCACACTTGAAACAATTTGTCCATGATACCTGAAGTATTTCTACCTAGCACCAAACTAGGTTGGAAGAATTAACTGCACACACAGAAAGAGGAAGTGTCCATTATAGGGGGTAGCAGCTGATCAGTGGGTATGTGCTCAAGGTGAGCAATGCTTTGTTTAGTCCCACACTAGACACAGTGAGGTTCTTAAACACAGGGCACTTCCCTTTGTTATACTACTTTTCTAACATCACTCATTTTCCATGGGCAAAAAGATGCTTTAAGGTTTAGTTTATCTAATCCTAATTGCATAGAGTTCACAACACAACACTGCAATATTGCAAAACGTGTCCAAGGTTGTTTCAATACAAAAAAGTCAGAACTTCATTGTGAGAGAATGAAGAAGGGACGTGAAGAAGAAATCCAGGTTTACTATTTGCGAGCAAATGGTGGATTAAAGACTTTCATCTGACCAAGGAGAATTAGTGCACTGAGCTTTCTTCTACATCTCAGAGACAATATCGTTAAAGATTTTACAAAAGGCAATATTGTTAATCTAACTGGTCTACATGACTGGAAATTGCTTAGAACTGAACTTACTGTCCATAAATAACAGGAAAAAAAATACTTCTCTGCACTGACTTCTAAAACCTAACTATTTATGCTACTTCTGATTTTCTTTTTTTAAATTCAAATCATTGGTTGGGCTGTTTTGCCATGGAGTGGAGCTGTTGAAGCTTATTGTTAGCCAGAAATACTGAAAGCAGCTATACTTTGAAGAATTACAATTTACCATTGCCCTGATTTGCACCATACACAAGCAGAAATAATGTGACTTTTTTTGAAAAATGTTGATTGTTCCGAATTCCAACATCTAGACTCCATTGTCATTTTTTTGTATGTTTACTTCAACTAAGTTATTTTTATTTGCAGCAAACTCGAGATAATAATAGGTGCTTAGAAGTGAAAAATGTTATTTGAGTTCAGTGGGGACAGAAGAACTGTAACTTTAGTAAGCAGGTATGACATGAAACTGGTAGAATATTAATGTAACTACAGTGCAGAACATCTATTATGAAATAAGGAAAAGCTGTGTAGAAGCAGCATAGAAGTGAATGGTCTCACCTTGGTAATCAAAAATTCATGTTGGTATTTCTAAATGTGCTACTTCTTTCTACTGAAATGGATGACAAGCCAGAACTCGGTGTAAGAACGGAGGGCAAGATTATCCCCAAATGCAGATATATTTTAAGCATACAAAATGACACAGATCAGAAGGGATGGCATTCCTTCAGGAAATGAAGCCCACTAAGGCACAGCCATTTCACCAGGCATTAGTGCTACCTGGAAACCAGAGACACATTAAACAGGAAGTCCATAAATAATACAAGCCCCAGCACTGTCACAAATGTCATATATGATTTGCAATGATTGAAGGTAATTGATAATCTCAGTTCAAGAACAGAGAGTTTAGGTGAGGGGTAATTAGCATTTTAATTGTATAATTGGGAATTACAAATTACCTGTCTTACTTAGAGAATAATTGAGGAAATTATATGACATTAATTGATACTTCAGCTTTTTTGAAGAAAATACACAGGTTGGTGATTTTAGAAAAACTGGACTTTCATTTTCTCTCTCAGACATTTTCTTTGTTTTTAACTTTCACAGCCACCCTTTCATTACAAAAGCTAACTGTTCCATATAAAGCAAGCTTTCTCCCATCACTTTGCAAACCTAAAATTTATGATTTTGGTCAGGAAGCAAAGAAACAACATGATACTATGATACAGCAGCAGTTTAATAATGTCTGTGGAATTATCTCCCTTTTGCCACCCCATAGAGATTGATAAGAGTTTCTTCTAACAGCTCTGTTTGAGTATAAATCCAACTTTTTTTTTTTTTTCCTAGTATGAGGAAAGGGCAAACATTTTAACAAATGCAGTTTTTAAGAGATTCATATACCCACCTCTCTCTACTTCCTTTGTACTTCATCTAATTCCGCACGGATGCAACATTTCTCCACCCCACTCCAGAAATTCATCAAATTATGTACTATCACAGAAGTTCTGCTAAACCATTTCATTACCAACATTCAAATGAAAACATTAGTTACGTAAATGTTTAACTCCATACCCAACTACTTACTTTCCAGAAGCATGGCAAGACAACTGAACAGGTACCCTTAGAGATAGGACAGCTACTATAGTGTGCTGTAAACACACCTTTCAATGAGTCTGTCTTGAAAATTACATTCAGGAAGCATTTTAAGAAAGTCTTCAATATGGTTTCAAATTATTATTTTCAGAAAACTCTTTCAAATCTACTTGGAAAATGCATCTGTCAATTGTCAGAATAGATTTGTCTGCATAAAAAATGGTTGACTTATAGATTGAAATATTATGACAACTAATGAAATCCTTACAGTTACTGTTTCATAGAAATTAAGCTGATTAGGGTATTCATAGTATCAACCTGCACAAATTTAAATGTTAATTCTGAAAAACTTGCAAGTCAAGGTGTACATGCCTTTGTTTTTTTCACCTGTACAAACTGAAACTGCTCCAACTTTGTACTACACAGGTCTCTTCCACAATGGGTAAGTCTGCAATAGGACTGTTACAGAGATAATACAAGTTATTATTACAAAGGATTTCATTAGAGCTTTAGTGAGTCAAAGAACTACCATTAGGTAACCAACAGGTATGTTGTATGTTGTAAGTCTATGTAGTACAGGACTGTGCTATCACTGAGACTGTGTCTACGATTAGACCATTGCAAGTAATGAAATTAAATTGATTGAAGTAATTGTCCCTGCAGCTGATAGAGGTAACAGACTGTGTGAACAATTCTGGAGTCCACTACAACACAAAGTGTAACAGGCAGTCTTCAACAGCCGTTCAGTTGGGTGGTTCAATATTGGTATCAAGGGAGATCACGGTAATAGAGCACAAGGTGAAAACCTTCTCATTCTACACTGTGTTAACACCACGTTCTGTAAGTTGACTCCTGCTCCTGCCGGCAAGTCTGAAACTCCCCATCCATTGTATTTAGGTATCTAACACAGAAGTGTGATCTCTATACAGCAGAAGGGAATTTTAAATGAGTTTTGAACCTTCACCATTCATAAATGGAGAACAGATCCCCACCACCATGCTGCAAAGCAATGATCATTAAGAAGGGTCTCCTTTTCGTTTCTTCAACAACTCTGAAGTCCGTGTGTAGCCATGCACATCAGTAACAATGCAAAGCCAAGTTCTGCAGTGGTCTGAATTTCATACTTAATCTAATATTACAGAAAGAGATGGCATGAAAATTTCTTAGACTCTTTGCTCCATTTCCAACTCTAATAATTCTAGATCTCAACTGGCATATTTTAAATTAATTTTTTGTAGTTTAAACCTATTTATCAACAGCTAATTAATGAGGTCTAAATCCTTTGATGACAGAATGATTAAACTGCATTTTAACTAATCCATCTTTAATTAAAATGCTGCCAGCAAACCATTTCTGGATGTGTAAAAAGGACACATTTATAGATGCTCACTCTTTAACTATGCATTATGTAAAGCCAATAATTAGAAGAACTCATGATTTCAATTATATTTTAATTACTGTTACATATAAAACATGCTTTAATAGATGTAATGCAATACATTTTCTTTCTTTACAACCCACTAATCATTCCTATTGGGGTGACAACCAAATAAAAGGAAGTTTAATATATGCACTAGAGCAGGAATCTTGTTTTAGCTTTGAGCCAATTCTCTCCATTTCTTCTTTGCAGAAGAAAGGTACTTAATTATCTCCAATCCTGAAACTCAAATGAATCCCTATAAATCCCTGTTAGAACTCTAAAAGGAGATTAGCCGTAACTGACCATAATAAAGATAAATACTTCATCCTTATTATTAAACTTGTATGTCTTCACGATTTGTGAACTCAAAACACAAGGCTACTTAAAGCCTGCTAGATAAGGAAAAAAAATATAAGGTGACATCTGTACAGATCTTCCTACTTCTCTCCTCTTCTGGTTTTAGGAAACAACATGAGCCAAGAGATTCTCTAATTACTGCAGGTGCCACCAGCTTCATTTACTTAGGGTACCCCTTTTCCACCATCTGGGAGGGAAGCGCGGTATATCACAATGTGATCATGACAGCCTGCATTTCAGTCTGCATTAATGGGAGGCTGAGATGTGAAAAAGATGGAAGTTAAACTGTTCTTTGCTATGACTAATTCAGTTTTTAATGCAAATATGGAACAAATTATTTCTTTCTGAATAATGGAGTGCACAGATAGCTGGTCAGGAACACTCAATATCCTGTAGTAATCCAGCCTTTAAAATTTCATGTTATTACAATAGATATTTTTTGCTGAGACAACCTAACATTCAATAAATTACAGCTATTAAATACGTTTCTAAACTCTGCATGTTCCAAGTAGTAGTTTCATAGAGTAAATTCAGCCTTAGGGTTTCACTGCTTTCAGTGATCTGAATCTGGCATGAGGAAACGTAATAAGCTTATAGAAGAAACCTGGTTAATTTACCCATTAAATTGTATTTTACAAATAATCCAAAAATACACATTAGGTTATTTTTACTGGCTCAGACATATTAAATTTAATTTTCATAAGCTGATTTCTACTGTTTGGGTAGGTTAATGAAATCGTTGGGTTTTCTTCAAGTTTTCTACATTAACAAATGTTGATAGTATGATGTTTTCACATCACAGGCACCTATGACGAAGTCACTGAATGTAAGGATATTAAAATGCACAAGACTTAAGCTGCTGCATAGTTTGATTTATATGTATCCTCTCATTTCCCTTTTTTGTCTATTCCTGCTTATAGATCAAACTCTTGGCAGCAGGGACTACATTTTACTTCTTTAAAAAGTGCACTGCACATGTATATCCCGATAAATAACAGAAACAACAGATTACTGTGAAGAATATATAACTATCTCTTCAAAAGAACACGCCTGGAAAGGTCATTTTGAATATTTAAGTATTCATACTTAGCAGATGTGAGGAACAAATGCTGTTGTGGCAATATGCTCTACCAAGGTTTATCAAAAACACTCCTTACTTTTTAAAAGATGACTACAGATATACCCTGAAGAAAAAACACTCTCAATTTTGTTATGTATAGCATACAATTGCTGTTGCACCACGTCATATCACTTGTCATCCTAACCAGGATGCTGTTCTTACTTTCTTACAGTGCCTCCCAATATGCAGCCATGAACACATATATTTAATGACAGCATGTACAATCATATTAAATGAGAAATATTCTAGAAGAAATATTCTAGCTGCTAGAGATGTGCTCAGGAAGGACAGCAATAAGGCCAATACCAGAAATAGAAATAACATTATGATATATATAGATATATAGAGAGCAGAAAGCAACTCCTTGTCTTATTTACAATTTAGTTTCCTGGTGTATTTAAATGCTAACTATAGTAACCACTGTTGCTTGAAGATGCAGTTCTGGACAGTAAGCACTGACTTCCTTCTCTAAAAGGCTTTCTACTAAAGTAAGGGCAGAGCACACAAATGCCAGTTGCATACCTGCTTTCACTCTGGGTAAGCCTAGCACACCAGTAACGTAGAAAGGGAGAAGATTCTCATTTGCTCCAGAGGATACTTTGCAAGACTCATGCCAGTTAGTTTCACTTCCCAGAACACTGAACCCTGAAACACCTCCAGGCTGTCCCATACACTTTCTGGAGTAGCACACCACCTTACTGCTTCACTAGCAGAAACAATGCAACTAAACATTGAGAACCTGTATTCCATCTGACTCCAGAGTATTACTGAACTTTTCTTCAAATTGCAGTTTCCTTCGTAGACCAAAAAATCAACAGCCTCCTAGAGTAAGATGACGTGTTTGGTTGGGTCTGTTCTCAGATACTATGTCGTCAAAGAAAATCAAAGTTTTCCTGACTTGTGCAGATAAATGACAGATCAGAGATGTCCTTCTCTAATCTTTCTGTCCATGTTTCAAGGGTCCTGGTCATATAAAATGAGTGAATAGCTGCCCAGAGGACTACACCATTTACCACAAATTACTTCTTTATGGAAGAATCAATTTTATAGTCTCCTGAATTTCAAACACTTGCCTCTTCAATCCAGTGGAATTACTCTTTTGAGAGCCAAGCCTGAGATAGATGACTCCAAGGATCTACTCTTGGGGCTATGAAATATCTGTTATAAAAATCTAGAGAGGACTTATAAGTCTTTGAAAAAGACTCAGCGTAAAGAAAACATGTATCAACACTTTAACATTATATGACTAGAAGTGTCCAGATTAATCTGTTGAGCCTCCAACAACCTTCTGTCCCAACAGACTAGGAAGCTAAATTCAAGTTGGTCTGATGCAACAGAAGCAGAAAGCTTTTTCAAGGGACAGAGGAGACTACTGCAAACTCCCTGCAAACTCCCCTGGAAACTCCAACATACCTCTTTTTCTGCTCATTCAGGGAGAATTTTACAAAGCTGAATTCATGAAAATATAGTTTCAAAACCACATTAACTAACTGCAGCTCCTGTGAACTCTTGGCCTATATACCACTTTCAAAGCAACTACTGTTACCAGGTATGGGGAATAAAATGGAATGCATTCAGTAGAGGTAATTCTGAAAGAGCTGTGAAGTGCTTGCTTCCTTCCATACTGAGTCTCAAGCACAAATTCATAATACTGATCATGGTTCCCTTGGCCCACACTGCCAAGTAGGAATAATCATTCAGGTGAAAGCATGAGAAACTACAGCCTCAACAGAACTTTCAGCAATTTAAGCTGTCACGCAAGGCTTGACAAATCCACTTGCCTGCTCATAAGCAAGACAGAGAAAATTGCCCAGCTCACTGCTCATCAGTTTCTGCAGATCTACGGCTTTTATTAGAAAGAATTAAAACCATACGGATTAGGAAGATGACATCAACCAACTATAAACAAGTGTTAGCATTTTACTGCATGTCTAAAACTCTGAGGATGTTTCAGTTACTCCACTCCTGGCATTGCAGAGCCTCCACTAGCAGTAAATAAAACAAATTCCACTACTTGGCCAACAGTGCAATTTTTGGATCTGTCCGAAATAAAAAAAAAGAAAACGTTTTGTCCTCATGCTGCATATATATGTTGGGCTTGAAACTGCTTGTGTCAAGATGTGAAACTGCACAGCAAGGCTGTATCTGCTGGGAGGCACAGTCATGCTTTTGGACCAAAATGGCATCATCTGTTCTCCTTCTATAGAAGATTTATTACCCACCAAACACGTCTCCTTCTCCCTGAAGAAAGATGAAGGCAAGCAAGAAAACAGGGCAACATGGAGGCAGTACGTGCAGGACAACAGCTCCAAGACTAGCCCCACAAGGTCTGCTGTACTCCCTGATGGTATAAAACTAACAAGCAGCCACAGCCCTGAAGACAGCAGAAAAAATCTACATAGTCACACTGCCTTAAAGCACGCCCCAGAGTGCAATGTCATGTCCAAGCAGCCATGGTTTGATCTATAGAAATTCTCAACACTTATTTCTTGCCTCGCAAATCTCTGCAACAGGGATTTGAGCAGCTCCAATAGACAGCCCTGAGTGCCTACCAGCTATGGGCACTGGTTCTGACAGGAATATAAGAAGTGTTTTAAATCCTTCCTCATTCAGATGGCAATTATCCTTTTACTAATATATTATACTCTTTACCTCCCTCTGGAGAGAGGCAACCCTTTTCCACTAAGCTTATGAGATATAAACAGAAACACAGGAGCTGAGCACGACAGTGCAGCCATCTTGCCACTATGGGCACCCCGATCCCACGCACACATGGGATGCCAGCAAGGCCTGGGGAGGATGACTAGGGACAGACACAGCTCAGGGATCGCCAACAAGGAGAAGCAGCTACATCTTTCCCAAATCACAAGCAGAAGATTGAGCAAGAGGCAAGAAGCAGACAGCACAGCTCTGAGTTCTCCCCACAGGAGGAGTAAGCACACGTGGGCACTGGATTTTCTCTGAACTTATGCTTAACTTCCATAGGCACTTACTTAGAAAAGTTTTTGCCAAAATAAGCTGGTTTTCCACTTAAAAATGGAAAAAGGTTTTGTCAAAATAAGCTGGCTTTCCACTGATTTTCTAAACAGGTAGAATTCACCATTTCCCTTGTTTCTTACCACAGCTTCTCTGTGAATTTGTCCAGCTTCACCATACAGCCCACAAGCACATAGGGGCTTCTTGTTTAGGTGCACAAGTAGCCCCCAACAGTACCTGTACATTTAGATCACTTAAACCTTGCTGACGTTAAACACACTTTAAAGGATTGATTTTAAAGGAGGCTTTTACCAAAGCATTTACCAAATTGACTATACTTGCATAACTGTGTGTATAGGCACTCTTATTTCTCAAGAAAAAAATGTTCACTTTGCATCCTTTTCAAACTGAAGCTGACATTACAATACTACTTTCTACATAGACATCAGACACAGAGGTAGTATATAGAGAGAATTTAAAAAGTTACCTTGGACTAGATTCATTCCCTGAGGTAATAAAGCCTTTGTTCTGATGCATATGTAAAAATCTCATTAGCTCTTTGTGAGAATTTCACTATACAGAGGACATGTTCAGTTGTTTGCAAGCTCTGATTTCTAAATTATTTCCAGATCACAAGTCCAGTATTCTGTAGCTTTCATCTAAATTCTTTCTTCTTTAGCTTATGACCTCTCTCTTGTCTGTAATTAAAAACATTTTGTATTAATAAGCTCAGCTGATCAAATGATCCAGATCTTACAGCTTTAACCTTCCCATCATTTTGATGGCCTACATCTATATGATTTACTGGGATCTAGAAATTACCTCTGATAATTCAAATACCATCAGATTTAAAATCAAATTCCCTGTAACCCTATTTGTTGGACGCAAAAGCCCATGCATTAGAAAATGACTTGTTCCTGACAACTTCTTCTGTCAGTTAGCCAGTTTTTAATCCACTTGATGTGTACCTTATTAATATTGTATGCAACTAATGAGAATGTTAGGTGATAGTAAGTCATACGCATTACAGAAGGCTAAGTATATTACAGCCACGGAGTTAACTATCAACTAAATGTAATCTAATTAAAAAAATTAAATCCAGGGTTCTTTAATAGGACGTCCTCCATAAAATCACATTAACTCAAATGAGATAAACACTTCTCCTCCACTACTGGAACTTGTATCAGTATTACTGGTGTTGTCAAATAAGCTTCCTTCATCAGGAACTCAACTGGGCATCTTCCGTAGCCACACTTTGCACTTAACGGTTGCTCTCCTTACCCCTGCCCCAACTGGAAATTAGAACAGGATGATCAGATTTAAATGTTAAATTAATATTTAACATATTAAATATTAAATATCTTCTATATTGCATACATATATTGATTTTAAAATATCTAGGAAACAGCAACAGCAAACAAAGATCATTCATTTTCTTACGAAACCAGAGAAGTGGCTGAGTCACCATCCCTGGAGGTATTCAAAAGACATGTAGATGTGGTGCGTAGGGACATGGCTTAGTGGAACACTTGGCAGTGCAACATTAACTTGGACTTGATGATCTTAGAGGTCTTTTCCAACCTAATGATTCTATGATTCTAACTGTGCAGTTTTTAAAATTTGCAATTTTTCTACTTTTAACACTTCTATTTCTTCCCGGGTGATGTAGTATTAGTATTTAGTGAGATTTGTCTGCATCGTGGATTCATTTAATAAAGTGAATCATTACATGATTTTTATATTCAAGAACATAAATGTGATATATTAAAGCAACTGATAATTAAAAAGCTCATTTTAATTCATCATTTTTCAAATAAAAATTGTATTTTTAAAGGATTGCTTGTTTAACTACAGCTGTCAGTTGGCTGGTAATTCCACCAAACAAATGACCTTTCCCCTTCTTTTTGAGTTCAGTTACTTTTATTTGTCCCCAAGTATTCAGCAGACACCAGTCACATCAATAAAAAAAATGTCAATTTTGATCTGCCTCATGAGATGTAACAGCTCCAGATAGATTTTCAGTCAGAAGGGTGACTAGAACAGCTATTATTAACAGCCATTAGAGAGAGTGGCAGAACCAGAAGACAGCTCCCTAGATTTAGACCCGATTAGTGGACACTGATGCAGACAGGCCTTCCAGCACTGTAAATAACTTTAAAACTATACCTTGCAGTTGAACTCTCTCTGCTGTCAGAATTGGTTAGGCCGCATCACATATGAGATGATCTAAAGCAAAGTGAAAAGCACTCTGCTGAACTGCTAAGTGCATATAGTTTATCGTAATAAATTAAAATTACTTAACATGGGTATTTGAGCAAAGGTCTACAAGAATGAGTGAGGTAAAGGAGACTGTTTGACATAGAACTAATCAGAAAATCACTACAGGAAAGGAGGAAACAAAGAAGCTTTGCTAGAGATAGCACTGGCTTTTAAATAGCATTTTCTGCTTCACCTTTGTCCTATCAAATTGTTCTTTAGTTTTATCTGTGCATAAAATGGCCTAGTAGAAGAGGTAATTTTTAACTAGGCTGACACCCCAGCTTCATGATAGATAAAGCATCATAGACAAAGCCCAGCTTTCATGAACCAATGATATCATGCATATTAAGAACCAAAGCAAAACTTTACAATTAAGATGTTGTGCATCACCTCCTGATTTTGTGTAACAGAAACATGTAGCAGTCATGACAGAATTTATCTTTTGTTTTCATTTCATGTTTCTTTCACAGTGTTTCTACACATTTGCCACCATCTATCTCTAAACAACAACATATTTAAACCCCATACAGCAATATAAAACTGAAAAGGTCTCCAAACCCAAGTAAACTTAACCCAAATAACTATTGGAGAAGTGCTGAAGCAAACACAGAAATACTGCCATTTACTCTTAAGCTCTGAACATATTAAAACAACATTTGCTATGTTCCCTTTGCTGTTCTATGAAATTTGAGGTTTGTATTTTGCAATACCATAGCATTCATAAGGAGGAAGCTTATGTATACTTGTTTCTATGGAGCCGTACAACTGAGCTATGCAGAACCAGGACTGATCATGATCATGAACAGCTGCCATCATCAACTCAAGAACCCACATACAGCAATGCCGTAAGTCACACAGGAAAAGCGTGCCATTTCTTCTGTGTTGCACTGTAAATCTTGAATGCAACAACCCCCAGCATGATTCTGCTGTGGGGCAACAACCTGTTTTCCTTTCCCATTGTACAAACAATGGGAAAAGCACTTTTTCTCAAGCATTTCATTCATTTATGTTAATTACTACTATGAACTTCAACAGATGTACAACTTCACGCAACTTTCTTCTAGATGCAAAATTCTGTTTGGAACAGGAGGCAGAAACAGAAGACCTGCACAGTGAACCTATACTGCTGGACACTGGTTTCTTCAATGTGGGATTATTAGACAGGCTTTTAAATCAAGACTGGATTAGAAGATTCAACATCATTTCAGAAAGCATCTAAGTACCTTGGAAATATAAGTCCCCATTCCCAAAATGCTAAAGCAATGATTCATACTGTATCCAATAGGATAGAGCTGCCCTTAAAAATCTGGCCTTTAAAAGTTTAAATTCAACTGAAAAGGCACTATAGAAGTGTGACTCTTGAAAACTGAAACCATTGTCCTTACTTACATTAGCAGCAGCACCGTGATAATTTAAGCTGAAAGAAACCCAATACATTTTTTTGCTATCTAGCCTTACTTTTCCTTCCCTGTTAGCTTGGACAATGAAAACAGATGAGTCCATTTCACTCGCAGCTTCTCATGCACCAGGTGAACTTGCAACCACCAGCCCCTAACAGCCCACACTTGCCTTTGGGAAAGCTAAGGTCCTCCCTGTTTCTTCAAGCAATTGAATTATTTCTACCAGTCTCCATTAGAAAAACTGGGAACAGAGAAGCTTATGGATAACATTTTAAAATTAGGACAACTCTGTGGTAAGACAACATTTAATTTCTCTATTTAAATTTCTAGTAATTGCAACTGAAAAGACACATTTGTTAAAATACACATAAATATCGAAATAAATTGCAGATCCACAAACTATTTTAATTACTTTCCTACAAAATAATCAATGAAATCAAATCTCCTCAAATTGCTACAAGTTCTTTTCCAAGCATACAAATATTCAATTTGCATCTTCATAATCTTTGCTAGTCAAAACAAGAGTAAGACATACAAAGCTGCTTAAAAGTGATATTTTCCCCCAATACTAGTATTTATAGAATGCATTTTACCATGTTTCTCTTCACTAAGTTTTCTATATGGTCTTGCAACGTTCATTTACAAATACTTGTCTTCTTGATGTAAAATAATTTTCCCGTTTATTCCAGCTGCTTTCAGTACCTACAGAATTTACCACGTTAGGGTGAACTGTAATTTAGAGGCTAGCCAGACTAGTTAGTCTTCCTACTTTATCATTTACCAAATATTTCATTTTGTTCTCCTTATATTCTCTGTTAAGAATCTTTAAGAACAAGTCTACTGCTCCTTTCATTAGTAATTTCCTGAGCTGGATTCTGTTTTTTGTTGTTTGTTTTACCTCATAATGACTAACAACAACAAAAGCTTACAAGAAAAGCAAGCCTGACTAGTTTAACAGAAAACTGGAATTCAACCTTAATATACTGAACAAGTAGAACTGTGGAAACTGTATATTGCATTTGAAAGGAAAGCGCATCTTAGGGGTGGCTTCTGAAGCACATTTGAGTATTATCTCAGAGCAGCAACACATCTAGCCAAATCCAGCAATTTGTCACTCTAAGTACTGTATGGAGAATTAGAGCTTCTGTTCCATCTACACAGAGAAAAGAAACAACAAAAAGAGACATTTTGGCATCTCCTGGCAGAGTTCAGCACAGAAACACTTTTTTAACTTCTAGCCCAGGCCGTAGCCCCTGGATATGCTGATCCCAGCCCAAGCAGGTCAGGTTGGCAGTGTCTCAACTGGTAGCTTTCTTGATTTATTAGATGAGCACTTATAATCTGGTTTTCTATTCTATTCTATTTTCTATTCTACTCTATTTTCATTTAGCAACAGCTGTGCAGCACAAGTTCATCTACCCCCATTAATAAATTATCTGTTTTAGTAGTATTAAATAAATATTTTCACACCACAGGATGTATAAGGGGCATTACCTTCATAGGGCTATAATGCACTGCCAAGTTGGCACATCCTGATGCTTTCATGCACTCACACATAGAACAACACTCCTTAGCCTCAGAGAAAGCCATATGTTTAGGCCAAAAAGTAATTCATTTACTAAGGACTCTCAAGTGCAATAAATCCTTGAATAGGGAATACCACTACACTCTAAAAAAATAAATCACATACAATTTCCTAGTTGGAAGAAGATAAAGCATACAAAATTCTACAAGCTACCTACTTTTATTGAGAATATAATCCTACCTGTGAAATCCGGCACGTACATCTCCTGAGTTTGCTATCTACAACTACCAAATTATTTCTCTGTGAATGTTCTTTGACTAAAGAAGAATAAGCAAACATGCAAATAAATAACTGCTTCCACACCTGATGAAATCTTAGCAACTTCTCACACTGCCAGAAGTAAAATGTCATCCTTGAGCTTCCCATTCCCCACTCTCCTTTCCCCAAAGCCCTGTTAACTAGTTTTGGTTTTAATCCGGTTTTGTTTTTACATCTTCTTGATTTACCCTCTGTTGAACTTTTCCAGTAACACAGTTCATGCAGAGCCTTTGTGGATTCTTCATTTACTGAAGAACATGTCTGTGTTTTCTTGCATTTGCTACTAGGTTTAGTAGCCTTACAAGCACCTATCTTCCCTAATACCTCTGATCTTCTGTATCTTTCAGCTAAGTCTCTTCTTAATCGTTCATTCTGACTCAGAGCAGCATTCACTTTCTCTAATCACTCTGAAAATCAAGACCTCTGAATGTGATTATAGATACTGGTTTTTATTCCCCAGATTTTTAAGAAAACAGATGAGAACAACACCCCAAATCCCCACTAAAACTTTGCATGCTGCCAAGGCATTTTCCTGCAATATACTGTTCCCATTTGTATTTACTTATTCTGAAACCTGAGGTGTGCTGTTCTGTATTCCTCCTTCCAGGGGCCCTAACCACTGTGGTACAAGAAAAAAAAAACAAAAAACCAAAAACTAACAAAAACAGTGATCCCAGGTTGGGTATGACAAACAGACATTTTTTGGCAGAACAAATCCTAGGATAGGAGTGATGTACTATGGCAAAGGCCTCCTACTATCTCATCTAATTCTCAGTATACCTAAAAATAATGTAGTTAGCCAACTTCCGGGGACACACTTTTAAAACACCCATGTCACCATTTCCACTGCACTGGTTTCTACTTCTCTGCTGCAGCAGCGTGCATTTAACAGCCATGGCCTACCTTCTCCTAGTTACTGACATGCAATTTAAAACAACAAGAGCAACCTTAATAATGTCACTTTTGGCACTTCTTTTTCCTATCTTTAAACAAACTATCAGGAATCAACATTGCTCTGTTTCACATAACAAATTGAAACTTCACAGGGAGCAATTCAGCCTGATAATCTAAACCTTGTGGGGAGCATTAAAAATAATTGAGGCATCAGGAAATCAAAGTACTTTTCCATGCAACTAGTAATCCCTGGAAAATTGTGAATATCAGATATTCTACATTCTTATAATGCTATTTTGCCCCATAATCCTGAAATTTATTATAGAATATATTCCTCATCCACTATCCAGTGAGACAGGTAAATCCCGTAATACTGGGAAGAGTCCAGAGGTGCAAAGCAGAGCATCTTCAAGGGATTTTTTTAATTTTAGAGAGTAGTGGAAGAAAAATGGACTTTTACCAGGAAGACAAGCCTCCTCTCTCCTCTTAGATGACAACGTTCACTTGAGAAGGATGAAGGTGCTGGTTAGACACTGCTCTAAGTCAAAAAAATTCACTCTAACAGAGAGGAAAAACCAGTGTAACTCCTAGAGTGAGCAGGCAGAGCTGAACTTTAATAACTGATCATAAAAGGCAAAACGAAGTGGGATTTTCCTTCTCACCTCTATAGATACAGATGTTTAAGATTTTTCTTAACAATTTTCTGCCAGCTTGTGTGTAGATTAGGAGATAATTAAGAAACAATGGATCTTCTTGAGAAAAATTTGACAAAGTTCTTGTGTTCTCTTCTCCTCAAAACTGCAACTGTATGACTAGGATTGCAAGGACCTTCAGAAGCCACTGATAACCCTACAGGACACTGCTCGTTCCAGCAGCTTTTTAAGAGAGACTGATTTCATACCTGTAATTGTAGGTCCTGAGGCTGCTAAATCCCCTAAAACATAGCGCTCCACTTAAGCAAAAAGTATGTGCATGTACATGCATGTGTGCATAAATATATACAAACTCCATAAACTGAAATACAAATAATATTTTAAATATACATCAAACTTGACTAGACTATTCAAACTTCATTCTTCTTTCATCTACATAGCCTGTCTGATTCAATCACACCTTTCAGACTTTGCATGATCTGTACTTGCAGTAAGTTCATCAATGGTAATTTTGCATTTTGGAGGCTAACTAGTGGCCTTTTAAAAATAACAGTATTTCTTTAAAAAATAACAGTAAATGTATTTTGAAATAACATTGTATGTTAAATTTTCCCTGCAATGGCATATATTTAAAACAAAAAATGTAACAAAATATATTCAGTCCAGCATCCAATATTATTTAAAATTTTAAATTTTAATTTTAAATTTTAGAGCAAATGTCTTGCAAGATAATAATTTGAAATTTTTGTGCAAGAAAACTTAATTCTTTTCAAAATAATTCTTTGGACAGTCACATCAGACCATTCTTTCACAGCATGAGCGTGTCAAGGCCAACATTTTTTGCCAAGTCTTTCGCATAAGATCAATTCTGTATGGAAAAAATACATTTTTCCCTCAGTTCTTAACAGCTTTCTTTTTATGTTATTACGTATAAATATTCCTCGGCATAGATTGAAAACTTACATTGTTAAAAAAAATACAAAACAAAACAAAAAACAAAACAAAACAAAACTTAAACCACCATTACCATGCAGGGTTTCTACGTATATAGTGGAGAGGCACACTTCTGGGGAGTTTTAACAGATACTTTGTTATAACAATACAAATCAGCAAGACCAGTGGCTTTAAAAAAGTATTCTTATTAGCGGTATACTGTAGGAATATTACTTTCATCAAAACCATGCGCCAACTCACCCTACAAGTAAATTTCAACCTCGTAAAATTGTCAAAATTATATCCCTTAGGAACAACAAAAAAGTTTGATTCACATGCAGTTTCTATATTGTAAAATATTTCATATTTTATTTCTCCTATGTAAAGCGTAATAGGCTACGTAATTTGATTTACACTTTGGGAATCTGATACATCTATTAACTATGTAAAAGAGTGAACCAAATATTTCACAGTTTATGCTCCAAGTTTCAAGTATTCTTGATGGTAAAATAACAAATGGGTACAGGCAAATAAGCATTGAAAACAAACACAACAACAAAGAATTGTCTGCAGACAATTGCCTGTCTAAATCATAAGAGAGCAAAGCAGGAACCATGCTGTGGAAACATTAATAGCTGACAGACCAAAAAAAATAGACAGCTTCCTAATGAAGCAGTAGCTTTCTAGTATTGGGAGTGGGAAACAGATTCATTCATGCCTATGCTATCTTCTACATTAAAATTAATATTGCTATGTATATTGAGAAACAAAACTGAGAAATGCTGTTTTTTTAACAAATCGTAATTAATTTGAAATATGAAAAGCAAATAACACTAGCTAGGTTGTTACTATGAATGAAAACCTTATCTGAGTTTGCAAGTTACTAGTTTTGGAAATGAACATCATACATGCAGTTAGTTAGTAGCCACTTTTTAAAAAATCCCCCAACAAATCCTATTCAAAAGTCACATCTGTTTCTTATCAAAAGTCTGTCACATGCACTAAAAGCCCTGAAATTATGTGCACATTAATACAGCAACAATGCCAGTGACAGCACTCTGTACACACTACAAGAATGAAACCCATACTTTTGACCAATTCTTTCAACTTTTCAGATCATTAAAATACACGTTCTCTGGATTTTAGTAGTAAACAAACTGTTTTGAATAGTGGAAAAAACTTCCATGAAGCACATTTAAACTTTAAGATTGAAAAAATCCACTCTTCATTACGTCCAAGTTGTTACTAATGCACAAAATAAAGCCTGTGCATGTGAATAGCAAACCTCCAGATCCCCAAACAATAGTATTGCCCCACTAGCTATAAAAATGACAAACTACATCCACAGTCACAGTACACCCAAACTCTGTAACAGATTAGATTTAAAATTGAGCAATGCCCAGAGGTAGCTATTAGTCTTTCAACTCAAGTGTCAACTTCACACAAATTAATGACCAAGCAGTCTCAACCAAATACTGTCTTGACAATTATAAACTGCATTCCCAAATCCAAATTCCAGTGCAATACTCCTAAGTTTTCTGAACTGTATTGATTTACTTGGGAAAAAAAAAAAAAAAAACCTCTTGCATGTGATTCGGAAAATGTTCTGCAAGCTATCACATCCACTTCACCGGCCAATTCTTTAATGAAAGACACATACTGGAGATGAAAGAAAAGGAGATCAGAGCAGGAATTTGATGTACAAGAGCTGAAAGTAACATCACAGATGCAACCCTTGTCAAATTCTTCCAACTACACCAGTCTACACATAATCTATAGTTAAGATGAAACTGAATTTTCTCCAAGAACCAGCATGATGTGAACCATATCTCAGCTTGAATCTACAAAGGAATTGGCCAATAGTTTAGATTTTGCACACTATCACTCATTTTCAGCACACATACTTGGAATTAGAGAAGACAAGTAAGCAGACTAGCAACTAATTGTATGGCCCTTCCCTTTCCCTGGAAGGTTTTTTTTTTTTTTTTCTCTTCAAAGCTTTATAGATTGATAGCAAAGCCATGCTGTAAATCAAAAGAAAGCCACTACTCATTACCTACTTAGAATTTCCTGGGCCCTTACTGTGAAGCTATTTCTCTGCTGTTTGATCTCTAAGCCACTGGCAAGGTCTACAAGCACACCACCTATCATGGCAGCTGATACTTATTTTTTTCCCAGATCCTTTTTCAGCAGCTATATGAATTTCCACTTCTTCCAGTTCTACAGAGAACTGCCAAGATAAATGATCCATGGACACAAAATACTTGTTCAAGAAGGAGAGGGAAAAAAAAAAGAAAAAAAAAAAGGAAGAAAACAAGATATGTAAAACCAGCTAAGAGTAAGTAACTCAAAAGAAAATGGAGTGCAAGGTTTGCTGCTGTAGACTAATGTACAGTTGTGATTGGCTTCTGTGCCACCTAAAACAATAAGTAATGTTATTATTTTATTTTATTTTATTTCAGGAAATAAAGATTCTAAACTCATGTTGGCACTTCATCTCCAAGCAAGGAAAAATACATACAAAGACACATCCTTCCTGCTCATCCCTATCAGCTTCTGCATTTTTTCATGATAAATGAAAGATGGTATGGAAAGTTTTTGTTTGTTTGTTTTCTGAGTCTCTGAAATACCACTGAATCAAGTTCAAGCCTTTTCTTTCCAGTTTTGCCAGCAGGCACTGCTCAAACAAGCCACTTCTCTTTCCCAGTCCTTCAGCAGGCACCAGTATTCAGCCTTTCACCCAGGTTCTTTCTAGAGAAAAGCAAATACTTTAAAAGCGAAGTTTTCATTGCTGCCAGGTAGGAAAGACCTTGTGCAGAGAGCGCATAGAGCTAACAAACAGCAGGTCCGTGTCAGTGCCCAAGCCTGCCGCTGCACAAGCTTTAGCATTCCCCAGATAAAGACAGATAAAGACTTTGCTGTTGAGAACAGCATCTTCTCAGCTGCAGTCTTTGATAGCCTTGCTGCAGTGAAGAGGAAAAAAAAAAAGAAAAAAAAAAAAAAGCAGCAGCCATCAGTGTGGCTTAACTGCAGAGCTGATGAAGCCCCTATCAAAATGAGTAACATTTTTGGTCATAGATGCCTGCATCCCTGTGCTCCAAATAGCATGGGAAGAATAAAAACCATCATGATCGCATGATATATACTGCAGCATAAGGCAGATTAAGAACAAATTCAATGATGGAGCAGGAAAACGCCTCCGAATCATCTCCTCCGCCTGCAGAAGATCTAACCCGTATCCTGAAGGAACAAACACACAGGCTAGCAACAACTTACAGAGTTGATCTCTCTGTTCTGGTATTAATCAAGTCAGCTTTTTGTTTGTGGCATTATCAGAAATGTCACTGAACATCTGGATCCAAGTCTCTTTTCAGTTTTTGACAGGTTAGAGGTTATGGAACCAAACCTGAGTATGTCAGCAGACCACCTGCACATCAAAAAGCAAAAAAGGGATCTTCCAGGGCTACCTTTGGAGGCTGATCAGAACCTTAAGCTGGTACAGAAAGCAGTTCACATCCCCTTAAGCAAGTCTGTTAGCATTAACATTTCTGAACGAAACACCTCAACTTCCTATGCACTTATAAGTACAAATTAGGGTGACCCTTCCTGTCCTAGGGCTGGTATGTTTGGGACTGGTTTTTCTCTTACACCTCACTGCAGTAATTATGGGGAGTGAAAGATCCTTCTGCTCACCTCATACTTGAACTTCAGGTAGGTTCTGTAACACCCCTCTGATCACCTCACAACTGTTTTCACTTTGCAAAAGCCCTTGACCACGTGATGCAAATTCTATACCTTTCACCACAGCTTTAGCACAGTTAATGACCAAACCATGCCCCACACTGAAGATAATATGAGAAAACAGGTATAGGGGCAGGGAACGTACTGGGTTTGGATTTGCTATTTTAAGTAATAGAGAAGTATTATCTTAATCTGTGTTAGGAGTAACACATACTTTGACTGATGAAATTTAAATAAACACACAAAAGAAAGCCAAAATTAAGCAAGTAAAATGCACACACTGCATCTCTTCAAAAGGAAGCAGATTCTGCTGAAGGCAAGCATTGTCTTCTGGGATTTTACCCTTGATTCTACCCATTGCCTTCCACAGACTGATGGCTGCAAGATGAACACATTCCTCTTGTTATACAAAACACCTCACTCATCCATACTGAATATCAGATGCTAACCCATGTTCCTAAGCAACCCCACGCTCATTCCACATTCTCCCCCCTCTGCCACCAGTAGCAAGAGGTTTTAATCATCACTTCGCACTGCACCCAACATGCAAGAATCCCGTCACGGGAGTCTCAGGTGCAGCACTGCATTAAGCAGCATCAGGCAGCTTCAGCCCTGTTTTGTCTTCACTGAGACATGCAGAGTATAACTCAAAGATAGCACTGTTACTTTTGAGTTGTTTATAAAGACAAGTTTTTTTTAAAAAAAATCCTGGCCTAGACATAAATTGCTTGCAAATACAAGCAAAAAAATTGATATTCTTGCCAGCAGGTATGGAAACATTCTTTTAGAGGTACTGGGGGTTAAACTTTTTTCTGACATTTATAATATTCAGTGCTGGAAAAAAAAACTCTGCAAAGAATAATTGCTCCCACAGGGACCAATCCACGGGTCACAGTTTTTTGCACTTGACGGCAACGGAGCCTTGAATGAGATTTTCTATAAAACCTAGACTTAAGCTTGCAGCATAATCACAATGTTTGCCCTAGCTCTAGAAGCTGAACTAAAGTACCACTTCTACAGTGTAATTATTCAACATATGTTTCAAAAACCCATGGGGAAATTTTATTATTCAGAAGAATAAATAGGGTAAAAATAAATGGTTTTTAATTTTAGCCAATTTTTACACTCCTTATGAATTTTCATTTTTCTTATGCAAGTTTAAGTCCATGGGAGAGAGGATTTGCCTTGAAGAAATAATTAAACTTTCATCTTCAGTTATGCTTCTTAGCAAATACACAGCCACCCACATCGCACATAACACACAAGTGCTATTCAGTGGCAGAGAATGCCAACATAATCACCAATGCTTCACAATCTTCCTTTCAGTTTCAAATTGAATATTTGAAGTTTGAACTTCTGTTCAACAACACAGTGTAAGCAGAAGCATGGCAAGGGCTGAGATTAGAAGTAGGTTGGGGTCCCAATATAAAGCTGTATTTGCCCTCAATACTTTTTTGAATACTCAAGCTATTCTTAGAGAATAATGCAGTAATTTGTCACATGGGATATGTAAACCTACTGCCTTGAGGACACTAGAAGATTATAACACTCAATTTGTGATGACAATGTCTGAAGCAGATTTAGGAAGCTGCAGAAATCAGAATTTTTCTGGGGAAGCAATCTGAAGAAGCAGGACTCCATGCACTTGGTGAAGATGCTGGAACATTCTGCCACTTCTAAGCCTACCTATACCACCTTCCCTAATGACTAAGAACATTTTGACCCTTCTTTAACAGAGAGAGACACAAACAACTACACAGCTGCTCTGCAAGCCAGTCACCAAACCTGCCTGTTCCCAAGCCCATTCACAAACAAGACGCAACCTGTCCACAGCATCCCGCCGATCTGTTCACTGGCCTCAACAACGCTCAAACACCAGCTCTGCAAATGCTGCTCCTTTTTCCCTGAGCTCAGGCTTTTCTGACAGCACCTGAGCTGGCTGAAGTGAAGAGAAGGGCAGAAAGACCAAACACCACCAGCAGAAATCAGAGGTTAACGGCGGACTGATGGGCTGAAATATAAGAACTGATTAACTTTCAATATATAACCTGAAGTGCACTAGGGTCCCAGAGAGCAGCAGTTTAGCAGTCTTCCTAAAGCTGCCAAATCTAGTTCCAAGGTCATAAAATCACTACACTGATCCCAGTGCAAGAACCAACATGAAAATTAAGCACAGAGTGAAAAGTACCAGAAAATACCAGAAAGTTACAAGGCCCACGAAGGAACTCTTCCAAGTAAGAGACCTTCCTGCCCAACCAGCACCAAATAACCAAGCTAATCCACATTCTTAGATTCCAGGAATTCCTGACCAAATAAATCCTGGATGCCCTGTGAAGGTCTCACATACAGCAGCCTCTCTGACCTGCAGAAGAGGATGAACCAGTGCTGGTCAGGTCTCTCACTTAAATGTTTCCTGCCATGTAATGCTACCTGTCTTCTTGCAAAAACAGAATTTCTGATCAAAACCAGGTGACTCCTCTCTCACCTACCAGCAGCTCACTCCAAGGCTCAAGAAATCTCAGGCCTGAACCACACACACAGAGACTTCAATCATCCTCCCCAGCACTGCAACACATAAACGCTCAAACCACTGGGCTCATGTTGTTTTGAAGAGGAATCTCTTACTTGGAGAAATTTGATTTGTCACATTAAAGAACACAAACATCTCAGAAATCCACCCAAACTCATGAAGGACAGGAAATATTCTAAGAGGATTGCACCAAGTGAGAATTGATGACAACTGTACCTCACACTAAAGGATTAACTTAAATGATAACAGAGACTTCAAATAACCCACGTCTCATTGGTTCTTTAAAATACACGGGTTTCCCTAGATGAACCAGAAGACAGTCTGTTTTCAGCAAAGCTTTTCATATCCCTCACTTCCCAAAACTGCCTAGAGGCTCGATTTCATGTACTTGGGAAAAGCTGGTGAAAGCAAAATTTAACCAACCCAGAAATAATGTTGCATTTTGAGGAGTTCTCAGCATGCGCATATTCCTTTTAGCAGAAAACTAGCCTCTACTTAGCCTCTACTGTCTAATACAAATCAGGTTCCACCCCAGTCCCAGAGCCCACTTTCCATCACTTCTGGGTGGCAATTCAACTCTGTTCTGTCCTGTACAACTCAAGTTCAGTTACACGGGCCATCGTCAGCTCTGCCTGGGCAGCAGAAATGCAGCACACCTGGGAGAAAGACTTCGGCACTAAGCAAACTCCAGTACCGTTGCATTTCTCACTATGGGCAACCACCAGCAGCTTTGTCCTGTCCTGCTGTCACTGACTTCCCATACATGTGTTTTTCAATTCCTGTTAGGGATCTCAGACCCTTAAAAGTACTGGGTGACCTAAGCCTGCCATCTTTTATAAACGATCTGGATGTAGGAATAGAGGTATTTTGAGCAAGTTTGCTGATGACACCAAACTTGGAGGAGTTGTGGACTCTGTTGAGGGTGGAAAGGCCTTGCAGAGGGATCTGGATAGGTTGGAGAGCTGGGCGATCGCCAACCGCATGAAGTTCAATAAGAGCAAGTGCCGGGTCCTGCACCTGGGACGGAGAAACCCTGGCTGCACGTACAGACTGGGCGATGAGACGCTGGAGAGCAGCCTAGAAGAGAGGGATCTGGGGGTCGTGGTAGGCAGCAAGTTGAATATGAGCCGGCAGTGTGCCCTGGCAGCCAGGAGGGCCAACCGTGTCCTGGGGTGCATCAAGCACGGCATCGCTAGTAGGTCGAGGGAGGTGATTGTCCCGCTCTACTCTGCGCTGGTGCGGCCTCACCTCGAGTACTGTGTGCAGTTCTGGGCACCACAGTATAAAAAGGACATGAAACTGTTGGAGAGTGTCCAGAGGAGGGCTACGAAGATGGTGAAAGGCCTGGAGGGGAAGACGTACGAGGAACGGCTGAGGGCACTGGGCCTGTTCAGCCTGGAGAAGAGGAGGCTGAGGGGAGACCTCATCGCAGTCTACAACTTCCTCGTAAGGGGGTGTCGAGAGGCAGGAGACCTTTTCTCCATTAACACCAGCAACAGGACCCGCGGGAACGGGGTTAAGCTGAGGCAGGGGAAATTTAGGCTCGACATCAGGAGGGGGTTCTTCACAGAGAGAGTGGTTGCACACTGGAACAGGCTCCCCAGGGAAGTGGTCACTGCACCGAGCCTGACTGAGTTTAAGAAGAGATTGGACTGTGCACTTAGTCACATGGTCTGAACTTTTGGGTAGACCTGTGCGGTGTCAAGAGTTGGACTTGATGATCCTTAAGGGTCCCTTCCAACTCAGGATATTCTATGATTCTATGATCTCTGAACAATACTTGAAGCCTATGACCAAGGCCTAGGTCAAAAAATTTACAACATTCAAGCTCAGATGCACAAGGAACCAAAGAAAAACCACCTTTCATGTATAATACAGTAATTATAACCTTAATCTTCTTTTTCAATGCTGTTCATAATAGCTACACTAAAAAACGATCACCTGCCAAAACAGGACATAGATCTGTTCAGTTCTTCCTCTAGAGAGTTGTCGGGGGACCCATAAGCAAATAACAAGCAAACAAAAAAAAACAACACAAACATTGTGATGGATGCAAGCAGTGCTGCTTACCATGCTAGAAGGCGGCACTTGCACACTGCAGTGATGAGGATGCTCTAGGAAACTATTTGGAGAAGAATTTATGCGGGGGTATGCTGGCAGCAAGGAACAGAATTTTCTCATTTTCTTTTGATCTGTCTAAAATGCTTTTGATTCTCAGAAGGTCAGTGTGCAACACCCTGTTATTAATGGGCAATCTTGGTATTTTACACATTCCCTTCAAGTTGTAGGGCTTCCAGGCTTGGAGCACAATTACACGGTAGTACTGGTTATCATAAGATGAGGGCAAGCAAACACAAAATTCTGATCTCTCCGTTTCCACAGCAATTAGCAAAAATTATTGAACTAAAGTTCACAATGCAGATAAAGCCTCACATATGGTAGAAGCTTTACTTTCGACTTGTCTGAACAAGCATGAACAAAATCCACAGCAAATAATAATCAGTTCAGCCTGCTGTCTTCTACAAAGACTTCCATGTCACATATCTGTGATCTGAGCTTGTCATTAGTAATGCTAATTAGCTCACTATATCCCAATGCCATGCTAGACTCAGTAAAAACTGAAACCATGGCTAATTTGAAAAGAAAATGCGTTCTTTCCCTAATATAAATAAGAGTAGCAGTCCTACAGAACACCCACAGAAATTAATACTGCTTGTAATTTTCAATCAGACTGAAAATGTAAATAAAAATTATGACTACTTTTTGATTTTCAAAAAGATATTAAAAAGAGTACTTGTGAGTTATCACAGCACAAACAATATTAACAACCTTGTAAGGACATACAATGACAGAGCACTGAAAATTGGGTTATATCTTGCTATGCAAGCAAACCTAGTTCTGTCTGCATGCACATTGCATACAACCTTCTACTGCTCCCCTTCTGAAGGGAGGGAGCCAATTTCTAACACCAGCATGGTAATTGTTCTTTGTCATCTGCAGGCTGATAGAAGATTTTATTTTAAAGTTCTCACATGGTCCGACTCCACAATTTTTTCCTAGAAGATAAAACCCAATTACATGGAACTTCAGTCACAAGTCACAGAAGAGACCTGTGCAATTAAACAGCTCTCCTCTACACAAAGAGCTAATTAAACTGATGTCCAGGAGGTGAACCAAGCTGTCCTCTACTGAGAGAGTGAACGAATGAGCTTTCTGCAAGACCTCCTGCAAAGGGAAACCACTGCGAGGCTATTGTGAACATGCTGCAACTGCTGTGCTCCCTGCCAGCAGTGCAGGATTCCTCCAGCATCCCACAGCCCGGCACCTGAGGTAAACCCAGCCTTGGAGGTGCCACTGCCCCCTCTCTTCCCTCCCCAAGGGGTTTCTGCCCCCTGCATGTTCCCATCAGCTGGGGAGAGGAGGAGAACAGGACATCTGGAAATGGGCGTGCGCTTGCCAGGGCTGGGGCAGCTGGACCCTTTCAAGGTGGATTTACCACAAAGACAAACCGCTCCTAAAGCAGCTGAGGTACTGACAGAAGGTTTCCATGCTCAGCAGGTAACCCTCACCAGCTGAGTCAAGTGCAGCGTGTGCACATGCATTTGTGCCTGTGTCACAGAAGAGAAGCAATGCTCAGTTTTTTTTAAACCCATTTTTAAATTCAGATTTAGTTTAAGACTATTTACAACCTTAATTCAGATGGATTAGGAAATTGGCTGGGTCTGCCTAATTTAAAACATGAACAGACCAGCTGTACCTGTCGACACATCCCAGCTCATCCTGCTGAGTTCAGCCAAAGTTCGAGGTTGGTCTGGGTCAGAACGAAACCTTTGTTTAATGCTTTACAAAATGTTCACATCCCTTTTCTTACACATTTCACTGACTGCAAAGTCAAGACCTGAAAACATAACAAGCTGCAAGCAGAACAACTGAAAAATCTGTGAATTTAAACTGAAGTAAGAGAAGTGTCTGGAGCTGAATTTCCAGTGCAACTGCAGTATGGGAACTAAAACCCAGGATACTGCAGCTGAGCTAAGCTTGTCCACAGAGCCAGTTAGCAGATCCACGCTATGTGCTCCTGCAGAGGAAAGAGAGGCAGGAGAGGAAAGACTGTAGGAAAGTGTCTCTCTGAATCCAGCTGCTCTTCCCAGGAAGATATTATACCTGACTCCTGTCTGGGCACTGGGCTCCAGAAATGCAATGGCTAACGCACCTAAGCCACTAGTAGCTACCTGACACATGCTGTCAGAGCTCCACTAAGCTGCAGACACTTGTGTTTCCTGTGTGCTTAGTGGCTCTGACAGTGAAAGCAAGTAATTCCCCCAGACAACTATGTATCCTTTAAAGGTACTTTAAGCAATAGCTATGTACATCCAGAAAAAACACCTTGCTTTGGTTCCCCTACCATTCAAAATAATCTAAAATACAGATTCTATAATATCGATCTATAATAAAACAAACATCACCTTTAATTGTGAGGCAGCTTTGGGAAACAAGGCAGTCAAGCCACTTTCAGGCTCCACAATGCTAACAACTGTTTAAAATGTATTTATTCTTACAGCAAAAAAAATATCATTTTTCAGTAACTAAGCAGATTGGCAGGCTGCTCGAGATTAATACTAGTCTCTTGCTTAATAAAAATAAATCCTCCACACAAATACCAGTGAGGGTCACAGAACAAGACGACATCATTCCTACGTCAGAAAGCAACTGTGAATAATTCATTTATATATTTTTGCCAGTTGCAATGGTCATTTTTGTTTACTCTCCACATATACTTATGCAAAGAATTTACAAAGACTACGCTTGAGCTGAAATTCTAAATGCAAGAAGTAGATCAAGCATGAATTTTTTTTTTTTTAAAGATGATTTTGCTGCAGTAGTCAGTAGCTTTCTCAAGGACATTTAAAGAGCAAAATCTATCAGGAGATGGGAAGTGGCAAATCCAGATTAGCTAAAATAATATGCATTTCACTAAAAGGAAATACACAATGGAAAATGAAATGATTCTAGCTATTTTCTAGTGAAATAACATGTATGTTTTATTCTCAGTTTGTTCCACTGGAGGAGAGCAGAGAGAGATAAATGAAAGATGAGAGCCATAATCCATGAGAGCACTCTCGGACTTCCACAGATAGTGAAATTTAACATTGACAGATATGACAGCAACTCATCTCAGTCTAAGCTCTGCTTTGGAATCAGGGACCTTATTCTTTCTTTAGAAAAAAAGAGCAAGGATAAAGAATTCATATCACTCTCAGCTGGTAGGAGAGGTGAATTGTAAAAATAGTCTGAAAGCATTGTAAACCAAGAAGGAAAAAATACTGTAGTGGTATTCCACTTTTTGCCATTTTATTCTTTAGATTGTCTCTGTTATATTACAGTGGAGTTAAAGCGTACCATTAACCACTGCAAAATCACTGCAATTATTTGTATCGTTACATGGACCTAAAAGATCCACTGGGCTACTGGCAGCACAGAGGGGACATGGGTACGATTGGGCAAGGTCCTGACCGGGTTGGCATGCTCTGAATCAACTCCAGCGCCCCCTCTACAACTCCATCTGAAACCAGTATTACACCCAGGAATTACCACCCAGTGGACTGGTGGTAACCAGCCACTGCAATCAAATGGAGCATTTATTATTGACCTCCATGACTTGTACCAGCCTTAGCGCTAAGCACTGAAGTCAAGCCAACAAAATGCCAGCAAATCTTACAGAGGAAAGCAGACACACCAAGATGAATTGGTGAATCCTAGGCAAGTCGGGAAAAAAAAAAAAAAGAAAAAAAAAAAAAGCAGGCTTTTGTGGTGCCAGACCAGTGCCTGAGAGCTACAGGATCACACCTCCTCTGAGCAGGTATGGTCAGATCCTTCTCTGCTGCTTTTACTGATGGAATCACCGAAGTAATTCAGGGTTGCTTCTTTGAAGAGAGCCACATAAAGAAATCCCCCCCCAAACTCTCTCAGCACCGGTAGCTTGCAGTTACACCACCAATCACACGACCTGCCCTTTACGCTAGCTCTCATTTGCATTAAGAGCCCACTCTACAGGATCAGGATCCAAGTTTTTGGATGCCAGGCACTGCTATCACAGTTATCTGCATGGTAACACTAAGATGTTCCCATGTTCAGCAGCTGCAGAGGGTTCAGAGATCCTTCAATAACCTAGGCAGATCTTAGACAAGGGAAGGAGCGTTTTGGCAGCTTTGTGCTGCCCAGTATCATCAAGGCAGCGAAGAAGGCATTATAAACTAAATGAATCCAGGAATGTGCACATACTCCTATCGCAGGGCCTTCAGTGCTATTAAGAACAGGGTAACCAACCACAAAAAGGGGCGATGCACAAACTAACTAAGCATCCTATACCATATGCATAGCACATTGCTCTTCTCTTACTACTTACTGTTGTTGCTCTAATGTACACTTTTGTATCATTTTCCAAGCAAATCAACAATTACATGTAACCATCCCAACCTTTAAACTGTTCTACCTAATAAAAAAGGGAACAAATGAGAAAATGCACAGAGGATTCAAAACTTGATTAGGTAAATAACAAGCAGGTGAAAGGCACTACTCTAAAAATCCGCAAACACTGATATAGAAGAGGTGTCTCCAGCATCATGGAGCACCCTGAAACAGGTAATGGTAGGTTTTAACAGTTACTTTCACTGATTATTTGTACATATATACATATACAAAATGTGTTCATGAAAATATATATACACAAATATGTGTACATACATAAAGTATTTTTGCTCATATATACACTAAAATTTAGCTGAAAGCAGATTTTTTTTCCATAACTCAAGCTACAGTGATTTAGCACTGCTGTATTTTTAACAACATTCACTAAAGAGCAATTTCATAATTAAAAGCCTTTAATTAAACAGAAAATTAATTAAACATGAGATAAGCACAAATTACATCAGAGAGAATCCAGAATCTGACCTACCAAAATGGCTTTACATGAAATTACATGTGCTGTGAATTACTGTTTGTAGATAATAGGCTTGGCTGTCTCCTTAAAGTCAACTGACCACATATTAAACAACATCAAACAAAAAAAAGTCAGGGCTGATTGGAGTTGTAGTTAAATAACATTCATTTTTTATATACCTCAGTATTAATTTATTACTGGTTCAAAATCATCTACCAGTGGACCTTAATCATACAGAATACTTTCAACACATTTTTGAAGCTAACTTTCAGCCCTCAGAAATAAAAGATTGTTATCAAGAGATTTCTCCATTATTTCCTACCAATTAGTTCTCAGAAAGCTAGAAATAAAACTAGCTTTACACATTGTTGACTCTTATATAAAATTCCTAGAGTTTTAAGATGTTTTTGCTATACTGTACAGCAGAAGTAACATGACATTTTTTGTAGGAAGGCTGCTTGCCCAAGCGAAAAAAGAAAAGGCAACTGTTAGGTTTTAAATGCAGTAATAGAAATTTTTAGTTGCTTTTGAGATCCCTGGCACTATTCTTCCTAGCAGACAGGATCAGACTAGCTTTCTACTCAAAAACACGTGCTATGTTCCAGAATGTCAGAGAATGAAATAAAGCAATATGAAGGGAGATTTATTGGCCATGTTTCAAGAGATATCTATATTCATTTCAAAATGTCATGGTTTCACAGCAGAGGGAACTCCAAATACACCTGGGAAAGAGGGCTGCACAATTCAGAAAGCTTTCCCAAGAGTGGAAGCCCTAGAAACACTGGAAAGCGAAAAGCATCACTAACTTTTAATTGTTCTCTTAAAAGACAAGTGTGAATATTTTTGATAAAACTATAAAAACAAAAAATTTCAGTTCTCTGCATCCCTAGATTCTAGATGTGCCAAATCTGCTGAATGCAAACTAACAAGCCTGTTGACAAGGAAAAAAACTGAAAAAATATCTACAGTTTCAAAAGAAGTTGTCTACTTTTGGATGTTACCTATTTTTAGGTCTTTGAAAATTTCCTTCTTAGACTACATAAATGGATCTACCTTTATATAGAACACAGATTTCCTAGACTGATTCTAAATTTATAAATTTATTTTTAAATATTGCAGCAATGCATTTATTTGTCAGAAACGTGAGGAAATTGCAGTTTTGCATTTTTAGGACTCTTCTTCCCTAAGCAATAAGGTAACAGAAACTGGTGCAAGGATGAATTCCATGCAGCAACAGAAACTTAAATTCTATTTATAGTCTCAAAGGCAGACGCTGCATAGATAGTCTGCCAAGACCTCTTTCATTAATGAAATAACCTCAAACTCTGTCAAGAAGTGTAACCTGTCAAGGCATATGGAAGAACAGAAGGCAATTTTAAGTAGGTTTAATAGACAGTTGCCTGATTTTTATTTTTTTATTCTATTTTGAAAGGCACAAATAATTTTTTCAAAAGGTTCACGTATATTGAAGAACCTAGACAAAGAAGAATGGAAGTCCTGGAGTGAAAATGCAATATACCTCATAGACTTAGAGAAGAGTATATATATTTGTTGTGTGACATTTAAACCTAACTGCCAGGCTCCTGACATTTAAAAGCATTTGAGAGCAAACTCCGCTCCGTGGATTCTCTTTTTATTACCGTTGACTTCCAGAGCCAAAATTTCACTATCAGCATGTGTAACATGGGCAGTAAGTAAAATGAACACAAATACAAGGATCATTAATAAAGTTAATGGGGGAATGTATGCAATGTATTTTTTCCCAGTTGCCTGGTAGTATCTATAACTGCAATTTGAAGCAGTCTACAGGGTACGAGCCTACAGAGTCCATTTAAATGTAACATTAGAACATATAGAATACAGAAAAACTATAGGTATTATTTGTTTTATGAGCTAACTTAAAAACCTGGTAATAAACACTGAGGTCACTTTATTCTTCCCCTCACAGGACATCCAATTAGCCAGCTTGCTAACATTTGAAAAATGATTGTCAAGAAACAACAGCAATGGAGATATTATCACTATTTTATAATTCTCCATTACATTATACCTTGAAAAATAAGATTACTGTACGTGAGCTAAAAACAAGTGGACTTGGTGATCAAAACCATGTTTTGTAAGATGATGATCCAATGCAAATATTGATTTAAAAGCGGAAGCAATGTTTACGCCGTATCTAGACACATCACTTACCGTCACAGTTGCAAGGAGCCAAACCCTCCTATACATGCATGTACAATGTATTTTCTTCAACACAAAGAAATATCCTGTACTCTTGTTGACTTCTTAACAGCCCTAATAATATCCACCACACTTGTGAGATGAGCTCCTTGTACAGGCAATACCAACTTGTAATTGTAAGCAAAATGTAATTGAATACAGCCTTTTATAAGGTTCTTAAACACTCATACTGTAGTCTTCTAAGCATAACTAGCATAAGGGCAATGTTTATCCATAAACACCGTTTTATTGGATGCCTTCAAACAATAACTACAGCTATTTCCTAAAGCTTCTGTAAATTACTAAAACTCCAGGAAGAAAATTATACTATGCTAAACCATGACAAAAACGTAATCAACCATCATCAAATACATCTCTAAAACTGATGAGATGCCACCTCAAAATAATAATTTTTAAAACAGTCTTCAAACAGAAATGAGCTCTCAGTCTCTATTGAATCAACGCTACTGCTTTGCTTCAGATATTGCATCAAGCCCTGCTACAAACAGAGCTTTTCCTTCTTATCACACTTATTAAAAGACCTCTTACCTCTCCAGCTCATATTCTTTCATACCAGCTTTTACTGCCTTCATTACCTGTAAGATACATATTAACACGGGACATTCTTAACAGGAGGGAATTACATATTTATAAATTTATGACTTATGACTATTTCCAGAGGAACCTATATTACAAAAATATCATCTGTACTTCATTTAAATTTACATTAGTAAATGCATTTTAAAACTACATTAGAAATCAAACTCATTTTAATCTTTATAAATGCCTACAGTCTCCAGCAATAAAGCAAGTTTAATTGCCAAAGTATATCCTAATGAAGTGCAGCTCATCAAAATACCAAAGCTTAATTCTGAAAGCTCTGGTGAACTTGGCAGCAAGTCCTTTTGTTTTACGCACATGAAACACCAGCAAAACAAAACTGAGCTGGAATATGCTACAAAGGAAGATTCGCTTTTGTACTTTGAATCAACAGAAATCTACTACAGTCAACACTGCTAACACCTCATAAGTCTGAATTTTGCTCTCAGATTTGCTGAAAACATGCACCAGTGTTATTCCTTTGCCTGGTTCTGTATTACGAAAGTTCTAGGCAGCTTCTTTAGGGAAGGAATTATCTCAGATGGGATGAGATTATTGATTATGAAGGACCACAGAGAACAAATGCAAATGACTTTATTCAACTGCAACTTTACTATTTCTCTTTAAAATATTTTCTTGCTTCACAGTTCAGAAGTTTGTGGAGCCAGGGCAAAGACAACTGTTTAATCAGTAACCGCATCAGCTGCTTTTCCCTAAGCTCCCTGTGGTCGTTGTGCAGAACTCACGGCACCTCTGTGTCACTATACAGAGAAGGACGGATACTCAGATCAATGTTACCATCAATACCAGTAGAGCAATATGACTACCGATAGTGTGCCAGGTCCAACCTAAGCAGCCTTGCTCAGCCTGGATTTATCTTTGCCATGCTGTTATGTTGACAGCACAGCATGTTGAAGCACTGTACTGGGGGCGTAGGGGAGTGGGAGCACATACAGAGCAGATTGCTCTGAGGAGCAATCTAAGGAAACTTGCACTCTCCTCCACTGTGCATGCAAACACTCCCTCAGTTTATAAGGGCTGAGCAAACTGCTGGAGTAAAACTTTTCAGAGCTGCACACACTTACATGGGCCGGAGTAAAAATCATCCTAATCTCTTCTTTCTCCATCACTATACAGGTATTTGTGCATACAGGACAGATAGACTGCAAGCAGGTCACCTTCTGCTGAGGCTCCAGCTCTTAACCAAAACCACACTTCATTTCTCACACATTGCAAATGCACCAGTGAGTTCAAGGACAATGCAAGGTATATTACTGGGCTGTAATAGGAGGGATATTACCCTCTTATTTCTATCCAGCCTTTCCATTATTTTATTACTAAGCAATTCAGGGCTGCTGGGAACATTTTCTGAGTACTACTGTTACACTAAGAGCAAAAATTATTAACAGTAAAGGATCTATTACCTCTTTATGAGCTTCACTGGAGATTTTATTGGTGTAGCGCAAAACTTCCAATTCCATGTCTGTCTTAATCACACGACTTAAAGAAAAGTAGAACACATATCAGGTTAGGTTGCAACTTTTCAGCTTAAGAATACAAAATAACCTGAAAATAATATTCATCACCTACAGTAAAATTAGATCAAGTACACCTCAAGAGTGAAGAGCTATTACAGTATTCATGACAGTGAAGTTTTGTTGGCATTGGTTCACCATTAGCAAAACAATCTTACAAAGGAAAATCATAGCATTCCAAACACCACCCTGTATTATTTCAATATGAATAAACAAGTGGTCCAATCAACATTTTTTCAACTCATTCTACAATACATTTGGAACAAAAGCAACGGATTTCTTTGTCATCACTCAAACACTACTTCAAGTGGAACATTTCTACAAGCATACTTGATTTACTTTTTTAAACACAATTTGAAACTACTTTACATAATGAAATTTCCAGAGCTACAGAATTTCTATTCAGCACAATCCCAACTCCCACCTACTTGCAGTACCTCAAAGGGAAGTGGAGGGAATAAATTTTATGTCTGTTTAGTATTTAAAAAGACCCAAACCATGAAATTCAGAAACCACAGAGGCAGAACCTACAGCCATAATGCCCACTCTTTTTCAAATATTTCCAGAAAAACAAAACAGAAAAGCCCTGTTCTTCATGCCTTATGTGATGTTGAACACACCTATATACACGAGCCTTGATATTCAGTTCTGAACTCATCTAAAAAAAATTAACATTGAACCATTAAACTCTTACCTACTTGCACTGCTTTTTACCATTTCATTTACTATTTGAAATAAAAGCAGCTATCTTGTGTGATACTAACAGGGCAGCAGAGACAGCTCCATACCTTCTACTGAAAATTGCCTACTCTGTTACTGCTATGCATAGTGATTTAATATTTCTCATGTCTGTCTCTAAGGCAGCCATGAAGTATTTACTTGCAGTTTACAAAGAACAGAACTACATCTATTGAAGTGGGTGAAAATATTTAAATTGTATTTTCCAATTCCATTCCAGAGCTTGGAGCAGCTACAAAGTACCAAAACTGCTATATTTTGAAACTGTCACCAAGACACCTCTTTTTTTATTAGACCTTGCTTCAACTTATACTGCTATAGAAAACTGTTTACTATACTTCTGCTCCTGTAGTTTGTTTTAATGAGTCCAGAAACAGATTACTGAGCCATCAGGGCCTCCAATGTGTGATAAGAGCATTTCCCACAGGCAGTGATTGACTGCTATGTGGCACAGCCACTCCCATTCAAATACAACTTTTCTGGCAAGAATAAAGATACCTTTTTCTTTTTTTTTTTTTTTTTCAAATGTTGATCAATCATAATGTTCTTACAAACAGGAAAACAGCAGAGGGGAATGGATTAGACCACCTTATTAAACTGGAATATAACACAGTAAGATCATTATGCACAATGAGAATGAGAAGTACTATGTTTTAAAATGTGCACCAAGGTGAAAAAAAACACACTGGAACAATATAAGCTCCTCACCATAGATGAGGAAACAAACTTCTGCTTTTTAGCTGAGACAAAGAATAGTAGCTCAAATATATTCGTGTTAGAATGAGGTAGCAAAAGGCTTACAGATTCTGTTTTTTTTTTTAAATTCTGTTCTTCGGAAGACTGCATGTGCTAGCAGGGTAATTTAATACTTGTTTGATGTGCCTTTATATTACTTTCAATACACAGTACATATTCCTGCTCTGCAAGTGCTTGAAAAATAGGCTGTTTCATAATTCAGATGTCTCATCTCTTTATTGGGATCTGGTAGTAATACAGCTTAGTAACTGCTTAGCTGCAAGTGCAAACACTATTAAAATCTATTTTACTTGACTTGATCATAAGACTTCATTCAGGGTCAAGGTATTTATTTGAAATCACAACTGCTCTGGTATCTTTTTGCATATACAAATTCATATTTAGCCTTAGAGTTCAACCTTGTATAGAATTCATCACCTTCTATCACCCAAGGTCAAGCACTGAAACATTTTACAGAAAACATTTAGTCATTCTGAGACCAACAAAAATCACTACCCAACTGTTAGTAGGGGAGACAGAGGGTGTACAATCATGCAGAAAACAACATCAACTTTATTCACAAGCAGATCCCCTAAGAAGAAGTCACTGGGCTCCTATGCTGACTCCAACTGTCGATGGAGCTCCCACCAGAATATCTGGGTAGCAGAAGGGTATTTTAGCACCTTCTGACGGACTGTGATAAAAAAGCAGCACTCACCCAAGCCAGGTTTGAAGTGTTGCCAATTCTGCACTTTTTGTTAGCACAGCAGCATAATTTCATGGGTGATGAATGATCCAGGGTTTTCTTTACTTTTTTCCCTCCCACTTCGAAGATAATGCTAGAAAGCCCTACCTCTGCGTACTAATGTGAACTTCAATGTTCTACTAAGAGCAGCTTTCAGACCGGTTACACACTGAATACATTCATTAATATTTTAGCAGGAACAAATCATTTCCAGGCTCCAGCTAATGCAACTGCAAAAATGTACAAATTTAGCATGCAATGCAGTTCTTAAATCAACAGGCAAACCACTCAATGAAATCAAGACAAAGTAGAAGCACAAGTTTAACACACTCAGAATTAACCTACACTTTTTTTTTTTTTTTTTTTTTAGTAGTGTAAAGACACTTCTTCCTCACTTTCCTCTTCTACACATACTTTGGGCTTTTATTTGCACTTGCCATATGATTTCACACATGCCAGTCATCCAACAGAAAAGCTTTAGTACAAGCAAGTATCATTCCTATTCTGAAATTACTTTGGTCATTTTAAGGGACTAGACACCAAATTTCATGCAGAAACTATTTCCGACTAATCAAGAGCATGCAAAATTCTAGGCAATTATGAGCCTAGAACTTGGAGAATTCAACTGCATTTTCCTAAAGCAGTGCTTTCCTCAAAGATGCACAAATATTTGCCTCTCCATGTGCACTCAATATTCCTGAATATGCCCTTAGAAGTATTTGTTGCTAGTTATCAGTTCAGCGTTCATCAGTCATCTTGCTTTGTTGTTTTTACTATATGCATGCAATGTTAATGACTACTTTCCATGACACACATGGAACACAGCCGGGTACATCCTCCACCTCTTGTCCTTCTAAAAACTGTGCTTACAGACCACCTAGAAAGCATAGATGCTGTCCAAGCAACAGACTCTGCACTCCTGCCTTATCTTCACACTTTTTTCTTTTTTGCTGTTATATTTCTACATTTTATTTATGCAAATTTCTGCCACAATTGATACATTTATGCTCTTTTGCAAGCTTCAGCATAAAAAAACTTTGTAACTGAAGCAGTATAAAATCCAACAACATGGTAATGCATGTGGGCATAGGAGAAGCATTATGGTAACGTTCTGGAAGACAGCTGCACGAACACCAAACGCAGGAGTTTATCTTGGACAAGTCAAAAAGCACATTAAAGCTTTGAAAGATAAATAAAAACTTCTGATAACACAAAACGCTTGTGCTCAGCTGTACAACACCAACAATTATGATATACAATATTGCTGTACAGTTAAAAAAAAAAAAAGCCCATTTCATTAACTGCTAGTGTATTAAAATTTCTTTCTCATTAGTAGAAAGAAAAATTGGACAAATTTGGAATTTGTCTTCTCAGATGCCGCTTTCTTTTCAAAACAGTAGAATCAATAGATTGTTTTCTTTTCAAAACAATGGAATAAATAATTCTGTATACATTCAGCATCAGATTTAAAAGACAACCCTAAAAAAGTGTTTAAATGTCTAAATTCATACCTTAAAAAAAAAAAAAGTAAAAAACACCCTTTTGCTGAACTTAAAATACTCAGTCTAAAGTGAAATTCTTTTCTGGTTTATTCTGAAGTTGCATAGTAAGTCAGAAAAAAAATATGAGATCTTGAAAAAGAATGGAATAAAAAAAAGGGAGGCAACAGATCCTTAACCACAAACACTTTGCCCCGTGTCAGTATTGAACCATTTTTTCTACATTTTATTAGAAGACGAGAATACTAGAGATGTCTTTTGCAGCTCACAGTTCTTCCTGGCTGGTTTGGAAAGCTCAGCCCTTTCACTTCATTGGCAGTTTTGACATAACAGCGTTTTTCTGACAAGTACCACATAAAACAGAACAGTCCAGAGCTCCTGAATTTGAAATATGTGCATCAATGCAAGCATATGATTCAAATGAAGCGATACCCTGCCCTAGCATATATCAAATAGCCACCAAAAATTCACCTTTCCAAAATAAAAATGTTCTTAATTCTAAAAATGTTACTGTTTTCCAAAAAAAGCTTCTTGGGCAGTAACTTGAGATTCCAAGGACATTTCTAATTTAGGAAATTTTAATATATGGAGCCTGTCATTCACATACTGATTTCACCAGATATTTAAAACCTAACTATGGTCTTTAACATAACTTTAACTTAAAACAAAAGCCCCCAAAATTGATAAAATCTTTTCAAAACACTCTTGAATGCAAATAAGAACTCTGGTTTCACTTAAAACTCCATTTTCTTCAAAGGCAAGTACAGAGAGCATACATACTGAGTGTTCAAGTATTTCTCCCCACATAAGATCACAGCGAGGGCACAATCAGAGTTCTGCACTAGCATTCACCATTTGCAGAAGAAATTCTCTCCATACCAAGACAAACATCTCCAAGTTTTGCCTTTGTATTGCCTTACTGCTATGTCCTTACGGTCACCTTAAGGCACAGACCTCACATGTGTCCATGCCTGAGCTTCCTGAAGATTTAACCCTCTCTTCTACACCAATCCACAGAGACATCACCATCAGGTGACACTTTGGTATGGTGAATGGTTCCAGGAAAGCTGACTTGGGAACAAGCTTGTAGCCATAATCCAAAACCCTTTGCAGCATGAATTCTCTGTCTCCCTGCAGTGCACTTGTACCTACAGATCAAAGCTTCGAAATCTGACCAGGCCTCTCCATGTTCCCTTTCCTGTCCCTCATCCTTCTCTGTTAACAAGAGCACACATGAATGCAGACAAGAAACAGGGCACAAAAAGATGTAGCTCCACTCCTCCACAGCTTGCCAGGTCACTTGGAGAACCTGGTTACAGTATTATGCAAGAAGGAAGAGCAGTGGTAGCCAGAGTGCACACTTTCCTGTTTGTATTTCAAGATTCTCAGCTTATCTCTCTTAACCAAGGATTTGCTTCCTCATTTCCAGATAAATACACTCAAAACGCTTATATAAAAATCTAATCAATTTACAACAATCCTGTGTTATGTCTTCAGTTAATTTCCTAAATGGAAAACTAAAAAGCCCTAGCTATGAAGCAATTCTGAGGACAAAGTCAACAACGCTGACCAAAAGAGGAAAGCTGGTAAAATGCAGTGCGCTGTAAGTTACTAATACACTTAGTCACACACACTAATTTTTCTATTCAAGATAAGCTGTAGTAGAATTCCCCTAAAATTACCAAGTATAGCTACATGAGTAATAATTCAACAAAATTAATGTTGTTAAAATAGATCCTAGAGAAGTAACAACACCTTATTAAATATTACCTGTTCAGACATAGTTTTCATCTGCCTTTGATTTTCATTGCTAGAATATGAATTATTCTCAGTTCCCTTCTTATTCATACAAATTCACATCCACACAAATGTGACTTAGTTCCAAACACATTCTATGAAAATTTATATCCAGACTCGAGGCTTAAGAAATGTTACATAAATTCTTCACTTCTCAATGCTGTTACCTAAGCATATTTTTACTTTTGTACCTCATTTCCAGCCCACGATGTGAAACCTGACTAAACTTAAAACATATAGTAAACTAAGAGCTTCTGCTTAAGGAATGTCTCTGAAGCAATGGTTCACAATATAAGCATGCTCAACTACTCAAACAGAAAGATTTTACACTACTCACCATTCTGCAATCTCAGGATGAAGGATTTTGTTGTTCACATTGAATCTAGAAACAGGAAAAAAAAAAAAAAAACATAAAAAAACAACTATGCAAACAAAGGCAGAGATGGCATAGTTACTAGTCTGTTGTTTTTTTTTTAAAATGTGTCTTCTCTGAGGATGTGAAAACTTGCAAAGGCTAACATTAGATCTGAATTTAGTACAGATCAGAGTAACTCACACTGAGAAGAAAGCACACACTCATCTTCACTGCGCAAGTATTTCATGTTGAAATACTAAGACTAAACCAGATACATGCTTCTAAGAACATGCAGAAACCAGAGTAACAGCATGTTCAGGAAGTATTTGGAGAATTTCTTTTGAGAAAGGTAAAATTTTAAGTTATCTATTCACTGCTATGAGTGCAACCAGATCAACCTCCAGAGGTCCTTTCCAATCAAAACTCTTCTGTGATTTTAACTTCACTCCCCAAATGCCCTTCAGTGAATTTAAGTATAGTAAATTGCTAATTTCACCCTTTGTTTTACACATTCCAATTTTTGCTTGTGCAAAACATGGCACGTGATAAACATGTTTGCTGAGACGAAGACTGTGAAAAGACAGATAACCTCTCCTCTTCTATTGTCATCTGCAGAAGAGGCAAAGTGAAAGGTTCTGCCTCCAAAACTTTTTTTTTTTTTCTGTTTATTTTCTGCATTACCTATTCATGCTTTCTTGGAACTATTTTAAGACTCTCTAAACAATAACATTACAGTGGCCAATGGAGTAAGAAGTTAAGTAATTAAGTGAAACACAAATGAATTTTCAAGCATTGTTTGAGGGTTTTTTATGCTAACAATTTAAATGCTTAAGGAACGTTCTGCATCAAAGATACTTTTGTCTGACTCTGGACTGCTGGCTCTTCAATTAGGGCATTTAAGAGAATTAAAATGCTCCAAAGCTCCCAACAGATCTTCAGAAGAATGTTATAAGGCAACAATTCATTTTCTCACAATTTTGAAGGAAAAAATAAATCTACTTCAGGTTATTGGCTACTCATAATACCTCAAAAAGGGATCAACTAAAGCACAAATCCAATTAAAAAATATTTAGAAGTCAATTCTAATTGTACCAGTGTCTTTCTGCATCCTTAGATAGCAAAGTCACTGGTTTGTCATCATTCTGGCAGCATAAAGTCATCTTTATGCTGCCAGAAATGCAAGTTTTACTTACTTGCTGGGACCACCTACCATGCAGCAGCTCCTTAAAAACTAGTTGGTGTCAATTTGGAAAACTAAATGAACAAAAAAATGTTTGGCAAAGGCAACAGGATTAAAACAAAAGGGTGCGGGGGGGGGGTGGGGGGGGGGGTGGAGGTGGAGAAGATGTAGGAGGTCACGAAAAGAACTGCAGCTCTCCCTCACGTGAAAGAGAGACTGATATATTGTAAATATAAAACAAGATCTTAGATCTGCAGGACACAGCATCAATTCAGATTTAGAAGAGAACCTGATGTATTGTATGTAGCTTTTTCAAAGAAGCCAACGATTAAGGACTGAACCATCTCAATTCTGTTTAGTTTGTGGTAACCATGTGTACTCTTTAAGTGGTCACAGGATCACCTGATTATGATTGCTAAACATCTAAAGCTTATTACTCAAATTATGCTTTGTTTTCATTAGGAACAAGGCAGCTAAAGAAGCCACATTCCAGAAGTTACTTGTTAAATGATATGCTCAAGGGGAAGAGCATGTCATCATTAACAGGAGTGCACAAATAGTGATTAATTCATGTCATTTGTGCACAAAGTTCTGTATAAAATAATCCTACCTTATCCTACTCGGAAGTTTAGAACCTGCTAGACAATAATCAATTTACTTTTAAAAACCACGGTCTCCCCTAGTGCTAAGAGGATCATGTAGAGCAATCCAATTCTACATTTTACTGCAATTTGCAAATTGACAATATTTGATGATGAGAGATGTGGTCTTGAGGAAAAAAAAATGACATTTGCTACTGTTGCAATCTGTAATGTGTCAATACTCCCATTTAATCAACACAGAACTAATAAATATTACATTGAATGGCATGTTTAAATTGATTTCATACTCACTTGTCCTTTAACATGCAAGACAATTTCATTAGTTTTTTAAAAAAAGATTAGAAATCAATGCCTCCTGTACAAAAGAGACTGTATAAGTCTTTTTTTGTCAGTTTAGAAAGTATATATGGTGACAAAACAATAAAAACACTTTATTCTAATGTGTTACTATAACATGTTGGAAATTCCTACTCTTCTTCAATATGGAGAATCTTCCCTCTAATGATTGACTCTGCTACCAGCAATAGTGAATTAGCCTTGGCCAAGCAGTTAGCTAGTCTTCATCATACCCAACAGGTGCAGTTTTGAGACAAATAAATTAATCGAAAAACATTAAACATTAAGTATAATTGTTTGAACTGTCTATCATTTACATTAATAGATTCTGAGGATAAAGAAAAGCACCTAACATGGTGAGTAAAGCTTTGTTAACAGTGTTTTGGGGTTTGTGGCATATTACTGTTTAGGCATACAAGTTCAAAATCTATTTTCTATATGGTAAGACAAATCTCAGAACATTTTTACAAGTGTTACGTAACAGCCACATGATTAGATTTTAAAAATTCCTGTATATTTTTCCAGACTGAAAAAATGGTTCCATGAATTAGAAAAAGAAAATTAAAAAAAAGGAGCTAGCCTTTATTGGCAGACAAAAGTTCATATTTCTGGAAAATAATACATTAGAACTGCTTTGGAAATCTGCCTTCTACATTTACACTACCTGGAGTAAGTGAGGGCAAGTAATTTTGGTAGGATTCATAGCAGTTCCAAATGGAGCTGTCTTTAGGGGAGTTTGCAGCACGAACATTAGCAAATGGTCCAGGTATTAGGTCACTGTCCCACACTTCTGCCTCCGCTGAACCACAGGACTATCTACTACTGAGCAGGACAATTTTCCAAGTATAGCAAGTCTCCATTTTTACAGACTGCAGTAACATACCAGCCCTACCCCCCTTTAAATAAATAAATAAATAAAAGCTCTTAAATATAAAGCATACTTTGCTACAGAAGACAGCTATAACATAAAATAATAGAAGCTCTGATATGATTCACTATTATGGGCTCTGTTATCTGCGTAGAATCAAGTTTGATAATTGCTAGCAGAACAAAAATAACTTAGGGGTGATCATCAGGGTGAGCATAGAAATAACCCATGACCACAGTAGTCACTTTGCTCCAAGTGACTATTTAGAACACTGCAAAAAATAATCTAGTAATTTAGATAATTATGTTCCAGAAGAAGTTCAAAAGGTTGAAAAAATAAGGCAGGGAAGCGGCATCATTAGGGCAAGAAAGAAATAGCTTCTGACAGGAGCAGATGAACAGTCTGCAAGGAGAGAGAGATTCTGCTTTTTAGGAAGTGATACATTGCTTCCACAATTATCCATAGGAAAAAAAAAACAACACACACACACACAAAAAAAAAAAAAAAAAAAAAAAAAAAAAAAAACACTACACACCACTGGAGCATAGTCAGTCTAGGAGAATATAAGACAAATGGGACTAGGAGAAACACAAAAGAGCCCTAGCAAGCAGATACATCTTGAGCAGGTAGCCAGAAAACAGAAGCAAACAAGAACACAGGAATAAAGTACAACCCCACAGCTAAACCAGAGGCTCACCAAGCAAAGGACAATGGGAGGGGAAAATGTGCAATCACTGGTAGGCATGGGGGAGCACGGTGTGAAAGAACGCATTGTTTGGTACAAGCTCAACAGTTTTAGTACTCTTAGAAGAGATCAATACCTTAGAAATACACAAGTTTCAGTAAAGGAATGTGATATAAGAGAGGGAGGAGAAACCCAAAAGCAGCAATGCTGAAATTGGTTTAGGTCTGTGTCAAAAAGAAATGCAGAACTGGTTGGTTTACATATGGTTACAAAAATCTGAGCGCAGACTTTAAAAGGAAGTTCACCCCTCGTGCACACCCTCGGTTTGCAGCGTTCAATCTCCCCGCTGTGCACCGCGGGCACAGAAGCTGAGCGCGCTGTAATGACAGAACTGACGGCCCCCCGAGACGACAGGAGTAGGAGTTAGGGAGATCAAGGAAAGACTTGGGTGACAAGTGGTTTGAGGGCACCGTATCTGTCAGAAGAGGTGAGATGGAGTGGATCTCCAGCATATTCAACAACAAAATCAATGAGCACTCTCCCATACTGCAAGTATGGGAGGAGAGGGGAAGACACTAACCAGATCTGTCAAAGGCAGCAAAATGAACAGTTCAGTGCCTAGGGGTGGAGAGGGGGAACACATCTCAAAAGAGTTATCTGCTAAACTGCCAGAAAGCTCCCCTAAAGACTGAAGTACTCTAATTGGAGCAAACAAAGAGCATGTTTACCACAAACTGGGAAGCCAGAGAGAAAATACCATTAATCCATTGAAGTGTTTCAGAGCACACGCTATCAAAATCTCAAGTCAAGTGTCAAGTGGCTTCCTACATTAATGTTGACTAGTAATAGAACATGTTACTAATTACACTCCAGTGTCTCAGTGAAATTCAGGAGAAAAAAGGAATTTTGATACTTCAAATGGACCTTTGTACATATTTCCCAAAAAGAATTACTGCTGGAGTTAATAACTGCTTATATTTCATGTGGAAGTGTCTCAAATAAAACTGAACTCCAAAACTGCACAGATTTTGGAGTCCATCTGTACCTGCACAGCATAAGGTAACTAAGTATCTCCTTGGTAAAAGCAACAGAAAGGACACAAATATTCATTCAAAATGGTTTGATTATGTTCTGAAATAGTTATATTTTATTCATTGGCCAGCAAAAGATGTCTAAATGTCTGCCAGCAGGGTCCCCAATAATCCTGACATTCACTAAGTTTCCATTGAGGTTGTGGAAGAGAGAACAAAGTAATTATGGGATCAGATTCCAGACTTGAGTTCACATAACACGGAAAAAAGACTGTCCCAGGAGAACACGTGCTATCTGACTATACAAATGATTGCCCAGAATCGTAGTAAATTCTGTGCACTGCAATTATCACTTCAGAGTTAATATGTTGCGGACAGAGGTGGATGGAGGAAAAATACAGCAGGGTGACCAGGAGTCAAGGATCACAAAAGAGGCCACCTACTCAACATCTCAGCACAAGTGTTTATTTTAACAGGCTTTTTAATGGGAAGTTTTGTTTCTTTTCTGCCATACGTTTGAGATAAAATGAAAAATGATCTCATTTTAGGATATCAAAAAAAAATATTTGCATTTAATTCAAAATTGAGGTCATCATCCGCACTTCCAAAAGCAGTCTCTGATGTATTTTTATTAACTGCCTTTTCAAAATACTTCATGTAGGATGACATTTTCAGTCTACTAGTAGCCAAACTCCATAAAAATACAATATAAGGGGACAGTAAAAGGTCATTTCTAAGCAGAAAGGTGATCTTTTATTTTGGACATGGAATTCTGTATCTTTTCAGAAAAAATGTGCATACCAGAATTCCTAATACCTGACTTAACACTGTACAAGGAAGTCAAAAACAGAAAGAAGCTACTCTTAAAAATCCATGTTTCTGAAATCTGAAAATCAAATATTCTATCCCTAAAAATGGAAACAGAAATTAGGGGTGGGTCTGTTTGGTTTTAGCTGCTTAAAGCAAACACAAAAAACATCAGATGATCTTTGATGTAAAAGATTTCCAAATCTCCCACACACACACACTTTTCAAATCATTAGAAACATGTCAAAAGTTTTATTCCAAAGAAGTATAAATACATTTGATTTGCCATTCAACATTATGTCATCAGGAAAAGAATCATTTAAATGTGAAATAAAAATGAATTAAATATTATCATGAAACAATTAATACATAAAAAGCTGTGTCACTTACTGGCTGATTCCCTCGAATGAAGCTTCTTTGGAGATATTTCCGCTATCAGTATTAACACCGCGCTTGGGAGGGAAAAAAGATTAAAAGGACCATGATTCTGAGCCAAATACAAGTATTTAAAATTTAAATCATGGAGAGAACATAACTGCACTAAGTTTTTAGGAAAACTTGTACATTTCCTTGAATCGCTATTACAAAAAGGAAAAGAAAAAACAACAACAAAAAAAAACAGTTTGTTCAAACGTAAACCAATTTAAGATATCATTTGTTTCAAAGGAGACCAGCATGGAACTCAGGTTAGGATATGCTGCTTAGGAAAATGGCAGGCTTGGATTTCCAATTCCCTTAAGCCTTGAAAGGCGCTAAGAGACCTATACGATAATAAAGTGCAAGCGAATAACAAACAGGCAAGGTTTCTTCTAAAGTAATTTCATTTAAAAATAAATTATTCCACACTGCCTTGGCAATGCTTACTATTTAAATCTGCATGCCGCTTCCCTACAGCTTTCCATTCAAGCAAGTAGCATAAGCATGAGGATTTTGGCTGCTTCACAGCAGACGAACACTTCTGACATGCATATGGGAAACCCTGTGGAGCAGCAGTACAGCTCTGTATTTAGAATGAGACCACAGGAGAGGACCACGTCTCCCTTCAGCCAACACTAAGAGAAGAGTTCTGCCGTTCTCTATGAATTCCATCGTGGCAGTGGGAGGAATGTGAAAGCATCACAGCTCCATCCTCTCAACAAGAAATCTGTGTAAATTCCCAGCTACAATGGGACGCTCTCAGAGAGATAACTGATCAACAACTTGATGCGCAGAAATGCACGATAAGGAATGCAAGATGGACAAATACTCCCTTTCACTCTCATTTCTCTGAAAGAACATGAAATAAAACTATAGGTTCATCTTTTTAATACATAGTGTGGAAGAAAGACTGAAGACTGTATTTAGCACATCTTCTTAATGGATAAAAAGCTCAGATCTCATACTGTACGTCTGCCTAAGGAGGGATTTTTTGTAAGACTTGTCTGGCAACTATCATGGGAAAACAAGAAATCCAGGAGCTGCCATTGCATTTGCTGTAAGGGAAAGCTCGGAGTCAGCAAATCATTTCTTATATAGACTGAAGACAACAAATCAGATACTTATAACAGTGAGAGAGGTTTACCAAACACATCAGGGGAAAAAAGCTGGGGACAAGGTGACAGGGAAGAAGCAGTCTGCAGGCTTTACCTCCACTCATTCATCCCACTTCCAGAGCAAGCCCATTTCTGAATATTTTGCAGGCATTCCATCATGCCCTTCTTGCAGAAGTTATTATTACCAACCCAGTATATGCAGAATAAGAATTCCCTGAATCCTTATGGGGTACCCAAAGAAAAGTCCAGATATGCTCATGACATAGCTTGAGCAGCATTAGAGAGGTTGGAGAATAGCACAGTCAACATTAGATAGGCTTGTCATGTTTTTCCAGAGCACAGGTAAAGCTTTTGAGAACATAGACTAGAAACCCAGAGGTTAGATATCCTGAGGTCATGGAGGAGCCAGAAGAATACATTAATACAGACAGATGGCCTCAAATTTGGGAAGGATAGGGAGGGAAAGATAGGGAGGGAATGACAGTGTATAGAAGGACTTAATGAACTGATCTCCTTTTTGAAGGAAACTGGTAGTTACTCTTCAGAATAGTATCACTCACCAAAGTAAGAAGCACAGAAGGTTTCTTCGAAGCCAAGACATTGGATATCTAAAAAGAAGTTTTAGATTATTATTACTTCTTTTTCTTCCTCATAATCACAATGATACCTATTTCATCAAAATTTACTGTGTATAGACTAAACAACTTGGAAAGACAAAATCGTTCTTCTCATACCTTTCAGATATTTTACTCTTACATGACACCTGCAACAAGAATCAGCAGATCATAAAATATTTAGGGAGATGCAGTGCTTAAGTTGATGGTGCCCTTTCAATACACGAATAGCAACTGGGCTTCAAGAGCTGCTGCAGAATCATGGGCACTGAACTAAACATTTCTTGAGGCAATGAACAGACAATGTAATTCCATGCAGCACAGTTCTACGAACTTTAAAATAACTTATTAGCATAGTAATAATATTAATAAAATAAAACATATGGCAGCGAGGTATAAAAATACCATTTCCAAATTTTATTTTTTAATGAAAAATGAGGATTACATGCCTACTGAGATGGGTCATTTGTTGACATAAAACCATCCTGTGCAAAATGCCCCTAGTATCCTGATGGTGGAAAACCACTTCCTTGGCAAATCAGGCAAAAGTTATAGACAGAACCTTTGAAAGCTAAATAGTTTAACTGCAGGCTTCAGCTGCCGCTAAATTCAATCCAAGTAGTCCAGGTGGAACATGGCCTTTATGTTGGAAAAGTGTACTGCTCCACCTTATGAGCTCTTTTCCTCATTAGTGAGGTTTCTAAACAGTAAGAACAGAACTGTAATAAAGTCATTTATTGATGGAAAGCGAGCCAAAGCAACTAAAGTGACCCAAAATAAACTTGATTTTTATTTTTTAAACAAAACATGCATTTTCCACTTGCAATTTTCACTGCCTGACAGAGGAGTGTCTGCACTCTGTGTGATTCCAACTCACGTCAAAAAGCAACCTCTGCACAGCTTCCTCCACCCCAGCTACTGAAATACAGGATCAAACTTCATTTCATAATTAGACTCATTATGAAAATGAAATGAAACATCCTCACAGCTGATTACAGAAAAGTTTTGGGTCTTGTGAGTCATAGTTAGTGTTCTGCAGGGACAGAAATATCAGAATCTTCCTTTTCAAGCTGCTCTCCACGAAAATCAACCACAGAGCTTGGCAGGAATATTGCCCTCATCCTGCTGAGCCTTCCTCAAAAAAAAAAAAAAAGATGACTGGCCAGGTGCATAAGTATATAAACATCTGCTCAAAAACAAAATGAGAAACTTGACTAAGAAAGTCACACTTGCGTTTAAAAATATGAAAATGGTTGCTTAGTCAAATATTAGAGTGATTCAACACGAACTAAGAATAAGGTAGGCAGGCAGCTATTCCTCAAAGCTCTTTGTATGCATAAAATAAGTGCAGGCTCTCAGTCAGAGTTAAAACATGCAATCTCCCTGACAGCAATCTCCTCAAATCTCCAAGGCATTGAAAAAAAGAAATGTATTTAGCAACATGTTTCTGTCGGATAAAGATACAGACTGACAGATCTCATGATGCCCCAGACTTATTTATGAGATGGTCTTTGGATTAAGACTTTAGTGTTCAGCCTAAAGTAGCAGCCTTTTTTTTTTTTTTTAATTAAAAAAAAATATACAAATGCTTTATAAGGCGTAAAATCACTGCCACATGTCCATTTTGTATTCACAGAAAAATATTCATACACAGAGACAACTCACCTCAGTCACGTAGTGGACTTCATCCACAGCATATTTTTTCTTGAAGTACTCAGGGGGGTGAATCCTTTGGAAAACAGGAAAAAGAAACATTTGGATTCAGCTTTACTGCTACATTTAATAGTTTAAGGCCACAGACAAAGAAATTACATCCTCTACTATCACAGTAAAAAAGCAGATACAAGGAATGTTTTAGTAATCCTAACCTTAATTCAATTTCTCAAAATAGTATATTACACAGAACAGTTGCCACGGCCACAAAATCATTGTGCTTCAATCCAGACCAGGCTGAATACTTGGATTTCTTGATCTCCTCCTGAACTAAAGTTATATTTTTTCCATTCACTCTACACAAGACAGGTTTTTTTAAAATAACTTTTCCATTTTTGTACAATTTTCCAACTCACCAGATGGTGGAAGCACCTTGAAATAGCACCAGACCACTCTGCCCTGTGTTATATTTGAAGAATGAACAAGATACTCATTTTCTGCTCTGGTGTTCACTCACTGCAGGACCCTCTTCCCTGCTGTAACCCCCCTGGCACAACACGAAGCAGTCCAAGGACTGTTGGGCTGTGTTCTGCAGCCTTTATTCCTCAGGACCCCACAGCTTCACTCCTCTAACCTAACAGGGCGTGCAACTTCACGGTCCGTGTCCAAAATGAAATCCTTTCTGCCTTCTTCTGCCCCAGTTGGGCAAAGGAAAAATAGTGCAGGAGTGACGTGAAAGATCTGCTTCCCGTCTGTCGCTGCAGATGCTGGTGTGACCCAGCACCCCCGTACTTCCCTGGGGCCCTGCTGGCACACGGTGGCTGTGCGATGGCTCAGTCCTTCCCTCACAACATTTTACTCTCCAATTCCATAATTCCAATCTCTATCTCCCCCTGATATTGAAACAAAAATGATCAGGACTTCTGAAAACTTAATATAAATTAAAAAAAAAGAAAAAAAGAAAAACACCCACCCTACACCCTTCCTCAGAGGAATGAAACAGGGGGAAAAACACAGACAAAGAAGGGGAGCTGGGAGTGCTCTGTGCGTTCTGCTTCCTGCAAGAAAGCAGGGGGGCAAGAGGTGTGATGGGACAGAAACTTCAGTTGTTTAAACATTACTCCACAGCAGCACAAGTCCACCTGGGAAAAGAGCAAATTAGGCCAGAGACTGGAAAAAGAATCTGACTTGCAGAGCGGTGGGACCAAGAACCCAATGTTTTTAGGAGGTGCTCAGTGACAAAGACATGTGGCATAGCTGTCTGTGCTGCCAGCTGGCTGCATCTCTGATTTCAGGCATCCTTTCAATCTTGTGCACTACTTCTTTGTTTTACATTCCTTTGTGGTCCAAATTATATTGGGCCGAGACACAAACAACGACATGGAAATGTTTTTAGTATTCTCATGAAGAAAGCAGGCTCCAAAGCAGCAAATTGCAGATATTTTTTTTTAAATCTAATTATTTGTGAAATAATTATTCAAAAGTAACACAAACATTTCATTGTAAGTTCTCATTTGCAATGCTTCTTTTGTGGACTCTTCCCATCACTGCTTGAAATTGCAAAGGAATTATCATTTATCTTCCCTCCCTGGTTAATTTTGCATATAATTAAAAAAATATCTCTATCTCCTTATCTTTCTGTACCCTGTACTTTATAGTTCCCTTACCTCCAACTTCTGCATACTCTGCTTCCAGTGTAGGTATCTCTTTTTCCCCCCTCCTTCATTCCTCACACATTAAAGTACTTTAATATTCCAGAAACATCATAAACAGATTTAGCATTTTCCATTTTTGTTCTCTTTTAGTTTCAACCAATTCCTCTGGTATCGGAAGGATCCTCACTGTAAAACCAGTTAATTTACAACCAATGGTAATTTACGGTATGCTTTACCCTTTACAGAAACACCTCCAAAGCACTATTTACAATTACCTGTATTGTTTGAATCTGATAACCATTTCTTGTAAATTAAACATTTCTTAAAAGTAAGCACACAGACGTGCTGGATTTTATTAACTCCATTTATTGTCATTTAAGTAAGAGTAGATCTCACTTTTCAACATGTCAATAACAAAACTTACATCTTTCCACAAACTGTTTTTGATGTCCTTTTCTTGGTTTGTTAATTCATATACTTGCATGGTCTACAGCAAAGTGCCACTAAATTAATTTTGTTACAGTTAATATCAAACCATTATCGATTCCATTCCAGCTGTAATTCATCCAGCACCTCCCCTTACGAATGCACACATTCATCTGAGGAACACAATTAGTTCCTCATCCTTTCAAGGCTGAGGATTTTTTTCTGTACTTGGACAGAAAGAAAACAGCAGCTTCCCACTCTGTTCTAAGCTTCTGTTTATTAAACCAGGTCATCCTTCAGACACTTCTGACTCCATCACACCCATTGACAAGCTTCCGAGCTTCCCAAACACATCCCTCCTTCCGGTCCTGTTCTGGCCGCCTCGCGCTGAAAGCCAGCAAACTTTTAGCACAAAGTACAGAAAGACTTCTCAGCTCCTCTCTGAAGCATTCAAGGTTTTGTTTCATGTCTTTTTGTCATTCATTAGCACCTCTGACTGGTAAAATAAATTCACATACACTTCCCACAAACTACCATCCCCTACCCATCCCACGGGAGCCACAACGTTTCAGTATTGAAGCCACCTCTCCCCATGGATTACTGGAAAGCTTTCTGCACAGCCCCACCCTTTGCAAAACCATACAGGCAGAAGGAAACCACGCACATGGAAGTCTGCATAAAAGCAGAAAAATTCCCTACCATCACGTGTAGAAAAGCAGTAAAGAGGGCAAAACAAAAGCTCAGAGAGAAAGGAAAGCAAATACGACCCTCACCAAGACCTTCCTCTAATCCCTCCAAACTTTTCCATTCTCTCTCCACTTCAGCCCACGTGCTACTTTCTGTCCCACCACTGGGACATCTCACCAGCTCTTCCCACACTTTAGATCCTAAAACCTTCTCCACCATATTTTTCCTATACAGAGCTCCAACCACATCCAGGCATGCTGTATTCAGAGGCAATTTGTACCAGCGTAACCTCACCCTGAGCTACCGCTGGCACCAACACCAGAGCTCACAATTTGGTGGCAAGCTATGAAAGGTCCTCATGCACCGTCATCAGTTACTGCAAGAGAGAAGCAGTGCAGTTTCTCAGCAGTGACAGGGTTCAGGATTCATTTTTACACAATTTAAATGCAAAACAGGTTAAAGTCGAGCACCGACCATCCCTGTCACAGGGAATTATACCTTGCATAGAATGCTCACTGGCCTCATGGAAACCAAAGGTTATATTCAGTTCTGATCATTTCCAGTACATTTGATGCTTTATAGAGATTAGGTGTACTTCTCTCTATAAATGACTTTCAGGCAGGTAGAATAAGTTAATTTGTTACAATTTTTAGGTTTGGCTTCGTCTTTTGTAAAACTGCTATGGGCTGCCAGTTTCAAAATTTTGATTAATCACTACAGAGACTGCAAGCAGAAAACCCCACAGCAAGTCATAAATTAATTAGAAGAATTACCCAAGTGGAAGACATGATCCCAAATATTATTGAATCATGTATTTCCTGACCTATCCAAAAAAATTAACTTCTGTAAGCAGATGTGAAGAGAAGCTACAGCCGAGTTTTTACAGGCTTTGGGGGAAAGAACTGTATAAAAACTTTTAGATTCACTGTAAACATAAATGGGCAGAAACCTACAGAGAACAATGCACTTGAGACCTCAGAAGGCTCAATCTCCTTTCCCTCTAGTTTTATAATTCAGCCTAGCAAATCCTAGCGAACATTAGAAATGTCAGTAGTGGGCCTCTGGAATAGCAGAAGTCATCACTTTATCTCCTCATGGAAATAAGCAACTCCAGACTTCTATCAAGCCCAAGCACCCTGTCACCCAAGAGGCCTGCCAAAAATCTGGCATCTCACAGATTACAGCAGTCAGAAAGATCAGGCTGGAGCCCAAGATTTTACTTATTTACAGTAATACATTCTCCTGCTGTCACCAAAGGTTCCCTACAAGAGGAGACTGTTTCTAGTTCACCACTTAGAACTCATCACAAAAAAAAACCTTGAGTTGTCTTGGGTTAAATACCAAATGTGCTTACAGTCTGCTGCTGCTTCCTACCTCCTCTTCCTCGTTCTAGCTCACCTACTTGGTCTCTTGCTCTGAAGCAATTGAGACATGCTAAGGATATCCTACATTTTAAAGAAAATATTCAAATTCGGATGTGCTTTTTAATTTTAAAAGCTGAAGCCTTATTAAAGGGCCAAACAGCAAAGACTCACCTTTTGATCACAAGTGACAACTTTGATATACAAAATTTCTACTGAGGGAGCAACGTGAAAAAGAGAAGGAGGAGAAGGAGCAATATTTTCACTATAAACACACAGTGTGAAACATTAAGTCAGACACTGAAGTAATATCCCATTTCTCTTAGACATTGGCCAAACAAAAACTGCCATCAAAAGAGTAAGGGAGAGAAACATTACAAACTAGGAAGCAGGAGTTGCAGTCAGTTGAATGCCCTAACATAGCCTTCAAGTTTATTCTAAACTTTTCCATTTGGTTCAACTGAATTCACAGTGGGAATTTTTTTATTTTATTTTTTTTTCAGATTTTTAACGCTAGGAGTTATTTAATTATCACTTTGTCAAATAGGCCGCCCTATAATAAATAGCCAGCTATAAAAGCAGCTTGGCAGAAAGTGTAAAGAAACCTTAAAAAATGCTATAGGTTGGGGTGCAAAGGAATATTTACTTGTAATTATGCATTATTTTTTTTCTGGTTAAAAATATTAGATTTATTCCATCACAATTAGTACGTAACACTTATTCTCATCTCCAAGTACTGTTTTTTTGTTTGTTTGTTTTTGTCTTCCTCTATATTATGTGGCAGTAGACATTAATTTATAGCATAAAAACAAATTACTGGGGAATCTGGTTATGTCTGAATATCCTATTCAGGCAGAGCAACCAGGACAGGTTGACACAAAATGCTGATTTATTTTATTCTATGTAGTCTGAACATTTAGAGCAACAATGGGGAAAGGGGATGCAGATCCAATGTCTGAGACTGCACCATTGTAAAAAAAAATCTGTAAGTACAGGTAAAGCATATACTTAAAAAAAACACCCTTGAGCACAAAAAATACCACTTTTCATCTATGAGGTATACTTAGATTGCTTATATTGGCATGATATGTAAGGCTAACTTCACCCTGAATGCTTATTTGGTTACTAAAGGATTGTGGATACACACTCAAACATATCTGTAAATGCAGGTGAATACCTCAGAAATGACCAGAGCACCTTTAGCAGGGCAAGTACCCACAACATGGATTAAGCAAAAAGCTTCAGCTTTCTGCAGTCCTGCTAATACAATAAAGAGAGAGAAAAACAAACACACACACACACAAAAAAAGACCACAAGCCACTGAGTTTGCTGCATCAGCCAGTCCTGTATTAGTCTACTGCCGGACATTTAGACTAATAAAAAGTCCACAGAATTGCAAGGGCCCTTCACAGGACTGTTTTAACGCCACTGCTATTTTCACATACCTTATATTTCCTAACATGTCTGCAAGCGATTCACAGATTATAAAAGCCAGGAGAGATCAGAATAAGCACGCGTGTTTGATCTTTAGTTTGATTTCTAGATGCTTTGATTTTCAGGCATCTAATATTGTTACATATCCTGCTGTTAGATTTTGTGAACAGGATCTACTCTCTGTTCCATATTTGAATTGCTACAGCAGGTGGGAGAGCCCTTTGGTCAGCTCTTTTAAAATATCTAGATAAAAACATTATCTTTAGGAGCAATTCAACTTTCTGCATGTTTATCACTGGAGGAGAAAAAAGTTCATCACCATCACTTTGTAATGCTTCACATATTTTTTGTTTTCCTCAAATACAGAATGAAAATACTTTATTGAACAGTTCTATCAGTAACACTGCAGAAATGGCAGCTGCACCTTTCCATCTACTAGCAGTGGTCTGACTTACAGCTGCCAGTTTTGCTTTCTTTCATGTCATTCTAACTCATTGCCCTAAGCTTGTCCCCTCATCCAGAGCTCCCATTAGCTAAGTTCTCATTATCAGCTTGTCCAAACAGGCAGGTACATGAGAACCATCGGTACGCTTCAATGCATTGTAGTTGTTATGCTTATTTCTACATTATAAAAATCACTTCTTCCTCTGCGTCAAAGTCGGCAACTGTTTTGAGGACCTGTTAGCATCTTAGAGAGGAAGAAAGTACGTACTGACACAAAGCAAGACATGCCCTTCTAAAGACTACCTGCTGCAATTCAAACACAGATCCATGTGCCTCATCCACTGCTTAGTACAAACGAGTCTTGAAGACTCACAGCCTCTGGATGTTACCAAAAATTGACATTCCTACAAGCAGTAATTAAAAGAATTACCATAGCTGAAGCAAAAGTATAATAGGCAAATATCAAAGACATTGTTAATGATTAAAGCAAAAGGATTTCTATACAATAGTGTTCAAGGCGCAGTGCTCTCTTAAAAAGTCCTCCAGATATGATTGCCACAACTGCATGGAAAAACTCTCAAAGCTCATACCACAAAATCAGAATGGGAAGATTGTTAAGGCAGTGAGATGGAAAAGCTAAAACTAGCAAACTCTACAGTCAATGCTTTTGGTTTTATGGGGATACAATAATATTGCCTCTTCCATTTTACCTTAAGTTTCACATTCACACTAAAGGACATAATCCACCACTCACTTCTTAAGCAAATAGTCTCTACTCAGCAAAGCACACACATACATACGCCTGCACATTGTGCCTTTAACAAGGCACTGGAGCGCACACAAATTCACAACTAGAAAGCCACTGCACGAGTTACATGGCGTTTTTCCTCCTATGAGAGGAAACGCATGCACAAGGAGTAAATTGGATGGAGAAGCAGAGCCCTCAGCAACTCAAATTCCACCCAGTAAACAACTTCAGGCCTTACTAGAAAGAGCTTAAAGAAAAGTAAAAAATTCAGTGGGACTACATACTAAGGGTAAGAACCTAGGCAATAATAAACCCAGATAAATAAATGCATCAGCAAAGTAGAGGTGAAGGAAGAAAAGGGATACTGAAGCAATGTTTTAATACTGTCAGAATTTCACCAATAAACTCCCTCCTCATTACAATATCATCACGTTAACAGATGGCAAAACATTAACCAAACAAGGGGGTGTTGAGAACTGCTAGAAAGAGCAACACAGGAGGCTTTACAAGATACCAGCAGATGTTCCTGACTTTGTCTAAAAAATGCTATCACCTATATATCCAAAAGGAATTTCACTACCTAACAGGAAGATTAAAAGGCATCCTGTTAGGTTTAACACGAAACAGTATTAATGGGCTCGCTGGTATCACAGGCTGCCTCCAGCATGTGTTCTGACAACCTTAACGCTAGTCCCTTTCCACATGTCTCTAGATTTCTGTTTATCCTTTGAAGGACAGAAATGCCTGCGTACATGTAAACTTCTTTTCCCTGTTCCTTTTGATATAATACAGAAAAATAGGGATACAAAAACTACAGCAGATGGATATAAAAAATATATCAGAAGTTAACAGAAATTGAACTGAAGATTGAGACTCAGGCTCACAGGGCTTGCAGGGCTGCAACTGAGGTCCCATGCTGGAGAACAACAAAACAGCAGAGCCCACATGCGTGATACTGGATGCCAGACACTGGGTGTTAGATATTGACTTCCCAAGGTCACAAACAGCTTACGCAGAAGCAGGAAAACTACGAGCAACATACAGACCGTTGGGTTTAAGAAATCAGAAATAAATTATTGAGGAGACTCTTACAGTTCTTCCTAATAAAGGCCAAACTCTCAACAAACTCGTCTATTTTATAGGCTGTCTCACGGCCCCTGCTCAGCTGTTCCCATCACATTCATTCCCCAAAGAAAAGACCTTTAAGCTTTCTATAAATTCTATCTCAAGAGGCAGCATCTTGATTTGATATTTAAAAGATACTATCAAGAGCTACCTGAAAAAACAAAATCACAGAAAACTTGCAAGGTGATAACCTTTACTTTATTTCTTTCTGCAAATAAATTCTTTTTGCCTCGGAGAAGGACTCTGTAGTAGGCACAGAAAAAGCTATAACAAAGGAAATTTTTATATACTGAAATCACAAAATCATTTCCCATGGCATAATACTGTTGACAAATGCTCGTAAGAAATCTCTCCTTGCAAAAAAAGGACACAAGAATTACACTGGTTAAGAGGGTAAGTATAATTTCCAGGTCACCATATAGCAACACTGTTCCACTTCGTGGAAGTGTTCCATTGCATCTGTCAATAGCAGAGGTTCTGCTTTCACTTTGGAAGCACACCTATTTTGGAAGGAAAAGCAGCAGTATTTTATGTCCCACACACTGAAGCATTGCAGCAAGGTCCGAAATGTGTGCAGCATGTACCATATGAAATGAAAGGAAGCAGTACTGATGTTTACAGCAGTGTTATGGCAACCTGAACAGCTCCTATCCTCTAACTTGTAAAGGAAGCAAAACCAGAGAAATTAATGGAATTTACCAAAGCAACTCATTGGACACAAAGAACCTATCCATGCAAACAGTCTCTGATCCACTGCACCACACTGCCCTAAGACAAAAAAGCACCTGGCATCTCCTAGGAGCAGGGTCGAGGAGAAGAGCTCCTACACTGAGAGCCCCAGCACGTACACAGGCAGAGGGATACACAGCAAGTATAACACAACCTGCCTGCTTTTCACTCACATTTAGCTCTTAAGATGCATTAATATTCATTGCACTTTTCTCTACCCTATTTTACAAAACAGTTGTTGTTTTTTTCCCCTTTGTACATTTCTCCTGACATAGCACAATGCAAACAATACTCTTCCAGAGTCCTGCCTCAAAGACTGAAAGCGAGTGTGCTGGGGCAGACACAGCAAAGGTCCTAGCAAACACAAAACCTAAAGAGAAACAGTTAACAGCAGCAGCTGAGAATGCAATTTTACAAGTGTAAGAACAGAGGCCATGCTGTAGATACTTCACTTGAGGGTTTTTTGCATCCTGCAGTGCCTCCTCGAATCCTAGCTCACGAGAAGCAAAGAGCTTTGCACTCCAACCAGGCAACTGCTCAGCAGAAGACAGAGCGGAGGTGCAGAGCCTTGTTGGAGCACTGCTGGAAAATCCCCACGGGCATTGCTTTTGCTGCAGCTTGCTTTTCTACCAGCAGCATCTGAATCCTTGGAGGAAAAACAGATGGCATGCCTGATCAAAAAAAACTTGGATTCTCTGATATTTCAAAATGTTATCAGGAATTTATACCACTGAACTCGATACTCCTACTAGTGCATTAAATAAAGTATATATATAAAATAAGAAATGCCTGGTGCGGGTTACCAAAATTTCCCCTCTTACCACAGGCATGAGACGCGCACAGGCAAGATTTAACTTTCCTCATGCTGTGGTTTAAAGCCACATCTAAAAACTCTGGTGCAGTACTGTTAGGCACATTTACTTCGGGTCCATTCTCAACACACCTAAATGAAAGAGAGGAGAGGACAAAGAAGCACTTCAACACTTCCAGAGTTGCATCCAGTTGTGCATCCAGTCAAAGGTGCACGCTGGTGTGACCGCAAATCCATAGACTGATATGACATGTTTTTTAAATGTTGTCAGCAAAAACACAAAGAAAGTTAAGCATCTAAGAAACAAAGATTTATACAAATAATCACTGAAGTAAACATGATAGGAACAGTACACATTTGTCCTGGATTAACGAGGCTTGTGGGCAACTGCAACACTGAGACAACTAAAGTGATAATTTGAGAAGTCAGAGCACTAGAGCAGCACTATTTAGAGAAAAACAATCATCAGTGAAGTGGCAAGCACAATTCAGACACTAATTAGTCTACAGAAGCATTTTTTTTATCCACAGAGTAATACCGTAATAAATGAATGGAAGACAAGAAACAGGAATCACCACACTATGGAAAGAAACAGAATCTTGGAAAATAGGCAGCACGGGGAATTAGACAAGTCATTATCGTCAATCAAAAGCAACGAGCTTTACCGGACAGAGTTCCAAAAGGACTGAATGAAGTAACAGATGTACTACCAGAATAATAGTAAATTATTTGATAAATATCTCTCTGAAGAACCTTACTTTCCAAAATCAACTCAAATTGGCTTGGGCAGGAACACTATGATGTGACCTGGACTTGAAAGGCCTAAAGCAGAAAATAAAAAATAAATAAAAAGACGAGCTTTTCAAGGGCTGGGAAACCCTCCAACTACCACGCTGAGAAGTGCTGTATCAATTTAGACTGATGTTCTCAGAAGTTAAAGTGATAAACAGCAACAGACTGTAAGTCTTGATTAGTGGGATACTGCAAAGACTGAAATTAGTTCTGATGGTATTCAGAAGCAGAAGCAGGACTGGTATGTTCATGAGATCCACAGATGGTATTTGCAGGTGGTAACAAACCTTGCAAATAAATTGCAATTGCTAGTTGGTACAAAACAGTAATAAGATGACCTAAAGCAATTAAAAAACAAATTTTATTATTTTTTTGAATAACAAAAATTTTGGGTAAGGGAACGGGGTAAATGTTGGGAAAGGATTGAACTGATATACGTGGAAAAGGAAAACCTCAAGTATATTTTACCTTAAAGGAAAAACTGCCAGACAAAGTATCAAGGGATGACATGCCAGATCAGTTCAGAAAGTAAAACTAAGACCCTCCTAAGAGTATATTGTCTGGATACACAGTTCCAGAGCACGTTACAGAGGAAGGGGCCTAGAAGTAGAGCATCATTAAAATGTCTAGAGAGTTTTAATCATTCCTTCATTCCTGCAAAATCTGCATCAAGAACGATTAAGGTGGTTTACAGCTTTTCCCCTACAGCACCCACATACACCCCTCTACCTGTCAGGGGTTGTCTCAAATCTGAGCTTGCAGAGAGCGGGCTTAGTACAGACCTTGCCTTCTTGAAGCCAAACCTTGGGCCAATCAATGCACCAGCCTCAGCTGCCATGACACAGCCAGATAAGCATACCATGCTGTACATAAACTTAACACTCAGTTATTCAAAATACAAATGCCACAAAAATTCATGTATCCTCATAAAGAAGAACGAGAAAATTACTTCACATCTAAGCTTCTAATTTTTATGACCACTTATAGTCTATAGGAAAAAACTAAAACATGGAGCCTTAAAACTTTTTTTATATAAATTCTTGGGAAAAAGTAAATACGTAATTTTGCACTGTTTTCAAAGGGCAGTACAATTTGATAGCTTTGCTGAACTCAGGCAAGTTAAATAACCAAAACCAAGGTTTGATTTTAGTTATAATCTGCTTTGAAAATGTTGACAATGTTTGAGAAGCTTCCTCATTAGGTCACTGTGAAATCTGGACTTTTGTAAGGCATTTCATTGTGTTTTACTGTAGCTCCAAAGTGCCACGCCAAGGTTATACTTCACAAATACAGATATCTTCCAATCAGCTTCATGGGAAAATATTACTTACATCAGATGCAACGTTAATGTTGTTACACTTACCAATTAGCCATCAGGGCTTGAAAGAAAACAAAGGAAATTGCTTATAAATATTGCTCTGTCCCATTTAATATGTATTTCTAAAGTTAGAGAATGAAAGTGTTAAATATTTTTGTTTTCCATTAAAAACATTCTTTAGGTGGCAAGGCAATTAAGTTATTTTGGCATCCACTCCACATAAAGCAGCTGCTGTACAGTATGTTTTACTTTATAAAATATCTTTAATCAGCACACTGACTAGTTCTGTCATTTATAATTAAGGAGGTAAATGGCAGGTGCAGCAATAATTAGTGAAATTGAAGTCTCTGTGCAAGACATACAGTCATACCAGCTTAATGCTTCCTAGGAATAAAAACAATTGCGAACAGCTTTGCACCACAAACTTGACTAGGTAAGACTGTGCAGAAAAAGAGGGGCATTCACAACACAGTTACGCTTCTGAAGCCTTTCCAATTTTCTCTTCTTCCAAAAGTAAAAATAGAAAAAGAAAAAATCAGAAGAGCAAAACCTTATACTCTGAGCCATCCCGTGAAAGTCTTGGTTTCTGTCATACACATAATTGGAGGAGTAGTGGGCAGAGTTAAAAAAAATAAAAATCAGTAGATATGCAAAATGGTTCTTTTAGCTGTCGTCTGGAAAAAATCTTTTCAACTAAAAAATGGACTAGCCTAACATCAGGAGAATTACCCATGCTCAAAATTTAAAAAGAGACTGACTGTTGTTATTCCTTCTCAACAGGGAAGTAGGACAACCAGTCCAACAAATACCCTCATAACAATTCTGCAATTACCACTTTTTTTTTTTTTTGAGAACATTCATTGTCTAAACTGTGAGTTTAGTTAAATCTCTCCTCCCTTTTAAATCTGCAGAGGTTATTTCTAGCCTGAAGGACTTCTAAAAATCGCCTTACAGCTATTTACAAATCTTTAGAGCATACACATTCAGACAGAAGCCCTACAAGATGAGTAACATTCCCAAACAAGTGCTAGTTCTGTCACCACCAGTACTACAGGATACTGGCAGATAGCAGCCCAGGATGGTGCAGTCATCTCCTCTCCATTCACCAGCAGGTGAGCTGGTGAGAGTTCCTACACTCATCAGCATGCAAAATTACCCCTTACTTACAGAAGCAAGTGCAACTGGCAAGTTAAAAATAATTCTAGTGTTCATGGTCTCTGTTGTAAAGTAATAATCCATTCATCTCCAACCAAATGCTCTCACTGGCGCTTCACTGGTTTTGGCCAACCTAACACTGCAATTTGAAAGAAGCAAAGTAGTCCCACTTTTGCAGTATTTAATGGCAAAAAGGTTAACCTTTCTGACTGCCATATTACCTAAATGATGTCTCTGATGGAGCCCAAAGGTACGTCCTTCAAAAGTGGAAGCACATTGGAACATTACACAAGACTTTTCATAATACAGTAGGAGCAAAGAGCCTTCTGCACTTATTTTAACAGAATCTGTGTATTTCTGACTAACTCAAGTAGCAGATTCCCACATCTGTATTAAATAAAGGGCAGTATAAATAGCAGACAAATCAACCTCATGCTGTACTATGAACTAGAAGACCAGCTATAGACATCACTACAATACCAACCTTGCAAATATCATACAAGGGATTGCATAGATCTGTGCTTTATCAACATCAAAGGAATGTTTCTTCAATGGGCAGATCGTACCTTCCACATGCACAGAAAAATGCACTTCCAAGGGAAACTATAGCAGGTAAACAGGATGGAAGGCAAATTGTTTTTCATTCAGCGCTACTTTTGACTTAAAATTGACTCTTCTGCGAAGGAACACAATCCCTAGCTGTGTGCAGTACCCCCCGCCAACTAACTTATGAAGCAGAACTGCTGCTGCCTCACAAATGAGTTATTTATCCGTCTTTCTGACAAGCAGGAGAAGTACACAGCCATGGCTGACAGAAAAGAAAACAAGATCCAAACAGAAGGATGCAGGAAGGGTAAGGAGGAGAATTTAGAAAACAAAGACACTGCAATAAAGGCAATTGCTTCATTATATTCCACAAAAAAAGTCACAATGGCAATAAACCATTTTTACCCAGACCTGTAATTCTGTAAATGAACCAATAACTAGTGTTGCACAACAAATCAAAAAGGCTACCATGTATAAACAACACCATTTTGTTTAAAAATATAAAATGACACTGTGGAATTTCAGTAATATTATAAAGACTTTCAAGATTAGGTATGATTTGCATGGGTATGAAACAGCTGATTTGAACTAGCAGAAAAGAACCTAGGAGGAGGAAAAAGCTTTGTCTGTAAATGCGAACAACCTCCACTAGGGAACAGTTTACAGGACATGTGGGAGTTAAACATCAGCTTCCCTCCCATACAGGTGCAGCACTCAGCTGAAGTATTTCAGAGAGCAGTATTTGCATTTTAAAGCGATCATAAACAATTTAAGTTCCAAGGCAGGTCTAAGGGAGTGATATTCTTATAAACGCTCTGAGAAGGCAGCAGCCATGCCCTACCATATGGTCTAACAGTTCAGCATATGGGATTGGTTGCAATTGTTTTCCTTTTCCCAAAATTAGCATTAAAATATAAGTGATAGCTTCAATTAGAAACTAAGCAACCTGGGCTTAAAATATTAAATTAGAAGTAATCCAATATTCTGAGACCATGTAGACACCAAAAAAAATTTACAGCTTGTTAAACAGTATAAATACTATTAAGACTGAGAAAGGAAATGTGCACATAAATAAATTAATCCCTTCACTACTATAGCACTGAGCAATATTTACTACCTATGTGGATAGAAAAAGAGATGTTTATGGCATACTCACATAACAGAATTAAAATCACATTCCCCAGTCAGATGGTTCATAAAATAAATAAATAAATAAATAAAAATATCAAAAGCTAAACTACCTCCTCCCACTTCTCATTAGCTGAGAAGGCTGCAACCTGGCAAAGCGGCTTGAAAAAGTCTACTTTACTAAACAGCTTGTTCTGTTTTAACAGAAGACTTCTACTTTTCTTTATTGTTCAGCTTCCTTTCATAGATACCAGGAGATTCATGGGTTTCAATTGGACATGTATTCTCTCCAGAATGGTGGTGGATCATTGGATGTCACCTGATCAATATCAACTGATCACATTTTGCATCATTGCACAGACGAATCACTACAATTCACACCAAATGATTTGGAGGCATGTGATTAAAATCAGGTAACATTTCAGCTCTTCAGACAATTGCATTAAATACCCAGATACATCTTAACACAGTTAAAAGGTATGTCTTACTTTCCCATCCAAACTGCATAACTTTCAGGGAGTTGTGGAACAAAAATCATGGATCTTCCAGTATCAACATCTACTGTTCCAAAGCAGCCTGCTTCAGTTACTCCAAAAGTCCAGTGAAAGTAAGATTCCTAGGTTAAGACAAAATATATTCTTAAAAGTAAACCCTCATTTCTACCAACTCTAAAAATACACTACACTACGTACTGAAAGAGATCTATTTTGCTTCTGAAAGTAAAGGAAGTGGTTTAGGTTTCAAGCTTTTCAGACTGATTAGTGTTAGGTTTTAATAAATTCTTCTGCTGGCAACTGGAAATAACCAGAGATTAATAAGCTACTATAGGAAATAAACAACAGTCAACTCAGCATAATAATACACTTTCTTCCAGTCTAGAATTAGGGAATGTAGTATCATGAAGAAATAATCATGTCACATGGGACAAGGCAAAAGCAGAGTGCAGATTCACTGGGTTGATCCTGAAGTGAAGACTCAATCTCCCGCAGAGAAAAAGGAAGCTTCAACAGCTCTTAGCCAAGAATTATTTTAAAAACAAACATGCAAATAACAAAATACCAAACAATACAAAGATGAATATTGGTACAGACAGGCATACATTCTGATACACTGAAACATGCATCTCTAAAAGCAGACCAATAACTACACCAAGATGCACACTATCTAGACAGGAATTTATTGTTTTTGTTTCTTCAAAACACAGAACTGCTCAATTAAATTCATAAAACAAAATGAATCTGTACTAAGAATGTGTTCATCATGACATTAACAAGTCATTAAGTCCTCTCTGTGACAGGAGAACATATTTAAGGAAGAGTCTAATCCAAGAAGACCTGTTGTAAATTCTGAGATACATCCTGGTATGTGGAATACACTATCTATAAAACAGTGAATATACTTTAAATACACTTTTCTATGAATTAATTTGGTTTAGGTCATTGTAACATGTTTCATTACAGAAAGAAGGTTTTTTTTTTGGTGACAAACAAGACTGAAAAAAAATAAGACATATTCAGTTGCTGCCTTTAATATTATGTGTACTGGGTCTGGCACATTATGTTAAATGATTATGTTCATTTTGTTAAATGTTGTTGTTAAACAACTGGTAAGAACTGGTTTAGGCCCTTTAAGCCACATGAGCCCACACAGGAAAGCATTGAGAGGATAAGAGTAACCAGAGCTGAAGAGGCAATGTAACAAAGAAGCCAATTTATTTCAGCAAAGCAAAGCAAGGCACACATCTGAGATAAAGGAAGAATAATTAAAAATGGTTTAAAAATTCATGCAGTTAGAGGCAGTTACTTAATTTGATTTGAAGCTCTGATTCAACCTTTACCTGGCGAAACACGATACCAGTATCAGTGCAATATCTCTGGGTTTCTTCTCCGCCCTGCAGCAGAACAATTGAGTTCTTCTGGACATCCTTATTCTGTCTCAGGCGATCACACAGCCGTCTTCTATTCAAGGCAAAGAGTGCTACAGGCACTTTCAAGGTGTCATTCCCCAGCCAAAAAGAAGGTCTAGAAGAGATTTTTTTTTAATTAACAGTTAATGGAAGACAGACAGTGGTTGGCACAATTCAGACACACAGTGTTTGTTACTTTAGTAGAAAAGATGAAGTTTAATGCAACTCAACAAACAAGACACTAATCACTCGAGGGGAAGAGATGCTGCATACAACCAGTGCTCTCTGGCTACAATTAGACATTGCTCACACGAGTACCAAAGGAAAAAGATGGCAACAAGGGATACAACTGGCTGGAGCTATGGCCCACAGCATACCACATTACCTTTCTCTATGTAAAGTAACGTGAAAAGTAGACGCAGACAGCAGCGACAGCCTAATTCTGCTGAATAAAGGCAAAAGAAGAGGGAAGAAAGTGAGTTCTGCATTACTGAAAACAGAAGTGAAAGGCTACGCTGTCTGGCAAAACTTCATCGAGGCCCTCTGGGAAGCAAGCACTGAAGTAGCTGACACAGGAACCGCAAGGAGAAGACGACAGTCAGCAGGCGTGGGGCGAGTTCCCCACGGTCATGCAGTATCTGTGAACCTCTTGTATCTGTACCTACATTTACTCTTGGCACGCACAGAAGCAGCTTCAGTGAGCAAGTGAGCTCACACATATGGCCAACAGGAGCGTGCCCCAGGTATCAGTGACCTCCTGCTGTACAGTGCTACCTCGCTCGGGCAGCACAACACGGCCCAGAGCCTACAAAGTTCCTCAAAGACTGTACTCAACAAAGGCTGTCTGGAGAATGCAGTTTAAAGGGAGACAGCCTGCTTGTAAAATAAAAGAGTTATTAAGTAATTAAGGTGTTTAAAATACTACAAAAATATATTACTGATTAATTCGCGTTTGTTATAGGTCCACACTTGCACGTTTTGGAGCTTAACTATAAAAGCACTGTAGAGCTTGGTGCAGGATGGTTTTTCTAATTGGACAAGGTGAAAATCTAAGAGTAACCCCTTTTCTTTTTTTCCCTTCCTTCATGTTTAACGTAACAAAGTTGTACTTTGGAGCTTCAGCGTTACAGATGAACACTATTTTATCAATAAAACCTATGCCTTAAGTCCAATTTGCCCTTCCATCTCTGCTTCTCTCAGTTTATTGAAGACATTCTTCTGAATGGCTGGATAGTCATTTTTTTTATCAGATAATGCTTCTGGATGAGATGATAGAAAGCTACAATTAAACTGTTAGCATGCGAAAATGGCAGACCGGACTTAACCTTAGAGATGCAGAGCTCCATACCTTAATTACTATATAGTTTTCAGAGGCAATCTGAAAAGTGACCTTTGATTTATAGCTGCATGAAATAATCTCCTGAAAGGCTTTATCAGCATCAGAAATGTAAACCTTATAATTTCATACTGCAGACACAGCATAAAAGAGCTAATAAAATATTTTATTTTACTTGTTTATAACTACTTTATGTAACAGTGTAAGTAATTTTAGAAGGTGAAAGATTGCTCTTACTAATCCAATTTTCAAACTGTCTGCCTGGGAGTTCAGCTGATGGTGCACAAAACCCAAATGTATTTATTTTTATTACTTCCCCCCCACACCTGATAACCCAGCAACATGGCAGGTGATAATTACAAGGGCTGCAGACTACCTATTGAGGCACATTAGCATAGCATGGAAGCACAGCATAAGCTTTCATCTTGGAATACCCTGGTCTCTCGGAAGAATGAAGCGAGTTCAAACAATCCTAGCAAAAACTACTGAAAATTTAAAATCAGACAGCAAACCTTACACAAATTAAGGGGAAGACTTTTCAGGTGCAAAGCAGTGACTCAACAACTTGGCACTGCAGAAGATGTTGAAAACTGTTATCCAAGCAAGATCACCCCCTGGAGTATTTCCATACAGGGGATTGGAGATCAGATGCTCATCTTATTGCAAGTATAAAAGGCATGAGAGAACATAATCTGATACCCTTATGCTGTAGGTTACTCTCAGATCTTTGTATCTGCTAACAAGAAAACAAACCCAAAAAAAGGGCAGAGGTTATAGCACAATCTTTTTTATGTTTTGCTTCAGAGGACAGAACAAAAGACACTTCCACTGTAATTTTACTATCTTCACACGTTTTTTTTTCTCTGGAAAAAAAAACAGGCTCTGACCTCCCTCCTCTCCTAGGCCTACACCTACAACCCAGAGCTGATAAAACACTGCTACAAATGCATTTTCATCTCTGACAAGTTTACCATTAATGCTTTTACTGCACTTAAAACTTTTGACAACCAAAGTGAGACCAAAGGAGAAATAATGATGTCAGGCAGGAATTCTTACTGGTAGTCTCCTTGAACTGCTTCAAAACTATCTTTTAGTGTGGTCTTAACACTCAGGCTGAAATGCTTTACGATATAAAATTATTGCTCTTCTGCACATTTTAGCTAACCCCATGACAAAAGAGGGGTTTTCCTTGTATGTACATACCTGATCCTACCCTCCCTGCTTAAGTCTGATGCCACAACGTTCATCATTTGATCATATACAGTTGTTTTAGATTTGCACAGTTTTGTCGCAGGCACGGCCTTGGTCTCTATTTTAAGGGTGCAGTAACAATCACAATAGCTGCACGTGCCAATATCCCACAGCAAGGTTTGAAGGACACAGGAGGGCTGGGCTGAACATCCTTGCAAATACTGCTTAGCAGCTGGGGTTCTCTGCTCATACTTGAACTAATGCCTTGGATTGTACAGACTTGCTATGCAGCAGGTCTGCTTTCACAACTGGGAATCTGCGGAGAAAAGCATGTGGCTTTCAGGGAAGAACAGGCTAAGACATTTGCTTCTTCCAAGTCTTCCTTCCTGCACCCACTTGTACACCAAACCCATGGCAACCTCACCAAATAGAGACGAAGTAACACCACAGCAAGACACCCAAAGGTGCTACTTTGCTCTGCCTGCAGAGGTTGACTCATTCTGTACGCGTGGCCCTAGCACCAGCTTTCCACAATTTCTGCAGAGTTTTGTCAGAGACTAGCACCTACACAGGTGTTTAAGGCTAAAGAAAAAGAGCCCAGCTACACGGGTGCTTTTCTGTTGCAAGCAGCGATTTGGTAAGAGAACTCTGTCAATACTCAAGATGACAGTACATGTCTTCAAACACAGGACTGGCTGTGTAACCACTCTGTTGTGACCATTGCTCTATTGGCAAGACATACACGACAGGTAAGTAGGTTACTACCAGCCTGGTCTTTTTTTTTCCCCCAATATTTCTTCCAACCCAACTGGTTCAAAATGCTGTGTCTATGCAGTATAGCCATGATCATTATTTAGCACTTCAGTTTCAACTATAATTCACTGCAATGTCACATACAGTAAGTTGGGTGGGTGCACGTATATGACTGCCTCGTGTATCAATCCTGGAAATACACATGCAATTGGATCAAAACAAAGCTCTCTGTGAATTCACCACCTAACAATACTATCACAAAGTTCCTTCTCAAGAAGGATCTGGAAGCATTCAGTTTTGGTCTGTGATCTCTGATCAGTCACCCACTTTACATCTCACAAGACATAAAAATATCAGAACTTAGGTATGATACCCTGGCTGCTCCTTCAAGGTCTGATTCTTCCATTAGTACAGGGAGCCTGGTGTCTACAGCCACAAACTCAACTCAGAACTGTAACGCAGAACTATATATATGATAATTTGTAATGATGAGTATTAGAAGTAAGCACTGGTTTATAGCACATTCATCTTTGAACCTATGCAAACTTCTACAAATAAGCAATTGTCAGTGTTAGAAATGGCTACTTGCAAGACCAGGAGAGGACACTTGAAGTTCAGCTTCCTCATTTTACTAGCCTGGTTCCAGAACTCGGCCATTACTCAGTCTGGAAAGGCCTCTCACAGCAGCTGGCAGTTTCCCTGCTGCCTGTCACATACAATTTTTATGATCACTTAGGCCTAAGCCCACACAAGAGCTCTTTTACTATACTCAAAGTAAAGTGTAGCTAAGAACATTAAACTGCATCTGTTTCTTTAAAGGATATTTTTCTTTTGCCTGGAACTGTTGATTTTCAAAGCTTATTTCAGAAGTTTTATATTTTCAGAGAGATATTTTGTTATGGTATGATCCATCTAATGTTTTGGTTTTGTTTTGATGCAACAACCAGAACACACTGGCAACCAGGAATTCCATTTTATTTCTGGTTTTCAGTTAGTCTTTTGTGCCCCTGGTTTTCAGAAGAAAACTCCTGGTCTGCCATGCTGTTCCACTGAGGCCATGATGACAGGATCCAGATTTTAATAAAGCTAAGAAACCCGTGAAACTATTCTTCCAGAAGTTATCTATCTGTTAGCTGGGCTTTATTTATTTGTTTTGAGGAACAGACCGAATCATCAACATCAGCTTGAGTTCTAGCCAATTTCTGATGCTGTTTCCACATCAAATATGTGCAGTGCAAGAGGCCTACCAGCAGCACTGGCTTTGTAAGGGAACTACGCTTTGCAAGGGAAACAGTACAAGCAACCGCTGCCTTTATGGCGCAGACTGGCCGTGTCCCTCACTGCCAGCTAAGCACTTCTTCTAACTACCTCAGCAGTTCTGAGCCGCTGTCCCGTCCCATGTCCCATCCGCTCCCTGCCTTGTGGCGTAGCTCCCCTGTCAGCTGGACCGAGCAAGGACTGTTGGCGCTGGGCCCTGTCCCAAATCTGCGAGCAGGGTCACACCGGCTCCGTTCAGCCGTAAAAAAGCAGCGAGCCCCCGTGCTACCTGCGTGTGCCTCTGCCCAGCATCACCTCCCAGCAGAGGGGCAGGGAGGCTCTGTGAGCACACAGCCGGCACGGACCGGGCACCGCCGCGACCCGCGGCCCCCCCGACTGCTCCACCGCGACACACGGGCTGCTGTCACCACAGGGCTGTCGCGACAGTCGCGACAGGCTGCACCGCGAGCCGCCCGGAGCCCCCCCCCACCATCCCGCCGCCACCCCCGACCCCCCAGGGGTCCCCCGCGGCTCCTCCCCGCCGCCCTCGCCTCGGCAGGGCCGGGCCACCACAGGGGGTGCGGGCGGGCGGCCGGGGCACGGCGCCGGTACCGCGGCCGAGGAGCGGAGCGGAGCTTACCCCGCCGCGGCCATGTTGCCTCGCCGCTCTCCGCCCGTCACGTGGCGGCGGGGCCGGGCCGCGGGCCGGGCGGGCTGCTCGGCGCAGGGGCGGGGAACGGGCAGCTGGGGAGGGACGGGGTCGGAGGTAGCTTGCAGGGGAGCGACAGAAACTGGAAAGTAAATATTAAATAAAATAAAATTGCAGGTTGTGCGGGCCTCTCTAGTCTCTGCGTGCTGCTGCCTGGGACACAAGTCCTGTGAGGAGCGGCTGAGGGAACTGGGGGTGTTGAGGAGGCTGAGGGGAGACCTCGTTGCTCTCTGCTGCTACCTGACAGGAAGGTGCGGGGAGCTGGGGGTCGGCCTCTTGTCACAGAGAACTAGCGATAGGACTAGAGGGAATGGCCTCAAGTTGTGCCAGGGGAGGTTTAGGCTGGAAATGAGAAGACATTTCTGCTCAGAAAGAGCAGTCAGGTGTTGGGACGGGTTGCCCAGGGAGGTGGCGGAGTCACTGTCCCTGGGGATGTTCAAGGAGAGGTTGGAGGTGGCGCTTAGGGACACGGCTTAGGGAGTGTATGGACTGCTGCAGGGACAGTTAACTACATCCCGAACAGACCCAGTACACATCAGTGATGGTTGGACCAGATGGTTGTTCTTTTCCAACCTTAATGATTCTGTGATTCTATGACAAACAATTGCTGACCAGTGAACAGGTGAAGAACTGTGACATTCCTGAATCCCTTAACACAATGTGATTCATTTACTCTTCTTCAAATTAGCTGTTTCATTTTTTTCATTTCACATTAATGGAAAAAGACACATACTATTTTACATATTTTTCATATTCAATATCAAAATACGTGAGAAGTTTCATTTATTATCTGTGTATAGTCCCAAACCTGTTTTGCTTAGGTATTGCCATTGGTTGGAGTAAGTCCCAGCACTGGCAGTGGACATGGCCCTGAGTACCTGCTCATCTGAGCAGGACCCCATATAGCAGCAGCACTGGGATCTGTGTTAGCCTATGTCTCTGCACGGGAAGAAATCCATCACTATCAGCTCTTTCCCTGCCATTTCACTGTGCAACTATAAAATGGATCCATATCTGCAGATGCCAGGGTACTATTGCAATGCTGAATGTATTATTGACCAAATCATGCTCAATGTTCACAAAGATTAGCAACACTTCTACAACACTAGCCTGGCTCTGCAGCAGCATGGCTGCCTAATCAGGCTCTGCACTTCTCTCTGTCTCTTTGCAAAGCACTTGACTCCTTCCAAAGTGCTTTACCCAAATACTTTGCTATATCACAATACTTTCTTCTGATATCAATATCAGAACTATAGTGAAAAGGCATTGGTCCTCAGCAGTAGAGCGGTAACTCAAAATTGTGTTTCTCAGTTGTGTTTCAAAATTGTGAAGGGCAGTGGTATGCAAGAAAAGCTGCCAGCTCAGACTGGTACTTATCACTATTTGCATGAAGGTTGCAGATGAAGTTAATGTTTGTTATAACAAAATTGTGCAGTATTATTAAGAAATGTGCATAATTAAACACCTTTTTGATGGCCAAATTTGGGGAGAAAACTGCAACTACTCCACAGCTGGTTCTGAAGTGGTGTGTGAAAGCTGCAGGGCAATCAAAGGGAAAGACTGATTTCAGAAAGTTTGGAGAGGAGCATGTATATTAAGAAAACTGGAAGTCACCTAGTCATCCTCTAGCTCTTTATGTTTTTTTACCCAAAGGTCACATTTACTACAAAATACATAATTCAAGAATCTGAAATTTCTTCCCTGGACTGCCCATTTGACAATAAAAAAATACTTTTGGGGGGCCCAGATTAACAGACCGACACCCTCTTTAGACATTCTTATTGATAAGCTGTTGAGCTGCATGGGACTTCCTCCCATTCACTCAAAGAATGAAAAAGTTTTTTAATGTAAACTGGAGTAAAATATTGCAGTGCTTTGTGTCCCTAGTGGTGATGCTTTCTGCTTAGACTTGAGCAGAGTTAGTGGGAGGAGGAAGGGAAGCTCACTTTGCCTTTCTTTCTTTTCCTGTCACAAGTATAGAGAAAAAAAATCTTCAGTATACTCTTCCGAATACTGTTATTAATGGCTTCTGACATTCTTGCCCTCCTTAGAGAAAAGGTCTCCTGCCTTGTAGTGTCTGTTCTCTAAAACAGGCTTTCTGGGTCTCTTACTCCAGTTTATTTTAATTTCCTCATCTCTTACCCTTGTCATTTTAACCTCTTTCCAAAAACAACTGATGAGAGTTAGAAGAATTACCTGTGTTGTATTAAATCTCAGAAGAAACTAAGACTCTATTTCTTCATTCCATAGGGAAGAAACAAACAAAAAAAAAAAATTACGTTGTCTCTTACCTAAGACATCCTGTCTCAGGACTTGAAAGAGTGAAATTCCTGCAATATACACAAATTAAACATTTGCAATGTGGCTATACAGGTAGCCAGTTGAAATCCCAACCACAGAAATTATACTGGTAGGCACCACCAGCTCTATGGGACACACAGGTAATTCTGATTTTCTCTTTGCACTGCATTTGACTCTGCAACTGAGATAATGTAACCTTAATATCTTAGAGACTAGTTTAGAGCATTTCCCTCTATAACAAGATTCAGTCATTACTGTCACTTACCTCCCAGTAGCATTTACCTCCATGGTAAAGATCATCCTCTTCCAAGTTGAAGGCCTGATTTTGCATTTTTGGTGTCTTCAAAATTGCCACTGTAGCAGTTTGGGTGTACAAGAGCTCCAACGCTGGAACATGTAGTTGGATTTGGCACTAGCCAGATTTTTGAGGTAATTCTGCCTGGTAGATACATTAAAGGCATGGTGAGGGCTCTCATCTTCAACTGTTATTCAAACACTGAGTAGAACAATGTATTTCTTAAATAGGGAAAATTCAAATCTGTGGAATTAGACAAAGCAAAACAAAAAAAGATTTGAACATGAGCATGGCCTGGCTGGTTGTCTCTTTGCATAGGTGATGGGAGAGGAACAGCTGCTCTGCTCTGAGTCCAGGCCGCATCTTTCTGAATTACATCATGCTGCTGAGTCCCCAGGGATCACTAGGAAAATTTCCTCTCCCTCACCTCTGAGACTCAGCTGTGTGTCTTCTCCCAGCTCCTGAGCAGTTTGCACTCCACCTCTCCTCTGCACACTCTGCACTCCTGAATCTGCCACTCTGAAACCAGCACTGATAAATTGGTACCAGGATTTTTCATTTTTCTGTGAATTGTTCTTCATCCCTGTGTATTTTAAGTTTTTATTCTGCTGTCCAGGCAAAATAAATCTTAGAGTTCACCTTATTGTCTCAGCAGTGTCAGTGAGTGCATTCATAGCTTCAGTTACCCTATATGAAAAGGGTAACTGAAGCTTTGTCCCTTCAAAGTAACAGACTGAAGAAAAGCATCTGCCTTTGGCATTTTCATCATGAAACACTGTTGAGTAGATTTTCCCTCAAGCACTAAATGTATACTACTGTATTGATTTTTTTTGGATCTTGAAATAAAAGTGTGATTTTCCGAAAGTCTGCTTGAACTAAATTATTATAAAAGACAAGAAAGGTAAAGCATTATACTGCCTCATTACTCTCCCCATTGACTTTCACTTCATTGTAAGAAAATCTACCATGATCAAAATGCACCCATCAAGGTCTGGAGACTCTAAGGTAACTTCGCAGTCTGTTAACTGCTTTTTGTAAATTTTTGTAATTTTATTTCTGGGTAGGGGGGGCAGATCCTTAGTATAGACCGCCAATGTTCCACTTAAATCAATCTCTCCTCTGTATTTGTAATCTGCTGCCACAGGAAACCTTCTCTCACAAAACACGTATTACAACAGCTCTAGCAAAAATGCTTGGAAGAGTTCTTTTTAGTGGGGGGGGGGCTCGGTTGTTTTGTGTTGTTATTTGTTTGTTTGTTTTCATAGGAATTGGTGGCCAATGTGATGATCTCTGTAATGTTTCTCTAAATCTCTGACAGCTTTAAAGAATCAGTTTTTGTGTATTGCCACATATTGTTTTGCTTCAATAAAAGGAGACTTCTCAATGATTTTCAGTCTGTTCATATATTGGCTTTTTTGCTAACCCATAGCCATGGACACATAGATTACACTCATCTCTGTGCCCTTTGCAAAGTGCACAGATTCATGTTTCCTGAGCTGTCAGCTTTGTTTTCCTAAGCTGTGTTCCCTTATCCTACATAAAAAATGTGCTGCGTGATGTCAGCACAGGTCAGTAACGGTCAGTTGCCAGGTGTAAGAGGTAAGCCACTATCCTGTAATTTCTTTTTTTAAATTGTTGCTAATTAGTATGGACATTTTTGTTTATTCTAAGTATATATTTTACAGAAAGGAATGTAGTGACATTTTACAAAACTGTTTTTTAGACATGTAGTATTACTGCAGCTGTTACCCCAACAGCATTACAAATGTTAGTGTGGAAACAACTGAGGAAAAAAAAGTTACTTCACATTCCTCATGATTTATTCCCTCAGCATTTGTCATTTTCAAATGCACAGCCTTTTCTGCGGAGAAGTGGTAAATTGGCTATATTGCGAATGGCAAACCCAAAGTGGCACTAATGGCAGGCAGAGGGGATTTGCACCACCTCCTGCAGTGTTAGTGGGGGAAGAAACTGATGAAGTTAAAGCACCGTGTGACAGAAAATTTGCTCTAGCCTGCATTTGTGAGCATCTGACCAATTGTACAATGGGAAAGTATCATTTCCTACACAAGTTCCTTTTGATACTACAAATTTACTTGAACCCTAGCAATAGATTGTGCAGTCATAATACAGAACATGTTTACTAATTTTAATTTTTCTTTCATTAGTCTGCATAATATACTCTCCACCTAGTGCACAACAAATCCCCAAACAAGCTTATAAGATGCTTATGTAAATATTTTCTCAAAAGATTAATGCCTTCAGGCTTTTGTACATTATGATTCATATCTTCACACTGATTTCAAGTCAGATTTTCCACATTTTTGTCAGAAAATCCTCTTTAATTATTTACTATTTATATGGAAAGTATTTTCCACTCTGAGGTCTTGCATTAAAATTTTAAGCTACTGGTTTATCAAGATTTACAATTGTTGATGATGAAGAAATTGCTTTCTCTTGCACAAATTACAGCCAACTATGAAGAGAGGAAGCTAATCTGAATGAGTGAATACATTCATCCAGGCTTTGCACGGATGACATTGCCTTTTTCTACATGAATCACCCCTACCCTCCTTGCTAGGAAAGAAAGACCTGCTTCTTTTGATACTGCCCTCTAATGATTGAAACAGCCCATTCTTCAGCTCTGCCTGTTTTACGCTGTTCCACCGTGCAGCAACAGCAGGGCTGCAACAGCAGACGGACGGCAGTGCTGCTGGGGACGCGTCTGCCACAGCACACATCCTTTGTGCAGCCATTTCTGGCCAAAAGTCACCAGTGCTCCTGCCCCAAAGTGAAAACAAGGGCTCGCCTTCAGCACCAACCGCAGAAGATGAGATCTACGACTTCCTATTCATACAAATGGCTCATCTGATCTCCTCTTCATTGGACTGAAAATTCAACCCAGCTGGCTCTTGGATTCAATTTAAAAATAAAGTGCTAAGCAATTGGCCTATCGGATTATCTAATCATATTTTATGCCCTGTGACTACAGCAATGTTTCAGTTTGGTCAGCCCAATTACGCTCTCCGTTTTCCAAAGCCCATTCCCATGAGAAAGCTCTAACATGGCAGCTGAGGTGGGAATGGAGGAGACTGGGCAAGAATATGCTAGAGGACAGAGAAGATAAAAAACATGAATCAGAGAATTCAATTATCTTTTGAACTGTAAAAAATGGTATTCCAGACAATTGCTCTTCCCCCCAAAAAGACAAAATACAGCCTTTCTACCCGGCAGTGGAAGCTGTACCAAATGTACAAAGCAGTCTCCTATCTGTACTGAGTATATGCTATGTCTCTTTGCCTTTTAATGAATCAACTGACTAGCATTTATTTTAAAAACGGATCATATTTAGAGACATTTTTCAAAGAGCACCAGTTTGATCAGAGTGCAAGGCTGGGTTTATTTCAGAGACACAGCCTTCCTTCCCAGAAACGGACCTGCTGGGTTCTGGGCACAGCTGCTGCTCTCCCTGGCAGCCTCCCTGCACGACGTCTGGGCACAAATATTTACAAATATCTGCATGAAAATTAGGCTCAATGAGATTCAACTTGGGCATCAAACATAATAACCACAATCACCTTCCTTTGCTGGCTAGCCTCTAATTTAAGGTATAATTGTCTGATTTTAACTTTACAGTCACAAACATAAAAGTAATTTCTGAGAAAAGGTTACTTGCTGTCTGAAAAACTGCCTTGCTAAACTACCCTTTAGTTCTGGACAAGTTTAAGCTATTGTGAGAACAGTTTCACTTGGTTTCCATCAGCATTTGCAGTGTTAAAGCAATCTGTGCTAAGGAGAGTCAGAAAGGAAGCTCAAAGAACGTGTGTGGTTTAATCGTGTGCATGTGTGTATGTGTGTGTGTGGTACTTCCAAGCATCCTGTATTTCAGGTGGCATCTGTCTGCATCCTTGAAAATAAAAAGGCTCATACAATTTTGCTAATGTGGTGCTACAGCTGTGCCATTTTTTTCCCCTTAAGCCCTGACAGGCATCTTTGTTTGTTTGTACGCAGGGGCTCTGTTTGAACTGTTGCCTGGTGTCCTTGCTTTTTACGCTGGCAGGAGAGGTGATTTTTTTGTTGTTTTCATTTTCAGAAGATGTGGTAATTTTTTTGCTACCATTACTGTTGACAGCAATGACTCTTGTAGTCCAGGCTGGCATCACACTAGGGTCAGAGATAAATAATTTGGCTTCAGAAAATAATGTGGGTTCTTATTGAGTTTCAGAACTGGGGAGATGCCAGGGAGCAGCGAGCAGAGTGCAGGCCTCACCCCGCGTGCGGCCTGCGCTCCCCGCAGCCAGCTCCCCGTCCAGTGGAACTACCTGTGGGCTTACAGAGGACCAGGGCGTATAAAGCATGTGTAAACCAGAACAGCTCCACCACTAAATGTGACACAGCAGTGTTAATTTAGGACCTGATTTTATGCATTGTTTTACTTGTTACTACTTGCACACTGTGTGGCAGCCCTTTCTTCCCACTGCTCTGCCCCTTTGCGTTCTGTTGAGTAGGGGCAGAAAAGCAACAGCATTCGCTGCTGTCCCAAGACCGAAAAGAGGTGATTTTCACCTGTTTCCAGATTTTTTTTTAAAAAAAAAAAAAAAGGGAGAAGGAGAAACCTCTCCGAGCTCAGGCCTCTTTCTGTAATCACACCCCTGGGCACTTCGTCAGGGTCCCCCACCTCAGCGAGGCTCGGGTCCTGCGGGAGGTTTTCCCAGCGTGGCGTTTCCGCACTGACTATGGCAATGCAAATCCCTGAGTCACACCCGCAACGCCTGCCTGATGACAGGCTGACTAATGCTGCTTTGACAACACCCAATAGATTTTGCAGAGAGTAAGGTCTCGTCAGAAATTTGTCAGCAGTAGTTTAGGAAATACTTACTGAAGATTTGCAGAGCTAACAGCTCTGTGGGTGTTTGCTGTTTGGCTATCTACATAAACAAACAGCTGGTGCAGCTGGAATAAAATCAGCGAAGTTGTTACTAATTTAGACTCTTTGGGCATGTCTCTGCTTCAGGCGCAGAAATGACTGCGGTGGAGCGTATTGACACCCCAGCTAATTTGAAACCACCTAGCTTTGTACCAGAGGAAGTCAGCTACAGCAGCACCAAGCTCATCATGGATTCATTTACCCAGCTTTTTGGCTTGAATATTTGTGCCAACAGGATTAGTGAAACCCTTTTAAAACCAGAATAAGGAGATACAAAGGACTTGATTCAGCAGCATTTTGCTTCACAGAGAAAACTCACAGTAGCTCACAATAAGAGCTGTGACAGTCTACAGAGATGGAGACAAGGAGCTTAAATCTGCAGTGGTGAACAACAGGGAGGCAGTGAGCCAAAAAACGCAGTGGCTGTGGGGAGGGGTCCAGCCCTCACTGTGCATCCTTTATGTCACTGCAAATGGAAAATGTCACATAGAAAAAAAGGAGACTCCTATTAATAAAGAGTCACTGGGGTAATGTGCAGCAGAAGAGAAGGAGGGATTATGTCTAGACTTGTTTATCTGCAGAGAACTTTATGTGCTGTGAGAGCTCTGACTGACTGCTTCTAGAAGACTTTCTTAACTTTAGAGTCAAAGTTCAGGGACCTTTCCCACATCACTCGGACTAGCTGGCAGGAAAAAAAACACCCTTTATTTGTAATAATTCTGTATCAACAATGACTTGTTTTATACATGTCACTTTTGCTTGTTAGGAGCTGGTCAGACAAACAGGATAGGCAATTAATTGCCCAAGGCAGTCAAATGCTCATTGTATGGTAACTTCTGGCTATGAGGAAGGACACAGTCCCACTTATTGACCTAACCCTAATCTCAAATTTATTTTTAGATTTATTCTTCTCACTAGTGCGAGAGTCAGCACATTTAAAAAGTGCAATAAACAAAAATGTAAAATATAAAATGAAAACATCTAGTACACTTTAAACCTCCACCACAAGCAGCACTGCTGAGACAGCAGTCTGTGAGAACAATACTTGCTGATAAAAGCAGTTTCTTGTAAAAGACTGCCTCGTTCAAAGTATTCAGGACCATGGGTCATTACTAAGGCATGGATTAGGGCTAGGTCTTCAAGTAAGTACAGTGAAGGCTAAAGATCTGGACATTAAGAAGCCTCCTAAAGCTATGCCAACCAAGCCCAAAGGGGATGACAGTAGAAAATATTACCCAAATATCAATTGGAAAGCAGTCACAGTAGTACACCAAAGAAAGAGTGAGGAATACCATTGCTACAGGCACCCTGCAAGCCTGCCAGACTCTAATGAGACAGCCTGACTAACAAGGGAAAGATATGGGAGATGTTCAGCAGAAGCAGACCTCGACCTTGGAACTGAGCCCAAATTCTGTAGCAGAGGCAATAATGAGAAAGGCAAGATCAAAGGAGACAGCTCTAACAAAGAGGCAAAAGGGATAGGTAAAGACACATGAGCACTTACCGACTACGTGGCTTCTTAGTCCTATGCTTTGGGCTTGACCTCTTCTTCTCCTGACTCTCCTCTTCTTCTCCCTTCACCATTGAAAACCCAAGCCTGGTGACAGGGACATCCTGTAGCTGAGTTGATGCAGCACATTGTTTACAGCACGCCTGCTTGATACATTCACAGCCATTATGCATGGGTAATTTTTATTACCCAGGGGCTTTTCTCTTTTACATATCCCCAGCTACAATTTTACTGAAATCATTTTCTTTTTTATTGGCCTCTTACATTGTTAGAGTGCCCGTGATTTCCCCAAGGTTAGATGATGAATGACAACATATCATACAAAGACAAAATACAGGCATTTGCCAACTATAAAACTGATTTTTTTCATTTGATATGTTTCTTTTTCTTGTGCAACAATGATAAGTTACCTTGATGGTATGAACAGTACAAAGAAAAGTATAACAAGGACTCTTCTGAGCCCAGGATCATACAAAGAATAGATTTGATAAAGATAACAGATTTCTCCTCACATGATCGACATTCAAAAATGTTTTAACCATTTTAAAGACAATTTCAGATACAATTGTCTGGGTTTAATTCTGCAATCAGTTGTGCCTAGGCAGCCAGCTGGGTCCTTGAGAGGTTCCAGTAACTTCAGCAAAACCAGAGGGACTGTAGAGACATAGCCTTAAATCTGTACCCTACCAAATCTAGTCTCCGTTTCTCAGCAGCTTAGGGGTCTCTTTTCCACCCTTCCTTTTCCCCAGATCTCTCCCTCAAACAAGGCAGCTCTTATGCCAGCTGGTCAGCCAAAAGCCGGCAGCGTGCCTCTCCTCCTCCCTCTTCCCCTCTTGCTGCAGGCATTTAATAGCTGCAATAGCTCCCAGCCAACCCCATGCAGGAGGTGGCTTTTGCACAGACAGTATTTTCTGTTCAAACAGGCATTCCCAGCTGCTCCCAGGAAGTGGAACATGAATATCATCGCTTTTCTGGCTGAAGTTATGTGATCTTAGCCAAGCTTTAATCTGACCAATTGGTCTTTCTTTACAAAGCTGGGAAGAAGTAACAAGCAATGTGTAAGCATCCACAGGCCTCCAGTCAAGCACCCGGTGTGAGACTGCTGCAGTACCTGCAGATGAAAGGGGCTCAGGGATGTCCATGGAAACACAGTATTGATCCAGACGTGTGAACAGACGTTTCCTCCCAAGCACGTGTAGACTCTCTATGGGTAGCAGCGAGTTGGCCTTAGAAAAAGAAACTTAATTTCAGATGAAGAAACTAAAGTAAAAGATAGACAACAGACACTATTTAATTATGTTAAATTCTTCAAAAAATATAATAACTATAAAAATCTCTCCAAGTGAACGTTTTTAGGTTCACAGCCCTGAAGGTTAATATTCTGGTGACAGAATGGCGGGATATAAGAATACCACGTGCTCTGAACACTACAGAAATACTTTAAATCAAATACATCTGCCTATCCATACAACATTGGAGGGAGAAGAAGACAGACAATTTTGTCTTGCTTTGTTCTGTCCTGGCTTGTTGCCCAGATAGGACTAGTGACCAAAATAACCTGATACCTCAGTTACTTCTATCCACCTTTTCCTTGACTTGATCCAAAACTGAGAGAAGTTTACGGAAAGGTTCCAACTGACCCAAGTCTTTGGTTGACCTATGTACTGGAATTTCTTGTTTCCAAGATGTCTTGAAATACATTTATGACAATTTTAATGCTAATGTTGCTGTGGATTTCAGAAGCTTTAATCACAAAAATTTTCAGACTCGGTGCTTTAAAACGTGGCTATTTTTCTATCAGCTCAGTAGTAAAATCAGTATCAGTTGTGCTCCATAGGGTTGTATCTATGGTTGAGCTGGTTTCAATCCACTCCAGACCCACCTGTAAGACCTTCTCCCAGTCCTCTCTAAAGCAGGAAGTCAAACCATACTGCAGATCAATTTGGAAGCAACCAGACACCATCCCTAGGAAGAAATAATGATGTGGTATGTCATGTTATTCCCAAATAAGAGATTATATTTCTGAGAATTGAATCTGTGTTATTTTTCTGGAGAAAAACAAAACAAACAACAATAAAAATAATAATCAAACACACAAACCACCAAAAACCATGGCTAAAAAAAAAATCTTTTTTACAAAAAAAAAAAAAAAAGGTAGGACAGAATTTCAAGGCATCTAATGTAACTCACAGGGTTTTAAAGAGAAGGCCTAAACAGAAAGGATAAATAACCTGTAACCCAACAAGAACTTAGAAAAAAGTTATGTGCCTGAACTTTTGAACTCAATCTTTCCACTGTACTATCATATATACAAATGACATGACTGATGGAGTTGAAAGCTACATTTCAAATTTTTCAGATGAGATTAAATTAGAAAAAACATCAAAACCATTTCTAATACAATGGAGGTGTTAGATTGATTACACTGTTGGATTAATAGATGGTAATTGCAGATATATGAAGACTTTTAAAGTCTTCAAGCAAAGAACCTGAAGGAGAAATAGCTATTATTTGGAAAGGCACTAGAGCAATCTGCCTCACAAAATAGATAAAACTTACAGTTGTAATATTGTTAAGGTTTTCAGCCAATGTACATATGAAATGAAAAATACAGAATCAGATTGCTTAAGGAATAATGGAAAGATAAAAGGACCAGTGGTTTTATTGTCTGAGTCACTGGTTAGATGTCACACAGGCTTCAATCACTGAAATGAAAAAATATTTTCATTATACCAGTAGCGAGCAGAGGAAGAGTAATATAATTAAGGGTGCTCTCAGACGCACAGTGTCAAACCTCTGCTAGCACTTGGAAGAGTCAGGACTAAATCAGGATATTCCACCCAGGGAGTTAAGGCTACCATGTACAATTCCCCCCTCAGGAGCTCACAGGAGCAGGTAGCACAGCTCATGCACTGAGTGGTGCTAATTCAGCTGTTTGCACCCATCTTGCAAGTACAGGATTCATGACTGTACATCTGGCAGTATTTGTGCTCCTCAGGAAGACCATATGTGGAGTCAGGTTAACACAAAATGTATAGCAAAGTATCCAAAAACAGTATAGCTCTTTATGTAAGTTATTTTTAGACACCGTGGTAGCAGAGCAAGTTGCAAGTGGGAATCCTCAGCGTTTCAGCATTCGGCAGCAAAGTGAAATGGATCCAGATGCAGTAGCTATAAAATCTCATGATTGAGCCTAATGTTTCTGTGCTTGAAGGAGGCTTTTATATCCAAAGTTCTGCCAATCATATATAAATTGCTGACAAAACTATGAAAATCAAAACTAAGGGTTTTAAAATGCAGAGCTTTTCTTGAGTGATCATAATATTGATAAACAGATGGGCTGGGTGATACGAATGCACAAGCCTTCCCATACCAGGTGCAAAACTTCTGTTCTCGCCCACACATAGATATAACCATGGTTGACTTTCTCACCCATGTTCCTTTGATTAAAACTATTTATACTGGATTTTCTAAAGCCTTCGTAAAAGCTGTGTATATGCTGTGGAGAAGTGACGATCAAAGTATTTGCAACAGCTCCTACCTTGTGTAGTCCTGGAACAATCGATCTTGGTCATAGTATGACTGGGCATTACTGTGCTGTGAAAGCTTAATGAAAGGCAATGTTAAATGTGTTCTCGCAGCCAACAAGAAAGAGATGCCATTCACCAGACTTTTATCTACAAAATGCTGTCCTTTTGTTCACTTACAGAGATGATTAAGAAGTATTAAATGTTGATCTGTTCTTCACAAAAATGCTATGTGATTTCCAAACCCCTACTGACCCAGGGTGTTTGCAAACAATGGGAGGTTTACGCTACTCGATAGCATCCTCTGAAACTGGGAATTCTACTGACAAACTGGTGGAGGGGTCCACCGAGCCCCCCCGCTCTGTGGTGCTAGAGCACAGACCGAGTGTTTGTGTGCAAGAAAGAGTGGCTTTTCTCCCACAGACAGGCTTTGGAAGCTTGAATTTGAGAACAGCATTTATTTTTTCACAAATGGACAAATGTGGAACCTGCTGAGATAAAGCTATCTGGAAAATACCAGCTTACATTGAGACCCTACAGAAGCATCCGGAAGGTGGGAGGGATGAGCTCAAACTTGTTTTGGGATGAAGCAATCCCTTGCCTTCTGGCCAACACCACTTCACAAGAAGAAAATTCAAGTGGATGGCATTTTCCTGCGGACACCTTGAGATGACAAGGGAGACCCTTGCAGACCTCGCCTCCTGCTCTGAGCCCAGCCTGTCCTGCCAGTAAGTAAATGGGGCCCATGTTGAGCCAATCTGTCCAAAAACCCTGCCTAATGTCCTGAAATCACTGTAATTTGGCACAAATATTTCAGCTGCACCTCAGCTGGTAGTGATTTTTTCTTGTGTCGTTCTCTGAGCATCAAGGTGACACACCTGTGTTAAGGTGAATTGGGAAAAACTCCTGGCAATGTAAGGGTGTTTGGTCCGCCGGGCCTTACACTGACACCGGGCACTACTCTGCACAAGCAAATGGAGAGGTGAGGGGTGCACAGTGAGCAGATGTCATTGCCTTGTTTACTTCCAAGATCCAGTAGCTGTGGCTTTATGAGGCACTGACCAGAAGAGAGAGCTCAATACCATAGCCTGGAAGGATCAGGAAGCTATCAGCCATTCAGTGCACATGACCGGCACCACAACTGCTCAGGGAAGTCATCATCCTCCCAGTGCTGAGCCCACCTATCATGCTGATTGTCATGACATCCTGCTCCGAACGATAAAAATAGGAATCAAAGAGCCTCCCGCTTACAATGAATGGTCTCAACTCACTCCAGGGACTGAAAGCACTTTAGAGATTGAATTAAAAAAAAATAGAGCCTGTTTTTATGAAAACTGCACATTCTCAGTCCTAGCAGATTTACCACCAAGTCTCATTAAAAATAAAATAAAATAAATTAAAAAGTTATAAAAGTCTTAGCTGATTGAAAATGATGCTTATTTTCAGTGCTTTCTTCCTGCTGAGTTTCCGTTTGAATGTAGGCTTAATACAATTTTCCCCCACAAAACTCCAACTCTGGAAAAGAGGGAACCTTCTCATCCTGCTTTATTGCCTAAACCAGACCTTCTGGAGACAGTTCTTCCTTTTTAAGAAAGACCGCATTAGAGGTGACAAATAAGACTACAATCAATGTTTTATTAAGGATAGATTCTCCTCTTAGAATTGGCTCAGATTATTTTAAATCATAGCTGTTGTGCCTAAGCCGCAATTTTCATTTGAATAGTGTTTTTGGATAGAAAAAGGAATTTGTTCTTAATGCCTAGAGTCCTTGTCAGGCACCAAAAATAAAGCAGGAGCTGTTGAGAAAGCACGCATTCTCATATTAAAGCTATTATTCTGACCAGACCATCTGCAGCACAGTACCACACTTGTAACTATCTCTATTTCCATTTAGATATGTTCTGTAGCAAAAGCAGCTTTGCCCTTGTAGCCACCGCAATAGCACTGAAGAACTTTTAAAATAGAAACAGACATAAAGGATTTAATTATTCTTACCTAGGCTGCACGTTTGCACATTTCTCTCTTGAGAAAACAAAAATTCTGCACATAGATTTGCTTGCAAAACATTGCTTTAGATACATTCCTGAGCAGACATCAATCTGCTTGCAAGTTTACAGTAAATGCCATTATACCCAAACTGAAGTTTGGATGTCTCTGAACAAAGAAGCATATTTGAGACATCTGTATCTGAAACAAAGCAAATATTGAATTATGTGCATTTATGTTGTATTACAGGGCAAGTTGTTATGGCAGCCTTCTCATTAGGAAGCCATTGAAAATAAAATTACACTGAAAAACTGCATAGATTTCAGAATGTAAAACCAGTGGATAGTTAGATTTTGATTTATTTATCAAAAGCATCTAGATCACATCCCAAATATTAAGCATAGTTAATTGTTCATACAATTCATTAAAAAGGACCTGCAGGGTTAAGGGATGACTGCGTTGAGGTACAACTGAGGCAATTCAAGGGGGCTGTAAGACCACTAATCCTCTCTGGGCTGCAGCAGGATGGCTGATGCCTGGGCTGCAGATTGCCCTGAAGTTGAACTCCTCTTTCTGCCAGTGACACAGAAGACTTCTGCTCAGAACGCACACACAATGCTGGGGACCAAAGCTGTTTTAGTAAGCTGGTTTCTCAGTATGCTGGTGATAGATCCACACAATCCTGCTAAATAAGTTATTGCAGGCACAAACCTAGATTTGAACTTGGAAATGCTGAAACAGCACTTCAAATTTTAGGACTATAATTTTACAAGCCTGGTTGAGAATTTTATCAGAATATGTAAATCACATGCATAAACTGAGCTTCTATGCAAAAGTAACACATGGTCTAAAAGCCTACCATTGACATATTTTCTGTGCTGAATTTGCTCTTGAACTTGGCAAAATTAGAGCTCCCAACTACAAATTTCTAACTCCCATTCTGCTACACGTACTATATTTGTGCAGATTATCATAGAAGAAAATTAACATTTCCATAAACCAGGAAGCTTGTACTAGGGCATGAAATGGGTACTTAAAGTCTTATTACTGTTTAGTCCTTGAGATGAGTATGGTACAACAAAAAATAGTATAATACGACATCATCCCATGCCTAATAGTTATGTGGAAAGCGAATAACAACATGGTTACAATTTTCTCTGTGGAATCTCTGAAGAGATGCTATAAGGAGGACAGAGGAGGACGATGAAGCACAGATCTGAAAGCACAGCACATCCTGCTGTCTCTCTGTGTGAGGATTAGTGGCCCACCATGCCCCAGTGGAATTGCTTCATAGTTTTACACTGCAATAGGAGGAAGAGAGCAAAGAACATTAGGAAAGAAAGCATCGTTTAAATTTGTATTTTAGTAAACAATATACCTCAAAAAGTTTGTGAATTCTGGCTATAATTCCGCCTTGGATGATGATCATGAGAAGAAATAGTTCCTTCTTGTTTCTCATGGATTTAAGACACCTCCAGGCAGACTCTCAGAGGAATGAGATGCTCGCTGTGGGTAGTGAGGGGGTGTTTCCAGATCTGCTACTTATATTCTTTATGAGCTTCTTTGCTTTCTTCCACAACACCCCCACCCCTATTTTCTTTCCTCCTTTGCACATATGCATACAGGAAAGACAAACTCTCTTCATTCTCCCTTCAATGTTACTGCATCATTTTGTTAGTTCTGTGGAAAGATGGGGCCAAGAGGCCAAAAGTTTAACTTCATTCCATGCCACAAGGATGGGGGAGAATGATAAATTTATGGCAAATAAAGAAGTGTTATCCTGCAAACTGAAGTAGGTGCAAAGCAGAGCCATCTGGTAGTCTCTCCTTCCTCCCTCTGAATTATCACATTTCAAGATCAGCCTGTGTTTTCCAATAAAAATTGGGAATCTATAGGCCACAGGCTGGGAAACATCTATAGAGTAGGTGGAGCTGGGGGCAGGAAGCTCGAATCCTCCTCTATTTTGTATTGATTTACTTCCAATCTGCTGCTTCTACTTCTCTGAGGAGAAGGAGAGTAGCTGGCAGCCAGCTGGTAGACAGTCACTCAGCTATTTTTTGGCCACTATCACGAATGCTGGAGCAGTCGAGAGGCAGGACCAAATCCTGAAATTGCCCGGGGGTCCTTAATTTCCTCCATTGACCAAGGCTACTGCAAGAGACTCCTCGTCTGCAAGAACGCATCCTTTCACCCCCAACTTGTAAGCTGCAGCTCTTTTGGCATTTGACTCCATATTTCTGTGTTTGAGCAAACAAGCTTCTGCAGAGACAGCGTGAGCATAAATTCAGCTCTTGTGATGAAAAGAGAATTCTGCTCTGTCTGTGTGTGATTGTTTAGGCTCTGCTGGAGCAGAGTTCATGGGTAAGCAGGGGTGCCCATGACAACATGGGACACACAGGCCTGGATTCACTGCGTGGGGATGGTGGGTTAGGACATCGACAGCAAGGAGGATCTTCCAAATGAGGGATGACAGCAAATCACTTTCATCTGTGACGCAAAAGAAAACCTTGCCACCTCATTCTACATACTTGAACTCCTTTAAGTACCTTTCTCATTTGTCCTATAAATAAATAATAGTTTTACCTGTAAGAACAGCGTGCTCAAAGTGAGTGAAAAGGCTTGCTCTCTTACCAAGCAGGAAAAACGTATTGGCTGCAGTAATGACAACAAGGCAACATTTGTACAGCCCAGTGAACCTCAGAAAAGAAAATAAAATAGAAAAATGATTCATAGAGTGGGCCCAGGTTTACTGTGCTTGCCATTCTTATTCTGTTTATTTCAGTTACGAGTCCAAAATTCTTGAATTTTGGGGGCAAAACACTGGCTTAACTAGCAAAGCAGAACTTCACTGTAATCACAGTCCTGACCAAATTATTTCAATCTGCTTGACAATCATTCTCTTAGGTAGGAGAGGGCTGCAATGTGAAAAAGCAGTAATTTGGAATGAAAAAAACTGCATTAGGATAGGATTATGCCCTATTCTTCTGTTCCTATACATGCAACAACCACAAGAACTGCTGTGATGCATCCTTTGGAGGATACAATACATGGAGGTTTGTACTTCCATGCAGTTGTCTGAGTCATGGAGGACTTTATAACGTATCTTCCATAGAAAGACCGCTTTTTTTTTTCTTCCTCTTTTTTTTTTTTTTTTAACACAAGCCATAAATTCTTGATCTGAGTATGATGCTTAAGTGGGACTTACTCATGTGTTAGAAACTGCATCACAATACAAAAAGAGGTTTTTAAGTGCTGCAGAAATATTGTCCCTTAAAAAGGCACAGAAAAATGCCACAGAATGCAGAATACATTTATGTCTCTTTTACTCATACTGAGTTCTTTGAATAGTTCTACTGAGTATTACTGTTTATTTGATTGGGGCAATATTTACTGCAACATATTATGCTAATTTTCAAGCAACCGCCTCAATCAAATTCACGATGTAAGTTGTTTTTGTTTAAGCCATTCACCCAGGTTTTCATTAAAGTAGAAGAGAATCTATAATGTATTCAATGTGTAATGGAAAGATTAGCTTTAAAATAGACTTATTTCTGCCTAAATCATCAAATATTATATATACATGGGTCTAAGTCAAGTGAAATAAGAAGCTGCCTCTGAAAATGATACCATGGATACAGGGTATTACACAGATTTTTCTACTTGCTCAGTTTCCTTGCTACTTCTGTACTCCAGTCTTCCTTCCTAAATCTGCACATCTTCCCCTTCCATATCCTGCAGCCTCTTTGCCACTTCTGCTCCCTGACACTCCCTGACACCTCGATCTCACGTCCTCCTTCATGCTTGTCTAAGGCCCTGGAGATAAGGTACATGGTCTTCCAGTAGTTCTGCAGCACCAGAACTGGTAACCAGCCAAAACTGTCCATCCTCATTCGGCAAAGCTTCCACCAAATTTAATAATTAAGGAGCCAATGAGTGATTTTGCATGGTTTGGCTTTAAACACTGTGTTTATTAAAATGGAAAGGAAAGAAAAGAGATGCTGTCAGTTAGCATTCCCGTATTTGGGTACAAAATTAAGAATCAAAGTCTTTTCTCAAATTAGAGCAGACATGAACTCTTAAGAACAGGGCAGAACATACCAGCAAAACATACAAATGAGTTCTGAAAAGCTATTTCTATTAATAATGAGCCATCAATCCACCTGGACAAGATTTTTTAACTTCTCAGGGACATTTACAAGCTAATAACTACATCAAATGTGGTAACAAGGCAGTAAAAGAACAGAAATCTTCAAGGCATCAGCTACAGTACATGGAAGCAATGGGAAGATATCCACAGAAATTATTTTTCAGCAGTTTGCTATGAAGGACCTGCCAAGGGCATAAGGTTAAACTAAGCCCTTCAGGAATAAAACCAGCAATGACATCCATCTGTTTGGATGTGTAGCATATAGATACAAAATGAGCAAAGAAACTCCTGAAAAATCTGAGCAGCTTAATAATTTGGCCACATAATTTCAAAGTCCAGACAAGATGCACCGGTGAGCCAAGCTAACACAAATTAGGTGTAATTCTCTGACACAGGGCCACAGGGGACCAGAAAATTGCTTGATTCATATCAGATGAATGACCGATATGAAGACTTTGATTTATTTGGAATAAGGTAAAATGCTTCACCTTCCTCCTTCCCATCTTTCTTTCCAGTCTATACAGCTGCATAAATGACTAGTGAATATACTCATTGAACACTTTGTTGGATCATTTTTTCAAAAATGTTTACAGACACCAGATGTTTTTTTCCTTTTTGTTTTCTTGCTCACGTCATCCCACTTCACTGCGAATCACAGAGGGCCAGCAGCACAGGAATCAGAGCCCCGGGACCCCTCAGACTTCCTGGTTACAAACACCAGCACCAAGCACCTCGTCCTTAGCAGCTAGGAGAGGCCTCACACCACCTGTGGCCACCCTGACACCATCCACCAGGACCATTCCCCTTTTACCCCAGGAATACCCAAATCACTCCGGTAGTCTTGGGAACAAGAGGAGGTATAATTACATAATGCCAGAGCCTGAGGTACTCCGGTGACTGAAATTCTAGGATGCTTAACACTTTGTGTTTATTTTTAATGTTACTCTGTGTAAAATCAGAATCCTTACCATTCCTTCCATTAAGACATTTCAGTAAAAGCTTTGCTGGTAAGATGAGAAGATGCATGATGTTTAATTCCTGACATTTCTGCTATATTTTTCCTGCTGCTCTTGTTGTGCTCAGTTCCTTTGCTGCTGGCTCAGTAAAGCTGAGCATCATGCTACTAGTTGCTTAGATAGATCTGGGGGAAAAAACACAACCCCCTTACAAAACCCTAACTGACGAAACTACCAAAAGCACCAAGTGGCTGCAGCATTATCCCTGCATGTGGGTGGCCAGAGAGCACAGCAGACACAGCAAAGCAGCAGAAACCTGAATGCTACCGCAGCGTTGAGGATCAAAGCCGGTGCAATGTAAGCAAGCGCAACTACATCCAAATCGGTAGTTGTGCCTGCTTTTCCCAGTACAGTTTTCTGCCAAAGCATGTACCAGCAGCACGCAACCACAGCCAGGGCTGGTCAACCTTCCAGAGAGCACTGCTGGCCAACAAGGAGGGATGTGCTAGGAAGCCAAGACCTGCCATTTTATAAATATTGTTGTTTAGCAGTACTATTACTGCTTCTGTTCGTGTGCTAGGAAGCCTGTGCTGCCTGTGAAAGGCTCAAAATAATGAATTCCTACCTAAGTGACATGCTTGCATGACATGCTGGCAATGTCACCTTTCCTCTGCAGGGAGCAAGGTGAGGATCAGATCAGAAGCTGGAACTTCAGTAGCAGGTAAGGTCCCCAGGGATTTACCTCTGAAGCCCTAGCACAGCAGACACCGCAAGCAGAAGCTTACAGGATGCTGCAAATCAAACAGCAGTGCAAGCCTTATCAAAGCCCAGCTCAAAATTGGTGAAGATTGTGCCACACTTTTTAAAGTCTTCTGTTCTGCCTGGCAGAGATTACAGTGACATCGGGTCAAACCCTGACGTGGATCAAAGCTCACACTGACTGTTCTCACTCATAGACCCTACTTCAAATAAAGAAATCCGAGAAGGGGAACAAATGATAAAACATACTCCAAATGCCAAAACGTATCCCCCAGCTACTGCTGAGCCAGAGGCGCAGATTAACTTGCCATGACACACAGGGAGCAGCAGCAGAACTAGAATAAGCAATCCAACTTTTAGCATTTGAGATTGCTTAATCATAATGAAATATGTTGGGCCCATATACCATGTGTCCCCCACTCAGACATTGCTCACGCTCTTATAGCAGGCATTCTCATCTTTCTTCCTAAAACAAATAATCTCTCAGTCTCACTGTAAACCCCGGGCGACACTTAGTATTCTGATCACTCCGTGCAAGTCCACCTGGTATATAGTGGTTTAAATCCAGGCACTGTTATGGCTATGCATTTTCACTAGCTGCATGGTATAACACAATAGCACCATTCAGTAAGAAGTAAATCTAAATTCCAATCCTCGACCGATGAGGTTTATACAGGTATTTTTTTAAAACTTCTCTGCATCTTGAAACCACATCTGTCAAAACACGTTAACTAAACAATGGGATACTTAAACACTGCAATAGCAAGAAGCTTTTTCTTCCTCCCGTTTCAGTAGTTACAAACCTTTTTGATCTTAAACGGTGACAAAGGATCATTGAAAAAGTCCCCACTGTCTGGTAATGTCTGGAAAATGCTATTTATCCTAGACAGTTTATCAATGTGTCATTTAGCTCAAGAAGATTATAAAAAAGGATGAAACACACCAGCTCCAGAGGGACTTTCAGAAATCCTGACAACACCCCCACATGGCTCATGGCTCGGCTGCCCCCACATCCCTGCAAAATAGGATCCTACACAGATTTCTACTCTGCTGCCTCATGGATGGAGCTGTGCAGAACACCCTCGTGCCTAGCAGGGGGTGGAAGCCCTGACACCGCTACTCCTGAGCACATGAGGTGTGACCCCAGACACAGAGGGGTGAAGCAGCACACTGCACTTTGACAGCAAAGGGAAGCAAGATACAGGGTTTGCTTCCCAGAGCACAAGAATCACCAGGAGTTTTTCATGAATTCTGAGTCCTTTGCGAACAGTTTTGCTGCTCTGTAAGCTGAAGTCATTGATAAAAGTGGAAGGATAGATGTGAATCCAGATCTGCCTGAAGTGCCAGGTCCAAGTGATAGCTGACAGAATGATAACATCCAGGAATTCCTGCAGCTCTCCTGACATGCAGCTTCTCTCATTTACCTCTGTCCTGCTCTCCTGATCCAGGGTGCTGCCCGTACCTCCCCATTAGCCTCTCTGGCAAAGCCCAAAGTTTTGTATCACAGAGCTCTGGTGTGATTTATAAAGCTATCCAACTTGTTTTCTTTCTAGCGTATCTTGTGTAACCTATTTGTCTTATTATCACAGCATCTTATCTGCCCCTTATTTGCTGTAGCTATCTATCAAGGAGTTCCAACAATACCTAACCCTCTACCATTATTGATGTAGATGTCTCCACGTGTGGTCAAAGGCTCGATTTTACTACAGGCTGCCCATGCTGCTGTGAGGCTGACGAAGCACAAGCTGTGGGGCAGGGACCCTGCTGACCAACACTCCCTGCCCATAATTTTACACATCTCCCACTCTGCCTCATCCCACACTCACACACCTTGAATGAAGCCTCTCCAATTTGCTCTGTCCTTATACAGCACCACACACATGGATATTAGCGCGATGCAGCTAAACACACGCTCACCAGTAGTTGTTTTCCTCAGCTGCTGAGGGTTTGCTTTGACTCTTGGAGGCTGACTCACGCTCTACCTTAGCTTGTCTATTGTAAATGAGTTATACTGGTATTTTGCTGCATGACAGAAGATTTACAAGGCTTAGATCATTGAGTATGTAGAGCCCTCGAGAGATGTGCTTAGTTTTATTACTCTATTGCCAATGCTATTGCTGCAATACTTGTGGTTATTTCCAATCAAATACCAAGCTCTTCTGTGTCAGTCAGTGACAGCTTTTACGGCTGGGTTTGGATCTAATTTACTAGTTAATATCAGCTTTAAAGAGCTAATGAAGAACAAAATAGTGACAAAAATATTGATGTGCAATATTTTAACTAAGCAATAGGAGAAAATGCTTCTCAGGAAAATGTGTACATGTATATTTGTATACATGTCCACATATCTGGGGGCAAGAGGTGTTTCAAGGTGCGTGTTCAGCGAAGCATCTTCCAGGTGTCAGCTCTCCCAGAGAGAACTGCTCTGTGGCATGTGCTGGGAACACAAAGCAGAAACTCCTTCCAAGCCTTATTCTCTGTATTTAATACAGAAAGTTTTATAAAAGCAAAAAACCTTCTGGCTGTTTGTTGCCATTTAGAGATCCCTGGATTTTTTTTTCCTGAAATACAGAGATGCTACTTTACTACCCTGAGCAACAGCCACCCAGCACATGTAACCAGGCTGTCTAAAATGCCCTGCGGTGTCAACAGCTAAGAGATGCTCAACCTGGTGCTGCATGCACCTGAACAGGGACCCGTGGTTTGTGCTGTTCCATGCACAGTCTCTGGTGGCACCCAGCACCGAGTGCTTCACAGGACTACGCAGTCAGCTACATATCTTACAACAAAACTCTCTCCCATCAGTGGTTGCTTTAAGATCTGAAGCCAAGGATTTTATTTCCAAGCACACACAAATATATCTTAAATATACATCTTATAAATATCTTCTATTTATTAGATCTTCCCAAATGATATGAATTCTCTTTAGCCATATACATCAATGCCTCATTCCTTTTCCCATGAACATCACCATTTTTTTTATACAAGAGTAGCAAGTTCAGCGCACTCCTAATGCTAAAAAATACTAGTTTAAAAACTGTTGTCTTTCAATGCAATTTAAACTTTCTAGGTTCTTTCATTTCTTAAAACAGTAAATAGGAAGAATTTTGACTTCAAATTCTGATTTATACATTAGCTCCTGCTAGTTTTCTTCAGAACTAGCTGGTATTGACCTTTCTAACCCTGTCTTCACACAGGAGTCAGAACTTTATCTAATTACTAGGAATCCAATTCTCATTTACAGATCTATCAGGTACAGAAAAGTCTTAAAATGGGTGAGCGACAAGTATGAGAGGAGTAATAAGACAGAAAATGAGGTGGAGGGGTTATAAGTAAAGAAAAATTCTGCAGAGGCACAGGGAGAAAATCACGGGGTGAGAGTAGTCATGCTTTATTAGTTGTGAAGGGGTTAGATTTTTTCCAGCGTGGGTACTGAGTGGTAGGAAAGAGGTGGTAAAACAGAAGTCAAGATCTGGGGATGGATCCTGGTTAAAAGAGCTGGGAAGTCCAGAGGAAGAAGACACTATTTCCTAAAGACATGAGATGATATCATCCCCCAGCAAAGGCTCGTGCCCAGCTGCAAGCCCAACCACGCTCCTACCAAGGACACGGTGGCTGCAGGCAGCCCCCCAAGAGGCTGCCCCCTTGTTCAGCCTCACTGCTCATGGCAGCACATACAGCAGGGGGCAAAGCTAGCCTGACACCGACTCCTGGGTTATCCCATAAGGAGGAGGGCTGATGCATGATGGATATCACCAGACTTATATGGTGAACATGTCCTGCATAAGCTGCCCAGTGCAGGCACGGTGATGCCAGAGCAGCTGCCGAGGCCTGAGGACTTTTTGATCATGTAAGAAAAGTGGTGCAAATGAAAATCCCTCCATTACTTCCCACTTTGTGCCTATTACCCCTTAAGGACCAAAGGATCCTGCCAGTCTTGGGATATAAACGGACCAGCTCCAGTGGGAACTGGCTGTAATTCAGAGTCTGGCTCACACTTGGGGAGGCTGTGGACTGGGCCCTCTAGGGGAATGTAACTTCCCTGTGCAGAGGGTGAGAGGGCTCTCGCTACGTGCTGGAAGGAAGATGAATCAGGCTGAAGTAGGGCACTGAAGGAAGGACCCTGCTACTGTTGTCAGAGGCCCAGGGCTGAAACCAGGAGGAGAATGTCAGTACCCACAAGACTGTCTCCTTTAAATCCTCCTCCAAATCTTCCTTATGTGCCTGCTGAGCCCACTAAAATTAAGACACCAGAAAGTAGTGGATGGCAAAGTAAATGGAGGGGTCAGGCCTGGGCAAGGGGAAACAAAAGGCACTACTTTATCTGCAGCAAGGAAGCAGTGGGATGCTGCAGGTACTGAGTGACCTGACCACAGAATACAAAAGGCATTATGAAGTCTGCAGTAAGAAGGGAGAATAATTTTTTTCTTTTCAAAATCAAATTCAAGCAGAAGCAGCCTTAGCAAAAGGCACTTCATATAAATTAACACAATTCTTCCATACATCACAATGAGCGCTTGGGCCAGAGGACTTTCATTGTCTGCAATTTCCTCCCAGCTGCTGTCCTGGCTCCACTGTATACAGCCGTGTAAGACAGAAATGCAATAGAGCAGCTACGCATGAAGACAGGGATTGTCTGTGATATTTACCAGTTGCCTTCTGCCTCCTAAATGGTAAAATGAGGACCAGATCACTTCATTAGTCTATACTGACTTAGCATGGACTCAGAACAAGGGATGAAAGTGACTTCAGGACATACCTATTTCTGTAGGATTGCTGAGCAACTCTGGACGAGCAGAAGGGCTGTCCTTAGCAGACCTCTGGTTCACCACTCTGCAGGACATCCCCTCTTTGCTTCCAGAGTGATGTGGTTTTACAAAGCACCTGAACCTATTGGGGCAGACATTAACAAACTGCAAAGTAGGCTGAGCAAAATCAGTGAAGAGATATCACAAAATGGTGCAGCTAAGACACTGTGAGTGTAACTGAATATTAAGATGAAAACCAGGAGCAGTGTCATTCTGTGGCTCAGCAGAGGTGAATGCTGATGATTTCAAGGCTTTCTTCTCAGCAATAATCTCAACTCAGTGTAGAAAACTAACAATTAAAACTTCTGATCAAAGTTTCTATCACCATCTACATTAAGGCAAGAGAAAAATAAAAAACTTTCAAGGGTACTTCAGTAAGTTAGCTCTATCTGATTGCTTTGGCCAATTAGTTTCTGAGACATAGATCCTGTCGGTTATTAGGCTGAACCAGTCAGGGACATCATTAGGAGTCCCTGGGAAGGAGTTCACCTTTGAGAATCCTTGGAGGAGGCACAGGACAATTGGAGAACAACAGTGCCTGTGTTTAACATAGGGGAAGAAGGCAGAGCTGGAGAATAAAAGGACAGCCAAGAATCCTGTAACAAACAAACAAGTGATTTGTAAGCCCACGGAAGACATGAAGGAGATGAACAGCACCACAGATGAATTTGTCACGTAAAAATAATGTCAAAACAATATAATTTAATTCTGCAACAAGGTAACAGACCTTGTGGGTAAGGGAGAAGAGAAAATGTCATACTTCACATAGTCTCTGACACTGTTTCACACAGTATTGTATACACGTTATGGATACACAATGTAGATGAAACTCTTGCAGGTGAATGCAAGAAAGACAAGGTGACTACAGCTGGGGAGGAGTTATTGATTGTTTACTGTCAGAGTGGAAAGATGCCCAAAACAAAGGGATTCCTTGTGGATTTGTCAGGAGCCAGTTTTGTTCAATTCCACATTAGTGACCTGGGAGACAGAATATATTCTCAGTACATTTGCAAATGACCCCCAGCCAGAAGGGACTGCAAATGTGTGCAAGGATAGGATCAGAATTACAAATGGTCCTGACAAGCTGGAGACCTAGCACAGACAATAGGGTGCATTTCAATTAGAGCATACAAAAATAATCAACTGCACAAATACAGGATGGAGAAAAATTGATTAGTTGGAAGTTCTTTAGAAAAGGATTTAGCAATTATAGTAAATTACACTGAGTGTGAATCAAGAATGCCACAATTTTGAAAGAGACAAACATGCATGCATAAATAAAGGATGGTCTGCGAGGTGTGCAGAGCAGCCCTCCCATTCTTCCCAGCACTGACAAGGCTTTTGTTGGGAAAATGAAGCCAGTTTGGGGCAATGCCCCTCAGGAGAGACCTGGACCAACTGATAGGAGTCTGAAAGAGATCAGCGAGAAAGGCCAAAGCCCAGGAAGTGGGCCTACATGGCCCCCGTGAATGAGCATTTTTGTTTAGCCTAACATTCTCCTGCAAAGCCGCAAGGAATCAAACGCTTTCTTTGTCCACAGTTGTCCAAAAGGAAGCAGTTGGTTTTAATGGCAGCGAGAACGATTCATGTTAGACATCAGAAAAAAGTGTTGTAATCCTCTGAACAGTGAAGTATTGAAGAAACACTGAAGCTCCCTTGGGGAGGAGACACCAGGCCGGGGGGCAATAAGAACGGGTTAAGGAGACCCTGTGAGGGGCTGCGGTTATGGGAACAATGGCTTCCTGAGGCGCCTCAGCCGTCCCATTTCTCTCTGATTTCCTCCCCTCCCAGATGGGTACGTGTGGCCATGTGATAAGCCAGGATGACATCTGGGAAGCCTGCCAGCACTGTGACTGCCCTGCTTGCTGCCAGCCACCGCAGGCACAAGCCTCAGCCCCCAGCAGCAGGCACCACCACTGCCCCATGGGGAGGAGCTACCCTCAACCTGCTGATGGGGGCTTGCAGGAAGGGACACAATAAGCCAACTGCTTCATTTGTCTCCAACTAAGGCTGCAGACAAAATTTGCATGTGCCTATAGTGTGCTTGCTGCCCCAGCAGGGGCTGATCCCTGTGTCCAGGTGGGCAGAGGTGGGAACTCCCCCAGAGGGGACATTCAGGATCATCCCAGTGCCCTAAGGGGTACAGGCATCTGTCTCCACTGGGACCCCAATGTGCCTGGCCCCACACAAAGAGAGACCTGGTTGAGCTGGTTAATAGACAGTGTGAAGATGACAGTTTTTAGAAGAAGAAAAGCCAAAACCACCCAGATGATCTGGAACTGGTTTAGCAGGTACTCACACAACTACTTCAGACTTCAAATAATCAATCATGGGATAAGGAAGGCATTGCCAAGATCAGCATAGGATAATCAGGGAAGGTTTACTGAGGAGTTGAGTTCAAGGGATGCCAATCAATTAAAGGGAACAATAATGGAAAACAACCTACTTTAATGATTAAAGAAAAGTCATGATTGGCATGTTCAGGTGATTGCAATATTATCAGAGCGGTCATCACATTGAATATTCATAGACTGCCCCAGGCAAGGACTTAAAGTAGTCTTGGAGAAGTCTCTGACTGCCCAGCAATATAATTTTATTTGTTCTTAATCAAATTTTAGAATCAGACAAGCTTGTGCAATTGCACTTAAAATGCCCCCTTGCTGGAGAACTATCCAGTTCACACTGACCTCTTACTGTCTAGCTCCTCATCTTTGGGATTGCTGCTCAGCCCAGAGCTTTTCTGCCAGCTGCAGAGAGCCTGCTCCACAGCCTATGACAGACAGCTTCCCGAAGCACAGACACTGACAGGGAGCCCTCCAGCAGCATCCCAAAACCCCAGACTCCTGCAAAGCACCACAAAGGTGAAGAACTGAGGAGAACCCTGTCTATTTGGCAAAAGCACATGGTCACGTTGCTGCAGTCACCGTGACCTGGCTCTCGGTCTAGCAAGCACAGCCTCGGCTGCACCAGCCTACTCACCTTCACCAGTCAGGAGCTGCACCCAACCACCTAGACCCAACCACAAAGCATCAAACTCATAGCAAAAACCTCGTGAAAATCTGATTTGCGAGCATGTTGCTTTTTTCTCCTTATAGCCATAATGGTAATATTCACCCTAAAAAAATCCCACATCTTATTCCAACAGCAACGCGTGATACTGTAACATTAATGAATTAGCAGTAGGAGAAAACTACTCATTTGGAAGAAGGATTCTGGAGAAATATAAAGCTGCAGGAAACCTGCCTGATTTGTCTTTTGGCAGCTTCTGCTACCAGCTTTAAATTAACACTGCAAGTGTTATCAACTGATTCTCTATAGGAACCAGCTGAGTGAACCTGAGCACACCTGTAATTGCACGTTAGAGTTACGCAGGCCTCAGGTTTCTGTCTTAGAACAAATTAGGTTTATTTTTAGGTTTTTGTCTCCAGCTGAATCCAAAGCTCCAGCCACGGCATTGCAATGTTAAACTCACAAAGGTCAAAATCAGAAGAATATTCTTGCAGCAGCCCTTATGAAGTGAAACATGCATTTTACAGAACTCTCTCAGTAACATTTTGTTCTGCTTCTCTGTTCTTTCAAAATTCTCTGCACAAAGAGAGGATTTTGACACTGGCATTGTATTCTGAGTGCTGGTTAGGAAGAACTTCTCCTACGTACACAATCATTTTAAAACCATGATTTTTCTGGCATGATCTTCATCCCTCCCATGTCAATTCAATGATGATAGGAAAAGGCTAATTGGGTTCTTTGTGTCTTCCTTACATTTTGAGTGTAATACCGGGGAATTATTTGCATTTCTGTTGGCAGATTACAATGTTTTAATAAATATCCTAATAGCTAGGGAAATTTTAAAATTAATACATCTTCTATGCTCTTAGTAATATATGTTGAGCAGGAGGAACTTAAAAATAAAAGCTTATGGAAATCTGAGAACATTTAAAACTAAAATTAATGCCTTATTCAACATGCTTACTAGCGCTGCCAAGAGCAATCTGGAAGTTAAAGTTAACAAAAACTCTCACCCCAAGTTATCCATATCTCAGTCGCTGTCAAAACCTCTAAAGTATATCAGATCTTCCAGTCATCTCTAATTAAGAGCATTCTGGAGACAGAATTTAATTCCTCATAATTTTGGTAGCACAGAAGTCGCATTTGCTCTCAGCACTGCTTCGTATATCAAACTTTGCTGTTTCACCTCTCAGAGCCATGGACCACATTCCTAGGGTCCATGATTACTTATTAGAGAAAGTTCTAATGCCTTCAGAGTGTTTTTATGCCCACCAAGACACCTACCCAGTGCGAAACAAGCAGAAAATCAAGCAGTCATGTAGATGGTTTCAGCAGTGCCCCATCAGCAAGTAATTCAGCTCAATTGGAAAGGGTCAGGAGATGCAAGCAGTGGGTGCTGAGACCCCTCAGATCTCCAGCTTGTATGGATCATGGATTTCATCTGTATTAGATTTAGCTTGATCACCTAGAACAAATCTTCCCCTTGCTCAGGAAATCAAAGCTGTCTGAAATTAAAAAGCATTAGGTATGCTCTGAAAAGATCTTGTGGTTCATGGAGAAGTTCAGATCCCAATATCCTGTTAAGCACTAGACCAGAGACAATCAAGTGGCTCACCTCAAAACATGCCACTGCCCCTACAGAAACCTCCCTACTAAAGTCCTGTCTTCCCCACTTCTCCATCCCAAATACTTGCAAAGTTTCTTAATACAGCTTGCACAAAAGGTCCATAATTTTTTTAACATCTCATTCATTTTCATAATTCCTGGATGAAAATATTGTGCATGATGAAATGGTACCTATACTCTAAGGGTATTGGGTTCATTTTGCGAAGAAGGTTGTAGATGTCTTGAGAATCCACGCTTAATGCAAATCTAAATCTCACTTATGAAACACCTTAATTATGCACTGCTGTTCTGTATTACATAGGTCTAATTCACATTTGAAATGCATTCAGCTTCCAGCACAAACATTAGATTCAATTACCACATGAATTTTAAGAAATGGTAACATTGCCAACCAGCAGAAATCTACCTAAGCTATTTCAGCCGCTTTTGATTAAGCAATAGTGCACGTTCCCCCTCTTTGCATTAAAATTTTGCCAACTTCCTCTTAGTTGCAAAGTTGATATCCAAAGAGGCAAAGAAACTAAAGTTTACGTAGAAAACCACTTTGCCTTATAATCTCAAGATATTATGGAGTAAATTTCCAGTGCAGTGAGTTACCCACCCAGCTGCAATTATTGCGTTACAACTCCCTGTGCACCAAGCAGAAAATTTGCCCCTAAGCATTTTTTAGATTTTTTTTTCCCATCTTGCAAACTGCCAGAATACTAAACAGATTTTTAGGAAATTGCTCTCAGTGGTAAGAATTCACCATCTGATCTCCAAACAGAGTTATAAGCCTAAAACAAGCAGGCCAGATACAGCATTCTAATTAGAACTGGGCAGGGATTTTCTGGCAAAACATGTTTTGTCAGAAAACATCAATTAATCAACTTCCCCCCACCTTCCCCAAACGTGAGAATTTATCTATTTCATTGACATATTTGCTGAGTAGCGTCTCCGTGCCAGGCATTTCTGGACAAGGCAGAGAAGACCAGGCTGACTCCCATCAGCATTTGGATGGTGATGCCACAGGGAGGTGCCCAGGCTCTCCTGGCTGGGAGAACTCCCAGCAGTGCCTTTTTTTTCCCTATTTATGCAATTTACTGCATAATTAACTATTTAGTGGCCCCAAGAGCTTGCCAGGGTAGCCCAGTGGTTCTGCCACTTTCAGAGGGGAGCAAATTCAAATATCCCTGACATGGGAGATACTGGGAGAAAGCAAACAACAACTTACCTCATGACTGCGGCAGTTTCTGGGGTTTGGGAAACACAAATTCAAGTCCCTCCTAGCAAGCTGTTAGTCCAGATATCTCTAGTATACACAAAATGCCAAATAAAACTTGCTCAAAGTCTCAAAAAGCTTTGTGGGATGCTTATATTCATACACTGGTACATGGCTCAGTCCCAGCTCGCAGATTAAATTGTGAACTCTGTGAAATTATTCTAAGTCACCATAAGCTTTGGCTAAGTACAGAGGGTAGCCTTGGACTATGGCAAGTTATTTAAGGATAATAAATACTAGGGATTTGTCATTTCTTCTGCAAAATGTGAGAAAAGTTATCTGCCAATCTTGCCTCTGTTTGCAGTACTATCAATATCTGAGTCTTGACTAGAGTTTGACCAATAAATCACAAAGTGATGCTCGTGGTTGAAATTCATTAAAAGAGTTATGTCTGGGTTGCTTCTTCCGGAGGAATGAGATTTTCTTCTGCAAACTGAGAGCTGATAAAAATTCCCTTTGTAAATAACAAGGTTGCTTGGAATTTTTCCATCTAATTTTCTTTTATGAATGCCTTGGGGAATTTCTGTGGGGGATGTTTGAGGGGTGAGTTACAGAACAAGAGATGGCAGAAATGCGTGTGGGGGGGTTTCCTCCTGAAAGAAGTCCACCTTTTTATGGTAAAGCTGAAAACATTTAAATTTTCTCAAGTTCTAATCTGAAAATATTTATTTTTGCAGCTTCTTAAGGTTTCTATCAGAATTTTTTTTTCTTCCAAAAAATACTCATTTTACCAAACCAGGCCAGCATCTCCCAGAAGACTGAATTGCAGGCCTGTTACTCACAGCTGCGCCTCTCATCCATGCTCAGCAAATTCTGTACATCAGAAAGAGAGAAAGATGTGAAGAACTATTGATCAGTGCTTCTTAAATGCATTGAAATCCTGCGTTTAACAAAAGCGCAAGCTTGACACTGGAAACATTTGTCCGTTCACAAGACAAGTGCATTACAAGTACAGCTTGTGGAGATTTCCTCACCATACCCCAGGTTCGGTTATTTCCCCACAAACAAACATGCCTCAGCCCTGCTACAGATTATTACCGGGGCCACCCAAACCGCCTGTCAATTAATGTTCAGCTTGGAAGACTTTTATCATGTCCATAAGAATTAGGCTGCAGCGACTGCTCTCACACACTGAAATCAAATGGAAATCACAGCCAGCCACAGCCAGCCCGGGATAACGCCTCACTGCTAACCTAGCCATGTACTTTTAATTCTGTCCCACTGTTCTGTTCCTGTCAAGGAAATCCCACAAGAGAAAACCTAAATAAATGAAACATAATTATAGATGCTGTTTATGTAATTGGTAAATGATGCAGAGATAAGTGAGCACTGCTTATTCCTACACTTGCACAAATAAAGACGGACACTGAACCAGAGGTACCCTCTAACGCGCCAAATTTAACGAGGTTCAAAGACTGAAATCACACTCCACTCCTGTGATTTGCATCTCTTTCTAGCACACCAACCCTTCCCATATAAGCATCCAAATACCAAGCATCCCAAATTGGAATCGCAGATCACTTATTTTCAAGAAAACATAAGAAGTGCATTTTTCACGAAGTAAAAAAAACAAAAGGGCAAGATAATCCGTCAGCCAGCCGACCCCTTATCGGGATCATGGGCAGTCCCATTACTGCTATGACAACTAGCTGAGCTGTGAGCCAAGTGTCTGGAAAAGGCCAGCCAAAAATCCATCAGTAAAAACTCATTTATCATGGCTGAAGAAAAAAGCAGAGCTGCCATCCACAGCTGGGGCGCATGGTGCCGGACGGGCCTTTCCGCAAAGGCCAGGCCCGGGGCCCACAGCACAGCCCCGGCCTTCGCGGCCCACGGAGGAGCTTCCTCTGCCTGGAAACGATGACATTTCCATTCAAAACAAGATCTATTAAACCAGAAATAATTAGTGTGGGGCACAGCAATTTGCAGAGGTCAGTGTGGTGTTGTCTGTGAGTCACTCCGAGCCTGCTGCACAGCGAGAATCCACAACACGGGGATTTTAATGTTTCACCAAATGAAATTCAGAAGATGGATTATTTGGGGGAGTGAAGAAGCCTATAAATAGCAGCAAGTAGGATTTTTGAGCACATCCTAACTTTTTTCATCTCTCTATTCCAACGAAGCAAAATGCATCTGTACCTTTCTTTAAAAGCATCTTTTTCAGGGACTTCAGTGCTGGTGGAGGCGCTGGATTGACAGCTCCAGAGATTCATTCTGCTGTTTACCCACCAAACAGGCATAACACAGGCAGCACAAACTTCTCTGAGACTGCCCTACCAATGTGCCTTTGGCACTTATTAAAAAATTTAACACCCTCAGATATGCTGTATGCATTGCAGAGGGAGCCAGGCCGAAGCACTGCATCTCCCTGCCTCTCAGAGGCGGCTTTGTCCCAGCACTAACCAGCTGCAGGTTGACATCGCATCTTCCTTCAATGCCCCATCATTTCCACGTCAGCTCATGGGGCCAGCAACAGAGATGTGGGGATACTATTGCCTGAAAGAACATTCTGGAGAGGTTCTTTGTATCAAAGACTGACAGCACTGCAGGCCCCCTTCCACTGAGGACCTTCTCTACTGACACAGCTGGGTCAATATTCCTGTCCTAAGGAAGGCAGGAACATTTCCTTCCTGTTTACCCAGACACTAAGCACCCAAGATGCAGACCCTGGCAGCACCCCTGCCCTTCTTCCCCATTGGCAGCACCCAGATCTCTTCCAGGACTCACCCAGGGCTGAGCAGGACAGGACTGAGAAGGATTTGGGGCACAAAAGCCAAACAAATCCAAGAGACTTCATTTTCAGCAAGGAACCCACGTCTCATCTCTTAGAGCTGGTGCCAGGCAATTTGCCTTAGAGACTCTGCACGTAGCAAATCCTCAAATTCACCATTTCTTATTTCAGCAGAACACTTGCAGTCGTTACAAAAGAAAGACAGTGATGTAAGAGTTGACAGAAAAGAGCAGGAGATTGAAGTCTGCTGTTTAAATATCTTCAGTACACTGTGTAAGCAGATATGAGCTCAGCTTCCTCAAATTGCTTTACTAACCACATTAACCTCAGGGACTCCCCTTTGTTTCCTGGGGTGAGTGAGTAATAATTCAGTGATAGAACGGTAATGGCTGAGCTCACTTTCCAGTGAGCATCATATGAGATGACTGGTACAACATGCCCTACATTTGAAGCTGTGGTTTTCAGAAATGATGTATTATTAGCACTGCATTTGAAATAACCCAGTAATTGCATAATGTTTTATATTTACATGGGCTGTACATTATGTTTGCTCTGAGTGAGAGAAGAGAGAACTAAGCAGGAAAGGAGGTTGCAATAAACCTACAGTAAGCAATAAAGACCTGTAAATGGTAATCTGTCAATAGTAACAGCTTCACTAAGGGCTTGATTCAGGAAACAAGGAGCATCCTCAGTTCCCGACAGATCTAAGCCAACCCAAATTGGATGTAGTACCTAGTAGGACTGAGCTCTTTCTGAAGGCTGAGTTATTAAATTTAAACATACATAAAATCTTATTTGAAAGATTATTATTAATAAGAGGAGAGAAGATCTTCCAGATAAGATGCTTCTGCACAGGGACTCTGCACTGAGCTCCAGCTCTGCCATGGATTCCTCACATCATCTGAGCGGCTTCCTCATGGTCCCTGTTCCTCATTTCTTCACCCTTGCACTAGGGATAAGTCCTCTCCTTTCATCTCTCTATTGGCCTGTGTTGTCTTTCCTATGAGCATGTAAACTTACTGAGTAAAAGTAGGTCCTTCGGTTCAGCTGTAAAGTACTTAATGATTGGTAGTAACATTCTTATGCATTTCTTTTTTCTTTCCATCTCCGTAACCCCTTCCTACAACACTATACATCACAGTAATATTATGTTACAGTGGATTGGATTTATGCTGTGGGAGAAAGGGGCAAGGACCTGTTTTATTTCATTTGTGTAGTAAATGAATAATTCTGCAGAGTTCACCATATTCCCTAAGAAACAGACTAAAACAGTGACTGCTGGGTCTTTGTTTTGATCACAAAAATGTTTGGTCTTTTCTATTCTGAATTTGCTGGCTACATTTAAACTTGTGTCACCAGGAAAAGGAAAAGAACAAAGCCATGCATACCAAGCCATGTATACCAACTTGCGGGTGCTTATCTGTTTTTTAAAAATAAAACTTCTGCAGATTTTAATAGAAAAACTGCCTGTGCTGAGAAGCAAACAACCAAACCACCAGTAGTGAGTAAGCAAGTATGTGTACATGTGTATGCTGTGCAGGGTGAGTATAAACTTAATGTGGTAGTGGATAAGAAAAGTCTGCAATCTACTTGTTTTCCAGTTCCTCAGTCTTCAATTCATGCTGCAATGAATGCCAAATGAAACAGGTCTGAGCTGTCCAGGCTGAAGAATGCCTCTGAAGTCAGCAATAACAGCTAAAAGCTATGAGTATTTAATGCATGTGCAACGTGGGAAAAACTAACCAGTGAGTTCTCTGGATGAACCACCAGATCTGGTGGAGGGTGGAAAGGCAGGTGAGGCAAGGCGCACTGCACAGCCTCCTGCCAGCTACGCGCTGCCATATGGTGGATGGTATCGCATGCAGAAACTGCCAGGTATAAGGGTATAGGAAAACTGGGAGCTATAAAAACTGTGAGGATATTATACAAGGATTACAACATTATACATACTGCAGTCTAGTGTGGGAAAAAAAAAAAAGAGAGAGAGAGAGAGAGAAAGAAAGAAAAAAACAACCAAAGTTAATTCCCTCAATTTACATACTGTTGTGTCTTGCAAGTAAAACAGGAGACTCAGCCATTCCCAGCTTCTTGTGATTCCAAGAGACATGGCAAAAGGGTCAGGCAGGGGTGAGCAGCCACGTGAGCAGGAGAAGATGTGATAGAAAGGAGTCTGGGGTAGGAGACAGTGAAGGACACAGATCCAAGATCGTAAACCCCAGGCTGGTGTTGAATTAACATGACAACTGCATCCTCGGGGTCCTGCTGCACGAACTGGGGCCAGGCTCAGCCTGTGCCAGCCTGGGCTGGAAGGGGAGCAGATCTGTAGCTCACCTGCAAGGCCAGTAAGGACAGGGTTTGCCAACATACAAGCAGGATCACACGTTGCAGCCCTGACTGTACGGCTATCAGATGCAGGGATAGGGACTGCCACCTAACTGTGGAACAGAGGCTCCCCTTTGCAGTGAGCTCTCCCTTCTATACCTTTTAAAAAAATCACACATATTCCAACATCGACGCAACTGCTGGGGAGGTTATAGGACACCCTTTTATGTGCTTATGCAAAAAGGCTCCCACAGCACTAGTGCTGTACGCCGCAGGAGCTGAGGAACCCAGAAGTAGATACCACCATCCCTGGGACTGAGAGAGTTTTATTAAAATTATGGGAAGAAAGAACTAATTAGCAGTGAGTGGTAGAAAAGGATGAACTCTTAAAAAGGGAAGACCTCACTTTCATGCCTATGGCACTTCAGTAACAAGCAGAGAGGAAAAGAAATATAGCAAGTACGTGATACTGATGAGAAATTATTTGAAAATTCATAGATCAGGACTGGGCATTTAGTTACAAACACCGAACAAGAAATGTGCTAGCTGCTCCGTGCCAGAAATCATGCAAGGAGGCACGGGCATGGCCTCTCTGGCTCCAGCATGCATTTGCTGGGGCAGTAATTCTCTGCTGGCTTGTGCTGCAGACAGAAGGAGGGCAGCTTCAAGGTCCAGTGCCCTAGAGAACACTGCCCATATCCATCCTTACTGAGTTCACAGCAGCTGCAAACACCACCCAATGCTCAAGAAATGAGAGAGAGCTTACCTCAGGAATCAACCAGCATCAGCCTCAGTCCTAATAAAACACACTCCATTATGGACTAACCCAACCCTCAGCGAGCACAAAGCAAAGACCTCACTGACACCAGCAGGAGATGGACAAGACTGATTGGCATTTGCCAGAGGCAAATGAAGGAATATTTACTCCAAACACCTACCACCAGGTCAGGCAATGGGAGTCTGCATGCAGAACGGAAGGGGAAGCAAATCCCGGTCTTAGCAGTGAAACAGAAACAGTTACATGGAAAGGCTGCCTTCCCTGCTGCCTTCCTCATTTTGGTTTCCCCATTGACAGTGCTGCAGCAACTGAAGAATCTGGCTTAACAAAGAAAAAGATCTTATTTCTGACTGAAGAAAACCCCACCTCAGTCATAAAAGCTGTGCAACAAGATACTATTCAAATAGCTTGCAGGAAAATCTTGGTCAGCCCCACTCGCAGATCTGAATAGCCTGAAAAGTCTGAATATATTTAATTTATTATTTTCACCATGGAAACGCTCAACAAAACTGACCTTTTCAGTTTCAATAAAGCTGGATTTTCCTGTAGGTCCCCTGTCAGCCACTGCAATAATAAGTGGAAGTGCTAAAAGCCAGAGTTATTAAAAACTACGAAGGAGTGAAATGGTGCCCCAGCCCCGGTGCTCCCGGGCTGCTTCGGCCGTGCTCAGCCCAACAGGAGCTGTACGCCCTCACTTCAGGCCTCAGACAGCCCAGTTCCAGCTGTGACTATGCCAATGCAGATCCCGAGCATCTGCTAACTTCAGAGCAGTTAATTCTGGCTTGCTGGGTCCCACTCAGCACAGGATGCAGCCATCTGAACATGCTGCAGCTACTTTTATCTAAGACATTCAATTTATGGCATACCTTCGGTACTGCTGACCGTTGTGGTGTGTGTATCCTTTCCAACCAGGCTCTTCATCTACCTGTTCATATGCAGAGTTGCTAGCACGCAGTGCAGGGAGGGAGATGCTGCTCTCCCCGGCTGGCCAGGGCATGCAGGGATGGTTGGATGAGGGTACAGGCACAGGAAGGGGAATGGGTTGAGAAGGGGACACAGCAGGGCACAGAGAGATAAAAGGAATCATTTCAAATCCCAAGGTCCCCGTGTTTTTTATCAAGGAATTTGGCGTACCCGTCCTTCAGAACACAACCAGTCTAAAGAGCGACAGCTCTAAAAAATGGCTGGAAAAATAGTGAAGATGTTTGTTTAGATGCACGCTTTGTTAAGTGTCTGTCATTTGGCAGCAGATGAACAAAGAAATTATTTCTCCCTTGTGTTTAACTTTCTCTGCTGGCTGGGCAGCTTTCCTTTGTTCAGGAAGGTATCCTAAAGCTTGAAAAAATTCAGGCATCCACATCTAAGTCAACGCTCCCAGAACTGGCTGGTTTTGATCTATCCTAATCTACATTTCACATGTCACATTTTAGTAAAATACAGATATGGGCACAGAAAACATAAAACACGGAAGCTTTTAATAACCCCATCGTCTGGCAGGCAAATCGCACCATTAACAGCGGCTACAGCCGCTCTTCCAGCGCGCCCCTCTCCACCCCCTGCATGCGGCAGCAGCTCAGAAGGCTGCATTTTCTCTCCAGACTCAAAATGGGCCAGTAACTTACTGGGTGGACAGGGTTCGGTTGTTTCCCATGTCAAGCAGACAACAGCAGCTGGCTCCCAATGCCAGCCACCACACCAGAGCCTGGGAGCAGTTGCCTCGGGAACCCAGCCAGCACCAAGCTCCTGGCCCTGTGTCCCCTCCCATAGCCACAGTTCCCCTACACAACACATGTGGGGCTGCATTATGTCAGCCAAAAAACTGTGTTTTGCCAAACTTCCAGTAAAACACTGCACGGATATGAATGCCATGTGGGGTAAGGTACAGCAATTACAAAGTAGCAGCAAAGACATTTCCATCTGAAACGTCCTTTGAAGACCACTTGCACAGTGAAAAGACACAAAGCCGGACTGAACCTTTTTCTCAGCAGCTTTACAATCCCTTTGGACTTCCCAAAATACAAGACCATGTAGGTATGTATTCACACTGCTTTCTTTCCTTGTTTGCTTTTACAACAGGAGCTTTGGCTCTCCTTGTTGCAGCGGGGGAGCTGCTCCCCTGGTGGCTGAGCCCAAGCTGTCCCTCACGCTGGCCACAGTGACGATAGTGAGGGTGAGGACGGGCTGTGCTGCTTGTGCAGCAGGGCCCCGAGGCCCCGTGCCACCAGCACACCCCTGATGTGCCTTGCGCAGGGGCACGAGAGGAGCAAGGCCCACCTTCTGCTCCCGGTGCTAGGGATGCGGTGGTGATGGGCACTGCCTGGCTAGGCTTCTGTCCTGGACTGCTTGAGTACGTAACTGCTGCTCTTCTGGAGACTAGCAAAAGTAACAAACAAAACAAACCCAAACACATAAAAAACCCCTCTCCTATTTCCCACTGTCATTTTTGGAAGAGCTCTACAGCAAAATGGCTGAGGAGGTTGGCATGGTGATAGCTTTCAGTGCCTGAGCCATCACCACCTCACTCATTGCCACCACAGAGTGCATGGACTGCCCAGCTCCTATTCTTTTTAAATATTTTAATTATTATTTCTTTCAGTTATTACCTTAATTGCCACTTCTAGATCTTTGAATGGCTTAAATTACACACACACACACACACAAAAAAAAAATAAAATAAAAAAAAAATATATATATATATAAAAGGAAATAAATAGTATGCTGTAACTAGACATCGCTACTTAGCAGGTAGCTGATAAAATGCCAGCCATACCATAATAACAGCATAAAATCTAAACAGATTTTTCTAATACTCCTTCACTTCCATTCAAGAAAAAAGGGTTCGTATTTGCAGCCTGGCATAGGGAGATCTGAACACCTGGATTTTTCCTTTGGGTTCTTTACTACCTATCCTATTTTCTAAGCACAGTTCTCAAGAACCATCCACAGACTTTTCTGAGTTTTTATACTTCTACTCCAGTTTTTCTCAGTCCCAATATTCCCACAAGAATTAAAGCAGCTGAGTACATGATCCTCGCCCTCATTGATCTGTTTTGCTTTCCAAGAGACACAGCTCTTTGTCCAAAGGCAACGACTCCAGACCCTTGCTCTCTACCACAGCCCCTCAGCACACCCCTCTCACTCCTCCATGCAGTGACCAGCCCCGCCTGCCTATAACCTTCTCTGCAGGTAAATTTACAAAAATACGAAGGCAAAAGGTGAGGGTTTATGTGACGACAAATATTGTCAGTGTAGACAGCGCTAAACCTAACTCAGTACTGGGCAGCAGTACGAGGTGCTTCTTGGAAAACACTCGGTGGTAAAGCCCCTCCTGCAGGCACAAGTTGTGAGACAGGAGATTTCAGAAGTGCCCCAGAAGAAAGGCCAGTAGCTGCCAGGTCTATTTGCTAATCCAGTAGCCGCTGTTACCCTGTGCTAGGCATGGGGGCTGGCACACTCAGATGCTGACTCCAGCTGCCTTCTGCTGTCTTCCCTGCTTGAGCACGATTCCTTCATTAAGCATGCCAAGGAAAAGATGCTTTGTTTTATAAATTAGACTATTATCTCAGATTCACTTTCTCTCTTCACTTAATGAAAAGCAAATTTCTACAGCATGTCAAATAAATAGCCCATATATACATACATACAAATAGCCCCTATATAAATAGCCATAAATGCAACACAGCTCTTTCACATATAGATCTATACAAATACAGTTCTCTAAATATTTCTCAGCAAACTGAGAGTTCTCATGGTAGGTTCGTGCATTTCTATCCATCACAACCCCCAGTGACAGGTCTACCAGCATCTCTGCATCCCAGTATAAAGCAGCACCATGTCTCTCCTGTTACCAGTTGCACATATCTTCAGATGCACTCCCCCTTTTTTCCCTTCACTTCTACTTCTAGGCTCCTTCCATTGATCAGGCATAAGGCAACAGTCTAGCTCCATTTCTTGTTTTGGCTCCTGGAGACTCTAATTTATTGGAAGGAGGAGATTTCTTGCTATCCTCAAGCCACTTGTTTTCCCTTCTTTTTTCTAGCATACACCTGATTGCTTCATTCGTACTCACTACTCTTATCCCTTTTACTATTTTTTTCCATTTTTCTATCGATCCATTTTTCTCTTCTCCCTCTTCCCTTCATCTCTTTGCTTCTCTTTTTTAGCCCTGCCCCATCCCACAGAAGCTTTCCAGCTAGATGTATTACCTACTGCACTGAGGGGAAGCACTGCATCCGAATTCAAGTTGTACTGTACAACAAAACCAAGATTATAAATACTTACATAGTCAGCAAGACATAACCTTAGTGTTCTCCCCTCCCTGTGCTAAACTCCCAAATCCAGAAGCTTCCTTTTATCAAAGCAATTTTAACTAAAACTAAAGTGAGAATTAAATGGAAAATAAATTGGGTGCTGAATGCCCAACTCCAGAGCACGCAGCTCCTCTCACTTCCAGAGTTGCGCTGCACGCCTTTCATCAGGCTCCTACTCTGCAAAGGTGTCTGTTTGCTTGCGTGTTCCCCATCCGCCAGAGATGATACGGACACCCTGTGTTGTCAGATAAGCAATATATGTCACTCTTCCTTGCCTAAGGTTAAAACAAATATGTTAATTTATTGCCTGTTACAGGCTGCACTAAGAATGAGAGCGGGAGAGAGAGCACGGTACATTCTCTGCTCCCTGCTCAGAGCCACGTGTTTCCCCCCAAGCAGACTGTGCTGTCCTGCACACGCTTGGCTGATCAGCCCCTTGCTTTCATGGCAGTCCCTTAGGTACACGTGCACAAAGGGGGTGTCAATGAATAGCTACTTCTCTGAGATTACATGATTTTGTGCTTTTTACACCTCAAGCAAGTGAATCCTGACTTACCTTCCACCCTCAATCCTTTAGGACAGACCCCCACTGGCTGGGAGGAGGCAGAGCACATCACAGTGACATTCATTCCCATCGTAATCAATACAATATTGTCTGTGAAATAAAAGTGCTTTAATTTCAAGCAATGTCAGGAAAATCAGAATGACTCCAAGAGATCATTTTTTCATCCTGAAAGATGACCAGAATAAAAATGTAGAAAGCCGTGGTTGGGCGGGTGGAGAACAACTAACTAAAATGAGATAACACTACAAGTTTATATATTCTGTGTATTTTCTTTCCATTTTCAAGAGGATCATTTCTAAACTGGCTGTCACCCTTGCATGAATTATTACATCAGGCTCAGTAGGCTGTAGATATAGACAGAGACTAAACACACATATACCGCACTCTTACATGCTGACACATAATTCTTTCGTGCACTGCTAAACGGATGCAGAGAAAGCAACAATAAAACGTCTCTCTTGCATTTATATTAAAAGTCGGAAGAGGAAAGTCTTCTCCCCAGTGCAAAGCTAAAGAAGATATAATTTACTTATATATATATATATGCATACACATAGATATACATGTACACACACATCACGTGAGGGAGAGGGAGAAAGAGATAAGGAAAAACCACTAAGATCTTCCTTCTGCCACCACAATGCAGTAGTCCTGCTAATATGAAAAGATCCAATCCTTGTATACAAGCGAATCTCCAAAGATGTGGTCTGACATGTAACTCTTCCTTGCTATGTAGATGTACTCTCAGAATACTGAGCTGCAGATTTAAAATACGCAGAATCAGTGCAGGAAACTGTGGGGAAAAGCAGAAATCGGTTCCTTCTGAAGACTCAATTGAATTACTCTGAAAAGATTAATTAAAATTGAATTCTCTTTTGACACAAAATCTCCTGTTTGCTAGTTCTTGCTATTACTATTACCTAGTTTCCATTAGGAGATATTATACTCTGTAATGAAATAAACCTCATGGACCCTGTGGGATCAAGCAAAGTTTACTGTATTCTGACAGCAGCAGAGGAGAGGTTACAATGAGAGCTGGCAAGCTTAATGAAAAAGGGTTGACATATTATCACTGAATTCCTATCAGTGATCTGTATCACTGCTTCTTTAAGGTACAAAAGGTCAAATAATTGAATGCTGTGCTGATTAGGAAACAGCTTGATTTGCCAGCTGACAGCCGAGACTCAGATCTTCCTTCAGTCTCTCCAAAAAACTACGGGGAAGGAATGGGAGGAGGGGAGCTCCTCCAGGCTTCGGGTACAGCTTCATAACTAGAATATGAATTATTAAAATAGAAAGGTCATTTGCATCTCTAGTACTCAGCTGTGTTTTCACTGCCAGTATTTGGGGAAGCCATGCAGGGGATCACCTTTATTAGGGATCAGTGCGAATGAATTAGATAAAAGACTGAGAGCATTTACATTGCAGTTGGTGCTTCAAGTCTGCGCTGCTATAAAACATTGCTTTGTGCTTCACCACGGTGCATTTGGAGACTAATGAGACATTTGGCACACTAAGAAACTATCCAAAATGAACGTGAGGGCAGAATCTGGCCCTGGATGATATAAAGGAAAAATTCAATGTAGGTGGAATTAGCAGGGTCACACTAAAAGAGTTACCGACCACTTTAACTGTATAAGGAGCATCGATTTTAGAGAGCCAGAGCAAAACTTATTTGCATCTCGTATTTCTGAATATTCTTATTTTCTGTCACTTACAAAGTCAAAATGAAATCCCCAGTGTCACAAGTCTTCGCCCCAAAAGCTGGCACTCACATCACAAGGATATGTGTTTATGTGTTGGCTGTTTGGGTCACCGTCACAGGGCCCACAAAAACAGGTATTTGCCACATCCTAAATCTGTGCTTCCAAGTACACAGCCAGCAGCCTCATAATAGAAAGTTAAAATGTAAACACAAGCTGCTATTTTAGTGCAATCACACAAATGCAGCAGCTTGTGTTCTCTCTTCCTTTATTTCCAGAATGGACAGAATGCTTGAATTAAAATATACAGATATTCCTTTGTTGTTGTTGTTGCTCTCTAATTGCCTGGTCAATTAAATCTTGCTCACATAAGTAATCCTTACTCACCTTATTACCTTATTCCTATAATAACACAGTTGACAGTGTTTGGACTAAAGGATGCCAAAAGCTGTTTTTCACTAGATAGTTAAAATACAAACAGAAATCAAAACCAAACAGCCTAATAAAGGACTATAAGAACTGACAGTGCTTCGTGAATTTGAAAGGTTACATTGCTCAGTTGAAAATAAAACTGAAATCCTGATTCAACCCTGAGCTTTTGCCTCCCCTTTTCACAACATTTAAAGGCATTCTTCCCTTCGTCATATGGATAGTTGTTCACAAAGGAGTTCATCGATATCACCTTGCTCATCTAGACCAGATGGCCAAAAGTGATGAAAATCCAAAGGTATTCCAGAAAGTGACCTTGGAGATGCTTTTGTGATTCAAAATTCAGGAAAGATTGTAAGCCTGATTCTGGAAGCATCCCTGCTTTAGCTCTAAAGAAAGCCAGTGCACCTAGGCAGCAGCTGATTTTAAAGGACAACAGCAGACTCTCCCCAGTTGACAAGACATCTGCTACAGTATTCCACAATCCCCCATTTACAAAGGAAATAAGAGCTAGTTTGAATCACATATATCAATAGCCAGGATTTTTGCCTTCTTACCTTTCAGATTCTATTACCTGTAACACGACAAGATGATGATGCCTATTAAGAAATGAAAACTGAAAGGTAAGAATCAGGAAAAAAAAAAAAAAAAAAAAAAAAACCAACCTACAGACCAGATAGTTTAATTTTCCTCTCCTTTTTTTTTTTTTTTTTTTTTTTCCTTTTTTCTTTTCCCCCTAAGTTGATCCTCTAGCTTTTCATGGAGAAGTTGGCCAAAGTAAAATCGCAGGTGTGTGCTACCCTCACCCTCTGGGTGCAAAGGCATAGTGAGTGCCTCTACCCAAACCACGCCTGGCTCTGTAAATAAATCAACAAGAGTTTGCAACACAAAAGCCACCCTCTCGCTTTTGCTGAGCACTATTTGAAATAAAGATAGATCATAACGTGAGTCATTTATCTCTCCTCTCTGATGCATTCACACACACGCCTACCACTGCAGGGGGATTGAGAGAAGTGACCTGAATCTCAAGCACCGTTGGGTTTGCAAACAAAACCCAGCCAATGAGGGGATGCAAAACCTGAACTAAATCTACGGCTTCTCCTTTACCCCCCGCTTTCCTCCTCTTTTAGCTGGTGCAAGTACAGGAGAAACCAGGAGCAGTGTCACAGAATGAAACCGTGCATCATGTAACAGCTCCAAAGCAAGACATTCCCATTTCACACCACAGACATTCAAGCAAGCAGACGAGGTGAAATCCCAGTTGGCTGCAATACTTGTACTTATTTTAATTGTTTATTGAAAACAGCATGACAGATGAAAAAGAATGGTAGAAGGAAGAACAAGAAATATTGGCTTCTTTCAGATCCAACCCCCTGCACGAACCAGATGCAAAATCAATTCTTTACGTTATATGTAAAAAAATAAAATAAAAAGTAGAACCAGCAATAGTAGCATGAGAGAGAAAAGAAAGGCCACAAAGGACAAGAGAAGAGGAGCAAGGGAAATTTGGACGGAGGCACTGGTGTTTCTGGTGCAGGAGCACGGGCAGCACGGCGTGGGGGCATGCTCCCGGGGGCTGAGGGGTTTCCCTGAGCACAGGAGCAGGAGGCAAGGCAGGCTGAAGAGAGAGGTCTATGGTAAGGGATGCAGGAGCAAAGCTTAACCTGAGGCTAGGAAAACCATTACTTATTACACTCTAATTATTTTGCTTTGGCTGGTTCTCAGATGAGTACTTCGGGAGCAGACTTACACGCCTGCACTGTTTCCTCCCTGCTGAGTCACCCCACGGCCCTACAGAGCACAGAAAGTCCAAAGGCTGAATCCAGGTGTCAAGAGATCTGCCCCCATCCCTTGCATCCTAAAAAGGAACATGTCCATGTCACCTATGGAAGAGTGGTGGCTTTTCCTCAGTGACAGAGGGATCCAACTAGGTGCAGAGGATCACTTTTGCCGGCCAGCATTAAGCACGTTTTTCTTCAATTTATCTTTCCAGTATGATTCATTCCACTCATCCACTCGAAAAAATATGCTCAGGGTCATCCCGGCTGCTTGCACAGTGAAGTCCATCACCATACGGATAAAACAGGGTTCAATTTCTTGCCCAAACACAGACGATAAGGAGGCGCATACAAATTCTGTCCCTGACTTTCACTGTCTCTGGAAATGACACAGCAAATACATCCAGGACAGACAAGTCATTCCTAAGGAGCCCTGAGCTCCAAGTGCCAGAACTGGATGGGACTGGAATAAATCTAGTGGAGACCCAAAGTTAGAACAGTTAGGACATCACTCGCAACAAATTATGGCTTGGAGAGCGACATCCTCCAGAACCAATCCCACAGCCCAGTCCCTCAATGGGCCACAGAAAATTACTTCACCTCAACCACTGTTCTTTGGGGACGGACAGCATAGGAGCAGTTAAATACTTCAGATGCTTCTGCCTCTATATGCTGTCACGAGGAGTGCCTCAACATACCTGCATGCGTCCTGCTGAAACAACCCCTCTCAGCACCGGCCCGCTACGTACCTACTGACCAAATGCTCTGACTCCCGGTTGTCAGTGGAGCTTCTCATGAGTAGTTATGAGGAAGATTTGCGGATTTCGATCTGGTGAGTCTGGCTGCTTTCTCTTAGACTAAATCAAATGCATCTCAGGCTTCCTTGTCTAAACCATCTTGTTCCTTCTGGGCCTTCTGGCTACATTTCATGAACTATCCGATGTCCTCTGTCTCTAGGGGACAACTTGCTGCTGTTACCAAAGGATGAACCATATAATAGCCAGTCTGATAAGGACACTGCCTCACCATGCAAACTTTGCCACTCCTATCTTTCAGGTACTACATCCCTAAGGAAATATTTTGTATTTTCTTATTTTTAACTCCAAGAAAATTCACTTTTATTCTCAGGGACCAAAAGTTAATCCTGCTGTCTTGTATCCCTACCATTACTTACCATTATGCTTTTCCCTCTTTCACAAACCCCAGCTGGCATTGTCCCATTCTCCCATCTGTATATGGGTGTTTTGTTTGTTTGTTTGTTTGTTTTCCATAATCTCACTGTTTCTGGAGGAGGCTGATTCTGAAATATCCTTTCCAAAGTCGGGATGGATGTTTCCAGTTGGGGTTTATTAAGTTCCTATGGCAGCTATTTCCAAAGCTGCTTTGTCATATATTTCTTTGCAAGAGGCTTTAAGAATGGCAGCGAGGCTTTGCAGATAAGGATTTGAATTGCAACCTTTACACTAGAAGTGTAATAAGAACATCAGGGAATTAAATAAAATTATATTTTTCCTAGATGTCTGCTTAAAAAGGAAATTCAGGATTTTATGGATGCCCCAGAGACAAGCTATTACATTACATTCCTTGCAGTTCTTATTTGAGTACTGTCTATTTGAGCACCTCAAATAGCACAGAATCATTCATAAAGAATGGGCAAGAGAGACTGTGTCCCATCAATATTTCAAGCTTGGTTATCAAATCAAGAGAAATTCATGAGTTCTGCTCCAGCTCAACATTTGCAGGTTTGATACTATTGTTTGACAGTTTAGGGGTTTTTTTTCCTCTGCATTCACATTGCCATTAATATTTTATACAATCTTTCCGTTGATGGTTATTGTAAAATTTATTATTTTTTTTTTTAACTTGGCTGCACTAACCAGTTTTCTCCTTTCTCTTTCAGCAGGGAGAAATTCACACTCATTTGCTATTTGTGGGGTGATGACATAGTGTGAAGAAGCAGTAATGATGACTGACTGATAGAAGACACCATATGTTCTCTTCATTTTTCTCTGTGCTATTTTCTGAGAGAGGAATAAAGACTCAATATAAGATGAACTTTCCTATGATATATAATATTAAAAAAGCCTATGATTTTTTGCAAATAATTGGCAGGATAGGGGAAATACTCTTTTTTCTAAAGCATTCAGACAGTATTGCTATAAATATCAGGCTCCAAATCATTGAGATAAATATTTTTTTCCACCAGAAATATTTTACATGCATCTAAACACCACCAAAATAAGCTTTACAATTAATTTCACTCTCCCCTACGTCCTTCCACAGCAAGAATTCTGAAAATAGAGGTTGCATTTGCTTATGACTAAACAAAGGTTAACAACTCTTTCCAATTTTAAAATAAATGGGATTGTATATAGGATTCTATGTGACAATTCATAATACAAGGTAGCCAACAATCCTGACTACAAGCATGCTACCAGTATCACTAGAGCGCAACCACAACACCAACATCGTATGCCGGGATGTTTCTTTACACACCAACTGCGTGAGTCTGGACAATTAATATCAGAAATGATTTCCTTCAGTAAATACCACGTTAGCTTTAACATGTTTTAATCTCAAAACTAAATAAGAAATCTCATTTTCTGTAAAAACCTGAATGAAAAGCTCTTACTGTAGTAGCCTATGAATTTAACAAGTATACCATTTTCTTAAACAAAACACCAAAACATTTTAAATCTTTTTTCCCCTGCTTATTTCATTCTCTCCTCTCAAACCAAGGCTTTTTGATTTGTGCTCTTCCTCCTAACTTTGTAACAGCCACTGACTAAAACCAGACTACATCCAGAGCCATGCACGTATCTGCTTGTCAGGCAGTCAGGGCAGAAACAAAGAAGTAAACAAAAGGGATTCATGTTGCCTTCTGTTCCATTAGAGACAAAGAGGGAAAAAATCAATCCTCTCAAATGCAAAAATAAACCCCAGATATCACTGCTTTAAGATACCTTATTAGCAAATTTCCAAGAATGTTTTGCAAGTAAGGGAGACAAAAGTGAAGGAAATCTAAGTGTTCATGAATCCTTCAGGGCAGAGCACACCCTGCCACCGTGGCAAGTGCCAGGCCTGTCGCTCAGGCTCTGTTTCAAGGTCACTCTGGTGTCACCCTTCTCACAGCACAACCTGAACCAGGCACGCAGCGTCCCATCCTGAGCTGATGCAGGAGGAGAGCTTCCCGGCGTGATGTGACACAGAGCTGGTCCTCAGCGTGCCGCCTTCTCCCAGGTCACCTGCCATGGCAACGGACATCAGGGGATGCTTTAAATTTAGTGTGCAACTCAATGTGCTCGCCCCAGTTAGACTTATTTTTGCTGTTACAACCTATGCACCCTGTATCACAAGGAACGTGACAGCAGGAGCGAAAGGAAAGGTTTTCGTGTAAGGAACGTGTGTTATTCCGCCTCTGAACTCCAAGTGGCATGAATGCCTCTCCCCCAGAAAGCTGTACTACGTGCGCTTTATTTGTCTATTACACTGGAATTACATAATGTCTTATCCCAAAACTCACAGCCAAATGTTCCATTCCTCAGCAAAGCGCAAAGCCTACAGGATGGGGTCCCTAATCAATACTTTAATAAATACCACCTACTTAGTTGGAATAATTGATTGCCGGGAGCAGACTAAGCGTAATGTATTCCTGCTAATCTAGACAAAGGACAAATGCCATAGCTGATTTATAAGGCACACCTGGAACCCTTAAGAGCGTTGGGGCCAGGTCCGTCAGGATGTGCACATCCACATGCAGCTTTTCATCAGGGACGGCTGGTGGGCGTGCTGGATGGAGCAACAGGGGTGGCTCTGCAGGCCGGCCAGTCCCAATGCCATGGCCAGGTCCCTGGGAGCCTGGCAGGGCGCCCGCTGCTCTGGCCTTGCCTGAGGTCACCCGGGGCCACCCGGTGACACCTAGCCAGAGCAAGGCATGTCACAGGGGCTCTCCTTGGGGATTACTTCCTTACCCCGGTCCTGCCGTTGTCAGAAGGTTTATGCCGCTGCACACTCGTGCAGGAGAAAGCCTCTCGGCGTTTTAAGATGGAAAATAGCCAGCAGAGAGTGCAAGAGGCACCTTCGGCGCAGTCCCTACCCAGTTCACATCCCCGCTCCCAGCCAAGGCACCTTGGCCCCCGCCACCGCGCATCCGCTCGGCTCCTTTGTTGGCGGGCACCGGCCGGCAGCTCTGCCCCGGCCTCCGCCGCTCCCCGGGGGCTGTGCCGGGGGGCTGCCCACCTTCCCGGCGGCTCCCACAACCAGGCGCATTTGCAGCCGCGCTGCCACCGGCAGCCCGGCGGAGGAGATGGCTGGCAGGCAGCCCGCGCCTCCAGCGCGGCAGAGGAGAGCCTCCCGACCCCAACGCAGCCCGGGGAGGGGGGTCCCCGGCTCCCAGCTCGGGACCAGCACCCGGCCGGCAACTTTCCACCGGGAGCCGCCCGCGCCCTGCTCGCCGCCGTCTCCTCCTCCTCCCTGCGGCGGCCGCGCGGTGCCGGGGGAGGCAGGGCAGCCCCGGAACGCCGCAAACTTGCGGAGCGGCGGCGGCGGCACGGCTCCGCCCGCAGCCGGGGCCGAGGAGCCGAGGGGCGGCCGCAGGTGCGCAGCGGAGCCGGGGCCGGGGCCGGGGGCGGCGGAGGCGGGGCGGGGGCGGCGGCTGCCGGAGCCCCGGGGGGGCCGTCCCGCACCGCACCGCGCCCTCCTCCCGCCCCGCCGAGCCGCGCAGAGCAGCGCCGAGGCTGCGCGGAGCAGGTCAGTGGTGCGCGGGGCGGCCCCCCCGGGGCACTCGGGGAAAGTGCCCAAACTTGCCGTGGGGCCGTGCCGGGATCCCACACACACCCCCGGATCCCCTCAGCCCCCGGAGGCTGCGGGGCGGCGCCGGGCAGGTGGCGGAGGGGGGGCGCTGCACGGAGCCGCCCGCCCCCGGGCTGCGCGCCGGCACCGAGGGGCTGCGAGGCAAAGTAGAGTTTGTAGGCGCCGGCGTCTCGCCGGGTCGGGAGCGCTGCTCGCCCGGACTTCGGCTCGTGTGCCAGCAGCGGGGGGACCGCTGCGCCTCGCCAGGTCTGCAGGTGGGCTCGGGGAGGGGGGCTGCGGGCGCTCCCCTGCCCGCCCTGGGCTCGGAGCCGCCGGTGGAGCTCGGAGCCGCGGGCAGGGAGCGAGCGGCGGGGCCGGGCAGGGCGGGCACGGCGGGGACAAAGCAGCACCGGGTCGGTCGGGTTTTCTTGTAAGGTTTTGGAGGGTTAGGAAAGCCCCGTTCGGTCGTGTGCCAGTGTCGCTTTCTGTCTGGAGCTTACTTGTCTCGTGTGCAGATTACCGTGCCTCCCAAACACGGAGATGCTTTTTTTACGTTAGACGCTTACCCCGAGATGCTTGTGGCTTACTGCGAGATTTAAAAGTTGCAGCTCTTTGGAGAATAGGCTGTATGTACGGAACCAGAGGGGCTGAACGGTAAACCTGCACAGTCTCCTAAGTGAAAATCAGAAATACAGTCGCTAATCCGTTTTGTTTATTAATGATGCTCACCATCTGATGAGAGAGCTATCCCTAGTTTATCCTGAGATTTCATTTTGTCAGATGTCTGGCGTCTCATCAATTCCTTTCATGTCCCCGGGATTTTCTCTTTTCCAGGAGCAGGCCACAGAAGCTCTCTGTGTGGGATAACCGCTAAGCTCTTCTTTTGAATTCATGAGCTTCCAAATTAAACTTTCACTGACACCTGCTACCTAGCCTGGTTCAGCAGAGTGGCAGCAACACCCGGGCTGCCAGAGCTCTGCTACCGAGCAAAGTAAATCACAAACAAAAATAGGTGCAAAGTGCCCGGGCCAGGCTACCCAACAATTTGGAGGAGCTCTCTGAAACTGTGGCTGCTGGAAATCTAATCACAGGCTGGTTCCAGTGGAGCAAAGTTTCAACAGCAATCACTGATAGGAATGAAATCCATAGTGCAGACAGCAACGGAGATTAACAATCATCATCATCAATTAGCTGATGGAATCAAACAGAACAAAACGAATGTAAACAAAGATCTGGCTTCCCCCTCCCCCCTGAATCTCACCCTACCTTTATTTATCTGGTGCCAAGGATATTTTCTGAGCATTAGTTCCAAGTGTCATCACGTGAGGTCAGGACTTAATTATTTATATGGAGACATCAATCATCGCATGGGAATGATTTATTTATCAATCACCAGAGCTGTATAACGAGATGGTGAATTCCGTTTTTCTCTATAGGTGGTTGAGCAGGGCTGGGGAGGTCCCAGCTGCTGCCCGGCCACCGTGGGAACCCGCAGAAGTTTCTGTCTGGCCCAGCAGAGCAGGGCTTTGCTGCGCCTTTTACATCTGGTAACTTCCCAAAACGTCACCTGGGAAATCTCATGCACATTGGCTGCATCTCGGTAATGAACATTTACTGATTACGGATTATCTGGAGAATTTAGCTTTTTAAACATTATTCAAATTTTCATGTTTATGTAAGCTAATAAGACTGAAGAGATTCAGTAACTACTCTTTGCCTTGTGGTATTTGCGAAGTGTGTCCGTTGGGCTTATCTCAGCATCTTCCAGAATCACTTCAAAACACTAAAATAGAATTTTTCGGCTGGAAAAAAAAAAAAGTATCTGTACTCAGTATAATGCTCTTTGCTCACAATTAATGCCAAAAATCAATTTGCTAACATGCTTTTTATGTTTCTGCTGATCACAAACAGGATGGCACAGTAAAAGCTTTTATTGCCATCTGATTAGTCCACAATGGGGTAAGAGAATAGCTTGGGCTAGTGGGGTTGCGAAAGTCCCATGCTGAATGCAGCGGATGCAGAAAAGAGCACGGGGTGCTGAGCACCAGACATCAATCCTGCTGTCAGAGTCAGTCAAAGAGATGTTACAAACCACAGGAGCAGGAGCAGGCCCCCAGGTTTTCAGATAGCTGGATGAAAGTATTGAACACGCATATGGGATGTTCCTGAACATCCTCCTCTGGGTTCCTGATGAAGGGTTAATTACAACCAGGGACTTCCAGAGATTTTTCCATTTATCTATCTGTTAATAGAAATGGTGCTGCTGATCTTATTTACATGATTGCATTTCAGATAGGGAGATGATTAACTCAGTGTGTGAAACTGGTGGCAAAAAAAAGCAGGCTATGGGAAAGGAGAGATGGAAAGGAAAGCTATGGTGAAAATGAGCTGAGCTAGGAGGGAAGGTGTTCTGCTCTCCTATCATTACCTCCTCAAATTCCATGTACCACAACCTATATGCTTTACCATTAAAAAGGACTATTCAAAGCATGAGTAGTACCCTGGGCAGCTTGTGATCCCTCTGAACTTCATGGCAGGACTCCATTTTGGCAAGAGCAAGTCAATAAGCTCTCCTGCACATCCATTATACTGTTCCTGCTGATCTTAAACTACGACAATTTATCACTGTATTTCAGTGACAGAAATACTAAAATAATATTTCACTGGGTATGTTAAGAGGGTGTAAATTGCAGGTTAAAGGACAGATGGACTGTCCACTTTGTCAAAGAACAATTAAGACATTAAGAGTATGGGAAAATATTTTTAGACATTAAGCAATCAATGAGAAAATGAGAATTTAGGACCCAATTCTGTTATGAGGTGTTCCTCGAGCACCCCCTGGATTTTGCCCAGAGCATGTGAAAAATGAAAGATTAATAGTATTTCTTGTAGGCAAGACCAGTCAGGTGCTTGTGTATTTTTATAGTATGCTGGGTGTATTTATAGCATTTAGTAATGCCAGCAATGTTCAATATAAAGAGTAACAGATGAATGTATCATGAAACAAGGCACTAGCAAGGCAGGTGGGAGATGATTTCCAAAATATTGCAGTAACCACGCAGGGAGAGATGTCCTAAGATTGTAAACATAATAGACGTAAGTGGCTTTAACCAAAGCCAGGGGTAGAGCTTCGGGTTTGTTCCAACTGATGCAAGATTGAGCCCAGCCCACGCTTTACGTAGAAGAGGAAAGCCAGGACTTGCTGTGTGCAGATCCCAGCAAAGATGGCTTCCACGCTGCTGCTTCCTGGGGCATGGAAGGACAAAAATGACAGTGAAATCACAGCTAAGAGCAAGGAGGCGAAAGGAGGGGAATAAAACCATATTGGCACGATTGCAAGAAACAAACCACAGATTTCCCTAATCAGGCAGACGATGCCTAACTAGGGTACAAAGCAAACCATGAAGGAAGGTGGCAGATTTCACGAATTAGTCATGGCAAAAATGGTGAATTTCACAGCTTGAAGTGAATTCACGTTATAGGATGAAACAGCACAAAGTGATTAAGAGCTCTAACAGATAGAAGTAAGGAGCATGTGAGCCTTAGTCATCTCACAGCAGCCAACTCCTCCCCGACCTCAGCTGAGCCACAGGAGCGACACCTTCAGCCTCTGTCTGCTCCTGGTTGTGAGTGGGATGCGGTGAGGACAACCCCGAACGAGTTCCCCAGACATCTCTGGGAGTTTCTGGACTAGGGCACAACTGCAGCAGTCACTGTGCTGGGAGAGGTTTTGCAGGCACAGTCTGCAGTCCCAGTGCCACCACCGTGGCTCCAGCTGCAGGGCATGTGCCATGACGAGAGCAAGCCATGGGACGGCAGGGCCTGGTCTTCATGGCATGACCCCAAGGGTGAGCAACGTGGCAGGAGGGTGGCTGAGAGGTTGGAATGAGCAGGGACACTGCTGCAGCACACTGGCTGCCATCTGGAGACAACCTTCCAGGTCTGGCAGTGCCACTTTTGGAGCCATTTGGTGCTGGCCTGTGCCATCCCGTGGTGACCATGCCACAGCACGTATCCCTCATCGCAGGCTACAGCCTGTTCTGGGGTTTTCTTCTGAAATCCACCCAGTTCCCCTTATTTCAGGGAATAAAGATGAATGTCACAAGCCTCGCAGGTGCTGCGATGTGACTTTTGCTGGCAAAACATTTCAATAGCTCTTACAGGGCATTTTCAAGGAAAGCTTTGTTATTAAGTACTGAAACCTTACCCTACCATTTGTATCCCTGCTTAAACGAAGATAAAAAATTATGGAGAAAAATGTCACCATTGTATCTTAATTCTTTTCTTTCAATGTAGGCTCTTCTATCATAGTTATTGAAAATCCATAGAGCAAAATGCAAGCAAAGTGAGCTAATACCAACCAGGATGAGGCTGCCCAGGAGGATGCTTCCTCCAGCTGCATAAGCCTCCGTCAAACTCTTCCCCTTCCCAGCCATCCCTCCGCCTGTCCAGCCGGACAGCCCGGAGCAGGGTGGCTTTGCAGGCTGCCAGGAGGTTAACAAACCCCGTCCCTGGCAGGCAAAGCTGGAACTGCAGTGGAGTCACCGACGCTTGAGAGAGAAGAGTGTGCCAGCTTTCCTGTGTTTGTTGAGGGCGTTCCAGCGTAGCCAGGTCTGCTGAGCCCAGCTGTATTAATATCACACAGGGAGAGGAGAAGCTGTTGAAGTTGCCAGGACCAAAGCCATGGAGGAATGTAATGGGGCAGTGCCAGTTCCTTCAGATCCCATGTGGAAGTTGTTATCCATCCACTGGAGGCAGCGGAGCACCTGCATCCCAGAGTAGTGAATGCGTGCTGGCTGCACGGAGCCCGCCTGCACCTCAGATGGGCACCGCTCGGTCACAGCCCCGCTCCTCCTGACCCAGGGAGAGGATTTAAAACAGAAGAAACAACCTAAGAGGAATCGATCGCTATTGAACGAGGATGGGAAGACAAAGTTTGAAAAGAATTAACATTTCTAAGGCATTTCTAAAGGAATGCCCTTGGACTGCTGGTAGGGAATTAGAAAGGACTTTAAAAAAGGCAGGGGTTGGGGAGAAGCCCTCTTCTTTGGGATTGATTTTTAAAAACTTGGCAGATTTAAGAAGCCGTTCAGTAACATTTTGCGGATCGATGCTAATTTGATGCATCGGAGCTCAGCACTGTGCCAATTCACTGTCAAAGTGATATTAACTAGGCACTTTTCTGAGCATGTTTATAGCTCAAGGTCCATTAAATATGCAGACCTGACAATTATCGCACCTCCCTTAAAATACTTAATTTGAAATGTATATCACAGCATGCATAAATGGTCTTTCACTCTTAATCACAACGGAGCCTCGCTCCCCGGTAGCTGCACGTCCTTGCCCTGGAGAAGGGGCTGGAGGCTGCGCCTGGGCTTAAGACACAGGGTGGCCAGAGGGGTCGGCTGCTGCGCTCGGTGCTGCCGATGGGCAGCAAGGCCATGATGAAATCTCCTAGGGGCTGATCTTACATCCCCCATCTGTGCAAGAAGCGACCTCCTGAAAGTCAGTTAATTTAAGTAAATGACACTCATTGAGCTAGCAGTAACTATTTGCATTGGGAAATGCTGCAGGATCAGTTACATAAACGGTCAGAGTGGCATTTGAACTCGGACGCCTTGCGATCTGACATCCAGGTATATCTGGGAGATAAGTAAGAATTGCTTTGTTTATAAATAATAGCTAATTTGAGCCAAAGGTGCAAGAGAAGCTGGTATTTAAATTAGGATCCCTTTTAATTCTATTAAAACCCTCACAGAAATAGTTTGAGAAGTATCTTTCTGCTCAGTGAGACTCCCAGACGCAAAACTTGTCCCTTCTGAGTTTGGAGAACCAAAGCAGCAGTCAGCTAGTAATGCACATATATGGATGACTAACTTTAGGGCAGCCAGATTTGAATATTTGATTTAATATGCCTTCGATTTTATATCCTGAAATGGGTACACTACTTAACTCGAAGATCAATTAATTTTTGTTGCTTTTAAAGTTCTTTAATGGAAGATGTTACATAGATAATTATTTAATAGACATTAAGTTTTTTTGCATGACCTGCTTGATCTGCTTAAAGCATATAAATCAGTATGAGCTGAATCAGTAAAATAATTTCAGAAATTTGAAAGCTGCATTGGAAGTTGGACTAGTACATAAGAAGGAATAAAAACATTGCTCTTTCATTTGGCAAAAAACAAAGCCAAAAAAAAATCCTACAGACCTTCAGTTTCCAAATTCTGGACATCTCATTTTTTAAGGAATTACAAAATTCATTTGTGAAAAGAGCTGTGAGATAAAGGAAGAAAGTGTAGAAGTATCATCATGGTCAATAAAAGATATGAATCTGCAGGCACATACCGGGGAAGATGCCATGAATCTCCTCTTTGTGGTGTAGCTCAGAATAGTAGTTATTTTCTTCATTTTAGCAGATGCCAAAGGCTTAGAGAAACGAGTGCTCACAGAAGGCAGCCCTTGTTTCTCATGGCAGAAATGTATTTGCTTGGTTTCTCCTGTAAGAGAAGTGATAGTCCTGTCCTAATCTGCAGTGACTGAAACCTGCTCGTTTGGAGGTTATCACGGTGTTGGGATGGGGGTGACAGAGCATGACCAAGTGCTATTTCATTCATGTGTCTCCCACTGCAGGGCTTACTCCATCCAACACACACTTCAACATCTGCCAGTTGTAGGGAGAGTTTGTTCCCTCCCATCTCTACAGTGTTTTACAAAGACTTCTATTCTTTATTCCAGCTTTCCCCAAGGGTATACTTCATCACACTTTTCTTTTTTTTTTTTTTTTTTTTTAAAAAAAAAGCAACACCACTTTCTTTCTACAACAGCCAGTTTGTTACTTCTTTGGCTTTTCTTCACAACAGCTACTTAGATCAGCCACAGCACACGGCCAGCCTTTCTTGCTGTGTCCCCTGTTCACGGAGTCCTGGGACAGCCCTTGAAAGAACCAGTTGTTGCTCCCTAGCAGGATGGTTCTCACTAACTTGTGAGCTACAGAGGGAAGATCAAACTGAGGAAGCTGCTGCCCGCTCAGGGATTGCTCTCTCCTGCCTTTACTCAACCCTGCCCAAGCTCTCACATCTCCACTGCTTGTCATCACCCAGCACAGTGCCAGGGCACCTCCTCTAGCACTTAATGCTGGTGCTTTTCCCTCACAGATGAGGGGGAAAATGCTTTCCTGCTGCCCCTTTGCCTGCAGAGACTGACAATAACATCATTTCACATCTTGAAACACAGGTCTTGGAGTTAAGTGGCATGACAGCTAGACACAGAGACTTTACATTTATCATACAGAACATTTACAGGGATTTAATTTTTTTTTCCAACATCTTAAATCTAAAGTAATTTTCCCATTTTTAAAATAATTAATTCACCTTTCCTCTTAAAATTTATTTCTTAGTGTTTTGGCGTACACAGGCTGTGTTATTCTGTTTAAGCTGCGACCCATGGAGGACCCGGCCAGGCCCCACAGCGTTAGGTACCGTGTGTCCCCATAGCGTAACAGGAGCCACTGCCCTAAGAGCTTGCAGCTGGTGAAGTTCCTCTAACCCTGCACCTTATACGTGGGTCTCCAGCACTGACAGCAGTCTGGAAGTTCCATCTACAGCCAAGACATCACTGCACTTAATGGCACTGTGTTGCTCTAACTACGTCACCAGTAACCTTCAGCACAGCTTTTTTAATTCAGGATACCAGAAGCAGCTCATTCAGCCTCTGAATTACATGGGGAGAAGTTTGGTTAATGTCAAGAGTTTATCTGAAGTCTTTTATAACATCAGCACATTGCTAGCACAGAAATCCATCTGGTTTTCATAAATATCTGATAGGGCTGTATCATCCTCCTCATCATCATTTTGGGCTCCCCCTCCCCCACGCAATCACAATCCACCTCAGAGTCATCGCGGAAAGTCGGCTGGCAATCCTATAACAAACCCCATTCAGATTCTTTCTGAAAGGGAGCTCAGGCTTCACCCTGCTGCTCAGAGAATGCTATGCTAAATGCAAGCTTCCCAGGGGCTTGGCTGCAGCCCAGCGCTCTGTAATTTCTGCTTCTCCTTCCTGATGCGGGCTGTGACCTTGGCACCTAACTCTGGGCAGATCACTGAAGTTCACCCGGCCTCCTGCACTCGCTGTGAAAATGCAGCTCTGAGCCCCGCTGCCTCATCCTGCCCACGGCACCACGCAGCTGCTGGCAGCTGTGCCCAGCTGGGAGCCGTGCTGCAGCGCGCAGGCAGGCGGGCAGCAGGTAGCAGCACCAGGGCTCGCGTCCTCCTTCTGCCACTGCGAGCACATCGCCGAGCGGTGCTGTTAAGTGGCAGAAGTTATTAGCTAACTTCAAAGCATGAAAATGCGTTTGCAGAAGAGGTTTAAATTATATTAGCCAAAGGCGTTTACTGTGGAGATAGCCAGAAAATGGCTATAATTGGAGATCTCCGAACAGCTGTTGTGCCCTTTGTATTTACATGGAGAAAATAACTTGACAGATTAACATGAGAATTTTATTTTTTTTATTTATTTATTAAGTTTTAACATTAGCACTCTTATTTATAGTATGCCGTGGGTGTCTAGGATGCTTTACTGACAAACGCGTGTACATGGCCAGAGGAGCTGATAACCTAAGATTGTAACATGACATTTTTAACAGAAAAATGGTGTAATTGAGAGAAGTTATTGCCCCTTGAAGATTACATTCATTATAGACTGTAAGAGAGATATGTCTTTAAAATGACTGCACTTCCCTTCAGTTACACAGCTATTTAGAAATACGATTGTTTGAGCTTACGTACGGAACTGCAGATTGTTATAGCCAAGTTATTGAATGAAAGCAACTTTGGGGAAAGTCTAACAGACACAGACTGCTTTTTTGTGCCTTTATTCGTTCCAGATTTTTCAAGGGCATACCTTCTGGAAATGCTTGTACTTTCCTATCTAGATTCCTTAGGACAGAGAACACTTTGAAAAAGAAAAAGGGGGACTTCTAAGATTATTTTACAAGTCTTTTAGATTTGTTACTTCACCGGTAATTATCAGTGAAGTTTCAACGCAACAAGCAATACAGAATTAGCTTTAAAACCAAAAGAAAAGCAAAACTTGTCATTGTTCCTGGTCTTCAAAATACTGTATCTGATATTTTTAGCGATTGGCATTACCATGAAGGGATCTCCTCTGTATTCCGGTCCTACCCCTGACTTTACATAGTAGAAGAGACCTTTCCAAAAAGATCTGTTGTGAAGATGTCAGAGAATCATTACATTCATCACATAACTATATCATTACATAAGTAGTTCTTTGTAAACAAGAAACCAATGAGACCACGAAGCTCCCTCTGCAAGATGCTTGTCACCAAGATACCACTGGCAAAACATTCATCAGCTGCCTGGATGGGTCTTAAAAGTGGTGATCCTCTGCTGAAGATCAGTATAGACTCACCAGGCTTTTTGGTTTCACTAGGAACAAGTCTAAAATTAAACTCTTAAAACTGTACAACACTGTTTCGGATCCAGTGTTGCTGCTACACTGCTGCTTTTGCACCAGCATTAAAGGTGCAGCACGCATGAGAAACACCTTTCTCTGTGTGCTACAGAAGTAACATCAGCCTGTCTCACACCTGGCCGACCCAGTCCCCTCCCATTTCTAGGGCAAAGACAAGTAGCGAGGAGCACTGGCATGGTGGGGACCCACAGCCACAGTCCACAGGGCCCTGTCTGCTGCTTCCCTCCAGAAAACAAGCATCTAGCTTCTCTTCGGAAAGCAAACCCCTAGCTACTCATTCCTACATGACTTGGAGACCCCTGATAGCCCTTCATGTCGGCAGCCTCGTGGCTGGCCCTGCCTTACTAACAGCTGCTCCGTCTGCCTGCTGTTCTCCTGACATCACTGCTGGAGAGACAGAAAGCAGACTTCAGGAAAGGGGCACAATCTGGGGTTCATCCACACCTGGATGTGGGGACATTCACGTGCCCAGGACAGATAACAACACACATAGGTGAACACAGCAGAGGAAGAAGCTGCTCTAGCTCAGAGGCGGCTCTGCCTTGTAATTCCACCTAGTGCTACGTGGCATTAGTGGAGCAGAGACCGCACAACCACGAGGCAGTCCTGCCACCTCATCTGGCTCTTTGCATGTGATTACAGCCTCCACCTCTTATTGTTTTTCCTCCCAGTGATATGCCATCTAGCTGTTGCACAAAGCTGGCAGCTATGCTATGCTGGACACTCTCCCTGTCCAGCTATTAAACTGCCCTGTCGCTTTCTTTTGTCAGGGCTTCTTTTTCCCCCTAATATCTCACCTAAACTTTTTCTTTCTTAGCTTCAGGCCATTGCTCCCTGGCCTACAATTTTCTCAGACTGTGAATAATTCCCTCCCTTCGTTCCTATTGTTACCTTGAAGGTATTTATAGACCGTGATCATGTTCCCCTTGAGCCTTCTCTTTCACTAGACTCTGAATTTAGCTTTCTCAGCCTCTTCACATGCTATACTCTCTAATCCATGTATCATTGCCCTCCTTTGTTTTCATCTTCTTCTTTTGAAGGTTGGTAACTAGAAATACACAGCATCATGGCTTTGCACAGCCATTACTTATATGGATTTACATGCAGTTCCCCCAGTTATCTATATTATCTTACCCAGAGGCACTGTTTTTGTTTATATTGGTTTATTTTATGAAATCTCTCTCTTCTCTCCAAATTTAATTTGGCAAATGATAATATACTGAATAACTCTCGATTCCGCTGCCAAGATATAAACAGAAAGAAGCAAGGCTAAAGAACATATCTGACAGCAAAAACTCCTAGGGTCAATTTCTGTTTGAAGCAAAAACCTTGCACGAGTTGGGAGCAGCCTTCTGCATAGGTAAGCTGCTCACCTGGGAGGAAGAGCTCTCCTCAGGACCGGGCCTGGGCCCACTGTAAGGGTCTCCTTCTCTGCTGCGCTGGAAAGTAAAGTTAGGTACCCAGCCCAAACCATTCAGTTTCTCTATTTAGCATGGCTCCCTCAGTTTTATTGCTGAAATAAGAGTTTCTGACCTGTAAATATGGAAAATTCTAATTTTAGTTAAGATTAAAATCCTTGCTTTTAAAACTTGTCATGAAATACAAAATTCTTGGGAAAGAAATGTAGTTTTGGGAAAGGAGAAATGCTCCATCTTGCGGTTTTTGATCTGCCCTAGATCTACCCTCTGGTCTGGTGGCATTGCCAGATCTGCCTGTGACCCCTCGAGCTGAGCCCACCCAGCTCGGGGCTGGGTCCACCTGCCCCATGCAGTGCCCAGCAAACGCCACCACTCAGCAGCCTCTGTGGCTCACAAAGCAGGACTGTCTCTCTTCACCTTACTGCCTTTTTTTTATCTCCTCCAAAAGTTCACAACAAATCTAGCAAGGAGAAACATACAAAGCAAAAAGCCTCAGGAAAAGGTTGTATCACATTGCGGGAAAGGAGACCACAGCTGGGAATGAGAGCTTTGTATGGGGAAAGAGTTACAGCTCCCTCACAAAAACAGGAAGGGTGAGGAAGGGAGAAGTCTGAATGGAAATTTGTGAAGTTAGGCCACAGTAAGATTTCTAAGAAAATCAAAGTACAGGAAGATAGAAAAAACCTTCTAAACTGTAGCACGGGTCCCTTTGTGCATGTGCCCAGATTAGATTTCTGCACATCTCCCTTTCACTCTGATGGCTGCGTGGAACCTGACAGTAATGATGTCCCCTGTAGGACAGAACAATCTATCATGCTAACCAGTGCTCTCCAGCTCTCCCCTGTACTTCTCCATCACTCTATCAGCCCTCTCATTTTACTTAACTCTGTGTTGTTTGAAACAGAGTTGGCTTTCCATCCCGGGCTTCTGCTAGATTGCATCTAGGGTCTTAGTTCTGAAAAATTATGAGGAAATAAATGCTTTTATTAATAATATTGTGTTTAAAATAACTAGTTCTAAGTCTACTGGGGAAAACAAAACACCCTCCAATAACTACTAACAGCAATAAGTAGCAGTGGCAGCAATGACTACCATCATTTAGGATGCATCAAGCTTTCCAAAAGATCTTCCATCATCAAACTGTACAAATATTTACTCTTAGCAATGCAACCAATTTTACTACCACTTTACCTGCCCCATCAGAGCCACGGCTGACTTCATACAACAATATGAAACAGACGAACATCTGCAGGGCTCGTCCATGTGAGAATCGAACTACCTGAATAATTCATTGTTCTGCTCTGTGGTTGATCCAAAACTAGTGGGGGGGGGGAGAATTGCTTCAGGTGCGTCCCAAAACCAAACAAGTTTTTCACTTTACTCACTGAAACAGAAGTCTTCAGAATTTAAAATAACTCCAGATAAACATTTTTTTTTAACGATCAAAATGAATTTAAGCTCAGAGTAATTTGTAAGGTATTTAGTTAACTGTCACCCTCATTTAACAAAATAGTTTACAAAAATATTGTACATGAAATATTTCAGTAAAGTTTAAGAATCTCAAGAAGCTATGATGTCCTGCCTCTCAGAGAATCCGTGTTTTTAATGGAGGCCAAAACACACTCTGGAAATTGACTGCTGCTTCTGTCTGTTAGTTAATTATTAAATTCTAAATGTTTGAAATATGCATTGTAAGATGACTTTATTTTAATTTTCCCAGCAGACACATTGACAACTCCTGGATGATACTGCACTGAACTGTCCTCTTTAATGACATTTTCTTTTTAATAATCATTGATCCACACAAATTTGTCAGGTCCTAAATAGGAGCTCATCACTCACATTGCTTGTGAGAGCTCTGTCAGGGGCTGAGCGTGGCACAGAAGATCTCCAGCTACGAAAGCCTGCCATGTAATCACGTGGTACCTTGGATTTGATTTGGATCCTAATTTTCTGTGGCTGTTCTAAATACAACAGCGTACCAACATGTCTCTGCTTTTTGTCCCTGTATACTGACAGTGTTCAGAGAGGGAAGATAAATCCTGTGATAGAACATCAGCAAAAACTCTTTTGGAAAGCACCATTTCCTGTCTGTCCCTAAGAACAAGAACCTCTTATCTCTGTTTCCACCCTAAGTATCACCGTTTTCTCTAGTAATCACTTAACTGATTAGCCAGCCCAGTTCTCCATGCACAAGGAACACGAAGGTCTTGGCGACCCTGCAGCAGGGGATGGGGCTGGCTACCCCTAGGGGCAGGAGCAGGCTCTGGGGGCAGGCAGCACAGCATGCCCAGCTCCCAGCAGCCAGCCAGGCTTCGTGCTCACCGAGCTGGGCTCTGCCCCACCAACAGCCAGGTGGGAGAGTGGGCAGGGAGTGTGAGGAGCCCTCCGTGATGAGGCACCAGTCGATCAGTTCTGCTCTTCCTCATCCCCTACTCATGGATGGTGCTGGCAGAGTCAGCCCCGCATCCCCTTCCAGACACCACTGACTTCAAAACATACAAACTGAAGTCTGGCAAAGCCAGCACAAGGTGTGGCAAGAAAAGAGGGGTAGGACTGTCCACAGAGGCAAAGGGGAAAAAAAAAAGAAGAAAAAAAAGTTGTGCAAGGGAAAGGTGCAAGCCTGAGAGCGAAAGCTGAGGACTTGAGGAATCAGTGAGCTGAACAGAGAGCTGCCAGCCCTGCCCAAGAGACTGGTGCAGGTGGAGTACTGGAGGCTGCCCAGCCATGAAAAGCTGCTTTCGAAGAGACCTAGGAGGCGGGGGAGCAGGGAAGGCACACGCAGATGATGAATACAGGCACAAACTTGGGGATGGAACATCATTTAGGTGACTTGCAGCACTTCCTTGTGGCAGCATGCCTCACTGAGCCTCCCATAGCCTGGGCCTTGCATCAGTGAAAGCATGACAAAGCCTTGTTTTCTTTGTTTGTTACTGCCCTAGGTGTTGTTCTAGTCATCTTGAATGTTGCAAAAGCAAACACCTGCTTGAAATTAAATTGTAACCTGTGGCATAAAAGCACACATGAAGCCATGAAAAGCCATTGCTAACATCACAAAGTGATGTCCTGGAGGGTCTGGTGAGAAGGAGCAACTGCATCTTCCAGCGGCTGTGCAGAGCCCTGCGGGACATAACCCTCTGCCCCTTTCTCACCTCCTCTCTGCCTTTCTTTACAATGACAGCGAGAAACAGAGATCAATATTGTATTGTGACTTTTTCCTTGAGTCCCATAGGCAAAAGAAAAAGTTAGGGAAGAAAGTCTTTTCCCAGAGAATCCCCTGGATCAGGGGAGAAGATCCCTTCAGGATCCAGCCAAGACCATTGCAGTATTTATTCCTTTTCCAGTGACTCCCAACAACCTCTGCAGATTACCACCCCCGCAGGAAAGCGCAGCTCGCAGACACACAATGCTCCACTTCCTCCCATTCCTTCCCTCCCTGAGCAGGAGAAAGGTTTACAATCCTGCCCTCTTTTCATCTGGCAAAGCGTACCCTGATCTCACTCTCCACTGCGACACAAACACTAAGCCAGGAATCCCGGCATGCTTTGTCTGGGTAATATTCCATTTCTCTATCAGACTTTAGGTCAGGTGGCAATTTGGGTGAGGTATCATCTGTAAAGACAACAAACACAAGAAACAATCTTTCTTCCAAGCAAAGGATAAACTAGATGGCACAAGTGATTTTCTCTGTCACCACTGCCTTTGTTTCTATTATGGAATAGAGTGCTGGACAAGGAGAAGGATTTAATGCTTTGACTGTCGTGATGGATACTACCAAAAAGCCCAGCTTAATTCACCTCCACGCTGCCCTACAAGGGGCAGTATGGTGTACCCAGCAGTTTAGCGGCATTTCTCTTCTATGCACAGCCGATCTGCAGAGCACAGCGTGTTCCCCTTGGAGGATGTCAGGAACTGCAAAGATACGTGGCATGGATGGTTAGGGGGTTGAGTATCTGGGCAAACTTAGAGGCTGATTATGTCTTTTGTTCTTCATCTTTAGTCTTTGTCAGACATTTCAGGTCTAGAATGAATTCCTAACACCCACATTCTGCCCATACAGCTATGTGAGTGTTAAAGCAAGGAGAGCTCAGGGGAAACGCATGGGTTACAGCATTTCCTTTCAGTGCAAACCCAAGGACTGCCTCGAGCAGGTTCATGGGCTGTTCACTGCAGAGCTTACGAAAGGACAAAAGTTGAACTCCTGATGCCAGCACAAAACTCCTTCAAACAGTCTGTTTTTACGATCCTCTTCATTATATGGTAAATATCTTACAGGCAATCTGTTGTTTTACTTCTCAAACGAGAATACAAGTCCAACCCTTACCAACAGCAAGCTACCAGCCCTCAGCCTTGTGTAGTTGCTTTTCCTAGGCAACTGAAGAAAAAAAACCAACAACTTCTGAGCAGGTTTAACAAAGGCAACCAAAGATAATTACATTTATGGTTCATAAATGTGAAGGTGACTTGTGGATGTTTATACTACTCAGACAGAGATGTTGTTAAAGGGAACAAGATGTCATGATCTTATGGTATCTTTTTTTTTTTCTGTGAAGCAAAACTCTGTAGTACCGGAGGGTGAATAGTTTTCTTCTGCTGTTAGCCCCTCAACTCTATTAAGAAATTCTTGAATATTATTTCCCTGCCTCTTCCCTCTTTTTATTCACCATATAGAAAAATGCTTCGCTTAAACTCCACGGTAGTCAGGGAGTGTCTCTAGCTGACACTGGATCACATTGTCATTATGATTTAGAGTTTCACTGATCGTGCTTTATTATTTTTGTATTTTCCAAAAGGTTTTAACTCTCGTTTTATGTGTTTGTTGAATTGTTTAAAGTGAAGGGGCTCTCAGTCTCCATCGCCATACTGAAAGGAAATAGAGGAGAGCTTGCTGTTATTACCATGCAATCCAGACAGTCTGAACAGTGTCTTTTAGCCAGATGTAAATCCACAATTATAAATCACCATGGGAAGGGGAATGGCAATCACTGCATTTTGATTTACTGCCACAATACTTTTCATATAAATATACTGACCAGAATAGGGAATTGAGATGTATTTTCTATGTCTTTATGCAACAAAGAGCTCTCCTTAAAGCACCATTTATGCTAGAAGTCAAAAGAGTATCTCTGAGTAAAACTGCTCGCAGAAGAAACAAAGGATAGTGCCAGATTGATGCTCAGTAGAGGAATAAAAAATCTGCTGCATGGCATAACTACGTAGGGCTGTATAATTTCTCCAGATTAGGATGTACAGCATGTGTAGTTGTGTTCACACAAGGTATAAATAGTTCCCTCTGCTTTGAAGGGAAGGGCTGTCCTGGGAGCTAGGGGCAATCAGAGTTTTAGTTCCTACTTTTCCATACACTTCTGTGGTATTTTCTGCAAGTCATTTAATTTCATTGCGCCTAAGTTTCTTCATCTGTAAAATAAATCCTTCGAATACAATTGGATCAGCTTCATACAGCAAATTACATCTGATGCTGAATCATGTCTTTTATCTCTCTATCTGTCTGCTTATTTTTATTGTGAGCTCCTCAGGGCAAAGACTATCACTTGAAGTCTCATATATAATAAAAGTGTCTTTAGCACCACAGAACCCCAGTCTCAGGGACTAGAAGCTCACTGTAATAAAAAAACAAATGTGGCCAGCCACTCAAATTCAAATAACACATTCAAATCAAAGAAAATCTATACTTAGGACCTTTTCTCATGAATACTCTGGTCCCCAAAACAGATATCCTGTTTAGGTGCATCCCTAGACAGATGTAAAACACTGGATACACTTTAGCCTTTGGCCAACTGAAAGCCTTAAAGAAGCTTTCTTGCCACAACAGAGTATTTAGGAATAAAATAACAAAGACTGCAGGTTGGGCAGAGGGTACTCAACAGTTCAATGACCTGAACAAGGGACTGGAAGGGAGCATGAGTGTTCTCCAACCCCTGCTTTCAGCTGTAGGAAGGGGTTAGCTGGTCTGAACATACCTGAGCTGGAGAAAAAAAAAAGTTGTGTTTTTGTTTTTTTGTTTTTTTAATATTTATATGGACACATGGAAAAGCTTCCAGAAGACAGAGCTGAGAACACAAAGAGGTTTGCCTGTTCCTAGAAGAGCCTAGACCAAGGCTACCAGCCAGGCTTTGCTGCATGCCCACAGAGCATGGAAAGACCAAGAAAATTTAAAAATAAATTGTTTTCTTGGAAGACAGAAGGTAAAATTGTGCTCTTGCTGAAAATGTCATCTCCTGATAGAGAAACAGAATAGAGATACAACCCGAATAGATATTTGACAGGGATCTGGTCTGCTGAACAGTTTCAGAGCAGTTTGTTATACTTTACCTGGTTTGAAATTGAAGAATAGCAGAAATTGATATATTTTTTTAAATAGATAGATTTGATAGCTCTGAGCATTAATTACAGATAAATGCAGAGGCTCATTAGGCTGTAGAAACACTCTTGAGAGCTGTGGGAGGAGGTCCTGGGTTGTTGTTTTGAAATCAGTCCCTAAGCTTATGCATGAACTGCAGACAAACCTTAAATGCATCCCACCAGACTTTGGCTGCAAGTCCCAAGCATGGAGTTGGGCCCTAATGATAGGTTCATGATACATTGCTTGTTATTTTCCATACATATTAAACTCATTTTGTTCACAGAAGAGGTCTCTAGGGTCAGGAAACTCGTGATGTTCATTGCCCTTAATGGTATTAACACCTTATGTGGCAGTCATTCTGCATTTCTGCTTGCTGTGCCTGCATTTTAAAGAACATTATTTTCTACCAGAAAAACATTTCTGTTCTTGCAATCAGTGCTCGTTTTTGTAAATTAAGGAATGACTTGTGCCAAATTGTTCTCTTTTACTCTCTTCCAGGATTATCTGCAATGTAGCTTATGCTACTGTCTGTATATCTATTGCGTGCTTTACAAGAAAATGAAATCATTACACACAACACAAATTACTAGCCCTCTTTCATAATCACACACCCTTAATTGGCACGTAAGCACTAAGATCACTGTAATACATGCAGTAAAATGTCTCCGACTTTTTTTTTTCATCCCAGGTTTAAAGGTCAACAAGAATATTTTTCTTTAATTTGACAGGCACACAAGAAATAATGCAAGACTCATTTATGGTCAGGTAATGCACAAAGAAATCTATAAATCAAGCTAAGGGGAATATTAGATCATGCTCATATCTGAACCCATCTGGCTTAGTTCACGAAAGAATCAATATGAGGCAGAGCGCTCAGTATTACTAGTGATTTATGCTCTTGCATCTAAGGGGAAAAACATTTGCAATTTTTAAGTCGCTTCATCTCCTCCTGAAACAATAGGATATGGAAAAGGAACTACAGTTAGCTATTACAACATATACATAGGTAAGTAATTTGATGACAACTTATAGCTGGAGGAGGATGGGATCATTCCACTTAATGACTCAGCACTTTGACTTTTTTATTTTTTTAGTACTCTGATTTTCCTCCCTCCAAGGTACTATTAGTATGGAGCTGTTAAGAAATAAACCTAGCCAGATTTCCATGCCTTTGATTTTTGTAGATTAATTGCAATTCAGAGTTCTCAGGCACAGTACTGTTAGCCTAGCATACTGTAACCTACACAACGTGCAGCTTTTCTTCATCGTCTTCTTTCAAATACTACTTTCACCAATAAACCCCACACCTTAAAAAAAACATCATGACCAAATAGTAATTGTACCACATTAGACACATACGCTTTTGATCATTCTGGGAACATCTAGGATTTATGTGCAAGCTTTCTATGTATATAGCACATCTCCACTAAATAAAATCTCCAGTTGGCCTTAAGTTCAGCCTCCCCAAGAGGCAAGATGAAAAGTGTCAGGCAGCGCTGCAGTTTGCTGTGTGAACGCACAGGGGTGGGAGGCAGAGGGGGAACGAGAGATTTCACAAGGCAATTAGAGTATGAAAAACAGATACTGCAGCGATGGGTGCCATAAAGGCATCAGGGGAACCGGGACAAGTAAAACATCCATTGCAGCTACAGTGATTTGTTTTACATACAGTGCTAATATCCTTAATACAAACACTGAATGCAGCTTAATTTAAATCCAGAAAGGCATTTAGACTAAAGGGAGAGCCTGACATATTTTTCTCCCATCTAACGTGCACAAGTAGAATCAATAATTTTCCCAGTATATGTTGATAAATTATTACATCAGACATTATTGATCCAGCCAAAGAAGAAGGACGTCAAAATAATGGAAATCAGATGGTTGTGATTAGAAATGCTTGGGATATTCATTTGGAAACAGCTGATAACTAAAATGGTTCATGGGCTTTACAGTTATTGATTTAATAAATAGAATAAGCCCTGCTGATCCCAAACAAGGTTACTTGCGTAGGTATTTCAGGGCGTTGTGCTACAGAAAGCCAGTCTATATGTCTTCTGTATGTGTGGGAATTATATTTTAGTTCACCACTCTGAAAGCATTAATTTTAAACACGTGTTCCTTTCAGCCACAATTTTCTACTGCATTTTGCAGCTGAAGCTTAGACTTCATTCTAGTAGTAGGCTTAGTACTCTTTGAAGTATTCATCTAAAAGGCTTTCACATGTTTGTGTCATTATTAATAATGAATATGTTCATTAATTTACACATGCTTTACAAACACTGGGCAGGATCCAAGAGCCTCCTGCATGAGGAGTGATGTGCTGAGGCGATGCTATCGATTCTTTCTTGGGTATATCCTTTCAGCAGATAATAATACATCAGTGTTGCACCTTTCAACCCCAAAGATTCCAAAACATTTTCTGAACCAAAGAGGGCACTGTGCGTGCTAGCAGAGATCACATCATCCCTCACAGGAAGGGAGACACCTTTGAGGCACTGTACAGCAATATTCTGGCAACACTGAGAATTCAGGAGCTATGCAGGCAGGGTGCAGAAATTGCCATATCACTCACTATGCACAGCGGAGAGGAAAAAAAGAGATAGAGCATGATTTACCTGGAGGACATGGTGAGGATACAAATTCCACAGCTTTCTCTCCCTTTGTCTTCACACCACTCTTCCATTTCAGAAGTCCCACTTATACGTATCTCTGTTTCTTCCCTCACTGGCTTTATGATCCCAAAACTATGCCTCAGACTGGGACTCAGTTTCTTTTTTGCAATCCTAGCCTTCTTCCCCCACACTTCTACCTTGTCCCCAGCTACCCCTTCTCCATGATAACACTCCTGCATCACACATCCTCCAGCCAGCAGCCCCACGCTTGCCCTTCCCATCTCCCCGGGCTGAGCTGGCCTTTTTGCAGTGCACCTCACAAGTACCAGGGTACGTCCCCTTCCTGGCCCCTGGGCTACTGTCTCTCCCTGAGCACCTCAGAAGTAAATAAGAGGTACTAGCCACAGAAGGGCCAAACCAAAGACAAGAAAGCAACATCACCCTCCTTGCAAAGACTTTGAATACTCTTGATGAGAGTGATAGCTACCAGCTGGGGCTTGTAAGGACTGAGTGGACCCAGAATCTGTTTCACTTGTTCTCTCACAGACAGCATTTTTAGCATCCTGGTACCCCCAGGAGCAGGCTGGAGCATTGCCTCTATGAAGGGTAATTTAACTGAGTGTATAATGCAAGTATTATTGCCATAGTCCTGAATTATGAAAGAGAAGTAGAGCTTCACTGCATCTCTGGAAAACCATGGGGGTTGGTCACATCTCATCAGTCTCAAAAGTCCTTCTAAAATATGGTAACACAGGAAATATGTATGTGCAGATATGGCTCATTGAAAGTCAAAAAAATCATATCCCATCTTCTTTCCATGCTTGGGATTTTTCCAAAGTTTCTCTTGAGCACGAGAAACCAAATATGTTTTCCTTACGGTCTTCAGAAACTCCTTGCTCTAGTTCTGGTGTAATGAATACCAACTGACTGTTGCGTTGACACTAGTTATGAAACCTGAGCCCCGCGGGACAGTAGTATAGCATGAAAAATGAAAACATCCATATGTACTTCTCATTTGCTGTGAGTAGAAGGTGATCCTGAAAATGAATTCTGTATTTCTTCCCAATCATCCTTCACCATGGCCAATACCTAAAAAACTGAGCTTTCCCCTGCCAGGAGTGCACGTGGCAGTCGTAGCAGCTGCATCAGAGTTATATTGCAAGGGTGACAAAAGTCATCTTCCAGATAGGTAGAAAATGATACAAGCTCCCTAACACGTGACTGGATTTATCATTCCTGCTCTGCATTATTTAAAGGTACGATAGCATAGCATAGCATAGCTAACTGGGCACAGCAGCACTGTAACCTCTGTACTGGGTTACAGTTATTAATCTCCTTTGGACAGTGTAACGCGACTGTTTCTGCTGGATAAGATCCGTTAGATTTGTTAGCTGCTCTGCAATAAGACACCTGGAGCATCACTATCCCATATGAACTTTATAGGGTCTTTTGCCTGACCAGATTCCTTCATTCCAAAACTGACCAAAATGAGCAGTGCAAGAATGAGATGGGCTGGGGTGGAATGGGAGAAGAGGAGCAGTTCCTTGTTCCTATATGTGCTGTACGGTGGAGCAGCCTCTTTTGAATCACTGCAGTGGGGTGTGGCAGAACATTTTGGTTGTCTCTAAACAGCCCACGCTTCACTGTCATGGCACGGCTGTAAAACATGAGATCACAGAGGGTGCTCAAGAGGCCAGTGCTAAACATCTCTTTCCCTTTCCGGGCACTAAAGTCAGCTTTGAACATTTACGTACCATAGTAGTTTAGGATTGGATTAAGAAGTACTTCGTGCCTGGGATGACACCCAACTTTGTGGAAATTGTTTCAAATTTCTGAGGAGCAGTCACAGCCTGAAGCAGAAACACAGTTGTCCTGCATGGCGTGAGGTGCCGCAGGCTGAGCACTTAGAAGGCAACAAAGAGTAATTTGATGTCCCTCCACTGAAATGAGATACTTCTTCCCCAGCAGGGAGATCGGTGTTTCTGGGGTTTCTTGTGCATGCGGGTGATAGTGTTTATGTATTTCTGCTAAAGCGGCACATTATTCCTCAGTGCTGATATCTTTCTGGCCACAGAGGCTAAATTATTATTTTTTGTTCATTTTATTTATTTTTTTTTCCCTGAAAAGGTTTACTGCTTTAATGCTTGTTATTTAGACACTTTGTGTTATGCAAATAAAAGTTGTGACCTTTGCCTTTCCATAGGCTAGAGCTAAGTTAATGTGAAACAATGCAAAGAGGCAGGGAGTAAACAGGGTTAGAGTACATTTTAAAATGCCGTTTTCTTCTTTGTAATTTATTCTTCCTACCTCTAGCGTTCCTCTGCAGAGATATTTATAAAACTAGGTGTTCCATGTACTGTATATCACAGGTTTATTTAGGACTGTTGTTGAAGATTTACACTGCTCAAAAGAGCAGTCATAGTAGATAATTCCATTTGCAAGCTTCAACAAAATGTTCCAGGGAAAGTACTGTTATCACTGCGGAGAATTTTAATGATGACAGAGTTTACAGACAACTTATTTGGCAAACAAGGCTGCAGCAACAAACACCTCAGCAAGTTCTTTTGCCAGTGCTGGTGTCTGATTGTTGTTGCTGCCTGTTAGACACACTTTACAACCACCTCCCAGCTCCTCCCAGAAACTTCAGAATTGCTTTTATCCTGAAGTGCTAACCTTGCTCTTCATAAAACACCTATCAGGAACTAATCTAAAAAAGTTGCTGAGCACCTCACAGCCCTGACCGGTGAACTCGCTCACTACTTGCTTGGTTGTAGAACTTTTGTTATAGAAACAAAACTTTTGTCTCTGCTATTACAAAAGCTAAATAAAATTAACTTTACTAATAAAGCAATATGATGCAAGAAGACAGAGGGAGAAGCTGGTGAGGGTGCTTCCTACTTTCTGGTAGATGCTGCCCTAGTTCACATCCCACTAACCATGGGCTTCGCTATTGCAATAAATTAATAGGGTGCCTTGCTCAGCTGTTATCAGCTCTTGGAGGGAGTGAGGAGAAGAGGAGCTTGCCAGCCAGTTAACTCTCTTCGTCTTACAGTCCTTGTTGAACGGGTCCTCTCTGCACACATGTAGACCTGCAAGGGCACTCCACGGGGACAGCAGTGACGTCCTGGCTATGTATTGCACACAAACTGCTCCCTGTGCTGCAGCGCGGGTAGCAGCCCAGGACCTGCTCGCTGCAGCAGGCTGTACCAGTGATGAAAGAGAAGACAATGTGTGTGGTCTTCCCTTAACAATTGTTCGCCAGTCTCTGAAAAAAGGAAATTCGGGCTACTCCTCATGTAGTGCCTGTTCAGCAAATACATTGGGGTTTGTGCTGCCACCCTGACACCACTTCATTAGCACTAGAAAACCTCACAGATGTAATCCTGTGTGTTTCACACTGGAAACCTTGAAAGATGCCACACCACTCCCAAGTGATTTTTTCCTCTTTCTTGCATTGCTTTTATGTTGTCAGCTAGAACAAAGGAAGTTTCTGTTAATTATCTGTGTATTTGCTGAAACCACTAACCTACATCCTATCTAGTGTGAAACAGTTGCTTAACTGAAATTCTTGGCAGATTTATGTAACTTCTGCTGTAAGCTTAAAAAATTCTATTCTCGTATTCAGATTTCCATATTCAATTTCCTCTTATATAAAAAATAAACATTTTACCTTTTTCATTATTCTCCAGTAACTAAAGAAAAGGAGGATGATTCAGTACCTAGAATATTAACCTGAGCTGTAGAAAATCCAAACTCAGCCTCTCCTTGTCCCCAGATTTCCCACTTTTCTAAGTGAGTTCTTCAGTTTTCTCTACCTTGGCTTCTCATTTATAAAATGGGAACAAAAACATTGTTTTCACAACTGCAGATTGTGAAAATCTTGGCTATTAAAGTGACAGGGACCATGCAGGCGACTAAATAGATAAACTGTACTTCAGGACTAGAACACGCAGGGTTTTACTCTGATTTCGTGCTTTGAAAATACACTTGTCTCCACAAATATGACTTTCCTCCAGTGCCATTCTTTTTTGATGGACTGTTTCTGAGCTGAATCAGTTTGCTCAGTTCACTTCACAACCCAGCTCACGGACATTATGCCAATGTAATGCAGCAGGCAGGAGGAGAGGGCTGGAAGTATGAACTGCTTGAGTTGTACAGTCACTAATGAGCAAATCGTGGCCCTAGAGTTCCATGAATCATTTTTTTGCACAGCAGCATATGACATCACGGGAACTCAATTAACATTTCCACCAATTTTGCATAGAGGTGTGATCTTGCATACAATATCCCAGCAGATCACATGCAAAGTCACAGCCACCTCACTGACGGACACAAACTGAATGTCACCATCTATGCACCCACCATGTTGTCCTCACCCCTGACAGTAATTAAATGTGATTCTTCTCCTCCTGGGCAAAAATGAAACATCTGCAAGATGTGAAGATTTTTTCATGGATATGGAGGGAGAGGGTTCAGATCTCTCTCTTCTTGCAGATAATTGCTTAGTTTAATGAGGAAGTTTTGCAGAATTTTTAACCATTGCTTCTGTGCCTTGTTTAATTATTTGCATATGGCATCAAGTTAAAAAGAGTGTGCGTATACAGCACTTCTTCTCATTCCTCTACCAGACATTAATGAAAGGAAGCATGAAGTTTCTCACTAATGATGATGGAAAATTGGTTTCAAAACCCCAAAGGTGTCTTGAAGGGTACACCAATGATATATAAAGGTCCAAGGAGAGAAATTCCGCACAAAATATTGCCTAGACCCTTTTGGGTTCTTTTTCCAAGAGATCCTGTTCCCATTTAGTTTTGTAGTTACAGGGGAGGAGGATGAAGAGTAAATGCAGAAGGATTTAAGAGACTGCAATGCACACAGCAAGGAAGTGAGGCTGATATACACAGTGCAGACGAGACAATGAATGCCAGCATGGCATATACAGTAAAGGTTACATGCCTAGAGACCGACAGCCAAAGACAGATTTATGGCTTTTTTTCCTTTCTTTTTTTTTTTTTTTTTTTTTAAAGTCTCTAGCTAGTGAAAAGTTGAGTGTCTGGAGAGGAGCAGCCCTTTATGTATTAGTCATAACATTTTGAAGGGCAGCAAATCCACAGTCAGCAGCACAAGGCAGGAGAAAAGCAGTTGCTAATTGTTCAAGGTGCAGTCACCAGTTACTCTAAGGCATCTCACCCAAGTAACAGCCCGCCTGCTCAGAAAGGATCATGCTTTACATACACCCTGTGCTTCAGAACCTCATTTGTAGTATTGTGTGTTTCTTCCCTGATAAGATGATTTCAGTTTTGTAGTGTTTTTTTAGTGTGAAGAGATACTGATGATCATTAGGAATTAGTGCTTTGGTCAGTGGTAAACAGTTGGCCAAGGAAATAGTACAAGAGCCATATAACAGGAAGGGATCTGTTTGCCCAACTTCACCTTTTCCTGTAACTGAACTGAGAAGAGCTGCAGAGGAGTGAGGCCAGGTGATAGTGCTGACATGGCTCAGACATTTCACCACCTCCGACAGGTCTTCAGTTTGGGCTTTTTGAGTCCCTGAACAGATAAATAAGTGTATGACAACAAGACTGGTTTTCTTAGATACTTTTGATAACAGTTTAGAAATTACCCACATACACTCAGCTTGAAAATTCCTCCACCACACAGTCCCTGTTCTCTGCCTACAGTTACTGTTTGTCTGTGTTTCCCCCAGCTCCCCTGGGTTATCACTTGAATGTCTTTGACATTAAAACACTCCAACAGGAAGTTGCTCATTATACATCGGCAGACTAGAAAAAAAAAAAAAGGGTGAAGCAAGAAGGAGAAAAAGATAAATGGAGGCAACAAGGAAGCTACCATTAATAGTGCAAACCAAAATAGCATTTTTTATGTTTCAGTAGGTCTCTAAAACACAAATACATCATAACCATTAACCATCAGATGCACAGTTTACGTATGTTACTCCTGATGCTCCCAATTCATTATGTTTTACTGAGCTCTAGTAATATTTTGCGCAAAATTATGATATTAGAGCAGTTACTGTATATATATGTGGAAAAGAACTGGTAGTGCATTCTTCACATATTGTGTGCTGGAAGCGTGTTTAAACCAGAGCTCAGGGCTTGAAAGGGTCTCAGCCCCTCCCTGTGTTGCAATGCAACATTTAATAATAGTCATGGTGCTACTGAAAAGGGATGGGAGATTCATCTGTAAAGACAAATAGAAAATTATAAATAAAAAAAATAATGGAGTGGGCTGGTTGAAAGGTGGGAAAGTCCAGAATAAATGGTGCACTTAACCCACAGTTATACCAGGGTATTTTGGGGCTCTAACACTGTGGTCCACACAGAAAGTTAGTGTATGGGCTAAGCTGTAATTTTCACCATGGTGAATGTACATAAACTCCAGTCATTGCTAGCCCCGAAGAGGGCTGCAGAGCTGAAACATTGCTATCGGGAACCACAGGAGTTCCTCTAATGGCTTCTCTAGTTCGTTAGATTAAACTTTTACAGCAACATGTAACACCCAGAGCAGCAAAGCTTCAGTTCTGTTCTAACCACAGCTTACTACTAGTGATCAGCCCACGCACTGCTAATAGAAAGTGGGATAGAAATAATGTGCAGCCTGATTTGACTCAAAGAAGTATATATTCCTCAAATCCAACAGTGTTTTTTCTCCACTGGAGTCACACTGTAAACCATGAGTTGTCATCTGATGAAGCAGCAGAACATACAATAATTACTAACAGATAGATACGGCCTCTGGATATTTCCCTCTTGCTAGGATGAGCAGGTATCGGTCTGGAGAGAAAGGTGCTAAGGAGCCACAAGTTGTTTGCAGTGAACTTGAGCGAGAATTTTGGCACAAGCTTAGGGTGTCAGGAAACATCCCCTGGGTGACACAAACCAGAGTAAGGATGGAGAATGCTAAAATTCCTTATCTAAAACCAGGACGATGATTTACTGTGTTATATTTCTCAAGAAATATAACACAGTAAAGCCAGGATGGACAGGTATTAGGAGTAGATCCTTATAGTGTAATAGACCTCATCACCTGACAGCTAACACGCTTTCTCTTGCTCAATTAAAACACCCTGTGGGGGATCCTCAGAAGCTACAAAATTATGCCTGTTCTCAGGCAATGCAGAATTAGCTTTGAGTTGCAGTTGTTGGGATTGGAAGGTAAAACATCTGTGGTATATCCAAAGTTATCTAGCCAGAGAGTATATAGCCACTAGGGAGGCCTTGGATTAACCTAAGGAAAAATTAACAGGAAAAGTTTCCTTCTTTCTTAAAAACTGAACTTCTGTCTGTTGAGAGGCACCATGACTTGTGTGTACCACATCAAACATACAGCTCCATTTTTTTTCCCCTGGAGACAGAAGTCCACAAGAGGATTTTTTTATTGATGTACTATGTATCATACAACATGTTTATATTGTAAAATTATAGTAATATCCAGGGTGTTAGGATTGGCAGTACAGGACACAGAAAGCCGTTCCAAGGAACACACCTTTTACATCACAAAATTATGAGCAGAGATGAGGTTTTCTGAAAGGGACCGCTTTGTTAAGAAGCCATTTTGGCAAAGAAAATTGACTGGCTCTAATCAAAGCCACAATGCTATTTCAGTGTGAAAAAAACAGAGAGGTGACCATAATTTTATGGGAATATGTGCATAAAACTGTGAAACAAGATTACTCATGAAATGAAGGAACACAAGGCATTTGCTGTTACAGACCCACTACTCTACTCACAGAAGGGTGAAATCATACTAGAGAACACCTCTGCCAGGTACCAGCAAGGACTAGCACGCTTCATTTCATTTCTCTACTGTACTGATTTCAAGTGTGCAAAATTCTTGAATCATGCTCTTCTAAACAACAAGGTTTAAAAATAGCAAATGCCATAAATGCTTTCTGGATTTTATTTTATAATCAAGATAATTACAACCCTATTCAAGGTTAAGTGCCTTAATGTTATTAATCATTCATTACACACAATTGAATTAAGACCCAGCAGCACTCAGACCAGCCCTGCAGCCACTTGCTGGCTCCCTACCTATCCCTTTCTTAGCAGAAGCAGCACACCTCAGCTGTCACCAGAGACTCTAGCAAAACATTAGCTTTTGTAACATGACTGGAAAGCCACCAAGTTTGGGTTATTTTCAGTCTATGTGGGAGTAAATTCCAGAAAAAGAGCTGGTTGGGGAATTCTCCAGCAGAAGGATTTTCAGTGAAAAAATGCCCTTTTCACAGATCTGAAGTTTTCTGTGTGGAAATAGAAAGTTTGGAAAAACATATTTTTCACTGGAGGGATAAAAATGATGGCTCATCCAGCTGCTGCCTGCACTGAGAAATGCTTCGCAATTGCACTTCTGGCAAAAAGTGAATTTTGCAGCTGCTTCCTAGGGAGCTGCTGGAAGTTGAGCCCCAGTCTGCACCCTTCCAACACATGAGGGAAGGGGAAGAGGGTGAAGAGGGAGAATCAGAGCCCTCCATGGGCCTGGGAACCCTCAGCGGTTTTCTGCATAGCATCCATGCAGGGAGCAGCCAAGCACAACGAGAACTCCACTTGAGGTCCCAATAAATTAATTTTTTTCTGAAAATCCATTTCTACAAAAAAATCTCACTTTGACATTTTGTCCTGATTCAATACACATCTCGTTTCCCTGGAGGCGAGGCTCTCTGTTTTCCAGACAGCTCTGCCCACATACCTCTGCTCTCGGCAGGACACTGTGCCACCCACTCCTCCGGGCCTCTAATGAGGGCACTCGGCTGGAGCGACCTCGCTGGCCGTGGCAGCGCGTGGGGAAGGGCTGTCCCTGGGATCAGGCCTCCAGGGAGATGCTGGGATGCCGCCGAAAGCAATTAGCAAACAGCCTTCAGATTACAGCTGAGTTCTGAGGAAAAGCTCAAAACCTCGGCCAGCAGAGCCAGGAAATGTTTGTTCCAGCCACAGAATAGAAACATGGTTTTAATGGCACTTAAATAAATTGGCGTGTTAGAGCAGTGGAGGCCATGAATATATTCCTCTCTTTACTTAGTCGCAGGAAATTGCAGTGATGGATTTACATCATTTTATAACTGCGTGTGATGCACAGCCAAAACAGAGGGCTCAGGCAGGGAGCTGTATTCTAACAAATTCTCAATATTTGCTCATAACCAAAGTTAGCTAGCATGATAGAAGAAGTGCATGGATAGGATGAAATATTCATTCACTATGCTTCAGTTGAGATTTTGAGGTAGTCTTATTTTCCTTGAATGTATGGGTTTATCATTATCAGCCTGAACACAACTAGCACTCTTCAAGGTTTCTTGCTGAAAAGAAATTGAGCGTGCAAATACTCTTTCATCATAATCACACTGGCTGCGCAGGGTAATTCATAAAAGAGCCAGAAATATATTGAAATTCAATATTGTTTTAGTCCAAATCAATATTAATAATTGTTTGCATTTTTAAAGTGCAATTTACAATTGAAAAATGTACAGAGATCAACCCATAGTTGCTAACACATCAAATTTTCCTATTAAACTTAAAAGCACAATAATTTTACTTAAAAATGTTTCTTATAAAGCAGGAGAAGGCATTGATCTGTGAAAACAGCTATCTATTATTTATATGCACAACATTAGAACTGGTTTTAATTATAAATGAGCTGAAAGGTCAGTAACTATTTTATTTTTAAGGTCTTGATTTTAAATGTGGATAGCTTAATACAAATATTTACACACTGCGAGCTTAGCAGTTTCTTCCAGTGGTGGGATGGCTCACGGTGAAAAGTGCTCACAGAGATTAGGCAAGGTTAATTCCCGAGAACGGGAGTAAAGCAGAGCCTCTGAGCACCAAATGTAAATGTTCCCATCTGCTGCACTGGAGAACACCGTGTCTGTGACAGGCTTCTTGAAAGTGTATGAAGCGAAACCATGGAGTACTCATGGATGGCTCAGGAAATGCAAATAGTCAGAATTAAGCTTTGGAGGATTTTGCCAGCACCAGAGTTGAGGGTAGGGGAGCATAATCAGTTTGTAAATGTACAGCCTTGTGGCTTGGAAGGGAATTTTTGTGAAAGATTTAAGAAGCCATCAGGTGCTAGGTTGGAGGTTGCTTTCTGGATGTGTGGACATCAATATCAAAACAGCCCGATGGAACCAGGAGTTAAACCTTGTCTCTTTATCATCCTGATCTGAATGGCAGACTTGTTGTCAGCCCACTGTGGGCAGCCTGAAGACTGCTTGGCTCCGCGTGTGCCTCAGTGCTCCTGGCTGGGCCACACCAGGCTTCTTCATCATGAAATAATTGCAAGGTGATAAAAGCAGATATTATTATTAAAATGGTCAATTCTTTAAAAGTCCTAGGAGACCATTGAACCTGAGTTGCTGGCTATTTCTGTGGACGGATTTGCTAAGCATCTTTTCTCACAGGTTAAGCATAGTTGATCTAGTTTATCCTGGGGATAACTCCCACTGTGGGCAAACCAGAGAAGCTCAGCCTCTCTGGAACTATCTGCTGGGAACTTCTGTTTGTAACCACTAGCTGCTGCCATCCAAGTTTAATGAAAGCTTAATGAAACCCTTGATCTGAAAATGCAGGTTTTTAATTTTTTAATCAAACTGAGCACGTAGGACAACATATTCGCACAGCCCCAGGAGCTCCAGCCGCAGAGCTGTAGGGCTGCACACTGTGCAGTTTCCCCAAGCAACCCCAGTAAAGTGAGGTATGACTGAGCAAGAAAACCATTTAGTGATGTGCTATCATCAGAAAACTGAAGCCTGAAAGGGATATTACAATGATGCAACCAATGAAATCCAAAGCTAAGCAGTCTGCCAAACACTGTGCAGAACGGAGAAGAATCAGACCTCCCTTAATTGCGACGAAAGCTGCAGTGCTCAGCAGGCTGCAGGTGTGGAACAAGATCTACAGCATATGGCAGCACCCCCAGTCCCTTGACTAAAGCCTTTTGACTTTTCACAGGTCACCTTTTGCATTACAATAGCATTTCTTTTTAATTCTTCTTCTTCTTCTTTTTTTTTTTTATACAAGTTTCTTCAAGCTTCATGGAATTAAGATTATATATGACGCTACCCTAGTAATATTACTAGCAGGAAATACCCCTCAGATACACATTTTATTCCATATGGGTTTTGTATTTAAAAGAAAAAAACTTGAACAAGTCTTCAGGAAAAAATGTATAAAATATTAGTTTAATTTTATCTATCGCTAACGAATTCATGATTACAGCCTTTATCCATGGCATAAGAAAACCAGCATCAGCTATCGCTTTTGTAAGAAACAGCCTAAATGATCTCATGCAAATCATGTAACTCCTCTCTGTGCAAAAATGCATCCTTATGTAAAACAATAAAATAAAAATCAATGCAATTACTTCTTTCCTTCAGACAAGTGCTGAAGAGGAAACATTGAATGAAGACTGTGAGGCACAGAAACATTACATTAATGGGAACTGTAAAAACAAACCAGCAAGAAAACAAGAATTACTTAGTTGTGGATTACGGGTGTCAGGACAAAGACTGATGCTGTGGTGTGTGCAGAATCTCTCTGAAATTAGTCTTACAGAGCCTTAGTCAGGCCAGCGATCCCTGCACTGATGTAGTCTCAGCCTTCCTTTACTTTTTGACATTACCACAAGATCTACAGTTAAAACCTAATTCTTCTGGTACCTCTAACAGAACCATTAAATGTTAATGGCATCAGAAAACTAACATCCATTTCTTTGAGCATCAGTCAGGTTCTTTGGATGCAAATCCCTCCATTTCAGTAATGAAAGCAGATATTGCTGCCTGCAGTAACAGCCCCAGCCCCCAGCCAGAACTTGTGGTTGGTGTCAACCCAGAGGAGATGCAGCATGCACAGGAACAAGAGATGCCAATGCTGGCCTTGGCACTACAGTAACCCTGCCTGGTACAGGGCAAACACACCAGACGGGCAAAGAACCCCATTTTATATTATTTTTCCTGTTTAGTTAGCTGAGCCTCATTCACCAGCCCTAACACACTGGTTAGGATCTCAATCGCACAGCCAGAGCATTGGCACTGTGGAGGGGAATACCAGAAGACATTTTTTTCCTTGGTGTGACAACTACTTTTGACAAATAGTTCCATTGTCTAGAGCAGGCATCATTATGCCTCTCTGTATTATAGCAAGAAGGCGGAGGAAGGGAGAGGAGTTTTGAGGCTCTGTTTACCTTCCCCTCGCTGAATGCAGATGAAGTTACAAACCGCGTCTGATGTGAAATGCACCCAGTCGATAGAGGATATCCATTCCTATGGAGTATCAATGTAACAACGGGAACTTTCCCAGTGACATTTAATGATCTCCGATATTTACAGCACCAAAGTATGCCTAGCAGCTAGTTTGCCTTATCTGTTCTTATTACAAATCTGACAAAAGGTGCTTAAAAATAATTGAATAACAGCAAACCAAACAGTAATATTCTCTCACTCTACTACCATCACAGAACTGATTTTAAAGAGAGTTCATGCCTACTCAGGATTCTCATTACAGCTCACTATTGAAAATCCTCTTCTGTTTAAAAGGCTGAGTAGTTGCTCTAAAATCCACAAGTTTTCTCTGACTCTGAAATTTGGAGTGCCTGAAATTGTGGAGCGCAGTAGCATACAGATAGGGAAGCACTGTGGATCCCATGTGGGTGTCCCAGCTGCTTGTACAGCGACCACCATGCTGGTCTCTGCTCCCCTGTGTAAATGGAGACCTGCGGTCCTTTACCAGACAGCCTTGTGCTGAACCGACAGGAGGTGAGAGCTGTACCTGTGCCGAGGTGCTCAGTAGCTCCTGATCATACATTGTGGCACAGGACGGTCTGGACACTTCTCTCTTTCTGCCCAGGAGCTTATGCTTCCAGGAACCCTTCCTGGCGTGGCAGGAGATGGGGTGGTGGGAACCCAGCTGCAGCCCCACCAAGTGCAGGTGCATTTCTGTGCCATGCCCTGGCTGTGCCTTGCTACCCTCTACACCCCCGCACTGCCACTCAGCCAGGAGGGGCTGGGGGCTCCTGGGGCTGTTTGATGAACCACAACACTGGAAGAGTCCAACTTGCTCTTACTTTGTTGTGTGTTTTTTTTTGTTTGTTTTTTTTTTTTTTTTGGTACTGCTGGGAGAAGGGGCCACGGGGCCACGGAGCTGGGGATGGATGTGTCTTGTGCATCTCTCAGCCTCTGCACCGGGTGGTTGGGAGGAGGGGGATGCAATCACACCCCATGAGGAACCAGCAGCTCGCACGTCCCCAGACACCTGTGTGCATGTCTCCTTTGGTTGGAAAGACTTAAAAGGGCACCAGGTTCAGAGAGACCTTCCTGGTTTTGAAAATACTTATCAAAATACCTCTTCTGTGGTCCAAGTGTCTTCCCAGTTTCCATGTGAATGACGATCTGGGAAGAGCTGATGGGATCTATGCATTGCCAGAAGGGGGAGAAAGGGAATTAAAAGAAAAAATGAGGATGCACCTCTTTTCTCACACAGACCTCCAGTTCCTATATGCAGCACATAATGAAACAGTCACGTTTCTGAGCACAGACCATGTCTGCCTCTGTTAGCAGCTACACACACTCCATCTCTCAGAGCATGGCCGTGCTAACGCTGCAGGTGGTATTGAACACCTTCCCCAGAGCTGACCTTGGTGAAATGCGAAACTTGCAGAAGCCAAGCAGTGCAAGGCTAGGGCAAATACTCATCACCCTATGTAAATGCTCCCATGCAATACTGATAAACATACCTTCGTGCTGCCTTTGAGCAGGCACTATCTACCCCAGACACTTGGCTTGCATCCCCCAGGAACCTCCTAAACACATCCGAGCTCTTGACTCTTTGCAAATCCTTATTACACACCAGCTTCCACTTGTATTTTCCCTCACTTGTCATTACACCACAACAATTCACTCCTCTTTAAGCGACGACAAAGCCCCCAGATATTTTAATTCCCTAATATATGCCTAAGAGATCTCTCAGCTGGCAACAGGGCTTTTTATTTTTTTATTTTTTCCCTTTAGGCACACATGGCATCAAAGCTGGGGGGGTTCAATCCCTGTTTCAGACCTCTCAGCCTATGCAGACTGTCTCATGTAACAGTTACGTCTGTGTACACCCACGCCAAATAATCCTCCAGCAGTCAGAGCAGCTTCCCTTTATACACTGCCATAACATGACAACTGAATTCCAAACAAAAAATCTATTTCATTTAGAAATTTGCACTTCAAAATAAAATGCAAATATTTATTTCAGTTTGCTTTACTGTGTATCCTGGGAGAAGATTTTCAGATGGAAATAAAATGTAACAGAGGCATTTTAGAGAAGGAAAAGACATTGTTTTCCAACTAGACCTACTTACAGAGTATCTCCTTTCAATTAGCTGCTGCATTTCAACTGCCCAAATCAAGAACAACAGGAAATAACTTATCTCTGATATACTGACATCGTCCAAGTGAAAAAGTACCTTGACTCAACAGATGGTGATCTCTCATTAGGGAGAAAGCATTTGTAAAATTTCAATAAGAAACAAATTAGTCATCGTGGCTAGAAGGATTAAGAGAGCTAGTATTAGGTGAAAACAATCAGATGTACACAGTTACGAAAATTGCTTGAGTCAATAAAGGAACCCACTCAACCGCCACAGCAAAATGTTCCGTTTCAAGGTTATGAGGGCTATTTTCGTCTTCCTGAAGTAACCATAGTAGCATCACAATGAAACAGACACAGTATGAGCTAAGAGGTAGTTTTCTTTCTGCTTTTGCAGAATTTTTGTTGCCTGTTGTTTCCTCAAGTGCAGAATTAAAACCACCCTCACATGTGACAAAGGTTTTTAATTCCCAGCTTACGGGGACCATTTTACAGTTTTCCTCAGGGTTTTTTTGCTTGCTTATGACTCCTAGACAAAGACTCTCCATATAGTTTTAGGAAAAGGAAATAACATTTGGGAATCACGAACCTCCACACTACATTACGTGAACCACGATGCACATGGCACAGAGATAAGCTATAATGCTGGAGGACAGGGCCCCACACACATACATGAAACCACTCATAATCCTTGTTGTAAAAACTATTTAAAATCTCATGATGTCAAGCAGTTTGGCACGTGAATAGAATTTTTACCCAATGGTTAGGAACATAATCTTTATGTGTCCATATATACAGATATAAAAAAGCTCAAAAAATCTTTAAACTCTGTCCTCTTTCCAACCTTAACACATTTAAAACTGAACAGAAAAAATAATTTATAAAAGCAAACTCCAATGTACATTTGCTTCATACAGACATAAAGGAGAGAATCTAGCTAGGCAGTCACTTGTTTGGTGACCTACCTCTGGAAGTACAGCTCACTCCAGTTGCTCCAGATCTTCTGGGAGAAGTTGTTTTTATTCAGAGTAGCCAGGAAACCTATACAGGAGACAAATGAAACAACTTCAGGACAACTGAAGAAAGGTATTTCAAGGGGTGCAACCATCACTGCCATATAATGATGCAATCATCTAAAAAAAAAATTAGAAAAGTGTGATAGTTGCTTTAAATAGAAGTGGCAAGTATTGGGAGAGGGAAGCATTCTGACTGAGCTCTGCCTAGAACCAAGTGGGTATCTGAAAGCCTGGGCACCTTTCCTTTGTATTTCAGAACAGAGTTCATTGCATTCAGTGGAGTTTTCTGTAATGAAACGCTTTAGGAGGGACAACAGCCCTACAAACCTTGCTGGCAGGGCTGGGGGCCCGGCTGCAGGGATCTGCAGCGCCGTGTCCTTTCCATACCAGTGCAGAAGAAAGCCAGACAAATTCGTTATTTACACTCACTATTTGCACTGCCACTGTACAATTCCTGTGAGATGTTAATTTGAAACAAAGTAAAGAAGACTTTTTTTATTTCCAATTCAAACTGCTTTGGAGATTATATTTTAGCTTAGGAATAGCATTATAACCCCTCAAGGACCTCGGAGAGGTGTGTGTATTAGCTTGCTACAGACCTACTGCAGTACTGAGGGGATTAGTAACACATGACTCCTGCTATGATTTGCACCCAGAAAGATAGGAATGAAAACTTCTCGACTTTGAAAGGATTATTTTGGTTGTTTACTGAGTGCTGTCCCTTTTGGTCTTTGGTCTTAAATTGTACGTGTGATGGAGATGAGAGGAGCAGCTTTGCCAGGGGGTTCAGAATGGGAAAAAGGGGTCATGCACTACTGCTCTGACTTCAGCCACATAAAACAATTTTGTAGCTTTTTGCAGTTATGACAAATTCAGATTTTAGCATGTTACATGGGCTAGCATACCTTCTAGTGGTGCACACGTTGAAAGGACAAAACTGGCACACATAACAGAATAGAACTGGATCTACTGGTAGATGACAAAGTAAGTTTTTACCCGAAGAAGAGAAATCCTTCTGAACCCAATTTTTCCCTCTTTTCGCAGAATATGGGTTCATGTATATATGAGCAAAAAGGGGCCCTGCAATTTTCAGGATTCTCTTCATATCTTGAAATCCCCATTTTGCATAATTGGAGGAGATGCTGAAAGCTGAGACACGTAATGACATCAGAGACTGGGGAATAGAGCTGTTAAAAGGCAGTAAGTTCTGCCTGATTTCCCACAACACTGATGGTGTGTGCAGGGTGGGATGTAATTTAGGTGGTCGGCTCAGTGTGTGCGTTCAGGAGGGCTGGGACATGGGAGACACTAATGAAGCTGTGGAGAAGAAGAGGTGCCAGCTCATCGGGCAGGTCAGTAGGTCTGATTCACCCGAGTGCCAATTCCTGCCTCTGCAAGTGGTTCTTAGGAAAACTGAGAGCTTAAAGTAATGCTGCATGAAATCACACGAGGCGAGTTACGCTTTCTCTTCTTTAAATTCAAACTGCTAAATTGCTCTGTGCATCTGTCACCCCTGGCCAGCTGCTCAGACCGTGCCCAACAGAGCTACATGTACATGGGTGAGGGCTCACCATCAGACTTTGGAGAGAGGCTGCTATGGCACAGAGGTGGGAATGCTGAGGCACTTCTCTCTGCCCAAGTACCTCAGTTCTGATTTCCAAGAACTTGCCAGAGCCGTTTTAAAGAAATTAAACTTAAAATTTCTTATTTCATCTGTCTTCAAAATATTTGGTTTTTGTTACTCAAAGACAAATGTAATAACATACAAAGTTGAAGCACGCCAAGCAAAACTAAAGTGTGTTGATTAAAAATATCAGCCGGAAACAATTTTGTCTTTTCCCAGTCTTGGGGCAAATCAAAGCATTTGTCCTATTGGTACATCAGCAACTACAGCGACAGAAAATCCAGCACCAAAAGATGAATGTTTGGTGAATGAAAGCAGCCACAGAATTAATAGTTTCTTATTTCTTTCTGTGCTGAAAGAGTTAGAGGATTTGGGGCATAATACTTGGGATTCATTTGCATTTCCTATTTCCAAGAAGAAGTGCTGACAGCTACAGAATAATATGACTTTTAATATCTACGCCTCAAGTACCATGCCTGCATTTGTAAAACTGCTATAAAAAGTTAGTTTTACCTATATGAATATGAGTAATGTTTTTACATCCTTTTATTATTTTTATTATTATTATTTTTGTTCTGCAAATGTCATGACAAGCCCGATGTTGGAGTCAGGAGTAAAGCAGAGAGTGGATGCTTGAGTGACAGGGAAACTTAGTGCCCGGTGCTTGAAGGCCTTTTGTCTCTGTAAGTGCTCTGCATAAGGAAATGCATCCTTGGCTCGGCTTCAGATCGAGAAGCAGCAGTTGTTCACACAGCTCATAGGAACACAGCTAATGCATCTAGAAATGATCATTTCTCTAGCAAATCTTTTTATAATATTCTTGTAGTACTAGTATTTTGATATTTCCCATTCAGCTAATTGCCCCCTGTCACTATCCCAGCCTCTAACTATATTACACAATCTAACTAAAATTAGCTTAATAACACATGAAGTGAGTGCTCCATTATGGCCCCCTTTCAGAACACACAAAACAGAGTACAGCAGAAGACAAAAACCCATCACAGCTGCCAACAGCTCTCAGTTAAACCCTCTAAGATCAGCTGGAGGAATGCTGAAATTTAACATCTAGTATTTATTTCTACTTCGTAAAGATTGTTTTATAAAAATATTTCTGCCTTTATAAACATCTCTCTCTCTACTTTGAATACACGGCAGGCTCTGACACTGCTCTAAATCAGCAGCCTGCTATCAGCTAAAGGAACTGGTTGTTGCAGCCTGCACAGCACAAGAAATGATGCGTATTGTGTACGTGCAAACTAGACATTTACATTGATTCATAGGTGACTTGTAATTGTCCAATTTAGCAATCAGTAGATGTTTGCAAACAACTTGGGTAGTTTGTTGACTTGCTGATGTCTATGGCAATGTAAACTTGTGATTGGCATTAGTTTGCTTTCCTTGATTGACTTGGAGCTGTATCAGCAGCTCAGAGCAGAGCCCCAGAAGGGAGAGTACGGACATGTCCTGCAGTGGGCAGGAACCTTACAGGGTCTCTGCCCCACCTTGGTCCTTCCCCTGGTGCCACATCAGAAAACAGCCTCTTCTCTTCTCGTCTTTGCTCAATTTCTTCCATCTGCGGGCTAATTCTGCCTGTTCTCACTGAGTGACTGAGCTCTTGAAACACTTTTTAAACATTTTTTAAATGTTAAAAGTTTAAACATTTGTAGCGCTGTGAATGGTTCAGGCCCTATCATGTTTTCCTAGAACAGTCAGTCTAAGATACACTACGCACATAAAAAGGTGACCTCCAGTAAGGATCAACAGACCTCTTCTTGGGAGCAAGTTACCCTACCGCTTTGCCCTGCAAGGTTTTTGTACTTCAAAGCATCAACTTGTGGCCCCTATTAGGGAAAGATCCTCTTCTAAATGGACCAAAGACAATCCCCTGCATTTCTACCTAAAGAAGTAAATCATGCCCCTAGATTATTACCTTGCCAATGTCATTCTTCACACAGACCTGTTGGTAGACAAGAAAGAAAGTGTAATGTCCACAGAACTCATGAACGCACAAACAGCTGTGTGCTATCAGATACAATCCCAAGTGCAGGCTGGCTATCACATCTCGTATGAGGAATTAAACAGGGACATTTGCAGAAAACTGTCTCTCTGTGCCTTTCTTGGACTGACCACTACCATAATGTCAAATTGCTCGTGGTAAAAATGTTCACCCACTAGGCTTCCAGAGGGCAACTGCAAAAACAGCAGACTTCCAAAGCACTGCTTTCTGTGTCACTCTTCTCAGAAAATTTAAATTAACAAGTTCAGTTTAACTTTTGTCTATACAAAAGTTGCTTTGTCAGAAGGCTGAGGCTCTCCTTCTCTGAGCCAGACGTTTCCCCAAGGAGCTGCAGGTAACTCCTGTTCAGACGGGCTCGGCAGTAGACACTGCAGTAGCACAACTCCAACTAAACAGCTAATGCAAACCATCTCTCTCATCACGTTGGTTTGCAGTGTCTTTCCAATAGGCATTCAGCTCTGCCTGCCTGGGAGCAGCGGGGAATTAGTCCTGCTTCTATGTTTGCAAATAAAAGCTATGATGTCTGAAAATTTTGCTAAAATATTCGACTGTTTTCCACAAACAAATTTTTTACCTAAAACTGTACAGCTTTTTTCCTGAGGAGGTTTGCTTTAATGATGCAGCACCTCTTCTCCTACCCAATGCTAATACTTCCTCACCTCACAATTCTTAGGAGTGCTGTGGTGATTAATGAATGTCTTTGAACTGGAAAGTGCTACCTGAGTGCTAATTATTATCTGCACATACACATAGCTCTGCTGCTTTCAAGGGCAGAGCATTCACATACCATTGTAATGGGAAGCCTTAGAAAAACACATATTGATACCTAGGAGTTTTATCCACTGCAGAAATGTAAAAAGGAAGAATAAATTAAAAGTTAGATGTTTCAATTCATTATGGCACATCTTGGTGAACCATTCTCCATCTGTTTTGTGAGTTCAGGGCAGCTGAAAATGGAGTTTTGATTGGAAGCTGCTTGCAACCTTATCTTCTTGCACTCCCAGTAATACTAATCAGAATTATAAAAACATCTTATTGCCCACTGCAAGGAGCATAGTTAAAGTATGTGACTACAAATCCAAAGTAGAAATTGAAGGCTATGGATTTGCACAAAATTGTGCCTCCCGGACGATGGGCTCTGTGTGCACCAGTCCTGAGCTGCCACGTGCAGCATGCCTCTGCCTCGTATGCCTGAGGAAGCATTGCCTGAAGAAACTGTTAGCTGATGCTCCACTAAGATTTCTCCTCACTTTTTTTCTTTTAATCTAATCCATCTTTTAAATGATGCAGTTTAACTACAAACAATATTTTCAAATGTTTCTTAATGAGGATACTTCATTCACATGTATTAGTCAGTGCCAACTGTTTTCAGAGTTTCTCTGCTCCTGCAGCTCACGGCCCAGCCTGGCAGGGCTTGGGAAGCACACACTCAGCATCTATAAAACAGTAGTTCCCATTCAGCAGGTTTGCTCTCCTAGGACACATTAATTAAAATCAACTGATGGAAAAAATAATTACAGGAGAATAGAGATGGGAAAAGCCTAGTCCCATAATTTAAAGATCTCTGAAGTTTGTGTTTTGTTGAGAGGTATTAATTTTGTTGAGGGGAAGGAGGCTCTCTTTCATCTTCCTTCCTGGACTCCCTCTACATTCAGTCCTTGCAAAGATTTGTGACCAGGGAATAACAGTAGTCTTGCTTTGGAGTTATGTAATCACATGTGGCCTTTTCTTCTGTCAATATATGCTTTCATCTAGCCTTCATTACTGCTGCATTGTGAGGTGTCCCTGAGACACTGCAATGTCTAACCTAAAAGACTATGTGATGCTCAGCACAGATGTCCTATAGGATACGGAATAATGTAAACATTATAACTGTTAAAAACGGCTACTCTAGCATTTCTTGCGCTAATTAAAAACTGGCTAGGGACCTTCTTTCTTGATGCTGCCTTTACTTCAAACAAAAACATTTCAACAAATCAAAAAGGGAAAATGGTTTAGCATTTTAAGCTAATAATAATTGTTTGAGAAACCCATATTTGCTCAAGGGTATAATTCATTCAAAAAACGACCTTAAAACTCAGCATTAAGCAAATACAAAAACCTTGTTATTTGGGAATGGATTTTTTAAGCTGCTCTCTCTCAAATTATGGTCATGCATTTCTTGCCAGCTCTCCCTCACCAGCTGCCTGGGCATTCCCAGCAGAGAAGGGCAGCACTGCCGACTCCAGCTCAGGGCTGGGAGACCCTTCAATTCTCACTCCATCACAGCCTTCCTGTATAATCTCAGGCAAGAAATTTACCTCATTTCATTCCTGTGAAACTGGGGTAGTAGCATTCTCCTCCCCATGGGTATGCAGAGAGCATAAGTAGGTTAGAAAATGGGAAATATTTATATTAGGGAACTAAATATCATTCTTAGAATGGTCTGACTGTACAGTATTACAAAATGATGGTCTGATTTTGGTGTTGTACCAGCCTTGCCACAGATGGATGTGGTCCTAAATACTCATTTATTCCAACTACTGGCTATTTAGTGTGAACACATTCTGTAGTAAACTCAGTGCAAAGTTGTTCATGTTCCCTAATTGCTTGCTTACAGCAACAGTGGTTGGAACTGTAACACGACTGCTCTGAAGCCTAATCCTCCTTCCCTAATCTGGCTCCACTGGGGCTTTAGAGTTAGTACTCGATCCTGAAAACATACATATATATAAAATGTATGTGCAAAAAAAACCCACAAACATCCATCCATAGACATGCACACAACACATAGATGGAATTGCACAAGGACCCATACAGATTCAGCTTTGCTTAACATAATTTTGTTTTGTTTTTACTTTTAAAAGGATGAGAAAGGTTTAAGGGAAAAAATAATAAAAATACTCAGTTAATGTCTGCCATAATTTTTAACAGACTGTAAAGCTGCACTTGCCTATGTATAAAAATAACTTAGTGCTTAGCCTTCATTTAAGATACATGCATCCACCAATGTTCCTGGCCTGGAGCTTACCTCTGGCTGCTTTACACACAGAATAAATATAGTTGCCACTAAATAACCTTATCAGTCAGAGTCACAGAAATTACTTCATTGGGACTGCACAAATGGTATCCTTCTTTGGTGCATTTTAGAAATTTAGAAAATCAATACCCTGCAGAGAATTGAAAACCAGCCATGGAAACCATGAAAAGCAAACAAGTTGCCTCTAACACTAAATATTCCAGGAATATAAAGAAATCTTTAAAGACTTTTCCTGGAATAATTACTTTGAATCATCATCTTTCATCATCTCTGCAAACTAATATAACGCTGTCTCTGTATCCAAGACCTCTTTTGTAAATAAAGACCACTTTCATAAACCTTCTCACCAGCTCGCATTTTCAATTAGAAATACAAGAAAAGTGAAGTGATGGCCAGTGCTGTGATCTGTTGGTGGTTTCCAGCCTGGGTCCTTGTGTTGAATAATTTGCTGATAAGAAATCTGACTATGTTTATCAGGAACAAGTTCCAATGCCTGTGCTCTAATGGACCTTCTTATATGTTACCAAAAAATGCAGGCGCAGCAAACTTGTGTGGAAAAGCATTTCTTTTAATTATTAAAGCCATGTGGCACTGCTAATGGTTTTTCTCTATGGTTCCCGTTCCTTCATTTATTCACTTCTTAGTGTCTTACCAGAATGGACATTGGTTCCAGTGGGACTATTTGTGTGCTTAAAGTGAAATATTTGCCTTAGGACTGTGCTCAGTCAGGGGTTTAGAATCACATACACGGTGCCCATCTGGGACTAGCGCTGCTGCTGTTTCCCTGGGATGGCACATAACTGCAAGCGTAAAAGCCAGCAGTGAGAATTGCAGCACTGAGCCCAGAAATCTGCTCAGAGCTCCCTAGGGAGGAGAGGCAGCAGCTCCAGTGTCCAGTGCTACTGCAGACAGCCAGCTTGCTCCCTGCGCTCTGCTTGCTAATGCTTTGTGAAAGCCAGTGAAAGGTGGCCCAAGCACTGTGACCAGCATTTCCCTTAGAAAACAACACTCCCACAGAGCTTTTTCAACAGGCTGCATAGTGATGTATGTGAGGTGTACCACTCTAGTTCGGCTATTTTTCTTAAGGCTGAAGCAGGTTCATCACTCTCCCCGTGTTTGACATGCAAGGAGCTGCTCGTGTGGTCTTTTTCTCCATATTATCTCACTTTATAGTTTTCATATCATCAGTGGAAAATAAAAAGTGACACGTGATTCACTCGATGAAAGAGAACAATTACAAGGGTTTTGTCTTTAAATTACAGCCATGGCATGACCATTTTTCCCAAGTTACGCTTTTTTAATGATATTCTACATCACATTTTCAACATGTTAAAACGGTGACATATAGTTAAAGACAAACCAATGGGGCAGAAACTGACTGGATGACTGCAATTAACTTTACCAAGGAAATACTAGAGAAATCAGTTACTTGATCTAAACAAGGACTTAAATCAACTAATATACCTCAAAAAAATAAATGTTGCATGTGTTAAGTTTTAGGGGTTTGTGTTTTACCTTTTGTAGGCAATATTATGCCAGACTTCAGATGAGAGGATGAAACTATGACTGAAGAGCGCCCTGGAGATTGTGTGCAGTTCTTTTCCTGGGTCAAAACTGGATTGATCTGAGAACAATAATTATGAGGCTGACATGTATGTTCTCCTTCATCTTGCTGTTTGGAGCAGCTGGGCTCATTGTCTTCATTCACCTGCAGGATCCAGAAGAAATAGTTCATCAGCAGACACCAGGTTAGCATTCCTATTTCTGTCTGATTCACTAGCTCTTTCACGTTCAACATTTTATACTTATGTCCTTAACACATTTTACATATTTCACAGAGGTTTCCTGAACACAGGTATGTATTCTTTTTTTTTAAACAAAAGCTATTTGGAGATTAATTAACACTTTGGTTTTGTTGTGGTGGTATAAAAAAAAAAAAAAGTTTGTAAATAAAACAGTTCCAAGAAACAACTGACTGATTATGCGGGAATTGTTGCCAAGGTGTATTGGGTCCAGCTGGATGGAGTTAATTGTCTGCTAAAGTTGAGGCCCACTTCTGCTGCCAGTTATACCACTGTAAATCTGGAAATGAGAAATTTTGCCCGAAGTTCAACTCCTACAAATACAATCCACCTTCCCTTGTATATAATATTCAGTGTCATAGAGATGCAAAATAAAAAATGCATAAAATAAGTAACATGACAAACTTAAAATACTTGAGGATGTATTTCTTTAATGTGCATAACTTTCATTAAACATCTCATAGTTTTATTCATAAGCATGCCATCTTCTCAGGTTACTAACTTTAAACAGCAAAAAGAGCACATTACTGTGAGAGCTGGAAAACTGGACTGAAACAGTGGTTTCCTTTTAACAAGGGGCATGCAAGAAGTGTGAAAATGCACAAGACTTCTCTTGATTTACTTAAAGTCGCTTTCTCTTTGACTAAGGCTGTAATGAAGGCTGGTTTAGAGCCTAGACAAATGTCAGTGCAGTTACTTCAGCCCATAATAATACCCTTATGCTCAGAGGTTTGGTCATTGTGTTTGCTCATATATGCACTGAAATTCTCCTTTGACTAAATGCGTACTTTACAAAAAGTCTATTTAATTGATGTCTTCATTGCACAGTCAATGTGACTGTGTATATTTTAAAGATAAAATATTATTAACATCTTTAAAGGAGCTGAACCCTAACACAGAGAACTCTTAAATGGTTACATTATGTGCTAATTAAGTGCTAATTTTTGTGTCCTGGTTTGTTAATTCCTTATTTCCATGTCACTGAACAATCTATACTTTAATATTTTCATTATTTAGTCCAACTGCACACCGATCTTGAAAGCAGGCACTCAGCTGAAACTGTAGATGTAATGAGTAATCAGCGTGCCATGGAAAGCAGAGAACTAAACAGTTACTTCGGTGCTTTTTTAATTTGTTTTTGTATATTTAGAAGCAAAAGAGCTTATAGATTAAAACTGACAGTACTGGCCACATTCAAGCCTGTGCATATTCATTTGGAATCAATACTGCTATGAAGTCTGTACAGTAACCCCAAAATAAAGAAAAAATCAGAAATGATACCTCCTAAATTTACCATACAAGTTCACCGGTGCATCTGTGATAGCACAAAATGCATGTGAGAGAGAAATCACGGAGGCACCTCTACTGTTGAGGCGTAGCCCTGGACCTCTACTGTCCAGGGCCTGCCTTTTCGTCTAGTAAATGTGGTTTGGTTTTATGCTGAGAACAAACCCACCTTTAAATTGTTGTTAGCCACATACTCGATATGCCGTGGTTGTGCCCTAACAAGCAGGATTTAGATCCGAAGTAATCAAACCATCAGCAGATCACCTTCAGTAACTGTAGGGGCCCAAACTCCAAAGGATTGTTTCCCCTTTTCTCCTTTAAAAGGTTATTACCTTAAAGCCCATGTTAGCCTGCTGGGCTGGAAAGCCCTGGTAGAGGCAGGTGATGCTTCAATTGCCCCAGCTGGATTTGTGTGTGATGGTGGGTCAAATCCCTTTTTTAAGACGCAGTAGCACTCCTGATCAGACAGTCCCTAGGGCTTAAATCATGTTTCTGCACAAAAGCTATTCTGTTCTGAGAACAGGCTTCACTGCTTTTCCTAAAGACTTTTATCCTGTTCCCTTTCTCTCCCATCATCTCCTTTCTGGTTGCTTTTAACTTCTTGCAATCTCTGAAGTTTCCCTTCCCTTGGTCACCTAATTCTCCTCCCCCAACACTTCCAACATCCTTGTGTCTGAGCATACAGCAAGACAGAAAGCACAAGAGCCAAGCAGAATGGTAATTTCTGAGCTCGGTGTACATTCTCTTCCTCAGCAGGGTCACTAGCTTGGGTTTCTTCCCTCTGCCCAGCCACCAACTTGCATTAATGGTGGGAAAAGTTTTTATCTTTGGGACTCCAGTCCATCTTAGAGTCACCTGCAATTGCCAGTGGATTGGGAGTGAGGGGAAAGACAAGTGGGCAGCAAATACAGGCAGGACTTTGGTGCATCATTAAATGTGTAACTTTACATTGAAAAAAATAAATCTTTGCTCCTGAAGGAGAAGGAATTTCTAGTGGTACCTCAAAAACAGTGCAATCTCTATCTTTTTATTACTGGTCCCTCATCTTGACCTGTATTACCTCTGTCCTCTCACTCAGAAACCTCTTGAAAAGACTGCTTTACAGTGAGGTGATATTTGAGAAGGATCTAACTGGTGAATGGGACAGCCAAGCACATTTAAGTACAAGCAACTTTGAAGCAAGGCCCTCCCCTTGTCCCTCCCTGCTGCACTCCCATGAGGAAAACTCACCCCATGATGTGTTCTGCTGCTGGGGGCAGGGTTCTGCACAGCTAAAAAATGAACATCCCAACAATGCTGTTACTGCCAAAGGTGTGTAATCAATTGCTTGATTCTCACATTCAATTACAATTTATGTTAATAGGAAGCAGACTGTACCCTGGAGTAAAAGGTGCTCAATACAATTACTCTTATTTCTGTTTGGCTGATTTTCATGTGTGTTAAGTGCTTTCAGCTCCCAGTGGACTCAGAAACTCCTCACCTCCACTGCTTCTGAAAATGATGCCAGTTATCACTAAAAGATATTAGGCAGCTTAAAGGGCACAGGAAAAAATAGCCATTCATTTCATTAAAAAGAGAGTAGACATATTTCATTGCCAGACAGCCTCCTGTGAAAATCTGTCAGTCACAAGAGGCATTTTTGGTGTGCCGAAAAGGATGCTTCCCTTCCGCTCTGCAGTGCTTCTCCTCAGAGGGGTCTGTTTCTAATGGAGATTGGATATTGCTATAATTTGCTTGTCTGATTGCTCCCTCAATAGAATTGAACAAATGCATGTGTCATTAAGCTACTTAGGACAACAGATTCTGCATGGCAGAGTTTTATTGGATTAGCCTTTGGTTTTGCATTTCCCATGTAGTTTCTATGTAGCAAAGTGCATTTGCAGGCACTGGAATCTCATCAGGAAAGCTGTAGAAAAGTCGATAATGCTTATTTTCCACTGAAAAGCACCATAGGAGAGTTTTGCATTGTCCAAAAGGGCATTTTTCACTGTTAGTACATTCAGTCATCTTTAATTTAAGATGGTACAACTTATGAAACAAGATTAATAAAAATACTCTGGTACTTTAGTTTTATCTGTCTGTTCCGGAAATTGCCCTTGATTGTTTTAGTCCAAGCAAGCATGATGGTGAGACCTTGATGTACTACTTAAACCAGTATAAAATCCACAGTCATAAAACTTTAAGTAATGCTTACATTACTTTCACTGAGCAAAGTACTCCTGACAGTAGCTGTTTGTGTTGATTTGTTACTATTCATTTATTCTTTCCCTGTGCTTCACATTGCTACCTAATTGTGATGCTGTACTGAGAAAGCAATATCAAAGTAATTTTCCACAACATTAGTTACAATTTTCTTCTGATCTTTCGAGTGAAACAATCCCATCCTGTTGGCTTCTGTGAGCATATAAACCTTGATTACATTTATCTGTTGGAAACCACTGCTTACAAAGTATATATGCCCTGGATAGTGGGTGTAGAGCCTTTCTTGCTGATTGACAAGCATTCTGTCTGTACAGTTTTATTTATATAATGCACATCACTCTGAGCAGATATATTTATGACAGACAGCCATTTAGGGTGGGCAAAACAGATTTCCCAAGCCAATACATTAAATGCAGCGGATATTCCTGGGGTCATTAAAGAGACAATAACTTCACTTACAACAGACATTTTCTGGGCTTCTATGGAGGGTGCTATTACCATGGAGAATGCAGGATAAAGCAGGGGAGTGGGTTGAGAAGCAGTGCGAATGAGAGACAGTCAAACATCGTACAGAAATGCAATGCTCTCCTAACAATTTTCCCTGTGTATTTATAAAAAACTTTGTTCTTAACAGAGATGGTAAAAATAACTGTTTGGGATAAGCTGAATACTTGGTGCACAAGCAAACTTTAATACATACATCCTCGTTGTAATGCTAGTAATCCCTGCATAGACGTATCTCCTATTTGCAGTAGGATATTAAAGATACCAAAATTTTACAGTAACTAAAGTCACTTTAAAGTAACTAAAGGAGCAGCCACTCCACTGCTGTATTTGTCCTGGAACCGCTTCCAGCTTGGGGCTTGTACAGGCCCCGTGGTTAGCAAGAGCCTTCCTTGGCATAGTGGCCTGCTCCTTCTCTCTTGGGACTTACAGTGGAAGAGTTGACAGGACTAACGAGCATCTTCATAGCCTTGGTCAAGGTCAGTGCAGTGTATGAGATCACCAACACCATGGAAAACTTGGGTTTGTGAGAGCTGCATTTGGGTGGTACGACAGATAGTACCTTGAACAGTGTCAGTAAGCAAGAGAAGAGCCCAGAGGATGCTTAGTCCACCCGAACACCTCCATGGTGGGTTTCAAAAAACACCTACAGAAACTTCTGAGCTGCAGAAGCGCTAGTCCATGGGCTGGAGACAGGACTGTGGTCAGGAATACCAAGTGGCCACATATAATCATGAATACCAGAACCACTGCTTCCCATCTGCACCAGGTATATAGTACCTCCCTCTGTACTTAAGACCATGTAGTCTTAAGGGATATTCTAAATATATAAATATATATTTCTAATAGAAGATGTAGCCAAATAAAATAAACGGGAGGAGCATTAGTATTTCTGTACACCTATATTTATGTAGCAAATTACTGTCTATATAATTAATATATCTATGGGGAACAATTACTGTGGTTTTTGTTGTTGTTGTCGTTTTAGCCATATGGTTACTGAATTCAAAAACCTCTAAGTTTTCCATTAAAACTTTTAAGGTGAATAAATGTGGACGTACAGTCCTGTGGGAGCTGGTAAAAGGTGAAAAATACATCTCAAAGGATGCATGTTGTAAGAGCTCCAACAGGGTGAAAACCGAGAGTAGAATGGAAATGCCTTTACACTCTGACAGTATCAGCATTTGAAAGTCAAGTAGGAATATAACCAAGCCTGAAACTCATCTGACTGAGATTCTGCAGCAATTGCTCTTTCCCTCCCTCATGTACCAATTCCTAACATAATGCTGTTGACTTCTTTATTTTCTGCTTTACTAAGGGTGTGTTGGGATGGAGGGGGAGGAAGGAGAGACGACAGCCAGAAGGGTGTAGCAAACCTGATGGCACAGGGGAGCCACAGTGCACAAGTCTTACTGTATCTCGCCTTAGAGCAAATATCAATATTATAGGTGTAATGAAATTTTCTCTTTCTTATTTACTTATTCAGAGCACACATGCCTTGCTACTCACAAATTACAGGCCTATGCACATCTCCATGTTAGCGGTACATTTCCATAATACTTTTCTAGTGCACAACATAATGCTTGTTTGTTGTACTGGAAACTTTTCTATAAATACAATTGAAAATGAACTGGTGTCGATACATAATTTCAGAAGTAATTTTCCTTCAATTTACAACTTACTTCTCTTTATAAACTGGAAGCCATTTCCTCTGCTTCTCAACTAATAGCACCAGTAGAAATCATGACAAAAAGAATCTGGTACAGGAGGCAAGTGAGCTCTGCAATGCACTTTTCAAGCAGAAGCACCACTCTGATACTTGTGTAAGGCTAGTTTCCACTGACTTAGGGGGAGATGAACCTCTGCAGTCACATCCTCTGAGCCTTCCTTAGCTCAACTCCCCTCGACAAAGAATTTGCCTGTGAGCAGACCAGTTCCCAATGGTCTGCAGTCATCAGGAGTAAAAGAAAAAGATCCATCTCCGTGTCTGCAGAGGCAAGGCACTTAAGAGGGAAATGTGGTCTTATGAAACTGATACTGCCTTTTCTGTTGCTTGAAATGGTTGTGTTTTAGACTAACTGTGAACCTCGTTATTTAGAAAATTGGGAAGAAATGCTGGCAATGGCTTCATCAATCTACTACTACAGGGGAATCAAATGCTGTCCAGATGGTTACAAGGGATACCTTGTACCATGCTGCCAGTGGAGAACTGTTCAAGAGAAATTGAGTTTATTGCTGAAAACAATCACATATTGCCTGCTTTACCACACACAATGTACAGAGATCATCTCCTACACCACTTTTCCTTGCTTTCATAACTATGCACGCCACTTTTCCTTGCTTTCCTATCTATGCCATCTCCTTGGAAGTCTTATGAAAAACAGAACATTTGTTTGTGACTTGGTATTGAACACATTGCCCTTTTTTTTTTTTTTTTTTTCAGTTTATGTTAACATAGTTTAACAGCTGAAAACTCACTGCATCTCTATCCAGAAGTCCACTAAAGCAAATACAGCTCTTCAGCTGTAATATCACAGGTCAGCATTTGCAGGACCAGAATTTCCTGTCAGCCATCAGCCAGTGCTTCATCAGGCAGTGTTGACAGTGCACTGTGCAAAGCTTCTGCTGCTCATTCCTGTCCTGCCCCACTGCTCAGACACTGGGCTTTATTCTGTTAAATCAGGCAAGTCACCTGCTAAGTGCCTCCATTCCCTGCTATAAAGGGGGTCTCTGCAGGGGACTCAGTGTACCTTAAGGGCTGCAGGATCCTACAACAAAAATGCAAGACCAAAGCTTATCAACTGTGAGATTATCCCCCAAACCAGTGCAAAACTGGCAGCAGTTATAATCCCACTGCAGTGGTGCACACACATCAGATGCCTGAACTCAGATCCACTGCCCATTTATTTGATGGCATAAAGTCCCTGTCACCTAATCCCAAATGTATTTATCAGCATAAAACCAGAGTGATGTGGTGCTAAATCAGACTCATAACATAGTGCAGTTTTCACTTCCACAAATTTCCCTATCCTCTCTTTTTCTGCGAGCATTTATTCTCAGATACTGACTGGTTAAAAAAAAGGTTTGATATTTCTTTTAAAGCCTACTTTTAAAAACTGTCAGAGGTTGACACTTCTTTGTTGTGTCTGGCAAAATAAAAAGTGACCTGCCATCTCAGAGCTGCAATCGTTTATGGTGCTTGGCAACATATCACAGGCAAAACTCTGCAGCACTGGGATATGTCAGAGGACTCTAAGAATGGCAGCTTTATGAAAGTACATTCCTAGGGAGCAAGGCTGTACGGTTCTGCGATTCCCCTAGAAATTTGCAGGGACATTACAGAAATGTGCACAAGTTGATCAACAGACCTTCATGTCACCTCAAAACATTTATTTGGGTATGAGACTATATGAGATTTTTCGTGGAAAATGTGTCAATACTAGAAAGCTTCCTTCCATATGTCAGCTATCAGTCAGTTTGCTTGACTTTCAAAACCTGATACCACTTTGAGGAGATTAGGTAAGTTTAAAATACTTTCTGGATTTTCTAAATTTTATGCCATTTTAAAATGTTTTATAATGGATGTTTCTATTTCTCAAAGTCATTAATGTTCCTCTAAAAGCTTAAACAAAACCTCCTCTCTCCAGCAATATCATCCTTTTTCATTTAGTAAACATTAATTTTCCTTTCACAATTCTAGTGGAGCTTGAAATTAAAGGTGGCTTTTTTCTCTATTATGGCTTTCTTTGCCTATCAGCATCAAAACTGTCAGTTACCTATTACTTTAGCACCAGTCAAGTGAGCATAAAAAGCCAAATAATTGATCTTGTATAGGTCCTACACAAGAACAACTTCTTGTAGACATCATTATCATGTTCTCTGAATTAATAATCTACTTACTTCTTAAAGGAAGTGATTGGTTTTGGATCTGTCAGCACTTGACATATGAAAGGTGATTAAATGATTGTATCTAATTCTGTACAGGCCCTATCATACGTGATGCTAGCTCATAGCATCAATGCAGAAAAGCACTTCAGTATCAACCAAGTGGCTGCCTGTTCAGTCTCCTCAGATGTCTGAAGTGCTTTGCTGTCCAAGAGTCGGATATTCTGCATCTTGTAGAATTAAGTCCCATCTTTGCCCCTTTTCGCTCTTAGCCACTTCAGAAGACCTGTGTGGTGATTAAGTGGAAAAATGCTCCAGCCAGGCCCTTACTCTGTTGCCACTTCTGCACATTAAGGCAATTCAGACGTGCTCTTTTCCTCTTTTTTCAGATTCACTATCCACTGGCTGTTCATACCTACAGAAATTGAGACCTTTCGGGCTTCTGTTCCTGCTTTTTAGTTGAAAACCACACATTTTATCATAAAACTCTTTGTAGGGACTGGATATCTGATATTTTGCTCTTTGTGGCACATTAGCCAAGATCAGTGTTTACAGACTTTGGGTATTCATATACTATGAAAGCAAAAGATTCTGTCCTATCGGGCATGCCTGCGTGTATGCAAGGAGCAGTGCACAGGCTGGAGGAACATGAACAGACATCAGGTTCCCTAAGGGAGCAGTGAGAACTGAACAGCCTCATGAGGAGAAAAAAAAACAACGGAAGTTGTGAATGTGATCACTCTAATGCCCTGCTCCTTTTATATTCTAATTCTTTACTTTTCTCTTTCCATTTAGCATCATGATATGCCAGTATAAAGCCCAGTGCTAGGCTTTATATAATGATGGCACAAATATTGCTGGGGACAAAGGTATATTTAGCTTTAGAATTATTTTAGGATTAAATTCACAGGAATCTTTGGATGCCTTGTACCTGCTGTAGTCAGTAGCTGACTTGCAGTCCCATTTACATGGAAGCAGAACAGACACATACTTATTCTTGTGGCCAGAAGAGACCCTACAATCCTAAGCAGAGGAAACTGGCAGCTTGCAAAGTGGCTGGTGAGGGGGTGGAAGGGGCTCCTTTATTCATGCTGCAGGTAGTGCACACAGGACAAGATCATACATACTGTTTTCCATCTTTTTTGTCTTGACTTGTTTGACTTGACTTTATTTGTTAATAAAGTTCTGCAGAGCTTAATGCCCATAAGTCAAACCACAGGAGAAATTATAGACAGCAATCACTGACACTCTGTGTGAACTGAATGCAACTTTAATTGGGTCCTACTAATTGTGCATGCAGCTGCTAGGAAAAACATGATGATGCTTATCTCATACAAGAAAACAAATTCATCTCACTGCTCAGCTGTAAACAAATGAAAAGGTGTATATTCAAATAGTCACAAAAGTAAATGTATATACTTGCAGGTAGATACCGTGACTTTTGTACAGTGCTTATCAAAGCAAAGCAGTTCTGTGCTTATTTTGACTTTTTTTTTTTTTTCCTTCTGTTATTGTTTTAAACTTGCCCTGAATACTCTGGTCAGTGGGAACCTGAGCAGGGATGGGATTCACATGCCCTGAACAAACTTGGGTACCTCAGCCACTAAGTTCATTTAACATGGGCATAGACAAATACTATGAACAGCTAAGATTAATATTGAAAACCAATCAACAGATTTTCTTATAAGCTGCTAAATTGAAACCTGCCCCTCCATTCATTTAGCTCAAGAGATGTTATTACCTTCGAAACAGGAGGCATCCTTAAGTCACCACGTAATTAAAATTCCAATTATTCTGCATCTATGAGCTGCTCATTCTCAAGCTATTGAAGGGAATTAAGTTCCTTGAGAATGTACAAAGTCAGGAATTGTTTAATACATATATATTGATGATGTGATCAGTGCTGCATGTTAAACCAGCCATGGCTCTACCTGCTTCATTGGCCTATTTCACCAATATCTGCACTTTAGTAAATACCTCAGAATGTTTCTCAGGATGATTTACATTTTGTAGGAGGAAAATAAAATGAACAGACCTTAGCAAGCCATTAGAACAGCCTTCCACTCTTAGCAAAGAAGAGCACATAAATGGGAGGGAACCAAAAAATAAAATGTGCACAGAACACACTGGTAGGGAAGGGGGTCTGAGAAAGAAAAGCTGAGATAACTGCCTTTACTGTTCTTTATATTTGCAATTATTTAATGAAGAGTACTTTGAGTTTGTTTGTTTGTTTGTTTTGTTTTGTAGAAAAACATCCAGAAAAAGGAGTTCTGCTTGATTAACACCTCAAAAAAGGGAAAAAAAATAAAAATACATGCTTAATTAAATTAGAATATAGCAAAAAAATTACTGCAGTTTTATAATTAATGTTAATATACAATGGGTTCAGAATCAGTGTGTCTGAAGTTCCCAGGGGTACTAAAATGGAGACAGAGAAAGTGGTAAGGAAAAAGAATATTTGCTACAGTAAATTTACAGTAGATAACAAACTTATTTCTTAAAGTTTTAAAAGCACTAAATATTCCTCATGTACAATAATGATTTTATTATAGCTCCATATACAAATCTGTAAGAACCAACACCTTCCTACTGTCTACACATTTGCCAACCATATTTTTCCCCTTGATTGTTTCCAGAGATCAAATTATATAGTCAGTATATTCTGATTGTTCTCTGCCTTTTCCTCTAAAGGCACTGGCTTCATCTCTTAATTGAGACCCAGTGGAGATAAGTTCACCACAACATAATTTAATGAACTATGGAAGAGTTACCTTTAACTGCATGAAATATCAAGCTGCATGACAGAGAAAGAATATCTCCTAGGTGATGTTTCAGTAGACAATAATTAACTAAGACTTCTTCTAAAATAATACCACCCACATACGCGCAGCCTCTTCCCCCCCAGAAACTGGACAACACATAAAGCAAGCTAATAAGCCAAGGGCAGTTCCTGAACGGAGCTCAGTGGCACATTTGCCTTCCTCCATGAAATCACAGATTAGAAATCAGAGACATACAGCACTGAAGAGTGAATTTTACTCTTTTTCCCCTTCAACTTCAAAGGCTGAGTTGAACTTGATTTACCCTTCACGTTAGTCTTGGCTGTGCCATCACCACCGTCTGCTCCAAGCGTGCAGAAGATTCTCCATTTCACTCTGAATGATACCAAGCAGATCAGCAGAGGTGCTCTCACCACACAAAGCTGCCATCTCAGCACCTCCGAGCCAAAGCCTGGCCTGTTTACTTCAGGGATATGAGGAGAAACTTCTGCAGCACTGGCTTCACTGTGTATTTTTGCTTATTTACTTAAATTTTGGGGGTTGAGGTGGGGGTGGGGATATAACCCTGACTTTTAAATGTCTCACACAATACAGCCTCGAACAAGACCAAGCAGGCTGCAGTCTCCCTCTCAGGGTCATGGCGGACTGCACACTGCCGTCCTTCACCTCTCCTCATCCAAAATGGCCGCCTCCAGCCCTGCATCTGCCTTACACAGTGGAGGCATCCCACTATCCCTTGGTCTTTGTATATTTTTGTTGCAATTTAATGATAATTAGATTTCTAGTTCCTCAAATTAGGGAGTATGAATCAAACTCTGGCTCCTGCTGAGTTCAGAGGGGTACATGTCTTTATATGCATTTTTAGCATTCAGACCGCTTTGATCGCAGCCCTCCATGCCACCACAGATAGTAATGATTATAATGAAAGATGTTTCACAAAGAACTGCTGATGCAGCATCTCAAGAATTCTGAATATGTTAATTTTCTTGGTATCCAGAGTTTCTGTCCTTTTCCCACTGATGTTGTAAAAACATCCAAGTGAAGGACAGATAGTTAATATTCCAAGAGAAACCTTATTTACTATGAGAACCTCTCTAATTACTACGACAAACTATCTTCTCACAGTTATTTAGAGCAATTGGAAGCAAGCATGGGGACGCTGGTCTTGATAGTAGCAAAATATTTAACATCTGCCTCAGTGGAGAAGGTGCCCAGAGTTAGAGGCTTACCTTGGGAAAATGACATCTGAAGGACACATTACATCAGTTGCATCTAACGATCACATTTTCTTAGCCTAGTAGCATGAACTTGTCTTTTTCTTTCTTTTATCTAAGAAGCTGAAATGTTCTTTGGAAGTAAATTCACAAGGATCTCGTGAACGCACATCTGTATTTGGTTTGCTGTGCCCATCTTCTCCACAGTCACGGATCAGGTACAGAATATTCAGGGGAAATGGGAATGGAGCAGCGGGGGGCCTAGAGGGCTTGTTCAGACACAGAAGGCCACAGTCCACAAGTCATTTCTCTGACAGCATTCCTCTATCATAAGGAGGAGAAAATTGTTATTGACTAATAAATACAGGTTTCGCAGCCAAAGCAAACTCACTGCTAAACAGGCAGAAGATAGGAAGGCCCACTGGCTCCTGCTAGGGCTGCTGCCACAGACAAAAATCGGAGTCCCGCAGACAGATGAATAGCAGGGGCAGAAAGCAGTTGAGCTCCAGTTGTGGAAACAACATTTAGCACAGCTAATTACCACTCTATCACCACAGTGTTTTACAGCAGCCAGCACGCTCTGTGTGGTGAGGTGAGGGCAGACACAGGCTTGGAGGCTGCACCTCATGGCTGGGAGCTGCTGGGGGTGGCCAGGGCAGGCAGACAAAGCCCCTGCAAAGTACATGGGAAGAGTTGTACACTACGTTTTCAAGTTTTGTTATCTCTCCATGCTATTTAAACTTACAGAGCTAAAATATCCCCTTTCCCTTACCAGCAGGCCTAGGTAGTGCCTAATGAGCTCACTGAAGATACCGGATTGATTTAGCTGGTTCGTTTTCTCTGCCACAGGTTTAATAATTGCACAATTCTCTGCGCAAAATTGGATCCTAAAGACGATAGGGTTATTTTCCCCTCAGTGCAGAAGCAGTAATAAAAGCAGACTGGAAGTCTCTCTGTCCTCACAGTGGGCACTGTGGTGTCAGTGTCAAATGCAAGCTGATGAGGCGGCTGATACCAGCAGGGCTCCCATAGGTGGGGAAGGCAATGCATGATGTTTCTTTAAATCAAATCTATCTTGTAAGTTATTTATACTAAGGGGGAAAAAAGTTTTCTAGTTTTAATTCTATACATTTCCTGAACTTAATACATTTCATTTTTTTGTTTGTTTTCAAATGGATGCTCAAAGCCTACGAAAGCATCTGGGAGTTCGCCCGTTACCCAGCTAGGCCGTGTTATGACTGCAGCACATCAATGCCAAATAGCTCTTGTCACTGGTGCGTCCCAACAGATCACAGTTTAAAACAAATACTACTCAAGCTCATTGACCTTAGGGTTGCTTTCCAACCCATGTCCCAGGGCAGTGCCCCCCACTCATGCTGGGCCCACCGTGGCAAGGGTTTCTCGCAGGCCTCAGGTCCTGCGTGCTTGGTCTTGCCACTGTGAGCACAGTGCCTTCAGGCTCAAGGGATACTTCTGACATAGTAAAAATGAGCCTGTGGAGATCTAGGTTAAGGAAAGCCCTGGAAAGATGTCAGGTAGCTCCACAACTCCCCTTTCATGATAGCCCAGGAGCTGCATGCAGCCCAAACGTGGCAAGGCCCACCCGCGTTCTGGAAAGTTTCGTGAGTGAGCTCAGTTAGGGGATTTGCTTGCCCTGCTGTGGGTTCCCTTCTTCATATGTTATAGACAGTTTGCTGGCAAGATTATGCAAAAAGAAAAGAAAACAAAAAAAAGAGTTTTAAGTGACTATTAGAGAATGTTTCCTGAAGTGTGTTTACTGTCCTTAAATAAAACTGTAAATGAAAAAAATAATTGAAAAATAATGAAATATTCTAAAGAAATTCGAATAGTCGCATAGTCTCTTCACTGGAAAATTCACATTTAAAAGTAAATTAGTCAATGGATATTCCATCAGCTCTATTGAATATGTACTACAGCAAAGAAAACCATAAATAAAATTTGTACAAAAGTCTATAGTAATCTCTGTCTCACAGGTTCATAAATCTCTTTTTTTAAAATTCGCTTTTCTGTTATTTACCTTTCCATTCTTTTAAGTGAGCAGTATCCACAGTGCACATCCCAAAACAAAACGAAATTTTATGGATTCAACAAAATGATCCACACCAAAAGATAAGTAATATTGCTGCAGGAAAGAAAAGTTGTATTTATTTTTTAGTTTAGCTACCAATTCAAAATGTTGACATAGCCTACTCAAGTGGCATGTCAAAGGAAACCTCGTATTTACAAAGCACACCATCACTCTCTTTTAACATGGCATTGAATATAACTTGCTCTCTTGCTGCACAGAGCCCTCTTCTCTGCTTCCCATGAACCAAGTGAAACGATTGGGTATTTTGAGGACCTACCTGATATGAAGTGAGGGATATAAAAAATAGGGTTTATTCTTAGTTAGAGAATAGTATGAAGGTAAAGATATAATCCCTTCCTCAAGCATTCTAGTTCTAAAGAAAATAATTACTGCCAAGGAAAGAAAGCCTGCTTTTCATAAAACATGTACAGCAAAAAGACCGCCACCAAGTCCAGCAACCATCAGCTGTTATGTAGGAGCACCGACCACCCACTGCACCATGCCTGAGCAAGCACCTGCCCACAGGAGGCTAGTTTCAAAAGCCAGAAGCAATAAACCCTCATATACAAGCATATGCAAATATATAAATAAAAACTAATACATACAAAAACACACATACAAGAAGTAATGAATTCCAAAATACAACTTCACAGTGTTTATCCAAAGCTTTATAGAAAAGTTAATAGTTTTTTAAGTACCACACAAATTTATTGAACTGTAAAGAATATTGACATAATATGCTAATGAAATCTGCATTTAATAAGATATATATCCATTCAAATTCTCTGTACCTTTCTGTCAGCAGAGCATATTGCAAAAATGAACCATTGAGGCCGCAGTTTAATCTGATATAAAATCAAATGATCCATGTTAACAAGACAATTAAGTAACTGTCTGAAACTGAAGAAAAAATTATCAGAAGTTCACCAGATAAAAACTGTTTTTGAATAATGTGAAAGTGTGATTATACAGTATGCAAACTGAGAGTTGTTTCTGTGATTAGAATAATATGAGTAGTAAATTAGATATCAATTTTAAAACACGGTAATTATGAAGAAAGCCTACCTCAGGTGCTTCAAAAAAGAAAGCAAAACTACAAATTACATGCTGTTTGCATTGGCCTATTCAAAATTAAAGGAGAATGCATTACAAGGAAATTAGCACTTGGAAAGGTTATTTGATGGCAGTAAAATTGAAAATTACAACAGATGTTTTTTTGCTGGACATGGCAAACAAAATGATGCACCATATATGTTATTCAGAGGCATGACAGATACTGTTACCCACAACAAAACCTTACCATGCAGTTGGTACAGATCTCAGGGAATTTAACTTTCCATTTAAAATTCAATGATTGTAGCTAATAATATTGTATACCTAGTTTGATGATGCAATCTAGGGATTTTTCCCCAACGAAATGTTATTCTAGAGGCAATCCATAAACAGTCTGGTACAGCTCACTCACAGGTATATTTGTCAACTTTACTTCCACCAAACCAGCCCAGATGCTGGATGCTCAGAGGTGCCATGGAGCCAGCCTGTGAGTACAGCTCTGCAATCCCGATGTTTGTGCCCCTCCACAACGCACTTCAGTGCAGCAGCTGTCAATTTAACACCAGTGACAGGACCCGCGGGAACGGGGTTAAGCTGAGGCAGGGGAAATTTAGGCTTGACATCAGGAGGGGGTTCTTCACAGAGAGAGTGGTTGCACACTGGAACAGGCTCCCCAGGGAAGTGGTCACTGCACCGAGCCTGTCTGAATTTAAGAAGAGATTGGACTGTGCACTTAGTCACATGGTCTGAACTTTTGGGTAGACCTGTGCGGTGTCAAGAGTTGGACTTGATGATCCTTAAGGGTCCCTTCCAACTCAGGATATTCTATGATTCTATGATTCAATAAGTCAGTATGACCCATGGACCCTGAAGTCCATGGATTGCTTTTAAGGTAATGAAAAGGTCCAAAAACTGGTAAGAAAAATAAGCTTACTCTTAACAGACCTCAATATAAAGAGGCCCATATCTCCACAGAACAGTTTTAGAGGCTCACAGACTGAATGAAGATAGAAACCACTGCTTTAAGGGTATGATTACCAGAAATGCACCTAAAGCTATGTATTCTGTTTGTTTTACAAAACAGAGATGATCTCTCCAAAAGACGAGTGAAGTAAAAAACAGTTTTTCCTGGGTGTGTACTATTAGGGGTGCCCACACCAGACACAGCTAAAAACTTGTATTATCTCACTGGGCCAGTGCAGGACCCACATCAGCGGTAAATGAATGTGCACTTAATGGACCTTTTTGCAGCCTTGCACAGCTTCAAGAAAAAAGAAAAACAAACCCCAAAACACTCAATTTCTTCAGAAGCCACACCATATTTGTTTTATTTATATCTGTGGAACTTTTGAGGACAACTTTTCATATAGCTCATCTCTTCCCCTCCCTATAGTTGTCCTTACTGCTTGTCCATCAGACTGGGAGCGAGCAGAGCCAGATACAGAGATATACTCTCTGTTAGATACAGTCCAGCTGTTCATGGCAACCACATTTAACCCTTCTTGCAAATTTAAATCTTCTAGATCTCTTTTATTATCATTTATTCAGATTTCTGGAACAACAACAAGGTAAGGATATGCCTGGGGAAATATCTCAGGTTTCAGAATGCCTGATTTGGTTTAAGCTCAACTTTCTTAAAAAGAAAAGACCCAGGAATAACATCCGCAGCCTCTGCTACCCCTGAGGGCAAACTCACACTTTAAGCTGCAGTCAGGTCCAGCCGCTATCCTTCTGCCCAGGTGAAAGCACAAGCCCTTTTGGGAGTGACTGTGACTGAACAGGGACAGTACCTAGCACTCCTGCAGGCAGGTGACAGCCTTCCCACTTCAACACCCAAAAGTAGCAGCGGTCCATCATTCTCACCACCTCCGGCCTTTTGGTGCATTGGGCACACAGATCTTTCTAGGACCGCTTTAGGTATTTATGTGTATGAATGGCTAATTTCCCCAACAATTATGCTAGCTCTAAATGCATGTGAGGATTCACGTATGTAAGTGCTTAGAAAAATAGCCTTAGAAAACCTTATTCAAAGACCATTGAAGTCACCAGGAACATTTTCATTGATTTGCTTTGCACTCTGTCCCAGGTATTTATCAGTTCCTTCAGCCCCTCTTTTTCAATAGAGTCGAATGGCTTACTAAAGAAAATACTCTGATTTTTTCTTATTACTGGTTTAAATTCATATTCACAATGCAGCACTTCGAATCAGAGGTTTTCCCTAGATGCTTCTGATGCTTATCCTCCTTTGTTAAAGAGAACGCTACTTCACATAACAGAGCTGGTAGCCTCTATTCAAAACCTACCAAGCTGCAAAGAATGATGTTGTCACACAGACTGATCTTTCTCCAATAGCTTTTGCAGCACTTTTGTTATGAAGATGTTAGAGATAACACAGAAGAAAAAAGGAACTGATTTTGAGTCTTGGGATAACAAAATACAAAGAATGACAAAGAATCATACTATTGATACTTGTAATTGAAAGAGCTACAGAGAAAATGTATCCACTGTTTTGGAGAAGAATGGGGGAAAACGAGAGTAATGTGAGCCGCTAAAAAAAAATATATAGGAAAAAAAGATTTTGAAGGATTGTTGTTTGTTTTAATTGCTGTAATTTAGATTTAACTGTGATAACTGGAAGGAGCATCAGCCCAGGACAGCACACCTTCAAGGTTCTCAGCCCCCAACTCACAAATGAACCCAGAGAACAATGAAGTACAATAAAAGATTAGAAACAGCATGTGTATCTTAGTAACAGAGATTCAGAGCGGTCATCCTAGCTCTGTAAAAGACAAAGAGAAATTATTTTGAAATGCACTGATAGTGAGTGTCCAAAGCAGCATTACACTAGCTTACACTATGGTGCAGTGTCTCACACCAAATTCTGTTTGCATAGTCAAGGTTTGTATGTGGACTGTGAGGTGCTAAATACCTAGTGAAAGAAATTTCAGATACTGAAGAGTAGAAAGCAAGTCACATAAAGAAGAGCTACTTAAGCTGTACAGGGAACAAAGTCCAAGATTTATTAAGAAAACTGCATGTGCCCAAAGATAGCTTATGACATAATGAGAGAGATTCTCCTAATACACAGCACCATCCTTCATGTCCTATGCTCTAACTAAAATAAATAAATAAATAAATAAAGAGTGCAGGTTGCCCTTAACTCACCTGACTGGTTAGATTTCGTATTTCTTGGAGTTAGCCCTTTTTCTATCAGAGAAAAAAAAGAAAAAAGAAAAAAAAAAAAAAAGATAAAAACCAACCAAACAAGAAACCCCAAGACAGTATTGACAGTTCTGTTATATAAAAAATGGATTTCCTCATTGCTGAGTAATTGCCACACTCTTTAGCGTGCGCCAAGCTGCAATACCCAGAGAAGGGTTGTTTTAGCACGCTGACGGGCTGCTTAATGGCTGAGTGCATTACAGCCTGCAAGCCAGGCTTTCTGGCATTCACTCGTTCCCTGTTTCTCTCTCTTTGGTACACCTAATGAATAAGTTTAAAAGGATCAAACCACTGAGTGGATAATGTACCTGGTGGGCTCTCTCAAAGTATCTTTTTCTTGCTTTGTACCTTTGTAAATAAGTTAAAAATGCAGCAGAGAGGAAAATTGCTAGTGACACCTCAGACCTCGCTGGCTTTCCTACAATACCACAAGTTGTAAAAAGCCTCTCTGAACAGCACAGAAAAGTAGTTATTCCAATTAGAAGGGTTGGAGTAATAATTTTGAAGTAGCATATGTCTAACTTATCATTTTTAAGTGAAGTCTCCTAACACATTTCTGTATTTTCTGAAATTTTTGCACAGAGTACCGTAGCTTGCAGAAGCCTTATAATTAAACACCTATCACAGTGAATAGCGGGTACAGGAGTTGAGGATTAGGTGATCCTGTAATAGGATTTGCCTGCTAATTGTCACTGAAATGACAGCAGCCTCTGTTAATAGGAGTCCAGGAATTGCCATGGTGGCTTAGATCAGCAGCCCATCTTTCCAGGGAAGTATCCTGTCTTTAGCAATGGGAGGTATGATATGATTCAGAGGAAACTGCAAGGTAGTCTGCTACAGAATAAAGTACTATCAAAGTAAGGTTTCTCCAACATTCTCATTAGTAAAAGACAGCCTATGCCCTAACACAGGAGCGTTCACATTTCTTTAAAAGTTCTTTTCATTTTGGCAAAGCAGCCCAATCTTTTTCATTTCTCTTCATGAAATTCTTCTTCTGTGACTCCTGAACAATCTTGTAACTCAGCAGGCACACCGTGCCTGAGCTGCTCAGGGCATAGCCGTGATGCCTTTCTCTATTCATTTGAATATTTGCAGCATCATGGTCATGCCTAGATGGTGGCTGCGTGGTTTGAATTTCAGGGAGAACAAGGACCAGAAACTGGTGGATTCAGACAGAATGGAAACACGCAACATGGTGGTGCAAAAAGTGGGATGCATAGGGGAGACTTTCCTAAAGCCTGTTGGCTTCTAAACTCTGCAAGCAGTGCAAGAAACCTTGGAATTCACATAACAACAGCAATGGCAGGGGAAACTGCAACTGAATTTAGTGGTAACTCCTACCGACTTTAGGAGAACAATCTCAAATGTTTAGGCAGGGCTGTCAGGAAGGAAGTGAGCTACAGCAGCTTCCCTGGGCATACCATAGAAAGGGATCCAGAAAGAGCAAAGAAGCACTTCTGCTGGGCCAGCATGGTCCCACCCCATCACCCTATTCATAAAACGTGCAAGGAAAGGGGGTACTGAGAAGGGAGAAGGATGGAGGTGGGTGATGTGAGAAGAGAGGCTATCTGAACACTTGTCTGATCAGGGCTTAAAACAGCATCTGCTCACGGTGTAGTTTGCAGATCGGTCAATTCCTGACTTCACTTGTAAGATGCCATCATTTAATGATTTGCAATCCTTGTTTCTTTATACTCAGGAATAAAACCAATCATTCAGAAAACTTACACCATGACTTTTGCATTGTTGTTTCTGTTGCAAGAATAAGACAAAAACAAGTTCTGAAAGCAGTAAGCTGCAGTATCAGGCAATTATATCACAATACATTCAAGCTCTTTCAAATAATTAGTTAGTCAAACATCTGCTGCAAATTAATATTGGGCCAAACTCGTCTCTTGGGTAATTCAATGGACTTCAGTACCATTAGGTAAGGGATGATCTGTTCCAACACATTTACTGTCTGTGGATAATTTGCTCTGCTAGAGCTTCTTCCTTGCATTGGTCTAGCTTGAAATCCTCTTGCAGTTGCTATTTACTAGCTTGTGCTGATGCATCCACTTTTTCAGGCTTAACTCACGAAAATTCAAAATGCACCCACTGCCAAGGAAATGAATTTATTCAATAAGCACTGCAATGTCAACTCTTAATAATTCTGTAATGCTGGAATAAACAAAGTTAGGAATTATGCTTGGCTTTCTACCCATCAATAAAACCTTATAAATTTGTAAGGACTCATAAATTTCACTGTACAAAAACTCATATCAAGGCAACTCTTAACTCGGAAAATTCAGATTGCATTTTAACCAAACAACAAATAAAGCTAATATGTATCGACTGCATTAACAATTCATAAATACACAGAAAAGAAATAAACAGTCTTTATAGCATTGCCATGTCTTTGAGGCATTGATTAAACTGTGTAGATGCCAGTCTGTCACTCTAGCAGCTATTCGATAAGTCCAGTGTTTGTCCATCAATGTCTTTTGTCGTTGGTCTGACTGACTGTCCTGCTCCTGCTCAGGTTGGCAGCTATTTCAAAAAATGAACTGTCACCCTGGGATAATCAATTAATCAAGCATGAATTGCTTGACCAAGCCTTCTAATGAATGTTAACATGTAAACACTTGTCAGACGCTTTGAAGACCACAGGGTTTGTGCAGTTATATTTGTGTCTGGGAATCTGACTGGCAGCGAAGCCCGTAAGCACGGACCCATCTCATTGTGTTAATAATGCACATGGCTTGCAAGCATGTCTTTAAAAAAGATTAGCTAAACCTATAATGATTTTATTGATTTCACAATTTTCTCCTCCTCTATGGAAATTGAGGTGAATCTTTGGACTGAGCCAACTATGCATCGCGTAGCGCCCTGGTGTGAAAGGTTAATGCATTTTCATGAGCCATTACTTCCCTCCTCTCACACACGAGCAATTTATATCCAAAACCTGTAATTACAATGCAGCTTAGCAACACCCCAAAAATTCTATTGCTACTGCAGTGATAAGCCTCATTCTTAGGGATTACATTTGTCAAATTAATACTAAAACTATGCAAAAGTTCTCTGTGAAGATCTGCAATTTAATTATTTTGTATAAATACACTCGCTTGAATCACTTTGGCTGTTATTAACAGAAGACCAGAGGGTAAATATTCAGTAAGCAATGTTTACTGTCTGCTAAACTATATGGGATCCTCAGGCACACTGAAGTATCAATTTTGTTCCCTAAACTTATTCTTAAATCCTTAAATAATTTTTATGTCTAAACTGTTGAACAAAATGGGTTAAAGATATTTTTAGACAAACAAAAACATTTTATTCCTACAGTAACTGCATTTCCACAAAGGAACAGCAGATTTTGTCCCTCATGTTTTGTTTCTTTTTTTTTCATTGAAACCTCCAACAGAACCCCCAAAAGAAAAAGTAATAAGGAAAAAAAAAAAGAAAAGTAATTTTCTGCATGCAAACACAAGAGTTTCACATATAAATACATTTCTTTTTGGAACACTTCCACTCCTGAACAATCCTCACTGAACTCAACTGCACTTTTTAAAACCAGAACACTTATTTAGATGAATGATTATGGATTTAGGAGTCCAACTTTAGTAAGGCTGGTTGTAAATTCATAGCCTCTAGTCATGTATTTATAATTATGAGCTTCCCTGTGCCAGTTTGTAAGCAGAACTCCCCTCTGATTAACATGAGGAGGTATGCTGGAGTCTGGCCGCATGACACAGCCAAGCATCAGTAAGACCTTGCATACAGAAAAGATTTTACAATATGCCCCTTTTTTTAAATTCAAAATCACAATTCATGGACAGGAACTCTCTATTTCATTTTTTAAAATACTATCCCTTTTCTGAGCACATTTTTGAAAATGCATGAAGCTAATTTAAACACGCAAAATGTCATCCTGTACCTCTGTGCCACATGTCAGTATTTGCAAGTCTGCATGAAAGGGCACCCATTAGGTACAGGAGTACGCAGGATGTATTCCCTTCTGGTACTGGCACACACGAGTTAAGCATATGGGAATGTGTGCAAGCCACAGTATGCACATTAATTTGGAAGATCTGACATTTATGAACTTGGATTAAACTGCTTCTCATGATTACAGATTCATGTTTCTGGATGACTTTACCAGGAGTATCTTGGATGGAACCCTGCGGGATTGTTCCGTGAGGCACCAGACGGGGTAGCAGCATGCGTGGTACAGTTAGCCTCAGATTTCTCTGAATCCCAGTAAATGGTACACAGCAATAATTCTAGGAAAATTCCATTTTAATTATACTAATTCTTATTTATCAAACTCAATTTCTGAACACGGCATACAGTACTGTGAAATCATATGCACTATGCTACTAAGGACTCCAGTAAAACTGAATGCTGATAAAGCAAGGTTGCTCATAGACACGGACATTCACAACCTGTTTTGTTTAAAAACTCTAAAGACCTCTGACCAAAGAAATGACCACAGAGGCAAGTTTACATCCTCATGTGCTTGGGAAATAGGAGCAGAAGCATACACATAGCCTACTACAGTTAAATAAACAAATAAATAAATCTTTGTTTCTACCTTCAAACATTGCAATCACTTGTTAGTGCCCAAATATTCTGAATGCACTTTTGGGAAAATAATGTATTGTGCAAGAACATATCAGAGGCCAAGGCCAAAGTTCAGTTTAGGAAGCTAATCCCAATGACCTATATGTTTTTATCTCTCTACCAAAGGTCACTGTTCCACAATGTGGCCAATCAAAAAAAAAAAAAAAAAAAAAAAAAAGAATTTTTATTTTCAGTAGTTTACAGAACCATTATGAATAAATACATATTTATTTATTTATTTATCCCCCTGGGTTATAACAAGACCAAAAGACCAAATCAGTTTTGCAGGTACCTCACCCTCCTGTACATATCCATCTATCCTTGCTCACCAGGGCTAACTGCTGGAACCAGTGCAGTTGCTGGCTGTAAAACAATCACATGACCGAGCTCAGACAATGCCAGGCTGGACTCAGCCCAGCTATGCCCGGGGGCTAGTTCAAACTCGCCTTCATTTAAGCCACCACTAAAGGTGCTTCGAGCTCAGATTACTGATTTTGCCTGATGCAATCAAACAAAAACAAATGGGTAAAGGACCGCAACATCTTAAAATGCCACAGTTTCTACTATGTATTATCTGGCAACACGCTTACTTCCCAGAGGCTTTCAAGATAAAACACTGCAGTGAGTACAAGGATTACTCTGTTCGGAAATGAAGCTGTATGTTCTTCTGTGCCTCCCAAATCACACCGTGGTATCATTCTGATACAAGAAGCATCAAAAAATGAAAATGGCAGCCAAGACAGCACATATCACACTGTATACATGCTTTTAAAAGCATTAATATGGCAATGAAAATATGCTTCCAGTTATTTTAATGCTAGTTACCCTATATATTTATATTTTTGGTACATTATTATAATAGAATATTTGCTTGCAAATACATTACTTTATTCATTGCAAACACCTGATATCAGTTTTAAGAAACAGACTAATCCTAGAAATCTTGGGCTTTATCAACTCTCCAGTTTCCAAAGCTTGCGATTAGATCAGCCAGGGTAGAGATATTTTGTTTTAATCAAAATTGATTTTTTATTATTATTGCCACTTCCCTTGATTTTATGGAACTGCATAAGTGATAGGGCAGCACATCATGTCTCATTCATTCCTTATGTTACAGTTGGTAATGTAAGTGCTTCTTCTGAATATCCATGAAATTAAAATGTATGGGAAATAATATTTATTTCCTCAAGAACAAGAAATGCCTTTGGAGGAGAGGCAAGCAAGAAAATCTCACTCAGGATGCATAATTTGCTCTCCACCTGTGCCCTCCTGAGTGTGGTCTTCAGACTAAAATGAGGGAGAGCAAGGAGGTGTTCAAGTGGAACAAAACCGTATCAGTTAACACAGCTATCAAGTTTAGTTTGCATGATATCATGGAGCCTGATTCTTGTTCACACTTTCCCACTATAATTTATACCCTGGCAAATTCCTTGCAAATTGCTAGAAAGTATAGAGGGGTGTTAATGTCATCAAAAATAAGGCTCACATAATGAATTTTTTTATTTTCACAAAATGGCCTTGAATTTTCAGACGTTACTTTACAGGTTTTATTTAAGGAACAGACTTTTTTGCTGCTTCCCAGCATTTAACAAAGTCAAGGGAAGGTATGCCTGGCTGGAAAGGGCCCAAAAGCCTTCGCCTTTATGAAGCTTGGGTTCTCCCCACCTGGGATTCTCACTCCTCTAAAATTCCATGAAGGCATTTCTGGGTTGAAAACAGCTATTCTACAATATCATTCAGCCTTTGTCCCAAGTCTCTTTAAGTTTGCAGTATCTGTATGGTTGAAGTTGAAAAGAAATAAAAAGGAAATCACAGCAAATACATGAAGTCTAACTGTGACTTACAGTGTAGTGGAACCACAATGCTGCACATTAGCACTTAATTTAGTCTACTGCCTCTCTCAGATGATCTAACCTGGCCCCTCCGCACGTGATTTCCCATCCTGTCAAGAGCTTACCCATTTCCAAGCAGACCATAGCCTGACCAGATGCAGTCAGCAAACTCAGTTAAGCGCTAGGTTTTAATGAAAGATGGCCAGACTAAATGTGCATGAAAACTACGGTGCACTGATACCCAAGAGTACCATCTATTTTGAGCAGCACTCAATTTTATTCATGAAAGAGCAGGGAAGTTTCTGACACATGCTCTGTTGCTGTCACGACATTTTTCTTAACCCTTTGCCCAAAGCAGCCAGGGCTGGGAGCTGCCGGTACCTGCCAGGGGCAGATCCCCTGTGCATGCTGTGGATGAAAGAAAGACTCCAGCATCTCCCCTAAAGCATCAGCCCACAAGGAGCTGCCTGCGAAATTATTTGCCTGTCAGCCTCGTGCATTTTCTCATCTAACAAAGATTTTACTTTGGGGAATCCATGAAGAGTATTTCATATGGTTTCAAATCCATTTTCATACCTTCTAAAGTGTTTCATCCAGAGCACATCTACGACTGTCGAGTACCAGATTGCAGGGATCTTTTTGGAAAGACTTTGCCTGAAGCATTGATTTGCAAACTCATTCATACATGCTAAGCCTTAATCATTTGCCTGCTCCCATGGACATCAATGACACAATGTGAATATTTGCTTCATACTTAATATACTATGGAGCAATACAACAAGGACAGAAAAGTGTCCCTGTGTAAACACAGGACTGCGAGAAAAAGAAACTGAAGCAAAGAAACAATGCCTGCACTTTCCCTTCCTCCCTCATTACAAAATTACTTTCTCTCTCTCTTGTGGTGTTGGCGTATATTTCAGCCTCCCCTCATCTAAAGATCTTTTTAATTCAGTGTTTTCATTTAAAAATGCCAGCTGAAGATATAAAGAACCTACAGCATCAACATGTTGAAGGCTATTGGAACTCACAGGATCAATGTACATGATTTTTAATTCTTTTGTATTTATTTGGTTAGTCTTAACATAATAGAGTTTTTTTCCTGTAGTCATCTCTAATATTTTTCTGCTAATGTGAGGGCTGAACACTTTTTCCATAAGAACAAAATCACCTGACTGCATGAGCAAGGGATTTGGGGGAAAAAATAAAAACCCCTAATTTTTTAAACAATTTTAAAAAACAATGTTTAAATATGGCAACTAGTAATACACATATATATGTATTAATTACAACCTCTTCCCTCCAAGGCTAACTCGAGCTGTATGTGGAGCACATTTTGCTCAGGACCTGAGCAAGAGCTCCTTGCAAGTGGCCCAGCTGAGCCACAGGAAGGATGCACAGACGGGACTGGCTCTTCGAGACTGGAGATCCCTCTGCTGCTGCCCAAAAACTTGGTTTGACAAGGAGCAAGGAAGGACCAGGCTGCAGGGGAAGGGGGGAGCTGAGCCTGTTACAGGAGCCGCCTACACGGACACCAGCAGGAATGTGGTGAAACCGCATCCCTCCAGTGCCAGCCTTGCAGCTCACAGGCTCTGAGGCAGCAGCAGTCCCCTCCAGACTTCAGCAACAAGCCAGACTTTTAAGTCACCTTCCTCCTACCGGTCTTTGAGATAAACACAGTGTGCTCCTTAATCCTACCAGTGGCTTAGCTGTGCTTTTTCACTACCTGCAGCTTAGAGGATCAAGCCCTGAGTTGTTAAATGATCCAAGGGAAATACGTTTCAGGATTTTCCTATCTTCCAGTTTTGCAAAAAAGCTATCAGTGAAAAAGACAGCAAATAATCATATTTGTTCTGCTATTAAATAGCAAAAAAAAAAAAAAAAAAAAAACACACCTTTATCTGGAGCAGACTAATTCAGATGCATATGCTGCAGCTGAACGCCACCACATCCAGCTAACCAGCTGGGTAGATCCGATGGAAGATTGCATCCACTTAGAGCTCAGAGCTTTAAGTACAGGCTGCATATGGTATACATCTGGTTAATCCTCAGAAATCAGCAACATACACAAAAGGAGAGTCTGAAAACCCCCAGCAGCACAGACACTCAGGTCTGGAACTGCTGAAGCTCATCCCTAACAGCAATTAATTGCCTTTAACTGGGAGGGAACGTCATGGAAAGCAACAAATAGATTCAATTTCCATTAAGAAATGTGAGATTCCTGCCCACCTGGTGAGGCACACAGCACTGCAACAACCTCCTCCCTCATACATGTTCATCCCCACTCTCTCCTTCAATCAAACAAATTTTGGGCAACTGTTTAGTGGAATTCCCATTTGAACATAATTTTTAACTAAATCTTCCAATGTAGCTGACATATTACAGAAAATAGGATCAGATCTTCAGTTACTGAAAATCCATCAAAGCAGTCCTTGCCAGAAGCAAAGGAGCTAGTTACCTGCTTGATTTCTTTGGTTAATTAAGTCTTCTACACAAGGTATTCTTTTGCAGACAGCATCGCATTCATGGTGAAAGAGTAATAAAACAGTACAGCTGTTCATGTTCAGCATTTGTACTGCTTGTTATTTGGTTAAAGAAAGTGTAAAATCTACTTAGAAGAGGAATCATTGCCATCATACAGGAAATTAGCTTAAGGGTAGCTAATTTGTCAACTAAATATACGTCTGTACTGCCCTATATATACATACAGATATAAAACGATGAAAATAATCCTATTTGTAGGTTTTATTTGTTCTTGTTCAAAGTTAACACCTCTCTGCCTGCCTAAAAGGAATGTGCCTGGCGCAGCTTAGGAGCCATCTTCAGATGGTAGCTTCATCTCAGAAGTGCAGTCCTTGTTACCCAGAGCTCTTGGTCAATGAGCAGTTCCAAATGCAACACCAATAATGTAGATCTACTGGCAACAGCAGGAGACCTTCTAAACACCTGTAATTAATTTAACTAGGAACTCTAATTTTCACAAATGTCACAAGTGACATAAAAGAAAGAAATCTGCTGTATTTAACAACCAGCACGTGTGGACATCCTGCTGGCCAAGGGACATGGTTAATTCTCACTGGTTTAGTGTTTACTTCATGGCTCCTTTGCAAACAACAGTGGCTAACTATGTTGATGGAAGTCTTGCCTGAGGTCCCAGAACAGTCATTAAACTCTTAGCCTTCTGTTCAATATAAAATGACATGTCCATTCTGCATTTCTTTCGCTGAGCTGCTATGGAGGAGCCACAATTCGATTGATATGCCTGGCTCAAGCCCAAAAATGATTGCATTGCACTTTCCTCTAGCAGCCTGTCAGTTCACATTCAGAAAGCCATACAGGATGCAATTGTCTGGTCACCGAAAATAGCTTCTGTGCATATTTAAGCCATTTCAAGGTGGCAATATGAGAATTAATACTCTCTTCTCCTTCTGGAAATTCATCATTTGCATGGCGGTGCTGTTCAGTGTGCATGGCATCATCGCATCCCATAACATATTAATATTTTAGTTTGTTATCCCTTAGGTTATTTTTAGCAGCCAACTGTCCTTGTGTGAAGCTCAGCACCGCAGCGAGATGCTTAGGCATGTTCTGTGCATGGTCAAGGACGTATCATCATACATCTGCTCAGCAGGCTGCAGCCTTGTCTATCATTAAAGTAATCTCTGAACTGCTACTGTAACACATGTAATCATCAGACGCAGGATGTCTTTTCCCACCTGCTCTCATTTTATTGCCCTGTTATCCTACAAGTTTTAATGGTAACTTGCATGTCAGCAGATAAACACCTAGAACGGAGACTCGTTATACCAAAGCACAGAGTATGTTGTGACTTCATTTATTTAATTTCAGTTTGAGCTAATAGAGGATATTCTCATCTCTCCACCATGTGCTTCAATTATTAGCATTAGTTGAAGGACACAGATTGATAGCAATTAAGAATTAAATATCAATCTTCTGGACATGCAGGGAAGACTCACATTTAGTAAACAAGTGGCTAGCAGAGTTTATTGCTTTGTTTCTACTTTTTGAAAATACACAGGCTTTCTATAGGACCCGAAGTATTAGAATATCAGTCTCCAAATGGGTTTATGTCAAATTCTATATGCTCAAAAGATCAGTGGTCCCCAACTGAAGACTTTACTCCTTTTCCTTGACATAGTAATGGGCTCAACAAGCCCTATAATGTGTTAGCTGCATACACTCCCCTGCCATTAGGTTAACTACCTAATTTTTCTACCACTTGAGAGCAGAACTTCTGCATGTAGGTATTAAGGGATAAATTCATTTTATTATTTCCCCCCTTCTACTCAATACAAAAAGCGAGAATATAAGTAGTTGAAACCATCAGCAAGAATTAATGTTACAGCTTTTGAAATTACTAGGCAGTCTCTCAGAAAACAAGGGAAATAACAATGTCACTGGAGGTGCATTGCAGGCTCTCAGCCTCCCAGGCTTCACCTTCAGGAACCAACCCTTCTGAAATCATGGCTTGATTTGTTTAGCTGGCTTGCCCTCCCCATCTAACTGCATTACACTCATGCCATGCTCTGCAAAAAAAAAGATGATTCCAACTTTCTGAGAACACAGAACGCAAATTCTCATGCTCACCTTCAAAGACTAAAATAAAAGATTGTTGTTGGATAACTGTGTCATTATTTTGCCTACATATAATTTCTGCCCAGTACTACTGTTCGGCAGTTGCCATCCCTGAGAAGACAAAACTTTCTAGAAATTGCAAATACCAAGAGCAAACACTTCCCACTTAACAACAGCACTTGTGCTCAACTCACTTTCCTTGCTCATCCTCTCCTTCAAAACATCCAGGCAGAGCATCCCTGCCCAACACCACATGAAGGCTGTGGGGACACTGCTATTGCTACTACATCCACACTTTACCTTCGCTCCTACTGTTGCATCCCTGCTCCTACAGACTCTGCTGTCAAAACATTTCATTCTGAAAAAACAATCAAAAGAAATACGGTAGGAATGTCATTCCTTAGGCAGCAGGTCACTGCCAGTTGATTGCTGTCCCTGATGACAACCAAGTGCTAGAGGAGCAAAACAAGAAATATTTACACCAGTTACTCTCTGCTTCATACAGAGCAGATTTGCATCACCACTAAATCAGAGACTATTGCACATATTTACATTGATTGAGTTTAAACAGTACTAAAGGCCAAGAGATGAAAAAACATTTTCTAATTCAAAAAATGAAATGTTTCACAGAACAGCTTTCTTTTGCTGTAGGAAAGTGGTGGATCCTACAGCTGTTGTGTGTTGCAGAGGTTGTTATACACAGGAGAAGTTAGCTAGAGGTTAAAGGTGAGCATTTTACAGAAATGCTAATGAAGTAATGTTTATTCCATTCCTGCAGTTTATTTTGCAGCCTTTTTTTTTCTTCACTCCATGCTTATAGATACATATTCACGTTCGCCAACTCACACGGTATATGATGTCTAAAATTTTAAGCATGTATTCATTTTAGGGGAAAAAAAAGATAAATGTCTTATGTTTGTAGCCAATATGTGATATAACAAATACTAAAAAAAAAAAAAGAGGTAAAGAAAATATTTAAAATCTTAATTCCTATGATGCAAATCAAATACTATGACTGCCCTAACTGTTCAGGTCATATTCTCAAGGAAAGAGAGACCCCCACCCGTATGATTTCTGAATAATAATTCTATAACCATTCTATAATTTTATAATTGGTTACACAAATTCAGAGGCTCAGCACCAAACTATCTACTCAGAATAGAACAAGCAAATGACAAGGTATTTACACAATTGACAGCACACTACTTTTCAGGAAGGATATTAAAAACATAATTGGTTCATAATTTATTCATGAAAAAAGTAAGGAGTTGGAAAGGATGGCTTTATTTAAAACACCTAGACTTCACAGTAACCAAATGTTAAAATCTCAGCAGGATGCCTTTTAAGAGGAAATGGGATAAAATTCACATAATTAATTAAATCATAATTCATTCATGAAAAAGGAATTAGAAGAGACAGTCTTATTTGAAATGTTGAGACACCAGTGCTACCAAACATAAAAATCTCAGTAAGGCAGTCAACTCACTGTACCAAATGTGTAAACCAAGGGCTGCACCACTTCTTGGGCTTGGATCTGGGTGGGGTGTAGGGATGCACATCCTCTTTACAGAGAGCTTATAACTAATGGTCCTGCCAATAAATTTATGTTTAAAGGCAAAACAATCATGTTTAAAATATAAAAAAGATCACACTTCTCACGAACTAAGATGTTCTGTGGTGCAAGTAAAGCCAGACGTCCCTTTCCCTCTGCTGAAATACCCAGGTTGTGAAAAACTTGTTAGGGGAATTGGTCAGTTAAGGTATCAACAAGTAGGCTGTCCCAAGAGCCTTTGGGCCGAATATTCTGGGATGAGTGCTTAAACTTGTATAAAAAAGTACAGTGCTTGGAAATTGAGGTTGATAATGGCTGACTGCCGGCCTGGATCTAATGAAGTACTTCCTCGCATGCTAAGCTTGAAGTGGGCAATTATTTTCATTGAAAGCAACCGGACTGCTTACATGCTCAAAAAAGTTAGGAGAATGATTTCTGTAGGTAGCAGCAGCTCTGGCAAGCTAAACTGAGGCTTCCTCTAAGAAGGCTGGTTTCTGAAAGCAAGCAGCAAGTTGGCCTCTCTCCCTTTCTGCATGTCACGTTTCATTGCTAGGTCTCACACTGCAGATAATAAGATGACACTCTACATCCAAACACATCCATTCACTGCTTAAAGCCACTGCATGTCCTAAACAACCTAATAAACAAAAGGTTTCAGGTGCTCAGCAACACTTTTCAGGACAAGGCTTGTAATGAGGGGCAGCTATTTGCATGGTGTGCTTGCTTGGTAATCAACACTAAAAGACAAGGACTTGTGCTTGTACTCGTCTACAGAAAAAATACTCCTGGTCGGGGCCTTCAGCTGGTTGCAAAAATAGGTTCCACTGTCGCAAATAAAACCCTCTTCAGATGCAATATCTGAACTGGCAAGAAAACATCAGTGCCCCATTTGAAAGAAGAGCCCTTGGTCATTTCTTTCCTCTCTTTTCTTCCCATAGCAGTGGACATATGACATAGCCATGTCCTGCATTGGACATACATAACCAGCTCGAGCTCTTCTGTTTGAATGCAGTCTGGGGATAGCTATACAATACACAGAAAACATCCTGTGCAAAAGAGGCAGTATTTAACATAGCCTCGATGGCTCAGGAGCAATGAATTCGTGACTGATGAGCATCATTTCAAACAAGCATCACCTGTGCCTCCCTACAAGCATATGCATATGCCATGTATTGTCCGGAAAAGTGTTTAATACATATTTAATGTACTTGTTCTGTAAACATGTACTAATGGAAGCAGCGTTTGCTAGGAAAGGTGGCCCTGTCCATGGCTATTAGTGGGAGTACTGAACACAAAGTTATTCTGTGCTTTCCTGTGCTAGACAAATGGAGCTCATCCCTGCACTGCACAGCCTGTGCTCCCATTCATGGTGGTAGAAAAAGCACACTCACATCAGTTTTCATCTCTGACTGCGAAGTCAAATGCCATAGTTAACACGTATCACAGTGCATGAAAATCAGAGAGCCAACAAAGCCTCTGCGTGTGATCCCCAAAGAGTTTTTCTAAACTTAAACATCACAGCCTTAACACAGTATCTTTAATTGTTTAAACTGGATTTACATAGAGACAATTGAAGACACCAGTCCCAGATAACTGGTGGTTCACATAAAATGGACTCATCATAACCGCCACAAAAAGACTGAAGACCAAAAGCAGGCAGCTTACCCACTGGTGCTGGGCAGCATTGAGGGCCCCATGGCCTCCAAGTTCAGGGAGAGCATCTTTTAAAGCCCTTTGAGAGATACAGAGGAGCACTGTCTAGGCTAACTGGAAGGGCTTGCCCTAGTTTCATTCACAAACTGAAGTTTTTTTACATTTTATCTTCAATGTAGTCTGAACCAAACTCCAGAGCCTTAACTAAATACTCGCTGAAATCTGTCATCCTTCTGGGGTAATTGGTGAGGCGTATGTGTGTGTGATGGAGCACAGTTTTGTATCAGTTTTGACTTTCTTATGGAGATTCATTTCCACAGGCTTTTATTTCCCATTGAGTATAACAATTCACAGCAACAACGCCTCACAGTAACGTATGATAAACTTGCAGAGTTTTGCAGCAGGAGCTAAATGAAATGGTGCCACCAATGCATTGTAGTGCAGTGCATTCACTATGGCTCCTATCAGACAGGCAGATATTACAGTTCCCATTGCCTAAAGAACAGTAAGATGAACTCTTCTGCATAAATAACATTGGCATCAAGGGGTCAACATGTAGACTGATGCAGTGAGGAGAACAACGTAAACCTCTTCCTCACCGTGTGCTGTTTGTGGTAACGGGGAAAAGAGACCCCTGCTTCCACTTTCCCAAGTGACTGCTGTGCTGATCTACACCAGGCCTGAGACTACAAAAAGGGGAGAGCTACACAGGACACATGGCATGTGCGTGTGTGTAAATTCTTCCACTGTTTTCCACAGCAACCTGAACCTTCTCTTTTATATATATATATATTTATTTTTTGTTTAAAAGGCACAGTGAGCTAAAAAAGGGTTAAAAAGAAAATCTGGTCTTCATACTTTTTTGATTTTGCGAGCATGAATCTCTTTCACGGAACAGCTGTCAAGTCAGCCAACGAAACAGGTCTGCTTAGGTCTCTTGATAATACCAACTGCTGTTGTTCATGTATCCTCAGTGACAGCAGCAAGATGAAAATCGAAATGAATCGCTCTACAAATGAGACACTTTTCTGCTTTGACTTTCCAAATGTGACAGTGTTGTTTGTTTTCTCAGTCAGCAACATTTAAAGATGTTAGAAAGCTCTGGTGTCGGAAAGTTGCTCAGGGGGCAGTTTCAAAAAGAATAAAAAAAAAAAAAGAGGGGAGAAATCTGCATGACAGCTCCTTTCACAATTATGTTCAACTTTCTGTCCATTAGTACCTTCAACAAACTGAACTGCAAAATATTGCTAGCAATACAAACTACTGCTGACTTTAAGAGGCAACGGTTACCATTTCATATCTCTCTACAAAGTATTTATTCAATATCCTCACTGTGCTACAGATGCACAATGTTGGTTCTCACCGTAAGAGTTACAGATCAGCTTTAGCTCCCACTGATGAGCTGCCATAGCGCAGATGCATTAGCTTCTGTCAGCCTGCTTAGGAGAAAAGTGTTTTCAACAGATCACACATTACAGAGAAAAAAGATTTTTAAAAGTGCACGTTCCTCAATATGAGCTTGAAATATGAATATTTGCCTTTCTATCTGAAAAGCTGAAAGCACCCTCCAAATATAAATGAATTAAGCTTCTGCAATATGTGTGAAGTAAATATTTCTCTCCAGCTTGCACAGGAAGAACCTAAGGCACAGGGTACCCAGTGGAACTCATCAATTACTCTCGTTTACTGCAATATGTAGCTGGAAACAAAAATTAAAGTTGTAAAAGACAGTGGGTGTTTTTTTGAACAATTGCATTAGAACTCATAAGCTGTATGAAACACTGAAATATATTCTTACACATGCAAAATTAAACCTGCCTTTTAAAATATATTTATGTGGCATAATTTCATTCCTTATCCAACTTCCTAGACACCATTACCTAATACAAGAAGCACAACCCAATGTTCAAACACAGATTTCCCCACAAATTGATAAGCATGTTCCCATTCTTGAGAGTGGAAACACATTAATACTTATCCACCAGATTATTATTATTTTTTTTTTTTTTTTAAAAAGGCAGCTTTTCAAAAATGCTTTATGAATCTAAGATCATTTAGTTTCAAAGGAACACAGATTGTAAAGATTCATCCTCATGGATGGTTACAAACATACCTGTTAGAACAGCTTAGCTCAGAGCAGAACTATGCTAACACGAAGAAAACTGTCCCATCACTATGGTTTGGGGGTACACCGAGGGAATACATGTGCATTTACCCCAGTTACATAGTGATCTCCCATACCTCCAGAAATGTTTGAAAGTTTCACTCTAAATCCACTGAGCCAAAATCTGTTCTCATTCCATGAATGTATCTCCAAAGCTCACCCTTGCCAAATAATCAACTTTCAAACTTCCTGTTGGGTCCAACAAGCTTCATTTGAGAGACTGTTCATCCAAAATCTCTGGGTTTGCAGGTGCCAGCTGTGAGACATCCACAGAGCCCAATTATGATTTAATTATTAATACCAGTACTATGTGCTAACAGCACTTTCAATCTGAGAGTCTCAAAGTGCTTTGCAAATACAAGCAGAGCATCCAAACATTGTGAGTGTCCCCATGTTACCAATGAAGGAAGCAATACTTAGTCATTTGGTCATTTTATACAGAAAATCTGTGGGAAAAGCAAAAACTGTACAAAGAACCCTGTAATCCAAGTATTACACTACTAGCACAAAGCTATCTTTTCTTCCTGTTCTCTTTTCTTTTTAAATTACTCTCCGATTACAAAGAGACAAAATTTCTTGAATCACATGGGTAGATAATGCAACCAGGTCCACATATTCTCCATCTTGAACCAGATTATTTCTGATAACCACATGACTTTGCATGAAGAGAGTTTTTGGCACCTGGTCTTGCCTGAAACTGAGGAATAACTGAAGATGTGAACCATGCAATGTGAACATGTGCAGTTACCAGCAGTGACCTGTAAGATCCTGTAATTCCGCTGCTAAACTTGGAGCCCATTCTTTAAAATTTTCCATGCCAGGAATATCTGTTTGGATTGATTCTTTATTTATTGATTAATATTTCGAAATAAATGATCCAACAGTTTTCAAAAATGAGCTGAGGAAGGGGAAAGGGCAATTTTGGAAAGTTGTTTTTTTTTTTGTTTGTGTGTTTGTTTCGTTTGTTTTTGATTTTTTAACCAGTAATCATTCTATATTTTGATGAACAAATGGCACTGTTGCTGGTAAAGGGATAGTGCTGATGTTAGAGAGATTTGCCTTTTGCTCTCTTAGTTGGAAGTTACTCACATAAGCATAAGTTACTCACATAACCTTTGCTCCCACCACGGCCAATTTCCTTGCATTTCCAAATTGAAGACCTGAGGTCAGCTCAAGCTTAGGGCACTGAGAAAAACTCGGAAGATCAGAAAACTAACAAGATAGTCAATTATATAAAATCCTTCCTGAGTGACTGACTATGCTGCTGATCGCATGTTTTCTTGATTTTAGTCCTAATGCTTGCGTACCACAAACCTCCCTCAGCCATCTGTGGAGGATGCCATAGCAGAAGTATTAAGTATTTTGTTTGCGTACTCTGGCTTCATGTATAAACAAGCATGAGGTAGATCAATTAAGAGGACTGCACTCCCTAAAATGCGAGATATGGAACTAAGTAACGAGCAATTCTGCAGCATATGCAAATGCTTTCAGTGCTGATCAATCATTTCACATCTCTTCCCAAAGAAAACAGAGCCGGTGCCACCTGGCAGAGTGCCGGCACTCCCAACTGTCACCAAAATAATTAGCTCACCTGTAGATCTCCCAGCCCAGACGCTGCAGGGAACCTGGCAGCACAAGGCAGCTTCCTGCTCCCTCCCGCAGTGGGAGCTCGGGGTGGGGGCTCAGCACGTGAATGGTCACTCTCCCTGGGACTTCAGCAAGTTGCTCGACAGGCAAGACATGAAATTTTAAATATGAAGCTGGCTGACAGGTAATGTGGCCGAGTTCAATTCTAGGACTTCTGGTGGCACTGTGCTTCTTCAGATGGAAGCAAAATGATAATGCTCCACAGCAAGCCCTGCCACAGGGATGCACACACCAGTAAGCCACTGAAGACTGCAAGCAGGCTGCTTGCTGGTGTGCTGGGCTGCTGAGAGGCCTGCTGTCTTAGCCCTCCATGTACCAGTTTAGAGCTGAGCTGAAAGAGCAAGACTGGCCGGAGCCTGTCTTCTACCAGGCTCTATGTGGGCAAGCCAAAGGGATCACCAGAAAACATTCCAGTTGCTAACCTACCGTATGCTAAGCATTGGTGGTTTTTCATAGTTTCTAAAACACAACAAGAAGTTGCTTATTCAGATCTGAGCTAGGTTTGGGGCTGCAAAAAGGAGGAAAATTTCACATCTGCCATGTCAGTTTAAATATGGTTGGTTAGTTAGAACAGTTCAGTGGTTTGGAAAGCCAAAACAGGTCCTTAAGAGTTGAGTGGGGCCTCAGAGAAATAAACAAACTTACCACTGGGCTATGCAATTTTCTACAACATTATATACACATATGTGAAAGCCATGCTCTGCAATTTGTATGTGCATGCACACACTCGCAAATCAAAATTTAAAGTAAGACTGAGGGGTCTTTTGTCCCTTAATGTATTAGAGCAGAATGGATTTAATCAGCAGCTTGATAAATGACACGCCTGCTTAATTTGCTCAATTGCCAGGGCACAGATTTAATGCAATGCATTTCAGTGTCTCTGAACAAAGGATGAATGGCAAACCCACAGCCCATGGAAATGGCATGCCTGTTACTATCCACGAGCCTCTACACAGCAGCTAATAGGCACAAACTGGTATTTGCTACCACAAATATCCTGCTGTGTGGTCCTTTGTTCATTGCAGGATGCCTCCTTGCATTAATGTAGCCGCTAAATTAGTCTGTCTTTAATACAGGTTTCATACCATTTTAACATCTTGAACTAGGTATGTGTTTGTAGACTCAATGTCATAAGTACAATCCGATCTTTTATGAGGTATTTCTGTATTTGAGCTACAACAGAAAGATGTAACATTGACTCTTTCCCAGCATTTTACAGCATGCTCCAGAGGCCCAAGAAATGCGGAATGATCTCTTTTTCTTTCTACCTGAGCATTTGTTTTTTGTACATAAGCAGATACCAACTGTTTTAACAGAAATCAGAATCTGGTCCAAAGAGTACACACAGTTATCCCTGTTCATTTTCTCTGTACTGAGGGTAATACAAAATCCCCTGGAGTGGCATGCCCTGGTAGATAGGGAAATGTGCTAGATAAGTAAGTACTCACCCTAGCCATCAGCCTGGTTATGACTCAAAATGGGCCTTTTTTCAGATTATCAGAGCCTCTCTGACAAGGGCTTAAAATGCCCCCTAAAAATAAATTTGAAAGACTTGGGGAATATGGTTGTAAATTTTGTACATTACAGAAATATCAAGCTACATACAGAAAAAGATGAATCCTATATTATTCAGAAGTAAAATGAACATGAAAGTGAGACTGGACAGCATTTGGTGACAGTGACATCTCTTAAGCCACCAGTATGCTTTGATGTATTTTGTGCAATCCCTACCTCTGCGCTCAGTGCAGGTAAAGCCTGTCTGTACGGAAAGAATCTCTTGCTACTTTTGCTAATGTTAAAGATATGTGAAATGACTTAATAGGTTCAAATAAATTCTTACAGATACTATGGCCTTATAGTATATTTTAGGTATGATTTCATTAAATGAAACTGGAAATGTTAATTGTAGAAACACTGCATGTAATACAAAAATGCTTCTGACAGGGTAAGGGGCAGTAATTTGAGTATACACATCAGGAATCTTGATTTTTATTCTTACTCTACAGATTTGGTTGTGTTACAGTTTTTACTTTGCTTTTGACATATACTATGTAAAATGACTTGTAGTAAAAACTTATAAATGGGCTACCACCTCTGACTCGCACTAGAATACGTCATGCTTAGAGTCCCTACCTCTTTCAGAAAGGAGATTTTTCAGGGAAGCTTTGTTTCCCCTGCTTGCTGTTTCACTACTCCGTTGCAAAGTAGTTGTTGTGGAAGTTGTTCTTCTGATAGAAAGCTGACGTCTGTCAGTATACTACATGCAACATTTTTTGCATAGTAAATTTAAGAGAAGGTAACCTCATTATGCAATCATTTTTTGTGAACATTAGGAAAACTATTAAAATTTGATGTGATCATTTATCACAAGCATAGTTATTACAAATACTAATACAACAGATGTGATTATAGTCTACAAGTCAGTGCTATGAGAGGATGAAATGTTGGCAATTGTCATTTGTCACACTTGGCTTAGAATTAATTCGTATTAAATAATATTTTAAATACATCTTTTTTTTTTTTTTTTCCCCTACTATGCTCCCAGATGGATGTTTCTCTTCTAATAGGTCACTGTTTAAGTACTGTAAATAGTTGTAACTTCTAAAGTTAAAATGCATAAATTACCGAATAATGCCAAATACCTGTCATCAATACATCAATCTTTGTATCACAATCTTTGTAAGCAGTTTGATAAAAGAACTGGTTGTGAAGAGTGAAGAGAACATTGTACAAGGTCACTAGCTTTACAAGCTAATCTTCCTTCTGATTGGGTACTAGAAAATATTTGTTCTGAAAGATTTATTTATTAAAAAACAACAACAACAAAAAAAAAAACACATACACAAAAGTCCTACCATATGGTTTCATTTCAGATGTGAAGTGTCATTGAGGCATGCTGTGCTGGCCAAGAATGTTTGCCAGTCCTCTACACAAACCTTTGTATTCCGTGTTTGCATTTTAGACAACTTAAGTATTTCCTAATATCAAGATGCTAAATAAATCAATAACATGTCAGACCTTGCATGAAAAGCAACAGAAGAACATTGCTCCAGCATTAATCAAGTCATGTGATTGACAGTTTGTCATTCTCTACCTAGTGATCTATAGATAAACTCATTTTGGCTTTCATAGAAATTCCAGAATATATTCAGATAGCATCAGAAATACCTCTTCTACATTTTCATTTCTTGTGACCCTTGCGTTCAACTGATCCAATAACCTTTTTCATCAGATACTATCAAGAATACGCAGTTAAATAAGAGCACTTCATAACTGACTAGAACTAATTTCTAAGGCCCTAATCGTTACCTTTAATTAACTGTAGGAGCAAAGCCGCGATCACTGTCAAATATAGGCAAATCAATAAAATCCTTGGTGGTGGCCACAATTTGAGCGGTTTCATAACCTACATTTTCTACTTTGTTTCCAAAAATTGTTGTGAGTTGTAAAATATGGAGGTTCCTGAATGATGTCCTCAAAACCATTATGAGGAATGAATCCAAATACCAGGCAGATAGAAAAATAAGTTTAAGGTCATATTAAAATACCCATGTCTGTACATAGCAGGGATAAAACGGAACAGATACCTCTCAGTACGGGGCTCTCTTGCAGGGCAGCTCAATTCGTTGCAATCTCACCGTTTAATCCAAAAAGAGGAAGAACAGTTCGAGCAATTTATCAGAAGTAAAAAACCGTAGCTCTATCCTGCTGCTCTTCATTCACACAGAAAAACAAGTTGTTTAGAGGAACCACAGATAGCATTATACTCAAGATTTCCAAGGACCACACCAAAATCGAGCTGTGTGCTCCACATCCATGTCGCCCCGTGCTGCCAGTCGGCCCCTCTGTGGCCTCCGGCCCACCAGGCCCGGACCTTGCCCTGACAGGCCTCAGCGCCAGCCCGCTCCTGCCGGGGCTCACCATCACCAAGCACAGAAACAGAAGTACACAGAACATTAAAACACCTAAATCCTTAATGATCTGTGAAGCAAATTAAGATGTAAAGCTAGCCTTCCTCACACTTTCACAGAAGATAAAAGTTTAAAGCCAAGGTTTTTGAATTTCTCTGAATGCAGGAGCTAGAAATGGAGCAGGTAAACTGTTATTTTCACTTCTGACAGAAAAACACTGAGAAAAAGCCTTTTGTTCCACTCCACATGACAATTTTAAGAGGAGAGAGGGACCAGAAGACTCTGTGGCTTGCCAGGTATGACATTCACTTTGGTTACAGAAGACCTAAGATCCTGTCCTTGTACCAAGTTAAACGCAACAAGAGTTTCAGTCTCAATTTTGCCTGTCCCATTCAGCCATGTGCTTTGTGACTCAACAGATGTTTAGTTATTTCCCCAAATAGGAAACATCTGTAGTGGATGAATTAGAAAGAAGCATATTTAGAAGTCAATGAAGTGATGACTTAGGCATGGAAGCTTGAAGAGCCACATCTAAGCCGCAGATCCACATCAGACGTAAGGTCTTTCCTCAACCGACTACATAGCCACCAGATGTTCCCTCGGAGCCTAAATATTCTGACCAAAACAAACAAACAAAAAATGGGCAACAAAGCTTATGGAACTGACCAGCATTGGATATGACACACTGCAATGAGGAAAACCATTTACTTCTTACAGGACTAACAATTCAGCAGGTAATTTCTCTAGCAGTAGACAGAATCACTTGCTTTTTCAGGTGGTTCTTTATGAGTGAGCTTGGGAAGGAGTCACTAAATGATACTCCAACTTAGACTGTCATTAGTAACCAGAAATGCAACATGCAGTCACTTTTAATGGGTCTTGGTATGCGAGTTAGGTCTGAATATACACATTATTAGAAAAATAGACAGGAAGAGACTTAAGCAGCCGAGTTTCTGACTGACTGATCTCCTCTTAATGTATCACCCTTTAATACTGACATTAAACCATCTTTCATCAAATAGTGCAACATACGCAGTTCATTTCCCTAGAAAAATTTACAAACACCGTAAAGAAATAAAATTGTACCAAATTCCAAATCTGCCTATTCTGCAGCCAGTTGCTCATTCATAAATGCAGCTCTCGGAAATAATTTTGGCCACAGCCCATCCCTACCCAATGCAGCAGCTACCTGTCCTCTCTTACTTCCAGCTGCCACCAGCACGAGCACAGCCTGTACAGGGCTGTGCTCGTGTGTACACTGTCACCCCAGGAGACAGCAAGGGGTGGATATGTTTGCCCTCATTTAACATTCTTCCCTCTGTCTCAGGTGGTCACTGAGATCTCTCTCCTATCTGCCCTTGGTCCACCCTTGGCAGAGCTAACAATGAATGTCTGCTTTGAAATGCATAAACACATGGGTTTGGGGGGAGGACAAAGGGCATGCTTCAGTTTTATGGAAACGTTATTGAAAGTCTTTTTAAAAATTGCTTCTGTGAAGAGAAAAAAAAAAAAAAAGAAAAAAAAAAAGGCAAGGGAAAGGGGAATGACAGCAAAACAAACAAAGCAAAACCCCAGAGGCGTTTTTATTTGCCAAGCAATGTGCACACGTACACACACAAAAACAATTAATTTAAAGTTACATGCATATATTTTAAATAGTCTTAAATTATTTATTTCCATTTTAAAAAATATCCAAGCACAGTTGCTTTGGTAATAAATTTTTAAGATGGGAGAACATTTTGCATCATAGTGTCCTCTAGAGACTTTGCTTTGCATCTTGGGCTGTTCATTAAGCCAGGGATAGTGGAGTAGGGATTATTGTACAACACTGAGCAAAATATTTCTGGATCTGGACTCACTGGGCACAAACACTGGAAGTGGTTAAAGTGTAAGGAGGGAATTGGAAGCACTGTACTCTGCTCAGCTGGCATATGCCTCAAGAACGAGGGCCAGCGTTGTCAGCACTATACCACAGGGATGCCCATAGCATTCTTACCTCTACAAGCTGCTGCTGCAGTCATGGTTAATGTACAGCACAGTAGGTCATCACAAAGGTTTTTTTTGGCAAAAGCAAGAATTTACATTCTTCTTCTCCTGCTCTGATGCTGTGACCCTCCAGTGAGCTTTCCAACCCTGGGCCTTGAGCTTGGCCCCTTCCCTGCCTGTCTGCGGACTCAGATGATGTCCCCACTGCTGCTTCTCCTAGAAACTGTTTAGGGAGGCTGCAAAGAACTCCCCTGCTTAAGCTAAGAGCACCTCATATATAGAAATTTCCTACAATTTATGTAGACAAATAAAGCCACCCTTTCATAAGACAGCATCTCTTGCTATTTTAAAACTGTCAAGATCAAATATTATAATAGACCAGTAAGCTATAAATCTGCACAGAATTTTTTAATATAATGATGCACAGGCGGCTTTACTTTTAAAGCTGCAAGTCCAGTGAAGTTTTATGAACACAGAAAAGCCTTCATGGGTTGAGATTTTAGTCAGCAAGTTCTTGCAATTTTCTTTCAAAGATTGGGGACAATAAAAAGTATCTCACCTGCCTCTCCCCAACTCCACAGAGCGCAGGACGCGCAATGAAGAGCTGAATTGGTACTTGACACAGAATACAGCTACCAAAGCTGAAGCTTTGAGCTTTTGACAATTAGAGCTCTACCCTGCCGTCCTTATTCAGTGAAGCTGACGGGAGTTTTGCCTGAAATTGGTTCTGTGAAGCCAGCAATGTGAGACTGCCATGAATATTTTAAAGTAAAGGAGTTGAAATACTCTAATGATCTTATGTAAATCTAGACTAAGAATTTCATTGGAAGTTTTTTGAATGGGTCATTAAGCAGGGGAGAAAAGGTTGGAAAGCAGCCTGAAAAGGAGAACATTTTCAAAAGCCAAAATACTCCCCACATTCTTCAGAGCCATCCAATTAGCCTAGCTTGGGGAAGTCAAAGAAGAGCAATGTGACAGAAAATCAAGTGCATGTGCAACCATGGGCAGACCCTCAGGTTTGTCAGGAAGGAGACAGCAGGAAGGCCATAATATGAAGTTAACATGCTTAAATGCCAAATTTGAACCCTAGATTGATAAAAAATTACCTAAGATGTACTTTTTCTCCAGATCATTAGTGCTAGGAAAAGAAGTTCTGCAGAAATTCAAGATTAAGCGATGGTAAAAAGAGCAGTGGCAGTAACAGAGGTGACAGTGTGAGTGTCTCATGGCTCCCGTCGGACCCCAGCACCTGGCTCACCCAAAACATTCACCAGCGCGGGACTGGCTGCATTTGCACTGGGTGCCCCAGAACACAGGGCACTGTTTGATTAGCTGCTCAGCTAATTCTTTGTCTGTTTTGAAGCAGCACAAATATTCTTACAGAGTTTCTTTAAAAATAAATTTGTCCTTGGCAGCTGAAGGACTTTTCATGCCTGATTTCCTTAGTTTTTATATGAATGCGTACTCTTATTTGTAATGTGGGAAGAGCATAGTTATGAATATTTTTGGTGAAGAAGTGATTAGGATAGATCTATATGTGCACAGTAGGCAAACAGTGTTACAGTATGTGCCTGGCACAGCTCATTCATTAAATCTCATCAACTTTTGTTGACTTTTGGATATTTATTCCAGAATCTACACTTTATGTCAGCAGCATCTACACTGCATTAGCAATTACTTAAATGCCTTTGGAATGTTGCAATAAAGACTTATTCAGAACATGTCTGGGTAAAAGACTTTTCTTCAATATTAGATCTTATTTTGCTGTACTCAGAACCTAAATGCTGTCCAGCCCTGTGTGTAACCTGCACAAGGCCCGTGGGAGGTTTTCTCTCAGGTATATGAGCGCTAAGCTGATGACACCCAGCACCCAATTTTAATTGTGCTTGCCACCATTGCTTGGTTCAGGGAGGCAGAAGGCATCGGTAACTGGGATACACATCTTCACATATAGACAATAATTTTCTGGAATCTTGGCTGAAAGAAGTTCTCATCTGGTCCTCATTACTGCAGCACATGGAGAGAGTTCCTCACAACCTCCACCTCCATGAGCCATCACCCCCACTTGGTAGCAGGGAACTGAGGTTCTGCAAGGTTAACCACCCCCAGCAACCCCACAGCGCCAGCAGACATCGGGCTGGTCAAGCAACGGTCATGTAACCATTGCAAAGACACTGCAGAACGGTAGCAGTGAGCAGCTTTAGGAGCCCCCTCTCTGCATTACTAGCAATCAGCAAACTTTTCAGTGAAGCGGTCATCTGAAAGACCTGGATCACTAGAAGGGATCAGCTTTTACACATGCTAAATTAGCTGAATACCTGACTTTGTTTCAAGCTAGTAGATATTTTTGAAGCAATGATGCTAGTATAAATACCAAATGAGTTTTTATGAGGAAAAAAAATAATCAAGTTTTCATGGTTTTACCTAGAGGTAGAGCTGATGCTAGCAATTCTGGGAAAAGACAGTTTGGGGTTTATGTGGCAGGCACATCTTCACAAATTACACAGGTTGCTTTGTCAGAAAATGATGACATACTGAAATTATTCATGCAATGCACAGATATGATCTAGGACCATTCCAGTGATTTAATGAGACAAGGGCAATGCCAAGTACAAACAGAAGTAAAGTTTAGAAAAACGCACAGTATTCACGCCTCCTGCAGATAGCTAATCCAGATGATTAAACCAGAATCCATTAAGATACAAATCATCCCTGGTAACGTACTTGGAGCCTTCACAAAGAACTCAAAATACATGGAAAGTGGCATTTATGTGTGCTAGGGAGACAATTAATATTCAAAGATGTACTCACAATAGACAAAAGTATTTAGACTGTTTTCAGTGAGAATTAAGGGATCTGGACCACTAAGTAACACTCGGAAGGGAGAGTAAAAAAGCAATTTCAGTGACGCATTGGGAAGAATAACTAAAATGGGGCTGAGAAACTTCACTTAAACACCAGTTACAAATCAGATGCATGGAGACATCATTCTCTATGCTTCTGATCGAAGAACTTGAATTCCTCTTTGTTTCTTTTTCTGATAGCAAGTGTCCGCTTCAGTCACTTAACAGGATACTCTCACAGATGAAGCTCATAAAGCAAAATAACACTTCCCAGCCACACATCAAAAGGTAAATGTGTAATAGCAGATGGCAGCTGAATACAAAATGACTTAGTACAAAGACATCTAAAATGTTTTCTACATAAATGCTGTATGCTTGAAAATACCACACTGATTAGTAAGTTCAAAGATGTACATAGTTTTGCATGCTGTTAAATGGCAGAGGCTTTTCCTTCATTCTTGTTAGAAACTACAGAGCAGAAAATAAATACACTATTGATAAGCACAGAAACTTTTGCCTATATTTAGATGTTACAATTACATTGCTTTTTGCAATCCTTTAAATAGGTCAGCACATGTATTGGATATTTATAAACTCGTTCATTAGTTGATTGCTTCTTCTTTCCCTCCCATATAAAGCCGCACAAAAGATGAACGTGAGCAGAAAATCTCACCTAGGGCCAAGGTATTATTGTTGATAATCATGACATTATACATACAACCTTTTACATTTACTACTCTACTAAATGTTACTAAGAGTTAACTCCAAGTTATTGGCACTATTGCAGAAAGAAATTGGATATCATATTTTTTTGTAAATTCCATCTTCTCACCCTGCAAATACCAGTGCATGTTAAATATTTGAATTTTCTCTGCATTAAAGGTTCTAAAGTTCAACAGTAATTAGTGCAATCAGGTGCCAAATCATTCAGTTCCCAGGAGAGCAGTATTATAAAATGAGCTATGGCAAAATTCCAGGGACTGAATCTGTCATATAATTAGTATAAAACTCACAATTTTAGCACAACATAATAATTACATAATCTGTTCTATGGGCTTTGCAAAGAACAACCTATAAAATATTTTTTAAAGCATCTTAATTTGACAAAAATAAGAGTTAAATTATCTTATAATGCTGATATTAATGTCTGAGGGGGAATGCAAATTACCTTAGGAAAAAGCCTAGTTAGTTGGGTAGATGTTACTGCGGCACAATTCAGAAATGACAATTACATGAATGTAAGTGGTGTCTAATTTTCCTTAATATTTACTCTAACTCTCATTTTCCTCCCACCAGTCTCATTTTTCTTTCACATGTTCAATAATGAACAGGCCATCAGCAAGAGGCAGACTTCAGAAACAAGAGCTTACCTATCTACTAACCAAAGGAAAATTACTGAAATGTACGCAGTAATTAGCAGGCATCCATTCAAAATCTAATTTTAGATCTTTGTTTCTGGAAAACCTGACATACTTATCAGCTCACTCACCTGAACACCACCAAGAAATCAACGAGTCAACATAGCCAGTAATTTGTACACTGGGAGTGATATCCTTCTGGATATTGTTTGGTTATAAGTGAATTCAAAGAACCTTAGTGATTCTCTCTTATAAAAATAAACAAAATTATATATATATATATATATATATATATATATGATAATTAAAGCAGTAACTCTCCCTAGAATACAGAACAGGTGATTCTATCACATGCTCTTGGTAGGGGGCCATCTAGTCTGGCCTGAGATAACTGTGGTTGTATAAGGAGCAGGTTGCATAAGGTTGTACAAGTGCAAGCATCAGGATTAATGAAACCCTGGTTTCCTCCAGATTTGTGTGTCACAGTTGACTGAAGAAGTGAGCCCAGGCTGAAGCTCTGCCAACAGCTGGAGCATTTATTCTCTTTGTCTTGCAAATTCTTGCGCAGTATCCAGCCTGGGAGATCACCCTACCATATTCCCTTAAAGTGGGCATTTATAGTTTTTTTTTTTTTACTCAGTCACCCATTTCCATGAAGCTGGTAACAGTGTAATTATAGCTGAGACTTCTTTTGTTCCATTGACTTGGAACTGGCCACTGGGTTCAAAAGTTACTAGAGATGGGAAAATACAAACAGACACAGAGTGCACCTTATAAGTCTTTTCTCCACAAAAACTAAGTTTAAAAAAAAAAAGTACGGAATGTGCATAGTGATGCGAGCAGAGAAAGATTGCATTGATTGCTCTATCTGGTTTGCTGAGCACACGCGTAGTGCTGCTGCTTGCAGTCAGTGTTATGGCTGGAAACATATAACTAAAAGCTTCTTTCTATCCTAATTCCATCTTTAGTCAGTGTCCTTCAACCTTGTTAAGGTTGTCCACTGTGGGAACAAATGTGACACCTTTAAATCCTACTCACCTCAGAGCATGTTAGAGTTCAGCAATTCCTGGTGTAGGCTCAACATGTACTCACCACTACAACCTACCAGAAATGATAAGGTGATAAAGATTCTCTTTGTCTAGGATTTTGTATTGCTGAGACCACTTTTCCAACATTTTCAGAAGCAACTTACACCATGCCTATTCCAACTGGCACGGCATTGCACGTGTGTTCAGTGTACTGTTTGGCTATGTTCCCCAGCTAAGAAAATCTACTGCACAAGATTGAGCAGTATTTACATGAACTGACCTGGGCATATTAAGTCTGTCAAGAGCTGCATTTTTTGTGACCAAGTTTTCACAAAACATCCACAAAATATGGTATCTAAATTACAGCTTGACTATTTAATACCTTTTAGTGTCTTTTTTCTTTTTTTTTCTTGAAAACGGCTCACTGGTTCTAATGAAGAATACTGTGCTTTTAATCAAATGTCAGGTTTGGACATCTCACCTCAAGCCTTTTGATGGGATGCATTTGGGAATTCAGGGCATGTTGAACTGCACAGAGCTGTAACCGCAGTACCGGAAGAGAGCTCCCAAGTAGGTTCTCCTGCTTCAAGGTTATCTCCTAGATTGCAGATTAGATTTTCATTTGCCTTGGCTTATGTCCATGAACACTGTCCTAGACTTCAGGAAGGACTTCCACTACCTCGAAGCGCAGACTGTGCTATATTTAAGGCTGAAATCTTAACCCCAGCTAGATTCTCTGGACAAAGGCCTGAACTAGCCCATGTTCCCTTCTCACATCGAGATATTTCCCACCACTGCAACTCTTCAGCTCATTCACACTGTAAAATCTTGTCCACTTCCCCGAGAAGGTTTATGTAAATCTTAATTGTCACATCACAGTTTCAATATTTACTGACATGCTGTAAATCCACTGTGTACAAAGCAGGCTAGGATCCAATAATAGAGGCACTGTTTAATTATATGTTTATTAGAGCACTAAAACTAATAATCCCCAGTAAAATCTTTGAAAATTATCCAATCATGGTAATCACTTTCCTTTCAGCACAGAATAAAAGCACAGCAAACAGACATTGCTCTATCATAATGCTGTATCACAGAGAGTTACACAGCCCCCAAGCCCAATTCATACTGCCTGCCTCATACAATCATGTATTTAAAAACATTCATTAGAAAAAGAGTTGAATAATTCAATTTTTGGTGCTTAAATCAATTATTTAATTTCAATGGGTCTCAATCACAGGAAACAGAAGCTTATTTTAAACACGCAGCTCTGATTCAAGCCAGCATCAGTTAGGGGAGTCTTTCCTTCATAAAAACTGTCTACAGATGAAGCCAATCATAACTGAAAATCTTCTGAAACTCCCCATTGCACTTCATCAGTTTTCTAACAAGTTTTTTTTTTTTTCATATGTACAGAGAATGTCCTTGTTCAGACAGAACAATATGAAGGCGTTTTGCTTTTTGCCCATTTACTGTGCGCATGTCCTCTCAATGACAGTGTCCCATAGTGCACAAAAGAATGCAAACCAGTCATGTAAAACAGAAAATGCATATTTATCACAGGCTTTTCCTATAAATTATTTCTGATGTGGAGGACAACACTTAATACAATGTGCATGTATTTCTCCACGTGGATACGAAGCTCAATGTCTCTATACGCTTGTGAGTTAAGAAGCTGTTCTGTAGAGCTTGTGGGATGTGGCTGTTGCTAAGACAACTGTGGTGCAGCCACTTCCAATGTCCGTGATCATGCACCACAAGCTGTAATTTACCCACAGGTTCCTCATTTATTAGAGCAGAGAAACAGCAGGATGGTTGCTGCACCGTGTCCCGCAAGATGCAGCATGGTGCGAGTGGCTGTCACTACCTGCTCGGGGTCTAAACTGATGCTGCAACTGAAAGGAACCAAATATCGCAGTAAATGCTTTGTCAAAGCAAAACATAACCTCCAAGCCTGGGAAGACAAATGAAGGGAAGTCCTACCACTTGCTGATGGCCTCAATTAAAAGACAACTTTCCACATTATAGGCTTTTGAAAGACTTACTAGACTTTGGTGCCTGCCTGTAATGAGATCTAAACCTTCAGCGGCTAGGGGCCTAGACCTTCTAGGGTCTCTAGACCTTCAGAGCCTGGGGCAATGAGCAAAGCAACGCTGCCTGGGGCTTTACATTTGGTCACTCCGTTGCATGGCAAGGAATAGGGTAACAAATAGGGTAATAATTAGGATTCTCATACAGAGCAGGCAGTGCCTCATGTGCTGTTCCATATCTTGTAAGGATGAGATAATAACTTTGTTCTTTGGGCAGCCTGCACAGCACTGTCCACTTTCTGAGAACACCTTTGGGATCACATTCACTAACATTGTCTTGTTAAATGTGCCACAGGGAACACTGCTGCACTAAGTCATTCCCTACTGTTAGTAGGTTTCTACAGTTCACAGAATTAACGTGGCCAACTTAATCTTAATGCTCCTGTGCTGGCTAAGATATAAAATTTAGGGGGGGCATTTGTAAAGCCTGTGTGTTATAATCCTATGCCCATGCATAAGCAAACAGTAAGTCACTATTACTAAACGTCCACAAGGTCAGGAGATGAGGAAGTGTATGTGATGAGTACGGGTAGGCTGAGCAATCATCTGCTTTCACAACATCATGACTGGAAGAAATTCTGGGCTTGAGGCTGGAGAAAGAGGCAGTGCAAGAGGCCAGCCAGCCCAGAGAGACAGAAGAGCACATGAACATACACAGGTTATCGTCCGCTGGAAAAACTATTGGGGCAGCAGCATCTGCTGTTTCAATTCAGTAAAGCACCTTGATATACCAAATTTCAGTTTGAAAAACTTCACAGTACTTGCAGCACACAACGGTGTCATATGATCACCACAATGACACTGATACGTGCAGAAAAAGCTGCTTAATCTTGCTTTGTATATCCACCCTTCATAGACATGTACCTTGTGTTCAGTAGCATGTCAGGACTGAGCAGTCAGGTCTGCGTTAGTACTGATAACAAGCATCAGTGAGGAAGGAATTGGAAGACAACTGTAAAAGATAACTATGAAATGCATGTCAAAATACTCATTTCCTTGTACTCCAGTACTTCCACTTCTTTCTTAAGAGTACTACACAGTCAAAACATTTGTAAGTACAGATTCCTACTCAGATTTTCTAGTCACATTATACAAACAGTGGTTCACACTCTATAGTATACAGGTCTTTAAGGTTCTTCCATTTCCTTGTTTTGTCATGTATTTATTCTATGCATGACTACTGCAGTTTACTGCAATAAAATCCATTCTCCTTAAGGCACATTCTATAATGAACAAATAAAAAATGCTATTTTGTTCAGAATGTGTTATGAACAGCTTAGTATCAATTTTTAAGAAGTGTGACTAACTTCTTAATAGCTTATTTTAGATATTTCTAGCTGCCACTAAGCTGGAAAAAAATGCTTCAAAAACATTCTTATTAAAGCACTTTGAGGGGTTTTTAGCAATGCTCAGATGTGCCATCAGTATAACATTTTAAGTAACATACCTAAAAATAGAACTGTTTCCAGAAATCACACGGGAAACTTGCCGTAAGGGAAATACATTTATCATAAAACAGGATTCATGTACATAAACAGGAATACTGCTTAGTGTCATAACACTCTTTTGAGTGTCATAACCTCCCATCTTATAGACAGGAAAGTTATGTACCTTAATCCTATTCATGTTTTCAAATTGAACTGATTTCCGAAGCTGTTCACTATTGAATGTTCCAGTTAAGTCCACAGAGCTTGCTAAAGGTTCAGTATTTTGGGCAAGCTCTTCTGTTGAAGGGCCCTGGTTTCAGATTCTGCTTTTGAGTATTAGTTTCTGTATGTGAAATCACAGTGTAAGCCATTATATTTGAACTCAAGTAACTAGCCCGAATTTTCCTACAGCGATTCACACCTCCTAGGCTTCAACATATACTTTGATCAATCTTTTCATTTCCTGATTTCAGATTCACAGTAAAGTTCCCCAAATTCCACTGAACTCTGTGGGATAGCTGAGCATGAAGCAAACGCCAGAGCAGCAAATGAATTGTGCATGCATGTCCCACTGAAACTCTTCCTCCTGAAACCCCTTTCTGCACTACTCGCCTTTTTCCCAATAAACAAGAAACACCCAGTATCTTAAGCAGATATATGTTAAAGTAACACATTAATTAGAACTGAATTAATCCTATTTTGACTCCATTTGTTTCAAGTGTGCTTCAGTTGTAATTGGCTCTTAAAGTGGTACAAAAATATACAAATATGAGGAGTGTTTGGTATTGCTCTCTATTTTCTCATATCCCTGTACTCTTCGATTGTCATCGTCACTGTAGCTGAGCAACATCTACAGAAACCAGATAGGCAAGTCTGCCGAGCTACACAGATTATCTGATTCTCACTTTTCAGAACCCAGTTCAAGAGAAAGAAGAAAGCTTTATTTTTAGGTAGAGGAGGTGTTTGATTTATCCCATTGGAAATACTTCCTTTAGTAATGCCTATTAGGCAATGAGACCTGAGTGTATTCCTAGGATTTCTATTCCCTACATTCTCCCAACATCTTACAAGATGATACGTCACGATGTTTGAGTATACCAAATGTTGTCCAGATGACTTTGAAACACAACCTTTACAGCAGAATTTGTAACAGTTCAAGAGCATGGTCAAGCTCACCTTGAAACACAATGAAAGTGTGAAGACCACATCAAGCACAAATAATAGGCCTTTCATTTTCCTCGTAACAGTAGCTATAAATAAGTAATAAAGCCAGCTCAAGGTCTGTCTTAATTCCAAATAAATAAATTATTTGCAACCAGTACAAAAGGAAACAGAGGATGTCTTATGTGTCCCCCTAACTGTAGGAGCTGTTCTCAGAAAGAATGACTGCTGCTGCTTCTACCTGGCTGGACAGCTGATAGTGATGAAACTTGTCATGGATGGTATTAATGATAGCCTATTCCTGCAAAAAGACAAAGGCTGAGTCCAGTCTGCACCTATCTTTTAAGACTATGGTAAAAATTGCAGTCTCTTTTTCCTGAAGGAAGGAGAAAAAAAAAAAAGTCCCGAAATTCACTTAGATGTGTGTATTCAGCTTTCTATATATCACTTTTTTTTATTATTATTTTAAAGTTTTAAGCACAGCATGTCATTTCTATTTATCAGCAACTTGAATTCCCTTTTAAGGTCTCAGATTTAAAAATCCATTCAAGAGTATGATACGTAACTCAATCTGACAGAACATGATGCCTTAAGATATTCCATTAAATCCTTACAAGCACCTTATCTGTCAGTAAAATGTAATCAGCATTATGCTTCTACATCCTTATTTCCCACCTTTTACTCTATCAGAAAGGAAAGAGTTAATTCCAGTACAGCAGAGCAAGGTCCACTAATTTTATTCCTTTTTTTTTTATTGACACATTCTTTGGCTTAAAATCAGTTTAAAGAGTGGGTTCTTCTGACTTGGTTTCAGGAATTGAATCACAGTTTCTCTTTGGAAAGGCAACTCCTTCTCAATCGTATACATATGAAAGGGTCATGAAAATTCATAGCTGCTCGGATCCCTATAGGGTGCTATTTATCTCTGTTGGGTCAACTGCAAAAGTACTCAATACGAATGTAAAAGGATGCTATAAACAATCGGTAAAGGCTGGACTAATAGTGGTTAGAAATAAAAGGAGATGAAATGAGGAGAGTCCTGAAAGTGCAAGATCTATTTATAATATTATAGATGAAAATTATATATATATATATTTATACAAATTTGTATTTGAAGAGATGTATTTATAAATAAGTCAATAGTAGTGAATAGGTTGGGAGACCACATACAGCAGAGACAAAGATCTGCTGGGCTGCAGTTTTGCCTGATGGGAATAGTGCCATTTTCTTTGGGGTTGGGGAAGCAGATTTCATAAACAGAACTGAGTTTTTAACTAAAATAACAAAGGATTTCACCTCCCTGGAGAGTGAAGCTTGATGGTACCAAAAGCAGTATTATTATGAGGTGGATGTGGATGTGATAGTCTCCATTCTCTCAGACTGATTGCTCCCCACAGGAAACTCCTGACAGGTTTCATTCTTTCCTTTTGGCACCTTTACATGGAGCCTCTGGCAAAGCAGAACCCCAATAGCAGCAAGAGGAGAAGGGAAAGGGAAACAATAAAAAAAAAAAAAGTTTAGAGAAAAGAGAAATTTGACATATATTACATGAGAAAAAAAAAAAAAAAGTGATATTGGACAAAATAATGCTCAGTTATATGATATCCTAGTGATACGACATGAAAATTAATAAAAGTGGGTCTGAAGAAAAGGATGGTGAAGAGCTGCTAAAAGGGAGTTCAGACAAATAACTTCCAAGGAAAATTCATCTCCCAAGACTAAGGGTCAAAATTCCAAAGGAATGTGAATTTACAAGTTTAGGCACCTCATTGTTTCACTGTCCTGTGAAAATACAACCCTTATTTCCTGACAGAGAGAATTTTCTAAGTGTAGCTGTTCTGGTAAATTAATTATTCCATACATTTTAAAATAAGATAACATTGTTTTTTTCCTACACTGGTAACACTGGTGCACCTTGGTGGAAGGAAGGGAAAAAAAAACGACTCAGAAGATAGACTCCGTGTCTATGGTAAAACTATCATTTAGAAAATGCAGATTGTCAAAGAGCTTGCTATGAGTCTGAAATGTCCCAAATAAACCAGTGATCAGTTAAATCACAAATCCCTGAACAAAGTTAAGGGCCCTCCTAAGGTTAGTAAGTATACATGTATTCCCCAAAAGTGGGGGAATATGACAAAACTGGCCTAAATAGCTTGTCAATAACCATCACCAGTGAACTTTCAAAAGGAACTCATTTTTAAATGTCTTAATTAAAAACCAAACACATAGTATTGTTACAGAGTAACTGTAGGATTCTTTACGTCTGATGTGCTTTTGCTAATGAGGAAAGATAATGGAGTTAATTTTTATGAAAGTTCTTGTCATCCAATATTATTAAATTGGCCCAGCTTTCAAGGGGCTCATAAGCAATTTATTGAAACTGAATTAAAAGGTTCATGTACTGAATTATAACATTTTGGAACAGATGCACAGAGAACATTTCTGGCTCCTGTTATTATTTACTATGCAAAATATGTACCTTGTGTTATTCATATTTGTATTTCCAAGTTATATGTGAAAGTATATTGATTCCCACATAATAAATTGAATGGGAGCAGAAAGACAAGAATTGCAGGAGCCTACTTTGTATGTTCGTAAAAAGGAAATACAGATTAGCCTCTGCTGATTGTGGAACACTTACAAGTCTATGTTCATAACATTCAGAAAAAAGGGTTATTTCTTCTATCACTTGGTCATCTTGGGTGCCCCTGCTACTGTCTTATTAAAACAGCATTATTTTTCTCCATGTAGTTTAGGGATTTCTTGGATGCTTGAAAACAAAGTTATTTTTCCTCTGTTGTGTATTATCATGTTACCCTGCTCCCACCTCACATATACTTTGGTGACTTTTTTTTGTTGTTGTTAATGAATTCCATGCCCTTGACGAGTATTTTCTTTTTCCCTCTAGCCTCTCCTTTTTCTCTCTCCCGCAAATAAGTGTGTAGCTTAATTTATTTGAAGGCAGGAGAAAAAAAAAAAAAAAAAAGTTAACTGAATGGAATTCTCTGAGGTTTTCATTTTTTTATTGTTATTTTTTCAAGAGGGCCAGATAATAAGCCTTACTAACCTTGACATTGTTGCTTTCACTTAAGACCTATAAGCAAACCGGTTGCCTTGCACACAGCACATACGGCCCATTTTAAACAAAAATTGACATGGTCAGCAAACATACCCAACCAAAATGAAAACAGTCTCTGAAAGGCACTAGTTACAGAAAGAGAGCAATTTCAGACAGCGGGAGCTAGAAGAAAGTGCTGTGAAGGTGCCTGTGGAAAGGGGGGGATCTACAGTGCGCTCATTTGGCAACGCCTCGTACCCCACTGCTCCCGGGGTGAAAAATGCAGGCACTACAGCAGAGACCCGGCACGCAGGCTCCTTTCAGAAATGAAAACAGTGTTTTTCAAATAAAATCATTTTAAAAAGCAAAGCTAGCTTTTAACATTGAAAAGCTTGATGTGATGTTAAAGATCTTATGCCCTACTGCCAAGTGTCCAAACTCAGCTGCCCAGTACCCAACCACACCACCAGGCACATCATGTGGCCGAGGTACTGGTCTTGTGAGGGCCTTGGAGAGGAAACAGCAATTAAGTCATTCCTAATGAGTTGATAAGCAAGGAAAATGGTGCAGGGAGACACTATGAACTGATTAAATAAAAAGGTGTCAGATGCAGCACTGACAGCACGAGAGAAGAAGGAACCTGAGCTCTCAGCTCAGCATTAACTCCCCCCTGTGCACTTCCCATCAAAACAAAGTCTGCAGTGTGACTCCCCACAATTTAGCCTACAGATCAACCTCCCAGCAAATTGGCTCACTATGCTCTAAAAAGAAATGGAAATTACTTTTCTTCCCTACACTGGAAGTGATAAAATGCACCTGTAATACAAATCATTTGACTGATTCCAAATCTCCTAGGCAGGCATTTTTACTGATAGGATAAGGATAAATGTTTCTATTTATGGAATGATTTTAGAACCTGATATCAAAATGATGAATTTTTGTTTCCTTTTTTTTTTTTTCTCCTACAAACAGAGGAGTAAAAAAAAAAAAAAAAAAAAAAAAAAAGGAGAGAAAGAAAGAATTCAGCTGGGTGCACCCCATAGTGCTCCCTGGGAGAAGTTCCTGTAATTCCCCTGCTCTCCCAGGTGGAACCAAGGAGCCAAATTTGCTCTCATTTTATACTGGGAAACTGGGCCACGGGAAAATGAAATGAATTCTTGTTCTGCAGCCAAGGAGTGTGCTCAGAGCTGGCCACGTGTGCTTCATATACAAGAAAACTCTGAGGAGCCACGAGAAAGCTGGAAAGAGAGAAATCTTTGAGAAAAAAAACAGAAGCTACACTACCAGTACAAAACCAACCACTCTTCTAAGCATGCCATCTCTCTGAACCAAGCCCAAACACCTGTCTCTATTGAGCCACGTGCAAACACCAATGTCTGTTTTCCTTAAGGCTACATAACTCAAACAGCAGAGGAAACAGAGGACAAGCACAGCTCCCGAACCTTGACACAGAATTAAAGGTAGATATGAAACAACCAAAACTGCATTTTCCATACTGACAATGCCAATTTATTGGTATTTACTCTAAAGGCACACAACATGCTTCTATGAAAGGGTTTGTGCCCGTGTGTGTCAAAGGCCCATAGATTTGAGTCTTTTCCACTGCCCTCCTAAAAGGCTGAGCTGATTTTGAAAGTGCTCCATGTGTATTTTCTGTTGTATTTCCAAAACCTTTTTGCTTCTTTCCCAAGATACTACATGGTCACGCACAGGCCAGGTTTTGAAAATGACTCTTAAAAATGCTTAAATCTGCACTAGCTATGTTTACAAAGCAGTTTTAAACCTGCCAAGATTTGTAACACCACAAGATGAGAGATTCCTGGGTATTAAAGGAAAAAAAGAGTGGCTGTATACCTACAAAAAAAACAAAAACAAACAAACAAACAAAAAACCACCACCTACAAAGCATACTGAAGCTACAGGAAAGACTTCTGATAGATTTTGGGGGAGTTTTGATGCCAGCCTTTGTAGATCTGCAGCATGTGGTGCCAAGCTATAGACATGATAGAAATCATTAGCCGCTGCTAACTCATTTTATTGTTAATGGCATTATTTTTCCCATTTAAGAGAATTGTATTTTTCCCTTTCTTCCACAGTTCATTACAAAGAGCATTCAACTCTGGGATCAGCTTTGTTTTTATTTTGTTGCATTACTGGCACCGATTTCACCAATTCTGACTGCTTTTATAAAAGGCTTGCTTTCATTTTCAAGCAGAATGCAAATTAGGGCAGACAGTAGGCTAAGGCAAGCACAAAGGCTTTCATTACAATGGTCATGAGAGTCGCCAGGCTGATAAAACTGGGAACTGATACTCTGCATTTATCTGCATAAAAGATGCAGCTGAAAAAAGCTACAACATCTTCCTATGCCATCAAACATGCCTCACCCGTTTATTCAAACGAGCCGCTCCAGAGGTGAGGGAGGTGACCAGCTCATGTCTCTTCTGCTCTATCAAAACTGTGTCACAGTTGGAATGATGATGCTTTGTTAGCAAAACAGTATCGAACAGAAGTTGAAGTAGAAATCAATATATTTAATTCAGAATTCCATCTTTTAATCAGAATCATTAGGGATGGAAAGTAGAGAAGACAATGCTACTTTGGGAGGCAATCCCACAAACCTGCAGCTCTGCCTGGGTTCCATGGGCCACTATGTGCCACTGGGCCCATTCTGACATATTTTATGAAATAACGACAAAGCAGCTGGGATACAAGTGTTTCATAAATATTTGCATAATGAAACATCTTCATTTGGACATATACAGTTAATTATTGAAGCTGTGTGATCTCTTTTTACTACAGTATTGACACAAATTACAGGAGAGGCCTTACAGATTTGATTTGGGGAGCAATTAATTTACACCTTCTGAAGCAATTTCCGTTGCTCAGTTTTTATCTAAGTAAAAACTACACAAATATTCTCAAAATACAGATGAAAAAACCTGGTATCTCTTATATAACTGAACCAGCATATCGCTAAAAGGGCATTTCAGACTACAGCAGGTACCCTTAGCAGATGGCAAGTCATTGACAGCTTTAGATGTTCTAAATTAAATGAATCAAGATACCGCTTGTTCCAAGTGAGTGGGTGGTTAATCACATTCACCCTTTGCATTGTTGACAGATAATGTTGATTTTAGTAATAAGACTGAGAATTTTGCAGGAGATGGAAATGTGTTTTAAATTCAGAACAAAAGGTCAATTTTCCATCCACAATAAACTTTTTTTTTTTTTTTTCCATATCAAGCCACTGGAGAAAAAATTGGGGTTTTCCTCAGTGAAGGTCAAGAAATAAGTTGTTAAAAGGTGGTGTGCAACTGATTCTTCCTGTTACTCAGTTACAGCACAGATCACCATTTCAAACCTTTAGACATACCAACATGTCAAAATTCACATGTAAACATAAATCTCATTTCCATGTTCAGTTACCAAATCATGGCACTCATCTGTACACATCTATTTCATTCCTTTCATTACTGATAGATACTAGAATGTTAAATTCCTCAGATTTCAGCTTGCATTATATAGGATTTCATTTGTAGAATAAAAATCCACAGTCTGAATAACCAGTTATGATGTTTCAGTGAATTCAAAATAAATAGTCATGATTTTGTTTTTCATTTATGCATGAAAATTTATACATGAAAAATGAAGCTATCTTCATAACAGGATTTGGTCGGACTTAAGCTCCTATGGTACTCAAAGGAATCTGTTGCATAATCGATAGCATTAGGAACGTAGCAGGCTGCTTGCTGTTACTCAGAATTCTCTTAATTGGGTTTTCCTCAAGGAAAGCAATTCTGTTTCATGATACTTATTGACAATAGCTGCTGCTTGAGTGTGACAGCATTATCAAATATTCCACCTAATGGTGACATTTGGTCAGTTTTGAGAAGTAAAGTGGCATTTTACCAGGTGTTGATTAGGCATGAAATGTTCAGTTCTTGTCTTCTAGCAAATCAGCTATCCTAAAAAGACTAAAAAATAACCCTCCTAAAAATGAAATGCAATTAATATTTTATGATTTTGTTTTAATTGATATTGTATTTTACCTTTTTAGACTTACCAACTGCCCATGTATTCTATCTACCACATGTGAATGTGCCACGTTCAAAGCTCTGCAGAATACATTACTCCTCTAAGGGAGATAATAGGTCCACTGTGGTGTCCCAATTAAGAGAATTCTCACGTACTAATTTTATGCTTTCTAATTAAGGCTCAATTACGGCTCTAGGAGATTGGCCTGGGCTCGGGTTGAATGGAAAAGTATTTGAACTGCAAAGGCTGAAGACATTCAGCTTCCAGGTCATAAGCAGCCTGAACATCTCCCTGATGCGTACTTGCCAGCAGCAGTTAGGCTGCAGGTAGGGCAGATGTAGTACAGATGTACAGCACGCTCTCCTGAGACAGTCCTAAGCCGCCTGCCAAACTTCATGCACCATGAAGACTGAACCCAACTCCAGCAGCACTGCGACAACCAGTCCTTCCCGACAGGTGAACTCTGGCTACCTGTAGTAACAGCAGGACTCTCAGCCTTTGAGATGGGGTATAAGGGAGGTGTAATAATCTCTTCTTTAGACCAAGCACTTGAGGGAAACCAAAGTTCACACCTTCTCGGTGACCTTGATTCTAGCAGCTAACCATTTTGTGGTACGAGACCACAAACAGATGCAACATATTTAGGAAAGAGAAAATTGAAGCGATCTGTTTGCTGTCATTTCAGTCTAGCAGTGTTAACACTTTTGTACTCTGCTCAAGGGCTGCCCAAAAGAATGCATCTGCTTTGTGGTAAGAATAGTAACGGGTATTTATTGTATGTCGATATCGGAGAAAAGGACAGACACTGAAGCAAACCTTCCAAGGACTTCACTGGTTTGGAAACGTGTCCCAGAGCACCAAATAACCTATACAGACAACGACCTTGGCAGCAACAGAAGGCTAATGTTTTCACAAGGATGAACTAACTGTTCCTGAACAAACTCTCCAATGCATTAAGGTATAAACAGGCACTGATTCAAAACCAGCCACGTATGTCTTCATCCCCAAACCCTTACCCAAGCCGACAGATTTACAGGGGCCAATATAGAATGTCACTGACTGCTTAGGTTTGAGTTCTGCTTTGTTCTTCCAGCACCACTGAATATTATTACTAGAGCACAAATATGCACACATAAAGTGTATATAATTGTACACACACACACAATCCATTTGTCACATCTAGAGTTACTGACCCACAGAGCAGAGCACCCACGTTCACAGGTCTGCTAACCTTTACAGAGCCAGCAGATGCATTTGCTCAGCTACATGATGCTAGAGAGCCCTAGAGATCAGGGCAGCACTTCCCCACCTCCCTGCACATCCAGTTCTCCATGTGCCTCTGCAACTGCCACAAGAGTCATCATTACTGTATGTGGGAACAGCCTCCTGTACCACAGCACTCATTACCTCCTCCAGACAATCATTCCAGCAAAGAAGAGAAAATACTCCAGGACTAGAAAAAGAACAATGGGAGTTGGTAGGATTACAAAGATCGGATGGTTTTGTTAGACTGGGAACAAAATCCCATTTCCTCTTAGGTCAGAGAGAACTAAGATGTAGAATTCCAACCTTAATTTTAGCCCCTTCTGGACATGCTGTAACAGGCTAGAAGGAAAATGCCTTCCTCAGAGTTTACTCCTGCTTCAGATGAAATGCCACCAGGTAGTCTGGAAGTATGCTAGACAGACTTGACACATTAATTTTTATTTTATGTTATAAATAAATAATATTATGAAAGAAAAATACAAACTGAAACATCTATGTTTACAGTGTATGTATAAGAATTAGTGGGCAGAAATAGAGAAGCTGTCAAAGCATGCCAACACAGATGCAGTTCTCTTGCTGTGACACCTTTCTTCATTTTTTGAGCATGATAGCAGGGAAGGAAAAGCAGCACAGGAAGAGAAAACACGCTGATAATTACAACTACGTTTCCAATAAAAGTTAAAGACAAGAAAAATCTAAGCATTCAGGAACAGTAAATCTCTTTTTTTTCTCCACATTGGTATAACATTAAAATGAGTAAGAACTAATGTCATCATCTAGCTATAAACCTTGTCTCTGGTGAAATACATTCTCAGGGAGTCCTGCTTTTAACACTCTTGTTGCCCAAGCCTATGTTTCTGTTAGTCCTGACTCTAAACATCTACTTGGAAAAAAAAAAAAAAAAACAGCTCCCTAGTTCTGCTAGTAAAAGACAGCTCACTACTACACTGCTTTTCATCTTTTCAGTGCGCTTTCTTTTTCTGAATCCAAAGGAAGGTATTTACACTTTCCAATCTTCCCCCCTCTCTTCCCCAAAGAGGCAGAAAGCCTACTTTCCTAATCAAAATACCTGAAGATAGACAAAATGAACAGTCACCAAAAAAAAACTCAAAGATTTATGAGTAACTTACGTCTTCGGGAGTAGTACAGCAAGCACATAAATATTCAAAGGCAGAGCAGTGATGTGACTCTTGTCTATAAATACAAAATACAGAATCTTCCCTAACTCTCCATTCCTGCCCTGAAACTTCTGTGGTCTAGATTAATTTATTTTTTTCCTAAGACTTTAATCCTGCTGAAACAGACCTTGGTCCCCCATGGGATTGCTAAAGGCGTGATTTCCAGTGATTCACGGCAAGAAGATCCAATTGAAGGTTTGGACATAACTTGGTGTGTTTAGTCAGTGACCTCATTTTTTGCTGGCCTTTGCTGCAAAAGAATTTACACGTTACAAACTAACTGGCTGTGGACTGGATTCTCAAAAACATCTCATTGACTTTCAAGTCAATAGTACTTATGCTCCTAAACTGCTTAAGTGCTTTTGTAAATCCAACACAAGTCTGTAAATCAGATTTGTTCTGTCCAGTTTGCCCAAGAGGCAGCACTTTAAAGTTTTCTTCTAAGTCCCAGCATCAGTATGCTCTGCAACTAGTTTCTTGATTCTTAAATACTCACGGGTCACTTACAGAAAAAGAAAACTGTCCGAACAAAAAAAGTTTTACTTGAAACTTCTGAAGCTTATGTTTCAGGTACGACGTATGACTGCTACAAACATTATTAGAAAAAAAAAAAAATTATGAAATAGAGAAACAATTAAATCGATAGGTTTCATTTGAAATCATCCTTCCCTTACTAAGTAGGAAAACCATCACTAACTGGAGAGAACAACATTCCCTTCCTCGCTACAGATGGGAATTGCACTACTAAACCTTGCTGCTGTTGCACAGGACACCTGTTTTCTAGAGCAAACAAGCAGTTCAGAAAAGATCTTGTTGTTTGATGGGAGGCATCTGGGAATTATAGTGAGCCTATGACCAAGACGGGACATTATTTTGTGGTCTCTCTGGTGTATATTAAATATGAGCAGTACTGAAGCAATCAGTTGCATAGGTTTGGGTACTGATGGCTACAACATCATTTGAGCAGCATAAGCAGAGCATTGTGCCTTGAGCTGCACACTCAGGATGTGATGAAATCTCCATACTTGAATGCAGAGAGGAATTTAAATGAAGGAACTTCAATTAAGCTAAGGGGCTGTGGTTTGTTTTAAACTTTACCAAATATTCCTGTGCAATTTGTAAAATCGGAGCTGGCCTTTCAGCTATTCCAATGAGCTGCCTGTGCCAAAGCCCAGCAGCAGCTGAGCCACGTAGACAAACCGCTCTGTTTGTACGTGACTACAGCACCCAAGCAGCCAGAGCAGAGGAGATGTACAACGAGAGCTGCACAGAAACGCCGTGGGGGCACAGCGATGCTCCCTGCCTGTCCCTTGCAGGTGGCACAGCAGCCCAGCCACTAGCGTGCTGTACTCCTGCAGCACCCAGCAAGGTTTTAGCAATACAAGACATGCTCCAAGCGATGTTCTTGCAGCTTTACCTAGTATCACCCTTTTTACTTCAGAAGAGTTCTTACATAAAAGCAGTGTGTGTGCAGCTGGCACAGAGGCATTATTCCAAAGCCTCTGGTTGAACATTGCCCTGTAGACGAATAACTGGGTGTTTTGATTTTCTATTACACTTGTTTCATCCAATACACCTGCGTTTACACATACATTTTTCTTAGTGTGGGCTAAAATGCTTAGTTTTGTGCATTTCCAAAGTGGTGATCTAATCTAACAGCTGGGTAATCCGGTCTTAAGAGTTTTTTCGTGTGCCATCCCTCTCTCACACAATTCTTACCAAAATAGGCCTGGTTAAATTGTGTGCAGCTACCTGAAAATGTAAGAAAAATACCTTACAAGAACTCAGCTTCAAAATGCCCTTTTAAAATTAGGCCCAAACACACTGGACTAAGTCGTCAATCAGAATTCCTACTGCTCCTATCAAACAAAACAGGAATAACATTCACCAAGTGAATTAGTGGATTATAAATTGAAACTGATAACTGCAATTATATATGGCAGAAAACAAGCTTGCAAATATATAGGTATATTATCTGAGGCTTTCTTTGTATTTCTTTCCCTCCTTTTCCCTGTAATGAAGAAGCTGTTAGTGGCAGATGGAATTAAGGACAAGCTGCTTTGAATGCTTTTAGACTGTCACTTGGCTTTACACTCAAGAGCTGACACAGAAAGTAACTCCCTTCTCATAACTCCACACATATTTCCGGAGTCTAATCAAAAACTGTGTGCATTTTCCTAATGAAGTCTGACAGACCTTATCATCGCACTGGTATTTGAAACATCAGCTGAACAAGATCTATCTACTGCATATGAGCTTTAGGGAGGCATAAACTTTTGTTTTCTTCAGTTATGATGATGTGAATGTTAAAATCAAGCCTCTAATGTTAGAATAGCTATTAGCACCGTTACTACTAGTTTCTTGCATTTGTGCATTGAAGTAGTTTATGGAATTCAAAGCACTTGGAAAAGCTGGACAAGGTAGGAAACTCACTGAATGCTATCTGCATTCAGCTCCCACTCTCTCAATTAACATGGAAAAATCTAAGTCACACTGGTGGCAGTTCTCCAAATACCAAGAAGGACATGAGGTGTTCTTGTTGAAGACCTGGATCCTGGCCTGACAGCTTTCACGTACAACCCCAATTTGCAGTGTCTGTTACTGTACCAAGCTCACTTCCAGACAAAGAGATAAGCCAGGCAAGATCCTGAAGCCAAGCAGTCTGACATCAGCAGGCTGACATCACAATTTTTGGCACCTGTCACTGATACAGAACAGTTTCCTCTTTGCTATGAGACTGTTGCTTTCAAAGACGTATTACAATTTATAACTGAAATAAATCAGTGTAATTGTGTACTGTTTCACTAGAGGGACAGAATGTCATATATACCTGCCTGCCGATGTCATCAAAATATCATGGATCACATGATAGCATCCCCTCCTACACTGACTGCCCTACATGGAAAGCTTCATGCTCTGATTGAACACTGACACAAAAGTTATGTTCATGATAAACCCTCTAACACTAACTTATTAGTATCATGTTAGGAAAATGTTTTCAGTGAAGTTATACACGGACAGATGTGTACAATCCTCCTGACAGCAGCCAGTAAATATGTTCACACCTATGGCTACAAATAAAAATAACCACAACAAGCATGTGGCTGCTAAATGAGAAGCATCCTGCGTTGGCCACTAACTGCTTGCAGACAGGCAGATGAACAGGGATAAGCCAGTCAGGAACTGAGCACTGACAACTTCTACAACTGCATACAAACTAGTTCTAACCATAGCTTCGTGTGACAGGAGCCCTTGCATATCCCTTGTATATCTGACAAGCTCCCTTTCCCTGCACAAACATGGAAGTATCTTATCAATCACATTTAACCTTAAGACATAAGAAAATACCACATTCCGAGTCTGCTGCAGAGAGATGCAATCACCTGGATTCCTCAAGAGAAAGCAGCATTTCTGGAGGTAGCAGTATTGCATCCATGATTTTTAAGCACCAGGCTACATAATACAGCGCCAGAAAATATGATAACCAGCTAAGGTTGTAAAGGTTTTTTAGCCCTTTATATTTCTGTGAATTCTTATCCTATGTTTTTAGACAGAATGCATTCAGCATGTACAAATTATATTCTGCCCTTTTAATTTTTTTGGTTTTGATTTAAAAGTAGTTCCACAAGCAGCAAAGCTAATGTAAGATCTGGAGTCTACAGTGGCTAATAGGGTGCTAATGATAATTGGATGTTTGCTAGTGGCTTATGGTGGCCGTGATATCTTGTTAAAACACTCACAAATCCAAAACAGCTGAGAAAAAAATTGCCTTAAAGTTGACAGTAGTGGTTGCTGTGCAATCCCAAGAAATGCAGTTTGTAGTGTTCTGGATAGCAACCCGAAATCCCAAAATCTGAAATGTAATGAAACATCTCTTTTTACATGTTTTTAGAAATAGTCCATTTCTCTTGGGACTTTACCAGAAAAAACATCTTGAGAAACATCTCTCTACACTGTGAGGCTTCCCTCTTCACTAGCCTTCAAGGATTTCATTTTCTGATGAGACAAGCGAGCAATTCTAGGTGCAAACAGAAGTTTCCCAGGAGATAGTTATTATTAAACAACAGAATTCCTCATTTCTCTTTTCTTCCTGTGCATCTTTCTAGCCTTGAAATAGATGACAATGTCCATAGTGCACCTGATGTGGGCATCTCATTAAATGCAGTTGGACTATTCAGCAAGCAGGATATTATTCTGAAACGAGGGCAGTGGATCCTCATTATTTGTGAAGAAGCCAGACTGAATCCAGAACCACATTTGTTTATTTTCTTCCAAAGATTTGAAACATCAGAATCCAAAGCTTTTTTTTTTTTTTTTTTTTTTGACAATTTCATCAAATGACCATTTAGTTGTGTTGGAAAGTGTATAGCTTATGTGGGTATAAACGCCTTATTTAAGAAAGGAATCTAAAATGTATCTCATTTCATCAGATCAATTTTTCACTCTATATATTTGAACACATTAATAAAATATGTGCAATGGACCCACTGCCAAAATCATCAGCATTCAGGAAAATAAAATTCACAGTTGTATTTCATTTCACTTTGACTATTTCACATACCTTTCACCTTGTGTATTCATCAACCTTTCAACAGTTGCAGGGGTCTACACGCTCTGGAAGTAGTTCAGCTGGTACCAAAGATGCAGGTTGCACTGCAGTGTTTTAATACTCTGACCTCTGCTTGTAGAAATTTATGTGCATCTACAGCTACTGAAATATTGGAGGTGTCACGGTGCATGTGAAGCAAAAAGAACGATTTGTTTTCACTCAACTTTTTTTTTTTTTCCTCTGAAGTTTCACATTCACAATCCAGAGACCTCCCTGTTATATGTTGGGTTTTTGAGAGGTTTGATGGTCATAGAACAAGCCTGGAGACTTTCAGGCTTGTTAGCAGACTGCATGTGAGCAGGCAAAGCCTGGACTGCCAGTTTTAAGCATGGCCTTTGTTTTGCCAGCCAGAAGCTGGTGACCAAAAAGAAAAAGGCATGGTCTATCACACCAATTAATGAAATTTCTCAATATCAAAGATGTCTTGAAATTAAAGAAAGAACAGACCCGTGAGGTTACCTAAGCTACTATCATCAAAACACCGGACTATTCTTGGCAGCATTTTTTGAAAGGCAAGCTTTCAAAGAGCAAAGTGATGATTTTTTTTCCAGCTCTTCCCTTGCAGCAGAGACAGGACCACATATCATCACTGGCAAAGGGCAAAGAAACAGCCAAGGTCCTTCACACTGCTCAGATCCCACAAGCAGAGCGAGCCCTGTCAGCAGCGCTCACACGCGAGACACCCCTGCAGTAAAATGGCAGAGGACAGCACAAGCTGCCACCACGGGAACCTGATGAATATTTTTCACTGCATCAGTGCAATTTTAGCCAAGGAAAATCCAGACATGCTGTACTAATTGCCATTCCATTAGGGTTTTTAATAGCTCATCAGTGAAAAACAAGGAGAGAAGAGAAAAATATTCCTATAATGAGATATTAACTTCAGAAAACTCTTATTACATGGTAATAAATAACCATGTGACATTGTACTACCTACTTTCTGAGATGATTTTTTTTCAGTCCTATGCAAAGCAAACAAGAATGCCACAATTTAAGGAGACTTGCTGGGTACCGCAGGCATCTAAGGTAACAATATGAAATTAACTTTTCATCTTTGATTAGAATTGTCAGCTACTTGAGGTTCCCATGAAAAGGAAAAGAATGAATGACAGATGCAGGTGCATTTCAGACTACAGTGCCCAATTCCGTCATTTTAACTTCAGCACCTTTCAAATTAAGCTTTTATTTTTTCCTTAAGGTGTGGTAGTTGGCCACTTTGATCACTACCCACTTGTGACATTCCTTTGTGCATTCGCAGTATTGTTCTCCAATACAAATACAGAGGAAATTGTAGCTTAAAAATAAATGAACATTGTGCAGCATGGGGAGCTGATGTCAAAGTAGACTGAATAGGTTTTTATCTAATACTGAAGTCTGTGCTTCCTAAAGCTCCTAGCTCAAGGCACAGTAATTCAATGGCAAATTAGCATAAAGTAGACTCATAACAGACTTTGAAAATGAGTATTATAGCCCTTCCATCACACAGACAAAAGAAATATCTTGCTGTAATGTGTGAGGTTTTCCAGCTCTGATACCCTGTTGAGAAACAAAAAATCCTTACATACACCCCAAGTAGTATCACAGCTTAGCCACAGCACACACAAGCATGAAAGAAACAAATACTTTGGCAGTGGGTGAGCTTTGGAAGATAAAAAGGACAGGATTGACACAGAGTTTAGAAATGTGGAGCACCATTTGAACAAATAGGAAATGTACTGGTAGCTCAGCAATGTAGAGCCATAAAGCAGAAGGAATGCAGCCCTGGGACAGCCACCTGGAGACGTTTCCAGTCTTAGGGGAAGAGTTTATGGATGCCCTGGTTGAGAGAACGCAGTGAGCTGAGAGGCTTAAAATGTTCCTACACTTAATCAACTTAGCGGGGAAAAAAATAATTACTAGTCAAAGGAAAAACAGTTTCTTCCATCTCTGTATATGATCAGCAGCAGTTCTGAAGTCCTGTATTAATATAACTTACACTACTACTAAGTGCGATCTGGTCTCTTCTCAAGCCCCTTTCATATATCTGACCACACAATCCATGCCTCTGGTTTCTGATCCGAGAGAAATCTTCTGTTGTGTAAAATAGTCTTTTCCATAAGCTCTGTCTTGAAACAGTTTCCCCCCCTCCCCCACGATCACCCCATTGGCAGCCAGGCCATCTCTTTGTTGCTGTTATGGGGCACCCAGCGCTGCACACACTGGAACCCTTCTCCAGCCCACCAGGCCTCTTCCTCCTGCATCACTCCCAAAAGCTTCACGCTCATATCATAAACTTCTGTTAGGCTACTAAAGGTGCCCAAAACAGCAAATTTGTGCTATTAATTTTTCATAGTGGTTTTGCAGTCCCCTGTGCTTGCAGCACTTCACTCAAGCCATCCACCCCTTGCAGTTCACATCATTAATCGATAGCGCGAGCAGGCTTAAGCCAGGACTGATCTCTGAAGAACATCATTAGTAACTGCCATCTGATATCATCCCTTTCAACAGGATCTGCTGCTATCTTTTCTTTAGTTAGTTCCACACACACATTACAATCCTTGCATTGATTGTTTTTTGTCTTCTAAAAGGAGAAACTCTCTGTGTAGGGATCCCGCTATCAGCAAATAGCTGCTTATCTCTTACTCTAGCTTTATTTATAAACCACCTGGCAGGCTTGGTAACTGCCCATAAAATTACAGGAGGCACATTAAAACAATTCTTATTCATACATAAAATCTGCAAAATCTTCTGATGCCCATAATTTCCAAGGTGGTGAGAGCACTATTAGCAGCAGCCAATGTGGCTACCTTCATTTCTAATTTAAAGTTTCTCTGGAATCTCTAATCCCGTATTTGAAATTCCTGTTACTCGGGGCGCTAATCACATTGGCTTGGCAAGAAAGATGTTTACGCAGCTTCTCTCCATTAGTGCCAACCCAGTCACACACACCTTGCACTCAATCAAAAGAAACTGTCTTCAAGTTGGGAACTACCTTGTGCACTGCCCGCAGGTGTACAATAACGAGTTAGTGTTTGTTGAACCAGCAGCTTTTTTGCACCAACGTTACAAAGTTGGGATTTCTTGGGAGTTAAGACATTAATAGGAAAATCAAAAATGTTAAACCATTGTTTTCTTGTTCTTTAGTCATTTTCACCTGAGCAGAGTCTCTTTACAGACTCTTTTTGATGAGCAAAAGCTAAAATAAAAGAGGTCTATAATATGCCATATGAATTAATTAGTTTTAACTTCATCCATTCAAGCAGAAACACCACTATATAACCGCATTTGACATCATTTTGCCAATTCTAAAAATATCTTCTCTATATATCTCACTTTTTTTCCTTTCTTCACACACCCTGAGCTTCCACTGAGGCTGTTCATTCATTCATTACATCCCTCTCCCCAGTATCACAGTTGCAGCTGAATACGAAAGATATTACATCTGCTCCAAGCTGCTCCATGCGTTTGATTTTTAAACCTGCAGATTAATCTCAACTCTTATTCTGAAAATAATTGAAAACATCCTTCCTGAACAAGATGACAAATACCTAAATTACAACAAATGAATTTATCTCTAATTTCATGCTTGCCCTTTCCATGAAGCTCATTAAACTACCATACAGCACCTCAGCTTTTCTTGAATTTACTGATCACATCCACACTACTCTGGGTAAAGGTCATTTTACAGGTTTGTGTCAGTCTTTGTTTTGCTCACAGCTGCTTCACTTTATTCTTAAAATCCTTTATGTTGTTTCTTTGTCCTGTTTCTCTTTCCATCTTTGGCATAATTTTCAAAGCATTTCACTGCAGAATTTCATGTCAGAACCACTTCTGGCATCTGTAGGGGTTCTGCCGGGGGCAGCTGTAGGGTCAAGTCTTTTAATCTTAACATAAATACCCTCACCATCAGACATCTGAAATATAAAACATTCATGCATGCAGATGACATTTGAAGGGTTTACTGCAAATGATGTTACGTCCATCTCTAACATGTGCTCTTCTCCAATGACTTAATAATCAACTACAGACTCTATTCCCATCTAATGGTGTGATGAAGATTTCCTTCTGACACGGCATTCAGCCCAGCAGGAACCTGTTGAACAAACACTGAATATTCCTCCTTCAGCCTGTGCCATATTTAACAAACACCTTAAAGCAAAATTGTGGGAATATCCTGTTCTTTAACAAACACATGGATAGCATGATAAAGTCTATCCTTGTGACAAAAAGCCTCTTTATTAAGAACTACACATTTACTCTTGGTGCTACGTACTGATACTTATAATGTGATGCAATAATTTTCTTCCTGAAGAGTTAGAATCAATGTTTTTAGTATGCCATTTTGTTCAGCTGAAATATTTAACATAAAAAAAAATATAAAATGATCAGGATGAAAAACAGGGAACTTAATTTTAGTCCATTTGCAATGCATGTGCTTCTACACCTATGTGAATGACTTCTGTTGATTGCAGAAATCAACATTTCAAGACTGGAGTAGAAAAACCTGCGTTCAGTGCCCAGAACCACACCTTTTACTGACAAAACAGAGAAGGAAAAGGATGCAAGAAGAATATGTGCTTGAACAGAATGGGAACTGACTTCCTTGATTTCAAGCATCAAATCAAGTTTTGTTATGTATACTTTCATGCAATAGATCTACTACATTACATACTTAGAGTCTTCATAATACAGCATTCTAGCTATATATTATTGTTATAAGCATGCTGAAGTGCCTAACTCTATGTATTAGAATAGGAAAAAAAGAGGCTAGGGAATTTGTTTTCCCGTTTAAACAAAACATTTTGTTATACCAAAAGAGAGATACATCATGTGGCACACATGCAGAAGCAATTGATTTGCCAAGAAGATTTGTACCTAACTTCTAAATATATCACTAGATGTGGAGCACATACACAAGGTTATTGTTCATTAGGTAAAGTGAGTGAGGGAGAATTCATCTGATTAAAACATTAGCATATAAATATGAAAGGAATCCTGAACTACAATGCATTCCAAGAGCAACCACAAGTTCTTACGAGCCTTAGGGTACAAGTCATCCCTGGCCTAGATGATATAGCAGCAATCAAAATGGCACAGATTCGCTAGTAGGAAAGAAATAACACCAACTTTGCAAAAAGTTATAGCTTTAACATAAGTCTTTTTCAAAAGTTTGTGATACACCACTGGAATACATCGTAAATTCCAGAGGCTCTTAAATATATTGCCTGTGAAGAGAAGTGTACAAATACACAACTAAAGTCCAATTGAATTACAAAAGCTATATAAGTTACTGCTCTTCATCTCAGTCACTACAGCTGACTGTGCAGGCTTTTAGCCTGCTCCAGTTGCACTGTACACCTCAATAAGGAACCTTTCAGCAAGTAAAATTCAATTCACAATTGCCAGGACACAGAATGTGTCCAAAAGCAGCTCACATGAAAATAGGAACATGGGAAAACACCCTAACCTGGCCACGTGCAACTGCAAGTCCACTCCCTGAAGGGGATTTGCTCGGAAGCAAGAAGGAAAATATTTCAAAACCTCCTGATAATAGACAGGATTTTATAAAGGAAAGTATCTTCCCTTTTTCAAACCCATCTTCAACTTTACATTCAGTTGGTGATGACAGACTTGACTGAAAATATATTACGTAACTGGTATATACAGATCCCTGATAAGAAAATCTTAGTATTATGTTATCTCAGTGTTCCTGTAGTTCACAATGGTAACTCTGCTGTTGCTAAAGGCAGCAGGATGTCAACCACAATATTTTCATAAAGAGTTCAGAAACAAATTCAGTCTCAACCTTTATCATCTTAAATCTCTGAAATGAGCAATTTCATCCAACCCTGTGAATCTTGCTTCCAAATAAGAGATTAGGCATCCTAATGATCCTCACATGTAGCAAGAAACTGTTTTAATTTCTTTATTCTGAGTGCCACGGCTTTCAGAATCATCCACCAAAACAAACAAAAATTCTTTCTGATAAAACTACACCTCTCCATAAATCCACCCCCTCAATTACATTAATTTAGAGGTAAAGAAAAAACTGCATTGCACTTTATGATCACAGATCCAGAGTTTAAATGAACTCAATGAATAAATAGGCTCTGGTATGCTAGACACTGCAAGCTAGATTCCTCCTCTGATTCAGGTGTTGCCAGGGATATTGTCTATCATATCCTGATACATTATCATTAAAGAGGAAGTAATCAATCTTGTAATCCATGGAAAAAAACAGTAACAGAAATGTGCTGCCTTGCCTGTGTCTGGCTAAGGACAGTGCCTGTATAATAACGTGAATTAGAGAAAATCATCTGATGCTGTTCTAAATAAAGCAAAAGCGTTAGGGGTGCAATGGTCAAGAACATGGAGTCACAACATTCAATAAAATTACTCAGACAATGACGCTGAAACTCTAAAGTAAAACCAGGTACTTGAAATACAAATACAGCATTTTGCTCATTTTGCTATTGGTATACTGAGCTCTATTGACTTAGCTCCTGCTCCCATCTCAGTGCTCATTCTGCTCTTTCTTTTTTTTTTATCTAGGTGCAAATTCAAATTCTTACCAAAAACATTTTTTTTCAAAACATTGTTTTGCGAGCATACACCAAACACAAGATATATCAGGCCCAAAAGTGATGTTATTTTTTTATAGATATGTATGTATCTTTTATATCTTCTCAACCACAGGAATCAGCTCCAGAATCTCGCACTAAGATATCTTTGTGAAAAGCACTAATAAAAGTGAAGAGCATCCTAATTCAGGAATTTTTATGTTTAGCTACAGAAATGTTTAACAGTGGCTACAAGATGCTTAAGGGATTCTTATTTTAGTCACTGATTCCTGGGACCAGGCATCCTAAACTTCTCTTCAGGCTCCAGATCTTTACTTTCTTGGCTTCTAGGCACATTGCAGCAGAGCAAGCAGATCAGAACAGGGAGTTTCAAGGAAGTTAGTAAGAATGCTAACAGCTTTGGGAAAAATAAATAAATAAAAGGAGGAAAAAGATTTGGCTCCCCCACCCCATCTAGAAAAGAAAGGATTGGAAAAGGACATGAGATGAATCATCTTAATGTAAAATGCTCTTACAAAGAGGGAGTTTGATCAATTATTCTCTGTGTCTGCTGGAGAGAGGACAAGAAATAATTGGCTTAATTTTAGGTGAAAAGGATTTAGATTGGGAAAAAAACTTTATACATGAAAAGGTAATTATAATGGAACAGGCAGCTAAGTGAGGTTATGGAAACCCTGTCATCCTTTATAGGCACAGGTTAGGCAGACATCTGTCAGGCACTGTAGAGGTATACCTCATCCTCTTACAGAGCTGCAGTTCCTCAACTTTGTAAATGTACAAAAGGTTTTTTATATGTACTAGATTTCAGCTTGACTCAGCCTTGCCATGTGACCTTTTATAAAACATTTTGAAATGAAGGCAGTATCAAAGAGGGGTGACCTGCCAGACCACCTCCCTGGGCCTTGTAAGCCCCTTTTTGCAATTTTCAGGTATTGTGAAAAAAAGGAAAAAAAAAAAAAAAAAAGAATAAAAAAAACAAACCATAAAAATCCCCCAGCTGTAAAATAGTTACTGATTAATTCTACCAATCCATTCAGCTTCCTTCTCCATGCACAGTCTGTGCTGGTGTGCCCGCATCTGCAGGCCTCCTGCAGTGGTGCCCAGCTCTCTGGAGTGATGGCTGCGGATCAACCCTCGAGTCTAACTCCGCGTTTCCAGCACAGGAAAAGTAACACGTAAGATAGGAAACTCTGTTTTCCTGAGGTCTTGGCAAGGTAATTTAATCACACAACTAATGTGCCACTAACTACTTTAAAATGTACCTCCACTTTCCTGACCTGTTCCACTGAATTCCCCCTGCAGCAGGCGGGAGCATTCCCCTCAGTGCCAGCCAGCACTCACACAATCTCTCGCTTCCTGTCCTGCTCAGCAGCATTAAGATAAGGTACCTGGCTCTGTCTGGAAGAAATGCCCTGAAAAAAATCCACAGGATTTCCTTATGCCTTTAATGAGTGGATGAGTATTTAATGGTTTGTAGTCAATTTTCAATGGCTGGTTGCTCTTCAAACTCGAGGATACTCCTAATATTCCTTCTTAACCGATTACCACGGAAAGGATGGTTTTGTAACTATTGCGTTTACTGTGTGGCCCAACATCAAACTACAGAGGGCCAGTGATGTGTCACAGCATGACAGGAATCTGTATTGCTGCACATAACTGGTAGAATTTTAAAACTAGCTTCAGGGACTGGATTAAGTACATGTGATATATGGTAGAGCGATCCAGTGATGTAGAGGAGCCTTGCCAGGTATGTCAGTCAGTGCAAACTGGTAGAAAAGGAGAGGTTTAATTTTCTTGGCATTCATAGATTATAAGGAAGAAAGCCTACAACAAGAAAACAAATAACAGGCACACATCCTGAAGCTCCCATTCACCTAGGAATTCAAAATCAGATGTACAAGCAACAATTTATCTTGATATTCAGCAAGGGAAGGTATAAAAACCCTTTAAATAACAGCCCCATGAGTAATGATATACATGGGACTGTAAAGTGATGATATGCAGTGATGGGAAAATAAAAAATGAAGTCAATGTATTCACATCCTCAAGTCAGTTGCTATAATCCACATATACTGGTGAAACCACATAAAAATAAATTTTAGTCTTTCATCCTTAGATAAAAATGACTAAAATCTACTTCACTGATTACGCATTGTCTGAAGGAGGACATGCTTATGATGCAAAGAAAGCTCATTTAGAGCTGTTTGCAGGAATTGGGATTTGCACTTGTGTCTTTACTAAAAATTATTGCCACACACTTACCCTGCCACGTAGTAATCATTTGATTACTGCCTTCCACCCGCTGAATTTTAGTGATGCCAAACGCATATCATTATCAAGGATGCTCGCAGGTACTGTAAAGGCATAAACCAGCACTATCATAAACAGCTCAACAACAGGAGGCTATTCGCTACCGCTTGCTCCCAACCCAGTATCTCTTCTGAATTGCTTTCATTAAGTAACTCAAAAACTGGAATTCGTTTTGAAATTTGTGACTGTCAAACTTGACTTTGACAGAGCAGCTCTGGAGCATCAACATTACAGCACCTGGAGAGTGAGCACAAGGAAGCTGGGGAGAAGTGCTCTCCAGAAGACTGTCACTCACCCACCGCACTGAAGATCAGTCAAACGTCAAAACTCGCACGCTGCTTCTCTCCATGAGGAGCCTGGCAGATCAGCTCAGACCCCAGACAGTCTTCACGTTTTCCTGCCTTCTTTACTGTCAAGTGTGGAGGCAGCAAGGAAATTATGGCACAAATCACCCAGCACTGCAACTGCTAAGGAAAGAGCCATTTCTAACCTGAGAAAGAGCAAACGTTTTGCCTGTACTTAGCTGAAGGAACTATTTAGCTACAGCAATAAGGAATTATGCTTCCATAAATGTGAGCAAGCCCTACAGAACAGACTTGCTTTGCATCAGTAACCTCTGTTTTCTGTCTGTTCTCACTGTGCCGTGGAATTTGGCCACTGGCACCTGAACAAAGGCAGAGGTCTCTAGTCTACACGTGGGCTTTAGGCCTGGGTCCTCTGCCAGCAGACAAGTAGGGTCCATACAAGACTTCTTGAGATTTAACCCACCATCAGGGAGCTGTCACAAATACAACAGGTAGCACGCCAGCCACATCGGAACAAGGTTTCCAAACTCCACCACCACCAGGTTTCTCAGTGTTCGCCACTTACAAGATAAAGTGGAAGTAGAAAGCAACTAGAAAACACTTAGAAAACAAAACTGGGGCCATAATGAGTTCTGGTGGTCGAGGCTTCTTCTTCCCTCACTTGATCAGGCTTCTGCGTCACCTCAGACAGTCAGTGTACCCTTCGCCAGTGCACTGGCTTCCAGCCTCCTGCCTCTGCATTACAGATTCTCCCAGTGTCACCCAACAGGTAATCACCAACCTCTAATTCTTCCCCCAGTGCTCAGCACTTTCCTCATCAGACCAAGGAACAGCCTGACATGCTGAAGTACTCTTAGTAGAGCAGCCTTCAGTGCTGCTGGTCTTTGAGATAGCAGTCCAAAGTAGGGGTGAAAAAAAAGGCAGAAAACTGAGAAAGCAAAGATTCTGCATATCCAAAATAGAGTGAGTGGACTGACAGAGGTGGACAAAAGTGACCTCAGTATCAAGCACTGCCTATGAGCTGTGTATGCTAAAGCATTATAAACATCCTCATAAAATCTGAGCTCTGAAAGGGAAGACCAAACATACAGAGAACAGTTCTTGTGAACAAAATTCTTGTAAGCCAAGCCCATTCTAAGTATATTTAGCACTGCTAACACAAATACCACACAGGTGCATGAGCAAAATAACACCATCTTTACTTAAAATACAAGAAGTGTTTTACACATGGGATCAGTTACAGCTGAACAGGACACAGAGGAGCATTAATGCAATGCCCCCAGAACGCAGCCTTCACCAGGGTTCTTGTACCTCTGCAAAATGAAGAAGAAAATTCTCCCCTAATTTAAAGGGATTTTAGGAAAGAACAAAACCTAAAACTTAGCCAGACACCCGTGTCCAATATAAGGGCTGAAGGAAGACGGTAGTTCTTCTGTGCCAGATTTTACTAAATGAGAATTAGTGTTAGCTGTGCTGCTTAAGCTATTTTTGAGGCAGGACTCAGAAGTCGGTAACTACCGAGGAACAGAAAGGCTCCAACTCAGAACAGAATTGCTGCCGAGGGAATCATATTGTGAATCATCTGCACATTTCTGTGTCATTTATTAACACACAAACACACCCCTTTTTGTTACTATTTCAAACATACCTACAAGTGCCAAACAAGGGAAATAACTGAGTAAATCCTAAGAATGTTTCATTTCATTTGGCTCTCAATATCTAGAAAAGTGGGGGGGGGGAGGTGGACGGGAAACAAATCTGCCAGCTTTTTCCTCTGTCCTGTCTTCACCTCCTGGACATTTAAATCTGCATTTTCCCAAATTAGAAATCTGTTGCTAATCTATCTTACCTTTATCAGAGTGGTTTATCAGTAAAAATCACTATTTCACCAACTATCTAAAAAAACACAATGGAATAATTTCTTCTTCATCTGTGCCAGTGGTGTTGTGTTGCTTCTCAGTAAGTTTGCAGATGACACCAAGCTAGGTGCGTGTGTCGATCTGCTCGAGGGTAGGAAGGCTCTGCAGGAGGATCTGGATAGGCTGCACCGATGGGCTGAGGTCAACTGTATGAAGTTCAACAAGGCCAAGTGCCGGGTCCTGCACCTGGGGCGCAATAACCCCAAGCAGAGCTACAGGCTGGGAGATGAGTGGTTGGAGAGCTGCCAGGCAGAGAAGGACCTGGGAGTGATGGTGGACAGTCGGCTGAATATGAGCCAGCAGTGTGCTCAGGTGGCCAAGAAGGCCAACGGCATCCTGGCTTGTATCAGAAACACTGTGACCAGCAGGGCTAGGGAGGTGATCGTCCCCCTGTACTCGGCTCTGGTGAGGCCGCACCTCGAGTACTGTGTTCAGTTTTGGGCCCCTCGCTACAAGAAGGACATCGAGGTGCTTGAGCGAGTCCAAAGAAGGGCGACGAAGCTGGTGAGGGGCCTGGAGAGCAAGTCCTATGAGGAGCGGCTGAAGGAGCTAGGCTTGTTCAGCCTAGAGAAGAGGAGGCTCAGGGGTGACCTTATTGCTCTGTATAAGTACATTAAAGGAGGCTGTAGCGAGGTGGGGGTTGGCCTGTTCTCCCATGTGCCTGGTGACAGGACGAGGGGGAATGGGCTAAAGTTACGCCAGGGGAGTTTTAAGTTAGATGTTAGGAAGAATTTCTTTACTGAAAGGGTTGTTAGGCACTGGAACGGGCTGCCCAGGGAGGTGGTGGAGTCACCATCCCTGGAAGTCTTCAAAAGACGTTTAGATGTAGAGCTTAGGGATATGGTTTAGTGGGGACTGTTAGTGTTAGGTTAGAGGTTGGACTCGATGATCTTGAGGTCTCTTCCAACCTAGAGATTCTGTGATTCTGTGATTCTTGCATTAAACGTGCAGGTCATAGGTCAGCACTTAACTCACTCCTGGAGAATTCTATACCGTCATCTGCAGTGAGAAGTGGGTGCTGTTTTCATAATCACAAGTAAAAACTGTGGCTGAGAAAATAGATGTGTGACTTCAAACCTACATAAAGAACATCTTGACATTTAAATCCAATTACCCTTTCTCCTACCTGATGAAAATATGATACCAACTTGTGGGGAATTCTACTAGACAAATATATCATATTCTCGAGCTCCCATGAAATTTTCAACACCACTTCTGGTATTACAGACTGCATTCTTTAGCAGTCATTTTTACAAAATAAAGGGTTACAAGTGTGCAGCAATTGATACACAGAACCAAGAAATCCATAAAAATTCTGTTTGGAAAGTCTTCTTACAACACTGATCTTCTCCCCAGCTGAAATCATTAATTGCAAAGCTGGAATGAACTCCAAGGTAAGACAGAGCACTGCTCTTTGTAATAAATTAAACTGTCAATCACTCAAAGCATCCGTAATATCATACTATTTCCCCAAGGTCTTAAATTACAGGCTGAATTTCATTTATCAACCTGCTGTATGTGAAAAAGGATTAATTAAACTCATTCCAGTATTACAGTAAGGCTCCATTTCTCTTAGTCCTAAAGAATAATTGACTCCAAATGAATTGGAAAGTGGGTTAGTAATTGTAGTTATTATTCTGATGTAAATATTAGTTCTCTTTTGACATTTCAAAAGATTTAGTAGAGGCACTTTAGTGATAAGACAGATCATTACCCTGGCTAGGAAGAAGAGATAGCATAGGGAAAGTGAAATTACAATAATTAGTTTATATACCTAAAAATACCCCTACCATTTATTTTCATATAGTTATGTACCTTACAAAAGTTTTCATTAACTGCTGCTCCTCATTCATTGTATTACGCATACTGCAGTAAAGCCGCTGCAATACATCCCGCTACTTTGGGAAGAATTCAAAGGTAATGAGTTATCATTCTGGAAAATAAATTAGTAGGAACTTTGTCTTGGAGACAGTCACGATGCCGCCACTGCTATAAATTCAAATCAACTGATTGCTACTGTGAATGACTAATTATAATGAAAAAAATGATACCAACAGACATTTAACAGCAAGAAATTGCCTTTTAATTGGACAATCAGGCTAGCTCCAACAAGAATCCGCAGTGTGTTCAGAGAAAACAAAAGGTTTCAGCATCAAGAATTGTGGGAAAATTGGGATCACTGAAGTCACTTTCTAAACAGCATCTCCTAACACCTTTCCAGAGATCAGGCCACACAGTCAAAATTAGCAGCCCAAATTTTAGCTTTTAAGTGCATTTTCATTTTAAGATTTTTCAGCAAATCTAGGGGAGCTAAAGATTATTTTTTAATGCAGTCTTGGAAAAAAAAAAGAAGTCAAAGCCTCTGTATCTATTTCCTTTTTGCAGTTTGCTTCCTTTTCTCCTTTTACTTTTATTTTTTCCCTATTTTACTACTTCTCTGTAGTTCTGATTGTCAGCTTCTCAACAGATGATCATAAAAGAGAGACTTTGAAAGCAGTGCTGGTAATGTGGCCTCTCAAGCAGAGACTGAAATCCAGCATTTTGTACACCAAGACCTAGGGCCTGGCTGTTGCGACTGAATTGTCAGCACAAGTTCTGCACTTCCCAGGTTATTAGCATGAAGTGACAGTTCAGACTGACTTTGTTCATTAATATTTATTTGCTACCATTCTTTTCTAGCATCTACAGGCTAAGATGCACTATTTATTTCATAAAATTTTAAATAAGTGTTTCTTCCCCAAGTGCACCACACACCAAAACCACCAAGGAACACCAAGCATTCCAGACAGGATTTAATTTCTCTAAGAACGCATCTGTTCTTTTAAGATATCCCCTTTTCTTTCTTTCCCATTAATTGAATAAAACTCTTCAGCAGTTGGACTAACACTGAATTTCAGACGTCTTTGAAAGTACATCATGATAAAACAGACACAGTTTTAATACTTGGTACTGACGGGTTTTCTAGTAGGTTGTGTGTAATAGGAATATGGGGATAAGTGCAAGGTGTCTTTGAATAATCATAAGGACACCTAAGGGTGGAAACAGAAAAACATTTAAACCTGTGAATTCAGCTGGTAAACTAGCAGATGAAGACTGTGCAAGAAAATAAGGATCTTCTACAATCAATATTAAATAAACTGCGGCAACAAGAACATTCTTCACGGAAATGTAAACATAAATGCAATGTTTATAAATAGCTCAGAACAGTCAAGACATTATTGAGAATAAATATATGAACACAATTAGCATACTGAAGTGGTTAATTAAGTTATTTCCAGCTATACTTTAAAGACCATTAAGATCAGGGGGTTTCTTATTTTCTCCTTGCAGGTTTGTTTTGAAGTACTGTATTTTCTAGATATTAAAACATTCTGCACTAAGATAATTAAGTTTGCTTCTATTTTGTCATACATTAAGTTAGTGGATCAATGTGGCCACTGAAGCAAAGTGATTCTTTAAATTAAAAACAAATGTGTCTGTAAATTGGGTTTTGCCACTACTTTCCCTGCCTGACTTGTCACCACCTTATTTATTTATTTTCAAACAGGCACTGACATGCAGAGGTCATGTGGCAAGTTAGAAACCTGGCAGGAGACAAATAAAATATCCTCATTCCCATTACTTAATTCCCCCAAAATATAGAAATAAACAAAAGTAAAAACAAAAAGAGATGACAAAGGCTATTCATAAATGTTCTGTAAGACAAAAGAAGCCATATCATTAAAGACTAATCATCTGCAGTCCATGGAAAGTTCAATACCTTAAGTAAACCTTTCAGAGGGTCGTTTAAGATTATAAAACTCTTATTATTTGGGAAAGGATAAGTATCTACTTGACAGAACAAATCTTATGATACCAGAGGATCAGATTAATTTCTGCCTTGTACATAGGATTACAAATTTTATATGAATCTGCAGCACTGTTGGGAATTATGCACTTTTTTTTTTTTTTTATGAACAACAAGAAGAAAATAAAAAGCATTGCAATCTCAGAGGAAAATAGGCTGAAGACGAACTGAAAAATAACATTAGCCAACTAAAGTTGCGCTCATCATGCTGACATACAAAGCTTAATGTGAAGGGCAACACTTCAGATAAACCAGTCATCACTTCATCATCTTTCACTGAGCGTTTGATTAAGGGTATTTTCAAAAGTAGTTCAATTCCTAGATGCCAAAATTTGACTTATAAAGATAATAAATATTTTGCTTGAATAGTATTTACTGGCAGATAGAATGGTAGCAAACACGGGGCGAACTTTTCCATCAGCTAGCCTCAGAACAACCATCTGTTTTGCAGAGGGGAAAGCTCTGAACTGCGAGTTTTGCTCACCTGTCACAGCCTCACCTCTTTTTCTAACACTTTCGTTAGCAATATCATGCTGCTATGTGAAGTCACAACACCCTCCTGCAAAAACCATGCAAAATAAAAAGTTTCACCTTCAACCAAATCCTGACACACAGAACTAGTGAAATAATTGTATGCAGTAGGAACTGCCATACTGCATAGAGTATACATGACGTAAGACCCGAGTTTCTCAAAAATCTGAGGAACGTTGGATACTGAATGGATCTAGGGCAATAAAAGGGTAAAATAAGATGTGAATATGATTTCCTACGAGTTATACTGCAGAAGGACGGGACAGGACTGGCAGGCTCACCCCTGACTGAGCATAGCTGTGAATTAGCGATTTCAGGTAAAACGCACATCTTTATGTGCATTTTCCAACCATGCAGATGGGAAAAATTCCCCTTCTTTGAGATTCCTCAAGTGGTGGTGTGTACTATACGAGTATTTTAGCATCTTCCCAGAGCTTATTATATTGCTAGTGCCAGAGTAAACATGTGGAAGAAGAAATGCAAATAAGTAGATTTAATTTGAAGCAACAGATAACAGCTGTGGAAAACTGCAATCGAGGAAATGCTTTGAGGCATTCCATGCATCATAACTTTAGGCAAGGATCCAGAATGAAATAAAGCAGGAGAGGTTCTTGCTGACCCAGAATGGCTCTGGCATTTCTTCAATGGAAGTAGGAATAAGAATATTTTGATTATTTAAATAAGTTGGTGTAAAATTAAAGCACTATTTGCATCCAGTATGGATTCAAAGCAAATTACTAGAAAAGTTCATATTAACTTCAGTATGATTAATATATAGCCCTTTTGATTAAGCACTATGGGTAATTACAATCTTGATTATGTCTAACATTGTATTAGCATTGATGTTTAAATTATATATTATGTTTGAATTGTGAACGATTCAAAACTTCTAAATTTTCATGATCTTACATTTTAGTGACAGGCAGCAACTGGAATCTGTATTCACATCTATTTCTTTGTGTGTTGTGAATGCTCCTCTAGCAGGAGTCTCTCGTGCCCGTACGCGTGTGCAGGTGGCATGCAGTTGATTAAAGGGCATCTTTCTGCCTGCTATTACACACACTAATCAATTACAAATATCAGATTAACAGAGAGGGTGCAGCTGAGATTGCACAGCACGTTTCAAATCCAGTATTATGTTAACGACATAGTTAAGGTTAATCACATTGTTTAAAATTTTCATTGCATAAAGGATTCAGGAGAATCTTCAGACTGCAGTCAAAGCAAAGGTTTAACAATGCCTGGCAGGCTTCTTTCTTTTGTAGTTACATTTTGTGATCTTCACTCTAGTGACACCTCATTACCCAAATAGGCAGTAATGCCAGCTTTAAATTTCATCAAGCTCGTGCTTATAGTGGGCTTTGATCTAATTGTTTTGTGCGTGCATAGCGTGGGGGGATGGAAGGGCTCTTTTTGTATTTAGGTTTCAATTTTTTCCTCTGGTCCCTTTTATTGTGCCACAATTGACTGACACTCTTTCACCTTTGGCTCCAAAATAGCCTATCACACCCTTCTCATTTAATATTAGACCCTTTCCATACTAGCTTTAAAAACACAGCAATATTACAAACTGTGTTTAGTCCAAGCTGAAAAGAAACCGTCCTTTCTCCTTTTGCTTTCAAGAAAGATGCAAGCTGAACAAATTACTTGGACAATGATTCATTTAGATACAGACTTCAAAGAACAATTTTATATGTGCCTTTTAAAAATTGAATGCCAGGAGCCTACCAGGAACTGAAGATATCATTCCCAAGTGCTCAGGAAGACCAATCCATCTTTACAAAAATCATTTCATTATTCCTTAGCACATACCTGAACTGGTCAAGTCAGGATTTCAAATAAGTTTCTGGCTCAGTGTGCACTGCTAGCTTCAGAAGAGACCTGCTTTCAGGAAATGTAAAGGCAAAGGCATCTAACCACAGTTTGGATATCTATAGGGTCACAGGCACTATGAAAAACATTCCCAGTACAAAGAAAGTCTGCCCAGTGCTGTGTAGAAGTATATTGTTCTGTAAACTGAGAAAGCCTGTATCATGCTCGTACAGATCATGTTGGTTTTGTTTTGTTTTTAAATATTCCCAAACATTTTATGTTGTTTCATTCAAAGGAAGCCTCCTACTGCCACAAACAGGTGGAAAACACACGGTCTAGACACCCTACATTAACTGGTCTGCTCTTCTACCAATAAATAAGGAAAATTTTAATGAGTCTTTTCACCTGTGCTCTTGCATATCCTATAAAATTTCTTGCTATGTTTCCAGTTGCACACCAGTCCAAATATTGAACTAAATCTTCAGTCATGGTCCTGTTGCTGAATACTATATTAAATTGTGATCACAATAAAATCCTGCTTTGCCTACTCTGATGCACAAACATTTATTTTCTCAGAACTTCAAGAATCAGAATGCATGCAAGCCATTTACATGCACACAAAAGACTCCTTGATTGAATTGCTTTCTAGTTATTCTTAGGAAAAAAAATAAATGAAAATGGTGCATTCGTAATTGCTATGAAAAAAATTATTCCAGGAACTGCCAGAAGGCAACATCTAAACACATTTGTATGCGATCAAGAACCGACTTGGAAACAAGAAGTAAATAAGGATGAAATTTATCTTAAGATTGTGTTTCAGACTCACACTTAAAAGATCTGAAATTCTGCTACTGACAATGCTGGGCTTTAATACTTCTTTTAGGAAAAGTTCTTGCAGTATTTAGAACTGGAAGTTCTAATGAGAACAGGACATCAGCTGAACAATTGCCATCCCCAAGCAGTCACTAAAGCACAGGTTTTCAGTCTTAGTCTGTTATTGGCTTAAGAGCACCTACAGCTTGATGCACACGTAGAGCAAAAGCCACAAATCATCTGCACTCAATCCTAGGGGTGTCACAAAAGGAAAAGTTATAAGGAAATAAAGGGCACACAATGGTGTGATTTTATTAGGCCTGCAATAAACAAATGTCTTCCAGAGTCACCTGCTATACAGCCTTCCCTGTTTCCTCATATCAATAAAAATAAAATAATTTCACGACAGGGCATGCATAGAGAGGGACACAATACTACATCTTCTAAAAACAATCAGCAGGAAGAAAAACTGTGTTTAAACACTGGGGACAAGATTTCTCAGAAGTCCCAGGCAGAAAATCGAGAAGATGCAGAGACACAGGAAGACCGTAACCCCAGCAGGAGCTGCCAGGGAGGAAACAAGCTGTAGTTCCACCAAGTGGTAGGTTTCATTTCAAGGGAACTTGTCAAAGGTCACAGACAGAAATGACACATGGAAACTGTTCAACTGGCACAAATGTCAGTCTGACAGTTCGAGTTTGCTCACCAAAATTTGAAGAGAGAACTTTATTCCAGCAGAATTTATTCAGATTAAGGTACTCTGAATTAGGTTTCTCCGATTCCGCGATTACTTACCATGCTGGTCCAAATTCATGTTGGTGTGGGCATTAACTGGTCTTCTCTGTGCTACCATAAATGTACCAAAAACTCGACTTGGACTGTGCAGGATTTAGGTCTAACCTGAACTGCCAAGTAGTGCATGGATCCACTACTAATTCCCAGTATTAAGAAGTCTGAGCCACCTCCACCTTTCCACTGTCACAGTTTATGCCACCCAAGGCCATACCTGCTCCATAGGCCAGTCTGGGGCCCCAGCTTTAAATCCCTGCGAGGTTAGCTCATAGTTCAGATGGCACATCACCTTGTCAGCTATATACGGGTACCATGGAACTAATTTTTCAGCTTGGCTTGTATTTGCTGAGAAGCAATCTACACAAAGGTGTAAGAAATGCAAAAACAAAACCCAGGTCTACCCCTAATGATCTAGATGTGCAAACAAAATCCTGCTCCCTTGGAAACCAAGGGGGATTTTGTCATTGTGTTTAGTTTACCACATCACTATCAGCCAAGTACTTTCTTCTCCCAACACAGCTGGGAGGTATCCACTGAGTTCCTTCAACTTTGCAGACTGAAGAATTAAGGCTGGAAACACTTGTCAGATTTTTGGAGATGAAGGCATATGTTTCACAGCATTGTTTCAGCACTTAAAATTTAATTCATCATTTTGACTGCTAATATACAGATATAAAATCTGATAATCCAGATGGCACAAATATGTCTTACTACACAGGATCAAAATCATGGGCTATATTTTTTTCCTTTTAGAGAAAACACAACCTTAATTAATGGGTTCAATGTTAATTAAAAATACATAGATCTGTACAGACCACAGTATGCTACATGGTCATTTCTTTTCTGTAACTCCCTAATTTCCTCTGAGTCCATTTAGAGGTCTACCATATTAAAAGAGGGAAACATACCACTTTGCTAATTATTCTGCTTACACTCACACCAGGCTGCACAGCCTTAACTAGGAGATGGATAAAAGTTATTTCTCAGGTGGAGAAGGGCTAAAGATCAGGATCAGGCCCAAGAGAAAAATCAGGTCCTGTGACTTTGTGACTTATCTTGATTTTTAATGCACCTTTTTACAAACCACAGTCAGAAACGGGGCTTTCACACTTGCCTTTTTTTTTTTTTTTTTTTTTTTTTAAACCAAGTTAGAACACAACACCAATCTCAGTTTTAACTTGCCATATTTTAATTAAGGGACAATTTTACTTAAGATTGAAAAGGAGGATTTAGCTGCATAGGATGTTAGAAGACCACAGGAGATCTTTCTTCAGGATCTCTTTTATGATGTCTTTGTAGTTAAATTATGGGAGAACTTGTCTGTCCTCTCCAGGCTAACATGAAAAATTACAGAAGGTGCTGGAAGACTGTCCGCACTAAAGCACAAACTAGTAGGCACTAACCCCAATCCAAATAATGATGGATTACTGGCCACAACAGCAATTAACCAAGTTGTAGTACATTCAGTTGCAGGGAATTTATGATAAGAGCACTAGCAGTGAACTTGCAGGATTTTCTGTGGGAATGGGACTCTGGTTAGAGATAAGACTATAGTTACAACTTGACTCTTTTCCCTTGAACTTAGAGGAAATGCTCACGATTCTCTCACAGAAATCCTCATGCAATAGCTCCTGAGTAAGTATTTTTAAATATTGGATTCTGCAGTTTCTTATTCTACCCCTAAAGTCATTTTCTGAATTGAAGAGACTGAAGAATCCGTTATGCAAGATGTTTAACTGCATTAGAGAGAGGCTCATCTGGCAAAGCTCAGGCCCATGTTCTGAACCTCCCAAAAGCTGTGAAAAAGCAAAAGACTAGAGGAAATTCCAGGTGACCCATTACAGAGAGCAGATGCTCACCTGGGGATTCCAGTCTAGATGCAGCTGGTTACAGCATTCAGCCATGGACTGTGCCTAGAGACATTGTTCTTGTCTGCACATTGCACTGCGCTGTTCAACTGCTCATCAGCAATGCAGAGAAAGCTAACAAGGCTCCTTTCCTGTGTTAAAATGCTGCTGACTTGCACATAAACATGAAGTCACTTCTTTTTTTCTTTCCTGGATCCAAACCCCTCACAGGTTAAGACTACCATAAGTAAAACAAAAGCTTTTTTGGGGAAAACTTACCAAAATATTGTTAATTGCATGGTCCCGTTTCTTAATGCTGTTATATCTTTGATGATCTTCCTCATGAGGCTGTCTGGTGTGTTCAAGGAAATGTTAGCAGGTATGCCCTTCATTTCTTATCTCTAACCACACTGGAAATACCTGACATGGCTCACTGCTACCCTGAGGAGCTTGTTTGGAGCCTGGTACAAAAAAGGACTGCTGTACCCCAGCTGGGGCTAAAGGCTGTAGCACTGCTGCCCGTTAAAAGTTACACCCCTGACTTCTGTGGGTGATCTGGCCTGTAGACTGCAATAGGTTGAACACTAGAAAAGGGAATTATGTTATGGGAACTGTTTCATCAATGAAGCTTTCGCCAAATGACAGAGGAAATAGAACCAAATTAATTGGATAGAAAAGAATCTGGACTGAAATATGCATAGCATAGAAAGATGAAAGGCCACAAAGATACAAAGATTAAATTGTGAACAAAATAGGGGAGGAGTGCTGATAAAGGGGTCAGGAACTATGTGAAGAAGATAGCATGAAGGCCATTGGGTAAAAAGCTGATAAGCTGTTAATATACAAGTAGATCTGAAATAATGTAATTGTTTCAGGAAGAGAGATGTCACACAGTAATGATACCAAGTGTTTAAAACACTTTGGAAAAGAAATATATATATATATATATATATGTATTTATATATATGTACATATATTTAAAGAAGGCATTAAAACAGTAAAAAAAAAAAAAAAAAAAAAAGTGTGGGAAATGGTTGTGATGGGAAAAAAAATCAGAAATTGTAAAGGCATCTGAGCAAAGGGAAAGCCACAGGGAAAGATCCAAACGTGCAATGCATTTAACAGCAGCTGCCCAGCAGCTGCAATGTCACAGTATTGATGTTTGGTGTCCTGGAGCTTTCCCTTTAAACTGAAGGGGAAATCAATTGAACCTCAAATAGCAAAATTTAGGCTCTGCAGAACATGGCTTTAGGCATCACTTATAGGCAAACTTCTTGCAGAAAGGGAACAGCAGACAGGTAATTTAAATCATGAATAAGGAAGCAAAGACTCATAGCAATCACCTCCTAAGTACTAGGATTCAACTCACATTTTTCTTTGGAATACTATCCTGTAGCCATCTGTTCCCTCCAACACCCCCAAAATCGCTAAGCACAGCCACGTATTGTAGCTCTGCTCAAAAATACCATTAAATGTAATTCATAAAATTTGGTTTTAATTCTTTTGGGAGCCATTGAAAGTGCCTCAGAGACCTTAATGTTTCCTAAAGAAGGTAAAGTGTTTTACTGTGGAGCTGTGACATGTGGCATTAAGCAGCAGAAAATATGAATGTGATGACCTGCTAAACAGCAAGGGTATCACCGAGGCGCAGAGCAATTGAGGCTGGGAGCGGCCTCTGCAGGTCTCCTGTCCAACCTCCTGCTCAAAGCAGGGCAGGCTTCAAAGTCCAGTCAGGTTGCCCCGGCCTCTTGTATCTCCATTGGAGACTACCACTAAGATTAAGGATGAGCAGATATTTCCAGGAGCCAATTTTCTTCCCATTGTCTCTGTCAAATAAGAACTGATGGTCTCTGAATTATGTAAAATGCGACACAAAGGGAAGCCTGACCTCATTGTTAGTGGTGTAAATGCATTCAGAGGAGATGGTGCTTGACAGGGATGGAGCAATAGTCCTGATGTGCTCCCTGACTTCTGCCCCCTGAAAGGAAGGCAGTGTGGGTTGGCAAAACAGTAAAAGGAGGCTATCCCAGTGTTTCCTGCTATGAACTCATTTCAAGCTATGCACGAATTCAAGAGAACTCCAGATTGCACTGTACTGACATTTCTATTTGGAAAAAGAAAGTGAAGTGCTTCTGACCCCAATAGTTACACCTTGTAGAAACTGGTCCTCGCACAGCTAATGAATTCATTTCTGTTGCGTAAAGCAATGTTCTCATAGCTAACGCGATCTAGGGGGTAAGGACAGAGAGGAAGAAAAGGAAGCTTCACCCCTGCGCCATCAGAGTCCTAGTGACGTTAACGGACTCCTTGCACCACATCTAAGATTAACCTCAGTATCTGAATGCATCAGTGCACTGTACAGACACACAATGAACATTTCAGCCCAGAAGTTACAGCTCAGCACCAGACTCTCGGAAACACAGAAATAGCACACACTGGTGTTGCTTTGGTAGGCACTCCAAGCCCCCATACTAAATGGAGTCCCTGCACTGCACTGAAAACAAGACAAAAATACAAAGTTATAACTTTTGCAAAGCAGTCACTAGTTCCTTGGTAAATAAATGTTAAAAATAGCCCTTATTGAACACAATAAAAGATGAGAGCTCTTCTGCATCCAGCTTTATCAAGACTTCCACTACATGATGCTGTCAAGCACTTACTGTGCTGTTAAATACCAGGCTGCTGCTGGGCTTTGTTTGAAGGCCACGTACGCACATACTCGCAAGTTGGCATTGGATCAGCATTAATGCTGAGGAAGACAACAGAAGAACTACACTCTTAGTATTAAACATCTATTTACCTTTGTTTTGCTCAGCAATACAATACAGAAATGGAAGTACAGTGGCTTCTACCTGGTAGTCAGAAGATCTAGCAACCCAAAGCATCATCTTATTTGAAGAACAAGGATTGCTAAGAGAAGTCTGAACATTTCTCTGCCTCTGCTTCACATCAGGTGATTAGCACTGTTTAATACAGAGATTCAAGTTATGAACCAGTCTCAAACTTGTAGTGACATTTTTACACAGATTGGTCCTTTCGCCACCAGAGTCCACCTTTCTAGTCTCGGTGCTCTAAGCTGTGTCTTTGCCCCTTAACCCAAGAAGTGAACTCGGCCTTTCTGCACCTCCAGCCCAAGGCACAACTGAGCAGCCTGCCTGCCTTAGGTTATAAGAGAGAAATCCCCACCTCTACCAGCTGGGACCAGGTCGATCTGGCTTCCCAGTAAACTTGGGGTTAGGGAAGGAGCTGGCAGCAGTGCTCAGAGACACAGGAGCTGAACGTGCAGGTTGTGACAACCTCACAGGGGGTTCTCATCACCAAATGACCCGTACGGAAAGCTATGGTGGAAGATGCATGAAAACGGGGCCTGAGGGAAAAGTAACAACAAAGAAGGTTTAGTGATGTGTCCCTCGCAGCCAAGGAGAGCAGAGCTGGTCTGTCAGCAGCCCTGCTAGGAGAGCTGTGTAACTCCTAATTGCATGTGTTGATCAGAAAGGACATATTCCAGCGTCTGCTGGGTAGCATCCTACAGGTACCATCACCCATCTCGTGGGCTGTGATGGACCAGACACCCGTCAACAGCCACTGGGGAAGACTCCTGTGCTGGAGGGGGAGGCTAAACAAGCCGTCTTTTCCTCCCGGGCTACCATGCTCTATCAGTTCTTTCAAATTTAAACTGGTTTTGATCAGATAAAGCAGAGCTACATGGAACGGTTGCTCACTCATTAATCCCTCTGAGAGAAGGCAGCACAAATGAGTACAATTTAGGCTGTCAGAACTGTCACTTTTCTACATGTTTTATTTAATGTAGATTTATTAATCCACATTAATAGTGAAATGAAAACCTTTTGTTATAATGGGAGAAAGGAAAGGGATACTGGAAACCTTTCAGTTCTTACCAAGGCTGCTAAACACAGGACAATATTATGAAAACACTTATTTCGCAATCCCTAAAAGAATAAAGCTGTTTCCAACATGAACCACATGAAACTTTGTCATTATTTAAAATTCATTGTGACATAAGTATCTGCCTATGGCAAATTTTATAAATATAGGCTCTTGAAAATATTTGAACGTGAATTTATGTCTGTCTTTCCTGAAGTATTTGCATAATGGCCCCCTCCAAGCTCCCCGCACAGAGCCCGAGGAAGCTCCCTGATGGTCAGCACCTGCCACCTCCCCTCTGTCTCCTGTAGGTACACTTCACAGCTCTGCAAAAGGCTGAGCGGCAAAGAGAAGCACAAAACGGCTGCCCATATCCCACCTTTTCCTTAAAACTTCACAAATACACACAAATCTTTAGCACAGCAAAGGTGTGGCACTGGGCTTTTTAGCACCCGTGTTTTGCACAACTCCTGGGTCCACGTTGCTGCAGCAAAACCGCAGGGTGCAGGCTGTCCCCACCAAGGTTCAGTGTCAAAGCATCACTCCCAGCTTAGACTTAAGGCCTGGACTACTTTAACTTGGACAAAATGACCCTGATAAATTACACAGAGCAACAGAAAAGCACAAATTGCTTTCTTAGGCTCACATACCCTGACAAACACTAAATTTTGCTCAAGTCTGTCATCGTCCTTAGGTCACTGAGATCTTCTCAAACACATCGCTGCCTTTGGTCTCACCTACGGAAGGAGACACTCCAGCTTGTTCACATCATTCCTGTTGATTGACAGAGGCTTCTCTTACACTGAGTTAATTCCTTGTGTTGTTGGAGCTACAGAGTATGTCTCTCATAGCAGACAAATGCTGTGCAAACCTCATCTTCCTCACGTTTCCTACAAATGCACACTTTCCACGTGCTACACTTCAGTGAATAATGTCTTGAAAAATAATAGTGCTGCAGGTAACGAGGGCAGCCAAGAAGGTACATTCCCTTCCTGCTCCACATTTTAACTGAAAGTCATACATAGTGAGATTCTCTACTGCCCGGCACTCTACGAGCCATTTTGTTTATGCAGAATAAATATAAGAGCACATCCCCCTTCCTCTGAGCACGTATTATGCTGCTGAGAGCGTGTCTGTATCTGCACAGGCATCATTGTCATGCAAAGCAGAAAGACAAAGGAATCAAGCCCAGAAAATTGCTGCTCAAATTGCCATTTGACATGAGACTTGGCAAATGCCAAGTGCTCTTTTGGAACAAACCAAGACCTCGACCTGTTCAGAAGGAGTGGAAGGCAGAAAAGCCTACCACCTGAGCAGCTCAAGCTTTAACTCTGCTTTGTTTCTCTTTTCCTGAGCTCAGTACAGTATATGAACATATTTTACAGAACAAACAAGTAAAAGTAACAAGCCTCTCCAAAGTTAAGGCAATGGCAAAGACAAGAATAAAACCCCAGCAAAGGGAGAGCATCCTGTCTTAACCTCACAGCTGGAAGTCAAATGCATGGCCTTCTTCTGAACCACAGTCCTAGGGATTGCTACCCATTGTCGTTTTGGTGATCTGCCACTGCAGCTCACAAGAAAATTGAAGTTTCAAGTACTTTTTTTCCCCAATACAGTACAGACAATAAAACATATTGCGAGTCTACATTTATTAACCTTCTTGAAATGACATACAAATCAAAACACTTCAGTTTGCAAGAACTAGGTTTACTGCTATTTTCAGGAGTTGCAAGATGTAACTATATTGTATACTATATTCTTTAATTTGCTTTTGGATTTTAATCATGATCATTCCTCATTTCAGTGGCACTTGGATACTACCAAGTTTTTGTAATATTAATAACATCATAATCTTCATTAGTATGCAAATCTATACCATCTGACAAGCTCCTGCTCTCTTCCATGAGCTCCTTTGTTGTTGCGGCCTCATGAATTTCATTACACGACTAGATTATTATCAAATAGTGGGAAGGGGGGTGGCATGGAGAAGAGAGAGAATGACGTGGAAATTATAATCTCATTTTAATAATGAATCCAGTTTCATATTGCAATTCGTTTTCTTGCACCAGATGCTGCTGAGAGAAAAGGGAGCAGAAGGGAGGAAATTCTTACAAAACTGCTCCTGCACAGTAACCTTTCCAGCATATGCCACTGGAGGGGAGGCTGGAGGGAGACATTCCCTAGCCCCTTACCTCATTTACATTTCAAATAATAGCCATGATTCTATCCATATGTTTTTGCATTTCAGAGCTTTATGTATAGTAAAAGTAAATAAAACCTATACATTGCTGCCGTTCAATAACCAACAGCCATGTTCTCTCCAAGTAAACTGGTATCAATCAGCCTTAATAGGAGATCACAGTAATTATTGCTTAAAAGCCATAATTATACTTGGAGCAGTCTGTGGATATAAAAATACGTATAACTCAACAGAATAATAAGAAGCTCATAAGAGTGCAAGCATTCCTTCTTATCCCAAAGCACCAGGGCCCCATGCCTGCTCCTCCTGGGCATGACATTTCCGAATTCATTGCTCCAGAGCAGCCGAGGCTGCCCCCTCACTCCCAGCTCAGCCTCGCTGCCCTTCCTTGTCTCACCCAGCACCTGTACTTTTAGACTACAGGGAATGTGGGGGAGAGCTTGCCTTTTCCTCACATCTGCTCAAGTCCCAGCCTGACACGCTGGAGGGAGGGCTTCCATCCAGAGGGACCTTCCCTTGCTTGAGAGTTGGGCCTCTGCAAATCTCCAAGTTCAAGGTCCTGGATGAGTCGGGGCAATCCCAAATGTAAACCTAGGCTGGGCAGAGAATGGACTGAGGGCAGCCCTGAGGAGAAGGGCTTGGGGATGTTGGCTGATGAGAATCTCAGCACAAGCTGGCAAGATGCGCTTGCAGCCCAGAAAGCCAACCACGGCCTGGGCTGCAGCAAAAGCAGCGTGGCCAGCAGGGCAAGGGAGGGGATTGTCCCCCACTACTCTGCTCTCACGAGTCCCCACCTGGAGCCCTGCACCCAGCTCTCGGGCCCCCAGAACAAGGAGGAGATGGAACTGTTGGAGCAAGTCCAGGAGGGCCGTGGAGATGATCAGATCTGAAAACATAAACGATTCCAAGCACGCAAGTGGGACTCAATGAAGCTGTTCCAAGATCCAATACTGAACACCAATTTCCACCCTTCCTAAAAAATTTAGATTTTATCTGAATTGTTTCTTTGTTATTAATATCAGTCATTGCTTTTATTAAATCCTACAGTGCTCTCTACAAAGGACCATGAACACATTTTTGAGATTTAGTCACTGCAGAAAATTCAATCACCATTAAATATGGGGTTATCTTCTCCTTTCCTATTGAGTACAAGTACACAACAGTTAACTCGAACACATGAATCTAAATAACACTAACTGCTCTTTATGAACCAAGTTGTTAGATGTCTCCCCATCCTCAAAGCATGGATTTTAATACTGGAACAAGAATGAATCTCCAAAAATTCTCTATGAGCTGTGTAATTAATCTAAACTATTTATCACTCACAAAGCATTAGTACACACAGCAAGAACGCCCAATTTTAAAAGATATTTTGTATTATTTATCAAAAAGTGTGAATTAATGTGACCTACAGCTCAAGAGTTGTGTTTTTTCCTTATTTAAAATATATATATTCAAATGCTAATGTAAAAATGTTTATATTTTAAAATGCAAACTAGCAATTCATATCTACACATTAATTACACCACTTCCAATTTTCATATTTTCCTTGCAGAGGGCTGTCAAAAATCAGAACTTTTGTCACACTGAAGTCACACCAACACGTACAGGTTCCCTTTGTTCTCCTCCTCATTAAGGAAGAAACTGTCATTAAGAGCATCTATTTAAAGCAAGAAGAGAAATGTGTTTGGACTTTGATTATGGCAATTAAAAAAACCTCTGCTATTCAAAGATGGTGCTATTTTATTATTTAAATAACATTCCACATTCTTCTAACACATTTTACTAAGAAGATTGTTAAATTAGGTGATAAAAGGTTAGTTTTGTCTTTGAAGCTGAAATATGTAACTATTATTTCTTATCTGTCTGGAATTCGAAAAGCTTCAAAATCATATGTTTTAGAGGACTCATTATCAAAACTCACCAGACTTCATAAAAAAACACAAATGCTTCACTTCCTGCCCTTGTTTAATCCCAGCTAGACAATTTCTTTTACTTTTCAAAAAGGAGGATTTCTTTCAACATTTGACAGCAGTATCTTTTTATTTTCAAACTGCACAGAGTATGGCTGGGAAACCATAACCACCTTCTTTTCAAAGCTTGAGAAATAGGGACGGTTGTGAGGGATATATTTTAAGAGGAAGGCTCAGACAAACTAGGGTAAAGAAAACCAACGTGGGTTCTTCTGTTAGCATCACTGTTGTTATTTGTGGGTTGTTTTTTTGTTTTTTTTTAAAGCCAGAACAAGACTAACATGCACTGAAAGTGGACAAGTAGGTCATATCACAATGCCGACAGAAGTATCGTAACAAAATCTTAATTCTCTTTACCTCCTACACATTTAAACACTTGTAAATTATTCCTACATAAGCACACACACACAAAAAAAAAATCCATTGGCAACATACACAGAGCTGCAAAATCATATGATGAATTACATTTTCATGTACTTTCAAAGTTTTGAAAACTAATTCATCCTGCTGAAATTACATTATTTCAGACCTCTGAGAAGATTTGCACAGTATCATCCGTTCTTAGATAACCAGACTATAATATTTCCATCACTAACATTCAAATTTCTATTTTCCACCTAAAATCTAAATGGTGTTAATCTAGTGATGTTAGGATGCTGCTGTATTCACTCCTACGCAGATAAGTAGGAGGAGTTATTTATAAAGCAGTTTTGATCAGAATTCAACTTGGGACAAAACAAAAGCACAAAATCCATACCCAACATATAACCCAAAATGACAAAGTAATAGCGTGAAGGATAAAGAATAAATATACGCAGTAAACACAATACACATGCATTTGGTAAAGAAATCTACATGAGCCTCCTTATCAGCTCCTGAATTTGTCATCCTCCGTTTATGTAAACAGAAGATGCTCCAGATACTACAAAAAAGCCCCAGCCCCAGCCAGGCTCACGCCTGCAGCCCCAAGAAGCGTTGATAACACCCAAGTCTCAGGAGAGGATTGCTGCCAATTGGTGCTGCTGGCTCCTATAGGGTCTGCAGCCCGTGATTAGTACCCTGATTAGCAGTTAGTACCCCCGGTGACACCCAGTGTAAGTGACTACCAAATCCAATAGCATTGCGACAGTCAGAACTACTGGGCAATAGCTGACTAGGTGACAATTATGCCCTTGTCCAGCAGGTTTAATTTCAAAAATACATAATTTTATTTTCTTCTCCCTCTCCCTTCAATCTCTCCAAGATGATGCATTGTCCTCTTCCAGGCTTAACCATCTCTAGACACAGCCCCTGAAAGGCCAACCCACTGCTAACGTTCTTTCCTGTGTTATTTTAGGATCCAAGAAGTCTGAAGATTCAGTCACAAAGTCATATAAAGAGCTATAAATATAAAATAGAAAATCTCAAATCCAAGAGCTAGTTGCTATTCTAACATTTTTAATGGTCTCTGAAGCTTATATGCCCCATAGCACGTTAAAATTCCCTACATTTCTGCAAGACTAACTACAGGGACAAGGGCCTGAGTGTCAGAAAAGGAAAAACTGGCAAAAACCTGAAAAGATATTCAAAAGTTTAAACTGGTAAGATTTTGACACTTATTTCAGAAGTCTTATTTGGAGCCTTCTAAGGCTCACTCAGTTATTCTCTTTTTCATTAGTAAAGCTGTGAATTAAGCTAAAATAGTTTTCACTGATAATGTATGTTAATGAGGAACTACAAATACAGTAGGCCATTCCACCTTTCAAATTTTGCACATATAGGAAGCATAAGTAGTTTGATGCTGCACTTCAGAAACACGGCTCTCTGCTCTGACCTGAAGTTAAACAGGATTCTTTTCATTTTCTATTTGACTCCAAAACCGGAGTGTGCCAACCTGTTATGAATATTCTTCTAAATACCAGCCAACCATCTTTTTCCTTTTTGCTTTAATTAAAGGACATTTACCCTTGTAATAGGTATTTAATAGCAGGCAATTTTTTTGACATCTAATATGCTAAGGTTGTCTTGCAGTGACTACGTGTTAATAGACATTAAAGATTCCAGAGCCCTGGTAAATAGGGTAATTAGACAAGTCTTAAGTGAAGTGCTATGAAAAATTCCTTGGGAGCAGTAACTTAGTAAGAGAGGGAAGAAATACTGTTCTATAGTTAAACCTGAAGAGCTTTTAAATTTAAGAAGAAAACAGAAGGAGTTTTCACACACCCTGCTACTCACTACTTGTATTTCTGCAGTTGCCTTTTTGTCTGAGATTACGCAGTCCTAAGCATTTTTGACTTTTGACCATAAAATGGCTTGTTTGTAGACAGTATAGCCAAAGCCATACATAATTGCACAGCTTTCAAATGACAAGAAAATAAAAAACTAGGGTCAATAGAAGTTAACAACTTAAATGGCTTGCTGATTCTGTGCATTGTTTTTGTACGGTAAATTTGCCTGTGTGCAGTCCTATCCAGTAGGGGCTTAAATACAATTTGTGAGCTAATATTCTTACTAATTTCATTGAAAGACATCAAATTGAACTTCATATCTAAGTTGGTGCACCTATAAATCTAACAAGAATCAGAGCAGGTAAGCTGCAGCCAGCCTATAAATGTGACGCTGTGCAGTTATGTTGTCTTGGCAAAGGCTATCAGCAAGGAAAGGCATTAGGAAAGGAATCTTTTACAAAGCTATTTCGCACTGTGAATAGTAATTAGAAGCACACAATCTGCTGCAAGGTTAAGAAAACCTTTTATTTGCTCTGAAATCTCAAGAGTAGACTAAATTTATAGGTAAAACATACAGTGTTATAGCTAGGGAAAGTAATTCAGGTTAGCATATAGTAATCACAAACATTACCATAACTTTGATGGCATTCTGACTTCAGCCATTCAACAAAATGCAAAGATTTGAACACTGCAAGCCAGTAATGGACTGAATGCTAAATACCGATAGCTTGTAGACCCATAACTGAGTTGAGATCATAAGGCTGTATTGTTGACACTGTAATTTATTGCAATGTTAAACACTGAAGTACACATTGTATTTTAATTCTGAAAAAGATGAAGAACAAAATCACCTGGCCTCTTGGTTTAACAAGGTGTGAATGTGGTGCCTTTAACACACTATTTGCAGCCAGCAGAGCTATAGGAAGCAATTATTATTATTTTTTTAATACCAATTATTCCATCACAATTACCACCACAGCTACACAGTCTGCCCATACAAACTTCTAGCACAAATCATCCCACCTACACTTCAGTACAGATTATTCACTAAAGCACTGGAAAAATAATGCCAACTGAAAATGAAATGATTTGCAAAATTGTGCCTGTTTTACCAGGAACATTTCAGAGAAAAGTCAGTAGACAAAATATCCTCCTTAGTCTTAAACAAGGTATGATTTTTTTCCCCAATAAAAATAATTCTGTAAATAATTTTGTAAAAATGCCAAATTCTCTAAGAAAGAAACCCTCTCTTCAGCTTTTGTCATTCAAACAAGAAAAGCATCCAGGTTTGGCAACTGAATTTTGCAGCACTGCAAGCCTTGTCCATATAATTGTTCCTAACATGGGGGAATATAGTTTTTGTTTAAATGAAGGGTGAACTATAATAGTTATCACCTCTTATTTATTAAAACCAACAAAGAATGCTAATACCTGAGAAAATCAAGTGCCAATTGGATGAATTAAAATGACTGTCATTACTTCTACAAAAGACATTTTATCCCATTTTTACACCCGGCACAGTTCACTTTCTAATGGCAACAGATTCAAAGATCGTATCAAATGAGAAGAATTTATAATACTTAGACCTGTAAAATGTTTACTTTCTCCTATTAATTAAATTAATTAAATGGATCCAGTAAGAGTATGGATAGCCAGAAATACAGTCTGTGATCAAACATCTACAGTTAGTTATTCTAATTCTCAAAAACAGAAGCATTTTAATTCCATCTTATCTGCTCTCTGAGAACGCATTGTGCAATTTTGACAGCTGCAGTATGTGTTATACTTCAAAGGAAACAGGATAACAGCTTGGGATGTCTTTTTTGATTGCACTCCATTGTGACCTCCCGCTATACAGATAGCTATCCATGAAACTGGACTGACACCGTATTTGCAAGCTGACTGTTCCTATTTCACAGGATATTTCTGGAGATTTTATGGTAGAAGACAACGAAAAATATAAACCTTCAACAGAATACTTAAGCTTTAGAAACACTCAAGTTTTATGATAAATTTCTCTTTCAGTTTGGGAAGAAAAAGCAGTATAATGAATGTTTCCAGTCCTTCATTGTTTCCATTGTCTCCAACTTTCCTCATAGACATTGAGGTCTTTGGGGTCTGTCCCCCATCTTTTACTTGGGTCTGAAAATCCTAGTAGTCCTGTTATAACATCAATAGCTAACAGTGTTTAAAGAGGTCACTTGCTTTAAAACAAGTAAGACAAAGCTCTCTGCAAAAACTTACCTCTCCAAAAGGCAGAAATGCTTATGTCTGAAGGGAAACAATCAGGACATTCAAATGTTGGCTAAGAAAATATAGGCAGGCCGACTAGAATAATGTTCCAATGAAAGCTATGATAATGTTCTATGAAAACCAGCAAGAAAATTGCATAATGACATTTACAGTATTTAACTTTACCAGGAATTGTCCCTTATTAGCAAGAGCACTGTCACATGGCAAAGGTAACCGAGTGGTCTGTTTGGATGATGCTTGGAGGTGATTTACTCAGCATGAGGGCTTCTACCCAGACCGCCAGTGGCATCTGCAGGGGGTGTGATGTGGCGCCCTTTCACCATGTACTAATAGTGCACGTCTGAAATCCCCACCCTGCTTTTTATGCTCAGAGAAGATGAGACAAACTCCTTGCTGTAACAGGCCTGCCTTCCTCTCATTTAGGCACATGGCATCACTGGCTTCCTGCCTCCCCTTTGACAACATGCTCTTTCCCTTCCCTCATTTCCCCCTTGCTCCTCCTGCCTTCCCTTCATCCTACCCAACACAGCTTGTATTTATTTCATCTGACACCTCCTCACCTCCAGATTAAAAGCCTTCCTTCTTCTTTCTTCTCAACACAGCCGCCTGAATTATTCTTAAAATCACTCCGAATTTAGGTCAGAAGTACCCTCTGGAGGCCTCCAGCTCCACTGCCTGCTCAAAGCAGGGCCAACTTCAGGCCTCCAACCTGTCTTTTCTATTCCTTTTATATTTGCTTTTTCCTTTTGCACCTCTTCTAGTTATTTATGACTAGACACCCGAAGCAAAACCAGACTAAGATCATGGTGCACAACACACGTGGCGCTGAGATCAGCAGCTGGTCAGGAGCCTGAGATGCACAGGCCTTGCCCTTCCCCTCCACTTGGCTTCCTAAGTCATGAGGAAGTTTCTTCCTCAGCAACTCTTACTACAAAAGACCACATAAGGGAATCTACAACCCCAGATACTCAGCCTGTGCACTGAAGAGCAAAAGAACTGCCTCCACACCTTTCAAAACTAATGACGAGCATCTGCAACTCCATCCCAGAGACTCCTAAAATGACCAACCTGAAGAATAACTACAGACAACTTTGGGAACAGAAGGACTCGGTGTCAAATCCCAGAAAGACTGCCAGGAAACCCTTACATCAGTTCAAGGTAGAACATCAGCATGTCTCAAAGGCAGAACCAGCTGGTTTCAGGGACTACGTGTTTCTCAGTCAAACCAGGAAGAGTTTACTTTGGAAATACCAATCTAAAATGCGGCTTGGGATTTTGGATGTTTCAAAAAGAAATCTTTCAGAGGGATTCAGATGTATTTCAATAAACCAGCTCTTAAAGATTTTTTTTCAAGCATTTCTTCCTTTGAAAAGAGCACTGTTTAATAAGACATCAGTGAAAAATAAAAAACTGTATTATAAATCCAAGGTGATGCATACTCTAAAGAGAAAAATGACTTCCTTAGACATGCTTATAATCAGCTGAACACCATTATCCAACAGTTCTCCTTTAAACATTAATCATAATATAGTACTTGTTTGCTTTCAGATTTTCATTTCACATTGGCTTTGTTCCCTTTTCCCTGTTACTTCCAAAAGACACAACAGAGACTCACAGCTACATAGCAATAAATTAATTCTACATTAAGGATAACTGGATAATTACAAAATCTTCAGGTACCTTTTCCTCCTGGCTTACGGCAGATGTAATCTTAAAAAAAAAAAAAGAAAAAGAAAAAAAAAGTCCCATTTTATCAAGAGAATGTGAAACCTGTAGAAAAATGTAGTTAGCAGAAATCACCTTGGGATGAACAAAACACCATCTTAACAATTCAAAGATAATGCTGCTTCTTACTGCATCACATGACAGCAAATGAAAATCTTTTTAATTGCATAATATCGACTCTTCCTCTAAATAGACTTTAGAAAGCCTTTGTGACCATTTATTTTCCTGAGTTTCTTGGGAAGGTAAATTTTCTTTTGAGTCATTACTACTTCAGGTACAGTCATTGTGATCATTTTTAAAGCTAATAAATGTTTCTGAAAAAAATATATACTGGAAGATGTCCATTTTCCAAAGTGAATTATTGCTCCTCTATTAGTTGGTAGCACTTTAGAAGATTCCTCCTGTAGTTCATTACAATGCTGGCTTTAATGATATTCACCTGCTTCCGAAGAAATAATCTGGCAATTAATGGTAGCTAATGGATACTTCAGAACTTTCCCTCCTGTTGGAACACTGTATACATGTCCTCCAGATTACTGTCCCACTGATGGATTTAATAGAATGATGTACCTTTAAAATTTCACTATTACTGATTGCTACCCAGATTTTTACAATGCACAGTGCACCCTGCTGCCTCACAATCCTTCCTATTCTGAGACAGAAAAATTAGCTTTTAATATCATTCTTTGTCCTCATCTCAATTTCATATGTAATAGCAAAAAAGCAGGCAAAAAATGGAGAAAAGAAAAAAGATTTTTTGTTATGCTCAACTCCCAAGACTCCCTTTAGACAATATAAAAATCTGAAATGCATGTTACTCTTGCTCTTTTTTATATCTACAGTTCATTTCATCAGACTTTCTTTCATGTATCCATAAAGTGATTCAAACAACAGAAATAGTCTGAGTAAATACAGAGTTGGTTTTCATTTTATGCATGGAACAACTAGGCTTGCAGATACAAAATTTCAGTTATTACATTTAACAGACAGAGCTCTGGCCTTTCAAACATGCGAAGTTATATTAATCTCCAACAAATGGTACTTTGGCGCTCACTCAGGGTAAATCATTATGCAGTGCTACTTCCATAATAGCCTTAATTAAATCTGTTCTCTTTTTGTTCAGGTTGGAGACCACAGAAGGGCACAGTTGGCTGTCTGAGCCTTTTGGCTATGACCGTATTATCGGTCAGAGCATTGCACAAGCAAATATCAGTTTTTAATATGCCTTGCTAAGGTCATTTCTACCCACAGCACAGTAGCAAGAGGCAAAAAGAAACATAACCAAGGGTAAGATATGTATTTCTAGCTGGCCAAGTGAAAAGTGCATTTTGTTGATGCACCACAGGAGAAACAGCAGCACTGGATTTTTCTGCTAAGCATAAATAACATCTTCTCTCTTAAAATGTGGTTCACAGAGCTACCACCAATCGTGACCTTTTACATGGAGTGTCCTCTTTATATGGAGAGTCAGCTTATCTTTGTAGACAAGATTTACTACACACAGGTTATATTATACAATACATACCAAGTATAGATAGAATCATGGAGTCATCTAGATCAGAAAAGACCTTCAGGAGCAAAGTCCCATACCTAAACTCTGGCCCCTAGTACCATGTCCACACATCTGTTAAATACCTCCAGGGATGGGCATTCCACCATTTCCCTGGGCAGCCCGTTCCAGTGTTTGATCACCCTCTCTGTAAGGGAATTCTTCATAACAGCCAACTTAAACCTCTCCTGGCATAGCCTGAAACCATTTCCTCATGTTTTATCGCTTGTCACCCGAGAAAAAGACACCCACCTCACTCCTTGCAACACAAATGTCTTTCAGGTAGTTGTAGAGAGCAATAAGGTCTCCCCTCAGCCTCCTCTGCTCCAGATTAAACAATCACAATTCCCTCAGCTGCTCCTTATAAGTCCCTTCACCAATTTCATTGCTCTTCACAGATTTGAGCAACTCTATCCTTCTTGTAGATGGGGCATCTATATCTTGTAGTGAGGGAGTATGTATACCATGTACTCAAATCAGCTACTCAAAATGGATCCTTCTCTGCTCATTAATGGGACCAATTCCATGGTTCGCATTCAGTTATGGATCAGACAGCAACAACAACAATTGTGACAGGACAGATTTGGTTCTGCTCAATGACAATCCTCCCCAGCTGGAATTCAGTTCAAGACTCGGTGTAATTGGTATGGGTTAAACAGATCAAAAAACCCCACCACAACTCTGTCCCAAAGATTTTTTTCTTTGTCCATCTGAAGCAAACAGCCAAAATCCTCAGTATTCCCACTTACAGGAAGGAATGACTTGCCCAACATCACACAGAGGATCTACAAAAGTAGAGCTCAACACTGATAAGTTGAGCTTGCTCCACTGCCTGCCTACAAAAGATGGAGAAGAGATACTGCTGTCTCAGGCTCTTAAAAATTACAAGGATATGTCACACTCCATGTGACCCCACGTGGATGGAAAGGAATTCATTATCCTTGAGGAATAAGAACTATATAAGGAGGACTAAGCAAGCTAGTCAGAAAGAAGATACATACGCTTTTATGGAGGTTACTGGAATAGATATTCCCCCCGCTCTCCAAGCCTGCTGCAGAGCTCAGTAGGAAAGCTGATTTATCCTGTGAGTGCGCAGCAGTTGCTCCCTGCTAGAGCTGCTGTTTAAGTTTAATTGGAATACATAGCGCTTTTGTAACATTTATATCATAGGGAACATTTAAGAAAAGGAGAAAGAGCCTTTCAGTTTGACACACGCTTCTGTTGTGATCCTGATCTCTGAACCCAAGTGGAAATATGAGCCACAGAATGATTCCTGGGCAGGTGTTTCAGTCGGTAATTCCAGAGGCAGAAGCGGCTGCTCGCAGAGGAAAAGAAAAATAGGCCAAGAGCAGCTAACTCCAGGGACTGGCAATGGGATATGGAGCCTTTCAGCTCGAGGTCACTGCTTGGATTCCAGCACAGGGCTGTAGTAACCAAAAAGTTATTACCATCAAATGGAGGTTCAGTTGCGTAAGACAAATCATTTAAATGGCTTCAGCTTCCTACAGGTACACATGGCAGAGAAAGTACTGTTAAAATTAGTGAAACTGCATAGTCAGTGATAAAAAAGTCATTTGGACTTTTTTCTACATTGCCAGAAACGGAATGGTGACAATGAAAAATCCTGTAATGCTTCACTGAAGCAGCACAACAGTGGCTGCCCTTCTGCTCCCATTCAGAACATCACACAGAAAATTAAAAACATTATATTATAACAAGAAGAATCAAAAATATGCATTTATTGTTTATCATTTTGAACAAATCATCACAGGAAGAATTACTTGGCTATAGCTATTTTGTAAAAACATAGGCACCCTTTCTATTTAATTATACCACTTTCTGTGGCTAACACTAAGCCTGGAAAAGCGACTCTACTGTGGCTTATACGCGATAGAGCAACCACCCTCTGAATCCACATACGGCATTATAATGCAGCTAACCACGTTCTGTTTTCAGGGCATTTGGGAAAGCCAATGTCAAGACTGAATTCATGTAGAGCCATTCCTGTTGCATTTTATTCCAGCTAATATTCCTGATTTTATCAATCACATTATATAGGTGCAAGTGTTACCACAGAGGCCATGGAGTTATTCAGAGTTTAACTATTAAAGAGATGTGTTTGTTAAACAAATTTGCGCTGTTCCACTGTGACAATTCGGTGTTCAATAGGCCTCATCACATCTTGTTTGCTGGTATGCCTGGGCCAGTTTAATAGCATGTTCAGCTGTAGAACAAAACATGCAAGGGCAAAAGTTCAAGAGCCTCGATCAGTCTTTCTGCTCTGCAGGTATGTGTACAGACTGCAGTTAGAAGATGTGTATCCACACACTCACTGGAGTTCCTTATTGATGCACAGCAGTTTGTACATATTTAGAACAGCTCTGAAAAGTACTCAGAGCATTATGCGATTTCAAGCCTTATGAGTATCCAAATGCAAGATCTTTTTAAAGAATTGCTGAAAATATTTACAAGATGCAAAGAGACTGTTTAAAAGCTGGCAATATACGACAATAAAAATGCAATATTCACTGTGAAATTTAACATGCTTCCCACTACAACAATGGTAATATGTTAACACAGACAGTGAGAATATAATTCAGGGATATGGCAGATACCTGAATCTGTAGCAAAGTCACTCCAGGATGCATCCATTTAGGTGCATCCACAAAAGCAAATAAATTCCATTCTTATTTAAGAATAAGATAGATTATAAAAGAGCTAACCTCTAGTGAAGTCTATGAATAGAAGTCCTGAGGTTTCTTTCTAGAAAATACAAAACTATTAAAGCAAGCTGGGCTTTTGTAAAAGTTAGGCTTCACAATTCTGCCTTTTGATCATGTTTCAATAAATGGTCCATTTATTTGAACCTTTGGTTTCTTTTCAACACGTTAGTTAGGTTCACAATGTAGTTTGACCTATAATTCTCAGCTCAGAGGCCAAGCATCTCTCTTATAATCAGTATTCTTCACATTTAGGTACATCTGTAGAAGTGTAGCTGTGTGAGCCAGTTTTAAGCACTGTAGATAAAAATCCAGTCCCAATGAAGCAAGTGAAGAGACTTCAGCAAAACAAGTATTGTACCATATATTATGTGATTATATTCATGTAAGTGAGGAAGAAATGAAAAGGATCTCAGTGAAGTATAAGAGCAATTAAGTTAAATTCCTTTCCTGTGTTTTAAGGGAATGTTATCCTTTCCCAAATCCTCTTGTAGGTCTCTATAACAGTGATTCTTGTTCTCTACTGTTTTGAAGGATGACTGAAAATATACAGGAAATTGCTGACTTGGATACAGAAGAGAGACTAAAGACCATGACTGAAGTGGAGCCTTTTCTTTAATTTAAAAATCTGTGCTGATTTATACAACTATCCGGTAGATCCATTGGTTGTCCTTTTACTTTCCAGATGTGAGGGGCTACCACAAAGAAAGCAAGGAAAAGAATGGCCTTAGCACTCAGAACTGAAAAAAGCCACGGCAGTCCATCACATCATACTTCCCATGAGGCCTAACAGTCGAGCTGAAAAGCAACTCAGCTCGATAACAGGGTTAGCTGGTAACTCACCAGCCAGTCTCAAGGATGCAGACTCCCTCTGCTAACCCGTCTCCTACAGAAACCTGCCACACTGTGCAGCACAACAGCCACGTTGGGAAGAAGCTGAAGAGCAATAACTCAACTCCCACCGTTGCCAGTGCCACCTCAGGGTAGGATCCAAATCTGTGGTGCTCCAGCTGAGCCTGGAGTGTGCAGCTCCCAGAAACAGACAGGATGTAGGCAGGGATGATAAGAAAGCGACAAAGTTCTTTCAAAATGGAGTTTAAATAACCTAGGGGACAAAGGAAATCTTTAGTAAGGCAAAATATGTTTGAAAGGGAGTAACTGCTTTAGGCACATCTTAGCCTCTCCTATTGGAAGGTCCCCCAGGCATCCACAGGCAGCTGACACTCATTGCAGCTTCATCATCCATCAGGGAAACCAGCTGAGCTTCTTGCTAGGGAAACAACTGGTTCAAGGGTTGCCTTACCTCCTGCCATTGCAGGGCTTCCCAAACCTGCACCAAGGCTGCAATCACTTAAAATTCAACTGAAAGACTTGGCGGGAAGAAAGAGTGCTGACATCCAGTCTTTAACACCTATCTTGCATTTGCCTAAAACAGTGGTACACTGCAAACCTCTAAAAAAAAAAAAAAAAAAAAAGTTAAAACCTTTTTCTTGTGGGAAATGTTAAAGATGATGATAAAAACTTCCTCTGACTCTTGTCCTGCCAAGCTCTGGTACCTCCTGATTTCCTTAATTGCAAGAATAAATCCAGTTACCTCATACACAAGGGGGATCTTCTCTATTTCTATGTCATTCTTTCCACTCTGTAGCATTTACACTAAGAACCCTTTTATTCTTGTTTCTCTATGTGCATTATCCACTAAATATTTTTTCTGGACACCGGTGGTGCTTGCAGAATTAAGTACTTAGTATTAAACACACTGGGTATTCATCTTATACCAAAAACTCCCTCTGTGGAAGAGAGCTGGCACACATCCGTTATGCTGTAAGGTAATGATTTTGCAGGCATTGACCCAAGAGTAGATTGTCCATTAGCTCACACACATGTTCTGCCATTAATTATGTTAGCACAGTCAAATAACATGATCACTATATTCCTCACTAATGCTGCCACAAGGCATGCAGCTCATGCATGGATGTTAGCTATGTGGATACAGAAGTGTTTGTAACAATCCCTAAGTTCTGGAGGAGTAGAAGGGAGAGTTATGATCCTTTTATGCAAACTAAGCACCAAAGGAACGATATCAAGAGATGAGAAACACTGAGGTTATAAGAAACTAATGATGCGTGAAACAGCATCTTTTTGCTCTCCGAGTCACCCTGCAAATCAGGGGGTATCAAGCAAAGGTCAGGAAAGTGAGGTTTGGAAAGCAACAAAAACACAGCAGTCAGAAAATCCAAAATATCACTAAAAATGTCACTATTGTGACTTGGTTAAAACCGCACACTTAAGCATCTAACCAGAAATGTAACACCTGAGCACCAGTCTCCTTTGATCTATAGTTTGCTGTCTGGACCTAAGCAAGCCATAACTTCAAGTTCTTTTCTTGTCAATAGGTAAAATACCCCAAAAGCAAGAGATCTGTGCACATTGATTGCACGTCTCCCAGCTGGTTTAGTATTTCCCACTTTATACTCACTGGCCACACATTCCATGTGCAGCAAAAGCATCAAAGTGATGTACTTATATCAAAAATCCTCCATACATTTTACACTCTGGGAAAACAGCCATCATTTTCTGAGGTACAGAAGTCTAATTTTACAGAGCAAAAGGCTTTTTAGTGCAGTCCATGTATGTGATCTGATCCTGGCACTCCACTGACTCAATGCAACAGGCGTGGTCCTGAATCAGGCCTTCCCTGCCTGACACAAGAGGGAACATTTGGCAGTCTGCTGCAGTCTGCCAAATTCCAGAAATAGTTAAGAATTTACTGTACGTAATCTGTCTCATCACATCAGAAAAATCTTAATTTTTCCTCAGGTTACTTCACAGCACTCGAGCTATCACAGCAATATTTGCCTCTGTAGTTGCCTCACCACAGCTGATCGGTTCTACAGAACTCCAAGGCAAGCGTCAGCTGGGAGCACCAAGTACGCCTACAACATGTAGGAATTTACCGGGTGTTAAGGAGAGTTACGATTGTATCGGTAGCCTTACTACCTTGTTCTCCATGAAATTCTACAGAGTAAAGCTCAGAAAGAAGGAGGGGGGAAAGGAGGAAAAGACCAAGACCCTGCTGCAAGTGGATTCATTATTTCCATTTTCAGGCAAGCACCTTCCTGCATTCTCCAGGGCTCCAGACAGCAAACAAACAGTAGCTGATGCTAAGTTTCTCATAAAAACACAATCAATAATTGAAGTATAACTGTGGTACAGTTATGGGTTTGAGTTTCAAGCTTGGTAATTACTTTAGATCACCAATCAACAACCGTTCACTATTTGCAGGATTTCTTACGTGGTCAGCACGGCATGATTCCTTCCTCTCAAAAGATCAGGCTTTTCTCCAAAAACATTGTCAGCTTTACAATAATGCATGCCTTAATTTTATCCTATAGTAACATGAAGGAAAAAGAGGCTGTAGGTCAGATGAAGTACAGGCAGGCGCCGTGGATTTTCCCCTGCTAGATACCTAATATAAGAAATAGTAGCCTGGCTGTACCTAGAGTCCCTTTCAAACAATTAAGTATTTATAGTTTCATCTCCTTGCCAGTTTTATACTGCATACTGAAGGAGGCAAACTATTAATCTGATAGAAAGTCCCATTGTTTTGAAAAAATACAATCTCCATGGCATCTGCACAGCCTTTAGAAACATCATTTATTTACCTCTTCAGTCCTGCTTAGCATGTACTTGGGACTGGGAGATATTTAAATGCTATCTTTCAAGTGTAACATTCTTCTCCCTATTAATTATAAAAAATGTAGATTTTTGTGCGTTATCAGAAAATGAAAGAAGGTCATGACATTCTAGTGGGCTTTTTCATGGTTTATGAAACCTTCATTAAACTTTTAGAAGACAAGACCTTGAGTGGCTTGGGAAAAAGCAAAAAACCTCAGAGTGCTTCTGGGGAACATCACCTGTAATTTATTCACTTTGAATGCTTTTTATGGTACAGCTCAAGACAGATGCATGACATGATTCCAACATCCACAAACCTGAGGCATGAAGTAATTGAATCCATAACCAGAAGCTGGTAAATGGGTAGTCTTATGAGTTATTCTGTAAGTGTTACACGGAGAACAGCTTGCTTCACAATCATTATTTTGCTGTAGTGCTGAAATCACGTAATGAGGACTTCATGCTGTTAGGATCCTAACCCTTGATTGTTAGAACATTTCAGTCATATTAAAAAAAGATGATGTATTGCAAGCAGAAAGGGAGAAAAAATAGTAATTGGAAGCTCAGCAGTGGGTTAAAGCCACAATTTATTTACCATTTCCTTCACATTAGATGAAACATTAATAGGATTATTAATAAAGATTCTGTGTTGGCTTTGTCACATATCGGTAATGTATAAAACTATTTTGTTCCCAAAAGCACGTTAGTATACTTTTCTTAAGGCTACAGAGAAGTCTTATCTATTCTAACATTACTGAAAAATAGTAATTGTGTAGTTGGTCAAATTAGAACATGACCTTTAAAGTAAAGAGGCAAAACACAATACATCCAATGATATTGATTTCCCAGTTACAAGAGGTGAATGCATTAAAGGAACTGAATTACAAATTAAAATTCAGCAGTGATTTTATTAAAAATAAGGTACTGATGAAAAGTGATTCTCTTTACAAGATGTTTTGCTAATTTCAATTGGAATTGCTATCGCCATTGCAGTCATTAGAATCAGGTTTTCGGGAATCTATTTTTGGTCACATAGTTATAATTCAGGATTGCTTCAGGCTTTTTATTGTTACTTTCTCATTTAATTGAGCTCATTTTTTGGTCCATGACATTAGGAAAAAAACCTTTGCTCCCTTAGTTGTTCTGATGCCCAGGACAACTTCAGAATTGAGAAGGGGAAAGAAGCACAGAGAGGTAGCTTGACCAAAGACTTTGACCTCTGCAAATGTGAACATATTTTGTTGTATAAAACAGTATTTCTTAACAGCTCACTAATGCATTGTTTGCCCAATACTTTAAAAGAAAATTCACAGTTTCAGGATAAAAAAAAAACAACAAAAACATTCTGCTTTAAAGTATCTCAAGTGAAATAAGTCAAATAGATTCAGGCTTCTGCTGTAGCAATTTCTCAAAACAGATCCTGTGTGGCTTTTTATTTTGAAATTCCTTAAGCGATTTTTTTTTTTAATACAACATTTTTTTTTGCAGATTAGCAGAATGACAAGTTTATAGAAATCAAATGTATATGACATAATTAAGCAATTTTCCTATATTTTATATCCTTTTATATTTTTATATAATTATATATAATTTATATTTTTATCCCATTGCCTTTTTATATCTTTTTTTTCATATATATATATATATATATATATAATATATATATATATATATATTTAGCTATTTCCAGTTCATTTACTTGAAGGACAAATGTTCTTTGGAAGCAATTTTGCTTTATATATTTAAAAGTAACAAATGTTTTTATATAAATGTAATAGAACAAGTGATATATCTTAGGTCAGTCTTAGAACACTAACTTTTGAACATGAACCCAGCTGCTGCAGATAATGATTAGATGAACAGGCACAAAACAATAAATAGGAAGACTTCTGATCTCAGGTTAGGGATAAGAAGGAAGCAGCTTGCTTTGAAATAATTATTTTACTGCAGAGCAGAAACAGCATAATAAGAACTTCACGCTGCCAGAAGCTGTAACCCTTGATTGCTGGAATACAGCTGTCACATTAAAAATGACACATTGCCAGGAGATTGGCATAGCTGCGGTAATCGTAGACCTCACATCTGTGCTGTGCTTGCCCAATTAGGGAGATCCTTAGTGCAAGTCTAGGCCAAGGTTAATGAAATTATTTCATATTTTATTGTAGTAGTGCTGTTAAAAATACATGGAAAAGTAGATTAAAACTTATTTTGATTAACAGTGGTAAAAACTGAAAAGCCAGAGGCTCTTACTCTAAGAAAAGCATTTTTACAAAACCACTGCACAGACCCACAAATGTTGTAATGAAATTGTTCAATTTTAACTACTTTAAAGATAAATGCTTAAACCAAACCAAATAAAACCATTTTCAATACATTCCTGATTTATGAAAATTAAAAACATCCTAAAGGTAGAGCACATTTCTACAAGAATTTCCACATTTCTATAAGAAATCCTACTCCTGCATGCATGAGCCATGCAGCCTTTGGTACACTTCAGTTCTTCACTCCACCTCCAAGCACAATGTGCATTAGTGATACTTGCAAACCTGGAACTGCACACTGCCAACGGGAAGAACAACTGGCCTGAGACTGAGCTATACTTTTTCAAAAGAAAACAAAACCAAGTTATTTCATGGCTGATAAGGTAGTGCTTCTCTGAGCAGACAGCATGTAGAAACTTGTTTGTAATCACCCACATTTCAGAAAGAGGGGAAATACCGACTGAAGATTCATGGACAAATATTTCCTTACTGTGAATATCTTCATTACCATGATTATATTAATTATTTAGCTATGCTTCTTTTTGAGTCTTGAAACCAGGGCAAGCTTTAGCTCTGGAAATAAATGCCTTATTGTCAAAGCCTGGCCAGGAAAACTCTGAAGTTCTTAACGCTGAAAGCTTGAGGGAGCTCTCTTTCAAGGGGAGAAGAAACCCCACCAATTAACATTTGGTAATAGGAAAAAGGGAACAGCTGTAAGCAGTTTTCAGGCTGAATTCAGTCAAGAAGTCAAAAGTAACCAGCAATAATGGCAGTGCAAATAAAGACTTGCACTGGTCCATAAAGAAAGGCGTGTGTTGTTCCGGAGTCATATTACTGTGCCTGGACAGGCACACGAGGGAAGGAAAACTAACCAGATGCTCCACCACACGGCAGGCTGTGGGGGCCATTGGTTGCCTTTTTGTTTGGCATTGTTTTTAAGCTTTGTATCAACAATTTGGAAGAGATGAAGACATGGAAGCCTCCCTAGAACCACTACTTCAGTTTTACCAGGAGCCCTGAGTAAAGGCAGCATGACTTGCACTGGCACAGACTCCAGCCTGCTGGAATCAACGTCTAGAGGGGAAGACAGTGAAAAAGAAAAGGGTAATGCATCTCATGTTACCTATCTTGAACAATGAAAAATCATGAATCAGCCTCAAAAGTACCATCATTTTAGGTTAATAAGTTTAAACCTTAAAATAGCAAGTAGTTAATTGCAAAGTAGTTACTTTGCCATGTCTTTAGGTCCTGTTCTCCTGGCAACCAACTTCGGCACACACATTGACAGCAGCTAAAAGAGAGAAAAATCACCTCATAAAAGCATGAATAAAAATAGTCCCCTTCCCAGAGTCTTCCAAGAGGAAAAGGGAGAGATAATATTGCAAGTATCCCATACTTGTGTGGCAGAAGATCCATTTACCAAATGTCCTGCTGTGAGAAACAATGGGGGAATTTAAATGGGTCACCAATTACAATTCCAGAAACCCACAGGAGCTTACAGGACTTCACTGAGCACTGGATTACACACCTCTGCACCTGGGGGAACAGAGTTTGGAGACAGGTGCCACAGAATTGCCTGAAGAAATGAAGACACATCTTTTGCATTCTGGCATTTGGCCAGACTGAGAAAAAAATAATAAAAAAAAAAATCGAGGAAACAGCTAATTGATATGTTTTTCAGAAGTATAAACTAGAGATAGAAAACAGCTTTCTCAGTCAAAAATTACCTTTCTAATGGTAGCAGGCAAGAGGAAGGTTATTAGTCTACATTTAGAATGAAGCCTTCAAATTATCTAGCCAAATATTTTTCTGTGTGCATACTTGTCTAGAGTGACTTAGCACTACATGCAAAGGATTTCAAGCTCCCTCATGCTCATTTCTCCCTCTGTCCCACTAGAATTTGTTAATAACCTAGATAAGCAGTGAATAAATTAAACACCATGAACACCACTACCACTTATCAAAATGAATGAAGAATTTCTGTAGTACTTGTACTGTTATAACGTGAGCATACTAACACAGCACGACAAAGGCAGCTGCGGCATAACTGGCTGGAGCTACATTAATTTTCAAATAATTTGTACTTGAACCATTATCTACTATAAAAAAAAAGTTTCACTGATGTAATGAAACCCACCACAACTGTGAATCTAGTCATTACGATCCTAATGGATACGAAGCCATTTCTACCAGTACGGACTTGGCTCACAGCAGGTTCATAGTTGCACACTCCATTAAATACATACACTTACAAAATCCAATTGCTGGAAAAAGATTTTTAATATTTTCTCTTTTAAATTGCTCAACCTCTTACATCAAATTGTGTCATGTATTGCCAAATAAGAATAGTGTTACCAGTCTATCTGATAGCCTGCTGTAAACAAAGCAGTGCCAGGCACAGAATGCAAAGATGCTGGCACCTTGCTGCTGGGATGCCTGCAGCTATTTGTGGGGCAGGCTGTCAGTCATGAGAATTTGTTAAACAACTCTTTAAAATGTGACAAGGAAGATTAACGTTAAACTCTGTGTAACAGATACTGTTTTCTTCAATTTATATTCCCATTACTTCATTTTTCCTACGTTAAGGGTAGACAAAGCTATCTGGCCAGCAACGATTAATGAGAATAGAAGAAAAAGATGCATTTCCAATATTTTGTTATTATGCCCTACCAAAGAATTTAATAAGTTGAATTTTCCTATTAATGCAATTGAAAATTTAATGAGCTTCTTAATTTATGACTTCACTAGGCTTGAATTATAAAACAATAATAAAAGCTGCACTCTAATTGCCTGAGTGTGTCTGAAGATGACAGGGTGTTTAGGCTTTCACTTCAGCATCTAATCTAAATATATTAACAAATAGCACAAAATCTTTGCAGTCATTCAAAGAAATAGGACAGAATTAATTATTTTTCTGTGACAAAGCCATGCTATTAAAGAATTATCCTATCCACATCATTGTGGAGGATCTCCAAGTTCCTTGCTTAATATTAATAAAGTTTTGTGGTACCCTTGAGAGGCTGTTAAGAAAGATTATTCCCTCTGAACCAATAACCAGAAACGAGATCGAGCTGGTAGTATCACAAAAATTTAGGGTCTATGCCAGGTGTTGGAAGGTACTGAATGCACTCAGCTCTTTTAAATGTGCCTGGAGCTGTAGACATGTATCACGTCCAATCAAAGAGCAGGCTCCATCTTCTGTTCTGCAATACTGCAGCCTTTTTCCTGAATGACTCCCCCATTCGTTTCAAAGCTTACTGGTGCTACACCGTAACCAAAAAGGTCACTGTGCTGATCTGCTATGGGTCAGCGAAGGCATTACAGCTGGGAGCCCCTGCAGTCTGACGCTGGGCAGCTTCATACAGCATCTTTAGCTCTACCTGAGCAGCGCTGCATAACAAGAGCACAAAGCAACAGCTGGGTTCCGCCTGTTCAAGCCAGAAGTTCTCATCCATGCAGATCCTCACTACAGCAGGCCTGGTCAAAAAGGATGCTTTCCATACAAAATTCAGATTTTGAATTTATCTTAACTTACCCCAAACAAAATTTTTTATATCAGACAAAATCTGGAAAATTTCAGGAGTTCTAATATTCATTCTGAACATTATTTTTGTTTCAACAGTTCTCTGCTATTTCATGACAGTTTAATAGCAGCATTAGCTACAGATTTGTGATGTTGCATAGGAGCTGACATTCTATTTTCATTTCTAAAAATCATTGTCAGTAATCAGTACTTCTGTACTGTTTTCTTACACAAAGGCGTCGCCCTTTTTTCAATCTATGGGCTATGCTACTAGACTTCAAAAAAGCAGCACATTCATTGCAAGTGATTTCAACAACATCAGGAAGTTCCTTCTTGAGGAGACAAGGCATTGGGCTTTTTGTTCTTGTTTACGAGGGTAACTTCACAGACATACCTGGAGTTTAGGGATCGAGAGGAAAAGAATAAAAAGAAGGAAGCCATTTATAGGCATTAGTATTCAAACTGGCTTTCTCCAAGCCTCCTCCTCCCTCTGAAGAAAACACATAGGGAAGCACACGAACACAAGTAGCTGCAGGGTCTAGCAGTGCCATTTGTCACTGCCAAGATTCATCAACGATATGGGATTACAAGAGGGAACAACTTAAAGGTTAAGGATTTATCTAGAACATCTGAAACAGATACTAAACTGAGATTTATAGCAAAGTGCTTGATGAAAATTAATGTTTACTGTCTAAGCTATCGTTACACTGGAAACAAAGGAATTCATTCCTCTGCCAGGAGCCACCAGTTACCTCTTCCACTGGTTACCAATACTTAAGAACAGGTAGATATGTTGAAGGTTTTGCATTTTGACCTTACTGGGCAGAAAATTAGAAAAGAAAGTTACACCATTCACCTGGGTGGAATATTACGTGCATGGGCGAAGGCTTTGGAGATGCCTGCGAGAGACAGGCTTTAAGTGTCTGAATGTGGTTCACTGACTACTGAGACCAAGACCCTAGGAGCAATAAAGGCTTTTATAAAAGCTAATAAAGCTAGCTTTATTGGTTTTGTAGAGCCATCATCAGCATTTTCCTTTCAATATCTATCTAATGACATGCTTTTAAAAAGAGTTATAGGCTTGTAAAGATCAATGAAAAAATAACGGCCCGTGAGCAGAGGCATTACAAGCCTGCCATCCCCACATCCCTGCTGCTACGCAGCTTCACCACGATCGGATGGGAGACAGGGGCACGGCGGGACTAGGCAGGCTGCCGTGCAGGAAGCGAGCCATGTGAACCAGGCAAGTTTTGAGCCTCACCACATAACCCAGTTAGGAGTCGCACATAGTTGTACAAGAATACATTCTTTTTAATATTACACCAGAAAAACAAATGTTTTCATGTATGCTAAAAATAGTGGCGTCAGCTATAAAAAGAGAAGAAAAATTGCAGATTTCCACGTTATGCTCTTTGCAGGAAGCGTACTTTTCCCATCCCTCAATTTGGACGATGAAAGTCAGCTAGAACATTTTCTGCTCTTATTAGATCATGTTTAGCAAGATTTAGGTTCTTAGTGCTGTAACTTACAGTCTTAGACACTGCACAGATTTTTATTTAATTTAAAAAATTCAATTGGAATTAAATCAGCGTTATTCTTATAAAAATAATGGCTACAGTAGGTTTGTTATTACCTCTATTTCAACAAAATATTTATCCTTAAAAAAAGGGAATTTTTATTCAGTAGTTTTGAACTAGTAGCAGCTTTTTACATGTCAAATACCTAAATGTTTGTTTGGATTAAAGGAAACATTAAATACAGTTAAGTATTATTAAAACCAGCTGGAAAGAAAAAAAAAAAAAAGAATTTTTGCTTGCCTCAGGGTTTCTGCTTTACTTTAGTTTAGTATTAAATAATAATCTAATTCAATAACAAAAGAATTAGGGTTTCTCAACCCCTGTATAGTCTTAAGATAAGAGAAATCCCTATCTGGATTTCTAGTTGGGTTAACATTTATTCTCTATGCAAAGCTACATGCAAATAAGGGAAAGTGGGAAACATTCAAAACATTACAAATCCTAATAGGAACTTCTTTGAGACATTTGCATATATTCATTTTAGTTATTGTGATGCCTTTAGGGTGTAGATAGAGCAGAACCTGAGAATAAGTAGGAGATAGCAGGGAAAACTGATGCACGGCAATAAATCCAACTATTTCTTTTTAGAAGACTTGGAGTATGTTTTAAGCAAAGAAGCTAAAGCAGCTAGTTTTATATCACTGTAGCCTTAATATTATACAAAGTTCTCCAGTGTTCTCTTACAAAGGTGAAAATATTACTAAAGGTAACCAAAGCAGGCTTAAACAACCTTGGCTATGCAGATTTTCAGAATATGACCAGAACCTAGTGTTTTCAAAACTGTTAAAGCCTCATGATTTAATAACCTCAGAACATATCTCCATCTGCATTAGTCTGAAGCATTCTACAGAACCAAATAAAGTCACAAACACCCACCCTAAAAATCATGCAAATGGCTCACATATACACAAAATAACTTTTGTAAGGAGTTTTTGTTTTCATTTTCTACATTGGTTAGTACACAGTGACTTTAGGCCAGAGAGGCTGGGAAGCCAAAATGCTGGCTAGTAACACTTAAAAAAAAAAAAAAGTTTGTGAGTTCCCCAAGCTAACACACCAGCATGAAGCTGGAATGGCTGGTAGGTGGAAAAATATTTCAGTATATTGGCAAGAAACAAGCTTGCTAAAGACCACATTGCTTATCTTTCCCACCGTGTATTTCTGTTATTACAAATGTAGTTTGAAAGCCCTGTCTGAAGAGTCTGACAGTCACCAAGGAAATCACTCCTATTGCTTCCTCCAGCACTTGCTGTCAGTCGGGCAATTACCACCTTCCCGTATGGGGGAAAAGGCAAGTGCTGTAGACAGGCTGAAGCCCCATTTGTTTATGAGCAAAACCGAGCTATAGGTTCAAATTCCAGAGGTAAAGGGAGATGATTTTAATGATTTCTTCATATATTTGTCTAGAAGATCAATACTGCAGTGAAGGTATGATTTTTTTCACAAGTTCTTCTGAAATCAGCATGAGAGGTCTCAAGAATACACTCTGAAGAATTTTGTGCAAACAAACCAAATGTGCGAGCAGTTATGGGAAGGGATTCAAAGCAATCCATTTTCTCCAAGTTAATGGAATCTTTGTCCTGCAGAGAAGAACTTCAAGTTACCAGAAATCAAAAGAGGTGTACCACTTTGAGCTCATTTCAGCTGAGAAGGTTTAGAACAATGGTAAAGACAGGACCAAATCTAAGGCTGCATGAAAAGCATAAAGATAACTACTGCTAAAAGGGCTTAGTTCAAGGCAAAGCTAGATTTGCATCAAGAAAGAGACATTTAAATTCATTCTAAACAGTGATTCAAAATATTATCTCATTCTGATTTAGTCTATGTTATATAGTTTTTGACATCTTCGCTTTTTAGATAATTAAAGCTTCCCCTACAGGGCATCACAACAGTTATAAAAATGCTGTCCCTTTGTAAGGGAGGAGAAAAGGTTGGAAAACAGTGAGTGTGTGAAACAGCAATGCTCTTTTCTGTAAATCATCTTGCTGATCTAGTTATTCTCAAGGCAGAGACATGAAGAAATAAAAAAGATGACCAACACATGATTCTGAATATTTTTAAGGCATGTTTGTATTCCTAAAGTAAGATTCCCATTAAAACTAAAAAGCAAGTGACCATTTGTTAAAGAAAACAAATATTTACTAATTTAACATGAAAAAAACTTGATTTTTGAAAACTGCAGTTTTCCAAAAGATTTGGATTCAGTGTAGCAGCACAAATTTCCCAACCGTTTTAAAAGGGAAAGTACTGTGAGAGGACACAAAATGAGTAAACTGGTAGAAGACCAGTTTACCATCTCCCACAAAATTAGTAACACATTACTACTCTAACACTAACAACTAGTTTTTAAACTTACACTTCCAATTCTGATGAGAGCAGCATATCTTGTGAAAGTGGAGTTCTGAGTTTTGTTTTTTGTTTTTAATATTCCATTTCTGAACAATAATTAATAAAGCTGCAGGAACTCAACCACTGAAGTAAAAATACTTTATTGCCCCCATCCACCTCTCAGTTCATATGGCCCCTTCCTGGACTAGTGTACCATTCTAGATGCTAGAAAAATTAGGCACTACAGATAGTTAAGAGACTGCCAAAGAAACACAAGTATATTAAAACCCTGCTGGTTCCTGCAGTCCAGGCAGCAGGCTGAACAGGCAGAAATGGCACCTACAGGAGATGGAGAAGATTGACCAAACGGAGAATGCCTTCCTTTTTTTCTCCCTGTTATAGTATCTGTGACCCTTTTTAAAAACAAACATTGCTCATTCAGGTGTGGAGATAAAGAGAACAATTGCCAGTCCTCGCAGAAGGCTCTCTCTCACCCATGTACCTGAGGGTATACTGCCACACCACTGCTGCATCTTCCCTTTTACTTCTGTTAGCTGGAGAGAGGAAGGCAAGTGCAGTGACCTGGCAGAGGCAGTAACTAGTGAAGCTAACAGGAAAAAACATGTGGATAGGGAAAGTTTTTCTCCTTTAGCAGCAGCTCCTTGTACATCCCATCCAAAGCGTTTGTAGTCACACGAGAGATGCCAAAATGGAGATGTGGAGGTTTGCTGGGAAACGTGTGGGGAAAGAGGCACTGAAGCTATCTGCACAGGAGGGAGGTCAAGTTATGGATGGACCGTGAGATAACCAGCTCCTATTGGTAAGAGCTGTAAGCAGCAGTTAGCAAAGCGATCGTCCTCTAAGCCCTACTCTTGCTGAATTGGCTTACATGGGCCACAGGATACAATGCTCCATTAAGCTCACGCCACGTGTTCTGTAGGCACAGGAACCTGTCCAACTCAAGCAGGCCACATGAAGCATTAAGAAAACCTCAGCAGCACACGCCCATATTTACCATAGCCTAGCACAAAAGAGTTTAGACCTACTGAGAGACACCATTCCTTATCTGATAGCAAGCATTTGTGGGGTGTTTCTCCCATTTCTACCCTGAGTAAGTTTGTTTCAAGTCTTACTGGGAAAAATCTGGAGCTTTGCAGTCTCTCTCCCCATTTGGTACCCTTTCCTCAAGTATAAATTGCTTCTTCTAGGGTTGCCTAGGGTTAATAAGTTGGAGATTTCTCAGGCAGCAGAATTAGTACTCAGGATCCCATCCCATTCACCACAACTAGAGAACTCCTGTCCTTTAAAAATCCCTTCTGTCTTCGAGCGCTGTCCCTTACACTAAGGTAAGGAGACATTTGACAAATTGTCCAGACATGAGGTTCTGCTTCCCAGGTGTCTAACTACCAGTTTTCATTGACATTTACATAGCCAAGTAGAAAACATGAAAACCAAACTGCCACTTTACTGATGGAGAAGTGCCTGCTGATATGCCTAGTGGCCCCCAGAGACAATAACAATATCTGACTGCCTCTTAGACCTGCTGGGATTGTTTTGTCAGGAATAGGCACCACTCTTTGCATCTGAGTTTTGATGGAGTTTTATGCTATCTGGCACCATAACCTTGAAATCCTCCAAGGTCTTTGACACATCAGCATTGTTGCTTGTTTCTTTATTAATTGGACTTGAGAACAGTTCACTTAATTTGTGCTTCAACTCGGTCATCTTTAATTTCTTAAATTCCTTGAAACAACATTACAGCATCTGGAGGCTTCACCGTATTAAAACTATTCCACCCAGAGGCCTCTAATCTGTTCTCACTCCTCTGTTTTAAGTACGCTTCTTACAGCTACCTTAGAGAATGCATCTCCGATTTCTTGGAAAAGCACCATTATTATTTTCAAGCATGTAAAAGGTGAGGTACTGCCACATAACACACTTCTGGTGAAACATGCTGCTAAAGACAAACCCCTCAGCACAGTGCCCAGAGTAGGAGAACAGTCAGGGGAGGTGGAGGGTGATTACAACTCCTTGTGCAGGCAGAAAGCGTACCATTTTGGAAGATGAACTTCACACTGGACACATGAAGTATGTCATGAATACAGATGAACTCCCATGTGTTACATGAATACTGGAAGTAGTCAGAGCTTTGTTTTTGAACAACATCATTTCTTCTTTCTTACTGATACAAAAATTAATCCGAGCAAATTCTTACGTAAACATTCTTCTACCAATGAGTTATTAAAGGTTGTACGGAGATTAAGTGCAAGTGAGCTCCTTCACAAGGAAAAGGAAATCCTCCACAATGAGAAGTGGTAGGACTCCTCCACTCAACGCCAATGAGAAGTGCCTAACGCTACTACTTCCCAGATGCACATTCGTCAAGAATAAAAGTCCTGGCAAAGACCTCAACCCCTCATACTCAGCTCCCCAGGAACATTACCTGCTTGTTCCTCACATCACAAATCAAAGTCTGCCCAAATAACACCCATCTTGCAACATACTTTGTAATTAAGTCACAGATGTTAACTTTCTTTTTTGATAGTACATATTGGTCACATACCAGGAAGACTTGTCAGTAATTAAGCATTAGAAAAGCAGAAAGAAACAGTATCAGTTCCAGCTAATTGATTGCAACACAACACTGTACAGCATTTGGATGCACATCTGTGGTATTTGATCCATGGTCAATCTATCAGATCAATGAGCTTAGTCACTCAGAGGCATGTCTGCATAGATCTGCCTTTCAAGTTTTGCCTGCAACCTTTTTTTCCCATTTGCACTCTCCCTCCCCCAAAGAAACATCTCTCCATAGTGACATGAAAGCAGTCCAAAATTGTATTCATCTTCCTTTCTTCCCTCCACTAGGAAGGCCACTGAAACTTTTGCACAATTTCTTGGAACATTTGTGGGGTTCTATGTGAGCTGTTCTGATCAACTCACTCCTTTCTCCACTACAGTCACAAGTTACACACAGTGCTTGCCTGGGGTTCACTGAAACTCCTGCAGTTACCTGAACAGTCTGTACAGGATGCAACATGTACATACACTGCTGCATTTTAAACTTAGTTTTTTACTTTTTAATAAACCTGAAAAAAGCATAATGTCCTTGTCAAAGTCATACTATGAAGGCTATTGCTACACAAGTATTAAAAAAGAGACTGGAGAATAACTGAAAGATATTAAGTAGATATAACTGCTGACAATGCCTGAAAGCTACTGATTGTAATTAACAATATTCCCGGGAATGGATCCATAGAAAGAATAAGGAATGCAATAACACAGGTTTAGCTTTCCTTCTTTCTTTGAAAATTCTTATCAAATGCAAATTAAGTCAGAAAATCTCACTTGCTAATAATTGTATGTAAATAGCAAAAAAATAAACAAGTAGCGTTACCTTCCTCATAATAAGTTTATAAGGAACTGCTTCTTGTATTCATTCAAATTAAGCTTGCATGGTAAAGTTACTATGCACTTTCCTTTGCTTTATTAGCTATCCAAGAAACAGACCAAGTGAAAGTTACATAGCTGGTAGCCAAGGAGATGGAAACAGGGTATTTTAGAACATAAGAATATTATGAAAAAAAGGTACATGTCTGTGTAAGGGCCTACATATATGTTCTACTGTTCTGCTGGAAGACGGAACTGGAAAATCCTGATAACTCTTTGAGCAACATAACAGTCTTCTTCTCAAATAACTTATGAACTCAGCAACGGAGTAGTAGGTGGGTGAAAGTCTCATCAAAAGTCTGAATGCAAATGAATAACCTTATGGACAAGACTAACAGCATAGCTTCAAAAAAAAAAAAAAAAAGGTAAAAAAAAAAAAAGACACCAAGCAAAAACCACTCAGATAGCAAAGAAAAAAAAACTTATTGACATAGCATTTCTTACTAGCGTACTTAATTCTAAAATACATTCAGCAAAACAGACAAAGGGCAACTTAGACCAGCGATAAAAAAGCTTTATGAGAGGAAAGCACAATAGCAGGCAGATAGGCTGGGTATCTCATCCAGGTCTCTGGAAAGCACTGTATAGATAAAAATATTACAAAGATGGTGGCCACATTTAGAAGCAATGGGTATCAGCCCCATGCAATGATCATTGAATCCGATAACGCTTTACTAGAGAAAAAAAAAAAAAAAAAAGAAAGCATAGAATGCTGTGTACAAAGGATGGCCCGTGTCAGAAAAAGTCAAGAGGCAGGAGTACTGGCCAGAAGCAAGCTAAGCAGGAAATCAAGAGGGAAGCAATGACAGGGAGGTAGAAGTCACAAGTCAGTGAGCACTGCACTTCAGAACGATGACTGCACTGTTTCGCTCAATTCTGATGTACATGACTGGTTACTGCTACCACAAACAAACTGGGAATACCAAGTTTCTTGACAATATTAAAGTCCTCAAGTGACAAACATTAGAAGTCATTTAATGTGTGTACTGATCTCTTCTTTGGTTTGCTCATTTGCAATTTTTTCTTGTTCAAACTGATGGATGAACCTAACAATTATTTGCAGGGTATGCTCTTCAGAATTGCATTGCTTTCCCCACATACAGTACTTCTGTCCTGAGACTCCCTAACATCATTAAGATGGAAAGGCATTTCAGCCACAAAAAGCCAGAGTAATTGTGCTTTAATCAACTGAAGTTCACACAGGTTTCTACTGCCATACGTAACCCATGATACAAGTGCAGCATGGTACTGTGTTGCCTGCTGCCTATGGGACAGAAAATCTGCAAGTTTACCTGGTTTCGAAATATGAAGTATCTGTTTTACTTAGATTCAATGCCTACCTCTCTGAATCTGACTGATCAATAAGAAGCACAAGATCAATATGAAGCAATTCAGTTTGTGCACTTAGTAAAGTAGAAAACAAGGGAGAAGATGGCTTTTTTTTCCTTTTTGAAGTATCCCAGTACGCCACAACCACTTAAGAATAAGTCACTTGTCAGAGTTCAAAGTTTCTAAAATACATTGCATTTCAGCTATTTAAAATAGCATGTGTGACAATGATGGGATTTGTTTTGAATCAAAAAGCAAAGAACTTGGGAAAAAACAAGTTTTCTGATTTACAAAGGAGCCTACATATGAAGGAAGGCTTATTAAACAAAAAGTTAAAAAAATAACTTAGTAGCTTGGCAAACTTCTTATCCCTTCCCAAACAAGAAAGCAGCTCTTTATTCCACCAGTTACGCTTAACTGCTTAGGGCTCTCAAGGTTTGGCTCCTTTGGAGACTGGGAAATGGCCAGAGAAACATTCTATCCATCCTTTCCTGAGCAAAGGAAATCACCACCAAACTTTTTAAGAAGTTTGCAGCTTCTTTAAGTCAGTAAGATGGACTTAAGAATCAGGTTCTCTGCCACTAAGAATAATCAGAGGTTGACTTTGCATACCAAAATCAGAGGCATAAGAACAGAAAAAGGTTTAACAGGATGCATGGCAAATGAACAGTTTTTATTTAATGCATTAAGAAAAGAAACAGATTTATTTTCCGTAACACCTTTATGCAGTTTATCTTTTATTAGACAAAATCCAATCTTGTCAGATGTTGCTGTTAAATTTGTGTACATCTGAAGAGCGTGGAATACCCCACCTAATTTTTCCCTATGAGAAAAGATTTTTCATCCTCAACTTTGCTGCCAAGGACGATAGTAAAGCAATAGAACATGAGTAAGCAGTATCAATTAAAATGGAGTTAGTCAAACGCAGACATTCTTTGTTTTGTAATGATTACAAGCTTCACCTTTTGTTATGCCCTCCAAAAGGCTGGATCACAGGCAGAGCAGACACTGACAACTCTTTATATAGGGAAAGAAAGGTACAGGGACAAAAGTTATTGGGAGGAACAGAAGCATGAACAGTCAGAGCAGGAAAAGTACAAAAGGAAGTGCTGTAAACATTAACAAAAAGATGTCATGAGCACTGGAGAGGAGTCACTAATTGCATCTTCTGTGTGAAAAGCTGGAATGGTAACAACTCTACATCACAAAATGTAGTAGAAGTAAAAATTACTAAATGGTACATACCTTAGCAGTGGCTGTCAGAATAAAATTACGTGACAGTTAACGCTTAAGCCTCCCGCACCCCTAAAGAAAAAGGTGCGTTCCAAGCAAGCTCTTCAGTAATTCACTCTTACAATTCGTACGGAAATAGAATCGTTCTTGTCACATATAATCATTCCGCCACCAGATACAAAAAGGTGCTACAGGAGTAAAGATGCTATGGAGACCTGGTTTGATTGCCTTCACCTGAAGAGTGACAAATACATTCTTTGGTCAACTATCAGGAGGCTCTGTCTCCCTGCATGCACCTTGCCATTGACAGAGAATACAATAAGGTTTGTTTGCATCATCTTGAACATTGCAACAATCAGTGTAACATTAGACATGAGCTGAAGTTAGACACTACAGTGTCTCGGAAACACATGACTCCGCAATTCTCTGTAAACAGAAGTGCCTGTCCTGTCACTGAGCATCTAGCTATGACAATGGCTCAGCACTGCATCAGTTAACCAAAACATCACTGTAAAAGTTTACTTACCTGTGGAAAATGACACTGCATACTTTCAGCTTCACTGAGGACTCAGAGATGTTAGATTATATAGACTTACTGTATGGATTCACTTTTCTTGATACACAACCTAAGATGTCCTACCATTTTGCTAAGCCTTCAGTACCTTGCCTCATCAATTTCCCCCTATTAAAATGAGGTACTGAGTATGTAGCTTAGATTGGGACTTTAAAGGTGCTTTGTTTTTTGTTTTTTCTTCAAAAAATGTTTTTTACATATAAAAAGGAAACATGCATAGTAAACAAAGCAGATACACACCATATATCGTTTTTCCTATTGATTAGGCCTCCATTTCAATATAAAAGCATTTTCTAACAGTTCTAGTTAAAAAAGCATTCTAAGCATGCACACTGTAGTTTTACCATATGTGAAAACAAACAGTTCACAGAAGCAGCAACTGTATTTTTCCACTTTGATGAGTAATTTAATTAAAATATGTAAACAATTAGACATTGGAATAAGTTAGGATAAGAAACGCTAAGTTCATGTATACCAGCACAAGCTAACAGTTCACCTTTTTTTCCTTTTTGGAAATTTAAAGTGGTCTGACCAATATTTTTGAGAAAATCCATTTGAAACTAAAGATTTTTCATGCTAATCAGAATTCTCAGTACTAATCCACAATTGATTCTGTGGTTAAGTATGTATTGTCTTCTCTGAATAAGCACATAAAACTGAAGTGCATGAGAATAGGACACTTGACACAGATGTTCATGCAATGATATTAACAGCCCTTCCAGAGTATATGTATTTCACAAATCAGCTAGGATGAGGCAAACAAGTATACACTGCTCACAGAAGTCCACTAAAGGGAAAGAGTCAGATGCAGACTTGAAGTTATCATTTTTATTAAAAAATATTTCAGCTGTAGTGCAGTCTCAGAACAGAGGAAAACACCAGAGGCAAACCAAAATTAGGTCTTGAAACAAAGACAGAGGAGAAGGCAGAGAGGCAAAGCTATATAATATTACACAGGGAAGATGAAGGCCCTTTTATTGTGTTGCTAGTAGCATTCAAAAAAAAAGAAAAACTCACAATGGGACTGACTATATGGTAGGACTGGATGAAGCATAAGGCTCATATTTCATGAAGACAACAAAAGCAGTCGTATAACATAGGCCAAACTCAGGTCTGGAAATTCATGGTTGCACAAAGGGAAGAGAAAAAAAACACCATGAAAACTGACATAAATGACATACAATTGATAGAATGATGGCATCTCTTGGCTATTCTGTCTGAGCATAGTGAGATGTTGGTCACTGTCATGTCCAGCACCAAACACTTAATGATCACTAACTTTACCTGGACACAGACACCCGTAGGTTATTTAAGGCAAAGAGAAATTACTATCCATATTTCTTACCAGTTCTCAGATATTATTACCAAAATGCAATGATGCAGTGTAACGTTAAGTTTAGATTTGATTAGCAGAGTAGATCTGTGCAATGTAATTTCCCTGAATTCTCCATACTTGAGGGTTTTTCCCCGTGTAGCTTTAAATCTGAAGTGACAGACTGTATCATGAGAAAGACAGCTAAAAGAAGCCAACTCTTAGAAGTCAAATTCAGAAAACATTGAAGAGATTGGCAAGTGCTTCACCAAACATTTACATTGAACATGAATTGTTGTTCTGATTATGTGTTAGCACCAATAAGCAAAGAATCATTTCTAAACAGTTACTCATATCCCAACAGCATTTATTTTTAATTTTTCAAAGCGTAGAGTATGAGTGCAAACTATTTGTCTCTAAAGAGAGCTACCTTTATGAAACAGTCCTACAAAAACACTCAATCATAGGAAAAAACAGCTCTTGTACCTGCTCGTTAACACCTGTAATGCCTAGTGCAAGGCAACCAGTTTTAAACTTCTATAACCCTGACAAGGACACGATAGACTAGCTCTGTTTCTCCTTAGAATATACCTCCTTACTTTATTTTCCAGCTAAATGCTTGTGCAAAGGAGCTAGAAGGCAGCTTAAGACTCCTGTAAAATGTCCAGAACCTACTTCTGGTGAAGTAAAAATAATAATACGCCCCTTGCTTTTAATAGTCACAGAATTGCAACATTCCCCATCCACCTTGATTTTATTGCTAACAAATTGCTGTAGTGGAATTAAAGCTCAAGCATGAGCCAAAAGAGTGATGAGCACTGCTAGATGAGCTCTAAGAGCATAGAAATAGCCTTAGCAATCTGACTGACTCTACTATTAACAACGGTTTGTAGTTCTGATAAAAAACATGATTAATCATGTAAGTTGGACTAACTACTTTCACTGCAATAAACTAAAATCGAAACACTGTGCATGCCTAGTTCTTCACAAAAACTTTCATAGTACCATGAACATCTGGACTGAACTATTCCAGTGATGTTTCCACTTACAGTGGAAGGTGTTACAAAGCACTGTAATTGTCCTTGTCAAAATGCTGTGGATTCATAATGCAGATTTATTAAACTGAAGCAACTGACAACAAGGCTAGCAGTGTTCTAATTTGAAAAGCCCTAAAATAATTAAGAAGTGTTTCCTATTATTATACTTAATAGAGATTAGGAACAACAAAGATCATACACATCTCCTAGAGCTGCCTTCTAGCATTTTTGCATCTTTATCATTATATTTTCAAGTAGGCTCCACTGTAGAAGCCAGAAGATGTGGCAAAATATGTGTTTTTCCTCTAAACTCTACAAGCATTTACTTACTTACACATAACTCCATGGTGCATTTGGTTTTACAGCAAAGGATAGTACTCAATGCGAGCTACTATTATGATTAAGTAATACTATCCAAAGTTTGGGAAAATTTAAAATGTACACAAAGAACAGCATTTATTCAGAACTCTAACCTGTGATCCAGAGTTTCTTGTTCTTCTATTAGCTGAGGTTAAGCAATCACTTTTCTTCCATCTCAGTTTCCCCATCTGTAAAAGGGAAAAATAAAAAATAATGACATTTAATCCCTTCCACGATTGCTTTAACATCTATAAAAAGAGTCCTTCAAAGGAGTGTTGTTGCTATGAGCTGCACATCAATTTGAATTCATCATTGGTCTGTATCATTGTACTAACAATAACTTCTATTTCTGTTTTCCTTTTAGTAACTGAGATGATACACACTGATATTAGTCAAGAAAAATTAAATTGTTTGTATTTTTAAGTAATGACTGTAATTTCTTTCTTTGTTTAGGGATAAAATATAACATGGGATTCCAGCAACCAAAAAAAGTAAGTTTCCACAAGTATATAAGGAAAATTGCATCCATATTCAAGTACAGAGTAAGGATAGAGATGGCTCAGATAACACTAGACTAGAGATGAAGCACTGAAATGGAATGATGCTTCAAAGCTTTGTCATGAAGTACAAATTTGCCTTTTAAAACATGAATTTTATAAGCTACACAACCTTAGTTTTATTAGTTTTTTTCCCCTAGACTGGATATTGCTAACAGATACTGTAAACTTTGCATATTAATATTGTGGGAAATCTCACTGAGCAAATGAGTGTCTTGAGAGACACTTCAGAATAGGCTAAAGAAAAATCCTTGTGAAATTCCTCCATCTAGTGGCTGCTAGCACACTGACAGCAGCAGTGAAAGCCCACCGCAGCTACTCAAGATTTCAAGCTCCAGTGCAAAGTGTGCTAAGGAACAACTAACTACACAGCTGGCAGCCAGTGAAATCAGTGTCAGTGGCTGACATCGCTCCATCTCCACAGCTCCTGCCTGGCCTTCTGGATGAAGAGCTGTATTGACAGAAGACATTCAAATCATGGCATTTGAGTTTCACAGAACGTGTAGGTTATCATCACCAGTGCTGTGAATATCTTGGAAGTCTGAATTTGATAACCTTGAAATACATGCCACACCACGAGTAAATGAGATCAAGTTTCTGCCACTATACATAGGGTAACAGATAGAAATACTGTGTCACACCTTCTGTTTTACCTAGACAAAAACTTTAATACACCTTTGAATACTGAAAGCAACCTCTGAAGATAAGAGCAGAGTAGAACAATCACTCTTGACAGCTGAATAGGGCCTCGTGTAACAAATTGTCAGTTGGTTTCCCAGACAGCACATCACACACCACCTCTACCTGAACAGCAAGCAAAACAGTTTAGAAATCAAAGTTCTTCTACAAAAAACTTGCACAGCATTCACGAGTTTTGTTTAATACTTATGTGTAGACTTCACAATTCCTCCAATATCTTATTTTTGAAGCCACTTAAACACTATTACAGAGCAAGTAGAACTGCAAAAATCTGAAGTTTACAATTTATAAGACATATAAATAAACATTAAGTGTTTTAGATAAGCAATATACATTGCACAGCTATATCTGCATCCTCTGTTGAAATATTCCCTGGGGTTTCATGTGCCATTCAGCTCCCAGGTGACTCCTCAAAACAGGAATGACAAGGAGTTACAGTGTCCAGGACCCAACTTCAGTTGCAGAAGCATAGACTTGTAGACAGGGATTTAGTTCTGCTGCTTTGAGAAGCAGGAAGCAATGGAACATACGCGGGCTGTGTACAGAACATAGTATCAGCCAGTGAGATCCACCTGATGAAAGAGATCAGGTTCCTGAAAGCCCGTACCATAGACCCACATTGCTTACTGCTTTCACTCCCCTACTCCCACTCACAGCTTCATTCTGACTCCTCCTTGCTGCTCATCAACTCTTAATTGCTCTGGTCCCAGACTCATCTCATTTATCTCCCTTTGGGTTCCCTATCCATGCTGCTTTCATCAAGTCCTCTGCCTCTCCATAAAGCATCCTTTTTCTCACTGCAGCCCTTTTTGCTTCTTTCTTCCCACTCTTGCTCCCTGCCCGTCCTCACTCCAGAAGCACCATTACCTTCCCTCCCTCCCATCAGCCCCGGAAGGCTTTACTCTGCGCACAATTGCCCTCAGTGCAAAGAGAGCCTACAGAAAGAGCGAGGGATGAGGGGGAACGAAGCAAATAAAACAGATGTGTGCTTTATTGACTGTTTATTTATTTACTGTCTGTTTTAAAACAAACAACAGGCAGTCTGGAATAATTAAATAAGTCCTCAAAATATACCGAGATTTCCACAAGAAGTATTTAAGGCAGCATATCTAAGACAAAAATCTATCAAAACCTAGGTGCAGGAACCACACAAAGTATAGTAAAACCCAAATCTGGACAGCACTTTACCACCTCAGGCTCATCTCAGCCTTTGGAATGAACATAAGCACAGGGTAAGATAAGAAAAGTCGCTACCAGCGTGTGAGCACAGCACCGAGGACTCTCGGCAATGCACTCGGAGCTGTACGAATAGATCTACATTAAGTTGCACGAGCTGTTAATAGTGACAAACAGTTTCTCATTTAGTAACATCTTTCATCTATTTTTCCATCAGGACTGCGTTTCCAGCAATAACCAGGATAGAAGATTAAGAAAAAATACTGCAGATGGAATAGCGACGGTAAAGCTGAGCGGTTCATTACACCCAGCTGAAAACATGCCCACTAAGCTTCAGAGCACAGACAGACGGCAAAGCAGCGTAACGCTGGGGAAAGACTACGAACAGCAAGGTGAGGAAATTAATTCTATCAGGCTCCATAAACGGAGAAGGAGATTCGTAATTAAAAAGAACCCGATCCTGATTTCCATGAACAGCTCCACTCTCAACTTGCCCACACTGAAATCCGAGGACAGAAGTAACAGCAAGTGGAAAACTCTCTATCAGATCCAAAGCGAAAGAAAGCAAATAATGAGGGAAACTTGTTCAAAGTACAAGAGTAATAATAGGAGAATAATCACTCCTTACCATGTTTCTAGAATATTTGTAGAAGATAAATACAGAGTTCTGTACTGCGAAGTTCCAAAAGCCGGCTGCTCTAACTGGAAACGGGTGCTCATGGTTCTCAACGGGCTGGCTGCTTCCACAAAGGACATCCAGCACAACACAGTGCACTACGGAAACTACTTAAAAAGGCTGGATGGGTTTGATCGCAAAGGAATCTATCACAGGCTCAACACTTACACCAAGATGCTTTTCATTCGTGAACCTTTTGAAAAGCTGGTGTCTGCATTTCGGGACAAGTTTGAACATCCAAACAATTACTATCACCCGGTTTTTGGCAAAGCTATAATTTCCAGGTATCGTGTCAACGCCACCAAAGAAGCACTAAGGACAGGCTCTGGTGTCAAATTTAAAGAGTTCATTCAATATCTCCTGGACGTACACAGGCCAGTGGGTATGGATATCCACTGGGATCATGTCAATAGGCTTTGCAGCCCATGCTTAATAGACTACGACTTCGTTGGGAAATTTGAAAGTATGGAAGAAGATGCAAACTTCTTCTTGCACTTAATTGGTGCTCCACAAAATTTGACTTTCCCTAAATTCAAAGATAGGCACTCCAATGAAGAAAGAACTACCACTAAAATTACACAACAATACTTTGCACAGCTTTCTCCTTCTCAAAGACAACGGAGCTATGACTTTTACTATATGGATTATTTGATGTTCAACTACTCAAAACCTTTTGAAGATTTGTATTGATTTGAGAGCTGGGACACTTCCACGATCACATCAGCTGAATTGCATAACAAATCCAGGTGGCTTCTGTTTATATACACTCCTCTGTTAGTAAAGAATTGATTGAAGAGCAGGAAAACAAACTTGAAACAGAACATAAATGGTTAGTGATGTTTACACCTTCACCTTAAATGCCTCCTTTTTCAAACCATTTTTCTATAATTTCTCCATGTGAAGTGTATGTATATACATGTGTAATACTATACGTCAGGGCTCCCAAATAAAGCACATAATTTTCCATGCTGGTGTGGCTTGTGTTTGCACTGGGAGGACAGTTTGAAATTGAATTCAATGCAGATGACAACTCTACAGTGAGGCCAATATTTTAAGTTCTGTACTGTTTATAAAAACAAGTCTTTGAAAGTTACAAGGTAGCAAGAAAAAAATACACTAAGAAATATGTATGTTTCATCAAATTCTGCAAAGTACGAAGCCATACAATGAACAGGAATATTTGAAGTTGGTCACATAGTTATTTTCTCCTAAATTATGAATATGAGGGAAGTATCAAACTATTCAAAAACATTGGTGAAGACAACTAACACTCAGTCACCATGCGAGTGCAGTATTAAACCAGATGTTGCAATTCAGGGAGAGAGGATGTGTTCTCCCCCTTCAGTATTTCCCTTACGGCAAATTCATCTGCAAGCAGATAAAATGCAGGCAAACATTTGCATCTTTATGCATGTTATTAAGATTCTTTTAATCCTTTGCATTAACATAAATCTCTGGTTTAATCTTTATAGTCACCAAGAGTATCACATCTTTCCTTATAGTAACAAGCAGGAGTAAATGCAACTTCCTGTCCAACAGGATAATTCTTTTCTTTGCTGCAGACAATTACATTTGATGTAACAAGACGAAAATATTCCAGGTGGTGTAGTTCAGCTATTTGTTTTCTATACTTCATAGGAGACATTTTTATCTAGAAGAATTCTCGTGATAATCAAATACCAGACCTTCTACTGCTCTTGTAAGTCTTCACACCAACTCTGTATATGGTATCCTTGTCTACATGTTCTTTAATCACTTGGAATAAATGATTTCATCATAAAAGTTGGAAGGCGATATTAGAACAAGTCTTAAGCTCTACAGTAATGCTAAACTTGAATGCCTCAGTTATTTCTATAGTTTGCATTTTGCGACCAAGATCAGAAATCCACTAAAACCTACACTGTACAAGCGTACAAACACCTAAGAAACAGCTGTTTCCAGATAGTTCTGTAATTACAGGACCAAATTAATAGAAATTCATTTATACAGTTAGTTTCATACATCACAAGTATTTACACCCCATGTCATTTTTGCTTTGTAACACTTCAGTAGGGGAAAAAACTGTTTGTATTGAGAATTTACTGACAAATGCTTCACGTAACTGACATCAGGATTTCATTCCTACAAACCTGTTCTGCTCAGAGAAGAGCTGTGCATGTGTAACAACTTGCACTGTTCCATGAAGCCAGTTACCATTCCATTCCCTGTCTACCTCCCGCTCCTCATCCCTGCCTTGCTGCTGCAGCTAGCCTAAGCCTCCTGTCCTCCTTTCCACCCACTCAGATGCTCAATGTGCTCACATGACCAGGGATCAGCCTTTTCAAAGTAATTTTCTGTTAACCCAAAATAGGCTGGAGGCTACTCAACTGGGCTGTTCTGTCAGACAAGTACTGTTGATAACCTCCCTCAACAGATCACACTGAGGGATATTGGGGGGAAAATTAGGCACCTTAATCTCTTCTAGTGCAGAGGAGAGCATCTATCTTGATAGTGGCGGAAGGGTTTTTTGTGCATCGTCAAGAACACCACTGGGAATTTGAGTTAGGCCATCCTTATTTAATGATATTAGGTGCTTTAAGAAGTGGTAGTACTCAAGCGGTGTAATTTATTTACCTGTAGGTAAGGAAGCCACAAAGGCACCTAAACAAGGAATGGGTATAATACATATCTCAGCCCTCAGTTTATTTTTCAGAGTCTGATTTTATCACGATTTTATACGGCACAACACGGTAGCACTGCTCCTGCATGGTAGCACTGAACTCACTCAAGCCAGCAAGTGAACCCCCACTGAGGGAAGAGCCACAGGGGCGCTTACTCCAGCACTGCTGCAGCAGAAGAGAACACATAGGCTCATAGTTTAGCTCCACGATGTGGCCAAAGCAAAGCTAGAAAACATTTATATTCAGCCCTCTGCTAGTTTTAGAGACCTCTAAGGGAAATATTAAAGAATTTTAAACTACAGCTAGATTCATAGAGACCTGACTTTCTCCTCCTATTTCCTCCTCCCTCACCCCATGTTTTCACCTGAGTCTACATATGCAAACGAATGAGTAGAGCCACAAGGTCATGTTTACACCTGAAACACTCTGGTGGTAAATTCACACGAAGTGCTCACTGTATGAGTGGAGAAAAAAATACCCACAAAATTGCCTTTCTTATATCAAGACCTGATGCTTTTTCTACCCCCAAGTGCTTTTTCACTCCCCCAAATCTATTTTACTTAAAAACCTGTACTACTGCAACAGAAGCTAATGGCACTGGGGGGAATAAAGTTTTTAATGACAAATGAAGATGTAGGTTTCGGCAAAATTTTATTTTAAACAATCATTTGTTAGCCCAAATAAAAATAGACTTAAACGATGTGTGTGGTTACAGCAAGCTGTGTGTAGGGGGAGGTGAATAACTTACAGAGAAAGTCCATTTTCATAGTTCAAATGCTCTCATTTTTGACAGACACACAGCATAAGAAAGGTCCAAACGCACATGCTGCTCGTACTGCACAGTACATTAATGCTTCGTTTCTTTGCACTGTATCTCCCATTTGGGCAATGCTATTACCGACAACAGAACCATGAGCACACATCACATAGATCCTTGTATAATTATCTACTTACATACACGCATACAAAGTACGTGGAAAGTCTGTGCAAATAAATTATACTAAAAGGTATCTAACAAAACAAAAACTTTGGTGTAAGAATACACATATTAGTAGAAATATCTCCTCCATAAACTATAAAATGAATACAGGTAATATCAAACATTCATTACCTATTAAACAGTTGATCTTTGTTTCTTTGTGCAATATTTACAAGTCAGGCCAGCTCAGGTAGTGCAACATTATCTGGAATTGTGAATAAAAAGTTTAATTATTGCTATTATAGGCACTGGTTACTGGAAATCACTGCATTGACAGACATTTTCTTCCTCCCAGCAAGAAATCACACAGGTAGCTGGGCACAGTCCAACCAAACACTTGGAAAAGCAACATAACCATGCAAATCGCAGCCTAATCTATTCGTTTTAATTCCAGTGATACCAGAACAGCAGCATCTGCATGAAGCAGTAGGTTTTTCTTCCTCAAAGCACAACATGAGAGACAAGTCACAGCACAGCCTGCCTGAGCAGATATTGCTTCAAGGGATTATTTTCAGGTTGGCGTTACTTGTGGTGATTTCAAAGCCTCAGCAGGCACCTGCACACACTTAAACAATGACTTGGGAAGTGTCCCGGGCTTCATATGGCAAGATGCATGTAATTACTTTTCATCCCAAGAAGGCAGCTACTGGTTAAGAAGGGTGAGCAGTTTTCTTAGCTTTCAGCAATGGTGCCTACCAGACAAGCCTATAAACAGTCAACTCTAATGGCACGATATGCTGGAATCCAGTATGAGACAGATTTTACAACAGCTATACTCGTGACAATTGATACCTGCCACATGTAAGTCGCTTTTGCCCAAATTTCTCAGACCTATCCATTCAAATAAAGGTGACGAAAATGAAACTGCCATGTGTCTAGCTGCATGTTTAAAGTTTTAAGAATGGCAGGCACAAGATCCACTTTTCAATTAAATCCTCAAGTATGCAGAAGTGTTATATGCTGGAGCAGTAAGGACAAAACAGCACAGAACATACTGACACCAAATGGGAAAACAGACATGATTAAGCCTTGCTTATTGCAACCACGCTATTTGGATAATGTATTATGAAGCAACTAATACAGTTAATTGTGACTCATGCCAGAGAATAAAAGTTTGCTTTATGAGTTTGCTTTTTAGTCTAATAGAAACATTCAGCCTTTAAAATTGTGTTTTCTGGTCTGATTTAATAAAGGACTCCAAATAATTAGTTTAAAAATAACACTTTTGGAAGTCCCATGCCTACACCTAACTCAACGGACAATTAACTTACATGTAGAAAGAAGCATAGAGATGCAACACCTTCCACAGGGGCAAGTCTTTAAATGTCATTTTCCAGGCAGGTTGTATCACGGTGAGTTTTACCCAGCTGTGAAAGTTCTTTCATGTTCTGCAATCAGCACCATTTTTGCCACCAGCTTTTTTTTTTGTTGTTTTTTAAATAAGCTGAAGACAATTGAACAGAACTGCAGCGGAAATCAATTTTTCCATTACATACCTACCTTGTGTGAGACTTGAATTCTTCTATTACAATACTGCTGGCCTTATGTTTCCCATTCTGCTTTATAAGACTATCCGTGATGTTTTCTAGCAGTGTCATCATTTTTTCTTGGAGCTTAAAATTATGCTGTCAAGTTAAGAAAAATGAAAGAGGCTTTCACAATCCAACTTTTCCACAGTTACTCTCCCTATCTAGGATTCCTGTCCAGATTTATTTTCACTTAATACAGGAAATTTCCTCTCAACATATCCAAATATAAGTAATGTCACCAGCTGCAAAAGGTGTTAAGATTATGTTCAAGCAGAGGGAGCAGCAGCATGGGAAGCAATGGCCTAAGGCGACTGCATTATAAGAGCTTGTCCCAACCCATTAAACACTAGTGGAGGTGGCTCCTTTGCTAACAAATGAAAGCTCCAGGCTACAGTTCACCTTCAGATACAGAGATATAGACTAATGTACATTATGATCACAAGAACAAGTTATTTTATCATTGTTTTAAGTGTACATTCAGTCAGCATAACCATTTCTGGGTACCACAGCGTAGCCATAGAAGTCGCACAAAGGTGATGCCAGCCCGTGTACAGATGCACACACTGAAGACCATAGGGCACGGTTTTAGCTGTCTGTTTCTATAAAAGGTCAAACAGCGGAACTGTTTCTACAGTCTTCATTCACAACACTGGCACACCCAGTAGTAGCCATCGAGTATACTAATCCTTAGGGCAGGTAACTGGGAGAGTTGGCCTAAAATTCATCAGGTCTAACTCAAGTTATCTGACTGATACTGGATCTTATTTCCTACAACTGCTCTGCACACATCTCCCCATATCTGCTGCTGTGAAGTATTCAACTATTCCTCACAACAGTGTGATCATTAGACTTTTTCCATGGCATTTCATTCACTGAAATCAAAGCCTTATTTTTAATTAATCTAAAGCTACAGGAAGGGTCTTAGCCAGATGTGGGTTTTTTGTTTGTTTGTTTTCCAGTAATATCTCCATTTATATCAGAAAAGGAAACTTAATACCAGAAGTCAGACACCACAGCACAGGAAATCTGAACAACAGAAAGTAGATAGAGCAAGAGGCTACAATATTTATACAGTCTAACGTGAGAGTCCTCCACTGAAATCCATACAGACATGAATCTTGCCCAAGTGACACTGCATATACTCATCAAGGTGATGCTGTCTTAATAAATCATGCATACAGTGACCATTTCAAGCAGTGCAGAAAGTGCAGCAGACATGAGACAGGTTATCAATCTGACAATTTATCCATGTTTATCTCTGCACAAAAGGATTTTATTTTTATCATATAAGATTAGTCTGAGAACTTCATTAGATCATTCCACCAAAATTGAACATCAGGTGCATGTTACAGTCTGTGGAGCCCAGTCATTAACAGAAGTATTTACCTCGGAGCTCTTTCATGAGGAGATTCAAAAATAGCTATTTGGAATGAAAAAGCAGAGCCTAGCCATACTTGACCAAAACTCACTGCTCAAAAGCATTCAAGAATGAATTGTAATGAATGAGTTGTAAAATCAATTTTAGTAAAACACAAGAGAAAAGGATAGTATATACAACCTGAAACTCCAGTGATTTGATTACAGGAAGGGCAAAGAAACAAAATACAAGGCCAGCAAAATTCTATTAAACCCTGTTAAAAAAGAAACACTCCACGTTTTTATTTCTGCCCTACTAGCTCCAAAATAGCATCATGACACTGACCTAAACATTTTGCCCAATGCTAACTGGACCACCATTACCCAGTTGCTCTGGAGTAACTGAGTTGAACAGAAAAACAACTTGCTAAAGCTGTATCTAGGTAAAGGCAATTGTGAAGATGGTAAGAAAAAAATAATTCGATCAATGCCAAAGTGACAGCAAGTTGAGTCAACTTGTTACAGTCAGGCTAATCAGGCTGCAATACCTATGACTGCACAGGAGAGCCCAGCAGAGTCAATAACAAAACATTGCCACTTTGGACTAGCAAGACACTGAAGACAAAATTCATCTCACAGTGGAGGTGGTACATACTCAGAAGTGTTGCATCTCTGATGAAACTTATTTCTAAATGAATGGGTTTTCATTGGTATCTGGACACTCCAATTAACTTAAAGGGCTTTGTAGTGACAGTTTAATTCAGTGACAAATGAGTTCAGTTACACTGGTGCAGTTCAGTTGAACCCTTGCCCCCTCCCATGGAAGATGCATTTTTAGTTATTTTCCAGAAAGCTGCATTACCCAGAAAGGTCCCAAATAGCATATGCCAAATTTCCATTTTCTACCTTTTCCACAAGAAGCTCTTTCTCCCTCACTGCTCACATAAACTATGAGAAACTGATATCCAAAATTACTATAAGGACTTGTTTTGAACACCGTCTCCCATTCCCAAGAATGGGAGAAGCTTCAACCTCAGAAATAAGTTTCCTTGCAAATACATCTGGTTTGGCAAAACAAGCTGGAGTAACACCTTCCAAAACTCTGGGCTTTCCAATCCAACTGACTTTGATAGAATGTTTTGGGTTGGAAAGGACTTCCAAATATCACATAATCCCTACCTCCTGCTATAGGTAGGAACACCTCCCACCAGGTTGCTCAAAGCCCCATCAAACCTGGCCTTGAACACTACCAGGGGTAGTGGCACCCACAGCTGCTCTGAGCAACCTTTTTCCAGTGCCTCACCATCCTCATAGCGAAGAATTTCTGTACATCTAATCTAGATCTACCCTCTTTCAACTTAAAGTGTTAAACCCCCATCCTATCACTATGCACCCTTGTAAAAAGTCCCTCTCTGGCTTTCTTGTGGGTCCCCTCTAGGTACTGGAAGGCCACTATAGGGTCTCCCTAGAGCCTTCTCTTCTCCAGGCTGAACAACCTTAGGTCTTTCAGCCTATCTTCATAGGAAAGGTGCTCCAGCCATCTCATCGCCTTCATGGCCCTATTGAACTTGCTCCAACAGGTGTGTCCTCCTTATGCCGGGGGCACACAGTTTAACATGAGTCATAAACATATGACCTGAAACAGGTCTGCCTGCTTTGGAAGTCAGTGTTCATAACATGGACACACATCATTTGAGCGCAATTAACACCTGTGAAGATACTCAGCCTCGCAAACCCAGGTTTGTGGAAGAAATGCTAATGTGAATTCAAGTATATACATCTGCACTTCAGTTCTGCCTTCACTGACTGTTTGATTGGTAATTAAGGCATATTTGGTTCCAGAGATATAGGAGAAAAAAATCAATTCCCAAAGGAAGACATCAAATCTAAGCCCAAGGTTATTAATCACACTGCCACTAATTGTATATAAAGTATTTTTACCCCCTCCAAATTTTTTTTTCTTTAAATATTATGGGATTTTAAATATGTCACAATATTCTGGATATCTTGATTAGATCTCCTTTAATATACTGCCTCAATAATTTGTAATTTATTTAACACCACTATAAATCTCACAGAAATGAAGAACTCTTACTAATCATTAAGATTAAGTAGAATTTTTAGCCTGACTAAACTAGCAACACAATTTGATAAGGAGGAATTTTTTTTTTAACTGCCTTTCTTTTTTACTGCCTTCTTGTAATTAAAGTTTCAACCAGGGTCCCATTAGGCTGATACTGCTCCTCCTGTGAATCAGATAGACCCTCAAGTCTTCACATTTTTAGAGTTAAGTCTCACTGGTAACTAACATAGGGGAAGATTTTGACTAAATCAAATGAGAACTCAAAGATTAAAAACCTAAGGAATTTTGCTCCTCATTGACACGTAATAAATTTTCTACATCATTTCCCCCCAATCCATCAAGATCACATGCCCTCACAAAACACCACTTTACAAGATTACTTTGCAGGGAAAAGTAGAAACTTGCACCTGTAACCCCTACATTCAAGTCAGGTAGCCAAGAAAGGAACCAGGCCCACTACAGATGCCCTCATTCAGTGGTCCCTTAAGATGGTGCAGAACCCTTGCCAAGCAAGAAGCCAGTTACAGGCTGAAAGGAGGGGAAGGGCACTGCAGAGCCCCTGGACAAAGGAAGAAATTGCTTCGGAGAAGTTTTACAGGATCCACCCAAAGGGAGAACATACTACCACAACATTGGGCAGCTTCACCAGGACTGGTCCTGCAGCAGCACTGCTTTGTGTGTTCCTCTCAGCTATGGAGGTTATTTTTCCTGGTAAGACAGATGGATACCTGGATGCAGGCAATGACAGAAAGTGATGCTACTACCTTAAAAATACATAATAGCTTGGTACATACCTTTTTAGGATAAATAAAGAAGTTTTTATCAAACACCTTGAAACAAGCACTAACTTTGATCAAAGAAAGCTCTTCAGCAAGCACTAAATTAAAAAGGACACTGCACCTTCTACCCTATTCAGTACCATTACAGCATGAAATCTTGCAGTATTTACCATAAAACAGGAACATCAGTGTATACAGCATTTGGTCAGCTATGGAGTTTACCATCACCGGTTTTGTTGATTTTCTCCAAAGGACCGAATAACTAATACTGTTGTAGAAGATGGTCCAGACAAAGGGAAAGAAAATCAAAGCACCAAATGGAAAAGAGGTAGAAATCCACCCATACCAGCTCTGCATGCAGAGTTAACTTCCTGCTTAGAGAAAGGTTCTCCCTTTTATTCCCTTCTGAAGAATTCAGTATAGGTTACTGCCAAAGGCAAGATTTCATACTAAGTAGAAGAACAATTCTGATGCTCTATAGGCAGTCTTACATAGCTTGTCCCAATATATTTCTATTGCATCCCGATGCCTGCCTGTAACATCAAAGGATAAGGACATTTAATTACGTAGGTGATCTGGTGACAGAAGGGTACAAACTAGCCATGTAAAACATCTTGCAGAAGTTTTAATATCTGCAGACCTCTACATTCCTATTTTGGAAAAATAAAATACCTTGGTGGGGAAACAAATATTTTAAGATCTACTTCAATTCCTTGACCGGAATTATTTAAAGTTTGGCACTTCATAAAGGTATTATCCAGCAAACAAACATGAAATACCTTTAAGGAAATAGCCTATTCTTTCAGAAAGAAGAAGGTGACAAAGGATGCTGTCTTCATTTGAAAGTACAACACTAACCACAAGAAGCTTAAGTAACTCCCTATTACAGACTACAGAACTACTTCAAAAATTAAGTTACAGACAAGAACATCTGAAGTACAATTTAAAGTGTAATAAAAATTAAGCACTTAGATTAGTTCTCACAACATAAAAATCACAACAAAGTTTGTCTGAGATCAACAGCTGCAAACTCACCCTTAGGGGCATCAAGGCAAGAGCCACCCCAGCAAGAAAATATTTGTTTCTCTGTGAACTAAATTCAGTTCTTAAGAAGTATCACCATCCATTCACTCCACCACCATTTACAATGGTTCTTCTACACCACATTGCATTCCAAGCATAAATGTCAATGAAAGCATGCATTGGTCTTGGTCAGGTTAGAACTAATTTTCTTCCTAGTAACCTGTAAGGTGCTGTGCTTTGGACTGGGTCCAAAGTAGCAATGATTACATGGGATGTTTTAGCTGTTGCTGAACAGTGCTTGCACAGCCTCAAAGCCACTTTTTTCTCACGCTGCCCTGGCAGTAAGTAGGCTGGGGCACACAAGACGTTAAGAAGACAACCAGGGCAGCTGACCCAGACTGACCACAGAGATACTCCATTCCATATGGCATGCTCAGTAATAAGAGCTGGTGGAAAGAGGAGAAAGGGGCAGGAGGGGCATATGTTGAGTGTCATGGTGTTTGTCTTTCCAAGTACCCATTACATACGAAGCCCTCCTTTTCAAGGAAATAGCTAATCGTCTGCCTAATGAGATGTAGCAAGCAAATTCATTGTTTTGCTTACACAAGAAGCTTTGCTTTATTTATTAAACTGTATTTATCTCAATCCACAAGTTTTCTCAGGTTTACCCTTTCTGATTCTTTCCCCCACTGCAGTGATGGGGAGCAAATGAGTGGCTATGTGGTGCTCAGCTGCTTACTGGGCTTAACCCTCAACAAAACCTCAGAAATTCTACAAATGGCTACAGATGGCACACGGCCACTTGACCAATGCGCTTATTTACACAAGTCACTCAGATATGCAAGGACTTAATACAAAAGAAAATGGTCATTCAATTCAAGTACCCGAGCTACTGCTCACTTGCATTTCAACATGTCACTTTACGTGCCATTTATTCTTTGCATGACACTGTAAGTGGATGCATGGGAAGTCAGAGCTTCTCAAAACTTAAAAAAAAATAAGAAATAAATAAATCAGCATTCATATGAGACAAAGTACCAGCAGTTTACTACAACAGCAACATGCTACACTCTAGAAGAAAGCAATATAGTAGTCAGCTCTGTTTTGACCACTGATCTTTTCAAATGCAGCATAAGCCCAATTTTCAATAGTGAAAAGAAAAATCAACTACACATTCCAGTTTCCCATTAGCAGGTACCTACTCAGTTCTCCAGTATGCATCTCTCAAAATGCATTACCATCCTCCTACTGCAACCTTTTACTCAGCTGCCATTCCACCTCACGAAACAAAAGACCTTTCCGAAATTAAAACAGGAAAACACACATGACAAATTAAGATTTTTCTTATCTGTATAGAGCTCACCACATTGTAATATGCTACCACCTTAGCCTGTTGTCCTGTCATTTCCATTTAATTCTTGTCGTACTCTATAGTGGCTCTTCCTTTACCAAGTTGTGATACTAACAGTATTTTCCCCTCAGACAGATTAAGTTTAAATACCTGTCTCGGAGGATGTAGCCTTTAATTTGAAAACTAGAAACATTAGTCTGTATCTCAAACAATAGTAGTAACAAGTTTAAAAACCTTACCCTCCTTTAGCTTTCTCAGTCTTTTTGAAAGATCTGGCAGCTGCCCAAGAGGGAAAAAGTGTCCCAGTAATAAGAGGGTGTGCTGCTGGAATATGTCATTTCTAAAACTGTTGATCATTAGCAAAACACCATAGATCAGGATCTTTTTAACCAGCAGCATTAGAATAACTTGAGAGGGTGACTAAAGCCAGCGAACACAGTTTTCCCCATAATTACTGAAAAATGAAACTAATTTCTTTTCACCCTGGATGTCTTTTACCTCTTGCCAGAAGCGTTAATATAGAATATGGATGTTAATAATGAGGACAGTAGGAACTGGAAGTGTTTTAAGATAAAGGCTGACTTTTTAATGGTGTTCATGTGTAGTGTAGCATGCCATATAATTAATACAACTCTTTTACCAATTCAGAATGTGTGCTTCTCTACGTGGAACTGCAGTTCTGAAGATATTGATTGCAACATTTAGCCCTTTTGCATTCTCTTATCTCAGATGATTAAATACTTTGGATGAAGTTATAACAATGCAGCTTTCATTTGTTTTCAAATGCTTTCTACTTTCCAAATATAATATAGCTAGACTCCCCCTGTACACATGCTTTCAGACCTGGACAAAGACCGGCAGTCCCACTAAATCTTTACTGTTTTAGTATTCAGCTGATCTGAATCACAGCAAGTCTTCTCCCCTGCAAGTTTCCTTGCGGAGAGGGAAAAAAAAAAAAGATGTAATATTGCAGCTTTCGTTATTTCTCCTCAATTGCTTTTAAGTTAGATTTGAGCAAAACCTACAGTTTCATAGCATTGTTGTTCAGGGGATGAAAAAAGAAAACACTCTTCAGTTATATTCCACAGGCAAACTAAGATTAATAACCAGCCAGTCTTCTCTTTGACCCTCTGTTATTAACTCTGCTCCAGCTCCCAGAATGTTCAGGGAAGTCCACATACTAACTGAATCAAGGATTTAATCTGCTTCTTTTCATCTAAGAATACATGGTTGGACAGCTTTAGAAGTGACACTTATGATTATTTTATCTTTCAAAATACTTTTTCCTAACAATGGCAATCTCACCACTATCTGCTACCTTGGTCTCTTATGTTCACCTAAGAACTTAAGTCCCAAAATATCTTATAATAACAATGATTTCATGCACTTGAAATATTGCCCTAGCAGAAATAGCAAGAACTTGAATTCATTACAATGGAGGACAGGAGAGATATAAAAAAACATCTTTGGGGAATATTTTCATGTTGTCAAGCACAAGCACGAAATCCCTACACATCTAATGTACTGCAAAGCTAACAGTTTCTAGGAGTGTGCTACAAGCTTCAGCTTGAACTACTCAATCACTTTAGAAAAAAGAATCTGCAAGTGTCCAAATGTATCTTCTGCAAGTGATAACATTTCCGTTAACAGTATGGATTGATTGGAAAAATGCCTTCTCTAATCACTCACTAGAGAAGCAAAAGGAGTCCAAACCAGAATTTGCAATCAGCTTAAATAATAATCTGACTAATGACTAGGTTAGCTACATGGGAACAGAAGCTTGAAGGAACAAAATGAGTGGCTGCAGGATTATCACAGGATAGTGACTGCTTATCAGCTAGGAGCTGTTGGAAAAAAACATCTCCTCTGAGAGTTTGGAGAAACTTGTAGCAAAGAGCTGCAGACATCCAGCACCACTTGAAAGAGAGTTAAGTGCATTTGGAACAAAATTACTTTCCATATACCAGCAGCCAAAGGATGCAACATCTTCCTAAGAGGCCAGATAAGTTTACAAAAACCACCCCCAATAAAAGAGGGGGCTGCAAACACATTGACACTTTCTTAACATGCTGCAGCAGGATGAAAGACATGGAAGGACTGCAGAGAGAAGAACTACCTTGTGAAGATGTCACCTTTAAGATTTATAAAAACATTAAGTTGTGAAGGTTACAAATAAAGAAAAAAGAATGAGTTGCTGCTTTCAAATAAATAAGCAAGTGGAGGCTTACATAGGGTAAAACCAATTGGCTTCTGCTTTGTACGGATTTATGGCTATGAACACACATACAGAGCCATATGCACAACTCTGACAATGCCTGTGGCATGGAGAAACACTCGCAACCTCTGCTCCAAAACACATTTGCTCTTTGTCTATTGCTTCCTGTAAGAGATATAGAACATTTATTTGCCATTTCTGGCACCGGGGTTTATAGATAGATAGATGTTAAGCTTCCCAGTACACAAAAATAGGCACAGCTACAAATCAATGATTTTTTAATCTTCAAGAAGTTCTTGATGCATTAGGGACTGAATTTTCAACACTTAAGGAATACTCAAAAGGAACTCAAGACTGCAGAAGCATGTAAGCATGAATTTCTGATCTCTCCATACACACACAAGTCAGGGAAGCCAGGGAGCAGTGCTCAGCTGCAGCCTTCTGCATCCAGTCACTCTAGAAGTGACATGGGCTGAAAAACTCTGGGAATGAAGAGGCAGCAGACAGGTTACATGGCATACAAGTGAAACACTTGTTTTTAACCCTTCTCTGGCTTCCCTGTACATGTATGCTATGTAGCTTGCTAACCCCACAGCAATGTCTCAATACCCAAGATTGAATAACTTACTATTCTACCTTACTTGCTTTTTTACCAGTTTACACATTAAATATAAGAGCCCAGGCCTTCACGAATAACAGTCAAACTTCATTTAGTTATTTTTCTCACAGCAATATTCTTTTTAGAATGTCGTCCAAAGATACCCAAGTCAGAAGCAGAAAATGTCCACCTCTTCTATCTTGCAGTGCCTCACATATCTCAAGTTTGAGCAAGCCCACAACATCAAGCCACAGCATTACCACATGGTACCCTGCAGCAATGAAATCACTCTTGATGCAGGCCAATGAGAATAGGGAGAACCTTCTTTTTGTATGGCATAATATGAAGGAGAACTTGTGGTTTCAGGACAGAGAAGAGATCCTCGTTAAGGAGGATGACAGGATGGAGAAGAAACCCAGCATGATTTGAACAATAGCCCCCTCTCAGGTATAGGACAAAGAAAAACTGGGCAGAAGGTGGTGGATGAGGGGATAGAACACAAAATTGCTCTCCAGAGAGCTGTCATATTTAGATGACCACCAGGAATTCCTAATACATATGGCAAAGCCCAGTCAACCATTTTGCAGAGGTCCTTTAAAAAGCACCTTAAATAACCCTACCTTCCAAATACCTATAAGCACTGTGCATTTTCTGAATGCACATATACAACTAGCTCCTAATTGAGCAAAGCCCAGGCAGCCCCAGACTGTCAGCAGTGGGTCAGTTTCTTGGGTAGATTGGGCTTAAGGGCAGGTACCACAGCACAGCTGGAGCTCTGTGAGGGGCTGTGGGAGACATTTATTTCTCCTGACACTGTAACTTACTGTGTCAGTCTCAATGTTATCTGGGTCACCGCTACAATTTTGTGGCATCAACAGCAGTAGCAGCTCTGCTGGCAGGCTTCCCTTCGGTACCTCCAACAACGTAAAAAGCAGCATTCAGTCCCGACCACTGGAAAACTTTGATTACAAAGTCTAATCAAGGCAAAACTTCAGCCCAGGTTCCAGAGAAAAAGAATTATCACTGAACAGTGGCGTAATTAAACCATTCTGGCTGTCAGACATCCAGTGGAGTAGATTGTGCTGCAGCTGCTATTCCATCTCTGACAATAAACTTAGTACATTTACTTGTTCCTTCCCCTCTCCCTCAATTTTCCTTACAAGCCAGATGTGAAGCAGCAGAGCAAACACGCGTTTTAACCTTCCCCTTCCTGCATCCCCACACAGGTTGCGTGGGTGCTGCTGCCTCTAAATCCGCAGCAGAGCCACGAGGCCCGGAGCGCCGGAGGGATGTGGTGCTCCTGTGCCGTTTCCATGGCACTGCCAAGGCCTCGGGGCTGAAGCCCTGCTGTCTGCCTTCTCCCGCCCAGCTTGCAGAGACAGAATAAACGTGCTTTCTCAGGGCTACATGGTTATTGTCTTTTTCCTTCAGAGCCATCTCAACACATCATTCCCATTGTGCTTGCTTTTCCTCCCTATTTCTACTGTCATTAATTAGGCTAGCACTTTATGGCACCACTAACATTTAGGGCTTACCCAACAGAGGAGGCACACAGCAGAAGGTGGTCCCCGTCTCTGAAGAAGCCATGCTAGTACACTGCACATACCACCATGATGACAGAAAAAGCTTAAGTATCTCAGTTTTCTTATATATTTTTCTTCTCCCATTGGAATTAGGTGCACAAAATACCAAAAAAAAAAAAAAGAAAGGAAAAAAAAAAAAAAACACACAAAAAAAAAAACACAGAAACCTGAGAACTGGGGTTCAGATTTTTGGATATTGATTGCTTTTCATTTAAAAAATGTATGGGTGTGTTTCAATAAAAAGAACAAAAAAATAAGAAACACTGTATGACATAGAGAAAAGACCAAGAGTTGTTAATCAGTTGATTAGCAGTGAACCTGTGAAAACACACAGCCATTAAAGATTTACCTGATGACTTTCACCCTCCCCACTTCCCCCAAGGAGAAAGAAATTCTAACCAGCAAAAAACACAAGTACAAAATGCCCTACACTTTGGAAAGGAAATAAACATGTATTTGCAAGAATGACCCTCTGCCCTGCTCTCTGCGATGACATAAAAATGGGAATAAAGTCTCAGTGTCCAAATCTAGGTGTGATTAATACAAGATTCAGAGCCAGAGAGAAGGAATTTAGTTGCAAGGAAAATTGGCTGCTCTTTCATCTGAACCTTTCTTCTTTTCAAGAAGATTTTACCTTAGAAGGAAGGGGGGAAAAAAGAAAACTTTGTCATTCCTTTTTCTTCCTTATGACAAGCTGTCACTTCTAGATACGGGAACCGTATCACCATGTTGCTGGAGAGAATACGTGGGGCATGATTTCTCCTTTCCTTTGATATGAAAAGAGATTCAAGTAATAAAGAAAGAACTAAGAAGAGTAATTGAAAAGCAGCTATTTTCAAATAAGCAGAGCCAATGTTATTTTAGTATGACATTCCATGAAGCAACAGTGGCATCCAGTGGTATAGTTCCATAAGCAAGTTTCATATCCAGCTTTCACTAACTTCAGTTCTATCAGAAAATTTTTGCAACAGATTCTCAAGAAACCCTTCCCTTACTCCTCCTCTCCCCCCAAGACTTCTGGTTTGATTTTTAGGCTAGATCTAGAGAGTTCTTAAAATAATCAGGCTTCAACTTCACTAAACCTTGTGTCGCTCATTTGGGATGTCAAGACAATTAAACTAGAGTAACTGCTCCTCTTTAATAGGACTATTCCTATATTTACATACCCCTACAGTAATCTGAAAGCTACTAACGGATGTAACTAGGTTCCCTGAGGGAAAACACAGCCTTGTTCCCTCCCCCCAAGATAAAACAAACATAAACCAAGCGTCTCAGGAAGAGACTGAAGCTTGGCCTACGTCCAGTCTTCATATGACAGCACAGTAACAGAGTTTAACTGCTTTTAATTGATGTGGTTTCACAACTATGAGTGTGCCTACACAACCTACTTCAAACACACAGAAAAGTGTAATTATTGCCATTCTCACGAGGAAGAGGTAGACCGGAGAGGCACAGCTCAACACTGAACTAAACTAAATGGCACAGAATGTACCAGCAACCTCTTTCCCCAAGTCCTTCCACTTGGACTCATTTAGAATATCAATAAGAACTGTGACTAATGCACTGCAGTTCTGCTAGCACAGCAGAACAGTTCACTCTTCAGAGTAAACAATGCATTTTACTCATCATGGTACTAAAACATCACAGTTGATGTGTATGCCCCAGCTTGTGACTCCAGCAATCTGGTTACCTGAAGGAGCATGTTATTCACTCATGGTGCTGTTACATGCCCGGTGTGGCAGACCAAGAAGAAGCCAACCACCTCAGCTGGGTCTCTCCCATCTCATTGTCAGGACTGACCCAGATGGAACTGGAAGGCTGAAATGCCAGATTTGTCAGATAATCACTATATGGTTTCCCTGCAAGAGTTGGCTAGTTCCCAAGAAGCGTTATTTGTGAGCAAGCAGGCAAAAATTTGCAGATGGGAGTTTGTCCCCAAATAATGGAAATGTCACTGTCAACAGTGATACACAACTCTTAGAATGTATTGTCCTAGCAAATAAGATGCCAACATTAAAATAGAAGAAAAATACAGGAAAACCAGTACTATCCAAAGGCAATAGGACCCATGCTTAAGTGGAAAATGCCATATGATTGTGATATGAGTGGGTGAGGTTATGCACTGGAGATGATCTCAGTCTCCAGCAGTGGTATACATACTGCTCCACACATCACACAACCCACTTTTAAGCCCCCCTCCCTCTCTCCCTCAAAAGTCTGTTTATCATTCACAGATCTTTCCTTCCTGATGCTATCTTTCCACCAGATGTCACACTTCTCCTTTATTTCTTGCCTACTCCTGTACTGGTAACTTCAAACCCTATCACATAACATAGATATATTAGTGCCCTTACTGACCACTTCCACAGAGGATCCTTCACTAAATATCAGTCCCTCCAGTTGATTGGCAGTAAAAACACGGCAGTTAAGCAACAGAACGCGTGCTGCTTTGTGCAACTATGTTTACAGGCCTCATTTAAATAGTAGTGCTTACATTGTCATAACCAGAAAAATCTGAATAACTCTTAGAGTCCAAAAATACACATTGTTACACATCAACAGGTTATTTAAGGGAACAAGAATTCCTTTCCATATGTCATGTTTTTAAACAGTGCCTTTCTTCGTGGTTTTATTTTTCAAGTATGTCATTACTTACTCTAGAGGGGAGAAAAATCCATTCACATTGGCCAAATGCACACAAAAGGAACATTATTTTCCAGCCAAAACACCTAAATCCCACATTAAATAAATGCTTTATGGTATGATTTAACCTATCAGAAATGAATTATTTGAACTCAAGGGTATTTTAACTATGAGAGTAAAGTTTGGTCCAATACTGTTATGTTCTGGTATGACCTCTCATTTGTTCTACTTTGAGAACAATTTCCAAACTGCTGTGCCAGGAGTAACCCACTAACATTAGATATCTTACAGTCTGCAATCAGCCTTCTCCTGTTTTGATATATATAATGCTAATATATTATTCTAGAAAAATAATCCTTAGAAAGTTTATTTCAAACACAGAATTACTTCAGCTTCACTGTGCTATCATACTAGACTGCAATGGTTTAGTTTGATGAATTTATACAATTTCTTCCCTGTCCTTAGACAATGACCTATTTTTAGACACACATCACACTGAGTGAGTATGTCACTTGATAGAATACCATCCCGAAGATTCAAGTCTGTCATAAATAAATATGTAAGACAAACTGGTACATACAAGTTGCCTCTGAGACCTGCTTTCAAGTCCATTCCAGAATGCAGAGAATGAAAATCATTTCAAATGAATGTCTGCTGGTCTCTGCCATGCTTCTTCTGTAAGAATTGCACATCACAAAACCGATGAGCATTTCCATACAGACAGCTCTAAGTACAGAAGGAGGAAGATAAAAAGGAATCCTTCCGCTCACCAGGTGACAACCCTTTCCCACCTCTTTCCTTCCCTGCCTCTCACAGGGGAAGGCATCTACAGGGATTCAGTCACTGCTTCTCGTTAATTCTGCAGAAAGGAGAAATTACCACCTTATCAAAACAAACAAACAAAATGAACCCCAACAGTAAGGCAACTTACAGAAGTATTTTATCTGAGGAAACAGCAGTTGGCTTAGGGTTTCTTTTTTTGGTTTTTGGCTTTTTTTTTTAAACTCCACCTAGCAAATATTGCCTAGCAACAATGGGAGAACCCTCCTAACAAAATGAATCATGCAGGTATTGGCTGTTTATTCCCATGAAGGGCTGTGTTTCCACCCTGTCAAATGACATCAAGGCCATGTTGCCAGAGGCATTGGGAGTTTTGACCTCTAAAAGGCAATTTTCTCACTGTCTGCTCAGAAATGTTACATTTTTCATATTGAAGTCTTTTATATCATATCTTGTAGGTTTTAGATCTATAAATAACATACTAAGAACCTCCAGTACAATAAACCACAGCTACTATGTTTTCCTATTAACACTGTAAACATTAAATATCACAGTTATTACTCCATTAGCATAACTAACTATGAGGCACAAAGAAAAAGCATTAAATTGCATGGCCAAGTTCACTGTAGGTGAACAGAGACCGGTAGTTGGTTCTAAATTTGAGGAAAAAAATATCCACTAGATCACCAGATATCCACATAAGCAGGGAAGACCAAAGCCAATCTGAAGTATAGCTCCATTAAGTATTCATGGGAGGAATTACAATTAAGTGTTTTAAGTTGCAATAAGGACATGGGTTCACGACAACAACGCTAACCAAATAGTTAAGTGCTGTTATTTGTACAGCAAGGATGCTGTAATTCTCCCCTGTAAAGAGACAAGTACGGGTTTTCTTCCACCACCCCATTACTTCCTATTAAAAGCTGCCTATGTCCTAGCTGGAGCAGCTCTGCTGTGAATGAACTGGGAGCTTTGGTCCTGAAATTATTGCTTTCCTAATTGCTCCACAACGGATCAAATACTCTTTTATGCAGCCTGTGACATTTCAATTTGTCTAGTAAACAGTTAACCACAGTCCTGTATATGCTCTTGAACTAATATTATGTTTTTCAAGCTGGGAGCAGATGAAAAATAGGAGTCCTAGAACACCACAAGTGCTGTTCTCTGCTAACTCCACTGTGAAATACCATCAGGTTTTTGTTTTCTTACTTGCTTTTGGCCATGTTAAAACAATCATCAGATCTGTAAGAGGATCAGAATTTGCAAGCCATGCAAAGGCAAGTGGTTGTCCCTGATAACAGTAGCATTTTCACAAAACTTCTCTATCCTGTAGTATGGCACTATCAGCGTTTTTCACAAAATTGTTCTATGCAGCATACAGACTAAAAGTATGACAAAAGCACCAAAACTATCTTCATACAGAAGAGTTTTGATAAATAAGCCCCTTACATTTTTTTTCGACCATCTACTAAGTACCTAAAAACAATTACCTTGCATAGTCAGAGAGAACCTTCATAATAAACATTTGTGAAATAAAGTAGAAGTACTCTAGTGTTTTTTGTTTTGTTTAAAACAGTTACTGTTCTCAGAAAACCAGAAAGTAATCTCACATGATTCAATAATCCTTTTCCTCCAAAATGCTCAAAGATCTTGTTTTAATTCTGAACGTCACCTGCAGATTGGCAAGCTTTTTTGGGTATCATTAGGAAAACGATGCCATGGCCTCCAACTACTTTTTTTTTTTTTCATTTATAAAAGAGAGGCACAAAAACCTCCGCATAGAGCAGTGGTTGGAACATTTTTTGATTAAAGCAAAATATTAAGTGTTTATTTTCCTATTTAAGGAGTTTACTCCAACATTTTCTTAGAACTGAATAGTAATTCCCTATACTGTGTACTTTCTATCCTAGGAATGGAGTATTTCTCTTCATCAAACAACATTTAATTTGCTACTCGGTACTTTGTATAGGCCACAAAGCATTTAAGAAACAGCAATCTGATTTAGAGATTCAAACACTTTGATTAAACATCTATTTCTGGGAAGACAAGTGTCAGCACTGTTGGTACACTACTCCTTGGTCAAAAAAAAAAAAAAAAAAAAGAACTCAACAGTTGAGAAAAGCTTGCCATGCTTTGCAATGCAGCGTGAAACTCTGGAGTTTACAGATATTTAGATGGCTTGATTTATTCAGTCACCATACCTACCGAATCCAACTTCGATTATTGCCTTCAAATTTAGTTTGTCAGGAGACCTGCTCCCTTGTTATCAACCTCAAAAGACAAGTTCACTCCAAAAATAACATCCCATACACACATATATATACATGTGTATACTTCTATACTTATTTATGCGTAAGAGTCAGGCAGAGAGAGACCCCAAGGGTCTCAGAAGGGGCTCTTCCACCTGAGGGCTACAAGCAGGCAGCAGCCTGGCTGGCAGCAGGAGGAGAACCAGCACTTGGTGCCCTGTGAGGATAAGTTGAGAAGCTCACCTTCCTGTGAGAAGCTGAGAAAAAGCTGAGAAGCTACCTACCTCTACAGGAGGGTAGCCAAAACAGTGCTGTAACCGCGTTAACTACAGTGTGCTTCCTCCTGAGGTAAAGGGAGCCGCAACAGCAGTTTCTCTCAGTGCAACCCAGGACCTAGACAGATTGACAAGTAACTTTTAATTAACTGAGCCCTAAAATACACCTTGGTTGCCGCAGTCCCCCTGAGAGCACCTCACGCGGATTAGCCTACCACAGGGGCGTTAATTAGAAGCACCACCACCTCCTGCCTCCCTGAGGAGCGCGCTCTCCTGGCGGCTCCCCAGACGCCCCTCACGGCTCCCAGCCCCTGCCCACACCGGCAGCCCTTCCCTCCGCCGAGCGGCACGCCTGGAGCCCCCTCCCGCCCACCTGCCTCCGCCCAGCGGCCGGGCCCCACTCTGTCAGCCAGCCCCGAGGGAGGCACCGCCCGGCCCCACAGCGGGCGGGCCCCGCGGGGACCCCCTCGGCGTGCCAGACCCCGGCCCTCGGGCCCTGGCCCCTCAAGCCCGGGGGCGCCATTTTGCTGTCGCCCCCCTCGGGAGCAGCCGCCGGTTGCCACGGCAACGGCGGGTGGCGGGAAGGCCGCTGCGCCGGGCTGAGGCGGCGGCGCCGGGCTGAGGCGGGCAGCGGGAGGGAGGCCGAGGGCGCCGTCACCACAGCCTTGATCGCGGCCTCCCGGCCCCGTCGTGCCCGGCATCCCCACGGGGACAAGGAGCCCATGGCTGTCCCAGGGCCGGTTCTCTCTCCTGCACAGCAATGCCGAGCGCCCAGCCCTCTCGGCCCTTCGGTTGCCCCCACCTGATCCACACAAAGTCCTGACTGCTGCCCTACCGAGAGCACCGTTTGTCCTGCATTATTCATGCTCTCAGCACTGGAAATGAAAAACGAAATATATATATATATATATATATATATATATATATTCATTTAAAGCTATTTTTCAGATCGCTTCGAAATTCAAATTAATTAAGATTAATTAAAAATTAAATAAAAAATAAAAAGCTCCAAAAGTGATTTTTATTTCACTTACATCTTTAATGTAGCAGTAACTCCAGTGGGGCTGGTATTTTTAGTTTCATGTGGCACAACAAGAGAAACGGGGACTGGCTATCCTAACGTGGCAGCGCTGAGGAGCAGGACCACGCAGGTGGCAGCCTTCAGTTGAGGATATGAAGGGCGAAACACATCTGGCAAGCCAAAGGGGAGACAAGGAAGGGACACTGCTACTGAAGTTCCCTGTAAGAGTGGCCTCCAGTCATTTTTCCCCAAAGCCAAACAGATTTCCTAATGGCCCCAACAAATGCAGGGTGAGGAGAAAGAAGAGCCCCATTCCTGTCTCTCCCCTCAGCACCACAGCAGCTACCGCCAGGCTTTTTCCCTCCTTGGATGCATGAAAGAAGAACCTTTAATCCTCTTGGAAGAAGTGCCCTTTTCACAGTCGAAACACCCTGCCATTCTGGGAATATGAATGTAGATGCTTTTGAAAAGCAAGTAAATATCTGGCCCACAGGGGAAAAAGTCTGCATTTGAATTTCAGGCCTGTGACTGAACAGTGAAACTCCTAAAGGCAGAGAATGCAGAAGCAGTATGGGATCCTCGCGCAGACCCAAGTGTAATCCTTACACTATCCCCCATCGTTTAACAACCCCACCGGAGCTGATGACATGGCTTTTGTCAGCGGTCGGGTGTTGAGTGCTGGAGTCCAGGTAAGAAACAGGTTCCCAGTATGCTGGGCGCACATAGAAATACAGGAAAACACTTTACTGCTCCAAATTCCCAAAGTAATCTGAAATAAGGTGCAAGAATTGGGTAGAAAAGCAGCAAAAAGAAGGGCTTGTACGGTCATAGTTACATAGCTGGGATTTCATGGCCTTGGGCAGCGTGATGTTGACTATTTCCACCAGTTCAGTTAATTTATCCTTCTGCTGCTGAACCACCAGTTTCTGGTGGCTCCACTGACAGGTAGTTAGTCACCAGCAGTTCCTTGGTCAGTCACAACTTGGGATAATCTTATGAGGAAAAGTAGGTGGGCTGAAAATAAACTCCAGGAAGAGGTTCATTTCTGAACAAGGTGGGTCTCCTATGTTATGGATAATGCAGTGTGTTCAGAAACAAGGGATTAATGTGAGACACTGCTTGATGCTAGGGCTTCTCGATTACCTTCATTCAGCAAGGAAAATCATATGTCTGAAAATTTACCTGCACTTCTTTTCCAAGAGGATGTCTTGACACCAAAATACTTGACTAAATAATACTTTACAAACATATTAAACACAGGTAACAGACCTTTGCATAAAGCAGAATGAGTATAATATTCCAAAACTGGCCAAAACCGTAACTGTATTAATCGTTGCTATAAATTACTTTGAGAAGGGCAATATGCAGGGTCCAGTATCATTAAATCATTTTTATTTCAAACTGTATTGAGGCTAATCTGTTTACAGGTTCCTTCTGAAATTCCCACAAAGGCTAATTGCAAATAAAAGCTGGATATTACAATCTAAAATTAACTTCCTTTAATAACCTTTCCAACTGAAAACTTTGACTACAAGGTGGCAAAAACTGTGTGATTATAATAGAACACTTAAACTAAAGGTTAAACAAGGGTTTAGCAAAGAATTTGGTTATTCTCTCCTCTATGCACCATTTCCTTCAATGCGTATTTCATGATGAGAAATGTGCTTCTTATTTAAAGAGTTTACTCCAGCACAAAGAAAGGTAATCTCTTCTTCTCTCTGAGAAGAAATCCATGACAGAAATGTGAACTAATCCAATGTTTAAAGAGTTAAGAGCACAGATCCATGAAAAATGATGCTGCAGCACATGTTGGTTAGAACAGATAAGTATGATTTCCACTACTTGGCAATGCTGTTTCTATATCAGACTTTTTGGAGACATCTGTTTTATTAACTTCACATACCTGCACCACATCTGAAGTGATACCATTGGTATTAAAGAATTTACGGTCTGGATTCTGAAATTTTCCTCTCACAGAATATTTGTCTCTGTTTTTCAACCAAATGCATGGTTTCAAGTAAAGAAGTGTATGCCCCTGTGTCTGCCTCAAAGGATGCCAGGCAGGAGGAATGAAAGGCTCTGAATATCTGCATATCTAAAATCAGTGAAGCAAAGGAGAAGAGACCATCAGGGAGACTGTTAAGGTCCCTGATTCTCAGGCCCAGTGTAAATTAGAGCCCAGCTGGCAATGGTACTCAGGAGACCATACGCTAGCTGAGGATGGCTGGAGCACAGCATGTTGCAACCATATGTCTGACATACTGCCTCCCTTCCAAGGGTCTCTGGCATAACGGGATTTGGATAGGCTCTGCTCAGCTGTCCAGGTTCAGAGCCCTCATCTTCTTTGTGCTAAAACAAAGGCATCCGGGCTGCAGCTAAAATCTCATCCCCAGCAGCGCCTAAGCAGGCCAGGAAGAACAACACTGCCGTGCATCACCCTCTCGGTAGGAGCACGTTCCCACCACGGTGTGTGGTGGAAATGCTCCAGCTGAGCCCACCCACATTGCAGGTGGGCAGGGATGACCATCACGGGGTTAGGATGCTGGGATGAAAACTGGAGCTGTGCTGCAGCAGCACCACAATGTAGATAGACCTGAAAAAAACATTGTTCAAAACTGCTGTCAGCCCCAAGTTTTTCTGTGTTGCAGCAGTAGGAATCCTAAACCAGAACACTGCTACTGCTGCCTTTTTGTATTGACTATTATCAGGAATTAGTTTTGTTTGTTTGTTTGTTTTTCTGAGGTGTGTCCTAATTTGCAAGTTAGCCTTAGCCCCACAAACTCCACTACTCATTTCATTTAACAGATAAATTTCATGACCCTGAATTATTTTTTTTTCAGTTTCCTCCACACAGCTGTGCTTTTTCTGTTAGATGTTTTGTGACACAAAAGTGTGCTTCATTCATTCTCCATGTGCTGTTAAGTTTGTGTTCTGTTTTAGTGGCCAAGAAGTCAATCCCTTGCCTCCCAAGAGAATTTATCCGTCTACTCAGACTGCTGTCTGTGGATCACAACAGCTTGTACATCCTTTCACTTAGAGCTGGTCTGAAACTGCAGTGTTTAAGAACATTTTCTTCCCTGTTACTGACATCAGACTTTCCCTGATCTTCCCTTGATTACTCTGTCCCTTTCTGGAATCACAGGGAGTCTCCGTATCTGAAAGAATTTGCTCAGCTTTCTTCCATTCTCATGTCAGCATTGTGCTCTGTTGAGCTACTGCTCTCTCAGATTCTGTCCCAGCCGTGCAAGATCCAGACCCCTCAGTCTATTATTTGCCAAAGAAAAAGAGGGCTGAAATTCTGCTCTGTAAATAAGAGCAACCTACCTGTGATTCTAGATGTGCATGTATATCCTAAGATATCCTAAGAACAGAACGTGATATGATCCAAAAGGGGCATTATGGCTCTTTTCTTTATTCTCTGCATTCAGTTAAGTGGTATTTTTGCAGTGTAACTTATTCCAGACCTTTGCTGGAAGAAGCTATGCATATAACCTCCCTTAGAAGTGTATTCTGTTGGGAGCTGCCTGGCTACACAGAATTTTATACATCGTTCAGCTAAGTCAGCGATCCATATGCAAAAATCAAGCTCTCAGGGACACCATGTGGATTTGTGACATGCTACAGAGTACTGTGTGTCTCCAAAAACCAATGAATGGATTACACTCAACCATAAAAAAGTTTTTTCCTCTCCGTGATGTATTTAATATGGATAAGCTTTATTTAATAAGTAGCTAAAAATGAATGCCATGTAAGTTACTTAAGCAGGTTAAAAATATTCCTTGATACTGTAACTGTTTAAGACCATGAGTGAGAGAACACAACAAACTGAGAAATACCATGCTGAGAGCTAACATGGGACATCTTCATTAAGTAAATTTAATTTGAGGAACTGTTTTTGGCTTATAACAGTCAGAAGCAGAGGAGACAGGCAGACCTCTTCTATCCTGTATTTCCTGACAGGGTATTTCATCTTGGCAGTCCAGTGTAGATTATTTCCTTATATCACACTGTTGTCATGAGTTAGGCACTGGATAATGGATAGCCTCAAAAACAGACCGTATGTATTTAGTCAATAAAGTAATGGTTTGTAAATTCACACAGCGGCAATCCGTCTCTTGAAAAGAATAGAGGAACATTCAAGGGAAAAGAGTGACAAGACTTGGTGAGTGCCTAATGATCAGATTTTGTTCTCTGCATGGTCATGCTTTCTGCTCCCAGGAAATTCCTTATCTGCCTACAAAACAATTTCTTGTCTAAATTAGCAAATCCTGGGTCAAATTTCCACTGCAGAATGACTGGCACTGCAGCTGGCTTCAACTGGGAGATGTCCTTAATTCTTCCCTTTTTTTTTCTTTGCTATATGTCAACCGACTGTGGCAAGTGTTGGTACTTCAAGGTGCTTAATATTTTCAGGTTTCTCACAAGAACAAACCTTTCCCGCCAGCTCAACGCATTTGTAACATCAGCCTTCCACACCTCTGCTTCTATCTCATTTTCGCTAGGGGAGGTGATGGTGCTAGTCACAGGACCCGTGGTGTGCCTGCTCTGCGCTCAGATGTGTTTCTCCCCATGTTTCTGCAGTCAGTCTTCTCCCTCCAGGAAACCAGCCTAAAGGCAGTCACATCCATGAATCCTCACTGAAGGCAAAAAAATCACATAGGCTTTGCTGACTGAAGGCACACTGGAGTGTCCAGCAACTACTTCTGAGGCACCTATGTCTTACTCAAATCTTTGCCCCCCAAGTAAAACTCCATCTAGAATACAGCTGTGCCTTAACTGTGATTGGGAAAAATATTAGTCTACATATAGACGTAGATTCCTTTCTTTTAACGGAACAAAAAACTAATTAAACCTGCTTTAAACATTCCATTCGATGATAGACTTTCTTATATGAAATGCCCACTGGGGCGTGAGGTGTTTCAGAGAGGACCAGGCAGTCTGGGGATTTCTTCCTTCAGTTTTTGCAGTTAGTTCTCACCACCGAGAAGCCAGAAACAACCTCAGGTTCAGATATGTAACAAGAGAAGTCCTGAAGTCAGGCTCAAACCTCAAGTTATGACACACATGGAAAAGAAAAAGCACTAAGAAAGAATGAGGTCTACCAAAATAAATTCATACAGGCCCTTGAAGAGCAGTACAGACTGGAAGTCGTTACGCTAATTCGTACATCATGGTGTAGAAGAGATTGATGTTATTTTTCAGTTCACAATACCTTCTTTCACACAGACAATAGAATTAAACCTGATCTTTACTTTGTATGTAATTAGAAATGCATTTGTAACATTTTTTTGAAATCTAGGAAATTTCTATTCCTTTAAATTTGTATCTTTTTGTGATCCTGTCATCTTCTGTTCACTAAAAAATACACAAGGCAATAGTTTTGGAAAACACCAAAAAACAGAGAAAAATTACATGGGGTTCTTTTTGGACTTCTATTTCACAGAGTCTTAAGACTGTCAGGAAATTTTTGATCTGTTCATTAAAAAAGTTGAAATGAGCTCCGTAATAATTAGATAAAAAAAGAACAACAACCACACATTATGGAGTGGTTCTGCCCAATTCAGGTTTTAAGCATTTACACAGAATACAAACTGCTGATAAGAAAAAAATCCAAAGTATTTATTTTGAAGTATTTAGTATCTTAATAAACACATGCTGGGCATTTAGCCAAGAAGTTTTAAAACACCATGATGAGTTATAACTTAGCACTGTTCGTTATAATATCATACAATCATGCTCAGGAATCTTCTGTTATAAATTTTGTACTGCTTTATAAGGAGGATAATAGAGTTGTTGAGAAAATAAGTTATGTATGTTCACTTCTAACAGTATTTCTTCTTTTTTTCGCTACACACTAGTTAATATTTTCCTTTGTACACTTCTTAATAGTTGAGCTCCAAGTGAAACTCTGGAAAACAACATTAGGATTCAAAATGAAGTGGAAGATTTTATTTTCAGGGTCACAAGTAGCATAGCGAGATTTCTCTCTTAAACAATGACACTTAGTATCTCTGTAGTTCTATGAATACTTTTGAAGTGTCATATTAAAACCAATCTCTTGGCCTTCAGGCAAAGAGAAGCAATTAGTCTTGGAGTTGTGAATAAATAAAAATCCATTTATATACCCGTCCTTGACATGTACCTTGCAAATCTTAGAAACTTCATCTAGTGGGAAAAGAAATGTTAAATCACGAACGCCAATACTAATCGTATTGCAATGTTGCTTCCTAAAACTGTTTAGTTTGTATCAATCTTTTAAGTATTAATTCATATGTATATATTCATACATATTGAAATACAACAACAGAAAGGCATTCGCACACTTGAGTGAGAAGAAAGAAAAGAGTGAGTGCATATAGAGCTATAATGCGCACTTTTATTATCCTTGGCATTAAGCTAGGCAAGAAAAAAATCAAAGCTCCCAAGTACATTGTTCTTTTCTAGATACTGTAAAAACAATCCTGCACAAGCTACGTACCACGCGCGTGCCTCTTTCATCCCAAGTGCTCCTAAGTCTTCACTTTGGTCTGCAAGCAAACACAACAAATCTTTATTAGCCACGCATCCCATTACCGTGCGGCACAATTAAATGGTACCTGTCGCAGATGTGCTGGGATGAGTCAGGAAACAATTTCTACTTTTTCTCAGTGCAATATTTTTAGGTCCTCTCTTTCCTCTTTGCTTTGCCTCAGCGCAGAAGCATCCTATTTCTATGATGCTCTGCTTGCTGCTCAAGATTCTCCTATTTATTTATTTAGCAGTCAGTAGTTCACAGCAGAACATAGTAGCCAAGTCCTCCCAAAGAGTTGCCTGCGCCCCTACAGAAACACTGAGCACGGCTGGGGCCATGTGCCAGGTCACCGAGCCTCAGTGGATCTCGTCCTCCCCGTCCTCCACTTGTTGAGCAGAGATTTGGGAGATGAGGCCGCTCAGGCTGCAGCCTGGTCAGGTGAGGAGGTGAGGCAGCTGTCTGGGGGCACGCTTGTGCTCGGAGGTCACTGCGGGATAAAATCCAGCCTCCTGTGCCGCTCGCTTGCAGAGAGTCACAGCCCACAGGTCAGAGGTGGGACGGTGACCCTGGCGAAGGATCACACCTGGGCCGGTGGGATGGTCAAGGAAAACAAATTGTAGTCTGTTCTGGATGCAAATCTCTCTGCTGACCTAGTTCTCATTCTCCTTTTCATTTCAGAAGCTCAGCTAAAAATCCATAAATTAAGGAAATTAACTGATGGAGCCTCCGGCATCTTTGTAAGCTATTTAAATCTTTAAATTTACAACATCTTCTGCATATATCAAGTAATTGAACTAACTGCAGGGATGTAACTTTAATGAGAAAATTTCCCTCTTCTCCTGTAGTTTGTACTCGAGAAAAAAAAAAAAAAAAAAAAAAAAAAAAGGAAAAAAGAAAAAAAGAAAAAAAAAAAAAGCAAGCTACCCTTAGGAGCAAACTTTCTGTTTATTCCTGCCACGGAAGGTAACTTTACCCCCGCTCCCCGCGGCGGGGTCCCGCCTGCCTTCCCCGCGGCGGGGCGGCCCCGGGCCCCGCGGGGGGTGCGCGGAGGGGCGCGCAGCCCCCGCCCCGAGCCGGGCGGCCCCGCGCAGCGTTGCGTAACTCCCTGCGCGGCCGCGCTCGGCGGCTAGAAGGCGCTGCAGCCCCGCCGCCAACGGGACGCCCCTTCCGCGGCCGCGGTGCAGCCCGGCGGAGCCCCCCCACCCCCCGTTTCTCCGCCTTAGCAGAGCGCAGCCCCGCGGGGACTCGAGGAAAGGCGCGGACACGGCCGGAGCTGAAAGTTGAAGGCGGGCGGGCTCTGCTTTAAAAAACATAATGTATATAATATATATATATGATTTTTTTAGGAAGGGGGGGGGTGTCGCTTGCCCGCCCCCGTCCCCTCCGGGCGCGCTGCGCGCCCGCGGAGCCGCCCGCGGAGCCCCGCGCCATCGCGCCGTGCGCTCTAATTGAAATGGCGCTTTTGGCCGGGGGCGGGCTGCCAGGGCGCTCCGCAATAGCACAATGCATGTCGATAGACGTCATTTGGTTTTAATGGCCTACAGGAAATTTGGCGTTTACAATGCGAGACATTAGCAAAGGGTGAAAGGGAGGGGGAGGCAGGCGGGGGGGAGCGAGGGCTGGCAATAATTGCGGCCCCCCCGCCGCCCGGACCCCCCGTCTGCGCCCCGGCGGCGCTGGGGGCTGGGGGCCCGCCGTATTTTTTTTGATATATTTTATTTTTTATTATTTATTTTTGAACTTGATCTAGTTTATCAACAAGTGCAGAGTGGGTGCTACCCTAATTGTAACCGAGGAGCCGAGAGATGTGAGAAACGTGCCCTGCGTTACTTATTTGGGAGCCGAAAATTTATGCCTAGTCGAAAACGCCTGGGGAAATATTACATCAGACCAAATGACAATGATTAAAATCAGCTTTTTCCCCCCCTTTCGCCCCCCCTTTTTTTTTCCTCCTTCTTCTCTCCAGTAAGTCTGCTGAAGGACGTGACGGCGGCCCGAGCCCGAGCCTCCCCGGCCCCGGACCGTTATCCCCGGGCAGCGCCGGGCCGGCTGCGCGGGGCTGCGCGGGATTTGCGCGGAGCTCCGCGCCCCCCCTTCCCCCCCTCCAAGCCCCGAGGGGCTCCGCGGGCGGCGGCGGCGCCGGGGGGCTCGGGTTGGGGCGCCCGCCGCCTTCCCGGCCCCATTCCGTTGTCAAGGGGTTGTGTTTGATTTTATTGGGGGGGTCGGGGGGGAATAAATGTGGGGACCTTCACCAAAAGGAGGGGAAAATATCCAATTTTCATCGCAAAATTAGCTAGGGCGAGAGCAAAGGGCTGAGCTAATTGTAGCCTAATCCTCTGCCCTGCAGGCGTTTGCAAAGCCCTGAGCAAGAATTCGCTTTTTTTCCTCCTCTTCTCCCTTCCCTCTGTTATTTAGAGACGGGATTATTGCCTTTCTTCTCATAACAGCCTCGGCAGTTTCATTTAAAGGCTTTTTCCCCCCCTCGCACACACACACACATCCGCGCACAGACAAAATAAATAGAAAGAAGCAAGGAAAAAAAAAAAACAGAGAGGGGGAGAGCGAGCGAGGAGAGAGCAGCTTTAAAAATCACAATAATCACAGCAGGATCCGAGCGGCAAAGACAGTAATAAAAGAAAAAAAAAAAAAGAGAGAGAAAAAAAAAAGAAAAAGCCAACCTAAACCCAGCCACACACAAACCCAAGCGAGCCCAAAAAGCCGAGGGGGGGCTCGCAGATCTCCGCTCAAGGTAAGCAACGCGGCGGCCGCTCCCGCGGTGCCCGGGCCGGGCCGGGGCGCGCCGTGCGTTCCTGCGCTGCGCATCGCGCTGCACCGCGCCTCTCCTCCTCTCTCTCCCCCCCCTCTTTTTTTTTTTTTTTTTTTTTTTTTTTTTTTTGGGAAACTGCCTCTTCTCCCAACTAACTCGGCTTCCGAGGAGCAGCGAGCGGAGGGGCGTTTTTTTTTTTTCCCTTTTTTTTTTTTTTTTTTTTTTTTTTAAAGCTACAGGAGCCGTTCGCGAGCCTCCCCGCTTCGCTAGCGCTGCGTGGCCGTGTGTCCGTGCGTGTATGTTTTGTTTTGCTCCGCTCCGACATGGGCACCGCCGGCGGAGCCCCGCGGCCCGGGCTGCCCGCGCTGCCGCCCCCCCGGCCGCGGCTCTGAAGCCGGCCCGGCCCCGGCGCGGCGGCGGAGGCGGCGCGGTTCGCTCCGCGCCCTCGCACGGTACGAGGGGAGGAGGGGGGGGGGGGGGGGGCAGCGCTGCGCGGGGTTTGCGCGGGGCTTGCGCGGGGGCGGCGGCCGGGCACAAAGGGAAGGCGGGCGACAATGGGGAACGCTGCGCCTGGAAGCCGCGGGCGGGCTGTGAATGAAACTCTGGCGCCAGTGAGAGTGGAAGGCTCGGGCTGGGGTAGACTTCAAACCACTCTAGGCTATAGTTTGCATCGGGGCTGCTGCATGCGATGTGGCACACTTCTGCGAAATGAATGCGTTAGCCGGGCTAATGCTCGCCACCATTGGCTGCGCAGGGCTTGCACAGGAGCGGGGATTCGTGTTTTTTTTTTTTTTTTTTTTTTTTTTTTCTTTTTCCTCGCGTTCATCTAAGACATCTCCTTTCTTGTTATGTGGGAATAAGTAAAGGACGCCATGTTGTGCTTTTTTATTTTTTTTTTTTCGGGGGGGGGGGGAATTTCCCCTTCGGGCACGGGGTGCCCGCGGCAGGCACAGGCGCAAGTCCCGCGGGCGGGCGCGGTGCTGGCCGCAGGTCTCCGCGGGGCCGGGGGATGGGGAGTCGGGGGGACAGCGGAAAGCCTCGTCTTCTTCTCCCCCTTTTTTATTTCCTTTCGGTGAGGAGACCTCCAGAGGGAGCCCCCCCTCTCCTCTGCCCCCCCCCCCGGAAAAGTTTTGGGCACGACCCGCTGTGTCACGGTGCCGGCGCGGAGGTGTGTGCGCGAATGTTTGCGGACTTTGAATCGCCGAGCCCCGGCGGGCGGAGGCGGCCAGTAACCCCATCCCTTCTTTGTCTTTAGGCTCGCTCCTCGCCGTAAACAATTGTCTCCGAGGGGCTCTGGAGGCAGACCCGAGCGGTCGCCGTGCGTGTTTATGGAGACAAAGGTAATCGCCCGCTCTGCGCCCCGGCCCCTCCGCCGGAGCCGGGCCCCGGCTCCGCGCCCGCTCCCGGGGCCTCGGCGCCCGCTCCCGCAGCCCCGGGGCGGCCTCGGGCTCTGCCCCGGCGAGGTCGGGGCTGCGGGGAGGGCGGGGAGAGCCCCCCGGCCCCCTGCTCCCCGCCTCGGTCCCGGGGCACCCCCAGCTCCGGCGGCCGGGGGGAGCCAGCCGGCTGCGGCAGCGCCTTCAACCTGCAGCCCTCGGCTGGCGTCGCGAACGCGCACGAAGGAATTAAACTGCCCGAGTGAATAACAGCATTAGTTTCAATTAATTTTTATCCTGGCAACAATAAACTTTAGCAACAAAGCGCCTTTACATCCTTAATTAGCCTTGCTTCCCATCTGTAGTCTTTTAAGTGCCTGCTCCTTGATTTAACTTTGTCCCTCCTTCGGAGCTGCCTCCTTTTTCATTCCTTCCCCTTTTTTCTTGTTATCCCTTCCAGACTGCTGCTTGCTTCTCTCCTGCAACCTTTCACCTCCCTTGTCCCTATCTGTCTGCTCTGCTCTCTGCAGTTTATTTCTACTGTATTTTCCCAACATCAACAGCAGTATTGGTTACCATGGCCCCGAGCTATGTGCAGAGGTGGGAAAGCTTCATCCGCCCAAAAGTTCTTACACTTTTGAAGTCTTTCTTTTAGTAGGATCTGAAATGTATCATCTAGAGTGTGTATTAAATGAACAGTATTCCTGAAGGCTTTAGAGCAAGAAAGGCAACACCCTGGAAAATTCTGCAGTCTTTCAGCATTCTCTGCCCTAGGGTTATAGCCCTGGGCACGGAGCTGAATGGAGCTCTTACAACTGCCTTCTGTTTACCTTTTATGGTTAAAATAACAGCTTAGCAAAGAAGCAACTTCATGGAGAAACGATTCAGTGAAATCATCTCAAGCTGTAGCAGCATAGCTAGTTTAATCACCCCTAGAGAGCTGAACAACTGTGAGCACAATGGGACACAAAATCATTTTGTGTGTAAATGAGCATGGCATTGTGATTATTTCACTTTGCATGGGCAAATAGTTTTTACAAGCAGTACTTATGCAGTTAGCTTAGAAAGGCAGAAAAAGATAAGCTGGCTCTGAAAGATCTTGGTGTGTAATGTTTGAAAAACTAAATATTCAGATAATTTGGGAATCAGGCTCTATTGATTTTGCCTTCAGCAGGTTCCTGTGTTACTTATTAGAGCGGGGTTATTGCCTGTGCCACTAGTTGGGATGCTGTATCCTGTTGTAGGCAACTAAAGTGCAGGGATTATTTTACATGGTTTAATAAATGAAGTTTGTTAGTGTTTCTGCAATATTTACCCTTAAGGTTTTAATTTTCACATCAGTATTAGAAAATATGTGCATAAAGACTTTCACTGGATAAATACATTTAGGATTTCGCTTTGTGCATAAAATAAGTGCATTACTCGGTGTGATGAATTTTATCTGCGTTTTACATTAAGAAGAGGAAGGAGTCATTAGTAGGGTTATGGTACCTTAAGAAATACGGGATGTTTATTTTGTTGGAGCACTACGAGTCTTTTCAATGTCCTTAACGCAGTATTCAACAATTATGGCCCTTGATAATTTGCTCCTACAAAATGACTGAACTCCGCAACTTTAATAAACACGGCGGGCTCCTTTTTTTAATGCCAATGCTCTCCAAGCAGGGGAAAAGCCCATCTTTTAATTCCCCTTCTCCTCCCCTCCCCCCAAAAGCCAGTAGCATCCTCAGTAAGTATGAAAAGCCATAAAAGTTTGAGAACTATTTTAGCTTTCCAGTGATTTTCTATAATTAAGTGTTTTTTCAACACATGCTCTAGCTGAGAGATGCCAAAAGCAGAGGATTGTTCAAAAGGTCCCTCCAGTGAATAGTATAAATTAAATATCTACTGTGTGAGTATGGCCTCACTGAGAATCTCAGACTCTTTACAGATCAAGGAATTTACTGGTATACTAACATTAAACAAAATCCTAAGATAGCAGCAGTGTTTAAATATGCACAAATAGATTCAGATCACTTGATCTTTAGCTATCTCTGCATATTTTAAAACTGAAGTCTGTATTTCAAGACAAATGGTTAAATACAAGACTCATTTACAGAGGACTGGAAGCCCTTTGATTTCATTTGGAAATTGTAACAAGGGGTACAGATGAGTCCTAATTAGGCACTTGTTTTGTGAAACTGCGTGAGATGTCTTTCTAAGGCAGCTCTATACCGCGCAAGGTCTGTACCTTTATCATTAGTGATAATAGTTAGGGTCTGAACAAAGACAGGGTTGACATTCAGCCTGTGTCTCCTGACCCTTTCATTTAAGTGAAGGAGCAGAGAATGAACATGAGTTTGCAGTGCTCTTTGGTAAGAGGAAAAAAAAGTCTTTGTGTTGGCAGACAGCTGAGGCACTCACAGATTAGTAAACACATCACTAAAATACTGCAGGTACTTGCATACTAAGTTGTTTTTAAAAGTTAGTTCTCCTATGTATACTGTACGATGCATTTAGTACAGCTTGCCCACAACAGGCTCTTGTGGGAAACGAGCAAGCAACATCTTCAGTCATGAAAGGATTCAATCACTTTCCTTGAAGGTGGTGCTGTAGTAAAAATGTTAATGCCCAATTTCACATCGACTGACACACAAGTCCTAGGACAGAGTTGGTATTTGCTTCGCGTTCAGTGCAGATGTCCATTCTGCCTCCGAAGAGAAAAGGATGTGGATTCACAATGGGGTGATGTATTGCTGCGCTGTAGATGCAGGAAATCCTTAGGAGCTAAACTAGATGAAATGCAGTAAATGGAGATGTTGTGATGACTTTATGAAGCTGTCCAGATGTGTTAGTTTTTTTCAGTTCCTTTCTGCATAGCTCAGATTTTTATTTTTGCTTTATGAAGAATGTTGCTAATTGTATGCTCGTTGAGTGGCGTAGCCAGGCACCTTGTGCAAAATACTTACTGCTAAGAGAAAGGCGAGACCACCTTCAGATTTTTAAGAAACATTGTCAAAGTAACGTGGGAGAAACGGGAATTCACTTTGTAATGCTGTATGTAAAGTGCTTGTCAGATGTAAGGAAGAGTCTGGATGTTTGGTAGCATGCTTGCAAAACAAAATACCAAGAAAATTAGATTATATTCAGAAATGTCTTCAGCTATAATGCTTTGCATATGTTGCTTTACCCATAAGGGGGAGAATGGATGGACATTTTCATGATCTTTTACGGAAGGTTTTTTGCTCTTTGGCATGTATGCTATCTGTACTGATTTAACTGAAATTAGCTTTAAGACACACGTTTAATGCAGAATAAGCTGTGCTTTTCCTCCTGAAGAGAACTGAGGATTTTTCTTTTGCTTTGGTAGTCCTTTTCATGTGTAAAACATTTAAGTATTTTTTGCTTAGTACATCAGCTGAAGATTTTGGACTCGATTCAGTAATTTCACTCGTTTTCAAATGTTTTTAGTGCAGTAAGCATTAGGTGGGTTGTTGAATTTGTAATTTCATGTGCCAGGCTGTGTAGTAATTTCTAACGGTTCTTGTCATGAAAACACAGGTCAGTTTATGTATCTTTCTGTTTTCACTGCTTCCGGGTATTAATTGCATTCAGTTTGAAAGCTTATTAGTTCTTTATATCTAATATTAAGGCTTAACTAAAAATTATCCATTTATTTTGCAATTATTGAAAATAAAACACAAAATTGATCTTAGTTTGATGTGAAATTTACTACATGTATAAACTAAATGCCTTAGGTACTGAGGAAGTCACTAATTTAGAGGTGTCTCGTTACTGAGACAAACTTGCAAAAACCCCTGAATCCCAATTCACAAATTGGTTATTCGTTTGTCAGGGGATATTTCACATCTAACACATAAGCCTGCGACCTTTAATTAGAATTTTGCAGTTTGTTTTATGCCCCTTGAGGCTGACACCTTGAAATTTTTTTTTCTTGATTTCTTATTGCTAATAAGCATCTTTCTCTTCCCCTCTGGTACTTTGAAGAAAATGATGCAAATACACTTAATTACAGTGGTGGCAATAATTTGTTAGCTGAATATGTGATCAGGCAGATGCAAAAATGATCTGATTAGATCTGTGATCACACTGGAAATAAAGGCAAAACACTGCTACATTTAAGAGAAACTGTTCTTTTTTGTCCTCCGTTTCCAGGAGGGAAGAAGCATGTCCCGTCTGTCTCTAACACGGTCCCCAGTTTCTCCTCTGGCTGCTCAAGGAATTCCTCTCCCCGCTCAACTCACCAAGTCGAATGCTCCTGTGCACATCGATGTAGGAGGACACATGTACACCAGCAGCCTGGCTACCCTGACGAAGTACCCGGACTCCAGGTAAGACCTCTGTGCTTTCAGGCTCTCTGCCTCTTTCTGTTCATCGCATGGAAATACGCATGTACCTGTGTGGAACATTGCAGTGTGAAATACGATTTATTATATATTCACCACTTATGAATAATTCAGTTTCCGATTTATACATTAACTTCACTGGGGTTGTATAGAAAAAAACACCTGTACAATTTATGTATTATTTAGAGAGCCTATTCATTTTCTCTTTCAACGTCTTCAGCACTGTAGCGCTACGTGTGAAGCACCTGTTGGTGTGCCTGTCCTGGATTATTTCCAATTATACGCAGTGACTTCGTTCTTTCAGATGTAGAAAAAAAACCTTTTAATTTTCCTTCTTTTGGGAGAACAGAACAGCTCGGTTACACAGGGACTGATGGATGCTTCTGTCGGCCAGCAGAAATCCTAAACTCAGGCATAGCTTGGTGCCTCTGTGGCAGCAGGTGTGTCCCGTGGGCAGTGGCCAGTGTACCTGCTCTGTGTGCTTGTAGCCACAGATTAGATGGAGTTTGTGTGGTTAAGGGCAGATGATTAGTGCTGAACGTGTTAATGGTGTGCCTGGCAAGAGGGATTCGGTTCTGGCCAATATTGCAGTGGGGACTCCGGATATGTCAAATTATGAACAGAGGTGGCATGAAAATATTGGTATTTACGAGACAGTCTCTTTATTACTTGCCCAGGTCCCAGTCCTGTGGGGTACTGGGCACTATGGCAGATGGGGCATGCTGGGCAGCATCAGGCCTGCAGTGGTAATATGGAAGGGATCACTGCAGGGTTGAAACATTTTAATTGGAATAGTGCATTAAGACACACCTGATTTTGATTTACAGTTATGATCAATAAAGAGATTCAGCTTTTTGTCATTCAGGCTGTTCATTCTTCGGAAGGCTAAGAGCCTTGTATGCGACCATCAGAAGCTGTAGGTAGCTGTGCAGTATCAGGGTGCCTGTCAGACTGCTTAAAGCAGGCACTATGGACTTAAAAGCAAACCAGAGCTCAGGACAGCAGCTTTAGATGTTGGAGGTTTTGCTACCTTCATGGCCAGTATTTCCACAAAGGGACAGACAGACAGGTTACTTTATTTTTTGGTATAGACAACCCATATAAAGGTATAAATGTATTTGAAGATTTCTCCTTTAAAAGAACTAAGGTTTCTTTTTGGCACAGATTTGGCAGGTTCCCAAGCAATAAATGACATTTATGGAGACACCTTGAAATCCCTCTGATGTCATAAAGCACACAGCTGTGATCTCATGCCAAGGAGACGTAGCTGCTAACATTGTCTATGGAAAAGAAACAATTATTAAAGTACCTATATTTTATGGTTAGGCCAAAACAATATAATTTTTCAGGACAGATTCTGTTTAATGATGTTTGTGTGGTAGTTCTTTGATCACAGAGAAGAAATCTGTTCAGTGGGGAGAGATTTATAACAGAGAAGCAGACAAAGGCTTCATAGTATAAAAAATACAGAGAAGATCAAGCAGTTGTGATGGAACAGCACATCTGTTTCCACAGTTTAAAATATCACTGCTGACACTATTTTTAAAATATGCCTATATCAGACTTGCTTAATAAAAACTTCAGTTATGTAAGTTTTAGGAAAATATACATAAATTCATATATTTTATTCAGAGAGAACAGGGTACTGGTTTCAAACCTCTTTTTTTTTTCCCTTTTTGCTAAATTCCGAAAGTGTATTCCCTCAGGTTTTGTGCTTTTATTTAAGGTAGAAGTACAAAACTGTGACTGACCAGATCTCATGTGCTGCCAGATGTTTTGTTGTGTACTGTATGAAGTCTGTATTGCAGTGTTATCTCGTAAGGCTTGAATGCTTTTTTACCTGCTCAAACTTCAGTTCTTACTGGAGCAAGAGCTTACAGTACTAGACTTGTGAACCAGAAGGATTAACTAGTAATCAGATACATTTCTATAGCAAAAATTAAACCCTCACCAGCACCAATAGGACATATTGATACGTTATGGGTGGAGGGTACAACTGAAGTTTAGAAGCAAACCTTACTTTTTTTTTTTTCTTCTTCATTCGGCTTTCTGCAGCACTGCATGATAGACTTGGTCGGTTACCCCCCTGTGAGCCTGGCTGCTCTCATTCCCAGTTAGAGCAAAGCAGAAGTTGCAGCTGTTTCAGTGGGGATGTTGGGAGCTCCTGATGGCGCCCCACTGCCCTGGTGTGCTGCTTCCATGAGGTGCAGGCTGTCTTTGCAGTGGTCAGGATGAGAGAGGCAACCGGGTCTCTTGCAGATGCAGGAGGAAGGAGATAGCTGTTCTGGGTGAGACATCTGGAAGTAATGCCAGAGCACTTTTAGCTTATGCTCACAGATGACATGCATGGCCACATACAGAGGCATGGCCATACTCATCCACATGCAGAGCTTCCTGGATTATTTTGGACAGCGTATTAAACTCTTGGTTTGAGCACGAGCTTGTAAACTTCAGATCTAAGAAATTAAACAAATCTGTAGCTTCTGTTTCAGCAAAAGATGTAAGCATATGCTGAAATGCTTTGCTAAATCTTAGCTTGTGTCACATAAAATACAATTTGCACTCACTAAAAGTGAAAGCTGTGGGAATAATCTTCCTGCTTATTTGTGTTACTATCTCTATTTCTTTCTCTGTGCTCTGAAATCCCAAACAGGCTTTTAGCTTGTAATATATAAAATGCATGTATGTTTAAGGACACATACAGATCATGAGCACATGTATAAATAAAATCAGGGTATGTATACACAGATGTCACATGCTAAAGGGAAATAGAAAAATAATCATTAAATCATGTTTATCCTTCAGTAGTATTTAAAGGAGGCCCAATCCTGTTAGGTCCTGAATAAGCTCAGTTCACGTTGACTTCAGAGGGAGGGAAGAGCTCTCAGCAGCTTGCCAGATCAGGCCCAGCAGGAGCAAGTATAGGTATGACCAGTTCCTGCCTATACCTGCTCTCCAGTCACCCCTCTGGTATGACATAAATTACACCTGACAGCAGGCAGCGTGATACATTTCTTATTGTAATTTGTTAGGATTGACTGTGCTCAGCCCACTCGCTTGCTTTGCTTGACTGTTCCCAAGTTATGTGGTTGGCTCTAATTCATGGAAACAAAGGACCTGATTCTGGGAGTCTTACTCACGTGAGGGATTAGCTGGTGATGTGAAGTCGGAGGCCAAATTTTGCATTTCAGTGATCCCAGAGTTGTTTTGGAGCAACTTTGACAAAGTCTTTGATGTTGTTTGTGCTAGTGCAGCTGCTGGGAGAAGAGAATTTGTCCACTGATTAAATTTGCATAAGTAAAGGGTGCCAGATTAGGCATTAAAAGTGGTAGACGCCCTCTTTCCTGTAAATTTTTATGGGGCTACATAAAATCTCTAAAGAAGAGAACACTCAAGCAGCACACAACTGGTGTGACAAAGAAAGAGGGTTAAACAGCCACTGTCAAAGATGGTTTCTAAACCGGTCATGCTCACCTTACTCATTACAGCCAGCTTTTTGAATGAAACACCATATAAATAAGCAAGTTGGCCTTTGAGAGGGTGAAAGGCAAGGAAAACAAGAAACACAAAAGAAATTGTGATCAGTGACAGCATAATGATGGTGGTCACGAAAATGATCTAGGAAGCATACCATTAATCCTTCTTCCGACAGCTAGTCGTGGCTGCTATCCTTGTACACCTGAAAATGACATTAAAGTTAACAAGCTTTTGGGGGGTACAGGGAAGCTGACATTTTCTTACCTGGACTTGAGGTTTACTTCCATAGTTTATTTTCAGGAAGTTCTCCCATCAAAACTGCCAACCCTGGTAGTTGTGAGCTACAGGTGTGCAAAGAAAAAACACCGTTGAATACTCATACCATCAGTATCTTAATTCTAAAGTAACTAGCTAAGCAGACAAATTACTCATCTTTGAGAGCATTTCCTCTAGAAATTCCATTCATGTTTTCACCCACAGGACCTCTAAAGCAGCCCCTTCACACATTGACACTTGAATATGGATTTATGTGACAGACTGTAAAGGCTGCAAAGGCTCTAGCACATTTATAAAGTGAGTTGCAAATTGTGTTTATCCAAGGGAGTGAGACTCAGTTCCTTAAAAAAAAAAAAAAAAAAAAAAGTCCAAGCTCTTAATGTGCAGGGAGGAGTACCCAAAGATGCTGCCAGATGATCCAGCCTTACTCCCACTGAGTTCAGTGACACACTTCTCATTGACTTTAAGTAGAAAAGAATTAAAAGTTCCAAATCCCCTTATACCACAGCAAGCCTACGCTTTGCCATTTCACTGACAAATTTGATACAATTTTGAATTTCTGTGAGAAAGCAGAACAAGATCTTTTTCATTAGAAGCTTGTCCTTTTTACCACCCTGCATAACGTTTATCTCAGAGAATTGCTGTGAGCTCTTTGTAAGTTGTTCAGCTATAAAAGGTAAATATATTTACCTTACATTCTTGGCTAATTAGTATTTGTTGTATAAGCCTCTATTAAAGATAAGCATGTTCTTTTCTTCAAAACATAGTTGTAAAAGGTCACACTTCCAGCAGCGTTAGCCACATGACAGAGGCGAGCAGGGATAACTGGAATTGAAGCAGGGGGTTCCTGGTGGGAGCCTCCCCACTAGTGGTGGGCAGCACAAGGTGGTCGGGACCTGCCTGCTCTCGGCCCTTCTTTGTCTGGCTAACCTACAGCACCCACCTTTCCTTGCTATTTCTGGCCGTTTTCCTGCCTCTGTAGGAGAGAACTTGTCTCAGTGGCCCAAAGCAGGAAGGCAGTGCTAACAGCACACGCCCTGACCACAGCTCTTGGGGCACCCTGCCTTCATCACCCACTTCTCTGGAGTCCTCCAAAGAAAACCAGCAGAGGCTTTATTTATTTTTTAACTGTTTCAGAAACCAGTGACATGACCATAGCTGTTAAGAGGCATGGTAGAGTTTTTCAGGCATATCCCTACCTCATTTTGAACCCGTGAACATTTTGGGGGATTTACCAGGGAATCCCCTAAAGCATATGTCTTCTCTGACTTTTTCTTGTCAAAGCAAACTGTCACTTTTTGTATAAACCCACACTTGGGCAAACTTTCCTACCTAGCTCTTCCTTCCAAGTGTAGCTGCACTGTAAATGTCTGTGTTTTATAAATCCCCCTACCTTTTTCTCCAACACCTCCATCTTTTTGGCTGGGGGGAACTCAGCACTAACACCTCAGATCTTTTCCTTCTCCCTCCTTCTCTGCAGCCACACCAGGCTGGCCTGACTTCCAGGGAAAAGCGTTCCTCCCTGCCAGACCAGGACTGCTGACGCCCTACAGCCAGAGACAGTGGCTTTATAAGCTCAAACACCTCCGTTACTGAGATCTGTAAGACAGATTTTCCACTTTGTCCTTTATGCTAAGGACTCCCTACTAGGTTCTGCTCCTCTCCAGAGGGAGCAGGGAAATTCTTAATTCAAATGTGTTCAGGGTATGTACTTCTCCAGACTTAGCATACATAAGAGCATCTCACATTTTTTGCTCATATAGGATCAGTCCAGTGCCCCCGTTACCACAACTAATTTTCTAATTTTCCATCACATGTGTGGATTCTTGATGTTATTACAAGAAAACAATGCCAATTAGCAAATTCTGTCACCATATACTGGCAGGTGGGTGTAAATCAGTTCTTAAATGAACCCTGTACCTTGCACAGGAAGGTAAGACCAGACTTGTTCATAGCCAGAGCTTGACTGTGGCCTCTAAACCACAGCACATGTGAGAGCAGGGTCGCAGGTAGAGCAGAACTGACGCCAGCCCTCCTGGGCCAGCACACTCTCCTTCACCCTGTATCGTTAGCATCGATGCTAACTTAGGTGTTTCCAAAAGCCCTCAGTGCCAATTCCATACCATGCTGACCACAGCTCACCCCCCTGGTACATACACGTGCGTGGCATGTGGTCCTTCTTCAGTAACTCACTCCCTGCAGACCTGCTCAGTGCCACAAAGGACAGGGGCACGCTGCACCCTTGCTAAGCACCGCTCTTCCCATGGAGGTAGGTCCCTTGTGGGGTGACACCAGGCTCCGGCAGAACCACACTAAGAAGCGCTGTGAATTACCCAAAAGGCAAAGAGTCTCTGAGTCGGTGCCCGCAGCCCACATTCAGGCAAAGCTCTACAAAACGCAGCTGCATGTGAGCTGCAGCGCAAAGCTCATTAATTTTAATGGATATTGTGAACTTAAAGCGTACACAGACTTTAAAGGAAAACACCTGAAGAGGTAGGAGCAAGTGTTCTTCCTGCGTGCTACAGATGCTCAGGGCTCCGGAGCCCAGGCGCGGGCACGCCAGTGTTGTGGAGGGGCGAGCCTGGCAGGGGCTCCCCCAGCTCCGCTGCTCTGCGAGGCGCTCAGGGGTGTGCTGCAGAAGGGAGCAAGGGAAGGAGCAGAAATGCAGACGTTTGGGTTATGCGTAGAGCCTTTTCTGAGTTACTGTAGGAATTTTCATGGAGATTAAAATCATTTTCTGTTTAATTTCATCCACCTGCAATTTAGAGATAAATCGTGTGAGTTTTTCTTACTTGGCTGTTGATGGGGCAAATCTTTGATTTCCAAGGGAATTTTGTCCAGCAGAACACTTAATGAAGAAATTTCTTTAAAAGGGCCTTTCCACTTCCCATCCTCCCTCTCCCCCCTGTCTGCATCTAAGCCTGTGGGTGTTGTGCTTACCTGAGTGGTAGATGTATTAAGAAAAGAGCTCCCATTGCCAGACTCTGAATTGAATACTGTAAAATGAAGCATTTGCACAGCAAAGCGTTGCTGTTTTGTAAGGGTGCTGCAGGGCTGCGGTCACCCAAGTCCATGCAGTGCTCAACAAGCTCTGGGGTAAGGGGGGGAGTTATGGACAGGCAGGAGTTGCTGCCAGGACCCACCCAGGGCAGCTACTGGGCAGCACGCAGGAAAGAGCACGGTGGGTGGAGGTGTGAAGCCGCTCCCTCCTCGAAGCTGGGCTGGCCGGAGCCTCTACAGCAGCAGTCACACCAGCGCCAGGTCTGGGAGCACCGGGGCATCCATCGCCTGTCCCAAAAGAGGGGAACGTGATGTGGCCTGCGTGGGAAGAAAACAGAGATGTAATTACAGCTGGGAATGATGATTTTATATGATTTTAGATGCCCTGTCTCTACCTTTCACTAGAGGGAAAAAATCTTGGATTCAGGGTCTGCCTTGAGAAATCGGGCAGAGCCCATGGAAGTACACCCAAACCAGGTTTCCGTGCATTCCCCAAGGTTGAGGTGGCTTTGGTGGCAAAGGACAACAAGCCCTGTAATGTAATCCTTCACTCCAGCGATTGCAAGAGATGGGAGGGAAGGAATTTGAATGGAAGCTGATTCTTCAGACCTGTCTGTGTCCATCTCTCCAGGATCTCTAACTAACTGGCATGTAGGGAGCCACAACAGAGCTGAGCTGTCTGCTGTGATAAAGGTGTTTACTCCTTACTGGACTTCATAAACGCTGCCTTGCCCAGCACAGCTGCTGCCTGGGGACTGCCCGCAGGCTCTGGAGAGGAAAGCACAGTTTACCCTTTGGGAACACAAATCTTACTGTAATTGGGTGCTGAGACTGGGGCCTGTCAATGAATGAATTATTTGTATGTTTACTTGGAATATTTAATGAAACGTGCAAGGAAATATTACATAGCCAGTCTCTGATGAACACTTTTTCTGAAATTATTATTTCTCTGTATACTACGTACATGTGTATTACAGCCCCGGTTCTGTGGAGGTAGAGGCATCAATGGGTATTACAGCACCTAGGAAGGGACAGACCAAGCTAATAACAGAGAGGAGAAGATATCAAATCACACTCATCTGACTTAACAAAAGTAAAATTACGGCTGTGTTCCTAAGTCTGGCACAGGCAGCTCAAAAAAACTGAAGATGAGGAAATTGCACATTCCTGTCTAGATATTAGCTTGTTTGGCTCAGCTGGTCAAAAGGGAAGAAGAGAGAGGAGGTGTTCGCTGTGCAGTCCATGCAGCCTGGCTGCGGCCAGAGGGATGTCCTTTACAGCCTCTGAGAGAGGTTCAGGGCTGCTGGACAGTGTCTCCAGTACCTTCAGTGCAAAACTCAGCTGATGTCTCGTTTTCTGCTCTTCTCTTTGTTCTTTTGCATCATTAATGTGACTGTCACTGAGTTGAGTTTAGCCCGTTAGTAATGCCTACCCTTCCCATTTACAATGGTTTAAAAATTAGTCATGTTTATTGAAACTCCCAAAGAAAACCCAGCAGACAAGGAGACCAAGAATTCAACATTTTTTTGGTTTAACGCTCTATATTTATAGCAGTTTCTGAGGTTAGTTGGTCAAGTCCTTTGTCATTTTTTTCATTGCTTCTTTTGCTTACCACTCACCTCTCACCTGCCAGGGCACTTTTGTGTCAGCAGCACAATTTAAGTATTTTTCAGCAGTCATTTTCAGGGCGCTAACATGAAAAGCATTAGCAGCATGTTTTGAGAAAATGCTCCCATAGGATGCTATGGAAGCAACCTGCCTCCTCCTTTTATGTGCTGCTAGTGGAGGCTGTTTTCCTGCTGATGAACATGGTGCGAAGTACTGCACCTGTGCCCAGGTTCACAGCTGTAGCAGCTTTGCAGTTAAAAGAAAGGGGAATCCCCTTTATTGATTTCTTCTTTGTATGCTGTGCGCTCAGCATACACATTGCACGGACAGAGTTATGTAAAGGTGCGCATTCAGTAGCTTTGAGCTGGAAATCGTGTCCTGAGGTCACAGCTAACCACCGTACCAGTGGAGCAGAAGAGGTGTTGCCTCTTCATATTTGGTCTTTGAATACACATTGCTGGTGTTTGTCTTTTGACTTACAAAGACCTTGCAATGGCAAGTAGACCTGGTCTGCTTAGGGGGATATTTCATGAACTACTTAGGAAGTTTATAAAACAGACTCCCTAGATTATGAAGCAAGGGGTGTCTGTTTTGTAAGGAACGTGTTATGAAATGAATTTGTCTCTAGGCCTAACTTAATTATTTTAATGATCCCACTGGTGGTTGTCGTAGGTGTCGTACTGTGTATATATTGTGACCTACATGCGTGTGATCATTTATGAAATCTAAGATTTAAAAATACATTGGACCTTATTAATTCCTTTCCTACTTTCACTGAAGAAAATGGTGGTGGTTTGGATAGTGGCACGTTGGGTCAAAAGTCTCTTCCAGTAAAGCTGATGAGAGTTTTACTGTAAGCTTAAAGGAAAACAAAGGCAGTCCTATTCATTTAGAAAACTGCCCTTATAAGAAGCCTGGCCAAAATAATCCCTGGTGTGACCCTGTTGACCTCTGCGGAATTACACCAGGGATGTATGCTGATAGGATGTGAGGACAGGGATTACAAGACCCTGAGCACTATAGCGAGGTGCTATATACTGTTGGCTATCCCCAGTACTTGTTTTTACAAACATCTGAATACGTAAAAACAACAGGCAAGTGAGGACACAAAGATTCCTGCCCTTATGGGTAGGTGCACGTACCTTTTGTGGTCAGATAGCCTTCCCAAAGAGATGGCTCCCCTGGCTTTGAAGGAGTTACTCCAAATTTGTACCTGTATAACTGAAATCAGAATTAATCTATGCATGGTTTAATAAATTCTTTAAGAACAAAGTGCATATTTAAATAGAAGAAACATGTAGGCATGCAAACACAGGATTCCTATAGGAAAGCATAAGGGAGGCTAGATCTCTCAAGCACGCCATAGTAACATGGTGAGGAGCATACCAGGCTGCAGCTAACACGGGTTGTGCCCCAAACTGCTGCTGGCCATACTGATTTTGCCAAGTTTCTATGTTAGGTGAAAATAACAAATTAATGAATTTGCCTAGTCCCTGCAGCACGTCAGCTTGTTCAGTTGTGCCATACTGACAGTAAATGCGTAATCTGGTGACTGAAACAGGTAAGTATTGCAACTCTCATCCCTGGTATAGCTCCATTGATACAAACAGGGTTACACCAGGATGGTGGCTCTCCTGACATGATCTTTGTAGCTGGGAGAAGCTGCAGAGCTGGAGTTAAGCTCCAGAGTTATAAATTCTTATCTCCGTGCTCTAACCACCAAATTACTTACTCTTTCCCCTCATTTGCTGTGATTAGCATGTATTTTAATCTTTTGGTGCTTAAAAACGAAACGATGTGTAAACATTTTAGGAGATTTTGCATTTGTTTTTTGCTTTTACCTAATTTGCTCTCACTTGAAGCTCTGCCAGCCGGGATGGCTTTTAGCTTAGCATGTGTGCACTTCTTGCATTCCTTATTGATGCAATCACTGTGACGACTGCCTGCCTGTCAGAGCTGGGCACCAGGACAAATAGGCTAAGCAGAGGTATTCCAGTGGTCACGTGTACTGTGTTGATTTCACTCTACTGTAGTACGGTATGAGTTCAAAGGCTAAAATTCCTGCTTTTTTATCTGCTGAGGACCACGTAAAGCAATACCTGAAAGGAATCCTGCACGTGGATGCTGGGAAGCTATTATGCAGCGTTACTCTCAGTCAGACTCAGAAAGGATCAGTTGGCAAGCATTGGAAACTGAGATTTGCACCGTAAAGCTGAAACGCTGAAGGAATCCCAGTCCAAAGGGCAGGCTCCTGTTACGCCTCTGTCCTAATGGAGAGCAGATGCTACCAGTGCTGCAGGTAATCCGTTTAGATCTGGTAGAAGCTTTTGCAGCAGCAAACCTCTCTCTTAAGAAAGCAGACAATGAAAACCAGAGACTCCTTTTAACATTGGTGTCATATTGCGTTGACAATGTTATGCCAGCAACTTGTACCGGTATGATTTGCATCAGAGGCTGCAGCTTTGGCATTTGGGGAACGTGGTATGCCTTCCCGGAGACCACTGCCTAAATTCTGCCATTGCAGAACTTACATATGATTTCATGGACAAACTCAGCTAGCGGAACTCCCTGGGAATCAGTAGATGACAATAGAGAGAAACTGGGCCCTCTGCTTGTGCTGGGGTTGTCTGGGAGGGAATGAGAACTGAACTCAGGCCAGAAGTACTTAACAGTGCTGTTGAACGAGAGAAAAATTCAATGACGGATTTTTAATCGTTAAAAAAAAAAAAAAGGCATGGATTTGTAACCAGCTCCAAACATTTCCTCTTCTGTTCACATCCAGTTATATTCTGCTTGCAGATGCGAGGGTTAAAGCGGGGGCTGGCTTCTGCTTTCAATTAAGTCAAAGGATGTTTTGGCCTTGACTTCACTGGGACCAGAATCAAACCCATGACCATAGCATTGTATTTAAGAATGAATCTCTCTCAGTCACATAAAAAAGCCAGGTTCAGCTTTCAGTATCTCATCAGAATCCTACAGTTAACTGTTTCCTTATTACTTTCAAGTTTTTCCCAAGCTTAAGCCCATAGTATCCTCTGTGCAGCAGGTGTATCAATTGCTGTCTCTCTGTGGCATGCCAGTTCTCTCTCTGGAGCCCCATGTCAGGAGCTTCCCTTTTCTTCTGGAACGTGGCTGCAGAACTGGGCTCTCACAGCTGACATCTCAGCGTGCAGCTGCTTCTCTTTCCCTACTCTTTTCTTGCTGCAGTAACAAAAAAACCTACTGGAAGTTGCACTGTGGTTCTGCCTATCACCCACCAACTGCTCAGGCTCTCCAGCAAAAACTGTTACCCCAGTCTTCTAACTTGATGTGGATGTAAGGCTTTGTTGGTTGTTTTCCCTTCAAAAATACTTTTTAATAGATCGGTCTTGACATGCTCAGTTTCTTTAAGTGAGCGAGGAAAAATATGTTGAGTACAGCTTAATCAAATGTAAAAATAAACAGGAGCATGATGCAGTCATCATTTTAAGTGTGACAACAAAAATGCAGATAGAGAGAACTGGGTGCAACTTCATGTCTCACTGCAGCCAGCTGTGTCCTTTGGTCTGCCTGTAACTGCCTGCAGTGTCTCTGTGCCAAAGCAAGCAGTGGTGTGAGCTGTACAAGGTGTTCAGCAGCGTAATTGCAGTGGTGCTACATGCTGGGACTGTGCATAATCAGCATAGCTTATTCACTAGTGGACAAAAGGATGGGCTGCACAAAAACTAAAGAGGATGAATGTAAGATAAGCTGTTTTTTCCATATTATAATTCTCAGCAAGAGAAGAGCATTACCAGTTTAGCAAATTGGCATGCCCACCAACTGTTGCCAGTGTTGCCATACTGCCTTAGTTTCTTGTAAGCAGAAAGTTAATTTATCTATACCCACAGACACTGGTATTGTTCCCATTCACGTCAGCGGAGAGCATCCTGATACAGCGGAGGCAGGCATGTGCACCATGGGCAGATTTGAGTTTGTGCTTAGCTCAGGCAGTGCCGTGCTGTAGGGTCCCTGGCAGCCCATGTCTGGTGACTTGTTCCTGCTGGTCTGGAAATAAATAAAAGAATCACAGAAAAAAGTTTCTCAGCTTTCATATCCCTGGGCTCAGAAGTGCGGGGATATGGTTTGAGCAGATGACATGTTCTAGCAGTTTGCATGAGCAGCGGGTACCGAAGCGAGTGCGTTAGCTGTCACCATTTACATTTTATAAAGGTGCTGCAGACCTTAAGTGTCCACCCTCCTTGCTCCTGCTATGGACTTAAATGTGCTGTTTTCATGGCATCCACACATGCAAAGGACGCAGAGGGCCGGGCTTGTACCCTGGAAGGTAAATGAGTTACATTTGAAAATTTTTCAGCCTTCACTGAGATCCAGTGGGAGTTTCTCTGTTGACTTCAATGAGCAAGGAGTTAGCCCATTTATATTAAAATAAAACCAGTATCTGCATGTTTGCCAACCTCCCAGCATGCCCGGTTGTACAGGGTTGATGTTAGTGGCAGCAATGCCCAGATCTAGTCAGATTTGAAAATCTTAGTAAAAATACTGGGTTAGCTCCCACTTGAAGTTACAGTAAGCGAGGCAAGAAGGAAGAGGTCTGACATTTGCTGCACCCCTTTTTTCATCCTGTCCTTTATAGTGCCATGATTTTGGGAAAGGGATGTTTAAAGGAATAGCAAGAAAAGGCTTGTATAGGCAGGAATGTTTTATTTGAATTGTGCATCTTCTCAGGTATTAACTTAATTCTGTTGAGTGCCCACAACTCCCACAGAGTTTGAACTGAAATGCAGTTCTTGCAGGATTGGGACCTTTGGGAAACTAGAGAGCATTGCGATGGTTGTTTGGGAGTTTGTTTGAAATTAAAGAATTTTTGTTCCTGCATTGGTTTTCATGGCTAAAGTAAATGTAAGTTTTCTACTAAGAAACCATGAAAGGCCAAGAACTTTCACAGGGTTCAAGTAAGAGCAACAGCAACAATTGTACAATACACACAGGTTTTATGTAGCAATAAAAACTTCTATTAATATTTCTAATCTTCACTGACAATTTAGTTAAAAGTTCAGTTAGAATGAATTGGAAGACAGAAGAGGAATTTCATACTGGAGAAAGTGAGAGTACTAGAAATCAAGCTAACATGCTTAACTTAGCTAACGTGCTTGTTTAATTTCAGATGCAAGTCCACAATTTAAAATGAAATGAATTCCCAGATACAGAAGCATTACCTACAATGTATGAGCTTCTGTGCAGCTATCTGAATTTTGGCACATTGCATTGAAAGAAAAATATTTTGCTCTTACCTGTAACAAGTTTTGTGTTTGAAGGTTCGTATTATAGTGTAATATGATTTAGTTGCTTCTGTTAAAATTGTGCAAGTCAGCCAGACTCTGCCCTTCACACTCTCCCAAGTCATTGTTAGGACTAGGGGTGGCAGAACTGGCCTGGCTTGAAGTGCAGTAATTGCAGCCGCACTGCCTGCGTTGGGCTGCTCAGCAGTTACCACTGGCCTCAGCCCCGGCCTCTCACCCAGTGATGGCAGCGCTGTTGCTGCTTTGGTTTGGTGGTACCAACATGATGCACATACCTGAATTAGCGGCGTCTGCCCACGTCCCATGGAGCTTTATGCCAAGGATTCAGGGGGCGGTGAGGACAGGCTGAGCTCCAGTCGCCGCAGGGACCTCATCCAGCCCGAGCCCTGGCGTAGCTGACCCCAGCCAGGCAGCCCTCAGATGCTGGGAAGCCAGCACATTGCCTGCTGGCCCAGGTGTGACCAACAGAGTAATGCCTGGTGGAGGCTTTAGGGAACAAATGCAAATGCTACGTTTAATGGGAGGCTGGTTTTCACCTTCTCTGTTACAAAAGACTAACAGGACCAGAGGAACCATGTCAGTGGCACGCAGGGAAGTTTGACGGAAAAATGCAAATTGTACCTGTATTTGAAAGTTACATTTTTTCTTGTTAAGCACAGCAAATGCATTTCATGACTGATGACTGAAATGAATGTGGCAGAATTATGATGTGTAGGTAGGATGAGTGCCGTTCGGTCTGTATGTGTCTCTACTTATCCAGCTTATAAATGTGGTTATACGCTGAACGGAATGAAAGAATTCGTAACACAGCAATTAACATACTAGAAACTGTTTGTTTAGTGAAGTCTTTTTATAGCTGTTAAAATAACACACTAAAATATACAAACGCTAGTTTAATAAGGCAAAATAAAATCATTAGCCTGACTTAGGGCTGGATTCTGCCACCATTACTCATGGCTAAGCAGTGCTTTACTCATGAACTGTTTACTCTACGGGAGACGAGTGGCAGAACCAGGCCCTCAGGGAACAAATACGCTGCTGATAAATTTGGGATGAGTGGCCAGTGCTGGTGAGCCTAATTCCAGCCTCCCAAAGAGGTGAAGGGCTTAGGGTTAAAACCACTGTAAACCTGGTGGAAATGAAAAGCATGGAAATGAAAGCACACTGGAGCCCAAATTTCCTCAGCTGATGGTCTGTTCCCTATAATTGTGTGACTCCTCCCTCCTCCTCCCTGAGGACCTGATGGGATGCTCAGCCCCTCTGATGCACGACCCAGCTCTTAATGACAAGAGAATTCCTTAACACAGGAAAAGAGGCTGGCCTCTGAACCAGGATTAGTGTTTCTGATTTCTATCTTAACTGCTAATTTATATATTAGGCAATAGTGTCTACAAATTTAACAAAAATTGAATTTATCAAAATCTAAATATATATATATATTTCCATAAGGTTACATATCAAATAATCACTTGCAAAAGTGTCTCAAGTGTGGAGAAAGACAGTTAGCAACAAACAGAAGTGAAAGACCCACAAGATCTCAACCTTATTACCATGGGTACTTTGCAGTATTTCAAACATAACAGGCAATTTATATTTTAGTGGCTATTACCTGTTGCTTCTGTGGACTTGAATTGATAGTAACAGAGAACTGAAAATATAATTGTCTTTACTTTTGTTTTAACTACAAGATCTATTACATGGTAATTTTTAATGATAGCATTAAAAAAAAAGTCTTCCAGAACTTTGTACGAATGATTCAGGGTGATAGATGATAATGTTCTTTCTGGATTATTGACTTTTAAAAATACATGTTGATACAAGCTCTGATCTGTTGTAAAAATAGATGTCCAAGCCTGAATATCTATTCAAGCAAAATATGAAGTATTAAATCTAGGTAACAGATCCTGCAGTTCCTTCAGGTGCTTAATAGTTAATGAGTGTAATATCCTTCAGAAGCACTGCGAAGTGAGCATATGGCTCAGAGAACTCCTATGGCATTCCATGGCCAGCGTTAGAAAGCAGGCACGCAAGGTTACAGCAATTAGAGATGGATAAGCCTGTTACCTTGGGAGTTACCTCATTCATCCCTGTGCTAAGACAGGACTGTACTACTAGATACACTGGTGGTGTTAAAAATGGAGAGATTTGTGGGGTGACAGGCTTTTAGTGTTGTTTCCCACAGATCAGTTTTGTACTTGCGTATCTGTGGTTGCTGGCTTGTGCCATCAGCATTGAAGGGTCCAGAGCTGATCAGTGTGTGTACGGGGCTGGGCAGTGCCTGCAAGGTGCTGGTGGCTGATGCTGCCCTGGAGAAATGTGGGTGCTCTCCCCGGGCTTGAAGCCTGGGACATGAAACCTGTGCCTGGCCCGTGCTTCCATGTGCTGGCTCTCCCCTGCCCTTGGGGGCACCCCACTGTGTCTGTAGGCAGAGACTGGTCCCAGACCACGCGTGGCTGTGTGATGTTCTGAGCCAAGAGTGCACCTGGAGCAATCTGAGGTGGTCAAGATGTTATCTCTGATTATAATAGAAACTGTTGCAGAGCCGTAATGGCGAAGCCCACACAGTGTTTCTGCAGCGTAACACGGCCAGGTTGTGTGCAGAGACCCTGCTTCAGACGGTGCCTCTCCTTAGCGTTATTTTCCCATACTCAGAAAGGGCTTAAAATCACCGGTTGGGCAGCAGGTTGTGAAGTTGTGGTATGGAGCTGAAGTTTTAAACTGAGGCAGGTCAGAAAAACTTCTGCAGGTAGATGCAACCTGGCTGTGCCGGGCACGGGGCGGCATGTGTCCTGGCACAGTTTTAGTGTCCTCCCTCCTAGTGACTGTTGGGGCAGAAGGCCCAAAACATCCCTTGGGCTCTCAGCCAGGCTGTCCCTGTCCCTGTCCCTCTTGCAGCCACCCCTGCCCGCTGCCCGGACAGGCTGCGTCCTTTGGCAAAGCGGCCACAGGCGCTCTCTCCATTATGCTTTGCTCTGCTGGGAGCTTGTGCACAAACCCTTGACCGAGTCTGACACAACTCGGTTTTACAGTAAAAATAATGGGAAACGTGAAAAATGCAGCTGTAAAGATCCCTGCCAGCCCCGGGCAGTGCTGGTGTGGGTGGCACTGAGCAGTCCCAGGCTGGAGCTCTGCCTCCTGGCACCAGCCCCACATCACACAGCCCTGCCGCCCTGCCTGCTTCTGGCTTGCCTTTCCTAGAAGCTGCTGTCCTGTGGCAGGACCAGTGACAACGGTGTAGCTGCCCAGGTAGCCCTATCAGGTGCAGCATGATATGCTCCCATCTCTTGAGCACCTCTGCTCCAGTTCACAGCATGTTTGTTCTCCTCAAAGCAGCTAACAGTATCTATTGTACCCACCTTGAACAAACATTTAAGAGAAGCAGCCCTTTCTGCGCAGCAGCCGTGGCGGGACTCGTCTCGCACACCTGGGACACAGCTAGCACGTCCTGTGCAGCGGTTTCAGGTTGTGCTTAAAGGTTTGGCCCCTTGATCTGTCCCAGCCCTAAACAACCCTCTTCCTCCTCTCTGCCGCATTTCCCACAGTTACCACCTCCTCCTCCAGCTCCACAGCAGCCGGCAGCTGCACAGAGCCGGCAGACTCCGTGCACAGAGCAGAGGAACTGAGCCCCTGTCAGCCTGCTCTGTGTCGGTGTGGAGCAGCAGGGACGGAGGAGGGAACCGAGCAGAGCACAGACCCACGTGCTGGAGGGGCTCACTGACAAGCCTTTCTCTTTTTCCTCCCATAATTTTCCTCCCATGAAATTAGAAGAGAGCCACATTTAATGACAGTTCTCTAAAATGCACGTTCCCCGCTGAATTGACATTGGGCAGAAAAAGTGTCTACAGAATCAATTTTTAATAAATGCAAACAACTAAATTATGAATGACAAAAATATCACTGAATGGTTAAATATTAATCATGTAATTACTTAAATTAATACTTTTAGTGCAATGTTGTGATAAAGGGTTTCACTCACACGGTGTTGCTGCGCTGGTGGCAGGAGCATGGGCCGGGTGGCGGGGGCCGCAGCACGGTGCAGGAGCAGAGGCTCTGTGGGTGCTTGGCGCAGTGATGCTGCTGATTTTCCTCCAAGCCCAACTGTACTTAGTGCTCCTGGCCCCTGGAACCAGATTTAGTAAGAAAGAACTTCAGTTTTCTGTTCAGAAAGGGAGCTATCAAGAAAACAGCTAAACTGGACCAAGAAGAGTAAGCAGTACCCCCCAAAAAACCCTCACCTCTCCCAGAGTGCTCCTGAACCTCCTGCCCCCTGATGTGCTTTGTGTGGCTCCACTGCCGCTGCTCGGCAAGCATCTTGGGAAGACAGAGTGCTCCGGAGAGCAAAAAGCCCTGACTGCTCCAGGATGGAGCTGGATAAGTCTCTCGATGAGATCATGTGTGGTGAGGCCTGCAGCAGGGCTGGATCCGCTGCCCTGTGTGCAGCTTCCTGTCCCGTGCTCACCTTTCGACAAGTGCTGCAGGGAGCCTGGAGTCCCCAGATGGAAAATGGTAGCGAGAGCTATCGGGGTGTGTGGGTAGCAGCGGTTGTCTGTAGATGCTTAAATGCAGCGCACAGCTTCCTTCCCTGTCCAAGGAGCTCAGAAAAGAATTTACTGGCGCTCTTGTCCTTGTGGGTTGGCTGGCTGTGCTGTTTGTTTTTAATCTAATAAAAGGAGATCTTAATATCATAGTGAAATCGGTATAAAGCTAGAAACTTGCCCCCCGGCATTTTGGCTAAACATTATTGAAAAAGGCAAAAAAAGCCTTCAGCAGAAACAACAGAAGCACAAAGAAATTGTAGAAATAGGATCAACAGGTTGTGTTCTAGATGCTGGGAAGAGGGCTGAAGAGCAGCCGGCTGGGCTGGAGGAACCAGGAGACCCACCAAGCGTGAGGCCGGGCACCAGCCCCCTCCTGGCCCGGCCCCACAGGGGCGTGCAGTCGTGGAGGCTGGGAGCTGGAGCCCTGCTAGGGTCTGGGTGGGCAGCATGCGTGGGGCAGTGGCCAGAAGCGGTTCAGGAGGAGAAAGGCAGGGCTGGGAAGAGCCTCGCACGGGGAGGACAGTGGGAAGCACAGTGAGATGTGGCCAGGAAGGCGGAGGCAGTGGGTAAGCAAGCTTTGTGACTGCTTTGATTGAGCCTGGCTTGGTCTGCTCTCTGGAAATTAAATCTGGGAAAAAAAAAAAATTAAAGCATTTTTAAATGCAGAAATGAATTGTCTCTTCCAAAAGGTGGGAATACTGCAGAAGCAGTCACTGCTGAGACTCACCCATCTCTGTAGGATCTAAGTGCAGCTCTTTATGCCTGGTCTGTGTTTTCCTCTGCCTTCCACTGCTTTACAGACAGCCCTGGAAGCACCACTCCCACATGCCATAAGCAAGCAGCAATTCCTAAAAAATGCCATTACCCACTTTGTCTGCCAGTACAGGGCACCAAGACTGCTCACAAAAGCAACCATTTGGGGTGACCATTGCCCAGTCCGAGAGCTGCAGCCGCTCCCCGCAACTCAGGAGCTCGCACCATGAGCTGGAGGGAGCCTGAGCCCTCTTGCCAGCCTGGCACCTAATGTCTGCTGGAACATCAAGTTTGCACAGTGCAAAGCCATTCCTGTCCCCTTGCACTCGCTGATGTCCCGACAGCCTGCACATATTTCCCTCCCAAACTTCTTTGCATGTGGCCTTGTCTGCTATGCAGCCTTGGACCCCATCCACTGAGCGCATCAGGGTGCAGAGCTGTCGGTCACTGTGTGTCCATGGCTTCACAAAGCCCAGGTACAGCCAACACGCAAAAATTTCCTCAAAGATGTCAGTTGGGTTCACTTTGTGCTCTCACAGCGTTGCATTTTCTGATAGACTTACTGCAGGTACAGTTTGTACTGGTGAGGAGGGAGAAGCAGGAGCACTTTCTGCATGCAGCATTACAACATTGCTGCAGTGAAGCTTGTTCTTGGAACATAGCGGCCCCCTAAAATGTCAAATAAATCCTTAAACTATTCATCACTCTGTTTTTGGGGTGGCAGTTAAGTCTTTCAACACTCTGCAAGTTTCTTTCCCCAGCAGTAATTTTGCTGGTGAAGAAATACAGCTCAGGGCACTCCACAAAGGCTTCAAAATTCATGTTTTGTTTTCATTACCAAAAAAAAAAATATGCTTCACTACATTAAAGAGCAGCCTATTAAAATTTTGTATCCTGTCTTCCCTGCGTCCTTTCTTTGTTGGCAAACCTTCCCTCCCTCATATGCACCAAGGAGCTGAACAGCAGCCATCGCTTTGGTTTGCAGACTTCACAGAAAAAGGGCTGTGAAAGGGAGGAGGTTTGAGCCACAGCCCAGCTTGTTTACGGAGTAAGTAGGAAAGATGAGTTCTCAAAAGTTTTGGTAGCCACACAAATACTTAATAAATGCACCTACCATACTGAACACTAAGTAGCTCTAGCTGCTTTCAGGCTAACCCAGAACAGCACACAGGCTCGTGTGCATGTCTAAGGAAACAAATTAACTGTCTGGCTCCTGGACTAAAATGTAACGCTGTACCAAGCAATATATTTAGCTGTCTCAGGCAAAGAGACCTCAAATAACAATAAAAAGGAAAATGAATTACTGGAGGCTCGCCGAACCTTGCGATTATATAAATTAAGAGTTGCAGTGTGAGCTGGATTGTTCTGATACAGTTGAAGAGCTAGAGGTTGAAGAAAAACAATAAATGCATTATAATTAAGGTTTAGGTTGTTTGGTTATTCTCTTAAGTAACTCAGAGTAGCCAAACGCTAGCACAGGTACGAGGGAAGGAGAGCAGGCAGTGAAACCTGCTACTTGCATAAGAGGGGAAAAGGGTTTTTAGCTGAGTTCAGGGGGGAATTGCTAAGTTCAGTTTTACTTGATATCTCATTTCATTCCGAAATTCATTTAGTGCCACATGAATTAAATTTGCAACTACATAAAAAAGCTGGAAGATCAGACCAAAGTGCAGCTCTGGAGAGCGAACCTCACCTGTGTTGCAAGGCCCCCCAGCCCAAAGCAAGCCGAGTGTGAGCGCGGGGCAGCTGTGAGCATCAGCCCCTCCAGCACATAGCCTGGGGCTTGCCATCCCCAGCCCTGCTGGGGCCCTCTCGCACCTCTCGCCCATGTCCCTCGCTGTGGGGCTGGAAAGCAGGAGCACAGCCAGGGCTGTGCCACTCAACTCGCCAGCGGTGCTGGCTGTTGCCTTGGACAAGGGGTTGGTGGGCTCGTTTTCCACAGTGGGGAAAAGCCCTGCCCTGGTCGCAGCGAGGAATACTGGGGCATTGCATAGCTGAGTCTAAGGGACGATGCTCGACAGTGAAATCTGGCGGGCTGTGGAATAGTCTCACTGGGAAATGGTGGAGTCCTCACTGGCAGGGTTATTTAAGACTCGACTTTGAAACACGAGACACTCTGCAGTTGGGAACAATGCTGCACTGTCAGAGAGATGGACTCAATTACTTAATAGGTCGTTGCTGTCTGTCTCCTGTGATTTTCCTTTCAAGAACATATATTCAGCTGGGTTATTTCTCATGGGAAGACAAAGCCTTCTGAAAGAAGCCAGACATTTGGAGGGAGAGGCGGGAGGAAGTGCAGCCCGGCAAATGCCCAGCTTGCTTTCTGCAGTGTACTGTCAGGACATGGAGAAAACTGTCATGGTGCAGCTGATGGGGTGTTTTGGTCCTGCTCACACCTACCCAGCTGGATCTCTGCTCTCACGTGTCTCACCTCCTTTTCTTTGCTCAGGAAGGGTTTGCCACGTCGCTGTTTCTGCCAGGCACTGATGCGCAGCCACTGGTGCCAGCTGCGGTCCCGCAGGCAGAGCTGCAGATGCTGTATGGGCTGCTGGCATGCCCAAACATGCAGCTCTGAGGGGGCCATCCAGCTCATGGCAGCGCACTGGAATCCCTCCTTCTGACAAGGAAATGCTCTGATGGCCTTTGGTCAAAACAGCAGTGCAGCTGGTGCAGAAGCTCATATCCAGGAGCCCATCTCTGCGTATCCGTCTAGTTCTCATTCACAGTACCTGCTGAATGGGTGCATAATGTACCCGGTGAGATGTGTTCTCTCCAAAATTAGCCAGCCAGCCACAGGGTGAGAACTTTGTAGGCACTTCCCTTGCTGGGGCTGAGGCTCATTTGCAGCCCTGATTCAGGGCAGGACGAGCTGAGTGCTAGGAGCAGTTGCGGGCAGGCACTGTGTGAGCGTGTGTGCACACATCTAAGGCTTCTGTCTTGGTGCCCTTGTTTGCATTTGTCACCAAATTAAGATACTGCATTACTTTATGCACATTGAATTGATGCAGCTAGATTGGCTGGATGTTTTTAAGCCCTGAGGGTGTAATGAGATTTTGTCTCTTTTGCCCATTTCTTTTTTCTTTTCTTTTTTCAGAATAAGTCGTCTGTTTAATGGCACTGAGCCTATTGTCTTGGACAGTTTAAAGCAACATTATTTCATTGATCGAGATGGTGAAATTTTCAGATATATATTAAGCTTCCTAAGGACATCTAAGCTACTGCTCCCAGATGACTTTAAGGTAAGGAAAGCTACAGTCTGCCATCTATTTCCACCACCCCCATTTTGTCATTTATTTTGGAGCCGGTTGGGTTGTGTGCTTGACCTAAACACACTTAACTAAATGTTGCTGTTTATTGTTAGGATTTTTAGGACTTGTGTATTACACTAGGGATGCTGTTATTTAATAAATGGACCAATGGTTGTCATGGATACCATAAAAAGTTAAACGATGAAGCTTACGGCTAAATCAGTTTTTCTAAACTAATTGTATTTTCTCACATTTTTAGCTTATTTATCAGGGTATAACAACAATTAAGAAACAACACCAGCAACTGGCACTTACCAGGATTTAATATTCAGAACCTGAAAAAAATGTTTTAAATTTGATAGAGGAATTAAATTGTGTCAGTCTGTTTCTTGTTGGTATGAAAAAGAAACAACCTTAAACAAACCCAGGAGGGTTTCTGTTAGATACAACCAATGCAGATACTTTGATTTCAACAAGTAACCTTTCCAGAATTTATGAATGACAAAATATTTGTGGGAAATGGAATTTATTGAGGGTTTTTTAAGGAGCAATATGTGCTTTCTATAAAGTCATGATGCTGGGTTGCTTTGCAAATCCTGATTGTTTAAACCCTCTCCTCCTAGCCTTGTTTATTTGGCTTTGCACTTAAAAAACTTGCAACATTGTCATCCTTATGTATGAAAATTAGAAGACAAAACTATCCAAACTAGATGACAAGATTCAACAAAAGAGCTAACTCCAGGATGAAATGATGAATAAATTTGAGTGCTAATGGGGATCCGCTCAGATCTAGAGAATACAGAGCGTTACTGGAAAGGAACGTTCTCGCGCTGGGTAGTAAGGTTTTATTTCTCACGTTGGACTAAGTAGACAAGGTAATTTGGCCAGGCCTTACTGAGTCATTCCAAATTTATGGTTGCTGTGGGGTTTCAGCTTTGGAGTACAGCTGATCCTTTTGCTGCAGACGGCCCTCAGCCATTTTTGCCTGAATCAGGAGTACAGCTGGATTTGACACCAGCAAATGAGCATTTAGAAGTTAATGCAGAGCAGAGGCGCTGTGCAGTGGGAGCATACATCTCGTGCCGAAGCAGGGGAGAAGTTTTGGAATTCACAGGTGGTTTTGAAGACCCAGCCCAAAAGGGCTGTCTCGGGCACTGGTCTCGGGAGCGCACGGTGTGCTGTGACGCAGGCTGAGAGGCAGAGCACACGGGGTGGATGCGAGAACAGAGAAATAAGAGCAAACACGCAGGTAGGAGTGAAGCTAAAGACCTGTGGGTTGCAAGATGGAACAGGTAAAGAGGGTGGATGGGGAAATGGTACAGATGAAATGCCAGAGAGGTGCTTTTGCAGCAGTGTTTGGGACAGTGTGGTGGCACAAGGATTGAGAAGAGAGTGTAGAAGAGATGTAGTTTGTGCTGATCATGGCCTTGACTGGCACCCAGGAGGACATTTCAGAAGTGCTGTAAAACGAAACCAGCAAAATTCAGTAAGAGCCTCAAGGTGAGAGCGGCAGTGGATGCCAAGGACTTGTCTGCACAGCGAGCCGCTGGCAGGGCTGGGAGAGACTTGGGAGAGCCGGCGCTGTGCCCATACTCGGTCCGTTGTTCCAGACCATATCTTTGCATAGGGTTAACTGTATTTTATTTGGTTCCTCCCTGAGAGCTTTAGAGCAAACCTCAGGCTAAGGAGGGCTCAAGAACAAAGCAAAGTATTGCTAGGTAGGGAGTAACTAAATAAAAATGCATAGAAGAATGCGCTGCAAAGCTGTATTAAAACTGCATTGTAAACGGATTTGACTTCACAGAAATCGTGTAATTTTACCAGCATGATTAAAGTGACAGAAGACAATAATCAAAGGCAGCAAATGGAATCACTTGGTGTTTCTAAATGCAAAACTCTATTTAAGGTATAAAACCTGACAGGTTTTCCAGTGAGACTTGCATTAAATGTTCTTTATGTCAAACAAAGCATTATCAAGTGTTTTGAATATTTATTAGTTTTTACCCCTTAATTTAATCAAGCAATTTATTAGCCTCAAGGTTTAGCCAAGTTGCTTTTCAACTTGAATTGCTGCTCAGATGGTTATTTTGGAAAGTTTGGAATGTTAGTACCACACCAACCTTACTGCGTTTGCTATTTAAGTGTTGTTTTCAGACTAAGTTAACACTGAAATGCAGAGAAAGTGGAGTATGTGTTCCTAGGCTAGTGATTCTCTATTATCAAGTTTGACTGGTGTGTTTACAGCGAATATTAATTACACTTCCAACTACTAATAAGCCAGAACTTGAAGCTGTTCAGTATCTGACAGGTCTCCCTGCTGAAAGCAACATTCTAATAGTTCATATAATTTTTGTGGGCTTGGGGGATTTTAAGCCACATTAAGTATGCAGAGAAATTACCATGAGCTGTTGGCTTGGTTCTCCTTTGCAACCAGCCTGTGCCGAATGAGGTGATAGTGAGCGGTCAGGAGCTGCCTACAGCTCCCTCCTCCTGCACAGGCTCAGCTCCATGCACGGGTCGCTCCACTGTGGGTGACAAATGTCCTCAAGCAAAGCGTGGAGCCAGCACCCCGGGTCTGCCGTGCTGCAGGGTTAGGGCGCCTCTGGCAGAGGAACGGACCCTCCTGTGCAGCCCAATTATCTGCCTTGACTCCCCCCATCAGAGGCGTTTATCCAAAACATTTATGACCGCCATCTGTTCCCTTTAACGGCAAAATACCTTCACACAAAACCAGGACCACGCTGTACCTACTTACTTGAGACTCACTCCCTTCTTAGAGATCTTCCAACAAAAATAGGTGTAGGCAATGTGTATATCATTATTTGATCTTAAGAAGGGGAAGAGCACAATTGCAGAGGACATTTGAGTTTCACATGGGTTATAGAGGTCATCTGTAGGGCCAGGAGCACAAAGCTGGCACTCTGTTTTATTAATAGAGCTTTTCGATTAGCATGCCTGTCTAGTTTTAAGTGCTCTTAGACTGACCTTAGCAAACAGCACGGTTGTCATAGTAGAAGTGAGCAACTTGCTCTCATATTCAGAAGGCAGATCTTCCCAGCACTAAAATATAAAAGAAATGTTGAGTCAGGATAACAGTTTCATGTAAACAAAGAATAACAAGTGAAAAATGAGTAGAAGGAGCTACTTCAGCCTGCTCAGGAGTCAATATGAGGTACAGAAGTAAAGAATCTCTAGCATCAGGTTCATGCAAGACATGTTTTTGCTGTTTCTGTTGGCTCTCTCTGCTTGTAATTAGTAGATCTTTACTGACACGCTGGCATTGATGTCAAAATAGCACAACTTGCCTTGAAATCACACTTCCTGTCTCCTCCACAGGAAGATGTGACCCTTATCAGAGGTGACTGCTGAATTTAGCCAACACGAAATCCCCCCAGAAAAAAAAAAAAAAAAGCTTTTCTACCAAATCATGCACAGAAAACGATTTTGTGTAAGCCAAAAGGCTGCATGTTTGAACAATCTGTTGATCTTTCTCCTGAGATCTAAATGCAATCCAGAGTTTGAGGATGGAGAAAGGCTGTGGGGATCGTGTCTGGCTATAAGCTCCCTCTTCCAGGTCACTGGACAGAACTTCCCCACATAAACTCCTACCACAGCCATGAGAAGCTGAAGGGTCATGGTGCTGCTAAGGGTTCACAATAGCCACACCGCAGCTAGCAGGGACTTGGGGATGGGAAACCTTGTCCTGCAGGATGAGGAGCTCCTGAATATCATGCAAAACCTGTTCTGGGATGCTGCAGGCTGCTTGGCAAAACTGTGCTATTAACAGGTACTGTCCAGGGGTGCCGGAGCCTCTATGAGAGAAAGAGAGAGGATGTATGCATCCATCATCATACACCTGGGACAGAAGCTGTACCAGGCTGCTCTGAGGCTGAGTTTCAACAAAACAGTGCGCACTTTGCCACTGTGCTAAGCAGTTAACAGCCTGTAGCTACTCCTGTTCCTGTTTCAGTGAAATGTGCCTTTTTTGGATAGGTCTAAGAAGATTCGTGTCTGCATCTGCCCTTGGTAACTTATCCAAATAAGCAGCATGGAAATTTTTTTCTTGCAGCTCCTGTGGCACCTCCTTGGCAGGGGTGCCTTGTGGTTAAATTCTTGTACTTGATATTTTGTGTTAAACATTTGCAAGTCATCTGGGTATGATTTTTTTTTAAATCTGTGGTGCAAGGAAATATGTGTCAGTGTTACCTGAGCATCCTGAGCATGTTGTGTAGGCAGTCCAGAGCTGAGCACCACTTCTGGTCCAGCTGCACAGTTCTCTGAATGGCTTATAAAACCTGCATGAGAAGACAGTGTGTTAATAAGCATGTTGAGTCAATTATTCTGCCCAAGCATGAGCTTTTAGAGAATTAGACCCTGCACTTTGAGCCACTCATACTTTCTTTCCTGGTTTTGCGAATACAATGTAAATTTCCTTAGTGGTGCTTGAGCTGCTCAGTGCAGAAGTGCCAGATTTCCAGTTACAGGAAGCAGAAGGGTACCTGCATCACTCTGGGGACAGATGGGGAAGAGCTTTTTCATTTGAAAACTGGTCACCGTCTTACCGCAAAATGATACCAGAATTTGTCTGGTTTATTGTAGAATAAGTGATGATTAGCAGGAGTTACTAAAGAGTTGCATTTCATGTGGTGGGCTAGTAGATAGCTGTGGGGGAAGATGGGATGGTGTAATCCTGATTGTGTTTGCTTTATGGCATTACTGTTATGGCTGGGGCTGCAGGACTGCTGAACTCCCGTGATCTAGGATCCCACAACCTAGCCCAAAGCCCAGTGAAGTCAGTCAAAAAAACTCATGAATGTAGTGGGCTTTGCATCCTCCTGCCCAAGGAATGCCATGCCTCCGTTTGCTTTCAGAAATGAAGGACTGTTTTTTCATATGGCTGTACCACCTCTTCTAAATTTAACTGTTGAGTTTTGTTAACACACATTCATTGCTCCTACAAATAATGTTATTTTATAGTGACCATGAACAAAAATATTCCAGAACTGGATTCTCAGGATCTATTGAAACAGTTCCATTGACTTGTGAGCACTGCATGGTCTTGCTCACCTCTACGTTTCATTTTTCTTTAGCACTGCATGCTTTCCTTTGCTCAGCAAAGAGGCATGTGGGACCAGCAGATTCACAATAAACATCTGACAGGTCCCTTGCAAACACCTCTGCAGCAAAGAGCTATGTGGGGGACTCAGTTGTTTCCATGTCCTGCATGATGAATTCAAAAAGTTTGGGGCAGAGGTCATTTTTTTGGTTTGAATTTCAGCCACTGATCCAGTGAGCAGGGAGCTGCACAGGTGGAGAGAAGCAATCAGTAATGGTTCAGCAAAGCATGCTGATTTGGGGGGGCAAAATTACCTTCCTCTGGCTCCTGGGCTGGTATTACAGGGGATGGGATTTCGGGGCTGGCACTCTCTTACCTGACTCCAGGTGATGCAGGGAGTATCCACACCTCTCTGGCTGGCTAGGTGCTAACTCCAGCTTATGTGCAGCATGCTTCCTGTATGATTTCTTCTTTAATCTTCCTGTTGTTTTTCATCTTCTGGCTCCTTCTCTTGGGTGTGTTTGTTGCCCTCATTTTTTCACACTTGCTCTTATCACCCCAGTGCCTTCTGCAGTCCTTTTTTCTCCACTACTGATGTACATATTGTCCCAGCCCTAACAGACATCAAAGAGATGTAAAGGATCGGATGTCCCTTTTGTAACGTGATAACCTTGCTAGTGTCATTGTTAATATTCATATATCTCCAGGCTCTAGGCAGCCCTGGGGTGAACGAGCACCGCTCCACTACTGGCACTGGGTCTGTGGTGCCAAATTTGAACACAACTAACTGCTTTGGTTCAATAATAATATCCTGCAGCAGAAGATTTTACAGGTTAATTCCATGCCGCTATGAAAAGTTGCACCTCATGCTATATATTCAAGGGCTTTTGATTCTCTTTCTTCCTTGAGTTCTGGAGAAGTGCTACATGTTAGTTTTTACGTAATTTTGATGCCCATTTCCTGATAACTTATTGTCATTCCCTTCTTCCCAGCCTAAGCAATTCCAATAATTTCACTCATGAATTTTCATTTCTTCTCATGCTGTGGTAGAGAACTGGCCTTTATGTCCAGGTGTTAACCCACAGCACGCTCCCAGAAGTCGCACCATGTACAAACCATGCAATATTTCCATCTGTGAGTAGGCAGAAGAGCCAGAGGAAGCAAACAGCAGGTCTTCACAGAGGAGCTGGTGCTCTGCCTCTGCTGCTCCTCTTCCCTTCAGGAAGCTGAAGGAGGCAGCAGGGCTGGCGTAAGCAAACCAGCCCCATGTGCTTCCCCACCTCGTTCTTCTCTGGCTCAGTCTGATGGCACTGCTGTGACTGCTTTGGGTCTGGGGAGCTGCTGCTGCCCTGCTCCTCAGTCTGCACTCTTGCATTTAAGCTGAGGTGAGAAGATCTGTTGGAAATCTGGTGAAAAGTTATTAATGAGCACATGCAGGAGACATCTCAGTCAATTAACTGGGAATTGGATCAGATTGGGAATTTGAATTGCCCGAGGGCCCAGGTTAGGTTATGACCAAGTGGCTGGAAAGAACACTTCCTTTCAAGTTGTTGGAGTACACAGCTGAGCTCCCAGCCACTGGGATGGTCACTACATCAGTATAATTTGCTGAGCTCCAAAGTGTGCTTTAAATATGTGAATAATCACATAGGGAGCAGCTGAGCTTCTGCAGCTGAATTTCAAATGTGACAAAGACAGGTGAGAAGTGAGAAGCTGAACTGACATCTCCATCTTGTAACACGTATGTGAGGGATGACAGCACAGCCCAAGAAATTCTGTTGTAAGATCAGAAGTGAGTATCTGAGGCCAAGGGAAGATTAGGGCTCAGGACATCTTCTCTTACATCAGCAGGCTTTGCTTACTGCAACCAGTTATTTTGATTTCTTAATCCAAAAGTAAAGCCTTCTGGCATTGAGCTTGTGGGATAATAAATGAAAGAATAATTCAGTGCAATGGGAACTTCACGGTCAGCTTGAATAAATTCAACAGTAACACACTGTGTGGTTTTCTGTGTAGGTGTTAGACAAAGACAAAGTATACGGATACCTGTTGCCTTTGCACTCTTGCTGACAATACATAAGCCTAAATAGGTCAAACAGGAACAATACTCATTTTTAAAAGAGAACTATAAGCATTTCTAGTTTCTTTTTTTTTTTTTTTTCCCAGGACTTTAATCTTTTATATGAAGAAGCAAAGTATTACCAGCTGCAGCCAATGATTAAGGAACTTGAACGATGGAAACAAGAGAAAGAACAAAGGAAACATTTCCAGCCTTGTGACTGCTTGGTTGTAAGAGTGACTCCAGATCTGGGGGAAAGAATTGCATTGAGTGGGGAGAAAGCTTTAATAGAAGAGATCTTCCCTGAGACCGGGGACGTCATGTGCAACTCCGTAAACGCAGGCTGGAACCAGGACCCTACCCACGTTATTAGGTTTCCTTTGAACGGATACTGCCGGCTGAATTCAGTGCAGGTAATGGTCTTTCAGTGCTGGCTCATCTAGATGCTGGTGTTTTTGTTTTTTTTTTTTTCCTTAATGTTATTTCTTGTTCAATTATATGCAAATTATTTGCTTCTGCCCAATTACCTTTAGTGCTTATACTGCAAGGAGACATTTTCTGCCTGGTGAGATCACAGTCTTTCAGGTTTTCCTAAGTCTAAGCAGAAAAATAGATTTAGATTTTGTGTATGTTAGTGCCATGCTGGTCTCATAATGGTGTTATACTGATAAATGCTAATTTTTTCATCAATGTATAGCCTGCAGCAGTTTTTTTTCCCTCCAAAGTGCCCCCAGGAAGAAAGAGAGAGTTCCAAAAACTACAAAAAAAAATCTCCACACCATTTTATAGAAAATGCAACAATGTGTAAATGCATAATTTATGTCTCACTCATAATTAAATGATGGTGCCTGCGGGATGGACTTAAAAAAATCGATCTCTGCACTTTTTTTTTTCAAAAGGATGTTCTATAAAAATTGCCCAGAGTATTTTAAACAAAATGTATTTCATTTTATAGTCAGAGTTTTGACATTAGGTTTAAAATTAAACATATGAAACAAAAGAAGATAACTGGACAGATAGGTGGATAGTGGCGGAAATAAATATGTGGCTGGTGTTTAGGCAGCAGCCTTGTGAGCAAGAAATGCCATTTTACAGGGGATCACCACCACTGTGGCCAGAGCCTTGGTGTGGTAGTTGTCCTTGGGCTGAGGAGAAGGAATGGTGTTGATGATGCTGTTAACGTATGCCTTAATGGGGAAAACATAGAGCTCTTGTTTTTTGCATGTATGCCTTTAAAATATGCTACAAAGAATAATTTAATTACAGAAAGTGAAATCAGCCTAAAGGGGGGTGTTTTCCAAGTCACACTCTGTAGGTGACTACAGAGGTCCTAGCTGGGCCGTGGGAAATGCTGTAGTGGTCCTGATAAACTTCCTTGCAGGCAAATACCCACAAAAGAGCTGGCCTATGAGACAGGCCGGCTGGGCAGGTTCCGGAGGGAAGCATAGCCAGGGAGTGGAAGAACTTAAAGTAATTTTTTCCCAGTATTGTTATTATACAGCAAGCTGAGGTCCCCTCCATCTCCCAAGCTGCCAGCTGACAACGTTTTTGGGAGACCTGCAGTTGCAGCTATATGTAAACGTGGGTGGGGCAGTTCTAACAACCTACATTGATGCTGACACCTTCTGCCATGGGACAGCATTCACTGATAACACTATGTTAATAGAAGCTTTTATCTGAAGCCATTGTAAAACCTAGCAATGTTAGGTGATTTTTGGTTCAAGACTCCCAAGTGTTTCATTTGGTTGAATTTAACAGTCCAATGCCTGTGGTTAATTTTGCAAATCTTTAGCAATTTCACGTTTGGCAAGGTTTAGAGTGGGCTGCCCCAAAAATAGAAGGCTGGAGGTGGGTCGGAGGCAGATCCATTCACTGGCAGTGGGAACAGTGATGAATTCATCACTGTGCTGGAGAAGGGAGCAGCTGCAGTTCAGGTAAGGTGAGTGGGTAGAGAAGCATGTTTGTGTTTCAGCCACACGCTGTCCATGTGATATGGTTAGATGCATTTGAGAAATTAGAATAACTGAAACAATAAGAGTCCTTGCTGGCCACTGACAGGCTCGGCACTGCAAGCAGCTATTCACAGAGCTGGATGCCCAAATGGCTTAGCGCTTGGCTCCATTAAGTGGCATACTGGTAGGAAGCGTGTGTTTGTAGTAAAAGCTGAATGCTAATCATTACTACTTGAATGTGTTTCAAATTCAGTCAAAATTTTGTCAGAATCAAAGAGTCTCTTAGTAGGTTCATGTGAAAGAAAATTTCTGTGTTAAAGAATCTGCAGTCTAAATAATTTATTCAATTACATCATTTTACTATATAATTAATAGAAAGTGTTTTCAATCACTTTCTGAAAAATGATGCATTTCTGAGACAAAAGTCCAACAAGATTAACAGCTAATTATCATTGACTGTGATGGACTCTGGTCAGCACATAGGCACTCTCTGTTACCTTCCCACTATTTTTTGGCAATCTTAATTGTTAATATTAAATCAAAAGTTAAAAGTACAATGAAGTAAATATGTAGAGTTACGGAAGAAAGGTTTGAAGGTGCAGAGGTTGGAAGAGCAGAGTCATTTCCAAAGAATCTGAAACACTGGCCTGGTAAGTCTGCCCGCTGCTTATTGAGCTGCATCACTTTTGTCCCTCTACACCCTGCTTAAATGGATTTGGTAGCACAACTACAATATGTATAAATTCTTCAGATCTTTGAAAAAGATTTTTGCTAAATGCTTTGCATCAGGAACTGTACATACAAAACACAGAATATCAACAGTGAGTAGGTTGTGGCAGCCAAAAACCATAGCAGCTCTATATTTAATGCTCATTTGCAATCACATACTGATAGAGAATTTTCTTAAGACTGAGAATGGCTTTTTTCAGCTCCTCACAATAGGTTCTGGTGAGATACATGAGCTTACCTTAGAGAAAATTCTGTGATGTCTGTATATGCCAAACAACGAGTCTCCATAAATAAGACTGTATTCTTCAGGATTCTGTAAAATGTAAATAAAATACAGTAAGTGCAAGTATCATATTTCTATTTGGAAAACCTTCCAACAAAATCAGAGCCTGTATCCTGATGTGCTCAGAATACTGGGAGACAAAGTATATTAAATCTTAGCACAAATCCTCTATTTAATATAGTGTGCATGTCTCCCTATAAGTAAGAGAATCACAGCTGATACTCATTTACTTTTTGGCATATTCTCTTTGGAAATTTATAGGAAAGTAGCTCTGATTTTATTTACAGGCACTTACTGTTTTACCTCCGTCTGTCACTTACCTTCAGAAAAAGTAATGCACGTAAGGCCAAATTCACTAAATGGAATCTAAATCTGTTCATGTTCAACATGCCGTTTAGTCTCATGCATGCATTAGTGGATACAAACAAATGCTTAGGGCACATGGAAAGCAGCCTTTAGGAGGCTTTCTCCACAGAGCTGAACACAACCTCATTCAAGTTATAATTGCAGTTCTACAATATTTAAACATTCACAGCACTATTTACAGGATTTGACCAGTTTTGTTTCTCACTCAGAGGACTGATGATACCGAGGTTCTTAACACTAGATTATAGCCTGCAGTCAAGTCCTTCGAGCACAGAGGTAACAAAAATGAATTGCTTTGTTCTGTGTGCGGTGCTCTAAGGGTGTAATGTTTACCTGGACTGTGTGTTTTCAGAGAGCTGGTCCAGGAAAGAAAAGTCCTATAAACATGCAGCCTTCCATAGCTTTGGACTGAGGCAAGCCTAGGGCACCCCAGTGCTGGTTTTGTCTTACAACCAAATTGATTTTTAAAAGTTTTTAGCAAGGTTTTAAAGTCATGTCTCTCTGAAATTTTACCTGTCAATTCTCTGTTTCTCTATCCAGCTAGTGGAAGAAGTCTCCTTTCCTGTAGCTGGGCAGCCTCCTGTACTCATCTTGCCTGATCTAAGAACAGGGATACACAAAGTCAAAACACATGCTAGCCTGTGAAACAGCTTGATGATGTTTTATTCCTTTTTCCCTGTCAAACTACTGCCTTTTTTTAGCAGGAACAAATAAAACAATATTGTGGCCTCTCTGTATCACTCCAGTTCAGTCCTAATGGCTTTGTGCAGCCCAAACAAATTACAGAGTTGTAAGCTTTTTGGGTTTTAATTATTTTAGCCCCCTAGCCTCCTGTCCCCCTTTAATCACTCCATTATTATTTTTTTTATTTATATATTTTTTAAGCCTTTTCAGTTCTACAACTTTCAGGGCAAAAGTCAGTAAGATTTGGCTGGCACAAGTTTCTGAGACTATAAGTCACTTTCTCCCAAAGCCAGGCAGAGCTCCTTGGGCAAGCTGATTTAAGCAGATTCTGCATGGCTGAATATATTTCTTGTCCTTTACCAGTCCTTAAGAGCCAGGGCAGCAAATACAAGTTTTTAGTTAGATACGTTATCACTAGAAACCCGAAACTGATTAAGATGTGGATGGCTAACAGACAACCTCAAAGGAGTGCTCTCCTGGATTATAAACAGCAAATGCTGCCATGGTTTGCATTGCACTACCATAGTGCCTTGGATACAGTTGTCCTTTTGAAATCAGTTACCTTTAATAAAGGCTCCAAACTGGTGCTTCTGGAGCAAGCAAAGCAAGCATTCAGTCAAAAGAAATTGCGCACCTTGGCCTCACATGGGTCTTTGTGCAGGGGTGGACAGACATCTGGTAGGATAATCTTTAACACGTGGCACTATTTTTAGTCCCCCTGTAGCAGTCATCTCGTGCCTTGAAACATTTAGACTGAAGCACTACTGCAGTAGGTATGAGCAAAGTGTTTCATGGTGTCACTCATGGTAAAACAAAAAAAGAAATCAAATTGTTTCTGTAATAGAAACCTGTGAAAGCATACAAGTTTTCTCCTCTTTAATTAGGGGATACTGCTTAGACACTTAACTAAGTTGAGTGAACAAGTTTTTAATTTAGTCCCTGCAGTTGTTGGTGGCAGACAACTCTCCTGTGAAGGTCATTACTAGGTTCATCAGGTTTAGTAAATCACCAGGTTCACGTCCCACTGTAGTGGCCCTATGGCATGGAGCAGTGGAACAGGTACTGCGGTGGGACTGTTACGCGCTTGATGACATTTTTGAGTAGAGACAAACACAGGAACCGCTTTTCCTGCCTCTAAAGTAAATATTGGATCAGTTCACATAATCAAATTTTAGACATAGTTCTGATTTTTCAGTTACATGCTGCAGTATTATTAGTGTTACTAGCCTATGTGGTATTTTGGCTCAGTGCTATGGCACCATGGACTCTGGGAAAGATTTGGCTGGAGGAGTACTAGATGGAGATTTCACATGTGGGTGAGACGATTGCCATTATTCAGCCTTATTCAGCCAATCTTACAACATACGTCTGGTTCAGCTCTGCCAGATGTAACACAGCAGAGCCTTGCCCATCCTCCTACCCCCTGTAATACACAGGAATTGCCCGAGCTCCAAAGGGTGTATATGTGTCTTCTGTCGTGCTGAGACTGTCATTTTTGGAGACACGGTGCTACTGCCCTGGGCTCAGGAGAGCTGCCAGTGGGAGGGAGGGAGGGAGCATGGCATCTCCTCCAGTGGATCTTACACTGCAGATCCGCCAAAGATGGATCTGGCATCCAGTCTCACCGAGTGCTAAGAAGAGTCTGTGCGCCTCCTGCTCTGCTGGGGAAACTGTTTATCAACATGCTCACCCGTGTGAAAACAAGGCCCCCGTCATATTGCCAAGATCAGTATATCCTGGGGTAATGTGCTGTGTGACAGTCTCAGAAATTAAAGTTGCCTCTGGGTTCCTTAAATTCATGAATCTAAATCGCACCAACTTTTCTTTAGAAGGAGAAAAAGAAAATATATATTTGGGCAATAAAAATTAACCTCTTTCTTGGGCCAGAATGTTTCCTTATTGTCCATGTCTTGGCTCCACATCCTATCCTTGCCATGCTTTTCTAAAAGCAGCACTCCCTTCCAGCAAGGGAAAATCACAGCTGTGATTTTCACGAAGATCTGGTGGAAGTGTCACTCAGATTCCTAATGCCTTTTCATCTGCCAAGGAAGAACACAGAAATGTTTTCTGCCCCTTTCTGTGAGACTGTTCATATTACTAATGAACAATGGGCACTTTTTATTAGGACTTAAACCGTATGTTGATTTGTATCAGCTGTAAGAGAGAGCATCAATATCACTGCAGTCCAGTATTTTACTATATAATGTAGTAAGCTGCTCTGTAGAGTGCTTATTTGTTTGATTAATTTTTGTTTTCTACAGAGGTTTGCTGAAAGCGAGACTTTAATCACAGTGTAGTCATTTAAGAATAAGTTACAGAATTATAGCTGAATAATATTCATTCTATGAGGAGTCGAAAGACTAAATTCGTCATTTAGATCCAGTGCTCCTGAAAGCTTTTATCACTAGCACTTGCTAAATATTAATCTGATTTTTTTCCACATTACAGGTGCTCGAAAGATTATTTCAGAAGGGATTTAACGTGGCAGCTTCATGTGGTGGTGGGGTGGATTCCTCTCAGTTCAGCGAATACGTGCTGTGTCGCGAAGACAGACGACCACAACCCACTCCAACGATCAGAATAAAACAGGAGCCCCTGGACTAGACCCTACCCATACTCCTTTGTAACCATAGAAGTGTTTAATAGTCCCTTATGTGAAACACAAAGGATTTGCAAAACAGTATTAGCAAACAGATTTTGACTTTATGTTGCCAATTAGTGGTATTCTGAAACTACCTGTCACATAGCCAGCCATGAAATGCATTTGAAAAACCAGTTGTCCGTTTTTCACGATGAAATACTGAGCGTGCTCAGCATACCAGGTTTGGTGGGAATGTACTTTGAGCTGAACAGCTGTGGTGGTGAAAAGGCAAAGCTTCATAAACCTCTGACCCTAGATTGGACTTCTGTGGAAAGACCAATTAAAGTGATTTGAATCTATCAGCAGGAGAAATGATTCCGACAGCCTTTCCAACGATACCCTGACATGTGATGCGTGGAAGTGGGGGCCTCCAAGAGGAAGATGGTACATTAAAAACTGCACTGAGTACCTTCCCTGACTGCCACACCTCCTTCATATCAGATGTGCTTTACACCTCCACACGTTACATTACACTACACTTCTGTGATTGTACTCCTTCATGCTAGCAAATGGCTTATTTTTATACAACATTTCCAACTGAAATATCTCTGTGGACAGAATCCAGAACCAGAAAAGGACCAATTTATAGTCAACTGGTGCTCAGTATTAAAAAACAAACAAACAGACCAAACAAAAAAAGCAACATAAAATTGACAAGGCCAATTATGGCAATACTTGCAAAAGTAGGGATCTGGAAGCACAAAATAAAACTCCATCTACCATCAAACAAGGGCCACATACCTATTGTGGAGCTGTAGTTCTCTTAAAGCCAGTCGTGTTTTGACTCAGAAACTGTAAGTTTTGCATCATCAAAGAAGCGTGGTTCTCCCAAGCAAGCTCTGCCACCTCTTGTTGTTCATTTACTAACCATGTTATAAGCCCACATTTTCAAGGAAACATTAAGAATTTTGGACAAGCTATTCTTTATAGGTCTGGAATTTTTGCAAAAAGATGTTAAAAACCTCTACTTCCACTGTCTGATGAAAGCAGGCCATGTTTTGTTTAGAGTGCTTTCCTCTATTATTTTAAACTATTATTAAAATACTGATTCTGTAGCTGCCCTCTACCTGTTTAATTGTATTTTTAAAGAAGCCCACGGTCTGTAGGAGGTTACTCTTCCTTTCATGAATCAGTATCGACTCTCTGACTTACAGGGCTTCCTAACTCAGGAGACAGCACCATGTTTGCAGGTGCAAGGTTATAAATAGCATTCTGCTAAATCCTGTTTATTGCTGTTTAGCATGATTGGGTCCTCAATAAGTAATTCATGTGTTAATCACAATTTAGTTTCTCCCACATTAATTTATAGAATACTGTTGTAGATGCTGAATTTTAATTGAACGTTTTAGATGTGTAAATGCAGCCATATATAACAGTATTAAATGGTTGACAGTTCTTTAATACCAAATGATTGCAATCAGACAAAATAAAGATTGAAGTTTAAGACTAATATTTTCAAAAGTGATGAGCTGTAGTAAATATCCAAGTTACGGTCTAGGCAGAGGTCTAATTTTTGGAAAAGTGCTGGATACCTGACCATAGAAAATCAGACCTCTGCAGGTTTTTTTCATCTTGGTTACCCAAACCAGAGATCTCTTATGAAAATCTTAGCCTATACATATTGGCCTGCTAACTTAGCAGAACAGTTGAGCAAATCTGTCTACTTCAGAAGAGTTGTAAAGTTATTTTATTTTGTGGTTTTATACTTGTATGACATTCTAAAGTTCCTAGGCATTGCCATATTTGAATATATGGCACAGCGTTCACCTTTGTATGTAAGATATCTGTAGAATTGTATATTATACATTTAATATTGTAAAGAACTTAACGTATAATTGTCATGTATTTGTGTATGCACATTTCTTATACAGTACTTCATGCCATAAACATTTCTGTAAAGTAAATGATCAAAAATAAGCAAGTAGGGTGGAACACTCACTGTATTTCCCCTGTTGTTCGAAAGGTGAGAAGTTTTGATTGCGTCTCCTCTGGCCTTTTGCTCCGTTCAGCTTGATGTAGCCTTGTCCTACAAAAAGAAAAGAAAAAAAAGGATGTTTTATTTATTACTTTCATACATTGAGTTCACTTTAAGTTCAAAACTTAAGTAATCTGTTCAGCTTCTTGTTTTTAGCCTATATACACTTTTGTCCCACACTCCTGACAGGGATACTTAGTACTAGCAGAGGCTGAACACTTGTCTGTGTATCCTCTTCCATTCATTACCTCTCAGCTAGGGGATAAAGGTGAACATGTCACATTTATGTTTAAAAATGCTCAGTTCTGCCATTCTTACTCAGGCAAAGCCTTCCCTGAGGTCAGCACAAGTTGTCTGCAAGTCAGACCGGACACTGAGTACCTGCAGGGTGCTGAGCACATCCTGCTCCCGTTGAAGTTGCAGGCAGACAGCTCTCTCACAAGGTTGGAAGCAGGATGCTTTCAGATATATGTAGAAAGCCATTTGAAGTATTTGTGATTGGTTGGTTTGTTTTTCTTCAGTTTGGTGTTTACCGTATTCTTTTTTATAGGTCAATAAAGCAGCTCGAGTACTTACAGCAGTTTGCAAAGGTGGCATCATGAAAAGTTCCAGGCTGCACCAACCGAGTTAAATGTGAACTTGAGATGGAAAGTTTGAGCCATGACATCACAACATTAACTGTAAAATAGCACTAAGGCAAGGAAGACATGTGGAAACAATCACTTTGTTAGAAGAAATATGCCTTTTTTTAAAAAAAAGTTAAGCTAGGACATGTTCTTTTAGTTAGTAACTTCAGGTCACTTATTTAAAGTTTATTACAGTTTCATTTATATCTTTTTTACTTATTTCCCTGTATTCTTATGCAGCAATATCAGCATAAACTGATTTGAATTTCTACTTCTGGCCTTAAACCATAGCAACATAACTTAATTAAGAACATTGCTCAGTGTCACTAAAACAGGTTTTAAAATATCATAGAAACTCCAATAAAACTGTGTTGTGCAGCCAGCAAATGTTTTTATTATGAAGGCCAAAAAGTAAACATAGCCTGGTTTTAACCTAATTTGATGGAACAAAATTGTTCTGATCCTTTTTTTTTTTTTTTCCTGAGCACTGAAACTGTGGCTTGAAGAACATTAGTCTTTGCTAGCACTATTTGTACAACCCTGTTACACCACTCGGCTCCCAAGTCTCAGAAAAAAAAAGTGAAAGAATGTTATGTTGTGCTTATTGGACTAATTGCTTTTGAAAAAGCAACTGTTGAGTGCATTCATTCACTGTATTAATAGCATCAAGGTTTGTTGACAATTTTATTAGATGTTTGACAAAGGATAAGAATCAGCACAACAAAACATTGGAGTATTTGGTTTTAATATTTCTTTGTGGGTATTCTGTTAATATTTTAATGCAAAATGTTTCTGAACAGTGCTTAAGAACTACAAGACAATGTGAAATTCATGTTTGATAAATTAATACTGTATGTCACTCGATGTGTTACTTTAGTAAATTGTTTTATTTCTTTACAAAATAAGTACAAATAAGGGAGTATGTTTTCACACAAATTGGGGGTATTTACGAGTATGTACAGAAATCATCAAAATAACGTAATTCTAATAAACACAAGGCCTTTATAAACAATATGTACAAATTATCAATACATTTAAAACATAATTTTACACTTCCTGGCCTTAAATACCTTATGAATAATCTTTTGGCTAAATAGCAGCAGTATAAATTTTCTTCTGCTTTTCATAAACCTTAAAAAATAATTAAAACTTTTGTTTTTAAAACTATTGGACAAATAGTTCTATTTGTGCTTTCGCTATGGTTTCCCATCAAAAAAAAAAAAATATTGCCTCAAAAAAGTGGCAAGCAAAACATAGTAAAAATTGAAAAGATAAATAAGCAAATGTCTCCCTTCCATGGTTACTGATAATACTGTTAGGTTTGAAGTACAACTTCTGCCCAGCTTCTTACTTAACATTCCTATCTGTACCCATTTAAAAGACTCACACTAACTTTGCTCGGCTTTGGTGTGGGCCCCTTAAATTCCAATTCAGCAAAGCATTTAAAAAGCATTCCTCCCACCTTTAAGTACTTAAAACTACCCATATGCTTAAAGTCATGCACTTGTTCATGAGCCTCTCTGGACTGGAGTCCTCAGGTCCAATCGTCCAAGGCAAAGCATCGCCAGTCCCTGCAGCGCTGCCCCAACCGCCCAGTGGCACTGAGCTCGCAGGAGTCACCCCTGCTCTCGTGACAGCTACTAAAAGTGGAACTGGATCCCAGAATCTTCCTTTACTGTGACTTGAAAAATCCATATAGAATACTCTAAAACCTTTACTGAACAATACTCTCCTTTAAAACCACCATTAAACCATACTCTGCAATAAATAAATTAAGATTTTAGAAAATAAAATGATTCATGTTACTAACCAGCTGCTACAAATGTGCAAAAGGTTGAATAGATTCAGAAAACAACTGGAAGCTAGTCAAGGTAACTCCACTGGGACCCAAATGCACAGATTTCATACACTTAGGATTTGGTTCAGCAAATGGCTCAGGAAAAGAGCTGTGCAGTAAAAGCAAAAATCCTAAATATATAAAATTTGTGAGAATGTGCATTGGCTATTCTTTTAGCTGTGCAAAAAAATGCAATTAGAACTAATCTAAAATAACATCAGGTATCACCATGGTTAGTCATTGGAAACAGTGCTAGTAAACCTAAAAGGAAAAGAAAACCAGCACCATAAATGAACAAAAAGGTCAATCCCCTGGTTAGGTCCCAATTCTGTGAACCTGTCCCAATCCTCCTTGCTATGAGATGGTTTATGTAAGCCATTGCAGCAGTCTTTCCATTTGTGTAACTTCAATGCCATCTATTTTAGCCTTATCTAAAATGGCCAAATGTAGTAAGACTTTGAAGTTGGTTACATCTGTGAATTTAACATTTTAAAACCTTTTGCACATTTTTTTCTTTCTTTTTTCTTTCCTTTTTTTAATTTTTACATAAAGGGAATTTATTGCATGTGTCTGACAATTTTACAAAACAAAATTACTGGAACATTGACTTCTGAAAAAAATAGAAGGCACATTAAAATGACAGCTTTTCAATGCAAGTTGAGCTTCTGTATGGAGAAATCAGTACAATTCTTGGCTTTACTTAAGCAGAGCTCGATAGAGCAGGAGAGAATGGCTCGTTTCTCTTTCCTGTTCCATGTAGAAGATGAAGTCCCTGAGGTTTACGCGAGTTATTTTCTGTCGGGCATACTGCCTGGATGAAGGAGTCCCCAAGCCAGCCTGACTTCCACCAGACATACTGAGGCCCTACAAAGAAAACACAGCAGAGTTCAAAGTCCTGCAACAGTGGAGAGTCCTCCAACTCTCAGGTTTACAACCACTAACTGCTGGATTATTTTAAATGCCTACATGTATTATGAGCCTCATTCTGAAAGTATTACATGACTCTCTTCTTCTTCTTTTTTTTTTTTTTTTTCCTTTTCTGTTCTTCTGAGCCTCAGCAAGTTAACCAGAGTAAAGAAACATGTGAAAACATGCACACGAGACTAGACCTTGTTTATTTACAACACAGGACAAACATATCTGGCTAATTCTCCTGCTACAGTCATGTTAGCCGTAGATGTAATTGACCACTACAATTTGAAGAGACTTTTTTTGGACAAAATTAATTGCAGTAGATAAAGGCATCTTTGGTGTATCAAATGTGTGCACAATGCTATTCCAAATCCTGTCTAGGACTGGAAAGAGGTGAGTGGTGTACCGGTATGTTGCTACTGCCATAATAACCTCAGCAGTTCCATGGGGACCTCCATTATCTCCTCTGGGCATACTGAAGAAAAAAGGCTTGCTATGAGGAGATACTAAACAATCTTGCCAGAGAACACAATGCTCAGCTGAAAGGTTGGAAAATTAAGTACAAAAATTGCAAGGAAAACTCAGACATTTAAGATGATAAAGACAAAAATTGATGTAATGTTTTCTAGTGCTATATTAAATCTCTTGTTAGTTTTATTATAATTGGTCCAAAGCTACTGAATTAATGAATACTTCATTCTGGCCTTCTGTATAGAAATAGAATTCAAAAACTAGGGGCCAGAGCACACTATGATCTGAATATTTAGAAATTAAAAGGACATAATTTATAAACTCCGCAGTCTTGTTGAGTTTAGAAGAGAAACGTGCTAGATGGATAGATTCAACCCTTTTTTGAAAAAAAAAAAAAAGGCCATTATTTTTAGTGCTTCCAATTGATTTCTGGTGAAATAAAATGTTCTGACTTACAGAAGTAGACTTTAATCCATAAAAAGGTTTAAATTATTTTTCAAACCTCTAAAGCATCTGGCACAGTTTTCAAAACTTTTTAAATACCTACTTCAAATTTACTTACTGCTGCTCTTAACTTACCTTTCTTTGTCCAGGGAATACTTATTGTAGGATCTTGATTCTAGCCATTAAAAATACAGTTAAGCATAATTTTAGTACTGAAAGGTTGTAGAGGATACAAACGTGGTATATTGCAAGTAAGACATAACACTGTTTTCACTTTTCTCTCTGTGTACTGGCAAAATCAGACTCACCTGCAAACTATACTGCTCAAGTTATTTCTACTATATCTGGCTATTAAATTACAGTAGTGGGGCAAATCCTATTCTCTTACAACCACAAAAAATGCTTAATGTAGTTAAATGAATGTGGCTAAGCTTAGAGGCAAGAGAAGGAGAAGCCCACAACCTTCGAGTGCCATGAGCATTTGGTCTTAGGATTTCTGTTCTCCAGTATAAAGTAGCTTTTGTTAATAGATTAATTGATTTACCACCTAGCCTCACTGCTCATAGGAAAAGCATGTGCTGCAGCTCCAAGGGTTGCTCATCCATGCTGAAGACAGACACATCCCCAGTGCACAGTCCATTAGTGGTGCTCTGAATTTATTCAGCCCTTATGCAAAAACACTTTGCATTCCTAAAAGAAATAGCATCATTTAAACTCATACTCTTTATCTTTCACAGGTCTGAAACAATACCCTACTTTAAGCTGCTTCTTGTCTGCACTCTTACCATGCATTTGTTTTGCCAGGGCTGTTGCCACTATTTCCAACTCTCCAAGGAACTACCATGTCTATACTTATTTTGAACAAGCTGACTCAAAAATATGTCTCTTCTCTGTCTCTGATACGGTGAATCTTTCCCCCTGCTCCAAGTAATAGTTCTTTCAGATCCATGCTGACTGCAGTTCCTGAACATAACAAAAACACTTAGCGATGTGGCCACCTTAAACTCATGACAAGAAACTCTTCAAAAATACTATTTGTAGCTTACTGGACCAGAACCATCCTACACACACTTAACCAAATATTAATAGAAAAGCAATTTATACATATATATATATAATATGTTATATATATAATATATTACATATAAACTATATAATATAATATAGTTTATATATATATGTATTTCTTCATATAAAACCATTTATTTAATACTTGAGGTACCTATACAGCAAATAATTGCTTTATATTTATTGGACAGAGTAGCTGGAATTAAGATGAGGTAAGTCATATTCATTGCATTTATCACTTGAGGTACTGAACTTTTGAGTGGTAAGAGCATATACTTAATGCAACACCGTAACACGAATTTAAGCTGTGCACATTCATAACTATGCTTGTGAGCTACTCAGTTACCTGATAACACCCTGTAATTCTCTCTCATAAGGTGAAAAAAATTATAAGAATGTTTTTAGAAAGTAGATAAGCACAGTTGTAAATTGACAGGTCAGTAACGTGTATCTGTCAATATGATCTCTAATTTAAATTACAGACCAATTTGTTTGGTACTGTACTGTACTCAACATTGTTCTTTGGTATGCTACATTAAGTACAGTACTAAATGCCACATTTTTTTTTTTTTAATTATATACATGAATACAAGCCTAGCTATTTGCCAGTAATGGTGGAATTGAAGAAATACAAGTTTTACTCAAGATTTATTTTTTTATTTATTTATTTTAATCAGCATGTCAGGCTTTTCATCAACACAAACAAGCCTGATCTTGTTTGTATCTGTGGAAACTAGTAAGAGTTACAAAGATAAAAGCTCTAATAAAAAAAAATAAATGGTTATAGATTGTTTACATCCTTTGTTTCCTGCCTGCCACACCCAAGCTATTACCAAATCACACCCACTCAAACATACATCAGTACCAGTTTTTGTATCAGTGAACTTCTATTTATAACTTCGGGGAAATTTAAGATGTTTGAGACCAGGGAAAAAAAAAATACAATTTATACAATTTATGTATGGACTCTTTCTGCCTCTTCATTTTGAAATGACTTACATAAATGAGTTACAGCAACTTCTTTTCCCATTCCATCTTGTCCTCTCCTTTTTCCCACTGTCTCTTTTCCCTTGCTGCTTCAATTTTTCTTTCTTGTACTACTAAGGCGGCTGGTGACCGCCTTGAACTTGGTAGCTGCAGATCTCACAGGACAGTGAGGAAGACAGCAGAGAGCAACTGAATTATTCTGCACTGTGCAGCACCCACACAAAGAGGCTTTCTGGGAAGACCCACACAACTCCCGCTGCCAGCAAGGACCATGCCATGGTACAGCCAGAAAGAGAAATTCACCGAAAATCAAATTAAATGCAGGAATTTGAAGGGGAAAAAAAAAAAGGCCATGGTGCCATGCTCTCTGTTAACCTGTAATCCAAGACCCACTGAAACAGTCAGACTCCATCAACTTTAATGAGCTTTAATACACTTCAGATACGCTTAGCTGACGTGTGTGTATACAGCTTACAGTATTTTAAATAACATTGTTGGTCTGTCAAGCTTAATTCAATTGTTGGAAGCTACCTAGGTTGAAACTATGGCTTAAGAAGAAGAATTGAAGTAATAACTGGTTCAGCATGCACATTTTGAAGCAATTCCAATTTTATGTTAGATGTGACACGAGATTTGGGCCACTCATCCCAGCTTGTTTGCTATTTTTATGATCGTCTTCTGTGAGAAAACTCATGCTGCTGGAAAAGCAGAATAATTTTTATTCTGCTGTGGTTCAAAACAAAGCAACAACCAAAGAGTTGGTAGATTCCTAGGTAAACATACATAACTGTCTACCACAGAAACATACACTCTAGAAATTAAAACAAATACTCCTGTGAACAGAGAAACTAATGAAGCCTCATTTCTTCCAGATGTATTGCATTTCTCTGGTAATACCTCTTACCACAATAAAACCCGCTCCTCTACATCGCGTTCATCACCTCTCATCTCCCCCAGAAATATCCTCAGTCCACTGTAGCACCCTCCACATATCACAGATGCCCCCTGGGGTTTTACCTGCCTTCTGAATGGCCTCAGGACCACCCCACACCCAGCTCTTCTCCCATCCTCCCAAGCCAGCCGGGTGAGCATTCCCCCCTGGGGTGGCAGACCCACCGAGCCTGTGCTCATCACCCACCCGGCACATGGGGTCCCTAAGTCAAACCTACCCCAAAACTTGTCAAGCTTATATTGCAGCCTTCTCGCTGCCGATACCAGCATATCTCGTCTTCCCTGTGCCCGAGCTAACAGTCCTCATGGTGGTTTTCATAGGCTTGGTCTCAAGCTCCTTCCTGCCTCTTTCCCTCTTCTACTTCACCGCCTCCGCACGCACCAGGTTTGGTCAGAATTTCCCAGAAGGTTTAAAGGGTACTGAGAAAGTGGACTGAGAAAAACAGGTACACCTCATCCAAAATTTTCATGGACAAACTCCCCTACTGCTTGGAAAGTAAAAATGTCTTTGTGCATTAAATTACAATGGTTAGAGCAGCAGGAGAATGAAAGTTAAACTGAGTAACTCTCATAAGTGTGCTGTTCCTTGTTTGAAACAGAATTGCTTTCACATAACACAAACATATGTAATAAAATCTACTGATTTTTATAGCAGTGATTTCTACTGTTGAACAATTAAATCTTTTTTTTTTTTTCTTCCTTTTTTTTTTTCCACTAATCCGTATACCTTCACCTTTTAAAGGCACTGAATTACAGAACCATGGAAATACACTGTGATATTCTTGTCAGGAAACACAAAGATAAGGGCAAATAGAAGATTGCATTTAATATTTTATCCATCGTTCCTTCACCAGAAAACAATTCAGTCCTGACATCTCTCCTTTGAACATAGTCTTGAACTGCGGCTATTGCTTCTCTGTGACCCAGAGAGACAAGGCAATAATGATAAAAGATCTGCTGGTTTTCTTCCCAGGCTACGTGGCACATCCTTGTGGCAGACTTGCACTTCAAGCCAAAGTCTGAAAGTGGGAATCATACAGTAACAATTCAAAGCCAAGCAATCTATGCAGTAAAAAAATACAAGGAATTTTGTCTCTCCAACCTCCATGAACTGAAGAGGAGTGGTAAAATAAGGTATACATTAGTCTGGCCTTATGCTAACAGGTCTTGGATCATAAGAAATATTCTGGAGATATTTTTGCAGCAATAAGGATTGCTTGCATAAAGTGCTATTAGATCTCTGGCTGACAGGCACTTTATACACGAAAAACAGGTATAATATTATGTATGATTAGCTGTCCCACATAATTTAGGGTTTAATTCAGCACTTAGTGAAGCTAATAGTAATGATTTCACTGATTTAAATGAAAGCTGAAACATCCTTAAATCAGTACTCCCCTGAAGTACAGAAAAGTAAATAGTAACTGTTCATCAGCATCCCAAAGATTAACAATACTGTATAATTATATCCATGGAAAGACTGTGCATCTTCATATGCACAATATGGTGGCATTACAGATATCTTTAGAAAGATTCATCACCAAAAGCTATCATTTAGGCCTTCAGATCAGCAACATTTACAGTGAGGATTAGATACCATGATTTCTTAGGCAGCTATTTTCTTTGCAAACATTTCTATCCTATACTATTTTAGTACAACTGTTCCTACAGACTCCGTTTTGGCACGCGTTTGCTTGCTACACCCTCTTGGATGCAAATGCGTCTCATTTCCCCTGGGCACATAAACACACACCTCACCCTGCAGACAAACATCAGAAAAACTGATTTGCACAAGTATTTACAAGTACTTCAAATACCAACACAATTGCAACATTTCAAAGACAGCATGCAGTAATTTTTATATTAAGAAATAGTAAGAGGAAGGTAAATCATACTAAGACATGGATACAGTGAAGAATTTTTCTTTAGATGTGATCATTTTAGTTTATAATTACACGATGTTTTTTCAACCTAACTAAATGGACTGCCATTACAAAAAGAATGCTTTATACGTATCTGCTCTTTGCCTTTATTATGCTAAGCTAAGTCACATATGCAAGTACCATTATAATTGAAAACCTGCTTTGTAAAACAGCATCACACCAAAAAGTTAAAAGAACTCAGCATCTACTACCAACCTGACCACCTATTCCTTCTTTTAAGAGAACGTTTCCCCCCCCCCCCCCCAAAATGAATGAGAACAGGGACAAAAAGCAAGTTATGCAACATTTCAGAGAGAAACAATCTGGGAAGAACAGAATTCTGCCCCACTGGAAACCAGTAACACAAGTAAGAATAAAGCAGATATGGGCTATTTCATTTACCTGCTCAAGGGAGGTAACTGCTCAACTGCCCAGTCCTCAACAGGTCATTCTCAAGAAGAAACCAGACTGCAAATAATTTCAAATTCTTAAACACCTTATCCAAGCAGATCTCTGCATAATCACTGCATTAATGAGGGAAAGAGAAGCTCAAGTTTTTCCTGCACAGAGATACAGGTCTGCATTCTGCTAGAACCTTTCACCCTTCAAAGATCTTTTTGTATCCCTCACTCCTCACTTGGTATGTGATAAAAACACGTCTTGTATCCTCTATTTTCTTGTAACACATTCACAATTTACTCAGGTGGTGCAGTTTCTAGGTCTTTTCATTTACTTTGTTCATGGACCTGCTCCTCGTTGCAACCACAGATCTTGCCAACATCTTTATCCACAAACATCTCATACCTACCACAATTCACTGCCTTACTTGGACTTAAAAGCAATGACAATTTTACCTGATTAAGAACTCTCAGTTTGGACTGCATTCTTGCAGTGGTAATTATAAGTTGAATATTCTATTTATCCTGTTTCCATCATACACATATATTTTCATTTTGCTTGGAATGCTTCTCCTCCCATGCTTTCCAAACGTTTAATCAAGTGCTGCTCCCTTTGAAATACTAATCCTGCCAATTTTTTTATTGTTATTTTTCAAGCATTGTGGTGCTTTTCCCTTCTCATCTTTCAATATTAGCATTTTTTGTTGTTGTTGTTGTTTTTCTTTTCCTCTTTTAAGGGATTTGCCCATATTACTGTACTCCAACCTTGCTGTACATGCCTGTATTCCCTCTCACTGGGAAAGGAGAAATGTCAAACTAACTTTAGGAGAAGCCCTACAGCTGAACTTGCAGGATTCACATTTCCCTTGAATCATATTTGATTCCCATCTGATTTTTCTCTTGTGGTAATCCTTGATATTAGTTTAAAATTATCACAGTTTTACATAGTGGGTGGCCCCTTCTTTCCTAACCTGTATGATTGTGACTTTCATTTAATCAGAAACTTAAAATAATTAAAATATTCTTGACATTCATCAATCTCTAGACACATATAGCTGTAAAATTTAATTGTTTAAATATCTAATTAAAATATACATAATTGCTAGCCAGTAAAGATTGCTTTTTTGGCCTGTTCTGGAAGACATGCTGAGCAGAACAACTGTAGGGGACCGGCTAACTGTGGGGGTCTAGATTCATTCGTAGCTGTTTCTGATTAAGAAGAAAATTAGCATTAAGAAGTGCACCTTGGCCACCTCATGTGATAGCTACATCTCACCTATTTAAGGTGAGACACAGCCATCATATAGCTGTTTCGTATATTGCCAGTCCTCCCAAGGGAGGAAGAGAGGGAGACAGAGAGAAAAGTATCTACATCTTAATACTTGTGGGGAAAAAAAAAATTACAAATGTGAAATCTAAACTCAAAATCACTTTCTCAACCCTTGAGAGCATGAATTGCCCTCATTCATCTCCACTGACTTTCAGTTCTTAAGCCTAATTATGATGTATAACCCAGACTTTAAAATAATTATGTTTGCAACTGTGGGCCATCTTGTGCACTCCCAGCAATTGTGCAAGTGCCAATCAAGTGACTTTTTGCACTACCTGCCAAAGGGCAAAAATAGCCACAGATCTACCAGCTCTTGGCACAATATATTTTTTTCAGTGCAAAATTTGCTAGCAGATTAGTTACAATCTAAGAATAGTGGTATAAACCTTTTGCTATAATTACCAGAGGCTCCTCTGTGGATTGAGGGTAGTATATGGCCCTAATTCATATACCCAATCCGTTAAATAAAGCAAAAGCAAGCAGGCAGTGCGGTTATCTCAGAATTGAGTGGCAATAAAATTAAGCCTTAAATGCTAATACCTTCAGCTTGCAGGATAAACACATTGTCAGAAAACAGTCCAGATTACAGGAAAAAAGACATCAATGTTTATAAATAAAATGTGGAAGATGGTTAACACACTTTCTATTACTGCCAATATCATGAAATATAATTAAGGCCTGATGTATTTCAGACATTAGGGAGAAATGACGGAGTTCAGCAGGGAGAAGTCTCTGAATCATTTAGCTACCCATTCCTTTATTTCTTAATGTTTCTGTTTCTTACAATTAATTCTCTTGACTCTTCTTAAGTTAGTGGGGTTTTCTGTTCAGAATAAGTCCAAAAAACCTTATATCATACCAGCACAAATAGTTTTTGAAAAAATGCCTCCCAGAAGGAAACTGTGTTTTCCATCCTACAGACAGCAGGAAGCTCATAGCAGTGGCCTCCGTTCAATATGATCTGTAGTTTTTCCTTCTACAATATGAAGGCAGTCCCTTGCATGTCATGGTCACAATTTGCTGTTCATCAAGATATACTCTTTCCCAAGTCCTTTTCCAAGCCTCCTGCTTCTCTCTTTCCTTCACGCCAGGATCAGTTCTCCAGGACTTAGGACAGGAATGTTTCGTGACCGCATGCCTCCACCACTCTTCATTGCTGTCTGCCCAGACTTCGATCCGACCTGCTGCCCATCTTCAAATTGCCTCAACATACATACTTCCATCATAATTTTTAATAACTTCTCCTTGGTACTCTCCTCTAACCTCTTAGTTTCCACCCAGGTTTTTCCTTTTTCCTTGACTAAAAGGCAGATCAGTTTAACTTATAAACACAATGATGACAGTTTACACTTTCCTAACATTTGAAAAAAACATGTAATCTCCCCCTTTTCCTCAAGAATACCAAAATCCTCATCCTCCACCAACCCATTTCACCACAAAGCAAAGAACCAACATTTTAAAATTCTATTCAACACAACCAACACAGAGTAAGCCTTGAATTTCAAACCAAGCCATTAAAAAAAATCTTGCTTTTTTAGTTAACCCTCCTGCACTCCCATAATTATCCCAGATCCACCTATTTTTATAAAGTGGGAACAAATGCAACATGAAAGCTTTCAGGAAGATCCTCTAACCAACTGCATCTTGCGGTAACAAAAAAAAAAAAGATTGAGTAATCCATACCAATATCAATATCTAAAGAAAAATATCTTCAGTCTTACAGATAATCACAGAGGAGACAGTGATGTACAAAAACATTGTTTCCAGATGTTAAAGCTCTAATCTTAGTTAGAGATAACTTCTCATCTTTTCTATTCTGGTAAACCAGACAGACTACCTACAGGAAAAGCTGAATTAGCAAGTAAATATCATAGCTACCATAACCTAGTCTTCAATTGAAAAAATTATATAATATTATATATTACTCATAGGTCCCCAAAAATGACAATGATCAATATATACACTGATGTCTCACATAGCTAATTACTCCCAAAATAAAATAAAAATGAGTAATATATAAAAAAGAGGGCTGCAACTATAGAAGAATCTTTCCCAAAAGTACCAGCCAAAAACAGAGATTCATGATGGGATTTTTTTGGCAAAGTTAAACAAAAGGCAGTGGAGTGTAATATATTCACTGTCTTTGGAAGGGAGCTGGCACAACCAATCATCAGCAATGTGAGAACTCGAACAGATGACGGAAGAGGGCAACAGAGCAGACATACCCAAATGCGCACATGCACACACTGAAGAGGATTACTAAATTAATTAGAGAGGCAAGTAAAAAAAACAGTGTGGAATTTAGAATGCGCTCAATAGTATGGAATGATGCTACTGGCCTATTTTTACCATTGGCAATAAGAGACGAGAAAAAGCTAGCTCTAGTAGAAGCAAGTGCATTATGATACAACACAACATGAGCATTATAAAATGCGAGATGAATCTCAAGCCCAGAGGCTCTTTAGCACCACTCCAAATCACAACTCTCTGCCTTCATTTTTCTTCTTTGCTACCATTCCACTTCTTCTCCCAGTACTTCTGACTTGATTAACCCTTTTTTCTCTTTCTTGTCTTTCACCTTCACATTTTCATGGTATTCTTTTCATTAATTTCATGGGCTCTTTAAAAAGCGTCTTAATAACAGCAGAAATTATAGATCAGGAGTCAGATTTTCAGAAGTGCTCTAAACACAGTGAGGCTGCAATTGTTTCCGATAAGAAATTTATCACTTCATTGGCACCTTAATGAGGTTGCATGCTCTTTTGGTGATCTGACCCCTGATTACAAGTTACGAAAAAAGAAAAAAAAACAGTTTTAATAATCTAAATTCAAGTGCTGTAAATTTGTTTTTTCTTTAAATACTTATCCCAGAAATTCAAGTACAACGAGCCTGAAATAGACTTCCTGAAACACAACCTTCATTTTAGCTTTTTGGGAATTAAAACAAACAGTTGCATGCTATGCATAATTTCTTGTATCCCTTTCTGGAATACTGAATTCAATAACGGTTAATTAATCTGGCCTGAAATCATCAAGTTAGTTTTTCAGGAGCTTATTTTTTGGTCTTTCTAAAAACCTGTGTTAAGATCATTGATCTTCCCTCACAATACATATAATATGCTACCTGAATGTGTGCAGCAGTAACATATGGTACAGTAGGTTATAACTATTTTACCATCTGTTCTGTCTGAACCCTAACCTTGATAATCCCGTATCAGCTTTTCTTGCTAACTACCACTCTTAGATATTAGCTTATATTTATTCTTTTAAAATTAAACTACAGCAAAATGATGACCAGATTATATGATACCCCTCCTCCCCCAATTAATAAAACAGATCAGTAGCCAGAACATCTTTTATTCTGAAAAGCATTGCTCAAGATCCTACCACGTTCATTACATATTCATTTACAAAGTGCTTTGCTTCTGTTATGCTCCTATTTTGAACACTGCATCACCTTCAGTGGAACTACAGTGGACTCAACAATTTCCAAGAACAAACTTTAATATTTTAGCAATGTTGCCCACACTGCTTGACTCAGCCTCTGTCTAACCAAGTCATGCTATACCGTAGAGCAGTTCTAATCTGGTTTTTGCACATACAGCAAGACTACTGTAACACCTTACCACCTCACTACTGAGTTGCCTTAGAAATTAAAGAGACAAGAACAGCAACATAGTGAAAAATAGAAAGTTAATTTTATGGTAAATCAACCTAAATTCTCTCCAAAGTTAGGAAAATGGGCCAGATTCTGTGAATTGAGCAGGGATGCTTGAAACTTTTACTGTTATTGGGTTCTTTTGTTTGTTTTGTTTTTAAAGACTAGCATCCCATGTCACCAATTTCTATTTTCAGATGTAGGAATTTGAAAGCCTAAGCTTTAATTCTAAGGGCTGACAGAACAGTTCATCTGGCATACTGCTTTCAAATTTAAAGTCTGCCTTGTTTACAAAAACTCAAAGAATAGCCACACAGTAATTAAAATCCATGAACGACCATGGCCTTGGTATAATGATTTATACATACCTCTACAGAACTACTACATACACACAGACATATATAAAACATACATATAAATATATAATAAAAACTAATCCACAAGAACATATGCACCTCTGGTTTTATTATATGTAAATACAGCAGCAGCACTTGACAGCACTAGTTCTTATGGGTGATGAAATTGAAGAAAGAAGCAAATATGGTAATCACCAATTACTATTTTACAATATCTATTTTCAACTTGAAATATTAAATTATAACAGCTCAGTAAACTCTGACTCATTATCAACTGAACCAGACTGTAATGCCTTCATAATGAAAACTACATTTAGAAAAGACTACCTTTGTAAAATGATTTAACTTTTAAAATGAGCACCATACATTTTCATTAAAGGAATTCATATCTTCACCATTTTGAAATACAGTATCATTTCTAAAAAACATTGTTTCCCTTCTGATTTTTGTTTAGTATCTGAACAAAATGGGAATTTGATTTTTTTGAATGTGTGAAGAAATCAGTTCATGAGATATAATTTTGCTTTTTCACACATGAGTAGTTTAAATATGTTATTCAATGTTATCTTGAGGCACAAACATAAGGCATGTAGGTTAGAAAAGTCAAAAATATATACTAGTCTGCTACCTCAAATGTCTTCTAAAATATGTAATTGAGGGACACCACAGAAACTATGATGTGATTAAAGTATATTAAACTTTAGTTGTAATCAGGGTTCTATTAAACAAAATAGAATGTACACAGACTCCCCAAATACACAAATGTAACTCCATAAGTGTTTTCCAGCTACACAAAAGCATCTGTATTTTGTAGCTGTACTTGGGGGAGGAGAGAAATACATGTTTTCTTTTGGAGTTTATGCTAAAACAGGCTCTTCCTTCCCTATACAATGCAAGAGAAATAAAAGCTTTAATGGGTAACAGCTAGAGTTTACACTTCACTCTTCCTCTCCAAATGCAGGAGGACATTAGCTTCCCTACACACACACACACACACACACATTCTCTTTTGCATTCAAATATTTCTACCTCTGCATAAAAATGACTTTTATTATGCAGTTTTGCAGGCTTTCCTAGGTTGGCACCCCAGGAGCATAATCCTGATTCACAAAACAAAAACATCTAATTACCCCAGCTGCATAATTCATTGGCCCATAAATAAAAGTTGGCCAAGCCATGATCTTATCTGACAGCCTCTACAGAGCATGTGTGAGAATCTCACTCGGGGAGAGGCATTCACCAGGGCTGGCGGCAGCACAGGCGAGAGCTGGGCTTTGCAACCAGAGGTGAAGGGCTCAAGCCCTGCTTAAGCGCCTTGGTCTCACCAGAAAGGGAAGAAGGGCAGAGGAAGAGATGCCCTTTTGCAGCTGGGACCTTTAATGCTTGCAAGCAGTTCTTCCTGTCCTCAGTCGCTCAGTCTGTTCTCAGATGAATCATTTAACTAGAGGTTCCTATCAGAGCTGGGATCCCCCACAGCCTCACACACTGCAATGAGCCACGCACTTTGTGATTAACTGAATTCCAGTAATAAAGAAAAGAAAATGCTTGAATTGGCAGCGCTGTAAGTATATGCTAGAGGTTTTCTTCAATCACATTGAGATGTAGGACTGTAATTTGAAAATCAGACAATATTCAGATGACAAAAGCGAAACATACTTATTGAGTATTCCTTTACTTTGCATCTATTTTTCATACAATGTTGATGAAAAGCTATGTAAATTCACACTATTCTGGCAAAGTTCCCAACAGAAGTCTTTTAGACACCGTCTATACAGGCTCTTTGTGGATCCTTTTATAATTGCTTCTGTTTTTGTTTTTTAATTTATAAGAGTTCTACTTAAGTATCATCATCTAACATCTGAAAAACATCACCCTATTTGTTTGTTTTCATGATCAAAATATCTACAATTCACTAAATTACAAATAAAGATGGTGACCTAAGCCACTCCTGCTGCGAGCTAGCAAAACACCTTGCGGTCTCACATGAATTTCAAATGAAAATATTTTTAAGAGAACTCTGAGTTGGGTTTTAATAGGCACCATTTTACCACGTAATGGTAACCAAATCAGGGACCATTTCCATTTTGGAAGATTTCAGTCTGCATTATAACAATGGCAAGTGGCAGAAGGACTCGCCAACCCAGGGGCGAAGGCCCCATCCAGCCTTCGTGTCCCAGGTGCCACAGCCACTGGGCAACAGGCTCGCAGCCTCACTAGAAATGTCATCTCGGGAGCAGAGAAACCTTCTTTATAAATATGGTTTGGAGACAGATGTACTTTTGCTAAACATCTTATCTTTCAGAAAAATGCATTTTGACAGAGAAAGTTTTGCTGCAAATTTCTTCACTAAGAGCAAGAAGTTAGACTTTCAGGGCCTAAGTGGGGGAAGTTGCTCAGACCATGCCGTACACCATGTCTGTTGCTGGAACTACAGTAACAAAAATACGTGTCAACTGTCCTGATTTACCTGACTTTTAAGTGTTCAACCTAAAACAGCAAGCTACGGGTCCATTGCATCTAGAGTAAGGCTGAGAACGGGACCCAAGCCTGCCTCAGTCCTCCTAAGCAGATCTTCACAGCTACTTTTGAATGATGATTTCACATACTTAAGTAGTAATTAACAACAGAAATGTTTAGAATAAACGAGTAAGGACAGGGCATTTGAAAAAGAGTTAACAGATGTCCTTAACATTGCTGCTGGCCTAATAACATTGCTGCAGTAATTTATTTGATGTGGAGTTTATTTAGCTGCTGCAAACATATAGGGTTGTAATAATCATAAGCAGGTTGCATTAAGCACAATACATCTCGGATGTGTAACATAGTGTTAAAAATAATCCCAGAAATGCTATGCCTTAAAGATATATGCACAATATCTTCTACAATCTGATTGTGAAAAGCTAACCAGAAAGCATCTTTCAGAGAGTAAAATGATTATAAATAATAATAAAAAATAATCTAGAGTTCTTTTAAAGATAATTTTGCCTGTATTTTGGGATAGCAAACATTCAATTCAAACATCAAACCCTGGCATACTTCAGTAAGCTATCAGCACAGCAGTGCTGCCTTTTTTTCCTTTGAAAAATGAAAGAATTAAATTCAAAACAAACAACTTCAATTTAACACCAAACTACAGGATAACCAATCTTAAAAATGTCAAATTGTAATGGATCTTAATACCCATATAAAACACAAAAATAGTGGCATTGTTCCTTGGTAATGCATAGCAACCTTACAGAATTTCAGTGAAGGAGAAAGAAGGGAAAAACACCTTATTACTTCTAACTCCTGCGAGCCATTTTGGTCTCCAAAGGTTTTAGACTGCCTCAGGCCATGTGTCTGCAGTGTTTCGGGAAATGACTTGCCTTCGCACGAACACTGCTATGTTCTGCAGCACTGCTGCCCCCCAGCATCCCCGCTCAATTTCTGTTTAACTCTTCCTTACCTGTATCAGCCTTCCCCCCCCCCCCCTTTTTTTTTGCAGCAATATATCAAAAAGGTTTTGCTTAAATAAAAAGAAAAGAAAAACAAAACAAAACAAACAAAAATACAACAGAAAACCACCCCAAACCCCTCTGCTTTTTCCAATAAGTTTTCTCAGAAATAAATAGGGAGAGAATTTATCTCTAGAAATCTTGGAAAGGAAAAAGGAAATCGATTTTAAATTAAAATATTTGATAACAAAATAGTTTAGCTATATATCATCGATGAGCTTTTAAGTTTGATATTTCCCAAATGTTTGTGTTTTACCCCTGTTAACAAAGACTTGTTAGAAAACAACAAAAAAAATCATAATCATCCACATAGAGAGCAATGGTACTACCTAACGTCTTCACCTATCACTGTATTTAGATTTTTAATTACATGCCAAGCACAACATTACAGGCTACGATTAAGGCTCTGGATAAGGCCTTACAACTATTAACTAATTTGTCTTAGCAGTAGTGTTTTAAAGGCAATAGGAAACAACCCACCTCAGAGGGAAAGAGAAAGATTTACTCCTCCTTATAATTTTTTTTAGCTCACTTAGAGACATTTTGTGTTTCCCTCTATTTTCTGTGAAGATTCAAGGCTATGCACTGCAAGCTATTTTGCTTAATAGCTTTTTTAAAAACCTCTAGAAAATTCTTAGCCAAGGTCACTGCTGATTGACTCAAAATATGACAGTGTATGAGGCTACTAAAATATTCTGTTCATCTCAGAGGTTGAGTAAGCAGCTCTAACTAAGAGGAAAATCAATATAATACTTCACAGTGAGGAAGAAAATGGAAAATAGTTTAGCAGTTAAGTGGTTAATGCAATTCCTAAGTGTTCAGCAATCATTGCAATTTAGTGCCATTTCGATTATTACACAATAAACAGACCATGTTGTCTGGAAGCAAATTTTTATGAGTATAGCTGAAGGGGTTGCAACTTATTTAGCTGCTGAAACTCTAAGGGAAAGAACATTTCTGAATGCTAACACTACAGATCAGAAATATACAGGTACACTAGAAAGGTTATTTTTAGGTCACTACTATGGTAACTAACCACACTGACCTTTAAAATTAGTATGCAGTTCAAGAAAAATGAAGTTCTGTAAAATGTTCTTTAAACAAAATCACTTTAATAAACAATGCTGCACATCCTTACAGCAGAATGTTGTCACTTTTTACAGCTATTAATTTCGCTTTTGTATCATAACATCATAGCATAATGTATGAGCACATCATGATGTAGAACTAGGAAAAAAAGATGTAAACATCCAGAAAACTGACTAAATTATTGGGCTTTTTTTTTTTTTTTTTTTTTTCTAATTAAGAACAGCTATATTTCTTTTTGCAGAATAAAATAAAATTGCTAGCTGGAAAAGGACAGTTTTTCCTATAATGAGAAGTTGTGGAAACATACGAATAGGGTTAGCTAAAAATGATCTTATTTTGTCTCATTTTGTTGAGATACAGAATTTTAAGTGGATTTCAAAAGCAAACCTAGTTATACAATTTATACATTCAAAGACATACAAGCAAGAGTTATGTTCAGGGCAGATGAGATAAATAGCAGCAGATTAAGAGTGTATGGTTGATGGTAGTGGGGACTCAATGAAATTTTGAACAAAAATACCATTTGAATCCAATGTACTAATGTTTACTGAGACACAACTTCAATTAGAATCAGATTTTCAATAAACTATATATTATGTGTGACCCATTAGGTAAGAAATGGAAATTAAATCTTGGCTGGTCATAAAGGTGTGCTGGCTGTTCAACAAAACCACCATTACCCCCATCCAATTTATCCCCATCAACTCACAGTCAGCAAACATGGAACATGACTTCTAATTTCATTAAGATTATTACTAGGTATGTTTGAGATGGTTTACAATGCTATATCAAAGGACTGAGAGCAAACCAGATACACAGATAGAAAATGCTATATTTATGTATATGCATACATGCATATCGAGAGAGACACAGAGACATACATAGATACCTTTTGATCTAGGTTATATTGTAGACCTTTTTCAAACTGTGGCTGTTCCAGAATTAAAAAAAAAAATATTCTAAAAAGGAGAAATTATATCTGCTTTTTTTCATGACTCAATATGCTTCTGAGTAACATTGCTCTTGAAGTGACTTTTAAATGTCTAGTTTGCAATTTCTATGACAAAGGGGAAAAAAATCTCTACACCTAGTAGAATTCTGAGTCACCAGTACAGTTTTCCCACGTACTTGAACACCACCACATTATATCCGCACCTCTTTGTTGGTCACTGGCAGGATAGATGGACACCACTCAATTAGTAACTATATCCACCTTTAAGTTCCATCTGAAAATGAGCTCTCTTACAATAGATGCTGCACAAAGACACAGCAAGGGGGACAGGCACAATTAGCAATCTAACAAAAGGAATAATAAAAAAAAAAAAAAAGAGGAAAAAGAAAAGAATGGAAGATAGGCTGTACTAATACCCTCATTTTACAAAGAGGGATCTGACTGCAACCAATGCAACTGCCGGAGAGAGCTAGTCCAGCTCCTGCAGCCACCCAGAAAGCCACAACTCACTTGGCAAATGAATCCAAACCTGTGCCAAGTACTATGAACACAGATAGGAAGCCTGATCTTACACGTGCTAGACTGAATGTTAACGTAAATGTTTTCCAGGTTTAAAATTCCACTGAGAAATCACAAAAATATACATCTCTTTGGTCCATGTGTTTATTTTTAACCAAGCACACAGAGGACAAGCTGATTTCTCTATTGGTGTTAATGGAACTACACCAGCAGTTATGCTCTTTTTTCTTTTTTTTTCTAATTAATACTTAGAATAGCTTTTCTTACTAAAATACATGCAACCGGTTTATAAACGTGTAGCAACATGACAACAGGGTCTTGTTTCCAAAATGTAAAGCGAAATCCTAAACTTAACTTTTCTGAAAATTTAAGACCTCCAGGTTAGCCTTCCCCACCTTTCCATGGGGTAATTCTGCTGATAGTAAATAATCAAAATTGTCATTTTTTGAAAGCCAACCAAGATTCTGAGCATTCTTCTTGACATCTTTGCAGCCAAGATTGCTTATAGCTGTTGGCCACTAAATGAGCTTATTTAAGGAATGGAAGGTTGTAAGTGTGCCAACCCTATGAGAATGCTAAGCAGGAACAGAACAAGCTAACACAACAGGTAGACTGCCTGGATGGAAGAATCTTCCCCCAAATCATGGCCTCTCTCATCAGCAAAGACCACCAGCAAAGACATCCCTTCTGCTGTATTTTATGTTACAATCACCAAATCTACATTAAAATAGATCCAGGTTTTGACAGGTTATTTTTCACTTTCCTACCTGACTGGTATTTACACAAAAGAAACAAAACCAAATTTTGGTTAAAATTGAAAGAAAAAAAAAAAAGCTCCTGTAAGTAGTAATTTGGAAGTAAAACTCCAACAACATTATGTATTCTAGTCCAACATAATAAAGGGAAAAAGCAGCAGAAATAATTGCTGTCTGACAGTAGTAAAAACTCTGGTGATTAACTACACAGATTTAACTTTAAAATACAGATTTCACTGTAATACCATGGCCATATATAAATACCTGGCTCTAAAAAGAAACTGCTAATTCAAAGGATACAGTTGAGGGTTTTTTTGTGTATGTGTAAATATATATTCTTTTAATCTATTTAGTGTGCAAATTTATTTAAAATACAATAAAATGACAGGCAGGTCTAAAGACTAAATGCAGAAAATATAAGAATGTCAAATGAACAAACTTTTTAACTCTGCAGTTTTTATTTTATTAGATGCTATTCCTAACTTGTTAAAATTGATCAAATAGAAAGCTGTGAATAGAGAAAAAATTAAGCCAACTAGAAAAGTGTGACTTGGATTTAATATTTTATAATTGCCAAGGGACATACTGAGATCAATGAATTTTTGCCCGAGATGAACGTCAGAAAGAGATGTACTTCAGTCTTTTAGGGAACATTGGTCTATTTAATTCTTGTGTCTGATGCATGTGAAATATGCCTGTCTTGGCCTTCTTTCTTGCCTTAAGGCCATGCTGGAGGCAGACATTACCACTTTTAATAGGCCGCCATCTGAGGAATGGCAAGGGATCCAATAACCCATCGACTCTAATGGATTTGCCTGTTTATTCACTTACACCTTTTTTTGCAGCTAATTTTAGTTTTGCATGCTGAGTTGTTTCACTTTAAATTAAATGAATAGAAACAAAGGGGAAAAGACTGTGTAGCTAATAAACCATGATTATTTTCGAAGTTCTTCGCAACAGGATCCTCCATATACTAAGGTATATCACTTGAGAACAGATTCACTGCTGTGTTTTTCCACTTGTTGTCAAAATTACCAAAGCTTCTTTTAAATTTAGTGAGACAAAAAATAGGTTACTATAAACTCTTGCCTATGATGCACTAATGATGTGTAGCCGTATAAACCACCCTGCTTCAAATCATTACAAGGGTCGTGAGAATCTTCAAAGAATAACCCAGATAGAGTTGATGAAAGGCAGTATTATCACCTGCAAAAATTGTATACAATTTTAATCTAGCCCTTCACGTATACTTTGAAGATCATATATAATCCTTAATATGTTACTTTTAAAGCAAATGGAGTCCTGCTAGATACAGAAAAACACTGAGTAATAAAAATTTTCATGACATTTCATCCTTAGGAATAACGTACATTCCGGGCTAGAACTTATTAGGGGGTATAATCTGTATATTTGGATTGCATTAGTATTTGGTTCCTCTACAGAAAAGCTCTTCCTCCATTTCCTTGGGAGACAGCCTCTTGCATCTCAGCTCCACAACTTGCTGTCCCTCTGCAAGTCTATTCACCAGCCTCTCTTTCCAGACCCACCATTTCAGTCGCTTTTATTTTCTGAGAAAGGCTAAAAGAAGCTTATTCAGGAGCCATCACTGAAAGGCTCGGCTCGAAGACAGCCTTCAGTAAGGTACAAAGAAGCCTTTTCTCCAATCTTGGTCGAGTTTCACCTCTCCCAGTGCTCCCCGCTCTCCCCGCTCTCCCCCAGTTACAAGCACAGCCAAGGGCCAGGTGTCACCTGCCAGTGCCAGGTCATTCACTGGGGCGCTGGAGCTCTGCAGGAGCCTTTGTGTCCCGGCCCAGTGGGAATGCATCCCCTCCGGCAGGCACCCAGAGCCCTGCGACAACTGTCTGCCCTGGGGAAATCACCGACAGCTTTCTGGCAGCAAGTATTCAAATCCCATCAGAAGTCACCCTTTTTTTTTTTTTTTTTTAGGCATAAAATAATAAGGCTTCTACTTGCAGAAAGAATAGAACAGGCTCAGTCACTGAGGTAAACAAAACAAAACAAACAAACAAAAAAACCACACAGCTCTGTGGTCATCACAGAAAAAAAAACACAACTGAGCTGCATCAATCCCTGGAGCCTCCTACTTCACCTACATAAAACATATTTTCACTTTTCTTTAATAAAACTGCATAAAGCACAGCAACACTTGGCCATTTGTTCACTCTTCACAGCAGAAATCTAAATGCATGACATCTACAAAAGACAGTGATATGCTCTATGGTTTGTCGATCAAATTGGAGGAACATGGCTGTGAAAAACTAACATGAGAGCCAAAAACTGAAAAGCCACAGCTCTGCACCACTCCGTGCCCACAACAGCCAGCAAGAACTGGGACGCATGCAAAGATGCAGAAAGTCATCTACCATTAGAGGGGAGCTCACATACCCCTTGATTTTGAAAAATACGTATTTGTTAGAAAGCTCCTGTCCCTGTAAAACAGTGTTCGTAGCACAAAAGAGCCATAAACTAATGTAAAAACTCTTTTTATAGACAAACAGATGAGAACAAAAAAAGGCCTGTATCATTTAGAAGTGATACCAATTACTAATACAAAAGGAAAGGCAAGCAGCTAGAAGCAATTGTTTTTCTTCCTCTAGCTGGTGATGCTTTCTTTTCAGGGATCACATTATGAATCTGGCATATCCTTATTTTTGTCACAAAGGCTTCACCTCCTTTTATACCATTTGCTGATCTCTTACAGATTCTTTAATAATGTGGTGTGACATGACATCAACTCAGAGGCTTTACCAGGGCTTTTGGGCTGGATTTGTGGCTAGGTTTTTTGTCACTCAATGGCTTACAAGACACAGAAGTATGTATTTCAAAGGATGATCCACCATTATGAAAATTAGCATCTTAGCTTTGCATTCATTTTCATTGCTAGCATTTTTTTTCAGAGCTGAGATTGCAGTAGGAAACCTTTTTTTTTTTTTTTTCTGACACAAAAGTATCATCAGTATCCTTTCAAATACATAGCAAGAATTAAAATAAGGTTCCTCAAATAATTTCAAACAGATCTACATATCTAAAGTGCAAATCTGTTTAAGAAACAAATGTTTTGGGATAGTTACAAGCCCATCTTTCCTTTTAAAACGGTAACTCGGGCCTATTATTTTAACATGTCTAAAACACCCAGGCTAATAGGACATTTGACAACCACACGGACAAGTTAAAATAATCTGTCTGCTTTAGACATATTTAAGTGAATCTGCAAAACAGAAGTTACAAAGCTGCCAAACAATTTTTTTCCCCCAAATCGTATTTGTAGACCTGGATACTAACTCCCAGACACACTGTGCAAAGAAAAATGGGAACAACAGACTGAAGTTGGGATTGATTTACTTCATTAGCTGGGATTACAAGTTTAACTTACAAACCAGAGGTCAAAATTTCTCATTAACAAGGGGGCCATGAATCGCTGCAGGGCTTGGTTCAAGAGGAGACCACTCTTATTACTAACTACACATTTCAATCTGTCTTTGATGTTCTCCTTCTACCCTCCTCCCTTTTATTTTTTGGCAGAGGAGTTGATTTTAATTGTAGCTATACAACACAGCTCAGTTTGCCTGAGAGCCAGCCTCCACATCTGCAGTGAGTGCAGTTCTAGTGATATTGGGTGCAGTCCATAGCTTAGGGCTAATTTTAATGGCTCCCCTTTTCATACAAGGCTCAGATTGTTTTCCACGTGATTCCTGTTAATTTAGCTGCAGGAAAGGGCATCAGTTTTCCTTGTGAGTTTCTGATCCATACTTCTAAACTAGGTGAAATATATTAAAGAAGAGAAATGATCACAAAATGAAAGATTCAATTTTCTCCTACCCCCCTAAACTGATAAAGCAAATAATCCCACTATTTTAATACCCAGAAGAGAAATGCAGGATATCAACAGTCTTCTTCCAATGTCTGCGTTTTGATAATGATTTAATTTAGGAAACACTGAAAAGAAGGCTCTTGAAACCTCTAACAATGCTAAGGGTTAAAAAAGGAATGTCTATATACTGTATATTTTCACAATCTATAAATGCAAACTAAGATTTCACAGTACATTTCTCAAAACAAGTAATATTGTGTATTATGGCAGCAGATGGTGTGCTATACCATCAAATAATAAAATGTTTAATGCATATTTTCTATTTTTGATGAATAAAAATAAAATAACTGAAAACAGTCAAAGGTAGAGTATTCAAACAGCAGAGAAGTGCTCAGTCTGTAAAGACTTACTACAGTTTTTAAGGAAAACATGCCACTGATGCTGGCTAAACAGCTGAAATTTTCATATATTATGTATAGTTAAATTCATAATCAAATTTGCCTCAGCAAAGTTATATTCTATACAACTGTAACTGCCTTTAAGCAGTACAAAATTTAAAAACACTGAAAATTTGAGCATAGTCACTTCTACACATAAAAATGACATGCATAATTTTTACAGAAATACAGTATGATATTTTTTCCATAATTGAAATGTATAAAAACAATTGCTAAGACTTAATAGTTCCCAAAATCATTTCTCATAGGTACGCAGTGCCTCATCTTTGTTTACATACACCTATTTTGACTACAAAGAGATATCATCTCCAGCTTCATACCTATTTATTACTGGTAATGAAAGACAATTTTGCACGGGGTAAATTCATATGGGTTTATGATGCAAAACCCTAGGGTGAAAAGGCAGAACAATTAGGTGGGTTATTTTAATTTTGGACAAAACCAGATTTCTATTTATACCAATAGACAAAAATCTCCAGTATATTACATAGATGTGTGCTGTGTTTCCCATTTTCTGCTGGGCCAGTTTTCGCTTCGCATGTACCACTTGAGGGTAACATATAGTAAATTACTCTTTTACTTGTTTATATTAGCAGTTACTGTTAATGCACCATTTTCCAAGTTTTTCCAGTTGCCAGCCAGCATTAAAGCATTAAAAGGCATGCTTTTAACTCACACTTGGAGCTGACTATTAACTTTTTCTGGTGGTAAAGTCAGTCCCCTTTTGTGCAAGTCTTCTATTACTAGTTTGTAACTAATCTGCCCGCTGGAACTTTATAAAGCCCCTTTGTTTGCTTCTGGAACCAGGATGCAGGGAGATAGAAGGCGAGGCAGGCTTGGTTGGCTATCGGTTTCATTCCTTTTGGCAGCATAGGTCAAGTCACTGGCCATGACTTCCAGCCACCTTTACAAAATCTGCTAAAGCGTCAGTAACGTCTTATCAACACAGGGTGCAACAGCTACCTTCAAGTTTCAACAGGGGGTTATCTTAACAACTAGACATCTTTAAAAGGTCATTATTGCAGTCTAATTTCAAACTGGCACCAAAATGAAGGGCTGTCTTTGTGTGGGATTAATTTAAAAACCTCAGGATTTGATGTCAGTGGGAAATAACCAGCGTGGGACTCATAATGCTGCCTTCTCCTGCTTCTGGCCAGCACCTAGGGCTAATTTCTTAGGAGATGAAAACTATGACAAGCCCTTCAGTTAAGCTGAAAGCAGGCAGCAGTCCAGTAACACCCACAGGCCTCAGAGGCATCCTGTGACCCCCTTAGAAAAGTCACATTCACTTTGCTCTTGAGAAAGGAAAAATAATGCTGGAGGCATTTTGTTTTAAACCATGTGAAATAAGGAAATGTGAGGATGTGAAAATGAAGTGAAAAAAGTTAGAATTCATTTCCTCCCTTTGCAATGGCTTAGAAGCAAAACTGGTTCATTTTGAAAGTGTGTGTAAAAATCTGATACATTCACCAGTAGGCAGTGACTACAAAATGCTTAAGGTAAAATATGTAAATATGTAAAATAATCTCTTGAAAACCATCTCCTTTTGTGCTTGAAAGCATTTTGTAAAAGCATCTTTATTTCTCAGCAGCATTAATAGACAGCCAGAATGAAAAGTTACTTCTTGTCAAAACAAAAAACAACAACAATATTCAAGATACTAGAAAAATATTTTGAAAGAAATCCTCAGAGTAGTGAAGGGGAAGAAAATTAATGTGTAAGTTCCTTGGATGACTTCTGCCCTTTTAGTATTAATCTGAATAATAATAAAGGAGTATGTAAATTACAGCTTCAAAATTTTAAACGGGGTTATTTTAACTATCATAGACTTAAGGCAAACCTAATCTGCCAAGTCTTCACTCTCATTTCATTCTAAAACTGTGCCTCGCTTTTTTACTCCTATTATACCTTTTAACTTAGATGGGCTTTTTATCTCACACCTAGGCAGATCCAACCTAATTTCCTCTTTCATATTAAACAGATCTACACAAATGTACATTCAAACTGTTTACTACTTACTACAGAATGCTAATATTGTTCCAAACTACTCTTATTAATAAAAGGCTACACTTGCAGTACCCATTTGAATGCTAAAATTAAGAGTACACGAATACTCCAAACTTTTATTCTTTGCCCTAAATTCCTGAGACCGTATTATCATATCATCAGCCACATAACCATAACCAAGTAACAGAGAATTCATTAACATTAATACAATTTTCAGAAAAAATGCTTCACAAGTGAAGTCTGAATTCATGGAAATGTACTCCTGCATTAAAAAAATATTAGCATTGATTTACATTTTTTCCCTTGTTTGAGGAAAGAGGAGAAGAGGTAGGGAAAGCTAAGATAAGTAACAAGTAAAGAAGAAGACAGGAAACAAAGGCAAAAGATGGGGAGCTTCAGCTACAGCATCATACCGGTACTGAATGATCTTTCTAGAGTAAGACTACTGGGAGCTGGCAAGAAAAGTTCACATGGCATCTGACTTCAGCAAAGTAATGCAACTACATACTGGGGCTAAAAAGGAAGTAATGATAAATTTGAATTATTTTGAGACATGGCAGAATTTGTAGAGAGTCCAGTTTCTTTTTTTTAAAAAATAAATAATCAAATAAAATGATTTTCAGCATCATAGATATAAAATAAGAAAAATTATTTGCAATGTCACATCTCAAGTGTGGAAAATTTCTTACCACTACCCTATAATCTTAACTCAATACAATGAGGAGTATAAAGGGAAATTTAAAGACTTGATAATGGCAAAGAATGATGTACCCAAAGCCTTCACCATTCTCTTTTCAGTGTAATGGATAAGCAGTAGGAATGACAAAATGATGGTCTGCATCTGTATGAAATGGAATCAAAACACTCCATTTGAATTTTCTCCCCGTCATCTATTCAAAGCTGTATTTTTTTTCCAGTAAACTGAAGATGGAAGGATGCATCTTAACATGCTTTTAACATGTAGATAAAATATTAATATTAGAAGGTATGATCTTGCCAAATTTTTAAGTCCAAATTGTATACTTGAATTAGAGTGTTTCGATAAATAGGCTTTTTTTTTTCTTCTAAGACAGCTACAGTTAATGGGTCAAAACATAATTTGCCTGTCCTGTTTGAGCTCACAGATATTTGTACAAGTGTCACAATCATTCATGTGACACTTGTCTGCTTTATTATTCCATGCCAAACATAAGCGAATGCTTACAAGATTTCTTTCTCTGAAGCACATGGAGAACATAGAAGAAAAGAGAAAGATGTAAGTGTATGCAGGGAAGCTTAATAGATATTGAGACTGTTACTTCACAGTACTGCTTTTTTATTCTAGTTTCTCCTCCATGTTCTTTAAATTGTCACTAAATTACTACAAGGATGTTTGCAATCAACTCAGTTATGGTCAAGCGTGCACTGGCCTGTAAATTCAAGCCTTCTCTCCTCCCATCAGCCACTCACTTCCTCAGAAGCAAAGAGGAGCTTCAAGATTGTAGGAACCTGAAATATCCAGGTTATATGGGCACATGTGCTGCTCCTCATTAGTTCTGAGAGAAAGAGAGAGTACGTATACGCACTCTTTGATGGCAACTGCAGCAAAACTAAACAGCTTCTTTCTGTAATTCCTGTATTTTAATTTCCCAGCTGCTCTTTACCGAGACTTACACATATAACCATTGCTAGAAAAGTATAGGAAAGTTAATAATTGTTAAAGGGTTACATGAAGAAGATAATTGTTCTATTTCTTCTGAATTGCCAATACTGATTTTGCTGTGAGGGGGGATTATGGAAAGAAATGGAACACTAGAGACAGAAAAGTACTGTTACCAAAATAATCTAACAAATGCAAATACAGCTCACAGTATTAACAAAAGTGTTGAGTCTAAGACTATAGACAGATGTTAGCTTTGGATCCAGCTGTGCTGATCAAAGGCTTTATGCCCCCCAGCTGCTCCTCACTGCCCCCTGCTGAAGTTATTATCCTGAAGATCTGCCAGCAGAACAGTTCGTATGAGTGCTCCCTAACTCACTCCAGGCAATATCAGCCAGTCTAACCCATACCACCTATTTACATTATTTAAAATAATCCAGTTGATTTTGTCTAAACTGAGTGCACTTGTACGTACCATTCCACCATCTGAACTTCGCTGTGGTGAGCTCTGTAAGAAGAGCCACACACAATCACTACCAATCTCATTGTCTTTCTGAAGCCTTGGAAAACTCACTGCTAGAATATCATCTCCCCCAATAATTTAAGTAGAAAGCATTTTAAAAATCACTTATGCAAATAAGCAATGCCTAAAACCTGATTTATTTTTTTACGACTCAAAACACCCACAGAATTTTCCTATTGTATTACAGATCTCTGACAATAGCATTGACATTTGAAAACAGCACCACCAATAATGACATAAACTTCCCTTAATTTAGAAGGTGTATGGCACCAAAAGCATTGCCTTTGTTCAGATATGCTTATAAGAGATCACTACGAGTGAAAACTTAATCTACGAGCTACAATACTGCTTTGTCTGGCAATTCTTGACTTTGAGTACATATATTATACCTAACAACATTTACACTGAAACAAGCTGGGATTTCTGTTATTAAAGATAAAATAAAATATACAAATTAGATAACACTTAGAGCTGCAGACTCTGTATCTACATATGATATATTCCCTTTCCAATCTGTATAATTGATTGTAAAATAATATTTACATTTGCATTATAATTTTGAATCGTGTTGCACTTATTTCTGGACGTACGTTTGAAGCCATACAACACATTTCCCAACATTATTGAAAGGTGTCTACTGTTACACAGTTAAACAATTCTTTAAATACTAAATACTAATCATGACCATATTTTCAATTGGATTTCACCCTGCTCTAGTAACTTTTCTCTTGAGGTGACAAACTGGCAGTACCTGAATTCATTACAGCCTGATTAATTATGCTGCTTTCATACAAAGGGGAAAGAGACTTCAATCAGAAGCAGTAACCTTAAACAGTACCTGTGCAGCAGTGTATCAGAATATCAATCCCAGATTCATGCACCTTTCCCTTTGCTTTGCAAATTCTTAGCAATTACTTCTCCGTTACCTATCCCATAAATCAGCTAAACTGCAGTTGGTTAAATAACTAAAGGAAGAGGTTTGGAACATTTCAGTCCTAGTGGACAGAAATTATCCAAGCTAGTAGAAGATACTGAAAACTACCTTATGTTCTCCGCTTGTTCACCACAAGCTGCACTACGCAATCAACCTTTTTTCCCCCAACTAAATGGTGCAGGAGTTTGGAGAATAAATGGGAAAGACAGGAGTGAAGTCAGATAGCAGAGTCCTCTTCTCTCATCTATCTGAGGTCTGCCAAACTTTCATCTTCTATATCTTTGGAAATAATTTCTTTAAATTATCCAGAAATAGAGAATCACCTGGCTATTACCTTCTAAAGAAGACCTATCAGCAGAACATACAGATGGCCTGAAACATCCCCATAACTGGAAAGCAGTGTTGTTTTTGCTTACTTTCTACTCATGCTTATTAACATGAAAAGGCAAATTAATACAAGACAAGAATCAGACTTATGTGTCTAAAATACACACTGTATAATTAAACTGAGAATGAAAACAAATCAAAGGTATATATGTTCAAATACTATTTATTGTTCCTTTACATAAAGGAACAAGGAACTTGGCAAATATTTCTTATGAATAAAGGCCCATCTTCACACAAGTATGGGTTATGAATAGCAATGAACAAGATAAGAGCGCTAAGATAAAGTCAACTACAGTAAGCCACAGACAGAAGTAGAGCCAGACTGAGAATGGAAGAATTCCCATCATACTGGGATACAGAGGGTTCTCTATAGATTTATTTAATATCAACGCACATCAGCATTTATACTGAAAGAGACACTTTGGAGAAATATTTTTAAATGCAAAGTTTGGGATCTCTCTTTTTTTTTTTTTCTTTCTTTATACAGATGATACTCAAAGAATACTTTTCTCTATAGACTTAGGTCTCTCGTGCTTAAAGTCTGTAACATGCCTGTGTGCTCTGCTGCTAACGGCGATTTAAGGAATTTGCTGTACCTACAGAATTGTATTATGGAGATCCTAGAGGGTATGACTAAAACTTGTTGAAATTAAGTTCTAAGAAAATACATAAATGTAGGTGATTGGTTAAGTTTTGGTTAAAATCAAGAACTGGAGGTATTCCCAGGTCTCTCTCTCATTGCCAATTGCCTTTGATAAGAAAGGCACAGTGCTGACTGTGGTATCAATTGCTTCAGAGAAAAATAATTAAGCATTAAAAATACTGCCAGGTGAACAGGCTTTCCTCTCTTACTGTAGGCCACCATTGTCCTGTATGAGCAAAAACTGCAGGAAGATAGTTTAGACCATCACATTTTGGGAACAAGAGCCGCTGGCTCTAGCTGTAAACACAATGCAGTGACAAAATACCATCCCCCCTGTTCTCCACCTAGGAATGTCATTGCATTAGTTATGGACACAGGTTGCCACATCCATCTTTTAACTAGGTAAAATATTGCTGCAGCTAACACACATCAAAAGAATCTTAGGGCACAAATGCAAAAAGTATAGTAGCAGCTTGCAAAATAAAAAAAATATATAGTCTTTCCTAAATACTATTGTTTAAACACTTAAGCCAACTCCCCATCTAAAATCTCATCTTTATTCAATTTCTGTGGAAAAGGATCTGATTTTATCACCAAGAAGAGTTTTAATAACACAGAGTAACAAGCAATTGGAAAACATTTTGTGAACTAATTAAAACAAGACTTAAAACTATTATTAATCAAACTGCTAAAACATTCTTCTATAGGAGAATTAAATACAAATAAAAATTCAATGGGCTTATTTTCATTTATATAGTTGCCTTCTTTTCAACATTATTTATCAAAATTTAACCATGAAAAAATACCTAAATGTCCAAACAATAGATATGAAAAGATGTGCGTGATATTTAATTGATAACTATTAACGTTGATATTAGCACAAGTATTTACAGATAAGAATATATCTATTCTGAAGATATATAAGCCAGCCATAAATTAATCTTAAAAATTGCAGTAGAGGAGATATCTCCTTCAGATTCTCTTTGATTTGGCTGGCTCAACCAATCTGCTATAGCCATTCAACCAGTTAAATAAATTTCTATAATGACTTCACCATTTTAGGCTGCCTATCTGCAAGTTCTTACTGTCAACATGAATTACTCTGTACGCTGCAATTCCCCCATCAATTGAGACAAAGTATGACTGTTGTAGTGTTCTGTTAACATGACATGCTTCTCATATATCTGTATTCCAAATGTCAAGATGATACGGTACAGTCAGCCAGAAGTGTTCTATTATCAGATCTAGAAGAACAATTCACACTAAAGGGTAGACTTCAGAATAGGTAGGTAAAGCATTTTCTTTGATATGCAATCTCTAGTTTGGTGTCAATTCTGAACAAGTTCTCCATGTTATGGTGTCTTTCTGTGCGACTGGAGTGTAAGCCGCTTAAGGAGGATTAATCTGACACAGCTTGATTTGTCTGTTTTACGTGATGCTCATTCTAACCAGACATAAGTCAGGTAGCTTTGTCTTGAGAGAGAGAGAACACAGAGGATAGAAAAAGCTATCAGTGAGTTGCTTTTTTTTCTCTTTTTTTCTTTTTTTTTTTTTTTCCTGGGAGAAAACTGTATCAGAAATTGCAATACAAATCAATACTTCAAGAAAGAGCTATTCACTATACCAACTGATTCGATAGAAATGTGTCACCAAAAACCTTTAAAAGTCTATAATTTTTGTTAAGGTTTAAATGACCACATGTTTAAATTCAAGATCGAGGACTCCAAATATACAGTCAAATGAAATAACTCAGATACCACCTTGTTTAAGAATTATGTTGAAATTAGAAGATTGAAATTAAATTCATCACTTAAATAAGAAAAGCAAAAATATAATTTTGTAGAATTTGTAGTCGGAGAAGCATTTTTAAGATTTTGCTTTCACCCACCCGCTCACTTAGTACAATTTAATAAACTTATTGCACAAGTATGCAGTACTTATATAATAAGGGCAGAAATATAGATAATGATATTAAAAAGTAATTGCTTTTGATCACCATTACAATAAATGATTTAAAATACAATATGTAACCTCTTGAAATTATTCTGAAGTCCAGAAAACCTTGTGTCTCTTTAGAGCTGGTGTAAAAATTGTATCTGACTTCAGACCAACCAGGACCTAGTACTCAAAATACGTAAAACGAGTTGGATTATCAATCACATTTTTTTTTAATATTATTTATATATGATACTGTAGAAAGGGAACCCCGATTACTAGTCACTATACTTAAAACAAATACTGTAAGACCAAGTAATGAGCCACAAACTAGATCCAGATCTAGGATTAGATTTCTAAAGACACTTCAAATGTTGTCATCTTCCTAACACATATAGAGAATGTCAACCAAAACAGCATTAAAATGCTCATTACCACTTCCTAATTTTCATTAATTACTGCAAACTGACCAGATGCCAAACTGAAATGCAGAACATACACAGAACATACATTTGACCACATAGAGACAGAGTCAATATAAACAGAGTTGACTCTAGCCTATTACTTTACTCTGGATGTTTTACTTGGAGCTTCATTAAGAATTTTCCACATGTTACATTACCAGAAGAATTTGCTAAGATAAGGTATTATTCGTTAAGTGATTTGGACACAGACAAATGCTCAAATGTGAAACCAATCTGGCATGGAATCAGATCACCCTCTGTAATTCTTCTTTCCTTTACCCAAGAAAACCCACAGATCAGGTCCCATTACAAGCAAGCTCATCAACTGAATTAACATTTCACAACACTAAGAATTAAATAATTGTAGATTCAGATTCAAAGTACTTCTTGAAGTAATTTTGTTGTTGTTGTTATTCATAAAGAGTAACTAATAGAGATTACAGAATGAATTTTAGCTTTGGAGATAAGTATCAGGTATATTTTTCAGGTCCATCAGATTTAGCTCCCCTTCCACTTTGTAAGATGTTTCTTAAAAAAATTGATTTTACTAGCATGAAATTGAAAACAAATGAAAACAGAAAAAAAAAGAGGGATGAACAAAACCTTGCTGAAGAGCGAAATGGAGGTGACTTCTTTCATGGCTTGGGAAAACCACATCATAGGCCAGTGATATGGCCTGGGAAAAAAATGCCCTCTGCTGACACCTCCCTTATAGATAAAGCAGGCTGCAGTGCTGCTGTCTTTTTGATCAAGAGAAGAAATCCCACGCCAATGACTGTTTCCCCTGACAGACTGCTTGTCCTTTTTAATGTTACATGAGAGCACCAGCCTGAATTTCCCTCCCCTCAGAGCTAGTACCACTACCACTGATTAGAGATGCTGGTCTGCCTAGGGGTACTCACTTCTTTGGCCAAGGCTGTTTAACCTGTTGTGCTCCTTTTATTCCCTACCTTCTCCTTTGGAGATAGAAACTTTACCTTTTTCATGGATCTTACAGTATGCTTATTCTCCTAACAGAGCTTCCTCTGAATTGTTCAGGAATTGGCCCATCATACAGAGGTTCAGCTTTTGTTCTTCTCCCAGCTTTGCAAGAGACTGTCATGCCCAAAAAGACTGGAGAAATCTCTTCTATTGATAATTGCAGCATGGGCCAATCCTATCTCCATGCTGCTAAAGCACAGAAATCACTATTTATGATACCTTCTGCTTTCTCAGAATTGCAGAAAATCCCAAACAATGCTACTGTTCTCTGTCCTTTTGATTGCTGACGTAGTTATGATACCCAAATTACTACAAACAGGACAACAAAAGCAACAATAAAACCAGCACTATAAATGAGTTTACTGCACTACCTCCTTCACATAGCTAATCCACAGGTTCTGCTCAAAGCTCACGACAAAAAAGGTGGTGAATTAGAGTAACATCTTCTAAGTGTTTCAACAACCAAGAGGACTTGGACCCTTAAATGACCTACGGTTTCCATACACAGTCTTTATTATAGCTTAACTTAGTTTTAGTTAGCTAAAAATGTGTGTGCAAAAATGTTAAATGTGTACGTGTTGATTCACTTCTGCTTGGAAAATCACTGATAAGAAACTACCTTAACTAGTTAGTAAGGCAAATGAAACTACCTTAACTGTGTTAGTAAGAGTCCCAAGTAAAACTAACGTCAGATTCCCACAGAGTGGTACCAGTTAAAAAAAGATATAAAAAAAATCATGTTTTTATTCAAATCAGTGGAACTTCAAATCAACCAAAAAGTGGGGTTTTGCTCTGAAAGCAGGAGGTAAAGGAAAAAAACAAAACCAAAACAGCTTGATAAGTCATGGAAATGCAATAATTTTATCATCACAGTCCCTCTAGACTGTAAAAAAATCTTTAAGTTGTTCCCATTTTTAAACTTGCCTACTTTTCTCTTTGACTCTCTCTCCCACTGTCTCTACTAGAAAAAGGAAAAAAAAAAAAAAGAAGAAACAGTTTAAAAATATGCCAAGGTCAGAGAGCTGTGATTTGCAGTGCTGCATGATGCCCTTCCCTTCCTATTGCACCTCCCCTGCAGCAACTGGCTGCAAGCCTGTAACTTGAAGGCAAGCAGTAACTAAGTAACTAATAAATAAGGAGTATACCACTAAAGTAAACAGTACCCTAGCTATAATTAGCTAGCACAGACAAGCTGCTGGTGGTAGATGTCTCTCCGAGTTCCCTCAGGCCCTCTCCAGTCCAACTCCCCCACAGAATCCCTTTAACCAGCATGCTCCTGTTTGACTCCAGGCAAAACAAAAACAAAAACCCCTTTTTTCCTAGTCACTCACTAGAACAGACTATGTAACAAAAGGAACACCAAGACGAAGATCCCACTGTCAGATATTTTTACGATATTAATTCTTTGAAAGCAACATACAGCCTGTAATATTAAAGACACATTGGGAAACCTCCTAAACCTGCATGTAACACACCCTGAGTCCCAAAGACTTCAGTGGTCAAATAATGCATGCTTTCCAAAAGCATGCAGTATACCTGTTTCCCAAAACAAAACCCTGTTTTTACCATGGAAAGAAAACAGCAGTAAAGCATTTTCTAAATCAGAATCCTTCCTAGATGAGCAGAACCTGAGTTCATGCAGTAGGAAGCACAAAAGGATTGACAGGAACACTGACATACACAGCGATCCAACAAAAGCTTATTGCAAGTAATTAATGTTCTACATGAGGCATGTTACTAACTTCAAACAAACCAACCACTGTGCTTAAAGTTAAGCATGTGCACATGTCCTTGCAGGTTTGGATCTCAGATGCTTAACTTCTTGTGAATGTAGCCAGACAGGACCCATTTGGCTCTCTCTCTTACAAAGAAAGGATGTGCAAGCCATGTAAACTTGAGGAGTTTTTAGCAAAGGTCACTTTCATCTTGAAGCTTAAATATTTGAGCCGGAGGTATTTCAATTTTTCAATGTTATCACTGACTAATTTTAGAAAGCCAAATTCTAAAAGAAGAAGTGGATGGTAACAGACTAGTCAACAAGTAGAAGCGGTGTGCACACTACTTTGCAAATTAAAGAAATGTTTGATCAAAATATTCCTACAGTACACAGCAGGTTATAGGGTCTAACAACACATCACGTTCATTAAACAGCAAATTCATCATAATAAATTTGCTTGTACCACAAACAGCTTGTATTATGTCATTTCACAATGACATCACTTACAAAACCTGTAGTAGGGACCTGACTGTAAAATTTGGGCACAAATGCACAGAAATACTATGCATACATGAAATATTCCCAAACTGATAAAGAAACCATTAAATCTTACCGTGCGATCTTGGAAGACTTGTATGTGGTAAAAGGAAACCATGAAAGGCCTGTCTTCCTTCTCTTTCATACATGAAGCTTTTTTTTTCTTTTTTTCTTTTTTTTTTTTTGAAGAGTTAAGATGAAAGGATCATTTTTACTACACACGATAAGACAACAAGTTGTGAATGAAAGGTTTATCTATCAGATTCCCCCTACACCCCCCTTTAAAAAAAATGAATCAGGAAGACTGCTTATCAATGGAATCCTGTTGCACCTGAAGCAGTGTGCAATGGTAGCCACATCCACTTCAGGAGTTCCTTCAAGAGTTTACAAAGCTTGTACAGGTAACTACTTTTTCAAAGAGGAGCTTCTCTGATTATTCCAAACTGTTTTCACTATGTCTTCTATTATGAAACGTATAAGAGACTCTCAGATAGACCACATTATCCCTGTGAGGAGATGATCTCTGAAATACCCCAGAAGGAACTGAAGCAGACTTTAGATACTCGTGTTTGGAAGCGGGGCTCAGACAATGTGTTGGTTCTACAATTTATATTGGGTGACATAACAAAAATTATGCTCAGTACTTCTGCACAACCTGTTTATCTCAGAAGCTAGTAACAGGATTCCCTGGAAGTTCAAGCCTGTTTGCCTAAAGGTTCAGAGGAAACTAAAATGTTAAATACTGATACCCTAAACTGTCGCTCTTTGTAGGACCAGTGTATGACTTGATTTCCTGTAAAGAATCAGACTGGAAAAGTCCACTAATGGGCATCCTACTAAACTTCTTTTGGCTTTTTCAGAACCTCAGCTGCAGTAAATGGATTTTTTTTTTTTTTTACCTAAAAAAACAAAACAAAACAAACAAAAAAAACCCACAGAATTTATCTGGCATTAAATGGGATGGAAGGGAGAAGGAAATAAAACTGATGATTTACCTGACTCTTTTGAAGGAGGGTGAGTTAGAAAGGAAACTCTGTTACTGTAAGATACCAAATCTTACCATGCAGATATTGAAAAATTATAGCATGGAAGCTTTCTACTCAGGTTGTAAGAACTGGTTTCAGTGACATCTAAAAATGCCATTGCACCTTGGGCCTTACCTTCTCAAGTCAACAGAGAGACTCCAGTCAATTTTGACAAACCCTCAGCCAGGCCCTTTCAGACTGTCTTTCTCTTAGACTTAACAATTTTACTTAGCCAGAAGAAAGAAAAATTCTAGAATTGCAAGTGTCAGAAAAGCAGAGGCCACAAAATGTACTTTAGTATTTCTTTCCTTGGTATTCAGATACTGAATGGAGAAGACGATTGAAAATAAAATAAACAACACAACTCCTAAACCAAAATAACATCCTAAAAAAGCAACAACACTCACATACTCTGTCCCCACAAATACTCAATGTAGCTTGAGTATTTTTGCAGGAAGAAAAAGAATTCTCTTCCACAGGTAACAGCAACAGACCTCTATAGGCACTGACAAACAATGGATGAACAATTAACTACTCAGAAGTTATTTTGCCAAGGTCTCATTTCCCATAATAAGCTGCACACACTGGCAATATTTCTAAAGTATCCATTAATATAAAGATTGTATTTAATATTACTACACGGATAAAATTATTTTCCTTTTTAACATGCAATGTTGTCCTCCCCCCTCCTTTTTTTAAGCCAAGGAGGAGGATTGTAATTAAAAGACAAAACCCTATGTAAGGCTTCAGTAAGAAACCTTTGAAAAGCACAGAAAGAAATGCTCTAATGGTCTCCTTCTGTGTGTTAGATCAACATCACGCAGATGGGATCAACTACCCTTTCCATCTCCAAATAAAGTAAAAATCAAATTTGTCTTGGCCAATAAGGAATAATGATTAATATCACTGAACCTCTGTCAGAATATTTTGTGTTCCACAGATCAAAGGAATACTTACAGTATGCAAACCTGTTCTACTAGTAAAAAAGAATGTTTTTGCTGGCACAGAGCCACTTTCTATTTTCTTGCATCGCCGAGTGACTTTTTTTCCTCCTGTCAACTGAGATCCATGCAAAATTGTTCTACTGCCTCCTGACTCACTGTCTGTATTTCTGCCTGTTTGCAACAGGCACATAAATGTAGTTCTATACATTGACTCCAAATTAGAATTATTCATCAACAATGTAAACTTGGCATAGCCCATCCTATTTAAGGTCTTTCTACTTTTACTGCTGAATCTGAAATGTATTAAATTAATGTTTACACTTCTACAATTATTTTTCACATTAATATTCCCAATGGACTAAAACACAATTTGAAATTACATCTGAAATACAGTAATTTATCATTGGGGCAACTTATATTTAAATTGAAAACTCACTTATTTAAGAATGAGAAAAATAGGTACAATTATTAGTTAGGAAAACATCTGTAAAGTCTTTCAAAAGACTTTGGTTTTCAAATACATATTAATACATTTATTATGAATGATTTTAATATTTATACATTTTGATTTTTGAAAATGATAAGCAGAACAAGCTACAATAGCTGAACTGACCTTAGGATTTTCAAAGATTCTTAAGGAGGTATGCATATAATTCCATAGTATGCATGTAATTCCATAACATAAGTGATAAGGACAGATTCCTTAATTTCTTTCTGTCTACCTGAAAATTCAAACCCATATATTTAACTGATAGTTTTGGGATACCTAAAAGGGAAGTCACAACTGTCTGCAGGAGTGACATCCTGCACCAAAACAGGACTTAGATAACCACTGCATTCTATCATGTCAGTGATGCATGGAGCAAAGAGTGCTTAAAAGGACAATGAGATAATAAATCATAAAAATTTCTCCTCTTCTGCTTTTAGTCCACAGGCTTAAAAGCATGAGAAGGGAGCTTTAACTTCTTGGACCATAAACACTCACAACAGACTGTAACACCTTTTGCATCTGCTTTCATATAGCTCAAATTTAACTAGTGTAAAGAATCTTTAGATTCAATTGCTTTCTAAACATATCTTGACCACTTAAAAGGCAATTTTTCAAGAACCAACTATATAGCTATGAAGACCAAGCTGAGACTTGAGCTGTAGAACAAGTCATTCCAAAGACCTTTGAAAATGGATGCCATTAAATTACCTTAGTTCCAAAAAGGTGAGGGCATAGCCCAAAGATTTGCTCAGAGCACAGCAATCCCAACGATTGGTGTTTTTCCCCCAAATAAAAAACTATAAAATGGTTCTCTTTCAGATCTGTCAGAAGCAGTTATGCCTCAAAGTTATATTGGCTGATTTATGAACTTCTGTACCTACACAATATTGAGTAGACACTTCGGAGAGAACCCACTGCACAACCCTTCTGCAACAAAGACTTTTGTAGGACAGACCACATACCTCTTTTTGTTCAAAAGGGTAAGAAAGAAAGGAAACAAGGTCGTGTTTTCCAAGAGACAGCTCTGTCCTACTTGTTTAGCATGCATGAACCATTCCAAAAGAAAAATACCTAATAAACAGAATTCTTTTGGACAAAAAAAGAAATTAAAAGTGGTTTTGAGGAATAATTGTGGGGGCTGCTGAAATGACTATGGATAACTCATGCATGAAGTGAGAATGCCAGTTGTAACGTGCAAACAAATTAATCACATTCAGTCCTGGATGACTAAAAAGAGACTGGAGTCAAAAGTATTTTTTCAAAGTTTGTGATAGTACCCGAGTGCCTTCCAAATAGACATGAATTCATCCTTCTTTCCAACTACTAGTAGTGTAAAGATCGGAGAGAGGGGAATATTAAATAACTTATCTCTATCTGCATTTTGAAGTCTCTGGTATGACAGAGATTTCCAAGTCTTAAACCAGAATCTTAAACACATTTTATACAAAACCTTAACATGAAAACGGCTTTAAAATACTTAAATGATACCACTGTAAAGATGAATTTAACAAGAAGAAAAAATGTGGTGCCTTGTGCCAGAAATAGATTTCATGATCAGTTTAGAAGCCACATTGGCTACTGAATGAATCTGAAGTATATTTTCAACCACTAACGTCCTTTACAACTTAGCTTTTCTATACACAAAATATCACTGTTTTAACTGTAGTTGTTTGGGGATATTCCAGGTTTGCAAGAACATTCTCTTCCCTGTTACAATGGATCAAATATACACTGGTTGTGAAAAGAAACAAATTACCAACTCTCCCTTGAACACTGGTCCAACAAATGGTCCTGCAAATTTTTGGAAGATGGAGTTCTGGGAAACTTTGCTGAATATTCTTAAGACGACTGCTCTGCTCTTCCACTCTGTGAGAGAGAGGGTTTTTTCTTATCCCTAAAACGACTGTCTTCAGTAAGCGGTGATTCACTGAACTAGCCCTGAAGCTGCCTTTGGAAGCTCAGTATTCAAAAACCATCTGTGCCAGCAAGTACCAGGAGAGGGCTTTCACTTGATATTTAAACAAATTATACCCTCAGATATTTCAAACATACACTTTATGTTTATGTATTTTGGGATCCTAGCCATAGGTCTTAATGAAAAGCCAAATTACATTTTTCGTATTATTTTTAAACAAATCAATAAATAAAAATACTTGCATTTAACCTCCACATTTTCATTCTATAGACAAATACGAGGGACTCTGAAATATGAAAATTTTGCATTAATGCCACCTTAGCACTACTCAAATATTTAACTTGTAAAGCTACAAGCCTTGTGATGGTTAATTCTGTTCTTAAAGCTTTAACTCTTACAATTACATCAAACTATCTATTTCAGAAATGAAAACAAATTTTAATGCTAATTATTAAAAGCCTTACAATTCAAGAAAAAAGCTTCCAAAATTAAGCTGAACAGATTCAAAATCCAAAAGGTAAATAAACATGTCTCAAAATGTATTGTTTTTACTCTGACAATGGAGGTGCTTAAAAGGCTACTAACTAAAGAACTTAAACAGTTGCTGTCCTCCCTCTCCTGCATATGTCATCCCCTGCCCTACCTTTGCCTTCCACGGCTCCATACCATCACAAACACCAAAAGGACCCACACAGCAAACAAAAATTGGGCAGGACCACTCCTAAATGCCTAAAAAGTTTTAGGAATGTTAGATACTTAATCTGACAACCCTGCATTAAATTGCAAAAAGCAGTAACATCTAAAGATATTTTCCGATAATTTTGCCTGGTATCATTAAATAAAAGTATAAGATTCTGCAAATGCAGTATTTTATACTCTGCAATACAGAGGAGCTGAAGTCTTCCAAAGGTATCTCATTTCTCCTTCTCTTTCACTCTTGATTTAAACTGCATTAACAGTTAGTTCAGCAGGCTGAACTACTGATGGAACTACTGCTTCCTACAGAGGAAGCTGATTCTAGCAGACTACCTAAAGTACAAGACTTTAGAAAGAAAGGTACCAAAAAGTAAGCAAAGGAGGAGCGAGCGATCTCAAGTTAGCTGCCTCTGCCTTGTTGTACTTTCCTTTTCCAGTGCTCACTGGGCTCTAGGCCAAACTACTTCTGCAAGCTAAGCAGAAACTATTCCTTTTTTGTAGTTGTTAGGTTAGCTTTCTGCCAATTTATCAAATGGAAATGGTTTAGCACAGACCAAGAGCCAGAACCAATGAATGGGAACTGGTAGGAACGCACTACTAGGAACTGGGAGAGAGATCACAGTCAGATTAGCTCAGGCTACTGTGTAATCACAGTCTGAAACTAGTTATATATCTGGTGGCAGTGCTATTTGAGAACACTTCACCCTTCCTCATCCACTTTTCTATAAAATATTTTTTCCCATGTTTTGGAAAGCAATCTTTCATATGGCTTCATCAAAGAACGCATATATTGAAAAAATAACCTCACCCCAACACTGATAGTGTTTCATCTCCCCAAGTAAAGCTAGTCCATAAAAAAACCCAACAGCTGTACTAGCACAGAAGAGGTAACTCGTGGGCCTGGTCTGGATAATTTAAACTAATCCTATCATTAGAAAAAATAAAAAATACATATAAAAAAAATAGCTATGGCCTGAAAAAGATGGAAAATAGTCCAAATGAGCTCCAAAATTGTCCAAGTATATGATATACTTGTCCAAGTATATGATAGAGAACAAGTTTCAAGAAAACTTTTTAACAAAATGCTGGTAGGAAAATACTTGCAATTATGAGCACACTTTTTTCACATTTATAAGAACTGTATAAAAATCATTTCTGTGTTTACAACAAACAGTTCTTGATCTCAGAAACACCAAACTTTTCCATCATCTTTTTCTCTTAAGCAAAATAATCATTATTACTCCCTAATTTGACCTCCTGCTCAGATCAAAAGGGTATTATTAAAAAGATCAAATTTCCAAAGAGAAACTGTAAGCTAGTATTTCTGTTGAACCAAGAAGCTGGATTGAAATCCAGTACTTCTCATTGAAAAACTGTCCAATGTGACTAAGCAAAATATCAAACAGGAGTTAGTTCAGAAAAGGAAAAAATGCAACGTCTGAAATATGGAGGGGTGGGGTGATTTGTAAATGGCAGCTCTTTGGATCTGCACATGTGCAGTGTTCTAGCTGCAACAAAAACAGGCGCATATGTCAAAAGACATTAATGAGGAGACCAGAAACTTGATTGACATGAACTGGAGAGCTTTAGACAAAAAAAAAAAAAAAAAAAAAGAGGTTTCTTGGCCTCCCCCTCTCCCTTGCCAAGTTGGACCTTGCTAACAGAGATTATAACCAGCAGGACTTCAGAAGCTTAGAAATTGCTTAGAGAAGGTAATCAGAGGGTCACAGACTACCATGGAAGTCAGACATCTCAAGGTGGAAATTGGGATAAAAGAACAGGTAAGACACAACACAGTCTTACAATAGCTTTCTATGCTATGTGTAAAGCTTCAGAAGTCCAAAGAAGAGAAATCAGGCACAATTTTCCAGTACCTTTTGGACTGAAATTTTTTGAGGAGTTTTTGTTGTTTATTTCTGCATCACAGCCCTAATGAGTAGCTCAGAAGATTAACAGAAAGGGAGTACGTGCGTGCATGTGTGTCTATGTGTTCTAGCAGCCAACTTGCATGACACAGCTTCTACAATGCTTTAAATTCTAACCCCAGAAAAGACACGGAATAATCTAGATATAGTCTCCAAGTCTGTGAAATCAGCTTGCAGCCAGACACCAGTGTGAGTTGGCCAGCATGGTTAGAAGCTAGGAGGAGAGGGAAGGGAGCAATTCAGTCTGAACTGGCAGAAGATCCACAGAATTCATGACTCCAGGAAATCCATGTATCAGAAGAAGCTTCAAGGATAATTTGCCAATTGAATAACAAACGAGTTCAATTAAATGTGGGCTAGGGAACCAACAGAAGGAAGCAAAAGAATCTCTGATGGCCTTTGGAATTTGCCACAGACCTTTATCTTGCCTTGAAGCTGTGCACCAGAAGAGTTAAGTAGAGAGAAACAGAAGCTGTTCACCATAAAACCATTCATTTATAAATATATATATATATATATATATAAGTGAATAAAATATTTCACCAAAGGTGACCACAGTTTGGTTCATCATAGAATAAAAGCTTTAAAAATGATTGTTTTTTAAAACCGGGGCAATAGACTAAGTTCTGATACTTAGGAAAAATATTTTTCCTGTCAAGTATAGACAAGTGGGAAATTCATATTTGTTAAATACTGAACAAATCCATGTATTATCAGTAGGCTTTTTTTTTTTTTTTTAATAAATCTTGTGTGAAAGCTAATGCTATCTCTAACCAACTGAGCTTCTAATAAAAGTTTCTCTTGCCCTATTGTTGCAGGATTTCTTACAGGTGCATTACAAAGAGAACTTAATTCTTTACTGAATGGAAAACCAGGTAGGAGATCAAAAGGAAGAGAATGTAACAGGACAACACAAAACACAAGAAGTTCTCTTAGTCTGAAATACAAACTTAACCAGAAAACAAGAATATCTCCTACATATCTGAAGTCATAGGTCAACTTCAGAACATAAACAAGATTCACTTCTATTCCTAGCTCAGCTAATTCCTTAGCACTAATTTTAGCACATGAAAAGAGGGAGAGAACTCTGGTAAAAGCTATCCAAAATGGGAAACAAAAAGGCCTTTGGAAATGCCTGGCATTTAGACAGTCAAATGTCTGAGCCAAAACTGTTAGTCAGTTATTCAAAACAAAATGTTTGCATTTTCCTCAGAACAGACATATAATAGGGAGAATTACTTTGGCTGCTATTGTGAAGGCATATTTAGGAGAAACAAAAGAAGCCCAACTATGTATGTACCATACAATGCAGTACTCTCTAAGAGTTATCCAACGTAACACAACCACATTATTACAGTTCTCCACCTTGGCTAACGTATATCCTGCTTTTAAGGACTTTGCATTGCATTGTGTAGTATAACTATTTCTCCCTCTAAAATGACAGGGGAGACATGCTAATAAATCTGATCCTACTTCTAGAGTACAGTATTCTTGTTAAAATTACATACAATTGAGCATGACTACAAACTTGTCTTTGCAGTTGCAGGGCCATTCTGTAAAACGTTTTGACACATTTGACACAAAACCACGGTTACTAGTATTAATATAAGATCTCAGTTCAAATTGTAAGCAAGACTACAGTTATGTTTTCCCAGATATTTTTCATGCCTTACTCTTTTTCCTATTTTCCTTTAGATTATAGAGAGAAGAAAACTAGTAAAAAGACACTGAGCATTTTTAGAGAGCGACCTACATACTTGTTTAGCTTTTCTTCTAAAATATTCTTTATATACCTATTGAAAGGTAACACTTGAAAATACAACTAAGAAAAGATGCCATTTTAACTAGCAAATAAGACAAAATGTGCTCATGGTTATTCTAATTCAGTAATTTATATCTCCTTTTCCAAGTTACACAGTTCACTGAAAATATCAGTATGCTGCATCTCTAGTTAGTCCTACTAACTTTTGAAAAACAGTTACTCCTACCGGCTTTTGAAATAACTAATTCTCTTATTCTGCGGATAAACACATACCTCTCCTCCTATGGTGAGCAGTCCAGGTGAATCAAGCTTCCGTTTCTTCCGGGGACCGATAGCCGCCAACGCGGTTAGATTGGCATCCCTCTGCCTCATTTGTGCAAGTTCTTGTTGCTGCATCTATTAGAGGAAGAAAAATATGTTTAGATTGTATTCTGTCATCATATCAGAGCTACTCCCACACTTGGAAGCCCAAGTTGAAAGTCACGACATGAGCAATCACCAACAGTGCTGTCATGGTCCTAGAAATACTACTTTAGCAGCTCAAACATGCAGCTTTGTAGTAGAGTAATAAAGTTACAGAAGTTCTCTTGACTTCTCACAGGATTTCTACTTCCATATATCTCCATTCTTATCCTTGAAAACTGTCTTAGCCTGTAAGTACTATACACTAACCATATGTCCCCAGTTTAAGACTGATATATAAATATGAATATAAATATGAAAATGAATATAAATACCAATTCAAACCCTCAAAAATACAATACCTCACACATGTCCTTTCATCTCAGATTTATGTTGAATGTTTTAACTAGACTTGATATTTACTTTCAAAAAAAAAAAAAAGCTTATGTAAATGACCTCTATCAGAATATTAGCAGAAAGTAATACTGAAACAAAACCCCTTCACACTGAATTTAAAACTGCTTTATGGGATTAGGATTTAGGGAACAATGCATTGAATTTGTGTGAGGCTAACGAAACAACCTGCCAGTTGCATCACGTAACAGAGCAGCATGCTACAAAAAATAAGATAAAGTACTCCAGCTACCACATGATGAAAAGGTAAAATTGCATACCCATTTTAATTGTGCAGTCCTTTTATAGAGTAAATGATAAGAGACATAGTTCCATGAGCAATATTACTTTAATAAAAATTCTGATAATTAATATTGCACAAAAATACTTGATTAGGTAAACAGTGTATGTTTTTAATCAGAAAAAAAAACAAACACCTTTCTAGTTCTTAGTAATAATTCTTACTATGTTCAACACTTTGGGTTTGCAAAATCCTTCAGAAAATTCAGAGGAGGTGTTTGTTAGCTAATCCCATGGACATCCAACCTCAAGAGAAATGCATGGAACACTACCTCAATAAATTCAATACTGATAATAAAGACATTGCATGATACAGGCACAATTCTTCATTAAAATAAAACTTATCTGACAGGTGTAGATAGAAGTATCTCAGCCATTACTTAAATGTGAGCTGCATATACAAGTGAGGCCTGAACTACTTGGCCAATGTCAAAAGGAAAGGTGGTTTAAGCAAAAAAGCACAGTGTGTGGCATTTTTTCTCCATTTACTTCTGTGTAGAAAAAGCAGGTCTGCTTCATGGCTATTATTTAATGCAGTTTTCAGCTTTATTCATTTACCAGTAGATTATTTTCATGTTCTTCAGAAAAAGCAAATCCGGTACATTTTCACATTTTTATGCCACATATTTTTACAGCTTCAATTGTTATTAGAACTGAAATGTGAAATTATATACAAATAAGCATCTCACTTATCTACAGGATAAAAGAATTCCCTAACTACAAAAAAGAAACATGGAAAAATATCTAAATAATAGTGCAAAGGTCTATACATACTTCTCTTTGCCAACTCATATTAGGTTTTTAGCTCAAATATCTTTGGCTCTCTTCCAGATTAAATGCCAGTTAGACAGACCTGCCCGCTTACCCTTTCAAGGTAGATAGCAACAGTGGTGAGCTCTAATCATTTACAAAGGTCATGATCGGAAGCTAGCCCGTAAGCAGTCATTTAAAATTCGATTGATCCCTATTTGTAGTCAGGGAAAGAAAATGGACATTTCAGCTGTATTGTAATTATGAGGCTTCAAGGCAACTGTAAATAGATGTGCAAATCCAGATACTGGCAAATACCTTAGAGAAGAAATTATTACTATAGTATAACATATATCCAGGAAAGGTTGAAGATAAAACTGCATATAAAAAAAGATCAATCATCTTTCTGCTAATTTGCCATGCTTGCCAGCCTATAAGGGTTATCACAATTATCAGAAGTCTGATGAATATTTAAGCTAGGGCCAACTGGCTTAGAGTGATCTCAGACGAAGTTGTAAAGTGGATGGCTTCACAGAATAAGAAATTTTGTAGCATAGAAGTTTTAGTTTCCTGGGAGGTATGGGTCAGAAATAAAGTCTGATGGAGAACTGGTACAATAAAAAGGTTATAATATGAATATCTTATCCAAAGTCAACACATCCAAACCAACAGTAAGCTAATACTTTGCCTATTGTGCTACTTGTACTGCAATATACAGTGATTGTTTCAAGATGTGATGTATGCACATAATGCCTCTGTAAGGCTCTTCTAAGAATGATTTTTATTTTTGCACATGCAAATTGTGAAGCAAAATATGCCATTAAAACATTAAAAGCAAAATATGCCATCTCTCTAAATTGCATAAAATGGGACATATTCTGCTCTCACTTAGAAAACTGCAAAGTTTCTGGTGCTGTTTTAGCAAAACATGAAATAGATTTTAAGAGTGTGCGAAAGGGCTTGCACTCATTTATTTCTCAGGTTCTTTGTCCTTTATTTTTTATTCAGTGAGAAGGGGTAAAGATAGTTTTGATATCAAATACTAATCTCTGACAAATGTGTTGGCCCAGCACTTGCCCAAACAAACACGCAAGATTTTCAACTAACTAATTTACCAAATGACAGGAAACCTGGCTCAGCAAACAGAGCCGAAGGAGCTGGGCTGTTTTACTGACACCCGGTGTGAGTACTGGCAAGACCTTCCCCTTCACTTCCCTGTGCCTCTCACCTCTCCTCACCCAGCAGTTAAGTCGATAAGCTCTCCAGACACGGATCTCCTGTACTATGTGCCTTACTTGTCACCTAGCCCTGTTGGGACTAACACGCACTACTTGAACACAAATAAGGAATATGCTGCCAGGTACAAAATCTCCAGATAAAAACATGATACAATTTCTGATACTGGCTTTACAATACACACTTTGATGTACTACAATAGAAAATATAAACCTTCTTATATAAACCTTAATTGCTCAAAACATATCAAATATATCAAAAGCACATATGCATTATCGCTAAGATCATAGTATCCTGAAGTTTTATTAAAATTATGGCTGAAATGATGGAATACTTGATTGATACTGTATTATAAAAATTTTCATAACTCTTAAAAATTAGTTTTTACTGCTGATTTTTGAAAAGCTCATCTGAAGGCAGAGAATCATAAAATTACATTTGAAAATAATTGAAAGAATTACGATCCTGATTACCAAAAAATGTATTAATCTTGCAGCAATTAGTGTACTCCAGCTGGCTTAAGGGAACATCTTTACACACTCACTATTAACTATCAACTTGCTTACAATAAAACATCTTTGCAGTTTACAGACAGTTACGAGCATGACATTTGACACAGTTTCTGGATTATATTTATAGTCTTGAAGCACACTAACCATCACTACTTCTTGATTCCCCCATCCCAACTTTCTCTTGCTTCCATCTCCAAGTCACACACATACAGCCATGTTTTCATACCCTACATCAGATTACCTCTGCCAATCTCTTTCATTCTCATCATCCGACTCTGCATCAAAAAATATCAGCAATTATAGTCTTTCTATGTGGAGAAATAACCAACAACAGTGTCTTGGCTTTAGTTCAAAACAAGGGGACACTATATGTGTCACAGAGATGTTCATACAATGTGGCTGCTGACACCTGACTCAACAGGAGTCTCTCAGTGAATTCAAGGAAAAATACAGGCTGTTTTTAACTGAGAAAACCTGATATGATTATCGAAGTTATCTTGCAAAACAAGTTTAGGAATAACCAAGGATTTTTGTGGGAGCTGGGTAATTAACATAGAACTAAACATTCTGCTTTGGTGTCAACAGAGATGTACATTTAAGATGTGCCTTGTGTACCACATATGTCGAATGCACAGCCCGGACCAGTGGATGCTCTTTTCCCCAGTATGTTCTGAAACTGGGCTCTCTGTATCAATTGGGAATAACTTCACAACCAGTTCTACCCAGTTACAAAGTCATTACTGAATTTTCAGTGCTAAAAATAAAGTGAATTAAGTGCAGCCATCTTCAGTGCTTTTGTGATTTTAAACTACTTCTAAAAGTACCTATGATACTAAAGCTACTTAAGCTTCTTACTTTACATGGCCAGTGATATTTTAACAGTAAAAAAGCAGCCTGTTATTACAATAGTTTCCCTCTTAACTAAGCCAGTAAATAATTTCCAGATATTTAAACAAATGAAGCACCTGTTAATAACTATACATCTTGATAAAAGAAATTTCCTCTTAATTAACATGATTTAGCAGAAATTAATCTAACTCACTACATCAATGAACAAGATGCAACTGCTTGATAGCTGCATTCACACACACTGTCATTTTCATATTGGACTGCTGATGCAATATCACTCTTTAACTTCCCTTCATCCACAATTAATATGGATATATCAATAGCATATTAAAATTTCTGCCCTCTGGAAAGGAAGTAATGTTTCATTTGGAACTAATCAACAACAATTAACTTTTTTGAAAGTCAAAATATTTATCTAAAACACAGACAAATATTCCAATATATTATACAAGAAAGATGCTTACAAATGACATGTTGTTCTTTGCTCCTTATCTGCTCCAAAATTATTTTTAGCATACCACTTATTTACTGAGAAGTATTTCATTACTTAATTACTTGAACTTACAGAGATCCCTTTGACGAGAAGCACAGTATAAGAATTAAATACCAATACTATTTCACACAATTATATTTTCTTCCTTGCGTATGGCAGTATAACATTAAAACCACACAAAGAACACCATTTTACTACTTTAATAAAGTGAAGCTAACAGAGGTTCTAAAAACTTCAGTTTGTTTTCCTTAGCCCATTATTTGTTATGATACATTTAGGTATTTCAGAAAAGAAACGCCACAAGCCATATGCTACAAGGAAGACAACCATATGTCTATCTCAAGTATCAACATTCAAGCTTAAAAATCTAGATTTAGTAACTTCCAAAGCACAACAAGAGCACATTTAGCATGTTTTGTAAATCATTTTGGAATAGAAGCCGAGCATTTTCTTTAAGCTGTTTCTGCACTACAAGTCATTGTGAGAACAGTCACTGAGATATTAATAAGTAAATATATGGTGTTGGTATAAGCTCAGCAATTTTTTTCTTCTCAAATTTTTCCTACAACCAGCAGTTGTAGCAGTCCATGCAACCAGAATAAACCACCTGTTTCAAAGATTAGTAGGGATTCATTTTCAAGATTTCTTAAAGACCTAAATCCTCCATTCATTGCTGTAATTAGTATTATAATAATCCACTTTTCTACAAGATCAACTAAAACAGTAAGAAATTCAAGGAAGGTAAGGCTAGAGAAACAAATAACGTGAATTTGTTCAAGGAAACAATTTCATCTGGAAAGATGATCATGAAGGAAATTCATACTTGGTATGAGCACCTATAGAGGTCAAACAACCTCTCCAGCCCAGAAAATTACATGGCCTAGCTGTGGCTGTGATCTGTACCAGAATCAGAGGAGTCGTTTCCTTCAGTGAACATAGAAGTGAGTATTCCAAGAGAAATAAATCCATTCACAACAGCTATGCAACCATTCCAGTGAATCTCACTTGCTCACTTGAATCCACAGGATAAGGAATGTCAAACCTCAAATGAGACACCAGGCTACATCAGAAAGACAGGAGCTATTCAAACCCAGTACCAAAAGGCATCTGGAAATGAAGGCAAAACGTGCTCCAAATGGAGGGCAAAAAGTGAGCAAATTGAAATTACCTTTGCCTTAAAGCAGAGGTGTAGATGGATATGGGCCTGAGCTGTGGTCAGTAAGGACTGCAGTAGGAGAGATTTCCTTCAGTGTGATCAGAAACAGGATGACTGGACCACTAATGACTCAAATCTACACACAAATACCTTCAAAACCAAAAGGAAGAACAGAGTGGCATCACATGAGAGACAAAAAGGTCAAGGAGGTGTTTCTCTAATTTCAGGTAGAAATCAGGGGTGTTTTTTGGCCTGGAAGGAAAATAACCCGGTGACAGAGAAAGACAGATGATTGTGGAGATAAAGAGGAAGGAAGAGCTAGAGGAGGTAGTCAAGTATGTTTAAATACCGTCAATATAGGATTTGATAAGGGAATAGAAGCAGAGTTGTAAAAGTAAGTTTCTACAGTCACAGAGCCAACTCATCTCACAAAGAACTACACTATGGCTACTTACAATCCCCAGCATAGTTCAGAAATACAGCCTGAGAAGAAGAAAAGAGGACAGAGAAGGGGCTAATAGCCCAACAGAAACTATAAATATTGACAGACTGTAAACCGCAATCAAGAATGAAGACAGCCAGGACTGAACACTGAGCAGGAAATTGGCAACAGAGAGCACTAAATGGCAGAAATGTTTGATGAAAGCAGGATCATATAAACAATGATTTAAGCATTGATTTCTAGCCAATAGGCATCAATGGAGATCCTTCCTAATTCCGTTTGCGATGGATGGTTTAATTCTTGATAACAGGGTCATATGCTGGGAAAAGCCTGTCTTAATTGATGGTTCTGCAGCATATATCTATCAGTCTCAGACAGTGATTGCACCCCCTGGAAAAACATCTTTTTTGCTGAGGAGAGCCTGAAATGTGGAACCATTATACATGTCCTAAGACATCCATGACAGAGGGTGCAATTAAAAAAATGAAACTCATTAAAAATGCTGGCAGTAACCTCAACAAGTCCAGGACAATGATCAAGAAGGATCAGTAACCCAGTTAACCTCAGAGAGAGAGTCTTGAAAAACAGCTAACGCCTGCAGAATGCCCACGCTAGGTTCCCTCCTCTCCTCTGCATTACCCAAGTCTCTAAAGGTCAACAGAACTCCTACAGCAACAACACCCGGCTGGTGTGAAACTGGCCCAAAGTAGCTAAAGTTACAACGTGGCTCTGCAGTAAGGCAACACAGAGAAGGTTTACATGTGTAATAGCAAAGCATACGCTGAACACGTCCTGTGAGACTTTCAAACACTCACAGCTTTGCTAAACCATACCTAACTTCCTTCAACGTAAAGCTAGATGCTACTTCTCCAGAAGTGTACTCTCGTCAGACAGTAAAACCTCCAGTCGACACCTGTGATGGCTGCACATCTCTTTGAAGGAGATGAAGGTTTTTCTGTACTGAAAAAGGGGTGCGTGTGTGCTTTTTCTCTTTCCCACACACTTAACAACAGTTGAAAATTACTGCACTGTGTTCAAAAAACCACCCTGGGCAAAGACTAAGCTGGGAACATTTCAGCCCCCAAGATGAATGTTTCTTAAAAATAATGAGCATACGAATACAGTTCTGGAACCTTAACTGGGGTACTTTTGACCAGGTGTATTCCCTGCAATAGACCTATCCTGTTTATTACTTTTAATCTTGTTATGTTCTAGAAGTTTGCTCAAAATTTCCATTAACTTTTGCCCCATTACTTTTGAGAGAATGTGTTAAACTTCTGATATAGAAAATGCCAGGTGCATCCTGCCTTTTTTATTCTTGCCCGAAGACAAGCCTTAATCGTAATTTTCTGAAGTCATGTATATTATCTAGTTAAATATGATTTTTAAAATAATAATCAGTTAAACAATTTTATCTCCTCAATAATAAGTAGTATCAGAACTGATTTTTATATATATTCATACTAAAATCTTTTTACAGCTTACTCATAGCTTATAAAAAATCAAAAGCATGAAGAAATTCTTTTGTCTCCAATGTTATTTTGTTCCCTAAATACTTTGAAGAAATGATCCTTATCCCACTAGTACATTTCATCAACTAACACTCTTCACAGATGTTTATGAAATACTTCTTGTTAAATTTATATATTCTTAGTTGTTTGACTTTTTGGTCTTCCAAATACAATGCACTATTCTAATTTAACTTTAAACCATTTATTTCTGTAACTCTCCAAGCAGTTCTTAAGCTATATTCATAGTAACAGAATGCATAATAATGTGTTGTTGTTTTTTTTTTTGAATAATCTTAAAAATTCTAAATAAACTTAGAATAAATTTAGAATAACAGTCTTTCAGATTCCTGTAAAAGAGTTCCACAGCAGTGTGCTTTGTGCCCTTTCAGTAACCTGATTCATTAATATTTTTCATTCCTGAAAATCTGTTGTTGAAGCTTCAGCACGCTTTGTCTGGTTTTGGTTAAACTATTCCTTGAACAACTTATCTCCATTAGCACCAGTTCCGGGCTCTTATGTATTAAGCTGGAGATACCCCTATTTTAAGCCCTTATATTTGCTAGGTCCCACGGTCTGTTTTGTAGATTTGCGGATGCAAACACAGATCATTTGAGGAAAGGGCTTCTGAGGGACAGATGAATGACAGAAGACAGCATTATTAGAGCTGGCAACTTTTTGAGAGGTCTGTAGTAAGATCAGAAGAAGTTCTGAAAGAATCTCCCTAAGATTTGTTATTCTATTTTTTTGTTATATGTCTTCATTTTATTTTGGATCAACTCAACAAGACAATTACAAATGTTCTCAAACCATTTTTCAAAGGAAACTAAACATGTTTGTGCAGTCCAGGCAGACAGAAGGAATGGTAAGAATACCACATTCAAAAACTTGAACAACTCACTTGCAGGTTCCTGAATCCACGTGCAAGCAAGAGATCTTCGCTCCTGGGACACTGACAATAATTTTGATCTTCTCCTAGTGTTAATGTAAATGGGGGTTACTACCCCCTGAGATTTCTAGAATGTTGTCCTTTGCCCCTGAAGCGAGACATGATGGGAGGATTCCGAAACTCATGCTTTAATGAAGATCACAGAATATAAAATAAAGTGAAAATCTATATAAATTATAGTCATGTTCATAGTTACAGACTAGAGTTGAAGAGACCAGCAAACCTGTTGAGCTGTGGTTTCTGTTAGGGAGATGTGAGAGAAGCATGGGGTAGGGTATACTTGGGTAATGGGATAACTCAGTTAAGAGAAGTGATGAAACATGATTTGCCTTCTTTAAATCATGCACTGGAAAATATGAGGCTCAGATGAACCTCTCAACCAGGCTTTCTCTCAACTCCCCACACTTGCAGCTGGAGTGCATGCATTAACTCCCAGAGGCTGGGCCATCTAGTAGAGTTTTACTGTAGAGTTAACGGTTGTATGAGGGCATTTATCAATTGCTCTATTTTTTAGATTAACTATTCCTGAAATAACATTTTGGAAAATATCCTTTAAAGAATCTTTCATTATATCTGACTAATACAACAACTATTTGGACAGTGAAAACTCTCCATAAAACACCAAAAACTTGGGGAAAGTATGCTCTTGGTTAGTTTGTCCATGGAGCAAACTGGAGGCTAAGGTACACAGGAAGACCTCAACTTCAGTACATCACACCGTAAAAACGTGAGTCAGCCAAAGGTTACCCCATTCTTCAAAATAAACTATTTCTGTTTTTTTTGTAAAATTTCTTGGCCTGTATCCCATTACTACAAAACTTCAGAAGAGCAGAGAGAGTAGCTAACCAGAAATTCTGATAAGAGGCTCTAGCAACTAGATTATTCCAAAAGAAAATGTCCAGATTTTGATACTAGTACTCTACACCATTCTTATGGGAAAGCTGTCTCTGAACTGCCAGTTTCATTTGAGGAAATGAGGCAAATGCAGCAATCTACTAAAAAGCATTTGGCTGTAATAAGTAATTTTGATCAAATAGTTGGAAAGAATGTGATTGAAGTTAATTTCCAAAGTGTCATAAACAGATGGGAAATGGGCAGAATGGAGACTAGTTGTGCACTTTTAACACAATATCCTTTTTTTGCAGCCTGGATCGTGGTTTGATCAAGTCTAAGTGACATGACAAAAACAATTTTAATTTATTCTGAAACTATATTCAACTAAAGAATACACAGTATAGCAAGTATGCTGCTCTGTTCAAAAGTGAGATTTGAGGCAGAGCAGTGTGAGGAACAAAAATAGCCAGACACCCACCTTCTTTTTCCCCTGAAAAGTTGTGGGGGTAGTACTGGGGGTTCACTTGCAAAATGGAAGTTCCACTGGGGATGCAAAACAAGCTTGAAATTTAAATAATCTACATCTTTTCTATTTTAGATTTAACTACAGCAAAACCGATACTTCTCATTTCTCCTGCAGATCAAGGGAACAAAATACCAGTGTGGGGACAAAATATTTCAAGCAATTTTTCATACATTGACAAGTAGTAAATTAGGGAATCTTGTAAGTACAATACAGTAGTCATCCCCTTCTATTGATCACATATAATTTACATCTTACAAAGATGTGAATTCTTGCATTCTCACTCCACAAGGAAAATCTCAATGATTTATTCATTTCAAATAAAAAATAGAAGGTAGATGAGAAGAATTACTTCACAGGCTGCAGCTTTCTCAGGGCACTAGTGCTAGGCTCTTCTTTCGCACTGCCCGAAGGGCCTTTGTGTGCAAGTCCCTCTAATTAACAAGGTGAATCATGCAGCAGTTCCCTAATTAGTGAACATGACAAGCCAATGGAAACAAGCAGACAGACCTGGCTTACAGATATGGTCAACAAAAGACACAGCAACATGCCATTAAAAAATGTATATTTCATGTAAATAAAATACAAAAAGTAAGAGAACTAGTGTAATACCTAATTTTCCTTTTCATGTTTTATGCTTATACCTCGTTTATTGCAGACATAAATAACGACACAATAAATCAAGGTTTCCAACTGCAAGTCACACCACCTCTCCAAAATCAAAGAGTAGCTATCCTACATGAATAAGCATCTGCTTAAGGGGCATTATTTGTTTTCTCTCTTGTTTTTCTGCTTTAAAGAATTGCAGTTACATTAAGCTTAACACTTTAAGAATACCTTAATTAATTCATTTTATTCAAAGTCAATTTTTCTTGAAAACCTTTATCACTAACAGATGAAGTTAATGCAATAGTTGCACTATTATTTACATTATAATGTCTACATTCCCAATATGTAAGAATTCTTATCATTTATAGAATGATAAATAAATAAATAATAATCAAAGAATCAAATCTGCATTAAAAAGAAAATGAGATTATCTAAAATATAGCTTCTTACATTCACCTTTTTTAGTAAAATATTTTTCAATCTTTCTCTCTCCCTTCTGGTTTTCTGAAAAATATTCTCCCAATCTCCAAAATAACACATTGGGGTTTTAATTCATTTTCAATTTATTTCAATCGAACCTTTGAATCAGATGATCTTAATGATCTTGCAGCACATTAGAACTGAGATCTGTGTCACCACCAGCAGAATATAATTCATGACAGAAGAATTCCACTATATTCTTTGCTCTTTATTCCCTGGCACAGTAAAATAAGTAAGGAAAACTACGGACTATGCCTGTATAAGCTGTTGCTCTTCCCCACAATCTTGCAAATAAGTATTTCAGACTTTCCTCTTCTGAGTAAAATTTCATTACATTCTAAAATTGTTGTTTAAAATACTGATGTCTAAAAAACCTCACTGTTCTGACGAGCAGTTTTATAAGCATGGGATTAAAATACTTGCCCAGAAGTAATAATGGTTCTAAATGCCTTTAAAAGTTCTCTTTGGGCTATAAATTTGAAGAATATTTAATGATGTTCTAGTATAAAACTGATTTACTCACTTCTGCTTCAAAGCAATTTTAAAGTCAGTGGAAAAAACATTCACCGCAAATATTATCAGAGATCACAAAAAGAAAGCTAAAATCACTACAATCTATCCGTTGTGTTCAATTTTTTTCCTTAGTATGTGTGAACTTCCCCTAACTTCTCTTAGATGCTACTCAACATAAGCATTGTTAGGACAGTGCAGAACAGCTTTAAACGCAGGCTGGGAAGTATCCTCTTTTAACATCAAGGCACAATGGATAATCTGCTAACAACTGAACTATGATCTGCCATATGCACAGAGGAAGTATTCAGCAAACAACCTGTCACAAACGCTTATTGTTTCAGTAACCAACTCACCAAAGGACTTTGTTTTATAAAATATATTATGGACTCGGGCTCACAATTTATTATCAAAACTAGCTGTAATTATATGTGAAATATACTGCAAAAAGACAAAGATTTGGTGCATTAAAAAACTTGGAAATGTATGCTAAATATGCAACACTACAAACTAATCCAAAATCACAATGTTTTGAATTGATTTTTCAACAAAGACAGATTATTTTATATACATAATTAAAAATATTTTGCATTTAAACAAAAATGTTAAATGTAGCTAACAACAACGAATCATAATTGTCCACAGGAGATGTTTTGATATGAGATCACATCTAATACGAGAGGGAAAAATTCTGTTTTGAATACTGGCACTGCTATCAGTAGACTTATTCCAATGTTGCTGCAATGTGATAGAGAAGAATTCATTTTCTAATATTTTAAATGGTAAGAACAGGCATTTTAAAAGTGATGGGCAAAAAGAGGCAAAAATAGTAATCTCAGACAAAACAGTCAGGTTATTCTACCGTATAGCACAGTCTATCACATGATCTCCGCATTTCCAAATGATGGCAAAGCCAGACATCTCCTCCTCCACTGGAACATCAGATTTAAGGGGGTTGTTTTCCAAATTTCAGTACTAACCAGAGACAATCTCTCCATAGAGACAGATGGATAGATGAGCATTTTTAACTGAGAAATTATTTTTAATGCCTCAGATAAAATTACCTGAGAATATCTGTGAAATGCACATTCATTTACTTTTGGTATAGCTGAGCAGATCACAGACACCATCACATATATTAATCGTCATGGAATCATCAATTAATATGACAAATTAAAGAAACACGCATTTTGATAATGCAACAATTTACAAGATTTTAAAAATGTATTACAATTGTTCTCTATCCAACACATCAAAACACATTGAGCAGAACACTATCATATTACTGAAATCCCATACCTCCTGCTAAGCATCGTGACTGCACACAACACACGCAAAACTTTAACTCACCAGTGAAATGTTTTATGTCTATATAAATAATGAGATTTAACTTTGACAAAACTGAAATTAATAACTGTTCTCTGAGAACCCTGCCAGAGAGTTTCTCATGACCTCAAATTACCTTTCTCCTTAAAGATAATATCTCTAGTACAATCCAGAGCACAGTTTGACTTCTGTATCCTAAAATAAGATTTTAACCTAGGACTAAATCAGAGTATTTTATAGTGTTAGCCAGTACAGTTTCACGTTCTTTAGATAGATGTCTTCCATGCAAGCTGGAAGTCTTTATCACTTCATCTTGCTGTCACCTCAGATAATTAAAAAGGTAGAAACAGATGCAAACATTTTAAAGTGGTGCTCTAGTGACAATTTATATTCTTAGAGGGAAAAAAATCATCCCATATTTATGTTTTCTGATACACACTAGTAAATAATAGTTTCCCTGAACATACTGCTTAAGGAAGAAAAGCTAGCAACTGCTTATAACAGCCCATTATTAATACAAAATTCTTTTGCTGAATACTGAGCTTAGTCTTCCTCAAAACAGGAAGCTGAAAATGTTTTTAATTAAAAGAACTAAACAGCAGCATAGACAGCGAAGTAGTACTGCATATTCAATAACCTTTTCAATTACTACCTGTCCCAGCTGGACACAGCAGCTATCCTATATATTCTACAGGAACCCTGTTCTGGGGAGCCACTCACAGTTATCCAAAGCTGGCAGACGTCAGCTAAAGCCACAAAGCCGTGGGCTGCCTTAAGACCAAGGCCTCCTTATGAAAACTTGTCCAGAATTTAAACATAGTCCTAAAAATGCTCTCTTCTAAAATTATAAATCAACAGGACTAACCGGACACTTTTTCCATCTCATCATTTACTTCCCTACTGCTAGGGAAGAGATAACACAATAAAGGACACAACTTTCTTGCTAAATTCTGAAGACACAGAAATGTTAAAATAACAAGATCATTAATAAAACAGCAAACCACTATTTGGAAAGGCCAAATGAGTTTCTGAGGGAAAAAAGAATTCTAGAATTTTCTCCAAGTGTTTACTTTTAAAGAGGAGCAAGAAAACAATTACTACTGAAAATAAGATTTGAAAAGAAATAGACAAAATTATCCTATTTCTCATAAAAATACTCTCATCAATTGAACTTTTATTACATTTCTTATAAAGTGAACATTCACAGAATCAGAGAAAAATTAAGGTTGGAAAAGACCTTTAAGACCATCTGGTCCAACCATTCCCCTACCACCAATGTCACCCACTAAACCATGTCCCTAAGCACCACGTCCAACCTTTCCTTGAACACCCCCAGGGACGGTGACTCCACCAAATCCCTGGGCAACTTGTCCCAATGCCTGACCGCTCTTTCTAAGAAAGAATGTGTCCTAATTGTTTTAACTGTTGAGGAGTAGTGCTCTTTGTTCAATTCTTTGTTTTAATTGTTGAAGAGTACGGGCATGACGTTTCCATTTTTCTACTCACCACGGACATCGCCTGACTGCCAGGACTTTTCAGCTATGATGGAGAGAGGCTTGGCAACCACATCAGCCAGTTCCCTCAGGACCCTGGGATTCATGTCATCAGGTCCCACAGACTTGTACCTGTTTAGATTCATTACGTGGTCTCGAACGTGCTCTTCACTTACAGTGAGTGGGACTTTGATCCCCCAGCCTCCATCTATGGGTTCAAGGAAATGAAAGACTTGGGAAGCCCGTCTACCAGTGTAGATGGAGGCAAAGAAGTTGCAGAGTACCTCAGCCTTCTCCATGGCTGTCATTACTAATTACTCAGATATAGGAACTCACTCTTAATATAAGAAATTAGCCCCCTATAATGGCTTACACACCACTATTTTTACCCCTCGTTCTATTCTAACAAATGTTAAAGGCACTTGGTAGTCCTTGGGGACTCCTGTCACCCCAATGCAACAGCCCGAAGGAAGCTGGGTCCTTTCTTGTGCTCTTCCTTGAGGCTCTGTGCAGAAGGGCTGCCACCTCTCGCACAAGGGCTGGTGGATAGGAAAGAAGCACTCCCACCTTTGCTCCACACCACCACTGCACCACTGGTTAGGCCCATGCCCCCTGCTGCTGTACGTCTGACAGGCCGGCCTGTTCCCTGCATTGCTGCGGTGCCAATGGTATCACTGATAGTTGTCTGTGGGCTGGACAACAGATGTCCCCTGGGCACTGGTGTCTTTTGTGCCGGAGGTGCTTTCCCTCTGCCCATGACACATCTTCCTCCCATTAGCTGCCATTCGTCTCGGTGCTTACATGTACTAGATTATTTCGTGTACTGTTTACAAATGTTGTGAATTTTCCTCTGGATCTATTAATATTCTCAATTTCAACTATATAAGGATCTTCAAATTTCATCACAAAGCTGTTTTCCTTTCCTTTGCATTAGGAGGCTACTCAAATTCAGCTCTAATGCTGTTCTTTCCAGTACTGCAGTCACTTTTCAATTGCATTTTGTTCTGCCATCCATTACAATTTCACATTCTAGTTATAGCCCCAGATACATACATTCTACCTCTGTACTGTCTTCCTGTACACAATTAACACCTGATTTCAGTTTTTATGTTGTCTAATTCCCCGTTTTGCATATTTGTATACCTTCTTAAGGCCTACTTGCCTTGTCTGATATGTTTGCCAGATATGAGCACTTCTTCCAGGATTTATTCTTACTTTTTGGGAAATTATTAGATTTTAATGCAGCTTGACATTTGAATACAACCTTTGGCCATATAGGTTGAAAAACCTTTTAAAACATCACAAGACTGATATGTCAAAAAAGAAGATTAACAAAGATTTTCAGAAATCTACACGTTGTTGCTTCTGTTTCAAGAATTCAAGTTTCTGTTGTGAATAAAAATAGATCTACCAGTTGTAAAGGGAAAGGATACAGAAGTGTAAGGGAACATACTCTACTTCAAATTGCCAATGCAGATTTTTGCATGGCTGTGCAGAGTCAGTAAACCTAGGAACTGTAATTGCATCATACTGTTTTTCAATTTGCTTCACTTCAGTCCTACAGAATACTGAGATACCAGCCTCAACGTAACTATAACACCTCAGTGTACAGAAACTCATAGGTACAAATACATAACATAATTTCCCATTCTAGAAAATCCCACTCACAACCTCCTAACCATTTCCAAGAAAAACTAGAAGTTAGCCACAACTGAGCAACAATTTGACATTAAATGAAAACAAAGGTCTTACCAATCCTTACTCAACGGCCTAATAAAGTAAAAAATGCAATAATGCCTTTCAAATGTCTACATTTTAGAGATAATCATATCTATCTTTAGTAAACACACCTGTGAGAGAAAAACAACTATACTGTCTACATTGTGAGTGGCAGCAATGCATTTTTTTTTATTTAAAATATACTATTACAAGAAGGGAAATATGTTGTAAGGGTATGTTGAGCAGTATCTCATTATTCAACTGAGATGATGCAACTATCGGTAGACTTTCACGGGCTGACACAAAGATCTTTTTAATGAAAAGACTAAACTAAAATCAGGAAATAGACGCTAACCCACCTTTTATGACCTCAACTTATGTTACTGACCAGCCACTTGACTTGCAATTGAAGAGAAATGTCCTTACATAATCCAGCTACGTACGGAAATGTTTAGTCAAAACTGCTGCTTTTCTCCCTACTGTTAGCTGTATGAAAATTCCATAGCCAAAACTACCACAACAAACTACCTGACAGTGACAACAATGCTAATGTTCACATTACTAAACAGTACATACATACATGTATAAATACATAAACATACATTGTCACATCCTAGCACACACTGACAGATGCTGACAAACCTTATAAGAACATTATAGCATGGCTTTACCAAGCAGACTTAAAGAATCAGATTACTTCTTTGTGTCTATTTTCATAATCTGCTAAACAAAATATTCTTCAAGAAGTCTGTGAAAATTAACGCCTTGTGTATCTTATAAATTACTTGGAAATACACAAAAGTATCACTCACACATATTTCAAGTCTCTCAGAAATGTGCTGGCAAGGAAGTTTTAAATTACCCTTTTTAAAATTTTACCACTACAGTTCCAACTTTAACTTTGCTTCTATAAACTCTTTCATCTCGTACTAACAGGCTAGAAACAGATCACAGATTTCATGAAATGCAGTACAAGCTACCAAGTGTATGCATTCCATTGTAAAAGGACAGAACATGCAAATGCCCTTCCAGCCTACAACAGGGAGTAGACGTGGGGATCACGGGTAGATGTCCGTATGTGGGTCTTGCACAGAAAAGCGACTGAAGATTTGTCAGCAGGAGGTATGCAGCTGATTGCTGATGGCCAGCTGCCTGCTGCCGGTGCAATGTGCAGTACCCAGACTGAGTGGGCAGAGGAACAGAAGATTTAGTAGGTGCGTCTCCATCCCCTTAGGTCACACCATGTGACTCGCAGCGCCCGGAGGAACTGGGGGCAGATGAAAGCTGGCAGCTGTGTGCCGCCTCAGGCGCTCAGAGGCTGCCAAACAGGGCTTACAAACATGTTAGCTCAGCAGCAGAATTAAAGCCCTCATTCAGGTTTATTTTGGAGTAAGAAACCAATGCGCATACAGAGGATGGGGGAAAACTTGCCCTGCAGGCTGAAGCCTAAGTACACCTTGACCTCTCCCTGCAAGCCTCAGTATCACAGGGCAGGCTTGACTAAGGGACCAAGACAGCTCATAATTTATATTGTTGTCCCAGCAACCTCTTCAGGTTCTGACAACCAGACACAGCTGACATTTGCTGCCCTCTGCTTATTAAATAGGCAATCATATTCTAAAGTCTAAAGCGCTATTATTTTGCCAGATCAGCAGGGAATTAAATCTGCTGCAGTGTTTACATAAAACAGTTATATGATTTTTCCACATTCACATCTTGCTCCAAATGACTTTATTTATTTATTTAAAGTTGTGCCAGAGTGACAAATTAAGCACGCTGTTGTTTATACCTGAGGAAGATCCATAGTAGGTTGGAGGCAGAAAGAGGACTGGAAATTCAGTCTTCATGTCTATCTTTAAGAAACTGATCTGATGTGTATCTACATATATATATATTCAAATGCATAAAAAGGATGTAAAAAAAATGTTTTGGAAAAGGAAGTACCATTGAATATGTTCTTCACTGCCTCTCATGGAACCTCTGGATGCAATCGCTGATACTAAGGAGAGGCAAAGCCAAACCATCCTTATCACAAACCTTGCTCCAGAAAGGTAGAAGAAAACTGTTCCCTTATCTCTTCTCCGAGCTCTCTGTCTGGGCACACAAAAGTGGTTAGAAAAAGGGCACTGCTACTTCCTTAGTAGCCACCCACTTGTTCAGCAGTGCTTCAAAAATCCAAAACCACTATTTTTTTTTCCTACAGACATAGAAAAAAAAATTGCAGATCTATAGTGTTGAAAATTCTACTGTTACCTTCCTGCAGTGGAAAAGTCAGACGCTACCTTCACAGTATTCATTTGACAAGAGAAAGTTCCTACTGGAGTATTTTGATAAGATACCAAAACGCCTCTTTCAGCTCGAGATTCCTTGCAGAAAGCTTGCCCCATTATACACCCAAGTTCTGGAAATCTGTATTTAAGTAGTCCTGTTACTTTATAATAACAGACTACTTGTTACAACAATCTTAGCAGGCAGCACTCCATCTGCCTGTATGCGATCTGGAAGACAACGTAAACAACAGAGATGGATTTCCCCTCCCCTGCCTCCTTTTCAGCTTTTTAAAAAGTTAAATACATTAGGTTGAGCAGAATTTAGAACAGATATTGTGCTTTGGGAAATATTCAAACATAGACAAAGTATGTCTCAGAGCAAAGTTAAACTCTAATTTGGGAATGAGTCTCAAATGTTCCTCACTAGTTTTATCGGAAATTAGAGTACACACTTGAAATTTTGTAAAATCAAGTAAAAATCTAGAAAAGAAAAGTTATCTTTTATAAATGTATATGACTGTTACTTGTTCTATGTCCTCAAATTTTTGGAGAGCCACATGGGAACCTTTTGGTAAGAAAGCTAAGATTATTACTGCATTTCATTTGCTTGCATAGCTGCTGTTGGCTTAAGTAGCAGATTGCATCAGTACAGATACACTTGTTATACAAAACCTAAGGAAATTACAATGCTGCTGTGTTAAAATGAGGGCTGCTGTCTTTTAAATACCTCTTCCAAAATCACTTTTATCATGACACTAGACACCAGTTAAACAATTAATAATACTTGACTACATTGCTTTACTTCTCATTCCTTTCTGCTGTCATTCTTACCCGTCGCATTTTGTTTTGCATCAGTCCCCATTCTCTATTTCCTTTTGCTTTGCTTATAAACACCCAGGATACAAAGACTCACAAGTCTGACACAGGTCTGTGTGGTAGCACAACAAATCAATAGATACAACTGATCCTTCTCACACAAAGCATTCAAATTTGTATGCAAATCTAGCAATGGAGTCAAATTAAGTTCTAAGAGTTTTCTAGATAACCATGATAAAAATAGTGTTGTTGGCTTATTTATGAAAAGGTATCAGATACAAAAATAGAGTTTGTTAAGAAGGGCTACATGTTTAGCTCATACATCAGTAAAAGAATGCTTGCCTTTTATAATGTTAAAAGCAACAGTTGCAGCAGTCACACAAAATGAGTATTTTTGTTAACTAAGCAAGAGTTAAGCCCTGTAGGTAGACTAAAATCATGTACCACTATGAAACTCCCAACAATATGATTTTGTAGAAGGAAATTACTGTGCTGGACAGGATCAGTTTTAATTTAGATTTCTGCTAGACTAATGAGGTAATCTTGGGTCAAGCTTGGGTTAGAAAAAAGACCAATCTAGCCCTTGACTCAATTCTAATTAATATACATTCTACTTAAGCAGGAATAAAAACAATTTGACTCAACTGGAAAGCATTACGTCCATTCCTTTGATCCCATGGTGTCTTCTTTGTCCATTACCCAGTTTTCTAACTCTGTACAGCAAAGGTAACACCACACCTCATCTTCAGCCAAACACCTGCCATCACTTCTGCTCCAACCACAGGAAAACAGGTTGGAAGTGTCATGGACTTCAATTTTACAAAAGTATATGCAAATAGTTCCGCCAAACAGTAAGACTACTGTTGCATGAAGCTCTTAAATACTTCCAGAATTCATGTAGGGGTAAATACATTATCCTTGGAAACACGGGAAACTTTTTTGGCAATACCCACTATCTTTAAACTAATACCCAATTTTGAAGATCTACACACTGAGCTTCACATGCAATAAATTTGTTACTAGCTATAGTTAAACCTTGTTTCTTCATGAGCAGTATTTGCATATGCAAATATAACACTGTTCCTCTCCTGTCCTTCCCAGGAGTTCACAATCAACTCCAGTTATCAAAATTTGTGACTGTTATCACAATATATCTGTACATCTGAAGTAATCTCTACTCAAAAGGAAAAAATACATTTAACATAAAAGCAGTAAGCTTGATAACGCAGCAGGATTTTCATGAAAGTATTTTGACTGATAACGACAAGACCACTTCTTTCTAAGATGCAAGTTTAATATTAACATTTAAAGGCACAGCAACAACTTTATAACTTCAGGAGAATCTTGTACTCTAAAGACAAATCCACAGCAGTGTTGCACAGACTTAGTACTGAAATAGTGTTAGCACTTTTCTGGGTACAAACAATAAAACTGTGGAAAAGGGAACATGTAAACAAAGTGACTGTTAGATAACCTCCTGCATGTATTGACAGAACCACTGGCATTCCTTCTGTATCATGGCCACAGCATTGGTAACCTGATGCAGTAAAACATTTATGAAACAACCAAGTTCTGAGGACTCTTTGCTGCCTATATATTGCTGTATTTCAGTTGCAGTATTTCATTACTTCAGCTATCATCCTCATAGTTTTTCTTTCCTTCCATCTACCGACCCTCAGATGGGTTACAGAGCTAAATGGAAGTTTAATTCAAACTTATCTCTGTCCAAATGCTCCATGTCTCAGTGGAATTTTTATAAGAAACCTTTTAAGAGAAGATGGTTGCTTTTGAATCAATACTTGTATGTCAGTTGTGATATAACAGAAGGCGTCAGATATCTCATCACCAAATACACTGAATTACTGGTACAATCTATAAGTACTTTAGTTTCACTAAAAAGGTGAATAAATGAACTTACCAAAACAAACAAAATCCTTTTCATTTGCTTCTCATTTCAATACTGCCTTTTGAAAACAGGGATAACTGCAGTAGACTATTATTTAAATATTTTACAAGAAGCCACTCCTATTGAGTTGATAAATATTAATATTGTGACAAGAAGTTATTCTGAATAAAATTGTTTTCATAATATAATTAAATATATAACACTCAAGTTTCAGTACTTCTGCGAAGAGAATTTATGTACTTCTGTGGGGTTTAAAATTTCAAAGGCAGTTTTAGAACTATGTAAGATATACATCATGAAATCTACATATTATGTACACATTTCATTAGCATTTTTAAGTGAGAGAAGGATCCTATGGCTTCTTACAGAACTCTCTCTCTGAACAGCCCAGATGTTTTTGCACGTACACCTCAGCAAAGAACACTTTTCTAAATTTAAAACTTAAATAAACAAGTTTCTAGTTACAGAAGACACTGCAGACATGGGGGATGACAGCACCCAGGTGGAATGGGTTCCACAATGATGCAGGACTATGGAAAAAACCTGCCCCTGGTCAGCTTATACAAGAACTGGGTACTTCCAAAGCTCCTCGCCAGTGTAACAGTCACAGCAGCAACCTGCTTAAATACATGCTACTGTTAAAGGACTACATCTAACTGTAGAAAGATGGGCTATCAGCACTGATAAAGGTATGTAAATGGACTGTCTTCTGGCTTCCCATGAAATTAGTAAGGCTTCTATTATGAATATCAACAGGTTTGAGATTTCACTTGCATGCTTAACGAGTACATCTGAGAATAGATTCATCTGAGAGTTATCCGAACTGATCTAGGTCCTGGATACATGCCCAGGCATTTATGGTGTCTGGTTTAAATTTTTATTATTATGCAATATTCTTGGTTGGTGATGACACAAAGATTTTAACCAAGTTAATCTTTCAGGATCAACAAACTCAGCTACTTCACTCTTAAATTAAAAGATTTTTAGCCAACAGATACTGAATATGTAGAAAAATACCCATGATAGAAAGGACGTTTAGGATCTTACCTCCTCCATCTCTCTTTCAAGAGATTTATATTATTAATTATTAGATGTTTACTCAATTATTCCTAATCTTAATCTATTCCTGCTATCAGTTATATGGCTTGTTTTATGTCCTATTTAATGAACCCTTTTAATAGAAATTAGGGAACTCATTTTCTTTAACTTGCATTTGTGACTTGTGACAGTATTCTTCCAACAGACAACATAAATCAAAGTGTATTTTCTAAAACCTAATTTTAAAAGCTTTAGTCATGCAGTATGAAATAGACATTGCTCACAAATTATGTTATTTCTTATATCAAGTTGTACTGAGAGTTATATGTTTCATAATTTGTTTAAAAACAATGTAAATAGTTCCCTGAAATAGTCTCAGTGGAAAATAATTTCACTAGTTAAATAGGTTTACTATTAAAATCATGTAATGTCCACTACAAAATCATAGAAAGCTGTAGCAATTTAAAAGTGTGAAAGTAAATGGAGAGTTTTAAGCAACATAAACCCCCACAGGCACATTCTCCTACTGCTTTCACTCAAGTCCATTTGAAACAGGCTAACGCTAAAGCAAAATAAGTCAATCAAACTGAAATAAGAGTGGGTTTGTACTGATTTAACTAAAACAGTGCAAGTCTGTGTGTGAATGAAACCTGCCTGTTATGTCTAGTTTCTGCAGTAAGACCATACGTAGATGGACCTTCTGTTTGTTTTGGTAAGTATTTAAACACAATTTAAACTTGGTTTATGCAGTTTGTTTCAAACAATATACAGAGTAGTCTGAGGTCTGGCTAATAAATGGAATATGATAGAGTTACTGAACAAAAATAAAACCATCGTCATTCTACCAATCTCATTTCTAAACTAACTTCCTCCCTATGACTTTTGTCTTCAGTAAATATCTTGAAGCTCACTTAGGACTAGTTTTTTTCCCATTATGGTCTACATTATCTTTCTTAGACTTCATACGTTGGTTACATTTGTTTTAGATATTCACCCATTTCTATGTGGCAGGGATCCAGGATATAGTACTAATCACACACAGTTTTGGAGAGGACCATTCCAGACTGCTTTGTTAGCAGAAGGAATGCAGTGGTGTCACTGTTCAAATGCAGGCACAGTATGAAGCCTATAACATTATATGTTTCATAATAATGAAATTATCAGCTGCTTTGCTGATAAGAAAATTATCAGACAATTGTATCACTGAATATGTAACACAAGCTAAAAATGTTGTAGATTTTTTTTTTTGGATGTCCTCTTTATGCTTCCTAAAGCACAACCTAGGAGCCACTTTACCACTGGCCAGAAGAATACCTGAGCAGCAAGGGTCTTCAGGCAATATTTGAGACATCACAGAAATGCAGTTTCAAATTCAACTTATTATCAAAGCTGGAAGTATTATATTCATCTGCTCATTCAAAACCTGGAAGAAACCTGTTTTCTCTCTCAGTTACTGGTCATATGCATATTTAAGAGTAGTCCAGTTGGCAGTGAAGTTTTGAAATTTATACAATTTCGTACAAGTAGATTCAAAACTTTTAATTTCAAATAACAAAGCTATGCAAAAGACCCTCTAATGAACTATTTGTACTATAAAATCCATTTTTGTGTGTGTTTGTTGTTTCTTTTAATTTCATCAATGCAACTAAGGGATTGGCATATAATCATTATCCAATGCAGAAAAAATATAAAAAATATTAAACTACAGCCTTGTCAATCCCACTTCCCCTTTGCAGAAGTTAACACAGAAGAATATGATTTTATTAAATATATTTAAATATTTTAGGTGAAAGTCTCTAAATTAGCTGAAGAAAGAGACTTAGAACCCTAATTACTAAAAACAGAGACATGCTTATATTTCTTATGGTTTCAAATATGTGGAATGAAATTCAACTTCAGAGAGAGGCAAGGTGCCAGAAAATTATACACTTTCATTAGAAGGGTGGGAAAAAAGGCAGGGCTAAGGTACAAAAGAATAGGGTGCAGCACTCAAAACAGAAAACCTAGTACTCTGCACTTACTCAAACACGTTATCGTATCCAGGAACACCACTACTTGAAAATCACATATCACTTTGATCTGAGCATTTTTACTTAGGTTACCACCAAAATATTCACTACCTCTTTATTAATACCATTATTACGTACAATACAATTTCATACACATGCTTTTATTCATATGTCAGCACCATGTCACTCCCCCTAGTGGGTAAGAAATGCAGCTTGTATGGAAATTCCAAATTTTCATACCAGGGAGAGGTAATCCCACAGTCACACCAAAAGCAATAGCCCCGGCTAGAGTGCAAATCTTCCATCACAGCTATAAAGAGAGCCACTATTTCATTCTGACTATTAGGAAATGTGTTTTTCTAGTCCTGGAATTTGCCTTTGCTTCTCCAAGTTTCCAGTGACCAAAAAAGAATTACACCGAACAGAAATACTGCATTTATTTCTAGCTTGCTTTCACTTCCAGCAGCATGGTACTTCTAGTACTCAGCTCAAATGCAAGTTTTGCCTGCCATCAGTTATTTCCACATATTTTCAAATCTGAGTCTTCCTTTGCATATACTGGCCACGCACTAAAGTAGTATTAAAATGCTGTGTCTTTTCCTGCCAAATTACGTTGTTACTCTATTTCATTTGAATACTTGACAAAGCCAACACTGGAAACACTAAGGCATGGCCTAAAGTTTACAAGAACTCATTTCTGCAAATCTTACTATGTAATCACATAATGAAAAAAGACAAAACTCAACTATGTACTTGGATTTTTTGTCTGCTACGTATATAAACTCTGTGTAGCTAACGGAACTACAGAATACTGCCAGAAGAGAAACAAAACAGGAAGAACAGGTCAATAGAAAAGAACTTGTTATATGCATTTTTCTGTATACATTACCTTCTAATGTATCATTATTACCTTTTAATGCATATACCCAAATAAGTTAGCTAAAGAAAAAAACAGCATGAGTTTGCTGTATATGTTGCTGCTAATTTTTTTAAAACAGAAATGACTTTCAGCTGATAGATATTTTAGTCTTTTTAATTGGTTTAAGTCACAACTTGATCCTAAGCTATAAAATGCCTTAAGCAAAGGACAGCCACTCTCATTTACAGCAAATTAAAGTACTCAGTACTTCACTAAATGTTACTCTAACAATAATGTATCAAAACTTCAACTGAAATTATTTGATAATTTTTAGATTATTCTAATGTAGACTGATGAGTAAACAGCCTAATCCCACCACAGAGAAAATGACTGGCAATTACCTTACTTGAAAGACTGTTGCCAGAACAAAATTGTTAAGTAACACATTTCTGAGAAAGTGACATTTTACAAAAAGACAAAGGCATATATTTTCCACCAAAATCTAATGCTGCTGTCATCAACAACCCAACAAAAGCTACAGCTACCTAAAATGGAAATGAAAATGTAATGTATGGAAATATTCTCTTATAAAATCTCCTTAGGCTTCACATGTATTAATGTATTAGTTTGCAAACATTAAGATCAAAGGCAAAGCAACAAATACATCCTAAAAAGTTTTTAGTCAGATTTTTATTAACGATATACAAGTAGCAAGGCATAAAAAATTAATATGTTCAAGCCTTGAAATGTCAAGTGTAATGATCTCTAGCTCTGCTTACCTCCTTTGCTTTTTGTTTCAGTCTAGCTTGCTCTGGGTCTTCTTGCCTTGAGCGACTCTACATGTTTAAAAAAAAATGGGGAAAAAAGGTTAACAGATGGTTTAAGAACCCCTCATCTGTTGCAGTAAGTTAAAAAATAGCAAAGAAAGGGGAACAAGACACAAGGTGTGAAAGATGGGTTGCTTAAATTCATAGAAGTGCAATTTCAAACCTGTAGGCCTCACCAAAAAGACTGTTAAATATTCAGTTGTAAATAAGACCTACTCCAGATTTATTTTATTTTTTTTTTTAAAAAAAGCACTAATACTATGTTTTTCCCAATTTCCATAATTCCAAGAGTGGAATTGACACCCTTTCCCCTATCTGATCTTTTTAATTTAAACCCCTCATAATCAATCATTTAAAAATAATTTACAGTTCACAACTCAGTTTTTTTTTTTTTTTAATCTGTTGGCACAGAACATGCAGAAAACAGTTGTAAAATCACCCTCTCAGATAGTAAGCCTTCACAAATAAAGATGTTACAGTCTGTATGAGCTTGCTTTGAGTACAGAATAGAAATGCATGCAAAATTCAACTCATTCATGTACTACTACTAATATTAAAGATGATTAATGTTGGTATTTTTTAAACAGAACACATAATACTATATAGCACCTTTTATATTTTCTTTCAGGAATGGGAACAGCTCAAAAAATGCATTAAGAATAACCATTTAAGTGCAGTAAGAACCCATAATAGTACATATCTGCAGATATACATTGCTTTACAACCAGATGTTAAAACTACTGAGTTTTTATTTATGCTCACTAAGTATACCCAAATCGAGGAAATTCAAAACTTCAGAGGTCGATAATATATGCATTATTATACTACTTTAATTGTATAATTTCTCGGTTTTCAGAAAAAGTTCCAAAGAAAGTTTTAAGAAGCTACAATAAAACTTGTGACATCCACAGAAAACTGTTGTCCCAGACACCTGACAGATGTAATTGTTTTATTTCAGTATTTCTTGGAGATTTAAAGTGATATTATTTACACAGTCCCTAAATGAATAAAATTCCTATGTCCTCTCCTTTTTCTGCCTCTTTCTAGGTTAAAGAGAGACCTGAAACTTGGAAGTGTGTTCATTTGTACACTTACATAGGCTTATTTTTTTCCCATTGTTTGAATTTTTCATAACATATTCTTTTCAGAAGTTAAAAACTCATGAAGAAAACCAAAGCAAGGTATGTTTTAAGGGTAGAGGGACATATTATATTGATGACTTACCTGGAGAGAACCTTGGCTATGTCTTGGCAGACAGAGCAACAATAACTCAGATTTCTCTATCCTTTATTTACCCTTTTTAAAATTTATTTATTGAACTGAGATTATTTTTTCACCTAATATAGCACACACATACAACACACTAATAGAGCACGTCCAAATTAAACAATAAAGGGATCTTTAGAAGATGTACTTAACTCTTCCAATGTGCACCTTAGCTTCATTTTACACCACCACCTACTAGTGACTTTGTGCCTGTTAGCATAAAAGGTGGTTTGACAGGAAAGCGTTTGGAGTACAGTAATGAGAAATTAAAATCTGTAGATAGCTAATGACTGAATTAGGCTCTCATGTAAGTTGTGCCAACCAAGAAAGAAACTCCAACTTTATGTAGACTGAGATTGCTTCTAACTGCTGTGGTCAGACAAAAAGAAAATGCAGCTAATCTGACCTCATTACTGTTTAAAGAACAAAAATACACATATTCAGGAAATTATGTGGATATGCCAGAGAGCTGGGACTCTATTCCGTAGAGTAATTACTTAGAACTTGATTATATTTTTACCTATCGAGGTGTGTATGTGCTATGAGTTGCTTCTCTAGGAGATGGATTTGGGTAAGTATTTAAGAACTAAGCTGAATTACGTCCTTGCTCTGTCACTTTGTGGTGACAGTACAATCATTGTGTGCCTCAGTTTCTCCAATATGCTGCATGGGAAATCATATTTAGCTCTTTCATGTTTTTTGATGATAAATTTATTAAAAGTACAACGAACTTCTATTGCCTTCCAAGTCTTGCAGTGAAAGAAGTACAGAGATACAAAGTGTATTCATACTACTGTATGAAGCTGAATCATTTGCCAAATGTAAAGCACAAGTTAAAAGCACTTCAGCTTAAGGAGAAAGCATGAAGTCCTTGGAGAATCAAGCTGAGACTTCTAATATTGTTACCAAGTTTCTACAAGAAAGAATCCTGGAAAACATACCAGATCTATGTTGCATTTAGGGACATTGTGAGAAAAATCAAAGCAAGAGATACAAAATAACATCTACATTTCCTGGGCTCAATAAGTGAAGGGAAAAACTTTACAAAGTACTACAGGTTTAAAAAATATATTTTTTTTAAAAAAGCATTTTTTACATTTAATAATTTTTTTCTTTGGTTGGTTAGTTGTTTTTCAGGAATTGACCAAATAAAAGTAGATCTGGAGTTCAGGATAATTGGAGAAAGCAGACCTTGAAAGTAGGCAAAAAAGCAAAGCAGATGTATTCTGTGTAAACTTCTAGTTTATTCATAACAAATTAATAGAAATTGTTACTTGGATGAAAATGGCTATCAGCTACTGAGTGACATTAAATACAAGGATTTAATCACTAATGGTGAATCAAAATACTGATTCCGGTATCAGTATCAAAATGATGATACTGGTGATGCTAGATATATAAACCCAGATTATAAAGTGTTAAGTGTGATTACTGGTGTAATGATCACACTAATAAAATAACGGAATTTTAGCTATCAGTTTCTTTTTGTGTTCAGATAAATTTTAATAGTTTTCCAACTGAAGACTGTTGAGAATAAAATGCTTTCTTGATGACTGTCATGTCAGTTTGGAAATCAGTAAACTAGAGAAATAAAATCATCAGTATATGTAGACTAAAGTGTGTTAGGAAAAGAAAAAGGATAGACAATAACAATTTTATTAATTCCTCATTTTATCATCTAATATAACTTACAAAAGGCTTCTTCAATGCTGATGTAACACAGATTAAAACAAATACAGCAAACAAAAATGTCAAACTTAATAGAGGTGCATAGATAAGCTTTAAAAATGTCACTGGCTTCTCTTTACACTCCATTCCACACATAAGCATCTTTTCCTTCCTCTGAAGAGTTTGAACAAATTTGCTGTTACTCAGTTCTTGTAGCTCTTGCCTATATCTCACCATTTTTATTCACCAAATATTTTAATATTTGAGTTTCATTGAGCTACTGCCTAATTGTTCTTTTACTTTCATTCGAGTTTCAATTTTTTCTTCAAAGACATCTCATTCTCTTGAGTTTGTCTTGCTTTCTCCTTCGCCTGTAACTTCCAAATGTTAATATGCTGCATCTCACTTGCTTTGTCAAACATGTTTTTCCAAAATCCTTTAATGCACCAATGCCCGTTTCCTCTAAAGCTTCAGAAGCACCCACCACTCACATAATTTCAAGGAGTTCATCATGACTCTACCCCACCCCTCACTATTTTTCTCGTCTATATCTGTAAATAAAGAAAGCTAGGTTTATGTAATACATTTTCATGTTGGTGAATAAACATCCTTAGAAGCAAGCCAGCTTCCCATAGTAATTTTAGAGAAACCTAGGACTGATCATAACCAGATAACATACTTTTAAATACATTAAATGCTGTCTCCTGCTGAGAACATATTCACCAAACCAGGTTTGTTAACATTTCTCCTAAACATAAGCTACTTTTATTAGACCAGACAGCCTGATATTTTAATTGTTAAGAATGAAAGTGCTTTGTGTTAGAGAACTTGCTATCTTATTTATCTGAAAACTGCATAGATCACATTAGCTCTATGGAAATATCAGACTTTGAAAGTATGAAAAGCAGCATATGTTAAATGTGTGTATTCAAAACACATTAGAAATATTGGGCTTCATTTACATGATACCAAATTCCCTAATGTTCCAAACCTCAGTTTTTCTCATTGCTTGTGTTAAGAAAGAATGCCACAAAAACAGACATCTAATTACACATGTAACAGAGTAGTTCTAAGAAGTGCATTTTGTATTACATACAATGGTCTTAAACTAGAAATCAAAAGTATTTTTAAAATAATATCTTTACAACTTCAACGTAATACATGCAAAAAATATATTTTTTAAACTGGGGTATACTCTCTGCATCTATGCAGATGGGCAGACTAACAGTCCTTCTGATGTGTAGAACTAGGACCATTATTCAGTATTTTGTTGTAATTTGTAAAATCAAAGCTGCACTATTGCTACATTTCTTCCTCAGTAATAACAACAACAAAAAGTTTTCTGTTAGATTTAGAATAATTTTGAAGTCTTCAGCTTGTTAAACCCGTGTTTGAAAAGCTCTCAGGGTTTCTCTTCCTAGACACATGTTTGTTGCCTGCATTTAGCAACACCTGCTCCTAGTTAAGGCACCCACAGCTCTACTCACCCTTCCCAATACATATACTGGAAGTCTTTAATGCTTCAAATTCATCTTTTTTCATTAAATAAAGTTAAGAGTCACAACTGCAGGTGCTGTACTATGGAGAGGCACTGCTGTGCCAACAGTTTCAATTTTAAACCTATTTTTCCCCATTGATGACATTAGAACTTCACCCACGGCTGTACCAGCTTATAACTTTCACTTTTAATTAAAGAAATTAAATTGGCAACATGAAACACTTTGCTTTCACATTAGCTTTGTTAATAAAAAGTGAGAGTTAAAAGCAGCATAGCTGAGGGTAAAACCCTATTCAGAGCTACGACCACAGCAAGGTGGAATGCAAGAGTAGAGGTCTAAAAGAAGATTCATTTTAAAATCATTAAAATTGAAGTAACAAATTTTTGAAAATTATCTCAACACAATAATTCACTCTTTGCTCTCCTCTCATCAGAAGTGAGTTACAAGTTTCAGTTCAGAGAGCGCTTCATCTCACAAAAAGCTGCATTACATCAACTGTACTCTCAGAAGAGAAGGAAATGATTAAATTGGCATGACGACTGAACTCATCTCACGCTCAGAGAGATAGCCCCTTCAAGTAATGACAAGGAGGTGCACGTGACAGCGCAGTGCAAGGAAATCTGCATTGCCAAGTTTCAGTGATCTCTCTCCAATAAAAAGCACTTCCATCTACGGTGCAATCAAAATCTGTATCATCCATAAATACTACTAAACTTTGAAACAACATAAAAAAAAAATCCATTTACTTAATTATACTTTTTACAGAATAGAGGCCACAAAGCTCCTGTGATAACTGTACTTAAATTTTAAGAACTCCAAACCAGACAGGCTTGTGTTACTAAGAGAAAACACTCAAAATAATACACCAATAGAATGTATATACTGGAAAAGCATCACAATAAATTTGATAATAAACAGGCATTTAGCCAGCTAGAGCAGATGAATTAACACAGTAATTTTAATGTTATCAGCTTTATTATAAATTATACCATAGAAGTATTATTTCTTGATTTTCTGAAAACAAGGATAACCCCAAGCTGCGTGTCTTACATAAAGAATCTCTCTCCAAACACAAATTCATAAATAAAATCAAAATAGAAAAATCCAATATGAACTCCTATTCTTCCTGCTGCCAGAAATATTTCCACGACTACCTCAGAACCAGAACCTCATTCTATTTGACACACAACCTACATTTTCCCGATTTTGGAAATAGCTATGAAAGCAGCAAGGGTGAATAGCTATGAAAGCATTTTTTACTATAGCAAGACCTGCGCTCTGTGTTTTTAGAACATCTACACAACACACACCATGTCAAACGTAAAGGTAAACTCCTCAAGTTATTTCAGTCTGGCTTTTGACCTTTCTGCTGTCTTAAGACTTTACTTAGCTCTTTTTCTGATTTCCCATACCAGCCACCAAAGACAAAGTCAAAAGGCCCCTGCTTCTGCACACATGTGGAAACAATGGCTAGTGGGTTCTTACTAGGAAGAAAAAAAAAAAAAAAAAAAAAAAAAAAAAAGGAGAGGCGTGAGTCTCCCAAATATTTTCTTTAAAGAAAGTCCACCTTGCATATGTATATGCATATACATACACACACACACAAGATGCCCAGATGCCTCTCCTTTTGCCATTATTCCTTTACCCCGTTATTCATTTATCAGGAAGATAATCCCAAAGTAATGATAATCAAAGTAGTTGTAGTATCTCCTTGTACAGCTTCTGTATTTAACTCATCATACCTGAATGTTTTAAACAGGAGCTGTCCTAGCAGATGACAACTTTGGATCTCACAGTTTTGGTGATCAATATATCTTGAAACACTTTTATTAGAAAAGTATTGCTAGAAAGTAAATCAAAAACTCTTTGGGCCATACGTTCTATGTTGGTATACATACATTGTGGGTCATGATGCAAAGACCCCTACCCCTGAGGAATATGAGATCATGCTAACTCCTGAAACCGTATAGTCTTGTTTTTTAGTTAACTAAAAAAAATTAAAGATAAAAATAAACTATACAGTGCATTGCTACTACACAGTATACCTTATGAATCTTCCTGTCAAGTTTGTCTTCCTCCAAAATACCTCACTGGAAAGTGAACATCAGTCATTATTTTTCTAAGCTTGTGGTATTAAGTTTCTATTTCTCAACTACTTTCCAGGCATAGTACATAAGATGTCCTATTTGCTCACTTACCAAGACAAATAATACTGCTATTTTGCTTTAAAAATACTCCTGCAGCTCCACAATTATTTTTAATTTGAATAGTATTTTTTCTCAGAAGGACAAAATTTTTTCAAATGTTTTTGAAGCCTAGGATCATTTTTATCTGGTCTCCCCATCTGATTTTCTCTTTCATTCTTCCCAAGACATTTCCTGAAGCAAAATCTACCCCATTGTGTTATTTACAAATTCTACACTCATATCCTACTGTAACAACTGGTTGCAGATCCATCGGAACACTAGTATCAAATATTTATCTCCTCTCCAAAAAGAAGCACAATCCAAAACACCAACAAAACGTTCAAAACCAAAACTTTCTGTAACCATCCTTTACATATCTTCCCGAATGCTTACACCCTACTGAATTCTACTGCAAAATTACCAAATTGGTATCAAGGCTTTCCAAAGATTCATGCAGACTCTTCCCTTCAGTTCAATCTGTTCCTTCATTTTCCGTCATTTGTTCCTAATGACGATGATTATTTTAGATTATGCACTCCAGTGCCCCAAATATTCCCTTCATCATTATCTTATTCTTTGTGAATACTTGGACTTTGGTTGCTATTAAGGCTTCAAAGTGTAAATACTTAATTAAAAAAGAACTTTCATTAAGCAAGTTAAACCTGTGCATGCTGTTCCATACTAGACAATAAGGCTAGGTACCACTAGTAGGTAATTTTGGAACTTCTAAAATTATTCTGCTGAGTTTCTTTATAAACTTGTTGTAAAATAACATGTCAAAACATGTGCAGGATAAAAGATCACCGTCTAAATGGCACATTAAGAAGCTGTAGTTTATATATAGATATGTATATGTGATTTTTAGATTTAAGCATTTATAGAAAAAACAGAAACACACATTTCACCTTGAAATCCCAACCTTTAAGGGTACAACATTATCAAGGTGACAACAATGCCATGATATGTGAAACATCGTTGCGTAAGGTGTATTTCAGTCTTCACAGCCAGTTCACAGCCATTACCCACTTCACAGACACAAATATCAATCAGCTATCCACGAACAGACATGAAATGGTTACCTTCTTTATTACTAGCTATCAGAGCAGCTAGGGCAGATTTATATATATATTTTTTAACTGTTTAATAACTGTTTCCTTACAATTACTGCATCTTTTCCACAGTCTTCCATCTCCTTAGACAACTGAGATCACAAAAGACAAGGAAGTCCAAAATCCCAGTGAAGGATTTAATACATGAGAATTCAGAACAACATCTCAAACAGTTATCTCTGTTAATGTACAGGTGATCTTGCATTTGTGCAGCAACTTAGATTCTAAGGAAATCACGAACAACATAATATTTAAAATAAAAAGTTGTAACCTGACCATGTTCAATTAAATAATGCAGCTATATATGGATGAGTAGAACACCAAATATATGTATACTGGGACACTTACTATTTAAAATAAACAAATCAACAAATTTCAAACAAATTTCTAGAAACTCAGGAATGAAAAAGCCTCCAAAATCCATAATCATGTACTGAATTGTGATTAAATATCAAGATAGTAACCTATGATTTTCAAATGGCACAGAAACACTGGCATCTATTAAATTTCAAAGGCAATTCTGAAAATGTTTTCACCAAGTTTTGTTTTGAAAATGCTAGCCATTGTCTCCTGTACTAACAAGAATTCATCATATTCAGAAGTGTAATCTTCCTGAGAATACAGAAGCATTCCAGTCAGCTAGGTTTGGTGTCGTCATAAACAGTGTGACTTAGTAAATTAAAGGTGTGGTGTCACAACAATAGTATCTTTCTGTTATAAGAACTTAAATCCATTCCTGAAACATATTTCAAGAAAGCAAATAATTGTTTGAAGACTATGAATTGTTAAATAGTTTAAAAAATATAAGAAAAAAGATACCTTGGCAGCCTTTAGCAAGATTTCCCTCTCTTGTTCATCTTTCCTTTGCTTTTCTAAACGCTCCAACTGTTCAAAAAACTTTAGCTGTGATCGGACATCTGTAGCTTGTTCATACCACTCATCATCCTGTAAAGTAAGAATAATATTTTAGGAAAACATGCATTTTCATCAAGACTATGCATCTAAAGAAGACTAAGTGTTACACATTAAAATCTTTCCATTGTATTAACAACAACAAAAAAAAATTTAAGCTCAGGGGAATGAAGCCAGCCTAAAGTTAATTTTTCAGCTAAAATCCAATTATTTAATTAATATAACTTTATTTTTTTTCCTTTGGCTTAACACAGACCACTTGAAGCGTTTTTGTCTCAAGACACCATCCTAGGGAAAAGGAAGGAGGGATTTCAGACCACTGAAGCTGGTGAAAAATACTGGAAAGAAACAAAAGAATTGTTTCTTTTAGTAGAAGACGGTAGAATGTATCCATCAATTGCAGGAGAAGCTGTAGATTTAGGTAATAGACACAGTGGCCTTTACCTTTTAAATACATTTTTCTGTCCCAGAAAGGTTGATTCTTGTCACAGACCCCAAAGAAAAGTTTTCTTCTAAATGCCCTATATAATAAGTCCAACTGTGACCCACATTTGGGAAATAGGTGGACAAAGATTCAGTCCAAAACTGTTTGACCAAAAAAGTCTACTGTTTCTACATGAAGAATATATAAAGAAATATATATAAAGAAATCTAAGCACAGCTTAGACACAACACACAATTATGATAATTACCATCTTACTTTTATATCAGTTTAACAACTACTATAAACTTTTAAAAAAGTTTCTTTTTAATAAATAAAGGTGTTTGATTTATTTGAATTTCAAACTGGTTTTCATATTCTTAGTAAAATTTTCCCTCTGGTTTAGGACAACTAAATTATTTCAATTTTTTTCAAGAATAAAATCACTAGTAAGGGATTAGATTATCATTTTATATTGAAATGTTCTTTTTAAAGAGACTACCATTGTTTAATTTCAGTGAAGAAGTTATAGCTGAATTCTTTACTTACTGGTTTAAGACAAATTTGCTTTTTCCTCCAATTTGAAAACAGCCTTATTTCTGGCTTATCATTGTATTCTTTAGCTTTCTATGTTTTGGGCCAAAACTTTTAAAGTGTACTCTGATGTCAAAGCATTAGGATTTCTCAGAGCGAAAAACATGTGCAGTTACTATAGATTCCTATATATTAAAGCAATTTTGATAAAATCAATGGTTATCTTGGTCAAAAGAGAAGACATCAAGAATCAACAGTCTCGGTCACTATCCACAAGCAGAAACAGCTTAACAGATGTTCCATGCTAGACACTTCTGCACAGAAGGAGGAAAACATAATTTTACACACAAAATCTATTATAGAGAAGAAAGACATGTTTGGCAAGCAGTGTCATCATCACAACACTTTCTACTTGTTGAGGTAGATTAAAACTCAAAGAAAACGAACACAAAACACCTACTGTGTGCAAAGAAAAAAATCTTGCTACATTGCATCATTATATAATATCCAATGGCTTTATTTGCACACTTACTTTGTACGATTCCATGCGGTGCTGAGTTATCACCGTTACTTTTTCTATCACTGTTCTTAATCTGTTTTGTGTTGCATGGGAAATAAAAGTAACCACCTCAGCTGGCACATCAGTAATTCCTAATTTTTTAGCTAAAGCAAAGCAAAACAAAACAAAAGAAAATTAGCTTATCCCTCACAAAAGGAACTCTAAAGAAAAACTAAGACTTTATTTTCCTGAACAACAACAGATTTTTGACAGTGTATGCAGCTACATTCATTACCCCTTAAAAACAGGTGTGATTGCACTTCAAAGTTTGAAAGAGAAATCAGAGTTGCTTTTTTACCCCTCAGAAAGTATTTAAGAACTTCACTGCAGTTTATCCTCGTCTATTAAAACAAAGTTTAACAGAATATGAGGCAATTTGAGTTCTCAGTTCACAAGAAAAAGCAATTCCTTTATTTTCAGAAACACTAGTGCAGATTAATTTCAGTGTCAAGGAGATCAGGCTGCTGGCCCAAAGCATACTGTTGCATACTTCAGCCTACATTATTGACATACTACTGATAATAAAAATTAATTAAAAAGAAACTATTATTTAATTGCATATGAGGAAATAGTCACATTAACCACAGTTCTTGAAAGCACCCGTTGTGCCCCAAACACTGCTAACGGACACGTTTGTAGTTATTTCAACAGTTGAAACTTTGTGCCGAGTTTATATGAAAAACAACATTCTACAATCTAATGCATTGAAATATATAAAAACAAAACAAAACCACCTAAGCTACAGAAGCATGAGTATGGGTTGTACTTAAGAATTCCAAAACTCCTTAAAATAATTACTACATATTAGATATAAATTTGTAGCTACGTGAATACCTGCACCATAATAAGCCATAGCCCTGTGAAGATATAGACATGAGTAGTCCCAGTGGGACAAGCAGTTTCCTGCATAGAGAACCATGTGTTAACACACGCGTATTTTATATTCAAAAAATTCAGCAGATGCATTCTGTACTGATTGTTGGATTTGACTCACCATGAAGGAGTAAATATTCTGCTCACAGAGAATTAGTTCTCGAAATGGAACGTACATCTTAAAAATGTTTGTGTCACTCATTTGTGACATGTATACACACAACACTCCAGGAAATTTGTCTGAGGATATTTTGGGAAGTGTTCCCTGACCAGCAAATTAGAAAAGTCATCTTCATTTGTGGGAGGGGATCCCCAAACAAACGCAAACGTGAGAGGCCTCAAAAGGTGTGTTTGCTTCAGGATTCATTACTATCTTTCTTCAGCCAAATTCAAGAGTGAGAAACCCTCTCACATCTAAAAAATGAAGACGAGTAAGTCTCACCATATGCACACAGAGACTTTTTAGTCAGCGAGGTGAGCTGAGAGGAGTTGGCATCGCCCTGGGCTCCTGTCAGCGCCGGGCCGGGCCTTGCCCCTCCGCCAGGGGGAGCTGAGGCCTCCGCGGCCCTGGGGCGCCCATCAGGAGCCTGCTGGATTCAGAGCGACTGCAGCCGGGCCTGCACCAAGCCTCCTGAGAGATTATGTTTCCTGCAGCTCTCCCTTGCCCCTTTTTTTTCTTTTTTTTTTTCTTTTTTTTTTTTGATCTGCAGTGTCTATTTAAATGTATATTTTATTACATCACTACAGTACATCACTCCCCCGCTTCCCAGAGCTGAATTCTCTGTGTCATGTATTTCTGATATTAATTTTTTTAATGATTCTTTGAAGTTGTTATCTCTTAAACTAACTTAAGCCATCACTGACTTCATATTGTACATGATACCTTAAGGATTTTAGCAATATGTATATATGCTTTTTAACAGATTTTTGCTTTATCGCTAAAGAAAATTACATCTTTCTTGGTGCCCAATTTGTCCCCTGTAATAGAGATGGAACTCCACTGAAGTTGCTGAAAGCTGAACATATAATGGAAAGCAGACATACGCATTAAGATCCCAATGCTGCAACCGTTACTCATGCAAATTAAGTCCTTGAAGTCAGTAGGACTATTCATATTGGTAGGACCTATTTGTGCAAGTCAGGCTTGTGATATCCAGAACTATTTGAGCATGCACCATTTTATTATGCAAACGCATAAGCAAAGCTATCAATCAAAAAAAAAAAGAAAAAACTAGCCTGAAAGATAAAGTGCAAGTAAAAAGGGAAATTTAATTACATAGTATCTAGAAAAGAAGTTAGCCATGGAAAATTCTGCCAGGTATTCTGGTTAAGAGTATGAATGAATAATTGTTAAAATAATAATTCTTTGAATTTCAGCAGTTTAACTACAGCTACACAACTTTTCTGAACACATGTAATGCTTTGAATTTAATTAATAATGCTTTCATAATAAAGACTTATCACCATCTTGCATTTTTTTCATGATAAGTTTTCCTAATTTTAAGCACTTCTGCTCTAAGTCAACTCAGCCATTATGTGGTTTGTTTTGCCTGTAGAACTTCATCTATAATCAAAGGCACATTCACTGAAATGCCTCCTTCCCAAAGATTCTTGTCCTACACCCTCTTCATCATTTATTGCCTCGGCAATAAACCAGTGAGACTTTCTGCTCCTGAAATCCCTCAACACAATATTCTAAAACCTAGAAAGCTACCTGAAGGCCAGTCATGAATGAAGTCTCTCAGGATTCTGTGCTGGGACTTATCCTTTTTAATATCTTTTTCAGTGACAGAGAGGGAAACAGAGCATCTCCATGAAGTTTGCAGGTGACACCACATTGACTGGTGCCATCAGTGTATTCAAGGGAAGGGCTGCCAGTCAGAAGGACCTGATGAGTGGGCCAACAGGAACTTCATGAAATTCACAGGGGACAAATGCAAAGCACTGCACCTGGGATGGACTAACTCTCTGCAACGATTCAGGCTAGGGACTGCCTGCCAGAGAGTAGCAGGGTTGATGGAAGTATGTGAAAAACTGGTGGGCAATTAGCTAACCATGATTCAACAACGCATCCTTGCTCCAACAAAGACAGTTTAGTTGGTTGCACCAAGAGCAAAACAATAGCAGCTAGTACATCATAGGAACTGACTATTACTTTTCATTCAGCCCACAACTCGAATACTGAAGTCAGTTTTGGATCTCCCTGTACAAGAAAGATTTGGAAAACCTGTGTCCAGGGAAAAGTCACCAAGATTGTTACAGGGTTGGACTATATGATTTGTATGATCAGAACCTGAGGGATCTCAGTTTAAGGGAAAAGTAATGGACAAGATGGAGTCCAACTCTTTACTGAGATGCCTGCAGTAAGGATGAGAAGTAAATTCATAAACTGAAACAGTGGAGGTTCTGACTAGACATAGGAAAGAATTGCTCATTAAGTACTGGAACACCTTGTACACCGAAGCTGTAGAATATTCCACCCTGCACATCTTTAAGACTCAGCTGGACAAAGCCCTATACAACCTAGTCTGAATTTCATATAGATATAAACAAAACCTTGCACTAGATAACCACTCTCTTCCAACCTGTATAATTCTATGATACCTGTTCCCCCCTTGAAATAGGTCCAATTTCCTCCCATATTCCTGTTACCCCTTATTATCAACAATATCCTTAGCTCCCTCATACATCTAAGATCACCCCCTGGCATGTCTCCCAGCCCAGTTTTGTCCAGCTTGCCAGCTGGGCACAGCCAGCCCACCCTGAGGCAAGTCTGTACAAGAGTGCTGACTGGCAGCCAACCAGTCAGAAGAGCAAAAAGAAAAAAAAAATAAATTGATTTTCCCCTCAATTGGAACACACACAAGGCTATCTAGCTGTTGATTTATCAATGGATTCAAAAACTATCTTCAGGGAAAGAGAAAGAAGGCAAATAGACGGCTCCATCATTTAAGGGTAGCTTTCTTTGGAAAGCAGGCTAAGGAAGAAAGAATACAACACAAATTTCCCCAAAAATGAATTAGTGTCAAGAAACCAGACTACAAAATGATAAATTTAAAAGTCAACTTGTCATCCAAAACATTCATCATGTGTGGAAGTATCATGTCTTCCCTGCTCTAAATTATATTAGTCAAAGTCCTGTTAGCATAGGACATCAGAAGCAGGGTACATTCCAAAGCTGCATACTACATGAAGATCTGGCACACTACTTAAATACCTGGATTGTACTTGGAGCAAAGATGAGAAAATTAGCAATATGCTCCTAAAACAACAATTTCATCTATACTTGGAAAGGTTGGCCTGGAAATACTCTCATAAACAGTCATGCATACCACCTTAGTGATTTTCTGACCAAAGAGAAGTTCTGATAACATTGTTAAGAGACTTCTTTTTTTACATTTTTTTTTCTTTCTTTCTGCTATTTCACTAGATTCTTAAAGCCAACTATAATTAAAGCAGCAAAAGCAGCAATAAGACACCATCTCATAAAGCACATAAAATGGCAAGAAGCAGAAAATTATTCCAAGCAAAGGGCTGGAAACTGTTAATGTATATACGTTTCTATATTGAAGGTTTAGCATCTTTTCCTTCATCATATATCTCCTCCTGAGCTTCATTCACTCCCATTTATACAAAGCATACTGGAAATCTGTCTGCCTTTAAAGGACAATAATGCCGATCTCAAATAGGAAATTCCCAAGACAGTTTCCTAGTGTGTGTAATTATTTTTCCCAATTTTAATTCAGGAAGTTTTCTTTTCCCTTCACAAGATTAATATTTGCGCAGCCCATTAAAATATCACAATAAGAAATAACTAAATTGATGATGACAAGGGAAAAGAAATATAATTTACAATTTTAAGAAATGTGTATATGCAGCTCTTTATATATAGATATTTAATTATATCATAAAACACAAATAACCTCATAAGTAGTTTATCTTTCTAACCACATCACTGGACAGTGGCTTTGACTACAGATATGTTTTAGGTCCTGGTCTTATATGCACTATCTGATCATTGCAAAAGCAGTCATAATACATATACTTACATTCATACAAACACACAAAATCCGAAGAGAAAATTAAGATTTTCTTAAAAAAATAATTAACTATTAAGATTAAACTAAGAATTAACTAAAAGAATTTCTATCAACAGACTGCTGTCACCATTTTTAAATAAAGAAATAAGAATAAATTAAAATAACATAATTGTTCCCTGCTTTTGTGTCTGTTCTCCTTAACATGATTTAAGGTTAGTAACGTGGACATCTTAACTTGGAGCTTTGTAACCCAAATTCTGCATTCTCAAGCAGTACAGTGCTACACACTTAAAACATCAGGAAATGCATAGTTTGAAAACAGTTGCATGCTTTTAAATAATACATTTGGTAAACATTTTTAACAACAAGCATAATCCTCAAATCTTTAAAATGACTTTAGCAATGTAATTCTGAACTTTTCCTAGAGCTATGATAAAAAACATCATCAAGGATGATAACAAAAACAGAGCTGAAGCAAAGCAATGCTCCAAGCTATAATTTTAACCAATCTCTTCACTTGGATTTGGCATAACTAAGGTCATGTTCTTCATTCAAGCATTCTTGACAGAACTCTGCTATATCAGAAATGTACAAGATCATCAAGAATTGATGACTGATAGCATGAGCACTTCTATTCTTTGTGTCAGGACTCAGCCTCAACTCCTCCTCTGAGGTATCAATTACTATTAAAGCAGTCAGCTGAGTCACACTATCATATATGAAAAATACAAGGAATTACAAATTAATACCCCCAAACTGAACAAATTTCTAATCTGACAAGCATTTATAGAACAGCACAATAAAGTCTGCCTATATATTATTTCATAATTACATGTTTGGGATAATTAGCACTAAACCATGCTTCAGTCAGCATTTAATAAAGCTCTACAGTATATGAGACAGCATATGAAGCAAGTGTAAGTATTGGAATATTTTTGTTACAAATAAACTATATTCTACTTAAAAGTTTGAGATATTGCAGTAGTTTCTATAAAGTCAGAACTTGTATATAAGTTCCAAAAACCTCGAGGGAATAAGCATTCAGCAATATTATTCTGGTATTGGCATATGTGTCACTAGTACAAGGTTGTTTTTTACAAACATAAAAGTACCTAAATCCTGTCATTGAAAACTTGCAGGTCCCAAGAACTGAAAATTCTGAAGAGTGATATCTGCTTACCTATCTGGGAGGTACTGGCTTTGCTGTGTTTTAAAAGTTTAATTCTATTTTATTGATCAAACAAACTGAAATAAATCATAAGGAGAGTACTGCCCTATTTGAGAAGCAGGAAAAAAATACTATCTTTGCAGATAGACTTTCAAAGAATCAAAAAGTTACTTTAATAATTTACACTTAAAGAGTCCTGACAGGATTGAGATCAAAGATAAAAAAATTATTTGTAAAACATTAGGTCTGACTGATTATTGATGTGATAAATTATTGAATGCCTGTAAAAAAACTCTTTATGTTTACACTTAAAACAGAAAAACCTCGAAGAACTGGTTTTAAACAGTTAAATAGCATATATTTAGGTCTTGAATTTGTCTTGTCCTTCAACACAAACACTGGGAGAGAGCATAATTAGTCTCTATTTGCCCTTAACCACAGGTCAGCCAGAACTGCAGAAAGCACTCACTGCTATCATTTAAATCCAGGAGCAACTTCTTAAAGTTTAAATTCTTTGTGTTAAATGTTGGCCCAAGCTGAAATTGCAACCAGATTTCTTAGGTCCGGGCCTCATCTGCTGTGACAGCTGGCCTGCACTGTGCAAGATGGAAACAAACCACAGAAGTACTTCCCCTTACATCACGGATACTCTTTATTTGTTTAAACTTCTATTTAACCTCCTTCAACAGCATCAGCTCTCAAAGAATGCCAAATCCATCTGGTCATACCTACGTACCCCAACCCCTGAGCATACATGTAAGTACTTGACTATGCCTTGGATTGCACCTGGGATTATAGGCTCAAGAACCCTTCCTCGTTCATCCCAACAAAACCACCACAGTTTTACAGGCTTCTGTCCCTCTGTAATCTTTCCCATCAGGAAAAAATAGGTACTGGAAAAACTACCCCCTAAATATCTGCAGCAAACTTCCAAAGCATTAAAATGATAAACTTCTTTAATAAATTCCATTCCTCCATTTTAATAGCATAAGGGGAAGGGATGACTTTATAGTTCTGCCGTAGGAGTCAACAGTGAAACATTTTAAAACACCTCCATCTCTGTAAAATTACACAACATTAAGTACAATGAGATCAGTTAAGAAGTCACTGTCCAAGGCTTACACTATACAGAAACTTCTGAAGGCTAACAGTTGAAAAAAAGTGAGGAAGAAACGGTGAGCAGTTCCCCATCTAAAACAACACAAGCAATATTTGTATGCCCTAAGACACACCATGTGTGGTCTTTACAAAAAGCAAGTCATGAAATCGACAGAAAGCAATAGGTGCTTTGTTTAATACTATGACATCAATCTTTCTACACTGAGCAACAACATTTAACAACCCGGCTGACTAAACACAAAGGAGACACAACCATAATGCACGAAGAGCCCTCAGCATCCTGAGGAGCCATAAAATGGCAATTACTGAACTTACTCGTACCAACCTAGTCAGATAGGGCTTGAGAACAGGGGACATACATGTAGAATCACTTAGGCTGGAAAAGACCTCTACGACTGAGTCCATCATTAACCTAGCACTACCCAAGTCTACCCACTAAACCACGTCCCTAGGCACCACACCAATGTCCCACATAGCAGTGTCTTCAGCCATCTATCCTGAATTTCAAATGCTATCAAAGGGAAAACTCGATCTTAAACATTAAACCAGACAGTTGGGGTTGGAACACAACAAAGGAAGAAACTGAGGAGACTGCTTGGGTACGAAACACCCTGGGGCAGGCTGGAGGGGCTGCCAGAGCCACAGACATCCTTGAAGTATTAAAAACTGAAGGATTGAAGGATAAGCTTGTTAAATGGAGTGATGTTGCAAACAACAAATCACTAGCTCTGATGACTGAGATTAGAGATTCCTAAAGGTATAAAATGATCTAGTGATCCCAGGCAAAAGAAACAGTGTCATGAATTTAGCTGTGATTTTTTGTTTTCAGTCCTTTAGATTAAAAGTTCCACTGCAAGTCTTACTAACTAAATGAATAAATAATTTAATAAATGTTTATTTGCTGCACTGTTAAGCCTGTCTGGTGCTGGGAGACAGGATGAGGAAAAGAGAAACCTCCTTCACAAAAACAGCAAATCCAAAGCAGTTTGAGCAGGCGCCTCTGATGAACCTATAGCCTGGAGTATGTTTAGGGAAGCCACAGGCTAGGGAGTGTTTCCTGCCAAGCTAGAGAGAATCAGTGCCAAGTGCTTTGAGTTTTGGTAAACGATTCCCTCTAGCAGGTACAAACCAGCACCCCTTCTGTGAAGGGCAGGTGGCCAAGATATATACCACAGCTCCAAAGCAACACTGAACTATCTCAACTGGCATGTGAAAAATTTTGTAAACCAGTACCCAATACTGTTCAACGCTATACTTCTAGTTCACCTTCATGTAAGTTGATATTAGTAAAAAGAACTACATTTTATCACAATTGTTATTTACAAAACAATGGATAACTCCACATTAATTACTTCAGTAAGCTTGTTTACAATAGAATTTTTATCCTATGAGAGGAGGAATGTTACCTCATGAGCTCACTTCTGGATAAAAACGTACAGTCTTCAGAACTCAAGACCTGCTGAGGTTTAATACTTCAGGACTACTCACCTTGAGATGATTCCCCAGGAAGCAATTTGTGAAATTTAGAAATTGGTGAAATACCAGTTACTTTTAAAAATACATGAATAAATCCAAGTTACAGATGAAAATCCTCAAAATACACAGCCATTTGTAGTGCTAGACGCAGCAGAATAAAGCATAACCAGCTATACAATTCTAATGTAACTTAATGGATAAAAAAAATCTAAATAAATATTACAAAAATTTTAACTCCTTTCTCCTCCTGCTTCCTCCAAAGTAAATGCCAACCAAATTATTTTAGCCAAGTAAGATTCATCTAAGGCTCAGTTTCCGCAGAAGAATGCGTAGTACGAAGTTGCTCATAAAGCTTTTTTCAGGTACTACAATGGATTTAACTTATTCAGTAAAATTATACTAAAATGAATATTTTGAATTTATGAAATTGTATAAAAAGTTAACAATAGCTATACTGGGTAATATAGTCCAGCATCCATTCTCCAACAGCAGCAGTGGGACATGCTGCTAGAAGTATATAGAAGTGTCCAATTATAACTGTAAAAATATACGGTCCAGAACCATTCTAAGCTAGAGATCCTATCTTACTCTCTATGTCCTCAAGACAGATTTTTTTCTGATTAATTTTGCAAGTCATCTTTTGAACCTGCAACATCCTAAGACAAAGAGTTGACAACTTAAGTAATCATCTGGCAAAAACATACACTGCTTTGCTTGTTTTGAACTTCATCTATTACTTTCATCTGATATCCCTAATTTTTGTAAATGAGACCAAACTGAAAAATAGCTCCTTTCTAGGGGGTCACAATTATTTTAACACAAAGGAGTCAGAGAAATAGCTATACTGATGCAAAATCCACGTGTAATCAAGGCCAAAAGTTTGATCCTATTTTCTGTGTGAATTCAAAGCTCTTAAGCAAGTCACTGGGATTTGGAGCAGGGCAAAAAATTCATGAAGTGGAAAAAGAATTCCTCAAGAAGCTGTTTAACCCTGCTATATGATTAGTGTTGTTTGAAGAACATAATTTTAAAAAAATAAAGCCTTCACTTCTTTAAGAGTTCTCAGTAAGACTGTAAGTCTGGGAACCCACACATAATTCATACTTTTTGGCAAAAAGAAAGAACTAATTTGAGAAGAGGTCTGACCTAAAATATATATAACCAGACAATCCAGTTTCCAAAATTCTGTCTCTGAGCTAGATAATTAAACAGCTGAAAGGCAGCTATTAATCATCCCTAAAGAGTCTTTTTATTATCCTTAGTGGTTTGTCTTTAACAGAATCAAGCTAGTCACCAAACAATATTATGCACAGGTAAGCAGAGGCTTGGAAAATGGAAGCAGTTGCCACAAATCAGGGAAGCATATAAGCAGTGCATCTAGAAGTAGAAGAGATTACTTGGTATTCAGACAGACAAGAAGCCTGACAGCTTGATCAGACAGGACAGAAAAAGAATGTAAACTCTGAAGGAATGTAAGCAACCGCTATTCATTTTTTTTTCCTTACTTGTTCTATAACCAAACTGTATCATACCTGTTTTTTTCAGAACAAATCAAAATCTCAATGTCCTAAGCAAACACATTGTCCTTGATTTTAATGTTTAATTCCTTCTCTTTTAATAATTCCTCTTTAAGACTACCTTTGTGCAATTTCATATGGACATCATTTTCATCCCAAAAGAAGAGAAGATGCTGAAGTTACCAAAGCTTTGACCTATGCTGAAGGTCAAAGATTTCTTGGGATCTATATCCAGATCCTACCCTATGATCCCATTAACCTGTACTGCTGTGACTGAACAGTGCTAGGCAAGTGAAAAAGAGGAGGGGATGGCAACTGAAATAAGTGCAGGTCTTAACAAGTCAAGTGCAACTATACAGATTAGAGTTACGTAATTTTTTCAGTCTTAGTTTTCTTAAAATGTAAACACAACACAAAATAGTAAGTATGTTCAAAGACATTCAGGAACATTCAAGAATAAACACGAAGTGACTGTAGAGAACTGGAAAATATGCTCACTATTTTTATAAATAATAGTGCATGCCTCAATGCACTTTTGTTTGGTTACTTACAACAGAATCAGATCAAAAGAGATTGTTATGGGGACCAGATGAGAAAGAACTAATATAGCACTGACACCAATAAGAGTCCCTGAAAAAACAATAGAGAAGTTGCTAGCTGAGGACTTATTGCCTACCTGGTTTTACACAGGCTAGAAGAGTGTGCTTCTTACCCATGTCTAAGCCCAAGATCAAAAGATACTAAATCATTTTACAGAACCTTAGGCTTAAGAAAGAGAAGTATGTCATTATAGGTCTATGTTAGGTGAGACTGAGATAGGGAAAATCCATTGCAAGAATGTCAGAAAGAGCAAACACAGATGCTAACATACTATAATATGGTCCTCACAGTAACAGAAAAAACTCTAAATCACGTCCATGTAAGGATTAAAATAGATACCGTGAAGAATTTTCCTATATGCTCCTGTTCTTTTAAAGCAACTTATGTAAACAATGCAGACATTTTGGCTTTTTTTTTTTTCCTGAAGAAACTGTATCTCTGGCACTATAAAAGTCTTGTAGATGACATATCTGAAGAGGTATTAGCGATGTCCACTGATATTAGGCAGACTAGTTCAACATGAGGCCTCACCTGAAGGAGGCAGGATGGGCATGTCACCTGGAAAGGATATGCACAAAGAATACACGAAATTATAAAGGATACCAGAAAGGTAGACCAAAGACCATAACCTGAACTTGAAAATGTCAGCACCTTTGCCTATGTCCAAGATTAGAGGAAAAATTGACAACAACGGGACATTGTGACACATTTATTAATACCAAATCTGTGTATTACCACATCATACACCACTACAGAGTGAATCCATATCAGACATGGTAACTCAATGTTGTCAAAATAATCGTGCTTTACAATAGTTTATATCAGATTCCCATATTTATGTTACTGCAAAAACAGATGGTACATCATCCAGTACAACATCCAGAGATGCAGTTACCTCCTTGCAGCAAATACATCTTTGTTACCAGTAAAATGTCTTTGTGCCATTTCAAAACTTTGGAACATTTGATTGTGACTTGCTGTAGACATTACAAAACTAGTTGAACCACAGTCAAACAGTCTTGATACTATAACCACTGATAAACATGTCAAATTGGTGAGATATACTATAATCTGGACTTTGTATGCAGTAGACTCACCAGCCTGGAGACTAACAAGTGCAATGTATTAAAACAGAAAGTTACATTTTTACCTACAGATCATTAACATTTTGAAGTGATAATTCAAAGGAGAAGAAAGACTAAAGTGAAGTTTATGAGGTAGCTCAATAATTTAAGAAACAAAAACATTGCAACCTTAGTATGAGCAGCAGGATTGCCAAATAAACGTAGTGAATAATATTTCAATACATTTTAGAAACTATTACCTTTTACTTTTTCCCCCTTAAATGATCCTTGAAGAGACAGCTCACTGATCAATGACTTCCTCCTCCACAAAGATGTTCCAACATGTGTTGAATTTTGGGGACATTAGTACCACCTCTAGAGCATGGAGTTTGCCTACAGGGATAATATAAGTCAGCTTTATTGCAATATTGAATGGTTCTCTAAGGTTTTCTTTTTATTGTTCTTATTCTACATCCTATATTTATCACTAGAAGTCCATTTCTAGATAGAAGATAGACTTTATGAATGAATCTGGTAGACAATGAATCTCCATGAAACAGTGATCCTAATTTAACCCTCCTTTGCAGAGACCAAGAAATTTAGGTAATTTAATTCCCAGATACAAACTTATTCTGAGGCTGAGCAACTTATTTTGGGAGGCCCTGATGGCCCGAACTGTCTTCCAGAAAGAGCAAGACCTTTCAAGAAGAAAAACCTTCTTGAGCTACATTCATTAAGAAGGAAAATAAGATAATACGGTGAAAATAAATTTTAATTTTTCCAGTATTTGCAAAAGCAAGTAGTATAATCATGCTCTTCAGTTAGAGTAAGACCTTTAAAAATTATGATTGAAGAAATAGCTTCATTTTCTTTGTAATTAATCATAGTTTGAACATATACTCATTTATTTTGACAAAGTACTGTTTGATGAAATAACATCATTTCTGGCACTTAGAGGTGATAATGCTAAAAACGTAATTCAAATTCTGTAGCATTGCAGAACCAATAAGAGTAATAAAAAGAAAACCTTAGAAATACACAAAAAATATTGAACAGAAGCTGCCTTACCTTTCACGGAAAGGCAGACTCCAAGCTCTCAGGTGGTACTCAAGTAACCGTTCCAACACATGTTGGGACATCTTGTAAAACAGGAAGTCTAATCATGGACCTATTAAAGAAAGAACAACAATACAGTTTAACAATCTTCTGAAATACTTACTGATTATGTTTATTTGGCAACTCTGCTGCTGATACTAAGATGGGAACATATTCCCACCTTTTTTGAAAAGGAAATAATAAATGTAAGCAACATTTAATTGCCTTATTTTATAACATTAGTAAACAATGAATTGCAATACAAAACACATTTGCTATTAAATACAATAAAATGTTTTTTCAATGTCAACATATTAAACTAAATGATCATAAATGGGAGGATTGATACAAAGATGAGAACAGTGCACACCTAATCTAAAATTTGTAGCAAATTCCTTGCATTATACTAGTGGAAAATAAAAACAACCAACCAACAGCCTCTGCACTCACTAAAAAAGTTACTATTTCAGATGTCAGAATTTAGATACATCTTCACACTTGTGCCTCTGCAGGTGACATACTTAAGTTCATAGGAGCTATAGATGGCTAATATAAATGGCATTCCAAATAACTTGTGATTTGTAGTTATAAAATACCTAATTTTTTTCCCCTGAGAAGCAGCATCTAGAATCACAGAAAACACCAGTCTAGGTACGGTTCAATTGGACTAAGTACGTTGTTAGGATAATGTATAACTTGAAAATGCTGTGCTAAAGGAGAACAAGCGCTTTATAGGCTAATTTGCACATTAGAACTATCTCCAAACACGAGAGTTATGTCCACAGATATTTAAGGAGGCCATCATGACAGAAAGATGCTGTTGGAAAAAATTGATATTAAAAGGAATATTTCAGTTTGAAGACAAATCAACTCAAGGATAACAAGTTAAAAGTCAATAATGAAAACAACTAAGATCAACAAAAAGTGCAGTGAAAACAAAAACATGTTTGCAGGCAATCTGATGGCTCAGAAATTCAGAACCCACTACTGTACTCTAAGCAGCTATAAACCCCTCTAAAGTAAACCAACCACAGAAATAAGTATACTTTTATGTTAGAACTGCTCTGTATGTGAAAGAGCAATCATCAATAGTACAGTGTGATCTCATTCAAACATGACTACAACTGTTGACAAACAAACAGATGAAACAGAGATGACAGAACACCTCTATTATTAAACTAGTAGCAAATGCTTTTAACAGAGGCTCTGAAATCCACTGGCCTGGTTCCATGAAGGATATTCCAATCACTTTTTAGGTGGTTTAGCAATATAAAATGCCCTCCAGAGTATTCAAATTATTTAAAATATATACATATGCAGACAATTCCGCTGCCACTGTGATGCCACATAGTAGATTCACTGTACTATAGAATACAGAAACACAGATAAGCTATTTCATTATGTTTTAACATGCATTTCTACAGCAGACATGCAATTCAAATGTGACTGAACGAAGAAAGAATCAAGCAGATCAATGGTCAACATTTCATTAGACGATTAAAAATATCCTGTATGCAAAGTAACAAAAATGTAAATCTATAAATTGTGTTCAGCTTAACCCTACAACTGTTAAAACTGTGTTTCAAATTTCGTAATAAATCCTCTGCATGACTATGTGTAGTCTTGCCTAAAAATCTATCTGGACAAAGCAAGAGAATCCAGTACTAATTTTTTGGTAAGTAATGTCAGAGGTGTATGCTATTTTGTCAACATAATAGACTTTTTTCAAAGGAAATTTATATCAATGCCAGATAACAGACATAAATGCAGTATTTCTCAAAAACATCCTATAGAAAAATTGATTTTCTAGCACAGATGTAAAAATAATTATGAATCACTGTGAAATAAAAATACCATAATTTATGCTCCAATGCATTTTTATGGCACACACTTAGGTAAAAATAATTTGAAAATAAAAGATGGACGGTTAAAATGGATTCAATATGGCCAAACCAGTCCCACATTTCTTAGAATGTCACATTTGTAATTATTCTATTTAGCCAGAACTCCATAACAATACAAATTGGGTTAAAAAACTGGGTGAAGAACACTGAAAGTGAAGTGAAAAAGAGAAAGAAACAATCTTACTCAAGGAATACAATATGCCAAACTCGTGTTATGTTATTATTGCTTTAAGACAGTTATTTATGATTAAGGTACTCCACCTATTGTGACATTTTTGGGATAGGCATGGAAAAGCAAGACATCATCATCTCATTGGAGAGGAAATCAGAATTGATACAAAGCTGTGGGTATTAATATTCTACTGCAGACTCTCAGCTTGTGAGGATACATACTCTGGTGACCACAAAATCAACAGCAAAGTTTCTTGAACAGCTAGCAGAGTCTTAAGAGACCACCAATTCTCAGCAAGAAAGCTTCTCAGTAAAGGACGTAACATTGTCCTGAGTGGAAGTTTAAAAAGTAACCTCCATAAGAAAAGCAGATTTCATCCCACTGTACCATGCTGAATGACATCAACAACAGACAAAATTGAAGATAATCGTCAGGGCTTCTGTACACAAAAAAAAATATGTATTATGCTATGAAAAACTCATCTTCCCATTAAAAACAATAATACATGAAAAAAAAAAAGTACCAGTCAAACATGCAGTGCTATAAAATCTCCAGAATAGTTTCACCAGAGTTGGATAAAGAATAAGGTTAATGACTGCTATTTAGACATTAGGCTAATAATTTAATATATTTCTTGTTCATCTCACTGTATACAACTCTTCTTTATACACAATTCTAGTTATTATTTGTTAATCATATTTTATAATATTTTTCCCCTTTCTTTTTCATATCTGTTCCCTTCCAAGGTCTTAATTATAAGGCAATACGAATAGGGTCACCTTTTTATCACATCCTCATGGGTTGTTAATGTTTAATGTTAACTAATATTAAATATAAAATACGGTTGAGCCTAACTCTCATCTGCTGAGCCTCAAAAACAATGCCCCAATTGAAGTAATTCCTGAGTCAAGGTGTTTCTATCTTCACAACACTGTTACAAACCATACTGAATCTGCATTCTTAAAACAATTTGCTATGCCATACTGTTTTATTGACTAAGGTGTTGCCCCCTTTGGTAAACAGTGGAAACTCAGAATGTGTTCTAGCTTCTAGTACCTAAAGAAACCAATACAGCATTTTTACCCACCCCAAAAAATAAAAAACTTATGAATGAATAGAAGTGAAACAAGTACAAAGTTATTTTTCTTGTTTCTTTCCCATGAAAAACATATGAAAAAGCTCAGATTTTTCAGCACTTTTCAGCTTATCTTGCCCTTTAACGAAATATTACCCTTTTACTTATGGACTGAAAGGCCTAAAAGTTTTAAAAATTTAAATGTACATCAGCGCATGCATGAAGAACATCAATCTCAACCTCTTGACTTCCCAGTAAGAGAAACAACAGTCATAGAGCTCTTTGCATATGTTTCACTGTGCTGTCATACAGAAAGATTAAGGTTTAAAGTTTATGATCCTGTATAGAATAGCAAAAGAAATACATTATCTACTAAGAAATATCCACTCTTGGTTTTGCATCAAAGAAGAATTTGAAACAGTCGCAACACTGTCTTCCTACATGAACAAATGGCAATGATTACCAGCCAAAGATGACTAGATACAAAATTGAATAAGGAAGCATGTGGGAAGCGAATGAATATCTTTGCATGAATTACCTTTCAGTTACTTCTTCCATTTAAAAGGATCAATAATAATATTACTCATTTAGATTTAAAATAAACTTTGGATGATAACACTGCCAAGTTGAGCAGCAGAGATAAGAACGTACAATATATTAAGAAACCTTTCACTATAACTTTGAGGCATTTGGCTGGTGGTTACTGCCAAAGACTGAATAGCATCTGCTCTCACTTTAGCAGTTTATATTCTGACTCTAGTGAATGGAAGCACAATCTCTGAAACAGCCTTTGGGGAACACTACTGAGTTGCTCGACAGAGCTCTTACTCAGAAAAGAGAGGAGGAGATTAATATTACAGAAAACTTGAAAGATCTAGCTTTTGAGAAAGGAGAGAAGAGCAGTTTCCTAATACTGTACATACCACAAATCTCTCTTTTACTAAAACATTAAAAACATGCCCTAAAACTAAAGTGATCATTAAATATGAATAGATTTAAAGGTAGAAAATGGGGTCTGTTTGAATTATATTCAGATAAAATGAAGAAGTAATGTATTTTATCTCGTTTGTCAACATGCATAACAAAACCAGAAGAATGAGGACTCACATATCATACTTTCTTTTCCTAATGTGCTTGAGAAGGTCACAGCCTCCTTTGCTTAGTCCTGGTGTGTCTAGGCACAGCAACACATGGTAAGACTGAGTTTTGTCGTGATCTTACAATGTCGTTATTTTAAGTGCCCAGTAGCACAACTAGCAAATTTGTGTGTGGTCCCATGCAATCAACAAATCTGGCCACACACAGTGAAAACCAAGCTTCTAAAACTTCAAAAATCAGCTGAAGGAATTCTCTCCTCAAGAGCCATAGATCCCAGATAGCAGCCACTAGTGAACCCCACAGCCACTTTCAAAACTATAAAAGGCTTCATATAAAGCCAAAATAAAGCTCTAAAAGTGGCTGCAGGAGATCACTAGGAGTGGCCGCTCTTTTGGATTCACTGCTTTTGAGAAGTAAATCCCTGCAGCTGCTTTTAAAAGCTTTGAAAGTTTCATTTCAATTATCAAAGCCAATAAAGCTTCAAAAAGAGCCATAGGGATTTGTTCCTCAGAGGAGCAAACCCCAAAAGGCAGTGATGAATAGTGTGATGGGTTCTGTGGCTCTTAAAGTATGTACAGATTCCTGTAAGTCCTACACTTGTAATTACAGCTCCATGTTGTGCAGCAATTGTTACACCCAGACAGCTCATTAAGGCTTATATGGCAAATTCATTACTTATTTCCCATTCTTTTTAACAGTTTTACATCTCCGTTTCCTTTTTGTTTTGTTACACCTGTATGACCCATCATGTGAGCATCCCTCACAACACATGTTCAATCAAATTTAACCAAAACCCTTCTGCCTTCCCATCTCAGATGGCAATAAGCCATCTCACAAAACATTGCACATGCTTGCCCAGACTGCATCACATAATGCTATCATCATATCATTTCAGCATGATAACTAAAGCATGTAAAATGATTCATTTCTTAGAATGGCTTCAACTTAAAAGGCGTCTAATTAAAACACAAAACAAAGCTTGACAGTAAGTCAATGAAGAACCTTGCCTGCAACTGCAATATAAAAAGGCTTTCATTAATTCCATGAACATAAACACAAATAACATTTCAGCAGTATCCTTAAAAACCTAAAATCTTAAAAGCATAACTATGCTGATTTGTAACAATATCTTTGAAATCATAAGGACAACTAATTCCCTAAAAACTTTTATAAATTTAACTACTGACATAAGAAGAGTTTATAAAAGAAAAAAATAAATATATGCTCCCAAACACTTAGAGCTTTGCATCCTAAGACTTGGATGATTCTTAAAATATGACCAAAAATTCTGATGAAAAGATACATTTAGGTACCAGAACATATATAGGATATTAACCATGTATGTCACATAAAATATATTCTAGGCATACTTACTAATCTTAAAACATCACTAATTTTGATTACATATTTTTTCTACTGAAGTTTTAAACTTCTGTTTTCAAATGGCAGAGTGAATAAAAACACCTTTTAGTCAGGATAAATAAATACATCTTTTTGAAAAAATGCTCTAAGATATCACTATGAACGTAAATAGATGTAGGTGTTAGCAACTGAATTATTGGTTTGTATAGGGGAAAAAATCTTGACAGATAACTTCAGCAGTATGTTAAATCTTATTCACAGGTGTCCTCTGTGACCTGAACTACTTACTCTACCTCTCTGTTTCAATCTTCTCATGTGTAAAACATGAAGGAGGATTGTGAGAAATAATTAATGTTTGCAAAGAGTTTTGAGATCCTTGGATATAAAAACCATGGGGAAAGCATGAAGTATAAAAGTAGCAGTATACTTTTTTTTTTTAATTCAAGTTTGGGGTAGCCAAGTTACTTTTATCATAAAAACCTTGAAAGTTTAAGGATACAAGTTTATGTAATAAAATGCATAAAAAACAATTTTTAACTATCTAAAATACTAAGCATATTCTGTTACTTAGAACCACATAACACAAAAGGAAACACTATCAAAAGGAGAGGACGTTTCTCACCCATTTCAAGTATGCGTTTGTGTAGAGGTATAGCAGCAAGAAAGGGTTCATCTTTACAGGACTGTATCTGGGTTCCAACCAAGTCAGAGTTGGTAGCCATAATTCGGGCACTTTCTTCGTTTAGATTAACACCGGCCATAGATGCAACATCATTGATGTCATCATCATCTCTATAATGAAAATAGAAATAAAGAATAATTCTGCATGTGATACATACATTTTATGTTATCTGCTTCGCCAAAACGCAACACGCCTGGTGTCTGGGCCAATTTGAGGCAAAACCATCAGGGTCTCAATTCTCATAGAAAATATTCTCAATTCCGAAATAACTATTTCTCTGAATATATTAGGAAGCCCTCAGAAGCAGGAAAATTTGTCTCTAATAGAAGGAGTGACAGAGGTGTCTTTTCTTCATCTGCAAGTCAGTGATAGCAACGATACCAAAATGGTCAGGAAACTAAGAGCAATAATCATCATCAACAATGACCGATCAAAAAACATTCAACTATTCTCTTTATGCTGAAACCCGTGAGTGAAATGATAAAATACTTTAAAAAAAAAAAAAAAAAAACAACAAACAAAACAAAACAAACAAAAAAAACACTAAAAACAAAAACATGAATTTGGAATCTTGCACTGTTTCACAAGTGCTTACCAAAATGAGCACCAAAGCGTTTTCAGCACTGTTTGGTGAAGATTTTTTTGACTCTGATGAGTATATAGGTAAGTTTGGTTTCCAAGCATGGTCTGACTATACACTACTATTTTCTCTGGTAACGTACAAAAATCAGTTGAACATGCCATCTACTTTTAGAAAAAATGAGCTGCATTTGAGAAGTTGATGGCAGCATTTCCCAAGCCACTGTTTGCCCTGCAATACCCTTCCTAACTGTTTGAGGAAGCATTGACTAAAAAATTTGAGTTTCAGAAGACAGATCATACCTCTATCTCCCAGCATCTGTTATCTCCTACCTCTATAAGTTATGACTTATAACCGTGGAAACAAACCATCTGTTTTTAGCACTACCTGTTTAGGAGATACATATGACACTAACGCTGTATTTCAGTGTTTTCTAGGAGCAACTACATAACCTTTGAGACTATATGTATGGAAAAGATCCAAGTACATCCAACTTAAGACTCCTACTACTGCATTAAACAAACTAGTAAAAGCTTAATTTAAAAGATTTATTAAAAAAATACGACATATATGCCCTTCTACGCACCCTAGAATACTTACTTTCAACTTCCGAAAAGCTTAATGCCTACTGTAAAATACAAAGCTACAAGTAAGGTGTGAGAAAGAAAGAATGGAGAGAAATCTAGAAATCTACAATCCAGATCCTCCCTGCATTGCACATAAATCTGGCTAGCAATAAGTAATACATTAACTCTCCCCTATTTCCAGATCATGTTTCCAGGAGCTGGTTATTGAGGTGCTTTCATCTCCTTTCAGCACTCATCCATACAAAATCAAGATAGCATTCCTGACTTCTCCCTAAACTTGCCGTCTGACAAGTCTTTTGGGACAATCTACATAAGCCCTCAAAATTCTTTATGCGATTTGAAAACCCAAGACAAGTTTCACCTCAAAGAGCAGTGCAGAAGAAAAACATTTAGAATTTGAAATCAGTGATTACAACAGTAAGGTTTGCTAAATAAACTCACATAAGCACATAAGAACTATCAACGTTCCCCTGACATGAATAAGGATGAAAGTAGTCTTTATTCAGTATACAACACTGAGTAATCATTAGCAAAAAGGTCAGCTGTTAAGAGGGTCAAGTATTGCTCCCAAATCAAGCTATTTCTGTAGAGTTTTTACACCTCAAAAATTGCATATGCCATGTAATAGCAAGAAATACCTCATTTTTAACTGAACTTTTTTTTTTTTTCTTAATTTTGATTATCCTGAGAGTCCCAAGTTTTACCTTTTCTTTTTGGTAGGCACTGTAATAGGGGCATGAACTCAAAGCAGTTAGTAATTTGGTAAGAAATCAAAATAAAGTTTCATATAAAGATATGATAACTTTGGAGATAAACCAGTATCCTTCTGCATGATTGTTCTGAAATTATTCTTTGAACAAAGTGAAAATTTCAAAGTTTTTCAGTCTATTTAGGGTATCAACGTGTTTCAAGATAAGCCTTATAAACATCTATCCAGAGCAGTTTTATCAATTCTATGTTTGTATTTAATTGATTTCTGCAACCACATTTCATAGCCTAAAAATAGAAGTACTTCTCATTGCTATCTCAATTACGAATTCTTTTTATTTTTATGGATTATCAAACTTATTTCTTCCCCTAGTAAACTCCTGTAAAGATACTATTATGCAGAGCTAAAGGAGTAGAGTTGTTATTCCATGTTTATAAAAATAACTACAGCATTTTGCCACATGAACTTAAAAATAATCGTACTCGCCTTTCTGAAGTCACCGTGAGCTACTCTACTTCTTAGAATATTTCATTCTTATGAAACTCTGCTAAAATGAATTATCAGTACAGAGTATAATGAAAAGAATACAAATTTTAATGGAAGTTTATACTTTTTATCTGTACATTTAGTTAATAGATGGAGGAAATAAAATCAATCTTTCACATTCCTTCTGCTCAGTATTTTAGCTATTCTATTTTTTCATTTGATTTTGAGCACAGATCTGCAACCCTGTTGCACATAAAAATACTGTCTGAAATAAAACTTCCTTTTTTTCTTTTGACACAAAATAGAATTTTGCTGAAGTTATCAAAAGCAGTGCAATAGCATGTATTTATAAGACCATCACTGTAACTCCTGGAAAGAATAATTTCCTGCCATCTTACATCAACAATTTACTACTGCTGAGTACATCTATTTTTCTTTTACATTAGAAGGAAAATAGATATGAAATGTTTTAATCTTAGTTGGGACTACAGATTTTCCAGTCTGATGACAAAATATCAGTATCCTTTTCGACTTTGAGGAACACAAAAGAGAGCTTGGTTTTGGATACTGAAACATACACATTTATACATACAAGAGGGCTGGTGTTTTTTCCATGCGATTTCCTATAAAAGTCAACTTTTAACTCTAGATGAGTGAGTCTTCATAACTCATTCTGTGGAACAAAGATGCCATCCAGTGGTTGGCTAGACTGATGATTACTGTCTTTCCCTTTTCATCCCAGCACAGTATTTAACTATTTCACATTTGTTGGCATAAATGACTATGCTCATATTAGTTATTTCTGTCTTACTGAATTAAAATCTGAGTCTTATTGGATAGATCTAATATCCCAATATGCATGCTATTTTTAAGTAGGCAGCATGGGTTTCCAAGCAGTTTCCAAATGCAAGCCATGTTTTAAAACAGTTTAAGAGTTCATTCCTATATTCAACTTCTTTTAACTCCTCCTCTCTCTTTCTTGATTAAAAACACTCATGCAACTACAAAAAATGCTTACTTGAAAATAGTGTTCAGGAAAAAATGAAGCATTTGCACAGTTGTTTGTAACATACTTCAAAGATTTTGTTTAAATTAAGACAAGCCATTACAAAAGTCTGGTAGCATTTTCCTTATAAACAAATCTTAATTGCATGATTGCATACTATTTTCCTTTTTATGCACTTTTAAGATTTGAGCCCAAGATGTCCCAGTCTGCAATACTGGGCTGCTCCCAAGTAAGCGACAAGAATCTGTAAGACAACTGAGACAGAGTACCACCATTGATTCCCCTCTCTCTCAAAAGTGAAATTTCATGTTCTTAAGGAAAGTCCCCATACCCATGGCAAGACACTAAGTCTGCAAATTTAATGAATCACAAGATCAGCTAAAATGTTGGATGCAGGTGCTTGAAATTACAGCAACAGCAGCTACTGTACTACACTTTAAAATAGTGCAATTTATATGGTGCTAACTCTGACTTTCAAAGGTTTAACTTTGAGATTTCTCCCTAATCCTGCTTGGTCATAGGAATCGCCCACAAGGTCTGTGATGGATCTTACCACTGATAAGCAAAAAGGAATGACACACAACATTTGCAATCAGCACTTTTTTTTTCGTTTTTTTTTTTTTTTTTTTTGATAAATGTGGAAAAATACATGCTCATCTTAGAGCTTGAAACATTTACTTGGAAAAATAAAGAAACTTACATCTTAAGGTGCCATTCAGAGATGAAATCTTTGAAGCTATCCATCTAACACCTGCATTAGCTTTCTATCATTCCCAAGAGGACAAAATGTTTTGCAATTTATTAGATACATCATCATGCATTTTGAGGCATTCTGTCAGAATTATGCTACTAAACTTTAATTTAAAAAAATAAAAATGTAGTAACAGGCAATGGAGTTAGAATGCATGTCTTTTGGGTAGGCAAAGGAAGACTGAATATACAGTTGGTTATTACCAATTAGACTCTGCTAGTAGAGAAGTAGACTTCTCCAGGAAGGAATACCTGCCTAGCAGGTGCACTATGGAAACCTATCAGAATCACACACATTAATGGACTAGTTCTACCCGCTTCTTGCCCCATTTTGCACACAATGCTATTGAGCCTTATTCAATTCAATTCAGTTAGAACATGGTAGGATAATACAGAAGTACAAGCATTTACCTGTGACCTTGGAGACATGCAGAACTAGACAAGTCCCTGATCTAACCAAACCTGCTCTGACTCAGACGTTGGAGCAGTTGACCTCCCAAGGTCCTTTCCAACTGAAATGATTTCAACTTAGTATCGGGGGAACAGAAGTTTTCCTTTATGTTGTCCACAATCTGAACTGTAGGTAATAATTACTTTAAGAGTCTGCTGTTTTCATTGTTGTCAGTGGTATATTACATTAGTAGGAGCTCTGAGGTTACTGAATGAGACAGGCAATGTGCACAGCAGTTGTAGCTAAATATTCAGCCCCTTGCAGATTTCAAGGGGCCTTCTGCTTCATCTCGCCTGATTACAGAAACCTCTACATTGGACCATTAATATTATGGTACAAATGTAAGTGTGGATCTCTACTGTAAAAGAAAAAATATTACAAAGAATGGAATTCAAATTTCTATTCATTAATGTAGTATAAAAGTCAGCTAAATGGAACACTCCATAGTTTCCACTGAAAAATGTAGCAACAATAAATTTCAATACAAAAAAAAAAAAGTTGACAAAATCTCAGGAATACAACAGCTTTACAGGCAGGAGCCTCAGGGTTGAAAACTCTACGTCACAGAACAGCTACCATAACATCAGTGAACTCATGTAGACAGTCTTACAATTCATTAATTAATGCTGACAATAAGGACTAAGCTGCAATTTGTGAAATTCCAAATTGCTGCGTTTCTGATGCAATTCTTTCCTCTGTTTCCCACACCCTAGAAAGATACCGTAAGTTTAAGAGTGTGTATGATTAAAGGAAATCAAAAATAGCAATTGCATTTCTAGTGACCATGTTCACATTTCCATTGCTAGTGACCAACACTTTGTTCACAAGAATGAAAAGCTAGAGTAAGTTATTTTAAAGAAAGTAGAATATAAAATAATGAAACAAATATGCAATAATAAAACACTAAGGGCAAAATAAATTTATACATAACGCAACTATTTTTCAAAATTCTTGCTTTGCTTTAGATGCCAGTTTGCCTTCTGGCTAAAAACACATTCTTCACACACGCTGGGAATGTTGAGGAAAACTAGTCAGCATTCAGAGGATTAATACAGATTTCCAGCTCTGTGCCTTTAGGCTTAATAGTCAGACATCTATTTGTCCTCAGGAGAGGTTAGGGGTTGAAATGCAAATACGCAAAACAACTGAATTCTTTGTTAAGATATCAAGAAAAAGCTTGATCTTTGCTGCTGTTTAATAAATCCTTGCAATTTTATGGACTTATTTAAATGCAGCATTGTGTCTTACTATTTTGAAGGAGAAAACAATGCAAGGAAACAAACACATTCATTCTGACTAAAATTTGTTCTCTAGAGGAAAAATGACATACACCCTTGACAGCTTATTTACCAAACTCACTAAAGATTTATTGATTTATCAATCAGTGCCTTGAGCATTTGCTTCTCCCCAAGGGAAAATTAACAATTCCAACTAACCTAATATATTCTATGTATAAACTAAGTGAATGCAAGAATCAATCCTGGCACAGTTTACAACATCTAGTCAAAAAAAATGCTGTCCCTTTTGGTGTATGTAAAATTGAAAGCTATACTAACGAAGAATAAATGCTCATGTTGCTTACAAACATAAAAAATACTTATTAAGACAGTACAATTGAACCCAACAGACATTTTAAATCATTTAAATACTCAGTGGGAGGCAAAAGCATTGGAAAGTAAAAAATTGAATGATTTTGCTTCTAGATTAATACTAAGTACTACCACTATTAGTTGCAATACTGACATGCCTCAAAGCAGAGATATTTCACAAAGGACTACAAAATTTCTTTCATTTCACCTGCAAGAGTCTAAGCCTGCCAATTAACTACTGGTGTGATGACATCAGAGCAACGTAGAAATTCCAGAACAAAATAAAAATCTATGAATATTTTGTCATTTAACAAAGAAATAGAAAGGAAGAAATGCTCGAACATTATACAGATTGTGCTTTCACCAGTGGAAAAAAAACGCAACACATGTAAGATTCTTTTTTCACTACAAACAGTAGATATATCCAAAATACAGGAAAAAAATATAATAGAAATTTGCACTACAAAAGAACCAAAACGATAATAGCAGCTCAATTCATCAATGCTACTGTATTACACTTTGCAGCATCAGGTCACTATAGAAGGTCATAGAATGTTCCAATCTCTGCTACTTAAGTAAGCACATGAAGAACATGTAAAGCAACACTTTCCCTTCTCTTCACACACTACCAGAAACATACAGTATTTTATGTATGCTGATGAGGGGATAGCTGCAGCTTAGCAGCTATCTATCAACAGGATGCCTTGTCATCACATTTAGTATTTTCTCATCAAGATACATTCCATGTGAATGTTAAAATCTGGTACAAAAAAGTAAGTGTGTCTTGTGTTTTTTTGTTTGTTTGTTTTTTGTTTTAACTTCATATATTTAATTCCATTTACCAGAATTTGTTTTGGAATCCACAGAAGTAAAGATTTTATTAAACATTCCAAAGTGTATTTAAAGAAAAGTCCTAAAGACATGTGCCCCCCCTTCCCCTTTATTTTTTTTACTTTTTAAATAGATCTAAATAAAATTGTCATCCAATCATAGTAAGAAAGCCAGGAATTATTGTAAAACACTGCCCTCTGGTGTTAAACCAATTCTGATTTATATTTTATATTTAAGACACCCCCCCACCCTCCAGCCACCCCCCTGCATTATTTTTTTTTTACCTGAAAGAACCACCTCCAGGGTCATTCAGCTTGTTTTTCTGATTTGCAGAGACCTGAACACCAAAGCCCCCAGGACTTTTGCTGGCTTGTATTGTTGGTGCCTTCCCTACTGTGCCTGAAAAACACCAAGCGATGTTATTATGAGCTGTCTTAGACAATTTACATCAAAGAACCTTCTGTCCAGGAACTAAATTTAACTGTCTGTAAATTGCAAACAAAGGAAGTAGTTATTTTTTAAAAAAATTACACTGCTGAAGAAGAACAACTTTAGATTAAAAAAAATACTAATATTACAGTTTGTTCTATATTTACATTATTGTAAAGACTCCAGAACTCAAAACCATTGACCATAATTGTCTATAATACACAAAATGGTTGTGCATTTGCAATTGTCAGTAAACCACTTTTCTTTATAATCTGCACAGCACAAAGGAACCTGATTTCAAATGTTCTTAATATGGATGTTTTAAGTCACAGTCACTTGAGGTATTTGCTATAGCTTTTACATTTCCTTATAGTTATTGTTCTTTGTTGCAGTGAAAAATATTTATTTTCAGAGTTCAAAATATTATTTGAACTATTCTTTAATGTTTAATACTGTAGAAGTATGTAGAAGACAACATACTATTTTAAAATTTGACATAACCCCTCTCATAAAGGTTGTCTTTATTTTGTCTTTTTTGAAAATGCTCTTTTAAAGTAATTCATGTCTGTATCTAGATTTTACAAGTCTATATGTACATTAAAAAAGGGGGGGGGATTTCTAATCAAGCCAAAGTGTGGTAGATATTTAGCGTCTTGTGAAACTACATTAATAAATGGGTATTAATTCCTCTCCGACATTTTTAAAATATAATCAAAAATAATTACAGGTTTATGTTACTAATTGGTAAATCGATAAATCTGCATTATTATTATTATTAGAAAACATTACATCAATATTTGACTCAAAAAGCACTGACAAATGACAAATTTGGAGTTAGTCTGCCTTCACTGCTTAATATTTTAAGACTTGCTTCCTTAGGTTATATTTTGTCAGTTTCCTTTAAACCCATCCACCTATGTTGGCATGTGAAAGTAATTAAATCATATGTCTACTTGATCTCACCTTTTTCTTGTATATTGTTTAATTTTACTGAGAGTTAAAACACAAAGTATTTGAGACTGAGAAGTAGGTGAGAAGTTTTCCTTCATATCTGTGGATCTATTGCATAAAAATGGCATGGTATAAACTTTAGCAGAGATATGTTATTCTTCTTTCATGAATTCAGAAAACCTAAACCACAACTATCTCAACAAATCCTTTTAATAACACTTCTTTGCTGAAACAAAAAGTCTGAGCTTTGCATGAGCACGTTACTTTTTTCATTCTGAAGTCTTCATCACCCTTAGCATATGCTCTCAAAGCAAAACTAATTGAACAGTGTTTGTTCAGTTCTTCAATCTGCATAAATGCATTGTTGTGTGGACCCTCAACATTAGCAAATGCAAAACAGGATTTAGGCTCTAGGCCTGGGGAATAAAACTATTTTGTCATTGGAATATTCAAGGTCTCTGAGATGTCACAGTTAGCATTAGTTCATGGCCCAGTCAATTCTTTTATCTATTTCAGATCAACTAATTGAAACTGTTTTTTTTACTAAGTGAATAAATAAATAAAACGATAATAAAAGTCAGAAGATCTCTGCTTTCAACATTTAGCATTTAGGAAATTAAAAGTGTATTAGCCCTAAAAAATATTGCAATGTATCAAGTAAGGAAGCAGTGGCTCTCCTCCAGAATTTAAAATTATATTCCTTAACAGCCAATATCAATGTTTTCTTTTCCACAGATAACTTTTGACACCCCAAAAATATGGAGAGGGTAGAACAAAACAATAGTTAACCTCTCTGTCTCAGGAAAACCGTATTTCTACACAGAATAATAAAAAAAAAATCTCACTTTCTTTCACCCAATATATATTCTGAATATATATATTCTGCTCAAATGGATCTGGGAATGTAAATATAAGTTTGGGAATGACAAATGAGTTTTCTGGTTTAAAACAAAGTTCTGCATTATTAAGGACCAAAAAAACCTGCTAAAATACCAAATTATATTACAAGGCCGGGCATATTTTGAGAACTAGAATCACCTGTGGGCCTATGTATTTCATGGGATTGGTAATGACATACAGAGTTTTTCACCACTGGGTCCTTGTTTCAAATTTCAAGTAGTATGATCCAGAGAAATAAGCCCAAATTTAGGAGCTTTTAAGTTCCTAGTTGTGCACAGGTCAAATAGCTGCAATGAATCTGGCTAATTATTTTACCCCATGGTTCTATTCCTCCATCCACAAGATGTAGGAACAATTCACAGATTTATTATATTGATAACTGCTTTGATAAAGAAGCATAAATTTTTCCTGAAATAACTATAAAGCTATTTCCCCTGGTACGGATACTATTTATTAATATTAAAGTTCTTAGAGTCTGCCAACTATCTACACTACTGTTTTTAAAGCATTCTAGTTTGTTCACATGGATAAATTAATACTAATGTAAAGAAGCATTATACTAGGACATTTGCTCCTATTTGAGAAGCAAAATGCAGCATTTTGTGGAAGTCAGCTCAATTTTGGTATAACAATCTTTGAAAAGACACACTCCACAAAATTGCACTACCGTAATTTTCTATATAGATCACGTCCTATTCCAGTATCTTAGCTCTTTCTACAGGAATAGAGAGGTCAGTATAAAACATCATTACACTGGTGTTTACAGTACAAAGTTTTAACAATGCATCACGATTTAAATGTACTGGTATCTGAGAAAGGCACTTCTTAAAGCTGCAAACACACAGCAGACGTTTCTCCAAACATGGGCTGCACGATTCGTAGCTTTCAAAATGGGACATTTTCTAGATTTCCATTCTGACTGTTTTGGGGATATAATTAAATAAATGTAGTGGTGAGCTTAAACAAGCTTGTCAATAGGAATTAGCTCACCTGAAAGCAGGCCTTTGCATGAACTGGCCTTTATGAATTGTTGTCTTCCTTAAACCAAACTGCCAGTTAAGTACTGCCAGTACTTCATTGGCCAATCAATGGCCATCATGAATAAATCAGTGTTCTGAATCGACTGCTTAAAAGACAAGTGCCAATACCATGCAAATTCTTGTCATACTGTTGTCATTCACAACTGCAGACTGAACAAGCACAGAAATGAAACTGATCATTGCCTTCACTCTCAGACATTGGTCAGAAGTGAAAGTTCATACTTTAAAACACTGAACACTCTCCCTGTAAATAAACAGGAAATAAGTGTCAGTGCTATCAAATACACCTTATATGAAAGTAAATGCATTTCTTTCTAACCTGGAAAAACAGCCTACGACAGGCTTACAGTGACAGCTTGGTCTCCATGTCCACTCAGCCTTTGGATTCTCTGAAGAGAACTGAACAAGTAGAATATCAGCTGCTATTAAATGTGATCTTTGTTTTTTTGATGCTTTCTTTTCCCAAGAATGAAAAAGACAAAGCAATAAAGTAAAATAGGCAGCAATAGCTTTCATGTACATTTAAACTACTTTAATTCAATACTTGAAGATGATAAACTCTGTATTCCATTACAAACCCTCAATCGTCTAAGGGCCCACATCCAAAGAGATGATCTCTCGCAGAATCAAATCCCAAGGCTAACAGGTGGAAAAAAACAAAAAGCATATTTACTAAGAAAGTAAGAAGGGTTCAAAAATCCTCTTAAAAAGTGTGATGTATCAAACATTAATCCACCTGTGCACAAACCCATAAGAAAGTTGTGTATGATACCACACCTCCTGCTCCCCTGGCATGTCATGTTGCTGTAATCAGTCTCTGACCTCAGCACAGAGTAAACACACTGCCTGAAAAAAAACGTGGGTTGAGAAATTTCTCTCAAGCTCCTACCTCAACTTCTATAGCTGCAGAGAATGACTTAAAACATTCTGCTTCATGTGCATTGAGGTATTTTTTGTGTTTCAGGAAAAATTAACAATTTCTTTCTTGGCCCAGAGTTAGAGCATACAAGAGTCAAGTTCCTGACTTCTTTCAGAACTTTATAAGGAACTAAGCATATGTGAGTTTAGTTGTAATGTAGTTTCAAAACAGTTAACTATGTCAGTCTGAAATATGTCAAAACTGCATAGTGAAAACATGCACTCCTCAACCAGTATGAAATAAAAAAGTGTCAAGCCTGCTAATGTCAGCACTGTAAGTTTTTCCCATGCTACTAGTTTGTAATTACAATGAAATTCATACAAAGGTAACAATCTCACTAAAACATTTAAACCCATACCTTGTGGTCTAATGGTCTGAGTTATTACCACTGGCATCCTAATCTGGGTAGTCTGGCAAGCAGGGTTTCGTTTCACAGTTTGAGCAGATGTTGACTGGATAATCTGCTATTATTAAAAAAAAGTATACTTACATTATACTCTTTATACACAAACACACACAACGTAAATACACTAATACCTCTAATTACTAATATAAGCATATGGATCTCTACAAGCACAACCAGCTAGTGACAAAAGTCATTTTCATGTAATGCATGTGGTTGTGTGTGTGTGTATATACATATTTAGCTGTTATACTTTAAAAAAAATCAGATATTTGACACAAATGTCATATGTCACAACCATCATCAAAAATATATTTCAAAGATGTGAGGTATATATTAAAGCTTAGACCTTTGTCTTCAGATTTTTTTTTTTTCAGAAAGCATTTTTGCAGAAGAAAATGCTACAATAATTTGAGTGGTATATACCTACAACCATTAGGTCTCTCACTATAAACCTATGCTTTTTAAAGAAAATATATACTAGAAGTAAATTCCAAAATATTATGGGTTCCAAGGTCAGAAATACACAAGAAGGAATGCAACGTTTTGTGGTGATCATACAGTATTTGTCTTTTAAATGTTAATTCGGTATTCTCATGTTTTCACTTACTACTAAAACAAATTCTGAGGTCCCTACTCAAAACTGAAACTGGGCCAGAAACTTAGAATTTGACTCAAAAATAAATTTAATTAAAAAGAAAAAACTCCAAGGGTCATTCCTAAGCAATAGCAAAATGTATGTTCATGAAATCAGGGACAAGTAGGCACAGATGTAAAGAATAGAAGATTCAGTAAGACATGAGGATGCTGCAAAGCTGGAAAAAAAAAAATCCTTAAATGAACTTTGAAAACAAAACACAGGCAAACAGCTGTAAATAAGATTACAACCACAACTCAAGTCAGAAAACCTCAGAAGTCACGTGCTCTTCACAGTCACAACTAGTGCCATAGCATAATGGTCCCATTTCTGAATTACAAGTCTCTGTCTTGCACCATTCAGTACTACCTCCTAGAAGACAATACACAACGCTATACACCACCATACAAAGCAAACGGGAAACACTGCACCTTTATTCATTGTTATTTTTACAAAGTATCTAAAACCATATTAATTAGCTGAACAGCGAAGACAAAATCTCTGACTTCAAAGTGTGCTATGGAGAGAAGGAAAGGAGAAATATATGCTTTGTTTTGATTTCAAATGAGATGTAAAAGTAGAGAAGTAAGAAGTTGAGGAACAAATAGGAAAGTGTTCCATCATCAGGAACCAGGGTTCCCCAGTCTGAAGGTGAAAACTACAAATAAGAGAACAGAGTAGTGAGGGAACAAGACCTTTAATATAGTCTGGAGAAAAAAACAAATAGGAATATTTTGAAGTTAGGAAATTGCATTCTGCACAACCTAAAATATTAGAAATTGAGAGGTTATAATAAACCTGCAGATGGAGAAGTATTAGCAATAGCTACCTCGCAGAAAGTAAAAGGGAAAAAAAGAAAAAAAAGATTAAGGATTCAGCTTCAACTACAGACACTGAAGGAGAATAGAGTATTTGGACTAAGCACAGAAATGGAACAAGTGGATATAAATTTATTTAGTCAAGACAGGCAGTGAGTAAATAGTAACACATAGAAGGGAAAGAATTAAGTAGGTACCACAGGAAAAACATATAGACGATAAGTGACAAAGAGGAAAAAAGTTGAATTTTACTCCATTTTCAAGCACACAAAACAGTTTCCATGTACAAGTGTATTTTAGTAAGTAAGGAGACATAATAGCCCAAAAGTAAAAAAGGGCTATTGATACAGAAGAGGAGAACATTGTCACTTCCACAGTAATATATTGGATGAGTCTTCAGAGAATACTGAAGAAAAGCAGACATACCTTAACTGGCCAAAAGTCAGGCCTAAAAGGAATTATATGTGACCTGCAGATAACAATCACCATCTGGTACTACAGTAATCTTCTGTCATTAAGCAGCAAGCAACTTCTAGAGTTCAGAATCAAATTGTTTCACCTGATTAATATTTTCACGTGAATACCCTAAAAAATCTGTCATTAACACATTAAAGATAGGATGATATTTAACCTTTTAAGATCACACAAATGATGGCAATGCTTTCTTTATTATTAAATACATTCAAAATACATTCAAAAAACGTTCTTTAACAAGTATCGTACTAGGACCTCAACATAAGTGCTGAAAATGTAGGAAATGACTGAGAAATAATCTTTTCCAAAGGGTGTAGATCAGAATCAGCATTTTGAATTCCATACTGAAACTAACCAGCAACAAGGAACAACTGCACCCAAACTCAGAGCAACATTTTACAGTAACTCGGATTTCAGTTTCTATATGGTTTTAAGATACATTTCAACACAGAATGTGATCTTCAATTCTGGAATCAATAATGCAGTGAATATTAGCAATTTATTTGTGAAACAGAATGTGCAACCTTCTTTCCAAACAAAGTACCTAGTAAAAACTAATGAATCAGGGGTAACTTACGCTATGTCACAATTTATAAACAAAGTAGCACTCTTCATCAATTAAATTGTTCAAATTGTTCTAATCCTCCTGCCTATTTTCCCCACAACACAAACATTTCTATTTTGTCCTGAATTTGGCCTGAAAATATAGGCAATGAACAAGATACTGGCAAGCCAGTCTGGGAGATGATCAACTTAACCAAAATTATGTTACATTTCTGACAGCCTAAAAATACACACAATGAGCATACCCCCATCTAATGTAACTTATTCATATACCAAATCTTGAATGACCAATTCGTTAAGGATTTCCTGAACCAGATTGATATAGAAGATACAGAAGTGGATGCTTTTTAATACGCTGAGGTTATCAGACACAATAGTTCAGCCTTAACAGAAAGAGAGTTCTTATTGCTTTCTGCAGTTACATAAAGGGAAGGTGTAGAGAAGACAGATCCAGGCTTTTCTGGATACACAATGGAAGGATGTAACACAACAGGCACAAGCTGGAATAGGGGAAATTTCCTCTTAATGTAAGAAAAAACAATTTACTATAAAGGTGGGCAAACACTGGAACTGGCTACCCAGAGAAGCTGTGAAAGTTCACCTTGAAGATGTTCACAACATGACTGGTTAAGGCCCTGGGCAACATTCTCTAACTGGACCTCCTGTGAGCAGGAGGTCAGACTAGACACCTCCCAAAGTCCTCTACAACCTATGTATTCTACCCCTACTGCCAACATTATAATATTAATGATATTTTAAACGTGCTGAAATCTGAAAAGGTGGTAAGATGAAAAGAGTCTTCAGTTTACACAAACCGCTGATCATTCCATTTCCACTAAAAAGAAGGGAATTCAGTTTCATTATTACCACCACCGAAGACAGCAAGTATAACAGCAGAACAGTAACAACAAAGGCACAAAAAGCACAGGTTTATTGTGATTTAGCCATTGCCTAGAGTTGATAATAATCTTGGAAAATAGCAAAATTATCAAACAAAACTACAATTAAGACAGTGCCATGACAGCACAAGTACTGTCATAGATCGGCCTATTCCTCTTCAATCCATCAGTCAAAAGTTGAAGAATCATCTCAGTGGCTGTTGCACTTCAAAACTGTTCAAGGAACGTATTAAAGCAAGAAAGTCATAGCATTGCTTCTTCTCCAATGGCAACATGGTAGAAGTTAACTTAATTCTTTTCTATAAAATAATATGTCTCTGTAAAATAACAAGCACACTTCTCACAGTAAGTATTCTCCTTTTATTTCACCATCCTACTCCACCCCTAACCATCACCACTCTGCTGCACTAATGAGGCTTGCTTTGATACATCACTTGTCTGCTCCTCCAAACAAGTTCCTTCTCTCACTTTCTGAATGCTCAGACTACTACTCTGTCCATTTCTCAGTTTTCACATCTGAAAAAGGGATGTCTATGTGATGGTGCTCGTACAAAACAAACAGATTTGTGGATGAAAAAAGGATATTTAATGGACATATTACTGATAACTAGAATATTAAAATGCTCACAGCTGAAACATCCATTTTTCTTAAAGACCTTCTCAAAAAGCTTAGATTCAATAACTATATGACAATAAAATTATAGTGCTATCTGGTCCTAATTTAAGCCGAAAGTGATGGTCGTGACAGGTGTGAATCTTCTACCATATGTATTATTGCAGGACAAGGAACGCATTACAGATGTAAACACGGATAATTAACACAATACTCAAGAACACAGTAAATAAAAACACAAATGATCAACAGATTGAGAAAGATTTCAGCACATAAAATGGTTTGAAACAGGAAGACTGATAACTTCTTTTACCTTTCTCCTTCCTAAATGGCAGATATTAAATAAAAATGAACGCTACTATCTACAAATCATTTAAAGAAAAGAACCTTTACGACAACTAGATTAGAGCTCACTGCTAAAGGCTTCAAGGACAGGAATTTTGCAAGTCTCCTTGATCTAGATGCTCCTTTACAGATGCATAAAGTCACAATGGTATGTTTCCCCTTACCTGACAAGAGCTGGAAAATTAACCTAACTTGATTTACATAAAACATAATTTGCAACAGAAGCATCTGATCCAGAAGTTTAAGCATACCAAATATAGCAATAAAACCAGCAAAGGAAATAGATGTTTCTGCAAAGAATGGAACATAAAAATACATTTTCAAAATATATCTTATACTGAGTATTTTCTCTCTCAATTAAAAAAAAAAAAGTACTACGGAAGGAAGAAATAAATACGCCACTTGTAAACGTACAGAATTCAGAATGGCCGAATGTCTGATATGACATTTATCTTCACTCATGAGTAAACACTTGCTAACTCACTTGTGGCTATGCCACTTGTGATTTATCAGTCTACTCAATCCTGAAGATAAATGTCATATCAAACCTCAGCTATCATGTAATCTGGCAGCATTAACTTCCAATGTTCATGCTTTTACAGACCTAAGTTCGTATTTACCATTAGTTAAACATGATGCAACAGTAACAGAATTTTTCACCGATGCCTCAAAATTTGCATAAGCAATTACTGTTTTCCTTCCAAACACAAAAACTTTTTCTACTTTTTAATGCAGTATATACATTTTAATGTTAATATGGCAACAATATTGTTCCATTGTGTATATGCTTTCAAAGAAGCAATGAAGTAAATAAAAAATGGCTATTTTTTATTCAAATAGCCATTTTCTACTCTTCCACTAGAGATTTAAAAGACCAACACTGAACACTGCTATATAACATGATTCTTGTTCTGTCCCCTTATTTTACTTGCAAATTCCATTGTTCTATCTCACTTTCTAGGAGCCTCCAACTATATCTGCACAATCTATATACTACTTTCCATAAAGCAGCACTACAGGCTGGGAGATGAGTGGTTGGAAAGCTGCCAGGCAGAGAAGGACCTGGGAGTATTGGTGGATAGTTGGCTGAATATGAGGCAGCAGTGTGCTCAGGTGGCCAAGAAGGCCAACGGCATCCTGGCTTACATAAGAAGCAGTGTGGCCAGCAGGGCTAGGGAAGTGATCATCCCCCTGTACTCGGCTCTGGTGAGGCCGTACCTCGAGTACTGTGTTCAGTTTTGGGCCCCTCACTACAAGAACGACATTGAGATGCTCGAGCGAGTCCAGAGAAGGGTGACGAAGCTGGTGAGGGGCCTGGAGAACAAGTCCTACGAGGAGCGGCTGAGGGAGCTGGGCTTGTTCAGCCTGGAGAAGAGAAGGCTCAGGGGTGACCCTATCACACTCCACAGGTATCTTAAAGGAGGCTGTAGTGATGTGGGGGTTGGTCTGTTTTCCCACATGCCTGGCAATAGGACGAGGGGGAATGGGCTAAAGATGTGCCAGGGGAGGTTTAGGTTGGATATTAGGAAAAACTTCTTTACTGAAAGGGTTGTTAGGGCACTGGAAGGGGCTGCCCAGGGAAGTGGTTGAGTCACCATCCATGGAGGTCTTTAAGACATTTAGATGTAGAGCTCAGTGATACGTTTTAGTGGAAGACTTGTTAGTGTTAGGTCAGAGGTTGGATTCGGTGATCTTGGAGGTCTCTTCCAACCTAGATGATTCTGTGATAATTAAATTTGTTTTAATTAAGATGAATCACTTCAAATTTCTTACTGTTTCTTTATCATTTAAATCTAGTAAGTGGCTTCAACCTCCAGGAGCACTTTCTTCTTATGATGCAGTGTCAACACTATAAAAAATGCAAATCAATCTCTTTTACTCAACAATCTACTTACAACTTCAAAACTTTTAACAAATAAAAAACTCTGTTATTCATAGAAATGTTGTCTGCTCTAACACCCAGAATGAGACGGGTAATGACTGCACATATAAGGGTATATAGAGCTCCTGCCCACCAAGAATGACAATTTAGAGAAACTCTGAACATTGCATTTAGAATAATTATGAAAATCAATTGCTGGCTTATCTCATTAGTGTCTCATCAATGAAATATTAGCCCAAGATTCATCCACATTTCCAGTGCTAATAGTAGTTAACCAGTACTAATAGTACTATCTAGCTCTTATATAACATAGCTTTGACATAGTTTAGAACAGGATGTATACTTCACAAAACAGATAAATCATCTGCTCTTGTATCTCTGTTAACGCTAGATTTTAATGAAATTTCCTTTGTGCAATCTACATTGCATGCCGAACAGCACACAGAGAACTCCCAAGTTGCAAGAAACCTCACTTTAACGGGGTGATGTACCACCACATTAGAACAGCCACAAGCCACATGAACAAACTCTGTGTTCTGTTCTATGGGCAAAACTTGCGTATGATGGGAAACAAACTTGACTACAACTTAGCATCTCAGTACCTTACAGAGTTTTGGGTTTGCTGTATGTGTGCCAAACCTGGCTAGTGACAGCTCACACGTCTTAGCCCCATTGCTGAGTTCTACAGATATGCTCTGTCTTGTGCCAATTTCTATCCAAATGAACATCAAGGATGCTTTGTTTTTTAGGAATAACAACCAGTGAAGCCAATGTTGCTTTACCTTCAGAAATCTCAATTGTGCTAAACTCCTTCTCATATACACTTCATATTGTTTTTCTGGAAATAATAAAATTGCTTAAATGTAATGAATGTTTTTCATTTGTTTGTTTCAAAACAGCAGAATCTTACAATTATGAATCAGAATAACTTCTGAATGAGCTTTCCAAATGTGCTAAGAGAGGGGAGTACTGTGACCACTACTGAATGTAGAAGGGCAGACTGTAAAAAAGAACTGAATTTGCATAAGGCGATGTTTTTTAAAAATACCATTCTGACTACTGAAATTCAAAACACTATAAGATGAGATGCTCTGAAAGACTCAATATATGCAATGACAAAAATTAGTATCATGTCTTTCCTAAAGTGTTGTGAACTATCTCCTAGCACTGGTCCCTTTATAAAATCCCTTTTGACAGAAAAGTCAGACAAAATGAACAGTTAACTGATTTTTAACTTTTTTTTTTTTTTTTTTAAAGAAACTGGACTACTGTAGCTGGCTGGTTTGAAAAGATCTAGATTCCAAAATAGGCTTGCCCTTCTGCAGCTGGACAGTTTGCATAGCCAGCTGGAACTCTCTCCAGTGAGCTTCAGGCTTGGAGAGTCTGGAGCTCAGCCAGTTTCCTCCATCAGTGCTGGCCACCCTTAGGCAAGCCAGCTGTAATCTTCTTCTTCCGGAAAAGTCCCAGGCAAGACTGCCAGCAGCTCTTTGCTGTGCTTTGATTTTGGGGAGCACAAAAAAGTATGAAGAGTGTGATCACTGTCACTACAAAAAAAAAGCCAGTACTTAAAAACAATTACTAGAGTGCCATGGAATGCTGCTGGGTTGTCTGCTTGGCACGTGAGCTAATTGCTGTTGTGGTACATAGGATTTTTTATGCAATGACTCCTATTGTCTGATGCTACTTTTGTCTGTCTAGAACTAATCTGAGGGCCATTTAGAAGTGCTTGGTCAGTGCAATGTTTGGTTCTATTAATTACTGTACGTTACTGATATATTAAAAACAAATATGAAAAGCCAATGAATTTTCATTTCTTGTGTATTCACTTCTCTATAAAATATGTTCTAGACATATTAAGCGTAGTTTCGCTCTGCATTTGCTACCTTTAGAAAAAAAAGAGGTAATCTCATGTACCCAATAAAATGAACATCCAGTCCTAGAACTATCTCCCTTTGTAGACAGAAAACTTCCTTTGCCAATCAGACCAATCTCCTCAATGTTCTTTTAGGAGTTGTAGTTCCTTCATATTGCACAGGTATGTTGAATAAGATAACAGAGCAACTCTTCACATTACTAGTCTCCGCTCACATTAATATCATAACTGCTTGCTTTGTGTATGCATCAGATTGTTAGAGAGAGAAACTAAACATACATGAATGTAAAGACCTGTCTCACATAAGTTTGGGTCTATCCCATTCAGAAAATATTCCACAAGAACTGCAAGCATAAACGAGACTCCTCGTGGACTTACTGATGTTTTCATTGCTCAACATCACTGTTTGTCAAAATGGGGGTGTAACCTGTCTAGCAGTCGCTGGAATGTTTAGAGTGGGTTGCAAAATGTTGGAAAAAGCAGTGCTACCTGACAGTACCTTAGCCCTAGGACTGTGACATGAGAGCAGACTAGACATACTGGCCATGAATGATAATACCTGTAAGAAACCTGCTAGCTGCCGTCAGAAATTGGTTTTCCCCAGGACAGAGACTAATTTGTACACCTACTGCTTGCAATTACCATCAGTTCCTGCTCCCCTACCGTGAAGAACCAATGCCATTGCCAATTTCAGTCTTAAAAGACGTAGACAAATCATAGAAGTCACAACAAGTCTAAGAAACACCTTTCTAAATAATAAAACATTCCAGAAGGGGTGGGAAGAACACATTTCAGAAAAGAATTCACATGGCTGAACAAAAAGCAGTCAAGTTAACGTACAAAACATCCACATCTCATTTGTATTACAACCATCAAAGTTGTGGGTCTTAAAAAAAAAAAAAAAAAGTCAAATGTTCTTACACCTTAAAACTGTGTTCACAAAAGGGTGGTAAAATTCTATTTATTTCATTTGTAATTTAGTTATTTAACAGCCAAAAAACATAAGGTTCAAAAGACTAAGGCTCAAATGTTTCAAACTCTGCTAATTTTAAAATAAAGTACAATAAACATTCTCTCCCTGCACACCCTAGAAGCTATTTCTTTGGTATAGCATACGAATTTAAGAATAGATAGATCCCTGCAAGGTGTTACATTGTTATACGTGCATCTCTGAATCTTGATAATATATATTTTTACCAATTTGATATACTTTTTGTAACCTGACAGTTTGATTTTGAAACCAAAGTCGAGTACTTTAATCATACATATACAAAAACTACAGACAAAGGAATTCTTACATCTTTGCTTAGAAGAATGTTAATGCCTCTATAAACTTAGTGCCTTGGTAAAAATTCTAAATGAGTTTTAACTGTACACACACACACACACCAGCAGGATATATTCATCACCCTCTCAATGACTAAATGGCTGTACCGTTGCCGTATTGGTAACACCTCTGCAATTAATGAATCTAACCATGTAATACTCCAATATACAATAATGACACATTCCAGTAAATAAAATATGGCACTGTTTCTAAACAAAACATACTGCTGCAGTACAGCTGTTCTACACAATTTTGTTATTATGTATAGGAGAGTTAAAAATTAAGTAACTGATTTTAATGCAGACTAATCTAAACAAAGCAACATATCCAATAACGTACTAAACATTTTACTCTTGCCTGTAAGTTTTGAAAAGTTTTCCGTTCTACATCATTAATTAATTCACAATCCACTGTGATCACACAACAACCATATTTCAGAAAAAAAGGCCAAGAGTATACAAAGCATTACTTAAAAATTTAAGATATGTTTATAAAATTATCTAAATTAAGGGTTTGTCGCAAAGTTTGACCATGTATGTAAAGATCCATAAAATGAGGTGCTACTGCACAGTACAGAACATGATAAAAAAGAAAGCATTTCCCAAACAAGCTGGGGAAAAACAAACAAACAAACAAAAAAAAAAACACATTAAAAATTGCTATTCAGTCTGTTAAGAAATTCTCTTTCATACTATGGTACCTACCAGTTGAGAACTCTGATTTGACTGTACCACCTTAACCTGAGGAGGCTGCACTGTATTTGATACAGAGACTGTGCAAATGTTGTTTGGTTGCCTTATTCCTATTGCCTGCGTTGTGACAACAGAGGAAATACTTCCAGAGGCAGATTGAGGTATAACTTGTGATAGCTTGGTTTGTTGAAGTGACTGCTGAGACGGCTGTCCTTGCAAAACTGAATGTTGACTATTCAGTAAAGATTGTCTCAATGCAGGTAGACTTTTCTAAAAACAGAAGAAAGTTGATGAAATATCATGTTTACCAGGTTGACAAAAAAAAATCTTCTGTAATTTGCTGTAAACATAATTAAAAGAATGCAGTTTTCTGTCCAATTGTACAATCTGCCTAGTCATCAACAAGAAACAATACTGAACACATTTTATAAGAGCGCAAGTTCAGTTTCCATTTTTAGTAAGCTTTCAATTTGAATTTAGCAACCCTGCAGACTTTGACATGCCTTAATAACATGGTAATGGTAAAATATATAACACTTCCATCCTCAAGTCCATCTAGAACTTGTAGCTTAGGTATTTGGAAGGGGGAAAGAAAGGGAAGGAAAGATAAGACAGAACAGTAGGAAAAGCCCACTGCCTACTAGAAGAAATAAGCTGCACCAATTTGCTTCTCTTGACATGCCTCCAGTACCTAGAACAAGATGATTTAACTGTCGATGCCCTACAGCGATAGTTGTTTACTGTATTATTACCGATCTAATGTATTCTGACTGCATTAGAAAAGTGTACTATTGTATGCTTCATGTTCAGACCAGTTCAACCAAAAAATACAGTTCTAAAAGACTATACCGTACCTTCTGAATAAACTTTTTACTTTTTAAGTGGTAGCAGAGTTCTTTTGAAGTGCTCCCCTCCAGGCAGCTATAGAATGTAACAATGTTTAACTCAAGCTACAGTCTTTCTAAATTTCTAATATTTATTTAAAAAGTAATGTCTGTTGCCAAAAAAAGGACTTCAAAGCAAGGAAACAAGTTAAAACTTATCCTCATGCTAAAGCTAAGAGCAGGAATAAGCACAAATAAGGGTTAATGGTAACTTGAAAAAAAAAAAAAAAAAAAAAAACAGAAGCAAGGGGAGAAAGTTCAGAAGAGTTGAACGGAGAGAAGAAAGAGAGGGAATTTGCCCTAAACTGAGAATTTTTGGACTAGAAGAAAAATGCTTTTAAAACAATAGCTGTGGTTTTGTTGGGGCATAATTAAACATGCTTTATATATATGCATATAATCTTGCATATGGAAACTGTTTTAGGTAAAGTAGAAAAAACAGAAGTTATTTTACCCCTACATTTTCTACTTTAGGACCCAACAATCAATAAATCCATTTGGAATCCCTCTTCTATATGAGGAGAGTTCCAGATTACAGGCAGGATCAGCTCACCAATTATTTCAACAGCATTATCTGGTTCCATTTTTCATAATCACCATTACACATGCACTGGAAGTTATCAATGATTCAAATATAAATTACAATAAATATGGAAAAAAGCCTGTTTAATTAACTGAAGCGTTCTATAGAACACATAACTTTTCTAAATGAGTGTTGTACTTTACAAAAAACGGACCACAGAGAAGTAAATGCATTGTAACAGTAAAGTACAATTTTTACTGTACAATTTTTGAAGTTGTGCAGACTTCAGTAGAAACTGGTACCACAAAGTAAAAATTGAAAAGTCTCACTTTAGATGGGTGAAGCTAATTCCACTTAAAAAGTGTATTTTAAAACTTGAAATATTGACATTTGCATTGAAATAAACTAATTTGAACAATATTCACATTACCTTAAGGAAAGGTACAAGATATGGCTGGGGAGATGATTTCAGTTCTGATTGCAGGCGGCCTGTAAATTCTTCTGGATCAATCTTCGCATCCTTGGAGGAAAAAGAACAAACCATCAGTAATTCAGTTCAGTTGTTTGTTTGTTTTTCCAGATAATAATGAGAACAAGAGCTCACACGTAAATATGGATGTACATATATACACATGTATTCACACACAAATAAATGTATATATTTATACTGTATATAGGTGTGTGTAGGCTGTTTCAGAAAAGACCATGGTTTGGAGGAAAAGAAACTCAATGTATCCTCAAGTAAAAATCCCATATTTTATTGTATTTTTCAAAACATGACCACAGTATTATCCATCAAAAAGAGAGTGTTTTTGATGAATGCACACTAAATACTTTGTTGCATTTCCCCTTTCAGAAACTATGAGACAACCTACATTAACAGTGTTTTTGAAAATATGTAACAAACAGGATATTTGCATTTTGATGCAGCTCAACTTCTTTCCCTATCATTATACAGAAAATAAAAGCTAAGATCAAAACAATAGATTTCAGCAAATATAAATAACAAGTTTAAAGATAACTGACATTAGTGTGAGGTATTTACCAACAAATCCTGAACCAGAGCTTTCACATTACGGGACGTTTCTGGAGAAGGTGAATTATGAGAAGCAAGTTTTATAAGAGTAGCTAAAAAGTTTTTGCATTTTTTCACATTTTCTTGCATTTCCTAAAAAATAAAAAAAAAGAAAACAGATCATACCCATGCTATTTTCCAATTACGATAGGTATATGTTTTAATCACTATAAATAGAGAAAATTATTAAATTTTTCTAATTCAGGCAGGAGATATTTCACATACATCTGCAGCTATTTTGCTACTGCTAGTTACCTGACATTTTCTTCACTTCTGTATGTAACTGAACATCATACCTCATAATGACTAACAAAAGTCAATTAAAAAAATATATTTAATATCTTACAATCTGATTTGATAGAAACAACCATAAACGAGAGAACATAATGTAACAATTTGTTGGAGATGTATTCTCCTTTGAGATACAATGTAGTGTCCCCCAAGCCACTTAATTTGTTTAATTATTGATTCAATATGCTTTTGCACAAAGCAGCTACAGCAGTAAAATCAAATTAGAAATAGTTTTCAAACATTATCATATCTAATGTTTTTGCATCAGCATAACAGCAGATGCTCTTCTTTTTCAAGCTATTATTTTTATGTGCTGTAATTTGCTCTGAGAACCAGAAATGTAACATTTCAATGTAACCACAGTTTTGAGGCCCAGCAATATTATAATAATGATGTCCATAGGCTAAAGGCCTGATTGTTCTGTTTACAGAAATGGAATAGGTCTTTCACTATTGAAACATATGTGGTCAATTTTCCCCATCCTGCCATAAGTGTTCTCTCCTTTCAGAATCTGTATTCCATTTAGTTGAAATGGTTTCTTCTTTGTAAAGTATTTGTTCCATCACAGGGCACTCCCTGTACACATGCAGGGCACTTGCGTGAATGTTCCATTTCTGAATAGATCTAAGAAGTTCATAAAATATTAATAAAATCAAGTATCTAGTCTTTTAATACTCACCTGTGATACAACTGTAGTTCCAGGTACAGGAGAGCTTGGTATTACTTGGGGCTGTGCTGGTACTTGTGCTGTTGTATGAGGTGGAAGTGGCAGCCGAGGCTGACCCTGCGTCTGTGCTGAAGCTTGAGTTTGTCCACCAGTAATTACTGCAGGTTGTTGAGATGCTGATGTTCCAGTTGCTACCGTGGTCTTGAATACATTTTGAGCACTTGTTGAAACTACTGATACCTATTAATATTTTATATTAAAAAACAGATCATTCTCTAAAGTATTAAACTCAACCATAAAATTCTTAAAAACTTGACCAAAATATCGTTTCTTTCACATATGCATGTACTAACAAAATAAAACCATTAACTTTACTAATTAGAACTCCTTTATACCCTTTAACCATACTGAATAGAAGTCATCCTCATTTAAAGTTTGTTTTATTACAAAAATAAATGTACCACTAAAATGAGTTGCAATTATCCAGTTCTTTAAAGTGACCGTGCTGACATGACATCTGTAACTCAACTTTCTGCAAACTCGTGTCTTGATATAAACAAGATAATTGCTGAGGATCTGTTGTCATGTCATCGGGTTTACAATTATCTATACCCCGGTTACAACTCAGATCCAGATTATACTAACACACCAACACAGTTTCCCAACCTAATTTGAGCTCAGCAGCTGTATATATGCTTTCGCACAGTGCAAAGCCCTAGCAAACACAACTGTCTTCGATGTCGCTGGACCAAATGTAAAAACCCTGCTGCACACTTCTCAGCCTAAAGGCTAGAAAGGTTAGAAAGCTCAGGCTGAACAGAGCACCACATACACAATCCAGTTCAGCTCTGACACTTGACTTGACTAAATATACTACCCTTCCAAGTACCAAGAAGTCTCAAACAGACACGCCAAATGAGACTGCAGAAAGTAGAGAGCTCAGCGAAGCAGCACAACTTGCTGAGCAGAAGCTATCAGGACCTCCTGATCCAACCCATCTACCTGCAGAGCTTTGCTCTGACTTCGGAACAGACACAGAACAAGCTGAGCCAGGTACCTGTACTGTGATGGGTGACACTGTGGATCCTGTGGCACTAGTGACCATGCAGAAGGAAATACTAGAGCTCTTGGCAGGAGACAAACCCAGTCCAGCATGTCCACCACTAAAGCGAGGCTTACAAGCCCAGCTGACTGTTGTTTTTAAAGAAAAATATTATAACTATACTACTAATTTTTGTCTGTTATCTAGAAAAAAACAGAAAATACAATCTAGGCTATCATTCAACACCTGCATAATACAGATGGACTATCCATTCATTATTTACTTCTATGTTTGTGATAAAAGCAAACATAGTAACATTTCTCATTAAAATTCACATTAGGAAAACCATACAACTATAAACATACTCCCCCCTATCTTCTGCTTTTTATATTCTTAGTACTTACTGTGGTATGTGAAAGAATAGAGCCTCCTGGCAGAGTTGCAGCAGACGTAGCACTAACAGGTGTCGCAGTTGATTGAACAACTTTGGCTTGCACGGGAAGTCCTAGGCGGACAGTAGATGTGGCTACAGAAGTTGGTTGCTAATAAAGGAAAAGTAAGAATTTTATTTTTTCCCCTCATTAGTAACTTGAGCTGCAAAGCTTTTTAATAATAGTGACTGCAAGAAGAATCAGTATTTCTTTGTGAATTGTCGGCACGGAATGCACGCTGTAATCAGAAAGCAACTGGAATGTTAAAGGCAGCTGAAGGAAAATAATTGGATTACAGCCTTTTACTCAGTAGCACACTGCAAGTCAAGAACACTACATTTGTTTTAAGCAGCAAACATATGGACTGTCTTTGTAATTTACCATAACTGGTGAGATTAGTATAGAGATTGCTCACCATTATATAGAAGGACTAATTCGACAAGATTTGGGAAGAAAAAATGTCTTCAGAAAAGTTGTAATTTAATTAATACATCACACAGTAAAGTAATTCCAACAAAAGGGATCTGCTTGTTATTAAAACTGCAGACCCCATTGGTCTCAATTCTTATATTCTCTTATAACTGGCATTTACTGAGATTTGCATTGAAATAAATATTTAGAAAAGACAAATTTTCTACGTGTTTAAAGAGATCATAACCAATCTTGTTTCTCGTTAGATAGCAAAATGTGAATAAAGAAAAATTATAAGTTATATGTCACTGTAGTTAGTACTTTTATAAAGAACAGCTTATTTAAAATTCTTACACTATTAAACCTACATAAAATACTTCTTCAAAGAATATTGAGTATACTTATGAGATCTCCAGAAGGAACAGAGGCCCAGGCAGGTATTTAAAGCCCCAAGCACTCCCTATCAATCAGGCCAGCAACATAATCTACTGGATAATAATCTTTTGTGTTTGGGGGAAATAAATAAATAAACAAATCTACCTGACATCTGAACAAAGCCTTTTTTTTTTTTTTTTTTTTTTGTCTGGACAGTTTACAAGATTATTTTTATTTTTTTTTATCTTGAGTTGAGGAGGTAGCCTAGAGGCAATATACAGCATCACTGTGAATAGGCAGAATTGTCTCTCTTTTTGGAAGAACTACTATAAACGCTTTTTCTGTTTTTAAATACCACAATTGCGTCTTCTGTACAATTTCTCAATTATACAGAAGACCAATAGCCTCAATTTCCCTTAAACACTGGTCAAATGAAACTATATGTACCTGATTTGTGCCTACATTTAAAAATATGAATACTGTATATCTTGTTCATTTGCTTATAATCAGTATTTCCAACCTACGAATACAGCATGCCTGTGCTGTCAAGCCTTCTTGTCAGTAACTGCTTCCAGAGTTAAGGATGTACAAAGAAGGCAGACAACCAGGCAACCTACAATCAGGCAGCTACTCAGTTCCACAAAAGATGTGTAAATACATACATAGCTCAGGCTGCTAGCTAGGGAATTTGTCTCAACTAATAAATGCCCACAATTCTTCATAGAAATATGCTTGGAAAAAAAAAAAACTGCATACAAATAAAATATAAAATGTCAGTATCATAACAGTGTAGAACCCAGCTAAGTATGCAACACCTTCCATACAAAGTATTCCACTGTGACAGACCACAGAAGCAAGCTGTGAAACATGAAGACTAAATTGACCCTGTTTTAAAAGTCACTAGTGACAAATGCTGTTGATACAACTCATTAATAGATTTTGCTGCCATATTGTACATTAAGAAAAAACCTTACTAACACATAACTACAAACAAAATAATGCAATGGTTTATTTATGTCATTCCAAAACTCAACAATGTTTAAAAGGTAAGAATGAAATGAGCGGATGAGAAACAGAAAAATTTTTTGAGGTTAGTTTCTTGTTAAGTATAATGGAAATGATCTTCAAATGACAACTGCAAGTTACCAGAAGACATTATAAAGATTCACAACACAAACACATCAACAAGAACTAGTAGAAAACCATGACTTAGAAGCTAACAGCTGTATTTTCTATGAAGAGAAAGCTGTAAATAGATCTCAAAAGAAATCTATCAAAAAGAAAACAAAAGTGATCAATGTCATAAAAAAATTGTAACCCAATGTATCAAGCTCCTTCAGGAACAGTATAAAAGCTTTTATGATATTATTTGAAGAACAACAGCTACAGTTTAGTATGTTAGAGATTAGATTCCAAAATTACTAACCAAAGCTTAGAAAGAAATGTATTTTCCAAATGTAGCTGTATCATTTTTGATTAGATGCATTGCATGTTTTTATGTTTCGTAAAGATATGAAAGTAACATTTAAGGGGCTTTTCCAGGTTACTTGGAACTTAGCAGGCAGGAAACCAGGCCTGAATACTGTACTGAATACAGCATATACTCCACTACAAATCTCCACAGGGACATCTGAGAGCACTTAAGATAGCCTTCTGTATACAAGCTTAAGTTGGGTCTGTCCACACAAAGAGCTTAGATATTCTAAGCAGGGGACAGCACGGTGTTAATGTTGAAATAAAGATTTCAAAACAGTCCAGCTTATGAGCAGCTTGGAGGGTAGATTCCCAAGAATTCATTCTGTTGGCACAAGTCATGCAGAGTGCAAGTTACTCTGGTTTCAGGGTGCAGTAAGTCCCTTCCACAAAGGCAGTCAGTGCACACTATAATCATTCACAGAAGGAGCCAATGTGGAATTACTCTGTGTACTGTAAATTCACTCCTTAAATAGCTCTATCTTAACCTTCCTATTTGGACCTTCTCCCCAGAGCTCTGGAGACATGGGTAGAAAGGCAAAGCTCAAGGCATAAACAGGAGCAAATCGCTTTGTACCTGCTGAGCACAAACCAGGTGCCACTATATTCAAAGTAATATATACAAGGCTGCATTTGAAAAAGCAGGCCACCTGAATATGGAATAAATACACCAAATCATCTGGGATTACTTACCACTGCCAAGGCAGGACTACACAATTGCATTGTGTATTCAGGTTTTTAAAATCAAGAGAACTTAAACAGCCGTTGGTTAGTACTCTGATGTAAGTCAATCCTTAGACACAAGTTAGGTGTATTTTGTACCACAGTACCACCTACTGATGAACACTCAGGGTGCCACTCCATTAAGGAACAAGATCTCTGCATTACAAAGCAAGACAGCTTACTTTTGATGTTAAATATATTCTTCATGATCAACCTCATCAATAAACTTGTCCACTACCAACCATGAAAGGAAGCCAAAAAACACACCGGTATGTGCTATGCAAAACTCAATGTTAGTACAACTCAGGCCTTAAGATCAGATTGATTTGCAAAACCTGAAATAAACGTGTTTTTTTGGTGGTGTTGTTTGTTGTTTTTTTTTAATTGTCAGTCCAAAAGATTCCTTACAAACAAAACAAGCCATGCTGACACTCAAGGTCCTGATGCCTCAAACAATAAAAGATAGTGTTTTAACAAAGAAAAAGTGAAGGAAGGATTGCAGATGCTGGCAGAAACACAGGGTAAAGATCAAATGTGGTAGTTTAGAATAATTTATACAGCTTTTCTTATAGGTATGCCTGGTAGCCCTATTTCTTATTAAGCATCATAACATTCCCCATTACCAAACCCTGTTTTCCTATACTTAAAATTATGTTGAATTTCTCAAGTGTTTGTGAAGAAGCTTTATATGCTTACTGACTGCCTCAGATTGAATTCTTTTGGTTATGGCTCATCTGAAAAATGCACTCAAGCTTTGGATGCAGAGCAATTTGTATGTTAGGGATTTGATTTTTTTTTTTTTTTTTTTTTTTACTCTTGTAAAAATATAGCCAAACTGTGCCAAAGGACCCCTGCTTTTAAAACATTTGCACAACACTGCAGCAAATGACTAGCAAGTCAGTCAACATAGGCAGAACCTTCATTACCACCAAAATTCTTAGATGCCACAGCACTGCTGGAGTGAAGCACCAGAATCCAAAGCAGGGAGATGCTGCCGTGTTCCTCATATCTGAGATGTCACTTTTGGGTTCACAAAGTAGGAGAACAGGAAGAAGATTCAGGACATGCAAAACCATGCTAAACACAGGACACAGACCTCATTTGACACTATTGCTGGAATGTATTTAAAGAGAAAAAAAAAAAAAAAAAAAAGAAAACACAAGAAAAATGTTGGCAGTGGGGCATGGAGAAAGGGACAGCAAACCAAAGAAAACAGTCCTTAAAAAGGAGGTGAATTTGGGCCCTAAAATTAAATTCCACCCCTGCCTCAATAGCATAGTGCTCATTCTACTGCACAAATATTCTACTGCATGCAAATACAGATGATCTACTATAATTAATACTATTATGCCATGTATTTATGAGGGCACAACTTGAAAAGTGGGGTTTGTGTCCAGGATTGGTCATAGTTGCAAGTGAAAACAATGAAATCACACTGAACACAAAAAAAATAACAGTATTTTTAATTGATCACCTAATGTCCCTATTTTCTACTTATAAAAAGAAGCTAATAATCCCCTTGACTGCATTGTTGAGAGAATTATTATATGGATAAGCTTCGCCAAAAAAAAAAAACAAAAAAAAAAACTTGCTTGGTAATTAATTCCCACTTCAGAAAGGGGCTTAGATATTATGCAGCAAATAAGCCTGAAGCAACCCACTGAATAGAGGAGAAAAAAATATTACTTAAATCTTCATCAGGCTGTTGAACCTACACATTGTAGAACTTAAGAATAATAATAGTGTGAGATCTTGTAGTGTAAAGCCACTACAGGAGAGCCACTATTAGTTTGCTCACGAACCTTCCTTATAGCATTTCCTAATCTTTGCATTCTTAATTTTACAGCCTTACTAATGTTTGGAAGTTTTCTATGGATGATATTCTAAGAAGTTTTAAAAATATATGTTAACACAATTAAAATGTAAATAGTAGAATTTATAAGAAGAACTTAGTACCCACTTACACAGAAAAGATTCAGCCACCACGAGAGAAAGGAAGGAAGGAAAATGGTTTTGTGGTTAAAGCACAGCCAAGACCACACACCTTTTAACTTTTCTGGCCGTTAAATCTACCTGCTCTGCTAACAGGAATGTCTTCTCCAGAATATTGCACAAGAGAAACAAGTTGTCTATACAAAAAAAATACTATGGAATAGCTTGTTTGATAATAATGGCAATACACCTAAGGCAAAAACAAAGAGTTCTCAATTTGCTTAAAATTTCTAAGAAACGTAAAATGAGCATTTCTCAGGAAAGCAGGAAGAATGTGAAAAACTGTAAAAAAAATCAATAAACAAGAAAAAAGATCAAGATTAGAAGAAGACAAAAATGCAAACACAGGCATAGCATATTATCAAAACTATGTCAGATTTGAAAGGCTCAGCTTTAGAAAGAACAGCTTCTGAAATATCAGACAAGTTTAGAACTGCTCTAAACATCACACCTGATGGCAAAGACTAAGCTGCTGTTGCCTGCATCAGACATGCTCCATAGCAAAAAAAAAATATAGCCATATCCAGAGCAGGTGATTCAGCACTTTTCACAAATACAATCTCATTTAACAGAACATATGTTAAGGCAAAACTCTATAAAGTGAATGTCAAAATACAGAAAACAAATCAGTAAAATTTATATCTTGAACTTGAAATTCTGAAGAGCAGGAAGTTAGAATAATGCCTAATTAAAGAAAAAATAAAGCTAGAACTATCATTTTCTTAGCAATAAATAAATCAGTATTGGTTCATTGTACTATTTATGCAATGGAAAGAAAATTCAAATGACTGGTAATCTTATTTGTAGCACAAGAATTGTTAAGTAGTCCATTTATATGCCTAAATATTTGTACTGAACTATTAAACATTACACAACTTTACAATACCATTTCTGATTGCTAACATTATATAAAGCAACTTATTACTGGAAAACACATTTTTAATCAAACCTGAAACAAAAACATTAACAAGCTCTACGATTGAATTTATTTCAGTTAAATAATCCAATAAGCAATCTCAGAAGCAAATAAAAATTATTTCACCTGATTTGCAAGTTTCATTAACACGTACTCCAGAATAAAACACTGTAGGCCAGGATTAATATAACATTGGCCTTTTCCATATGCTACTCACTTATATTTTCCTGCTGTCCAGCAGCACCTTAATTTCGTAATCACTGACAAATAATTTCAGTTGAAACTAATTTATAATAAGGAGCTTACTTTTTTCTTTTTGGTTATGAATATAAAACTAACTGGGTATTACAATAGTGAAACCCTTAAAAAAAACTCTAGATCAAAAGCATGAAAAGACGAACTGTACAAATGAAAAATTTAGATAAACAAAAGAAACTCACCAAAGAAAAACTAGATGGCAGCACCTACCTATTTTTCATAATTTCACAAGTACAGACTCCAAAACAAGATATGGAGGCAAAAATAGGCAAAAATTTAATACAGTCTAAATAATAAGTAATTCCAACAGTCTCTAAATCTCATCATATCTGAAGAATGTAGTTATCCAAGTAAACCCATGCTTATTTGACCTGCTCTTAGAAGAAGAGTCCAGAACAAAATTTTTCTAAGAGTAACTGAAGTTCCATCAAATTATAGCTTGTTCCCTAAAAATCCTGTCCTAAAAATCCTTATCCTATAGCAGGTAAAATTTTGCCAAAGCTGATGACGTTTTAATATTCATATGAAAATAATTTTTATCAAAAAGTAGAAGGAAGCTAAAATAAATATGTAGAAAGGAAATTTTCAATTAAAATTATGCACTGTTAATTCAAACCAATGTTTCCTATAAACATCTTTTATATCTTTATATTTTAGATGTTTAGCTTCGTAGATGCTTATACTATAGCATCTGAAGTTACATATCTTAATATTTCTGAACTTTTACGTTTGACACTGCAATCACAGTACAACACTGAAAACAATTATTTAGCTGAGTAACTTGTGATAATTGACATTGGCCAGAAATTAGGACAACATGGAAGAAAAGCAATCATACCACCTATGAAGGTGGTATTCTCATGTATTCTTTGCAGTATGATATGATCTTCTAGAACGCTCAAAGCAGACTGCAAATTTCCTGTCCATGTAGAAAGTCTGTGCTACCACAGACAAAGCTTTATAGTTCTCTTGGAGCAAAACATAAACTCAGTGAGAAAGTACATCACTAATTTCTACATATGTAAAGCACCCTGCACTTTAAACCAAATCAAGTTATTTTAAAAGAACGGATAAAATGCATAGTAAGAAATTTGATGAGCTCTATGTGTAAAATAACAATCTTTCCATTAACATAATGGAAAGTCACATTTGATGTTCTAGAGTTAAAACTACGTAGCCTGCAATATTTGTCAATCTTGCATAATATCTCACAACTGAAGCAGCAAATGTTTATGTTGCCTGTTCTGAGCTAATAGTACACACAGTTTTACTCTGCTTGAGTCGGTCCAGACTAGGACTCCTGACCACTATACCTTTTAGACATAAAACAGTATTTTTCACACTTCTAAAATTTCTACTGAAACTTTTAATTGACAGAATTTAGCTTTCTGACACATCATAATTTGATTCTGAAGGAGAAAACAGTTTAATTATCAGCTCACTGGAAGAATTATTTTTCGATACATACAATCTCTGTATTTTAAAACTTCGTCCCTTTTTCTCGGATATTCATAATGACCACTGAAATAACTGACATTGCCAAAAACTTAGCATAATATTTATCACTGGAGTTTTCTTCCAGAAAACTAATGAATAGCCTCTGCTTATAAAACTTCCACTTAACCAAATGGAAGTCTAATATCTAGTTTTGATATGATAAAACCTTTAAAAATAAGCTTTTATAATGTGTCTTTAAAATGTTTTCAAGCATTATTTTTAAATTACATTTTAAGTTCAATTATATTCAAAATATGAGCACCGTAAAAGTGAAAGAAGAGTCTACACACTACATGCAGGGTCATGAAGTTCAATGTACATTTTTGAGGGACATTACTGACCATTTCTTATCTTAATAACAACAAATAAAGAAATGATGCAGTGCAGTTTGGGCAGCTACCACAAATCTCTCTCAAAGCAGATGAATACTGATTAGCTGCAATATCATTATTCCAATCCTGCCACCCTAAAATATTCAAAATATTGCATCCTGTAACACATTTACCATTCATAAGGCCTTGCTGGTTACCTCTATTCTTAAGCAGTTTATTCGCAAAGTTTAAAGAAATATTTATAATGCTGTGCAGCAGGGTATCCAGCTGGTCAGAATCCTGCAGAAAAACAATAACATCACTCTACTACTACAAGTAGCTCCTTCAGATTTTGAGCATCTCTATAACCACATGAATGTGCAGTATCCTCAGAGATTAATTTCTATAAAGATCCCCTAAGTCATATTACGCTCTTTCCACAATTTTAACTGCTTCATATAAATTGAGAACACCTGCCTGAGGCCAGCATGATCAATTACCAACACCTGTTGTGCACAGATCTCAAAGTTGACTTTGGGATAGAAATTCCAATTTTCTAAAAACAGAACACACGTCGCCAAGCAGTCCATCTACATTTTTGTCCTAAGATCCTAGGCTCAATAAAGATGTACTCCTCCAATGTTTTCAAACTACAGACAATTTGTTAATATTTAGTTTGCTATGAATGTTTCCACTTTGAATTTTAATTCTGAATGCTGGACACAGCAACCAAAGTTATGTGAAAACTAACAGTATGAAACAAAACCAATTAAAGCTAACTTATTTTAACAGACTGATGTCATATTCTTGGTACAACCCCACCCTGTGATCTGTTATGCATTTATACTATACTCTCGTCTTGGGATCTGTTTCTAGAACATGTGCTATGTGCTATTTTTTTATTGTAGTCAATAGTATAGAAGTGACGTATTTACAAAAAAAAAAAAAAGCAACCAATGACAGACACACGAACTAAATAGAGAAACTTCTCTGGATTTTTGTTGTTGGCAAGCTAGTTAGAAAATCTGGGAATTAGGGTAGGCTTATCTTTGTATTTGTTTTTCCTGAGATACATTTATATTTGAAGGATTTTTACAGGTTTCCTACCCTTCCAGATATCCCAAATTTAAATATTAACCAGCTGCTTTTTCTGCTAAGAGTTCTTTTGCGTATTCTATCCACTACTGCACTTACCTTTTCCCTGAGAGCATTAAGTTCTTTAAGTGCCTCCAGGGTTTTCTTTGTGCTCTTCCTGAGATACATTCCACTGAGTTACATGAGTTACATTCATGATTAAAACTTACATTCTAGTTGGCTACTCTGTGCTTTAGATTACCTCATGTTATTAATTCATTTTCAATTCTCCAATTATATTTTGGCATCCTTCTCTTCTGATACAGTCGTCATTTCTTTCAGTTTTTACTTGAACAAACTTTGAGACTATAAATACGGTGTAATGCACAAAGCATGTAAGGGGACAGCAATCAAATACTAACCATGAGGAAATACACAATCAGGTAATTTCAAGCAAGCTACAAAAGCTATTCAAAAATTCTAAAGGCATATTCTTCATTTCATTTCATTCAGGATTATTTAGCATTTCTACAAATAAAAAAACTACTGGCAAAACTACCTTTAACTCTGTGTATTATTATTATCATGGCATAGCTGTGCTATACATCCAAATATGTTTGCCCCTACATTTTAAGAGGATAATTCAGCACTAGCCCTAAACTGCATGAAGTTGAACAACATCCCTACAGAATCTTAAACTAAAGCATTTTACAAGGTAATTTACCCTGTTAACTCATACAAAACAAGGAAATTTAGTCAAAACTCAGACAAAACTTGAAGTGTAGACTGATCACACCCAGAGGTGAATCAAATCTTTCTTTTGAATTAAGTATACTATAGAAGTTAACTATTTTAAATTCTTGTATTGAATGTGCTTTGTTTTTTTTTCATTTGTAATTTCTAGTGAAATCTGGCTAGCGTGTGCATCCATTCACCATGTTGGGATATCACAACAATTCTGATTCAGAAGACACAACAGTCATTTACTAAACTAGCTGTATAAATTCCAAACTAAACTCTGTCTAAGACTGAGCCTTCTAACCCCCAGTGAACTCAGTCTGAACAGGCTCTTGAGAAAACCTATAAAGTAGATTCTTCGAGGAAAAAAAAATCCCAAACCCCAGAAAATAAACTGCATTTGAATAAGTATTTTCTATTTTCAATACCAAAAAGAAGTGTGTGTTGGGGGGAGAACATTTGTAAAAATCTAAGAACTAATAATGTACAAAACAGAAGAGAACACAATGCACAAAAACAAAGTGAAATCAAGCCAGACATACCTGAGCTGTTGACAGGCGAAAAACTGGGCCACTTGTGGGCACTGAAAGTCTAGGTGAAATGCTGGTAGGACCCTGTCCCTGCGTTTGTACTTGAGCCTGCATTTGAGCCTGTGCTAGAGCCTGCTGAGGCACCATTACAAGTTGTCCAGCATCCGTGCGCACCAAGACCATACCTAATGAAAATAAAGTAACAGTAACTACAGAATAAAGAAAAATTTGATGAATTATAAAGAAGCATCTAACTATGAAACATAGAAAGATACAGAATAAAGAAAAATGTACAGTACTATACGTTATTTATATTCTTTTTACTCTGGTGTAACATGAGATTTAATTCAAAGAAGAGGAGGAGCCCCGGTTAGCAGACAAAAACTACCCAATTTAGTTTGAAATTCAAACAACTTGTATTATGGTACCAGTGACAAAATAAAAATGATAACTTGAGCATATAGGCATGCAGTAACTTTTAGAGGTGTAGCTACAGTCAGGAGAATAAAATTAGGAAGAAATATTAATTAAAAGTAAGCTATAGCAACAGTCCGTAGCTGAGAACTCAATTCAGTTTAAATACATGTGTATCAGGGACAACTACATGAGAGCTTCACTAAAACAACTGCTTTAGGAAATGTGTGCATGCAAACATTAGGCCAAACACATTTCTAAGTATACAATATTTAAGATTTAGTTAACGTTTTGAGCATTAACACATGAATTTACTTGGCATCCACCATCGCTGTACTGGGAGGCACTACATATGGCTTAGATACCAAGAAAAAACACTGTTATACCCAGAGGACCAACATAATTAGTCTTCAACAGAAAAGAATCAAAGCACAGGTATTTTAGGAAAACACCAAAGGCATTTTTTTTTTTTAAACGAACAGAGTACTTTGACAAACAAATGTTTTCCAACACTTTCTGGGTGTAAACGGGAATGCAATACTTTCAGATTATTTTCTGGTAATGCATTTCAGAAATAGACGTCTTCTACGCAATGCACAGTCAGTGCCATCCAGTCTTGCCCTTAGTGCTACCGTCCCAAAACTTCCACAATCCATGGGTCAGAAAAGGGGACATAATGGCTACCCTGGCCCCTAGATCATCTGGACCCTTACACTTATGCAAGATCACTACAAATCATATAATGCGCTTCCTCCAGCTCAGTGAGAACTAAGAAGCGATTCTGCAGCCAGATCATTTAAAAAAGAATTTCCAAGTTAGTCCCAGAATACATTCTAATGATCTAACCTAGATGTAAGTAGGATACAATGTAGTATCAAAGAGGAATGGGTCTATAAAAAATAAGGATCTAGAAAATCACTTTTACTCTTGGTAACAGACAGTAGACTGTTTCTGCAACTTATCTCTGCACACAAATTTCTTCATATACATACTTAAAAAAAAAAAAAACTTTTCAAGGGAAAATAAAGATGGTACAAGCATATTCTTACTTCTCAGGATTAGCTTCAAAATCAGGACATAATTCTATAATAAACACACAAGTGAACTGCAGCATCAATAAAAGCCCTCACTCACCAAGTCTTAGATGCTCCCAGCCAACCTTCACTACTAAAATCACCAACAAAAGACAAATTTCTGCCACTATGAACCAGAGTTGGGGAAATCAAGCTTTAAGGTAAAAGCCCTACAGATCTACGTCAAGGATCATATCCAAAAGACATGATCATAACTCTCTTTCAAAGCCCAAAGAGTAATTTGTAAAATAAGAGTTTAAAATAATAATAATAAAAAAATCTTACAAAAGTAATTTTCTAGGTCCATTAGCCCTTCAAGCACCAAACCTCAGGGGTTATCTTTGTAAAAAAAAAAAATCCATAAGCAGAGTATGTATTTGATATATGCCATACTTAAAGCATCTGGCTACACAAATATTAAAACAAATATTAATACATTGCCCAAACTGGCCAGACAGATAACCGTTCTTTGAGTATGCTGTGAACGTTATATAAAAATCCTCGCTGGATTATGCCTACCATGCATTAAAAAATACATATTGTTTGCATCACATTGATTCACAGGTGTTTTGTTAATCATTTTTTCAACTTTGTAAAACTCAATTTGAATTAAAAAATGTAATGGAATAGACAAATTAACTGCAACACATTTAATAGATTTCAAACTATCTGATAATAAAATCAAATTCAAATAACTTTCTACACTATTATTTCCAGAACATTTTTTAAATCTTTGACAATATTGCTTTCAAGGGCTTTGCTTTCCTCTTCCATTTAAAAATCAAGTAGCAGAAGAAAGTTTTCAGGCAATGAACTTTATAAACAGTATGCAAAGTTATGATACACGTTATCTTCAGTATTAACAAAGGGAAATCCCAGATTAACAATGGCAAATCAAAGGCTAAAGTCCCTAATACAATCTGAAGAGCAACAATTTCATTTTTTTTAAAAACTAAGCTCTTATCTGCTTCAAGTTAGGTCTTCATGGAACCACTAAGCTTTATCTAGTTGGAGCATTTGAATTTGGAGCTGGAGTTTCATACACTGTGGTCAAACAGACCACTACTAAAAGTCTACTTGAAAGCAAGTTTCTACGCTATCACATTTTTGCTCTATTTACCTTGGTTAACAAATATCAACTATTTTAAGAAATGTGGAGAAAGAAATATGTTATTTCAGATATCGGTATCTCCAGGTGTTATCACACTGCTGATATCAATAGCCCCAAAAAAAAAGTACTTTAAATGTTAATCCACCTAAAAGAAGATGTAACAAACTTGCCAACTTTTTGCAATGTGAAAATCTAAGTAGAGGAGCACAGACTGCGACCCTTCAAAATTCCATATAAGCAAAACACAGTCAAGAAGGAATCACCATGATGAAGAGATGCTGTGGTGGTTTGTTAGCAACCTGCTGAACTTACATTTTCAATAAAGAAAAATCAAGAAACTAAAAGGTGGACAAACAGAACGTTAAGGGTTACTTCAGAGGCAGAAAGAAAATCCAGTGATGTACAGACTGCCCGTATGCGGCAAGGAATGACGCGATCACACATGCTGAAATGAAAAGTTTTAGATTAGATAATTTAGCCTGTGTTTGGTCACCTGGTTCACATCTGAAGACGCTTCCTGAAAATAGGAAAGAGTTTTCTCACAGAACACAGACATAAAATTATTCCTAGTTAACACATTCCAGACTTTTGTGGTGCACAGCTGGTTATCACAGCATTACTCAGTAACTTACCGTGTCCGTCACTCTCCCTAATAGAAGGAAAGGAGTAACTCACCCAACAGCAGCCACAACTACTCATGACAGGAGCGGCACGTCCCATACCCATCACATCCTCCTTAAGGCCAGCCGCTTGGGTAGGACTTGCCTTCAGACTTGCCTCTTCTCGTGTTCCCGGCACCCCGGGCAGCGGGAAATCGGCAACTTGGAAAAACCTCGGCCAAGAACACGGGTCAGCCAAGAGCCGCGAGCCCGCCGCCGCCCTGCCACTTACCCGGCGGTATCGTGAAGCCCGGCGGCAGCTGGATGGTGGTCTGCTGCGGCGGCCTGACGATCAGCTGGGGGGCCACGATCCTGGGGGCAGCGCCCAGCGCCGGCCTGGGGGACAGCGCCTGGGGGGCGGCGGGGAGCGCAGCGCCCGCCTTGGCGACGCCCGCGGGCTTGGGGCCGCCGCCGGGCGCCACCGCGGCGGAGGGCGGCGGGGCGCAGTTGGCGACCGAGCCTTGTCCCGGCGGCGTGGCAGCGCCGGCGGCGGGCGCGGGGCTGGCGGAGTTGCCGAGTGCGTTTAGTGCGGGGAGCGGGCCGTGTGGGGGCTTGGGCTGCGCCGGGGAGGCGTCGGCGCTGCCGCGGCTCTGATGGTTGCTGACTGGGGGCACCGCCGCCGGCCGGGCACCGCCGCCTTCCCCGTTGGGCGCCGCCTCGCCAGGGAGCACCGAGGAGGGCGTCGAGGAGGCAGCGGCGGCGGTGCCCTCCTCGCTCTCCTCCTCCTCGGCTCCCTGCCGCCCGCCGCCCCCCGCCCCGCTCCCCCCCGCGGCCTCGGCTCCGGCTCGCAGCGGCGGCGGGCAGTCGGCGGCGGGCGGGCTGCCGCCGGGGCCGGGGCTGGCCGCGTCCCGGGCAGCCGCGTGGGGGTGGGTGGTGGTGGTGGTGGTGACAGGCTGGGCAGGGGGGCCGGCGGGCTGCGGCGGGGCAGGGGCGGCGGGGCTGCTGCTGCTGCCGCCGCTGAGGAGAGCGGCTCCATGTGATTGCTGCACACTACTACTGTTTACACTCACTCCCCGCCCTGCCGCCGCCGCCGCCGCCGCCGACACCGCCGCTGCCGCCGGGGGGGACGGGGACGGGAGCGGCCCCTGGGCAGGGGCTCGGCTCTCCGCGGCTCCGGGGCGCCCCGCCGCCTCCTCTGCCGCCGGGGCCGGGGGAGGAGCGGGGTGCCCTTGCTGCTGCCGGACGGGGCTGCTGCCCCCCGCTAGGCTCCCCTGCTGCTGCTGCTGCTGCTGCTGCGGCTGCTGCTGCTGGGACGGGGCGGAGGTCCTGGGCTGGGGCGCCTCGGCGGAGCCCCGGCCGCCGGCCAGCTGCGATTCCAAGGAGCCCACCAGGTCGCTGACCGCCTTCTCGTCCACCTCCTCGGAGAAGAGCAGCATCTCTTCCAGGGGGTCCGAGGCGCCCGCCGCCATCTTGCGCTGAGCTGGGAGCCGGCGGCGCACCACGCAGGCGCGCCCGGCCTCTGCCGCGCGCGGGGCAGGCTGGGAGGGGCCGCCCACCCCCGCCGCCGGGGGAGGGGGCGCGGGGGCCCCGCGGGCTGACAGGAGGCTGAGGGGGGGGATCCCGCCCGGCCCGGCCCCGCCGCGGCCCTTCCCTTCGGGGCTCGGGGGCTCCCGGTGAGATCCGCGGCCCCCCCGCGGCCCCCTGGCGGCAGGGTGTGGGGAAGGGGCCGGCGGCTCGCCCGGTCTGGGCGGGGCTGTGCGTTTGGCGGGGCTGTGTGAGGGAGCGGCCGCGGGAAGCGTCCCTGGGCAGGTGCTGAGGGGCTGCTGGGGCTCGGGGTGCTGAGCTCGCCCTCTGCAGCGTCCCGCTGCCCCGTTACCTTGTGAGCAGGGCTGCTGTAATACCCTGACAGTAATTCCAGCCTGCACAGGATTTTCCACACGCTTAGGGAGAAACGAGAGCCCGCGCGCAGGCTGTGAGTGGCTCAGCTGCCTCATACGCTGACTTCTTCAAAGACAGCGTCAAGTGCTACCGGGGCTGTTTGAAGTGCTAAGATACGGGCAGGATACCTGCACCCTGCACTGCTGCGTCTGCTTTAGGTTTAGACACTTATGTCCAAACTACTGCTTTACCACAACTGGAATGGTGACAGTAATACCATTCCTAATGTGGACACTTAACAGAAGACTCGTGAACCAAAACCAACTTCTTTGTATCATCGCAGCAGCTGCCTTGCCACAGCATTCCCTCACTATCCCCACTGAACATTTGAGGTAGTTTATTCTGTTAATAACACCTTTGCCATTGGTCTTCTATACACTCTTTTCCCCATCAGTGCTTGCCTCATGCATTTAGAAATGCCACATAAAAAGAAAAGTGGCCTTAACCCATGATTTCTTTGGCAAATGACAGGGCAGTTTCTCTGATGGGACCTTCAGAATAAATGGTTTTGCTAGTGTGACTAACCACTGTTCACAGTTCATTCAAGATGTTCTTGCACACAGTTGGTTAAAAAAACATATTTTTGGAGCTGCCAGCAGAAAACAGCTTAGATTCTGCTAGCCTTCAAAAGCATAGATGTCAAACTTGGATGTATTTGAGCTGCTACTCTGTGGCCTAAAATAGTGACTTCTTAGTGATTTCTTCATTTTCCACAAAACAGAAGAACATGCGTTGGTGAATGACCTACCTTCAGTGCACAATGCGCTAATAGAAAAGAGTGAAGAGCTCACAGCACACCCATGCACACAACTGTTCTCCATTCCCAGGCTCAGTCTGTTAAGTCATACATTGTATGACTTGGCTTGAGCCAGAAGACTAAACTGTTAGTAAATTAATTGTTACCAGCCATTGGCTTTCAATGCAGTTTACATGTTCAGGGCAGTTTTTCCTGATTGCATGGTTTTTTTTTTCCTTTACAAAACAGGTTTGTGATGAAATAAACCACTTCTAAAATGCATTACACATATACAAACAAGGTTGTGCCAGCTTAATTAGGTAAGTTTAAACATTAAAAATCAAATTAAACTAGTGCATATTTCTTAAAGTGGCCAGTAAAAGAATGAAGGCATGAAAGGGTAGTCGGAATGTATAAATGGAAGATGTGAATGCACAGTAGTACATGTGAAAAACAGTACAGAACCGTTCTTAGGAGATGTACACATCAAAAATTTGCTTAATAAATGAGCATTGCTTTTATGGAAGGCTAAAAGTGAATAAAATTCTAACTAACATTTCTACCTGGGAATTTGATTCAAAGTAGATAATCGCTTGATTTGCTATTGCACAAAAAGAATATTAATGGAGGTTTGTAAAGTCTATCTAACATTACTTTGTCCTGCATTTAAAGACATACCATACTTTACAAATTTATTTTTTAAATCAGAAAGGATGTCACAGTTCTTTCACTTACTAGGCCCTGACCTGGAATTTGCATACTGCTGTCTCCACAGTTTTTATGAAAGAATGGAGTTAGACACACAATTCTGCATCTAGTCCTAACTGTGAAAAATGTTTTTATCATACATTTTTCTAACACACTTCGCCATTAAACTTTTGTCTCCATTAAAAACACCCTAAAGGAAATCTTCATTGCTATGCAACTTTAGAAGACAAAAAGTAATCCTGTCACGGGAAAATGGCAAGTCATGATTTATACTACAGCTTTCAAAACTTCAAAAATGACCTGCTTTTAATTACAATGTTAAAGTACACTTGTGGGTGGGTAATCAGTAAAACATGAATTCCTCTTTCTTCCCACTCACCTCTTCTTAATTCAACCTTTTTATATATATAAACACACAGAAGGAAGTATAATAGAATATTTCATTTAATAAAACATACTGATACACAGTAGACTCCTGCCAAGTCAAAAATTGATGACATGATATTGTATATAAATTTGTTGCTGAAACTGGCTTTTGGCTTGCACTTTTTTGAGAGTTGTGAAGTTCAGGATCTCTGTGAACTTCCATATTCGTTTTGTCATAAAAATCTTTCTCAAATAGTCACTTTTCACACAGAAAAGTCACTTTGTCACACACGCTTTTCATCACAGAAAAGTACAGAAGACATTTCTGAATAAATTTGTTGTTCTTCATTTTTCATTTTTAGGAGCTAAATTGTATAGAATAATATTTTCAAAGCAACCATTGTGATGATCTCATGTGACCTCTTCAAATACGATCTTTTCCTGATATTTTTCTAATAGTCATATTTCTAACAAAACAAAACAAAAACTTCCAATCTTATTTTAAAATTGCCTGTAGAAGAACATCTACCACAAGATTTGTTAGATTGCTATTCAGTCATCAGCCTGAAAAAATTTTAATGTCCTTTCAAGTCAAGTATAGAAACAGCCATACTGTGGTAATATGCTACAATACATTTATACATCGCTGGTTGACAAAATTCTCTAATTCCTCTGGAAAAAAATCCAATCCTGAATCCTAAGTATCATTTAGGCAAGATATTTTTCCTTATTTGTCTTAACAGTAGCTTTACTCTGAGCTGTGTTATAGATGCTGATTTTCAACAGTTGTCTCCCATGGACTTGATACAGCCATGTGCATCCAGTCTCTTTCAGTAGCCCACCACATCCTAGAAACATATAGCTGTAATAGCCCCTGGGCACTAAGACCCTCCATGATTTCACCAACAGTTTTACATGAGCATGAAACTTCCACAAATCTAGCACAGCTCCTGTTTAGTAACACCCAAGCTCTTCCAGAAAAATCTGGCTTGCTGTTGTGTTTCAAAGTCGTATTTTGAACAAACTACTTGCTGAATCCTTACAACATATTAGTGTTCAGTTGCTATAACAAAGTCTATTAAGTACCCTTTTCAGATGTTAGTTTTTATTGCATGTAATTTCCTAGCTTGCAAATCTGAAATAGGAGCCCTGCGGCAGTATCATGTTTTAACATGCTACGTCTCCAACATGAAGCTTCATTCGTGATTTTCACGTAAGGTATACAAGCAAAGTGCAATCTCAAAATCACAAGTTGTTTGCCTGTACTAAAAGGATATTTTTTCCAGGAGTAATTCCACACTAAAGTCATAGTTTTATCAACAACTGCCTCACTTCGTAAGATCTGACTATCAACACCACCACCTGAGCAAAAGGAATTCCCCTTGAAACGGGAGCTGGCTAGTTACTGTCACTTAGACTTCTGCTCTCTAAATGACTGGACAAACCTACCCAAACCTACCCACCTGACTGGCACACCGCCCCCACTGCTCCCAGGCTAGGGCAGGAAGCAGGCTACGGGGAGGGGGAGCCCCAGCACCCACACGGCCCCAGAAAAAAGAGCAATAAGGCTGAGCCCAAAGATTTGTGCACCCCATAGCCCAGTGGAAAAGCGCCGAGCGTCGCTGCACCCCACAACGCAGTGAGAAGGCACCAAGCGCCCCTCAGAGCCCCTGAGGTAAATTCGCGGGCAGCCCAAATGGCGGCCCCCGCCCCTGCTCTCCCCGCCCCCGCACTTCTCGCGAGACCGCCGCCGCTCCCGGCATCCATTTCGCGGCCTGGGCGAAGGGGGGGGAGCAGCTGAGGGAAGATGAAGGCGGCCGCCATGTTGGGAGCTTCAGGGCGCTGCGGGAGCGGGCTGTGCTGAGGGAGTCTGCGCGGGGGGAGCCGGCGCTGGGGGATCGGCGGGAGGTCGGCCTCGAAGCGAGAGGAGGAGAGCTCCTGCCGCGGTTCCGAGTCGGGCTCGTTCAGTTGTTTGCGCTCGGCAGGGAAGGAGGGGGGAGTCCCTGACCGAGGAGGCAGCACCATGAGCGGGGGGACGCCCTACATCGGCAGCAAGATCAGCCTCATCTCCAAGGCCGAGATCCGCTATGAGGGGATCCTCTACACCATCGACACCGAAAACTCCACCGTGGCGCTGGCCAAGGGTGAGGAGCTGGCGGAGCCGAGGACCGGGGCCTGGAGGCCCAACCGTGCCTCGGGAGCGGGGCGGGCGGCGGCGGAGCCGTGTGGCGACGAGGGGGCTCCGGGTGCCGAGGGCAGGCCGGGAGGGCCGGGAGCTGAGCGGTTTGGGCCGCAGGCACGGCCTCCTGCCCGGAGCAGCGGGAGTGGAAGCGAGTGAGGGGCCGGGGAGCAGCGCAGAGAGCGCGGCGCGGCCTCTGGTGCCGCCGCCCCCGGGAACCTCCATCCCGGCTGCGGCCGGAGGGGCCGCGAAGGGAGCCTCGTCAGAAGGAGCTGGGAGCGGTGCCCCGATCAGGACGAGGGAAGGAAGGGCTGCTAAAGAGGTCCTGGTGGAGGAAAAGTACACAGAGCTCAGCGGTGGGACCGCTTTGAGTTACGAAAGTAGGAAGTGGGGCAGGCAGAAGGACGACTTTGCATCGTAAGGATTCCGGATCTAAAGGGTCTGGGGCCGCGTACTGCTCAACTCTTTAGCATCCTGCAGTAGGAGACAGCTGAGGTCTGAAGGAGGTACTATGGGTGCTAGATTGTCAACAAAGAGCTCTTCAGAAGCTCATCGTGAACTGTATGTATGGCACTGTATAGATCAAAATTCTGTGCTGGCACGGGCTTGAGAATATATAAGCCAAAGTGCATATGTGCATGTTAGGAGAATGTGCTTACAACGTGAGAATGTCGGACACTGGGGAGTGGGGGAAAGTTTTTAAAAATGGCCACATGAAGGACGTCACTATTCCTTGTGTGTGCTAATGTGCGCTCAACACAAGTCTGTTAGCCATCTCAGTCAAAGTACAATATTCAGGTCAAAAAATAAGAGTTTTTAATACGTTTTTAATCTTTTCTTTATTCTGCAAAACCTGGTGGTATTTTAATTTACAATTCTTGACTCTGTAGTGTGGTTAAATAATCTAGATGCATATATGAAAGCAGAGAGTTCATCCAAAAATTACTCTTTGTGTAAACTAAGTTTCTGGCACTGAGAATATTCCAAGCCTCTGTTCCTGTTTCATATGGCATACTTAACATTTTAGGTTCATGACAGTCCATAGATTTCTTTATATGATTGGTGTATATATGTAGTTGGTCTGTGGAGTTTATATCGTAGCAGTTTCCTTTCATCTCTCATAGGCATCTGCAGTAATTTTTGTGTGCCATGTCACTTTTAAGGCGGCTCCCACCACAAAGTATATGGACAATTATTATTTAAAAAATACATTGCTTTGTCTTGTGAATTCTTACATGTATGCTTTGAAACGCCTTACAGTAGGTTTGGTTGGGTTGCGTAGTTCATTTGCAGACATTTAGTCTTCATGATGTGATCTTAGTTATTTCTAAAGTTGCCTTCAGGTTGAATTACCTTGCTGGAATTGAATTATGTGTTTTAAAAGGACGGATAGCTTTTTTTAACATGAAAAGATGATGAGCGCTGTGATTAAAAAAAAAAGTTTAGAAATTCCAGTTTAATATTATGATTGTTAAGGTTTGTACAAAAGCACTTAGAATCCCATCCTTGAGGAGCTGGTCTTACTGTAAATTAGACAGATTTAGTGCTGACCAAGCCGATCTTGCATGAGTTCTCGGGAGTGATTAAGTCATGTTGTGGCACATCTGCCAAAGTGTAGTTATTTAAGATGGATCAAACTACAGTTACAAATCTAATCTTCTCTCTTCCTGTAGCTCTCATCAGAAATGTAAATCTAAACCATTAAATTTGCTTTAATAAAACTTGGCTGAGTTAGCTGAAGAATGTGTGTTTTGTAATGACAGTGCCATGATTCAGAAGAGAATAAACCAGTATTTCTAGGCTACTGGGAACTAAAAATCTCGAGATTAATCTGGAAGCTGATAACAACTATGTTAGACTGCGAAACAACTCACTGTGCTCGTGAACAAAGTGTTCAACTGTATAGAGTATTCAGGCTTCTGAATAAGTGAAGGCTTAGGTCATATGCGTGTGGTATAATAGCATGTATATATAAGGTGACAAGCGTGGTTAACTATGGCTAAGACTGTTTGTAAAAGAAAAAAATGCATCTTCATTCTAAAGTGTCTGTAGCTGTAAAAATGTCAATTGGGTAATATTTATCTGTTTCTGTGGTAAGACCAGAAGTCAAACCAAAACTATTTACTGGGGTCTTTACCACAGATAAAACTTTTTTCTGTCTGGGGAAAAAAAATGTTGCTTCCAGTTTGTTCCACTCTGTAGTTGGTTTCATATGACTGTTACCTGAGTTGAGTGCATGACAGGTTACTATTATTTTTTCCTAACTGAAATAGAAGAAATTGTTTTTGACATGAAGTGCAAAAGCAGGGATAGAATCTGTTCTTGAATGGCTACAGATGTGTCTGGCAGTTGGGCTTAAGTGGTCTAAACTGAAGTCTGAGGTTAAACTGATGGAGGGTGTGCGTGTGGAATGTAATCTGTCTTAAATCTTTTGTGGTTTGGGCAGAAGTATGATTTTTGGGTTGATAAGAGAATACAGACTGTAGTCTTCAGTTACCGAGGGGCAGTGTTTTCTAGTTCTCTAGCCAGAATTTTATTTACAAAGCTGTGATCCTTTCAGTAGTGAAAGTTGTGGCCTTGTGAATTAGAGGCAGATAGCAACGGTTGAAGTATTAAGTATAACATACGGCTGATGATGGAAGGCAATAGATCCTTTCAGAAATTGTGCAAGTTTGTCGTTATTTAAATAAAAACTGCTGTCTAGATGACACTGAATTCCAAATACTAAGCAAGTTAGCTGTTTTTTCTGATGTTCTTGTATATTATTTGGTGCATATGTTTTCTTTGGATTTCCACCTTCTCAGAGCTAGTGATTGGAAACAAAAAACGCCCACTTGTATTCTCAAGTTTCAAATTAAATTAGTTTGGAATGTGCCTCCAGTTCCACTTTTTCTTGTTTTTGTTTAAACCATCGTTGAGTCCAACCGGTTTCAGAACAGACTGCAAGCCACAGATAGAAGGCATAAAGACTTCCTCACTGTGGTGCTTGCTGTCCTACCTAGGAGGAGCTGTAAAATAATTGTGGCTGATCGTGGTTGGTCTTGTATGTTGCAGCATTAAAAAGTAGTTGTGATCTTTCAGCCTTATAATACATAATGGCTTTCTGTTCCAAGGCACTGACTTAAGGAGAGGGATTTTTAATGTAGGTAGGCCCTTTAAGAACAATCATATTGTTTCAGAAGAGGCTTTGTTCCCTGCCAACCATAGGGAATGTGAGTATAAGAAAATTAGAGAGTCTCTCTGATATAACATATCAGTTTTCACTTAATCAGATGTTGGGGATTCATGGTTGGAGTTGCATTTGGACCATTATAATTAATAGCTATCAATGCAGCTGCATTCATGAACTTGATAAGTAGTTAAAATTCTGACATGTTCAGCCACCTGTGTTTTCCATTGTCTAATGATGCATGCAAGAGAAAACTTCCCTTTCTTTTAGACTTTTACACAATATTAATCGTGTGAAAGAGTCAGAAATGAAGACAGAATCAAGTTAAATTTGTGTGAAGATCTGAGTATTCCCTATAATGCAAGGGTGGGTACAGAAAAGGAAGGGGTAGTTTTATTAAATTTGTATGATGTTGTTTTTCAGGGTCTGTTAAGTTGCATGCTCCCCCAACATCTTGAGGTTAAAGGCAGGTGTGCCAAACCAGCCCTGTGCATAGTGTGTCACAGCAGAATGGTTCCTCTTGTCAAAGCCCACTCCTGTCTGCTTTCCTCCTTTATCTCCCTGTTAACATAACACTCCTGTAAGTAAGGAATGAGTTACTGTTTCTGAAGGTGCATGTCCTTCACTTTAGTAATTACCTCAGTGGTGTGCAGGGAAAGGGTTGTGAGGTGTTGAAGAGAGATACAGTGAACTGCTCTGGTAGAGGTGGCCTCAGTTTTGTCACCAAACATCTCGTGGGACCCTTAAGAGTGGGGAAGCACTGGTTTATGCATCTATGTGATACATCCAAAGTAAGGCTGGTGAGACTGTCTTGGAGCTGTGTGCAGAGACTGACTGAACTGCGTATTTGCAATAATTCACATTAAAGGGGAACAGAATCCTCTTTTGCTAGTAGAGTATAAAGTGTGGCTTCTGATTAACGGTATTTTTGTCATCCAACAGATGATTGTTTTTGTTAACTGATAGGGAGAGTTGCGGTGGTTTCCTTGGATACCATACTAGTATAACATAGTAATAGGTATTAAAACAGAGTATGTAGTTGTAACATTGAGGTTGGTCAAAATAAGTTTGCTTTTAATATTATGATGATAGGTTTGCAAGTCAATAAACCAGTTTAGCTTATTAAAAAAAAAAAAAGCAACACAACTTTTAATTGGCAAGGTAAGATTGTATGAGTTTACCATAGTCCTGGTAAATGTTGTAAGATGATGTTATTCTTCATGTGCTTATTTTCATTTCCTCTCGCTCTTCAGTATTTTGCTATATATGAACTACTGCACCTTGTTCTGGAGGAAGGAAGTAGTCTGAGGAAATACCCCAAGAGGGTGAGCTGGATAGAGTTCTAATGCTGCTGCTCCAATACCTTATCTTTTTGATACTCTGCATCTTAGTATTTCTGATAATGCAAAATTATGGTAAAAGCTATTTATTTTGAATATTCTACTGTATTGATCACCTTTAATGTTAAGATCTTTGCTCTAATGACTTCAGATTCTGTTAAATACTAATCCAGTCTAGGAAAGAAGAAACTATAAAGACAGATATCCCTTTGGAAGTTCTTAAAAGTAACAGAAAACTGTTATGCTAGTATATGAAGAACCTAATTGGGATAGATACATCAAAAACATTGAGTAGCCCGTATTGTTCCTTGCTTCCAAGGGAAACCAGACTCAGGGTGTTTACTCTCGTTGCTTTTGGGTGAGAGAGAAAGGTTGAACACGATGTTGGAGGAGATTATTTCTGTTGGGAATGGGTATGCAATCTTTGTTGAGCAACATGGTTTTTGTATTTTGAAACAAGTTGCACTAAAACTGGCTCGATTTGGGGCAGGGAAGAGGTGGAGGAAAAAGAAAAGCCCAAACTTTTAATAGCAGCTCTTGATGTGTTTTGTTGCAAAACCATAGATGATGTTAACTGTGTCTTGGTCTAGTTGTATAGACAATTAAATTGTTACAGATGAATTCTAATTTTTGGTGTTGGAAACAACTTTGAAGTTTACATTATGACGTGAAGAAAGACAAGTCCTTGTTGACAAAAGATAAAATACCTTTTCCTCTCATAACTTGTTAGTGGACGGAAGTTAAGTTGTTCACTTTTTCTTAATTAGTTTAGAATGGAGAAAGGTAATTCCCAGGTATCTTGTGTTGTTGGTATTAATGCTAATATACTTAAGCACATAGCGTAGCTCTGATTTACAAGGGAAGTGCTTTCAAAACAGGCTTCTTCCATAGTTGATCAGATGAGTTCTTCTATATAAAGATTAAATGTGTTCCTCTAGTTTTCTACCCCTTTCTGAGGTATTACTACTGTTTAGTTCCTTCACTTTTGCTAGGAAGTAGAAATACATAGTAACTTACTGATCACAGCCTGGTGGTTTTTGTGCACCTTTGTAGGCAAAATGGCTACTAGACCAACCATCTCAGTGTGGAACAGAGAACCAATGGAAAATCGACTTCTGTTTTACTTGCCAAGACTGCAGTTCAAATGATGCAATGAAGAGCCTAGTTAATTAACTAGTTAACTAATTAATAGGGTATATAGGATGGCCAGAAACTGAAGCTGGATCTTTGGTCAAGACTGAAGTTGAAGGGTCTGAATAAAAAGCAGCAGAATGAACTGTGTGCAGTAAAGCACACAACATGATAATGTTGATTTGTTCTGTGTTACTTTTGAATTAATTTCTACCAATTCTTTACCTTCACATAATCTGGTCTTTTTCTGTAGAGAGAGAAGACACTTAACACAATTTTGCCTTTTGACAGCTCTTAAACACTCTCTGTAGTAGCATTCAGAGCAAACTTTTAGATGCATAGAAACAGAGAAGTTGATTACATTCAGCTTAATAGATGATAGTAGATGATACAAGTGTGAATTAAATATTTGTAACAACTTAATTTTATTTTTCATTGTAGTGCGGAATAATCTCTGTAACCCTCAGCTATGCTTCTCAAAAAAAGTACTTGACTGCTAAGTTCTGTTCATGCCGTACTAGAAGAAAAACAGTGATGGAAGATGGTATAGCTTGAGAAATGACTTGATATTGCTTTGTACAACTGTACAGGAAGCTCTGCTTTTCTTGACTGGAGATTTTATGGCTGTAAATAAGTGCCTAATGATGTATCCAGATTGTTGATGCATTCAAGCAAAATACAGATGTTTTTGCAGCATGACCTCTATCTTACAGTGCAAACAAAAATTTCTTGAAATGGTGAAGCAAAGACAGTTGTGAGGGATTGTTGAAGCTGACACAAGTTGATGTTCAGTAGAATGGTATTAACATTTTATTCTTCTCAATTTCTTTCAATTCATTGTTCAATTTTTGCTCACAAAACTCGAGCTCTCGTAGACACGTTTGTTTTTTTTATTGTTCCATTTTATATTCAGCAAGGGTTGGCAATCTTAAGGTGAGGAGAGGCCTTGGAGAGTGCACTGAAAGTAAAGTGATACTATCCATGTATGCAAGTAGTGATTATACATAGGGGAAAGGGAAGAGCATAATAACCATCATTATGCAATCTGAAAATTGTTGGAATTCAACTAAGTACATAAAAATAAATGTAATGTATGTGGCATACTATGTGGGCATGCTTAGGAAGATAATTCTGCCCCAGTGAGTTTACTTAATTTGATGTAAATTGTATGAAACTTACACTAATGAGCAAAATACGTTCTGTTTAGTGAAAACTGTCTACACATATTACAGAGATACTAATTTTCAATTTAAATCTTGATTCAGATTCTTGAATCTATTAAGAAATACTTTGCTTTGGGTCATCTGTAATATCTTAATTTCTAGTAGTATTAGCATAAGATTTTTCCTCACTTGCAAACATATAATATGAAATATGTAAAGTCATGTAGTCCTTGATTTGTAGGACTTAGCAACCTTTGTTGCTACTTGGCATTCCTGAAACTATAACTAATCTCCAGTGAGTGTTAACGTTTAAAAAAAAAAAAAAAATTAAAAAAAAAAAATGCTGCTTGCCCTCATCTTCACAAGACAATTGGAATATTCAACCTGTGACTGGTAGTGGAAGTCATGTCTTAGTAAAGAACTGAAAAGGCATCTTTCAACTTGAATTTTAACTGAGATTTATAAGGTAAAATTACTTGTTTCTCTCTGAGCAGTTGATAATGGTAACGAATATACTTTGTTAGACTGTTTCGCTAAACAAAATGTTGTTCTTATTATTTAGAACTGTTGGTCTTTACAGCATATTGGAAATGTTTTTGTTAAATGAGGGTTGTTTTGTTCTTTTTTTTCCCCTTTCCACTTGTGCAGTTCGTTCCTTTGGTACAGAAGATAGACCAACTGATAGACCTATACCGCCTCGCGATGAAGTCTTTGAGTATATTATATTCCGTGGTAGTGACATTAAAGACCTAACTGTCTGTGAACCACCAAAGCCTCAGTGTTCTTTGCCACAGGACCCTGCTATTGTTCAGGTAAGTCAAAACATATCTTAAGCAATACACATTTAAAATACAACCTAGTAGTTTAAAGTGCTCTTTAACGGAGAGTGCTTAAAAATTAAGAACTTCATTGCTTTTAAATTCACAATCCAGTGTAAAGGACTATGGAGAGACTTTTTTTTCCTCTTTTGGATCCTATCTGTAACTGAAAATCAAAGTTGAAATCTAACTCTAGTATAACACACTGGACACAAAAGTTTATTCATTTCTGGTGTTTAGCTATTTTATAAGGTAAAAATCTTGATTTTTTTAGAGGATTACAAGTATACACCTCAAAGTCTTTTTTTGAATTTGATGCAACTGTTTCTGTGTTCTTTGAGATCTGTTGAACTGTGTTACTGCGCATCCCAATAGTAGTAATAAGCCCACTCTCCTTCAGTATGCCAGGGCCTTACATTGGTCACGTGGTTTTTAAAACTTTAGGGAAAAGATGTAACATTTTTCAGATTTGCCAGCAAAACCTTATAGAGGTATTTGAGAAAAGCAAAGTTCAGTTTCTGAGGTTCCAGAGAAGACTGCAAGTTTTAGGGTACTGTTTTCACAGATTTGTAGCATTGGAAGGCATTTTCTAAACTGTATATGTAGTTGTGAAAATGTTTTTGGCTATTGATTGTTTTTTCATTCAGAATAATCTGCATAATTCACTATTTTTGTTGTCTTTTCTTCTTCACTGAAATGGTTATAGTTTTGATGTTAAAACAAGCTCTTGAATGTTAAGGGTTTCTTTGTATGTACTAGCCATAGTTGTGGTGTTAGGGTAAATTTTAATGAATAGCTTCTGCCTTTCTTGCCTTGCAGAGCTGTTTCCTACTTCTTGTGTTTTTGTCTTTAGTCTTCACTAGGATCTTCAACTACATCTTCATTCCAGTCTGTGGGGTCCTATGGTCCTTTTGGCAGAATGCCTGCGTACAGTCAGTTTAGTCCAAGCCCACTAGTGGGACAGCAGTTTGGCGCTGTTGGAGTTGGTATGTTCATTTTTAACATTTTGTGTTTTCCTGCAAGTGAAGTTCCATGTGTGTATGTAGACAGCGATGAGTGTGTCATAGTCCATTGATGTTTTATCCTAATGGCAGATCCAAAGTCTTCAGTCTGTATCAGTCCCACAGTTCAGCTGAAGAATAGTGGGTTTTTCATGCCCTTTGCACCACAAATCAAAACATTCATATGAATGAGAACTAAATGCCCTCAAAGGGATGAGTGGGGAAAGGTTCATGTATTCACAAATTTGTTGTTTGATATATATATATTCATTATTATCATCTTGTATTCTTTTTATTTCGTAAGTGATAGAGGCAGCAACTCTACAAAAGCCTCATAGCTGTGCTGTGGATATCTGGTTTCCTAGACTGACCAAGGTAGCGTGTTCCTTCACCAAGGGTTTGGATTATTCAGCAGTTCATGTGCCAGGATAGTTTTCTAACTATTCATGAGATGTTAGCTTGGCACGAAATCTATTGCTTTAAGTATTTGTGAGTTGCATGTGTTGCTCCTTTCCATTGTAAATTTAATAGTAGATGCACTCTAAGACTTACCAAACAAGTTTCATTTCTCCCTTAAAGTTTCTGAAGTAAAAAGAAAACTCAGTTTATGTTCTCAGCAGTAAAGAACAAAACCAATCCAACACATATGACTGTACAAAGAAACAAAATAGGCATGAAGCTTATCTTGTTCTCATTCAGTGCGCAGAGGCGAAGTAGATGCATCATTGTTTTAAGATGAGAATTTTGGGGCCAGGAAAGAAAGTTGAGGCCTTACGTGCAATACCAATTTAGCAACTAGTGTGTGTTGCACTGGTACAAGTTTAGCTGTGGTAGAGTATGGTAATGCAATGGGTATTACTTGACTGGTGTCACAGCAATGGCTGAAAATTTTGAAAGTAGTTAAAATACTAAAAACTCTGAATTTTGGTCTTAAGTCTTCAGAATTTACTTCTTTTTTAATCTTCCATTATAATAAAAGTGTGTTTTCCTAGTATAATCAGAAACTTCATTCATATTTAAGATAAGTTGATCTTTACCACTCTTTCCTATGTTTATTTAGTGAAGTGTTTGTTTAGTGAAATGCAGCTAATAGCTTGCAGTAATCCTGAGGGTGAAAGCCTTCGTCTTTGAGAGTGAGATGAGAGAACAGAGGTGCTCCTATGAAGTTTCAGACGTCTTTTTTGTATTCCACCTATTATTTTATCACAAACTTGTGTTTGTGTAACTGTTATGTTGACAATGTTACTGTTTTTAGGGAAAATGCTAGTCATATGAAAGGAAGGCCGAAGAACTGGCCATAACTTGGTACCAGTAAACAAAAGTTGACAGTCATATTTTTGTTTGAAAGATAGGAAGTTGAAATACATCTGAATAGCATTTGTGCATTATTCTGTAAGGTGCTATCATGGCCATGCTGTTAGCGCTTGTGATGTTAAAGTTATCAGTGTTATCTTATTTTTTAATAAAAAGCAGCTAGATAATACAGTTCTACCAACTTGTTAAGAATATGCACATTAAACTTAGTTGGCATTGGGGAGCAAGTGTTCTGTGTATTCAAGAAAGACTGCATAATATGGCTTCACTAATCATTTAGTTTAAATTAACAAATAGAGGAAAGTCTAGAACGGCATTTACAACTGTGTTATTTCTTTCAAAGCAGGAGGTTCTTTAACGTCTTTTGGAACAGACTCTTCAGCCAGTGCTAGCATGTCCCAAAGCACTGCAGTTGGTTCTGCATTTACAACAGATGCAAGGTCACTAAAAACACAGATGTCTCAAGGTAAATCATTTTGACTATTATTTGTTTTCCAGTTTTAGCTTTTGACCAGTCATTTCCTCAATCCCTGCAATTTAGGTTGTTGCCAGAAATGTTAACCAAACAGCTCAATTCTGTCATGAAAACTTGGGGTATTAAGAGAACAGAACACAGAGTGTTTGCTCTTCAAGTGTATTTTCCTACGTCTAGGTATGCTGTGTAGGTAACTGTTAGCAATGCGTTATTTTCAAAACATCTGTATTGAGGAGTAAGATTTAATTCAATTGAATAATTTTAGCAAATAGGTACATATGGAAATCTGATACCTAGTTTTATTGATAATATGACAAAGCTCAAGACAGTTTATGCTTACTGAATTGTGAAGTCTTTCAGCCTATAATTTCTACCTAGAATTTTTACATATTTATTCCTAAAAGTGTTTTTTATTAGTGTGTATTTACATAAATAATATTGACAGCAAACCTGAATGCCTGTAGAGATAGTGACATTGAGAGTTAAATCAGCTTAACAGTAATAGAAACCGTACAGTTTCTTCTGTAATACTGCAGAAAGAGAGAAGCAGCAATAAGGATAATTCTTGATGTTTTTGATGTTTTTTTGAGTGGCAAAGAGGAAAGAAACTAAATGGAAAGCAACTTCACCCTCACTTGTCATGAAAATGTGCTAAGGTTACTCCTTAAAATCCAAAAGGCGTAATTTCCTGCTCTTCCAGTTTTCATTGCTGTGACTACAAGTGTGTGCAAACATACAGTACTGATGCTTATTTTCACGTTTCTGCAGTCATGTTAAAAGGCTTTTTGCTTATAGGAAACCCTCTTTTCTTAAATTCTAGTTGAAGTTTGTGAACAAATAAGGACTGTTTTCAAGGAATAGTTGAGTGGATTACTGAAAATAGATTAGTTTGTTGAATTAATTATGCTAAGCGTTTAGTTTCAGGAGGGGAAAAAAAAGTATAGCTTGGTTTTCAGAAGGTGGAATTGAAACCTCTGATTTTTGGATTTAATGTGACATACGCTCCAGATGAGCAAACGTTCTGCTACAAAATTTGCAGTGGGGCATCAGCAAGTTTCTTTGTGTGTATTTTCTTTTAAAAATGTTTGCCTTTTCAATCATACATGTGTTGTTCTTTTGGTTTTGTTTTGTTTGTTTTTTATGGGTTACTTATTCTTTTCATTTAGATCTTGAGACTTGAGTCTTACCACACAGATAGATCTGTTGAGATATTAGTGTTGTCATAAATTTGCCTGGTCAGATTGGAAGTCTCCATTCTAAACATGCTTCTGGCCCCAATCACTCACACTGCAAATTAAAATGTGTGAAGAGCACTTTGTGGGGAAGCTTTTACAGCTCCTTCATCTGCATTATGCCTGGCACTAGCCATCACTGTTCATAATCTTGTAGTGAACATACAACATCGTGCTAGATGAAATGAAATTTCAGTGTCATAACAATATTTCTGATTTTGGGAGCAGTCACTCTCCACTTGGCTTTCCAAGGAAGCAGAAAGAGTATTTATCCCTCCAATCAATCAAAGAATTTCATTCCACAGCTAAATGCACATCATGGATGTGTGTTGGTAGGGATTAATTGTCCTACCCATTTTTTTCTTTTAGACTGGGGGAAGGGAATTTGCTAAATATCCTTCATTCTGGATTAGTGGATCTGAGGGTGCAGAAATATTTATTTCTTCTTTGGACACAGCTGTCTTGACTGGTAAGGCAGATAAACCTGTCAGTCTAGATTGGTTGAGACCAGTAACTCGAAATAACTGTGTGAGAAATAACTATTTTTTTTTTTATTTTAGGTCGTTCAAGCCCTCAGATGGATCATTTGAGAAGGAGCCCTACCATGGAACAAGCAGTACAAACAGCTTCAGCCCACTTGCCTACTCCAGCACCAGTTGGGAGGAGGAGTCCTGTACCAGCCAGACCTATGGTGTCAGCTAGCCAAAAATCACTAGAGAATCAAGAGCACAGACGAGGTAGCTTTTGATAATTGTCATGTGGGTTCTTTTCTACCGTACACAGCTGAAATGCTTTTTTTAAGGTTAACACGTAGGAATTTTCCTGTTGTCCATTAGTAGTAGACTGGCCAGCAGAGACATGGATTTTATATACTTTTTTTTAAAGTCAAACATGCGTTATTTCCTTTTTTCTCTAAAACGTTAAACTCATTTTAAATTCATAGGTCTAGATTTTTTGAAAATCTGAACTATATAGCTGTATACATAAGTATGGTAGAAAATACCTAATTGGATAAACAAATCATCTTTTTATTTCCAACTTTAGCTGAAGCACACAAGGTTTCAAGATCAGAAAATGAACTCAGAAATGAAAGCAAACGACAAATTGGTAAATCTTGTTTTGAGAAATAGCTATTGTTCTAGTTTCAGACTTCAATGACTATTTTTTTTAAAAAGACTGCAAGAAACAACAATATTACGTATATTTTGAGAAGTACGACGACTGTTTTTAGTATCCAGAAATCTCAGTCCAGAATATAGTAATATAGAACTTAAGTATTTAGAAAGTTTTCACGGAGTTGTTTGTAGTAGGTAACAACAACTTCACATTGGATCAGAGTAAATACAACTACAAAAGGTCAACATTGAAGAAAAAATATCTTGTGGTTGTTCTATATTAAGTGACTTGAATAAAAATTGAGAAGAAGTATTTCATGCTGTTATGTTTATAGATTCATGAATAAACATAATAGCATGTAACTTGCTACAAAAATAGTTGACAGGAAAGACATTATCTCTTCAGAAAGCTTTTTATGACTTCTAAGAAGTCTTTTACTACCCAAGTGTGTTCTGCTTTCTGTATCATTGCCATACTCACTTTGAGTTTACAATTTTTAAGCTGCTCCAACAGGACTTTTAACAACAATAGTGCAGGGTGCATGAAGTCCCAAACTTTTATCTCGGAAGTTTGTTTTTCTTGTGTGTGGTGGTGGTCATTTTGCTTTTTTTTAATTCCAGAATTTTCATTTTTTTAGTTCCAGGCGCTCCATCAGCACGGAGAGGCCGTGGAGGTCACCGAGGGGGCCGAGGAAGGTTTGGTATTAGGAGGGATGGTCCAATGAAGTTTGAGAAGGATTTCGACTTCGAAAGTGCAAATGCACAATTCAACAAGGAGGAAATTGATAGAGAATTTCATAGTAAACTTAAGCTAAAAGGTAATCCAATTCTTGCGTTAGATTTTAAGCATGGTAAATTAGTCATGTCTTGCTGATCGAAGTTTAAATGCTGCTTTAGAGAATCCATTTTTAAGAGGTATAACCTGCTAAGTCTTGTTTGTGGTCATGGGGAAAAAAATCAGTTGACAAGTAAACTGTCATCATCTACTTACTTCATTAAGTATTCGGATTAACATTTTAGTTTGGGTTTTGAAAGAATTTTAACTGGCAAATAATATGGCATGCTTAAACAAGTCAGTCAGTTAAAAATGCAGATTACTTGAGCGGCAGTCCTGATAGTGTTAATGTACTCTGGAGTTCTGGAGAAGATGCAGTAAAGGAAAATCTGTATTTATATTTCCAGTTACTAATACATCAAAAGCAGTAACAAAAACATGAGTTTGGGATCAGAACTTTGCTGGAAAATGCATGAGGGCTTCAATTTCTAAAAGTTTCTGGCATTTCCTTGCTTTTACCCTTTTCCAAAGGAATACAGGAGTAGTTAGAAGTGCTAGCAGTGTGGACCTGGTTTTATTTTCTGACAGGCTTATGCTTTAATTACCTCATTCTCTAGTGACCAGCTTCCTGTAGGTTACATGGCTGCTACTATTTTTTGGACAAAATAGTTACAGGGTAAAATAAAGAGTTCCCTGTTTGGGTAAATGTTTGGCTAACAGGAAGAAATTAATGGTCAAATTTCAGTGTAGAGAAAAATCACCAGTGGAATCCCATGGGATTCGTTCTCTAGTGCTTGCTTGTTCATGATCAGTTTTAGATAATGAGTTGGCATACAAGTCATGAGTTTGCTGTCGAAACTATTTTTTTCAGAATAATAAGAAAGGGAAATCTAATTATAGAGAACCATAGAAACACCTCAGAGACCGAGTGAGTGATAGTGTGTGAGTTGTGAAAGGGCTGAGGGGAATATCTGCAGTTCACACATGACATCATGAGCTTTGAGATGTAAGCATTTAGTAATGAGACTTCAGGATCATAACAGGTTGTTCTGTGGAACCATCAGCTTTTTTCAGTACCAATCAAAACTGCAGTTAGAACTTCAAGTATTATTAGGAAAGGAATATAGCATATAGTCAATTCATGGCATAGCTTGAATGCCCTCTGCCGCAAAAAGAGATGGCAGAGTCAGAAGACAACAGAGAAGGGTAGTGAATATTAGCAAAAAAACATGGACTGGCTTTTGTAGGAGGAATGACTAAGTTTTTAAGTATGGAAAAGAGGTAGGTAGGAGGCTACAAAATAAGTAACTATTAAATGTATTCTACTGAAACTTTGTTCTGTGGTGGTTTATTTGTGTTGTTTTTTCATCCACAGAGAATATAGAGGATATTAAACTTAGAGACAGCAGCAGTGAAACTTCCTAACTCGTGTGTCAGATTATTTGACTTTAACATTCTATTTATGAGGGCTTTTCATATTTCTGAACACTCAGTATTGTAAGAGAGTGTGTGTCTTGGTATAAGTCTACATTGCTCTTTTGGTTAGTCTGTTGGTCTGGAAGGCTTCTGTTTAATTTTGTTTTCCAGAAGACAAACTGGAGAAACCAGAGAAGCCCATAAATGGGGAAGACAAAGGTGACTCAGGTGTTGACACCCAAAATAGCGAAGGGAATGCAGATGAGGAAGATCCACTTGGACCCAACTGCTACTATGACAAAACCAAATCCTTCTTTGATAACATCTCTTGTGATGACAATAGGTATGGCCTGTAAGAGGAAGCTTGTTAGTCTGCTTCATGCATGCCTGTGTCACAAGGCAGTGTAGGCACTACTCATTACGATGAACTCTGAATCAAAAGTCAGTAAGAGTTACATCCACATGCAATGGACAAAAAAACCACATGAATTTGAAAGCACTTTTTTTTTTCCTGTACACAAATGCAATGCATTAATAGCAAGACAATTTTAACCACTGTTTAAGAATCATGCTTCTAGAACTTGAGTGTACATACTATATAATCTCCTTTCCAGATCTGTTGACATTTTTATTTTTTGTGACAGAATTAGCACCTTGGTTAAATCAGTGTTGACTGTGATTTGTTAATGGTTTCTAAGCAGATTACATAACTATCTTGGCCAGTAGGATTGTTTAAATGGGAAGATAGCATTACAGGAAAATAAAAGCTTATCTTTGCTGTTGCCTTATTTATTAGGCAAGATGATGTGGATTGCTAACCTAGTTTGAATTAAAGGGGGGGAGGCTTTGTTATGTTTTAGTGGCAGCTAGATAAGATAAGCACATATAACTACAAACTCTTACTTTCTGTTTGCTGTTTTAAATTGCAGACAGCTCTTAGTTATTTTATTGTATTTTGCTGTGTGCAGACAATACAGGCTTTGTCCTTCTCTATAGGAAACTTAGTGTAATCAGGTTATAACCAACACTGTAACATATCCCTTTTTGCTGAGTTAAATGATTTGCGGCAGACATGCAGATACTTGGAGAAGGCATAATTTGGAAATTTACAATGTGATAATGCATCATTTTTTCGTTTCATTGGCTTTCTGGCAATACTAACAAAGTTAGGCAATCTTCCTTCTGAAAGCGTTTTTAAACAGCTAAACAAATCAATCCTTGTTCCTTTGTGCGTGGCAGGGAGCGGCGACCGACCTGGGCTGAAGAAAGAAGATTGAATGCAGAGACCTTTGGAATACCGCTGCGCCCGAATCGTGGCCGTGGAGGGTTCCGAGGCAGAGGGGGGATTGGCTTCCGTGGTGGAAGAGGGCGAGGAGGTGGAAGAGGTGGCTTCACTGCCCCCCGTGGATTTCGTGGTGGATTCAGAGGAGGTCGTGGAGGCAGGGAGTTTGCTGACTTTGAATATAGGGTAAAATATATTTAATCTTATTATGACCTGTTCAGTTTCTCTGGAAACTGGTGGTAAAACATCTGCTTTTAGTTTTGATGTTGGACTACAAATTCTTGAATAGTATTTTTGCAGTAATTAATTGAAAATCTGTTAATGTTTGGTACCTAGCGTTACTTCACAATCAACAGCAACTAAAACTAAAAGTTGCCTTTCTTCATGTGCCCTAAATACTTGTTCTGTAGCTGGATTTGAAGAAAAATGTAAAAGGTTTTACAGATCCAATACAAGTATTCAAAATAAGAATTGGAAGCGTTTTTCTAATCAGTATGGAAAACGTGAAGGCTGAGAGGGAAATATTTAACTGGCTTACAGTGTGCAAGGAACTTGTTTGACTTCATTGTGAGTTGACACAAAGCTTACATACCTAATATTCTATATAGCCACTAAAATATAGTAGTTGAAGTGTAGAGATGACCTTTTGCAAAAGTCAGGTCAAAAACTACTATTGAGCTATAGTTAAATAGCTGTTGGGAAAGCTACGACACAGCTGACTTTTTTCAGCTACTCATATAGTAAAAAGGAACTGTGGGAGATAAAGCATAAAAAGAGAAAGAGAAGATCCCTGCCCATCCCATAGAAAAGGTGGCTTTTAAAAGATTAAAACTACTACTTTCATTTGAGCTGAATGAGGCATAAAAATTCTTTAAAGCATTATGCACAAACCACCACGTAAGCCTATTAACTGAAGTAACCTGATATGCAAACATGCTTTCATCATGATGCAAACGTAGAAATAGTAGTTTGTTCAGCAAGAGCTATGGCAGCTAAAAAGCATAACTTTCCTTCTACAGTGCACTTGGGCAGTTTGTTGCTTTTGCAAAGCTGTCAAGATGTCCTATTTTTAACTCCTGTTCCTATCAGCCATTCCGAGGAAAAGGACAGAATTAGATGTCACCCTCAGCTAGCAAAGCAATGTATTCTGTGCTAGTGGTATCTTAGATACACTTCCTTTTCCTTAGAAACAAACTAAAACTCTGGTGTTTTTTTTTCAGCACTAATTGATCAGACAGGTTATTTAAATCAGGAGAACTGAGTTGCTGGCGAAACTTAAAAAATAAAAAACTAAAATTTTATTTCAGTGCAAGCCATTTTTTTTGACATTATCTTAAACTTGAAAGGACAGAAATTATACTGTTCAGAATCAGTAACATACGTAATTAATGAAAATGATGCAGTTAAGTGTAGCCTTTTACATTCTGACTCAGGAACTTTTTCTGGTATCTTACCTTGTGAGTAGCTAGAATTTCTCCAGTGCAAAATCCTGGCTTTCTGGTTGAACAGTTCATTTAAAAAAAAATTAAGTCTTTTTTCATAACAAAAGTTTCTGACTGTCCCTCAGTTATTCCTTTGTTAAATTGCAAGAATTAGTCCTGCAACTTGAAGATACTTTTGGTAGCTGAGCATGGCTTGAAATGAGGAGTTAAAGATCAAAGGTTGGAATTAGCGAATGAAAAATGTTCACAGCTTTCCAGTGAACTAGGAGGTGGTGTAAAGACTGAAGATTTGTGCCACAACTCCAGTCAGTGAGTAGCTGCTTCAGGGTGTGCCAGACTGGGGGTGCTTTGGCCAGATATTACAGAGGCCTCCTTTGTCATTTTGGAGCATGAGAAGTAGTCATCACAGTGCATCTTCTCCCAGTGCTGTTACCCAAATTAATCTGTTGTTTTTGTTATTGCAAAATTAATTGTAACATTCTACTGTTGTTTCCTCTAGAAAGACAACAAAGTTGCTGCATAGTCTACAGGAAAGCTGAAACTGCGTGAACGTCTAGATCTTCATCCAGAGAATTAGTTTCAATCTCTGCAAAGAATGAAGTTAATTTGCTGTATACTTGTCACCAGCACTGGGATTTAACTATTTAATTTCAAAGGGGTGTAATGCAGTTACTTTTTGAAAAATGGCCATCTTTGAAAACAGTGAGCATTAAATATATTTGAGACAGAAGGATAAGTAATTTCTTATGTATAGTTAATTATAAAGCAGTACTTCGATGGAGTTTAAGTATTTTTTCATCACTGAAAGGATTTTTCTTATTACTAAACTGTATTTGATAATTGCTTCAAGTTGTAAGGACAATAATTGTATGCAGAAGGCCGTCGATACTGTGAGTGTTTTGATCCACTGAAGGTTGTTTTTTGGAAATCCTGTAATATCCCTTTTGAGATAGTTGTACTTTATCAACTAGGGTGCTGGACAGTAGAAAACTTGCTTTGTCAGTCAGATATGTACACACAGTAAATACTGTTTCTTAGGCAAAGGAAACTTTTTATATAGTTGTAAAATTCCATTATATCCCATTGCCAAAGAAACATTACAAACTTTGTATAGCTGTATAAAAAGCAACTAATTTTTTAAAGAATAAACATTTTTAAGTCGGCAAACATACTGTGTTATTGCAGAAGTTGATATGCTGAAGAACACTGAATTAGTTGTTTTTTTTTTTTTTCTTTAGCAGCTTTTCAGGCTTAAGTGTTTGATTTTATATTTGGAGTATAATGAAGATTTGAAAATGTTCTTCCATTACATAGAACTGGATACACTCTTGACTTTTCTTGCAAGAAATTGATTTTGTAGCTTCTGGCATATCACAGGATTTGACCAAATTAAGGAGATATTTTCAAATAAGGACAAAAAAAATCATATGTCAATTTGCAATTAATTTTACTTAGTGATAAATATTAACTTTTTTTTTCTTAATAATGGACTGGGCACATGAGTTAAAGCGATTCTCCTGGCACGCCTGGGACAAAAAGTATGTCTCCATTTGTCAGTTCTTGAAATGTTAACTTTGATGTAATACCTGTAGACATAAGCAATTTAAAGAATTCTTAGTGTTTGGAGTTGTTTGCATTTTGATAGACCATAGCTTGGAGACAATAAAAACCTGGTTCTAAGACAGTGAATCCGCAAATGACATAGTATGGACTTTTTGCCAATTCTGAACGACTAGTTACAATTTTTTGATATGCTGAAATAGAAACCTGGTCATTTGTGTCTGTATATGTATATGAAGGCCACAGGAATAAAGGGATCCAAAGATTAAAACATTTTGATCTAATTTGATGAATTTTTTTGTTACTTTATCTTCAAAGTACTCAGTGGGGATAAAGATGTGGAAAACTGCACTGTTGGAAAAATTGGAATATTTAAAAGTGGGTGATAGAATCTTAATTTTATAACTTTTGTATAGCACTACAAGGAAGTATTTTGTAATGGGTTCCTTACTGAGGTCACTAGGCGGTAGTTACCCTTGTTTAGTAGCGTTCTGCATGTTAACAGCGCTCCTGCGGGGCCGGCGAGGTGTGGAGGCAGCGTGACGGGCCGGGCGCGTCCCGTGAGCGGCAGAGGGAGGGGGGCCGGGGTTGGTTTTCTTTTTTGTTTTTTTTTCATTGGAAAGCAGAATAAACTGTTCAACCCCACCCGGCTGCGGGGCTTTACTTGGGGCGGAGGCGCGGGGCGGGGCGGGGCAGCGCTGAGGGGAGCCCCGGGGGAGGCGGGGCCGCGGCGTTCCCGGCAGGCGCTGCGCGGGGCAGTGGCGGCGCCATGTCGGTGGCCTTCGTGCCCGAGCGGCTGCGCGGGAAGGCGGAGGTGAACCAGGAGACGCTGCAGCGGGTGAGGGGGGGAAGCCGCGGGGGGCTCGGGGAGGAGGGGGGGGGTCCGGGGCCGAGCGGGCGCTGACGGCGCTGTGTGTGTGTGTGTCTGTGTGTGCCTTAGCTGCTGGAGGAGAACGACCAGCTGGTGCGCTGCATCGTGGAGTACCAGAGCAAGGGCCGGGCGACCGACTGCGTGCAGTGAGTGGAGACGGGGCGGGAGGCTGAGGGGCGGGCACCCGTTGTGGGGGTGGGGGGGGGGGGGGTGTGCTTCCCTCCCTCCGTGTCGGCCAAATCACCAAAGCGCTGCTTAAAGCCCGGGTGACTCACCCGTCAGCAGGCAGTCACGGCCTTCCAGTCCTTCCGCGTAACGTCTCCTCCTCTCGCAGGTACCAGCACATCCTGCACAGAAACCTCATTTACTTAGCCACCATTGCTGACGCTACGCCCCCCGACACGCAGAAGGCTGCAGACTGACGGTGTGCACCTGCCCAAACGCCGTGATGGTTTGGAGAAGCTGTAGGAACACTTGTATAGAGCCCCACCTCAAGAGCTGAGAAGGCGTAGTCCTGAAAGGCTGGTAAAGAGGCATACTTCTATGTTAAAAATATGAGTGGAGGTCCTTTATGTAGTACTAGAATAGGTGTTTCGCCTGTTATTATAAGTAGAGCTTCAGGGAGGTAACTGTCACATTTTTTTCTCTACGAAAATTGTAGTATATTTCTGAGAGGAGCATGATGGTGGGGACAGCAGCACCAGTGCTGCTCTTCTAAGACTTGTGTCTTCAGTGAGGCAGCAACTGTTACATGACTTAGATTGTGTAACAGTAAGGCAAGCCTTGAGTTTCTCTCTAGGTCCTAAGTGACCATGGTGGGTGCTGTCAAATAGGTAAGCAATAGACTGGTTTGTTATATTTTACCATAAATATTATGCTTAAACAAAATGATTTTTTATGTAAGAAGTGTAGTCTGGATTAATGTGACACATTCACTAAAACTCTGTTAAATAGGAACTTTCATAGGAAAGATGGGGCTGTTGCATAGCGGAAGGCAGTTAAGCACAAGGGCGAATTGTAACCTCTAGTTGAGTGAGCTGGGCTTTTGCTCCACTTGCATCAGGATTTCTCATTCCTGCTTGAAATGTTCTGTATTATAGACTCTGTGAACAAGTAAATTTTGCAAAATGGATTTGTGTGTGTTGTGGGTGTTTGTCAGCACTTACCTTCAGCAAGGGGACAGCTTACTTGTACACCTGAGCATGCGTTTCTGTGGCACCATTAAACATAAATTAAATATACCCCTCCCCCAATTAAAAAAAAACCCAAACCACAAAGAGGTAACTCTGCACTCACTACCACCAAAAATATTTACCTTGCCAGAAACAAGCAACTTGAAGTTTTAGCAATGTTTCTCTGCCCTAGTTCAAAGATAACGCTAAGGCCTTCTCTAAATCATGCACTTCAGCGCAGTCTGTGTAAAAGAATAGCTTTAAAGATGGTTCAGATTGTACAGTGCATGAAGTTCTTTTTTTTATGCATCAGTAAGTAGGCAGTTGACAACTTCCAAACTGCTAAATAACCCCATACTAAGGAAGGTAAGATCTTGGTTTACAAACCAAAGTTACAGTTTAAGGTGCTGCTTATTTTCAGTAAGGTGCATATTTTAAACAGGTATGACCTATTAAATGTATATCTTTAATAAAGCAAATAGTTTACTTTTACATAAGCTTTAAAATACAAAATGTACAGTTCCAGTTCAGAAGCATTAGCTATTCACAAGAAGCACTGCAATAAGGGTAAGTTAACTAAGCACCAAACCCTTGCACTTGGCAGTGTAAGTGAAATTTAATGGCAAGACTCATATGCCAAGTGCAACAATTCTTAAAGTTACCAGTGTTCAGAACAATCGGAAGCAAAGGACATAGTAGCACCTACGTGGTCAAAATGCAGACAAACTTAGTTTCCTCAGTTCACTTCTGTAGGTCCAGAAACCTGCCAGCATTTGTATATATGAATCAGCTGCAAAAATTAGAGCAGTAATTTTTGGCACTTGTTAGGAAAAGTTCAAAATTAAGTGTTTTCAGTAACTTCCATTTTGGTCTTAGTATGAATAACCAGTAAGTACAACCAAATTTAGGATTTAATATTAGATCTAAATGACAAGATTTAGTAAACTCAAAACCATTCATCAAGTTAAATAACCACTAACATTTTCAGCAGAAGGTTTTCAAAATTATAGTAGTACAGACCATTAACAATTTACAGACAAGCCACACTGATTGTGCAAAGCACATTACTGTAAAAAGTCTATGTACAGCAAACAAATCTTTGTAAACATGGTAAGTATGAAGTTTCAGAAAACATGGTGACAATATCATAAATACAGGCAACATTGGCATCCTCAAACAGCACAAAAAGGTAACAATCTGGGCCTGCAAATATAGCCCGTCACCATACAAACAAAAAGGTGGATGGGTCTTAAATACCCACATGTTTAATAGTTTTAGTGTTGTGTATACCTATTTATATATATATATATGTATTTTTTGGTATCTTTAGATATAGATGTACTTAGTTTGTAAAAACAAAAACAACAAATGTGCTTTCTCTTCATTGAAAAATTATGTAGTTAGAACTAATAACCCATTTTACTAGTAGTTAACATATTAGAATGATATGACTTAAGAAAAATACAAAAATAAGATTAATACTGTCAAAACTCTTATACCAGAAAATATTGTGGTTTTTAGACTCTTTCAAAGATGAAATATGAAAATTTAAATAAGCTCTAACTATATAAAGAATCTTCTGTAATCTCAGTTAATATACAGTGGGATAGCTATACATATATTTACCATTGTTCTTCACTTTTTAAGCACCAGTCACTCCCAGATCCACTTTGGTTGGAAGATTATTCCCAATTCCACAGGTTCACTTAATGGCACATATTGACTGCAAATAATTACTATATCCTTTTAAAAAAAATAATGTTCTTTTAGCTAACTGCTACCCCACATTTCAGTTCTAGTATCTTCTGAGCCAGCTCACAATTTTTTTTTTTATTTTTTTAATTATTATTTTTTAATCAACTGTAGCATCTGAAATAAGACTTTAAATATATGCAAGTAGTCTTTTAGGCTATAATTTCACACATTTAAGGAGCACTGTGTGGATAAAGCCTTTGGCCAAATGAAACAGTAACAAGTTATCTATGTATTTGAAAACCAGTGTCACGTTATCCACACAGATGCCATCTACTTTAAGCAGCTCAGATTATAGTTGTGACACAAATTTGAGTGGTTCGGTTGATCTATACTTAGAGTAAGGAAACTACCACAAAACTCAATTTCGCAACTGTTTCTGCAACAGTTTCATAATGAACTCACTTGTGTGGCACGTGAAAAGCTGCTGTTGTACTTCATTAAAAAAAAAAAAAAGTTGCCCAAAGGCCATTTATGGAGAATACAAAGGTTTTACAGCTTGTCCATTATAAATTTAAACACAGTGTTGAGCAAAGTGACCACTATATATTTGCTTCAATGTGTTTCAGTAAGATGTTTAACTATAAATCTATATGAAAATAGCTATAAAATACAGTGTTTCTTGTATGGTAGTCCTTCAGCAGTTATTTAAAAAAAGCTTTTGAAAGTAAAGGCAATATACACATTTTTAAAAGCATTTCTAAATCACAGTTTTGGGCTGTTCCATGTACATCAAACAAACATATTGGCCATATTGCTCAGCACTGCAAATAAGATTCAAGAGTTTGTAGATCCTCCCCCCAACCCCTGGCCCCCAAGCCCTCTCAATTCCATATTTAATGAGATAAACAGGATCTAGCCAATACACAGTTATGAAACAAAGGATACGTAGTTTATGACTGTTTGGCCCTGTGCTGCATTTTCCAATATGAAAAGCATTTAGTACTGATGCAGGTAAGATGGTCTGCGTTCGTGCTTTACTGGAAAAGATTTAAAGCCCTTATTTATCTGTTTGTGCTGGGAAGCCTGTTGCTGCGATTGCTGTTGCTGCGCATAGGCAAAGCTAGAGGAAATTCCTGTTGCTGGAGCGCAGTCGTTGGCTGCTGCCCACACAGGTGACTGGAGGATCTGCATTGTGTCACTCCACTGGCTGACCGGGCTGCTCATGGGATACAAAGACGCACTCTGACTGGGTAGTGTATTCGTGACAGAGGACGCATGCTGCCAGGGTGCCTTTGGAGGCCAGGTTTTGGTTTTATTATCCTGAAAAAAAAAATAATTAGTTGTTTTGTGGTTGGTTTTGTTTGACCAAAATGCTTTTGAGACAATACTTAATGTATCTTATTCCCTCTCAACAACATTTCAGAAGATTAATCTTTAAAAATAGAACTGATGCATATATATAACTACTCACTCTTTTACTTGCCTTTTGAGAAACCTTTATTTACTTCAAGCACTTGGCTTTACTAGTAGTAGCCCTGCCGTAAGTCAAAATGTCTAGTAAGACAAGTGATACTGGTGATACTCAGTTTTCTCTGCACAGACAATTTAAGTTGTCTGTGTTACCTCTTTCATAATGTGAAACCTTGTTTTCTCTATCATTACAATTTTTGCTACAAGGGAAACGTTAAATCACTTTCAATTTTAATATATAAATCTGGCAACTGGTAAAAAAAAAAATAATAATAATCTAGTACTACTTGAGTGGGAATGAATTGAGATTTAGCTGAGGTAAGCAATCTGGAGGTACAAATGCTATTCTGATTGTTTTCCTAGTGAAAATGAGCCCAAAACACACATGCAGGAAAAATGCAAATAACTAAGCAAAGCCCTTTTCTGCTTACCTGATTACGGTCGTCTGCTGCAGAAAGAAGAGGTGGCGATGGTAGCGTACTAGGTTCCTGTTCGCCACTACTATGTTTTCTGCCCCAAAAAAAGAGAGTGACATTTACTGTTTTTTTCCTTAATGAGTCACCTGCATTGATCTGCTACTACCATACACTATTCTGTAGTTTCAGTCTGTCATACTTGACAGCCCAGAATATGTACCGCATGTTTTTCCTCAGTACAGGTAAAAATACAAGCTGTTGCATCAAGAAATTCATTACTGAAAGGTAAAGTGTTAAATACAGTGTTTCAGCCAACAACTGGCTATTTGCACAGATACTTATTTATATGAAGATTTAGCTGCTAACAACTCAGTCTGTGAATTCCTAGCATTAAGATCAGACACATTATACACTGATCCATATCAACAGTGTAGTATGCACACTGACATTCATATGACTTCATCTACTTGGCAGGAGTTAAATCCTTTGTATGGCTACTCAAATTATCAAAACACACGAATCGTATGAAGCGATGTGTATTTCTGGTTATTTTGCTAACCTTCTCTGCTTTACAGCAGCAACAAGGTCTGGCCCTGAGAACATGGAGAACAAGCTGTCTCCATTGGCGGAAGAGGTCTCATCACTTGAGCTGGCGGAATCTCCTTGAGTACCAGACCAGCTGTTTGTCACATCACTGGAAGACAAAAAAGTTGTATTAGTCCTTGTATTTACGGTGCCTGGTCCAGACTGTATACTCTAGTTAGCTATGCTGAATCTCTGTGACAGATGACAGAACATAAAAATTTATTATTTTTTTTCTTTTGTAAAACACGGAACATGAATACTTCCACATATTTGCTTCTGAATGATCACATTACTGCTTTATCTGTTACAGTCACTTCGTATATTCTACTAAAGTCATATAAAGTTGTCACAGTCTCTTCTGGTCAGGAAAGGAAAACAAATGATTACTAGTTTTGCCATCACTAAGCTCTCAGCTCTTCCACTGCAAAACTGAGCTAGAATACATACTTGCTCTACTGGTTTTAAGCTAGCCTTAGACTCACAGCTATCATCACATGGACAAACGGACAGAGGTTCTTGAAACACTTTCTTCATAATAAATTGTTATTACTTGGAAGAGATTAAGTACTACTAACATACTTGCTGTAATGTAATGGATAAAATCTGGAAAGCTGAATTCAGTCAGGTGCTGTAACTTCCATTGCATCACTCCTCATCAAAAATACAATTTAAAGGTTTTCAAAATACTGAAATAGGAATGTTTTCAATCTGTTATAAAGCCCTTATTTCCTCTGTTTGAGTCAAACTCAGTACCCATTCTACTCTGAAGAACATAAACAAATGTCAGCGCTTCAGTATCAACATGGTAAGGGCTCCCGTCTCTCTTGTGACAGTGAGCTCCAGCTTTTACAGATGTAGCAGCAATCAGAAAGAAATACCCTGTGTTCCCATGTTCTCCCAAGCTTCACTGTAATGCAGATCCAAACACCAAAAAAAAGAAAAGCAGCCTGTCCAATCTCTTACCTTTCTGTGAAATACTCAGGAAAGGGCCAGGTTTTGTGAGGATCATCAGGAAGAGGCCAGTTGCTACGTGTGTTGCTTGGACGACGAACATGCTGTGCTTGCCTTTTTTGTTGCATAGCCTGGTTGACCCCAGCAACATAGCGGGCAAATTCTGGATCAGACCCCACTGAATAAAACACATGAAGAAGTCAGTTGCTGACATTCAGCTATTTCTACTGCACTTACTCCCTTCATTTAATCCTCTAGACTTGACCATCCCCCAAGAGAAAGTAAGCGCCCTCACTGATAGTAAGTGCCAGACAATTGATGCCTCTTGATGGAGCAGTGAGGAACACTAACAGGACAGGTTTTAATAAAAGTAGAGAAGTATCACTGTACATGGTAGATAATAATTCTTGGGTGGAAATACACCTGCCCCTTGCCAATACTTCAGGGATGAGTATTCGCGACTAAGATCATGTCCATACACTGAACGGTCCAACATCCAACCAACAAACACTGACAGAATTAAAAGCTGTACGTCTATCCAGTCTCAGAGAAAAAACATTTGAATTACTACCGTTGATTTGGGATTGCAACATGATTTCCAGCTATGCTGTGATTCTGCTTGCTTCTCAAGAAATCAGAAGCTCAGATTGATCTCATCAGAACACAGAGACCAGAAGCTACTTCCTACAAAGACTACACAACCATTTTGAAAACATCCTCATCCTGGACTACATGGTATTTCAGAACACGGCTGATATTTACCAAAAAAAGCAGTAATCCTTAAAATAATAGTAATAAAAAATCTTCAAGTCTTAAAATGCTTTACATTTCCCAAATACCTAATCAGCAGTATGCACTACCTTGCGCAGACACAGCAAAAGCCTTAATGCAAAAGTGTTTTAAATGCCCAATAAATCAAAACAAATTATGTATGCGTTAAAAAATACTCTTAGGAGACAGTGTAATTGAATTTCCAAGGCTTTACAGTTGGACTGAATTTACGGAAAATTTCTCAGCTACATGCGTAATAGTCACAACACGAAGCACACAGCTGCTGGCTTGCTTGTCTCAGTTTTAAAGAGCGAAGAACATCGAAGTGTGCACAGCTTGGAAAACAGAAATCGAGATGTCTTTCATGTGATTGCTTCCCTATGTTCAGTTCAGCATTTGAAGAAAAGCTTCTTCATTTTCATTTAGCACACTTAGAAAAGAACTCTGCAATGTTTTGTTGCATACAAATTAAAACTATAACAAAGATAACTTTGTTTCTACACATCCTTCATCATGTAAGCACGGGACAGAGCTACCTGACATCTGTGCAGAAACAAAACATTCTCACTAATACTTGTTTTCTTTGATAAATACTTATGTCAATTTAAGTTGAGATTTGAAGCTAGACATCCTCAGATCTAGGGATTGGTTCTGAAGGGCATGCAGATTTTTTTTTCTGTGGATAGCATTAGGTATTCAATTACTCTTATATTCAAAAATAGCAACTTGTGTTGATTTTTACCTCTGTAAAAACACATCAGATAAACAGCTTTTTATGAGATAGATTCACCTGTGAAGATAATTTAAAAAAACACAGATGTATCAACTTTCCTTCTACTAATAAAGCATTAAGTTCTTCGAGATTATAAAAGTATGGCATAATACATTTTTAGTAGGTACTTAAGTCTTTGACCATGAAAAATCATCAATTTTATCAATTCTTCATTAGCAGCTTTTCATCTGAATAGTCATCTTTTTCAGACTAAAAATATTTATCAAGTATATCTATTTGTTTCACATGACAAAAATCCTAAGAAAGTTTGAAAGTGAAAGTGCGTGTGTGTCTTTTAAAGCTTTCTAGCTAGAGCTTAGATTGAAACCTCCTACATCACAGCTTAACCTGGCATGTTATATGAAAAGAGGTTATCTTTCTAATCTATTTGATTGGAATTTTTTTTTTTTTAATCACACATATACACAGATGACAGCAGGAGAAGGATTTGTGGTTTGATGAAAGGTTTTCCTGTTAGTTCTAGTGCTGCCTCCCTCCAACCACTTTTAATAAATGCATACTACAGAGTTCCTGTAGCTATGTTCCATGCCAACAGAAATTATATTTATGAGAGAATAGATTGGCCTGTTGATCTTACTAGTATGAGAACAATTCATTGATCTCCTCTTCGATACAGACTCTACAATCAATTCCATAGCCTTCAGGCTACATGCTTATGGATATAAAATGTTATCTCACTTCCTCTTTGACAATAATCCCCATAAATTTACAATTTATCGGTGGTTCAAATACATATGGCAAACCACATGGCACTTGCTCTTTAGTCTCTAATCCTTCAACATCAGAGCATTTCACTGCAGTAACAGCTGGAGAGCAGAAACCAATATGATTTCTATGAAACTGCATAGTAATGAAGTTGAAATGCAGGGGTATGGAAAAGATGCAATCCAAGTGTATCTCCAGAGTTCAAGACTGGTAAAGAGCAGGAAAAATAATTTGGGGGGGGAGGCAAAATACGTACATGCATAAGTTAACAATGCTTTTAAACAACTTCAAAAATAACAATAGGAAGAACATTATCTCTAAGTAACTGTTTCAACACTTCAATGTGATCCATATAGGAAAGGTCAGAACTTGTCATCTTAAGCACCTTATCATCTGGTAAATAGCACCAGGATATAATTATTGCTAGCAATACCTAACAGTACTCTTTTCTTTGTAAAAGGATCCTTATAAAAGTAATAAAGAAAAGACACACACCTGCAGGGTCAAAAGGTAGAATTTCTCCCAGCATCCCAAACACTCCATCAGTTTGGTCACGATTTGGCCACGTATTGTTTCTAGGTCCTTGTGGTTTCTGTCCTAACATCTCTGACATCATATTGTCCATATAGCTGCTCACAAGACCCAAACTGTATAAATCAGAGCTTAAATCTGAAAAACCAGGATTGTTCCACTGGTTCATATGAGACAATCCAGCTCCAACAGCTTGGGCTGGCTGCTGTGAAGAATTAGTCAGCCATTTGGTAGGTGCACGTTGTTGTGGTCCAATAGGTTGAAGCAAATGTTGGTAATACTGCATTTGCTGCTGCTGCTTTTGTGACTGCTGTTGCTGTGACAAGCCTTGCTGAGAAGGATGCAGTGGTGTGTGTGAGAGAGACTGTGGCTGCTGTTGTACTGTTCCTGATTTTTGCTCTGTTCCTGTAGAGGATGCAACAGAGTTCCTTCTTTTCACCATCGGAGAAGCTTGCTGGGATTTGCCCATGTTAAAACCAGACAAAAAATCTATAACATCCTGCATTTCTTGGTCAGTTGGTAAATTCATACCTTTGTCATCCTTTCCTTCATCTGGTTTGAAGAAGTTGTCCCGTCTTTCAACTAGAAACCCATTCACTATTTGATTATTTGTGCTCTGAATTGACTGTAATGAATCTGTGGTCCTAGGAAAGTTACCGATGTTTAAAATGCTTTGTAACCGTGCATCTATGTTAGTGGGCATTTTAGTCTTCTCCTCTGAGTTCGAACTTATGAAGATATTTTTGGAAGGTGTATTGGGAATTGAATAACTTCCACTATTACTTGTACTGGTGCAGGAAGTTTTTTTTGTAAACCGTGAAGTCAGTTTTGAGAACGTCTTCTGTAGACCACCTGAAGATTTGCTTCCATTTCCAGATGGCATGTCAACTTGATTCCCAAAGTCTGAGATTTCACGCTGTAACTGGATCTGAATACAAGGCAAAGCTTGCTCCCTGCATCAACAAAAACATTTATCAAACCACTTAAAAAAATTAATTTATCCTAACATCCCATTGGTTGTCTAAAGAAATTTAACTGAGTTTGTATTTTGGAGAAAAATGTGCATTTGGGTAATAGAAAGTGGAAGAAATAAAAGCAAAGGTCTCTCTCAGATTGCTAAATTCATCAGCTTCTTACTATGGTAAGAATTTGAACTATTACTAACATTTGCAATAGCATTTATTACTCTCCTTTCCTTAAGAAACGTTAATTGTGCTTCAAAACCTAAACGGAGGTATTTATTTTAAAATATGTTATATATACGTATTTTAACGCAAGAGAAACATACCTCCATACACATGGATAAGCTGCTGTTTAAAAGAAAATCTCTGTATGTTAAACAGGTACAAGGTACCTATACAGAGTCCCAGTTTCTTGCATGGAAGTTTGACTACTGATTTCCCTTTCTGATGAAGTAGTGCTATCCGAACTCTACAGTACAGCCTTTTCAATGATGATGGCTTTGTTTAAACTGGAAAAAGCGAAACATGAGGCTCAAGAAGAGATGTACCTTCCCTCCTTCCACCTGTGTATGTCAAACACAGCAGTATAGAGCACGTCTACTAGACCCAAAGTCTTCTCTGGATCCAGACTCCTCTGTAGCAAAGACATCGTTGCTGGATCTTCCTTCAAACACCTGTAATCATCAACATTAACATTTAAAAATAAAATCTTTGTATTTCACATTAAACAATTTTACCGTGCTAGTCAGATAATAAAAGGCTAATTTATACACTACTGCTGCTCCTATAAAGGTACAACTAGTAGGGCAGTATAATGCATGAACACCCAAGGGCTCCTAAGGACAGCACCTGCAGTCCCAGTTTCTCTTTTTAATTGTTGAATATACAGCTAATCCAATTTTAAGCTCATTTTAAAATCAGGATTATCTCTTTAGCTGAGCAGGCATAATTCAAGCACAGAGGTAAGAAAAAACAAATACACAAAAACCCATTTTTAAGAAAGTAGCAAGAGTGCTCAGCAAACTTAACAAAAATGCTAGTGCATGACACTTGCATCTTGAGTGCAATCTAGGAGTTCAATGCTAAGAAACACCCAGCCTGACACAGTCAGAATGAAAAATGATTCAGCATATCCAATAGGCTGTAGAACATGCTACTGAGCTGTGAAGGTGCAGAAATACTGAATTTTTTTCATTGATGGCACAGAATTAAGGTGAAATCAGAGTAACTTAAATCTATGTATTGACACATTTATCAAGTATTTAACGAGCCCTCCAGCACAGAAGAGTAAACAGGCGCTGTTGCTGTGTGTCAGTAGGCGGAGCTCTTCCAGAGCACACAAACCCTGGCTCAGAGCACTGCAGTTTTTTCGCTCTTTCACAATAGAGCACTTTATATAAAGAGAACAGAAGTGCCAGTTTCTACTCAGCAGAGGAATTAAAGATGAATTTGGATAAACAGACTATGGGCTGACTTGTACTTCTGGACATGCCAGTGGTACCATTAGTGACAGGCTATCTCACTAAGGATTCACATGAATGATTTGTGTTGCACCAAAACCCATAACACTGAGTATACTGAAGAAAGAGAGGAAGTGTTCTAATTCCAAATTACTGTTTCAAAAGAGAAGTCCTCGCCTGAGAATGAGGATTAGTTCTAATATGCTTTCCTGGGCAGTTAATTAAGCCACTAGGGATGGCATCTCTCGAAACACAGTTCTGCGTTCACAACAGCGCTTAAAGAAAGCTCAGTTAAGAGGGCCAAAGCTCTTGCCTTCGTCTCATCTGATGCCTGACCTTCCTGTGGTAACAGCTGTGGGGACCTGCCAGGGAGGAGCATAACAGGAATATTTCTGGATTTATATTTAACTTCCTCTTTCATCATCCAGCTTTTACATTCTTCTCTTCAGAGGAATGTTGCAGTGCACCAGCCTTGCCTCCCTTCCACTGCCTCCAACAGAGGGAGCACCAGTACAAAGACTGTTGAAAGTCTTTGAAAGTACAGCTGTTGGTCAATCTGTGAGAAGTGGTGGTATTCAATCAGCACAAGGCAAAGGAATTTAAGGTAGATCATAGTATTCCCCGATCCATTTATACTGCATTGTATTTCTTCCCATATACTTCAACAGCCATACCTACTAGTATGATCTACAATACAGTATTTTTATTTACCAAGTTGATGGAACTTGCACCACAATTCTGGATCCTTCTAAACTTATCTGAGGAGCGTAGGCTTCTTTATTTTCAATCTGTGCTGTGTCCACAACCACCTAGCAAATAAAAAGGGAAACGATTTTCAGAATTAGTTCTATTTTATCACCCCTGTATTACAGATGCAATCGTCTCACCTCCCTGCCATGCTACAGGTGCAGAAAGAACCACATAAAAACAAATGAAGTCACAAAATCATTATAAGTTGATTTCTATTTTAATATCTTGGGGGCGGGGGAAAAGAAAGCATACCAAATTATTAGTTTAATACATTAGCCTACATTTCAAGGACTTAATTCCTCCCAATTACATACTATAGTTACATATCAAACATGTACTTACCAGCTGCTTTAGGTAGCAGCTGGTAGTTATCAATGGCTTTGTGTAACAGCCCTTACATTTGAGAAGTCTGAGCTCTATTAAGGTAGTAATTGTGCCAAACACCTATTAAAATACTGTAAATAACCTAACTGCAGTGCACAACATGATACAGACAAATAGTATTTAGTCAAACTCTTCTCATAGCTTGTAATTTTTAACAAACATACCCTCCACCCACCCACACTCATGGTTACAAAATTTTATACCAGTATTTCTTTACTTAATGGAACTATTTATAACAGGGAATTAATAGTAGTGAAGAGAAGAAAAGTGACTGTTCAATTTGTTGAATTCTCAGCTTTCTGTAAGATATCATGAATTTATATGGAAGATGAAAGTCTTGAAAATTAATCTGCTGTCATGAAACTCTTTTTATGGAAACTGAGAAGGAATGGATTCACTTCAGCTTCATTTAAACTTCAGTACCAGTGATAGTAAGTTCCATATTTGGTTTCTGCTTTCTGTTGTTGTCCAGTCTGCATGGGCTGGCCTTTTTGATCATTTCCATAATTTCCTATTTTGGTCATGCTGAACCAGCAGCTTTTTGGCAGCACTCAGCAGTTCTTGCTCCAGTGACTAGCAGATTAGCTGTACCATTTATCCTTGAAATGGCAAAAAGTCCTTCTGTATAAAAAGCCTCAAGGGGCATTACTGGCTTTTTTGCAATCATCCTACACTGGTTCTACTTCTACCTCATTGTCTTTTACTAGTTATGAAATGTGAAATATAAATAGTGCTGAGATTTTGTCTCTCCTGCATTAGCAAAATAATTCAATGATAGTTCAACAACTTTTTCCCATCATTTCAATATTTTAGCATAGGGACTTAGTTTTCCTCCAGTTGTCTCTGAACACTTGCTCAAGTTTATTCCAACTTGTAAAAAACGTGTCTAAGCACAGTTATACGAGGCACCATGCTATTATCTGTTCATGAAAATACCTCTCAATTAATAACAGTGCAACCACATAACATTTCTTCATGGTTTATACCACGTTAATTTTATTTAATTTGGTATAGATTTAGCTATATTGCTAAATATAATCAGTTTAAGGAGAGACTACGATACATAGTTATTTTCTCAGGAGCTGGGGGAAAAAGAAAAATTACTATCTGCATCTGAGACCCTTAAGTCAAAAAGCAAAATTGTCATTTGTGCAGATCTAGATCAGTTCCTGGAAGTGATGCACCATAGCAGTTATGGTCTTGGACTTTTTTTTCCAGGGTCAAGAGCCTGCGTAATATTGTCTCACAATTCATTTATCTGAGTTGTACGCAAAATAAACTTAAAATAAACACATTTGTCACTCCCTGCCTGGTGGGTGCTTAGAGGATAGCTTCCTGTGCATCAGACATCTATTGTTCTTGTTTTACAGGTGTTTCCTCCCTCATCTCCACCCAAAGAATGCTTTAACGAAATAAATTACAGTTTCTCATCATTGCATGAGACTACATACAAGCATAATTAATCTTATAAAAAAATTATGGTATACAGATTACAAAGAAGGACTCAACTCTCACACCCTTTCAAATTGTTAACAAATCAAAAGTGAGAACGAACCAAGAGAAAAGGCTTGCAAGTATTTTACTAAGTGTATAGCTCATTATCATGTCTTTGAAGACAGAAACCTGCTATTTTCAGAACCAGAGATTCAGGCAAAAATCTTTGGAGACACTCTTGCTTCTACTCAGGTAATATTCCTTACACCAGCATTACCATTTGGGAGAATGTCTAAGTAAGTTTTATGCTGACAGCTCTCCCTGCGTTATGATAAACCTGTAGGATATCAGCACTTTAATTACCAGCAGGTCTAACTAGTTATGTCTAGACTGGGGGACACCAGATTTTAAGACTCCTGAGTCAAAATGTGCCTCAGGCCACTCCCAAAATTTCATCAGGGCAAGAATGAAATCCCTACACCTTTGTTTCACTGAAAAGGAAGTGGTGGGGGGTTGCAGCATCCTCCAAGGCATTCCTCATCTAGATGTTCAGGAGCCAAGTCAGGAATTACAGCACACTCCCACAGGGCTACTGAGAAACAGTTTTTTTCTTGGCCTCATTTCCCATACCCTGCTGTTCTCTAAACTATGAGAGCTAAATTGGTTAATACCAATGCCCACCCTAAACTATGAGAGCTGAAGACAATCTCACTTAACCATGGCCCTTTTTCTAGTTGATTTACATTTATTAATATTTAACACACATTTTCAATTGTATAGAAATTTGATCAATCCTACTATTCCACTACTGCTCTCCATCCCTACAAAGATACCGCATCTTATGCCTTCCTAAAAGTGCTTAACTCACTACCATTTCCTATCCTCAAATCACCATACTGGAGTGAAGTAAGGACTGATGGCAGGTATGTTGTTGTTATGATACTGATGGTCTGTCCCTTGTTTATACAAGTCACTTGAATTCAGCTATGATTTGAACCTACTTCTCCAGCATATTTAACATGAAGTGGATATCTAATACCTAATACAAAATGAATATTGAAATAGAAGTATCTGACATTCATTGTTATTGGAGAATGTATTAACAATACCAAAAATGTATGGTTTAATCAATTAATAAGTTAATTTAAGTTTACTCAGAATTCTTGATAGAAAATCATCATCAGTTATGGTGTATCTCTATGCATGCATATCCTTCTTATCCTACTGCACTCTTGCCCCCATTTTATTTGCCCAGGTAAGTGAGAACTCACAGTTCAAAAAGATGTATTTGTTATGAGTGAACACTTCATTAAAAGAAGATATGGCACTAATTAGTTATTGAAGTACTTTTAGCAGTACTTAGCTACTCTAAAATGTCTGGGTTTTTGTTTGTTTGTAACGAACACGTCTACACAAAATCATTTAATAGCTTTGTCTTGTGTTGGAGGTGTCAGGTGCCAGGTGCAGAGGACTTCCTGGCTTCTGTTGAGCAGGAAGCCTGTTTCCATTCAAATCAGAGAGGAAATGGAAAAATGGCAGTTTTCAAAGTGCAGCTAAGAGAAGGGGCAGCGTTAACATGGTCATCTATAGCAAAATAGAAAGATTTTCAAATCTATCTGTTGAACTTAATTTCTTATGTCCCCCCTAATCCATAGAGAATATGAAGTACACAGTATGTTCTCCTGTTCCTATCAACTACAAAAAATATCTCCGAAGAACTTGCATTCCATGAGGATACATCGTGTTCATAACTTGAATTAGCTGCAGTGCTAAAAACTGACGAAGAGGAAGACATAGGAAATTAATTTCCAAACACCTCAAAATATCTATTTTTTGGTCAGGATGTTTAAATCTTTTTCTTTTGCTAAGCCTATCTATAGTTACTTACCAGTCCAGCTTGGCCAAATAACAATTGTACAGCAGTTTTGCAGGCTCCTCGCCAAGTCGAAGGGCAAACCTGATTTAGTACTTCAGTAACAGGAGAGTCATCTCGTGGTGTAAGTCCATTATGGCATCCAGCTTCTTTAATTAACTGCAGCATCGTGTGCTGAAAAAAAAAAACCAAAAATTTTGTGACACAAAGCACGTTTCAGCAATGTTAATACCAATGCCTCCATATGTATTTACCATTGGTTCTATAAATCTTCAAAACTTCTTCAACCAACTACAATGTCTATTACCTCTAAACAGTCTCGTGAAACTGTAAGAGCTCAACTGCAGAATAGAAATATGGGAGACAGTCTCTATTTGAAAGAGTCAAACACGATAAGCACTATTTAGCTTTTGCTCTTGCAAAACAGTTAATGAAAAATACAAAAAAAAAAAAACAAAAACACTGCAAAGACAACAGAAAAACATTTTAAGCTGTGAGTTGTTTCAACTCTTTCAGGAACAGGGAACTAGCTTTATCTGAAACAGTGAAAATGCTCATTAAAATTGCCCAAATTACTTCTGAATGGTTACCTTTTCTTTATATTGAAAATTTGATCAACTTTTCCACAACTTTTAAAAATACATTTTAAATATATTTTGAAAGATTGCTTAAAGTTTGTAAGAAGAAAGGAAAAAGCATTTTGCAATCAAATTCCTTTTAAAGCATGCCCCTCAGCACTAGAATGGCATGGGCCTGACTGATTCTGGAACCTAAGAAGATAAAAGCTCTGAAGTACATCACTTGCTTGGGGCAACTCTAAGGGCTCACTTTGCTCTGCAGATTTTGATACCTAACCACCTAATTTCAGTATTCATAGCCTCCTAGCTTCATTATCTCCTAGACTTTTGTGTTTCTCTTAGATTGGACTGAATTTGCCCAGGTGGTTAAAATGTTATCAGAGAAAGGCATGGACCTACAATGTTATCACATCTTGTTTCCACAGGAAGTCAGACTAAAAATATGCACTTTTAAGTACAAGTCTGGCACTGAACTCCTTAAAACTCAGAGAACAACTGCAGTAGGAGTTCTACTGATTTTTATTTTTAACTACTGCGGTTGGATGCAGGGCTATTACCGTTTTCAGTTTCAGGTTTTCTGCTGCAGACTCATTAAAGGATATCCCTTTCAGAAAATGTGATCCTATCTGAACAGGTACAGTGGGCAGTTCACACTGAATTGGCTGCGGTGGAGTCTGTCTCCTTCCTGTTTGCTGGGCTTCAGCTTCACTGCAACAGCCCTGAAGTATAAGAGAATATATCAATTAGAAAGAAATGAAGACATTAAAAAAGAACCTTGCTGTCATTTTTTTTTTTAAAGCAGTTACTTTCAAGGTGAGGAAGGATGAAAGAGAACAGGTTTAGCAGATCATACCTGAAGACTTGCTTCAATAGCTTTTGGGTTCAAGTGGAAGCCAGCTTTCATTGCATATTCACAATGGCCTAGGCTCTCCAAAGCCACTTTGTAAGCCTGAAATTAAAGAAAAAGTTGAAATGGAACAGCCACATCAGCAAAGAAGTTGGCAGTCATTGCATCTGGATACACATGTAGAAATTATTAAGTAAGCAAACCTGTACAGCACGTATGCGTTTATCATATAAGACCTCGACTCTGGTAATTCTCAGATACCTCATGGCTGCCCATGGTCTATATTTCTGCAATAATATATTCCTTCCCTATTTCATTCATTGACCCCCTGACTGTACTAGACACACATAAAAGCAACAGACTTTAAAAGCTCACCTGCAAAGCACTATCAATTTTCATGTTTAGCTCTTTGAGCTGATGTTCAGGGATTGCCACACTCTGTGAGCAGAAAAGTTGTTGAACTTCAATTCCTGCCAAACATCCATCACAGCCTCTTTCTCGCAATCGAGATGTTGCCTGTAATGTATGGAAAAAAAAATACTGGGTAAAGAGATTCAACAATAAACTAGATCACAATTAAAAAAGAAACAAAAACAACAAAAAAAAACACACAAAGTTTAAACATCATAAAGGAGGTGAGAAGAAGCACTTGGTGGAAAGGATCTGGAGTTGGTTATATATTAGAACTGATTTAATTTCTACTGCTACTTTGAAAGTACAGATCTCACATAATTTGTATGGCATACAGGTGCTGGCTAGCAACTCAAGTCAGTATTGGTTGCTCTATTTCAATTCTTTTTCTTATCTAAGGATCCCGGTTACATAGGCAACATAATGAACACGGTTTGCTGAGGAGAGACTTATGTACATTAAGGTATGCTTTATAAAATTAAGGGTGGTTACTGCGGTGCAATTTTAGAAGAACCACACAAGACTGTAAAATCAACTGAGTACAGCAAGGGCGCAGCAGCTTTATGTAATATGATTTTAAAAAATGAAAAATATGAAAAGACAAATATCTGTTCGTAACAGTACAATAAAAATAGCACACTACTGAGCAAAGCAAAACAAATAGAAACCTATTCCCAACCACATTTAAGACCTCAGACACTTAATTTTTCAGTCTAAGGAGTCGTACTCTAGAACATGACGCCCAAATTGGGGATTTTTGCTACTGCAGCCAATGAACAGATGCATCAATTACTTCCACAACACGTGTAAAGTTACACCATTTTCCAACTGAAATTCTTAAAAAGGAAAAGTAATTTTGAACTACACGCAAACCATCATAAACATTGTTCTGAAACAGTACATAGTCTACTGCCAAACAGGCTGGTTTTATATGGAAATAACGGATTGCCCTCCACTCTCCCATGTAAAAATTCAGAAAGACTTCCGTATTCCATGTCTCCCTTCTATCAAGATGAAATAGATACGACATATAATTGGTGTATCTTCAAGACAAGAGAGAAAGATTATTTACTTACAGAGATTTGTTTTAGAGCTTTTTACTTTACTATCCTAAAATCCAACATAAACCTGCTTCTTCCCATGTATGGATGTTTAATACAGGATTGAATTAATTGTATTAAACTCAATTTTGAAATATAGGTGATATCAACAGAAATAGCTGAAGTAGACTGTTCTTATGCAAAAGATGTAATATTATACCAGGATTAGTACTGTTACGATTCTATAGAATACACCTAAAGCATTCTGAAATCCTTATTTCGTCCAATGAAAGAAATCTATGCTGCCGTAGAAATTACCAATAATTCATCTGCGTTCCAAGTTTTAAGGGAAATTTGTTTGCTTGCATACACCTTGCAGATGTTAGTTGATAAATGGAAACCCTGACAAGATTTCCAGTCAAGATGATTAACATGCCCATGCACATTGCCAAATTAGACTTCAAAAGCACAATGCTCTAGGTTACTTTAAATTTAAAGAAACCATGTGCGCAATGTCTGAAGCCATTTCAATCTGTCAGTCTGTAGACTTCAATAGTGTACAGGGAAAGCAGAAAAGCTCATAAAACTATTTTTCCTTGTATTTTTTTTTTTTTTTTGGCAGGAAAAGTAAGGATTCCACAGATGGCAAGTGTTAGCTAAAACCCAAGTCAAGAGTGGTGTATTTAAGTAATATGATTAACATTCCAAATGGAATCAAACAACATCAAGCCTAACAGATAACTCTCCTTCAGTATGAAGACAAAAAATGTTAAAAGATACCATAAAAAATTTGAAATATAAAATTGAGTTCATGCTCACAATTTAAGAGGTATAGATGTTATCTAAGTTATTTTTCATCTAAAATTTTACTCTGCATCTGCAAAGACTTTCCACTCAACCACATTTGAACACTGTTAATTCCTTTCTAATAACAAACAGCTGTTTCCACTGTTTGTACACTCCTTATATACACAATTGATCATGAATAAAAACTTTTTACAGAGCATAGATAGTATAAACACCATGTAGGTAAAACAGATTTTAGCATCTGAAACTAATTGCACTGCATTCCCTCCTTCAAATGTAGGATTTTTTTAAAATCAAAGGTTTTTTTCTTCCCTTATCAGGGCACCCAGGCTTTGATTTTGGTTTCATCAAGTATAAAGCAACTTCACTATAGCAAGTCCTCCATACCTCTGCTGCTCCTCTCCATGATCTTATTGCATCTTCCAGCTCATTTGTGGGGCTTAAATTTGAGGCTCCGGCCCCACTAACACTCTTTCTTTCCTGGCCTACAGCTTCAGCAAAGCAAGAGTGTGCCACTGGCTGGACCTTCTGCAAAGCTTGTGACAGGAACTGAAAGTGGACCTGCATCACTGTCAAGAAACATCGCCCAAGCACCTGTAGGAGGAAAAAAAACAACGATTTCAAGTAAATAGATTTTATAGAAATAGTTCTTCCTTTTTGTTCAATGCTTGTGTAAGCCGTTAAGTAAACTCAGATCTTTAATTAAAAATATAATAATGAATTAGACCTAAAGTGACACATGACATTTAACCATTTACCAAAGCTAAACAGTGAGGAACAGTTTCTGTGACTTAAGGAGAAATCAGAGTGACATGGTTGATGCAAGCTTTGTGCCGTCTTTCCTTTCTGAGATCAAGTTAAGATTATTTGAAGAATGAAAAGCTTTAAGTTACTTCACAATATCAAGCACATGAAACAATAAAAAAGTAGCATATTATCACAAGCAGAGTCAACAGCATAACCCATTCGCACACAGACCTAGCTGAATTTGTGCTAAAAAAAGTTAACTATTTTAAGATATGATCACAAAATTAGAAATTTAATCCAGAAGTTTATCTTCCAAACAGAGCGACTATCAGTAATACGCATGAAAAACCTTTTGCCACATAATACGGAGAGGCACCATTTTTAGAATATAACAGTCACTGCAGAAAACACGCACAAAATTGCAGCTCTGTCACTTGCATTGTTTGACAGGAACTGCTAACACTGGCACAAATCTTCTCGTCAGAATATCTCACCGAAATGGGTCACGTAATACCACTCATCTGGAAAGCAGGAGGAAGAGTAGGGAAGAGCGAGCACAGGAGAAGCTGCTGGTCCATCCCCACAGCCGAGGGGGCTGGGGGTGGCACCAACAGCACCCCAAATCCTGTGGGTGCCACAGCCAGCTCCATGTCCTGGACACGTATAGTAATGCAGTAATGGCCTCTGCACCCCATGCATTCCCAGTCCATTTTATCTCCCTCTCTCGTGCTAATGCTGCTCCTGAGAATTATGACCAGAGACAGACATATGCTTCAGTTACTACAAGCAAAACAAAAATCTCCAAAACCGAGCATTACGCCGCAGCCACCGTGTGTGAACAGACTGGTGGAGTACAACCATGTGAAAGGGCAACCTGGAGGACAGGACAGCACGAACACAAGCGCTCTGCCTGCTTGCAAGGCCACTCCTTCCTGAGTGGACAAAAGCTTACAACAAAGCACAACTAGGGTGCAGGAGAGGAGCAAGTACTTTCCAAATTGCCATAAAAGCATTTAATAACTATTCAAAATGTTTTCTTTCTTTTATGGAGTTTGTCACACGAAGTGGTTTGAAATGTATATTTGGCTTTCATTTATTAAGAGACTAGACTTGAATTCCATTTTAGGAATAATTCATAAAATACACAGATAATGTACAAAGCCATTGTGCCTTGGAGCAAGTCAGTCATCTGGCTTATTTTCAGCTACATTCTTCTGGAATAAAAATATTCAGACAATGATCTTATTGGCAAGATGCTGTAGTCACACAAACAGTTATATGCATTAGCTATCTACTTTAAAAGACTCCGTGGTGGCAATTCTTTTTTCCATTGCATCCGGTCTCCTTTTGACATTCCATTCTGGTTCAATCACTTCCTTTCTTTGTACAAGGCATAAAATTAAACATTTTTGGTACTTTGACTGACCCCTGAAAGTGTAGTTTGCACTATTAAAAAAACACTCAGTGAATGATCAAATGAATAAAATTCTAACTTTCCTGACTACAAAATTAGAGAGGTTTATAAGAAAACTGCAGGGAAAGACTGGCAATCTGAATATTTCTGAGTATGAAGAATGCAGTTCTCAGGGGAAGGAAGAAGAAACCAGGACTCATTAGGAATGTCAAGCTGATTAAGTTTCAAAGAATATTTAAGGTACAGAGGTTGAAGTTTGCCCTGCCTGGGAATAATGCTCAAAATAAACAAATGATTTAGTTTTTAAGTGGCACCACACAACATTCCTAATGTAATTTATAATGTTAAACAGTAAAGACAAATAGGAACATCTGCTTTACTGAACTTCTATTTTGTTTGAAAAATAATCTATTTCAGTCTTCCTCAGAAAACAGTAAGAGTGGTTTTAACTGCTTAAATAAAATCCAATCGGTGGAAGATTTTTGCTCGCTCCAGATGACAAAGTCGCTTTGCTTCAAAATTCACTTCTTGAGGATTTTCTTCCAAAGAGCTCAGTCTCTGTCTTCACAGTGGGAAAGAAGTACGACCACCACCAGTTTAACAAATACAGCCGAGGTCAGCCAGCGGTTACCGAAGTGCGTAAAGCAATACTCTAGATCTCTGTTGCAATATCTGCAGAGCAACATTAACATATGGATTTGGTGTTTTCACTATTAGAAATACCACCATCTATTTCCAGTTTATTTTTCCTTACTTTGTCGTGCAGAAGTGTTCAGTTCTTCTTAGACCATAATAAGAATTTAAAACTAGAGACCTTTTAATAATCAAGGACGAACTGGAACTGTTGCAGTTGTCAAACAGTAGGTTCCTCTTGATGGTGGTATTTTCTTAAACTATTTCTTAGACTCATTTCCATTGCATATACCATGACGTTTTCTGGCTTGCAAACTTTCCATCCCAAGAAATACACCTTTAGCACCTTGACTTTCCTAACCCTTTACCAGGTAGGACAATGATCTATCTAGGAATGACCTTACCTAAAAGCAATCTGGCATCATAGTTAGGCAGTTGAAAACAATAAGACTTTTGGGGAGGTGTTGCGTCAGACTTCATCTCAGAAGCAGGTGATGAGTTTAATCGAACTGGTTACATACAAACCCAAGCATCAGATGGGGATGCAGTGGTAGGTTACATTTTTATTTTTTTCCCCAAACAACAACAAAAACATCACAACACAATTATCCAATGGTTTCCTACTACCTTCATTTCCCTTATCACAGCTCTTTATGGCTTTGCTGACAACAAGCCCTATGCACGACCTGCCTACCCACCAAGGAACCAGATTAAAATAGCAACATAATTAAGTTAACAATGAGCCATTACTCCAACTGGTGTACCAGATTATAAGATAACCACCTTTCCCACATATTACTGGAAGTGAACAGAATATTACTTTTTTTTTTTTTTTTTTTTTTTACTACATAGCAACGCCCTGCAGTTCGGAAGAGTGATCTCATACAACCAATCCTGCTCACTAACAAAGAGTCACCTGCAAGATAAACTAGATTCCAGTGTAAGTTGTACCTCTGCATTTGCAGTATTAGGAGAGAGGAGCAACTTAACAGACTTGCCCAAATAAAAGGTTCCTGAGTACCTCTTCAGACGATACTGCTGAGCTACCACTCAAGACACTGAGTGTCACCTAGTAGAGATGCTGGAAAGGGAACTTCAGATGTTACCATATTCCCTGCTCAGTCCAGTGAAAAATTATCCTGAATCTCACACTCCTTTTTCCCCGGTCAGTGAACACTCATGAAGTCACATGCAAGCATTCCACTGTCTCTGCTTTCATTATGCAGATTCAGAAGTTTTTTAATCCTGCCTCTAGTTTTATGAAGATGTTAACGTTTCAGAAATCAGGAGAAATAAGAATTTGTTAAAGTTTTCACATAAATAGTTCTGTATTCAAACCACAGAGAAGCAGATTAGGAGAGGATCCCCAAAGTTCATCCTACTGTCCCAAGGAAGGGGTAATTTCACTGAGTCAGTTCTGCTAGACACAGGTTTAACCTGTTCTGTAAGGTCTCCATGAAGGAGGCTCCCTACCCTTCGTAGCAATCCACTTCAGTGCTTCTCTGACATTACGAAGTATTTCCACAACATCCCATATGAATGTTCTCTTCTGAAATTCAATTTTATTACTTCTTGCTCAGTCTTACGTGGACATGAAGGACAGAACATTGCCACGTTGTTCTGGCTGCTTCTCACATACCTGCAGGCTTCTGGTTTTCCTTCTCAGTCTTTCCTTCTGTACAGTCAGTCCTTCCAGTTTGTCCTCTGAAGTCCTATTTTCTGGATGCCTGATTACTCCTGCTATTCTCCTCCGATGTCCCTTCCAGTTGCTCACTACATTAAGTGTAAGAGCAGCAGTGCCTGGATGCGGTGTTGTATTTAAGGCCACAATAGCCAAATGAAGAGTTTAATACTGATTCCATGGTTCGTGCAGGTTATAGTTACATTAAACACATGACAACTGTCTCTTTGCAATAGCACCAATAACGATTTATGCTTTGCAACAGCACAATACTGACTTCTATTCAGCACAGGACTGCCATAAGCCCTAGGATTGTTCTGCAACACTACTGCCCATGGGCACTGCCCACACCACCTGTGAGGATAATTTCTATTTACATTCTGTAACATTCAGTTTTCCCCTCTAAGTTCCACCACAACTGGAAATCTTAAACTGAAAAGTAGGTTATTTTCAGTTCTGTAGGTCTTCCAGAACACTTGGCCCACGTACTTTCTGATCACTTACAAACTTAAATATATTCTCTATCCTGACCTCTAGCAAGGTCAATTTTGACAGTGAGCAACTAGTAACTGCTTCCTGGGTTACACCGATCCAGTCAGGTTGTCATCTACTTACATCACCCACACTACGATCTCTGTGTGATCTGTGTCAGTTTCAAACAATTTCTGCTGGTTCTTATACAAAAGTAGAATGTAATACTCCTCTCATTTTCCAGAAGTTCCCATAAATTCTGCATGCTGACTTTTTATAAAGTATGTGCAAGATACAGCTTTCATTAATAAGAGATGCAAGAACTGTACAGAGACAAGTGAGTAATTACCACAAAGTACACTTAAAAAGAAACCAAGAAGCCAAGCTGTTTTGCCTGCATTCTCTTTGTATTTATTCCTACCATAGATAGAGGTACCTGGTGAAAAGAGCACTGAAGGTACACACAGAGCTTAGGAGCAAGCTTCAGGTCATCACAGGCATTGTGACTGTCTTTAATCACATGAACGTGCAGTGATTTTTAATTAATAGACACTTTTCCTACAGCCCTAGAGAAACAGTGATGCTATTAGATGGTTTTCAAAAACAAAGATCTAGAGCAAATACCGCAAATACCTATAGCAAATATACATACTATAAAATCTATAGACACAAATTCTTTGCATACTAGGTATACAACATGAGAAAACGCTGATCATACTTCTCACTACAATTATGTAGTACAAATAGCATTCTGCTTAACTACTTCATCCATAAGTTGTACAGCTACAGAGAGCAGATCACGCTTGATAAGCAAGTGAATATAACATTCAGGTAACTTTGTAAGGATGAAATCTGAACCAGAAATAGGAACTGAAGAACAAGTTTTCTTCTCAGGATGGAATTCTGTAGGAAGAACTTTGCAAAGGCTGCTACAAAAATCAAGAAATACATCAAAATATGAAGAACTACTTAAAACAGCAGGGATTCATACATGAAAACATTTAGCATTATGCCTTACATGATTAAGAAGTTTACTACAGGAAAACATACAGCCAGACAGGACTGCAGTTGTAGATGCTATCCTAAACTTCAAAATCTCAGAATTTTGACTGCTGGGCACATGCTGCCAGCATATGGAAATTAAAGCAAAGTTGTGACAAATTTTTACAGTACAAGTATTTCATGTTCATGTGGTATTTTCTTTTTAGGCTTAACAGCTCACAAAGTAAACAAATAGTCTGAAGAGTGATAAAATGTTGTTTTTGGATCATTTGTCAATTGATACGCAGTTTTACACAAGCACTGATAGCTTATATCCCTCTCTTCAGTGTTCAGATTTTCACCCAGAATTGATAACACTAAGGAAAATATGGTTTAATATAGAATATGATGGCCCAATATTATTAGAAGTTAGCTAACACAGAACAGGAAATCACAGCGCATCTGGTGCTGGAAGGGACCTGCAAGGATCCTTGAGCCCAACTCCTGGCTCCACAGAAGACTACATAAAAAAATCAAACAAAGGTTTACAACTTTCATTTACTTACTTAGGCTTGTTAGTTTGGGGCAGTGGGGTGCTGGGTTTGTTTGCTTTGCTTTAATTATTGTAGGGGGGTTTTATTTATTTGTTTTACACTAGGCATGTTTTCCCAAGTATGAAAGAGGTTACTGGATTTCTCATTTTAAGTTTAAATCATACAGAAAAATAGCTTTTAGAATTAGGTAGATAATACAACTTAATCTTATTTCATAAAAACTTTAAATTTAGTGCAAGTCCTTACACAGAAATACCCACTAAACATCTCACTCAACATAGTTTGAAACTCACCACTGGAAGTCATTTAATTCTGAGAACAAAAATGAAAATGCTTCTCCTTTTATCAGTGCTGCCCACAAATACAAAAGCAAGGCAAAAAGAACTTTCAGCATAGCACTGATTTTAAGTAAAAGTCCAATTACGAAGGAATGATATAAATTCACATGCAAAACAGAATCCCCCAAGGTAACTTACCTCAATGTCTTGTAGGCTGAATTCTTTTTGATCTTTAAAGTTCGCAGCGCCTGCACTCAGTTCCATCAGCATTTTTGCTATTTCTGGTTTTATTGCTGCTGTGAGTCGACTCGCTGCTTCCATGACATGTTCCTGCACGTCTTTCAGTTGCATAGCTGCCTTAGAATAGTGAGAGTTCCTAAATACACTGCTGAAAAGGTCTGTAAGGAAAGTGCTCGTACGGCAAAACACGTTGAGTGCATCCAGATATTTGGAGATTCCCTGCTGGATGTCTGCAATCGGAGTAGTATGGGATACAGGGTGGTTGCAGCTGCCCGCAGCAGCTGAGGAGACCAAAGGGGATGCTGGGGTTGTAGATGCCAGCGGTGCGCTCAGGGTCCTGCCTAGCTCAGGCATTTGATACTGCTGGTGTTGCTGCACTTTTTGCTTGGACCCGCCAAGCAAAAAGCGCCGCTTATAGTCCATTTTGCTTTCTTGTGCACTACAGCAATACATAAGTGAGTGCTTGTCCGAAGATCTCTTGAATTAACAATCACTTGTCAAACTCCTTCCCCAAATATATAGTTATGTACAGTAACAGTGGAGGACTGTGTACATAGGTTTCACAAAAGGCATTTCAAAAAGGCAAGTGTCTGTATAATCTGTATCAGCAGTGAGAAAGGCAGCAGACTTGCTGACTTAGTATTTTCAGTGTTCAGTGCAGCCCTGCTGCAGTTACAAACTGTACTCAGAAAGCAAGCCGACGTATCTTAATAATGCTCTGTCTCCTTCAGTATTCCACTCTGCACACAAAAAAGCAACACTGGAGCAGAGAAGTTATCACCTACAATTTCTTCATGAGCATATTATTGTCACTTGCTGTTAAAGTTTACAAAAGTTATTTTTGTCAACGCAAATAATAATTTTAGAAGCAATGCTTTAATACATTTTTCCAATTAGTAATATCAGGAAAAGTGGAGCAAACCACCGATCAACAGCGATTATAAAAGCAGTGCAGAGGCTTCTTCCTTAAAAAAGCAAATCCTTATGTCAGCAGATCAAATATCTTCAAATGTCTTGACAGATCCAGTCTGCCAAATCAGTTTACTTGTAGTGTCTCTTCTTAATACTGGAGGGAAAAAAGATCTGGACTCTGTTTACAGAAGACCTTGCAAGTATAAGCTACTAAAAATTAGAGTGTTTATTATTGCAAGCCTTCTTCCCCTTTCCTTGTTTGTTGAGGTAGTTGTTTCCGTTGTAACATTAAGAAATGGTGCTTCCAGACTGCATTTGCCCTCAATTGTAGACTCAGAACAAAAATGTACAAATGTATTTGTAAGGCCTCTAGGTCATTTCCTGTGAAGGAAGAAAAAAAAGTTTAAAATGTTATGGAACAATGAACAGTTTTTAAGATCTTAATTCCTGCAGCGTCCTGGTATACTTCTCCAGGCATACGTTGTCAATGACACATAGACCGAAAGGAAGGGAGAGCTGCACGGGCTGTTCAAAAGGCAGCTACAAACTGGTATCATCATGTCACTGAACTCAACACCGCTGAGTGTTTTCTTATTAATTCTCCCAACCTAGACTCAAACTTGAGTAGCAGTTAATCCCCACTGCAGCCCTTACACAGCTAAGAACAGAAGAGTCTATTAGTGCAGACCTTAGGGGGAGTTAATCACATTTTCTAACCTTATCCTTTTCAAATAATTCAAAAATTAAGTCAATGAAACCTTTTTTCACATATCATAATTCACTGCAGAAATATGAGACTTCCATTCTTTCTAGTAATTTACTAAATCAACATCCAGTTTTTTTTTTTGTTTTTTTTTTTTTTTCTGTACAACAGCAGAAAACAGCAGAAAAACCTGTCTATATCCTAACTGAGACCCTGTTTCAGGACGACGGCATGCATCTATCATACTGGCAAGATCTTATACAAGACAGAACTGCCTAACAGATTGGCCTGAACAGCAACCCCACCAGACACAAAAGTAAGGGGGAAGTAGAGCCACTAGTATCGCCCTACTCCTACTGGCAAACTGAGGTGCAGCTGGACAGCCAAAAGCACTTTCTGGAAGGCATTCGTAGGGAGGTGAAGAGAGCCTGAGCAGTGAGAAGGGGTCAGTTTGCAGCAGGTGACGTTCAAGGCCAGAGCTGGAACTTCTGAAAAAAGGCACGAAGATCTTTAAGTCCCTGCTCTCAGCCAAACATAGCTCCTAACTGGACAGGGTCTGGCATCTCAGGACCACGTATACAAGTTAAAGTTGTATCTATACAATGATCACACTTACTCATAAGCAAAAAAAAACAAAAACAACAACCCTCTGCTTTACCGTGTCAAGACACTATCAGAAGGGACATATAACATACAGATATACAACGTTTTCTATCTGTTCCTAGGCATCAGTCACACTAAGCCACTCTCTCTTTCTCCTACACATGTATGTAAGTTGATTTATGTAAGTTGATTTCACCAAACGAGGACATTCTTTTTCTTACTGCATCAATTACATTTTACAATGTTAGTATCAAATAGTAACATCCCCCCCCCCGGTACTTTAAAGAATAATCTAGATTTAATAGGAAGGAACTCTTTAATTCAACAACAATTTATTTCTTTTGCTATTACATTTAAGATATGAAACCTATTCTAATATTGTCAAAACAGCTGGGGAATAGAGATTGTACCTTCAGACAAAATTTCTTCAGACTGGTAGAAAAAAAACATCAATTCGCTCATATAATGTGTTTTGACAGACGAATGAAACAAAACCTCAGAAAAAAGAAGGCAAGACACAGCAGGACAGAACAACATGAAGGGAGTGGGATAGTCTCACACCCACTAAAACAACAGACACAAGTTTTTCAGGAAGTTGCTGCTGCAGATGGTTCTGCTTCTGAGATCTAGAGCAAATATTCTTCCACATTCCCACTTTTTAAAACATGAGGAACAGATAAAACATGGCAGACGTTCCCATACGCATTTCGACATCCCTTATTAAAATATTTTAGGCTGATTACTTTATTTCCTAATAACTAACTTTACACTTCTCTCAATATTCACATTGAGTGCACTGAAGTGCAGTAAGTCTGTTAAAATGGATTCTTACTTTGAACGAGTCAGTGCCTTACAGTAGAAAAATCATTTCTCTTGATTGCATAAAAACGTAGACAGAACAAAAGAGTTAATCTATACGCATATTATAAGTAAACTGGTGATTATTTTCCCTAAGTAGACATAAATTCCACAGTGCAGAAGAAATTAAGGAATGATCATGAAACATTGAAGTGTTAATGCCAAAAGTAGGAAAAACTAATTAAGGAGGAGTTTGTGCTACACAGCCCTGAATTAGGCATTAGAGATGCACTATGCTTTGGTTCTTCATATTGAGCCTTTCAGGATCAAACTGAGGTACTGAATTGGTAACAGTCCAATATTTAACTCATACAAAAACCTGCTACACCCTAAAAACATAAGTGAAATGAATAGAAAAGGTGGTGTTTTCACATTTCTTACAGCCATGAACAAAGACGATTGATCACTGTTTTACTAACAGACACTTTCACAGACAAATCTGTAAGAACATATTCAACTCTTCATCTCATAGGCTTCAAAAATCACTTGTAATAAAACCAACACAGAAGCTTACAGCAGACAGCTTATGTCCCTAGCATCTAAGAAGATACACGTTTCTTTAAAGAGAGAACAGTGACAGGTCTTGTCCAGACAGTAGGCATGTGGGTAACACTACAAGTATTACACATTCTATAATGAGACTCCAACATGCTATGTATAAAGTAAACACTCTTCCTTTTGTATCTTTTCCTGAAAAAGTGAAGAGACGACCGTTCCCACGCTCCCCCCTCCCTCCCCAGTGCTGCGGCTCCACCGCTGCTCTTGGCTCACGGACTGAGTGGAGACTCCACGTTTTAACAATTTGAACTTTGCATCAATCCAGATCATGCTGTATCAGAAAAAAAATTCAAAGGATTTCATTCTGGCAATACAAGAGTAGCATGTTATCTGTCCAAAATGCAACTGTGAAGTTTGTGTTTCATTTTGCAGAAAACAGATACTCAGAAATCAAGTACAGAAGTTTCAAAGAGTTAGCATACCACAACTCAAAAAGTTGTATGCCTTCCTTTATGTAATCAAGGTCAAAATGTTCATATACAGTTAGAAGTATATATTGGTATAGAAAGCTTACCCATTGTAACTGGGAGTTGATTCATTTTAAACTATCCCAAACTAAAGATAGATTACGTCCACAGCAACAGAGCATATTTAGCATCTACAAAACAGATCCACTTAAAAGCACTAGAAACTGAAATCCACGTGCCAGAGAAAAACAAGTAATAACAGAATTCATTAACAAATTTCATAAGCTGAGAAATTCAATTCTGCCTTCAACTTCACTCTCAATTAATATGCTACATCTATTTAAAGTTGCCATATCAATGACAATGAGAATATGCAGAAGTTTCTCAACAACTGTATAACATTCGATCCATCCATAAAAAGAAACAGCACGGAATTAAGCTACATTACAGGGATTGTCATGCAATTGAAAACATAAGTTAAAAACAAAAGTCTACATATTGCCGGAAAATTCTAAATTATATGTTTTTTGAAGAAATCTTACATAAACATAGCAATAACAATTCTGTGATACAAAAACCATAGAATTAGCTTGTGGAACCTGATAAACATAGTAACAAGTTACCACAACAAGAAGCTACTTCTCATATACTAGTAGTTATATATGAAAGGTATATGAAAGGTGACAAAAATCCTTTTCATATTATATACATTTTAATCTAACCTTCCTGGTAGGAATGCAGCATTTTTCATAAGGTCATTTACAGTTGCTCAAGATTTCAAACAACTATTTCACTTTCTCAGCTGAGGAAATGTGGTTTTGGTGGTTTTGTTGTTATTGTTTTGAGGCTTTATTTATTTATTTATTTATTAAAAATCAAGCAATAACAACTTTCACACTTTCTTAGTAAGAGAGAAGCTAACCTGGTTTAGATGCAGTTTTGATCAGAGCTAACACATTCTGATTATTCCTACAAAGCTACTGAATCCCTTCAGCCTCCAGCAGCAGTGGGACAGACTGACCTGCTGGACACTTCTGCATGCCACCATGTCCACACACAGGGAGGTTTAACAGAAACGGCAGGCTTCTCTTCATATTATCTTCTCACACTGCCTTTATTTCTGATCTGCAAAGCCCATAGCTGCTCCTATTCACCAAGGGTGAACATTGGAGACCATCTGCAGGTAAGCACATCCCCATCCCCACCTCAGCCCAGTTCCTGAGGTTCAGTCACAAGGACCATTTTCAGTGGAGCCAGCAAGCTGCTTCGATGTGCTGCATTATTGTAGGATCTCCAAAAACCAACAAAAGAAAAGGGCGTGATTTTATATTGGCACAAACCAATCACAGAAATACCCCTCAAAAATCATCTTTTGAGGATGTTGAGGAAACACAGCACAGTGTGTTTTGGGAAGACAGAGAAGGTATCAGCTTTATCAGGACTAGCCAGCACTTGATTAATAGCATAGCTTATACTTCTGGAAGAAATTCATAAGAGTGTTCTTTGTGGGTTGTTTTTGTTCTGGTTTGTTTTTTTAAACTTTTCAGGATAATTTAAGAGCTAGAAATATGTTCCGAAAATTAAACAAGAATAGCAATCTCCAAATAATGCCGACTGGTGGAAAATACCCATTAATCTGTCTGACATCAACACACTTATTCTGCACCTGTAATTTCTTACCAACACATCATAAATACTGAAAGCATGCAAATGCTTTTACAAGGGTTGACAAGCATCATCATCTTCACCATTGGGGCAAATGGGGCTCACAGTTTCTAAGGGCCTTGCTCCAGGCAGCTGCCAGGCCACAGCCACCAGAGAAGCCCATGGCCCCCCAGCAGGGAAAGGATGCCCGCACTGGTAGCTCAGTATTTAGGCTACAAAGCCAATAAGGAAAACCAACCTCTCTTTTCAAGGCTGACAGCTTTTTTTTAATGGGGTGGACTGCTGTGGCACCTCTTGAATTTTTAAGTCTCCTGTTTGAGGAGAAAGGGGAAGACAGACATCGATAGACTATTAAACCAATATCATCTTAGTTCTGTTAGCTCAAATTGCTTGTTGGGATTCCTTCTTGGCTGCTTGCCCAGAACAGTTGGAGGGGAAAAAAAAAAAAAACAACACAAAAATAACAAGAAGTAGGCATGCCAATCCTTAGTGAACCCATAAAGCTCCTGTCGGAAACATCCTCCTTGTAGGGTCTACCTTTCCTAAAACCAGCTCACCAGATGCTCTGACCCACTCTCCCCCCACACCAGTTGGGGATGGTAAATCACAGTACACACTCCACAGGGATTAAGTAGTTTGCCTCAGTTTAACCAGACTGTAACTGAGCATTCTGCTTAGTTTCATATAAATCTAAACAGACCAATTTTTTATTACAGTAGCTAGTTTTCTAATTTAGTGGTGAAGCTATTACAAACAGAAGCATGGAGATTTGTTAGATTTAACTGGGAGGCTCCATCAACTTCACTTTATTAGTTCATCAAAGACGAATTTCATCCATCAGGCATCCACCTAATATTCATAGGCAGGTCTCAACTGATATATTACGTCTTGTCTAGGCCTTCTTTCCTTTTCAAGATGACCCTCCTTAAAACAAGTCTATTAGCTTATTGGTGCCAACTGGTAGGTTTTGCCCTTGTACTGGAAAATCCTCTAGAAGCAAAAGTATGCTACACATCCTGAATGACAAGCAAAGACAGATACAGCCCCATCCCCTGCACTGAAGAAACAAATCACCAAAGACTTTGTCATAAAAATCACTCAGAAACAAAAAGAACAAGAGAAAGCTGAAGAAAAACAAGTTTTCAGAGCTAGTTAAGGACTGAGAGTCTTGACTGCTCAGCACCACACCACCTCACTTCCAACAATCCTCCAGAAAAGGATCCATAGTCCTGAGGCATATAGCTACACTCCCTTTGAAATATATGTGCAAGGTGATATCTCTAAACCAAATTCAGAGCTATCAGTATCCTGACTGCATTTTTCCAGGGCAGAGCCTAGACTGTGTCAGGCAGCTTCTTACATTTTGTTTGAAGTAAAACACTTACCACAGAATGGCACTAACTCCAATCTCAGCAGTAAGATATGACAGCAAAAGGAAAATCTGGTGAAAGGAATGTGTTAAACCAAACCTTCTTTCAGACTTCGGTGCCTCCCTGAATGTCAAAAATAGACGCCTCTGTCAGATCAGGATCACTGTTTCAATCCTCCCTTGGCAATAGGCGCTTACCTTATCTGTTTTGAAAACAGGACCAGTTCTCTTTTTAAAAACAACTGTTCATACAGAAGAGAAGGAAAAGAAGATAATGTCCATTCTTGATAAGGTAGCTTAACAAAGCATTTGCACAAAGCATGAGAAATTCACGTCCAACGTGATTGCCACCAGAGACTCAAAACCCATTTCTCTCTTCTCCCAAAAAGGTGCACATCTGCCACAAGCATTTGTGCTCTTGCTGAGCTGTTTAACACGTTAAGACAAAAACAAACAAAAAGATTCATGGGACCATGAAAAAAAAAAATCAGAGCTCTGCCTCTCAGAATGTGTTGTCTACAAAGTTCTTGCTACTACCTACAGGAGTGCTTGCGAAGAGAAGCCTGCTCTCTCTGAAAGCAAGCCACTTGCAACCCGTCATCTGAATAAATACGCTCTTCTTCAAACCGGAGTGAAGTACCGAATGCTGTAGTTTCAAGGAAGAGAAGGGAAGTAGACAATTTCTAGACAACTCTGAGAATAAGCTAATGTCTATTCCTATACATGACATATTTCAGCCACAGACTTCCCCTCCCGCTGAAGGGAAAGCAGGAAGAAAGGGCTGAACTTGAGAAAATTTCATTCAGTTAAACAACATGTGAACAGCACTATGAGTTGGCGAGGCCTGTGTGTCCTGGCCCAGTTATGGCCATTTCAGATAACTTGCCCCTGCCCTCTGCAAAGGTCTTTCCTCCTAAACCCACCCAGCATGTCGCACTCCCGTAGACGCACTTAAAGCCTTTCTGAACTACACCAGAAGCCATTTATGTATTTCTTAGTCAAAATGTGACAGTACAAACGAGTATTAAGAAAACGGAATATAATTGGTTTTTAGTTCTCCGGTAAGTACAAAATCAAGGTTTCCCATGCTTCTGCAGAAGGCCAGCTTTTACTTAGAGGAGGGAACACAACGAAGAACAGCGGAAACATGCACAATCCTGCTGTCTCATCATAGACATTTCAAACCTGGAAGCAGTTTAATCTTTGGGCTCAATTCAGCAATGGACTACAGCATATGATTAGTTGCAGTAAAGTCAGCGGTATCTCTCACATACTCAAGTACCTTGTTAAATCATGAATTACAGTTTTCCTGTATAAACAAATGCCAGATGTGTTTTTCAGTATCATCAAATGGGAAGAGAAGCTTTTAGTACATGTTGTTAAATGTATGCTAAAAATTTCAACTAAATTTTTTCCTTGCCTAAATCTCTGAGATCTCTAACAATTATTTTTTTTTTTTGCAAATTGCTTTGAAAAGCTTAGCTACTGCTGAGTCAGCGAAGATCAAGCAATTGAAGAGGGCTCAGTGTAGAGCTTTATTTCTGCTGTTTTAAAACGATTTGATCATGGTTCCAAATACTTCATAAAAAGATTATGCACCCATAAAAATAGCAATGACTCCCACCCTTTGGCAAAGCGCTTACAGAAATAATGGAAAGGCACTCTATAAATGCTACCTTCCACGGCTCTTCTTTCAAAATCAGATTCCTCTCGGGAAGTTTTCATTGCCCCCAACAAGTTATATCTTAAACAAGACTTGAAAAGACGAGTGGAAGTAAGAGCCCAACTACAGTGTTAAAGCATGACATACTACATACACTACTAAATATATACACAAAGAATGGCAGAACTTTACAGGAGCGAGGGACTAAAATAAGAGATGAGATTGACTATGGATAAATTTATCAACTTGTACGTGGGAAAAACATTCCTAGCCTCACACAGAAAGTGACAGGCTCTAGCCTGAGCTCAGTGTTAAAACTGTTTTTGCTAAAAAGTCAGCCTGATGCAGAATGTAAGAGTCAAAAGATTAAGTCTTACATTGCAAGTTATTAGCAAAGAAGTGTGTGTGTGTGCTGGGAAAGCTGGAAAACAGTTATAACCCTACAAATTCACATTTTACCCACACTTCAAATTTAACATGCCGTTCTGGTTTCTGGATCCTTCCTGCTTTCCTCTGGCTTAGTAACAGACAACTGCAGGTTCAAGGAACCCTGGATGCAGCAAATCACTGAAGACAGTTTTAAATGGGTATAGGCCACAAGTTTACCCTGTTCTTACCTTTCCCTAAGTATCCATTTATAACCACCATGGGGGTTAAACAAGGCTGAATTAGATCAATTCTCAAGTCTGAATCAATGTGGCCATTTTTGTACTTCTTACTTGCAACAACCTAGTGATCATCAAAAGCATCATATCACAATGACATCCTGCATAAACTGCTCTGAAACAGCTGATTTCGCAATCAGAAAATACTTCTGTTAATTTTTAGACAAGGCTTCCAGCCAAAACAGATACTATACATCATAAATGCCACACCACTCACACTCAGCAGCATACACATTTCATTTTTTTCACTGAAATAAATATTCCTAAACCAAAATTCAAGGCTGTTTTAACTGAGTTTTTGATGCTATGCGACTTTAAACAGAAAACCCAAACTCAGAACACAGTATGATTTTAGTAGTGTTAGACAAAAGCAATGTTTCCAGGCAATTAAAATTATAAATTGTCTATAAAAAAAATAAAGCTCTATCTTAAAGCTCTTTCACAAGCAACACATTTGTGAGTACTGGAAGCATGAGACAGATTATGCACAGAAAATCCTGTGAAGCCTTTAAGATTTCTGATTTTTTTTTTCTGTGCCTGTTTGTAGCGAGCATGATGAAACCTTTCAAAACATTTGGAGTAACTCAACACCAACCATCTTTCCTTTCCCAAATTATTGTGCTGCTTCTAAATTCTCAATGCTTGCTACAGAATGTAGCTACAACATTTTCTTGATGCTAGACTACATCAAGAAAAAGAAAAAAAACTGCAAATGTGTTTTCATTAAATATACTGATCCTCATCCACTTAACAAATGCAATGGCTACTATGAGCAACTGTTTGCACATGCAAACTTCTCTTTTTCATATTAAGAAGTATATTACCATACTATTTCCTTGTGACTGATACTTAAGACTAATACAACATTTACTTATATTTGTTCTCTTCAGCACACATTAGAGGCTTTATCTATTTTAATGTTTGCTTTCCTCCTCACCCAACTCATTCATTGAAATTTCCTACTTGAAAGTCATTAAGCATTCTGAAATATGAATTGCATCTCCAGAAATAGAAAACAGGAGTACATCATATCAGAAACACTGACATCAGCACATACACTTACTGTCTCATGACAGTTGCAACCATGAGCATTTTTGCCATGAAGCTAACAGAGATTCATGTCTCTGTACTACAGCTCCTGTGCTCTGACTTTCCAAATGCTTTATAAGCTTACTGTATTTGAGTAGCAGCAGATTCATCAGTGAACAGCTGGAGTTTTGCCCAGGAAAACAAACTGTAGTCTATACTGAAGAGAGGGACACGATGATTAGGCCTTTCAGATCCCTCTCATGTTGAAAATTATGGAATTATCAGAAAACTGTAATCATGAAAATGTTAAACTAAGGAGAATGTATTTTTATAGCAAATGAACATAATTATGTTTACCATATTTGGGCCCGAAGTTGGCTGGCAATTCAGTCTGTATATAGACAGCAATATCTGATTCACTGTCACAGGATATGAATAAACCAGAGCAATCCAGTGTGCATAGCAGCCTCTCTCCTAAAACAAAACCAAACATCAGTGTGTACATAATACTCCAAATGCATCAAATAATAATACTGTAAATCACATAGTAGCTTAATAGTTTCAACTTCAATTCTAAAATCATTCTTGAACTAGATCTTTGCAACAGGAGACTTTTGGAAGCTGTCAGAATGATTTGTTCCTAGGAAACTTACATTTTTATACATTAAATTATGTAGAAGTAATTTCTGCAGCTGATGAAGGAACAGTGGTGACAAGTAATTTGAGATCATAAAGATTAGAAAACTCAAAACGGCAGCATGCATACTTCATAACCTTTCTTCAAAAAAAATTGCTTAAATGTCTTCAGCACAGCTTTCTCCTTCTCATTAAGACCAGAATTTATAAGTCTTAATTAAAAATAGATGAGACTTAAAATAGCACTAACTCATCCTGCATAGTTGGGGTCAAAACACAATTAGTTACAAGATGAACTGCAGGAGCACCCTCCAGTTTCTAAATCTCTAATAGAAACCAAACGGGAAAAATACAGCTACATCTTGTCTTAGCACTTAGCTAGTTCTGCCTGCTTTACAGCAGACAACTTAAAAAAACGTTCCCTGAATTGCTCAATCTTCTGCAAGTCTTCTTAACACTGGTTCAAACAGAAGCACCAGCGACAAAAGGATTCTCCTCCTGCCCTTCTTAAGCAAGCCTGTGGTTCCAGCAGGTACCACCCCATGTTTATTACAATGGCAACCGATTAAATCTTTTCAGACTGCAGCATCTAGTGCCATCTATTAGCTGCTTCAGTAATCCTGCTTTCCATTTCAGTTCATGGAATAATTTGTTGCCTTTTATACACACAAGGTAAATGTCAAAACAGGCCACAGGTCAAATTAAAAATCGAAAAGCTGTGGACTGAAGGCTGAGGACTGTTAGTGTAGTCTTAGGTCTCCATCTCCTCCTTATACTGATAAAGCTGTGAGAAATTTCTGGTTTCTTAGGCACTTAGATGTTTGGGTTTTGCATTTACGTTCCCAGGAAGACTACCTTGATTACATCTACTTTCTTTGTATTAAAAACAAAACAAAAGTTAATATTTTAGCAAACTACTGTTCTGCTTCTTTAAAACAGTTTACGCTCAACAATGAGGTTTATTTATTTCTATCAACAGAAATAAATTTACACATTTGGAAAATAAATCTCACTTTCTAAACTTAGTGTAGATGCTACTAAAGAATATAAATAACTTAACACAACAGCAATTTGCTAACAAACGCATACATGGAATTCCACCGGCACGTCTCAGCAGCACACGCAGCTCTGCCTGCTTCCAGCTTTAAGCTACTACATCAAGGGTATGGCAGGGAAAGGCATACAACAGACACACTGACGTTCAGATACATTCTGCTGTGATTTGATGCAATGCCATTTTCTCTTTAAAAAAAAAAAAATCCATTGTTCTTGGGTTAAAATTACTCCCCAAACAACCCTCCAAATTAAGTTATCAATTGTTAAATAATTATCTGACCTAATTTACAACATATAAAGCACCGTCGGACCAGCTTAGCATGTCCTGGAAGTAGAAGTACTGACAGTTTTACACAAACAGCTAAGCTCCCATCCATCTGCATAATTTGTCACCGGGTTACTATGTGCCAAAATTTCTGCACTGAGTTGTGCAAGAAATCTCTCCCGGCAGAGGGTACAATGGGAGATTTATGCTGGTGTAATACATCTTGGAAGAAAAGTATGTGTAATGTTTTAACCCATAAAACAAATGAATGTGATCTATTGACTAGAAACCAGAGCAACATCCATAAGCAAACCTGAACACTTCAACTTTATTAGATCCTTCTGAAAACTGATGTGTCCTGTTCCCTCTGAAGCTCCTAGTACCACTGGTGCAGCAAACCCCCCCTCACACAGCAGTGGAAGATCCTAACCTCACTAACCAAGCACATCTACCGCTGGATTTCAATATTCACTAACAAAGCTGATTGTTGTTCACAAATGAAGACTGGAAAGAAACATTGAAAATTTCACCTATCTACTGCTGCGCCAACTATATTTAAAAATAATGATCAAACGCGAAACTAGGCTCACAAATTTAGATGAGTTTAGCCAACTAACGCTCCTCCCCAGTAGCTTACGTTGGCAAAGGGCTTTCTGCTGCAGAAATTGCGACACAGCCACGCTCTGCCAGCCATAACACATGGCAAAGATGCCAAACACATTCAAGCAGTGTTTCAATATGAGCTGGTGCATCTATTACTGCTCCAGCCAAACCCCTTTCAAACACATTTCCCAAGTATTACGTTTAGAAAAAGCAATCTCTTCGCCACTGGGGCTGTTTGTGCAGAGGGCGTGCAGAAGGCCCAGGCAGAGCCACCCCAGTGGCACCACGAGCTGCCCGTGCCTGATGGAGCAGGATCAAGTGATGGTAAGGAGAAAGTCACCATGCACAGCACCAAGCACCCAGGAGATACGTGGCAAGTTTTACGTAATCTATTACAACAACTCCCCCAGGCACCCTTTTTAGCCCTGCTGGATTTCCTGCCTTCTCCCCACCCCCCAAGCAGGCTCCAAACCTTGAAGTAACCTTGTTCTGCTCCCCCCCCCCAGAGACGGCTCCATGCCTGAAACATAACCTCTAATCTTATTTTCTATTTCTAGCATACAATTCCCGACCCTTATCCCAATTTTTTAAATTAAATATCCTCTGCGTTGCAGACTGTTTCCTATAGCCATGATAGCGCACAGACTACGTCAGAACCTACAACCATATGCTTCTGGTCAGGACAATTTTACATCATTTTTAAGGGCATTAGAATTAGAAACACACAGTATTTTTGTATTATAGGTTTAAGAGTCTCCTCTGAAAAAGAAGTTTTCAATGCCACTGCCAGTACTGCAGTGCAATGAAACAGCTTTATTTGTTGGAAGGTTTAGATAAAGACCTTAAAATACAACAGAAATGCATTTCAGAGCAGTCTGCAAAGTGAAGCATAAACTTACAGCAATTACAGCGACTTAGAGAATATTTGCAGGCGCTAAGTCTTAAAAACTGCAGGGTTTTATTAGAAAGGAAGTTTTCTCATCTAACACCATCTACTTATTAGATGAATTTTGCTTAAACCTGCAATTTTATTTTATTTTTATTTTTGGACAACAACAAAATGTAAGAGTTTACCATTGATTCTTCAACAGTTCCTACACAAAATATATTAAAATCAGAAGAGCCTACTGGATCAAATGTCTATCCAGACCACAATGATTAGGGTCTAAATTTGTACTTCTAATTAGTTAGCACTATTCATAACTCCCTTCCATACTTTTATCAATATTTAATTTAACAGTTGCTAGGGTGAAACATCCCGCCATGTACAAATTCTCCTACAGAAGCACTTTGATACAGAACAACTCCCTGAAGAATGGAAAAATATTTTTGTCTCCAAAGTGCCAAAAAAAAGTTGCCAGGAAGCATCCCAAGTCCGGAGGTTGCAGTCTGACAAGGTCAGGCCCTCAACAGAGCTGCACAGTTACAAATACGTGTCTGCATTTTCATCGGCCACGTGCTAACGCTCTTCCACCTACCCCAAAATAATCTGTTTCAGTCCTAGAAAACACATCTCAGAAAGCAGCGGGAATGCCTATCACTGCTCAGTTGGCTGTGCTTACTCCGCAGAGAAGGCCAGCTTTGGTCACTAGGCAAGAGTGATTTTTCTTCCACAAAGTGGAAGAAAAAAAGAAATGGTAAATTCCAACGAACCACATAGCAAAATATTGATAATGCTTACAGAAAGCTAACAGATAGCCTTTCAAAACAAGACTAACTATATTGGTATCATTTTCCTTTGTTTAATTAGAAGATTAGTCAGCCTAGAATTATAAGAGCAAACAAATTGTCATTAGAAGCTCAAAATTTTTTTTTCTGAATTATATTTTGGACATAATCAGTTGTTCAGACAACTTGGCTACATAAGCAAAATTAGGAAAGAAGGAACAATCTTTGGACTAAGACATGAAGCACAACAAGCTTTGTTAAATTTATATATTCTATCAGCATGTTTTACAATAAATACAGTTTATTTTGCATTAGTCTGCACAGGCAGTTCTAATAAATGCCATTAGTATGTTCTACTTTCTCTCTCCCACTCCTCCTTCAGCCTCCATCCTATTCTCAGCAGGGCATCATTTGAATTTATTGGTAGTTCCACAGAAACTGAACTGTGCAAGTGCGAGGACAGCCTCTAGCAATTAAGAATAAAAGCAGATAAGTGAACATAAATTAGACTAGAGAAAAACAAGTGCAAGAATCTCTTAGGGCAGCAGAGCTAGACTTTTAAACTGACTTAAATATTTTATATTTATTGTTTTCCAGTCAGTCATCTCATCAATAAACTTATCAGTTTATACCATGAAGTTAGCACGTCAACAGGAGCAGCACAATCCAAGCAGCCCAAAGTGAAATTCATTCCTAGGTGGCAACTGGAGAAAAACAACAATACTATCTGTACTAAAAATAAAGAAATTCTCATTTATGTTGACGATGTTACAAGTCAAGACTGCCCTTCCCTTCGCAAAAAACAATGTTTTAAGAAGATATTTCTGACAGTAATTTCACTGAGTCTTAAGGTTCAGTGATGGAAAGCTTATCCTCTCTCCCCCATCCTAAAATGAGGGTTAAAAACCTCTCAAACAAAAAAAAAAAAAAAAAAAAAAAAAAAAAAAAAAAAACTCACTGAAATTCTCTTGTCAATGAATGATGGCCACAAAAATTCATCATACCACTAGGAAACTATTTGCCAGTATGTTTTCAAAAAGGATACTGTTATTCAAATGGAAAAAGAGTATCACACTATGACTACCCAACAATCCAAATAACTGTTTCAAAATCTTAAATTCATTAAATGTTTTATTACTGTGGTCTCCATAAAATACAAAATTAAAGAACTAATATAATTTGCTTGTCAGATGTAAATATTTTATAAATGGTTTCCCTGCAGTCTCTGCTTTCAGTAATAAGAATTACAGAAATAATTCCAAAATACTCATTGAGTCTACTATTAAGAAAGTCTTTACTTTTTCTTAAGTGTTTCTACCCCCACCTTTCTTAAACTTTCATGAACATAGCATAGGTGGTTTTTGTCACGTAAGAGTATTCTTTGTCATAAAGCATGCCACCTACCACAAACTGTGTTGTGAAAATGTTTGATTCACATCTGATTCAGTGCACAGAGAGCTTCCCCACCAGGTGAGCCTGCAGCCTGCTTGAAACCCACCTTCCTGCAAGCAGCTAGACACCGCGCTGCAATCAACACCGCTCAGGAATAACAGCCAGGGATTTTGTATTTCAACACGGATCTCATCTAAGACATATTCTTTATTTTCAAGTTCTTCCAACCACAGTGGAACATTGACACAGTAGCTACATACAGCTCAGCCAGGCTGACTTTGGACACCACTCATCATCCCATTACTAGTCCATCATCAACATTATGCACCATGGCAGTTCCCATCTCCCCACACCATGCAAACTCATCGTGGTGCTTTCAGGAAGCACGGGACACAGATGTCCTTTATCTTGCTCTCAGAAATGTATACCAAGATGCTCTTAGATCAGCTCTAAGCCCTGAAGAAGGTTGCTTTGAGGCACTGCAGATCTTTTACAAAGCGTTGTATTTATATTTCCGCAAAATGCAGAAAAACTGTTAAAAAGCAGAGCCAACAGGCTAAGCAAAGACCAAGTAAGCCCGTGAAAAAAACAACTTCTGCCTATTCCAAAAGGTAAGCATTCCTCTATTATTCAGTAATCGAGACTGGGCCAAACAGTTCATTAAAGTATTTCCCTTCCAACTTTTCCTCAACAAATTTAATTTGGTAGCTAAAAACCAATGAATTCTTGAATACTTAGATGGTGTCCATTCTGTGAAAAATGGGAAATTATTTCCAACTACAACCCATGCAATTCTTACAGTTCCTAAATCTAGTCTTGTACATACCCTGCTTTCTTTTCCCTGCCCCTAAATACATTTTTTGTTTAACATGTTTAAATATTTAACTTTTGCTTTCCTAACACAGGGAGATGGGCTTTCGGTAGAAGAAAAAAGGCAAACATGGTCTGGTAGAGTAGTCACTTCTGCCCAAGTTCTTCCATTGCTAAAGGACCTCTCCCTTCTGTCTAACCTGCAACAGAGTTAAGAGATAAAAATAAAAATAATGACTCCTTCCACAGATGTCCCAGGAGAAGACGAGTGGAATTATTACTTGGGTAAAAAGTTCACCTTATATCTGCTTTAAGATAAACAGCACAGTAATAGTCCCCCATGGAACAATTAGTTGTTTGGAAAGAAGCTGGTAGAGCTAACAACTAAATAAGGCTTATGTTTTCTCTATTTTACTTAACTATGTTCTCCATTTACAGATAATATATCTTCCACATTTTTCCCCTTTTTGCAAACTGACAGAAAAACGAACTTGTGTATAGCCTGCTCCAGAGTTACTGACGGTAGAAGAAAGTGTAAATTGCTCCTCACAATCAAACAGAACAGCTAACACATTTCTGTGGGAAGGATTTCTATCCATTCCTGTCTCCAAAGCATCATATGGAGAAAAACAAAACAAAACTGTGTTACTACTGCTACCAATATGCCTTCCTTCCAAGGCTCTCTGAAAGGATCTTGCTCTATTTCTAGAGTTATTCTATCAGGCAATTACAATTCTGTATTCTGCATAAGCTTACAACATGTATCTGTAGCAATCTCCCAGAGAACACTATGATAAACAAATGCAGGCATACTAGATGGATTTTTTTCCATCTTTTCCTAAGAAACTGCTTTTCCCTGTCTACTGTATTACAAAGGCTGTAGTTACCTGTCAATTTTAAACACTAAAAATCTTATTTTTGCTCAAAAGTCAACAGCATTGGTCCTATTTTTAATTTCTTTTTCCTACGTGAAGATTTAAAAAACACAGTATTAGAAAGGTATTCGTACTGCTCATCAAGGTATTAATATTTCCTTTTATTCACAAGTTCTTATTCACAACAAATACATCCTGCTTACACCTAACAATACATCATGTAATAGGCACATACCAGCTATGTGCTCTTTTACTAAAAAACAATTTCCAAAAATCATTTTCTCGAAATTTCCATTTTAAAAATAAGGAAAATGACCTTTCTTCATAGTGTCCCGTAACATTACGTGGCTGGGGCGGGCTGTACCACTTTTTGCCTTTATCAACTATTTTATTAGGAATACTCTACACTGAAGTCAGAACTGGGACTAGCTTCAAAGTAATATTTTATACATCAAGGCATTTTTACCTTCAACTACTACTCGTATTTCTGTGCAGCAGGGGAGTTTAAGCCAAACCGAGTTAAGAACAACAGGAATCTTTCACATTTTCAACACGGCAGACTTCTCTCTGCCTCCTTCAGCTAGCATTCCAATCCTCACTGGGCAATGCATACAAACAGGAGCATTTTCAATGGGAATTAAAGTAGAAAACGGGAAAAATAACTACAAAATGAAAAAATCACCAGGAGAAAAAGTATAGTGACTGGGTTCAGTGGCATTAGAAAATGAGATGATTGCAGGCTCAGCAGTGAAACTGATGGTCTTCTTTACAGTGTATGAATACGATGATCAAAATTAGCTTCAACTATTTATGGCGTCTCAAATGCTATTAGCAAGGCATTCTGCTGCTTGAGTTCTTATATGCATACCATAATTTCAAACAGCACAGCCACTTACAAAATGCATTTGTATCTCCCCTTACAGCCAACATATTGTTCTCTGTCTGGAACAGAAAATGCTTCCATCGACTGTTTTTCATCTTTCAGATTATTCTGCTGGCATTTCTTTGCCTCTGAAATTGAAACGTATAGACTCCACTTATGTAGACTTCTGTCCCTATTTTGGGCAAGACATTCTCAGAACGCTGTCTTTGGGGCAGAATGAGATTTGCCTATGACAGTGTAAGGTAAACGAAGGCAGTGAATTACAGGTCTTAAGTCAACGGTGTGATGCAAAAGGAAAAGAAAAAAATGCCACTCCCTAACAACACAAACCTTTAGAGACAGCTACGCAGGGGATAGGAAGTTCACTAAGTAAACAGTGCTTTAAGGCACAACCAGGTTTTTTCACCAAGCATTATAACCAGTATTCACACATACCTAGTTGCACAATATTCACTCTAAGTCCACTGTTGCAAATCCTGCCAGTTTAACTTCGCTCACTTAGGATTCCTTTTAGAGAAACACGTTTAACAAAGGAAGGTAAAGCACACACGATGCCCCACATTCACATGTGTTACTCTTCAATATACTGTATAAGTGGATCAAAATACAGCATACCTTCCTGTCTCTGCTTGTCATGCTGAGGACTGTATCACTTACAAAATCTTAAGTTAAAAGAGAAGGGACCACAATTAGATAGTGAAGAATATTTCTTAAACTACACTTACCTTGCTTTTCCTGATATACAATTTAATGTGCAATGAAAAACAACCAACACAGTAGAGACAAACAACTTGTGCTCCTGAACAGAATACATCAAATAGCATATGCAAAGAAGAGAATGTATTCCTTCCCTGAAGCAACAAAAATGTTTTGAAAAAGAAACGGCTTCATCTGTGCTAAAAATTCTGGAACAAAAGACAAATTCAAGTTTTAAGCAGAAAGTGACTAAATGAAATACATCATTTTCTTCTGCTTCAGGAAGCAACACACTACATCAGACAGAGAAGAGCTGAACTGCAAGCTTAAGAAATTGTCAGTAAGAATTGTTAAGTATCTCAGAAAAAAAAACACAACTTAATGTGAAGTAAAATTTTATCAGTCATATTATCAGTAAGCGTATATAAATGTCATAAAGCACAAAAAATTGAGGGACACTAAGACCTTTCAGGAGGAACATGGAGCAAAAGATGTGAAACACAAGGGAAGGCAGTCTAGGCAGACATTTTCTATCAGTAATCCTGCAAAGTGCAAAGGATGGGGAAACACACTTTAAAACACAAAATAAATAAGAGAGTAAGGACAGGCAATCCTAGATAGACCAACAGCTAATTACATACACTCCCTTAGAAACTGACTTGAGAAATTTAGTTCAAAAACACTCTAAGTTGTCAAAAAAAAATCAATGCATTGGATAGGTAATAATCTCCGTACAGGTGTTTAAGAACCATTTAAACTTACTACATCGTACTTTATAACCAGAGTAGCTATTCAACCCTGAACTCTGGTGCGTGCAAGCCTGCCCATCCACACACCAAGTGTTCAGTCCAAGGGCATGTCTGGTTAAAGCATGCTCTTCTGAAAAGCATTCGGAATCAAAGACACCATGAAAGGTTTTAATGTAGTAACTCTGACATCTGATCAGCACCAACCTAAAAAGCGTTAGAGATTCAGTGATAAGAACATCTCCTGATGCTTTAAAGACAGCAACTGATTCAGAAGAGATCGCTGCAGCCCTCAACTAAAACCAGGGTCACTGCAATACGGTGAAAGAAGGCAAGAGAAGGTAAGAGTAGAAGAGATGCTCAAGTCTTTCAGCACACGTTCAGGGGAAACACAATTAAGGGGCAAATCAGTTTGTTTTCATTTGCCTGACTATCAGACAATTCTAATCAAACATCACAATAACTTAACTGTTCCAGAAACTAAAATGGAAAAAGAAAAGATGCTTCCTGATGTGTCTTCAAAGGAAGAAAATGCACTTTTCCCCAAAACATCTCACTTAATCTTGTGCGTCAACTACGGATTTATTCTATCATACCAATCCATCACCACAAAAATGTAACATTCCTATATAAAAACAAAACGTGTATCATTAGTGGTTTTCAAGAGATCTCACATCGAGCAACATCTGCAGAGCAATAGATTTCTCTTTACCAGAGCAGAATCTTTTCTAACCACAAAAGCAAGCATCGGATTAATTTCAAAATAGCACAGATCAGCTGCACCACGTTTCCACGTGGATAAACCAAGAAGTGCACTTGACTGAAGACTGCCAAACTACCTCACATTCTGTCCCATGACCTCAGTCTTAAGACCAAATATTATATGAAAGATAAATGTATTTTAAATTAGAGTTGATAACTGCACAAAGCACTTGCTAAGAAGAACTTCAACAAACCCACATTAAATTCATGGTCAAATAATTGCAATTTTATATCAAGTCTGATAACCGCTTAGCTTATTTTGCAATAACTTGTCTCAAACTTTACGACATTCATTCCTCTTTGGTCTTGAAGTGAGGTCAAAGTGCTGAATTTGACATCACAATCTGTCCTGTAGCTTGTTGCAACATTTAGAGAAAAAAGGTTTATTATGAGATTTAATGGGACTGCTAATGAGAAAAGGTTTCATTTTCTCTTCCGGAAAGCAACACAAGACATACACAAAAATTGGAAGCTCTCTGGGCAAGGAATCTTTCTACAGTTTAATACAGAACCAAGCACATTCCCAATAATGGTATGTGTGTTCTTTTTCCAGCATTTTGTCCTAATAACTGGCATTTCGTCCCAGCACCTCATGCAATTTTTATTAGCATGGAAGTCTCTTAAGAAAAAGAAGCCATAGAAATAAAAGTCTGCTTTTACTTGCATTATTTCAGGAAATTTTATTTTTAGCTAATGTAGCCCTGCTTTTCTATATAAAAACTTCAGCAGCTTGTCTTCAAAAGTAGTTAAACAGAAGTACAGGTTATTATACTACCAAAATTTTAACTTGGCTTGTATCATAACTTGTGTATCTATACCAGTTGCTGCCCAGCACAGTTTATTTGTATTCCACTGTGAGTTAGCAAAGTACGTCAGTTTGCTCTCTGTAGGTGAAGAATGTACGAGTATCTACGCAAACCTCTACTTTCCTGCCAACAACAGCGGCAACCTGGCAGGCTTGATCATTTCATTTGCACTGCTCAGAACTGGGCTCAGGAAAGAAAAATTCTTATCACTATACATTTTCTTAATTGTTTAGTCTTAATCAAATTAATTAAAAGTTTTTAGCTTTTCTAAATGACACACACGTATTTAGCTTTAGATCTATTTTTGGCACCACGTTAAAGGTCTCCGCTACATCATCTGCTTGTAAATGGTCATTTCATGTTGGAAAAAGCGTAGAACTTATTACCTTGTTATGCAAATATTTGCAAACTGTGTCGTTCAGCCAAATGAATATAAATACCTAACTATATCCTTAGTAAGAGGCTAAATACAGTTTTTCCAGAGCTGTGAAACATGCACTGATGAAGTTGGATTCTGTACAACATATTTGCACAGGTTTAGTTAACGCTGTTCTATACTATCTGGCCTTAACTCCTGCTTGGACAAAGAACTGCAGACCACTCAACAATAGGCAATAAATACAGCTGTGCTTTGCTCCAAATAAATAAATCAATATATTCCTGTCTCAAAATCCTTACTGTTTTGTTTTTTTTTTTTTTTTAATTAATCACAAGTGCTTTCAGCAAAAGACAAAAAGCTGAATTTGTTTTTATGTTCATGTGACATACATAGTTTCATCTGAACTTTTGGAGGTGATGAAACCATTCCACGTTGAAGTTACCTGATGAGATGCATGCAGAAAAATACAGACTACCTAAAAATTTAATTCTTCCAGTTCTATAGTCTCTTCCTCCTTGTATTCTTCCTCCTTCTACAAAATACCATCTGGTGCAAGACTTGCAAATAGCATTCTGAGAAAAATTTTGAAATACTTAACAGAAAGATCACATTCCTTGATTCTTTTGGCACAGAATTGCATTTACCCATGGTAATATTTCCCCCGTGATCTTCAGGCTTCTTCACGAGTTTTGAGGGTGCAGAGACAATGAAAGTCTTTTGACAACAACAGGAGTTGTTTTTGTGTCTGTCCCTCCTGGTCACTACAGCTTCCATTGTTTTTCAGCATTTCTGTAATATGGCTAGGCTACAGAAGAAGAATTTCTAGCATCTTCAGGATGAGATTAAAAGCTTCAAGTATTTTTAAGGAACATTTTAAAATATTACCTTGTACTTACACTCTTTGGAAGAAACACTTAAAAAGATCTCCAGATTTTTCTGGAATGTAAGCTGTAGACGTTCAGGTGCTTTATCTTTCTCTAGGGAAGCTCTTGTGCTTGAACTCAAATTGTTCTTCTAAAGCATAATCAGCCAAGTTCTATAATCTTTACAGAAGAGCAGGAAGTTCAACTTTCATAAACAGGGAATATACCTAGAACATTGCTTCAAACATCTTGGTATCAAACAGAGCACGCAGACATGCTTGAAAGGGTGTAATTTCACCCCAGTAAATTCTGAGGAATTCCTAATACTATCCAGAAACTTGCAAACACACCAAGTTATCACAGTGAGGTCATCTACTTGAGAAACTAAAACCAGTTAGTTCTGAAAGAATTAAAGATAAATTTCATTGCTAGATTACTCTCCCATAGTAACAAAAGCATCAATCACACACTAGGGATGGCTTTGGTGAAACAAGGGGTCCGTAACATTCCCACCTTTCTGCTCTTCTCCCACACTCTCCTCTACAACACGCTCCATACGGTGCTTTCAAAAGTCCCCAAAAGCATGTCAGAATAAAGCATTAAAGGGTCAAAGGTAAATATTATTTCTAACAAGGGAAACAAACTTCCCCTAACATTCAGAAATTGTTGACGTTCAGGACTTTTGTTCCATCCCCAGATTGCACCAGCATATGTCGCACAGAAGCCTATGAGGAATTTTCTGTAATCAGACGACTCCATTTAAATGTCAGCTTTGAGTGCACAACTAAACAGGAATCACACCTTCAATACTGTTATTAAACAATCAGTTAACATGTTCCCCTCTAACTTCCTAGCCAACGCATAAGTCAGGAAAGAACAAAAGCCTGCGATGAGGTGGCTGATGGGGTAGTAGAGGAATTTTCCTGTTGAAATTTTCCAAATAATCTGTCTTTTGCAATGCTATTGTACAGAAATGCCTACCAATAAACATTAACTTCTGACAAGTACCCCACTGAAAGACAACCAGATAGAACATTAAAAAGTCATATTTACTAAAAAAGCCTAACCACTTGAGAAAGCAGAAAACTAATAGAAAAGCAAGAAACACAAGACCACAAAGAAGGAATACAGCAATCTTGCAAGACAATGAAAAGAGAGCTAGCCTAAAACAGAAAATATGTTCAGTCATCCCAAGGAGAGAATTTTACTGAAAACCATAATTGGAAAGTAGTCACAATTTAAGGAGGCATTTTAAAGATGTTTCCTAAGGAATTACTTTCTCTGATGTAAGCCTACCAGTGAAAACACACAAGATAACTTTTAATTTAAAAAACGGGGGGCAGCTACTTTACAGCAAGAAGCTGTTTTATATTTTAGAAGTACAAAAAATATTTACTGGTGTTATCATGTTCTCTTATAATGGCTTTCCTTCAAAGGGAGAGTATTTATTTCCTTTGTGAAAATGGTTCTTCAAAGAAAAGGCCTGGAATACCCCGCTTAAAACTTTCATTGTTTTAATAAAATTTGTAATAGGTGCTTGCGCCAATAAGCTCTTGTATGTTATCATTAGCCTGAAGCCAATGGACCACCAACAGCAGGCAATACCACAGACAGAATGTCTGACTTGCTAAAAACTCCCGAACACGCTCCACCAGCCCCAGATACTCCCACCTCATGCACACCCTACTGATCTTTACTCACAGCCACCCCAACATTCCCTCAGCACCACCTGGAATACCTCACGTTCCCCTTTTCAGCCCTTTTTCATTCTTCTAAGCTAAACCTGCATTTCTAGAATCTCTGCTCTGCTGTTTCCCCTCACACCTGCTCTTCCCCTCGTACTCTAAGGCTGCTCTAACTCAGGTTGCTGGAAGTCGGTTTGCCTCGTGCAAAGTTGATGAGCTTAATAGAACCATGCAGAGTAAGCTCCCTACATTTATTTTTAAGAAAACAATATACTAATCCTCACTAATTACAGCTGACTAAGGCATGATTGGTATTTCAAGACCACCAAAGTTCCCAAAATAATTCTTGTCTTGTAACATTAGTGAAACATCTCACCAATGTTGTGTTTTTGGCAAAATTCAAGGATTTGACCAAAACGATACATTCACAGAACACCAGAACACTGGGATCATATCAGACAAATTCAGCAATTAAAGTGCAAAGTAGTATTAGTAATATTAATGCCTCTTGCTCCACTCTCCCACAACTTAATATGAAAAAGAAACCTAATAGCTTCTTTGGGGGCAGAAGGGACTAAATCCCTCCCTACTATAAAATTATCCTTTATGTACACCAACAACAGAAGACAAGAAACCCACACAAAGTCAAAAAGGCACGACAAAACATTAATACTAGCATCTCAGTGAGTTTGGAACACATCTTTAACAAATTCCACTTAGCTTTCAAAACATTTTTTCATCCTACCAGGCTTCAGATTCTGCAGATACCGAGAGACAGTACCTTCTGTGGTTTAGATCTGTGGTCCCCAAATAAGCTTCCAGAGTTGCTTTCAGCCACAAGATGTACAAAATCTAAATGTCCCAGAATACAATTTTGCCTGGAGAGCACAAGATTGCCTACAGCATGTTACTAATAAATTGTTGTTACCCAAAGGCCAATGAAGGTCAAAAAACACTAATTGAGACATATCACCAAGCTCTAGGAGGACTGGTGCGATTATAATGTAGATTTTGTCGAGCCTCGCAGAATCAGCTGCCCTGTGAACCAGCCTCAGCACACTGTTTTTGTGATGAGGTTACCCATGCTGCTGGAAATGTCATCTTTCATGTATGATATAAAACCCTTTCTATAGCTACAAACAATACCCTGGCATTGTTCATAACATGTAGGGTGTTGCTCTGGCTAGCATCCAATTCCAGTAATAATATTCTATCTACCTACAGTAACCACAAGAAGATATTCTTCATTTTCAGCCCCAAGTGTTTTGTCAGCACAGCAGCAAGCTGTTGAAGAATTGCCACACTTCACTTTAAGTTCTGCATTTCACTGGGCATTTATTCGCCTGCACAGATCAGGCATTTCTCTAGAACTCTAGAAACACCTTGAGATTAGTGGGAATAAAGGAGTTCTTTTCATACGGTACAATTAGTCATATCAACAGTGATAGCTATTTTGAGCAGCACCTATTAATCACTATCATTAGCAGGATCTCTGGTGTACCAGCATTCACTGTACCAAGAACAAGTCTTTTCCTATTACAGCACTACTATATAAACAAAAGCAGCAGCACAATTTCTCTTCACACAACCCTGTTTTGAGTAATAAGAGGCAAGCAGCAGCACTTAAAACTACACTCAATATAGGATATAAAAAGAAGCTTACTTATACTTCACAGGACAGTAAAAATACAGTTGTTTTCCTGCAAAGAAAGCCTGGCAGTCATTTGTATGCAGGGGAAGAGGAGGTCATGAAAAATAATACATTGTGGGAAGAAGTGGGGGGAAATGTGCTCTCAGTTTGGAGGCAGAAGGAAAAAACACAGCAAAAAAGATTCAAGTGATCAAATACAAGTGTACCTAAGAGGTGGAAGAAACTCAGACTATTCTTTTAAAGATTTTCAGAAGATTATTTTCATTCTGTTTTATATGAAGGATCAATTGTTAACCACATTTCAGAGTCTCAGAAGAGACTTTTGTCTCAAAAATATTCCCCGTATGCAGTATTTCTAGTTTCCTAACACCTCTGAGTAACTCCTGATTCAGAATGAAAAACGCTAACAGAAGGATTTATGCCTTACGCTGACCTAAGAAGCAACACCACAAGACGCACATGAAGGAGCAGCTCCGCGTTGCTTCCAGCCCAGTTCCTCACACCTCAAAGGTGACATGAAGCAGCAAAAATGCCTATGTTGACCCAAAACACACCTTCTTCACGACTTTAATAGTTAAAAGAGAAAGGCCTTCCTTCTACGAGAGAAAGAAAAAGAAGCAAAAACCTTGTGCAAGTTCTAGATTTCGAAGAATAGCAATTGTCTCCAGAATAAGGGTCTTCTATAGAAACACTGCCTAGGAAAAGGCTCCAGCCAAGTGCAAAATCATGTTGATGTACAAGATACACAAATAGCACCTGAGTGCACGCCACGATCGGCCAGCGCTCCTGACCCCATGAGCTGCATACCGAAACCTTCATGCGGCTGGGAGCTCCACGACACATGCCACATACCTCAGAGAGATGAGGGAAGGGGAGCGGATTGCAGGAGCTTCAGTCATCTGTCACCCACGGAAAGCAGCAACAGCACCTCAACAGCACCCCAAGATGGTGTCAGGCTGAGCATACAAGCAACAACAGCCTTAAAACCAGTGCTGACCTTTTCCCTGGCCTCTGGATTTGAGATTATCCAACAGCCACGCTGGCTGTTACAAGGCTCAGTGCCATTTTGGGAACCAAACCCGCACCTCCTGCCAGCTACACGTGCCTCTGAAGCCCCAGGCTGACCGGCTGTGAGGAGCCGGGCACTTATTGCCACTACAGAGGGCTGATGTACGCCGCCCTCTTCACCATGACACCCAGACATCTGTTCCTCTGGAGAACTAATAATAATGGCTGACTCGTACCTGTAACTAGGCTTGCAATTCCACCTGAAACAAAATCAGAAGAGGTCTCTCAAAATCTTTCAAATTACTGAGGTAACATACCTCCACCTGACAATTTATACCTGCTCCTCGTCACTCAGGGATAAAACCTCGCAGGCCCTGTCTCCAGCAGGGCAAAGCAAAGGTATATCAGCTAAGTTTCCAGCTACACCCCAAAACGAGAGTTTCCCTCCTCAGCCCGCAGTATGGACACGAGGGACTAAAAATAACACTGAATAGCGCTGGAAGCAGGCGTCAGGTGAAAGCCAAGAGCGGGCGGCAGCACAGAGACACCGCTGCGGGCCGGGGGCTTGGGGAGCCCAGCGCCAGGCTCCTGTGGGGGCACCTCCCGGGGGCTGCCCACGGAGCCCGGCCGGGCCCTGAGGCGGGAGGCGGCCGGGCAGAGCCGCGCCGCCCTGAGGCGAGGTCCCCGCCGCGGGGTCTCCGTCGCTCGCCGCGGGGCCGGAGCAGGCCGGAGGGAGCGGCGGGCGGCCACAGCTCGCCACCAAGGGGCGCAGCAACGCCCGCAAGGAGCAGGCCCGGCCGGGCTGCCCGCACTCGGGTCACGGCGGAGGGAAGGGGAGAAGGGGACGCGGCCGCAGCCTCGCCACCGCCCCGTGCCGAGCCGTGCCGAGCCTACCCCCGCCGCCACAGCCGGGCCGGGCCGGCGCTGCCGAGGGTGCGCGGCGACAGCCCCCGGGCCGCGCCTCGGGGCACCGCCGCCCTCCCGCCGAGCCGCCGGGGGGCTCCTCCCGGCCCCAGAGCGCCCGCTGCCCGCCTCGGCACCCGGGAGAGCCGAGGAGAGCGGCGGTACCGCCGGCCACGCCAGCCCGGTGCCTCGCACCGCCAGGGCCCCGCGGGCTGCGGAGCCGCGGGCGGGCTGAGGCAGGGCGGCGGGGAGCGGGGGCATGGCGGCGGCGCTCGCTCACTCACCTGCCCGCGACAGCCGCCGCCGCCGCCCGGCCAGCGCCGCTCTGTGTACTCCGGAAACGGCGGCTCCTCCGCCGGCCGCCGGGGGAGGGAAGGAGGCGGGCAGGGACCGGCCGGGGGCGGGCGGAGCCGCGACTGACAGCGGGAAGGGGAAGGCGGGAGCGGGGCGGGCGGCTGAGGGCTGAGGGGGGGGGGCGCGGCGCCTCAGGGAGCTGAGGAGGGGTGAGCGGGGAGGTGCGGGGCTGGGGCCTTGTCCCGGCAGGGCGATGCTGAGGAGCTCGCCCTCGGTCCTTCCACACGAGCACACGCACCCCGAGCTCCCCCGAGGTGTGGGGCAGGCCCCGGCTGCCTCCTGTCGTGTGAGGGGACCCGGCCCCGGCTGTTGGGGTGTAAATGGGGAGGGTGAGGGACGAGCAGGCCGTTATTTCAGAGCGGAGGACGAGGGGCGAGGGGAAATAATAAAAATCAGTCCATATTTTATATTAACCTCAAGTAACGAGGTTTCCCGTCCTGTCGTTTCATGGTCAGGTGCAGCGCGTCCTTCCATGAGGGAATGATCGGTGACAGAGATCGCCAGCAGCACCTGCAAAGTACTGTATTCCTCTTCTGTCTAAAGTCACTAGCCAGGGAAACTATGGGGTTCACCACTGTTAAACCTTTATTTGGGGATTGGGTAAAATGCTCACAAAGTTATCTGGAATTAGTCCCCTTGGGCATAATTATCATGGTGCTGCCAGCCTTACAAATTGCCCCAGCCAAAACAGGCCTGGTACGTGATGGCTTTGCTGTGTGAATTTGAACCAGTTTATTATTATTCCTCACTCTTAATGAAGACTGTATACAGAAAAGGTTTGCTGTGCAATTCAATGTATTTTCAAATCCTATTTCCAAAGAAAAATCCTGTTAATCCTGTTGTTCTTAGAAGAAGGTAGTTATTGTTTATTTCTAAGGTTTATTTAGAACCTTACATTTGAAATGGAACAATAAGTTAATAACATACAGAAATAGTTGGTAGAAGTTAGAAAATAAGGTCATATGTAATAGTGAGAAAATAGTTAAAAGTTCTTGGAATATAAAGAAGCAAAAACTTTGTTTACACGACTGAGCCTCTGATCTCTATGTCAAAAAAAAAAAGCAACAAAACATTAGAATATGATACTGATAAAGTGAAAATAAATAACTTCTTTCATTTTTTGTGCTGCTAATCAGAAAACTCTGTGGCAAGAAGTAAAATTGACAATTTATTGGACACCTTCTAGCCACAAGCTAGGAATAGTCCTCAAACAGTGTCTGTGGGAAGCTGCCTAGGAGCAATCTGTGGCTTTGTTTCCTTCTCTGTAACAGATGGTTACTGGCAGACTGGGCTTCTCATCAATGTGTTGCCCCCGAACTTTTCTGATTCTTGCATGTCTACTAAGCTTGTCTCTTCCTGGTAAATTTAGTCCTCAAATTAAGAGATACCTGGGAAATACTTGGAAAGCAAGCAAGGCAACAGAAGGCTGTCATATTGTTGGCTCCTTCAACAGAGACGGGTGCTGGAGCATTCTTTTTATTCTGAGAGTGCAATAAGGGGCTGGAAAAGGTACCTTTTTCCGCTTTTAACTAGCTAAATGGTAAGTGAACATTGATTTGAAAAAAAAAAAGAGATAAAGACTCAGGTGGGGTTTGAACAAGTTTTTGACTGGAACAAAGTATTAATAACTGAAAAGGAAGGGAAAGAGAAAAAATACTGCAATGTATTTTCCTTCCTCCCAGGCCAGAATCTGTGGCTGCATCTTAAAATAATCCAAAGAAAGACCAAAAATACCTCCTGTTTTTTGGTTTTGTTTTGTTTATTAAAAGAAAGAAGGGAGAGACACAGACAAGCACACATGTTTTTAGGTATACCTGTATTTTCTATCATTGAGAAACAGAGTGGCCATTCTGGAGCCTTTTAGCTGCAAGCAGCTCTCCAGGAGCTCAAGTGTTGCTCTTGCACTGAGGTTGCGCCACGTAGCCAAAACAGAGCAGCCTTGGAGACTCTTGTAGGAAAAAGAAAACCAGCAGGAGTTATTGAGGCAAACATTACCACTCGTTCTTGACTTTTCTTGCTCATCCAGTCCAGGCGTGTCCAAAAAGAAATCTGTAATCCCTGTTGAGCTATTGATGTTTCCCACCTATAAACTGTTCTGGGAATTTTCTTTCCCTTCTGATATCGAAGCCACGTACCTTGCAGTTTTTGGTCATGTGAAGATTGTAATACGGTGCTCACAGGATCACAACAGTCCTGCCCTGATGAATAGCTGGCAAGCGATGGAATACAAAATATTCCAAATATTGGAATAAAAATACTGTGCTCAGTGATGCCTATCCACCAGTCCTTTTTACTAAGTAGTGCTGTAGATACAGTTTGACAAACAGATCCCCAAACTACACAAGCTCTGCTGACGAAAACATACTGTATTCACAAGCAGAAATTTATTCTGCAGACCTTACGGTTCAATACAATGCTCAAATGTTCTTTTATACCAGCAGTGGGTGTCCAAATCTGCTCTGTATTTTGTTACCCTAGTGAATTAATTGTATTCAGTGGCTCTGCACAGAATTTGATTTTGTCAGTGGTGTCGAAACAATTTTTAATAAGCATATTTTTTATTTTAATTCACAGGATTTATTTACATGTTATTATCTTTTTTTTTTTTTTACAATGGTATTTAGCAACTTTTAACACTTAACCATCTTTAAAGGTCAGACATTTCATTTGAAAACTATTACAGATGAAGTTTATAGATTAAGAGCATAAATGCACAGAAGACTGATAAGAATCCTAGCCTTAAAGCTAATATTTCTTAACCAGATGGTAGGAATTTAAGACAGACTGAGAAATAAATACAAAGTTCACACTTCTTCATATGAATAGAGTATGAAAACATTCAATTCAGTAGAAGTACATAACCAATGCAAAAGAAAGAGGAAACTCCTAAGGACTAAGAAATACATAGTGTGACATGATGATTAATTTGTTTTCCTAAATGCCTGCTATGCTATATTTATACTGAATATTCTAATTTTTGATTCTGTGAATTCTAATTGTTTTGAAAGATGATAGTATGATTAACTATTTAGTAAAGTCCTATGTAGATCTGCACACAATAGATGTATTCAATTATATTTGTGATTTTCCTATCAATGTTATATATGTATATACAAAATATGTGCTTTCCAAGACCTCCATTGAATAGGAAGGGAAGGAAACCGGTGCACTGCATAAACAAAAAACGTAACAATGCTATTTGGTGAGAGAGGAAACCAGCTTTGAAATGTATTATGAGTGCAACCTGATCTCAGGGGCCGTAGAGGAAGAAATCATTAGCTCAGAAAAAAAGCAACACTGGCACAATAGCCAGTGTGCAAATGTTAATAAGGATATGCGTATCAGCAAGGTGTGGGATAAGATTAGGAGGATGAATGTTAGTAATAGAATCCCTCAGGAGTGGGTTGTCTTGTTAAGGGTAGAAGCTAATTTACAAGGGATTGTTGTTTCTGTTAATCAGATAGAGATATGTATAGGAAAAGGAAATGTGGGGAAAACCAGGGTGATTTTGGAAAGCAGGCTTGATCACTAATGTTCTATTGTGTCAACAGTGATTTTCCCTTTGTGGTTACTAACTACTGTGAAAGTTGTGATTGTACATCAAAATATAGGAAGAACAGCAATGGTGTTGCATCAATATTTGGACTGTATATTTGCAATTGGAGGATGAGAAGTAATGAAAATGCACTTTTAGACCTAAATATATTATACAGTTTGTACAGTATGTTACAGTTCTCACAGCTCAGAGCCTGACTTGCTCTTGCTGTCTGAGTGTTTGACAATGCAGGCATACACGTAGGCAAATAAGACTTCTAAAAATACATTTCACAAATCATCCATTCCAGCTGTCAGGGTGAGAACAGTCCTTTTGTCCTGCAGCCCTGGACAACTAAAATCCTATTTCAGACAAATGAAATTTAGTTATTTGCTGCCTAACAGGAAAGCTGCTGACCTATGCTTTATACTCCTCAGTACATTGACCAACCATTGTGTCCAACCTGAGGCTTAAAATGAGAATTGGCCTCTTGCCCAGCTTCTTTGTAAACACTACCAAATGGCAAAAGGAATCTGTGGTTAGAGCCCCCAGGCTGTTGTCTGGAAAAATTCTTGCCTGTTACTTCCACAGGGCAAGTCCCACTTTGGAAAGAGTGAACATGACTGACTATATATGGCTACCTAAAAATAAAAATAGGGACAATCGCCTTTTCTTCTCAGATAAATAAAAGATCCAGGTCACCTTAAAAAATCCTAGGCTGCAAGCCAATGACACTGGCTACAGGGAAAATAAATATATATACAAAAGAATCTCTTATTTTACATGTATCAGTCTAGTTCTGATTGAACTGAATGGAAGCCATTGACTTCAATTGACGTTGGACATATCCCATGACCTTCTAGTTTATATATTTAGACACCCCATACTAATCTTCTCTTCTGCAGGTCTGATGTCATCACCATTATTATAAGCAGAACTTGTCACTTGATTGACAGCAAATAACCTTTCCAAAAAGTAGCCAACAAATAAGAATGTTTTTAAGTGACACATGATCATGAGGGCCAGCAGTCCCTTTTTGTTTACAGGCACTGGAAGAATTTCAGATATTTTTAAGGTCACTGTCCCTAATCCTGAGATGAAGGAGAAGATGTGTTTGTTTTTAAGTTGCTGTTCTGCTTAAAAAAAACTGTCTTCCAGTTGTGCTGAAATGGAGGACGAGACCCTGAGATAAATTCTTTGTCTGTTGCAATAAGCTAGATGGGTACAGGAATGGAGCACTCCCAACTACGTGCACAAAATAGTCATTGGCATTTCACATTTTTGCTTCAGGAAGTCAACTACTTAAACATGTATAATTTTTTTGAAGTCTGATGATTCAGATGTCTGGGATCTCATTTTGCTTGTTTTCTTGAAAACTTTCACAAAAAGGAGTCAGCTTGCAAAACCACAAAAATGTACTTCTCAACCAGCTGTGGTAAAATAGTTTGCATGACCATCTAAATACCGTAGAAGTTTTGTATTTTAAATAAATTTATTCTGATGAGTATCAAATGATTATGAATTAATTAGCCGTTAGCAGTTGGCTCAGAACTTTGCAAAGTATTCCACAAGTATGGAGACGCTGAGAGACTGTGAGGTACAAAGAACTGTTGTTGACAACATTTCATAATACTAGATCTTAGAAGACTGTTAGAAAACAGATATGGTCTAAATGTGTGATGAGAATTAGACTGTCTTTTTTACCAAGAAATTAATTTGTCATCCAAGTATATTCTATGGTAAGATTGTGAGCAGGAATAAAATGTAATTGTGTGTGACTGGCCCAATTTATTAATAGGGTATTTAGGGTTCCTAATGTAATTGAGTCTAAGCACGATTTAAAAGGAGTAAAACAAAATTTAGAATGAATTCTGGAGCAACATTTATAAACAGGTATAGAAAAATAGAATCCCTTCTATTAAATGTTTGAAATCAGTGACTAGCTGCAAAATTATGTTTTCTTTTCTTGACCTTGTGTAACTGATTTTAGTAAGGTGTTATGTATGTCTCGGATAACAGAACTTGACTTTTTTAGAAAGTGTTTTATATTGGATATAATTCTTATTTTAATGGTCTATATGAAACATATTACCAGATGAATGGTGAATCTTGGATGATTTATTTAAAATTATTTTTATATAAATACACAAAATGTTTTATATATGTTTATAAATATTTATAAATGTTTGAAGTGGTCTGGAAGGAAGCCTAAATGGTAGTATTGAAGAATTTCCATATGGTAGTTCCTGCAGCAGAGGGGACTGAAAGCTTTAGTTAGCACATTGCCTTAATGTCTGTCAGGGTACTGTAACAAAGGCAACTTAATTTCAACTGCCTTAGTGGTACTGCTGCCACCTTTTGCCTATACAGATTACGTTGTGTTGTGGAAAACTGCCAAATAAGGAGTTATTTCGTAATGTAGAACATGGAATTATGAAAGTAGGTTGAACAGAAAAATAACAGAGGAACTTGCAAACCAGTATCTCATGGTCGAAACTTTGCTAAATTACTTGCTAACACAGGGAAACTTGTAGTTGATAAAAGCTGTGTTCTGATGCAGGCACGACACTTGAATTGATTAGTCTTTTCTCTAGAGTTTCTTCATTAATGGCAGAAATACCCAAAGGCCCTGCGTGGGATTGTGCTGTAGGTAATCCACTTAAAGGACGGCATTTCTCAGGAGCAATGAAATACGAGACTATCAAAGCTTTCTTTGTAAATGATTATTGATAAACCCCTCAATACAGAGCCTCTTTTAGGTGTCCTGTCCAGAGCAGTCCAGGTTTCCTGGTGACATCATGAAACGTGAGATACCTATGAGGTAGTCTTTGGCCACCTGTCTGTCCTGTGCTTGAGAAGATGTTGACAGAGTAGAGCGGGACTTATTTACTAAAACTTGGCAACCCAGTCTTGTCTGCGTTCCACGGGGCCAGTGAGTTAGCAATGCCTGGTTGGCTCAGTACCACTTTCCTCTGGCTCCAACAGGAAAGCCAGTGTAGCTGACCTCCGCGGCAGGTTTCAGGTTCTTGATTTATTTAGTCAGCTTCTAGCGCTTTCACACTTTCTCTGTAACAGCAGCCAAGAGTGTATTTGGTTTGTTTTCATTGTGGTCCACCACCTGGATCTGGTTCTCCTTGGTAAACTTGACATCAGGCTTGAGGAGTTCACTCTGCTTATCACTAAGATGAAGCTAGCAATACAGCGCCCAGTGGTTTTTTACTTATGTTTGTTTTCTAAACTTTCTTAGCCAAAAGGGCGCACAGCTGGCTATGTTATTAGATGCAAATATCCTGCGCTGCTGGACACATGCCAGGCACCCAGGAGCAGGTCTCGCAGTGTTTATGGTTCACTCTACTGCTGTCTTTTTCACAGCCAAGAAACATCTTGTTTGGGTATTCATATGCTTGAAGTTTAAGGGCTACCAGAAGTTATTTCTCTGGCATCCTTCAGTACTTTTAGATCCTTCATCATCTTCAAAGATCCTTCATCATCTTCAAAGATCTTCATCATCTAAGGCAGATCGATGCCCTTTATGTCTGAGTTGTCTATTTAAAGGTGCTCTCTGCATCCCCTATCTCAACTTCTAGGTCGAGGCATGTACAAACCTCTCTCCTGTGATTTGGATCCAAAGGTCCTGATTCATCTGTCATTAGTATAAATTGTGTGTATTGTTTTGAAATTGGTAGCTGTGGTTCTCTGCTCTTTGCATGACATCTCATCAATTGCAGTACTGTAAAAGATGGTGTAAAAAGTTGCCATGTAAAGCTAGCATACCAGCTAAAAAGCTAGACTATCAGATCACAGTTGTTGCTGGTCTAAGAGGCAGGAAACAAAACCTCAGTCTCACAGGAACTGCACATATGCAACTCTTGTTTAAGTCATATGCGTCGGCATGAGGCACCATGAGACAACAGTCCTGTGGCAGCAACTGCCTGCTGAGGTTTGAGGGGAAGAAACATTTCAGCCTTGTGAGCACTGCTGAATATTTCAAAGCAGCAGATAAACAGTACCTACAGGTGCACTTTTTGTGAATTTCACACTGACAAATCAAGATACTATAACCCAAATACATATACTTCATATACTTTTAGGCACAGAACTTCAAAACAATGGTTATTGAAAGATAGCAGAGTAGTAAAATGATGTGTAGGCCATGCACATACTATATATCAGTTGTTTTCTGTTGTTGGATTTTGCATATGTTAATTTTCTTCTGGAATTCCAGGAGTGAGAGTGGGGAACTGCTATTATATAGATCTTTCAAAACTAGACTTTGATACTGGTATTGACTGTCAACACAAAGGTCTCAAGGACCTTTTTAATTCCAGGAGTTGGAAGACAAGTAGGAAATAATAGGATACAGAGAATACTGCATGGTGATGTAGTTGACAGATACTCAGTTTAGATTTAAAGGAAAAGAAAAGAGATTGTACTGCACAGCCATATAGGAAATAAAACTAATTAGTGGGGGAACCTGTCGTGAATTTATCACAACAAAGTAGCTTAGGCTTAGCTTTCTCTAAGTAAGGTAAATACATGCTGTCTTGATATGAAATAAGGATATCGGAATGATAAGCCTATAATATTTTGTATTTCACTAACGTTAGCTGTAATCAGTTTTTGTCCAGCTCAGACACCATTAAAATATAGCATGAAATGCATACGTACATGAATAAATACACACACTGATTTGTCTAGCTTCAGTTATCACCACAGATACTGCAAGAAATAAATAAATTACATGCTTTTATAAAGATTGATGTGATAAAAATACAGAGACTTGTAATTTGTTTTTCACCATACCAATGCTAAAAATAGAAGAAGGTGGTAAATAAACTGCAGTAGCATTGGGGCTTGTAACCAGCATTATGAGTTGGGGAAGCAATGCAGATCTAAATGTTTTATTTTCTCTAGGCCTTTGGAGACAATTCTGTCTTGTTGTAGAGACTGTATCAGATAGTAATCATAAAAGTAATTAAAAATTTATGTTACTGTGTTCTTAAATTAAAATGTACAGTGTGTATGTACATCTACCTCCCTTTCCCCCCATTCTGTTGAGTTTTAGAGAACACATTATCTGTATAGTTTTTGAGGTAATATGATTTGCTATTTCCTGGAATAATTGCCCACAAACACGTGAACTTCACTGACCACTCTGCCAACAAGCAAACTCTTTACTGTGTACACAGGGTGACCCCAGTGATGGTTTCAGAAGAGTAGGATTTGGGGATTAAATGAATTTGTCCCTGACAGGAGTTTTTCTGTTTTTCTCTTCAAATGGAGCAAATGATACATTGACAGAATTCAGAGTTGCTAATTTTGGACTTCTGATTGCAAGTTGCACGCAGCTGATGGTTTTTAGTCTCCAAATTTTAGGAATGGTGGTTTCCTAAGAAAATCAAACTCGTAATACTTTGTGATGTTCTCTCATGGTTTTTGTACATGCAGGACTGGCAAAACAGCATAGTACATAATAAGAATGAAGTTCAATCTGTAGTGGTTTTATACCCTATGTTTTTTAGAGTGTGTAATCATTTTTCTGAAAATACATAAACAGAAATCTTTGTAAAGCTCAGTTCTCCAGCTGCACAATGGTATACATGTAATTTTGGGGTTTCTGGGCATAAACATAGTAGCAATAACAGAAGATGTCTAAAGCACGTTAGCCTTTGTCATGTTTTTAATTAATGATTTTAAAAATCATGGAGCTGATCTTGCTGTGAGATCCATTTATTGATCTCTTTAAAGGCCTGGGACCTGCAGTTAATGTGATTCCATTAGGCATTTAATTCTCCTCCTGTTTTACAATAACATGAATGTTGGCATTTGTTTCAAGGCCAAAGAATTATGAATAAAGAATTAAGAACTGTAAATATCCTTAGAATCTTATTCAATAGGGATGTGATTTCTTTTTTAGTTTTCCTCTGCAAAATTGTAAAGTAGCTTGAAAGATGAGGTACAAAGTTGTATCTGTAGTTGGAGAGCCTGAAAATACTTGCATCAGTTACTTGTGCACTCCGTGTGACCATAGCCTTTTAAATTAAAGGAATCTCATATACACAAAGGGAAGAAAAAAAAAAAAAAGGTATTTCAAATGAAATCAGTAGAAAGAACAACATCAGCCTGTAGACTGGTTTTGAAAAAGTCAGTCTACAGAACTGAGATTTTAAAGAGAGATGCTGGCAAAACAATTGAGCTCTTCTGATATGCACAGGAAAAAATGTCACTTGATGGGTAGGCATTTTATGAAACAAACTCTACATTACCAGAGAACTTCCTTGAACTGAAACAAGCTGCAAGATGGGCTAATTTATTAAAATATTAATATTAGTAATTTTAAACAAAATTTTTATGAGATGCTTGTTTATGATTTCACTGATGTGATTATTCATTAAATTGCAATAATAATAAATCTCAAGAGATTAAGCTTATAAATGAATATCAAAGAATTGGGGGGGTTTCTTCTTTTTTTTTTTTTTTTTTTTAAGATCCTGAGATTTGTTTGGCATGCAGCTGAACAATCATTTATCTTTGCTGACAGTCTGGTTTACATTACTGGAACGTTTACTGCTGTACACCAAATGGCATTGTCCAATTGGGTTTTATTTTTAGGCCGCTTTGTAGCAGACGCAGGCTGGCACATCACTGCTTACTCCAGTGCTGTGTGTTACATTCCCGACAGGAGTCCCACTGAGAGGGGAGGAAGGAAACTAGTAGCAGAAATGATAGTGCAAAGCACAAGTCTCAAAACTGCTTTAGTGGGTCAGCTGCCAAGAATTACTACATGTGAATGGTACTTTAAAGTTGTCTGCACTTCCCATTAGGGACTCTCTTGGCAATCTAAAAATCCTACACAGGGAATTTGCTAGAACTTTGAATTAATAGGCACATAACCGAGATAGTGTAACTGAAAGCCACCTCCTGTTTGATACTGCAAAAGCCTTAATCCTCTGATGTGTATGCTATTCAGTGCAGCAACAGTGAACAGTTAAGAGTAGTAAGCCTATTTGAAAGAAATATTCCAAGAGCATGGTTCTGTTGCTTTTAAGATGAGCGATCTTTGTGTTAAACTTAATGGGACTGAGATCAGACCCCGTGACTGTAGGAAATGTATTTTGCTAGAAACCTAAGTAACTTAAATGACTGTATTAAACCATTTCTGTTGTGAAAAGTACTTTTTACCTGGCAGTAACTAGCATTTTCTCCACATACTTCATCTTAAGACATTTCCTCTCTATAGTATATGTGCAAAATAAGTACACTATGTAAAATGTATATAATTACACATAATTATAATAATACGAAATTAATGCAAATATAACATAGCACAAATATAACAATTACCTGAAAAAGTTATGGGAGCCAACGTAATTTCACTACCATCAAAATGAATTTCCCATTGTTCTCAGTGGAGCGATATTTGACCTAACTGATTGGCTCACATTATGAAAACAGGAGACAAAGATGGCTGGATCACAGCCCCATGTCCAGGCTTTCACAATGATTTCCTGTCTGAACTAGGCAAGTGCTTTTACCGTGAATATAGACAGAAATATAGACAAAATATACATAATTTATCATGCAGTTACTTTATGTATTTAATTTAATTTACCATCCTTCCACATGAGAAAAAGTCTTTTTTTTTTTTTCTACTACCTAGTCTCATTAGTGTTACACCACTAATGCAGTTAAGAAAGAGTAAGCTTCCTGGTCATTGCATCATTAGCAGAATTATTAATTGTGCTTCCTGAATTTCTTTTCATTTTCATATTCAAGTCAGCCATAATAACCTTTTATAGTAAGTGAGCAAGGCTGATGACTAGTAAATAAATAGATCTTTACAGAAATTTTAAACAGAATGTAATATAAAAATCAGAGCAGGCACCATTGCTGTTCTTCCAGTCACTTTCAGAGTAAAAATCTTATTTCAGCTTCTTTGCTGGTAAAGGGAAAGAAACACTGAATTGCAAGATACCGGGTGAAATTTTTATTTAATGTCTAAAAATACATCAGAAGGAATTTACCCGTCAGTATTGATTACACAAAAAAAGCAGGAGAAGCTTTCTGCATAAAGTTAGCTTCCCAGAATAAGCCATAAGAATACAGGCTCTCAGAGCTACTTTTGTGTAGTCACTGGAACCTGTGTTATTGGAGGCCATCATTATGCAATCTTTCTGATCCAGGAGAAATTTTTGGCTGCTTCTGAAAGGGGCAGTCCCACCACACCCGCTGCCTCAGACCTTGCTGTTGCCTGCGTTGTACATGCAGTGATGTTCTTGATGCTGTGTGCTGAGCCAGATGAAAAGGCTTGAATAACAAACTTCTGATGTTGAAATATGTGTTACCTTTTGGAAAAGAGGAGGATTTCTGTATGGACACTAAATTGGTGTCCCAGTAAGCAGTCTGATGCTCCATAGTGTCATCTGCAGCTTGAAAATGCCACTGCATGGCATCTGATTTTATTGCCATTGGCATCTTGGCATTTTCAGTTGTGTTCCTATATTAATGTTTATGGCACAGTTGTGAGCTGACTCTGAAATTTTAGCCTCAAGTCACACATGCACATCTGAGGTGATGCTGTATTATCCGAATAAGTATTCCTGACCACCATAAAAAGCTCTGATTTCTATAGCAGTGGACATTACTGAGTAGTTTTCATCCTTCACTCATTATTCAAAATAATACCCTTGCCTTCTGTAGTATTTGACGTAACATGATGGCAGATTATAAATTATTTTCCTGTCTTCTTAATCTCCAAATGCCTATAGAAGAATTGTATCAAAGATGAATGTATTCCTCTGCTACCAAAAAGGTGTAAATTTGGTAACCAATAATGACTTTATATAACTAAAAATAATAGTCTTAGCCATTCTAGAGACACCATGACTTGGTAGCTTGAGCAAAACTATAGTTAACTGAAGAGGAGAACATTTTCTGTGCAAATAGAAGTAATACGGATCACGGTTTGTAAATTCAGGAAACATACCTTCTAAAAATAACTCTTAAAACAATTATAAACCTCTCTCAAGTGTAGAATTCTACTATTGGGTCTGGTATTCCTGATTATATAAATAGTAGTGCCTGTGCTCCTCTCAAAAGAAATATGTAGTTGAACTGTCCATGCATCGTAGTAGAGACAAAAGATCCAAATGTGACAAGAATGAAAATTACTCTCATCTTAACAGAGTTTGATTAAAGCTTTAGGCATAGGACTTTTTAAATGACAAATGCTCAATGAAATAATATTATGTCTTTATACTCCAGAGCACTATTAATCTAGGGTTTCAGGACTTTAAGAAATGTTAATTAACTAGTTACCATTCATGTACAGTGTTAGCATTACAGTCATTTTGTGAGTTGATAACTGAAGCATGGAAAGGTTAAGCTCTTCAGAAAGGATGAGACAGGGATTCTTTCCCATATGTGTTCCCTAGTAGGTGTTGACAGAGATGTTTACTACTTCAGTGGCATTCATCGCCATGGATCTTCCACCAGGTTAGCCCAAAAGGGTCAGGAACAGTAGTGGGAGAGCCTATGAACAGCTTCAGTCGCACCCAAAGCAGGATGTCAGCCACAGCTAAACATGACCTCAGTCTGTTTTCTAAGCTGATACAATATTTTAGAAAGCTGTGAAGCACATAACTGCTCTTCTTCCCTCCCATAGCATAATACTTTGTAGTTACCAACTACAGTTTTGCTTGCTATCAGACTGCCCATGTGATGGTGTCTATATAGGCCTTTTGAAGTTCTCTGTAAATAATGAAATAATTTAACCAAAAATAAATACGAATAATTAAAAATATTTTATAATTACAATTATTATAAAAAATAAATAGATAATCTAAAAATAAAATAATTTAAGCAAATTGCTAGATAAAAGGAAAACCCTACTGGTTTCTAATTTTCCTTCTTACCATACTCTTTATATGACATTCACTGTTCTCCAAGTCTCTAGTACAGTGTCCACTTTTAATAGGAGAGCATGTTTAAAACAATTTGTGTGTATGCATGCATGTATATACAGATGTATGTGTACATACTAACACATATGTTCTTACTATGCAGCTGCTTAATCTCTTTCAAAATGGAACCTTTCCTGACTTAATACTGTTTTACCAAATTACTGCCTGTAATATAGTCCATTAATATATAGGGGTGATAAAACAGTGGAACTAACTAAAGAAACTGTGGTTATTATCAGCAATCCATTTTAACACTCAGTAGGCCCTGCTTCCCTGTGAACAAAACTCATTTTTCTTCAAAATATTACCATTCCTAGTATAAAAGAATCTCTCATTTTAACAATTTTTGTATTTCTGAGAAAACAAGCCCACTTCCTACCTGTGTTTTCACCTCTTTTGCTGTCACCTCATTTAAAATGCCAAGAAATTCAAAGGTGGTGGCTTAATGTTCATTTATATTCTGGCTCCCTTTCTGGTAGATGAAAGTTATCTGTAACAATAAGAAACTTTTAGAAAAGACTTCTGTTACAGACCATGTCTCTAACAGCACTGGAAGATTTTTCCCAACATAGTACAACTGATGTTCTTAGGACGCCTATGTTACTGGGGTTTTGGCCCACAGGAGATGTATTCTAATACCGAACTGTATTCAGATGCCGAATAACCAGTGCCGTACTGCCATCTGTTGGTAGCTGGTTAGCAAAGCTGTAGAACCACTGTAGAACCTTGAATGGCTCCCTGCAGAGCTGCTGTGCTTTATTACTGTTTTCTTCTTCCGACTGGCTGCGTTTCCCTCGCAGGGCATTTGCCCTGTCCTGCTGCATTGCCGGGGGTGACAGGGGGCTGCAGCCGGCCCAGCTTTTCAATCCCTCTTCCATGTCTGAAGTTACTCCCTGGGGCATAGCCGTTGAAGACCAGGCAGGGCTGTAGCTGGAATAGCAAAGAATTCTGCACACATGCGCCAGCGCCTCTGAGGGGGAAGAGAAGGGACAGCAACTTGCAAAAATTCTCTGCATGTGTTTTAAAACCTGTTAAACCTAAAACAGATTTGAAGAATATTAAAAATGCAGTTTCATTTTATAGCCAAGTGCTTGCATATCATGACTATGATCAATGGCAACTCTTTTTAGTACAGAAGATATGGTGCAGGTTGTGGAATTAGGAGTGTGAGTTAGTCCCAGTGACTCATTAGGAAATCCTCAGAAAACCATGGAGGTTCACTCTTTTAGCAATGTCAGGCTGGGTTTCAGAAGTGCCAAACACCTGCACAGTGGATTCAAGATCTGACAGCTCTGCACAAGAGCCATTAATGTTTCCTCAACATGCACATTCCAAAACTGTGTGTGTTATCCAATGAACCAAAAGTCCTTATGAAGGTTATATGAAGGGTACAATCACTTACTGCTGGAATTATGCTGGAATTAATTCCCATAGTCAGGTAATAAGGCAGAAAGAGTTAGCAGCAGGAGTTTTAAACAAAGTAATCACCACCTGTGATCATTGTCCTGAGCATCAAGAAAGATTTAAAAAGTATTCTGAAAAGACAAGATAAATAAAAGTGTCAGAGCAGAAATATATATATTTGGTTATAATGGAGACATTGATTTTACAATACATGGAAGCTTTCCACACATGTACTGCCTCATGGCCCAAAGGAAATGTGTAACTGCGCTTCTCTGTTCTACGACCTGTATTATTTCTCACTTTGCCAGTTTCTTCTATTGTCACAGATGCTGGTAGCCTTCTATCCCTCAAAATGTTTGACTGGTTAACCTAGCAATGTTAAACTCAGAGCAATTTCTTCATGTCTGTCCTTAGCATTAAGTTAGCTCTTGCTGTGCCAAACATAAAAAAGAGTTGCATCTGATTACCACAGCCTGAGCTAAAAAGATTACCTCTCCCTGGAAAACCTACCATTCTTAAAAACTCAGGGCACTTAAAGTTAGTAGAAGTACTTAAAAGTGTAGATGTAGATGATCAGCTCAAATATTTCAGAGTTAGCACATTAACCTCAGATTGCTATGTTTTGTTTGTTTTTTTTTCCTGAAACTTGCTCCAATCTCAGCATCCTCGGAAGAATCTACTACTTTCTCTGCCACTGCGGAAATATTTTGTTTCCTTAGCAGAAAACAAAAGCTGGATTCAAGATTGTAGTTTTGTTTGCTTTCATTTAATCAAGTGAGTTAGTACGATGGATTTAACTGGAAGTGGATTTATATCTGAAAAATTTCTATCATGACGGAAAATTTCAATTAGGGGAAATTAGCCACTTGGTTCTTTCTGATAAATTAATCATAGAGATTATCTATTAAACGTGCCACTTAACCTTTCTGGCATAAGTGCCTGAGGCAGTAGTATTTAGGCTCTACACATTCATTTGGAAATATTAATTTCTATGCAGCTGTCTTGCAAAATGGAATTTTCACTTGTCTTTTTTTCTAAGTAGGTCATTGTGCAGCTGTTCTTAATGGAGGCTGGCATTTGTAAAATGGTAAATCCACCATTGTACCCCATAGGTCAGAAAATTGATCTCCATCAATTACAGAATATCCTTTACTAAAATGCCCTTTCTCAACCCTGAAGGGTGTCATCCCTCGCTATGATAGCCTTTGGCCTCTCTGGAATGGGAATATGTTTCAGCTGGATACTTTGCAAAAGAAGAAGCATCACCGTGTTCACCCTATCTGTCTTCCATTAGTCTAAGGCTTTGTCTTTGTTCTGCATCATGGCTTCTATCTACATTAGAGCTGCCTTAAAATTAATCTTAAGGGAAATTGGTATGACAGCTAGCAGCTGTCAAAGAAACAGCTGTCTCAGCTGCTGAACCTCCCAGGTCCAAATTCTCCTTCTACTTCCTACAATGAAATGATCTTTTCAGTGTAGACAAGGCCTCACTGTCCCTGTAGTGTTCAGCTGTTGCACAGCTTCGGGAGAGAAGCAACTCCTGAAAGAGCTACAAACCTTATCCTGTAGACTTGAGAGATTAAAATTAGGACCTTGACCTGGATATCTTTTTTGTATGTCATAAAATTTGCATAGTTTTCTGCAGGAGTAGTTTGAACTCCAGAACTTTCTAAGGACTGTATATCCTGTAGCCTAGCAAAAGATGATAGGAAGTAAGAAGGTACTGGCAGCAGAGAAGGATGTGCAAGAAAGTATAAATGGCAGATAATTAAAAATTGTAACAAAATTAGCATTTTAGGGAGTGGAATTGGCAGCAAGACAGTGATGTTGTGGTCCATACTGTGAACCAGAATTAGTATGTCCTTATTGATTACCTGAGCCTATACATTCTTGCACGGATAAAATTAAGCATGAGGAGAATGCTTGCAGATTTGGGATGCGAAGCAAACAAAATCCTTCTGACTTTGGGTTTGGGTCAGATGAACTTGCAGATCTTGAAGATTTAAAATCTCAAGGATTTGGAGACAATTCAAATTATGCAAGGAACATAATAAAAAAGACGGGGAAGGGGAAACAAAATTGAATAGAGCTGTGTTGAATAATGGACTGAGGTACAGTTGGGCAGTTGTGCTGTGTAAGGACGTGGGATTCAAATTTCATATGAAAAAGAAAAGAACAATGATGCAATTCAAGATTGTTACATGATCAGAGCAGTAGGAAGCTACAGAGCTGTGCTGTGGTTGGGTAGGTTGCAAAGGAGGTGGAACAGTGAGGTGACAAAAAAAAGAGAGCTACAGTAATGAGTGAAAAATTAATAAAGGAAACAGAGGTAGACATTTTAGCTGGTCAAATATCAAGATGCAATGAAATTCTGAATTTCAAGAAGAGGATTGCAACTTAGATATTGCCAGAGTTCTACAGTGAAAGGCAGGATAGGGGAATTGCCAAATGGGAAATGATAAGAGGAAAAGTAGAAGCAAAATTGAGACGTCACCTGTGTTTAAGAAAACAACAGGATAGCTGGGAGGACCTGCAAGAGAAGTGAATGTAAATTTGTACAAGTGGCAGACCTTCACTTTGCGACTAATCAGTAAAAAAAGACATGAAGGGTGCTCTGAGAACAATGAAAGTGGGGTAACCACTGTTGATAGCAGAAGAGAAACTGAGGAAAACGTATGTATGTAAGGGATCACTGGATTTGGTGGGGATGTGGTGAGACTAATGAAATCGCATTAGCCCTGATTTGTGAAAAATCATACAGGTGAGTCAGGAATTTTTAATAACTGACTATGAAACTCCATCAGTAAAGCTAACATATTTAAATGTACTTATTCTCTCCCCATGACAAATAGAAGGTATTTGTTAGGCCAAAGAACTTTATATCCTGGGTTATAGCCTGACTATGAATGGGAGTCTAGTTTTGCTGAGGTTTTTATCCTAAAGACCTTGAAAAGGAAGGAAAATTTATAAAGTTAGCGTGGCAATCTGCATGATGATCAAAGTGGCTTCTTAAACACTTACTGGCCACTTGTGTGCTTCTTCATGGAATCACCTTCACAGTCCAATTGTTTTATTTTTTCTTCCTTACATGAAAGCATGCAGGAGTCACTGATGGATGGTTAGGCAGCATGGCTGAACCCACGTTGCCTTGGAGAAGTTACACAAACCTGTGACAGGCAGGGGTAAGTGACCACCAAAACTGCCAAAGAAGTGAAAATTTTTTAAGTGTTTAAGATTTATTATGCTGAAGAAAAAAATTCTTCAGCTTGTTAAACACTTACTTTGTTTGAAAAACAAACAAACCTTAGAGTGCTGTGAGGTAAGGAAGGATATTTGTTGTACAGTTTATTGTCACTGAAGTATGCATTTGGTAACATAACTAGGTTCAATTAGGAATGTTCGGGGATTTTCAGTAAGGAAAATGATGTAGATTCTGTTGCTTAGGGCTTGGCTGTGATTTTAGTGATCTGAGTCAAATTCACGTTCTGTGGCTGATTTAGGCCCAGATCCATAAAGGGGCTTAGCTGCTTAAAATATGACTTCACTGGGATTTATCCACCTAAGCCTCAAGCGCATAATCCCCAGAAGCCGACACATGCCCCTGTTTCGGCAGGGTTTGCTCTGTGCCCAGAACAGCCCGTTTTTTTCCTTGAAGAACCGAGCAGCTGCTCGCCGCCTGCCCCGGCCTGCCTTGAGAAGGAGGCGGCCGCGCCCCAGAGCCAGGCGGGCACCCAGGGCCCAGCCGCCGAGCTCCTTATGTAAGGGCCTGGGGGAGGCCAAGGCTGCCGGAGCCAAAGCCCCAGCACCCAGCACAGCGTGCAGGGGCCGTCCGAGGCAGCGGGCTGGAGATGCTGCGCTCAGCTCCTCGGGGATTTCCACGCCGAAGGCCGTTTTCGGGGCTGGCGCCGAGCCCCCGGTGCGAGCAGCGCCGCCGCGGCCCCCACACCCCTCAGTGGGGCTGGGGGGAACCGGGCTGGAAACGGCCCTTGGCGGCGGCAGCCTGGAAGCCGGAGCATTTCCAGCCCGGTCCCTTCCCAGCACACCGGCCCCAAGCCCACCGGCCCCCGCTGCCTCACGCAGGTGCCCCGGGGCGGAGGCAGCGCGTTGCGCAGCATCTTGGGGGGCTCGTAACGGAGGTCCCCGCGGCGCCCACATGCTGCCACCCCTAAGCGAGCGCCTCTCCCGGCCGTGAGAAATCTCATCCCGCCGAAGGGCAGGAGGCTGCTGGCGGGGCGGAGCCGCGGGCAGGAGGCCGAGCTTCGCTGCTATAAAACCGGGGGCGGCCGCCCCATCCCCGCTCGCCCTGCCCGCTTCCGCGCCCCAGCGTGAGCCGCTTCAGCACTGCCTGGCCGCTAACATGGCGCTGTCCGCCGACCCCCATTTCAAGAAGCTGCTCGAGTGGCACAAGGCGAACGCCTCCAAGCTCGTCCTGCGGCAGCTCTTCGAGGGCGACAAGGAGCGTTTCCAGAAGTTCAGGTGAGGCTGGGGAGCCTCGGGGCTGGCAGAGGGCCCGCCGGCAGGAGGCACCCCCATACACCCCCACACGCCTGCCGCTGCTCGCCTCGCCTCCAGCGACCCGGGGAAGGCGGCCGAGGCCGAGCCTCAACGCTCGGGGCCTCTCGGTGGTGCCGGGCGGGCAGGACGGCGAGCAACGGCCCCCCCGGGCAGGGGGGAGCCCCCCCGGCAGCCCCAGGCACGGCGGCCCCGCGTGTGCTCGTCCTTGACTCCTCCTTGCGGCTGGGACGTGCCGGGCGGCACAGCGCCGGGCTGCGGCGGCACAGCGGCATTCTGGGGCCTGCCGCCTGCTTAGTCATGAGGAGCTGACTCTCCCCGCGATAAGATGCCTGGCCCCGCGATAAGAGCAGCGCCGAGCATCGCCCCCGGCCGTCCCTGTGCCCCCACCTGTCGGCCCCTGCCCCGCAGTGGCGTGTGTGGGCGTTCAGCCCTCCCCTGCTACACGTACTGCAGCAGACACGTTGCAAGGGCTTTTTTCTAGAGAAGGAAGTAAGACGTGGAAGCAGCGTGATAATGTGCAATGTTCTCATCCCATAAAACAGGGCTGCTGTCTCCTGTGCTCAGGAGACTGCTGAGAAGTCACGTGTGGTTATGCTGCTGGGTGCCACCAGCAATCTGGAAAGTCCATTAGCGTGTAGGTACATCACTGATTGGAGTTTTAAAGTGAGCCTGGGTAATATACACATGGCCAACTTCTTCAGGAAAGATCTATCTTTCCTGTTGCATGTGTCAAAGTTCTCACTGGTCAAGTGACTTTTCTCCTGTTGAACTCATTTGATACTACCTGAATGGTAATGCAACATCACATACGAAGTTCTGTATACCAGCATACAATAGCTAGCTTCATTTTGCATTGATGTGAGAGGTATGCTCGGTTTTTGAAGCATTAACTTCATCTGGCTCTTCAAGCAGAACCTTTGTTAACTGTAAAAACTGTATTACTATCTCTAAGCTAAATCTCCTGTCTCTAGCAGAAAAAAGGCTCTGGTTGCGAGCTTCCTTATCTCCAGTACATTTCAAAAGACTGAATTTGTTAACATCCTTGTAACAAGGGAAAGTTGAAGCAGACTGAGTAAATCCAAAAGTGTAACTGAGATGCTTTGTACAAGATTCTTCCTGAATGGCTTGAGCAAGTGCTACTATTGAGAATAGCACTGAATATTAGTCTTAGTGGCTGTCACTTTATTATGCAAGCTACTTTAACTGTAAAATGTGAGCTCAGTTTCAAATAGTTTGTATTTAAGTTCTTGTGAATATGTAATAGACTAAGGGAGTTACACTGACCGTTGCTGTGCACCGTTAAATGAGGATAAGGTATTTGGCAACTCTTGTTTCAAGCACATATACTCATGTGTGGCGTGTTTTCTCTGTGCTGGAAGCTGTAAGTGTGTCTCCCAGAAAGTGTTTATCTAATTGGTATTTTTCTTGTGGAATGCTCTTTACTGAGGGTACCCACTTCAAGTAGCTGCTTGTCTTAATGTTCTCTTGTGCAAACTGTAAGGACAGGAAATGGTTGAGTTGTTCAAGATTCATTAATCTGTATTAATGACATTTCTCTTCATGATTTTTGTCCTTTTTCCTGATAAACCAACATTGACTACCCCAAGAATTCTGTCATACCCAAATATGCAAAACTGACAGCCAGGTTTAATTTGATAAATCAGCTTGTGTACTCCTCAGTGATTACCACTTCACCACCATCCGGCGGCTCTGGCTTGTAGTTAACGTGTTGAAAGCCAGTCCCAGAGGTTCCTGCTTATCTTGCACCTCTTCCCTCATGTGAAAATCCTCTTCATGAAGATGCTTCAGATTTCTTGGGTGTGATCATAAGATCATTGATTCTCTTCTAAGGAAAAAAATACACTGAACTAAAAGTGCTTTGTGACACTTGTGCTGTAGAAATTTTAGAATCAGTTTTTAATCTGAATACCTCAGAGACTAAGTATCTATTAAATCTTACTGTAAGAAGCTTTTGCTCACTGGCTGTGGCTTACTGAGTATGGATAGAAGACTTTTCTCCTGTCTTGTGTCCATTGACGAAAACTTGCATCGCCTCTTTTCCTGGTTTGGAGCAGGGTCAAGTATGTACAGCATGTTTTTGAATTTCTCTGCTGCCCAAATATACGGTCTGGTAGGAACAGTGGGCCTTTCACTTCACAGTGGAAGGCTGCATCACTTAAGTGTGGATGTGGCTTACGTGACAAGTGCTCTGTTCCACCTGGGTAGTGCTACTGCTGGATGCCGCATTGCAGAATGGGTACTGTAGCAGAATGCAATTGAGCTGCACGTTCCTGTGCTTCTGTTTAAAGAAGAGGTGGAACCCTTGGAGTAAGGGTTCAGGATGGGGTTAGGCTCTATGCTTGTGTTGTACCTCACGTGTGGGAAATGAGAAATCTGATCTTTTGTATTCACTGTTAGCCATTGCTCTTTTCTTATGGTGTCTTGCAATGCCATCTTTCTGCAGTTTCTTCAACTCAGTGGTGATTTGAATCCAGCCAGAAATTCATGGGGTATATCTAAGTCTAGTGAGGTTAGATTTTTATTTACATAAGTAAAAATCAAAAAAGTAAAAATAAAATCTTCTCTTTATGTCATATTTTAAGGATTTTATCTTCATGAAGAACACTAAGGCTATCTTTCTATGATAAAGCTGTAGTAATGAAGAATCATCATTATCATGAGATATATATATATAGAGAGAGAGATCTCATCATAATGGTCTTGCAGTGCCCTTAATGAAGTGTTGAAAACCTAGTCCTGTCTGTAAACATACCACATTTAATTTTAAATAGACTTGCACGATCTGTTCCTTTTCTGTACTCTATCAATAAAGAGCAAGTTTGGTAGGTGAGAGGTAAGTCTTTTTCTTAGGTAGTTATGTTCCAGGTATTCTTACACTATGTGGTTGGGGTTTCAGGATTGCTTCTTGCACCTTCCTGAAGAAAAGGATGATTAACAGTATTAATACTGTTTTCCCTTACTTGCCTTGTTTTTTGATAAATGTTATCTTTAGCCTGTACTTGAAGTTACACATCTTTCCTTATTTAGTTGCTTCTGTTTTAAAACCAGTTTTCTGGTCTTGAACTGTCTTTTTTTCCCCAAAATTGAAACCACCAAAGTGTCTAGACCTTGCTGGTCATTACTGTTGTGGCAGGTTCAGTCCCATTCTTCCAGTTTTGCATTCTCTGTAATGTTATATCTGTGTAGGATAGCAACAATGCTATGTTTCATCCCTGCCAAGTCCATAGTATATCTTTGCAGTAAAAACAAGTGATAATATTTGTGGCCAAATATTGAGAAACTAGAGGCAGGGCAGATAATGAACAACACGGAAACACTGAATTTAGATGCATGCAATTTCCTGTGGCTTGAGCATGTGGAGCAAACATGACAGTAACTCATAACGAAGGCACTGTACAGTAGACTTAATAAAGTCTCCTGAAAGACTTACAGGACTGACTCTTGAATTTAAAGTAAATGTGTATGTTAGGTTGTTAATTAGTGCAAAGGAGAAATGAGTATAAAACTGCTGTATAAGACAATAGAGCAACTGTAGAAATTCGCATTTTGATACAAGGCTAGTAAATACAACAAGACTTACTTGATAGACTATTTTCATGTTTTACCTCAGTTCTAAACAAAGTCTTTGTCTTTTAAATGTTAGGCTATAGTTCTCTGGGAGGGATTAGCAAAATCATTTGTAGAGCTCTGAGTCAGTAAGCAAAGTGAGACTATGCAGTGCACAAATAGGAAGTAATTCTGCATCTTACTTGACAGTACTTCTGTACATGAAGTTGTATAGACTTGTAAATGAGTTTTGTTTGGTCTGCCATATTAAAAAAAAAGTCTAAATTTGGTAAAAATGAACTGTAGGAAGACAGTATAACTTTCTTCGCTGCAAAAAGATGGTCATAGCTTTGTACCTATGATTTAATAGGAAAAAATAGTTGCTAGAGACTGCTAGTGGCTCAGTTGAAAGTGGAACGTGATCATGTGGCTGTGCATTAAATATACTTGTATTTGTATTTGGACTTTCACAAGCAGAAAATGAACACTGCAATTGAGCTTATTGAAAACCATAGTCAAGTTTTAAAATGGTATACTACCTAGTAAATCGTTTTATAAAATTTGTGGAGGCCCATTAGTCCCTCAGGTCATCTATATTAACTTAGCCTAACTAGGTTTCTAATTACTTACTATTTGTAGAGTTGTCATTGTCTTGCTTAAAACTCTTTCTAAGAAGGTTTAATTAAGCAACTTATTTGTTTTGGCAGCTTGACTCTGAATACTGATCATGGGGATATCTTACTGGATTATTCGAAGAACCTTGTTACAGAAGAAGTAATGAAAATGCTGGTGGAACTGGTAACTAAAGAAAACTTTTTTTTATTAGTTCAGTGTTATAAAAGTTAACTTTAAACTGTAACTCATTCTATCATTATACAAATTTAACTCTCAATTCAAGAGATGATCAAAGTTCAAGGTCACATGGTTTTAAGCCTAGTAAGGCATTGTTGTAAGTCATGCATTTTCCTTTGGCCACAAGGAGCAGAGCCATTTTCAATTCCCAGATCTCTCTTGAGCTCTGATTTGTCTGTCAAGACATGTTTGTGACAAACCAGCTGGCATATGGGACCATTACTGAGATTTGCAGTAAAATAAGAGATGAATACCAAGGTGTAAGAGAAACTGATATTTTATAAACCTCAAATGGAAATACATGGTTTCATGTCACGTAGTCTTAATTTTGAGATTCATTTGCAGTTGAATGTATTTTAAGAAGCTTGTGTCATTAACTTCAGTTTAGCGTGGTGTCCATAATTACAACCCTTTCTTAACTATTGGTTCAGCCAAAGGCTAAGATGGAATAGATTTTTTTAAAGTTTCCAAAAACAGCTGAATTGAAACTACTTTTTGCTGCTGTTCTGTTTAAAAACAAACAAAAAAACCCTAAGCTGTTGCAAAGAAATATAAATTATTTCTTTAGCAGTCTGTCAAGATGAAACTGAGTAATAAGACTACTCACTACATCTTGATCTTTTAGTACATGGTACCATGTAGCATTTTTTAAGGGAATAAAAATACTTCCTATAAAATAAGCATGAACTCCTATACATTTTAAAACTAGTTTATGGTGTGTTTTTCATCTAACTTTTAGTTTGCTCTCTTGTGCTAACTGCGTACTCTACTTAGTGTAGCTGGACCTTTGTAGTACATGTTGACTTACTATTTTTAAGAGAAATCTATTTTTACATTTCTCAGGCAAAGTCAAGGGGTGTGGAAAGTGCCAGAGAGCGAATGTTCAGTGGAGAGAAGATCAACTTCACTGAGGTAAGGCTATTTCTGTATATAGTTCTTACCTTTCAGTTGTGCTTATATTATGGATGTTAATGCATCTCTGTAAGAGAAGTTTTGAAAAACTCAAATTGCTACTCTGAAATGCTGAAAGTGGTTTTAACTTGTTTCATTCCTTACATGAGAAATTCTAAGCTCTCTTGCAAAGAAGAAAATGTGAATAAAGCTATTCAGTCTTGTCTCCATCAAAAATTGTTTTTAGATGAGTTGGTGTATTTTTTCCTTTCTCTTCTGCACTCTTCTGTAGAGAAGAAGATGAGTTAAGTCTTGAAAAGGGCATAGAGCAGAGTATTTCATTCCATGTATGCCTTAGCAGCTTTTGCCTAACGAGTGTTCATAAAGCTTAGTAATCTGCATATAATGTGTTAGCAAGGGTTGTGTAAGACTTTCTGCTTTGGATTGTTGATGCTACTTATCTTTGGGCACTTCTAGTAGTAGAGAGTATAAGCCATCTTGAAAAACCAGCCATGTATTTTGGTAAGACTGAGTATATTCCTCTCCGTAGATTTGAGGGTTGTAATGATAGTTAAATCTTCTCTAGAACATACAAAGGAACCAGTCGCACCTTATTTTTTTTAAATTTAAAGTAGGTTGAAAACTGGAAAATCAGTGCAACATGATTTACTGGTCTACCTTAAATATTTAAGTACATTTGAGGTAAATTTGCAGAAATCAATATTTGCTCTGATTTGGTTAACTGATTTAGTTCTTGCATAAGCAGTTTACTTAAAAATCACTCAGTGGCTGAATGTTGTGTTGCTTGTAAATACTGCATGTTTGTAGGAATGAACAGACTAAACCAGAAAGCTTCACTGGAGAATCATTTCTCTTCATCTTATATTAATGCCTTCAAAACACAGTTTTAGACAGTGAGGGGGGAAAAAAGGGAGCAGGGGGAAATGTGGGTGAGTTTAACATCTGTCTGGTTCTGGTTTTCAGATACTGCTTTTCAATAGCATCTTGTAACACAGATTATTACAAGGTTACCCTATATCTGACCATATGTTATGGAGTTATTCTTCATTTTTTTTAACCTAAGATCAAATATAATGGTTGAAGTCCTTTTAAAGGAATATACTCTTCCTTGATAGCACTTGAACACAATATTAAACTGTCTGGTGTGTTTGGCTTCTGCTGCTAACTCCCAACTTCCATATAGTCTCAACATGGCAACTTTATTTAGCAGTTACCTTCATGATGACTAATCTTTCATTATCGGCCTGCTTCTCATTTACAGTAAGAAGACCTGGAATGAGATTTGGTTTAATTCATTTTCTATTAATGCGAGATAGAAAATGAAGTTGAATGGACTCTGGAGCATGTGGACAATATGAAATGGCCATGAGATGTTAAACAGAATGCTGTCAAACAGTGTTAATAGAATAAATGTAGAGCAGTAAGACAGAAGGAAGCTGCTTAATAGCAAGAACTGACTTGTCTACTACTCTTGTTCAGATTTGGAAAACTTTAGCCATGTCCTAAATATTTAAGACTTGTCTGTGTTTGATGCTGCAGGCATTGACTGCTCAGTTTGTTCTTAGGTGGAAATTATTTGTAGTTTACCCAAGCATGATACTGCCAGGTGTTTGTCCTGATGAGTTAGAACTTGTAGGCTAATATGGTGCAAAGACAGTGTATAAAGTAGCACATATCTGACCACTCGTTATGGGGGCAGTCTTTACTGTCTACCAAAATTTAGAAAATATTTTTGTTTAACAGCAGACAGCAGTTGAAAGCAGTTCCAGTTAATCTGAAGGATTATTAACAGCTTTTAAGATTGTACTACTTTCTGGGTGAAGTGCAAGTCACAAATAACTCAAGTTTTTCCTTCTTCCTCTTGTTTTAGAACCGAGCTGTGCTTCATATCGCTCTGAGAAATCGTTCCAATGTGCCAATACTTGTGGATGGGAAAGATGTTGTTCCAGAAGTAAACAAAGTGTTGGACAAAATGAAACACTTCTGCCAGGTATAGTATATCACTATAACCTTTCATGTTTGTATTATAGTCAACCAGGTTCTCTAACAGGCATGTTGTGAAGCACTGATTATAGACTGGTTCACACAAGCTATTCTCCACTTGTTGGGTTAGGTTTATAACAGTACTGGCTCAAGCATGGAGTTAGAGCTGTTTTAAGCGTGACTTTCTTGCATGTCAGTTTGCAGGTGGGCTTTTCTTTAATGGGCTCTCCAGATCTTACTTCTTTAGTACTATTTATTTCAGAAGTTTGAAGTCTTGTAAAACATGAGGTACCCCATTCAAATATGGCTTTATTTCTTCTTAACGTCTTTCTTACTACTTGACTCTCACATAGAAACTGCCTCTTAAAATTCTTGTAAAATCAGAAGGAGAGAGGGAAGAAGCTCCCAGCTCACTTTTAATTTGATTGTGGTCTGCTTAAGTAGTTTTTTAAAGATCCACTGTCTTTAGGTCAGATACATTTATGATTCTACTGTTTCAGCAACACAAAGCTTTTTGTTCCCTAGTTACATACAGAAATCTTCAAATATCATTAATGTTTATTGGTTCTGTACATCTTTAATGTAGGCATCTGTTTAAATGTCTTGTGCAAATAATTGAATGCCTAAGATTCTTTCATGTCTAGCTTGACTTCTATTGTCCTTAAGTTCACCTGTTGTAAATGCTTTAGCAGTCCACATGTAAGAAGACTAGACTGATCTTTGCAGTTTGTTTTAAATATGTGCATTAAATTTCTAACACTTAAAGAAGTAAGCATTAATGAAGTGTCTACCCAGCAAAGTAGTTTTGAGTATTGGCTGTAAGGTCTGGAAACTTTAATTTTTTTTCGGACATGCTCTGCAGTAGTGCTTGAAAATACAGCCTGCTTCCAGGGTTAGAGTTGTTAACTTCAGCATATACATAGCATAAAATACTTGGTTTCTTTTCCTGCCAGAGAGTCCGTGGTGGTGAATGGAAAGGTTACACTGGGAAGACAATCACTGATGTGGTCAATATCGGGATTGGTGGCTCTGACTTGGTAAGCAGTTGACTTCTGTACATTTTACATCTGTGTGTACATGTCTGCAATGAAGATAAAACCTAACTGTTGGTTTTCTTCAGGGGCCTCTGATGGTAACTGAAGCCCTGAAACCATATTCCAAGGGAGGCCCACGTGTTTGGTTTGTGTCTAACATTGATGGTACTCATATAGCCAAAACACTGGCTGAGCTTAAACCGGACACTACACTCTTCATCATTGCATCAAAGGTATGTCTACTAAGGTCACTGGTGTGACATACTTCAAGTGGTCAGAGATTCAGTCAAGACTTCAGTCCACAGGAAGTTCTAGATTAAGGACTTCTAGTGTACACTAGTTCAAAAAACAAACAGAAAATCTGTTCTGATTAATCCTAAACTTGCAATACAAGTGTATATTGCTACTGAAATGTTTAAGGATCTAGAAGTCAAGCACGGAAAATGACTTATTCTTGAGAAGTAATACACAAGAGCAATTTGATGTTGTTTTAGGCGTTTCTTAGCCAACACAAATTTAAATTATTAACAAGTTTTGTTACTATACTTTGTGGGTGGAATGCATGATCCCATTTTTCTATTTCCTAGAAATTCAAGAACTCATCTCATTCCTTACTTTTACTTCTGGTCTTTTTATATTGCTTATGAAGGACGGTGTTGTCAATAGTGTTTTTTTTTGCATTGATGTTTCACGTCAGTGTAGTTTGGAAACCTTCATTCTGTTTCAGGGTAGTAGCAAAAGCTCATTCTCTAACTTGAAGGCTGAGTGCCTTGAGCATTATAAATATTAAGCTTCTGTACTTACACTACCAGCAGCCTGCCTTCACCTATTTTTAAGACAGCACTTTATTTCTGAATATGGACTTAATAGCTACCTTTGTAAATCTCACCTTGTTAGCAAGCTTATTTTATAACTTCATAAACTTAATTGCTAGTAGCCAAATTCCTCTGAGGTACGCTGACTAGAACATACTGGCTTCTGCCTTATCAGAGGAAACTGAAGACAAAATTCATCATTACATAATGTGGATTGCCTTCATTTGTAAAGCACAGTAGGACCTTTTAACTGTTGACGACAGAATCTGCAATAAATGAACATGTGTGTAATGCTGACCATGCTCTACTGTGGTGCTCATTATCTTATTTTGGCAATACTGTAGCTGAGCAACTTCTGGAATAATAAGTAAGCTTTGCAAAGTAACACTAATGGTCATTTTGAATAATTGAGTTCAAGCATCATGGTTCAAAGGCTCAGAAGACTGCAAGATTGAAAGAGTAACACTTCAGTTTCTATTTGCCAAGCTGTAGTTAGATAATTGGATTTATTTGGAAGAAGATGAATGGTATTTTTTTGTTTTTCCTAACAGGCTTGTTTCATAATGAAATACTTCTGGAGATGGATGAGAGTAGGTTGAATGTAGTGTTCCCCCTTAAAGCAGAATTTTGATGGTTGAGTAAATCAGAATGGTTGTAGATCTTTGCAGAACTGCATGACTGAACTTCTTTGCACACTTCATGAAGCAGGAAGATATTTTCTCTAATCAGCAAAATAGTTTTTGCAGAGTCTTAGCAAAAATGAGTGGTGTTGCATGGAAAAGAAGGAATAAAAGAACAAGAGGACAGTCCAGCTGGGTTGTCCTGTTTTGAAGCTCAATTAACTACTTCCTAATTGAGTGATATAACTTCATACTTAGTAGAAGTACAGGGGAAAAAAACTTAAGTCTCAAGGTTTTGTGTAACAGTTTGGAGGTTGGAAGGAAATAGGGAGTAACTACTCCAATTCCAGCAAACTGCTGACTTGGGTTGGTAAGCTTGCTAGTTTTTTTTTTTTTCTGAAATTTGGTAGCAGCTGTCTTATGAACCTCTAGAACTACTCTGATCTGGTTATCTGAAAAAATGTTTTAGCAGCCTGAACTTGTTTCAATTTGAAGTACAGCGTCTTATACTTCCGTTTTCTGATGTACAGACTTTCACCACCCAAGAAACGATCACTAATGCAGAAACGGCCAAAGAGTGGTTCCTACATGCTGCTAATGATGTAAGTCTAATGTGCTTAGATTATATAACAGAATGCAACAGATTTTCATTGTGCAGTTTCTCCCCAGTCATTTTAAGCATGCTTTGGATCGGGGCCAGTAGCTGCCCAAGCATAAGCTGTGTAGCATAGCAAATGCTGTGCACAACACTGAAGTGCATCATGATTAGTGACAGGATGCTATGTCTGAACAAAGTAACAAAACAAGTTTTCCATTATAGACAGTGGTTATGGTTGGTTTTCCCTCAAATCCTGCCTCTAAAGTAATACACAGTTGCATCTGCCTTAGAGCTAGCTAATGGTTTGGTGGAACCACTGACACAGAAAGAATATAGTCTCTACATGTCATTACCTTTCAGTTCTTGGAAAGTCTTTCAAAACTAGCAATGAAGTTATGGTTGAAGCAGTAAAATAAGATAAAAGCAGTAAAATAAGATTTCTGTAGCAGATGGTTGTGCTATGAACAGAAGCCTTGTTTTTGGCTTATTCTGTCCAATTTCTTGTAAGAAAAGCAATACTGCCTGCTCAGGTGGTTAATGTAGTCTTTAACATGTTCCAGTGAGGGTAACTGTACTTAATTTGAGAGCAGGGCATTGAAGTCTCCCATTATATTAGTTAAAGACAATTTATCTTTGCCTGAACACTTAACAAAAGACCCAAGTCTGAATCTGTAGCTTTAGATTTATCAGTAGTTGCAGTTGTCCTGATCTTGCAACTGTAGCAGGAAGGGCAACACTTGCACAACAAACTCCATCTGCCCAAAAGTGGAATTAGTGATATACCAAACTGGTAACGTACTCTTAAGGAAACTGAGTGCTGCTCAAAGTAGTGACTACCTCCAGAGGGAGGCCTTCATGAAAATATTGTCAGAACATTATCTTCAGATAGGCATTCTGCCAAATCTTACACTGTATGTGATTAAATTGATTTCAAGTTGATAAACATGCAAATAACTAATGATAGTCAAGAATATTTTGTTTAAAACTGATTTGCTATCATTTATAACAAAAACAATTAGAATTCTAGATCTAACACTCTTCATTTTTTATTAAGCCTTCAGCTGTGGCCAAGCACTTTGTTGCCTTGTCTACCAATGGTGTAAGTATAAACTTTAGATTTTCTGCTATGTACTTTTAAGATGGTCTTACTGTACCTTCCTGTAAGGAAGCCTTTAAGATGCCATTATTCGTATACTAATAATTTGCTTTCCTATTGAAAGGATGCATATATGTTCTACAGGACATAAATTGAATCCTTCCAAAGCACCATTATAGATGTGTTTTCTGCTGGAGCTTTATAAATCTGAAATCAAGACGTTGTGCTTGTAATACCTGTCCTGTTACTAATGAAGGGTACCTGTTATTGTTTAAGTGTGTGTGAATACAGTTCTATAAATAAATGTTACTCAAAATACTAAGATAAGTGCTGAAGTGATGCAAATAGTTTATGTGAATAATTTCTTGCATACGATAAGCGTAATGTACCTTGATGTGGTATTTCACCCAAAATAGAAGGAGGGGGGAGCTGCAGCAATTAAAAAAGGCCCAGCAATAGAAGACCCAGCAACAATTGAGGCTGCCAGGTAAACTGGTGTGAAGCTCCATTGTAATATTCTGGGCATGTTGAATGTAAACATTATCAGTTCAACTCCTAACTATATTGCCACTCTGATAGAATGAGTTATGTCATTGAATTCAAGACTGCTGAATGGCAATAGTGATATTTGGAAATAAAAGTATAGTGTATTTTGTGATGGATACTATGTATTTTTAAAATAGGTGTAATTGGGCAATTGTGTATTTAATAGGCATAAAACCTGTGCTTTTTATTTGCTAGACATCAAGGTTTTTAACAATGTTTGTCTTCTCTTCCATGTTTTTTTTTATTCTAGCCTAAAGTTAAAGACTTTGGAATTGACCCTGAGAACATGTTTGAATTTTGGGATGTAAGTAAACATCTAATGTTGTGCAGTAGATGCTAACCATTAGAATTTATTTCAGAAAGTGTTAATTAGATGTCAGCAAATTAAATAATAACCAAAACAAAACTAAAAAAATAGTAGCTGTATTCTCAGTACTGAAACATTTGAAAAATTATGCCTAAAAGTAAACTGAGTGTGACAGGCAAGTAAAGCAGTCTTGTATCTTGGCCATTCAATTCAAATCCTGCTGTAGACGAAGGTCTGAAGAAGAGCCTTCTGTATTCTTGGCTGACTAATCATCTGCAGGGTAATAGGAGATAGAAGTCTTAGCTTATTCCTCTATGTAAGTAGTTATTATAAGCTGTGACATTTGACTGTTGGGGTCTACTGTATATAACCTACGTCTGTAAAGGTCAAACATCAGAAACAGGAGTCGAACTTGATGTTTTATAGCAGATGCATATTTTAAGTAGTGCATTTAGCCTTGGCCTTTCTACTTACCTGCTTAAAATCAGAAACAGGCTGGTTTCTGTCACATTGACTGCCTGACAAACTACACTTTAAAGCTACTATTTAGAACTTAACTAGAGCGTTACCTTTTCCTACGTAATGTCACGATCTCGCTGACTCAGGCTTCTCTTACAGATCAGTACTAGGAAAGCAATTAACACAAGGTGTGAATGTAGTATTTGAGAATGAACTGCAGTCATTATCAAGAGAGCTATTTCAACAGATGTTATATAAATCATAGCCTCTAGACTAGTTGGAAAACTTCAACTCCTTAAAGAAATGCATACTTAAGGATTTATTGGGGCTACTGTAAGGTACAGGTCCCCTTGGCCATGCCATGTGATTTGTAGTGAATTGCCCCCAAAAAGAATCTTTTGCTGAAAATAGTCTAAACACATGCTGCTATTTCCTAATAGTTTAGATAAGCTTCAATTTAAAACCTTTACACTTCTGTTGTCTAAACTAATATTTTTTTCAGTGGGTTGGTGGTCGCTATTCTCTGTGGTCAGCCATTGGTCTCTCCATTGCCCTGCATATTGGTATGTATTCCCGTGATACATTAATAAGAACCTATCTTGGGAGTATATCTGTGGAATATTTTCACAATACTGGATTGTGGATCAGTTTTGGGACAAATATTGTTTTACCCAACTTCTCTGAGCTTCTGCTAAAATCAAATGCGATGGAAATGTCAAAGCTTCAGTACTATAAATGTAGTTTGCAAAGTTACTCATGTAGGTACAAGTAGTCAAATTAGATATATTTGATTGCATAGCCAAAAGTGCTTGGCTTATGTAAAGTCACATCAGTCTTGAAAACTAGATTTTTTACAACTGACATGCATAAACTACTTTAGAGTATTGAGTTATGTAACTTCTGTGTGTCAAATCCTGTCTCCAATTCTGCATGAGTTTTTTAGCATAAAAAAATCCCTTCTCCTATCACATCATAAGCACCAGTCCTTATTCTCCTAGATTATGAAGCCTGATGGCATACGAGTGCTGTTTCTATTTGTAATTCTTCGTGGAATAAAGATAAAGACCCTCTAAATTAATCCTCACCTATCTGTACTGCTACAGGGGCACCATTGGCATCTCTGCAGGTCTCAAATGCATGTGGAGAGCACACAGTGGATGTGAAAGAGCTCTAGGAACTGTTTCTTGGTGAACATGCTGTTCAGCAGTCTTGCATTTGTTCCCTCATCAATCATTTCCAATAGTTAGTCTTGAACCATAAAGTTACATATTTTCTAAATAAAAGATAGAATTACTGTAGACTGATGTTAGAAGAAAAACATTGGTTATGGTGTTCTTAGAATGATATGAATAGCAGTTGTGTGGAAAAAACAATTTGAACAGCAAAATAAACTTCAGTCAGACACTGCTTCGTCTGCAGTAAACCGTCTAACTCTGCTGTTAGATTTTGTTTTGGCTATCTCCACTGCTTGTCCTTAGATCCTTTATCTACCAGAGCTGGCTTCTACCAGCGAGCTCTGGTAGATAAAGGTAGGTAGGTAGAGCTTCTGCTTTGACTGCCAGATACTTCACTGCAATCTCCTGTTTTTCTGTATGACAATTGGGATTTATGGTTTTGTGCAAAAGGATGGCATTAGTTAAAATACTCAATGAAAATAAATGATGATTAAATCCCCTATTAATAGAGCAAACAAAATCAGGTGAATTTTCTAGGAGAACAGGGAAGGGAGGCGAACCTTTCAAAACAACCTTTACTACAGTTTATCCTTAGACCAATGCAGAAATTCCTGCTTTAGTAGCCTTGTCCTGATTTTTGGCGAAGCTTTTCCCACTGTGGCTAATAAGCAAGAAAATTGCGTAGCCTTTAATAATACCAATTCTGGCTTTAATGTCTTTGTTTTCCTTCCAGTTGCTCATTTTGCCTGAATGGGGAGTTTAGGCAAAAGTTTTGAAGTATGTTCCATGAAATCGGGCTTGCTCTGAAGTCCAAGCTTTAATCATAACTAATATCTGTTCTATGGGATGTAAACTCCGGGAGAAGTTAAAGTGCAATTTTAAACTCAATTAGTGGTTGGGAGCCTTTCTGCGTAAAGGAAAATTCTCTACCAGAAAAATCAAGTTTAAGTTACAATAGTAAATGTAAATCGACTTTTTTCATTGTTAGGTTTTGACAACTTTGAGAGTCTGCTTGCTGGAGCCCACTGGATGGTGAGTGTGGGATGCCTATTTCAGATTTGCTTCTCTTAAGTTGATAAGATAAGTGAAGACAGACTGGTTTCTAAAGTTCATCTCCCGATGCTTTCTCAGTGCTTCTAAAATGACCCTCTGGGGGAGGTCTCTAGGTTAAAATAGCAGTTTAAAAAAACAAAAAACACAAAACACAAAAACACTTAGGATTTGGGAGGGATGACAATTAATTTCAGAAGTGTAATTTTTTCATTTGTTAAAAAGGATAACCACTTCCATACGGCTCCACTGGAGAAGAATGTGCCTGTTCTGTTGGCAATGCTGGGGGTCTGGTATATAAACTGCTTCGGATGTGAAACCCATGCACTTCTGCCCTACGACCAATACATGCACCGCTTTGCTGCCTACTTCCAGCAGGTAAGACCTAACCAGAGTAGAAGATTTCAAGAAGCAAGGATATAACTGTGCTTTTGTCCTGGATCTAGAACCTGATAATATGTTTTTAGGTTATAACTGTAATCATGTAAATTGATGTAATCAAGAACAAAAAGCGGTGCCAAGATTGATCTTGTCTTACTTGTTTGATTAATCTAGAGATTTGTTCTTTATTCCCTCAGATCTCAGTTAAGTTTGCGCCCATAAATTAAGCAGCTGTAACCCTGGTATTTACAGAATTTCTATCAAAAAGCAGCACTTAATAGAGTTTAAGTATATATGGAACTTTGTACTGATAGTGATGGTTCTACAAGAAAAATGATAACTACTCTTCCCTTTTAGGGTGACATGGAGTCTAATGGCAAGTACATTACCAAGAAAGGTTCTCGTGTGGACTACAGTACTGGCCCTATTGTGTGGGGAGAGCCAGGCACCAATGGGCAGCATGCTTTTTACCAGCTCATTCATCAAGGTAAACTAGGACTTTATCTTACTTTTATTTTGGAATTAAATTCTGACCATAAAGCTGCAGGGGTGCAGAGCTGACACTGATCTAGAGGCTGGGCTCTAGGCTAGGCTAGTGTGACATGTCTGTAGTGCCCTTAATTCATGGCTTTACAAGGTTGCAGATGCAGGTCTCATGTCTACAATAAGGAGCGTCAACTAGAACAAACTGAACTGTATGGTCACTTCCCCTAGTTCATATAAAATTTTTAAAATTGTTGAAGTGGCTAAGTCTTCCAATAACTCAGTGGGATGAGAATAATTTTTTTTTTGTTGTTTGTTTGTTTTTTAAACTTTAATGTTGTAAGGCTATTAACGTGACTCTTCTTGCAGGGACTCGCATGATTCCCTGTGACTTTCTGATCCCAGTCCAGACTCAGCATCCAGTCAGAAACGGTTTGCATCACAAGGTAATGAGTTCTTTATCAGGACACCCATACTTTCTTGTTGGATTGTGTACCAGCAATTTTCTTCTGTCAGACAAGTGTGGTCTTTAAAAAATGATAGTGCAGGAGAGACCATTTTATGGTTTGTAGGGAGCATAAATGTTTATCTTCAGTATAACTAGTAGGATAAAAAATACCCATCAACTTGCATGTTAATATTAGGCAAGGAATAGGAAACTAAACTTCTGTATTGGTAGGGATCGCTATGTGGTGTACTGTGAGAACTTTCATTGATAGAGTACATATTGTCCAACTTTGACTATTCTTGGTGGAAAAGCAGCTGGCATTCAATGTTAATAATATGGTGTGGAATAGACACTGGTTGAAAGGGACACGAAATCCCAGCTCCTTTGAGCTTACTAGGTTTGTTGTCAGTTCTAATGGGCAAGATTTCTCAGAGCAATCCTGTATGTTTTTGGATGCACGCACTATTAAGTAGTAATCAAGTGTCTCGCCACTCCAAGGTAAAAAGCAACAGCAGGCATTATACACAAAGGTATAGCATAATTTGTTGCCATATTCAGTGCTAAAAATAAGACTTCTCAGTCTGCTTTCAGGCACTGAGTATTTGTTTTTGAGATAATGAAATAGTTGTTTGTCTTCTACCTGCTAGATCCTTTTGGCCAACTTCCTTGCTCAGACTGAGGCCTTGATGAAAGGAAAGACTGCTGATGAAGCTCGTAAGGAACTGCAAGCAGCAGGACTGAGTGGGGATGCTCTGGAGAAGCTTCTTCCCCACAAGGTAATCAGGCTCTGTAATTTGCCGGTTTTCATCTGATTAGTAGTATTGCTGTTGTGAGGGCGCTGCCTTGGTATGCTGCTTGATGGCTCTTGTTAATGGCAGCAGTGCCCTCCGGTGGCTATTAAGTGCTATTGTCTTGACAACAGTGAGAGTCATATTTATTAAAGGCTCTACCTTGCCAGGTACAGTAGAGCAGCCTGTAAATGGCACTACCATTAAGTATAATGATCTGAAGATTTTTGAGGCATTTCAGGTAGAGTTGTGTGTTCATTGCCGCAGCTTTGTTTCACAACTTCACGTGGCCATGGTGGGAGTAGCAGTGCTTGGAGATAATGTTTTGCCATTGTTTGGAATAGGCTACAAAAATAATACAGAACATGAAAATTATATGGTTGAAACTGTTAGCCTTTAAAGCTTTCAGGATTACCGTTTTGCTGCTAATAAAAATAATCAAATGTGGGCTGTCAGGAAAATGTGCAACTTGCATCAGAAACCTGTTAGTATGCACTATACTACAATGTACCTCTTGTTTTTTAAAGGTCTTTGAAGGCAATCGCCCAACCAACTCCATCATGTTTACAAAACTCAACCCATTCACTTTGGGAGCAATCATTGGTAAGTAAAAGACCTTTCAACTGTGAATCCTTACTAAGACTTTCTGATGAAGCTTATTGATAAATAATTTATTTTCCTGTTTTAGCCATGTATGAACACAAGATATTTGTTCAGGGAGTTGTCTGGGATATTAACAGCTATGACCAGTGGGGGTAAGTCTCGTTGATCTTTTTCTGGTATACTTACCAACTGTGGTTTACCTTAATGTGTCATGATTTAGAGAAGACAATAAAAAATAGTGGAATACTTAAATGATTATAGGATAGTTTTAATTAGGAACCAGATTCTGAGAATAAACCACCATGTACCCTATCCACCATGTATCTTCAGCCATGCGTAATGGCCCTACATACAACTCCAGCTAGGGGACCTTTGCTTTTTCAGTATAAAAACCAGCAAACTGAATGCAGAAAAGATAACTGAGCAGGCTCAACACTGTAATAATGAGAACATAGTCAAGCAGGCTGAATGCGTGCTTTGACAAGTATAAGGGGAGAATTTACCTTGTAATTGGGGGGGGGGGGGGGGTGAAAGCATCTCCAGAAACACGTGGTAGGCAGCTGAGTGGTACCTGCTAGTTAAGACTAACCACCTGAATTTTTCTTGGGCTGGAGCTACGTGAAGGCATCTGCCAATCTTGCATAGGAGCCCCTAGCCAAATGCAGGCTGCACCTCTGCCTACACTTGTAGTAGAGCTCCATGTATAAAGCAGCTGCTTAATAAGGAGTTTGTTACTTTGGTTTCTTTAAAAATAGAAGACTTTGTCAGGAGATAATAATTATCTTTAATCTGTAGTGATTAACTGTAGAACATATTGTGTGGAAAACTTTCCCAAGAAAGAGCTGGGAAAAGGGTAACTTTTTTTTTAGGTGAAACCTGCCTGTGTCACAGCAGGGGTTATTTCAAAGATCATGTTTTCTATGAAGGCTTAGAATACTAATTTACACTAAGCTTCCTTCATAAAAACTGAATGAGAGATCTTCTGAATATATTCTTAGAGCTATGTTACCACAGCAGTTTTTTACCTAAAACAGTGAAGCAGAAACTGGAAATGGAAGACTGTCTGATAAAAGCTGTAACTGTCTGCTATAAAATCTGAAAAACGAGTAGGATACAAATACAGCTCTTTCTGTAGCACATGAAAATCTAGAATGGAATCCAAACCTAAATATGGAATGTGGGGAGGGCAAGCAGAATATGCTGTAGAACCGGTTTAGTTTCTTGCAGCTGTTGGAATATATCTCTTGGTGGTTTGTGTCTGGATAGCCCTCTGTAGTGCTGAAGAAAGCTTGCAGTCCCAGAGCTTGGCTGTTTTTATTCATTATCGTGGTGCTGCAAGTCAGTATTTTGATACTGTATTTAATGGTGAATCAGGAGCATGCTGAATGCCCTCTGCTCTGCAGCAGGCTGCATAACATAAATGAGTACTGAAAGGGAGTTACAGTGCAGAAAGAGTACATAAAACAAAGCTTTCTCGTTAGAGATCTTGTGTAATTTGAGCTGTTTGTTCAGCTAGGCAGTTGTACTTGTGAGAATCCCAGTTTGTGAATGGCACTACAATAACTAATTTGGTCAGCCATAATGTTAACTGTCATGTTTCTTTTTACTGGCACCTATTCTTAACACACCTTAAATTAGTACTAATACTGCTTTTTTTGTTCTCATACTTCTTTAAATGCAGAGTTGAGCTTGGAAAACAACTTGCCAAGAAAATTGAGCCTGAACTGGAGTCAGATGCTCCAGTGACATCTCATGATAGCTCAACAAATGGGCTCATCAATTTCATCAAAAAACACAGAGCCTGAAGTGAAAGATTCCGAGGACATCGACAATCTAACGACCGAATACTTAAGTCTGTTGTAGTTGTGCTTTTTTAGCCACTTTTAACAAAAATAGCACTTTACCGACATAGCTTCTTCACTTGTTGCAGTTAATCCTGTTGCGTCAAGTGTTACCAATGAAAACTAGTTGTGAAACCAAGAGATTGTATAGTTGCTTTCTATTTTTGTGGTTGTTGATCTGTAAAGTGCAGCTGGTATGTTCCTCACTTCTTATCCGTCAACTTCCTTAAAGATGATCACATGATATTAGGAAATAAAAGATATGATGGATGAGTAAAACTTCTTCACTTTTTTCTGTATCTTTAAAACGCAGACCCAGTAACACTTCTCTTACTGTGTGTAAGGTTCTCTAAAGTCAAGTGCACCAGCTTGTTGAGTATGTCATTGCCTTGGACTGGGTCTGCTATAAGCTAGAAGTATGTTCAAAGAATAGAGTAATCCATGGCTATAAATTTTTCAGGTTTTATGTTAATGTGTCTGAGCAAGATGCAGATGTTTTAGTACTATTATGTAAAGTTTGCCACTTTTGGTAGGTCTGTATTGATTTTGTCCAGAAGCCATGAAAGCTCTGCACAGACAGCTGTTCAAAAAGCAGGAATATTCCTGGACTGACAGTGATGTATTGAGCTCTGGAAAGTTTGGAAAACTATGTGAAGCTGAAGATTGGCATTAATTGCAGCAATGTATTTTGGTACCTTCAAGTGATGGCTTATTTCAGTCTTAACTCTATTTCAGTCTTAAATCTCCATCACTCTTAACAGAAGTCTGACTAGAGAACAATGTGACTGCTTGTGAATGAGTTGCTTATCCTCTAATTCTCTACCCCTCTTACTCCTCTCTGTTAGTAGAGTAGCATGCTGTGGCTATTGTTCCAAACACCTCTAATAAAGGTAAGACACAAGCGTGGAAGGGAAAAATAAGATAATAACTGTTGTTCTCATACAGTGACAAGAAAGTCTGAACATGCAACTCCTACTGTACATGTTTGCTGTCAGTCAATGAATTGGCGGCAGCAGCAGCCTTGTTATTACTGATACGACACACTAAGAACTCCTTCATGAGGTTAACAATGTCTGCTTAAATTGGAATTTTACGTTCATACTGTGAACAGTACAGTGGTGCTATGTTCTTGATCACCATTATAAAGCACTGCCACAAATAGCCCACCAGAGGGAGTTAAAATATTTTCACAAAAGGTTTTAAAACTTTCCTTTAGCTCTGTAACAGTTCCTGCATCTCAGCTCCTCACAGTTTGTTAAGAGGTAACGTGTGAAGTGACATCCTGCATGATCCTGGTGGTATTGCTGGGTAGCTCGTGTTGTTATCTGTTACTCCTGTAGACTTCTACCCCCAGAAATTTTACCTCATAACACAAAGCAGAAGAGCAAAAAGACTGTGGTACTGTTTGTGTGTAATAAAACAATACTCCAGCAGTGGTGACTTCAAGCTTGTGAAACAGCTCTTTATTGTGGGAGGACGTGAAGATGGCTGCAGAAACAGCACCACCACAGGCCCTGAGGTAGCAGACAGGACTCAGATCATTTGCAGAAAAAGGGGCGCGTGCAAGGCGGGCGCGTGCAAGGCGGGCGCGTGCAAGGCGGGCGCGTGCAAGGCGGGCGCGTGCAAGGCGGGCGCGTGCAAGGCGGGCGCGTGCAAGGCGGGCGCGTGCAAGGCGGGCTCGCGGCGCCACCTGGCGACGGGCGCTCCTGTGAGGAAATGGCGAGCCCTGAGGGCCCGGCTGGGCGGGCTCTCCTCTCTGCGCTATTTGCTGACCGGCGGTGAAATTACCGACCGAGTAAAACGCTCAGGAGGAGTTCTTAGCCGTGACTTGCCAGTGAATCAGGCTGGATACCAGAATTATTACCTGATAATCAGAGTTCGTGGAGCGTGAAAACGACTGCTGCCTGACATAATCCCTAATGTCCACAGCCAACTGCAGGATAAAGGCAGTGACGCAGCTTTGATGGCGATTCTCCCCTCAGCAGGGCAGAGGGCACAGTCACAGGTACAAATAAACACAAGGGAACAGACTCTGGCTGCATTTTGGAGATGAAACGGCTGTGAGGGTGACTGGCTGCCTGGCAAACCCTGTATGCATACAAGTCTGTGAGGCAGTCTGCTCGCTGAATGTTTTCCTTTTAAATGCACAAATGCTTAGCTTGAAGCCCCTCTTCCACAAAAAATGGCAGGTGCTGAAACCAACACCACTGAGGTAACTTGTAAGCGTTGCTGTGCTGCAACCCTGGCTGAGGGAGGCAGGCGCCAGCCTGGACGGGAGCCATGAGGAGAGTGCCTTGAGGGCTGGGTGGGAGCAGGGTCGGACAACAACCCAAAAACACCTAGAGAAGGGGGCACAATCCCCAGAACTTTGGAGACCTCACACGGGGCAGGCAGGAGGCAGATTCAGAGCAACATTTTTTTTTTTTTTTTTTTTTTTTTTTTTTTACTAAATAGTAGACTTGCAGAGATTCCTGACAGTATCTGGAAGATGTTGAAGTTTAAAAAAAAAAAAAAAAAAAGCAGGAGGAGTCACTGGACAGATCACTGTTTGAAAAGGTAATTTGAGGATTACTAAATGCATATAAACTACACATGGTTCAGGAATTCGCATTAAGTTACAAGAGTTGAAGAGTAAGAGCCAAGAAAGGTACTATAGGCTTGCACCCTCCTCATTTTTCCCCATGTATGTCCTTACCACCACTGCTGGAGGTGGGATGGTGGCCATGCTGGGCACCTGCACTGACCCAGCACTGCTGGTCCTCTCCAGCCATGATAAACCTCATGTTGAAAGAAAAAAAACATGAGAAGTTTCAGATGCTGTTTCTGCTACTACAGCTCCAGTGAATCAGTTTAAATTTTGTGCAGTACCAAGCTAGGCATGAATAAAACCCCAAGAGTTCTTCATGAATAGCGTTTGCATAATGAAAAGGCCTAATCTGGTCATTTCTGACTGGGAAACTAAGGGATGTGGCTGAGTGTCCTGATGAGACAGCATTATCATTATGCTGCAGGAGAGAATAAAAGTTACTAGACGGGCCAAGAAACACAGAAATGGTTTTTCTTCTGGAGAACACAGAATTACACTGAGACAGAAAATGTGAGGAAAAGAGAATATTTTGTTGTATATATTTTTGACAGCTATCTAGAAAGGAAGTACTATGCCTAAAGTAAGCAGAAACTCATCAGTCCTTTGAGCTGGAACAAGATCTTCTGATCCTCAGCCCAGTGTGTTAACCACAAAATACGTTTCTCTTGAAGGTTCAGGAAAACACAGTATGGGAGTGCGTCAGTGTACGCAGGTAAGTCAATGATATACATGTATGTATGTACAGTTGTACTGTAAGTGTTAAACATGGTACATCGATTACATAATAATAATGTTCACAGTAAAAATTGATCTATGAATGTATTTAAAGAGTTCTTGAGAAGGAAATTACTTAAGATAATTTAATATTTTTAAAGGGAATCATGTGAATTTCATCTTGTATTCCTACTGGGTATGCACTTGTTATAGGCTGTGTGGAAACCAGGGTAAACAAAGAATGTTTGTATTATTATGTGGTTTAAAAAGACTGAGCCTGTACGCTATGATTACAACGAAGATACCTGCGCTTTTGTTTGAAGAAAATTTTATTATAATGGATGTGATCCCCTTTGGCCCAATTTGCAGTTACCTGATCTGTTGGGTTGTTCTAATTTCCAAACTATCCAGCACTAAATGCGGAGTTTCTGCAGGCTCAATGATCATAATGGTTTGAGCTTGAACTGCTTGAAGAAAGGTAAGATGAGTAAAATTTCCCAGGCTGCACTGAAAACCTAAATTAAATCCATTGCTGTTCTACAAGAAAAAAAAGCACTTGCCGATCTGCAGTGTCAGGGCTTCAGCAGGTGAGCCATGATTCTATATAGATTAGTCAAGTAAAAAAATTATTTTTCTTCATTTGTTCATATTGCCTGGAAGAACATGACAATGAAAGTGCTTAAATTTGTATACTCCTAGAAGTATTCTGCTCTAGCAAGTTCTGTTGCTATTTTTTTCTTGAAATGGATTTTGGAGAAAATATTGTTAAGTAGATATGTACAGTATACAACAGAGTTATGAAGTCTAGAGCGTTAAAGTTTCACAATATGTTTTTCAGTAGGAGTTGGAAATTTAAATCAACAGCATGACTTTTCACAAAGACTTCCATTTATAATTGGTCTAACTTATTTTTAAATTGTATTCAGTGACATTAACTTAGGTGGCTTGCACTTCAGGACTGTCTCTCCAGGCTTTTCAAGAAATGAATTTGTAGCCATAGCATTGTTTAATTGTACAGACAAATCTCTATGCAGCATTGCTTTTTTCTCTAATAAATTATCTGATAGGTCTTTTTAACATTTGCTTTATTTCCTAAATCCATTATATATATTAAAATAGACAACTAAAGGGCTGTTGGCATGGCTCCCTGGCTGGATAGTCTGTGATCTAGCAGCAGTGGTTCCTGAACTACTTAAGAAAAGCAGTATTAGAAGAGACAGTACAAGGCCTCATATGGAGGCTCACTGGAGTTCTCCATAACTCTCCGTCAATAACCATATCAGTTCTGATCTTCACTAGCCTTCTAACACTATTTGGAGTTGGAAGAGTTACGATGATCTATCGTCTAAGCCATGTTTAATTCACAGGTTATATAGCTGCTGCCCATAATAGTAGAAAATTTCAGAATGACAAGCAAAAAATATAAAAGGTATTGAGTCTTCATCCATTTTAATGTTAAAGTGGGGAGCATGGTATAATGGTAGAGGACTACTGGCCAATATGCATGTATACCAGCTTAATAATGCCCTTTAATTCTATTTGCATGGGATTGAGATTTTACTGAGAAGGCCTCTTATCTCACCGTTCAAAACTAGGCGGTCAAATACAAGTGAAAACGTCATTTTGACATAAACAGACATTGATCTGGTTGTTGGATTATTAACTGCAGTCAGGAGGCAATTCTCGAGACATGTATTTTGCAACAATTTTGGACTATTTCAGCCTGGCTACAGATATGCTTCTCTATAAGTGGAAATAAAAAGCAAGCCTCCATGCTGAGGCAGACACGTGAGGGAACCTAAAACGTAGTGTGTACAATCTAACTTGGTTTCATAGATCTCTTCAGAGGTAAGCAGTATTTAATAATAAAAAGCACCAATTTTATTTGAAATATGTACCTTTGGAACAAAATTAAAGGAGAGGATTGACGCTAGCTAATCAACTGTGGTAGACAAGCAATGTTTGCTGGAACAAAATAATGTTGGTGATGTCCTCAAACTTGGGAATACCTTTACTAAAAAAAGTATACATCAGTATATATATATATATATATATATATATACTAGTATACACATGTATACTGGTTGGAGTTGCGTATACACACACACACACACACATATATAAGTACATCAAACTTTCTTTCCTCTTTAAAGCCACAGAGATCTTCCTCCTGGGAGATACCGACATTCCCTTCATATTGGGTGGATTTACCGCAAGGAAAGCTAGAGGAAACTTAAAAGTGTCCGATTTTATTTAAAACCTTGGTGGTCTTTAACGGCTGCCCCACAGTTCCAGCCTGGTACAAACTTAAACAGAGCTCTTTGTTGCTCTTGAATGTGACATAATCCTTTCATCTGGCATGCTGAATGAAGTATGCACATGGCTTTTTTGCTACCCCTGCTGGGCTGCCTTGTTACACCTTCAGAGCAAACCACCCCTCAGTAAAAAAAAAAAAAAAGGCAAAAAAAAAAAAAAAGCTTGGACTCTGTCATCCACCCTAACGCCAATAAACAACAGATAACTATGGTATCTTTTGGCTTTAAAATGCTGCCCCTCGTTAAACTTCTGTGTTGAGGAAGGAAACGGCTCCCCACATCATTGTTTCAAGCAGATACAGATACAGAGTACATTTTTTTGTTGTTTGCATGTTTGCTAATTTGAAGCTCTTTGAAGAATCCTACAGGGAGATCAAAGACAAAAGATTAGAACGTTTTTAATAAAGTGAAGAAGGATCAGGTTAGATCAAAGGGACAAGCTGACAGGAAATAAGTAGGTGCCGTTGTTGGCTGACACTTGCATGCTGTAGGGTGATTTCTGTGTTAATGTGAGGTCAGAAGGAGGATTGCTTTACATCTTATTGTCTCCAGACTTTGCTGACTGGGTGTGTCTTTGTACTTTGCTTTAATCTCAAAAATTAAAACCCATAAAGTCACAGTTTGGCTCAGCCACATGATTTTTCTAGTTATTTAGCTTTGATTTTGAAATAAAAATAAAATTTGGAATGCATCAGCAGGGTATGGAGGTAATTAATTGGCTTGCAAAGGGTTTTGGCTACAGGAGTACTCATTATCAGAGGTACTGGGCCTCAGTCATCCCCAGTGTCTTTTCACTGACTTTAAGGGAATTAAATCTTACCCCACTGTCCCTCTGAGGATATGTGTTTTCTTTATGTATGCTAAGGCCTTGTGTGCTCACAGGTTGTACCACCATAATTAAAGCAGGACAATTAAATTAATGGATGTTGTTTAGTTTGGATGCAGTTTTATTGATACAGAGCTGCTAATTGGATAGAGTTTAGATCCCTGAGAGAATAAAGTGACACTGCTAACCAGGGCACTCTGCTCACTGGCCTCCTTGTGATCTTCAGTTTGTAGATCGTGGTGGATGCATAGTAATCTTCTAATAAGAAATCACCCTTCTGCATGATGTAGCTAGAAACTAATTTGAGTGCTTGAAGACGCTTCAAGAAAACAAGCCTTTTTTTTTTTTTTCTCTACATGGTGGGTGATTTTACAGTTGCACAGAGCTTGATCTCCCCATATGTCTTCACAGGTGAAAGGAACAAATTTTTGAGAGGCTTGTGTGACTTTTTCTCTGTTAGCAGGAAACCTCCTCTGCCTGAAAGGACGTTTGAAGGTAAAGGTGCAGGATTGGGCCCAAACAAAAATGCTTGTTTTGTTCTGCAAACACAAGGGCTAGTAGCATTAGTTTCTGTTCTGCGCAAGGACATGCACGGTTCCTCTTTTTGCACCAGGGGTTTCTGCTGTCCTAATGCAGATTATGGCACTCCAGTGATTAGATAATTATTGCTTACACCACATCAAATAAAGTGTCTTTTTTTATCCAGTCATGTTAAACTGAAATTGCAAGTTTTGGTATGTCCCTAGCAGAAAAAGCGCTGCTCAACACCTAGCTTGTTACTGCAATACAGGTAATAATCACATTTTATGAAAATATTTAGAGAAATGTATTTTTATTGCATTTTGTAATTTTTGTCGTGCAGTCAGTTAATGAAACCGAGTGATCACTCTACAAACCCAAAGGAAAGTATTCAGTAAAATGAAGGTGCCTAAATTAGTGAGGCAAAGAAAAACGAAGGAAGAGGTTAGCTCACATTTAGGAAAGTGAGGAAAGTTTGTGAGCCTCAAAGGCATGTTAGTACTGGGTGGAACTAATGTGCAGAAGTCAGGAAAAATGTTCCATTTCACTGTGCTGCTGCTGAACAGAGCTTCTCTTTCCTGGTGCACATGGCTGTAAGCCAAAACTTCACATGCTGTACTGTTGTTTGCTGCTTGTACACATGCATTATTTAGGGTTCCTGATTAAAAGCAGCATGGCAGATTGTATGAAGGGCTGCTGTTTTGGAGCCAATTTTATGATGCAGTCAGGATTCATTTTCAGTAGAGCTGACCTTGGGCATGCAGTGCTATTAAGCCAACAGCTGAGAATGGCATATGGGACGAAGACAACCTGATTTGATTTGGAACGTAGTCCCATTTTCTTTATTTGATCACATTCTGTGGAGCCTCCTGGGTTGCCAGTCTGCTATTTTTCATGTCCAGTGGGCTCTAATTAAAATGACTTCTAAATCAGATATATGCAGTGTTCAGAAAGGGGGAAGACAAAAGTGAATGCTCCTCAAATGCTCAAAGTGTTGTCATTGTAATGGCACATCTCCCAGAGGCATCTACCTCTGTAACAACAGCCTCTGTTGAGTCCCATGCTAGACGTGGCTTTAGATGGCAAATATACACTAACGTGCTTCTCTAAGCATTCAGGTTTAGAAGTGGCAGGTCATTCTGAGATTTATCCGCCCAGTCAAAACACTGAGTTTGTGCCTAAACTTTAGATGTTTCATGGAGCCACTGTTCTACAATAAAACCTACCATCACTGGTGAAGGGTAGATGATGGCTTGAAAAAGGTGTACTGACTGAGTAGCAGAAAAATAGGTTGTTTGGCCATCTGAGCAGTAGGCAGACACATCTAAATTCTACTGAAGTTGTGAGGATACTAATGGGACCAGCTGGACAGATGTTCCTGAATTACAAAAGTGCAAGAAAAAAATAAGCCATGTCCTAAACAGGCAAATCTGGAGTTGTAAATTGATTTAGTTAAATTTGTGTAATTTTTATTACATGTAAGGCCATAAATTTACAGGTATTGCAAGAGCCTGATAAGACTGGAATGTAGCAGAAATTCAAGGTACTTGAGGCAGTCAAACAGTATGAAGGGAAAAAGAATAAAAGAGTCCTTTAATGGACTTTGCAGAATGAAGATTAACCATTCAGAGAGAGGTGCAAAGCAGGGGAATGGGGATGTTGACCAAGTGTTATGGTAACAGAAATTTCAGTGATGAAACACAGAATTCCCTGAGGAAATCGTAAATCAGCTTTAGTCTACAAGGTATGTTGGTTCCTAAATCAGCAGGAGTCTGGTACCTAAATAGCTTTGCAGTCTAGTCTGTTAGTCTGTGATGCTTTACTTTGGACTCTTTGCTTCTCTTTAGGTTTCGTGTAGTTTTGAATGGGAATTTTCAGAGTTGTGAAATGCTAAGTTTTTTAGTATAAAGTGGAAAGCATTAGAACGGTTGGAAAATGACAGAAAATGTCAAGCTGAGACTGAATAATTTTGGGAGGTTTAATTTATCCAAATTCGTGCTTGAAGCATTAATGAGTGTTTTTGTGGTTCACTGCGTGTGGGCCTGCAGTGGTAGCATATTAAGAACAAGTAATTATGATCAAGATCCACATACAGCAGTTTACAAGTTGATTAGTACATCAATAAAGGGAAACGTTAGAATGTCGCTTGTGGAGGGAGATCAGAGGGCTGGAGTAGAAATGCAGTAGGAGAACTCTGTCCACTAGGTGGTAATGCTGAATCTTAAATCCTGTTCCAGCAGTGGGAGGCTCCCTCCTGCTCGCTGGGGCCTTCCTTGTTCCTTTCTGCTGGAGGGAAATTTTGAACACTAATGAGAAACATCAGATCTGAGAATCTATAGGGTTTTCAAGGAAAGCAGGACTTAGTAAAGTTTAAGTTTTACCATGTGGTTTGCAGCAGTGTCCTAAAGCTTTGTGTAGATGTGCCTCACCTTGTGGTATGTCTGTAATGTCTCTAGGTAAGTTTTTTGGTGGCTTCTGAAATTGTAAAGCATTCACTCTACAATCACCAACTTCAGCACCCGTTACCATCTCTCTATTAAAAATCTTCATCATTGTAAGTAATAATTTTCATCCCAAATGACATAAGAAACTGAAGAAACGACTGGAGTATGATAAAGTGTTGTTATCAGCTTCGATTTGCAGGTGAATTTGCCACCCACAGTGGATTGTGGGAAAAAAAACTGAGAGGCATTTAATATTAACTGAAGTACAGCAACCTGTAAGATGAAGCATTTGTTTAACAGCATACCATGGTGTCTAGAACTGAAACAGTGCTGGGCTAGAAACTAATCCAAACTGAAAAGGGAATCTGGCAGGAAAGAATATGATTATCTGAGCTAGAGTTTGGAGAAAGCAGTTTAAGAAAAATTACGTTGAATCCTGACTCTAGATATCAGCTATGTGTCTATATCTTTTCAGCAGGCCTACCTTTTCTAAAGGCAAAATATTTCATAGCAACAAGGTCAAACTTCAGGTCTTTCAGCACTCAAAGATTGACTTTGTAATATTATTCCTTCCTGAAAAAAATTGGGGTGCCCACTAGCTGCTCAAATACAGATCTCATTCATCTTATTTTTCTTTGCTGAATCTATGAAGCAAGCTAATAGGCAGTAGGATAACAGATGCAGAAGGGCAACACTATGCAAGTCTGTCCCTGAAGAAGTTGCAACCCCAACTTGCTTTGGGGTACAAAGTAAAAATTCTAGAACTGATTTTACAGAATTTCATAAAACTCTGAAAAATTAGGTTGGGAAAATCTACATGAAAGAACTCTGATTTTGGAGTTGAATATGAATATATGAAAATGTAAATAAAATAAAATTTAGCTTTCAATTCAGAAGTATTAAATTTCAGTGTTGTATTCTATGCCATCTGTTCTATGCTCATGGATTGAGGATTGTACTCCATATTAATCTTTCAGCAGTTTAATCTGTAGTATTCAAGATAGAAGAGAAAAGAAGCATCTTATTTTCCAAACTCTGGCAACATTTACTGGGGAGGTAAGGAGGTAGCTTTCTTTTATTCTTTTTTTTTTCTTTCTTTCTCCAATGTTAAGAAAGTGTGGGATGGCCATGGGAGGCACTGGACAGCTCTGCTTTCCAGTAGGAGCCCAGGTGTTAATTTGAGCTTTGGATGTAGGCAGGATAGCTGGAGAAGGGATTGCAGCTGCGCCTGCTCCTCTCTGCAGGTGCCACCTGGGCCACCACAGAAGAGGCAGCAGGGAGGCTGTGCCCTTGCACTTCTGCCACACTGATAATTCAGCCATAAAGCAGCCAAAGAGCGCTGTGTCATACAAAATTTAAGGTTATAAGTACAGAATGTGAGGTAATGTGCAAAATTCCAAGCTGTAGGTGGGGGATACGTGAATACCTTTCAGGAGGATTGGCTGAATTTTATTTTTTCCCCACAGTTTGAATTCATTCTGGAGGCATGCTGTGCACTCACTGCTTTCATCCTCTTGTCTTTTCTCTCTCAATCAGGTGTTTATCTCACTTCAAGTGTCAATATATTTCAAAGTGCCTTTAAGCCCCAGTATTAACTCTACACTACAAACAGTGCTGTAATGCCACTGGCGTATAAATGCAGGTTTTACAAGGACAATAGATATTACCATTTTAGTGTTGGCAACAGAGATGACTCATATTCCTTGTTTTGAAGCAGCTTTTGTGTTTTTGTAGAAGCAGACTGTTAAATGCATGGAATTCATGCCCTTCCCAATTGTATTTATTAAGCTACATAACTTAATTTTTACTAAGCGTGTCATTGCAAAAAGAACACTGACATTAGCAACACTAAAACTTTGTTTTCTTGTTGTTGATCCTGCAATCTCACCCACAAAGATGGAACTTTTGGTTGGTGTGGAGCCCACTAGATTAAATGTATTTATTTGTGTCCATAATGGTTTGATTGGGCAAATCAGTGGCATGGTCAAGGACTGCATTTGCTGGGATTCGCTCAGAGTTGGAAGTACATCGGTCATGATTTGTCAGATCTGTAAAATACTTTGCCTTGTCCACCAGCCAGCTGACTACGTTTTAACTCTAGGAATAATGCAGCTAATATCTCCAGTGGTGATCTATTTCCTTTTATCTTTTTTTTTTTAATCACTATTATATACACTTTTTTCCTTATCTGCATTTATTTACCTCTCTTATTAGCTGTATTTGATGTAATTATCTGCAACTGATCTCTAATACCTCATGTTTCTGTGACTGGAAAAATCCCAGTAGTTAGCAAATCAGTTACATATTTTGGCATTCTTACACTTCTCCCTCAAAAGTAAAACATTAACGTTAGGTGAAATGAGGCACACCGACTAATATGTTAATTATGAAGATATATAATCATTAACTTTATTAAAGCCTTGAAGGATGATTCAGGTTTATAGAAAAATATTTTATCTCACATTTTGGCAGATATTTCTGTACTTTAAAAATACATAAGTGCACTGTATGGGATTTGAAATTTAGTTGCAAGTCTCAATTCTGTAAAATACAGAGTTCTGACAAAACATAGGATTGCAGTCTCTAGGTTAAGCTTGCTGAAACATTTTAAGTTTTCTCCAGAAAATTGTAAATAAAACTACTGATTGAAAATGGAAAACAGAATTATGAAACATTTGTGTTCTTTATAGTTAAAAAGTAACAATTCCTACCTATATCTTTTAAGACTTTAGATCTCTCATATCTGTTGTTTGCACCAGAAAAGACACAAAATACAAGAATATCCCAAACACAGTAGAAACAAAGTTATAGTAGAGAATACTTGCTCAGGGAGACTAGAAATATTGGTGTAAACAGTGCATATCCTACAAATGAATCAGACATTTCTCTTCATTGTATGAACACCACGCCTGGTATTAGCATTAGATGCATTCTGATCAAAAAGTCTACTACAAACCCCTCTGAAAAGATGTGAGGGGGACAAGGCTAAGCAACTCTGAATTTGGCCTCTGCTGTTTGGGCAAGCCTCACTGCCTTGATCCATGCCAGCACGTAAAAATTGTGCAGGGTTTGCTGGGGACATGGGACATGACAGGACTTGGTGTCCTACAACCACTGTTTTAGTAGGAATTTCTTAAACGCACCCTCTATTCTGCTTTTCCTTGTTTTGTTCTCACCCATTGGAGAAGCTGCAGCCTAACTAGCAGGAGCTCCAAAACCAACAGAAACCTGTTGCAGGTGCAACTTTGAGAAACAGGGGCAAGGATGGCACTTTTACCAGCAGTTGCTTACAAGCTCCTCTGTGTTTTGGGGATGAGAAGGAACTTATTACAGCCTAGCTAGAGGCTGAACTTTCTCTTCTGAACACTTAAAAAAATAAATACTCTGTTTAGAGCTTTCCCTTGACTGCACAAAAGGAAGCAATTTGGGGAATGCACCAAAGGGTTTTGGGTAACTCAAACAGGACAATGCCAGTCGAAAGCTCTCCAGCTTCTGTCAGCACACTGCTGTGTATGTATGCCTTTGCCCATACCCTGTTATTTCAGAAAAGATCTGATTTTTGCAGGCATAGGTGCTAATCTTCTCAGGCCTGACAGAATCTTACAGAAGATGCTCATATGCTTTCCTAATGCTGCACCGCCACCTTCTGCTTTGCTTTCAGGAATTAAGGCATGTGTGATGAACATATGGTATTCAATTTCAAGAGTACTTTGCAAATCAAGCATTTCAAAGTGGGAAACTCAAAGTTAGACCCGCAAATCCATATTTAGGTTACTGCTTATGTTGGCTGGTTTTCAAGAGTACAGATACCTTTGACTTAAGTGGTGGCTGCTGAATGTAAACCACTACAAGTCAGATGTCTCCTTTCAGAAATGTGGGTACTTGATTTGGACAATTGTGGCAGAATGAACATGACAATGATGTTTGTGCGTGGACTTAAAGCAGAATCAATCTCTTCTTAAACTCCAAATGGGAAAAAATTCAGAAAATGATATGCAACAATAAGTTAGGCTTCACTTCCAAATGTTATTTTCTATGCTGCAGGTTTTGCATACCTGGAATTTGGAGTACATACTGAAATACGGGAAACATTACAGAATTTGTCCATTCAATATGCTTTTCTTTTTGTATGGAATTTAGCGTATTTTTCTGTGACTGAATATTGTGGGTATCTCTGGCTTCCAAGGGAAAACTTGTTCTTCTGGCTGGAGAGTCCTGTATACCACTTGTGCGTTTTGAAAGGATAAAATAATGCTTACCAACATTTACATTCTTTACAAGGAAGATATAGCTGTTTCTGTGTGTACTGGGGACTGAAGGATTTATTGCTTTTTTTCCCCTAATAAGTTGATAGATAAATCACATTCTGTTGTACCCTTCATTTCCTGTCTTTTTGTACAATGTTGTTTTTGTAGTTATAGGCAACGTTTAGTGTGTAAAAGGGCAGAAGAGAGAGGAGAAAATTGACAGCAAAATATTCAGTATTTTTAGACATCTACTCTGTATAGCTGCATTACTACAAAAGGAGAGATTATATTGATTTTAAAAAGTACTAGTTGTTTCTTAAAAGGCAGTGGCCTTATGATGTTAAATTGGAACTGGACTAAAGCAAACACAGGCTTTCTCCTTTGACAAGCTTACAGTCTCATTAGGGTAAATTACCCAGTATTGAGCTCCCTGTTTCTATGATTAGATGGTTATTGGGATCCAACCTAATTAGTTTAAAGCTGGCTTGGTATCTCTATACAACACTGTCGTTATTTCTGTGCTGCTGTGGAGGCATAGTCTGAAGTCTTCATTTGAAATCCATTAAAGTCGAAGGAACTCTTTCTGCTGGCTGAATGAGCTTTGCATCAGGCTGCAAACATGTCAAGTGTACAGTACAGAAAACAGAGAGACCCTGGCCATGTGGCCCAGGCCTGGCATTTCTATTGGGATGCCGTGCAGTGGGGAGGGGGGCCGGGGGTGCAGGCTGGGGGCCAGGCCAGGGAGCAGATGGGGGGGGCATGTGTGTAATGCAAAAGCGCAGCAAGGAGAGGGAGAGAAATCAGAGCATCAGGGAGATGAGGGAAGATTTCTGAGGCGATGACAGTGATGGGAGAGACTTGCATTTTGTATAGAGCAGGGCAGAAGGGCAGTCTGGCACAGATGAAGCAGCACCCGGTGGAAACGTGCTCTGAGCCAGAATTTCAGGGAGAGGCAGGCGAGTGAAGGCAGGGCTGACGACGTGTGATAAATGACACTAACAGAAAACAGTCAGGGGGGAGGCCTGGCTGGGGGAATGGGCAGCACAACCGATCTGGTGGTGAATAAAAAGTCTTCCCTTTCCTAGTGCCTGAAATGATTTGCTACAACCAACACAAATTATTTGTCAACTGCTTAAAGAAATCCAACCCGACAGGAGTGGGGGAGCAGGAGGTGAGCCCCAGGGTGCTGGAACTGACAGTTGCTCTTCAGACTGGTGGAGACTTGAACCTGCTAAGGGGTAATACATTCCCACTCCCCACTAAAAAAAAAAAAAAAAAAATCAGAAAAAGCATAGCAAGCATATTTTAGGGCTGGATGGAATGTTTACTCAATTAACTAGTCAAAACAGGATTTCTTTGTGTTTCTCACAGTGCTGCAAAGGAAACTCCCTTTATGAGATTCAAATTCTTTGCCTGTATCTTCATTACCCAACATGTACCATCTTAGGAGCTTTACTAGTGTTGGCTGATCCATCTCTGTTGTGAAGTAAAGTAGCTCCATTTCCTCCTGACCTGACTAGATGTAGAAACATAGGGCAGAAATTAGGCAGCTTGCTCAAAACCTCTGGAGGACGTGCTATCACAGTGAACATCACAATTCTGTTCTGCTCATGCAGGTAGAACTGTAAGGTTAGAAAGAATCAATCATTAAGTCTTGCTTACTGCTACCATGTTGTAGTTATGTCTGGGAAGTCCAGAATGATCTTCACAACATCACTCTGTATGCTTCTACAAACCACAGCTTGCAGAACACACTCTATAACAAAGTTAAAACTACTAATCTTATGGAAAAGATCAAAAGCTGCAAACTGCCATGTCCCACTGGAAGAGATCTGAAGTGACTAAGAGCTTCATCATGCTCCTAGATATTAGCATTAATATGGAACTTGTTAAGTGACATTCCTAGATTATCTGGAAAGTCAACTCTGCATTACACTATGCAAGAAGATAAAACAATTACAGTCATATTCCTTAACAATCTGATTTGAATGGAAAGTTTTCCTGATTTTGCCTAACCCTGTGCATCAAAGATGTTTAATACCATAAAGAGCATGAATGCCTTGGCTATACCTAATGTTTGCTACTTCAGGAAAAAGGCATCAATTTTTCCTTTTCCTAAAAGGTCAAAATATATATCAGAGGGAAATGCATAAGCTGAACTCCAGTCAAGTTAGTGGCAGTTGCTGTCACTGCTGCAGCTGCACAGTTGCTGAAATCCAGTTCCTCTGGTTCCATTTCACCCTTAAAATCTTCCAGCTCATTACCAGCTGTATCACTAAAACTGTTGCTTCTTGCAGGAAGGGCTTAGGCTCTATTTACCATCCAAACAGTAGGAAGAGGAGGAAGACTTACTCTCTGTGAGGCTGACCCATTTCCAGGCCTCACAAATAGGATAAGGCCAAGAAAAGCAGTCTAGCACAAGCTCTGTGCCTGCCTTGGCCTGGCGAGATATAACCTCTTTTGTTAGGTTAGGATTGCCCAAATCCACTGTTTCACTACTGATCTCCCAGCACTTGTAATGAGCTGTTGTGTACCTTTGGCATAGGTGGTATTTGAGGTCCTTAACAGACAGGCAAAGTGTTTTTCCCCAGCCAGGTCACTCAGCCTGTCTTTTCTGTGTATAATTAGCATATTGATGAGAATATAAATCTTCTCGATGCCCCAGGAAGAGCGGAGGACTGATGAATGCGGAGTGAGCAATACTGTGCTGTACTTCTGCCCACTGATCGCCTTCAGTGCACAAGGGACCTCAAGAGAATAAATGCCATGTCAGGCTGTGAGGCTGAGTGGTGGCTACTGATTGCCAACGTGATAGCATTGTGGCTTTAGTGACACTTGAAACAGAAGCGTTTTTGGTGTCACTTTTGTCTGCAGAAAGCCAGATGGTATAGCGTCGTTTGATGACTGGTCTGGGATGGGTAGAACCCCTTGCTGGTCTTGTTTTCTGGTATTATTTGTCAACAGAGTGGATTTTGACTGTATTAATGAAAATGCGGTTGCATTTGCCACTAGCAAGATAATAAAATGTAGCTTGGAATATGGTAACAGAGAGCCTTGAGCAGGCTGGCAGGTAGTTGTATTTCTGAAGTGCTGCTTGGGAATAGCAATGGGTACAATTAGCCTACAGGCACTTCATGAATTCCTTTTATTTGCAGCTAGTTTAACTCTCCATCCTTGTATCCTAATGACTATAGCAGCTAGAGCTCTTCAATATATAAGCAACCATAGGCCTCGTTAATGCTGGTAGGTAGAGCAAACGCTTTCTTTTCATACCAAGCAGAAAACAAATGAAAAGCCTTTCCTACAGCCATAGCAGAAAGCCATGGAGATGTGAAGGCAACAAGTTAAGCTAAAGTCTCCCTACAGGTTGTTGGAGAATTTCTCTGGAAACATCTGTAAGTATACAGGGGTGGGGGACTGACAAGCTGCAGCTGTCAGAGTGAGTGCACCACAGGTGAAGACAAGGTAGGAAGCATGGGACAAGCAGAAGCAGAGAGGCAGGATTTCTTGAGCCACAGGCCTGACCAGAAAGGTAGACTTGAGATTTGTAAGGTAAGCAGGTGTTTGTTTTTATTAATACCTGGTATGTTCAGAGGAGCAAGGTTTGGTTATGTTCCCTTTAAATAACGAGGGTTGCACCAAATAAATGCCTGATCTCCACTGTCAGCTTCTTATTCTGGAGTGATGCAGCTCAGGGCTGAGTGGCTGAAGAGAGGCAAAAAAAAGCCAACACAACAAATATAGATAAAATTAAGTTTTGTAAATTTAAACCTCTTCAGGCAACATAGGTATTTCAGAAAGTAAGCAATCAAGCTATCAACCGTTTTCGTTGTTGTTTGTTTGTTGAGAAAAAGTCCTCTGGAACTGGCAATTATTTTGAGTTTCTTATCTCATGGATAAATATGATTGATCTTCTGCCTTCTCTACTCCACCCAAACACACCTCAGGCATATGGCTTAGTCTTCATTCATTGAAAAGTGATAGGATTTCCCAAAGTCCACTAGCTGTAATGTGTCAAGTATGTAAGCCTAATACTTGTGCTTTTGTTTTGTTTTTTAATTTATAAAAGCACTATTCTAATAATTCTGTCTGAAGACACACATACTTATTTATAGTTTTTGTTCTGGCTTCACTTGAGTATTCCAATTATTAGAAAAAAGTTCACTGAAAGTAACAGTTTCTTCCAGTTGTGGCCTTTTGACAATTGTTGTGTGTTTTGCCCAAGAAATATTATTCTTTTTTTTTGGATTTGGTATAAAACTTTTGGGACCACTTGAAATGGAAGATTTATTTTTTACTTGTTTTAATATTTTTTTTTTCTGCTTCACATTCCTTCTGAAGCTGCCCTAGCTACCTTTAAAAACATCTGAACGGTTATTCTGTTTTCAAATACAAAGAACAATAGCACCTCAAGCGCAGTGAAAACACCGAGTATTGATCTGTGCCTTGAATACCAGAAAAGCTCAGCAGGAGGTATATGGAATATTTCTGAAAAAAAACGATAGCTTATCACCTGCAGACCTGGAGACTGCTGTCCATTATTACAATGACTTGCTGGGGGGCTTAAGTGACCTCCAGCCTTCAGCTATTTGTGTCTCTTCCAAGGCAAAAGAAAAAAAAAAATCTTAGTTCTCTCTGCAATGTTTGCATTCACCTTGTTTCCCGTGTCTTTCTTTCACCTGAATTTACAGAGGTGCATTGAAATACATCACCCACAGTGATGCAGCAGCATCAAAATTTCACTGCACTTGTGGAAACTGATGCGTGAACTGCTTTCGGAGTAAAGATTTAGCTGGCTTGTTTACACCCTTGCAAACATGCATGGCTCTATAACTTGATTCGGCGGGGGGCTTTGGAGGAGTTACTCTTGCTATGTGATGTCTTTGGATTCCTGATTAAAACCATACTGCACCTGAATGCCTATTTTCACTGTGCGCTCTGCTGTGCTAATTATTTCCCTCTTGAAAATACTCTTGCATTACTTTGGGGATACCAGAATGGGGTAAGAACTGTTGCCAGACCTCGGCCAGCCTAGAAAGCTGTTGGTCAAAGAAAGTGTTTCCTTTTCCTTCTGGGAATAGATATGAATTAGTAGCTTTTAATTTAGCAACTGTAAAATGGAAGTGTGTCTGTCCCTTGTCCTACTTATAGGAAAGGTAGTGATACTCCTGGTCTTTTTTCTGGTGAGAAAATGGGTGAAAGACAGTGTTTTGGATGGGGTATGTGTGACTGTGGTGCATGAGTCTACCTAACAAGCAGAAGGAGAAGAGCTGAGTACTGTTGAGCTGGGTTTCCTTACGTGACTGGAAAACTTAAACATACTGCCACAGAAAGTAGGCTTGAATGAGCAAAATGGTCGATCTCCATGTACTGTATAAATACACTTAAAATGATTTTTTTCTTCTAGACTTAAAAATGTCACGTACACCAGTGTATATAACACAGTAAACCATTTCCAGTCTAGTAGAGTTTTTTGTATGCTCTACTGCTCGATATGCTCTAGCTACTTTCACGTTCCAGGTGACGTCTATGTTCTGTTGCCTTTAGTATGGAATTGGGTATCTTGTGATTCTTTTAAAATATCTCATCAGTTACTACCAGCGCTCAGGTTTTGTCATGCTGTTCTGGTTGGCTGTATGCTGTTGTCTGCTTCAATATCCTCATTATTCATATTTGTAGTGTTCACAGGACTTCGTTAACATTTTACTCAAAATGTGCAGCTGAATTAGCCATCCTGGTCAAACACTGGCTCATATTTATCCCTACTGTGATCCCACTGAAATTAATGGAATACCAGAAATGTGTTTATCCCAGTATGATCGGTCTACCACTGAGAAAAGGTGAAGGAAAGTGGTGTTGTTTTGTTTGTTTGCTCGCTTTTTTTTTTTTTTTTTTTAAACTATGGAAAGAGGGTGGTTTGAATAGATGCTGAAGTATTTTTTTCTGACTTCTCTGCTAAAATTTCCAAGCTTAAAATTAAAAAAAAAACAAAAAACAAAAAACAAAAAAAAACAACAAATCCCCCAGAGTTTAGCTTCATGTCTCTCTCTCTTTCTCTCAACACAAAAATTACATATTCACTTGTGGTTAATAACCCCTGAGATGATTTAATTGAACTCTTTCTTTTGCATTATTTTTTCTTTAATCTTGCCTTTCTCCAGTATATAAAAACAATCATCCCTTGGGTTAATTGCTCTCAGAATTAAAATTTATTTTTCTTCTATTTCACAATAGAGGGAGCTCTAAAGAAACTTATCTTTCCATAGAAAGCATAAACAGGCTGCATCTTCAAAAGTGCTTGAGGGAACAGTAACAACAATACACTTACTCCTTGTGATAGGTATAAAGCGCACATTCATGTTTAAGTCAAGCCTGTCTTGCTGTCTACCACAAATGAGCTTTCATGGATTGCTGAGTAGAAGCTCAGTAGAAGCTTTGGCTTGCTTGATGAGAGTCACACTGCAAAACTCACTTTACAGTGTTTCTCCTCTGAGGATGCCTGGGGGCTCTGCTCCTGTTAGTGCTGTACCAGGAGAGCTAGGTGGTCTTTACTAAAGGAAATTGACAGCAGAGCATATGTATCAAGATGGGTGCTCTTATATGAGGGAGTGCTGGACCTGCAACTTTAATGGAATGGTTAATTCATGCTGAGTGGTTAGAAATCATGCCTTGCGAGGTTAGCAGTGACAAATGAGATAGCTATAATAAATGGTGGCCATGATGATGCTGAGGTGTTTCTATGTGGGAAAGTGGGCCAGCAGTGCCAGCTGGGACATTAGATCGCTTCCCCTGTGGCTTTGAACATCTTATTTACCTGTTCTTTTCCTTGTGTACAAAAAGAATATAGAATATCTTTTATACTTTGAGGATAAAAAAAACTATTAGGAACCAGGCTGGTCCTGAGTATGTAAGTGCAGTGTGTAGAGACTGGGTATGGCTTCATCAAAACCATCTGTCGACAATATATACTCAATATCTGGCAGGGACCTATGGATTTTTTTTAAGCTGTATTTGTTTTTGCAGCACCTGGAAGCACAAGGCCAAGTTCTTCCAAAAATTATTTTGATTTACTCTTTTGGAAGGAAGAAAAAAAAGCATAATGTTGGGTAACAGTTCTTAAAATCTTTTTTTTTTTTTTTTGTAATTATAATGTAAATATGTGTTTGGCTGTGTTATTTTTTTTTCTCCAATGAGTTTCTTTTTGCCATACACCCAAAGACATCCAGCCTTCCTACAGCATTAACTTTTAGAAGAAGCAAATTGTTGTTTATGATCTCAATATATCTTTATTTTCATAAGACCGTCTTTACTATATTCCTTGGACCAAAGCTTTTTATTAGAATTCACATATTCCTTATTTTTCAGAAAATGTTTTACTGAAGTGCTTCTATTTAAACAAACAAAAATGCTTCTTCCCCAGATGTCAAATGCTCTTTAATGTACAATGTGCAGTAATATGTACATCATGCCACCTTGCTCACATTAGAAATCTTTCTGAGGAGTAAAATGGCAAAGATAAGATAGTAAATTTTTGTTTTTAGGGTTAGTGTGAAGCTTATATTGTTCTGTTTTTTCAGTCTGCCAGCTCTTGACACAGCAGATGTTGATGGTATTTACCATCATCAGCTGAAAGGTGACTATACATCAACATAAAGAATTTCAGGTGTGATCAATTTAGCTTTCTATTTTTGGCCTGCACAATTCTGTAGCATTTTAAAATATGGCCTGCTTTGTATATTGAATTGTATGATTAAAGAATGGACATTTCTATAATATGCAACAATTTGTGTTCTCCCTCCCTCAGTGGTGACTGTTGAAGGCTTTTATTGTTCTCTCTGAGGAAGTCTCTATGCAAGCAAAAGCCAGACTGCAGACACAGCTTTAGTAATAAAAACACTTGCTGATACAGATTGTTTTGCTTGTAAACCAATACAAGATAGGTTGATTTTAAAACAAACAAGCAGTATGTCTTTTAATCAAGGTAAGCTGCATGTATTCTAAGACATTTTGTTCATCATTGCATCTATACAGGAAAACTGCTAGGAATGTGTCTTGTTTTGGGAGGAGGTATTTTGTGATTGCTTGCTTTGACATTTTGGGATTGCTGTGCTTAAACAATGGCAGTTCCAAACCTCCGTAGAGCCTGATACCTCACAGAGCAGAAACAGCAGTAAGGCTTTCTGTCTGATCCTTATCTGGCTAGCTGCAATTATAAAAGTTTAGTTTGAGAGAGAACTTAACATCACCAGTGCTTGAAGTGTATTGAAATTGCCCTAGGGAATTCATTACATTTTGTCCCTAAAATCTTGGTAGGCTCTCTTGTTCACATGCATAATCAAAAGAGCCAAAACTCTTACTGAAATCGAGACTATGGTTAGTTGCAGAGAAGTTCTGTGAGGCATGGTAATAGGGGAGTTTAAGGATCCCTGTTTTATCCTGAGGAAAGGTTTAGTGAGGAGAGTTTTTTGACTGTCAGCTGTTGTAGCTGTGACACCACATCTACTACAGACATTAAATCACTATGTTAGTGTGCCCAACTGACTTGCAGTTTGATGATACAGAGCTGTTAGAGGGGGGAGCAGTGGTACAAAAACTTTAAGGAGAACATAAATTGAAATGGGTCTACAGATGTCTGTCTGAATATTCAGCATTGATCTCTGGCGTGGAGCAGTATGCTTTGTATACAGTTACTTGCATTATTTATATTAATTATTCAGTTCTCATAGCCACGAGTCTATCATGAGACTATATTCACACAATAAATATATAAAAAAAACAAAACAAAACACAAAACAACAACACATAATAAACCCCAGTTGATGAAGAATTTCTTCTTTTAACCTTTTAAACTATTTCTTTTCAAGACTACAACAATATACAGCTTTGCAGAAATGTCAGGTTTGAACAAAGTCCATGTTCTTTGAACAAAAAACCTCCTTCAATCCTAGAAAATAAGAGTAAGCAGAAATTTCTTCCAAGTAGCATGTTTCAAATTTCAGTTTGCTGCCAAGGGCAAATGGAGGCATCAGGCCTGCCTCTGTGCCTTTGTTTTTGTTATTTTGCATCACCTGAGTATTGCCTTGCTTGTTTGCAGCTGTGCAAGTGTCTGCTTGGGAGAGGAGATGCCTTCCTTTGCTGAGCTACCCTGACCCAACAGTAAAATCCCAGCTTGTTCTCCTTGCTGTTTTTCTGCCGATAGATGTTTGAGATTATGGTTGTGGTGCTGGTTTTTGGTTTGTTTGTTTGTTTTCCAGAAATCAAGTGTGTAACTGGAAGCTGTCTCAAATACTGCAATGTGTTTGTGGAGTATAGGCCCTTGTGAATGGCTAGTAGACAACAAAATGCATTTGAATTGTAAACATGGGTGTTAGATTTGGGGGGGTTGTTTGTTTTTTTATTGTTCTAATCCCACTGATCTTAAAGATATGCCTTCCATCTTTATACTTTAATGCTGTCTTTATTTTTATAAGTGTGAGTAGCTACTCCAGTTTGTATTTCCCCACAGTATGCGTGAGTTGCCTAATTCTTGCTTTGACAAATTTGCCATCACATAAGCATGTACTTAACTTAAAGTATAGGGATGAGAATCCTTCTGTGTAATTGGTAAACTCACGTTTATATTTGTTGCACCAGTCACTCTGCTTTCAAAAAATCAGCCACTAGGTGGGGGGGGGGGGGGGGGGAACTATCCTGCACAATACATTTTCACATTGAAAGTCTATGTGACACAGAAAAAGTTGTTTGAGGAGCCCAGCTGGAGAGGTGATGGGAAGGCTGCACGGCTATGAGCTTGCTGCTCTGCTCCCGGAGGTGGGTGTCAGGTGCTGAGCAAGCCAGCAGGGGCTACAGCCTCTTCCCCATCCCCTGGCTGTGATCAGTTCTAGCTCTGATGGGGTGCAGCTGTGTAACTTCACATCAGGGTGCTGTGGAAAAACCTGTGAGAAGCGTTGCTGGGGGCTTTCTCCCTTTGTTCACGAGCTGTATTTAAGCTCAGATCCTGGTCTGAACTACACTGCACATGTGCCAGTCCTTGGTTGCGTGCTCTTATGACCCTGACCTTGCCTTCCTGACTACCTTGGACCTGCTCCATCATTGAGAACTTGTCTGGTGAGTGTGGGGCTGTGGCTGACCCCAGTTAATGCCACTGGACCTGCTCTGCTTGCTCAGGGGCTGTAGGACTGTGTTGGTTGCTGCAGAGTTCCCTGCCTGCCTTGCTCCAGATTTCTCCCAGGGCACAGCTCTTGCTGCCCCAGCAGGGCAACAGCAATCTGGGCACCTTTTAGTAACAGCTGATGGATCCTGGTCCATGAGTGTCCATAAGAAAAGACAAGTTTTCCTGGGAGGATGGACTTTTGGAAATATATGAAGATGCATTATCCTGATGGGTTATTGCCTTTATTTTTTTAATGATCAATATAAGTTGTATTGTTCTGTGATCATGGATGGTGCTTTATCTCAAAAAGGTAACCGTTGTGCATTCTGGTGACATTAAAAAATAAAAATGAGTTACGTAAGTGATGATTATATTATGAGTTCTTCAGACAAGAGGCTGGATCTACTTTCTCTTAGACAAGAAGAGTATATGATACTTTCTTTTTGTTGATTGAAAGTGGCTTGAAAGTTCAGAATTGAGGAAAAAAATAAATAAAGAAAAAAGGCTCTGGTAAATATTGCTACTGCAGGTTTCCTAACTAAGAAATAGATTGCTTTCAGTCATGTCTGGAGCATGTCATCCTCAGACAGCTGTGCACGTCAATGAGCTAACAGTGCCCATGCCTGTGGGAAGAGAGCAGGGGGGCACAGAGTTCTCTCTGATAGTGGCCTGTACTGATCTGCCTGTGGTTTACATTTTGTGGCCTCAACCTGGCTTGTGTGTGCTAAGCATCTGATATGAACAAGCACAGTAAAATGTTAAGATAGTAAGATGAATTTGGTATAAGTCCAAAAATAATCAGTTACATCTTGAGGAATGGCATAGTGCTTACTGTCCCTTAAATAGAGCTTGTCAATTGATGGCAGGTAACTGGTTCTAAGAAGCAATTCTGAAATAAAAGGGTACAATGACAGTAAATAAACTCACGCTTTGGGTCAAAGATCTTCCTCTGCTGTGATTCTGGGTTGTTGCTCACACCAGCTTATTTTGCTGAGTAGGAAAGAGGAATTAAAGATTCCACATTGTATGCCAGAACGAGGCCTGGCAGAACAGCCCCCCACTCTTGCTTGGTGCTCGGGCTGAGCTCCCCACCCTCCTTATGCTGCATGCCTGCCTGCTGTCTGGAGCAGTGGCAGCTGTGGGGAACCTGTGTTGCTCTGCTCACCTACAGGGCATGGATTTGAGTCAGTGGCTGAAGGAGGATATTTGCACCCAACAGCTACATTCACATGCAGAGGCTCCCAACTTCTTTTAAGATTTGAGCCTTACCTGAAATTAAAATTGCTTTTGTTCTGTTTGGCATCACCCCCTCCTGGTTGGCTCACAGCCACTGTTGCCCATCCAACCTTCCCTGCTGGAGACCCTTTCCCAAGGCCTGCCCCCATTCTCTCTGTTGTCTCCTCTGCTTTTCCCCTGGCAGCTCTGGGGGTTTGGGGCTGCGACTAAGCTTGGAGGACTTTCAGAGACTCAGGTGCTGCTGTACGGCACTCCTGCCTGTGGTCCTGGGCCCAGCCTGGGTGAAGTTCCCACCAGTGCCAGGCTGTGACTTGGCTGTGGAAATCTCAAGGGACTCAGCTGCTGGGAGTCACGGCTGAGGGGCTCCTGGCCTGCAGGGTCTGCGAGTAGCTCTGGCTGCAACTTGCTCCGGAGGAAGCCCTGGAATTGCTGCAGTCCTGGCAAGCTCGGAGAGCCCTGGAGCAAAGTCCCTCTGGTTTTGTGGATGTAAAGCAGCTAATATGATGGAGACACTTGCAGGACCTCAGGAAATTACTGTAGTATGCATAATAATTAATAATAGTAGATTCACCTTATCGCTCTTAATTTTCGGCTTTGGCGGGTCATTATTAAGGGACCAGACATATTTTAGAAAGGCTGAGTGTAAACATTACTTCATCCCTTTGCTATGAGTACTCAGTGGAGCTATGCTCCCCCTTTTTATTTTTTCTTCTTCCTTAAGAAAAGAGGAATGTTTTCTCTTTGTGAATAGGTGTAAAGTAGTAGCTTGTGCCAAGATGCCTGGTATTTGGCCTCCTCACATGCTTGCAGGACATGGGTTGCATGTAAAGCAGGAGAAGTGTAGAGAGTTGGGACAATGGATATTGGGGAGTAATTGAAAGCTTAAAAAGAAATCTCAGACATTGCAGGAAGACAAAGATTATAATGAAAATAAAGGCAAGGGAAGGTATAAGGGCAAAACTTTGTAGGGCAAAAGAAGCAATCTTTTTTTTTTTTTTTTTTTTTTTTTTTCCAAGGGACAAACATAGCCATGCAGCTTTTCTTTGGTTTGTGGCAAGTACATACTTTTAGTATAACAAGAGCATTGCGGTCGAGTTGTTTGGTGAGAACTTACATGAAAAATTTGCAGTGGTACTGTACCCTGACTCGTTCTTTTTTCTTCATCCCTCTGTTCCCCTTGCTTAATTCTCCATAGACAGAGCAGCAGAGGGGAAAAGAGCTAATCGCACCTAAATGGTCTTCATCCCTCTGCCTGAATCTCCTCTTTAGAATTATTAGTTGAAGTCCAGTGGACTGTTTGTTTGTTTTTAAATAGCTCAGTCTCGAGGCCACTTTGACACTTCACATTAAGCAAGTGAACAAAATCTCCTCTGTTCTATGGCTTACTTCAATAAATAGATGTTCCAGTTTGCCTGTTGCCCTGTGATGTGCTGTGTTCCTTGGTCAGGCTGAACAACTACTGCTTGGCAAGTCTTCAAGTGAGCTGGAACTCATACATTACACCCTCCTGGGACAGAAAGGGGATGCAGGGATAGGTCGGTGCCCTCGCTGTGGATCAGAGCAGTTCGATCCTTGCTCTGGAGTAACTTGAATTCACCCCCAGTGAGTCATCTGGTTGTGTAAGGGGTCAGAGGCAACTGGAGCTGACACTAGCCCCACTGGTTCTTCATTTACTGCAGAAGGTGTTGGGCTTTTAATTGCATTATCACACACAGCTGCATAAGCTAAGGCTAGATCTGTCTCTGAAGTAGAATGATGTGATGTTCTGGGTTCAGTGGCTGTTAGGAAAGATGAAAGTAATCTGTGGCTCTGATGTGGTTTCTGAATGATGCAGTGGGGAAGGGCAACTCGGTTGCTTTAAAAGCTTTCAGAAATAATCAGAACTTGAAGGTGGGGAACTCAGCTATGCCCACATTGAGTATTCTCACTGATCTTCAGAAACCTTCGTCTATCTCTGACACTACAAATTTACTTTGCATATGGGATTTATCTGACTTACCTATTCCTAACTAGAAAAAAAAAATAAAATGCTTTGAAATCTGTAATCTCTTCTTAATTTTTCATCCATTAATAAGCTTATATATTAGCAAAATAGTCTAGGAAATCAAATAAGCTTTTTCTTCTGTGGAATATAACTTCAGAAACACTAATTATTGTTCAGAACACCTCGATCTGTTATTGAACTTTCTTTTACACTGCTTTTTAAGAAAAATGCTTAGTGTTGTTGTATCAGATTCTGCCCTAATGCACCAGACTTCATAATTATTTTAAATCAAAACTAGTACAAAAGCAAACAAATCAAAGTTATTACCAAGTCTACAAGAGTTAATGTTTACATTTTTCATAGAAATTATCCAAGTTCCCAAACTACAGGAGTATTTCACAAAATAACAATGTCTAACCTCAGTACCTAAAAAAATAATTATTTTAAATGCTGTAAAGTAATACGAGTTATGCTGTACTAGTGACATTTAGCACTACAACAAAATCCTAATGCAACACTGAAATCCCCAAATTTCACCCAGAACTTAACAATGAACATTAACAACTTAATAAAGAATGTTAAGTCTTTATTTTGTTTCATACTGAAAATGGACATCAAGATTTTCTTTGAAAAATATATAAAAACTTAGATTTCATGCAGCTTCGACAATAAGCATAATAAAGATGCTTTTAAAAGAAGCACCTGCCTTGTAAGAATTCTTTTTTGGAAACGGGGGTTAGTTTTTCCAAAGATCTACAGCTCTTATTTTGGATTTCTCTCCTATATGAGTACTTGCTTGATTGAGGAATTGGGCTTTAGAGGTAGAAAATGAGAACTGGCTGGTGTCCAGGTGTCACTTAGATATGTTAGTTTTATTTATTTTTTTAAATAAGCAGTCACTAATGGGATACAGACCAGGACACACATTCAAGCTCATGGAGATTTATTAGCTTGCTGCTGTTCCCCTCTCATTTCATTAACCCTGCTCGGCGCCAGGCACTTGCTCCAAGTAACTTGAGGCAGGGGCCAAGTCCTTCTTTCCTCGGTGTACGGGCAATATCCAGCCCTGCCCATGAGCAGGAAGGTACACGAGGAGGAAAATGGAGTAGCTTTGGGAAATGTTTTGCCAAGGTTGTTGAGTTCAGAGAAGCTCCCTGCAGCTTCACCCATGCTGGTGCAACAACCTTTCTGCAACTGGGAAAGCACCCATATGCACCGGCACTCTGAGATTGACATCCGTTAGAGGGAAAGTCCTAGAAAACTTTTTTTTTTCAGAGATCAAATGGAAGACTACTCAGAAAAGCTCAGCTTGATTACAGCGGGCTGACACAGAGTCAGGAAATGGAGGTCACGGCTCGCTGCCTTGATGGAATTCTTTGAAGATATTGCTGCTCAAGGAGATATGGGGGACAAGCTGTAGTGACGGCACCCAAAGCTTCCTAAAGAGGGTCTCAAAATGATCATGTGCTTAATCTGCATTTCAAGACTCTGCCTTTTTAATGCCTTCTTATAAAGCTGTATGCACTATTCTGCATTTACACAGTATGACCAAAGCCTGTGTTGTAAGCATCATTGATTGGTCTTATGGCACACTATTTAAGTCATTTTTATGAGTGAGTTTTGCCAGCTTGTTAGTGACAAATATTGATGGAAAATTAAGGCTGATCAATGAAGTACAAAGAAGTGATAGGATAAACATATGGAAGCTTCATGCAGTGGAGCTCATTTCAATTCTTCTCCTTGTTTGTATTGAAAATAAGGAAATTCAGGGACAAGAAATGGAAAATAAATGTTATGTGGCAGAATGAATGGTCCAAATTTGAGGAACCTATGACTGGGGAAATGGATCGGCTTCAGATTCTTTTCTGAAAGGCCTGGAATTGGAGAAGTAGTGACGCTGTAATATCATCCTCTCTTGTGGAGCCCTTCAGCAGCTGCTCTGTGGGGCTTCCCACTGCAAATGGAAAGGGGGTCAGATCACAAGGGCAACATCTGTGTACCAAGCTGACCCTCAGCCATGCATGCTGTCCTTGTTAGGGTCATGCAGACATGAGTAATGTTACCTGTTAGGTTGAGGTGAATCTTTTTCATATCACATTCCACCATTAATATTGCTGAAGGATGACTTACTGAGTCTGGGAGCAGGATATAATACCTCTTCTCTGCTTCCCAGGAGACTTATTTCTAATTCCTTGGCTCTCTGAATCTAGAGAATCCAGACTGAGTTTCAGTGTCCAGGGAATGTCCATAGTTGTTTCCAAAGGAACAAAGAGACTTGACCATCAGCAGCAACGTGTGCTAGTTCTGGCATCTTTGTTAATATGGTATTTACCATTAAGATTGTGCAGCTTTGGCTGACAGATCTGGGGAATACCAGCCTGTTGAACAACCCAAGGCCTTACGATTTTGTTGAATATATGATGGGAAGAGGTGCTCAAGACCACCTGAAAGCTTAGGACCTTCAAGTCTCTAGAGATAGCATTAGGTAACTACTTATAAGCCAACTGACCAAAATGTTTTCTCCAGAGAAGTGTGGAAAGCTTTTGGCTATGATAAAAAGGCAGTGGTGGAGGTGTCTCTAAAAAAAAAAATAAAAAATTGCCTTGTTAGCACATCTTAGAAGAGAGAAGGAAGTAATAGAGAAAATAAGGACGGGAATCTGTATTTCAGGTTTCCACCTACCAGCAGGAACTGAAGATAGCCTGACCCACATTAGAGCTCTTAATGCAAATGCATGAAATATGGTGAAATACCAAAGTTTTGGTGTTGTGTGTGGCACTCCTTTCAGTTGCTGGCAAGCTGACTGAGGGTGAGGAAATGTGTAGTTAAACCTTTGCATTTAGAAAGCAATATAAAGGCTGTGTCAAAGCTGAGAACCAAAACTGTAAATAGAAAGTGCAGAGTTAAGTTTTGGCCAGCTCCTTCTGCTAAGGCGTTCTTTTTAGCATATAACCTGCCAAATCAATATATACAAACTAGACGCGTCTTTTACAACTGTGGGTTCAATAAGGTATAACAGTTGTTTTTTTTTTTTTTTTTTTGTTTAGACTTCTTCGTTGTCTTCAGTCTTTTTCTAAAGAAATCATGCTAGAAACAGGGTCTATGCCATTGCTTTATGAGTCCCCTTATAGCCTCTAAATTTTTGGGCCAACTTCTAACCAAATTTGAGAGAGATAGAGATATCAAAGGTCCTGTTGTCTTAAAGTGATTTGAAAATACCTGCAGAAAAAGTGGAAAGGGACTTAGACTTTTTCTGAGGGAAAAGCTGTGTTCGTTACAGAATCCTCTAAGGACTTCAATCATTAGATAAACTGTGAGAAATAATGCTTTATTTTGCTGCTCAGAGAATTATTTGTTTTAACATCTTAAAAAGATCTCTAAAACACTATATTGAAATAGCCTCAAAATTATAGAGACAATTCTATTAGTCCATAGTGCTACAAATGTTTATGTGCAAGACTAGTCTTGGCAGTTCATTAGGCTCATTAATTTAATCTCAGCTATTCCCCATTAAGCCAGTGTATAAATACTTGCAAGATCAGGCCTTTGCTGAAGCTACATAAGTGCTGGAAAGTGCTCTTCACTGTGCCTGGAATAAAATGTCTTCAGTGATGGCCCAGTACCATGCCTTATTATTTAATTATTAATTAAGAAGGGGGAAAAAATGTAACATTCCACTTGTTCATGATACAGAGAACTTAGTGGATCTCCTTCCTAAGTAGGCTGACTTACCTTCTGCTCAGGGATGCTATAGCTAGGCAAAAAGAAACTATGGACAAATGAGATAAAGACATTTTATTTCATGAAGTATGGTGGTAGGAAAGTGCATGCAAAGTGGAATTCTTCTTACATAGCTTTCAAAAAAAAAATCCTAAATGTTCTAAGGCCATTTACACAAGGGAATGGGAGTTGAACCAAACATCTGAAAAAAATGCAACACAGTTGCTCTTTATTATTTAAAAAATATGAAAAAATAGCCCACTCTAATGTCAAACTGGAACTATTTTTTTAAGATTTAAAATTAGCATTGAACAGTCTGTTCTGGGAGCCCCTGGTTTTAGTACAACATTTTTTTTCTGCCGCAGACAGTACTGGTTTCACTAGCTTTGCTTTCCTTGCTTCAAGTACTGTAGCTGTTCAGTCAGAAATGTAAAACTAAAACGAACAACAGTGAGGAGGAATTATTAGGATTGTTTACAAATTTAGATTTGCATGAGGGAGTGGAGATGTTGACAGTTATACTTTAAGAATCAAGCTACTGCAGCTGGATAAACATTTATTGGATATCTCAAGGCCCTTCTCTCTCCCCACCCCCACAACAGAGAATGAAGCAAATGCAAGTCCAAGCTAATCTGAAAAATAATAGAACGGCTTTCAACAAAACCTATTTATCTATGAGGTCAAAAAGTCTCAGCCTAGTTACACTCCTAGATAGGCTCTTCTTGACAATATCGTCATACTATCTAGGAGGCCAGGAGTTGTAGTGTTACAGACCACCCAGAATTATTGCTCCCACAAGGCGATGATAATGGTGGTATGATTTCACTGCCTGCAGACTTGAACTAACCTTTTAATAACTTGAGTAGCCATGGGAAACATACTGCATTGTTGTGTTTTACAGATCACTTTTCCTGGATGCCTTTTAGCCACCAATAAAACCATGTTGGTAGATGAAAAAAATAAAGAAAAAATATTCTGTACGTAAAGAAATAAAGAGCTAAAGAAACAAGCTGGTATCAGTGTACAGAGCCTAAGCAAAGCTAGCTGTGATTAATAAATAGATTTTAGGTTTTTAGGCTTCAGTATGTTTGACGTACCAGAATTCTGTCAAACTTCTTATAAAAGTATAATATCTGATGTTTCTTATGATAAGAACATAGCAGTCTGTTCTCTGGAATAAAATCTGAATGCATCCCAAATGCAAAGGACTCTCTGTTTTCTGAATCTGTTGGTAAAGCTTCTAGGGCCTTTGGGTGCACCAGAAATGTAAATCGGAGTACAATCTAGAGGGAATAACCACTTGCGAATGCTTTTCTGAACATGTATTGAGGAAAGATCGTAGAAATGGCTTCCCATAAATCTATTTCAATTGCTGAACGATCTTCAAGCTGATGAACAGTCCCATACGTAGGTCTGACGTAAAATAAAGCAAGCAATCTTGAGAATGTTTTTTGCAGAGGTCAGATTTCTATTCCTGCTTCATCTTAAGTCATTAGAAATTGTACTATAGATTTGAATTGAAGCAGGTTTGGCTGAAGAAATAAGCATCTTCCATGGGGAAATGGCTGTGCACATGGAGATCTCTTTGTATGAGTGTTGATTTACATACATACCAGTTTGCATAAGGAAAGGTATTTGGGCCCAGCTGTTCATAAATATTGCAAGGTGCATGTAAGTCTCATTTTCTTCATTACTGTTTGAAATAGTCTGCTACCATCTGACTAAAGCTGAAAAATAACATAATCTCTTCTGTCTTAATCTTCTTGCCCTCCATGCCCTCTCAACAAATCTAAGTTAGCTATGAATCATATTGCTTTGCTGATAAATCTTTGATGTCTACAAATAGCTTACAGATACGGTTATCTTTCGTTTTTCATAAAGTTGGGTGGATCACTGATAGCAAATACTTTAATCAACCTTCTTTCTCTCATTTTTTTAATGGTTGTGGTTTATGTTTGGAGTATTTTTCAATGCATTGGGATGTAGTGACTAACACCTGTATGCTTTTGGTAGGTATTGAGTAAGTGTTTGTTTCATTTGACACATTTTCAATTCTGAATGCTGAAGTCATATCTAGTACCAAATGGGAATGATGCCATCATTGTTTTCCCAAGAAGCTCCCAAACTTCTGACTGCAATTCTACTCTTTGAGCTGTAGTTCAGCATGAACACAACTACTTGCAAAAATACTAGCTTTAACTGGATTTCTGTTAGGCTCAAACAAGCCCTCTGTGATTGTACAACCATACCTGGTGTCATGAACCCCAGTGTATGAAGAGTTGCCTTAAAATCTGCTTTCTGGTGGTTATTAGCCTTGATATCTGGAAAAGCACATGTGGTGGACGAGGAGGCTATAAATGCTCTGTTATTTCCCTCCTAGCTCCTTCAAGTGACTTTTATACTGAAAGCTGTCAGAATTCAACCCCCTTCATCACCTTCAGTTATTATAAAGGTGAATATCAGACATCATACACCTCTCTGAACTAGCATCTTGGAGATATAGACAGATAAACACTAACTGCAGATTATCAATAATGTAACAATATGGCTAGAAACAAGTTTTATTTATATTAGAATACTGTAAACTAAAGCTGTCTTTCCACTGTGTTCAAATTTCCACTTTGAACACAACAGCTCTTTCTGTTTACCATTTTGCTATATATAAACCTTGTCATGGAAACAGAGATGTTTGTGTGATTTCTTTTTCACTTTATCGCATTAGTCATAGATTTGTGTGTTGGTGTTGTGTTTTTTTTTTTTCATTACCCTGTTTGTTTTGTAAACCGCTGAGAAATGTCCCACTCCTGTTGTTGTTAATTCTGTGTGCAGCGTGCCAGCAGAATGAGGTGTCACTGAAACACTCTTCCCATCTGAGTAGATGTGTTTCACAGCCAGAAGAGCACGGGGTGTGGTGAGCCGTTCTCAGCAGCCTGAGTCATGTAGCCCAGGAACAGGGCGCCTCCTCTTCCATTGATTTGGCAGCATGTAGCCCTTGTAACATCTCATAGAAAAAGACCTATAAAAATAGGAATAAGCTTGTGGTGCTTGTCCAGAGATGGATGGTTTGGGCTGCACTTCTCCTAGAACTGATCTCTAGAGAGAACTATAAGACTTTTTGTACTTCATTTTCTGGATGAAGAGGGTCTTTAGTTGAAGAAAGCTCCAGTTACTTGGTCTTCTTTAAAAACTGGCCTAAGTGCTGTCCTTTGAGAAAAGACAGGCTGTGACACTGTGCCATCTACACCCACAGTGATGATTCCCCAGTATCAGGCAGAGAATCATTGTCTCCAGTTTCTTTTCTTCTTTACTTTCCTCATCTCATCCAAGTTCTGGGCAAAGAATCCCACTTTGCTTACCACATAACATGCACTGGCTGGAGGCACCTTGAAGCATCATGCGTTTCCTCTAGAGTTTTAGCCCTAACTTCATGGCCCTTCACAATTTAGCTGAATCTCCCTGTGCAGTTTGGTAATATCCAGTACAGCTGCATCTGGCAGAAAACCTGTGAATTATTCCTCTGTGTGAAGTATTCTCTATTGTTGATGTGTTGCTTGAAGTCTTAAGAAGTATCCATGTCTTCCAACTACTAGTGATACTGTTCCCTATGTATTTTCTTCCAAAGGGGAGAGCTTGAACAGCCTGTTCTGCAAAACAGCAAGAAATGTCACTGTCTGAAGTGCCCTGGTAACTCGAACGCAGCTCTTGCTTGGACAGTGCAAACTTTGCACGTCCTGTGATCTGAACCAAAAACCTTTAAAACCTGTACTAGGAAAGCTGGTAAAAATACCCTAAGATGTGAAAGGAATTAAGTAATTACTGGGAAATGTTTCTCCGTCGTTGCTTTCTCTGGACCAACTGAGTTTCTGTCACCTTTTCTTTCTAATTTCGTAATAGGGCATAACTACTAGAAAATACAGTAGATCCAGGAAAATTGCAGTTTTGAACTTGAGATGATTCTCCATGATCCTAGGGAAGTTTCTGATAAACTCATTCAACTATTTTTTTTTTTTTTTGGAAGATGACTGTATTCTTTTTGCACTGAGCAGGGAATGTGTTTCAAGCACTCTCTATTGCTTTGCTGAAAGCTCTGAGCAAATTTGTTACTTAGGAGTTACTCAGATAGGTTTTGTGGTTAAAGCCACCCCCAGGACAGGGAGAGATCCCATGTAGTGTCCTGGATGTCAGTGAGGAAGTAGCTGCTGCTTTCACCCCTACACAGGAGGGCTCCTAGCCCTGGAAGAGCAGCTTATTTCTCTCATGCCTTGAAGCAGTACCAACACAGTGTACTTAAGAGGTTGTTGTTGTTGTAGTTGTTTCTAATGGGAATTAGATAGAGCCCTTCATTAGAGTTACCTGCTCTGCTGTTGATTTCCAATCCAACAAAGCAGTCTGTGGCCACTCAATTCCTCTCAGAGACATGATTCATTTCCAAGATGAGATGTGTTTTGTGGTGGGAGTCAATGAACTTCTAAGGGACACAGTGGCTTTCTCTGTAGAATTGTCCCAAATAACTCAATGCTGGGCAAGGAATGCACTGATGTATGAACGTCCATTATGTTGCAGTGTAAACGTGCTGTGTCCTCTTCTTTTTGTGACGCGTCAGTATGTCCTCAGGGAAGAGAATACTGTCCTTGAATGAATGCAGTGAACCATAAAGTCCTACCTGTAGGTTTCTAGAAATTAACTTAGGTAGTGGGTATTGCGAGTCTTCACACTGAACACTTAAACATTGAGAGTGGGTTTTTTAATGTTCTAGAAACTATTATTTTTATTTATTTATTTAAGGGATATTTTTGATATTTAATTAAACCACTGTGCAAGTGTAAATATATGAAGGATTTATTTCTTTGGGGGGAAAAAAAAGAAAAAAGCATTCACTCCTGTGAACTATTTTAGCACTTTTTTTTTCCCTCTGAAACCCTGGTTTTGTTCTGGAAAGGAGAGCTATTTTTATGTTCAGAAATCTGCAATTTCTCTTTTAACCATAAGAGATGCAAGCAGTGATCTCAGTTGACTTGAGAGTCAGATGAAAGTGTCCAAAACATGTGCAATGAAATGTTCTGCTAGGAAACAGCTTTCAAAATTTCATCTAATGATGGAAAACAATCTGTCTTGCCAAACCTTTCCCTGCATGTTTAACAGGATTTTTAGCTTTAAAAGTCTATTTCTTACTGAAAAGCAAAACAGCTGTACTTTGAATGCAAGGTGTTTTCACGTTTTGCTGTTTGGGAGACTTATATCCAAACTCTTCTGCAGTAAATGTAACCACTTGTTATGTTTCTCTGTTTACCAGATGTAGTATTATTTTTTTTTTCTGCTGTTTGAATTTTGGTGATTTCAGTGTTTCAGCGGAGGCGTATCAGTACCTGAAAATGGTCATGTAAACGTGAAAGTTGGATAAAAGACTTAAAGTTTCACCTGGTTTTTATGCAAGGTAGTAATTTGCTCATAAGAAGGTACACTTTAGGAAAATATGGAGAGAATGTGTTATTATTATTATTTTTAACACAGTGTACTTATTTGCATGGATAAAAAAGTATCAATAGTGTTGAAGGCACAGTGAGTCTGTGTCTGGTAGTGTCCCTTTGTGCAGAAAATATACCTGCTGCACTGGTTCAGAGGTTACCATTAGTTCATGATAAGTTGCACGGTAAAAGGCTCTTCCCAGCATTAAAACAAAGATTTTTTGCACAAACTCTGCTTGTGCATTTTGTGGATTTGCTTTGTGCATTGTGGATTTTATCTAGTGATTCCCCATGTTCAGCAACTCATGAATTTGCTAGTCTCGTAAGTGTCATAAATATTCTGCTCTTTGCTTTTGTTTTCAAGACAATAACTTCTCACACAGGACAACCACAGGGAATAAGGAGAGCAGATAAATGCTAAGATTAGAGATTGTCAGGCATTTCTTGGCTGAACAAAATCTAATTGAAATGTATTACTGTGCCAGAACATGCCTGGGACAAGTGAGATAGGGGAAGAAGCACTAGTAGTAAAAAGATTGCTTGCACTTGGGATATGAGAAACCAAGTACATGCAATGTCTGAGTCAAAGCAGAGATTTTTCACTCCAGGTCACTGAAGTTTGGCAAGATTTGAACATGGGGATCTCACCTCTCAGTGAAGTCCCCAGCATCTACTGTTTTGTGCATTTTGATGGCCATTCCTGTTTGTGGAGAGGATTTGTGCCAGAATATCTGTACTCTGTAGGACTTGTGTTCCATGTGCTGTGGCATCAGAGAAAAAGAAAACAAACAAACAAACAACGAGATAAAGACCTTTGTAGTTGCCACAGAAGAGGCTTTCTGTCCTTGATTTATTCTGGTCAGGGTTGAGTTGAACTGATCAGTAGATCTAGAGATGGCTTTGAGAGTTTTGAGAGTGATCTCAGTAGGAGTAAATGCTGCTCACCTGCTCTTCGGGAACTACTGGCTGGAGTAGTCTTGGTAGTTCTTCTGCCTGTGTGCAAGCGTACTTCTTTCCTGCAAGCCATGTAATCCTTCCAGTAACTGCCACTGGAAACTTCAAGGAAGAAATGTTTTTCCTCCTTGCTGGGAAATGAGTGAGATAGGAATTATTGTGCTAACGGTTTTCCAATAGACTGAACCTGAAGCTATGGAAGGGACAAGAATTAATGCAAGACAGACGATAAGGAAAATAGATGTTAAATAATAGCAACAAATTTTGTACAGAAGATAAATTTGTGGTTTGTCTCAACTGTGCCTTGAAAGACTTTGTCAGCTGTCCTTAACTGAGGAAAACAGTGGTGTGGAATGATAACAAAAATGTACCAACAACTAACTGTAGCTAAAAACTGTCCCAGATAAGCAGCCCAGAAGTGTTCACCCCAGGCACTCCCTTACTATTTGCTTATTTTTTGGTTCACTGAGATGAATCACTTCTAGTAGCCTGAAGTTGTACCTTACTTGTAAGTTAGAGTAAATGCACTTATTACCCAGCCAGTTTTGAAGCCTTGATTAAGGATGTAAGCGGGGTGACATTATGTTTTGCTGATAGTGAAGGGACAGCTTGCAGGTAATGGTAGTGTCATTTGACTTCCACGAGACGCTGCTCTCTGAATCCTGGTATTTAGGAATGGAGCAGCAGGAGCATGGTGGTGCCTAAAGCCACCCCCATGTGGAAATACGGATCAAGGCTTTGCTGTGTACAGACATTTCCTGTGAGTCTTGCTTCTAACATTTCCTAATAACATTAAAATTGTATTGACATACCGGAAATCCCTCCTCCTTAACTATCTGCTGTGTGATTCTCACATATGCTATTAGAGGGTCTCTGCTAATGGGGAAGGAGATCTTGACTTTGGTTAATCTTCACAGAAACTTTGAGGCTTGCTAAAGTACAGTCCTTATGTCACCTCGACTGACTTTATTCTTTTAAGAGGTATGTTTTCAGGAAGAGATGTCCAGGACAAAATGTCCTCTTGGTTGTCTCACAAGCGTTGCTTTGATACTGTTGTGGAAAGTATAGACCTTGTGTTTGAATTCTGTGAGGAAATATCACACAGACTTTGTGTTGTAGTTCAGTTTGTTCAGAAACCATCTCTTATGTTTACTAACTAGAAGGTCTCTGCTATACAGGGTTGGATTTATAAACGTATTAAATATTACATGTTTACACATTCACAGGTGTGTTTTTTTTTTTCCCCCTCCACAGACATCTGTTTCTAAACGTTTCTCTAGTGTCCATCACCACAGAGTCAAAACAGCACACAGACGTCAACAAATTATTTCTTGTGATACTGGCAGATGGATACCACTATTTCAGCTCAGTGGATAGATTTCTTAGGATTAAGCAAGTTGCTCAAAGAAAGACAGTGAGAGAAGGCAGGAGCAGAAGTGTTGAGTGTTGTGCTTGCACCCTCACTCCAGGCAGAGTTGCACAAATGAGCTATCTGTTCAGCTGTCGGGAACCCGCTCTGCTGTATGGCACTGTCTCCCTTCAAAACTTTAAAATATGTTAGAAGGCTAGACATCCATGGTATCCACAAAAAGACTTGGAAACAAATGTCTCTGTGTGCTTTGAGCCGTACTTATTTTAGAAATCTCAGCTTTGGAAACTTGTTTTGCGTAATTAGAGAAAGGCTCAGGTTTCAAAATGCAGCTCTCAGTCCTTTTGTCCATCTCTTGACTCTCTCCAGCTCTGAGGTTTGGTGTCAGCTTGTATGTAGCCATTATCAAATTGTGGAGAAGTCTTTTTGGTATGTGTGCAAGCCTTGGCAAAATGTCCTGCGACAGTATGAGAGGTCTTCTAAGAGAAAGAGTTTGTATTTCTCTTCATATAACGCTTAGCTTCAGCTTAGCTTCATTCCTATGAATTGCTACTACTTATATGATTTCTATACACTTACTTGTGGAGCTGCAGTGCTTTTTGGGGTGTGTGTTACTATGGGCCATATGCTCTCTTTCCCAGTGTAACCGTGTGATGGTTCATAAACCATTTGCCTATTCAGCTTCTTATAACAAATTCTAGTTCAATGACAAATGATGCTGTACCTGAGAGATTCAGTTCTCTGCTGATGATAGCACCATTACTTTCCTGAATTATCTGGATAGTCTTTAAACAAGTGTGTGGTACTGCCACTGGCCCAAGGCCACAGCTTAGTAGGTTAAGATTCATTCTTGCATCCGTTCTGATCCATAATGTTGCCTGTCCCACCTCACGTGAGCTGGTCAGTCTGGAGGTACCTTGGAAGTTCATGTGCAGAAACTACTTATTGCTCTGAAGCTACAGATAAAGACAGTTTAAAGGACCTTTATAGGCTTTACACTGAGCTCCATGCGCATTAGCAAGGACTTCAGAAGATCTGCACGCAGTTAAGGCGTAAAGGTCCAACAGCACAGCTTTGCACGGCTTTCATTGAGGTGCCTTGGATGGAGGGATTCATATCCATTCTCATCCCTAACGAGAGCAGATCACACTGCCTAAGTTACATCTGTTTTGCTTTGTTCATGAGGGGAGTGCCTTTCATGTTACCTGGCTAGTCTGCAGACACAGTAGCATTAATGCTGCCTGGATTCCAGTAAATCTTTGGGTTTTACAGTGGGAAATGTAAAGATGTAGCTTCTCCAAGAAGCTATTCATGTAATTGAAATTAACTGCTATGCTTCTGCTCTAAAAAGATTTTTCCAGTTACAAATATGGGTGAATGCAGTGTATTTGTAATACAGTGTAAGTTCAATCTTATCACTGCCCTACAAGCAAAGAAAGCAAGTGGCAAATTCACAGTTCAGGTCAGCAAAGGTTTGTGTATGGACAGAGGGGCTCTCCAGGGTGGAAACAAGGTTTGTCATTAGTGACTGCCAGGAACGCCAGCAGTTGTCCACAGGGAGGCAACATGCAAATGGCTGAAGGGAAGAGAAGGATTATGGTGGGGAGATCCCTGTAACTGAGCTGACAGTGACTGTTGCTGGCAGGGAACTTTGGGAATAGTCGGGTGTGCAAGCAGCAGTGGCTCCCACCTGGCCCCTGTATGGCATGTCACTGTCACGGGCACAGTTGTAGGGCTTCGGTCCTGCTGAGGGCGGCCAGATGTGCTGGGAGAGGTGCAAGCAAGCTTCCTGTGGCAGACACCAGACACGAAGGTCACGTTGGCCCGTCTCACTTTTGCAGAAATATATTTCTGGCCAGCACAAGGCTGCTTGCTTTGGCTTGAGTGTGTGGCAAAATGCATAACAAAATATTTAGGAAAAAAAGTAGGCGTGCACCTGAGCACAAATTCTTAAAGCTCTTACAACCTCATCCATCTAGAGTTCAGCTCTGCAAATGAAATCTTGTTGTATGCTACTGGCTTCTTGAGCATGCAGCCAGTATTCTTGTGGGTTATGTTTTCATATACTTAAGCTGTAGCTATATAGACCTTTATGTATACACTTGAATTCCTTTTCCCTCCATTGTATCGTTCCAGAGCTTGAGGGTATAGCAAAAAATGAACACGGAGAGGAGAGTGTTTCTTGGGCTGTGGGTTTTTATTTATTTATTTTTTACTCCTCAGGAGCCATATGAATCACTCATAACCACGAAAAGACTTTGTAAATAATTTGGAAAAACAGGCCTTCTGACCTATTTTAGTCCTCCAAGATGGCAAAAAAAAATCCTTCAAAACTGCTAAAGTAATCTGGAGGTAGGAGGATTACTGTTTCCCCCTTGCATGCCACCACTGCTGCTCTGGAGACTTTTAAAAGCCCTGAGCGGCATGAAAGGTAGATGTGACATTGTGCAGGGAGCTGCAGATGGTAGGCGCTCGCAGGCCCACGAGAGTAAACTTTCTGGGGGCAGCTGTTCTGTGTCACTGCTGTCACGTTGCTCTTTAACAGGAGGCAGCAGTACTGGGAGGGAGACAGTGCTGCGCAGAGCTGCTGTTTGTACAGGCAGCTTCACCCTCAGTCAGTGAATAAGGAGAGTTTGACAAGCATAAAGGGAATCTCGAAGTGCTAACACATTAATTCATGCCTCTGCTTGTTTCTCGTAGTAGTACTCCACCATGGGACTGGCTTTTTGATATAACAACTTATAAATAGCAGACGCCAAGGCAGAGGGATGTCTGGTTTGCCACCATTGCTTGGTGGGCCAGTACGAGCCTGAAAATCTGCTGGTCGTCTGCTTTTTTCAAATACCATTGCTTTTCCAATTTCTGCTGCTCATAGGATGAGTATCAGGCTTTGGTGCCCAGAAATGGTGATCTGGTTGTTCATGACATCTATTTTTGTTGTCTTTGAGCAATAAGGTGACATTTAAGACATCTCTGATAATGCTGTTCTGTCTCAGGGGCATTATACACACGCAAATGTGTAATACAAGCAGAAATGTAGGTATTCTTTTTTGTAAATTTGGCTGAAGCTTGACAGGTATGTTGGAAAAGCTTATCTCCCTTTAGAGTACAAAATTTGGGTGGCTGCTATGCTGCAGTCATGCCAAAGGGCTTTGCTGGCATTGCATATATAAACAGAGGTTTGGGATGAAACTTACTTTTTGGGTTAACATTGCTGTTTCTTATTTTTCAGTACTTTATGTAGACTAAATCATGAAACAGAATAAGTAATGGACTGTCTGACTCTATTACCAGTGAAGAGCAGAGTTGTAGGAACTTCTTTGGTTTTGGCCAAAAGGAACATTTGTCTTTAATGTTCAGCATTAAAAATGACACTTGTGAATCCTTTCATTTTTGCTGGTTTGAGAAACAAGACAACCTGGAAAAAAAAGACATACCAAGAAAGTTATCTGGCAAAGAGTAAGTTGATCATGAATTAAATTAATATTTCTGTATTGCTAAAGCTTGTAAAGATTGTAAAGCTGATGCTTTACACAGTCATCAGAGACTAAATCTGTACTGATTGAAAGAAATCAGCTTTTGGGCTTGTTCTTTGACCAAAAATTTAGTTCTGTTCACTGAAAGGAATATTCCTGCCCCCTGACACTGTGAGGCAGGAGTCGTTCAAGAAATGTGTGTGTTCTCATGCTATGTTATTATCGGCTATGTTATACCAATTCCTTTGTTACGGTTTCATTTAAGCTTTTGGTTCAGAACCAAGCTGTAAAATTTAGAGAGGAATCTGAGGATATGAGGCAATTGATGAGGTAGTTATTTCTTCTTTCTATACGATAGGGGGAAAAAAAAAAGTTGTTGGATTTTGTCTGAACTGAAACTAGAGGGGGGATAAACAACTCCTCTTGTATCCTGTTCCTGCTAAGAGCTGGTCGCTCAGAGGGAGGTACTCACCCTTCCAGCAGTTGGTTAGGCTCCTCACCCAGACACATTTATTTACCTCCTGGTGGATTATGCTTTAAATGTATATGAACACCAGGAAAGCATGACCTGAAATGTGGCTTGTAGTAAATTTTTCCATGAATGCAGTTCAGGAGAGCTTTCCTTCCAAAAGACGTTTATAAACTGTCTCTTCTATTCAAGGCAGAGCTGGTTTGTTGGTGGCTATGCTTTATTATGTAACTTTATCTGGGAAATGGAAAATTGGGTTTTTCCTCCCTGAAATAACCTCTAAAATGCATCAGGAAAATGCTGCAGCTCCTCTGGGAGAACACTTGCAGGTGCCTCTCTCTGTTAGCCAGCTGGAGCGAGAGCACTGACACCACACTGTCATTTAAGCACCATAATGCTTAATATTTCTCTGAAATGCGTCTGATCCTTTATCATGAGGACCGAATGAAGTGAAACCATTACTGTAAACACAGAAAACATTCCACAACGTTCCAAAGTGCACATTTTTGGCAGCAGTAAGCTTTCTCCAGATAGTTGCCTGGGAATTTACAAATTGGTCACATCTGAGCCTGTTTTGTGAACCTTCCTCAAATCTGCACCTGCCTCCCAGAGCCATACAGAAGGAGAGAGCCTATAGATACTTTTGCTGATGTTTCATTAAAGGCAAATGGAAACAGCCACGTTTTAAGGTCTGGTTATAACATCTTGGGTGGCAAAACATCTTGTTATTTGTTGGAAGTGAACACTTGGGGAGTGAGTAGCGCATTTTTTTTTCTTTTTTCTTACCCACCCCCCAGAATTACTGGGACATTTTTTTTCTTTTTTTCTGAATGAAACATACAACTTTCTCCAGGTTACTTTTGTTGTGAAGAGAGGACAAATACTTAATTTGAATCGCTGAGTGGGAAGAGGTCTCCTGGTGCTGTTTTCATCAGGCTCTGGAACTGATACTGGAGTAAAGAGGGCAGCAGTGAGTTGCAATCGTACAGGAAGAGTTGAAATAGAGTGTGTAGGTAACACAGCAGGAACCTCTTTTGAAAGACTGTTGAATTGTGCTAATAACACTGCTCCAACATCCACAAAGTATATGTTTGGTGGTGAAAGATAGACCATGGCAAATTTCCCTGCAAAATTATCAAAATATTTGCCCATCAAATGTAAAGAGTGATTTATTTTTTTTCCCAGTAGTAGTAGTATTTGGCTAGTTGTCCTTTTAGATTCAGGTACAGAAACAGAATTTAAAGCTTACTTACAGATTTTCAAAGAGATTAATTATTATTCTAGTTCAGCAGCTCTGGAAATGCCCAAAAATTCTCTTAAGACCTGTATAGGCTTTTTGGTCAATACATGGTCCTGTCTTATTACAGGACAATTTCATCCTGGACTGTGGCACTCTGAATTTGCTGTATTATTTAACTGTTATGAAAACATTTCAGGCTGTTTGGTCATGACCCTTTTTTAGTCCCAAGTACAACTTGTTTGATGTAAGTAGCCAGTTGCTGGTGGAAATGAATGCTTTGTAACAACAAGGTAGGGTTGAAAGATTTTTTGTTTCTTGGTGAAGATTTTTGGTCAGCCAGAAAAAAACAGAGTGGTTAAGTCTGGGTTTAAATCTTTGGATGCAGAAGCTTTTATAGTCCCTCTGGCTTCAGTCAGAGCAAGCATGCAGGTATAAACCTGGGAGGAATCAAGAATTCATACTCTTATTCCGAGTGTTAAGGAAGGTATCTCCCAGTCTGTTGTGTCCTTGTTGCTTTATTAAACGATGCAAGTTCTTATGTATTTACATACATGCACACACCCTAAAAAAAAACAAATACTTTCTCTCCCATTCTTTGTGAAGACATCCTTTCAAAGCTGGCAGTGATGTAAAGGTGGAGCATCTACTCTTTTTTACTCTTTCTCATATCTGCTTTTTATTATCTGTTTCTAGTGGGAATAGAATATCTTAAAGACCTTCTCTACTTTCTCTATGTTGTGAACACTTCCAAATGGAATTCGGGATCGAGTCTCAGAGAAGGAAATATTGCTTTACAGAAGGCATCAGTACACCTGCATGACATTCCTTTAATAACAAGTTAGTTGTTTATGTGCAAGTCAACAGTTGGATTGTATCAGCTGCTCTCCCTTTTTTCTAGCATGAACCTTTATGCTGAAAAAAAGGCTGATGTTTTATAACAGGTAATGGAGTCTCTGTACAGCGTGGTCCATCTGCATGGCAACTTACAGCAATACCTTTATCCCTTCCCTTGCTCGTTCCTGTTCAAGTCTTCTGACAAAGGCCCAGCTTTATCTCAGAAGGTACGAATAGTATCTCTTTCACACCTCAGCTAAAAAGTTGTTCCCATGGCAGCTTCAAAAGCCTCTGGGTTTATCAGTGGAAAAAATGCTTGGAAAGGAGAGATTTAGTACTTACATTAGTTCTATCAGCACTTTTTTTTTTGGCTGGGACTTGTTCTCACAGAACTTCAAGCTGGATTATTTGTATTAAACTTCCTGACTGAATTCCAAACAAGTCATCTTTCCCCACAACACTGACCTTTAGTTCGAGGCCAGAATAATTTTAATTTGTTTCAAGTTTCCTTTATAAGCAAGAGAACAAGCAATAAAATCCAAGACCTGGTTAGCTCGCTGCATGGCAAAATATTTTTTAATTCTAAGGAGAGAAAAAAAAATAACAATAAATATGAACATTCCATACTGACATCCAAACTGGGCACTTCCTGAAAGTGGTTAACTGCAACCTTCTGGGCATCCAGTCTGAAAGCTACAGAAAAATAATGGTTTTAAAGAAAAGTGTTAGGTAACTAACCTGTTTTTAACTAGGTTTATGCCCCACTGGAAGTGTTACAGGGCATATTTCGGGCCCCCATTTGCTGTTTCTGGCCGGGGGTGAGGCAGAAGTGATGTCTTGGGCTGTCATTTACTGAATGCATCAGGCCACCAGCTTGCACCAGTGCTGTCCCCGCTCTCCTGCACAGGCATTGGAGCCCCTATGTGGTGAGCTGGATCAGGTAATTGATCTGGCTGAATGCAACCTTTTTTTTTTTTTTTTTTTCTGTGCTGGTTTAGTGTTAACCCAAATAAATTCCCTGATCTGCTCCATTGCATGGCTGCACAATGTGCCAGCACATGGGAAAAGGCCAAGGCCATGTGAGGATAGGAGCACGTGATGTGGAGGAAGCACACCACAGGTATTTTATAGCCATGACTAGATATGAGGACATGCACTTGGTCCTGTGATGGCAAGGAGTAGCTGAGAAATAGGAAGGATTTGACAGAGCAACGTGGCTGGAGAGCAGGAGGTCTGAGGACCCGCAGTGGGGTGGGCAGCTCAGATGCCTTTAAAATACCCATATTTACTTGCTACTCAGCTTAGACCAGCAGCATAGAGGAGAGGTGCCACAAATAATGACCACTGGTGAATCCATGGTCACTAGCCATGTCTTTTGTAGGGTGTTCTTCTTAATCTTAATTTATTAGGATAAAAATGCATTTCCTGTGTGCACAGTTCATCGGCTGTTTTGTTCTCAGACTTGCTGCTGCCCATAAGTGGAAGTGTGCAGTCTTGACTTTTGCAGAGACTTGGCTTTTGTTCCGGACACTTAGTCCCAAGTATTTATGGGACTGCAGAGAATGGTCGCAGAAGTGGGAACATGAAATTTTTTTCAGCACTAGGTGGCTGTATGGAGTTCTGCAGCATCCTGTACACAAATATTTAGTAAGCTGGGGAATGGACAAAAGGATAAACTTCTGCTTTTTCACACACCTTCAATAGGTTGTGTGGGTGTCTTTTCTTTAACGATGGAAAATCAAAGAATGAGGACATTTTATTTTTATGAACTGATCAATCGATGGCTGCAGACACCTTCATCTCTGTGGAGTCAAGGTAAGTATGGAGCCTATCAAAGAAGCTGCTCCAGTCCAGGGGCTGGGCTGGGATTGCTGTGGTTGGCTGGTGTGGCTGCTGCTTTTTGCTTAGAGGATTGGATTTGAGCACTGAAGGGGGTGAGTGAGTGTATGTGATTAAAAAGTAAGTAAAATATCTGGTCCTGAGCTTTCCAAATGATCATGTTGCTTGGAGGCCCTTTGGAGCTCCCAGTGGTCTCTGCACCTACGATTTCGGTAGGTCCCTGACTTCTGGTGATCCTCAAGTTGTTTGCAGAGCTGCTCTAGGCTTTGCTGAAGGACTTGCTGGTGGACCAAGCTTGGAGAGGATGAAGTTGTTGTAAGGCATAGCTGTGCCTGGTCTCCGTTGTGCTAGTTGCTGTACATGGGTAGCAAAGCGTTGGTTTGGACTCCCAGATGTTTTTTGTAAATCTGCATAAATGTTCAAGTGGTACTGCTTTGCAGCCTCGTTTCATGCTTACCTTCGTTGTTTCAGAAGTTTTCAGCAACACTTCAGGTAGTGGCCAGCAATTTTCTAACCAATGTTATCTCTGCTGGGCAGGGAAAGCAAAAGACTAGTTGGGTAAGTTCTTGTGAACTGCTTGTGAATTTCTATAATTTATACTTAACAGTGTAAATCTCTGGCAGGTACACTACTGCTGCTAGGGGTGGCTTTGATAGATGTTTACATGTCAGTGTCAGACATTGATAGAGAAGTTCTTCCTGTAGCAGAAGTGCCATTATGTGAGGTCAAGGAGATTTTGGCAGTGGCGAAGATTTTGGTGGTTTTTACTCATAAACTCGTAATTGTACGGTTGCAAATATGTAATCAATTTTTAATCATTTAAATGATTTTAATCTTTTTTAAAAAATCATTAATATAATAATTTTTAATCATTAATCATTTAAATCATTTATTTTAAACAAACAAAGAAAGCTTTTTGCCCTCAGAAGTTGACTGTTGTGATTTCAGATGGAATAATAGATGGGTACAGGTGGTAGCCACTGAGCACTACCAAGCCTGATTGGCAGAGCTCTTGCAGACATCACAGCAGGTGAGGGTGTTAGGTAGGGTCTTAAAGGAACCTACCTAACACCCTTCTAAAGGAACTTTGTTGGACAAAGCATGTGAAAACAAGCAGGCAGTAGCGGAGGGCATCCTGGTAGCTGACAGTGGGGTTTGAGCTCTATCACGACAACTTCGGAGTGGCTGCTGTGTGGTGTGAACCTCTAGCGTTGGCCAGGAATGCATCAAAACTCAGGAGGGGAGTGGGGAAAAACATAAATACTGGCTGATACAATCCAAGCCACTCATACACATCTAAATTACTGCCTTGTAATATGTTTAATGGAAAAGTAGTTGGGCAAGAGTTTGGTTTTTGGGAAGAAAAAAAGTCGGTTCATTTTAGTGTCTAATTTTATACTGAAAGCAAACTTTCTTGTTTGCCCTCTGAAGTCAGCAGCAGTATGATGGGTCTCTGGGGGGGCAGCAGAGCTGGCCGGAAGCGGCCTGCCAGGGCTGCTCTGGGATTTGTTTTCTTTTGATTATGGGAAAAATAGCCCGAGATATTTCTGTGCATGCAGAGCATTCTTAATGACTGAAAAATCTGTTGTCAAGTAGGGACAAGGGGGAAGTGCCATCTTGAAAGACAACAAAAATGTGTTTGGATTAGGTCTGAAAACCCAAACAAATTTATTTTTAGTGACTTCCAGAAGCTTCTATTTAAAAAAAAAAAAAAAGAGTTGCACGGCTAAACCTGGACTCGCTGCACTGGAGTTTAGTGGAGTTCACGGAGACGTGCAGCAGCAGGCATGGGAAGAGGGTGTCTTCCACTGCCTCTGAGATATCAATTACTGATTTCCTTCACAATTTGTTAAGCAAGAAACATAGCAGAGGTGCTGTTATACAACGTGGGGGATTTGATAAGGCTTTGTGCCAGCCTGTGGCTCCAGACAGCCATGTTAGAAAAGGAGGACAGACAGGATGTGCAGCTCTCCCATTTCCAATGGTGACTGGGTGGCTGGCTCTGCCGCCTGCAGAGGGAGGCTCTGGGAAGGATAGAGTATGCTCCACAGGGGTATCTGTTTTGAAATAACTTTGATATTTCCACTGGAAAAACATCCTCTGGTGCCATTCCCATGTCCTTCAAAGTCAGTGCACTTGGCACCATGTGGGAGGCTGAGCAGTGGCCATCTGCTCCTCAAACTGTGCCACTGGCCACGTCACCTCTGGCTCTCCCAACTTCTGTCTTTGATTTTTAGCTCAACTGACTGCAAGTTTTTTTTTTTATCTGAGACCCAAACCCCAGGACACACAGAAGGGTGCCTCTTGCTGTGCTCTTGAGGCTGTGTTTCGTTGCAGCAGGCTGCATGGTGGTATCTCTGAAAGCAGTCTCCAGAAGCAGTGCAGGAGTTTGGTCCTTGCTGTCTGCTGTAGCCTGGCAGAGCCCCTGTGCCATTCCTGCCTCCTCTGCTGCCTGTCCTTGAGCACATATCTGCAACTTGGATGGGGAGAATTTCCCCACTGGTAAAATGGGATATTTAGTAAACTTCAGCTGGAGAGGGAGTAAGAAAAATGTACAATGCCAGATAACAAAGCGTGAGGAAATGTACTTATCTACGTGCAAGAGTTGTTATCTCCTGCCTCCAAACAATGATGTTGGGATACATTTAAAATACTCTGTAGATCTTTGCCACTGAATCTCACCGTGGCCTATTCCAGTCTAAAATAAGGTATTTCCACATTACAGCCCTTCATCCTAGTTACACCTCTACATGTGGATTCATGTTTTATATGTATGTTGAATACAGTATGTAGTATAAGCAGTAAGCTCGTGTATATGGGTTTGGGGATATTGGGGGTGGGAGGTGCTACTAGAAGAAACAAAACCTTTGCTACTTCCACAGGCAGCTACAAAGGACTGTGCACTGATAGCACCACAGAGATGCTGGATGAAGCATTAAGAGGCTGTTCTTGCTGTTGCAGCAAGAGCTTAATGGCTTGCTGTGCTTTTCCTCTGCTAATAGGGACAGCAGCTGGTATGTTATTTACAGTCCTGCTCACCTCTTCTTCACTTGTGTTCAATATGGAAGCATTGCAGAGACCCTGCAGCACCCTCTCTACAAATCTGCTTTTCTTTCAGGCTACGTGTTCATATGCAAGGCTGCAGCTGAAGTGCTGGCTCAAAGAAAACAGCAGTCTTGGGTACTCCTGCTTCATGCTCCCTGATGGTGCCTGCTCAGCCTGCAAGTGAGTTCCAGCTGCAGGAGATCCTTAGACCTGGGATACAAACAGCCACAAGACATTTGGGAAAGAGCATATGGAAATTACTCACCGCAGTGCGGTATGTGCATCTTTGTATTATCTTCCAGCTTATCAGCGAAATGATTTCAGCTCTGAGGATGTTATGATTAATGAAAAATAAAAAAAAATTCAAACCAAAGGTTACATCATGAAATCTAGCATGCTTTATCAAAGCATTGTCTGGCAGTTGCCAGAGCAGCTGATTTAGCACATTTTCTGCTGTCTTACAGGACAAAATGAGAAACATTTAAAAGAAACTTGTATTTTCCTCCAGCTTCCTTCTTTTTGATTCAGTTAAGAAGATGCAGTTGTGCATCCTTTAAGGACTCTCACTTTGTTTCAGAGGCATTCACGAGCTCTTCCATTTAGACATTCTTGTTATTTTTTTCCCATTCTGACAGTGCTTTTGGAAAATAATTGGCCAATTGCATATTACCTGACCGTAAACATGCTCATTGTTAAAACAGGTTTTCTAGCTTTTGATCCAGAGCTTGGAAAATGTGCTGTGGATAAGAGAGAGGCTACCAGCTGATAGCAGGAAAAGTATGTGTTTTTTGTTGGTTGTTTGTTTTTAAAAAGTTGCAAATTACATATCTCTATATATATCTATCTCTATATATATAGATATTAATAGAGAATAAAATAACCACTTATAACCAACTGAAGGCGGCTCTTACTACAGCTGAGAGTCTGTCACTTTGACTATTAAGTGTGGTATCTGGGGTGACAGAATAACAAGGAGCCAAAGAAATAGCAGGTATAGCTTTTATAGGCTGGGAATCTAGACAGCAAGGGATCGATTTGAAATTATATGACTGCTAGAAACAATAGGATGTGTCTAAAGTTAGCATACTGTTTGTTGAACTGAGACTTGCCATTTTGATAAAAAGGATCCACACGTGACAGTGACCGTTGGCAAGTGCCAGAGTCCTGTCTCCAGCAGGGTGCCACCTTCCTCTTTTCCCTTTTTGGTAAATGCACTGTTGAGAAATGGGAAGCGAATAATGCAGGAAGCTTTGATGTCTCTCTTTTTTTTTTTTTTTCTTTTTCTTTTTTCCTGTTCTTTTTCTGCTGTAGGGAGAAGTGAGAAAAAGGAAAAACATAGCCAGGCATGGAGGAGTGCTGCCACTGTCATTGTTTTGGAAGACCGTCAGCATCTCTTGCTGTAGGACACCAGTGCCCTTTTCTACCTCATGCCATTATAGAAGCTTAGTGGATTTTTATTTTTTTTTCCCCAGGATCTGTGTCCACTTGTAGAGGTAAGTGCAGTTAAATGCATGCCTTGCAGGTATCACAGGTAATTCTTGTTGCTCTCTCCCTATTGTTGAAACCAGCCATACATGCTGTTTTTTTTCTTCCCTATTCCTTTGCTGCATCTATCCTTATACATAGTGTGTGAATGTTGCGGACTTCAGGAAAAGGCACTAAGGTGAGACCTGAGTCATGCAACAGCTGACCTTCACAGAGCAAAATTTTTGCTTTATTACTTCCTTTATTTCTGCATTTAATGCCTGAAGCTTTCAGCTGCAGGTTTGAGGTGGAAAAGGACACAAGGAATAATTTTTTTGTATTAATCTACCCTAATGCCCTATCTTCGGTGGGACAAGAGACACTCGTTTGGCTTGAACCAGCAGAGCTCTTTGCTTTTATCAGAGTCACATCCACCTGTACCAGCTGAGAGCTGTGTGTGTGTCACTGTTTCCTTGCTGTACCTGGAAGCACTGAGGAGTGCCTCTGCATTTGCACCAGAGCAGCCAGTAATTAACTGATTAGTTGGCTTTAATGTTCTTGCAATAGTTTCATGTGCCTTTTTTTTTTTTTTTTTTTGATAGTCCAGTTAGCCACTGGAATCATCACTAACTAATGCAGTACTTTTTCTCTGAGGTTATGACTTCCCCAGATGTGCACCTACAAATGTGGATTTTTGCAGATTCTTTTCATCCATGACACAAACCTCTAAGTTTGGTATTAAATGTATTTCTAGATAGACACTTATTTTATCATTTCTGGATGAATAGCTTTCCATGTGGTTTCTTAGCTTTTATACAGTTTTCAGCTTGTACTTCTCCTATGCTGTGTGTGAATGCAGTGATGTATGCTAGCTGAGGTTGAGTATTTTCTTCTGATGGGACAGAAACTGACAGCACAAGAAAAATGCAGGTACAGCAGAACATGCCAGTTCTGATTATGTGCTCCTAAAAAATAATATGGCAACTTAAAAAATTTTTTTTGCCGTCTCAGTGTTAAGTGAAGACTGGGTGAGCACTTGGTAGAATCTTAATTTTAAACAAGAGGAAAGTATTTCTGGTCTTCTGGAGTTTTACCAAAAAATTGCGGTTAACTCCATAGCTTTAAAAATATGCAATTCAGCTGTCTGGTGCTGATGCGTCCAGGGATGGTCGTTGAGGGATAGCCTGCAATTTCTTCCAGAAGCAAATGCTGTCTGCTTAATGGGTGACATTTCTATGTTTAGCTTGGGCACTCAGAGAAGGCTGATGTATCCTTCTCAACATCCAGCAGGTCTTGCTGACTTTTTCCATATCTTTCTGAATAGATAAGAAACTTTAAGGGAGGAAGTATGGGTGGTTCCCAGGCATGAGGCTGTAACACCAGCTGGGATCACAGTCTGACAGTCAGCGAAATTCAGCACATTGCAGTACATTTCAGCAAGGCTTCAAGTTGGGCAGCAAGAAGCTTGCAGATTGCTGCCACCCTGAATTGCGTTCAGAGTAACAATGTCCAAACTTCTGGATGGGAAATTAGCTGTAATTACAGAATACTGTCCTTTGCTTTTAAATGAATTTCATAAGTGAAGGTATCATCTGTTGGCATGTTCCAATGTTTAATGTAAACAAATTGATGATTGAAATGAGAATGTTATAGTAAAAAAAACAGCACCCCATAGATGTTGCCTTTGCAAGAAGACATGCCTGCCAAAAAATGTGTGCAAACTGCAGTGATCCAAAGATTGTTTGCATCACTTTTAGCGCAGCCCTAGTTCCTCATCTTTCTTGGTTTGCTAACCTCTTCTATTTTTTTGCTCCTCTTAGCTGGTGTGAAGGTAAAGGTATGGGCAGCTATGATCCAGCCAGCTGGTGTCTCAAAAAGAAACCTGCAGCACTAAATGTGAGCAGCTGACTTTGCTGGTACCTGTCCGACTGGGCCACTTAGAAAATGCTGTAGCGGTGGGAATGAGCCTGCAATTCCAGCTTCCTCAATGCCACACCCAAGGGAATATTTAAGGTATTACACATATATAAGCTTTTTTTTTTTTAAGCTCTGCTTTTGGGCCTTGTGGAAGGAAGGTGGTGTTGCACTTGAAGTCTTGTCCCAGCCTCACTCACTCATTCTCACTTAGTCTTCACTTATTCCTTGGTCTATGCATTAGGGGGAGTAAAAGAGTATCAGGGAGCTGTGCTGAGGACTCACTAGTCTAGCTCATGTATTCCTCATTGTTCCAAGCGGTAGCCAGTGTCTTTAGTTCAGTTTTGGGAGACTTGGCAAATCCTTCTTCGCCTTTATAGCTGCAAATTGAAAGCTGCAGACCTTCCCCTGCAGGGATGGCTGTTAAGGTGAAATGCAAGGCTAGCAAAGACCTCCTGAATAATCTGCATGCCAGCAGATGAGCTGCCATGCATCATGCAAGTTTCCAGTTACACATTGCCCTGTGGCTCAGATGCCACGCCAGGGAGACATGCCACTGCAGAGTTCTGTGGTGCTTCCCTCTGGGAGCTGGGTCCTGACTCATACTCTTCCTGCAGTGAATGTATATTCATTTTCCAGCATGTGTTTCCTGCAAGGAGGCCCGCAAGGGGCAGTTAGTATTTTTAACTATGCTTTTCTTTTCAACCAGGCTGGTTATGGGCTGGCATAAACACTTGCTGCATTAAGAATATGTCCTAGATTTTATTGACTATATATTTGTGTCACCCACGTGATGATGTACTGTTTAAACACTTCATGAGCTGGACAGTCTCTGTGCTTTTTTTTTCTTCAAGGAGGGCATGAATTGCTCATTTTGAATGAATTTCTTGAAGTTGTGAGAAAATAGTGTGCATTTGAAGGCCTTATAGATGTGTAGTACATCTGTTTCAAAGCACAGGCTGTCTTCCTTAAAATAATTGTGGTGTTTGTAACTTCCCATTTGGACTATGCAAAAGAAAAAAATTGCCCAAGTAGTCATTGTGTGAAACCCACCAGTAAGCTTCACTTCCAAATATGAAGTCACTTGTACTTCACAAAAGCCAGTGTGGCTGAGCTGTAGGCAGGTCTCCTTTGAGGAGAGGGTGGCATTGCACTTGGAGTAGCTGCTTGTGAATATTTGGCTTGAGTCACTGGGGGAAAGATCATCCATAGGGTGAGGAGACTAAGCAGCTTAATTGAAAAGATGCCTACTAAATAGAAGTATGCAGAAAACAGGAAAAAACTCATGCTTAAAATCTTTCCCAGGCATCAACTTCTGGACATAGTTGGAGACAAGATACCAGTGCTGCCGATCCTTCAGCCTGACAGATCCTCACAGGACCACTGTGTACATGGTAAATGTGACCATCTGTGCCGTGAAGCTGGAGGCAAGAAATAGGCAGAGAGCTCCAAAAGGTAAAATATATTAAAACACATATTTGATCCTATCAGAAAGATGGCCGTTGATTCATTGTGACTGTGACTTAGCAAGAAATTTGAGAGAATTCATTGAAACCAGGGTCCTAGTGTTTAATGCTATGCAGGTTCATAGCCCAGGATAATACTACTCTTCTGGAATACTCCAAGAAATAATAGGAATCTTGAAAAGGAAGTGTTCCTCCATGCCGACTGGCCTACATGTGAACTAGCCAGACTGGTTAAAGCTTAATTAAAAATTGCCAGAGTGGCTAAATTCTTTTCTAAGTGCAGCTGCAAAACATTAGCTGTGGGCATATTTTAGACCTTAATTAGTAACACTTGCACTGGAGGACCAAAATCCTTCATGACTGCAGCTGCAATCAATTAATATCAGTTAGGCATTTTTGTAGGTAATACAAGGGTCTCCTGAAAATGGTGTTAGAGCCCACCTAGATTAAAAAAAATACTTAAATGTAATAAACTACAAAATCAAAGATAACTACAAAATGTCTTTATTGAAAAAAGCAGATTATAGCATCTAAGGTTAAATGAAACTTCTGACTTTAATATTAAATAACTTAGGATGATAGCAAGTAGCTTCTTCTTTAGATAAATAAAATCTACATTTCCCAATTTTTTTCTTCAACAATCAAGGGAATCAAACACTGAAACACAAAACCACAAGTAATTCTAAAGACTAAAAGACAGAAGCACATTGGAAGGTTTTACAAGGATATATACAAAAATAGTTAAACTAATGTATATTTTCAGCATGTAAACTAGTTACATGATATACAAACAGGGAATTTATATATTTCCTAACAAAATAAAAATCAACGTTGGTCCAAGTTCTTGGAAGAAAACTATATTCTTTTAAAGAAAATGAAAATATTTCTCAAATGAAACTTAATTTAAGTCAAATTATACACTCTAGTTACGGCATTAGTTACAGGATGAATCACAAACTTTTAAACTTTTCTTGAAACACAAGAAAGCAGCTTTTGTCTCCTTTAGAGCTTTGGTTTACTTAACTACTCTGGAATTTCTGGTCTTAAAGAGCTCCTCTAACCGTGTTTTCCTTCTGAAGCTCCACCTTACAAAACATATACACACACACATACACACATGCACACAAGTGAAAAGAAAAGAAACCCAAACAACCCCTTTTTGAAAGCTCAATTATCTGAGTGCATTCTTCTGTTTTGTTTTCCAATTATTATTTTGGTCCTTTCTTTGGATCACGTCCTCCAGTGCATGAGGAACTCTGAATTGCCTAGGACAGCGTTGTATTGTAGGGACTTTGTAAGACTGCCTTACCAAAATGGAAAGGTGTACTCCTGATGCAAATGAGATCAAGTTGTTATTGTTTTAACTTTATGGAAATATTCTGACAGTACAGAATGCAGAAAGGGCTTCTGATGAACAATCACATCATAAAATGAACTCCAGAAAGTTTACATCTGTGTTGAACTGATTTTATATAAGCATACTCCTTAAGAAAATAATTAAAAGAAGCTTTCTCATTTACATAATTCCCCAGACAGGATGTAAAATGTGAAGAAACTGTCACTAGCACTACAGATTGCAGCACACCGTTGGTTTAGATTTGCTTTTATTTTTTTTCTGTTCTTTGATTGAAAAACTGGCAAATTTCTTTCAACCTCCAGCTTTTATACTTAATGCTGGAAAAGCAAAGCTGTACTTCATTAGCCAAAAACAAAATGGACATGTCTGTAGAAACTGATGGAACAACAACTGCTGCTTTCTGGTTTTTAAACAAATTACTTATCCTATACTGAAACAGTCAGTAAAAACTTTCAGTATTTACTGTGATGATATTTAACACATTGGAACTGAGAAGAACTACAAGACTGACAAATTAATGTGAAATTAAATATTATTCTGTTCTAAGGTATGATCGTTTTCAAAAAAGAAGAAAAGGTATTGTATGTACATGTTAGATAGTGTGCTGACCCTTGAAAAGTAATGTCAAACTGGAAACTTAACCTTGCCCCTGACTGGAGGCAAAGTGCTAAGGAAGGTGCTGGCAGAAGACTGGGCTAAATGCCAGCATCATCTCCTCCTCCGGCCACTGTGATTTTTAAGGTTTTGCTTTTACGATGGTAGAGCAAAGCATGGTTCAGTACAGCAAGTACTGTTATGGGACGGCTTGCTCACAGGAACAGACCCAAACCTTATCTGTATTTTAATGATTGTTTTCTTAATTTGATTCTTTAATATGTATCACAAAGACAAGTAAATACAAGTACCTCAGAGCTAGATGTGGGCTAAAGCAGCATCTTTAAATAGAAAAGTATCACATCGCATCTCAGGCTAAAAGTTTATCCTGAAGGTCTGCTCGGTTCCATTTCATATTGTTTGTAGTAACCTTAATGGAACTGACCTAGTCATACAATCTAATTTAAGACAATTTTTTTTCCTTTTCTAGAATTTGCTGTTTGGGCAAGAGGCACATGTACTTCTGTTTCCCTCTGAGGCTGGTTTGGTGACTACAGACAAACAGGTAATGCTTGCAAATGCAGAGAAAGTGTGCATGCAGCCAGTGCCCACTCTTTGGAGGGCAGGCCTCTTAGGTCAAACTGTAGGAACAGGGCACTAGTTGCATTGTAATTCCATTCAAAACACAGTTCTCACATTAAATATGTTAATTTTAAACATATATTAATAAGAAAATTACTTTTTAAAGGAGCATCTGACTTGCCAAGGAGCATTCAATAGAACAGGTTCGTCTAGGCCAATGGAAGTTTGGCAGAAGTTCAGAAAAGATACCTTTTGTTCCTTACTAACAGAAAAAAATAGTTCACAGGAATTTTTCCTGCCTCCTTGCTCTCCCCCACCCCCCCAAGGAAATTCCAGACTATCAAAAAGTTCTGTTAAAGGAGTTAATTATTCCACTTAGGAATTAGTGTCCATTGGATGCCCTTTGTACTGCTCAAGAGCACCACAAATGGCTTTCAAAAAATCAATGGAGCATAAGAAACTAAACTGCAATGGTGTTACCAAATAAGTCATTTCATCAGTCTGCATGCTGAATTTAACGTGACTATTTCTGAACAGATTGGTCAGATTCTCGATGTGTTGAAAACTGGCATGGAAATGTCCCAATTTACACATGCGGAGAATCTGGTATTTCCACTTCCTTTGGAGCAGAAAAAAAATATTTTATTGTAATTTTGGATACAAAGACAGCAATGATGGATTTATTTAGAATATAAATTCAGGAAGGCTGGATCAATTCTCATGAGAATGCAAGGAATTTTTTAAACATACAGTTGTGTGATTTGCATGTAAATCATCAACACATGGTAGAAAACAAACCATAAAAAAGATTCATCTAACTTCCTATATGGAAGACATATATTTCCCCAGAGCTCTGAGGTTACTGTAAAAGCTTATGCAAAACATGAAAGTGTGTACATTCTATGTACACCTAATACTTGTTATAAAATACCAATGTTTCAATTGTCAGTGTCTAAATTATTATTTCTGCTAAACTGTATTTTGTTTTCCCATGAACATAATTACCATAATCAGTTCAAAAGTATATCTAGAAAAGAACACAAAGCTGAAGAGATAATACAAAAAACACTGTCCCCCCCCCCTTTTTACTAACATCTCAACACACAATCATAAAGCAGTTGGTAACAAATTCTTGTATAAAACAAGTAGCGTGAAGACAAGTGTACCTTTGCATAGAAAGGGGCTGCTAACCCTATTAAACAAAAACAGGTTTAAAAGATTGTTTAGTAAGTGCCAAATCATCAAGTTGGTATGAATGCATTCTGGAACTGTGGCTACACTTGTACACGACAAGCAATTACAGAGGTCTATAACTTCCTTCAATTGTTGTGAACTTGCATGTAGCAATCTTTTAGATATGTTTGTCTGTGTTTTTCATGAGATGCTTGACATATTTCTTTAGCAAGCAAAATAGTCTTTGGATGACTGTGAAACCATGTAGGATGAAGAGTTGGCCTGGTGCTTCTTCACAGAATGCCATTATTTAACCCCTGCTGAAAACTGCCATTGCTAAAAATGTTTGCTTGCTTCCTATTCACTACTGTTGGGAATTTACGTTTTTAAAACTGTGAGACTGCATTCTCTAAGACCAGAATTTGAAGAAACGAGTTAAAATGCTAGTGTTGTTCTTATCATGCCTGCTGCAATATGATAAGGTGCTAACTTCTGGAAATTAATTCTGCACTCCTTACTTTGGTGAAACCTCCACTGAAGAAGAATGAGTAGGGAGTGCAGAACAGCCCTTTATACCACTGTTTTTAGAACTGCTGCCACTTACAGTTACAACTTAGTGGCACGTTATTTGTTCAAGTAGACGGTGTCTCAGTGAAAATGTCTGGATAAAAGAACACATATGTACAAGATCAGAAAGAACCCCTCACCTCTGATTTAAAAAATAAATAGCTGGTTTAGATGGTTATTACTGGGATATCATCTTTAAAGGAAAAGGAAAGTCATTTAAGATTTCTGTCTTCTCTTTCAAACAGCTTACTGGTAATGGAAATGTCTTTCAGAGTTCTGTGACGTGCATCGGATAGCTTGGAGGTGGATGTGATGGCAATTTAATATTAAGGCGCCTGATATGACAGCCATGACAGAGCAAGTGGCCTTCTAATGGGTAACAACGATGGCCTTCCTCATCATTGAGCTGCAAGCCACAGTCCTGGAAGAAAAATTTAAATCCTGGGTTAGTGAGTGATTCAGGTAGGTTATCTCATATCAGTGTTGATCTGACTTGTGTAACTGTGAGAGCTCCCTCCCATGCCTCCAAAAGCAACAATCTCAAGAGTTTGTGGTAGACAGACCCTGACTATCTTGTATTAAACAAAATGCCGTCACTGAAATCTGCTAGGACAATCTCTAGAAGGACCCAGCCCAGTTGTCGCATTTTTTTTTCTGTTGTTTCCCACTTATCTTCATCTACTAAATGTTGAAGCAAATCAGATAAAATTAGGCTAAGGACTAACCCTGATAGACGCACAACGTGGAACAGGTTAGGAAAAAAAAAAAAAAAAAGGAGCTGATTCTACAACAAGGGTGTGAGCAGGAATTAGGGGAGTATAAGCAGAGAATGAGAAAGAGGAGTAAGACCAGGAGGGGAGATAAGGCATATTTTACTTACAAATCAGGACTGAACTTTCATATTATTATTATTTTTTTAATCTAATTTGAATTAGAGAAAGACTTCAAGGCCCATGGTTTGTATTTTTGGTGGAGACACATTAGTATCTGTGGGACTGGCACATAACTACAGGGATGACATAAATGAACAACACTGGAGGAACAGAAATAAGAACAACAGAGTAAACAGCGATGCTGCCTGCTGACAACTGTGTACACTGCAATAGAGGTAATCCTGGTGCTCAGTTATCATTGCAACCTTGAGAATATTTGAAAGTTAGAGTGGTTTTGTGCTTGGATTTGATGTTTCAAGAGTTGTAAGTACTTAAAATTGTTACTGTGACCAATTCTGACTACTCTGAGATTCTGAATATGTAACTGAACACTAAACAGAAGAAAAAATGTGATCAAACTGGGCATATAGGTAATTTTAGTACTGAAAATCAATGCAGAGTTTTTAATTGGACTCAAAGTATGATTTTTCAGCTTTCATAGCTAATGTTAAAATCTTTATTTTTTATAATGCTGAAATAAGAATGAAAACTTTTAAAGTAAGCTTTAAAACTGAGATGTTAGAGAGGCTTTAATCAAAGCTTCTGCCAATTTCTATTTTCTGTGTGAATATATGCTACATCCTACCTTTATAGTCTGTTATATTAAGATTTAAAATTCAGTTCCTCTTTATAATTTAAAAAATTCAGATATATTACAAGCATTTGGAATAGCTGTTAGGTACCTTTTCCCTGTCCAGAACTGGATTCCTTTTTCTGCAACAAGAAAGTCTACTTTCTCAGTGGATTTCAGTTCTAGAATAAGTCTATATTGATCTGCAAGCCGGCTTGAACTTCACAGCAAATTTTAAGCTGTTGCATAAGGAAGAGATGACATGAAAAAGCAGAAAAGTTTCTGAGCTGACTAGTGACTTTGAGTGACCAACAGGTGGTGATGACAAATGGCATTTTATAGAAATTCGGCCTTTAAAAAGAATCCATATGAATCCCTCAAAATACTGGTACTAACTGAACCAGCAATATTTGGAGACAGCAGTGACTCAGTGTGTACAGTTTGAGCCTAATTTGAGGATGTTAGGCAGTAACCTACCCCTGTTAACACATGGCTAACCCCCTAATTTCTGTACATAAATGCACTCTGCCATTCTGGGCAGATGTGGAGGCAGCTTGATTTCCTTCAAACTGGAAAGAGAATGGGGAAATGAATAATGAAACAGAACTGAAAATAACCCCCTATCTGGACATTCTAATATAACATTGATAGGCTGGGAGAGAAGGGGAGGGAGCTGTTGTTTTAGGTGAAGCCTGCACAAAGCAATAGATGAGGAAAGGAGGAGGAGGGAAACACAGTTTTCCAAAATTCTGAAATTTCCTGTGCCAATTTTTCTGGAATATCAGCTACCTCTGCTGGAAGGAGATAACTAAGAGGATGGGCTCCTCCTAGGGTTTAGGTTCATGTACATTTCGAGAAGCCCTGAATTTTGCTATTTTCTCCCTCAATTGGAAATCTCTCTATAAAACCTTTCTGTGCAGGAGTGCACAGAAGACAGCATGGCTACATTTTTTGCTTCTGGTGCTTATGACAGGCCATGCTGGATGCTATCACAGTTACCACCTGCATGAATAATAGAATGTATTTATCAGATAGCCGTACCTACTGCAAAAGGGAAGTTTTGGGTTGATCCCAAATTAAAGGATTTGTCTCCTCCCTTATGGGATGCAGAGCTAGGACTGAGCTCAGCTCTCCTCCCTCCCTGTGAAGCAAAGTCACTAGTCCCAGAACCTGATCTGCCCCCCCAAATGTTTAAATGTTCTGCACAAAAAGAAATAGCAAGTCACTGGTACCCGTCTCTTTTGTAGTAAAAAATCACTGTTCATCCAGCATGGAAAAACTCAGAACCCCTTCCCAGCATAGGGTAATGGTCTTTCCCTGCAAAGGCCATGTGGATTCAAGGCCCCTCAGACCACAGCCATGCAAACTGTATCCAAAAAGATCAGGCAAAGAAGAGAACCAGCACTTCCCTCTTTGTTCTTTCCTCATCTACAAGTACAGAGAAAATTCCACTAAAATTCCACTAAAACCCGGCCTTTGAAATTCATATACTGTGAGAAGAAAAAAGGAACTAATCTGGTGCTACTAGAGACGGCAGCACGACTGGCAGCCTATTGTGTATTCCTTCCTCTGACTCCTTTTGGGAGCTGTGGGGCAGAGCCCTGCCTGCCCAGGCACGTAGGAACCAGCAAACGCACTCTGGGGCGCGAGTCACGCACTGATCGGGAGGATGCTCGCTACTAGCAAAGCCTTGCCATGGGGGAGCTGGGCAGAGGCACGCAGTGACACTTACCTCGCAGTGATAGCACTCCACATGGTAGTCTTTGTCCATTGACACTACTCGAATTGTCTCCTCGGAGCCCTGTTGGGGAAAGCACAAAGAAGGTAAGAATGTGTTTTTAAGTGGTGTTTTCTCTATCTTCTTTGAGTGCCCAGCTTATAGCTTTGGAAAGCTGCTTCCCAGGAGGATCCCCTCTCCTGCAGAGCAGAGCATGCTGAGGGTCTTGCCCCACTAGGCACAGCGCTGCACCACTGCTTTTGCAGTTCAGCAGCAGCACGGGTATCTGACAGAGCTAAGCTGTAGAGGTCCTTTGGGAAGTGTAGCCAAAACTTCATGCTCAAGGGACAAATTTCTCTTGAGATCAAATCATTTTCCAAGGGCACCCAGGATTTGCACAAATTACCAGCCAAACAACATGACTTACTGATTGGGTCACTCTTCCCTATAGAAATCCTGACCTGATCTTTCCAGGACTATTCCCCTCAAACCAGATGGTACACAGATATTTTGCACACACGTGTCACTCTATGTACCCCATGGCGATTTACATACTAGTCCAGCAGGTAATTATGTGCACAGGCCAAAAACCTCAGCATGAGGGTGGATGTAGTGGAGTTGTGTAATACCTGGCTGAGCCCCAGGCCCTGCTGAGCAGCCCATACCCTTCTTCTAACCTCACAGACTTTCTCTGAGCCACTCTGATGCCTCTGAAGACAGAACTCATTAAATTTGCTGCCCTGCATTGTTTCCAGTTGCAGGCGTGGTCAGAGCATCAGATATGACGTAGCCTACGTCTAAGAGAAGCTGTAGGCAAGTTAGCACCTGCACTGCTAGTTTTGATCTAACCTATGAAACCTCCATGGGAAAGAACATGGAGTCTATCCCGCTAACCATCAGATGAGTCAGCAGTAGGGCTGCTTTTTCTTCTCTTTTCTTTTTATTTACTTTTGTATCTAAATATATATATTTGTATTTATATTTTATATGTTATATATATATATATATATATATATATATATATATAATTTTGTAAGACACAAAACCAAGGGAAGTTTCCATAGGGCTTTTCTCCTTACACCCCACCAGCAGGGCAGGTAGTTCTGTCTCAGCCTTTATAAGGTTTTAAATTATGTGAGACTTCACCGTTTAACAGAAAGAATTACAAATGGAAAATAACATGCAGAGTGGTAGAGGTGGGCATGCTGAGAGAGGCTCTATCCCTAAGCTTTACTGGGGCACAGCAGCTTACAGGCAGCAAGCTCTGGCTCTATAAACATGCCAAAGAAGAGGAGTGAGATGCTGAGGCTCTTGCTTGTGAATGAGCTGGTCAGTGACCTCAGCAATGGGAACTCAGAGGGTCCTACACAAACATCACTGCAGCAGGCAGAAAAGGATTGTCTTAACGTACAAATCTTACTGTATTCACGACACTGCCACAATGGACTGAGGTTGCAAGCAGCAGTCATTCATCTGGCTTTCCTTTTAGCCATCCTTTCTACCTGCTTTTCCACCCCTTCAAGCACTCATTACAGTGCCACCCCAGGATGACAGGCTATGTGGCCTTTTCACAGGGTCAGGGTAACCCCTCAGAAGTCTTTTCAAGCTTGGGCATCTTCACACATTCCATCAAAAATGCAAACACAGCTCAAACAGCAATTTTCCTTGTCTGCTAATGGGAGATTCTAAAAATAAACAGGGCTTTACTTCTTGGGTTGTTCTTGGAGCCCTGGTCAGGGCTTTCAATTAAACAAGATTTATAACAGCATAATCAAGACCTGGAAAGCACCCTAAAGATACAAAGTACTACGCTGCATAAGTGCTATGACTATTACAACCTCTGGGAATGTTTGGGAGTGACACTACTGCTGAACTGTATTTAATTTAGTATCTGACATACTACAGCCTCTGAAAGAGGGAGGAAAAGCATCTAATGTGTTTTTGCGAAGTGTTCATATGCCAACAGCTGTTTTCTCTAGAGTCTGTGCATGTTAACACGTACCTGTGCTGGTAGAATCGGCTGGTTACAGGAAGCACATTTTGGTGCGAAAACCCTAGGGTGCAAGAAGAAATTGTTCAAATTACATGCAAAGCTTCTCCAAAAAGTAGAACCAAGCCTTCTCATTAGCAAAATGTAAATCCAGGTTTGTATTTTTTGGTAATATTTCGTGAAAAGGAAGTTTACAAAGGCAGATCTACCCCACACCTTTACTGCATAGGTCTTCCTGACCTCTAGGCATAGTCAGTCCAGCCCTACTCCCATATATGCCCTTTCTCTCAGCTTTCTTTACTCTTAAAGTTGTTCAAATTTTGCAGAGCACCTCACGACCCAAGGAATGTCACCAACTGACACACTAAGTGTGAAAGGGTCTGATCTTGGCTAGGACCTACTTAAACCAAATACATCAACTGGTTTTATCCACAGCTGTACTTTGTGACAGTTACTGAGCCAACATTTGCTCCATCCTCACCAAGCAGTCAGTTAAACCAATAGGGCTGAGTTTAAAGTGCAGAGCAGAAGGGAGTCCAAAAGCAATCACTTAACCACAAAACATTTTGTAAGGTGAGGCTAAAATCATTCTAACACTAGCTGCTAATTACATGTCTACTGTCCAGTCTAGGTTAATGTAACTTATACTCTCCAGTGATGCGCTACCAGAATCTAGACTTATGAAAGCCAGCAAAACCTAACATCATTGCACAATTAGCTATGTCTACTTCACGTTGAAAATCCTGAAAGCAGTAGAGAAGCAGCCACCAGAGGAATACATCCTCTGATATAACTTGATTTTCAACCTCACCTAGCCCCTGAATGTCACACTAGGCCCACAAAGTGACATTTAAAACTTTAAAACACTTTACAAATGCAAAATGTCAGAAGAGCACTAAGGGACATCACAGCAGACAGAAATAACCCTTTTTATCTGCTGCAACGCTTACAACTATACCAATAATTTAACTTGTATAATTTTTCCAAGCATGCACTGGATTTATTTACTTACGTATGGTAGTCTTTGACACAGTAAATATTGTTTTCCACATCTACAGTGAAGGGGACTCCATCCAAACACTCGTTACATACCACACAGCGGAAGCAGCCAGGATGGTATGACTTTCCAAGGGCCTGCAAGATCTTAAGAGGCAAAACAAAATAAGTGGATGCATGATTACATGAGATCCCCCATCCACTGCTATCTCCGACTCTTAAAAATTACAGTAAGAAACACAATTCAGAATGAAATTACCACTCTGGAGATCTGTCAGCAAGGGGCCGTTTAAAACAATGAGCTTGCTTATTTCTGTGGGTTTCTATTAGGCTCCCAATGATGACAGAGAACTGTGAAAATCAGACTAAGTCCCATCACTTTTAGCTCTGCAGAGCCAATATTGCCCAATAGAAATTAAAAATAGTTTCAGTGACTACTTCTTGGAAAAATCTGTTGCAGATACAAGTTATTGAGATACAGAGTTAATTCACAAAATGTAACAGGCTGTGACAGAGAGTCCAAACGAGTCATTATTAAAATCTACAAAGTAAAACAATAAAACAAGCAAGTAGATAGCCTTTTATTAACGCTCCTGTTCCACCACAGTTACTAACTAGCTATTTGTCACTGGGGCCCATCAGTTTCAGTTTAAATTCCATCTGTATCGATGGGTAATCAAAACCGCGCTGCCTTCTGCCATGCTGACCTTCCCTGCTGCATTTTAAAGGCTTTAAGGACAGGTTTATGCAGTCTCCATTATGTTGCTACAGAAAAATCCCCTCCTCATGGCATCCTTGTACTTACTGTGACAGCACAAAGGGCACATCAAGCCCATGAACATGGTTCTGGGAAGGGTTAGACATAGTATCATCTTCAGGCATCTCTCAACACCTTATAGCACCATTTCCATGCATTTCAGGTATAAGAATCATCTTTGAAAGGTAATCTCAGAAAGTTTCTGCTAGCAAGAACACTCATCTTGGAGCTATTAATAAGCTGGAGATGGAAAATCTCCCCCGACCAAGTTCTCATGGCCATGTAGGTGTTTCTACAGATAAAGTTCAAATCAACATGAAATAAGGTATGGAGCATAGGAAAAATGTGTGAAGTCAACTTAACTTCACCTTTTCCCTCTTCTAACAAATCTCTATAGCTCTCTGTTCAATGACTGACATCAGACTCTGATTTGCAAGCCTGTTCCTACCCAGACACAACTTGTCTGTGTGTGTGTTGCTATCCAAGCAGCTACAAAACATGCACTGTTAGCCTGCCGTGGTTGCGCAGCCACCCTTTGCACAGAACAATCCCTAATTCGACTGCACTTTCAGCCTTGAACAGCTTCAGGCTTGCACCCAAGCCTGTGGGGCTGCAGCACGGTTCCTCAGCTGCACACCAGTAATACGACTGTGCAGGCATGTTTGTGTCTGTGCACTCCTGGGGAGGAACACAGAGCAATTAGCCAAATAAGACTGCTTAATCCCTGGAGCTCCCAGAGCTGTTTCCTTTTGTTGGAGCATACTTGCTGATGGAAGAAAAGCAGATGAGCACCTGCCAAACTTCCAGCTACTGAGCTCCACCAACTAGATATTATGGACTCTTGCCTGGCGTTCTGCAATTAAGGGCCAGCTGAAAGCATGCAAGTTGGGATCCCCCTCCCTGCACGACACAACTCTAGAAATTTGCTCTTGGGCTAAAACGAACAATATCCTTGTCCAACCAGTGGTGCCAGGATATGAGCCAGAATCCTCATTAGTGAAGTCTCTGTTCCAGCTCCTACTGCACCTCCGTGTTGCAATGCAATAGCTAGTTCTAGTAGGCATGCTAATGTTCACATACATTTTAAAGCAAAAGGAAAACACTGACATATACACGATCTGCACTTCTTCAATGTGCAAGCAATTTCATTTGTTTGGGAATTTTTGCTTAGGAAGAACAGACAAAATTCATCCTACTTTTTTCCCAGTGAAATGATGCCAACAGTATCTGGCCCAACCTATGGCTCTTTGATTTTTAATTATAAAAGTAATTCTGACTGCTGGCTCCCTGCACATCACAGTAGCAATAATGGATTTTAACAGACATGGAGCAAGTGACAGAAGGTAAATAAAGCAAGTCACAGAGCTGGCAACAAACCTCAGGACTACTGATAATGCTCCTCTCTTCCTTAGACCAGACTCCATCCTCTTACTGTCCTATTGTCTTACACAACACCTGCTTTCCTTTACCACATTCTCATACAAAGCTGTGGTCTATTTTCCCCTGTTAGTATTTAGATTCCTTTTATTTTTTATTTTTAATTGGCACATGGCAGAACAACAGAATCCCATGATCTCAGGTATAAGAAAAGCCCAACTTCCTGTACTTTAGAGTAATACAACATGAATATATTTATGATACTGCTTCAATTTGAAAAATTACCTTTACAATAATGGTGACAACAATAGTCTGACAAGGGAAAAAGCACAATGTCTCAAAGAGCACTATCCAAAATACATCAAAAAGATATCCCACAATTAGAAGCTTAGCTCTCTTACCATTTCCATTATGAGGTGTCCACAAACAAAGCACTTGTCTGCTGTTTGCTGAAAACCTGAATACTGTTAAAATGACAGAAAAAACAGGATTATTAGTAACCACTCTTCTAGCTGCAGAAATACCTTTTAAATGAACACCGTGCTGTTTGCCAGCAAACTACACAATAGGTTTGGAAGACTGATTCAGAAAACTTGGTTCTGCTCTTGCAGCATGCTGAAGTACCAGCTTGGCCTCCTGATCTGCTGTAAATACTGAGCTTTGCAACATAACAATATCATTTAAAAACATGATTTTTAGATTTGAAGCCTGTTCAGGGAGTTTGCATTCATTTGGCGTGCTGGAATTAGCTTCTAGTCACTCTTTTTGCTGTGCTAGTGGGGTAAAGTAAATAATTTAGAAGTAAACAATGCAGGACTGACCTCCTGACTCGCACTCAAACTAGCAACAGGATGCTTACTGACCTCAGTTTTAGGACCTACATTTCACTCAGTACTATATGCAGCCTGGAAAGATGGAGACAGGCCCAAGGATTATTTAGCTACCTTGTGGATACCAAGCTTTTTATCAATAAGACAATTTTAAAAGTCCAGATGGAGGAGCTTGTGTTCCCTGTGATACGAAGCCCAGCTGCAAGCAATGGGAACAGGAAAGGCTGGGCAGCCTGGCAGCAGAGCCCTCTTGGGTGCAGTGCCTGGGGCATGGCCGCAGGGAAGTACTTTGTGCACTTGGGACCACAGCTCCACATTCCCTGCCTGCACATTTTTTGTCTCAACTTTGTACCTGGGCCCCTAAAGCAGGTCCTGTTTCAGATGCCAAAGTTTCTTTAACCCTATGCTTAGGCACGTACAAATAATATCAAGGTTATCAGGCCAGGTGACTGACCTACCCAACAACTACCCTACAGGTAAGAGACATTTGCTTGATGAACTCCAGCCATGTAATTTTGAAACTGGTATTTACAGTGGCTGAACTTTACCCTCATCCGTACAAGTGCAGCATGTGTACCCCTTCCTTCCAGAGGAAAGGGGTGCCCAGGCACTTGTACGGTTATTTCAGCAACTAGGTTTGTAAGCTTGCCTGAAATGTACTGTAGTCACATACGATAAAAGATAGTGACTGGGAGGATAAGGGCAAACTGGACTCTCCTGACAGAGCTCAGGGTAATTGACTCAGAGCACCTAAGGCTGAGCCTCTGAGGATGCATAACAGAGCCTATGGCTTGCTCCATTCCCCCTTGATTTCGTGGGGATTAACTGTCCCCTCACTTCAAAAGCCAGTGGTTCACAGCCTAGCGCTGCCATATGTTTTCCTTTTTATTGGTGTGAGGGGATTACATATTATTTCACATCAAGAGGTTCGAGGCAAAATTATTGTTGCTATGCAACACAGCAGTTTAGAAGAAAAAGGTCTTGCAGACCCTTTGATGGGCCCTGAAAGTCAGTAAACGATGCTACAGCAGCTCTCACAGCTCTGTATTTGCTATGCACTAAGGAACACAGCTTGTACAATCTGAAGAAACTTTCAAACTTCAGCAAAGAGACCAGAGTGTTGAGGAACACATCCAGGGGTGGCAGTCGTAGCTGGCTACTTCTGGGAGATTCCATTCTGAATTGAGTAATGAAACTGGTGTGCAAGTCTGGACATGGAGAAATGGCTGAGTTCACCTCCCTGATTTCAGGTAGCAGTTTTTGTATCCAAATACTTGTTTTGTTCTTTTTACTGAGGTAGAAAAAAAAAGTCCTCACTACTTGGGATGCTTCTTGGCTGCACTGTATCTGAGTAACCATCTGGCTAGACTATTTCCTAAGGTTGTGAACTCGAGGGTTACTGGAAACAGGTGGGTAGGTCCTGGCAGCGCAGACAGCAGAGGATTAACAATAATACAAACCCAGCTAATTCTAAAATCCTGCTGGAATGAATTTACCAGTACCATCTGGCTGTCATTTGATAAGGAATGCAAAGGAGCATTTACCCAGCTATTGATTAAGAGGGAACGTTATTCCCCAGGAACAGAATGGCTTAGTGGTCAGATTAATGTCATTTATTGCTAACTAGATTGTCATAAATTACACTGTTTGTCAGAAAGAAAGGTTTTGCTGACACAAAATCACTCTTTATATGACTAACCCTATTATATTAAAACCATGATTTGTTTTTAACAAGAGAATTGTTATTTGTCAAACACATCCAGAACTGGATTACCCAATTAAGACTTCGCAAAATGGCAGTAAGTCTACTAGCAGTGATAAAATCTTTCACTGTCCTTCACCACTACACTGTTCTCTTTTCTGATCACAGTACTGATCCCAGACAAACCAGAAACCTCCTGATTCACTGAAAGCTGGGGTTTGGATTAGGCTCTGCTTGTGCTTTAAATTTTCTTGGACTGGAAAAGAAAAATAGTCTAGGATCCCAGCAGCACCATTTTTCTATATGGTGGTTGTACTGTGGACAGTGCTGTGCAAAGGTAAAGAATAAAACATTTTCTCTACATTTTTGTATCTCACCTGTAAACTTCTTTAGAAACTTTGAGAATTCAAACAGCTGTTATGCTAGGTTTTCAATTTTAGAAGAAAACTTACAAAGTCTTAAAATACTAATTAAAATTGTTAACCTCTGTCTTTGAAACACTCAATTACTATTAAGCTTCACAAGCCTTGTGTGTGCAACAAGACAGAAGTTGCAACTTGCTCTAGACAGTAGACAAGGCAGAACGGCGGCATTATCATCCCAGCACACCCAAGAGCCTCCCTGATGGTGGGTTCCCAGCATGGCCGGGTGGAAGAAGCACTGGTCCCCCAGAGCTTGTGAACTACTTAACTGCATGAGAAGTTAGGCTGTACAGACTTGCAGTTTCTTTCATTACTGACATAGCTGGAGGGTGAAAAAGAAATTTTGGGCATACCAGCCCTTCCTCACAATCTGGAGAGATGAAAAGCAGACTGAGGTGAAACAGTGAAATAATATGAGCTGATATGCAAGATCCTAACAGAGAAGCCATACCACAGATACAGTTCCTGTACACGTGGTATTTTATACATACAATTTCATTCCAGATGGAAGGAGAAGTAGGCTTACTTTATAACGTTTTCAAATGTGCCATTTAAAAAAAAAAAAAAAAGGAACTGTTGGCAGACCAGTAAGATGATAAATACCGACCAAGCTCAAAACTAGACTAGCATGTTCAAAAGGCTACAGACAGTACATACCCAGGACAAATAAGCGTATTTTTGAACTTTCCCAAATATTCATTATAAATGTTCACTAGGCACATACAAAAACTTTGAAAGAAGTTGTTATAAAACAACAGCTCTGACATTCAAAGCTCAAAATGAAGCATTAGCCTTTACTGTCTTTTCCGTGCATTAGAAATAAGATGCTAGTTAACAAAATGCAAAGAAAACATTACCATGGAAGAGCTGGTATATTATTTTTCCTGATTCCTCAGTTTGATCCCAACTGTTTTTTCCCATATTTACCTTGTCCTTGAATTCTCTTTCAGGATAACAAAATCTCAGTCTGTGTGCAAGAATCTAGACTTCAAAATAAAGCTCCCCAATGATATTCATATAAAATAAGACTCAGAAAACTAAATAAACCTTGAAGTTATGTCAACCACGTCAAAACAGAAGAGTAAAAAATAAAGTAGAAGAACTGGCTGGATGAACTTCTATTTTGTTTGCCATCTACTATACTTTGATTACCAAACAGGCTAAAAATGTCTAATGATTCTGTCCAAGAGTCTTTGTTCCAGTGTAAGAGGAAAACAAGTCCCCTTCTGTCCCAAATACTTGGACTATTTGTGTCCTTCTGTGATAATCTTGGGGTCTGTGAACTCTTCTGTCTAATGTGCAATATGTCCAAAAGAATTTAACAATGAATTTTTAGTATATAATGAACAATTATGCATGGAGGATAATCCCACCAAGTACTGTAAGAAAACATTTTTCCTGTCTGCCATCAATCCTTCAACTGAATCTTGGTTATCTACCAAGGGTCTTTCACAGCGCTATGTTCTCATCACCATTTTCAAAAGCAAAAACAATAAAAAAACCAGCATGCCTGAAAAAGGCTTCAGGACCTTAAGTTTCTACCTTAGGCAATGTCAGATCTTTGAAAAGACATGTCGCTGCTCCTCCTTCACATGCCTAACCATGCCCAAGGAGAGGCTGCTGCACTTCCCTGCTGTTAGGCACTCAGCAAAACAAAACCTTCCTCCTGGAAACAGACCCTGGAATCTCATTCAGGCCCATTTTCTTCTTTGATGGGGATGTTCAAAACCTGCTAAAGGTTTGTGCAAACAGATCAAGTGGGTTACATTTCAGTAGGTGTGGCAATTGCTGCCTATGGTATGAAGCTGTAAAAACTGTTACAGCACTGCAAAGTTGCTGAATGTGACTGCTCAGCCTAAAATTGAGATTCTTACCCTTTCATGCTTTAAGGGCTTTAGAGAGGGATGATCAGGAGTTTTTGCCAAAATGCTGCAGGCATTTAATTCTGAAAACGAATTTCTGAATTGGGTGCTATGCTAATAATGTATTCCAACCCCAGGCTGCCTGTAATCCCTCACAGACTCTCTTCTCCTTGGTTTCCCATTAGCAGAGCATCTGTCTTCTCGCTGCTTTATTGTTTGCTCTCTGCATGGGACCCTTAGTACATGGGACACAACAATGCAAGAAATTCATAGGGTCACATTAAAAGAGAGAGAGAATATCAAATTTGATTTCATGCAGATGGGTTTTTGTTGTTGTTGTTTTACCCACACATCTAAATGCAACGATTAAACTAAACTGAACAAAATGGGGCCTTAGCAGGCTCAGAGATACAGGAGCTTCGGAGCAGGTGGCAGAGATTAAACTAAAGCAGAATGGTCCAGAACATTACTCTTCATCTCGCCTGAAACCCTTTCATATATCTTCCTGTTGCTTTGTTCTGTCTTGGTGCCAGTAAGGAAACACTAACACAGCAGCATATCTTCATGCTTCTGTGTTTCCACTTAGTTAAGTTTGAAGGACATGGATAGAGCAGGGAGGGACTTTATGTTCTCTCAGAGTTTGTTGGGCTGTGCACAAAACACTGCCAAAACTCAGGAATTTAGCTGGTAACTAACTTTGCCTTAGCAGTCAGGCATTTCATCGCCTCTGAGAAGGGAACAGCCATCTACTTCATGGGGAACCTACAGAGATCCCTAAGTGAGCACTCGCCAAGGATACTTTGTCTGATAAATTATGAGTAAAATGATGATTTTCTCAGCTAGATCTTCCTCAGACAAACTCCTATGGAAGCTTTGCAGTGACAATGAACAAGAAAGAAACCTGAAGCAACACATTTAACTCAGCACTGTATCATACAGTGCAAAATCTATGAACTCAATTCACATTGTACAGCGCCTTACATTGCGTAGCACTTACACTCTTGCTATGGCTTATTTATTGTCAATGCTACCATCTATTATGCACACTGTGAAAGAAACTGTCTAGAACATATCTTCCTGAAAAAAGTCTGCATTTTATTCTAAACAGTTGTTGAAAGATTTCAATTCAAAACATACAGCAACTAATACCAGCATTTACTACAGAAGTGGAAACACACCACTTTCTCACATGTTTTTTTTTCTAATGCTCCCATAGAAAAAAATTAATGCTGTCTGCTTACAAGTGTTTGGCAGGAGTTCCACATAATTAAAAAGAGCTCTAGTTCCTCTTTAAGTGTGCTTCAGTTACTGTAATTTATTTTTCAATGCAATATTAAGAAAAAAAGGGATAATCTGAGTTTTTGGATCAGCATCTTAAGAGGAAGTGGGGAATGACTCTCTGACATGAAATTGACTGGACTTCCTAACGTACTTTCCACAACATGCCACTAGCACATGTGAAGAATGGGACAGCTGCAAGACCTAAGTCCATAGTGGTAAGTGTCAGAAAATAAATAATAAAAAAAAATCTTTGTCTTCCTTGTCTATTTTGTCATGGCTCAAAGAGTGATTCCCGTGACCCACTTAGCAATCCATAACCAAATTCAGGAAACACCGAGCATCTTCTTAGCAAATACAGATCCTACACATTGACATTCATTACGTTTATCTGTATTACCATCTGGGGCTAGGTACTGCCTGTGTATTGCTCTTTTACAAACCCGAGATTTTTCTGGACTCCAGTCGGTCTCCTGTTTCAAAACACCACTTTTCTCCTATTAGCAGCCTACAGTCTGCCATGCCATGCAATGCAGTGTTTGCAGAATTCAGCCTTATGTTTCTCAGCCTTGGTGCCAACATTTTAACGTGGGCTTTAGCTTTAAAAACTTGTCCTCTGGGATTAATTCCTGGGGGAAAATCCAGCTCCTCCTGAAGTCCATGGGAGTTCTGCTACCGGCTTCAGTGGCCGTGTAACCCCTTGATGTGGGCTATACAGCAGTATGGTGAGGTACAATGAGAGGTGAATCCAGACTGCCAGCTCTACACGCTCCTCGGGATGACTGAGATAATTAACTCTAAACTGCACAAGCCAATAAGTATCTGGCTATCCCCTAAATATTGTGAAGTTTGTATTTAAAGCCCATCTGTAGGTTTGATGCAACACTTCAATTCAGAGTACCACAATTAACCATCGCTGCTGTCAAATCTGTTTATAAAATAAAACCTGGACCACTGGTATACCATGAACTGTCAAGAAAAAATAAGGAAAAACAGTATTCATAATTTTTTTGGCAGGGAGGGGATGAAGCAAGACACACACAAGTAACAACTTGAACCTCACTCCCTCATGCACGGATTACAGAACATGCTATAATCTGTTTGCCGTTGTTTTCAGGGGTAGTGTTTGGGAGCACAGCAAAGCCCAGCGTTCAGGATGCCTTTCACTGCGTGTGCCGTGGATCTGCCCATGTCTGATTAATGCTATCAGCGTTCTGGAACTTGAAGGCACCTCCTGTCCCAACCCAGAGGGTCAGTGCCTTGAAACTGCTCACAGACTTCCACACATTTCTGTCTACCAGGACTATTGCAGCCTTTCCAAGCTTTGATTCCGTTATTCTGTTAAACACATCAATAAACAAATGTGTCTGTCTGTCCTTTGACTGGAGAATGCATTTTAATAGCGAGTCTCTGAAATGCAACATCCTCATAAGTATCTAGAACTACATTTGCTTTACGATTCCCCTTAGATATGAAATGGACATAAGCTGCAACTTTAATCGTTTACCTTTTCAACTGGAGTCTATTTTTTCTGAGAGAGTCTCACTTAGCAGTGATGGGCTCTCTGGCTAATGCACTAGCCCCAGTGCTCACCTCCCAAGGGGATCTCCAAACATTTATACTCACTGAGATGGAAAATCAAACCCCTGACTCCAGCTGACACCAGCTTCCACCACTCTAAATAAAAACTATCTTCCTAGGGCCCCAGTGAGTGGGGAGGCCATTTCCCACACTGCCAGGCTTGGAAAACAGCACGTGCACAAACCGAGAAGAATAGCTTCGTTATTATTAATATTTACATTGCAGCCCTGTATGCCAGGGGCCCAAATTAGGGTAAGGGTCTCATTGTATTTGGTGCTACAGGAGATGAAGGTGCAAATCCTGCTCCCAAACGCCCACCGCCCAGCTAGCCCTGCATTAGCATCCCGCCCTATTTCCCCCACTGCCCGCGGGCTGCCTGCCCTCCCTTCTGCCACAGCCTCAGCCCTTGCCTCTTCTGGAGGCCAGGGCAGGAGGCACTCAATGACCATCATGAGGGCTGGCCACGCTCAGGGGTAGGAAGGGCAGAAAGCCGACACCCCCAAGGCCTGGGGGCTTGCAGCATCCTAAGTCTCTCTTTATGGTCGGCATGTGCAAAATTACATTTTTAGAGCCTTTCGCTTTGAGGATTTATGGGCAAAGTGACAAATCTTCCCCTAGTCCTACTGAAACGGATGAACAGGTTTAGATGAAACTTTTGACAATAAATGACAGCAGAGCTGGCCAGAAGCACAATCCTGGCATGGAGAAATTCAGCCTAAAAGATTAAATTTGGCAAAGTTGTTAGAGAAATGGGAAAATCTTGAAAGGGGAAGTTTTAGATGACCTTAATGCTACGCACTACAGCTTGTGGTGTCTGTAATAGGCTATCTCCATTGCATCTGAGTGTCTTCAGCAGTGCATTAAGCAACATAACTAACATCTGTCACAAGGTTCATTTTCCCTCTCATCTCCTCCCTGGAGGGAAATTCTCTAATTTCTTAACCTCTGCTGGATCCCCACTCAATAATGCTCATTACCTCAAGAGAAAAAGGAAAAGCCTATCAAAAAGTTAAAAAAAAAAAAAAAAGAGAGAGAGAGAAAGAAAGGCAATAATAGATCTAAGATTCAGGCTGCTTTGGTGACACTTTTAAAGTCTTTTTTGCCAAGAAAAACAGTAATTTCTTTTAAATTTCTTTACGTGATATTTGAGCATTGAACAGGAAAGACAAATTAAAATTATTGAGCTATTTTTCCTTCGCCCTTGATTAGGCAGCAATTTATCAACGAAATGGAACAAGAACATCTGACTGGGATTATTTATTATACAGTAAGGCATTTATTTTTTGTTCACTTCACCAGGAACAGTGTCCTTGTTATGGCTAGTTAGCCATCTGTGTCCTAAAAGCTTTCAGGGAAGGATTAAACTGTCATTTGTTTTATTTCCTTTCATGAAACTGTCCTAACAGGGCTGAGAACAGAGCTGGGTATTGCTGGACTTGCTGCCTTAAGGTGGCGTGAAGACAAGTGACTGCATCTTCCCTCGAGCTAAAGCAAACCAGGGAAAAAGTTTTTTATTTTGTTTTCTTCTTTTTACTGCTCTTTTTATTGTCCAATAACACAATATCACTACCCAAGTGCTCCTACTGGAAATTGGTTAGGCAATCTCTACACCATGCTTAGGCAGAAGTGGAATATCTGGAATATATATATATATTTTTTAAATCTGATTTGCTGACCACATTTAGCCAATATGGTTTGGATTTAAGCAGTGACAGAATCTGCAGCTAATCAGGGAACCAGGAGGCTGACAAGTGAAGAAGGCAGAGCAGTGCCATGCCATCTGCTCTCGTGGGGGTGTCCCATCCCTAACGCATCGATTTGCAGCCCTGCACACAGGAAGGCTGGCACTGTTCTCAGAAGGACGACCACAGCAGTTCCATGTGGCATCTCTTCTCCACCTGCAACTCCACGAGTGTGCCTAAAAACTTCTAGCATTTCTTCCCTGGAAAGAATGAGCAAAATAAGCTGCCTGATTCAGAGAAAGATAATCTGTGCCCTCAGTAAGAGCAAACATGTGGGAAAACTATTTGTTAGAAGAATGTACCTTGCGGCTATTGCCAGAGGTTTTGATGGGTGTATCTGTGCTTTGGATTGCTTTATGGCTCCACAGTGGAAATTGCTCATAATGAATGATAACATCTACATTTCTATAACACCTTTTCCAGAAATTTAAAGTACTTTTCAAAGAAAGGGTCAGATTTGGAATGCTTAACACTAGCAGCTCCTCATGTCACACTTTCACAGACTGATTTTTTTTGAAACAACTTGGTAGACAAAGCTCTCTGGTGCTCACCATGCTTTAAGTGACAACTGAGCTCTCCTGAAAAATGCAAGCCATTTCACCACTGAAATGCAACTGATTCTAGGGTGGAAGAGACACACCTTGAGTGGGTGGCACCAGCACTGTGCTAAACCTTGAAAGAGACGGTTTAGCCAAGGAGGGTGACCTCTGCTCTTACAGCAGGTGCTGAACACTTCCAAGGATCGGATAACAGCATTTCTGAAGGTCTTGCCTTCAAGGACCATGAATAATACCTCAGTGAATTCAATGTAACACCTTTGGAGAGAAAGAGCTGACCTGAGAGTTAAAGTACCTGGTACCTTCTGTGAGCTACAAAGTACAGTTCTGGAGGCTGCTTCTACAGGAGTTGTTTCGACACAGAGAACAGCAGCACTCCAGAAGTAAAATACTGACACACATGGCAAAAATTTAAACTTTTCTAAAATTTCCAATACGTAGAAACCCATACATAATATCCATTCTTCCCTAAAATGTATGTCCATTGGCTATTTCACAGCAAGAACCAGTTCAGCTTTCTTGCCTTATCACTGTTCCTGCCCAACTTACTGCAGGGCCACAGCGGGGTGCTGCTTCTTCCCTGTGCCCAGCCCAGCCTCAGGGACATCCCCAGTCCTGCCAGGGGGGTGCTGAGGGAGCACCTGGAGCAAACCCGTGAGACACAGAGCAGTAGCAGGGGGACGGACAGCACTGCCCCGTGCTGCCTGCTCCGGGCACACAGGAGCACATATATAGGCTCTATATACACGCTGCTGCTATAGGACGGGACGGAGGCTTGCAGGAAAGAGGAGACAGCTCTTTGTGAGGGACCTGTGGAGCCAGGGCTACAGGCCAACTGCAGAGGCTGTTATAATGCACGGCAGCACCCACAGTTCTGCCTCCTTCTGTGTGCTCTCTTCTTGGCCTGCAAAGCATGCATGGCAGTGGTCAGAGGCCACAGTGCAAGATTAGCCTAATACATCCAAAAGGAAAAACTTTTTACACAAACTCCTACCCCCGTCTTTGACTTCCCTAACATCCTACCAGTGTACTGTCAAAAAAAAAAAAAAAAAAGTATGGTATATAAAGCTGCAGTAAGAGTGTTACAATGGAGACTTGGAATTACAATGAAGACTTAAATTCTCAGTTACACAAGAAGCATTTGGCTACCTGCTTTGGATGGAAAACACCTCTTTTTTAGACAGAACTGGGACCTTGTAGTGGCTAGGAACAAAACCTGGGGGCAAGAAGCAGTTAAAATTATTTCCTTTTAAATGCTACTCTGCAGACTTTTCCTCTGACTGCTACGCTTTGAGCTTTCTCAGTCCTCAGGACTCTGAAGTAGGCAAAGGTGTTTGATTTTATTAGAGAAACAAGGCAATTCCTGGTATGCTTGCTATGAGGTCTGCTCAAGGGAAGCTAAAAGAGAATGAATTTACTTTCTGAGAAGCAGTGAGTTTAACACTGTCAGGGATAACATCAGAATTTAATTTCTTTTACTGCCTTTTACTGCAGTCCCTTGGTCTGCTTCTCTCTCATCTCCCTGTGACAATGGGAACCTGCTAAGATGCATCCAAAGGAGGCTTGGGCTTAAAAATCGATGCCTGGAATGTCCCAACTGTTCCTCTACTTGCAGAAAATGTATTCTTATCAGGTCCTTAACCTCAGTTTTCTTGAGAAAATCACTGCGTCTCCCTTCAGAAGTCTACTGCAACACGTCTAAGAATTAAACGGTTCCACCCATCCCCTTTGTGCCTCCCCCCCCAATTGAATGTTCTCCAAAAAGATGTAGATTTTTAGATTTTTGTCATGTTTAGGCTGAAATTTCAAGATAATAGCAACAATCACATCATTCAACCTGGATGAAAGTTTTGGTCATGGGCAAAGTACATTCCAACACAGTAAAAAAAAAATAAAAAAAATCTCAAAGGTTCGAGCCCCTCTATCATACACTCCACCTTTCCTTCTTCTCCCTACACTTCTGCAGAAATGGGGGAAAGAAAGCTGAAAACAGCATGGAAGAACAAATAATTTTCTCTCTTAAAAGCAAACAAAACAGTAACACATTTCAATTATAACACAAAACATTTCTGCACAAAGTACAATTTGCTCTTCTCGGCAGCCTCCAGCCGTGGTAGGCTGAGAGTAAAGGTAAAACATATGAAGGCAAATACGGCTTATATTTTAGGAATTTCCATTATTTTTATGGATTGCATTGATGAGAAATGCATTTGTGTACTCTGAACTGCCAGTAACATTTTTGTTGTGGGATATACTTTGAGTAATTCCTTTGCAAAAAGGATGGCCATATTTTCATTAGAAATGGAAAGTTGTTCTGGAAGACCAATGCTTCTAAATGAATGGTATTTCAATAAATAAAGGTGCTGTAAATTCAACATACTGCTTCTCCAATTCATCATCCTATAAGCTAAAATATATCAGTTCAACTCCCAGCCATGCTGTCCCCTTATTCTTAATTATAAATGGTCTGCCACTTATCAAATCATTCTCTGTGTACCGCACAATCCTCACCCTTAATTGCACAAATATTTTATTTTTGGAACAACACAGCTCAGCAACAAGCTCCATTTTTCTTTTCATGACTCAGTCTCTATTAAAGCACACCATTTATAAAAGCTCTGGGCACATGGAGAGAAAATTAGTTGCTCCTCCGTGGCTAACAGTTTTTAGCTAATCACAATGCAGCTCCACATCACTCCTAGCAGAGCAGTGATTAAAACTGCGCCTGCAACAAAGCAACATTGTACACAGCGATGACGTGCTCCAGTCAAAAACGTCTCCCCTCTTGCTGTGATTGGTATTCCCCAGATGTTTGACTTTGAGCTTGGCAGGAGAGCCTTTGTGGCTGCAATTCAAGTCCCAAGCTTGAGCAGCTCTGCTGTGTATTCTCATAATTTACACTTTGTGATGGCTTATGGACAGTTATGTACTTGGTTTCATAGCCACCACTATGGGTCTGACTCCATCTTCAAGGAGTTAGTGGTAAATGCTCCCCTAATTCCAGCACTGGCAGAAGGATGTCCCAGAAGAGTAAACGAACTCTCAAAGCAAACAACCCAATAGAAAAGAACAATTTGGTCTAAAAGAAAAAAATGAAAATAATGCCAAAAGTCTTACTTACTAGGAAGTCTTCTTCACAGTACACCTTCCCATTGACATTGTAGAATGCTTTTCCTCGTAGTCTTCTCCCTGTTAAAACAGTGTACTGTCAGAATTTTGTACTCTGTTCTGAAACCCAGTTGTTCAGGATGCCAAATAAAAAGCACACCCTGCTGCATGTGTTAGCAAGGCCAGTTCCTGGCTTCTCTCCCCCCTGCAACGTCCATCCAAATAAATGAGGATTAGGCTCCTGTCTCCATCCTGCATTCACAAATTCCTAATCAACTAAACATTACTTGTAAGCAAAAATGATGGAACCCAGCTCATTACAATTCCTGCAAATTTTGAAATCTAAAACCAAGGAAGATTATTCTGGACAAAAGGCTTCTTTGTAAATTGCAACAATTTTCTTAGCAGGTGAAATCACACCTAGCATAGATCCATTGGAATCAGCATCAGTGATGTACGTGTCTCTAAAGGACCACAAACATGGCATAAAGCAAATGGATGAGCCTGTCACCTTTAAAAATATTAATACATTAATCACTGTCACACCAACCACAGCCAGAGCTACCTGTGGTATCAAGGCAATACCAGGTGTATATGATGGAGGGAAGGGCAGAACATCACACTGAAAACAAGAGATTTCATTTTCAAGCTTGAACATTTTCTATTGCGTTACAGCTGGCTGAACTCTATTGACAATGCTTATGATCATCATAAACTCATGGCTCCCTTTAGAGTTAAGAAATATACAACAGACTCCAGAGAGTCCCAAAAAAATAATTTAAAAAAGGAACGCAGAAATCATTGAACCCAACCAGATTTTAGATACGACAGATCAGATCCCTGCCTTACACCGGAGCTGCTACATTGAAGGCAATGAGATTTTATCAGTGTAAAAGCAGTGAGCGAGGATGGAAACCAGAATTACCCTGACTCACCTTATTTCTACTCTGTGTCAGGGTCCCAGTGACCAAAGCTCTGAAATATTTGGGTGCTCTCATGAGCCATTTGCAGCCTTGGCAAGCAGATGGCACGGTGCATACTGTGGGCTGCATACCAGCTGCTGACGGCAATGCACACCAACAACACTGCCAGGGATATAGAGCAGGGAAAAGGGCAAAAGACTGTACTTACAGGTCAACAGATAACCTGTCCCAGGTCACTGCTGAACCTTTTGTTTCACAGAACAAGCTTGGACTTCTCCAAAACAGAGTAGCTGCACCGTACACACCACCTATCTGTGAAGGGTTCAACTCTCAGGGCCAGCAAGCTGAGCCAGTTGGCCAAGCACAGAGGGGCAGAAGTGCTCTCCATGGTTTCCATAAACAATGTTGAGGAAAATATGATTAATTTTCAGTGTTTAAAAGTGCCTTTTACACGTTGCCACTGTGATCCGATCCTGGGAAACAGTGTGTGGCACAAAAAAGTTGGGATCTGGGCTGATGCTTTTGGGAAATCACATGCTGCATGTGGTTGTCTGGCGGTTTTACTGTCGTGGCAGAGGGAAATGCTTCTTTTGTGTGCACATTCTTGGGCTGTCGATCTCACAGGCTGCTGTCTCCATACTGCTGGTAGGTGGAGTCAGCTCTTGTTTGTCTTTCCAGCTGCCTAGTAGCTCTGGTGGGGACCAGGAGCCCAGTGGCGTAGGCAATGCACTCAGACTGTCAATCTGCTCTGAGGCACTGAGGTAAAACTGGTCCATGCCATATGTCACAGAAACAAGACACTGGGCCAGGACAGCCCTCAGGGGACCATGGGGCCTCCCTAGGCTGGCACAGGAGCAACCACCTCTAGATCTCCCCTGCTGCTTATCCAGCTGTTCTTAAACCTCTCCCCTGAAAGCTTTGTCACTGCCCTTCCTTGCTCACTCTTGGTCTTTCTCACTGACAGCACAGGCTTCTTTCCGTAAATATCTTTACACCCTCCCTATGCAGATGCTGAAGAAGCCGTTCCCCGCTTGACTGCCACATCTCCCAGCTCACAGCTCTGAGCAGGGCCCTGTATAAAACTGTAAATATGCCTCAGGTGACCTTCAAGTGCTGGTCGGTCCCTGTGAGGACCCGCTCAAAGTTAAACCCAGGTGCACCACCAGCAGCCTTTACCTCAGGTGCCAGCTCCAGCAGGGCAGTACAGATGCCCAGGCCCACCAAGAGTCTCTCAGGTCTCCTCAGCGCCACCGGTTTGTGTGGTGGTGTCGCTGTTCCTCACCACGTCTCTGAGCAGTGCTCGTGCCAGCTGCCGGGCAGTCACGTCCCTGTGGGGCAGTGGAGGCCCAGCAGGCCCGGAACCAGGCAAGGGCACACCTGGCCAGGGAAGTAATCTGCTGCCAGGAAAGAAAACAGGAACTGCTGCCCCGATGCCTCTACCCAAATAGAAATGAAGGCGCTAACAATAAACTAATGTAAAAGGAAGGGAAGGAAGAAAAGGCGAGAGGTCAGAGCAGCTTTTGAAAGGCCATCTGGGCTGTGCCGGACTGGGCCAGGACATGGGGCCTGCTGTCAGGCAGTGGAAGTGAAGCGGCTGCTCCCAGGCCGCAGCCCGGGCTTTGATGTGCTGAGGCAGCTCCTCACCGTGCCCACACACACTGCCTGCACAGGTGCAGGGCCGGGGCATTCGCTTCAGGTGGTGAAGCTCTGGCCATCACCCTCACCACACACCCATTATGGTTAGAGGCAGCAGAGACAATTAGGGACAAATTGTGAACTCTGCTGCTGGAAGGATCTCTGCAGGAAAGGAATGCCCTCAGCAAGGGCAGGCGTCAGCATCTCCTGAGGCATGGCAGAAGGTGAACGAGAACATGTGTGTCCTGCTTAGGTCCCAGTGTGCAGACCCTAGCAGCATTCAGGTTGCAGAAGGACCAGGTCCTTCTGTTTCCTTAGCGCAGCACTTCAGCAGTCAATGGTCCGAGGCTTCCCTGACCAGGAAGGAGTAGGAAGCCCAGGACCCAAAGCAAACATGACAAAAAGGATGATTTGGACCGTCTCTCAGTGATGCCTGCGTTATCAAACGTGTTTGGCACCTGATTGCTGGGTGACATGAAACAACCTCACCTCACCTAAGTGCAGCAAAGCTTTGAGTCCTTTCATCAGCCACTGCATAGCTTGTGGGCCACTGCTCACTGATTACACACAGCGCAGCGAATCCTCCAACCTGCCAAACACACACACACCCCAACCTCCCTTTCCACACAGGTGATGTGGTTAAAAAGTCAGCTTTATATGCTCACAGAGCAGCACCTTTCTAACTGAGAAAAAACACCTTTTTCCAGCTGAAAAAAACAAGCTGCCTATTAGGGAACTGACTTGCCTAAACTCATAAAGAAAGCAAGTAGCTTACTCACATGATAATTACTATTATTAGCAATAATTAATATGATTGACAGGCCTGTTACCTTAGAGGAATTTCATTCAGGGATAGCGCAATAATTATCTCATAAACAAGAAGCAGCAAGTTTATCACACAAACAGCACGGCCTTCACTATTCTGGCTTCTACATACTGCGTCTTAGAAATAAAGGCAGAAACACACATTCCTGGTGCCCTCCAGAAGCATTTGCTGAATGACAGCGCTGCACACAGCCATGAAGCCGTGTACCAGCAGGTGCAGGGCCTGGTAGGCTGGGACAGCTGCCTGAGCTCCATCAGCCAGGCAACACGGCTTCGCTTCTTGGGGTACTGGAGGAACTCCAGGCCTGGGCAGCACTAGCCTGTTCCATGGAGCTGTAGCCTATTACTGTCAGTCAAGCAGAGATTTCAAGTTTTTTCAAAAAAACTCGCATTGTTTTAGGCAACTGAGTCAAGTGCCTGGCCAGCTAGACAAGGTACAGACATCCTGCCCACTGGTGCAAAGAACCTGCTGCTTGCTTTTCCTTGGAATGCCTGAGCACAGCCAGGTGCAGGTTACCATTTGCTTTCATAATAGTGAACCAAAAGTCAGAGTTTCTAAAACTTGAAGCAACTTGCAGATAGCTCATTATAATAATAATGAGCACTTTGAATGAGCATCCTAGCAGAGGGTTCACAAGTACCGGGTTTCACAAGCACTGTGCTGCTTTCCTCTTTTAGCTGGATACCCACCTTGGCACATCTGCCCCGTCAGACCAGTTTTCCGCAGCAGCAAGGAAGAGGCTCGATTTCAGACCCGACCTGAGCAGCAGTGGGTCGGCCAGGACCACGCAGGGGGATCACAAGGGTCCAAAGAGGGGGGCAGAACACCACCCAGCCTGCAGCCCAGGCACAGACATCAAACATCAGCTGTTACAGGGAAGCCCTTTTTTAGACTCTTTAGCCTCACTTACTGTAGAAAACAAACCTTATGCACTCCAAGTGACAACACCTGCCCACCAACTAACTTTTAAACTGATACCCAGATGTTGATGAGGTAGAGAGCTCCAGGATAACAAGGGTCCATCACATCAGGCAGAAAGCAGAGATCTTCCCAGTGAAGAAGGAGGTGTTTCGTGTAGACACTCTAGTATTTAGTAAAAAGTAAGCCAGAAATGACTTTGTCCCAAGGAATGATCACAATCCGTGTTTGCAACCAGGACAACAAACATCAAAAGAAAGCAATCTTTTTGGAATTTTCTTTCGATACATAAAATCAGAAAAGCTCTAGATTTTTAACAAATATTTTCACATTTAACCCAGTTTTTGAGTTTCCAGTATTTGAATGTGTCTAATAATTACTTCCTACACAATTTTTATATCCTGTGTGCTGCATCTAAAAGGACGGAACAGGAGAACTGTTGCTTTAGCAAGGGACTCAACTGAAAGATTGGGCTTGCAAAAGGAAAAATGACCCACAGTTGACACATGCTGTCCACAACTATTCTCTTCAGTCTCCACAACACTTTGCTGGGTGGTGAAAACACACCAGCCAGGGAGCCAAGATGGGGTAAAACTTTTTCCAGCAGTTTCAAAAGCTGCTCCAGGCCCTCACAGAACAAAATGTGAATCAGACCGGGTTTTACAGTCTCAAGGAGAAGCTCTGAGTGCTGAAAATGTCCCGCTCCTTCCCCAGCAGCACTGAAAGCATCTTCAAAGCCCTTCTGGCCGCTGCTAGCAGCGGGAGATTTGCCTACGGGGAGGTAAGTTTATCAAGTCACAGCCTTCAGTGGTAGATTTCCAGCCTCACACGGGATGATGCAACCGAATCAGGGGCCGACCCCCCTCTCCTTTGTAGAGCAGGAGATAGCCACGTCTCACTGTCACAGCATGGTTATTAGACCTAATTACTGTTTGCAGCATGCTTTGAAGTTGAAAAGTGCCAAGCATTATTATAATATTTTAAGTACTTTGATGATTAAAAACATGCAACTGTTGGGTAATAATCGTGATTTACTAGTATTGTAGTGTAAGCAAGTTCATGTGAGAAGTCTGCATTGTCTCAGTGGCTGACGCTACTTAAAAACAAACAGCTCCCCTCTGACATAATGGGAATGCTGCAGCAGCCTCAGCCTCGCCTCCCAGATAACGCCTGGCGCGTCCCTGAGACTACCAACATGCTGAAAAAACACACCGGCATGCTTCCTCGCCATCGGGAGCTATGCTAGGGTATTTTAGATACATGTGCCTCTTGTAACTGCATGCTGGAAGGTTTCAGCATTAGGCGGATGGAACAAAGCGCAAGATGACTAATAATATCCTTTTTATTTCTCATGTTACAGCTGTATGGAACAAGAGGCCTGTATTTTACTCAGAAAATGTAATTAAAACCTCCCGGTACGGAGCGCAATCGAAGAGGTCAGCTGTATTGCTGCTACAGATAAGAAAACTTCCTTAGTTAAAGCAGAGCTAATTAAAAGCCTGAACAGCCAAAGCTATCGCCACGGAATATTATTTGAGTACCTGCCATTCCTGTTTGCTGCAGACATGCCTGGGTAGGTCTGACCACACACGAGCACAGACCTCGCCTCTGCCGCTGCTTCTCCCATGGGGGCACGGCCCCCCCAGGCCCCGCGCAGGCAGCAAGGTGCAAGACCAGGCGGGCGCTGCCCTGCTGCGGCACCTCTCCGCCAGCTGCAGGCACAGCAGCGGCACTGAGGACGTGTTCGAGACCCTGGCACAGCCCAGTGCTGCTCCCAGGAACCCTGGTGAGGATTTCCACACTCTCAAAGTTCTGGTCCACGACTCATGCAGCTTTCTGAGCACGTCAGCCCCTGGCTTTTCATGCCTGACTGACCAATGGACTGTGCATATCTGTTTTATTTAGCGATGTTGAACATGGACCTAATTGCTTGTTAACAGCTTCAGATGCCATCTCTGCAGCAACTGATGGGACACCAGCATCATTATTGGTCTTATGGTAGCATCCTAAGTGAGCCTCTCAAAGCATTCAGGCAAAGTGAAATGTAAATATAGAGGAAGGATTACAGAATCACACAGAATTTCTAGGTTGGAAGAGACCTCAAGATCATCGAGTCCAACCTCTGACCTAACACTAACAGTCCCCACTAAACCATATCCCTAAGCTCTACATCTAAACGTCTTTTAAAGACTTCCAGGGATGGTGACTCCACCACCTCCCTGGGCAGCCCGTTCCAGTGCCTCACAACCCTTTCAGTAAAGAAATTCTTCCTAACATCTAACCTAAAACTCCCCTGGCGTAACTTTAGCCCATTCCCCCTCGTCCTGTCACCAGGCACATGGGAGAACAGGCCAACCCCCACCTCGCTACAGCCTCCTTTAATGTACTTATACAGAGCAATAAGGTCACCCCTGAGCCTCCTCTTCTCTAGGCTGAACAAGCCCAGCTCCTTCAGCCGCTCCTCATAGGACTTGCTCTCCAGGCCCCTCACCAGCTTCGTCGCCCTTCTCTGGACCCGCTCAAGCACCTCGATGTCCTTCTTGTAGCGAGGGGCCCAAAACTGAACACAGTACTCGAGGTGCGGCCTCACCAGAGCCGAGTACAGGGGGACGATCACCTCCCTAGCCCTGCTGGTCACAGTGTTTCTGATACAAGCCAGGATGCCGTTGGCCTTCTTGGCCACCTGAGCACACTGCTGGCTCATATTCAGCCGACTGTCCACCATCACTCCCAGGTCCTTCTCTGCCTGGCAGCTCTCCAACCACTCATCTCCCAGCCTGTAGTTCTGCTTGGGGTTATTGCGCCCCAGGTGCAGGACCCGGCACTTGGCCTTGTTGAATTTCATACAGTTGACCTCAGCCCATCGGTGCAGCCTATCCAGATCCTCCTGCAGAGCCTTCCTACCCTCGAGCAGATCGACACACGCACCTAGCTTGGTGTCATCTGCAAGTGTCATCTGTTGTGATTAATACACAACATTCGCTCAAGTATTTCACAGCTCCATAAGAGAGAAGGGAAGTTCCCCCATATTACAGCAGAGCCCCATTCGAGTGAAACCAGACTAGTCACAGGTAGCTGAGGCTGAGCAGCAGTTGTGTTTGCTTGCCTGCTGTCCTGCAGCCAGAGCTGCCACTACTTCAGGAAATTCATCACCTCTGGGTCCTATCACAAATTTTGTGCCAGGGCAATTGGTGCCATGTGATCCGTGCTAGGTGCTGCAGACACCATAATGACAGCACAGGGTGCCACAATGGGGACCTCATCCTTAGCATTACACTGAACTCTCAGGTGCAGGTGCTGCAGCTTTTCTCACCATGCAAGGTGCCAGCCGCTCTCTGAATTGCATGTGTGCACTCTCTGAAAACACGCAACCACTCAGTTTGCCTTCTGATAGCATCAGACAGATTCAGATTTCAAAAATGCTGGGTTAAAAATTTAGGTATGCATTTTAGCAACTGAGAAGCAAGGACCAAGAGAACCCAAACATTGAAAGGCGAATGCAATATCCAGCATCCAATCTGTTCTCTGTAAACCCTGAGGCCAGAACACTAGTATGGTCTGAAAAGCAGAAGCTAAAATTTAAGTCAGAAGCTGACACTTCAAGAGAAATACCAAGTTTTACAAACCTGGAATAAAACCTTGAAAATATTAAAAACCAACAACCCGTTTCTGTTACATCCTCTACCAGTTATCACAGGATAAAACCGATGCTGAATTTCATCCAGGAGAAGTATTTTCTTTCACTAAGTAGAGGAGATTCATCTGTCCAGGAATTAAAGATGTGCCAGAAGAAAACAAAAGCTTCCAACAGTTTTTATTCGTTACCATTTCTCCTTGACTCACATTTGAGTTTGGGCCTGCAGTTCTCCACCCCTCCCTCTGCTTTATGAGGGAGATCTGCAAAGGGATTTTCTTTCCTTGGGGTTTCTGCTACTCCACCCACTTGAAAATGGGGAGCACCAAGGCTGCTTTAGCCCCTGGGTAACTGTTAATTACATTTTTCTTCCCCATCTCCTACGGGGGACTTGCACAAAGCCACTGAACAACGTGAGCACAACCTCTCCACACGTAAGGAGAGCCGGGTCTGCAGAGCTCCGAGCTGGACCCGCGGCCCCAGAAGCGGGGTGCAGCCACAGGGCAGAACCTCTTTGTACTGGGGAAGGAGTCACCGCGCAGAGCTGTGCTCCAACCCTGCAACTGGGGTGGGTGAAATTTCCATCCCCCCCCCCGCCCGGTCCCCTCCTCACAATGCTCAGTTGCTTGGGCTTTGTGAAAGGAGGGGTGAATTTCTAGGGCTTTCAGGGTTTTTAAGATAGAAAAAAAAAATCAATGCCAAATTCCTCTGAATAGAAGATACTGCGTGTTGGCAGAAGCCACTTTTTCACAGACTGCAGCCGTTTGAAATCTGAAACACTAAAAAGTGGCTACTGTGGATGTGCTGTATTCTTCTTTTCAAAGCAATCTGGCACACAATTTTGGTCCCCGTTTCAGGACCCAATCCTGCATTCCTTTCACGCTCAGACTCCCATTGACTTTAAGGAATGCAGGATTGGATCCTAAATGTGTGCTTTACTCACACAATAGCTCCTCATGGTTACGATCTATTGAGAAAGGCACACTTTAAAAACCATTTGGAATTGCAGGCTCATCCACCAGGCCAGAATGCTTGTAAAGATCTTCCATTATTTCGGGAAAAATGCTTGGTGTGTGAATTACACACACACATACATTCACACATTTTTCTGGTTTCAAGCTGCAGGCACAGCTTAGCTTGAGATGCATCAAAATATTTTGAGCTGGCCTGATAGCTAATAAAGAAACCACGTGTAAATTCAGTTTTCAAAAAAAAAAAAAAAGAAAGAAAAAAAACTCCAGGGAAAAAGAAAACACTAAAGCAAACATATAAACAGCTGAATCTTTAGGACGGTTTTTCAGAGAACATTTGTAAAGCCTTTAAAGACCTGCACTGGCTAAGACAAAACAGAGTCTTGCACTGTTATTTTTGAGGATGCTGTAGATTGAGTTACGAGGCTATTACGATGCAAATCTCAAATGTACAAGCTTTTTACTTGGCCATAAACACAAAACAGTATACATTGTCCTTTCAGAAGAAAAGGTTTGCTGCTAAAATAGCAGAAGCCCTACGTAAATAACCAACATTCTTTCTGACTGAGGTCACTGACTTGGCCTATTCAATTCCGGGCTAGTCTGGGATTTGACAATCTAAGCAGGGGAGAGGCCCTTTCCTTTTTTTCAAAAGAATGCTGGGATTTTATTTGAAATTTAAACTCTTGCAAACAAAAGGTGGCATCGTATGCTAGAGGCCTATGAAGGTGGAGTACAGGATGTGTATTGTTTTCTCCCTTTACATAGATTCTTTCAGGAAAGAGTATTCAGAGTCTGTGAACAAATTCTAATCAAATATCATCATCAGGTAGGCAGAAATAGTAAGATATGAATTAACAGTTTTAAAAAATTAGGGTACTTAATTTTAAAACTATGGATCCAGGTCAAGTATAAAAAATTGTGTGATGATTTAAAATAATGTATTTAAAACATCTGTAAAAATCTTGACTGAAAATTCCTCCATAGCCTAAGTTCCTACACCAACTCTTATTTGCACGCTAAAAAATTACCTCGCTGCAAATTAGCTGTGACTGCGAAGTAGCATCCTTTTCCATCTGTCTCAGGTTGGTCCGTCCTGAAGAGGCAGACGGCAGTTCGCAGTTCTTCCTCCTGGCTCCTGTTGCCCAGCTCTTGTCTGGGCACTCACAGAAGCACCCCCTTTGCAGAACACTGACCAATTCCTCTCTGTGCCGCTAACCAGGCTCTGCGCTGCCTGCCGCAGACAGCTATGCTAAGCTGACTTCGCAGCTGGTGTGAACCATCACAGCATCACCGAGTTCATCACAATTTATACAAGCTGCAGACCTGCCCCAAGGTACTATCTTCACCAGAAAGAACTCCTCCCTGCTATGCGCTAGCTCCCATGTGGTAAAATCCAGATGAAAACAAGGCACTTTATCACTTTGACATGTTTGTAGCTCAAGGTAAACTCTAGACTCTCTTCTGCAGTTTACCTTAACCTGCCATGATGTCAAAATGAAAAACTTCATTACCTTCTCTTGGATTTTGCCTCATGTCAGCCAGCACGCTGAAGAAAACATCCTTCTATCCAGAAAGCACCTCGCTGCTGCCAAGAAGCCTTGCAATTGTGCTCATCGGTTGGTAACGTGTCTTGCTCTGACCAGTGGGCAGCGTTCATTGCCACCAAAGTCAGCAAGCCCAGGACTGGGTGGAGAGGATGTGGAGGTACATTTCTGCCCCAACCTAGCTGCGTGGCACAAACTGTCAGTCTCCAGCGGGGTTATGTAGATAGATAGCTAACATCTTTTGTTACCTTGCTGGAAAACTCCACCTTTCTTGGCAGGGTATCCACAATCTCTGTGCCATGTTTACTCTACTGTGGAATTCTCTCTTCCTTTCTCTGTCCTCCTCCTCTCCTGTCAGGTTATTTAACCAAAAGGTTACTTAATGCTGCAGGGACTAGAGGATCTCTGACCTTTGGTATTCAGGCAAAGCGTTCCTGTACAGACATATTATAAACTTCATAGATACTTTCAAGCTTCCATATAATTTGCAGAAGTTAAAATTTGACAGATGTTTCCTTTCTTTCCCCACTTATGTATTTATTCTATCCCATACCACCCATCAATTCCAGGGTTAAGGCATAAATTATTTCCATGGAGCTCTGATAGATGAACTTACGTTTAGAAGGAGCTGGTAAAAATGTAAGCCAAGCATGTATTTAAAAACAGAAGTGCAACAGCCTGCACTGATCTAATAGCTATTTTTGGCCTATATATATTAACTGATACATTAAAATATATTTCTTTATAAGCTAGCGAGCAGACACACTAACAGAGAAATGTAAAATAAAACTCCAAATGTATGTGAATTAGGATTTTTTTTAGGGCTGGTCTCACAAATGCAAGTAACATCAAAAACAATTGAAAAGTGACACAGATCACTGGGTAAAAGCGACGAGAGGCCTTCCCACCACCCAGCAACCTAGAAGGGAAAGGGGCATAGCTCTGTCCCCAAGGTAGCTTCCACTGTGGGAAGCTTTCGTGGCTCCATCACAGACCCCGCTTGTTATCAACAATGAATTCAACTTTTCCAGCTGCTGCCTGTGAGCCGGGACTTAAAAGAGTACTTGTCTTATCATGCTATCCCAGGGGTCCCAGTGTCAGCCCATTCTATGGCAAAATGCATCCATCACCAAACCCCAGTCTATTCCAGGCCCAGTCTTCCCGGCTCTGCAGGACACAGTCTTCCCAAGCAGCCCTGCTAGCTGCTACCCACGGAACGTGGTGGGTGGTTTTCTTTTAAGCTCCTCTAAGAACCACCACAACGGCAGCAGCAAGGATCCCTCCAGCACGGCATCCTGTCTCCAACTCTGGCCAAGAGTGGAAGCTAAATGGGAAAGAGCATTAGAAGCAGGGCTCGCACCGGCTGATGCGTTCCCAAGAATAACCTCTCCGCTTCCAGCTACCAGCACTTAAGGCCTTCCTGCACCGTGGGTTGCATCAGAACTATTATGTTTAATAGCCTCGCTGGACCAATCCTTCTTTAATTTGTCTAATTCCTCTATGAGCTCATTTATACTCCTGGCCTCCACTGTCCCTATGGCAGTGAGTTCCACAATTTCATTATGCATTGTATGAAGTGTTCCCTTTTGTTTGTTTTAAACCTCTGCTGATCTCAGCTTCTGGTGCTTCCTGCAGAACGAGGCAGCCTCTACAGCCACTGCCACCAGACCAGAGAGCAGCGTTGTAAATCAAACCCTGAAACTGCAGTCTTGACCTGCACCCAGCAATGGACAAGGTGCAGTCCCACAGACACAGCTAGTATTTTTATCTAGTGGCTTTTTGAAGCTCTGCTGAGGCTCTCACTGTACAAGACAGAAGTGGACACACATGTGGAACCAATAGTCCCTGACTCAGAAACTTCTTGCTGCATGCGAGCTCCCTGCAGGTGTGACTCAGCCACCACGTTCTGCATGGCCTCAAGTTCAGGAACAGTCTTCATGGAGAGTGAACTGCTGTACCCCACACCAGAGATAATTTCTACGGGAATAGAGCCAAAAAAAGAAGCCACTGTATTCCAGTAAAACTAAATGGAGGAAAAGAAAAAAACAAAAAGGCATTTAGTCTCTTCTGCTATCTGGATATTCAGGGCAGGAATCCACCAGACAAAACTGACAACTACCAGAAATTAGGTGAATGAGGGTACTGCAGACCCCTCACCATTGCCACCTTCTTGCAAGTCCTTATTCACTTTTTCCTTCCAGTTCAGCCTCAACTAAAAATCATAGCTTAGCCTGCCTCTGGAGCAGGTGATTGGAAATGTGATCAAGAGCTGGTACAACGAAACGAGTCAGACTGCCAAGTATCACCTCTGCACCGAGCGAGCTGCAGCATCACCTTCTCTCCTACCAGTTTGTGAATAAAAGTATGCTGAACACAAGGAGTGGACACAGCCCAATCCTGTGGCAACATGCAACAGTGCCTCAAGGGAGATGAGCAATTTCCCTAACCTATCTTCTGAGTTGTCTCAGAGAAACAAGAATGGATTTGCACAGGAACAGTTTACTTTCTTCCTCCCAGTAGCATCGTATGCGTCAGCACCTCACTGTGAGTAGCATCAAAGGGTGCTGCTGCTGGACCTAAACATGCTGGTAGTGCTTGAGTCACATCCAACACCAATGGCACCCGTGTGTTTGTGAAATGAAGCTCACAATGCTCACATTCTAATTCCAAGATCTCTGCAATAACAGGAGATTGTTGAGATCGGCAGTGCCTAGAGATGGCATCTTGAGCAACAGCTTACATTCTTTTCTTTATGTGATAATGGCAGTTCCTCTTCTGGAAAAGGGGAACTACGTACATTCTGTCTGAGCACCAAAACTGCTAAGCAATCTTAGACAGGTTAGTACTAGACAGTGGGGAAAATTCTAAATACTCTCAGGATGACAAAGCTTTAAAATGTTCTGCCAGCCTTGAAGCACAGTCTTTGGGTTCAGATTACTTAGCAGGAAGTTTGAAAGAACTGGACAGAGAGACAACTCTTCCCTTGTTCACACTAGTGAATGATTATACTGATGTTAATTACATTACGCTAGATTTATTCTGCGTAACTTCAAGCAACCCTTGCAACCATCTTAGACGTGTTTTGGTGACAATGTGGCATACGTTGCTTTTGATAAAATACAACTGAAAACTATAATTGTACTGAATTACTGAAATGAAGAGGCGCTTGCCCAGCCATTTCAAAATATAATTAGAAAACTACCCTCCCAAACAGCCTGTCCTTGATATTTTGTGGCAGGCTGAGCCCAGTTTCCTGTACAAGGTCACATTAAAACTAAAAGCACAAGCAGATTCCAAGACAGAGAGCTGAATAGGTAGGACTCCTGATAATACACTTGCTTCTTTTGGAACTCAGGTACAATAAAGATATTGTTCCTTTAATGCTTAGATTTCCTTTTAAGAAGTATGTGAGATTTCAGCCAATTCTCCCCAACGATTAGTTCAGGATGAATGTACTTAACTCGGGATTCAGCTGGAAAGAGCCCAAGTAGATGCAATCAATTTTCCACTAAATCCACTTCCTTCCCTGCTTCCTTACCCAGCATGAGACATCAGCTTGCCACTACAGCCAGTGGTGACTATGACGATGAAAACCTCTGCCTTCACCCATGCTTATATCAAACTTAGTTATTCCCTCTTTTGATTTTCCCTGGTTTTCTGTATTCTTATATCCCATTCACTCACCCAAACCTTGGGCTGGAAGACTTGGGTGGAAAAGCAGCTATGGAGCAAACCACAAATGCATTGGTTGCTGTAAGCACCAAGTTATTCATTCAAAACTGCACAGAACCAGCTGTGGAATTCCACTGATAAACGACAACTTTCCCCTTTGCACATCATTTACCCTAAGGTTTTAATGAGCCAGTTCTGTATGCCTACATCTAAGCTGAACTTTCTCCATGTCTAACACCAAATTATCTTCGCCATCATCATGTAAACACCACAGTACTTCTGAGATATTAGCCACCGGCCACTTTATTTGAGCCAGCCCCACACACCACTGCCTGAAAAACAACAGGGATGATTTGCTACTAGAACTTTGAAAAGGTAAAAGACATCTTTTCCTTTTTCAAAATCAAGGCTTAGAAAACACAATGTCTGGCTCTCACCTATGTGACTTCTTAAAAGTTTAAGTAGACATCTTCCAACCTCATTTCCCCAGTGTATAAACTCTCCTTTGTTGAATAACTTGCAGAAACAGCAAAAGAAGTCCTGCTGGCTGTGTATTCCTCTACAAGAGCAGTCTCCAAACTTTTTAGATCATGCTCCCCTATCCGTAAAAATGTTTTGAGCATGCACCCCTAATGTACCTATACTTATTTATAAATTATATGCAAAGGCTATGAAATTGTAAGGTTTTCTTCCTGCAACCCCATGGATCATCTAGCACATCCCCCGGGATTCATGCACCCTACTGCTCTGGAAAACACTGGGTTGTTAATCCTGATCCAGCAAATTGTTTCCATAGGTCTGAACTTACACTGCTGCGGTTCCTAACATCAGGAATCCACTGACTCACTCTAAGCTATTTGCATTATTTCCAGGAAGAGTTTTGCAGGGACCGCAGTTGGAAAAACGACAGGGCAGCGTATCCAGGCAGCCAGCAAGGTAACTGAGGTCCTGTGACTGCATCCCACCCAATGTTAGGAACATGCCCTACTTGTGATTTTAAATGCACCAATAGACAACCATTTACACACAGCAGACAGTAATCAAAAGTGATTGCTAAATCCATCCATGGTTTTAAATTGGTATTAATCGGATGCCTTCGCTCAGGTACAATTAAAGAGCTGGCAGACCTCCTGTCAGCAGCCACACGCAGGCAAGCTCTGAGTCACCTACACCAAGTCAGCCAGCTGAGCTGGCAGAAGCCAGCAGTAACTGGTGATTTTATTTCTTCTTACAGGAAAAACTTTTTAAGTTTCTTTCCTCAAGTGCTTTACCTATTTCTTGCCTTAACTCATCATTCGCTTCCATCGTTATTACCTCAAACAGTGCAAATCTACAGGATTATGGCAAACAGACCTGAGGCTTTATAGTTTTAGACAAGAAAAATCAGCCTGGGGAAGGGAGAGAGAAGCAAGCCTGAGGAGGGAACCAGAGCGGGGAGCACTGCGGGAGGCATGCCCTGCAGGAGGCAGGCAGGAAGCCGGGGCAGCCAGGAGCCTCTTCCCGAACACGGCCGGGCTGCTGGCGAGGGATGGAAGAAGACGCAGGGGAAGGGAGGGCTAGGGACCAGCCAGCTGAGTCATGGGGGAAGCAGCAATCCGAGCAGGTAAGGAGGCGGTTGGTTGGGGCCCTGAACAGAAGGGGAAGGAATTCACTTTTTTGGGGGTGCATCAATAAAGGGAGCTCGTACAGACAAAGCAGCAGGATGGTGCACGAGGCAGCAGGGTAAGCCCTGATGGAGGGCCCAGCTCAGATGCCTCCACACCACCGTCACTCCATGCAATGAACAGGCAGAGGGAAGAGAACATTTGTGAGGCATGAAACCTGTTCTCATGAGCCTGCTGCTAATGCCACGAGGCAGTGAGCGCTCTCAGGAGACTCTGGACGTGATTTCACAAGGCCCCAGTAACTTCACAACCAACCAAGCTTACCGTGGGGTTTGAACACATCTCAGAGGCCGTGACTCCATCAGCAGCCTCTCCTACACCCTCCTCTCCAGCTCCTCCCAGACTGCACGAGGCAGCAGGAGCACCTGCAAAACCACTCAGCAGAAATTCCTGTGCAAGCACAAACAATGCTTACTACCTCTGGTAGGCTTCCACATCTCTTTAGTTCCATCACACAAATTAAAATTTAAATGAAAACGTGCTGAGCTACACCTTCACCTGTTACTCTGCTCTGTGGGATGTGGCACAGAGAGGTGGGAGCAGCCTTTGCCATTTCAGCTCGGAGGGCTGTCAAGAACAGCAATGTCATGGGCAAAACGCTGAAGCACCTGAGCCTCCACAGCCCCAAACAACGGTAGCAATTACTCTGGCCCAGGGCCACAGACCTGTTCCCTGAGTACTAAACAGCCATGGGAAGAAGAGGGCCAGGTCCTCAGGTACTCGCACAGAGCATTTATTAGGAGGTGCTGGCCCCAGCCAGACTGCTTCACCCGCAGCAGCTCGCTGATAGCGCAGCGTATCGCCTTGTCTGCTGGCTGCCAAAGCGCACTGGCTGTGCTCAATCAGATACCGGCCCTGCGAGCTGCCAAATGGAGTCAATAATCCTATAAATGGAGGAGCACTGAGTGCAGACTGGCCGTTGGCCATGAGGGAGGCCGTGGTGGGGTTCTGCTTCAGGTTTGTTTTTAGAAAGGAGTTAGTGCACCTAATTCAGCGCTGGGGGACTGGGTTTGCAAGCATGGAGATTTCTTCCTTTTGTACCAGTTCAACACAGGGCACCCACAGAGAAGCTTCACTCCAGTAAAACAGGAGTTTCTCATTAAAACCATAAATTAATTCCTTACTATTTCTGGCATTGCATTCATAATTAAGATTACTTGCTTTTTACACAAGAACAGGCTCACCTAGGGAGTACCGTCAGTGTGAGTGGAGAAGGCTCCCGATGCTCAGCTAGGAGCTAGTGTTGCTCCCCACAAGGGCACTTCGGCAGTAACTGAAACTGGATTTGGCCATGAATGATGATAAATCTAAAAAGTCCCAGTAGAAGTTCTGCTCAAAGGCAGGATTTTCAGGAAATGAGATATTTATTGGAATGGGAAAAAATGCTTTCTGGGTAAGATCAAATATACCGAGTTTTTCCTCCTGCTCTGTATTTGTTGAGAGAGAAGCAGAGAGGAAACCCTACCTGGGTTATAACCGAGCTGGAGTTTCCTGAGAAGTCTAAGGAAGGGAGACGACATCCACCACTGATAAATAACTCTGGAAAGTGACCTATAGAAGTCAATTTACCAGAACCAAGCTGGTTGTTTTATAACCGTAAATTTATAAGCAAGTAAAACATTTGGCTCATGTCAAATACCAGGGGTCACCGAAGCACTTTCCTTGGTGCCCAAGGACAGCCCACTGCAGCTATAATCGGCCAATCCTCCCGAGTCCCGTCAGTTAAATGAGAAAAAATTTATGGTTGTTTATGTAGGCTTTGCGCCAAGCCCGTTTCTCTGATAAGCTTCTCTGGTGCATTTGTGTCTCACATCCGATTCAGAGTCCTCTGCATACTGGAAACAGCATTCCTTGGATACTTAAATTAAAAACACAACGTAGGGCTTGGACAGGGGAATGGGAACCCATGCACTAAGGGCTCTGGGGAACAGCGCTCGGAAAATATTCTTTTTTAAATCTTGCATTAGTCCACGTATTTAATGACATGTAATCCTCAAAATATTCTTTCACAAATTGTAAATACACATTATTTGAGAAAGTAATTATTTTCAGTAGCATGCTGCAACAGCTGTACAGCTTGGATGCCAGATACTGCAAGTGTTCCTCCCACAAATGCATCTATTTGTGATATAATTATTTCAGAATTTACATAACTTGTCACTGAACTGGTACTTCCAACTCAGGATCTCCAATTCTCTTGAAAATATTAATGAAAGCAGCCCAGTATCACTCCTGTGAGATAGGCAGAAATAATTAGCCACATGGAAAAGGTCAGACAGGTTAAGTGATCTGCCCGAGATGACAACAAGGCTGTGGCAGAGTGGCGCAAAACCCCATCCTCCAATTCACAGGGTGGATTTACTCCTTTGTGACCAACATGTTAATGCTTTCAACTAAAATGCCTCTGTCTTTTGCTCACGTCCACTGCCAGAAGGAAGCTTGAAAGACAGAATGCTGAAGTGTTCCCTGTCCTTTTTCCAGGGACAGAAACGCCAGGTCTGCTGGTGTTTATTTCATAAATGTGAAGACAAACTACACCAACTAAAACCTTTATTTTGTTTTGTACATAGTAAGATTCTGGGAAGCATCGTTCCTGGACTTGAAAGTAGTAGAAGCATTTTTCAAGGTGAAAAGCAGCAGTGAAAACCTTCAATCTGTAAAACTATCTTGTAAGATAAAGTTCTGACTGCTTTCTGCTATTAAACACCAATGACTTTTCGGGCCATACAGCTGTGTCTCCCTTGAATGAAGGGACAAACAAAAGCACCTAAGGTGAGTTGGTAACCTAGCCTGGATAGGAGACATGGACGAGGTACACACACAGTCCTTTGTTAGAGAGCACATGGGGACAAGGACAACAGCAGCAGCAAAAACATTTCCACTTTGCACTGCCTCCGTTGTCAAGAGCTTCATGAAACATTTCACTGACAGATCCTGCCCTATTTTGGCAGGACTTGCAAGGCAGAGGTGAGCAGTGTGCATGTGGCCAGACATACTGCCACCACAGTGTGGAGTATCACCAGAAAGGACAGCAAGAAGTCCAAGACTGGAGACAGAAAACAGGCAACATGACTAAGAACAGAATATGATCTGGTTGACTTAGTACAGGGGCAGCTTGGAAAAGAAGCTGTGTTGGTGAGGGAGGATGTAGTAGGACGTAGTGAAGCTTCCATGGCTGCAAAGTGATCATACTCTTGCTTCCTTGGTAAGGGATATGATGGGCTGCCAGCAGTCTGGAGTCTTTAGACCCTGGGAACACAGGGATCCAGGAAAAGCATAAAATACACACAACACTAGGCAAAGTGGAAAGTCATCAGGGTACAGTGAAATTTCAAACAGTGCCAAGGACAAGGGGGAAGCTGACAATTTTCTGGATAAAGAGGTACTGACAAGCAGTTAAATGAAGGTCTTTAGTAAAGAAATTTATTATGCTCATTTGAAATTAAGAACAAAAGATGCCCACACAGAAATAATAAAGTCTGAATTCTTCAGTTGTAGGGTAGGCGCATGCCAGAGCAAACATAGGCAGAGTGAAGTAAGAACTAATCAAGGGAGACAGAAAGCTGTCTTCCCCCTCACAGAAAGGGCACGTGAAAAAAACTGAAGTCTCATTCTTCCAAGACACCAGGAAAAGGATCAGTTAATGTCGACCCACGAAGCACACCTCCAGTCAGTCCAGAGCATGAATAGCAAGCTCAATGCATCCAAAGGACAGGGACAGAGGAACGAGAGATTGAGCCAAATAAGAGGAGAATATGCAAGGGACACACATGTAGAGGGGAGACCAACCGCATGAACGTGGACGGGTTTGTGTACACAAACAGGTTTGCACATGAGGCACACATTTACTGGGAGAGGAACCGGAAAGAAACTATCAGTAGTGGGAGGAAGAACTGACTGACTGAGTGCTGAGGTGACAAAGGACAAAACTGATTAACTGGTACATGTGGACGTAGGGTTCATTTATTGTTTAAGGAGTGATTATGATATCAAATCAAATTGTTTCAGCAGGCTCTGGCCTTCTGGTAAGTGACTGCTCTGAATACTAAGGGATTCACTATGTATTTTACAAAACACATACCCTATAGCAAAAACCTAGATCAACAAAATTAGATGAAGCAAACCCCTCATCTCCTTTGATTTGCTTTCTTTTTCTACTTTTTTCCTCCCTGTTTTTGCCTTCAGTTTTAAGTAATACTCAGAAGTTTCAGAACCTGGAAATAGGAAGCAGAAACATCTGTTGATAATGTCAGTGATTTCCCTGTGCTCTGTTCTGGATTATCTGGATTTCTTCTCCTTTGAGAGATGAACCCAGCAGCACAAGGGAATCTGCTCTCTTGGAGAAATTGAGATGTTTTCCAAGAAAACATTTTAAATGGGCAGAGGGAAAGGCAAGAAAGAGCAGAATGAAAAGATGGAAAAAACAGCAGAGATCTGGGCTTCTAAGACAATCAAGAGCTGCAGATAATAGATGTTGATAAGGAAACAGGGTAATTTTTGCAAATCTTGTTATGTGAAACAATAGGTGGCATTCCAAACAAAATTACATAAGTGATTAGATTCCCTCTAGTATTTACCATAGCTCTTACAAATAAGAAACAGAGGCAGAAGCCTTCTTAGCATATATTTTTTGTATTTTACATATTTTCCAAACCCCGAAAGGATCACAGGCACTGTCTGTGATTGGTTCCACATTATTAATACAAAAATATTTTGGGAGGAATACATCTATGGTCAGTCAAGCAATGCAGAGAAAAGTTTCCACTATCAGTTGCCAGGCAACCCCCACCAATTAAAATAACCATCAAATGCCATGGATTTAATGCTAGAATAATTAATAGCAGAATGCAATTAATACCTTTCAAGGAAACAAGGAGACAGACAAACCAGCCGCCAACTATTCATCGCATGCCCTCTTATAATCAGAAACGGAGGACTGAAATGTTTCCCATCTCTCTGTTGGCTATCTACTCAGGAGAGCAATACTGTGTGAAGGGAACCATAGGGGCATGTGTTTATCTTCGAGCATCTGAGGTGTCCCCCTGAAAGCAAGAGCCCAGCACTAGGCTGATCAGATGAGTTGCCCTTAAAAAACAGGTCCTAACTTACATTTGAACTAACCTGATTTCAAGCAGCCACAGGAAGGAAAACCTTTCATGACAGAGCACCTATCGTCTGTAGAAGGGACACAGTCAAGGGACTGGTCCATCTATCTGAAGGCAAGCACTTACATCAGCGCTGTGTCAGACCAAGACATAGCTGAGGCACAAAGCCATAGGCAATGCTGTGAACTACAACTTTAAAGAAAAAAAGGAAAATGCCACAAAAAGCCCATGCCCACAGCTAACTACATTCTACACAGAATAGAGTTTCCTCTGCCAGTTCCATCTCACACACCTGATAACCCACTCCCCATCCCTTCTCATGTCTCTGAAGCCTGGAGTACTATCAGATTAACAAGGGTTAAGATAAAGGAAATATATTCCTGCCAGTCGGTACCCAAAGGTACTTGGGCTCTTACAGGGGCTGGTGTCCAAGCCTGACTGTTAACTACCAGGAACCAAGATTACATTCCCTTGCTAAGACTCATTCATGGTTCAGAGTCTTGCGCAAAGTAAACCCAAATGTCTGAAGCCAACTGTCATCTCTACGACCTGACTGCCCTTTTTTTTTTTTTTTTTTTTTTAAAAAAAAAAAATGAGTACCTCCCTTTTGGTGAGTTTTGCATTAATGGGTATGTCTGGGACTGCAGCTACAGACATACCTGAAATAACTTCTCACTATCCATCTTGATAGGTGTTAGAACTGAAAGCACGGGGCTAAGTGCAGGCTGTAACTTATCCCAGAGAGGCAGAATGACTCAGGCAGAGTTCTGCACTCCTGGAGCAATGCTGCGAGTTGTCTCAGTTACACAGCTACACAAACTGCAGTTGTAGCAGCATACGCAGCCCCTGAAAGACCAGTGTTTCACAAACCCTTTTTCTTAACTGAACTCACACCTCTCCAAAGCATTTAGCTTTCTCAGTGAATCATTCCTCAAAATAACCGCCTCACACACAGAGCACCAGGAGCTCCTGCCAGCTCCAGTTATGGCTTGGAAATCACCAAACATTCAGGTGGCCGTAAATCCAATCCGAACACGGGGTCTGAGTCGGGGATGAGTAACAATTGCAGTTATGCAAGTTCAGGGCATCCAGCTCTCACGCTCCAGGCCACGGGGGTCGGGGAGGAATGTTCCCACATGCACAGCACTGAATCACCCGCCAGCTTGTCTTCCCCTAAGCACCAGGTATTAGCCAATGGCTCTGGCAGGATTACAGACCAAAAATCCCAAAATTCCAGTCTGCTCTGGCCTGACAGTATGTGGTTAGAAAACTGCAGAGAGAAGTGTGCGAGGACATGAGCTTCCCAGTAGACTTTCACTGCACAGCAATGTACCCCTTGAAGCAATATTCATTAGCTCCTCTGCCTTACATGTCCTCAGTGTGTTTTCTCACTGCTCAGAAGAGCTGCATGGAACAGCGGCAGGCAGATGAACAGATACTGAAGCTACAACTCACTCACCTGAGATTTGGCCACAAGGCACTGAAGAGTTAAAAGCCAACACAAATTTGTACCGCTAACAGCCAACCCTAACATCAGTGGACATACAGTACAGAGATCAGATTTGACGCTAAATTGTTTTATTCTACATGCACATTGCATTCACAGAGATCTGATTTAAAATTCCAAATCAAGTATTGGCAATAGTGCAGTCTGGATGCTGTGACTCACACTAGACTTATAAATATGCTGTGAGGGACAGGACAAATATGAATTGAAAACCAAAACAAACCTTCCACTGGGAAGTTTGCTGTTTTATTTTTGTTCAGTTTGTGTTGGTAGTTTTTTGTGTGCGTGTGTTTTGTTTTTAAAAACTCAGCTACCTTAAGATGTTCTGTGCCTTACCACTGCCAAAAGCAAACAAAGGGTCAACCAGGGGCAGCAAATACGCAAAAGAACGTTTGCAGTGTCACAAGGAGCTTCTCAGTACAAGCAGGGACACAATCAACCTTCTATTAATACACATTTACATACAGTAGCAATCAGTGGCCTCAGCAAGAAGGCAGCTGTTGTCTCCGAGATGTAATACAAAAGTGTAAAGAAAGGTTGCATCTACAGCCACGAACTGATCTCCCTTCTACACCAGCTGGAGGGCATGGGCTAATTCACAACTGTGCTTCATACCTTCAGGGCAACAGTACCTACTGCTACAGACGTCCCACTTGGACCTTTTAAAATCAGCGTGCTGTCAAGCTTCACTGTAATCCTTCTCTTAGAGCTTGTAGCAATGAATCTGGGGGAGTCTGGACAAAGGCTAATGCTGATGTAGTAGCAGCACTGTCGGTAATCAGCTGAACTGTGATACCTTCACAAGCTGTCCCTTAAAATGAAACTGCTGCAAAAACCCCCATGAGTTCTCCAGTCCAATCAATACCTACTAGGTAAGAAATGAGCTGCATACCTTCAGGATTATACAGTTTGCTTTAGGCTTCTGATTGATCTTGCAGTGATTTCCTGTGCCTTAAAACCAGTGGCAAAAGTGCAAATTAAAGACGAATGGCATGCTCAAACATTTGCCTTCAAGAACAGAATGTGTCCCCGCTTTTCAGAGTAAAATACATCTCAGCTTTTAGAGCCTGAGACATCAAGCCCTTAGCTCTGCAAGTACCACCTGAAAGTAACAAATATCAAACTGGTACCTCCTCAGCATAGAGGTTTATCTTACTGCAGTTTCTACAATCATTGCCACTGGATTAAAATATCCAGCCTGAAAAGATGCTGTGGATGGCACTATGATTTGAACATTGTTGCGCCCCCTGAACCCTAGAGGTGCCTGGTAAGTTATTTTCTGTAACAAGCATCAAACAGATCCTATCAATTCCTCCAACCAACCACCCTCACTGAGGGCACAGGTGACCTGCCATTATTGCAATTATCCTTCAAGAAACCCTGCCATGCTCTGAAATACTACCAAGAGGAATTAGATGATGAGCTTTTCAGACATATTTCAGCTCGTCTACCATAAGTAGAATTTGCAACTGAAGTCCTGCCAAAAGTAAAATTTTACACTTAACGGAAGGGACAATCTACCTTGTTGCCTAAATTCATCTCTGTTATTTAAGATTCAGCAAAGCATGCTTACATTTGAGTAATGTAACTTATTCAAGCATGTTTAAGCGTTTTGCTGAATCAAGGCCTAAAAAGAAGTTTCTCTGGTGTTAGAGCTAAAAGAAGATTTGAACCTACATTTAAAAAGCATCCTAACAAACTCCAGTTGTTTTCTGTAAGAGGTTGAGGACAGCGATCTGCATGTAACTATTCGGTCCCAGCAAATGATCCCATTCTCTCCAGGAATTGTGTGTGTGATACACTTACAGGCATCCACAGGGGCAGCACTGGGGAAAGCACTGTGCTCCCCTTGGAAGGCCCAGCATGGCCCACTCTGCCATGCACTGCCCTTTTCAACCACAGTACCCTGGCAGATCGTCTTTAGCACTGAAACCAAAGTTAAAGAGATACCTAAGGAAGGAGTCTGACTGCCAGAGTTTTGTTCTGACCGTCTCTTCCCATTTATCTGCCTAACTGCACTTGTCTTGCTGAGCTGAAAATACTCACCGCTGAGCACTGAACCTTGGAGGCTCTCCTACTCATCATCACATTTCAGTCTGAGTGGTCTCCAAACCACAGCTTTTCCCAGGAGTGCAAAATGCACTTAATTGTTGTTGGTTAAATATTGGGCTTTTATCGAAATCAAATGTCTTCAGGTACAGATTTTTTCTTCTTTGGTTACTGACTTACTTTCTAGATCTGTTCTATTCAAAGGTACCTGCTGTAGGGTAGTCTGGATCACTCTTCTTATTTAGGAAAAACTGGAAAAAAAGGCAAGCTTGTAATCTTTATCTCACATTTCCAAGTATAAATAAGAACCTGCATGGAAACAGTATTAGGCAGCCACTAATGTGATCCTCTACTCTCCTGTCAAAGGCATAGACCGTAATGGCCAGGAGGAACATTAGTCCATGGGATGTGACTTCCTGCCTAACAAAGGTCATTAATTATCAATTATCACTCAGTTACCTGTGTGTTGAATCAAAAAGTTTGGCTCGACTTGAGACACTTTCCAATGGGACATTTGGTCTTAATTTGAAAGCACTGAAGAACACACAATCTGTCACTTATCTTGCTGTTTTGTTCCAGCAATTAATCATCCTCCTTATATAAAATGTCTCTTTGATTCCCTATTTGAGTTGTGTGGTTTCAGCTTCCAGAAGAAGTCTGTCTTGCATTTGCCTCTAGTATGCATGAAACCACTTTCTAATGCTGTTTCCTGGTAAAAGCTGATTACAAGCTCCAGCCAAGTTCCTCCCCCTTTATTATTTCTGATACTCAAAATACACTGGGCCCTCATGATTATCTTTTCTCTAGTCTTTTATCACCCACATAACTCCTGCTATCAGATCCTGTCCAGTTTTTCCTCATCTTTCTGAAATCCAGCATCAAAACTAGAGCACAGAACCCTCAGCTGGGTCTCACATTCAAGGTAAAATGCACCCCTCGTTCATAAACTCCAGTACCGTGAGGAGTTCGTGTTCAGTTGCTCATACAAGATGTCCAGTAAAGTCTTCTCAGCAGCACATTCCAGGATGCAGCTCCCACAAATGTGACTCGCATGCCTCACTCCCAAGGTCTGGATCTACCGCCTGCACTGTCCCAGAAGTTACTGCAACATCCCCATTCTGGCTGTGCTCACTTTGATACTATTTAGGAGCTGAGTTGAAAGGAAAAACTCTGCTTTTAACTCACAGTTGACCGTAAGTTTTGATCAAGTATTTCACCTGCTGCTGCCATATTAACAGCTTAGATACCTTCCAGTGCTTAACATAAGAAAGGCCCCACACATTCCCCTTTCACCAGGATCGTATTGGAGCTTGCAGACAGAAGGAAACCCAAGCGCTTCTTGCTTGCAAAACCTCCTGGCAGATGATAGCTGTGCTCTCCAGCACATAACCACCACAGCGAGAAGCCCAGAGACAACCTGGAGTGCTGTTTCCTCATGCATGCATGTGACTGACTCACAGAAAGTGGTGTGAATCACAGAACTCCACCAGCACAGTGGGGTGAGGCAGAGCTACGCTCCAAAAGGGCATGTCTCAAGTCGCCCTCTGTTAGATGTACACTGGCCACACACACCTCGCCAGGATGGTCACAGAAGCTCATTGTACTTTTGGATAATTAAGCTGGGATTGTGTTTTGCTGTTAAAATACATTCCCCAGCCCTTACCTATTCTTCTGGGGAGGAGTGTGACACTTGTGTACAGGCCCCTGTAGCAACAAACACACATCCTGACTACTTTTAAAGAGAGTCTGCCCCACAGAGGAAGCTGGAATTCACCCATGCAATTAGGCTAGGTTAATGTTGGCGATGAGTGGATAGATATTATCCGATATCATATTTTGTAATCCTCTGCTAAGCAGGATGCTGAAGCACTTCGTTTACTCTGGGAGCCAACAAAATAGCTACTCATTCAGTGTCAGGCTTGAACAAAGTCATGAGTGATCCCTGAAGCTTTGAGACAAGTTTATTCTAGAACCTGGTAATGGTCCAGAGCGATTTATAAAGGTCACTGAACTCTACGTTCAGGTTGTAGGTTTCTTTAAACAAATATTTACTTATCTGTACATATCTCAGGAGAAAAGACAAGACTTCTCTTTTCAAAAGTGAACTTCACAATGGTTCTTTTCATTATAAACTTACTTAGTTCTATGCCAATAATCTTTTACTCTTTTTCTAATCCTTAATTAATCCTTTTTATAAACAATTCATACTCGGCACATTCTGCTCATGGTAAATCTTTTGCTACGTATATTTATCACAACAAGGTCTTCAATATCCAGGCAGATATTATCAACCTAAGTAAATGTGTGGCCATATCAAGGAAAGCTACCTGACTCCAAAAATGCATTCTCAGAGATCTCTTGAACTTGGTGGGGAATCTGAGCGCGCTTGGGCACTTTCAAACAAGACACTGAGGAAGTTTCCAACTTCACTTTAATGCCGCCCAACTAAAAGGAAACACTTCTGAAAGTGCTGTCCTGTATTTTCCAAGCCCTGTTTTCCCTGGCAAAGCCATGACTTCCTCAAATCACAGAGTGCATCACTCTTACATTCAAATGAAAAAAGGAACCTGTAAAGGTTCTGAGAGTAGCACTGAAACAGTGGTTTACCCGCACAGCTTTCCTCTGAAAAAATCAAAACATTGTAATAGCTCAAGGGGTTTCAACTCACCATTTCTATTTGTTTCTATCACTTTCAAACATAAGAAAACAATTTTTGAGCACTATATCCACACAGAAGTTACAAATATGTGATTGACTGGAGCTGAATTTGCAAATAGAAAGTGAGGGAAAATGGGTTTGGCTGCACAAATTTTACTGTTTTTCTGTAAAAGTAATAAGTATGCATTACAGTTTCATAAACAAGTGATTTAAAGTATGTAGTGCTTATAAAAGCCAGGTTGAAGCCGTTTTGTAAATGCAGCCCTTAAAACAACCAAATACTACTTTTTTGGCCTGTCACTTAAGAAAAAAAAAAAACATTGAACACTTACAGATGGTAAATAAAAAACAACTCTTGAAACCGGACTCCTGCATGGGAATTTTGCCCCAGGAAACCAGCAAGATGAGGTCTCACCTTGCACACTGGTTGCTACAGGAGTACGTATTACAAAAGGAAGCCACTTAATAAGGCTACAGTAAGTCTGACTTACCACAAGAGCAGCACGTGAAGCAGTTGGTATGATAGAGGTTACCCATTGCTTGGCAAGCCTGGCTCGCTCCATACACACCTTTTCCACATTTTATACAGATACCTACAAAGAAGAAACAGAACAAATGTTAGAATTCTCTGCAGCTTCTAATACCAGCTCAGGGCCATTGATTCATGGCACTCACAATACCCGCAAATCAATGAGCTCCTCTACATCAATAGATTCAAGTACTCAAGTCAGCAGCAGGCAGCTTGTGTGAAATAAATGCATTGAAATTAACCCAAAATAAAAGGGGGAAGTGGAGGGGAGGGCAGAGCCTCTGCTGGCGATTCAACACATGTAGACTGAGGCTGGCTGAACACAGAAATCCCAGAAAGACAGTTGAAATCACAAATAGAACAGAAGATCTGCATGGCCTCTGGAAATAACTCAGTTTACTGAAGAAATAATCTAGTGAGATCTTCATAACTAAGTGCTCTGCCATATTACATTCAATAATCACTAATGAAACAACCAATCAGGTTGAAACAATCAGGTCCAAAATCAAAACATTTCTTTTCTTTGACCCTCTCCAGAACCATGATATATCAGCAGTGCTGGTCCACGGTGGGAGCCATGCAGCACAGGGAAATGGGTCTTGCCCATTGGATTTATTAATTAATTTTCCACAAATAGTAATAAGCAACCTCATAAGCATAACCTGGGAGCTTACAAAAACAGAAGAGCAAGGCATTTCCCCTCCTTATGGTCTAAGGGCAAGAAGTCCATCCAGCACTTTTGCAGTGAGGTCAGAAATTCACCTTCACTGCTTGAGCTCTTGGGGAAGCTGGGGATGCCTCTCATATAGTCTGCAGGAGATCCAAGTACAAAGAGCCAACACAGTGCTGGCAAATTCAGCTGTTGGTCCCACACAGGGCACTCACTACAAGGAGGAAATGAAATGCTGGAGAATCTGTATCCTTCCACATACTCAGGAACACTAAGTTTATCAGAGATGCCCACTGGTCTCTGACTGCTGCTGTACAGTGCATCTCAAAACAAAGCTGTGTGATATTGGAAGTACTACAGCAGGAAAAAAAAGTGTTTTCTGCATCACGCAACTTTTGAATGAAACTGTTGTGCTCATGCTGTTTGAGACCCTCTTTCTACAGATGCACGCACTAATACACTTGAAAGTCTAGCAAATCAAGAACTACAAAATCAGGCTTTGATCACCCAGAATTTTCCTCTGCTGTGCTGTGAACATATCACAAACACATGCAGTCACACACACAAAAAAAATACAAATATTTATATAATATTAATATATTATGAGCTGGTAGAAACTTAAACAGCAAAAAAAAAAAAAAAGCCCAAAGTTAATTAAAGTTAACATTGTTAAGATACCCATGTCCCAAGCTAAGCCTGTAACCCTGAACCAGCTGTCAGCTACAGCCATCAGCTCACTGCAAACAAAGTGTTGGGAAAATATTCTGGTCCTTAGACAAGCTCAGCTCTGACACAGGACATGGAAATTTCAGCATATTTGTTGTCTTATGTCTACTTATTTATTTGTAGCCAAAGGTTATGAAAAAGGTCTGCTATTTGCCATGAGTTAATGGTTAACTGCTGCTGAAAGATGGCTATTGATTACTGGGGACACCGATTGGAGAATGCATCCCAGCACCTGCACTGCGACCAGCCAAGCAGTCAGAGCAACCCACAAACCTGCTGTGCCTCCTCACGTGCTAGGAGCCCTGACACAACTGTGGTCCCTCCCGGCCTCGGAGAGAGGAGAGGCAGAGCAGAGCAGATGGCCTTCACTTCTGAAATGAGCGGTTTTAGCATAAGGTCATGATACAATATTTGCCTACTCTTGGTAATGGAGCCAGAAGGGAGCTCTTTCGGAGCTCCCCAGCTGTCTGCACCTTTCTTGCCCATCTCTTCACACCCAATGTTTACTTAAGACAGATGGCTATTGCTAGCCTGGCTGGGAGGTTACACAGAAACCTACCTTTTCCTATTTACGCCTAATTTTACTCCGAGGATAGCAGAAATCCAATCTGTAATTCTGACATCTCTCTGAGTTCTCGTGCACTAATCTACTGCAGCCACAAGCCTCTTTGATAAATGAAGTTATTGCCTAATTTCTTTGCCATTGCTCCACTGAACTGTCAGAAGCAAAAGGATTTATTGTGAATGTTAAACTTACATTGGCCTTTGCAGCAAGTGGTTCGTTAAGAGCAGCTGTCAGTTTGTTAACTCATTTTCTCTAAAAGACCAGTCATTAGCTCCAGGAATAAATGACCACAGAGACCATTAGCATACTAAGAAGGCACATGTATAATTCCAAAAGTGTACTTTGGAAAATATATACGCAGCTGTGGTGTGAGCATACAGTGAGCTCATAACTGCCTAGGAAAAGCACTGATTACATGGCTGTTCAGGTCTGGTTTTCCACCAGTCACAGCCCAGACCGCACATTGCAAGCTTGTGAAAGCCTTGACATAACAGCTACATCACTTTTCTTTTCCAGATTTATTTCCAAAGCTTGTTAAACTGCCTGTGAAGAATGTTCTGTTACAGAGCAAGCATGTCTCATTTCTGACACCTCACTTTATGTGACTTCACGTCAAGTATTTCAGCCTTGGTGCAACTCCTTGCCCCTTGCACCACCTCGACTAGAAGCAGCCATGGTACCTCCAGATCCTTAGCACACCAACTGCTGCATTTTCACCCAGGTCAAGTCTCCTACAGAGCTGGTCTCTCTCTTCAGCTGGGAAAAAGACATTACAAGGTCTTTCACATACACTTATTCTGTATAAAGGTTCACTCAGCTGGAGCACAACACTGCAGCCTTCTTTAGCTGAGGTTCCTATCCTTACACAGTATTTAACCAAAACTGGGGAGGAAAAAGAAATAAACACACTGTGGACCTCAGCAAAAGTTCATCAATAAAAAAGCAATGCCAGAAAGAGACGGAGCTCCCTGAGAGTCCCTCCTAGAGTGAGCTGCAGCATTTTGCCTGCACCCCCCTCACCCGTAACCTGCCCGCTTCATTGGGCTTGACTGTGTCATACAGCAACAGAGCTACTAGATCAGCAATGCTCTCCGGCTGGTGCACACATTAGCAAATCCTGATAAAAGCACCACAAGAAAATAAGACAAAAGTTGTAACTAGCCTAGACATGTATTTTCTGTTGCAGTCACTGATTTTGCTCCAAGACCTGAGAGACTACAACATGACACAGAATAATGGGCAAAGGGACCTGCAGCAACCTAAAGAAAACTTTACAGCTATGCAGTAAGCCTGCTGTAACATAGGGGTAAGAGTTCCTTGCTGTAGCCTACACATTTGAAGAAGTTTGGTACCTAGACATCAAGTTTAGGGATGATCTTGCTCCTGACAAGCCTTTGCAGTGTCCTTTTGACCATTCAGTACAGGTTGCAGACTGGTACTTCATATAGATTTCACCCAGATTTAGGAAAAAGGCAGTAGCCAAGAGGTGAGATGCCCTACATATAACGGCAGATGTACAATAACCTGCTGGCTGGGCTTTGTCCTCATGCACATGCGGAACTCAGCCTGCACCTAATTCCATCCTCACTTAACCTGAGTCAATGGTTTAGCACAACTACAAGAAAAATGGTACCATATGGCCCCCTCGACTTCAGCAAGCAGCAGTTGCACGAGCCAGAGGGAGAATCTGGCTATCGCATTCCTGACAGCGCGCCACAGCTCAGGGATGAGCTGCAGCTTTACTGCCTTACAGCCACACCGTATCTCCAGGATAAGTGCTACATGCTGCCTACAGTAGGAAACAACCATGCCCTGTCGTCAAGAGTTATGGTAAAGCTAAAATTAACAACTAACACATGGCACAGATGAATCCCTCCCTGCCTCTGCTGTTTTGTTCATGCTGCAGGGCTGGGAAGAGGGTGGGTGAAATTTACCCTTGGGCTGCTGCAAAGTCCCAATTTCTCTATTCTCACAGGGAAAGACCATCTCTACAAACATTCACAATAAATTTTCTACAATTTTGGCTTACTCAAGATGTGGGGAATGAAAACCTACAGCCATGAATCAGGAAGAACAAAGAAACTGAACTGCAGCCAGCTGTGAAGGCAGGACTGCGGAGGGGCTGCGCTAGCCGTCTGTGAGCCACAGCCCACTGGAGGCGTTCCTGCAGCCTCTCACACCTGGGCAGGTTTTGCACAGGATGTTGTTATTACCTTTAAGAACTGTTCTGCTAAGAAGCTGGGTAAATAGGGAAGCATCAAAGGTGCCTCGAGCTGGCCAGCCGTGCTGCAGCACTACCTGCCTGAGCTGACAGTGGCTACTGTGCAGACATCCTGGGCTGCGGCAGCTCCGGATGCCGCGAGGTGACTTCAGCAGAGAAAAATGCTCCCTTCCTTCCAACAAACACAGGAGGAGGGATGTTCCAATGCACACGTCATCCCCCAGTCAGAGCCTGATAGAAAAAACAAGGCACCTACAAGGGACACGGGCAGTGGCTCTTTGCAGCAGGCAGGGAGGAGCTGGAAACGCTCTGCACCCCAGCCCTTGCCATCACTGGGAGCTCTCACCAAAGGGCTTGAATTTGTCACCTAGCCTGGCAAAATTTTCAAGGTTTGATTATCCAACAAGAAATATGACACATGCAAGTTAAAAAATATACTCTGGACACACTCAGCAGCAACATAATTGCATGAAGAGTTGGGCTTACCCTTTTTGGGATAGATATGAGGGAACCACCATCTGGGTAAGCTGCCTTACCTGGGGAAGCTTTCCCCACTGGGAAGATCAGAAGAGATCTCAACTTGATTTAAAGTTGAAAGTGACAGACTGAGACAAGTGGGAAATGCTCAGATAAGCATTCTGAACTCCTGTCCACAGCAGGAGCCCCAGCACCTCATGGCCGGGAGGGACCTGGCCCCAGCCAGCATCACAGCCCTGGTTTGCAGGTACACACACACAGGGCTGGAGTGGGTTAAACCAGGGGGGAGAAATGGGCCACAGCACCACCTAATACAAGTCCCAGCTTAAGCAAAACAAGACCAGAAGGCTCCTTGCTGTCATTATTAAACCTTATTGACATCATCCCCAACCTAGTTTTCCTCCTCACAGAAAGATCATAAAAACATCATCAGTAAACTACTCAGGCTCAAAACACTTCCATGCCAACTTGACAAGATCTCTATCACTTCTGTGCCCTCATACTGCAGGAGGCCTTACTCAATTTACAGGTTTGGTGCAAAGAACTTACTCAGAAAATGGAACAGACATTCAGTGAAGAGTTTTGTAGAAACAAACTATGTTCAAGTTTCAGCTCCTGGAAAAAAATACCTTCGCTTTGCATGTTATTTAACAAGGCTGTGTCTTGCATAGAACAAAGCTGGTGGGAAAGGTCAGAGTCAGGAAAAGAGTTGCTGGGACCAGTTCCAGGCACAGCACTGCAGATCAGGACACTGGAGCCGAGCTTTACCTGCCTGAAGGAATCTGTGCTGCCAGTAGGTCGGCAGGGCTTGGCATCTGCCTATTCCAGCCTGCTTAAATACATCGGATGTTCTGTTTGGCTGGAAACTTTCCAAGGTTTCAGACGCAGGGTGAGGTGATGGGTGCGAGTTTGAAATGACAGAAGGCTGTAGAAATGACTCTGGCACCACCCTCCCCGACTCTGTATTCTAGCAGCTATAAACTCAGCAAATCTCTGTGCTGGTGAATTAAACCCCGGCAGCTCCGGGTCAGCATCGCAGAGAGGGTAATGTCATGCGAGCTGCTATCAGCTCTGATTAGCAGCTGCTAGAAACTGGAAGGCTTTTGTTACTGTTAAAGTCGATCCACCCAATCACGCAGTAAAAGCCTGAAGCTAGTACAGCAAATGCTTATTGCTTCATACAGTATGTGAAATTACTGCTCTGAACCATGAAATTACTGACACTATCTGCACAGAGTTCATCCTGCCTTGGCCACAGCCGGCGTGCCTCTGCATAACTTTCTTTTGTGCGGATATCTCACTCTGCCACGGAGCCTCGCGACGGCACAGGGCATATCACAGGGCTATTGTTCTCCGCAGTGTTGTACTTACACTGACACTTGGTTTACAAATATTCATTCATTTCTCTGCTTCTTGATTTAGTGCATGGCAGTTCCAGGATGATTTATACTTCTCACTTGGCATTTATAGAAGGATCTTTTGCTAGTGAGGCAATGAACTGGAAGACCAAATAGTTCTTGTGGGCTGCTCTGCCTGATTCAGAGCTCAGCTGACTGCTCAAGCTTCATGCCCAAGTTGACAACCACAAGTAGAAGCACAAGGGGACTTACAAATAATTTCAACTGCATTATTGGGGTGCAAAAAAAAAAAAAAAATGCTGATTCTAAAAAGCACCTTGTTATTACTGGAATTATCAAAGCAAGGAGATGTACAGCTGTGAGCAAAGCAGAGCACCAGTGGGAACAACCAACTCTTGCAGGGAAAGTTTGTCTATAAAAACCCTTCTGCATCCCACTCCACCTTCCTGGACACACATCCTACCACAGCTACATTTACAGGGTTTATGTGGGTGCCGTACCACACCTACCTCCAGCTGTTCACCAACACCCCGTGACAAGGCATTACTGTCCCTTTAGATCCACCAGCAGAGCTGGTTGGGTCTGCTCCCAGCCATCCTATTTCACCCCAAAGGGCCCAGGTCAACAAGGCCTTCAGCTTAAAATGCTTACCTTGGCTCTTTTCACCTGACACATCGTGCAGTGTGAACACACAATCAGACCGCTTGAGGAGTGGCAATTTCCAGCACAGTGGTAGCAGCGATCTGATGATAACAGGCTGAGGCCAGCAAAAACTGGCAGGGAAGGACACACCACCGCATCCACGGGCTGCCTCTGGCCAGGCAAATCCAACAGAGAGGCAAAGGAGTCACACATACAGTGGGAACAACTTACGCTCCTGAAGATCCTAGTTTCAGCCCAGAAAGATCTAATCCAAAAGCTCCAAAGCAACACCCAAAGCTCCCCAGTGCTCCTGAGCATATTTCTTTTTCAGAAGGTGGTACATGAGAGTGCTGGGGGCGTTCAGCAAGTCATTTAGCTTCTGAGTCTTGGCTCCTTTACACAGGAAAGGGGAGCCACTGACACCTATGCAGTCTTCAAAGAAAAGACAGTTAAGCCTTCTGAGATAGCACTGGAGAGATAATCTATTAAATACTTGAGCTCCAAAGAACCTGTAAAGCCAAGTTACAGTGACAATGAAAACACCAGCAGTGCAGCCCAAATACGCTGAACTACCCAGCATGTCAGACCTGAAAACATCAGCTGCACACAGGTCAGGCTGGAGAGACATTTCATTGCATTCTCCTGACATCGCCTGTATGAGTCATCGCTAATATATGGCAGAAAAAGGTCATATATTACAGCTGCCTTCCTTGACATATTTAAAATGGGTTCATGATTAAACCGGGAGACTAGTCGAAAAGTTTCCAGGTGCACTTTTCTATTTTCTTAGATAATGGTCTATTTCCAGAACGAGCATGACATTCTGGAAAAGGCATGACATTATGTAACCACACTGGGTTATAAATTCAACAGCTCCTTCCATGAGCACTGCCCCAGCGTTATGCACTGACATCAGCCCCTTGCTTCTACCACCTACCCCGCTAAGGTGCCACAGTCATTGGTGTCACCTTCCAACACGGAGGTTGTCGTTTCCAGAAGTACAAACAGGTTTGCTTAAATAAAAAGCATGCACATAGGTAAGTATGATACAACACTGTTTAAAGAGACAGAACTATTCACTAGAGGAAAGCTGGAAACCACCTGAAAACCTCAGTGACCTTAAGAAAAAAAAATCCAACAAACTGATTGGAAGTTTAAGTCATTGCAAGTGAAGTGACTCAAGGATGCTTTCTAAACATGGTGGGGAGGGTGGAACATACCTTCCTATAAGGGCATCCAAGGATAGCAATTTCAGAAAGTCATTTGCTGTAGGCTTCTCACACCTCCAGCTCATGAAACATTCTAATTCTAAAGTCCATGTAACTATTCTGGCAAGCCCCATTTTCCCTGCCCTGGCTGCAGTGCAAAGCCTAGTCCTTCATCAGGCAGTGAGGTGCAGGGAGGAGCTCAATGCTAGAGCAAACAGCGGAGCTCCTCTTCCAGCAGGACAGGAAGCATCTCAGACCATAAGAAAAGCGTGCCTGATCTAGCAAGACAAAACCCCTGAAGACAGCTGGTCAAATACAGCACTGGCAACATGTAAACAGGATATTCTAATTTTGCTTTCTTCACCTCCCTGTCCCCTGGGAAAGAGTAACACTAAATGCTATATATTCAGGCTCATTTCCTTCCTATGGATCCAAATGGAAATGAAAAAAAATCCGAAACGGAACATACCACCAACATCCACTGCAAAATATGAGTGAGTCTTCTACAAACCCAGCCAGTCCCACACGTTCGGCTGCTCTCCAACACAGACCAAAGGCAGACAAGTAGCATTGTTTAACTCTGTGTGTCAGTCTCCTGGTTGCAATGATTCTTCCCAGAGGACAATTCTGAGCTTTGCATAACCATGCTAGACCTGAGCTCAATTTCCATCTTCTGTGACTTGCTCTCCAAAGCCAGCCAGCACTGTTCAGACCCTTCAGAGTGAGCAAATCTCACTTCACTCCATAGCAGCCTTTCCCTTGAAATGGGCAGTCGATGCAACAGATGAGGCCATGCTCCAGTGATGGAATAGAACCAGCTTTACAACTCAGTGCTGTATAAAAAAGAAGCTACACAATGTAAAGTACTGATGGCTAACTTTGTATTGGCATGATTTCTGCTAGGTCAGGTATCAACTGTCTGGACTGCTTTGACTTTTTGCTGGATCAGGTATTGCCTGTTCTGGATCAGGTAACAGCCTGCTCTCCAGCAGCTGGCATGAACTGCAGGGTACGTGGTCTGTCTGGCTAATTCAAAAGAAATGTGAACACACAATCTACGTCCAGTCTAGCACTGCTCAACGATCCAGGAATGCACAAATATCACACTCAGTAACATCCCTCTTTCCCTGCTTTGTCTCTCACTGTCTCACTCATCTTGATGCAAAATGGGAACAAAGCGGATATAAGAGGACAGAAAATGGGGATGAAGAACAGGGACAGTTTCCCCAGATGAAAGAGCAGGGAAATGGACCTGGTTACAGCATTCAAGTAAATTGTATGCACACTTTGGGTTGTGTTCACTATCTGTTCTGTACCATGTCTCAACTAGTGACAAACCATCATCCAGAATTACAAGACCGCAGGCCTAGAACCTCGCTTGGCTTTGCCACCACCCAACTTTTATATTGGCATGGACAAACCGATGGCAGAAATGCCTGGGCTCCTCTGCAAAAACTGGGCACAGAGGAGAAGTACAAACCGCTGACCGTGTTGACGTGACAAAAGACAAACTCCATCTACAATGTGGTTTTGGCATAACCTGCTCTTTTCACCACCTGCCCACTGCACCTGCAGCCAAAGCCCAGCCCACCACGTCTACAGAGAAACCTGCAACTACTTACCAAAGTGTTAAGCTGCTTCTACTAAAGAACACGTGTCCTGCAACAGCAACTTGGCACAGAGACGGCTGATGTCGAAGTCTATTTGCTAGAGGGATGAGAGGAATTCCCTTCAGAAAGGACCCCTGTGCAAAGCACTGGTGAGCAGGTGCCTAGCGAGCACTGTCTTCACAAGGCAGATGTGGGCAGCTGCCAGCCAGCCCTCGGTGCTGGGGGCCCGACCACACATCACAGCAGGCCTGCTCCACAACTAGCACTGGGGCCCTCTCCACACTTACCCCACATCCTCTTTTTTAAGCCAAATTTTAGAATGAGGACTCCATTTCTCATGAAGCAGGATGTCAGGTAGAATCAAGTCAAAGCAGTGAGCAAGGTGTGCGCCTTCTCTCCCAGTCCCACCACACAGCACAGCACCCCACTACCCAGACAGCTCCCATTTAGTGAGCAACAAATCAGCTCTACCGATGGGCACCAGACAGGAAAGGAGTTATGGCTTCATTTGTAGTAATACTTACAGAAACACTACTAAAGCGCAGTGGAGCAAACACCTCTCAGACAATTATTCATTAAAACTATTTAGAGGAAGCAAAAAATGCAAAAACAGGGAAAGAATGAGCAGACAGAAAAGACGGAAGGGCTAGAAAGGCAATTTTCCACTTTGTTAGTTTCAGTAAAAATCTCCAAATAAATGTGATCTTACATAGTTTATCAGTCAAACCTGCCCTCTGGAAAGGTTACATAAAGTGGTGAAATGTTAGTTAATTATGTCTTAGAGGACCAGCTAAGAAGTAACAGAAATGTGTAATCCTCTCATAATTAAAATAATAATGAAACTCACCACTTAACTGATATGAGAAGGCTCTATTCATAGCAGCTAAAAGGAACATTCATTCCTCTTTACATCATCCCTTCAGTGGTATGTCTTGATAAAATTTTCAACAGCAGGTGAAATCACTAAAAATTGGAACCTGTGAACAAGTTTCCTATCTGGTTTTAATTAAAATACTCAGCAAAACACAGAGGAGAGATAGAGTGCAGTAACCACTTCAGCAGAGCTGTCTGCTCATCGTTACAGAGCAGGTGGAAACCCCACCAGTGCCGAGCACTTCCCTATTAGAGCAGGGGTTCACTTTAGGATCATGCCAAAAGAATAAAAGATAATTGACAGCTGATTATGATCAACATAGTAATTCTTGGCAACCTCTTAAGTTTCAGAAGGGTCCACCTAAGAAGCAGGCACTATAACCACTGCTGCCTAGACTGGCTGAGACCAGGTCGGTCATTCAGGACTGGCGTGTGAATCTCAGTTGCAATGCTTGCTGTCACTTGCTAAACACTGCAGCACAAATGAACACAACCTTCCCTTAATTTCAGGTAGGTCCTTCTGGAACCTTTCCTTTCACTGTGTCCACTAAGAAATACATTTACAAATGTCCCCTTAAAAAAATCCACAAAACTTCTTCTGAAAACTAGCTAAAAGAGGTAGTGTATTTGGTTTTGTTTTCTTATTGATTACTAGAGCCTTTGTTTCCAGATGAATCCAGCCTCTTCTGTAATTATATCCATGGAAATAAGGGGAGGTTTTACTAAATCAACGAAGAATCTCCCTACTGGGCTGTCTTTGTCAGGTTAAGAGCAAAGTCCAGTCATTACTAAGCTGGTGCCTACACGTTCCCTGCCTCTCCTACTGGTGCTTTTGAGAGATGGATTTTATTATTTTGGGAGATGAGTTATTTGTCCAGTGTATAGAAGGAATCATTGTTTAATCTCCATTAAGCAGATTCTGTGTCAATCTAGTATCACCCACAACACATCTCCTCTAGTTGTTGTCCACAATAGCCAAGAAGAGAGATGTCTCCTCAAACCAAGCAAGAAAAACAAAGCCATCAGTACAACTGGTTGTTCCCAAGTGATTTTCATCTGCTAGCTTCGATCCCTATGTTTCCTTACACCAACTGACACGTTGCAAAGATGGGAGTGTGACATAGGAGTTAGCAACTTACACCTTACCTCCCCCGCAAAATGAAAGCTATGTTCCTCATAGTGCTAGTTTTAATCTCAATCCTTTACTTCCTGAAAAATAATTAATACCCAAGCATCTGCTAGCAGAAGGCCCTTCAGCTCAGACCTGAAATACTGGGTGTCTCCCAGCCACTGATTTCTGTAGCAACTTCTTTCCCAGTACAATATTGCCCTGAGCACTATTTGCTATTATTTCTAAATGACCTGATCCAGGAGCCCTTCAAGAAGAAAAAAACTTGAAACATTATTCCTATTTAGAATTAAGCATGTGGACTGCTCTCTGCTCAGATCTACACTCCAGCCATCACAAAACAGCCTTACCTCAGCTCTCCCCCAACACAGAAGTCAGTGCCCTGGTGCTGAGCTGCAGGATAGAAACCAAAGATGGGACTACTGGGTACGAAACAGTCTCACTTGTGACAGCTTGTAATAACCATTGGCTAAAGACACCAATTTAAGAGTTCCCCAAATGCACACACTTCCCGTGACTTCCCTGCTCTGTCCCTACCCAGGGCAATGGCCCCCAGCAGCTTCCCAGCTCACCTCCCCACCTGCAGAGCAGGGCTCGAAATTCCCTGCACGGGCACACTGTGCGGACTGACCTAGTTGGAAATGCAAAGCCTCTAAGCCAAAATACTCATTATTCATGGGGTACTTTGTCCAAAAGCTGAAAGAAACCCTGCTTCCCCCCAGACCTCGTGATGCACCCTTTCTCTGACCCCGCAATAATGCACCTCTGGGCTTCCCCATTCTGCCAGTCCTCAACCAAGCCAAACACCCAGCAATTTCAAAGGCAGCTCTGCTCGTGAGGGACTCCAAGACTTGGCCTAAGCTCAGGAGCTAAGTTTTTTTCCCCTCCTCTTTCACAAGATACAGAAATAAATTAGACCCAAGCGAGGTAGGGTGGCCAGAGCAAGGCCACCATGGCACCCAGGGTGCTCCTTCCCCACCGGTGTCAGCCCCAGCGGGCAGAGCCCCTGCGAGGTGAGAGCAGCAGCAGGGAGAGGCAGAGCCTCACACGCCTGGCACCCCAGGAAGCTGCCTTGCAAGTCTGCACTTGGAGTATCTTCAAAGTATTTTCTTTGTGAGCAAATGCAAATTAGCCTCTGGGGATCACCTCTTTCTGGGCTGGTTCTTCACCAGCCTGAATTCCTCCCAGTTGTGGAGCACGAGTTGAGGAAACGGTTTCCCAAAAAAGTAACGTCTGTTTGCTCTTACACCCCGTGTAAGGCTGCTCCAGCCAAACCCAAGCTACCTCTTCTCTTTTCTCCTATACCTAAGAAGTCAGGGAGGTAGTGGCTGTTTTACATATGTTTTGGTTGTTTTTTGTTTCAAAACACCACCACCACAGCATGGTCTGGCACTCCTGAGTCCTTGCAGACCCCAGCACAGTGGCTCTGTGAAGCTGCAGGGCTATGCAGGACTTGGTCAGTGAATTATCACGTCACCACCCTGCCAGAAACTGCAGCAAGGGGCAAACCTGGCTTTGTACCTGCCCTGTGCAGCAGTCACACACAACTCCAAGCCCCAACAAGCACCAAACTTGCCTTGGTTTTCTCTCCTCTCAACAGAGCAGTGACCCGAGTTGAAGACGCTGCTTGTGCTGGTGCCAGGAAGCCTTGTGCCTCCCTTGCAGGCCTAGTGCAGGAATGCTCTTCCTCTAAGCTCACATACAAAAATAACCCTTGGAGAGTCTCCTTCCAGGCCACACAAAGCAAGAAGCTTCTCTCAAACTGGTTATGAAACAGCATACGAATCCACACCTGATTGCCTCCAAAATATCAGGAAAAACTAAGCATCAGTGAGCAGGACCACTATTTTGCTGCAAAAAATGCAACCAAAGGAAAAAAAAGGCACCAGTACCTGGAGCCCTGGCAGCTCCTTTGCAGCTCACACAGCATCAGGTGGCTCCACGTGACCACCGGCAAACCAGAGACCAGTGTCTCCCATGTCCATACACCCATCAGCCATACCCATGGCTATTCTTCCGCTCTGTGCAACCTCTCCAGTGAAATGTGAAATCTATTTTTCCATTAAAAATTTAATTTTTTACCTTTTCATAGTGTTCCAGTGTTATTTCAGACTCTGCATTTAGCACTGTTTACAAGAAATTCCTACCTAACACTAAGCTGTCCACAGTCAAACTGCAACTCCCCTTGAGGACGACTGCAAAACCTCCAAATGTTTCAGAGACTGACTGCCAAAATGCAGAGCTGGTAAAAGGTTTAAAAGAGAGGATGACTGGGCACAATAAGAACACATGAAAACACTAGGTGTGATGTCCTGCTAGCAATATGATGTTGTCCTGGCCACTAAGACAAAGCTACCCAGCTCCAAGTGTTTGCTCAACAATAAACAAGCACCTCTGAGAAACCGCGACAAAAGGCTACACAAAATCACCGCAGCAGCTGACAGAGGACAAACAGGGACAGCAGGGCAAGAGGACACTCAGAGCCCCCATTCTTACCAGCTAGCAGGACTCACTCTCCACATCCTAGCCCCCACGTGCAGCTGAGCAGCACCATCTTACCCTGTCCATGCAGGTTTGTCCTTGTTATGCAACAGCACTATGGAAAAACTGGGTGTCTCATGTTTTTTTCATAGTTAAGTCACTAGGATCTGCACTGACCTAGTGCTTTTTCACTGGAGCAAACACATCACGATGCGAACCGCTGCTGACTTACAGGGCTGCACCATGGAGGCTCAGCCCGCTCTGGCCAGGAACAGGTAAACCAAGCCAACACACTTTCTAAGAATACCAGCTACTGACCTACACTTCAGAAAATTTCATGCTTATTTCTCAAACCAGCTCAAAATCTGGACTCCAATGCACTTGATTGTTGCACAGCTCTGTTTTCTATTGAGTGTTTGGATATGGGAAACATGGCTTTGATTAAAAATGGGCAACCCACCAATTACAGAGAATTTTCACATAACTGCTTGGCAAAAGAAGAGCTGCAGCAGCGTTAGCCATTCATTAAAACTTCTCCTTTGCCTCTGAGGACTTAGGTGTTTCCCCCCAACTATCCCGGAATATGGGGATGCTGAAGGTTAATAACACAGCAACTGACACAGCGCGGAGACAAACACTGAGACCCAATATTTTACCACTTACAGCTCCTTCTGCTTCCCGGTCTAATCAACAGTTCTCTAAGTCTCAGCTGATGTTGGGCTCCAATACTTTTCACTGCCTTATTCATTATTTTTTAAACTGAACAAATAACATTCTCTTTGAATGTATTTAACCCTGGAGAGGTGGGGAGAGTGACAGGGTGTCAGTCCACGGGGACTGTGGATCCATCGCTGCTGCGTTTCATGTCTGTGACAGAACGGGCAGGGCAGCAGCACACAGCTGGCTTAGCACACTTCAAGTCGAGGAAACCATGGCTGAGTGACAAAGTCTATTCACTATCCCCCTGCTCAGAACCGTTCCCCCGTGATTATTTTCCAATCATTCAACATCTGGCCCAAACAAATGAATTTGAGCCAGAATTTCACAGCAGGAGCAAAGACACCAGAAAACAAAGATCCTGCTCTGACGGCACCGAAGGTAACGGCACATGCACAATGCCAGGGAAACAGGATCAGGCCACAGCAGCAGAGACCTGTCCACTGCCTCAATTCTATCAGGCCAGCACTTGATGAGTTAAAAAATAAGAAATAAAAAAACACACTTCTCCTCATCAATACCACTTTTTAATAAAGGTTTCCCACCAATCACACTCTGTACACATACTAAGTTTTGCAAAGGCCAGGCACAGATTCTGCACTCAAAAATTAACCTCAGATTAGCAGAGTTTAGTTTGGGACACGCACAAACAGCCGCCTGGCCCTGTGTTTCAGGTCCAACACCACACCATGCTGACCCCTCCAGGGACCTGCATTCAGAACCGACCTTACCTGAAGCTGGGACCATCAGTACAGAGGTAACATCTGAGGGGTCAGTGCAGCAGAATCTGCTAGGCCTGGAGCTTCACTCGTGGGAACCCAGCTCTGTGCAAAGCATGTGCTTTGGGACAAGGCTGCCGCACGGGAGAAAGGTTTATGCAATGACCGCCAGCACGCAATTGCATTTCCCATGCCTGGGAGAGGCCACAGGGTCTCCGTGGACCACAAGAAATATGATCCAAGTGAGCCGGAGCAATGCAAAAGCATCTAAATCTGCACAACTGTCAAACTGAATTTAGGAATGGCTTCTCTTTTCTCTTTATTTTAACTCTGATTTTTTTTTAATTTTTTCAAGTGGCCACATTAAAAGGGAGAAAACATCTTGTTTTCACTTTCCAGAAGTTCTGCGGTGTTGTAAGTGAAACTGTTCACCAATTAAACAAATGTTTGGATGGCCAGGAAACCATCTGAGAATCCCCAGCAGTTCTTCCACAATAGCTGTCTACTTTTCACAAAAACTATAAATACATTCTGAACCGAAACACATCTTGTTTGACCAAATTCTTAGAAAAGCAATCGTGTAAACCCAGGCCTGACCTCCAGTAACCTGTTAAATGCCTTGCCATTGCTCACTGCATCCCTTCCCTAGCTATTTCGTGACAATACTTGGCATTGGTATTCTTTACATTTGAAGATAACCTTCCCTGCCCTTCTCCCAGTAACTGCAAATACCTGTACTAACCCTCACAACAGATGCACCTGCGTGTTGCTGTCTGCAGTTAAAGGCATTAGAATTAATCATCTCTCCCCCAGATACAGCCATGGGTATTTGTGGTGTTATTCCAACCAGGTCATATCCTTCTTCATAGTCATTAGACTTATCCCTGGAGTTTGCTTATCTTTAGTACTAATTTCTCAGGTCAGTGCTGGAAGCCACGTTCACTCCAAATTTACTTTTCTTATGGAGTTAGAGCTCTGGGTGACCTACCCTGGCCAAGAGGCACCCTGTCACTTGCAGAAACTCAGTTCTCCCTTTGGTAACTCAACTCCCAAAAATTCCTCGCAAGGGCACCCACCAGCAGAGCCTGCACCAGCCCAACCCCAAAGGCAGCAGTGCTCACAACAGGGTGCAGAGCCCTGCTCAGCAGGGACACAGCTCTCCGGGTTTGGGACTGGGGAATTACCTCTGCTTTTGCTGTGTGTGAAGCAACAACTTTCTCCTTAGAGGAGCCCTGTCACTGCTGGGTATATCATGTAGACAGGAACTCCCTAAGCCATGCACCCCAATAACCAAGCAGAACGGTCACACAGTGCCTCGCCACCCACCTTGCCCAGGACTTGGAGCTGATGTGGTTGTTGTAGAAGAGGCTCAGGCTCCTGTGCAACCAGACCCCTTCTTCCAAGCCACGCAGTAGCTGCCAGTTTGCCCCCTTCTCAGGGTAGAGAGGGTCAGGGCTCAGAGCCACCCCAAGCAAGACAGCAGCTAACCCGCACTTGTCAGACACGTGCACCACTGCAGCCCGACCTAAAGCTTTAAACACAACCATCTACAAGCTTTTGTGCAAAATCAGCTGAGGGGAACTCTTCCAGGATCTCAAATTTGGAAATAGGTGTCACTAGCAATAAATCCTTGCCCCATTTGAGCCTCGCAATGAAAGCCCCTACATGTTTTATATGCACAGTAGTTCTCAGCTGAGCATTAAATGAGTGTTTGGGCTCTGCTGTGCTGTTGTGCTTTTCTTTCCCTTTAATGAGTCATAGGCCTTTTCTTAAAAGTTTGCTGGAATACATAAACGTGACATTGGAGATTTAGTAAAACCGCTCCAAGAAGCGAGGAATGAAGTTTCAGATGATGTGAAACTCTCCAGCTGGAAGAGATACACAACGCTTGGCCGTTTATGCTGAGCTCCCCTGTCTCACTGCGCAGCAACAAGGCCACACTGATAGGAAGTTAAACAAACACGGTGAGGTTAATGGGAAGAGATAACACACACCACACCAGAAATACCCACTCTGATGTAGCAAGTGGGACAAAATCCACACCCAGAGACGAGATCCATACAGGCAAAGTGAAAAATCACATAAAAACCCAACCCAAACCAGATGTTTATTGAATGATTATTAGCACGGCTGCTAATTTTAAGAACTAAAGGCTGGTCCTGCTCCCAGATAAGCCAACTAGAATCCTGCTGCCAGCCTTGGGGAGCCATCACATCCCTGGAACAATCTCTGAGGACGAATCCCAGCCCCAGGTACCACTGTCCTGTCAGGACTCAAACCTTGCAGGCTGTTGAACACAGCCCTCCAATATGAGCGTTTTTAAGCTCATACTACAGCTTGCTGACACCACGCGCATTCCTGTATTTCTCTCCTTTCTGCTGCTGCAGTTGTGCTTTACGTCACACTTTCCCACCCCTGCCAGAGAAGAGGCACTTTGTGCGGGATGGGCATAAATCAAGCACCACATTGTGCTCCCAGCGACGCCCAGTTTCTCCAGCCACAAATTAAGAAGCGATTTTGGACACAGCTAATGCTGACAGCAGAAGTGCTCCACCTTGGCACGCCACAAGACAAGACGTGTACTCTGAGGCACTGCAGGAGTGGCTGCACCCCCTCTCCAACCAGCAGCATGGGGGATGCATGGAACAGGGTCCCACGGGATGCCAGCACCTTCACCCCGATACAAACAACTGCCCCAGCGCCCAGCTGGCAGCCAGCCCTCCCCTCACAGCACCAAAGGACACAGTGGACTGCACCCTCGGCAAGTGCCTGAACTCAGTCCAAAACAAAAGAGATGTCCCCAGCACTGCAGGGCTCTGCACCCTGCCAAGGAAAACCCCAGACCACAACTCTGCCAGGACACCACAGTGCACTGCCCCGTGGTAGCTGTGATAAGCAGGAGGCCAAGCCCCCTTCCATTTTTGCAAATATTTCTTGGTTTTAGTAAAACTCAACTTTCTGTATTAGTGCTGCTGATTTATTTTCTTTCCATTGCTGAACCACCCTTTTAACCATCTGAAAAATGACTTTGCCAGGCTTTTTGGTTTTAATCACTTGAGTATTTGGAAAATTCACTTGCTTTTAAGGCCTTCTAAACATCCAACATGGCTGCAACAGAGGCATCTACGTCCTAGTTCATTAACTACAGATATTAACGATGCCTGAAGGATGCCCAAGATAACAGACTGGTATCTCTGCTGCTGCCACCACGAAGCAGGAGCACGCAAGCACAACAGACATCCTCAACGCCCACTTCAGAGTTACCTCTTCAGTGGAAGATTTCTCTCTGGGTGTATCACTTTTACATTTAAAAGCATCAGCTTCACCTTACTGCAGCCACTGTGACAGCAACCTGTTACTCCAAATTAGGGTCATTTTCCTACTCTCCAAAATACAATTTAATGGATTCTGTGGCCACTCCTGATTCACCCACCATGGTGTACAAATCTCCAGTGCATGATCTGACACCAAACGGGGACACCCACACATACAATCCTTTGTAGAGGGTCAGGTACAGAGGCTAAGTAAACAACTGCCAATACCAGCCAGGATTATTTTGACTTGGGATCCTGCTTAGGATGTTTCCTTAACCCCTCTAAGAAGGCACACCTGACCATTTTTAGGGGCAGAACACAACACGGGATGACAAGGGTGTTAAAAGCCTGTTGTTACTTCTGGGAATTTGAGTACCTCTTACTTGAGGAATGCAATAGGAACATTGGAGCTTGTGACAGAGCCCTATACCCAGGCAGATCTAACAACTTGCTCGCTGCTTTGCACAGCAGCCCCAAGGCTCCACAGTCACCAGCAGGGCAGCAGGCACCAAACCAAAGCAAACTGTAACATGGGCTCCGCTCAGCTCTTACCTTCCTATATCCTCTATCTCCTTTCTGCAAGGCTATTGACTTCGCAACATGGGAGAAGTTTCTTTTTGCACGCATTTCAAACCTAAACAATCTCCTTTCCTTCAGATCCAGAAGACCAAGTGGATCCCCCTGTGGTACAAAACCAACCAGCTGTGATATCCAGAGAGGTACGGAACACATTTCCTAAAGCATATGGTGACAGGGAAGGGTGACCACTAAACCAGGGCCTACCACACCATGGCAGCATATGCACCTGCACCAATGCTGCATGGCACATCCAAACCTCTCGAATACAGAACTTATCTGTGGCAGCCCTGACAGAAGACGTGGCAGTTCTTGCACGTCACCATCATCCCCTGCACCCAGTGCATCGCTAACACCAACTAAACCAAAGATGAAAAGCACAAACAACAAAAACAAGCAAAAAACAGTTAAACAACACCCCAATTCAGAGTCAAGTTTTCTCCTACTGAAGGTAAGGAAGCACCGTCCCAGCTAATTATGCATGCTTATGTGCAAGTTATAGACACTCAACCTGCCACGTATGGTTATTGGTACCCATGTTACAGACATTTAGTACATAAAACTGTACTGCCTGATGCCTTGGTGCAGGACCAGTGACAGGAAGGGAACTCCTGGCAGCTTTGAGTCTCCAGGAGAAAGGACAAAGCTCACTGTGACAGGCTCGGTTGTTTCTCACTGAAGGCTAACAAGCAGGGGATGAACTCGCTGTATTCTGCCTATCAGATGTGAAACTCAAGGGGTGAGGTGGCAGCGAGGGGGTGGGAAGCACCTGCTGTGTAGCAGAGGCTGGGGAAGGCACCTTCACAACGGGCACTGCGCAGAGGTGCCAACACCACTCATCTCCCCAGACTGCACAGACAGAAGACAACTCGCTCACCCCACACCTACGTAGTTTCACTGCACTTTTTCATCTTGTTTTTAGTCCAAGATGGTGAGACAATTACTAAATCAATTCTTGCATGGGATCCCACCACCCTTGACCAGGATAGGCAGACAGCCCTCATTAGGCGATGACTGCAGCACAGCAGGGGCTGCCAGGAACACACAACTGCTGCCCCATGCCCCTCTGCAGGCTCTCCTTCCATTTCTGACAACGCCAGCAGAGCCACAGGACAGAGATCTTGTCTGAAACCAACATCCCAGCCAGCGTGACATTTCCCTGCCCAGCAGATGACAAGTCACAGGTTTACAGTCAGTCCCAAAAGGATAGCTCTGACTTGGACGGGTACGCCAAAACTTTCTTTTTCAGCACCTAGACATCAGCCCGAAGGTTTCTGCAAAGTAAATAGAATTTAAGCCAGCGCCTGAGCTGCTGACGTTCCAACACCCACGAACGTCCTGTTGACACCTCAGAATGCACATTCAATTTTAAACATCCCCAAAACACAGCTTTGGCAGTTTACCTCATTGCATACAAAGCCCATCTGAGAACAGTTATGGAACTGAGTGAAATTACTTTTTTTATTGCTTCTGTTCTCAGCGTCTGCCAGTAAACTGAGCACACTTACTGAACTGTCAGTACCTCGAGAGGGGACGGACAGGGGTCTCGAGGGGTTTAGGATACAGCAGTTTGGGAAGGGGTAGCTGTACCTGCTTCCCCTGCAACACGAGCACAAAAGCTCACAGTTCTACCCACCTGTGGGACGCTGCCAAAGGAACAGCCTCATCCTTCCTGTGCCCTTTGTCTGCACCCTTGGGTCAGCCCCGGCCATCTCATTTACCCCATCACAGGGGTGAAACCAGAGCAGCTCACAGATCCAGCCCAAAGCAACCCTTCCTATCTCCTTCCTTTTTTGCAGGCTTGCTTTTCTCTGAGCTCAGTGAGCACATGTGGCTGCAACATGCTGGTGGGAGCACTTGGAAGTGGCAGGGTGCTACTTCTCAGCTGTGCAACTGGGAGCAGGGCAGGCGCAAGGCACTTCTTGAAGCATTGCTGCTTTTGGTCGGACTAAACCAATTGTGTAATGAAATCTTCCTTCTCTCTACAAATGCACTGAAGCCTGCTGGAAAGAAGAGCAGGATGGAGAAGGTGAGGCAGCAAAGCTCCCTGCACAGCACTGCTCAGAGCCAGCTGCTAGCCCCCATATCTGCTGGGACACGCCATCCAGTTCCTCTCCAATGCTCAGATGCTGTACGTGCCCTGATCACGGGAGGACACTTCAGCAGGTCCCCAAGGGCAAAGCCAGCCCAGCAGGGGTGCTCTGTCTGGGCAGTGTTACTGAAGGACACTGGTTCTTGTCCCTTCTCTCTGGGTCCTTCTACTAACGCTCCTGTGTTCTGACTTGGGGCAGACACCTGATCTCCAGTCACCTTGCCCATCTCATTCCAGAGGAGGAAAGGGCAAGAGCAACGGCAGCAACAGCATCTTCATCGTGTATTTATTTGCCCCAGAATACAGGCTGCTTCTGAAACGGAGCAGTGCGGTTTGGGAGAGCCGCCAGGACTGCCAACACAAGCATGGTGAGGGAACACCCAGACCGACCCACAAACAGAACGAATGCAGGGTACAGTTATTCTTCCTCCAAAGAGGACTGGTTAGTCACTTGACCTCAGATTTAAAATAACTCACTGTCCAAATTTTGCAAGTTGTATTTGGACACAAGACAGAACACAGTGGTCTGCAGACAGCACCGTGTGGAGTAGCCCTCGCTTTGAATGGACAAAATAAGAATCACTGTATTCTTTCCCGGGGGCAGGGGGGTGCAGAGAACACAGTAAAATTACATCAGTGTCACCACATAAGCATTTATTCACCAGGCAATTGAGCTCATCTAATTAAGGAGCATTAAACCATCTGCTCTGTTGACTACTGGCTTAACATTTCTGTTCTCCATGGGCACCACAGGGCACTGCAATTGCCTTCAAAGCATGTCAGACACAAGTATGTGTGATGCTAGAAATTAATGCATTTCTGTTGTTTTTTTTTTAAATCAAGAACTTCTCAAAAAAGTCAACCTAAACAACCTGCTCCTGTACCTGTCAATAAGCAGACTTCTCCTCATGCTGCTCTTTTTCCTTGTCTCTGTCCCATCAGCCTGCAGTTGCACCAGACCAAACCCCCACAAGCTCACTCAGCCAAAGCTCAGCATTCACTTCTATGGGTGATCTGCACCAGAAATGCAGGATCGAGCCCACCAGAATTCACTAAAACTCTGACAACTTAGACAAGTCAGCCCTCTCCTACAGCACCCCAGTTTTCTGGATTTCATCTACTTCTAGGGTGCAAGCTGTGGCAACTTTCTGCTGCTACAACAAATACCTACAGGGCAGCTGGTACGCGTGTTCCCAGACAGAAAGGCACAAGCTTGCTGCCGACCCGACACAGGACACATCTGCCGAGGCTTAGGGCATGCTGCAACATGTTGTGGGAGAATATACATGCAAGTAGTGACACTCACAACAGGTAAGTCCTTATAAATAAGTAAAACCCACCCACACCACAGATTCCTGAGGCTGCTCCTGGAGCCCCTGATCACACCCAGCTTCCCTAGCCACTGGAAAAACCTTGCAGAGGGTCAGGACAACCATAAGATATGTTTCTTACTCAAAATGCCTTTTAGTTCTGTCTCTCACTGCACACCACTGATATTTTGAAGGTAACATTTCTTGGTGTTAGCACATTAATTAATTCTCCCCTACCCCCATGCAGCTTCTGCACATACGTGACCCGTTATTGACCTCACTATTATTGACCCCAGCTGGTGATGGGCCTGCCAGCACCTGAAGCCCCTCACCAGGTGCAGCAGACAACCACCAGCTTTCTTCTTCAGCCCCGCACAGGATGGATGGAGGCACAACGAGGCTGCTGCAGTAAGCTGGCACTGTATTCAGCCTCCTTTGTCCAGGCACAAGAGCTTGTAAAAACAATACCACCGCAGTTCACAGAAAGGCTTTCCTAGTAGGAGAGGGCACCGCTTGCTTAGCTACCTCAAGCGATCTGTCCAGGTCTGTCTCACTACAAGCACACAAAGCCCTGCAACTCCTCCCTCCCGCACAGAGCACACTCATGCTACACCAAAAGCAGACTGAAACTTTAGTGTTTAAATCATGGACTGAGGTAACACGTGTCCATCTCGCACAACGTTTGTGTCACCCAGGGATCGCACTATCAGCACCCAGCTGGCACACAAAGGCTTAATTACCCGGCCCCTCAGAGGCAGGGGACTCAGCAGCTCCCACACCCCGGGCCACTGCTGGGTGCTGACTGACCCCGAGCCCCTCTCATGACCCCAAGCCCCCCATCTCCCCGGGCCTTGTTCTCCCTCCTCTGACAGGAGCTCCCCCCCCACAGAGCCCTCAGCCCCAGTTCTCCCAGTGCAAAATAAAAGACACAGGAACTATGACATGACTACAAAGCACGTTCACATGTCTCAAGAAGTTGCTTTTGTTCTATAAAGAAGCACTGAAGACACTTAGATTACTACCACAAAGCTGACACAACCTCACCAAGGACAGAGGTCTCCTCTCCCCCCACATGCCATGGATGACACCAGCCCCTACCAGACTCGTGCGCAGCACAGACCTGCAAGGCCTCACGGGGTGGAAACAATGCTGGGGATCCCACAAGCACTCCAGACTAGGATAAGGTAAGTGAATGTGGTGCTAAAACTGCTTCACCAGCCAGGCTCATCCTCTTTAACAATTTAAACACTGCAGATGGCCTGAAAGTATGATCACGAATATCACAGCCTCAGGGAGGCTGAACTTTATCGGTGAAAGCAAATGAGCATATCAGCACAAACCCCAACAGCTGCTATAACATTTCAGACAAGTCTCCTATCTGCGCTTGGAAGGGGAAGAGTCACAAAGCCTAGCAAACTGTGCAAGAAATAGAAGATAAAATGCCAGGGATGAGGCAAGGGGCAAACGCTTCTGACACCAGTTAGAAAGACAGTATCTGTGGTAAAACAGCTTTGTCTTGCAATGACCAGAGACTTCAGTGGGTAACTGGCCCAGAGCAGTTCTGGGTATCACACACCTTCCCCAGAGCTAAATCCACCCAGCTCCAGGCAGGCCCCAGACACCATCACCATCTAGCCACTCGCCCCCTCCAGGCCCCGCACCCCCTACCTCCCCGAGCGGTCACTCACCGAAGTACTCCTTCTTCATGTGCATCTCCAGCTCCTTCTCCAGCTCCAGCGTCAGCGCCTCCAGCCTCCTCTCCGCCTGGCTGGGGCCGCTGTCCCGGCTCGGCGTCACCTGGTAGGGGAGCTTGAACTTGGGGGCCGAGGCCGAGCCTTTGCCGGGGCTGTAGGCGTAGGGGGCCGCGGCGTCGGGGCCGGCCCCGCCGGCCGGGTGCTGCGGGTCGTGGCGCGGCGGGGACTGGGCGTGGATCTTGTGGTAGCCGTCGGGCAGCTCGGGCACCGCGCAGTCCTCCTGCAGGCCGGGCCCCAGCAGCGAGGAGCGGGGCGAGGGCAGCTGCAGCTCGGGGTAGGCGCTCATGGAGCCGCGGGAGCTCCGCGAGCTCTGGCTGGAGATGCTGGAGCGGGGGCTGACCACGGCAGCGCCCTGCACGCCGCGGCCCTCGGGGGGCCCGCAGAGGCTGGAGCGGGGGCTGGCCACGGCCATGCCGGCGGCGGCCGCCCCGTCCAGCTCGGCGCCGCCCGGCGGGCCGTACCTGGAGTCCGAGTAGCTGGAGCGGGGGCTGGTGGGGCACGAGTACTGGCTGGCGGTGCTGGAGCGGGGGCTGGCGTGGCGCTGGTCGTAGCCCATGCTGATGCCGCTGGTGCGGTTGCTGCTGGGCTTGCTGCCGCCGCCGCCGTCGTAGCTGGTGAGGCTGGCGCGGGGGCTGGAGTGCTTGCTGGTGTCGCTGGCCGTGCTGGCGTAGCTGGAGCGGGGGCTGAGCGCCGCGCCGTCGTACTGCACCAGGCTGCCGCGGGGGCTGCCGTACTTGTCCTGCCCGGGCACCACCAGGCTGGAGCGGGGGCTGGAGAACTTCTCGTAGGGCAGCGGGCACCCCGCGCCGCCCAGGCTGGAGCGGGGGCTGGAGAACTTGCCGTGCTCGGCGCCGGGGCCCGGCGAGGCGGCGGCGGGAGCCAGGCTGGCCCGGGGGCTGGCGGCTCCGTACTTGCCGTCGGGGCCCCCGGCCGCCCTCCCGCCGCCCTTGGCCACGTAGCCGCCGTCGTAGGCGCCGGCGGCGACGTAGCGGTAGCCCTCGGCCGAGTAGCGCTTGCCCTTGTCGGGGAAGCCGCTGTAGCAGGGCAGCGCCACCTCGGAGCGGGTGCACAGCCCCTCCTCGCAGCACGGCGGCCCGGCGGCCGGTGGCGGCGGCTCGGCGCGGCCGTTGGCGGCGCGGAGCGGGGCGGCGGGCGGGTAGGCTTTGCCGCAGGGGGCGGCGGGGAAGGGGAAGGCTTCGGCGGGCGGCGGCGGCGCGGCGGTGCCGTTCATCTTGCGGCCCCGCTGCTCCGCCGGCATGTGGGCGGCCAGCACCCGCTTGGTCTCCTCCAGGTCCGGGGGGAGCGGCGGGTCCCGGCGGCCGCCCCGGCCGTACGGTGCCTCCGGGCAGGGCTCGTAGAGGGACAGGTCCTCCAGGAGCTTGGTGGCCTTCAGTGCCATGTCCTCCTCGTACTTCTCCATGCTCGGCCGGAGCCCGGCGAAACTCTCTGCGAAGGCGCAGTCCGGAGCAGAAAAGATTAAAAAATAAATAAAACAGCAAAAAAAAATAAAAATAAAAACCCGCCCCCAAAAGCAAGCTCCTCGGCGGGGCACAGCCGGCGGGACGCGGCTCCTTCCCCGGCGGGCGGCCCGGGCTGCGAGCAGGCTGCGCGGCGATCACCTCAGCGGCATCCCGGCTCCGTGCGGCTCGGTGCGGCCGGGCTGCCCGGCGGCGGGCGGCGAGCGGAGGCGAGGAGCCCCTGTGTCACTTTCCAGCCTTAAATAAGTTGCTGGGTCCAGTCAATGGCGCGCTGCGCGGAGGAATTTGCGCTCGGCGGCTCCCTGCCCCCGCCGCCCCCGGCCGGCCGCCCCGCGGCGGGGCCGCGGCTCCGGCCCGCACCCCCGGGCGGGGGCGAAGGCGGCGGCCGGTCCGTGAGGGGCTTCGCGGGGCGGCCGGCGGGGCGCGGGGCGCGGCGAGGCAGGGACTCCTTTGTGTGGGGCAGGAATGCGAGGAAGGAGACTGGGCGCTGCGTCCCGCTGGAATGTAGTTAATGCCGGAGCCAAACAATGATTTGCACCGAGTCAGGCGGGGAGAGGGCGGCCGCGGCGGCGGGGCCGGCGGCTTCCCCTCAGCGCGGCCCGCTCCCGAGCGCCGCTGCCCGGGGCTGTCACCGCCACCGGGCTCGGCCGGGGGCTGAGGGGAGTCTCCGGCGCTGAGGGGGGGGTCGCGGTGCCGGGCGGGGGCGGCCGCGGCCCCGTTTCCCGCTCTCGGCCCTGACTGGAACTTTCGGCCGGGGCGCGCCCCCCGCGGGCAGGGGCTGAGGCGCGGCGGCTGCGAGCGGCTCCCACCTGTGCCGCAGCCCCGGCACCTGAGGGCTACTTGCACTCCCTGTGGCTTCGTTTCAAAATAAATAAATAAATAAATAAATAAATAAATAAATAAAAGCAATACCGAGACGCGATGAACGCGCCGTGGCCCAAAGCAATCTGTGAATTGACATGAGCTTGAAAAAAGCGTGCTGCTGTTTGTGCAACTTCGCGAAGGCTTTATCTGTTGATCCTGTAACAAACGCTGCGCTGCTTGGCATTTACGTTTGTATACACACAGCAGCCTGTCAGAAAACACCACCAAACGGGCTGCTGAGCTGAGACCTCCGATGTGAAACGGTAGCCTACAGTTATTTTTTTTATAAGTACAACTCCCTGACAAGCATCAGTGCTGATCTCAGAAACACTGGTGCAGCCCAAGCAATAGGCACCTGAGTGGTGTCGATGCAACGAGAGAAATATGTTGCAAGTTTGTGCTGCAGGTGCTCTGCTCCTGCCAAGAACATTTTATCCTGTTATCATACCTAATTAAACATTAAAAGCAACTGCGTACTCGAAAATGTCCCCAGCTGTGGAGGGCAACTGATTGGCAATCTATTAGTTTGCATGTGCAGGATGGCAGGCAAAAAATAAATAAATAAATAAATAAATAAATAAATAAAAATCTAGCAAACCATCTAAATGTGCAAAACCAGCCCTGAAAAGCAAACCTGCTAGACATGGAAGAGGCTGTTCACTCTTGATGTGAACATATGTGTACAGATGCAACCCATCTTGGGAGTCAACAACTTTTCTGCTACGTTTTCCCATCTCCAGCAGTCTCATTACGCTTTCTGCTGGTGTCACCACGTGCTTCCAGAGGTTACTTCCCAGAAGGTACGTCTTACCTCTGTTTTGCAGGTGCGTGACAGCTGAAAGCACCTCTCGCTGTAGCACATCCCGGCATGTACTGCTGCAGTTCCAAACAACACAGCATGGGCCCTGGGCAATGGCAACAGAAGCCTCCTGGTGAAGGTGCCATGGCGCTGACCTGGATCACAGCAGCATTTCATTTTCCTGCCCCGTTCAAGCCTCGTGCTTTCTGGTGAAGCTGTTGACAAAGACACTGATCACAGAATCACAGAATCACAGAATTGTCTAGGTTGGAAGAGACCTCAAGATCATCGAGTCCAACCTCTGACCTAACACTAATAAGTCCTCCACTAAATGATGCTGTGTCCTCCACTGATAATGCTGTGAGCTGTGCGGTGTGGGCACGTACCCACCAAGAACAAACAGAGGTTCCTTCTGCAGCATGTGCAGAAATCCCAGTTAACTTGGGTGCTGAGCCAGGGACTCCTGAACCAAGTTCACCAAGGGCAGTGGGCATCTCACAGGCTGCCTTCAAGCACGTGGGTGCTGAGCTCTTCCATTTCTGGTTCCTGGGGCCTTTGCTAGGATGATCCATCCTCTGACTAGCTCTGGGTTACTCACAGACAGTTTTTATTAGGTTGTCTTCTTGTGAATCTAGGGAAGGCTCATGGACAATCTGGGAACTTAGGCCATCAGAGCACCTATACAGAAAAGCTAATTTATTGTATCTCTTTTTTTTTTTTTTAATTTTGTTTCTCAACAGTAGGTAACTCTATTATTAATCAAACAGGGTGTGTCGAGCATATCCTGAGGGTCTCTGCCTGTGTGCTCACACAAGGAAAGATTTTGAGCATCTGTTTTTAGGAGCCAAACAGTGGGAACTGCAGAGCTGATGGTGTGTGAAGTCAGAAGCATAAGCTCAAGTGGAGGAGCTTGTTGTCCTCCCATAGCTCTGTCTTCTAAGCCACAAATCAGCCCTTGTTCTGCCTCCAGCACAGTCTGATGCTGCTGCTGCAGCAGGTTGCAAGTTCCTACAGTAAGCCTCTTGGTATGTAAGTAGTTAAAGCACGTGCTTTCTTTAGTATGAACTCATGGGAAAAACATACTGGGGACTGAGAGAGTCTGGGGAATCTACGGAAATAGCCCCTTTTAGTAAGCAATTTGGATCAAACAATAAAAATCACTTATGTTTACTGTTGAAAGCTTATGTTCAATAAGTAAATCCTCAAAGCAAGGCCCAGTCAAGTCTGTTGCAGCCCTGGGCCAGAGTATTCCTGCACAGTGTTCCTGTCTCAGCCCTACAGCAGGGGCAATACTGCAGACCCGCTCTTCTCCAGTAAATTGTACTCCTGTCATACACATAATGAACATAACATTTATCCACACTATAGCCACAGATGTAGCCCACATGGGTGAAATAAATATGTTTGCAGTGGTACATAACACACTCGAGCACTGCTGCATTTCTCATAGAGGACCATATGTGCCGAGCTGTGCAAACAAGAAGTGTAGAGTTTAAACTGCTGTCGCTATAATAAGTACCCCCATCATTCTCCTTACTATTATATAAAAGAAAAACCAAAGTACAAGGCAATTACAGCTTGACAGTCCTGACATGTTTTTCTCCCCAATTTGTTTAAATAAATTTGCTTACTATTAACAACCAGATGGAAATGTATATATTGCAAAAAGATTCGTGCAACTAACAACATGAGCTATCACAGAGTATTATAAAAGATGAACTCCATTTCTTAATTTGTTGTGGTAATCCTTGTGTCTGATTTTGAGTTATATCAGTAAAACAGATATTAAGGAAAGCCAGCTGCTTCTGTTAAATAAACTCCTTTGTTTAAGACTTAAAGGGAGCAAAAAAGCCAGGTGGAGTTATTGATCTGTGAATATCATCCGGCTGGGCCTCACAGGCAGTACACTTCTGTTTCTTCTAATTGCCAGTGCCTTCAAGAAATGCTGGCCAAACCAACAGGCAGGGAAAATTAATGGTCTGCTGGGGACTTTGTCTCCCTGAGTTGCATACAGCTTATTACCAACAAAACAGAGAATCTGTAGATATAAGAATTTAGTGGTAAAACCTTGGGCCTATTGAAGACAATGGAAAAAATCCCACTGTTGCAGCCTATCTTATGTCTTTACTGTGACAACGTAGGAAGGAGTTTGTTGTCTGACTCATCAATTTAACAATTTAACATGCAGATTTGCATGTTGATTTGGGTGCTACCTTTTGCAAATTCCCTCCTTCTCTCCCATAGTGAGAAAACAATGAAATCATACTCTGAAATCCCCAAGGTAAGAAAGACTTACAATTACGCAGGTTCCTGTTCTCTCCCAAGTTTTGAAATTGATTGGTTTCCTGGTGAAGCACATAATGAAAATTCTTCTCCTTTTTTCTATTCTGAGCCTGATTAAAAAGAAATAATTGTGAAGCTCATACAAAAATTACATTGAGTAATGTATTTATTTTGAGAGAAGGGACTGAAGATTTTGTTTTCTTTGAAGTTGTAGTTGTATTGTGTTTTACAGTGCTTTGTTTTTCTGGGGTCATATATTAATTTGTATTGTGATAACTTTAAGTATAAGCAAGCTTGTTAGAATATGAAGTTTGGATGTTGATATACATTAATATTTGGGTGAATTGATTGCAAACAACGTTAATTAAGGTTATTCTGGCTCTCCAAAATAATTTAAAGCTAGACTAGCCACTTGACTGGAAGCAGTAGCCTGGGCAACTATTTTTACACTATGTCAGGATATGAATGAAAACATTAAGAATACATCATTGTTTTATTTTTAGGACTGTCACTGTACCTTAACTTTTTTCTTTTTTTTTTTAAATACTCATTCGCAGATCACAGTTTTTGAAAATTGGAATTACTGAATGTGTTTTAGGGCACCATCTTCTGGTAGACAGAATGCAGTGTATTTGAATGGCTACCTTTGACTGCTAGACACAACTATTTAAAATATTTTTCACTAACACTACTCTGCAGGCTTACAGGTCACTTCTCATTCTAAATCTGCAATAAAAAACTATTTAACATTTTTTACATTCTTTGTATTCATTGCAAATGCAGCTATTCACCATGCTGCACAAATATGACTTGGGACAGACCCTGTAAAATTCCAGTCACAACAGCCACTTTGTGAACGTGCTATATTAGACAGACAACATATGTCTAAGCACTTAAGATTAATACACCATTTATGTATCTTATTTCTTTTATAGCTTCATCTTCCACTTCTCTTACTTATTTCTGCTTTTGGCATTCCTGGCCACAGTAGCTTATTTGCTCATAGCTGAGAGACTGCACACAGCTTTACTCATACTTCCTTTGCAATCAGAAGACATAATCATTGTATATTCAAACACAATCTATTAGCTTAATAGCAGCTATTACATATGCATAAATACATTATTTATTTGGCCAGTACAGTTAACAGTGCACCCACTTAATATGTTTAAGTAGTTCTTAATTATGTAGATTCTTATTTCAGACTTGAAAATATAAAAAACAGAGACTTCACAGACCTAAAATTTATCTTGTACTAAAAACTAAGTCCTGACAACAATATTGCAAACCATGATCCAGGGGAAAAAACAAACAAACAAAAAAACAGACTGCATTAACACATTTAATAAATAAACAGAAACACTGTGTAAGGGGCAGACTGCTATACATGTCCCTCTGTTCTGTGCTGGTGAAAAATACCAGACTAACTGTATGTGCCTTTTTATACCACGCCAAGAAATATAGAAGGCTATGAGCACTGACCTCACAATACAAGGCTCTCCAGCTATGGTGAGAAGAAAGGGGACATATGTTTCTTGAGAATACCAATTACATTTACCTTGCATGATATTTTCTGTATGAGACAGTACAGAATGATAGCTGCAACACTTCTTAACTGAAAATAATAAACATATTTGCAAGAAGTAAGGAGCTGTTCCATAACCAATGGAACTAACAAAGGCTGGTCTCATACAGGACTGTATTCTGCATTCTTTGCGTTCTCCAGCTTGTAACCTTTTCTCCAAATCCCCAATAACAATGCAGTACTATCACCCCCCTTTGGCCTGTAGAGCTCAACCACTGCGACAGTCTCCAGAATTTACCTGAGCCCTAAGCCATTACATGCAATACCTTCAGGTTCCTCCTATTATTTGCCTACATTCCTCAACAGACTTGTCAGTGTTCTTCTATCTCTAGCACTCCTCTACAACACCTTTAATTTTCTTCCAGGTCCACCTACATACAGCTTTCTCCGTGTCCCCTTGATAATATCCATAGCTCCTGGCAGCTTACCAGGCTTCTAGTTAGGTATCTCAGCTGTCCTTTCTTCCCAGCACACTCCTGCTCACTCCAATCACTACTTAGATGGACAAAATGCAGCAGGTGTGAGTGCTGCACCTATAGGCTAAGTGTTACCACAGAAGGACTTTTGTGGGTCTCTACGTCTAGAGCCACTTACTTGTAGAGTTGCAGTATCTTTGAGATTGCTGATGTAGTTGCTTACTGTTTGTAAATAGCTTCATATTTTGTTGGAGGGGACTGGTTGGGGAATTCCTTAAGTTTCTTTTCTTTAGGAAATCATACTGAAAATTTCTAATTTTTCTCATGTGAATGAAGCTGCATGCTGATGAGAGAGATAATGACAGGTATCTAAACCAGTAATTTCCTACTGTTAATATAAACAGTTATCACACTATATCTAGAAGTACATTTATGTACTTGATCCCATATCTCCTTTATAGAAGAATCAAGGCCTCCAGATTACAGCATTAAGTTGCCTCCTCCCAATCCCTTTACCTGCAGGTATATACTCTTTGTAATCTTTTTGTTTAAGGTGCTAACTCAGAAATAATATCAGGCAAGCAGCAAATAGATGACTGACTTGTGTAAGATGTGTTTATTACTTTCATCCTAGTTTCTGCTTTCTTCTAAGTCCAGTATTTTAGATGCACACAACTGAAGATTTGTCCTTACAGCTGCAAAGAGAATAAATAAAATGTCTCTATTTAAAGGGAAAGAAACAGAACAGGGTGGGGGATTTATTTTCCTTAATTCAGTGTGTTCAGTTTTCTAATCCAAATTTAGAGCTTTGGGACAGTGGAGAAAAAGCTTGAAGCATTCAATATTAGTGGTATATTCTAACTCGATGCAGGCCTATTTTATCTTCTGGGATCTAATAAATGGCTAGCAAGAGGTCTTTGTTGTAAAGGTCACAACCTGAAATGGCACATCAATCTGCCTGCCAGCTGCCAGAGCCTATAGGTCAGGAAAGCATGAACATCTCTATTTTTTTTTCCAATGTAACTGCTTACTACCCAGACAAAAGCAGTACAGTCACACATCTTAAACATCAACATGCAATTGCTTATATAGCTAAATTCTATACTACCTTTCATGCTGCAAGCCAAATGATGATGCCTATTTTAAAATTCTCTGTGGTTCTCTAAAACTTAACCTAATCATTGTCCTGCAATGGTACCCCCCATCCAATAATACAAGCATCCCAAATACTTTAATTATCTGAATATTGTTGAATTATGCTGTAACACTAGTAACTTAAGGAATACAAGCCAGCGAGACTGAATAAAACCCCTCACGCCTTTCTCTTTTTCACCCCCACATCTGTTGGTCTCATATATTATTGTAGAAATCTGCTTAATTTCAGATCATTAAACGCTCAACTTGTAAGTCATATTCACACTCAAGTCAAACTAATGTGATAGTTACCAGTATTACAGCTTTTGCTGTTAAATTAATCAAAGAGATTTTGAAAGCTAAACTACTGTATACAGATCTGTGCAAGCAAGGAAATTTCTTGGGTAGTGGGATAAGATCACATTCTTAGACATATTATATGTGCCAATAGCTTAGACAGACCTTTGCCGTGTCATAACAAGAATCTCATCCTATTACACACATAACAAGTCATCTGACAACTTATTTAATAAACCATTTTTTTATTTTTAGTAGAGCTTAAAATGAAAATGTCAGCCTTAATTATTGTAAAATGTCATCAGACATTAAATTCTAATGCTTTGTTTACAGTGAGAACTATAAAATCTTCCCATTACAATGTTTAAAATTGTTTCTCTAACTCCTCTTATTTACATCTTTACCTCTCAGTCTTCACTGATGCTGGCCAAGAAGCAACTAACTCAAAAAGATTTAGTTTCATGGTAGAGTATTATGTCTCCAAACAAGTTTGAGAAATAGTCATTGCATATGACTATTACTACCTAAAAAAAGAGATAAAACATTAATTGCATTATAGAATCATAGTTTTGTCTCATTGACAATCTAACACTAATGAAAACCTGGCCTTTTACTAGATGGAATCAGATGCAGGAACTCAAACTTACAAAAGGTGCTGGTTTTGTTTTTTACAGTCTCTTTCTATACAGTTAATGTTGTTTAAAATTTGGCCAGTTTGCAAACTGCAACAGAATAAATCTTGTCTGCTCAATTTCTCCACTCTGTCAGGCTATCACTGACTACTTAGTTATAAATAGAAACGGTTCTGATTCATTAACATAAAGTTTAAACGTAATTTCAGTGCAGTGACAGAAATGACAGATTAATGCATTCTAAGAATCAACACTGATAGTATTGAGAGCTACCAAAGTAATTAAACAAATGCAGTAGGCTTGGAGATACTTCTCCTAAACATTGCACTTTCGCTCTAGGCACAAAGTGTAACATACAACAGACCAGTGCTTTTCTCTTTCTGAAGGCATGAGGTGCTGAAAGCATGTGTGTGGTGGTGCAAATGTTCCAACTGAAGAGGCCAATAATTGATTGTCCAAGAAAAAAAACATTCACAAAAGTTTTATTAAAAAAATTCCCCTTTCACCTCAAACAAGTGAAGCTTAAGTTCTGTACTACTAGGTTATGTTTAGAAAAATGAAAATAGTACAGTAATTTTGAAGGCTATACATTGTAAAATCCCATAAATCAGCATAAACTCGGACTGTGCAAGCAAATATAGCAAGTATTTCAGATGTCATTTATTTGGTCCATCAGATGTACAGTATAGTAGTAGTATCTGAGTTTACAAAACATCAAATATAAATAACCTGAAACTGTAACAATACACAAAAAATTTGCTTCTTACATTGACATACCAGGCAGTACGAGCTGAAAAATTGGAGTAAATTAACAGTTTTACAGTAATGTACATAGTGCCAGTTGAAGTTTAAGAACACTGATAAAACATGGCACTAATTTGCTTTAGTGAATTTTCTCCTTGTTCAGGATGTGAAAGATGTTTAGGACTGGACTAAAAATACCTTTCTTCAAGCAAAAAATAAAAATTTATTTACTTAAATCTGGGCATCAGATGATGACCCTCTACTAAAACGGAGTACGATTTTTGTCCTATTGAATTATACCTAAAAGGTATTTACACAAAAATAACATGCTTTTTTCATGATGGTTTAAGCAAATACTTATCTGCAAGTATTTATAAACTATGTCTCTACTACATTTATTATATGGAATTCAATACAGAAAAACTTCTAAAAGAGTCTATAGAGATGACAGCTTTATCATCAAGAGAAACAGACAACAAATTATTCAAGCCAATGGTTTAATATTCCTTTGGAACGAAAGCCTTAGAATTAGTCTAGTTCTGGACATTTTTCACATCCCAAAATAATATGCTGTTACTGCATTACATTATCTTAATCATTTTGTCAAGGGGCATTTGCATGTTCAGTCTAACGCTATAATTTCATCTTGCTCCTCTGTCTGCTCTATACGCACTCTCTTTGTGCTGATGCACTCTTTGTCTTCTAGTTTTCTCTTGCGGCTTTTATCCTCCATATCATCAACATTGCTTGAATGGCCTTCATCTTCAGAATCGATAATCAACAGATCATCTTGATCTGGAGCTGCAAAATACATGTTTTTAATTCCAATGGGTACTGTTAGGTTTATCAACCCTCAAACCGAACTGCATACAAGATACCTCCAAGACAACAAATAACATCTTGAAGCATTCTTTATCCATACTTTCTCATTTAATTACAAGAATATTTTCAGTTTCTCTGAAAACAGTCTAAAACAGGCTTTTCATGTGGTCATTCCCTCTTCATTAGAGGTATGGAAAATATTGCAGTAACTCAAAAGTATTCCCATGTTTTTGGGGAATTCTTACATTAGCTAACGCTAGCAAATGAACATCATCCAAAAGCTTAAGACAGAATTACAGATATTTAACTTTATCTGTCACAACAGTAAAACAGTAACATGTTTCCAGTAAATCATCTTTCACTGCTTAAACATCCTGTATTTGAGTTAAGCTATTTGGGGTATATTCAAAAGAACAGCCTATATTAAGAAAATGATGATACTTCCTCCTGGGTAGCACATAGCTACTTCATTCATCTTTTTTCCATCTCTTGCTCAAAAGGCAAAAAATAATTATTTTGTAAGCAGATTAATAAAGGTGTCTTCTTAAAATAACAAAATAAAATATGATCAAAGATATCCATAAAGTAACTTTTAATCTGTAGGGAGAAAGCAACCAATCTGGTTGATTCTTTTCTGTCAACCAATAGGGTGACTATCAGCTAGAATGGGTCTAACTTTTTAAAGTGACTATTTAAATCACTATGCAAATGGTGTATTTAAGCTGACCACCCTCCAGGAACCTGCAAGTTACATAATATAATATCAAGGTGTATGTACCAAAAGTTTTTGTAACAATCTTTGAATTTTTTTTTTTTTTTTACCATTTACTATTATACCTATACACAGAAGCAACTTCTTTCTTTCTTTTCATGTTAGTCATAGAAGTGAAGTATTTCAATCAGACCACCCTACTGAAATATTATTTTACTTTATTTAAGATTGCTTATTGTGACTTACCTGTTGATGTTGAGGGTTGCGCTCCATCATCGCTACCATTGGTAATGTTCTTAGATGTTGGTTCTGATGGTTTAGGGCCAACATTTTCAGGGGTGTCACCAACAACTTCAAATTCTACGTCTTTTTCTAGGTCTTCACTGCAGAAAAATCCATATGCTTTATAAACAACCAGGTGAAAATAAAAACATGTATTTTTCACAAACAAAATATGTCATTCAAATTACTAAAGCACCCTGCAATTAGGAAAAAGTAAAAAAAAAAAATAAAAATGCATTTTTTAAAAAAGGAAAAGGTGTTCAGCCCTCTATAATTTGTGCTTTGTCTATTCACAAACACTGTTCCACCCAGTGTCATGCCTTAAAATGCTTAGGAAAAAAAAAATATTACCTAAGCTTACTTTTCTTCCCCAATTTCACATTTCTATTCTCACTGTAATTGCAAGGTATTAATTTCCTGTATATAACATTGATATTACTTATCCAAAGTTAAATGCAAACACCAATTATTGACTTCTCTTTGCATTGCCATACTTGAACACAGGTAGTCCGGCAGATGATCTACTACTCCAGCAGGTTGTTTGTTTGTTTTTCAACAGCAGTTTCTCACTTGTTAGCTGCCCCACAAGTAAATCTAGCTTTGCACTGTACTTTGATGTTGCCTAATGACCAAATTATTCAGATGAACTCTTAGCAATTACTATTGTAATAAAATAACTATATCGATTCATTAAAAAAATTCCTCTTTAACCACTATATTTTAGCAACCTGATCTTTTAACTGTATTTGCTAATTTAAAATTCTTAATTGGAAATTCCCTATGGGACCTTGCTACATATATACACAAAAAATATTTTTTTTCAGAATCCTTACCTATGAAGCACATTGATTAACAGTGTATAATCCTGGAGGAAATCATCTGCTTGTAGTCGAGTGCCATTTCGAATTCCGAAGTCTGATAATTTCCTGTGGTTATTTGCTAGAAAAAACAGTGAAATACTGCGGTGAATAGAGATATTTATATAAAGATTTTCTTTCATGTTAAGAAATGAGTACTACTATCTAAAAAGCATTAATGCGCCACATACCTTCTGTTTCTCCTTCTTCCGAAGAGATAAGGATAGTTCCTTTTCCATCATCTATTTGTACATCTGGTGCTACCATAGCAAATTTTTCTTTCACTATCTGAAAGGACGAATACGATTACTTAATCCATGTCTGACTTTATAATATTTATAAATAACCTTGAATTATGCTGATTTTCCTATCCTGGCCCATGTTCAGGCATCTGCTAAAGCCGATACTTTATTTTTTCATTCCCATTTAAAAAAAAAAATCATCTTTTTGCTGTCTGAAATCTTAAGATTTAGTCACAAAAAGAATATCTATGACACCTTTGCAGATTCAGATGATAGGCTGAAACTTTTTTTTAAATACTTATCTCATAAAATGACAGAATTACAAATCAGTTGTTACTGTACCATAGCAACTGAACTATTCGCCTCAAATACATTTTTTCCCTGTTAGTTAGGAATAGGCTTTAAAAAGACCAAAAAAATACAAAATACAAACATTCTTTCATATATATGAACACACATAAACAAGACGCATACTGGCTAATCCAGCTTTTCTTGTAGCTGAGAGAAATGCAAAGAGTAGAGCAAGTATTAACAACTAACATTCAGTCAACATATATGGAACAAAAACCTAACTTCAATACTGTACAACATAAGTGCCGAAACAAAAGCTGTAGCTAAGATTTAAAGTTTTACCTTGTCCTGGAGTGTTAGCACAGTAACTTTGTGTACATTAAGTTTCACAGTCACTTCTGGCTTACTTGCGCATACATAACAGTTAGGATTTGGTGGATCCAAAGCACAAGGAACCAATAGCTTCTTTTTGGGATTTGGCTGCTTGTTCAGGAAAATCTTGAAGACAGACAAGAATGAAACAAGTTATTCTGTAAGTAACAGCACTCATAAAACCTGTTTTCTTACGGATTTGTTCTCTTAGTCTCATAGGTTGTCCTGTTCTCTAATCCTCTTTGACATGCCTGGTGAACAGGAGAAAGTGAGTATTACAGCTAGTCCACAATGACACCTGTGCTGACTGACAACCTACTGCCAAACAGAAAAACAGACATGTTTCAAGTGATGTCAGTCTGGTTCTTTCTCTCACCAAGCAGCCAATTTTCATGAAATCAGAAGGAACTTAATGATCCTTGAGACTTCTACTTTTCTTTCTATCGCAGCTGAAGGTTCCTAGCACATTCAGAATGTACTGAAGTAGCAACGAGTGATAGTCAAACTACACACTAGTAAAAGCAGGTAAAATATAACTTGAATAAATAATGAATAATAAGAAAGTAAAAGTATCATATTCCTACTTACCGTTCTACACTGATCTATTTTTCCTGATAAAATCTTCAGACCCTCCAGCACTATCAGACCAGCTATTACTGCATTAGTAGTAGCTATAGCTGGGATAATATTTCCTGCCATTGCTGCAAAATAAGCAAGAGTATGCAGATTTTTAACAGCAAATGAAAACTAGAAATTGAGATTATTATTTTAAGAAAAACAATGTTATATTTTATTCTTACACTTAATATCAAATCTGCTCTTCATATTCATACTGAAAACATGCATCCTGAGGTTGGCAGCAGAAGTGACAAAATCCATTGCAGAAGGGTCATCCTGACAAGAATTTAACATAAAAAGTATTTAAAAATCAAATTACACATTGGGAAAAGTTAGAAATACACGGTACCAAAAATTACTACCTTAAAAACAGATATTTTTTAAAAGGTCCATACAATATTCCATTTCAAAGTTTATGTACTTCCTCTTTCAAAGAGCATGTTTAGACAGAGCAGTAATACTTGAAACGTGGATTTTAAAATTTTATTTAGTATTTTAATTTAGTATATTACTATTAATATTTTGAACATACAAGGCATTTTAATGTCTAATTACAAAACCTTACAAGGCTTTATGCTTAGTTTCAAAAACTGTTTTAAGAAACAGTGTTTTTTGTTTGTTTGTTTTTAGTAACTGTTGTAATATCATTTTACTATTTTGTCAACACCCTATATTTACGCACTGCTTTTTCTTTATGCCAGGTGACAGGCTACAGAAAGATCACGGTCTCTGGTACTAAGGGAGACTTGATTTGCTTCGTTTTTCCCCAGCAAAACTTGTAATACACTGCACACTTACTCAAAGCTAGTAACTTCCAACTCAGCAGAACTCTAGCAACAAACAACTGTGTAAAAGCAAGTTTTAGAGGTAGCTAGAGCAAAGGAAAAAAGAACTGGCATTCTTAAAATATTTTCGAAACGAAAGTATTGCAACTACTTCTGAATTTGTGTGCTTTTTAAAGTTGGTGAATTGTTATTTTACATCACAATACTTAATCCTGACACTCAATGGAATACGAAGCATGTAAAGTATGTATATGCTTACATATGGAGTTTACTTATGGAAAGTACTTTCAGAGATGTGTCAGCCATTTTTCTTCTAGTAGTACTATTCTGGAATTAAAGAGTCCAACATTCATTGTATGTATGTAGAATATAACTGTTTCCTTTGGTAATTTGGTAAACCAACCTTATCCCATATAAGCTCTGCTCCATCGCCTTTCTCAGCCAGGTGAAGTCTAAGGGTTTCGACGCTCTTTGAAAATAAGTGTGCATAGCTCTTTACATCGAGAACCTGCTGATCTTTCAAAACCGAGGAGGATTCATTTTGTTGGTCAGATACGTTTTTCTCTTCAAGAAAAGGAAAAAAAAATAGTAAGATAAGGAATATTTAGAAATTCCACTAAAGTTCTCCTAAAGAGCTAATTATTTGCTAATTCAGAAAAAATATTTATTTTCTAAATGAAGAACAGTGTTCTTAAACTACAGTTGCACCAAGATTAAAAAAAATAAAAAAATCCACATTTTCTACTGTAACTAATAGCTATACTGTGCCATATCAATAGATGTGCACAATTTATAGCAAATGTAAATTTTCACCAGAAGTCAACTTTTAGAGATAAATTCATCAGTGCATGAGAGATAAGGTCTTTGGTATTTAATCCTGTGAAATGCAAATTTTCTATGACTGATACCAAGTATCTGAAATAATTCCAAAACAGTTTTTAGAAAAAAATATTTTCTGTATTTTGAAAAACTACAAATCTCCAGGAGTCATAAAGAAGTAATATGTTAAGTATCAGTAATCAACTGTGACAGGAAGAAACTGTATGTCACTGTGATGCCTTAAGAAACAGGAGGTGTGACTTACAAATAGACACCATGAGGAGGAACAATTACCTTGATTTTGTACTTCAGCCCAGTCCAGAGGCACTGGAGGCTTTCTTTTCCTCCACAGCTTATCCATGGTCAACAAATATCTAATGTCATCTTTGAAAAGCTAAAAAACATTACAAAAAAAATAAAATGTAAGAGGGAAAAAAAAAGTATTTTATTTTTACACCTCCTTTGACACTGAAAAATCAGCATTAGATTTCAGTTTTTGCTTTTCTCCTTGATAATATTTTCAGCTGAATATATAAAATTATGTATTTCGTATTTTCAACTCCACACGAAAAAAAAAAACAAACAACAGATTTGAAAAACTTATTATTCCCTGTTTTCTAACATTTACTGCAGAAATCAGACAGTTCTCATTAATTCAGGGATGGGGGGAGTAAAATTAAGAAACAGCAGTCCAAACAGTGGCTCCATGTGCCTACTAAAGCCATCTCTACAGCAATTCGTATATTCTCCCCAAGATACTTTTACCTACATGCCAACTTATTTTCCAAGGAAAATTATTACTACCTATAAACATGACATTTTATACTAGTTTCCTCTAATTATCACTTTTAGCAACTATTGTTATTTAGCAACATTTTAGAAGGAAAACTCCTAAAACAGTTCGTATTCTGTTTTACCAGTGTCTGATTACATACACAGCATGAATGATCGCTTTCTGGTCCTCAAACTGGTTCTGATTATGCTTACAAAAACTCCTACAGAATTCAACAGTTTACCTTCTCACATTAGAAGTGATTTGAATTATTTTTTTCCTCACATAACATGGACAAACTGCTGAAGTTGTCCATCCAGGCACAGATGGAATGCCATAAAACAACAAGACCAACACAACAGCAAAATTGGTGGAAGTCATAACATAGTTGCATGACTGATGGCTAGTATTAAGTGTTCAAACATGGGTTTTGACTTGACTTTAAAGCACCTCATACACTTCAAATAAAGACATTTATTGGGGGTAGAAAAGATACCTTAGTAAAAAGCTTAACTGGATCGTATCCAGTTGATTTAGCCCACTCCTTAGTTGAAACACGTTTAATCTCACCATCTTCATTGGATGCTCGTGCTCTGGCTTCTGCTTCTGCTGGCTCCCCTATTAATTAAGTATTAACAAAATAAATTATTTCAAAAAAGAAAAGAAAATCACATCCAAACATTACCCTTAGTCAATAACCAAAATTATTCAGGGTCTATAAAATGGCTTTACTGTTCCCACTAAGAGTTAGATTAGACATAGTGCAACTGCTCCTGTTTGTTTCTACAACTACATTCCACAAGCCTAACTTATTGCCACAAAATTCCTTCACTGACAGAAAAAATGAACAATTGTTTCCTCTTAATTTTCTCCACATTATTTTGTGATTTCATAAATCTCTAACCATCCTCTTTTAGCAGCCTCTGTTACTGGCTGAAGAGTGTTAATCTGGTTAGAGGTTCAAAACAGAATCAGCTTCCTACCTCTGGCCACCCCTATCCAGGAAAATTCCATCCATGCAGATACTATTCATTCTGTTTCTTTCCCAGTCACATCCAGCAATTGCTATTTTTATTACTAGTAAGTAGCAGTCTGATGTTTTCATACAACTATTAAAATCTTGACTGAATGAGAAAATCAACTCAGAGACCATAATTTTATATGTAAATTTGTGAATGTTTCCCCCTTTGCCAGTACAACATTTTATATTAATCTGCACCAAAAAGTACTTAGTATTTCATTGCCTAGTCGCTCTGTATTGTGAAGCATTCTGCTACTTTCAATGTTTAGCCATCATCTTTATTATTCTGAGTGAGTTTGCTTAATCATGTAGGCTGAACAGTACTGGTTCTATCCCCAGTCTGAGAAACTCTTCTAATCAAGACTTATCTCTATCATTTACGTAGTTTATCTGCTTCAGGATCTCATCCTTTTTTGCCCATGACATCTTAGCTCCTTTAGGTTCCTCATAAAAGAGTTCTTCCTGCAGATTCAAAATAGAGTAAACCAGATACACTTGTCCACAGGTTTGCCAATGCCTCCCAAGTTTTGCCAGTTTGACCAGGGAGCGACGGTATCCTCCTGGCAGAAGGCCACAGCTTCTCTCAGCTTTGTACCCACCACAACTGATGCAGCTTCCCAGGCTAGGTTAACGGTTGGACTTGATGATCTTAAAGGTCTCTTCCAACCTAAATGATTCCATGCTTGTAATCAGCATTATAGCAACTGACAATTTGCTCACTACAGATATGAGGCCTCTCGCTAATACGCTCACAGCAGCTCAACCCTTCCTCTGATTGCCCTAATATCCTTCTTCAAGCAAGCAGCATTACGTCTGCTACCTTCAAGTACTCCAGCAGTTGTTGATTAAAGTGAGTTTATATTCCACTATCTTAAGAGTTAGCTATTCATTCAGGACTTGTGTAGGAACAACCTGTTAGGTAAATGCTATCTGATAAACAGAAAATCTGAAGTATCCGAGGCAGATCTGAGCTCCCTCTCCCAAGTTCACCACTCAAAAGGATCCAAAAGGAGAAGCTACAAAGATGTTTATTCACCTTTACAGTAACTACAGTTACTGTCCATACAAAAAATAAAGAAGAGCTACAAAAACATCACTCACAATGGGCATAATTGCTATGTGGATAAATGTGGAAGTGTTTCAAGCTAGAAGAGTTCAAATATGATCCCTCTGTTTTCAATTTGGCAATCCCTCAGCTAGCAGTGGAAAGTGCAGAGAAACTACAAATATCACTCAGTTTTCAGTCCTTGGTTCAGAAGGCAAGCCTCCCAGCTGCAGGGAAGGAATTACTCCATCAAATCCAAATATACTGAAAAAAAAATGCTACACTGTGAAGATCAATAATACTTAATTTTCACATCAGATTCACTTTTCACTTCTTTGTGCACATGGAGGAGACAGCTTGCTCCAGAGGGAACAGGAATCTCTGAATATATATAAACGTATTCATCTAAATCATTTATCACACACCTGGATGTATTAGCTGTTCCTCACAGCTGCTCTACCCACACTCTCTGAAGAGAGCTAGTACATGACAGTGACCTATCTTAGATTGTATTAAAAGGTTTTGACAACAGCTGAAGTGATCACTTCATTAAAGTTTTAGGCTGCCCACAAGGGCTACAGTTCTGACTGCTGAAAATTACTGACACATCAGCATTCTGAGAGGCATTTTTTTGCACACTGGCCACACAAAGACCTCTGGTATACACAGTGCATTGAGTTAACTAAAAAAAAAACAGCTTGAGCCTGCGTCAAACTTTTAATAAATGGTAGTATGAGGGAACTAAAGTATGCATGGTGTACACAAATATCTGTGCTGCAAACACAACCTAAATTCATGTTCTCCATGGGCACTGTAAGTGGAATCCTCCTAGAAGAAAGTGGGGTTGCAATGTAACTTTACAAAATGGACAGAAGCAAGTCAATTTGTGACATAAAACATTTTAGTAACAGGCTAAGTTACCAGTTTATATCACACTTACAGGCAGCTTCAGGATCAGCTCTATCAGGAGAGACTTCTTGATCAGCATCCTCTTCTCCAAACAATTGGCTATATTATAATTAAGAACAACAATAAGACACTAGATTTTCATCATGTCTATTTAAAGACTCAGATATTTGCTATCTGACATATACCCACTTTAAAATTCTTGCTATCAGAATGCCACTTCATACATTGCTTTTTCAATTGTTGAAATTCGTCACATGCAGACTTACCACTGACAATGCAAAAAGTCCAATATAAAAATTAATACAGTAAAACAGATCTATTTGACTCATTCAACAGTTCATCTATTTCCACGATCCCTGCAACCTTTATCTCTGTTAATACAATTGTTACACTGAAAAATGTAACTTCCATACAAAAGCAAAGGATAAAGCATCCTCAGGCTACACCTCTTTGACAAACTTTTCTGCCAAATTTTAAGTGAGATCAGAAAAACAGCTAAGTACTAACTGACATGGTATCTTTATATATATATAAAAAAAAAAAAGCCAAAGAACTGGAGGTTTTTGCTGTAATCCATGTTAATTTTCAAATGAAGTGTCTTTTTTATTTCTCAATCTGTAGGTTTAGAAACCTACAGAAAGAGAGCGAGTCACAGTAGCTATTAAAAAATAATAAAAAAGACAACTTACTTAAACAAATACTTGGCCCACACAATGCAATGGATAGGTTCCGATGGCGTATTTCGGATTGTGCAGCCTGGAAAAGTCTTCTGAGTTGGTTTAGGATGACATTCATAACATTCTGTCACTCCCTGGTGAAAAGTGAAATATTTACTTGTCACGCTGCGAAGGCTACTGGTAGTATATGCTATTATCAGATGAACTGTAACTTTATCTCAGAACACCCAACACCCTGTTGTCTAAAATAGCCAATGATTTAAACTTAGTGACAAGAGTAATGCAGAACCTAACCTTCTTAATAACTGTTACTTGTCCAAGGTAGCCTGCAGTGCCACTCTCTATCAGAGGAACATCAGCAGCCAGACACATCCTGTTCACGTGGTTGCGGGCAGCTGCAAAGCAAGAGGTTTTAAAGAAAAATTTGAATAATTAGAAAAAAGTCTGACTTCACCAAACACAAAGTTGCCTCTTACGCACACAATGACCCTGAATCTGCCTTATTTTGTTAAAGAGAGCACTATGCCTTTTTCACAAAGGCGATTTTCCAATTAAAACAAGATATATTGACACTATTAAATACAGCAAACAACCGAATAGTTATACATGTATACACAACACACATCAGTTCCCATAAAGCAGTGACACAGCAGCCAATGTTTACTTACAAAGCACCTGTAAAAGCACTTACTACACTTTCAAGCTACTAGTTAAGAACAAAAATATTAGTCAAACTATAGCTGGCTTAAGAGGATGTTTGTTATTTAACTGGCATTGCTTAAGTACTTATAGTATAACACGTTAAAGTTCTGTTCCTATGAACAAGCAACAGTATTCTCATCTCCAATAAAAAATCATAGTGAAAACTTCACCTCTGTTATCCAGAGCATTCATAACCAACGTAAACTGGCGGAAGAACTCTACGTTATAGTCAGGGCTACAGAAAAGAAAAACAATACAGCATATCAAAGTTGTTGGTTATTACGCCACAACGGGAAAATACACATATTGAAAAGGCTGTATAAATTACACATACTATAAATTTAGTGCTAGCCTTTAACTACCCCCTTTGTCTTCTGCCCATTTTAAAGATGCGTAAATGCATGAACTTCATGCCACTGGAAGGAAGCTTTTCCAATTATTATTACCATGACCAATGCAACAGGAAGACAATGGAAAAAGTGTTTATGCTGCTCTGACCTAATGAGTAAATTGGCTGAGCTCTGATCACTGACCTTAAAAACACCATCAGCTGAGGGTAAAACGCACATACCATAATTACCACAGCTCATCAGACTGTTGATAATTCATTACAGTTATATTTTACATATAATTGAATTATATCATAATTCAATTGGTTTTGATTGTGCCTCCATGCCCTTAGGAGCCAAGATGAGGGAGTTTAAAATCTTGACACTTTAGTACCCTGACACTGCATTTTTCTGACTTAAAGAAGGTAGTGGCAAAGACGACAGAGTAGCACGGAAATAGGATTAATGGTTTTACAGTTTCAGGAGAAAGATGCAATGAGCCAATGCTTCGGTGTCTAACAGCAATGTCAGAGCTGAAACCTTAATATTATAGACCATGACTTTTTTTTCTTATTTTTTCCTTAAAAAAGGACAAATATGCATTTAAATGTGGGAAATATGGCTAATGAAAATCTACATGATCTCGTATTTTGATTTGTTATGAAATACAAAGACTAGATTCTGATTGTTTAGGGCATGGTATCATATGGATTATATAAATATTACTCGGTTACCTATACAGACAGAGAGGACTTTTTTCCTTTTTTTTTTTTAGAAACCATGGACTCAACATTCACATTTGTTTTCATCTAGTTATTGGTCATGACATTAGGGCATCCTTACAATGTAGAAATGTATGTAGTAAACGTTGCTAATAATGTGCAAATTACACACAAGCAAATAACTACAGATAACCAGAGCTTAAGAAAATTCATGCAAAATTCACACTCCTACTCAGGTGCATGGTAGCCTCTCATTTACAGCTATTTCGTCTTACTGCAGAAGCTTTGTAAAGTATCTTAAAGCACACCATTGCAGCATTTAAATACAGCACTTGAAAATCAAAATGTGATCAGAGCTTAAAAAACAAACATACTTCATGATGCTATCATGGTAAGCTATAATATTAGCTTCTGGAGAAAACTGTAACACGCTTTCCTTGGCAACCTAGAAACAAAAACAAAACAAAACCAACACTTATTATTTCTTCCATCTTTCTAAAGAGACTCAATACCTGTTGAGTATTGAGTAAATTGACTACCTTACTGATTTTAATACTTTTAAATGCATTATTATAGAGAGCCATGAGCAAACAACTAACACCTCTTAACAGCATAAACAAAATTGTACCGTTTCTAACAATGTCAATAATAATAATACTGAATAAATAAGACTTGAGCTTTGGCTTTTTCCTCACCTGTGATTTCGATCTTCCAACATGTTTCTTTTGAAACAAAAACTGCCTGTTGAGATTGCTGACATCAATAGTATCCAAATCAATCTACAAACACAGAAAAGGCAGCCATTTCACTTTATACAGAAATAAAGGAACAAAATTAATAATAGATTTTGAAGCAAATGTGATAGGATCTGTGAAGTTTATGCATTGGGTCCTTTTCAGACCTGCATACAGTTATTACATCTGCACTACAGCAATTGTAAAGGCACAGTGATCAATTATTCATTTTCAGGAATCCATTCATTTTAAATAATTATTAACAATGGAATCATCTCAAAAATTAAGAGCTTTATGACAACAAACTTTTTTTCAGAAAGAGTCCTTAGTATACCACACACAAAATTTTGAGATACATAAGCAGAATATTTAATAGAAAGTCAATAACTGACTCTCCTATTTACTGCTGGATGAAGACTGTAGTGGAGAACTCATCAGGAGCACAGCATACACACTCAGAAAATCCTGCAGGATTCGGTCAGGCCCCACACGGGACTAGTCACCCTGAACAGAGCTCTGCACCGTGCTTCCCCACGGTCCAGGAAAGGCTACCCAGCACACTAATTAGCACTTCTCCTTTACGCTTGAACATGGCTTTGAGCAACTGAAAGAGTAAACTGAGAGCTGCACTGTCATCTAATTCATACACTGCGGGGCAAACTTTTATGCTTGGACACCAGGACCCGCTGCTTAAGTGCATATTAAAAAATAATGAAGTTCACTTAAAAAAAATAATCCAGTCGTGTAATCAAGATGTTTAAAAAACATACACAATTCATGAAGTACAACCTGAAAGTACGCCATTACCTTGATTCCCCTAAGAGCCATGTTTCTGTTCATTAATATACTCACATGAACATCCTAACTGCAAATGTCTTTGCCCCCCACCACAAGAATCAAGATTTATTCATTTTTTTGTTGCCACTATTTTTCCTTTATACCCATGCTAGTCTTCTCATGCCCCTAACATTTTTTACATGGTGGGGGGGGGAGACAATCCCTGAGCCTCATCAGCATTTCCCCCAGCTCCCCTGGCAATGCCAACACCCTCAGCACCACAGCCCCTACAGCTCTGTGGCATACAGAGAGCCAGAGCATGCAGCGGGAGCACAACTTGCTGAGGGGCTTCTCATCAGCTTTTCATTTTAGGAACCAAACTCAAGTAATGAAAAAAGGTATGCACACACTTCTCATTGAGGACCCTTTGCATGCAAGATCCAAGTTCCAATATTAAGCTTCCTGCTGTCCTAAGGAAGTATTTTTAATTTAAGGATTAAAAATTAATGTACTAAGCTGCAATTGCCAATTAGTTTTATTTTAAAAAATACATAGAAGAACCTGTGAATACTGAGCAAACTCATTAATATAAATTCATCAAAAATACATACTCTTTCAGAAATGCAGTATGAGGTACAGGGTGCTTATTACCTATAGTATCCTCATAGCCAACTGCTATGGTCTTGCATCTCCTAACTAAAACAATACATGTGTTTGCCTGAAAACACACTTCTACCACCTTTCCTTTCTTGTAAGGCACAGTCAGAACACTTGCACAGTCCAAAGCCACGAAGTTTGAGAACTTGAAGTGAAACTGATTAAATGCATAATTTTGTTAAAACATCCACTCCCAGGAAAGCCTTAATTTAGCACTTTAAGTGGAGATGATAACAAGTGACTTAAGCTAGAGCTGAAAACTGATCTTGAACAGTACTGCCAAGCCCAAAAAAGCAAAGGAAGTTCTTCTCCAAGACAATACTTGAGACCACCAGACCTCAACCAAAACTACAATTTAGCTAAGAATGATCAGAATCTGACAGTTCTTGCATTAAAACAACTTTACATTTTTGTAACTCCCATTTCTGTATGTTAGAAGGAAAATATCTCAGAGGTTCAGAGAAATACACAATTGCATTCTTAATTTAGACTTGGATTTTGACTAATTTAATTTTGTTCTTGATTCACGAGAAGAAAGACACTGTTTCAACAAAGCATACTTAATAAAGTTACATGTTTCCGGTGTTCAAATTGTATTTGTTTTAGTATTAATGTTTTGTTAAAAAAAACTTTCAATTTACTTACAAAAAAAAAAGCATTTTCACAGTTTTTGAGTTTACTGGTCTGAAAAAATCAAGAAAAACTACATGCAATATCACAAATGCTGACAAAAGCAATTTCTTCAACTGATATCAATTTTCCTCTTTGCACACAATTCTATTTTTGCTCTCACCTTGCCTTTTACCCATCCACTCCATGTTATCAAAACGTTACTCTCTTGCATAGAACACTGCCAGTAATATTTTTAAATTAAGATGGCCCTGATCCAACATATACTTAAGTTAATGGAATCCAACCAAGTCAGACTTGAAAGACAATCCAAAAAAATCAAACTAAAATAAGGGAAACAATAAGCATGCCCCAATGAGATTTATGCTTAATAACTAACTGGAAAATCAGGAGATACTAAACTCTATTTCAACGGACTGCAGGAGCACACAAATGACACAGTAAGGTGGGTAAGGAGGAAAAAAACAACTGCAGAAATTGCAGGCTTCTGCTCTCCTTCACAGGTTTAGTTTACTCGTATGTTAAGATTTGATAGGCTCTCACTGGCAGAATTAAATCCAAGGGACAGCGAGGAATTACACTTTAGCACATCATACAAACGTTTAAAAAAATATTTCAGTGGAAAAGCCTGAGTTATAGGAACAACAGTGCAAACCTGTAGCTGGACTCCTCTGCCTGCTGATAGTTTTAGAGAAAAGCTGTTTCTAATGAGCTCTGCTCAACAAGTCTAAATGCAGAAACAAACTTCTCACAACCTGCCACTGAAGCGGCTCCTGGCAAAGCACCGGAAAATAAAAACGCATTGGACCAAACGGGCTTGTGCTCTCGCTCCGTTTGTCCTCCCCGACTTCTTAACGTGAAATCAGGGAGACGCTCCTCAGGGCCGCAGGGCAGCTCATCTCACTGCCATACCTCGGCTCTGCCCTTGCTACCCCCGCAACCACCACCGGGAAGCAAAAGCGAAAGCAGCAGCAGTCCGCGGGCAGCTCTCTCGGCGGCTCCCCGGGGCTGACAGCTTTAGGGCCGGCTCCCCGAAACGCGGCCCCCCCCCCGCGGCCGGGCCGTTACCCCCGGCACCAGCAGGGGCCGCGCTGAGGAGCGCGGAGCCGGGCCCCGGCCCGGGGGCTGCCCGCGGGGGGCAGGGGGGCGCCCGCAGGCCGCGGCCCTTTGTGGCGGGCCCGGCCCCGGCGGCGCTGCGGGGCCGCGGCAGTTTGAACGCCCGCCGAGGAGGCGGCGGGGCCCGCGCCCCCCCCCCCCCCCCCGCCCCTCTCGCCACACGGCGGCCCCGCGCCCCCCGCACCCCCCCGGGCCGCACCACGTCGATGTTGCCGAAGCCGGTGAGCACCAGGTCCTTGAGCAGCTCGCAGCCGATGCCCCCGGCGCCCACCACCAAGAGCCGCGCCTGGGCCACGGCCTCGGCCAGCTCGCGGCCCAGCGGGCCGGACACCGGCGCGGACATGGCGGCGGGGGAGCGGCGGTGACGGGCGGGCTCGGCGCGGCGCGGCGGGGCTCGGCGCGGCTCTCCTCAGCCGGGCCGCACTCCGCACAGCGAGCCCGGCGCGCACCAGAGCGCCGCCCGCCCGGCCCCGCAGCGCCCCCCGGCGGCGGGAGGGCCCCGGCCCGCCCCCACGGGCGGCAGCGGGCGCCGCAGCTCGGGCGGGGCCGCGCGGGAGGCGCGGGTTCGAGACCCGCTCCCGCCGCTCGGGGCAGCAAAGCTCGAGTGGGGGCAGCTCCCCCGGCCCCACAGCCTCCTGCCGCAGAGGGCAAAGCACACACCCGGCACCCACGGGGAGTTCAGGCACTCTCTCGAACTATAGTGTAACAGTTTCTAACCTAAGTTAACAACTCACCTCTGAACGTCGACGTGGTAAGCTACAAGTCGTCTCTAGAAGTGCAGTTCTGCAAAAACATCTCATTATTTTAACTGCCTCCCCCTCTTACTTTCTTAAAACTTCAGTAGATTAATTTATGCTGTGGCATTCAGCCTGTACAAAAAGCTTTAAGGACACTTACTTAAATTACTCCTCCATTAAGTCAATTAAAATACTGCAATTTAGCTTAAACCAACAGGGAGTTCACAGAATTTAGACTGTTAACTAAAGCACAGTGTGATCAGCTTGCAAGCACTGCGCTGCAGTAACACATCAGGTGCTGTACCCTTCTGTACCCACAAGAACAGTGCTAACAAAAGCTTTCACTTCCTCCATCCCAAGTAACTGTCACAGCTCATCTAGCTCTGCAAATGTGACATCCTTCAATGGAAAAACATACAGAAAAGCTTCCTCACAGGACTGTAGTTACAGCAAGGCCCTCTCAGCCACTGCCCACTCACTGAGTTTTCAATCTGTCATCAATACAAATAAAGCTGATTTGTTTGTTTTAATACTTGGATTAAGCTTCTCATTGCTGTAGTTTCTAAAAACTGGATCCCATCAGACTGATCAATGCAAAGTATAACAATGGAGTGCAGTTTGGCAACCTTTCTCCTTTACATTCTTCCTGTGTTTAAAAGTTTCCATGTTTAAAAGTGTAACTGGAATCCTGAAACAACCTCTACACTTCTGTTTGCACATGTAAACAATGTAAGCAAGTTTTCTGTGGCCACATTTCAGAGGCACCTTAACTTGTAGGTTATTCTAGGAAATAAGCACCATGCCATCAAATCAATTTAATTTTTCACCACGTTTCAGGAAAACTCTGTTGCATAATACTTTCAACTGCAGAAAAAAAAAATAGAAAAAAAAAAAGAAAAAAAAAAGAAAAAAAAAAGAAAAAGAATAAAACAGACTTCCCATCTCTACAAGGAAACAATTTATTTAAATAATTTCTGATCAGGGTCTTCTTGTACAAAAAGAAATTCTTCAAGAGGGGTTTGATGATTTGCTGGCCAACAGCTTTTCTCACATGTATAAACTATAACAGTCCCAAATTCCACTGACAGATCTAAAAACAAAACAATAAAGGGATGTCATGTATTAGAAAAATTAGACAGTGGCTATTGCTTATCACTGTAGCTCAATCTTCCAATTCAAAAAGTATTTTTTCATATTCCATCTCCTACAGACATAGCATTTTTTAATTAAAAAGGTTGTAAAGCAAGCTGAGAATTTTTGAAGAGCTTCTTACATGTCTGCAAGTTGACAACATTTATTATTTTACAAGGTCTCATTTAAAAGGTAATAATTACTCCCAAAGTCATGGAACTATTTACATTGTTATTATGACAATTCACTAGGGAGCAAATAAAGCTGAAATCCGCTAATTCCCATAAACCAGAGTTACATCATTTGCTTAGTGAAACCTATAATGGGAACATGCTATGTACAATCCATACGGATATACCTACCCATATGTAACATATAATTCTATGACCACTGTAGTTAGGCTTGTCAGTGCCTATGGCTAGCAAGAAACAATCCAAATTACGGTTCACCAAACTTTAGCAGCAAGGTGACTGTTTCCAATATTCATTTAGCTAAGTCAAAAGCCAATAACCTGAATCACTCTGGAGCATGCTGACCAGTGCTGGCATAAGTTGAAATTCAAATATTCTTTTGCCTCCGCAGTTACTGCAGGCTGGAATACCTTCGTTAAAGTTGGCTGGAGGACAAGTTATGAATAAAGGCTGACCACCCCAGGAGTATCTTAAGAGAAGAAAGGAAAAAAAGATTTATTTTTTGTATCTAAATACACAAACATTATTAAAAGCCACAATCATTGCTTAAGTTTCAGATGAGTCATTCAACAAAAATTAAAGTTGGTAAAGTTGGACCTTCGAAGGTCAATACCTGGAAAGTCTTAACAAAAGAGCTACATTTAAAGGAGATAAATGCTTTAAACTGATACCTCCAAAATATGCTGTACCTGACTCAATTAAACAAACTAGAGCTCAAAAGGGATCCAGCAGTCCAGGGAAAACATGTTTGAACATTCGTGTCATGTACCTATCATGTATATTCACAGTGCTCTTGAAGGGAAAAAGGAGTGTTGCATAAAGACTGTAACTAACGATACTCATATGGGTCACTGGATGCACTGTTTTGGAAAAACAGAAATTCAGAGAACATAATACTGCAAAGTGATAGATCCAGTGCAAAACACAAGTTGCCTGAAAACTTTACTTGCACTCTCTATTTGTAATTTTTCTGTATCATCTTTGATAGTTAATTAACAGAAGTTTCTAATATTTCTTATGTGCATAACCAGCCCTTCAAACTTTACCTCCTCATCAAAAAGGTACCAGTTAGTTCCACCTGGTTCTGAAAACCTGATAAACAAAGGTCATGTCACTAAACTGAGACAGCTTGACCAGATGGGTTGCAGCAGACTCTCTGGAATAAAGTTGTTAAAGACAACAAAAGTTGTTAAACTTTTGTTTAGTTGTAAAGTTGTTAAAGTTGTAAAGTTGTTAAAGTCTTTTGGGTAGACCTGTGCGGTGTCAAGAGTTGGACTTGATGATCCTTAAGGGTCCCTTCCAACTCAGGATATTCTATGATTCTATGATAAAGACAAATACTTCGTATGATCCATGAAAATTATTGGTATTATCTCATACTATGTATCAGAGAGTTCAAATCAACTTATTTACTCTCATTCAGAAATAATTCCTCTTTTTGGAAAAAAAGTTTCTCTGAGGCTTATCTGCTTTTGTTCTAGGAAATTAACCTATTTACAAGAAGTGAAGTCTATACAGTCATAAGGGGTAATCATAAGCTGCAAATGAACTCAGGCTTTAAAATGAGTAATGTCTTAATTCAGTAACATCTCAGAGACTGAGACATAGGCAGTAACAATAAGATTAGAAAACTTTAGAGGAGGAGAGAGCCTGAAAAGTATATCAGAGCACACCACTGTGCACTATACTTCCACCTCAAAACTCTCTTGAAAACCTCTACACCTGGATTGCAGTAAGTCTTTAAAGACAGTGTGGGTCTGCTCTCATCAGGTCTTACGTTGAAGAACATTTCCTATAGACAGCTCTGGGGGCTCTGATTCTGCTTTGCCTCTCATCCAGTTAACACTTAGTCCTGAAAGTCCAACCAGGGACTGAAGTCTTATCACTCAGGCACAGTAACAGCACTCTCAGCAAATTTTTCAATTAAGAAAAATAAATATTTCCAGTCAAATAATTTATTTTGATTTACTAACAGTCCATATCTACTCTCTGTATCTCCCTGTTACAACCAAGTGATCAACGTACCTTAAAATCTGTTCATGACAGACAGATATTTTTTTCATAAATTTATGGAATGTGTGGTCCCCACTTTTGACTTCACTCTTCTCATATTTTTCTTTATCACCTTCAGCTGCAAAACTATGAGAAAAAGAAATGAAACAAAAATGACAACACAGTACAATATGCATACTTCAAGTAAGCAGTGGTTACTATATATTCACATTAAGACAAATACACTGAAAAATATACATATTAAATTAAGAGGCAGTTACTGTTTCAGCATACAGCTGAACATCCTGCTTCTAGTTCTTTGCATCTCTTACTAAATGTTTCAAGCCACTATATCTAATTCAATTCTACCAGATACGTAAAAAAAATATTTCTTTAGTAACTTCCCAGCAATTGTCTTTTTTTCTTAATTAAAAATTTAAAAGGAGTGTAATTTAAGCACAATCAAAGCTATATGATTCCATCAACATTAAAAAAAATCAACAGAACACAACAACTAAAAAATATTCTCTGCATATTCTGCAATTGCCAGTAGCTTTAGTTATCAAAAAATTCAGCATTGTTCACAATTCAGGGAAAGTCACTGTAAACTTCAATACAATTAAAAAAGAAGTGGTCTGGATATTAAGTTAAAATTGAAAATATTTTCAGTAGCTACATCCAGAAATAGTTTTTCAGACAACTTCTTTATCAAAAACTCCATGAGTCCATCTGATACCATCATCCCAGTCTCTAGTTACAATTCCTGAGTAGTTAAGCTCTTAAAAATGCAACTGGAATAAGAAAAGCTTTACCCTTTGCTTTCAGCACAAAATTCAAACCTATGCGCACCTTTCTGACATCAAATGTTCCAAATCAACACCCTCTCTCTGCTGATACTCCTTCCATAGCTCATCTGCATGATCTGTATCAAGGAAACCAGCATAGTCTTCCTCATCCACAACACTAATGTAATAGGGACGGAACACAGGAGCTGAAGTGGCTGTTACCATATCCTCCCTGACTGGAAGATCCATATCCAGGGAACTTGACACATCTGTAGCTTCAGACAGGCAAAGCTGTTGGAACTGGGATGCACACTCCGCCTCTCTGGACGAGGAGCTGCTTGTCACTTCATTTAAGCCAAGCAGCTGAAGGGCACATGCGGGAGATTCTGCTCCATCACAGACTCCCCAGTCATCTGCCTCATCACACCAGTCCTTTGCAGAAAAGTTAGGTTGTTGTTTCTGGGTGGGGGGAAGATAAAAAGAAGAGAAACACTTTCAAGAGCTACCTGATACATTTCAAATACAGTTTTACTACTGTAATGGATAATAAAAGTAAAACCTTAACCTGATGCTTAGCTTTTTTTTTTTTTTTTGCCTGTTATCCTCAGAATAGCAGTTACCAGCATATCCACCGTGCATCTCACAGCAGCACACTTATGGCAAAAAACATCTCAAACTGGAGAAATGGGGCAAGAATTAATTCACATTTTGCACGGGCTTAATGCCTTATGTTGCCATATCTAGGTGGTTGGCACAACTGACAGTAGGTAGCTGGTTTGGATATATTTAATTGAACCAATTAGTGTATCGCAGTAAGCCCAAAGAGCAGATACAGAGGAATATAATAACAATAGATATCTGCACCATTTTTATCAGAATATAAACGCATTTACCACAGACCAAAATACTATATTGCAAACGCACCAGCTGAATAAGCACACTTCCTGCCTGTCAGCGTTAGTTTCAAAGCCAGCCTCCCCTTTCAATCTTCCTAAACTGATATGCAAAGTTTAGCTTCACAGACAAAAATCCCAGAAATACTTTAACAATACTTGAGTCAGATAAACTAAACTTGATTTTTATTAAAAAAATATATATATATATTTAAATTAGAAAATAAAGACAGCATTTTAAAGACCTAAACCAGCATAGTCCTTTAAAGTACAGTTGAAAAAATATTTAGGTAGATTCTGTCATTATGATATTAAATATCAATCTTAACCATAAAACTGAATTGCATCCTCCATTTTAAAACTACTCTAACATAAATCACAAGTAAGAAATCAATCTTGTAGTACGCAGCCTGTAGTGCTCACTGCACCAAAGAGCCTGTGACTGCGATGACTTCTCCATGTGACTCAAAACCAGCACGTGGCACAATTTCTCCAGGGCAGCTATGGCTGCTTAAACAACTACACACAGACGTGAAGCTCACCCGACTTAACTACTTTTTTTATTTGAAATCCTCCTTAATGCTGTACTTGACACAGGCAGACACCAAGAAAGCGGCTTGCTGGTTGTACCTGCTTTAGACTGCAACCTCGTGCCTCCTTTTCCTGAGTCTGCAAGCACTGGGAGCGCAGCACCTTCCAGCTTCAGCGTGCCACATGGAAAGAAGACAAGACAAGGGCGTTGAAGCAGCAGCGCCGGCTGACCGGGGGGGTACTTCCGAGCCGCCAGCACAGCGCATCCCGCTCCCTGCTCACCTGCGGGGCTGCCCCCAGCATCCCGTGCCGGGGCAGGCGAAAACGTTGGCGAGGCGGTGGCAGGGCAGGCCCCGCAGCGGGCAGTACACCTGCACCAGGTGCGCCAAGGCAGCGCCGCACGTCCCGCAGCGGGGCTGGGCCGGGCGCAGGGCGGGCAGCGCGTCCTGCAAGCCGACACCACACGCACCGCTGGAGGACGCCCGCGGGGGCTCCGCCGAGCCGCGGCCGTGCCGCCCCACGGCCCCGGCTCGGGGCAGAGCCCTCCCTCCCCGCTCCCTTCCCTCCCCGGCCGTACCGCGGAGCCGCCCAGCTTGTTGGTGGCCCAGCCCGGGGCCTCCCGGCACGGCCCAGCCATGGGGGCGTCACGGAGCCCCAGCAGCACGGGCCGCCGCTCCTCCGCCATGGCCCCGCAGCGCAGCCCCGCGCTGAGGGCAGCTCCCACACGCATGCGCGGGCCCGGCGGGACGGGACGCGAGGGGGCGCGCGCTGCCTGCGGCCGCCATCTCGCGACGCGGCCCCGCCGCTGAGGTGGGGTCCGGTCAGCGGGGTCCTGTCGGGGGGCGCCCAGTTCCGCTCAGAGGGCCGTGAGCCCTCGGCAGGAGGAGTAAAGGGCCCAAAGTCACACCTTCCGTGCAGTCCCCAGAATCGGGTCCGTCAAAGAAAGCTGGAAAATCCAGACCTTTAAGTAAAAACCAGGGCCCATCTGAGGCTTTTTGAGTGGCACATAACCGCAGCATATACCCAGTGGTGTTGAAGAACAGCCAGCCGTGTACTGTCTAGATTACAGGCACTTCTTTACACCCACATCCAAACAGGCCATTTGTTTCACTATGAAGGAAATCCTCCTTCAGATAAAGACATTACATGAGCTAAAATTACCTGGGGTAATAACAAGCAATTACAACATTTTGAAGTTACACAGACACTTTTACTCAATCATAAACGAATTTGCAATATAATAATTTTTTTACTCAATCACAAGCAGACATTAGCAACATAATTTACTTCAGGTTTTTAAAGTTTTTAAATACCTTGACTACTTTAAATCAGATTTTTATAAAACACACTGATTATGTATTCTCTACCTGATTCTTGGTTCTGGCACTGCTTCCATATCCCAAGCACTGGTTTATTTATAATGTGGAGTTAAATCTGTGGGGAAAGAAACAGGAAGGTTTACGTTAGTCCAGATAAGGATGTAGGCATGTGTGCAAGACTGCTGTGAAGTTTACTGCCCTGGTAACCAAGATGCTGTAATGATCATGGCAAAAGAAAACATTTTTTTTTTTAAATCAGATAAGGCCTTGTTTCAGCTGAATGAAAAAGTAATTCAAGGAAAAGGTACTCAAGTGCCAGGTTTAGGCTGGTGTAACTAATCCTTTATATATTTTATGTATCAGCAAACACTGCTGTCACAACTAGGTAATCTCTACAGAAATGGTTTGTGTTATTACAAGTTAGTCTTAAGAAACCTTGTAACCACTCCAACCAACCCTTTCCTGAAATCGCTGCTGTGCAGCACAACCTTTTCAGTGAGTGATCTTCATCCACTTCAGTGCCAGACCAGACAGCTCTGCTCTGCTCTTTCACATGCTTAGTTTTAAAGGGCTTCACCTGCCCTTTATTCTTCCCTTGCTTTGGGGCAGTAGGATCCAGGTAACCAGTCTGCTCTCACACAGAAGCTGTGTAGCCATGGGCAGCACTGCTGCCAACAGACCTCATGCAAATGGCTAGGAAAGCCCTTATAATTATGCAAGCTGCTGCTTTACCATATGACATGTACATTTGTACCATGAACTCTGCGGTTGGTGTCTGTGTGCAGACCATCCACGCTGTGCAGCTTTGCTTCCTAAGCAAAATACCAAATTCAGACTTGGGCATCCTGAAACCAAAGGCCACCTTGCTGCACAGAGTAGCTTGGGCTGCCATCTCACTCCCTGGACAGCTGAGAAATGTCAAATTTACAAAAATTAGAGAAATCTCTGTTGTGTTCCCAGACCGTTCCTCCATTGCATGCAGCACTTTGTGCACAAGACAGCCGGCCATGCAGCTAGGCAGGCCTCAGGCAGTGCAGACTGGAGAGGGAGGTATCCCAAGGCCAAACCCATCAGTCCCACCCTGTCCTGACTGCACCTGGGAAGAAAGAGCCCTCACAGTTCCCAGTTTGCACTTTCAGAAAAATTCTTTGTTTAGACTTTCTAGTGGCTTTCACAATAACATTTTTGAATTAGTCTATAGAAGTTAGGTGAAAGAAATGGAAGTTCCAAAAAATTAAAAGTATCATTTATTAATAACAATTCACAAAACAGGAAAACAGGTAGAGACTTTGTCTTCCTTTGTGAGATGCCAAGCCCATACAATCCACAGCTGTTTTCTGATGGATGCTCTGCTCCTTACAAGCTGCTTCCACATAAAGAAAGTGGAAAGAGGCTGTATGAATGACAACTAAAGACTATTCTGAAAGAAGAGTGGACATACAACATATTCTGTCACTTAAGACATATTCTGTATACATAATTTATTACGGATTTCAATATATTTGCCAATTTGCCCCTCTCATTCCCCCTTCTCACAGGAGTATTATTCAGTTTTGATATTGACTGGATAGATAGCATTGGCTCAGTCTGCAAGATTGCAGTTTTTTTTTCCCTGCTTGTTTCATTAAATAGTGATTTATTAAATAGTGATTTTTGTCCCACAACCCTTCTACATTTCCCTTGAATCTCTCCATTCACTGTGATCATGACAACAAATTACATACTAGTGAGTTAGAAAGTGATTATTAAACTCTGCATTCTGACAATCTAATATTTGACTTTAATTCATGTTTTAAAAAGAAGCTGTATCCTCTGCAACTCTTATAAATCTGTGTGTTTTCTTCTTCTGTCACTCATTATTTGTTCTGTAAGCTGCATCCAAAACTCCATTTTACGTTCTTTCAATTTCTTCGCTGCCTTTTGTGTCAGGTCTATTTCCAGGTATCTTTCATCCATATCATATTGAGGCCAATGTACCAAGCCTTCTCCATTGGGATTTCTGAAAACAATATAATGAGAAGTTAACTGTACAGTTGCCAATCAATTGTGTTCTGACTTCTCAGGCTGAGATCATTTCAGAAAACTAACAGGAGCTCAGATTATGTAATTCTAGTACCGGAATAGCTGGATGTTTTTATCAAAATGCTCATCATTGGAATAGTCAATATTAATAATTCTTATTACTTTGGGACTAAACCTCCACTGGTCTTGGATTTTTATTTAATTTTATTTTGTTTGGTTTGCAGGCTCATTTAAAAGTTTTTTGTTTTTGTTTTTTTTTTCTTGCAGTCATTAAGAATAGAAATTATTTGCTTCAATACTTATCTTGAATTCTGCCAAATGTATAGGAACTACCATACAAGTATTGCCATTATGTTTCAGGCAGCACAGACAAAACTTGAGCTGTAATTAGCATTGTGATTCTCACCCATTTCTAGCAAAGTTAGTCCAATATTTCATAACAGTTCTGCTAAGTTTTGCTTCTTCTTCTGTAGCATTCCCTGTAAGTGAGAGATGAAATAGCAACATGAAAAAAATAATCAAAAAATATCAGTTAAATCTATTCCGATAGACTGTAATCAGTTCTGTAGCAGGGGGTGAGGAGGTTGGACTAGATGATCTTTAAGGGTCTAGATGATCTTTAAGGGTCTCTTCCAACTCAAACCATTCTATGATTTTACTTGTTACTCTGGGCTGTGGGAGTTTTACATGAACAGAGATCTAGGACAGAACAGTAGATGAATGATTTCATGAGAAGTAACTACTACTGAAGACAGAAAATTATTATTTTGGTTCCGATATTTCTAAAAGATATTCTATTCTGAAAGCCCTCAGGTAAGTATGATTAATAACAATGATGTTTTAAAAAGAATTATTTAGCAAGCATGGATACATCACCAGCTAAGAATGGCTTTCCAAAGACAAAGGCAATCTCATCTGCATGATCTGCTTTTACAAACTCCGGTACAACACCTGCAGCTGAGCTTGGTCGATGCTGGAATTCATAAAAGTAGACTGGGTTGCCAGCATCTAGTAGAAAATAAAATTAAAGAGAAGAGTGCTAGTGTTGAAAATGCCTGTCATCAAAGATGATAATTTTTTATCACAAGCTATTTTGATAAAATGAACACACTATCAGTTCTTTTGATAATGAAGTGTGATACACACTGTCCACATACACATCCAAGGATGTAATTCTACATTTCTTCTAATTGATGCTGAATTGGAGACTCACCTCTGTGGTGTCTAGCCACTTCAACAGCTGAAAAAACAAACAAAGGATCTGCTATTGAATCAAGAAGGCCATCTCGCACCTGAGCACGGTTCTCTGCAACCCCTATGTATTCATTGTATACTAGATCAACAATGTCAGAAGGAGCACCCTGAAATAAATAATAAAGATACTTTTTATAATGACAATGAATATTAAAAGGAGTAACAGCATTAACTGAGCATGCTACCTGCGTGTCTATGGCTAAATCCCAAACATTACCTTCTTTCAGAGAAAATCCCCAGCCGTGCCAGAGTGCATCTCCAAGTTCAGAACTGGGAGTTACACCATTACCAGGTATAGATGTTCTTAAGGGAAAGAGGCTTGCAAGATCACAAAGGATGCCCTCAAACATCTTTAAATAAATATTAGTCACTGATGCTGATAGATAATGGTAGTCTGTTCTCCCTTTTGTGGAAATAACTCTCTTAAGAGAAAAGAAATCCAGCAGGATTTCATAAAATTCATTTATTGCTGCAGATGGCCATCATTTACTCCCTTTCAGAACAAGCGTGTGCTCTGCCTTTCCAAGTTCATGATACATATCTGTGGCTCTGAATGACCCATTGCAAGTACTGGCTATGTTTATCAAGTCCTTAATTCTTACATAATAATCTGCAATCTTCTATGTTTGGTAGCTTCAGGAGAGCTCAATAAGCAGAAAAGTGAGAACTTTGCAAATTACAGGGAAGGAAAACCTCAGGTGCCTAAATGTAGGTCTCAGTGCCATTTTAAACATCTCAGGGTATCCTTCCTAGTCTCCATCTGCTGCTTCAGAAAAGCCGATATGTTCTACAGGTCTTGAGTCATACCTGCCAGTACCATACATAGCTTAGATAACCCAGGGTATCCTGAATGTCACAAGAGACCTATGCTTAGCTAACTGCATTAATCCTGGATTTCCACAGAACTACTTTTAAAAAAGACGGGGCATTTAGGGTGGAAATTTAGAATATTTTCTGTGTTCATCAATCAGTAGCAGCAACAGGAATACACCATCTGTGCTGTCTGTTTGGGAATTATTGTCCCAAGTTAGGAAGCTGTCAAAAAGAACAGTCTACTTTTAAATATATCCCTCCAGCAGTATGAATATAGAACCAGCCCAGTGAAGAAGGAGCACTTAGTTATTCTGGAAATGGTTTCTTACCTTAAATGATAATGCTAATGTGCTCTGTAACACTTGACGTGCAACATCTTTCTCCAGACCTTCTGTAAATTCAGGAAATTTCATCATCTGCATGACAAAGAAACTATGTATTTATTAGGAAATCTTTTATTAACAAAATTATATATGAATAAAACCATTATGTATCTCTTACTCTAGGAAGTATCCATCCAAATTCACAGTTATTTACTCCTATTATATATGGGACTGCATTGATCACTTTTTCAGATAGCAATTGCCTGGGACTCTTAGGGAAAAATACGCCATCCAGAGATGCACTGATGAACATGGGAGGCTGGAAAAAAACAAACAAACAAACAAACAAACAAACAAAAGAAAGCTTCAATAGTACATTACTATTTTTTTTCTTCTAGAAAACATCTTCGCATTTTTACTATAGATGCAAAGCAAAAGAAATTAAGTGCCAAGTGAAAATATAAGAAGTAATAGTATTTAAGCTCTCTCTTAATTTCTCTCATCAAGTTTTCTGCACCAGACAGAAAATTTGTGAGGATTAGCATTATATTTTGAATATCCATGAAGTGTACGTGATATCCAATTTACACTTCTTAGGTAGTTCAATCCCAGTATGAATGTACAGAGCAGTGAGGGAAGAACTAACTTCTGTGTTGAAACTGCAAATGAATATGGAAGCCAGTATAGTGACAAGAAATTTTTAGTTGGACATAATATATGATATCAATTAACGTTCAAATTCTCCAGGAAAACTTTTACATTTCAAAATGCTCTTTTCCTTCCCTTGGTAGAGCATGACAGCAAACACATGCAGCTCAAAACCCATGTAGAATTAAAGGGAAGTAACCTGTTCACATTTTTCAGATGAGGTATAGCATAGCTGCAATGTTGTCGTATCCTGAAAAGGTCAAGAAAGAGTCAGATGTTACATTAAACTGAAGTTCTCCTAATATTACAATACACATACAGCATACTCTGTTATGAAAAAAAATTGAAATGTCATTTGAATGCAAGTAGTATAATTTCACCTACCATTTTTAGAGTTATCTGTTCCATCTCTGCCTCAGTTTTTTCTCTTAAGCACTCAACCAATGCAGCTGAACTGGATTTTTCACAGCCAGCTGCAGCAGCAATTCTCTGCAATTAATAAAAAGAACAATCATGCTTTAATTTACTAATTATCCATATGCTTCCTGCAGAAGGTTCTTCTGTGTCACTGAATCTGAGAGTCCAGTGTGTGGCAATCTACATTTCTCGGAAAGGACGAGCAAAGCCAGATATGTTTCAACTGCAGATGCAGAGAATAGGAAGCTCTCATAACCCTTCATGTTGTGGGCTGAGCAGAAAGACAAACATACTCTTCAAAACATTTTCATAGAGTGGATACAATTACCAAGGTAATTGTTTTGGTAAATATCATGCTGGGCTGATAAGGCAGAATAGCATAAAGGAGCTCAAGTGATCCATATTCAGAACACTGACATGTAGATGATAACACGGAGCATGCTACACCTTTCTCAATGACGTATAGTTTTTTTGGGTAACATTAGTTCTCAGCTGTCATTAGAGAGACAGAGTTCATCACAATATTGCCTCTAATACAACCCAGACTAGCAAAAAGAGGTTTCTGGATATTTTTTTCTTGCAGGTGAAAAATTGGGTTGAAGTGAGCTCTTCTTTTTAATTATAACCAAATGGAATAAAGTCTTGTTTCTTTGAGCACAACAGGCATCAAATAGGAGGGAAAGACAACAGTAGTCAGAATCTGGTGCTGTTTTCCAGCCAAAAATTACAGCTCAACTTTTTCTAAAGACATAACAAGTTACAGTGTTTCTTTACGTTTCACGCTTGCTCCCTGCCTTCTCTCTCTCTGCTTCCTCAGTCTTCTGCTTTCACTCAGACATCTGTGGATATTCGCATATTTTGAAAGAAAAGACTCATTAAGTATGCATTATCTGCACACAGAAACACTATCTCTGGTGATTGTGATTGCAGTTTCGCAAGAAAAAGGTCTAGTGCTGCTTTTTAGAATAAACCATTTAAGGTATGCAAAAATATCAGAAAATAAAAACATAAAAAACAAAAACACGAGATACCCACCTGTGCTTGCTCCTCAGGCTCGTCAGTGAACAAAATCCTGACCGCAGTACCACTCTCTGAAATGGCCTTATGGAACAAGCCCTTTGCCAGAGGAGATAAGACCTGAAAAAAAGCAAGAACAAGCGTTACAAGCATTTCAGGAATTACATTCTGACCACTGACTTAGAATTTCATTATCAGGAAATGCCTTTCAAAATTCTTTGAAAACTAATGTCTTAAGATTGTTATTCTGTAGACTCTGACCATAATTCAGCTATGCAAAAGTCTTTGGCAGTAATATCAGGGATAAGGAGTTCAAGCCTGCCAACTTCCATAGGACCTCACTTCCAAGTCTTCATGGAACTATACTGTAAGCCAGATATGGAACACATAACTATGTCAAGGATAGTCTGGCTGTGCTACAGAAAGGGAATAAACAACTATTCGTCAGAACGTAGGAGGTTAGCAAACAGAAATTATTGCTTAAGTGCATTCATTGCTGAACCCCAGGCTCTCTGTGTGATCTGCAGCAAACTGTGAGAGACTGGAAGAGAAGAATCTCTTAATCAATTAATCAATCAGTGTTGATGTAAAAAATTGGCATCATCACTGTATCATAAAATGCCAGTCTAGTTCACATATAATGACTACTCACCTGGGTTACTTTGCACAAGTGACTGTTGTAGCATACAGGAAATGGGCAACAGGGCTTCCTCTCAGAGAACTTTTCTCAAAAGGATAAATTTTGCAAAAGCCAAAAACCCCAGAACTCAAATTAGGAGATGATGAATAACATCTTGGGTCTAAACTACAAGATCTGTGTATGAAAAGTACCTTTTCAACAATCAGAAGCTGCGTTGTTATCACATTGTATTATAGACCAAGGTGATGTGTGGTTTACTATAAAGCCCTACTTTTTTCTCTCACTGATTTTTCATTAAGGCACTAAGAATGAACGTGGACAGGTGTTTTTGTTGTATTTTTTTTTCCCTTAATTAACTAAAATTCATGACTTGTGAACTTACAAGAGCAGAAACACTGACTCCTCCTGCAGATTCTCCAAAAATGGTGACAGATCCTGGATCTCCTCTAAAATGTATGATATTTTCCTGAATCCACTGGAGAGCTGCTACTTGATCCAAATACCCCCAGTTACCACGAGCATGCTTATCACCCGTGCTAGAAAGAAATAATATGTTTAAATGCTCGATGTAAGAAAAAAGGTAGAAGTAAATACAATTTTAAGTATAAGAAATCAACTGCAAAAGAGCCTCTCTGCATTACTTAAAAAGAAATGGCTGAGATCAGAGTATCAGGCAAGACCAGATTTTGAAGCAGATTTGGGACTTGGAAGTTGTTCCCAACTTGCATGTGTAATTAAGACACATATAATTTATTTGCATAAGCAAGTATTCTCCATGCCTTGGCACAAAGGATTTGTGCATATAATTTTGGAAATCACTTAACAAAAACTAGGATAGAATATCTTACCTAAAATATCCAGCAATACCTAATCTGTACTGAATTGTTACAACTACCACATTGTCAAAGGCTGCTAGTGCTGAACCATCATATGATGAAGCTGCTCCAGAAACTAATCCACCTCCATGGATCCATACAAAGACCTGTAAAGGAAAAAGCAGAAACAATTCAGCACAGGTAAGAGCTCCAATTATATAAACTAAATACAGTATTTTGTGCTTTCACTCCCAAGACTTTCAGGTTAAATTTCACAGACAGTAGAAGTCTTTTGAAATGGAGGGTAGCAGCCTTACAACATACACTGATTTCATTAAATACTTAAATTAAACCAGTGTCCCGTGACTTTTCACAGTTTTTGTTTGTTTGTTTTTTTGAGGAAATCAAACATTACTTATGTAAAGTGTCAGTAAGATTTTACTTGTAAAATGGGATTTTTTTTTTTGGTATCTGCTAAAGCTCAATTAAATATTTAGTGGTGCAAAGTGTGTAATTGGATCATCATTAGAGAACTGCACATGTAAGTCTCCATATAGTACAGGTTGTAGATCTGCTGTAAAATTGTTATAATATTTAGGAAGCTTTTAGAAGTTTCAAGTTCAGGCTCAATTTGGTCCATCAAGTCACAGAAGCAGTAAAGTTTGCTAAAGGTTTTACAATGATTTTGCTTACAGGCAGCTTCTCCTGTTCTTCTGTAGAAACGGGTGTGTATACATTCAGATATAAGCAATCTTCAGATATTTGGAGACGAACTTTTTCTTTTCTGTTAGTAATAGCATCTGAAAGATACTGTCCTAATACTTTGTCCTGTAGACACCTGAATAAAAGAAAAAAAAAAAGCAACAGAAATAACTAAAACCTCAGTGGTACAAAGCATAGCTTTTATGTACTCCAAGTACAAATCAGAAACCAATCTGTAGTACACTTCTAGATTGCTGGAAACAGAAAACATAAAATGTTTTTTCACCATTAATATATTTTCTTCCATTGACTTGGCGTTAGTAAGCTCTGTAAAAAGAAGTCACGGTCTGCAGCAGTACACAGTGACAGGCAGATATAATTTTGCATGTTTCAAAATATTACAGAAATATACCTGCAAATGGATATGGCTATAAATTACTTAAATGAAAATGTAAAGTAATTATTTTACATCTGCAATAGTTTTTTGTATTGCAATTATAGATATCAGGCTTGAGTCACTCCAAGAAGGGCGCTAGTACAAGTGGAATAAGATATTTATAATATAGTCTAGAACTGGTCTGTTTCTTAGATGTCCTATTAAGCATGTGATTCATTGGGCATTCTTTTCTTCCAATATTTTATTCCAGCATTTCCTCAGCTTCATTCTGTTTCTGCTCCAAAGTTACACAGTTTATAAACATTATGGCCAAATGCTCCCAAAACGTTATTGATCAAGTGATCAAGTGATGATCCATATTAGTTCATTGCTGATGCCATTTAGACAGCACTTTTTAACAAAAAGAGCAGCTTATAAAGATATCTTTAGAAATGCATTCATTGTAACAGTTGCAGGTGGTAGTGAGATGACACCAATAAATTTATCTTTGTGGACTTTGACCATCTTGCGTATCAGTGTCCTTGAACTGTGTATAATATAAAATCATGAAGAAGATAAATGTTTTTCTCATTGTCTTACATTGGTGGGTAGGAAGCAGCATCTCTGACACCTTTCCATGGCTCAGGTGGCTGGGGTTCAGAAAACCTTAATGGTCCAACAGGAGGCTTAGCAAAAGGAAGTCCCAGAAAGACATTGACACTCCTCTCGGCTGCATTTACTTTGACTTGGTACCCTCGGACACTCCCATAGTTGGTCACCACTTCTGGTTGTTCTGCTTTTTGTCCTGGGGGATGTGTATACAAAATTCAGATAATTGAGTGGTCTGTTGGTTAGTAAGTGAAAAAATTCTACGAAATTTAGCTACCTAAATATATACCTTTTTTTTTTTTCCTAAACAACTTATTTTCAAACATAAGGTTTCAACAGCCTCTATCAGTATAGATGACAACATTTCAGCCTTCATTCTGGTTGTGTTTGTATGTATAATCTCCTTCAGGTATATCATATATATTTGCTCACTATGCACACACATTAGTAATTGTGTGTAGATCGTAATCCATTTGATCCAAGTTGTTAAAAGTCCAATAGACTGCTCTCATTAAGAAAAGGCATTTCCTTTTTAAGAAATGGATCTGTGAATGCGCAATATATATTTGGGACTCTCATTAGTAGATACAGACAAAAGAAAAAAACTTCTAATATACCTGAAAATACTCTGGCATATACAAACGGTGTAAACATTTAGGTAAGATTTATGTTAATCACTGTGAAAATTCTCAGTATCTAATTAAAAACATGGCATATTTTGGTCTTCTCTGACTCAGCAGACAAAATTTTGCAAGAGGAATTTAGTTTTTCTAGTTGTAAAAACAACAACAACAAAGACAAATGCCTGAAAATAGATCACAAAGAGGAAATGAAGAACTATTTGCTATTCAGACTTAATTTCTCTGCAGCAAGGTTGGGCACCCAGGTCCTCAAAGAAGGCTGGGATTCCCATAGGTAGTCTCCTTCCAGAAGGGAACAGTGAAAAACATTTCTGAGGCTTACCAGTAGCTACAAGTGCTGTAATCCCAGCAGTGAGAATTAAGGACAGCAGCGTGTTCTTTTCAGTTGCCATTTTGCATGCAAGTCACACATTTACCTCCTCGGTGTATTGCCTTTAATACTCTGTGAAGTATAACTGTTACGCAAGACAAACACTGATTAGTTAAAGCATTTCTCAAGCTGTGAAACCAAACCAACAGTGGCCAGCCTGAGCAACTGCCCTGACTGTAAGCCACTCCCTTCAAGGGGAGTGTGCAGCAGCTTGTCTGTATATGGGAACAGCGAGATCTATATGCAGAATGTCTCCAGAAATTTCATACTAGCTTCTCGCCGCTTCTTATAAATCTTATTCACGGAGTATCAGGACTCAACTATTTGCCTTAAAATACATTGTAAATAGTCCTCATAACATCAGGAGATTCTTCCTGCTACAATAACACTACTATCTTTGAAAAATTAGGACTTAATCTCCCACTACACACTGAAGAAACCAGGAAAACTACCCTATTATTTTATTACATTTACTTCATTTTAGTATGTAATTGCTTCATTTCAATATATGTAACACATAGTATATCCACAAAGACCAAAATCCAAAAAATAATCCTGAAAAAAGTGCCTTTGCTGAAGTAAAAATTGGTAGATTTTTCATCTCACAAAAGGATATTTTTTGACAAAAGCAATACTAGAAAAATCTCAGCTTTTCCTGCAGGGTGGATACTCCACCTACCACTCAGTCCTGTGCGTTCAGGAATGTTTGTCTTTTATCTCAAAATAAAAGAGTTTTGCAATACTAAAGAGAGGCTTTCTCAACTATTGTAGCACGGGAGCAATATTAAACGATTTGGGTAGTAACCCCACATTTAATCCCTATGAAGAAATCAGGAGAGTTTAGAGATTTCCGTGTGAACTTATGTCTGTCACGCAGGCATGATATGAAAAAAAGGCAAGAGATAGATGAATAGAAATAAAAGAAATTATCAGTAAAAGGGATTATCTACTATGTAACTAGGTGGTTGTATTTGTTCTATGTTTCCTTGCTTTGCTTTTTTCTTTTATTTATTTATTTATTTATTTAGGCTAGAGTCAGTAGCTGTTGTTCCAGAAAGCCTGTTTTGTAATTCTATGGCATTGTAATTCTTAGTTGTCAGAGAGAGCATTTCTAAACATTATCTTAGTGCCCACACCTTTGTTTCAGCTATGTGTGTCCTAAGACCCACAGTCACTACATTAGTTGAGCACGTATGTTAAACTTGTAGTGGTCCTGTGTGCTCAGGCTGTGTTCATGCACTCTGAAGAGATGCTTTACTCTAGACTCTAAGTTTGTCTGTACAGGTGTGATTTACAGCTTGTATAGGTAAATCCAGGCAACTTTAAACTGGACTGCTCGGGGTACAAACTATTGGCAGCTTGTTTCAGATGTGTATATTCAATGCATACTGATTATCTTAAGCATTTACTCCGTTATCAGAAGACTTTTGCCCTCTGTACTACAGCAGCTCTGTGATGCAGCCGCGACACTGTTAATGCCAATGCTAGATGGCTTATCAGCTGTTTTGGAATGTATGGTTAGTGCAAGTATACACTGGCAAATGGGATAACACATTTGAGCTTCTAAGTAAATAATGTGGTCTGTAACTTCATTGTAGAATGTTTATGGATTTATAAATGTCCTTTGAGAGTCTTTTTTTTTCCCTGTATTGTTTCTCAAGAGTAAAGTTCATGCCACGAAAACTGGGCTGGCATTAGTCTGTACTGTTATGAATGTAAAGTCCGTGCTGTATTGATCCATGTATGCACTGTTAAAGGCAATGAATGGAAACAGGCACCTGGACTGCAAGCAATGGACTTTAGCATAAACTACCTCCTACCTTATTTGTGTGACAAAGGTTTCCTGGAAGCAAAGGGCAGGAGTACTCCATAGAAGTAAACTCTGCTCTCCTGTTTGCCTGGTTGAATACTGTTGCAAATTCCCTCAGAATGTCCTTGGACTGCTTTGGTTCCTAGCATGGGTAAACTGTTTCTGTGCAAGGTGAAACTACAAGAATCCCTGCTTGTAACACTTGGCTTCCATCCTGAAGAGCATGCATGCCTCGACTACTTGCAACCCACCAACTACAGGAGGAGTCCATTGCTACAAAGCCAAACAGTGCACTCTGCTCAATGCTCTTTCCTTTTGGTAAAACAAACCTTATGAATTTCCATAAATAATTTATTTTCTACCACCTGCTCTTTCTGGTTTTCTAAAAATCTGCCCTTTACAATTTGCTTTTCCTTTATTTTCACCCTTCATTTACTATTCTATTTTCCAAGCTTTACTCTTCAATCTTTCATTGTTCTACTCACTTTTTCTTGCTCAAGAAGCAAAATGTCTCAGCTCATAGCCCATCCATGGTCCCAGAGATGTACAATTTGAAAGCCAAAAGTATCAGCCATCCAGAAATTACTACCAGTGCAAAAGGTTATCTGTGAACTGTGATGACCTGATTTACATGACAAAATAAACAAATGGGATTTTAGATCTTTACTACCTTGACTACAGACCTTTGTATGGATCTACAAACAGGACATACCTCTGCAAATGTGGAAATACTTATTCTAGTGATATAGACAAAATCTGGGGAATCTGGAGACAGTGCTACATACCTGGCAAGTGGAATTTTTTAAGACTGCTTTGCATTTAATTTTAAGAAATAACATTTTGCAGCTTACCCTCAATCAGTGAGCAATGCACAAGTCAGGGACCAAGCCAGAAAAACCCTGCTCTGTGATGACATTTGCCTCTTTATACATTAATGCATTGCTACCTGTCTTGATTGCAATAACAACAACAACAACAACAAAAATAGAGACAAATACCACATTTATAGGCCCATAAAAAAAAAAAAAAAAAAAAAAAAAAAAAAAAAAAAAAAAAAGAAAAGAAAAAAAGCTCACAAATACATTTTGCTTCAAGTATGCAGGGTAGAAATGTTTAAACACGCATTTAAAACAGGGTCAGTTTATTTTTATTTTTTTTAAACTTATCCCTGGAGCATGTAAAACTTAAGAGTGACAGTCTATGAAGCTAGAGCTTTTACAGCTGTAACACTTTCTCTTCAGCACATGGTAATCTCTCACCAGAACATTTCTGGGATGGGACAGATTTTCAGAGCACTCACACCTAAGCAGATAGGAATAAAATCTCTTCACATTTTCCAGTGCAAGTCATTTTAGTGTTGTGCCTGTATGTAAAAAGCCAGTTACACTGCACGTCTGCATGCAGTGTACAACACAAGCATATATTCTGTATATAGACATACAATGCTGCCTGGTTTTCTCCTTTTAAAGGGAAAGGTACAGCCCCTCAGGGGAACTATGTATACAATGAAAATCTTTGAAGACTACTTTGAGATTATATTCCCTTCACAAAACACTTTAGCTAAAACAAAGGACAATGGACAGATGCTTACCAGGAATTCTCACTTACCAAAACAGCAGTTATGCTAACAGTCTAACCTGATCTCCTGAGTTCTGACTGGCAACAGAACATGGGCAGAACAACATAGGAAACCCCACCCTATTTATCCCAATAAAGTCATTCAGAAAGAAGGGATGTCCAGGCAGTTACTGTAAGACATGACTAGACTAGCTGGGAATGATCTTAAATTATTCCAGAAATACAGGTTAAAGAAATCGTGGGGTAGGGTGGGCAAATGTGTGGACATCCCTGTAGGATCTACTGTGCTGCATAATGCTGCTGGGAGGTAGCAGTATGGTCAGGAATATGGCTGGGATAGCTGGAGCAGCCTAGGGGTCAGACATAGGAAGCAACATGACATGGCAAAGAAGATCTCTGCAACACTGAAATGATGTGTTAAGACTTGTTCTTGGCAGTCCAAGAGCATATCAGCTAGTAAGAGCACTGGAGTAATTCTGGTAAATGAATCTCTCTCCAGTGCTAGTAATGAAGACCCGTGACCTGGGCAGAGAACCTGGAACTGACTGGAGGCACAGAGAACAGCCTGGTGCACAATGTAAAGAACCAAGGAGAAGACAGAAAGCTTACACTTTATATTACCACAGCTGATCCTTCTAAAGTAGTTATTGCTAAATTTAGAAAGAAAACAATGGAGGTAGTAGAGATTATTTTCTCTTTTCTAACATTTGAGAGGAGTCTTAATTCCAGCACTGCACTACTGTAACAGACTATGTATCACAACAGTCAGAAATAAACTATCTAAGTTGTAAAACCGATTTATAGAGGATAAATATTTTATTTATTTAGTTTCATTTTTTCTTCACAGAGGATGTTTCTGTATGCAAATCAGACCAAAACTTTTTTAACACCACTGATACACTTGACATAACAAAGACAGTTTTACTTGCAAATCAGGTCTTTATTGATTTAACTTTATTAAAACAAGTAGCTGCTACATTCCCTCTTCAATCATGGCAAAGCTATAGGAAAACCTGAGCAGCAGGGAAATCTGGTAACTACATTTAATAAGTGAGACTTCTAGTGTGGACATGAACCCCGGAAAAATTAAAGGATTACAAAGTGGAAATAGGCCCATTGGAATTATTACAGTGAATAATCATAAATATGACAACTGTGAAGAAAACGTGAAAGGAATGGACACATTATCTTATCCTCAAAAATATTTTAAGTAACTTCTTTTGCTATCCTAATAGGATGCCTATTATGTATGTTTAAACTATAAATTATAACTCTGAATTAACCTTTCTGTTTTCCATTCTTTTGGTATTTGTCTGTTCAAACATAATCTTTTTCCAAAAGTCTACCTTCTTTTCCTTCAACTTTCTGGCTTTCTTTTGTTCTAGGTTTATTTGCAAGTATTCTTCATTTAGGTTATAAGATGGCCATTCAACCAAACCTTCCCCGTTAGGATCTCTGTAAACAACAAGAAAGAAAGAGTGAATACCCTCTCCAGTCCACTGGGGAATTCAATCACAGCAATTAAGAATGAAACAACAACACAATTGATTCACTACAGACTCAGTACAAAGTAGATAAATAGCTTTTGTAATATTATCTGTCATGAATCTCATTCTCACCCATTTCGAGCAAAGTTAGCCCAGTACTTCATTAGCGTTTTGCTAAGGTTTTTTTCTTCCTCTGTAGCTTCACCTGAGAAACAAAATGTAAAACAATTATTATAGGAGGCAAAAATCAAAACCATGTTGCTACACAAGCAGCATTTCAGTCTGTGAACATGTTGGTCTTGTCAAAACTTCCTGGTTACAACAAAAGCACCACACCTGAAATGTATTAGTAATCCAGCAATCATCAGGAGATTTCAGCACTTTTTATGAATGAGATCAGCATTATTACCCTTATTCTACAAATAGGGGAGTTTAGATACAAGGAAATAGAGCAATTTGTCTGTACCCTTCCAGGAAACCAGAAGCATAACTAGGAAAAAAAAAATCCATCGTTTCCGAGTCCCATTACAACTCATGAAATGGGCCACATGGTTTAGTTTCATAGATCTCAACTAGCATAGTGGGACTGAAATTTCATCTGTTATTTAGAGTGTGACTAGGCAAGGTTTCTTCATTCTGATCCAAAAGGATGTCATTCCACGTCTTGGTATTTTAAGAATATTAATCTAAAAGTACTTACTCATATGTCCTCTCCTATCAATTCTGTGAAAGCAAGTTTAGTTACTGTGTTTAATGTTAAATACAACTCAACACATCATTAAAAATATTTGACATTTTAATGCTTTCAGTAAAGTTGGGCAAATAGAAAAGGAAGTGTATAGTTTTCTCTAGTATAGGAATTCATAAGTAACAAACACACACAAAATAAAAGCAAAATAAAAAGCCCTAGTAACAGATTAATGAATACTTTTTACAACATAGCTGGGTTGCTCCAAAGTTCAGTGGAGTAAAAGGAAATACTTTCATTTATGTGGACTTTGAAAAAGACTATGAACTACCATGAAAATGGCAAAAAATAAAAGCAGAAAAATAAATGGTGAATTCCGCTTAAAATATTTTTGTGTTTCTTTTTCCAAATAAGAAAACCTATATCACAAGAACAAAAAGACTCCCTTCTGAGTATTATTGTTTTAGACATATGCAATTAAAGGAATGTGCTAGATTTGTAACATTCCTGAATACATGGCATTTTTTATTTAACTGTTTAGTGATTAGCACATTCATTTGGTCTATAGCAACATGGGATTCTTCCTAAAGGAACCAGAGTCCACATTTCTAAAATCCTACAAGAATGCCCAAACTGTTAAAGCAAATGTAATTTTGGGAATACACCTTTAATCCTTCCTCAACGGACCAGTTCCATGTTGGATAAAATGATTAAATGTTAATGAGTCGTGGTAGAAAATAGTCTTTAACCTATTATATTTTCATGTGGCAGTGAAACACTGGAGTACCAGCCTTGCTCTAATCAACACAAGCTGGAACACTGCAAATAGATCATACCCCAGTCTCTGGGCCCTGACAAGCAGTCGGATTTCATGGGAAATTTCCCGAGTACCTTGCTAATTCCCTGACAGCTTAACTGATCTCTCCCTTGATTTGTTTTTCAACCAAACCTATTTGGCAAATTCACAAACAGTGCCAGTATAATGACAGAAAAATTGCTGGAAAACATCATTATTTGCTAAATTGTTTACAGCATACATAACTTCTGGTGGTCCAGAAATAGCCTATATGTGATAAAGAATAGTGAAGACAGTAAACAAACGTTAAACAAAATAAAACAGGAAAAAGGGTTATACTTTGGTCTCACTAATTATATGTGCACTTTAGTCTGATTGAAATGGAAGTAGCAATGCCAAATAATGTCAGTATTATGTGAGTAATTTATAAGTGAACAATGATGTTCCATTCCTTACCGCGTAGGCCTATATCACCTGCCAGATACGGTCCTCCAAAGACAAAGCCAACTTCATCTCCATGATCAGCTTTCACATACTCTGGTTTACTATCCCGGTATGCAGTGGGCCGATGCTGATATTCAAAGAAGTAGGTAGGAGCTCCAGTCTCTAGAATATGTAACACTTACAGAATTAGAGGAGAGGTGCATAAATTACATCTTACATCGTCTACTTAGAATATTCTTTTCAATACGCCCAAAGCTTTATAGGTGAGCTGGCACATTTCTAAATGTAACATTACACTCAAAAATGTGTTTTTACTTTTAATTCAAAATGAAGAATGCACAGTATTAAGAAAATGAAAAATCACCCCAGGAATACCTACGGAAAACAAAGTAAAATCCAATTATTTTCCAGTTCTTGATATTTTGGAATGGCTTGCCTACACTTAAATACCCTAAAATCTCGACTACAGAGCTGCTGATTTCCCATGTAGCAGTGGGCCAAAAGACAGTCCTGGTTCCTTTATTTATTTATTTATTTTAATTATTTTTTGTATGTGTACTTCACTTAGGAACCATGTACTTGTGTTCTCATGCTCTGCTCTCAACACACTGTGAGTATGAACACAAGTCCAAAACACTAGTACAAAGGTAAAGGTGTCACTTGCTTGCCATGGTCCTGCACACCTAAATCACTCTTCACCCTTAAGATTCCCTGTGGGAATTTCAAGAAGGGCTGCCTACACGACAGGATTTTCTTCTATATTGTTTCATCTAGCATGTAGAAAGAGGTTTGAATGTACTATTTTGAGACTGCTCACTAGCTAGAATTCACTAGCTCACCCTTGTGATAATTCAATGCTTTAATGGATGGCATGACAACTCCTACATCCCCCAGCAAGTCGAGAAATTGGTCTCGTAGCTCAGCAGGATCATCTGTGTTTCCCAGATACTCATCCGTTATCATAGGCAATAACTCTGCTGGCAAATCCTAAGAGAAAAAGGTGAAACAAGAAACAAACAGAAAAAAATATCAATCTAAAAATGTCATCTTTTAAACTTCAGAGATTTTGCAAAGGCACAAAAATGCAGGGTAGCACCCACATTGATGGGGAAGTATGATGGCAAATAAAACCTTTTAGACTTTTTGTGAAACAAAACAAAACAACACAACAAACCTCAGGTTAAGTTTACAACAGATTTATATGGGTTAAAACTCTAGGAATGAAGTTCCAGAAGCTTGGAAATTCCTCCATCTTGATAATGCTTTTCGCATCCCTTTTCTTCAGAAGGTAAGAATGAGGAATAACAAAAGCAAGTTGAGTCCTTGAAAGCTATGTTGACTATTCTGATCCAATCTTTAACCTAGCTCTGCCAAGTCCACTCAAACCATGCCACTAAGCACTACATCTAGAATTTCGAAGACCTCTAGGGATGGTGACTCAACTAGTTTCCTGGGCAGCCTGTTCCAATACTTCACAACACTTTCAGTGAAGTTTTTTCAAATATCCAAACTAAAACTCCCCTGGCACAATTTATGGCCATTTCCTTATGTCTTATCACTTAGTGCTTGGGAGAAGAGAATGATCCCCACCTCACCATAGCCTCCTTTACCTTTACTCCACAGGTAATTGTGGAATGCGATAAGGTCTCCCCTGAGCTTCCTTTTCTCTAAGCTAATCAAACCCAGCTCCCTCAGCTGCTCCTCATAATACTTGTTCTTTAGACCCTTAACCAGCTTTGTTGCGTTTCTCTGGACATGCTCCAGCACCTTGACCTGTGACCTTCTTGTAGAGAGGGGCCCAAAACTGAAAAAATGATCCTCTGATTCTATTAGACTACAGTTCAAGACCAACAGGATCTCTAAACATAGCTTAAGTTATTAGTGTTACAATTTACTGCTTGAATGATACATTTCAAAGCAAGGAGTGCAAAGTATTTTTGAAAACTATTTTAAAAGCTACGTTTAATTTATTGAAAAATCCTGACCTGAAACTCATCTGCCAGGCAATTAGACATCAACTACTGTAGGATTAGGGGTACTATTACCATAACCCTACAAACAAATACATAATGTAAAAACGTTGGTTCTGAGGTCTAGAAGAAAAAACATATTTACCAAAAACTAGGTCTGACTCAGTCCTATTTCTGATTAGCTCCATACACTGCAGTCCTGTCAACTTTGCTGGGACTCTCCTCAAAGCATAATGGTACTTCAAGCTCCAGTAAAACATGGCTCAACCAGGAAATTAGAGAATACTGAATTTCACAGATTTGGTATATGCATTAAAAAGAGGTTTTACATCTTAGTTTGGATTAGTACAACAATTCTTACCATCATTGGTAGTAGAAACTCTAATGTTGAAGTGATTGATTTTTTATCTTTCACTTCCTTCAAACCTGGTATTAGTGATGTCTGCAAAGAAAAAAAATAATGTTATGGCGGCCATTCAACTTCTCCAAAGTTTTCAATATTGAAACAACTTTACTTCACTTTATTCTTACTGCTGATGTTGATATTTTTAGTATCATCTTATAAAGAAAATTCACAAATCTACCCCCTGCAGTTTGCTGCACTGTATAGCAACTGCTCTCTTGGAGTCACCCATGGAATTTGTGTGCAAAAGAATTTATGCACTGAGAGTGGGTTGGACACCCATGTTAACCCCATCCTCTGTTCCCCTCTGAGATTTTCAGCCAATCGATCTTTCTACGTGATAACAAAGAACATGGGGCAATGAAATAACCATCAGTCAGCAGAGTTCAGGACTTATGGGGAAAGCTGCTTACAGTGATCACTGTAGCATTTTAAATGTCCTGTGTATCAATATTTTATATTGCGTATTTGTTGCAGGGAAAATAATTCTTTCTATTTTTGTTTTATGAGGAATAAACTTTTGACTGCTGCATTATTTTTCCTTCCTCTGCCTGGATGATTTTAGGAAGAGAAAGTACTGTATAATATTGAAGATCCAAGGATGTTCATATAGTTCAGCTTGCAGGATGGAGCCTGTCTCACTGTTTTGTGACTAGCTGGTTCTGGGTCACTACAGAATCATAACTCAAGCAAAATTGAACTTGTATATATTTTCAACAATTCATACATAAAAGATGTCCTACCAGCAAACACCTCACCTACTTTTCTCAGAGTTGCCTGCATCTGTTAATACAAATATTCCAAAAAATTAAGAATAGACATTAAATTACAGATCTAATGTTCCAGCCAAATTCATTGTTGGTGACTCCTATCATCAGTGGGACCATATTAAACTCCTTTCCAGTCAATATGTCTTCAGGTGACTTATGAAGGAATACTCCATCCAAAACTAAGGGTAAAAGCTGGATTTCCTGGATGAGCAGAAAAAACATATCAAATTACTTGTCAGTAGTATTTTCCTTTTTCCTTCAAAACACATAATAAAACATCCACGCTTAATGTTCCAAATGCAAAAAAGAATTTTCAGAAATCTAGGTATATACAGCCACTGTAACATACATTTAGAGTTTTGCACAAGAGTGTGAAATGCTAGCCTGGTTTTGGCTTGTTAAGCAATTTAATCATTTCCTGATCCTGTTCCGTTTCCAACTAGCATTAAAATGTGTGCTCAAGGCTTGCTCACAACTTTACAGGTGCTTCATTAAAAATTCTGAAAAAATACTCTGTGAAATTATTTGAATACATAGAGTGTACTTTAACAAAAATTCAGAAAAATAAACTTTGGAACAGGCCAATTATTAACTCCATTCAGAAGATGAACTACAAGTGTGCCATTAAAAAAATCTGTAACTAAGTAAAGTTTCACCTACCGTACTGTTAGCAATAATATCCATTGCTTCTTGGTTCCTCAAGCAGTTTACGAGTGAAAGTGAACTACTAGTCTCACACTTAAATATACCTGCAATTTTCTGAAAGTTATGAACAAAGACAAGAACTGTTAACTATGAGGTAGTCTATGAGGAATTTATATGCAGAAATTTATTATACACGGTACTATTAGCAGCTTTAAATAAAGCCTAGTTCAGGTGAGATTGATAGATCTTGAAGTACTTTATTTTACTAGAAATACTACAGTTAGATCATGAAGTCAAATCATTCCTGTGTACTTCTCTTTCCTGCTATGTTTCCATTCATTGTTCTATAACAAACCTTGCTGTTGAGATAATACTAAGTTATGACATAAATCAAAGAAAATTCAGAGAATCAGCTTATGATTTAGACATTATTGCTGACTACTGCTTCAGGAAGAGAAATACAAAGATACTTTTACTGAGGAATTTAATTTCAAGTTTTTTTTAATTGTTGTTTTGGTGGTCTCTATTTGAAGTAAAAGCACTCCGTAAAAGACCATAGCTTAAAAAAAAATGAGTACCTCTTCTGGATTCTAACTAAACTTCCCATAATAAATTCCACAGTCACTGTATAAGTGACAGTATGCACAAAAATGGATATATGCCTGGTTGGGCATGTGTATAATTGAAAATACTTAAATCTACCCACAGACGTTATAATCACATAACTGTACAATCTATTTCTAACACCAAATGACCATGGTAAGATTGAAAATAAATGGACTATTTGAATTAAAAACTTACTTAGTGCTAAACTATGTATCTATAGATATGCCTTGAAAATAAATTTAAATGAACTTTTTTGCGCAATATGCAATCAGATTTTCCTCTTTTTCTTTTAAGGAAAGAATCAGATATAAGAAATGTTTTATGATACAAAGACTTGAAAATGCAAAAATGAGCCTACCTTAAGATCTGCAGAAAGAAGTAAATTTTTATTAGGAGGGATTAGAATTCCACTCTCTGATATTGCTTTATGAAAGAGACCCTTAGACAAAGGAGACATAATCTGCCAAAAAGGGAAGAACAGAAAGTATTTATACTACATAATGGTCCTTATCCCATGACTTTTTGCCCAAGTAGATTGCTGCATTCAGTGGGGAAATAAACACTTTTATATGCTTATAGGAAAAGTGTCCAGACTTAGAGCAATGTGCCACTAATCTTATTTTCAAAAACTGGATTAACATTAAATGTTACACTAGTTGAGTTTACTACTGAAGATTTTTTTTAAGACTACTTTTTGGTACAATCTATTGCATGCTTACATGTGCATAAATAGAGCAAGATCCTGCAGATACACCAAAGAGTGTGACAGATCCTGGATCTCCACCAAAGTGTTCAATATTTTCTTGGATCCAACGAAGAGCTGCTACTTGATCCAAAAGTGCCCAGTTCCCACGAGCATGTTCATCACCAGTACTAAAAGAAAAGCAGTATAAGCTAACTTCTCAGGAAAAGTAATATTTCTTCTAATACCAGACAATATTAACCCTCACAATTTATAGTTTGTGCAATGTGCCCTGTTTGGATAAGGAGAGATCTGTATTTACTGATCTAAAGCCCTTCATAGTCAGATCTAAGACCCACTTACTGACCTCTATTGTTCATCCATGCACAAATGGATACCTTGCTTTGACATTATATGAATTTTCGTTTTATGCACCACTGGATAGAGTTAATGGCAAAATTTAAAACCCTACAGAGAACCAAATAAGCCCAACTATGATTTGGTAGTAGGCTGTAATCAAATGGCAATGCAAACAGAATTGAAGAACTACGTTCTTAATGACCTCATAACCTTTCAGTTCACTACATACACTTAAACCACTATACCAGTGGGAAGCTGGTGTACGAGTTCAGTCAATTTAGAAAATAAAATTATCCATGCTTTACACAAGATAGAAAGTGTTTAGTAAAAAGTGAATCAGGTCATCTTACCAGAAGAATCCAAGCAGTCCAAGTCTGTACTGAATTATTACTACCACAACATTCTCATAGGCTGACAGGGCAGAACCATCATACCTAGAAGCACCTCCAAATACAAAATTGCCTCCATGGATCCATACCATTACCTTCGAGAGAAAAGGGTAAGACATACTTTTATAAATTGCTTGGCAGATTTCATTTGAAAGGGGGAGACAACATCAGAGAATTAGGCACTTCTAACCTCTGAAAGTAAATGGGAACTGAATTTTAAGTTGGTGGACTGTGAATTTTTGTATAATATTGTTCTTAGTAATGGAGAATAATATTTTCAAAAGCAATTAAGCGATTTAGGAGCCATGATTAGATGCAAACTTTGTACAATGCAAGTTTGCACACTGGGTTTACGTACAGGTAATTTGTCCTTCTTGTCTGAACCAGCAGGGCTGTAAACATTTAGATACAAACAGTCCTCTGAAGTTCGGAATGGAATGTGTTTTTCTTTATAATTTTTTTCAGCTTTTTTCAACAGGGACAGATCTTGAGGGCATCTTTACAAAAGAAAGAAAGTGTGACTATTAGTAATAAAACTGCAATACCAATGATGTAACAATGATAAACAAAACACATTTTCTTTATCAGACTGAATTTCCACATGGTGCTTCAACTTTGTGTTATTTATATACAGTTAGAGGTGTCAACTGTAAAGGCATAGCTCTGTACTTTTACTTTAAAATATTCATTAATTCAGAATAGTATAATAAGAAAACTGGATTTCCAAATAAAGGAATTTACCAGGTATTCTTTATGCTTCCTATTCCCACAGGTCTTACAAAATATTTCACTAACAGTCAATCCAAGCGCCTTACTTAAAATCAGATATTTGTACACTAATAAACACAACACTGACAAACATGAGCAAGTCCTAAATATAAATGAACTGAATGGCTCTCACAGTGGTGGGTAGGAAGTTGCATCTCTCAGATCATTCCAGGGTTCAGGTGGTTCAGGTGGGGAAAACCTCAAGGATCCAACTGGTGCTTTTGCAAAAGGAATACCGAGGAAAACATTTACAAGTCGATCTGTCCCCTTCACGTTTGCTTGTTTTCCTCTGAGCCGTCCATGCGCAATAGTCACTTCTGGTTCAGCACCCTTCTGTCCTAGATTACACATAAGAAAAATAATTAAGTTGCATCTTCATAACTATCAGATTTTTCGGTGAATCATTTTTTTACCAGTTCGTCTATTTAGAAGATTTCAGCTTGTACAATTTTTTTCAAGTTTTGTACAATGACAGACACCCCTTGCCAAACATTTCCATAACTGGCTCCGCCTATGACAACTGGAGCTAGGTAGGACAGTTTATTCACTGAGCAACATTATAAATCTTTAAAACAATTTCAGAGAAAACAGTAACTGTCTAAATCATTAACGTCTTCTATTTACCATCCAATAAAAGATTTTCAAAATAGTTTAGGTAATTCAGAAATGTTCTGATTTCTACTATTTAAGAAACAAGGTCTTTTGTTATTTTCATAAAACCATCTCAGAATTGGTTTCCTCCCACAAAAACAGTCACTTTTGCATTGAGATTATTAGGATACTTTTGCAGATTGCTAACACAAGTATGAGAAATGTACTGCCTTTGAAAACGACAACCCTTTAACTTGCTAATGCAGTTGCTTCCCCATCAGCAGTTACAAAAGATTGTATATCTCACCTTCTATTCCACAAGTGATAAATGTTATACTACAAACCAAGGTACAAAGCAAAAAAATCTGGCTTTGAGGAGACATTTTTTCCCCTACTTGCATTCCAGATATTGTTCCTGTTTTTAAATGGAAGATATTAGTACAAAGGTCCCTAAGGACTGCCCTCTTGGTAGGGAGTGCAGCTAAATTCCCTTCCAAACATACACTGCATTAAGCACTTTCAGAGCTGTAATTGATATGAAATGTAAATACAATCCCTTAGTGTAACTTACTTAATTGTTATCCAATCCTGATCATGAATGATCTGAAAATTACAGTGCAAGAGAATTCAGAGCTATTTGCCGTTTCTTATATAGTTCTTAAGTCTCTGTGTTGTGCTAGTTGTGGAGATGTGTGACAATTTCTCACAAATTTCACTCGGAACTGTTCAAACATGCATTGTAGGACATACCTTGCCTCTTATTTTTAATACTTCCCTCAAGTCTTTCTGTAAAATTCTTTCTGTTGCAGTTATTTTGTTCCAGTTCAATCTGAAAATGAAAAGATGTAAGTAGGAGGTGAGGTCTATATTAAAGAAAGGAAAATGAGACTCCTTCCAAGTGAATGGCATTCTGACACAAAAAATCCCATTTTCCCAAGTTTCTTTTAACACAAGATATTTTTAAATTTAAAACCCAGATTTCCACCCTTTGTCTTCATCTCAATGACTAGATATTGAAATAACTCTCAGAAAATGAATTCACAGTGTAAATCAGAGTTAGCACTGTCTATTATCTGATATAAATCAGTTATCCTCTTATCACACTTTGGTTCAAATTTAGTCACTCAATTTTTATATGGAATACAAAGTTAACGCTTACCTGGTCTAATGCAGATGCCCAAAATGAGAAGTCTACATACGGTATTGGGTCACTAAAACCTCCAAAGAATGGGCTAGAAAACTTACTTTTATGACCTTTCAATGTAAAAATGACTGATTCAAAAGACAAAAGCAGGCAGTGGGATTCGATCAGCTTAAATGAACTCTGAGTGAGTCCCAAATTAACAATTCTTACTCACCTCAGCAGCGTGGACCAGCATTTTCCTCTCCTTCTTCAGCCAACAAATGTAGTATCAGATGTATTAGCAATTAAATACCTTGCTATTTAATTTATAGTGATTTACATTGATTAAATATGCCAAAGAACAAATGAGCACAAAGGAAAAGAGAAAAAAAAAATCGATATGCACTTTTATTATAGTATTGCACCAGGGGAGTTTTAGGTTAGATGTTAGGAAGAACTTCTTTACTGAAAGGGTTGTGAGGCACTGGAACGGGCTGCCCAGGGAGGTGGTGGAGTCACCATCCCTGGAAGTCTTTAAAAGACGTTTAGATGTAGAGCTTAGGGATATGGTTTAGTGGGGACTGTTAGTGTTAGGTCAGAGGTTGGACTCGATGATCTTGAGGTCTCTTCCAACCTAGAAATTCTGTGATTCTGTGATTCTGAATTAAAAGAACTGCCTACAACAGCAACAATACCAACACAGAGAGAAAAGCGCATGCTTTCTAAACCTGACTTTGCAGCTAATCAGCTAACTGAACTGTCAGAGTAAGATGTGCTGCACGGACACTGGTGGTATCTGAAATGGTCCTGTTAGTGGCAGGTGTCAAATGGCTGCCAAAGAAGTTTAGACACCTATGCCAGCATCTATTACACAAATACTATTATCAGCAACACGGGATCCGAGCTTTTATTTCTGCTAGCCACCGGGGAATCCACCTCCGGCAGCCTGAGGTGTTTTACTACCGATAACTACGACCTGATGCAGGCAGCAAGGTGTCACCTGGGCAACAGCCACAAAACCCAACACATCACTCGTTCTGTGAGGAGAAATCAGCCATACAGCAGACCACGTTCCCGCCGTTCCGGGGGTTGTGCACGTCGCTCGCCCACACGAGGGCGCTCCCGCAGCGGCAGCGGGGCCGCCCCGCTCCCCTCAGCGCGGCTCCGCCCGTCCGGTGCGGCGGGGAAGGGCGGCCGGGCTCCTTCCGCCGCCTCCCGCCATGGTGGGCCCGGCCGGCGGGGCGCCGCTGGAGAACGCCAACCCCCTCATCTACCGCCGCTCCGGGGAGCGGCCCGTGACGGCGAGGGAGGAGGACGACGAGCTGCCCGACTCCATCGACGACCGGGAGATCTTCGATATCCTGACGGGAAGGCCGGGGCAGGCCGGGGCAGGGCAGGATGCAGGACAGGGGGACTGGGACAGGGACAGGGACAGGGATAGGGACAGGACACAGCGCGGGGCCCTTTCCTTAACCTGACACATCTCATCCGCTCCATCAACGATCCCGAGCACCCCCTCACTCTGGAGGAGCTGAATGTTGTTGAGCAAGTTCGAGTTAAAGTGAGGTTTTGTTCTCTCTTTTGCTTTGTTTCTGGTTGTTTGTTTGTGTGGGGATGTTTGGTTGTTCGGTTTTGTGCCATGAGGTTTGTTATTAGCTACCTACTGCATTTAAACAGTCCTCAAAGCAGTGAAGAACCCACGCGCAGCAAAGCACAGCTTCGAGCTGTGTTGTGCACAATGTGCCTCCAGCTAGCTGGGGTGCAGCTTTGCACACAGCAATTATTTGCTTGCTTTCCGACAGGTGAACGATGCCGAGAGCACCGTGGCAGTGGAGTTCACCCCCACGATTCCCCACTGCAGCATGGCAACGTTAATTGGCCTGTCCATCAAAGTAAAATTGATCAGATCTCTGCCCGAGAGATTTAAGGTGAGTAATGAATCACTCTGGAAAGCACAAGGGAGGAATGGTGTTTAAAAGGCGGCTAACTAACTTACAGCATAAAATAACCGGAGCTTTTTTCTTTCGTATTATGGGGAAGGGAAACACTCTAGGAATTGGGGTAGGAACTAAACTGAAAAATGGTTGCAGAGTTCCAGTTCTGTGATGGCCATGTCACAGGTGAGTGGGGTTATGATGGGAAGGTACCTGCTGGCCTCTACAGCATGGCATGGGAGGAGAGCTTGAGGCTTTTTAATTTTAGACCTGGTTTTATGCTGCGGTGTAGAGTATCTGGCATTGGCAAGAATATCTTTTTTTTGTTTTGTCTTCTTATTGCAGTATTTTCTGTATTAAATAGTTTTACTTTGAACTTCCAATGTTTTGTTAACTGGACACTTTTCTTTCTTGATGCTTTTTAAGATGGATGTTCATATAACACCAGGAACACATGCCTCTGAGCATGCAGGTAAGCTTTTTAGTGTTCTCCTGTGTGGTTTTCTTTTATTAATCTTGAAAATTAGAAGATAAGTTTTTCCACCTGCAGAGCAGCTGTTTAGTATCTGGCACTTTACATGCACCAAGCCCCTTCTGGGGAATGTTACAGAACAGGCATGTGTAATAATGAAATTTAGAAATGTTTTTTACTTTACTTTAACATCTCCGTGGACAACCTGTGCTCTCATGTAGTTACTGATTTGCTTGGAGGGCTCAGAAAAAGGGGCAAGGCTGGGGTAAATTTCGTTTCCTGTTGGACCTATACATGTACAGCTCTCTGTTGATTAATCATAAATAACTTGCTGGTTTAACCTGTGGTAATATGGTAGCTTTGACTTGAGACCACAACTCTGTGGTGCACTTAGCATCTACAGAATTAGTCGTCTGAGTTACCATAGCAGTGGTGGGATTATACTGCAATGTAAAATGCTTCTAAAAAGACATTCTATACCAATGTTTTGACCATTTTTTTTTTTGATATTTTTTTCTGCACAGTTAATAAACAGCTTGCTGATAAAGAACGTGTAGCAGCTGCTTTGGAAAACTCTCATTTACTGGAAGTGGTGAATCAGTGTCTGTCTGCCCGATCATAACTGCCTGATCAGGAAATCCCCAGTATATCCTGCTGTGTTAAACGGATTTTGTATATAATTGGTGATGCTAGTGTTTCACTATACGTGTATCCATGAGCAAAATAAAATCGCTTGGATTTTCTTGAATAAATGTTTAATTACTTCTACAAAAAATAGTATGGGTCAAATTAGCTTGTAGGCAGCTACAAAAACATAATGAAAATTGGGTTTTCAAGTTTATTAGTTATTGCACTGGTAGGATTTTTTTTTTCTGGACTTACTTTAAAAAGGTTTGAACATATTTTTAACAGGCTTCTCGCTGTCCAAAGATAATTAAACTTCATTTTAGGAACGTATTTTGCATACTGGATTTCACAAGTCCACCAAGCTAATTAGCAGTTAAAAAATTTTATATTCATATGATTGTTTTGGACTGCTAATATAATTTTTGCTTCATACATCAGGATTTTAACAAGTTCGTGCATACAAAGTTATAAAACATCTGTAACAATAAATGTAAATGATTCTAAATCATCTGCTTTTGTTTTTATTATCTCATCCTGGACTTGCCAAATAGGAAGGGCTCTATATCTGTTTAAAATGTGATTTACTTTTTCTTACTCATTACTTGTGGTAGCAAATACCTTTATCTTTGAGTACCAAGAATCTTTGAATTTTTGTTTTGGGTTTGGTTTGATTTGGTCTTACTCACCTGTCACTCCCTCATACCTGACAGGAGGGAGTCAATCATAGTTTTCAGTACGGGCAGTCCAGCTATGCAATGCTGAAAGTCTTCCCTGGTAAAGTTCCAGCTAAATCAGAAGCTTTGCTTTAAACATATTCAGATTTAGCATTAATACCTAGGCTATGCTTCCCTTTCTGTTCTGGGAGACATGGGGCTTACTAAACTGTTGTCGTTTGGTAGAAACTGACAATATATAAATTCATTAAGGTAGAATCCCATTATTAATTAAAACTTTTGTATTAGTTGTTTCCAACCTGGTTCATAGGGAAATATAACAGCCTTTACCAATCCTGTATTTTGGTGCAAACATGCAATACTACATATCAATTATTCAGTATCTTAGAATCATAGAATCATAGAATATCCTGAGTTGGAAGGGACCCTTAAGGATCATCAAGTCCATCTTCATCATTATCAATTATCTAAAGAGCAACTAGTATACTTTTTATAAAAAAAGAAAAGTACATGTGTGATGGTAATGCTTTACATTTCAGTATTTTCTTTTGGAGGATCTCCGATGCTATTTTAAAAAGGGTAAACCTTATGAACATTATGTAAACCAAAGCCTGGTAGACCAGGCTAGTCTCTGTTGAGCAGCTAAGAAAACTGAGGCAGTGGTGATTCAAGTACAACGAAGAAAGTCACACATCAAAAAATAACAGAAATAAATCCATATCTTCGAGTTTTAGAAGTGACTCACCCAGTTTGCACAGGGCTTCTACAGAAGGCCAACTCTGCAGCAGCTTTAATCTGATCATTTGGCTTAGCATACTTTGAATGATCAGCACTTCCTTGGACATTTGAATGAAACTGTAAATAAAGACAATATTTATGTAATACTAATATTGGGAAAGTAGCAGAATGACCCAGCTGTTAATATTCTTTCCTCTGTGCCTCTCTTGCCAAATCACTGAAATGATCAGTCCTGATGCTACCAGCCTTTGCACCACAAATGGCAATGCACAACCATGGCAATGCATGCAAGCAATGCATAGGCAATATGCTTGGTTGATGTTTTGTTTTGTTTTGTTTTTTAACAGAAAATGAATGTTGCCTTCCCAGATTTTGGGGAGGACAGAAATGCAACTGTGTGTGTGTGGGGGGGATAGAAGGACAAGTAAGCTGCATGCGGATTGCTTCAACCTGCACATCAAACAGAACGAATCGGTAAATTATGTTTTATTGAATCTCTACTGCTTAGCCTTCACCACTACATAATAAAAATATTAAATAATTTATTGGGATGTTAGCACTTGCCTCACAAGTCATGTTATACACAGTAACTAACCGTAGGGGTGCACTTTTCACTGCTTACCTTTTCAGTGAAGCAATGGCATGTGGTTGTTTATAGTACATAGTTGGGGGGTGACTTTTCAGTAAAAGGACTCTACTGTGGAATATCAAAGAAAAAGTCTGACATCTCCTACTTAAGAATGGAGAGATCCATAACTTTGGGTCTGGCATGCTTCTTTAAATGACATGGATGTTATATATATGAGATGATAGCAACAACAGAAAGGACAAACCAGTTACTATGCTTGAAATCACAGCTCTTCCTATAGGGGGCTCCCTCAGCTTGAATTCTTGCTGAATGATAATGCACTGCCAGTTGCAGCAAAAATCTTCCATTCCCTGGTTTTAATGATCATTAGCTGGCTCCTGCTGTATGGAGAGTAAGTGGGAGACGAAAACATTAATCTGTTACAAGTATTTCTTTTCAGACTTCTTTACCCCCTCCACTCCCCCCAAAAAACCCTATCCCTAAATTTAGTCTCTGGAATGCTTTGTAATGAGACACATTCCATCAGAAAATATGACCCTTCAGAGCAGCTGTGTTGAATACAAACAGCCTCATTCAAAACCAGGAAAAATGCCAGAAGCAGACATGTGTTTCACATTCCTAGGCTCTAGGCAGAGTCCTCCAGGAGTGGCTGAATGGCACATGTTACTCTCAATCTGCAAACACTGTGACAAGAGCTCCCCAGGGCCGCTGGCTCTGTTGTGCACTAGAGTAACCTGCCGTGTGTTTCAGCCAGCAGACGGACACAGTTTGTGCATCTTGGGCTCTGCCACTCTGCACGTACTCAGGCCTGCACGCACTATCCTGCCCCCTGGGAGGAAACAAGACTTTCTAGCTGCTCTCATACAGTCACTGCTGTCCGGTACCAGCAATCTGAAGACTCTTCATCCCCCAGTTTCATTATGAGCAGCTAGAAAACATTTCAGCAGCTTTGTATCCAGAGATGCAACTGAACTGTCCATAGAAGTGACAGGAATAACTTTGCACTTAAGAGGACAATATTTCCCCTGTTCCTTGCATGGAGCAATGTGTACTACACACTGGGAACAGTTAGTAAAAAAAATAAAATGTTATTTTGGTCTTCCAGTCATGTTCAAGATTGATGTGTTTACATCAATAAAGTGCTTTGATAAGAATCTCCCCCTGGAGCATTGAATTATAAACTACATGTTTTACAATTTTTTTCTTTTTAATAGCTGTTAAAAACATTTCCCTTTAGCCTGTCAAGCAGATAACTATACCACTTTCCTCTCCCTTATGAAATGCAGTTTGGCATAAATACAGACTGAACTAGTGGCAGACTCAACTTTTTTCCTTAAACAAAAGTAATGTTTATAGCAAAATCTTTCAAATGTTACTATGGAAAGTATCAACAAAGAGAAAAAAACAGGGGAAATTGAGGCTATTACCTGTGTATCTAAGTCTGCTAGTGTGCCTCACAACCATTTGCAGCAACATTTAACAGAAAGCACATAAAACCTTTTTTCCTACCTTTTTTCCTTCCATGAGATACTGAAGATATGAAACATTTTTACCAAACATACAAGTAGCAAGGAGCCCTCATTTTGTTCAGTGGACTTCAGTAGTTGCAGAATATATATGCTGCCAAGTTCTGTAACTTTCTCGTGTACTTTTTATTCTGTTCATGTACTTCTTACTTCATGTCTTACCTGTAAAGAACTTTTGCATCCTGTGGCAGGTTATCTCCACTGTTTAACTCTACTTTGTGAATGAAAGGAACAGCCCTGTCTGCAGTGGTAAAAACATCCTGTTTGTTTGGACAGTTGGAAACCCTGCTGTCCCAGCTTCATTCCACACACTCATCAGGGTCACTGAGTAATTTGCCAGTTGTCTCATCCTTTTTGGTGCTTTTCAGCATCTTACTGCAGCACACACAAGACTCAGATACCAAAGCCATGCTCTTTAGAAGTTAAAAGTCCCTGGCTCCTGCCTTAAGCTCAGCTCCATGCACAGGGTTGGAGGGAGAGAACAGCACAGAAGATAATTTCCATCATGTCTGTGGAATAAATATAACATTGGAATTGGGAGCAGATGCTGCCCTGGAGCTTTGTGAGGAAAAGAGAAAGATAAGAAAGTGTAGGGCCATACAACACCTCACTGTGCTACCCGTATCTGGGGATGCCCTCAGCCTCAACCTGTGGCAACATGGAGATCCATGAGTTCCTACAGCTGCTTGCTGGAGGCTGTGACCTCCCATTTGGAGGGGGACTGAGTTAGCTTCCATGACTTCATGCTAGGCATCTCCCACCCTTCTGAGTCCTGTGTGGTGGTAGTATCAGGAAGGGTGATACAGCAATGTGAAACAAGCTATGAGATTCACCCTGGATTTCTCTTCCCTCTACTCTCTCTTACTGGGCTGTTACACAGCCCATCCCAAGTGCCCTCACACTGCAGCAGGTAACAGGAAAGCCTTTGCTGTCCTACTGTAGATAAATCCAAGTGCCTTCCTCCCAAACAGCAGCAGGAGAAAAGAAGAGCAGGAGGACAAGTATCTATGTAAAACTAATGCTTTAATTTGACAAAGAGAGATGCACACTTTGCCAAAACCATAACTACAGTGGCCAAAGAGAGTGTGGATGGCAGCTGTGCCCACACTGGGCCAAGCAGGAAGACCCAAGCAACAAGTCTTCCAAGACTGCCAAACTCTCTCATCTGGATATGATTCTCTCTGTTATTTTCATGTAGTTTTGGGATGATGGTTTATCATAGCACTTTTTTTCCTGACCTACCCAAATTAGTTTCATCTGGGTTCCCATCTGATGTGTCACACATGTCTTTGACCAAAATAACCTCAGTACATTGTCAGGAATTTGCTTAACCCCAGGATGTCTGGCAGCTTTATTTCTCTACACTTTTGCTAATGGAAGAGTTGGCACATGCTCTGTCTAAGGATTGTGAAGGTACCTAAGCAGCAATATTTGTTTTTGTCACTCTGACAAACATATCATCTACATAGTCTGAAACACTTGCAGGGAAAACCAGTAAATGCCAACATATTCAATTTTCTCCTGTTTTAATAGAACAAAACTAGTTTTACTACCAAAAATCTGAAAATAAAGTTTTTTTATCAGTGCAGCCAACTTTTTAAAGAACACAATTATTTTTGAGGTGGACAGAAGATAATGATTAGGAATGAGTTACATAAATTGTTTCTGTACAAATTTGTACGGACTTATTTTCATAACAATACATTTTGGAAGTTTTTTTTTTTTTTTAAAGACATAAGTCAATAATGAAAAAAGCCGGTCAAATCCTAGTTTATTAATGATTCTTACTATTGACAAAAATTGATTAGGAGCTTGAAATAGGATCTGTTATTTAAAAACATCTTCCCTTTCCCTTCAAACTCACCATTCTGGGTCTGATCCTGCAAACTGACAGTTTTAATACTCTGGATTATATTTTTAGCATATAACTGATGAAGTCTTGTCAGATATTTATTTTTGTTGGCAAGAAGAATATTGGACCATCCCTAGCAAAAAAAAAAGGAGAGTTCATTTTATTTTGCAAACAAAAAGTAAACATTTTATTAGCTTTAACCTCAATCTCGACAGCTTTATTTCAAATGCATATACCATTTGCATGCACACATTTCAGTTCATCTACAGTCTAAGCATTCAGTTCCACAGATATACTCAAGTAGTTAACAGGTCATACAATTAATAATTTTCCTTTTTTTTTTTTTTTTTTCTCAACAAATAAACACTGGCTTAGACGCAGATTATATACACATCTGCTAATATATCACACTAGTTTAATACTTGCAACATATTCTACTAATGTTTACAACTGCAGAAACTTTGTTATGAACGTTATGAAGATGGCATGCCTTCTCCTGACATCCAGTCTTCATCCTCTTAAAAGCTGCTTGAGTCTTTCACTGGCTCCAAATAAGTTGTGTCTTTTATGGCTTGAATGCCTAACTGGGCAATCCCTGTTACACCACAAAGAATGAAGAGATGAAAGAGACAACACAGTATGAATTGTGGCTCAGTCCAGCTGGGGAGAATGGAAATGATCCCACAGAACAGGCTCTGGAATATACAAATAAAATAACATGCCAAAAAGAGGAAATGCATACATGAAAGCTGCCAAGACTGTGATGTAATGTCTCTCTGATCAGCTACATTGAGGTCTGTACCAGAAAAAATACGTGCCACAAAAACGGCAATGTACAGATCATGTTCTTTCACAAACATGGACAATTTGAGAGGGACTCCCTGCTCCATGGAGAATGTTTTTCTGGCACTCGTTGGGTTTCGTGCCACTGCTGTATACGACCTGTCCCAGCCATGCAGGCTGCACTGCTGCACTCAGACCGTCAAACAAGATTTGACAGCTCTGCAAGTAAAATTACAGTACAGACAAATTGTCAAATTAGTGTGATGTAGAAATTGGAAACAGGATAGCTGAAAGTGATGTCCACTTGCCAGATCAGATGTGATCATGGACTGCGATGATGCTCAGGTTAGCCTTACCCCAGTAGATGGTGCTACGATTTCACATCGGTCAGTGGCTGTCCTGAGACCCTACCAGCACAAACCCCACTGAGAAATAGGGGCAAATGTCTTTATCCAGAACCTGAGTTCCTGCTGCCACAACACAGCAGAAACTGTCTTGGCACCTCCTAAATTCTCTGTGAGACAGACTGTACCTGTCAGATGGGGAGCTACTCAGCCCACTTCTCTGCCTGGGGTACACAGGCACCCAGTGCCTGTGCTGTATCCGTTAGTCCAGATCCATTTTTTGATTTTCAGTCAGCTGAATCTGTTCAGATTCCTAAAATCAGTGTGCACCACTCACAAGCGCTCTGTCGCAACATACAGTGATGGACTGCACATATAACAGGATGCCTTTTCCATGCACAAAATCTCTTTTTCAATGCTGACACAATTTCCACTGAACTGAGATACAATTTATTTCAGCTGATTTGGTAATTATTGAAGCATTCCATTTTAATTTGGATGATGGTTAAAGAAATCTGCCATAAAATCATTTGTGGTTTTCAGCTTTTGTAAATCAAATTACAAATATGTAATAAATACAGAGAAATAAATAAGTACATTATATGATGCCTTGTTATCTTCTTTCAGCGCTCATCAAGGGAAGCCTATATATCGATATGTCTTGATGATGACAGGATAACAGACTCATTTCTCCAATGAACAGTTTTCTTCTTATAAGGCAAAAAGCACTGCATCTGTATGAGATCATCTAGAAAAGCCCTCCTTCCTGAAAAAATACTATATTCTTTTTTTGTTGCCTAGCTACATGCTGCTGTTACCTTAGAAGGCTGTAGATTCATCTGAATGATTCTGGTGGTGCTGATGTGCTCGAGCAGAGGAGTAATGCAAATATATGGCCCTTTCTTGGGTAAAGATTATGAAAGGATTATGCAGAGGGCAGGGTGAGTGTGAAAAGAAAAAGCCTTTGAAGAAATGCAATTTACTGTATTCATCATATTATTTTTGACATTAACTGCTGAATAAAGAGCGTTTCTCCTTCACAGCCCTGGGCACACGAGCAGGCAGTGAAATCACAGACCTGATGCTTTTGACGTAAGACTCTGATGACAAGGAAGTGTTTGCCTGGTTAATGTTAATTACTGCTGTGAATAAGTGTAGAGAAGGGGAAAGACTGTCAAGGCCTGATTCTGATCTCATTTCCAAAACTGTAAACTAGGAAAAATGCCATGAAAGGCAAAGAAATTGCTGAATTTCATGACCACCAGAGAATGTGATGATTACCGAGTCCTTCTTTGAATATAGGTAGCTTTGATGATTTGGAAAATTAAGAAAGACAATTTTAAATGCCTAAGGCCCAAAGATTTACATTGTAATATGCCTGTCAAAGAAATCCCTGACAGGGAGCTCTGCCCCCAAGCATGAGACATGCAGAGATTGAGAGCATGAGCAATAATTCCCTGGCAATTCCCCCATGTGATCAGCAGCTCAGCATATCACTGCCTCTCCAAAGATTTGAGGACATGGTATTCACTAGATGTGGTACCGAAGTATTGATTCTGTGAGTAATAAGATGAATGGGAAAAAAAAAAATAATCTTATCTGCTTCACTGCAACTGGTTTGGGTGTAGAATATTCTTGATGGAAGAACATCATTTGGGATGTCTCATTTCCTTTATAAAATAATGTTTTTAATGTCTGTAGTGTCCTATAACCCTCTTTATATAGGGTACACATTTTGTATCATTCTGTTATCTCAGTTTACATTTGCACTTGTTGTTTGTAGTTTATCATGAGCCTGGATCTTGATCATCTTACACTTCTTGGAGAGAAACTGGTAGATAACGAATTATATCATTATTCCTATGTTTTTTTTCGAGAATGAAATCAGAAAGAATTTTGATAAGTTCAAGTGAAAATAATGAAGTCGATACAATTCCAGTATATCTCTACAATAACAATTTTGGAGGTCTTCATCAGAATATCATAAATAGCAGCAGAGGCAAAGCAGGAAATGAGACATTTTCAAAAAGCAGAGATGCCTATTACTGTTGTTACGCAAATGTGGAATTTGCCAAACTCAGCACATTCCAACCAGACAAATTCTGAGTTTCTCCTGGAACAGTTGCTAACATCTCTCACACCCAAATGCCTACATATCTTACATGAATGATTCCATGACATCACTCACCACAGGAGAAGACAACCATAAATTCAGCACTGGTTTATAAAGAAGTGTAAAGCCTTTCTAATTCAAATCTGTAAGTCTCCCCCGTGAGTGTCAGTTTTTGTCTTGGCTTCAAGTTTTTTTATTTCTTGAAATGAAAGGGAAATGGAGTTTTCCCTACACGGGAAACAAGATCAGACTTCATCACCTAAAGCAAAAGGACAGCTATGTTTTAATTCTGGTCACCACCACTCACTACCTGGAGCCTTATATAAGATGCAGCTATTCTAAGCATTGTAAATGCACATCTGGACACGAAACTAAAGTTCTCTGTGTAAGAAAAGACAGATTTAAAAATCCCTGTCCTTTTCCCTTATCTAATATACAGAAGAGGGCAGCACAGTTAAGGTTTTATACTCTATATTGTCATTAACATTATAAATTGTGCTTCTGCCTTACCTCTGCCTTTCCTCAGTGACAGATCTATGTGCCTCTTAGTGCTGCAAGCATGTTGTTTATTTCCTCAGAGGTCAACAGGCTTGCTCCTAGTTTTGGGTTTCCATTGCAAGGAGACTTTTCCTTGTTCACCTGTCATATTCATGGAAGCACCTGTAACACAGTGATTTAACTGTGATTATTTATTACTTAGATATAATCCAGATTTTTGGTTCCCTTATTTCCAAATCTTCTTTCCTTTGGTATCTCTGTAATGTGTTGAAACATAACCAACGCCTCATCACTGACACAATCTGCTGTACTCCTGGCACCCTCACTGTAATCTCTTGCTGCAGAGAAGTTTTCCCTTACAGCTATGCTTTTCCTTCTGCAACTTTCTGCAATGTTTCTGCATTACTAAGTGGAAGATGCCTGCTAACAGGCAAATCCGGAAGACCATGCTCTGCAGGCATATGGAAGAAATGGGCTCTGCAGGTTGCCAAGAGTAGCTTTAGTCTGTTTTCTAACCAGTTTCCTGGCTATTAAATATTAGTTCCTCAATAAAAGAGAATTGCAGCAGGCCCATGAAAATGTTACTCACTGCTCAGTTGACAAAGAGTAAGTGGTTGATAGAGTTCTCAGGACTAAAAAACAAAGCAGGAAGCATCTCTCCCTACTACAAAAGTCCATGCTCATCTGCAATTTGAATAACCTGTGATTCTTGTCTCATGACTTCTAAAAATGTATTAGAAATAGAAAATATACAGAGAAGAGCAAGTAGGGATTGTTTTTATGCAATGAATGACTGAATACACAAGGTTCTTGCACTGAGATAAAATTTCTAAAGGAAGCTATAAAATCATTACATTATGAAGATGAGGGAAAACTTCTTTTCTACCTCACTATACAGTAACAGAGGGTGTTGCAGGGTATCAAAAACCTACATGAATTAAAAGGCAATTAGAAAAGTATGTAGAAAAAATACATCAAGGGCCTCTGAACAAAAGGAATAGTTTTAGCCTGGCAGGAGTACAGGGGGAGTTTTAGCTGTGTTTATTATGTTCTTATTGTCTATTCTTCTTTAGATATCCGCTACTGACAGCTGCTGGAAACTGAATGTAAATTGAGTCTGACCCAGTACAACTCCCTTAATTTGTTATTGTAAATAGATCCATTCCTCTTGCCAAGAGCTACTGCTGGTAAACAATAAATCTTACATTGCAATTTGCTTCCTTACCACTATGTACTTAGCAGGACAGCCAAACAGCCATTTATGTTGCCCACTCTTTAAACCAACTGTCTGTTGCAAGGTGTAAATTCAGAAGCTTTTTCATGGTATCAGACTTCTAGACATGTCTTGTAAGGGGCCTCTGAAATCCACACTAAGGAGTACACATCCCACAGGAATTGTAACAGGATATTTAGCATTCCATTCATGGATGGACGGTGTGTGTCACACACACACATTGACCATGACAAATTTAATACTGTAAAAAAGAGGAATTGGGGGTGATAAAATAAAATAATTATGGAAGTATCTTAGGTCATGTTCTGATTTTACTCCAAACTTGAAATTCAATAGGAGCAAACAGCTGATCAGACATACTACGTGCTATTGAGTGTGTTTACTAGTGACTGGGGAAACTAAGGTGGCATCTGAATTCTGACTCTTGTAGCTGTAGCATGGTAGAGCACAAGTGGTTATGGTATTGGTAAGAAATAAAACCGAATCCAAGAAACTAAAAATCAGTGCAAATTTGAAGTTAAGATTCAGACAGAACGATATTCCCCAGTACATAGTAACATGATAGTTAACTAATAGTGTGGTGCGCTCTGTCAAAAAGAAGCTGTGGAACTGCACAGGCAAAAATGAAATTAGATATGCCACTTGTGCAACTTCTTTTTTTTCAGAGGAGTGATTCACTTGGCCCAGCTGGCCATGAGGTTTATCAAGTACTGGAAGCTTTTGAGATTACTCAAAGCAGTGAGAAATTCAGAGTAGCAGGAAGATGAAGCACATTTCCAATTATTCTTATCCCAAGTTATTTTTTGCAATCTTTTACAAGAGTTTCAGAAAGAGGCATTTGCTTTATGTTGCAAGCAACAGATTTACAATTTACCTGTTCTATGCTATACCTGAAAAATGCAAATGGAACCACATTATTTTTCAGTGCCTATCAGTGAGCTCAAGAATTTCTGGTCTGGAGCTGAGAGAAAACAGTAACTGTGAAAGGAACCAACTTCTGATTAATTTTGTAGATACAATAACTGCTTAATTAGGTTTCTGTTTCCATTTCCCCCTTGACACTATAAGTGAGCTTTCTACACTATGTCAATTTCTATTGACTCCAGAGCTCATATTTCTCACATCTCATTGTTGCAGCCCCAATTCATGGCTATCACTACTCAGTCAAAAATATCAGCTGTGTTAATTGCAAGAGTAATTATGAGAACAAGCATGGCTCCTTGGCCAAAGTGGTGTGCTGCCCTACCTTGCGAACATCCAAACGCATGTTCAGCATAGATGTGACATTCATCGGGATTTCAGACAGACGAACTAATGCTTCACCACTGCTGGTCATTTGTACAGGTCAAACTGTGGCCTACTTTTATACCACTATATAATAACCATAAGATAATGTGATATACTATATGCTACACATGAAAAGGTCTAATACATATGTGCATACAGCCCCATAGCTGCACTGGTTAGTCTGTACATGCTCAGTGCACACAAGTATATGTAAAATCACAGGACTATGGAGAGGAGGGCTTGAGACCATATTTTCACTATACTAAAAAATGTAGGGTAAGGAAAAAGTCTTTTGTTCATTTTTCCTGCAACTGTTTCTATCTTGCTTGAATTAAAAACAAACAAACAAACAAACACAACAAACAAACAAACAAAAACCACATTTCCTACTGCTGCTTCTGTCTCTTTTCCCACTGGCTTTAGTCTGTCAGTTCTGTAATTAAAATAATAATAAATAACACTGCTATTTCTTTTTTAGTCCAGGTATTTGGGAGGTAGCCAGACTCAGGCTTCTGCAGGAGTAATGCTTCATGTAACTTGGCAAGAACAGACCTTTGTGGATTCTCTACAGTTTTTGTAGAAATAACTTCACCCACATAATGGCTGATTAATTAGACTTGAGGCAGTGCAGATGAGCTGAAAAGTAAGAAGAGGAGAAATGCATGACCTCCAATGTAGAGCCAAGCTGAGAACAGTATTTTCTCTCAAACCTCATGCTGCTAATCCAGTCTTTGGGCTGTTCATAATATTTCTATTATTCCTAACCAAAAGTGAAACAATTCCAATGCATGACAGTAACTACAACAAAAACTGGAATTCAGTGGTAACACTCATTAGATGTAAAAAGTATAAATGCTATTTAAAATATGATGTCTGACTTTGAACAAACACTGATGAGACAGAATCACATACAGTTAATTCCAACTCCAAATTCTGCTTTTCCATCTGAACAGTCAAAGGGGAGGGGAGCTGGGTGTTAGGTTATACGTGCTTAGGCATTTAGACCATGAAATGCACTCTGCACCTAATATAGCAAAAAGAAACTCCAACCACAAGCTTTATTACCCCAGTAATAAATAACTGGAACAACAGGATCAGACTGCATGTTTTACATTTTCCATATGATGAAAAGTACTGAGGCCAATAGAGTGCATTAAAAGTGAACATTGCCACTTCTCAAAAGCTAGAGAAAAACTGAATGGGATAAAAAGGGAAAAAAAGAAGAAGAATGAGATAACAAAAGAAAAAAAGAAGCAGGACATGCTACAACAGTAAAATACAAAGAAAAGGTACTTTAAGTGAAAGGCAATTGAAATAAGGAAAATGAAAACCATACAAGGATGAAATGAAACCAAAAGAAACAAAATGATAGACATTTTTAGAGCTTTGTGCTCAGGTCCCCATAATATAGGACATCAATGTTCCTTTCCTTTTGAGTGCCAGATTAAGTTCTTCTGTGAAAACTGCAGGACACACACCACAGATGCTGGGTAGCCAAGTAAAAGTGAAGCTTTAGGATTGATTCATAAATGGGGGGTTCCAGTGGTTCCTCCAGGATCCCAGAACACCCTGACAATTAGGATGTAGTTGACCTGGGTACTTGGGACCAAGTGTTTCTGGCCTCAGCAAGATTTGCATGAGGCAAATTCTTTCATTAAGCCTTATTCCTTCCCATCACAAGGATCTGGACAGACAGCGGCCCCTGACTGCAGCTCTGCTGCTGGTTATATGACATAGCTGCTGCAGGGAACAGTCACCTGAACTGTGCAGGAACCACCTGGAACTCAAGAACCGCAGATGGTACTGCTGCTGCACTGATAACCCCAATTCATTGCACTTCCAATCAATCATGCTGGCTAGAGTGGACTTTTACCTTCAGCATTGATAGACTCCAGGTCTGGCTGTACATAAAATGGAAAGAAATTATAAAATTTCCTGTTTCCATTTCAATACATAAGGAACAGTAAATTAGGCTTACTAAAAATATCAAGTACTATGTGTGACAGAAACACTCGTTTAATTAAAACAGATCTTAGACCAGTAGCAGCTAGAATGATGCAAAATAAAAGTAGAAAAATAAGACATTAGAATTTCTTTTACATTGAAATAAATTACAGTTACTATATGTTAGAAGCAGAATCAAGTAGAAGTGGAAATAGAGGGCAGCTGAAATAGAATTGGATCTGAAAACCCTTCAGAGAAACTAAGATCAGCATTTCAGGCCTGTGTGGTCTCATGCATCCCACTGAAATCATTATGTGCCACAGTAATGTATACATGAATATATGGTAATAATAACAAACAGAATTACACGGTATGTGAAGAAGCATGTTATATGTCTCAAGTGATTAACCTGAACTATCTGTTAATTCTTCCCAACTTCACAAAATAGCTGGATCTATGAAGATCAAGGGAGATAAACCAGCTACGTGACCCCTGTGATCTCCCCCCTCTCTGGTTCCAGGCACAGATCCCGCGGCAGATGAGAACAGACCTCACTGCCTTGGCACAGCGCTTCTCCGAACAACTCGTAGCCCTCCCTCTAGGAACAAGCGAAGCCCCAGGGACCTAATCCAAGGCCATCTCACTTTCCGCTAAAGGACAACTTGCAGAGAACCCAGTGCCAGATCCTGAGTAGTATCCTGTAACCCTGCTGCTATTCTGTAAGCAATAATTCATTAGTTGTACCTGGGTGCTGGCACAAAAAAAGTGTTTGCTACACAGTCATGTATGATTTCTATTATTTTATTATTATTATTATTATTATTATTATTATTATTATTATTATTATTATTACTTTCAGCCTCTTTTCCTACTGAAAAGCTGTTCTCTTCAAGTTTGTGTTTAGCATTTTTATATATGACTTTCTTGTTATTTTTTTGGCTTATGGGGGCTCTATCTTGCATTTACATCATTAAAATATTCATAATGTTCATCAGCAAAAGACCTGGAATAAAAAAATGGCATTTTTAAAGTCCTGTCACTGAAAATCCCATTTTTAGTTTGGTTTCAACCAGTAATGCTACATGTGGCATAAAAGCAGCACAGTATATTTAGTTCCAATGCCTCCCAGATTTCCCTTCTTCCACACAGTAAAGAATTAAAAATACCTCCACTTTATATTTCATCTTCTAAAATTTGACCGTGACACACAGTAAAGTCAGCAGGAAAGACAGGTCCAAAAAACTCCTAAAATCAAACAGAGTATTTTTGGGCAAGGATTTTAGGCAGAGACATTCAAATTCATACAGTTAACTGAAGAAAAAACAATTCTGAAAGTATATTTACCCACTTGACTGTATATAAATATAGATTAATCAAGATGGTTTGGTAGATTCCAGTTTATCCAAATTAAGTAACCCTGGTGCATTTCAAATGCTAACCATAACTTGTTTAAATATGATTTAAAATGTTGATCAAAGCTCTATAATTCTATTCATTTAACTGCAGCACTCAGTTCTCTTAACCACCAAGCTCTGGCTATCTAAACTGACATGGCTATTTTGGTTCCTGCTTTGTGAGACAGGCGGAGAGAGCTCGCTGCGAGCACTTGGTGATCTTTAACTGCCACACTGACACTTCAACCTGCAGTTATCAGGGCAGAGGGGACAAACCTACCCCAGAACGTGAACTGCAGCATTAACTTCTGAAAATAAAATATTCACTGGAATTCATAAGGAAAAAAAAATCCATTCCCTGTGGTCAGCCCCTTTACAGTATTTTCCATGTTTATCTTTGTTGCAGTTAATTAGCCTCAGAAATTCAACATGTTATAAGAAAAAGATGCTTATGAGCCAGTGTGCTGTATTTTGTTGGCTGCGCAATTGCACAGCCCAGCCCCACAGATTCCTTTCTTTCCTTTACCTTATTCCCTATGTCTGCATCTTAATCTCCATCAACGCCCTATTTCTTGCCTTCTTTAGCCTTGTTGCAGCAGTTGATTTACAAACCCTTTAACTCACTAATTTGATGGCAGTGGTCCCTACACAAGGTCACGGGGATTTCCCCGCAGTGACCAGGCTGTAATCTTTTGGGAGCAGCAGCCAGGGTTATTTTGGCTGTGAAATGTCTAACATGTTTGGGTTGCTAGGTAAATAATAACCGGTATGCGTGATGCCAGGGTGAGCCATTCGGGACACAAGTATAGTTATCTGGTTAGTCGCTTCTTCACTTGATCACACGGTAATGACTGTGCCACTTAAGAGATAAAACTTTCACTGTCTCACTTCGCTGCTCAGGTGAAACGAAGGGAAGAATTTGACCTTTATGTTTTGTGTTGCCCTCTGAAACCGTTAGCCCCGCATGCAGCAAGACTGCACCTAGAAGGGGCGCTCTCACCCCCTGCTCCTGAGCGTTAAGTAACGGCAGCACGGTGCCGAGCACTCTGCCAATGTGCAGCTATGTTTCCCAGGGCTGCTGTAGGCAGCAGAGACGCTCCCGGGCAACGCCACGGAGCGTGAGGAGCTGAGGAAAGCCGCCTGGCAGGGCTCACGGCCAGCCCCGTTTGCAATTTCATAGGGTCACAGCCTGATTACGGCTGGAAAAGACCTCCATGATCATCCGCCCCCCCAGCATCACCCACTGAACCCACTCCACACGGTGCAGCCTCAGAAACGGGGAGTGGGGGCGTGGGGGTGAGGAGGAGGGGGACACGACACCCGGGGCACACCCGCCCCCCCTCACAGCGCGGCATCTCCCACCCCCAGCCGCCTCCGCACGGCTCCAGCTCCCCGGGGCTCGGTGCCGAGCCGTGCCGAGCCGAGCGGCGCGGAGCCGCCCCCGGGCGCGCTGTGAGGGAGCCGCGCGTCACGGCGGGGCCGGGCCGGGCCGGGCCATAAATAGCGGCGAGGCGGCGGCAGCGCCGGCAGCGAGCTGTGGCAGCGGGGAAGCCCGGCTCTCCTCTCCTCTCTTCTCTCCTCTCTCTCCCTCCGGAGCACGTCGAGGGACGAGCGGGGCGGCTTCTCTCAGCAGCCCGGCGTCCCCATGACCCTGAACCGCGGCGCCAAGCTCCGCTCGCTGGAGAAGCGGCGCGGCAGCATGCCCTTCGCGGCGCACCAGCACCTGCACCGGCGCAGCATGCCGGTGGACGAGCGGGACCTGCGGGCCGCCCTGCCGCACGACGAGCTGTCCGGCCTGGTGCGCTGCACCTCCTACAGCCCCGGCGAGGCGCACCGGGAGAGCTGGGCCTCCGACTCCTCCGACTCCGTCATCTCGTCGGGCAGCGACTCGGACGGGCGGCTCTACAAGGTGATCCTGCTGGGCGAGCACGGCGTCGGCAAGACCAGCCTGGCCCGCATCTTCGGCGGCGTCGAGGACTGCGCGGAGGCGGAGGAGGCCGGTGAGGGCGCGGGGCCCCCCCGGGGCCGGGGCCGGGGGCGCGGGGTGCCCGGGGAGCGGCCGCTCGCCGCGGTGCCGCCCGTTTCCCCAACGCTGTGTTTTCCCTCTCCAGGCAACACGTACGACAGATCGATCGTGGTCGACGGGGAAGAGGCGTCTCTGGTCGTGTTCGATATCTGGGAGCAGGTACGGAGCGCCTGAACGTGCCTTTTCCTTGCGGGCTGCGCGGGGCTTCGCTGCACAGCGGCCGCGTCCAGGTGTCCGGCTGCCTGTGGGCACCGTGACGCGCCTACAAGGCGGCGACACAGAATCAGTGCGTGCCGCTTTCTTCTCTCTCGCAATCCATTTGTTGTAGCTAGACAGGCAATTAAAAAACCTGCACAGGCTCAGACAGCGAATCCCTTAATGCTTGCAGTAAGCAGCAGCTTACATTAGCAGCCCAGGAAATTCGTGCAAAACGAGAGATTAACAATCTGAGCAGTGCAGACCCCATACAATTTCTGGAAACACGATGATTTTGTTCTGTAGTATATTTTAAATGAGAAAATCTTAAGAAACCTTCTGGGAGGTTGCTTACTTTGGCTGCCTCTTCATTATAAAGCTACAAAGAATATCTTTAAGATGTTTACAGTACCTAAATAATTAGTTAGTGTTGAATAGCTTTTTCAATGCAATAAATCTGTTTCTCACTCTTTGTTTTAGGATGACAGTCAATGGCTTCAGAACCACTGTATGAAAATGGGCGATGCCTATATTATCGTATACTCAGTGACTGACAAAGTTAGTTTTGAAAAGGCCTCTGAACTAAGGATCCAGCTAAGAAGAGCAAGGCAAACGGAAGACATTCCTATTATTCTCGTGGGCAATAAGAGCGACCTGGTCAGGTCCCGGGAAGTCTCAGTTGATGGTAAGTTACTCTTCATTTATACAGTGCTGTCTAAATTAGTAGCAGAGGATCATGATCAATAGAATTGGTCCAGGTTTGATGGAGAAAAACATGATTGGAGGCACCCCAAAGAAATCCAGCCAGCTGGTTCACACTGAGGGGGGGCTCTGTACCACAAGCAGCAGTGGAGATGGCAGTGGGGGAAGATCTGTGATTGTGCATAGTGCCATATGCTGAACTGCACTGCAAGAGACAATGCTTCAGCTTTAGCACACTGCTGTGTGTAGGGTTTAGCTGGATGTTAAGCACACAGCAGCACTTGCTAGTCTCAAGGTTTGATAGCCCGAGCTATGTTTTTTTAAGGGACAGGAGTGTCACATCAGAACCCAGGCAGTCTATGAAAATGGTGATCCCACAGCAACTGTACAATTTTTTTATTTTTTTTTTCTGGAAGAGATTCCATCACATTTGTGGTGAGCTGGAAGGACCAGGCTCACACAAAGTCTCCTTGTACGTGTTCCACACCTGAGGCCAGTGAGAACTTTCTCAGTTAGTGCCAGGGTGCATTTCTACAACTAGAGTACAGATAATGATGAACCTTTTATTGCTGTCTGGTTATGGCATGATTAAATGCTTGTACAGGGAATTGACTGGAGTTGATCAGGAGATCCACGTTCTTTTCAGGCTTGTGGTAGTGCATGGTTTACCCATCCTAGAGGTGTCATTATTTTGCTCAGGTTTAAACCTTTGCCATTATTCACCACAAGGCAAACATGGAAACTTGCACTGCAGCAATGTTCCAGAGTTGCATGCTTACCTCTGGAACACTGTGAACAGAGCATCATCTATTCTGAAGGCAGTCCCGATCAAATCCACTGGTCTACAGCTTCATGACCTCCAATGTAATCTGTTTAATGACCTTTTGGACTGCCAGCTTCAACTGTAGTTACTATGGAAAACTCACTTCCTATAGCAAGGCTGAGGTGCACAATTGCTCAACAACTTCCAGAAGAAATAGGAACTAGTTTCTGTACCTCACAAACTTTCCTATTAGACAGCAAGCATGCATCCAAGTACCTCTCTTTTATCAGCTTTAGATCTTAAATTATACTAGGCTGGTCTGCCTGTAGAACTACTATTGTCTTATATTCAGTACCACTGGTCATGTGAGATTATTGACCACACTGCAGCAAAACAATGAGTGCAAATATTCATTCTTCCTACTATGTAACAAAGTTCTTTTGTGATGTTGAAGGCAGTTTATTTAAGTCAAACTTTTTTTTGTTCTTGCCACAATATATTAAAGAGAAAATGTCGGTCTCCACTCATCTCTTTTTTTTTTCTTTCCATCCAGAGGGACGGGCCTGTGCCGTTGTGTTTGACTGCAAGTTCATTGAGACCTCAGCTGCTCTTCATCATAACGTCAAGGATCTGTTTGAAGGTATTGTTCGGCAAATTAGACTTCGCAAAGACAGTAAAGAAGACAATGCTAGAAGAATGGCCAACACAAAAAGAAGAGAAAGCATAGGCAAAAAGGCCAAGCGATTCCTTGGGAGAATTGTGGCAAAGAACAATAAGAAGATGGCTTTCAAAGCAAAATCAAAGTCTTGCCATGACTTATCTGTGCTTTAGAAGCTTTCAGCAAGGCCAGATGTCACGCATGGGAGGCGAACAAGCATTTGACTGTTGAAGTATATGGATGATCCTCATGGTGATAAGAATGAGTTATCAGTGAGACTCTCATTAATGCCTTAAGGTGCACAAGCAAGTCCAGAACTTACATTACAATGTCTACTTCATTGATAAATGGCTCAAGTTTCAATGCGTACAAGTAAATGAACTTACTCTAAATAAGTGGCTTGACATGCCCACACTTTCATTATGTACATATATAATATATCCTCTTGTCCTGTGGATAACAGATGAAACGATAAGAAAAGATGATGATATGTATCACCATAGACTTGTCTCGTTTGCAGAGCAAAACTTAAATTTGTACGCAGGCTCGTACACTGTTTTTAGTATAAAACAAGCAATGATAAATCTTTTTAAACTTAAATATGGGGTGGGGGGAGTAGAACCACATTAGAATGGGAGTAAAACAAATTTATATATATAGTTAAATACAGAACAGATGTCATTTTATGAAGTTAATTTGCACTTCCATTAACTGTTATTCAATTAATTTGTTACTTGTTTACATGCAGATTTTATAATAAAGTATTATTTCCTGTTATAATAAACTGTGCTTTTCTCATAGTTTGGATAAAGACTGGGAGCAATATTTTTATATTGACCTTCTTTCAACTGTACAGAACCTTATATACAGACTTCAACTGAGTTACATGTGACAGTTCCAGAATGAGATGAATCGGGCATACTCTGTGTCCAGTTCTTCAGCAGACAGTTTCTTTAAGTAAATTCTGCTTTCATGAGTACCTTACTACAACAGCTCACATCAGGAAGGAGTACCTTAATGTTATTGTTCATCTTCAACCCGGTTCTCTTATGAGCTCCAGCAGAAACAGACCTCTAGATGCCTATAGTTAGATGTGTTTCCACAATGATTAATTGAAACCTGTAGTGTTCAACTTTTTACATCTCTGTATGACAGCCACTGAACACATTTTTTTTTTTGGGGGGGGGTGATAGTAACTGTAGGTTTTGGTGTATTTTTCCTTTCTGGGAGAAGTATAATTTTCTTGTCTACTCACAAGCCTGTAAGTAACTTTCAATGGCTTGAAGTTCAAACCATCATGGCAAGGCTGTTTGAAAGAGTTGCAGGCTCCAGCTACGGCGTGTTGTGGCCTTCAGTGTTATTACAGTTTTTGTGTTCATTTTATTGTGTTAAAATTGATGTGTTTCAATTAAATTTTTATTTATTTTTTTTACCTTTTTGCTACTAATTAATTTAAAAAGCAGTCATGCCTCAATAAATAATTTGGACTGGCTGCATATGCTTTAGAAGTTCCTCTACATAAGATATGTTATTTTTAAATTCTTTCATAAATCGTATAAACCATACATTCTGGCTTTTTCTGCCCACGGCTGAGGCTGAGGGCAGTTATTTAGAGAGATTGTTCTCACTGCTTTGGAGATCTGTATGTGATTTTATAGCTGACCTTTCCCATACAGCAGAAAAAGTGCATCAGTGGTTACACCTTACAGTGCTTCCCTGAGCTTGAACAAACAACTCTCCATGAGGCTAACCCAGTCTTTGGGCACTCATCAGGGAATAGTTAGTACTGTGGGAAACAGTATCTGGTTTGCATATCTCTGCTTTGGATCTGCAGAATTACTGTCTCCTAACCTGTTGCTGGTACAGCTGTTAGGTTTAGCATATGGTGCTGCTAACAGGTCACATAGGTTTTCTTATGAAGAGAGGTGTTTATTTTGTGTCCTGAGTGAGGTCTAAAGTGAGTAACTCTGTGCTGCTGCCAAAACTTACGTTTACCTGAAATACATTTCAATTGTATTTGCCTTTTGTCACCAGCCTTGCCTCCTGGTAAACTTATGGCAAACCATTTCTGGAATGTCTAACCACTGTCAAGAGCATGACACTAGATACCTATTTACATCTAAGTTTTTAATTGTCAACAGCTAGGAAATGACCATAGTCCTGAAAACCCACAAAAGTGTCTAAATTCATGTGCATAAATCTGGCACATACCTATTTATGCCTATATTAAAGTTACCAACAAAACTAGACGTTGCTCCCTGTGTGCTTGCAAAGCTTTTGCCTTTTGGTTGTCCTGTGCTTTCAGAATGACTGGGAGAGGACTGACGTTTAATTGACCAGCAAGATTTAATTCTGCCCATGATAAATACAAGGAATGTGATGCAAACCCAGAGTTTAAGATAAGGCTTTTCACAAAGTGCAAAGTGTTACAGGGATGTGTTGCTCTCAATGCCGCAACACGGCTGCATGACCTGTTCAAGGTCATGGTTTACAGCTGTACTTTTTTGCATGCTCTGACCTACAAATCACACATTTTAGTGTGTTTGTGAATTCAGAAGAATAGGTTAGGACAACTCTAAAGAATAAAAAATATTCCTGAGGTGTTCTAGTTCACTGATAGTGGTTAAAATTTGTATTTTACAAGTATGTCATAAAAGTCATTGTGAGACAATAAACTGTGAATCCCTCAAAAGAAGCTTAGACTCATCTATACTGTGTTCTACTGGTTAATATTATATAATAAAACATGTATTCAAGTATTCATACTTATTTTTTCATTTGTTTTTACAATAATTAATATAATTCAGACATCATTCATCAATAGGGGCAGGGTTCATTGTTATTGGAGCTTTGATAGTAACCTTCTCTAGACCAGTATCATATTCTATGTTACAGAAGTATTACTATGAATGTTATTTTGCAGAGATTTTGTAGCTCCCGGAACACTTTCTATCCAGAAAAATATTAATTTCTTGGATGTTATTTAGTAGAATTTCCAAGCATATATTTTAACGGTACATATGCAACAGTAGCAGACATCTATCTGTCAAGTGCCTCCAAAAATCAACATTCTTCAAAAAGTTATTTGTACCTTCAAGCACTTGAAGGTCACCTATAGGTTTTTGTAATTTGACAAGTTTTATTGGAAAGGATACTCAGATTCTTACCACTGATGGTGGTGAACCTATGTCATGTGAAAAATACCAGGAGCCCCAGGAAACATTATTTTCTCTCATTATTACTGGAGCAGAGTGCTATGGGTTACAATGGTGTCAGTTTTCTTATTTTTTGCCAATATACATCAGTTTTAATTCATAAGGACAGTTCACACCATCATTTAATCTTTATTGCTTTCACTGTTACTGCCAGCTGAAGTTCCTGTTACTGCTAATTGTGGTGGTGCATTTTGTGTTGGCACAAGTCCATTTGGAGCAGCTCTAATTATCATCATCTACAGTGGAAGGACATCACCATTTATGCGTGACACATATGTTAGGTAAACAAATCAAAGACTCCTCTGCTTGCTATTGCTAAGCTAGATCCTGTAAATTCTTCATGGTATGAAAAATGTGAAGAAAATCATTCCTCCATCTGCCAAAAATGCAAAGTGTAAAGTCAAGTCCTATAAATATAGATGAAATGTTAACTGCCGGGGGAAGACTTAGCATCACCAAAAATGTAGTTTTACTCAGATGTATTTTCTCAAAATAGGGCTACAAAAACAGGCCAGGATCTACATAGTAACATTGCATAACATGACTGTTCTTTACTGAAGAGGAAAGCATAACGAGCTGACAGTGATTAAGAATTCGGTGTTTGCTAAAAGATTGCTAAGAAGTAGTCTAAGAAAAGTGGGATAATACTTATGCTGTATTTTGCTTTAGTTCTCTTAATTTCATTCGGGGACAATGTGCAGGTTAATGGCATGTACATCACACAGACCTCTCTAAATCTGCATATGCAGTCAAAGAAGTTAGTGCATTCCAGGACTGCCATTTACATGTACGAACTCTAGCATTACAATGGACAATTTGACTCCCTCTTTAAACGAATGAACACCTGAACTCCAATATTACTTACGTTATTCATGTCTAAAATTTGAAATTGTAAATTATGCCAACTGCCTTTGTGCTCTATGACATGGATATTGAATAGAGAAACAAAAGATTTAAACAAATAAATGAAGAACCCACCATTTACCTTCACATAAGACTTCTCTAATGCACTGTTCAAAATCCAATGGGGAACAGCATTGTTTAACTTAAAATTGTACTCAGGATTCCAGTACTAGAAGGTAGGAAGCAGGCCAAAGAATTTATTTCAACACTAAGTCCTTCATCAACAATTATCTTGATATTAATAATAATTATGTATTACGAAAATGTTCTGGAAAAGGAGTAAAATGGGCAGCGTATGTTCTAAAGACCCCCCTTTCTCTTGTTCTCTCTTTTTTTTCCCCCCTTTTTTTTCTATTTAAAAATGTGCTATCTGAATGAATCACTGGAAACCAATTAGGATTATTACCTACCATATTTGTCATGGGATGTTATTCTGAACTAAAATTTGCTAAGTTAAGAGAGTTAGATCAACAGAATACATTTGAAAATATCAGTTTTCTCATCCTCCTAAAATAAATTTTTCTAAGGCCCAAAACAAGGGCTAGAGAAAGGACAGGATTTGGAAAGGCAGCATGTAATTAAAAGTTGCTCCCACTCAGGCCAGAATAGAGAACCTGTAAAAAGCTTTCTGGCAGTAAGTTCCCCTTTCATCAGCCTCTTTGCAGTAGCATAAATAATTACACTTGTTAGGCTTGCAGTGCCACTGAAGGTTGTGACCCTTGCTTTGGGGATGACAGTTCTCAGTTCACTAGATGCCTTGGCAAAAGAATCATAATCTTTTCGCCCCTAAAATAGATTGTTGTAATGCATTATGCTTAACAAAGAGCTTTCAGGAGCTCCACGTAATAGAAAATATAGCCATATTAATGATGTTGGCTAGGTCACAACGAGCACATAACTTCTGGGCTCTGGCCTGGGTTCCTGTACTTTTCTAGGTGAACTGATGGTCTAGAAAAGCTGTAAATAGTATTGGAAATAACTAATGCTGACACTGCTTCACTTTCTGCATGTTTCTTGGCTGGCTACAAAGCTCTCTGAACTCACTATAAAGTCAACAACATTTCCTGATTTTGGGCTACACAACAAGAATAATCTTTGTATTTCTAACTGCAGCTGTCTTGTTATGACAACTATTTGGGCAGCAACAATTTAGTACATTTGACACTGCAAAAGTACCTGCAAGAGATCATGCCCTATTCATTACTCTTGCAGATTAAGGACACAAAAAGCGTACCACAGAAATACATCTTAACTGAATTACAATATACAGTAAATTTTAAACCCACGCCAACTTGCATCTGCTCCCATTCATTCCAGGCCTTCCCTTGGAATTTCTGGAGGAGTGTTCACCCACCAATCTTCTTCAACTAAAAGAACATAACATAACTCCTTTTGACCATGGGCCAGGGGCTGAACAACTTTCTCACAGATTTTTCAGTTATAGGTACCTTGTTTGTAGAGTTCCTTTGTCACACACATTTCATGTCAACTTGAATTTTATCTTTCTGACCTCCACTGTTACACATTGTCACCCTTGCAGCAGTGGCTCAGCAGTACACTGGGAACGTCTGCTGCTGCATGACTTACTGAAAAACATCAGCTGTCAACAGTCGTAACATGAACCTGGTCCCCCAGCTCACTGCTTTACATAATACAGTCTAGATAAAAATGTCAGATTTTGCTGCACATAAGTCCCTGATTAAGACAGCATAGCAAATTAAATTACTCTCTCCTTGAATGTCAGGGGTACTGTTACATTTGCAAGGCAAAAGGGAATGGAAGATTTTTAGCTAATCTGTTCATGGGGGAAAAAAAAAAAAAAAAGAAAAACTTATGCAATATGACAGCCGCCTCTCATTTTTACCCTATAGTCATTTTTTTTTTTTGATGGAAATCTCTGAGGCTATAGAGCATAGTTGTGTATGGTCTTCTGCCCTGACTATCCCTAGAGCTCTTGGATTTCTATTCTTTCTACCTGGTCTCATATGGAAAATAGTTTTAAAAGTCTGACACATGAGATTTCAAAGAAAGCAAGGTAGGTGAAAATTATGAGCAATGGAAAAGTTCCCAAGGAGTTTAAAAACACCAGAAAAACACAATGAACAGCATTTTATTCAATGAATTAACATTTCTATGCAGGATTTACAACACACAGTCCACAGCATCATGGGTAGGTCACGTTAAAAAGAATGAAAAATTGGTTATAAAAACAAGGAACTCATTAGCCTTTATCAATAGTATTTTCTGTGTTTATCTTGATACTCTGCAGCAGATCTGAAGTCACAGTCTGTAAAACACTACAAAGCAGATAAAACAGAAACTACAAGATCAGGCTGTTTTCATTCTATTCTTTTTTTTTTTTTTTTTCAAATTGTTACCAATATAAGCTTTTACTTGTAACACAAGTACAGACACTGAGTTCATATGATAAATATACAACCAGTGCAGCTATATGCAACCATTACCTGCAGAACTAGTTTTATTTCTTTCTCTTACACAGTAATTCAAAAGATAGTACTAAAAAGTTCAGTTATAGCATAGAAATGAAATAAGCATGAAAATAAAGCACTAGACAGCACTGCACAAGTGAATAATGCCTCCTGCAGATCTCTCTCTCATTCACCTTCTACATGTATTTGTCAAGACACCAAAGAGCTAATGTATCCGTGTGTGTCTGCACAACTTTTATTCAAAAGCAGAGCAAGTCAAATATCATAGCAAAATGTTGAACAGCCAAGTCCTCAAAAACAGAGATGCAGGGTGTATATGTGCGATGTACTTTCTATCAGCCCATAGATTTCATTAGCTGGATGTGCAAATCTTTTTAGATAGGTTTCAAGGGTTCTAGAAAACAGCACATCTTATATTCTAAAATCATCCTCAAAAATAAAGTGTTAGGAACTTTGTAATGAATTTTATACTCAGTCTTTATTAGATGAGTTGTAAATTAAATTCTTAGTTAAATTCTAGGGATCTTGACTTAGTAATTGGTTCACTTTTAATTATAAGGTAATTAACCAGCATGGCTTTATTATTTCATCCAAAAGTAACGTTCTGCTCTTCAAGAGCAAGATGGAGGTAAGGAGCAATTTAGTTTTAATCAAACAAATTGGGAGTTGCTTAAATTTCTCTTTCTCTCCTGCTGGCTTGGACTGTGACCCCCTTAAGCTCACACTGCTCTCTCTCACCTGTCACTCCCATTACCATGGGTAAGGGGGTCTCCAGCCTTTGAAGTGAGCCCTGTAGCAATAAGAATTTCACATGGTCCTCAGCTTTTTAATTTCTTGTTGAAAGACTGTGCTTAAACATCTGCTAACACAGTTTTGATTTTGGGAGGACGATGTAGAGCAGACGTCAAGCCTAAAAGAACAAACCACAGACAAATTTTGACTGCAGTTTGTATGCTTGGAATATTGCAAAGGCAAATTAGTATTCTGGGTGTTGACCTCAGGTCTTTCTTGACTGGGCAAAGATTTTTAATATTCTCCTCAATACAAAATGTCAGTATTTTGTAGGCTCATTTTTAAGAGTTTTTGAAGTACTCAGGCATACTACGCTTATTTTAAGCTGGAAAGGGTATGTTTAGTGGCAAGTATCAAAGATATAATTATATCTATAAAACCAATCTTGTTTTAATCTCTTTTTTAAAAAGATTTTTTACTTTATATATTATACAGAGACTGACTCTACATTGGCATTCACATAAATCACACAAAAGACTAAGCAAAAAGGGAAGGGTTCAAACAACATCTACATGCAACTTGCTATTTCCATTCCAGGGGGTGGACTGCAGTGTTTACGGAGCAAATCACCTCTGACCTCCCTTCAGTCCCTGCTGAAACTGCAGCTGGAGGATGGATGGGATAAACATACCAGAGAAGAACTGCAGGTGCAGATGCAGCATGGACTTCTGGATCACCTGCGCTTCACAAACCTTACAGCCACAACAACATCCATAAATGCAGAGGCTTGAGGGATGGAGCAGAGAAAGGGCAGGGAAACAGAAATAAAACATGGCTTGTCTCTGAGCTGCTTCAAGAAGAAATTGCAGCATGGGGATTGCTGACTTCAGCAAGGAATTGTGCTTGAAGACAGCCAAGTAAAAGGTCTGTAAGCTGCCCAAGCACAAATTTGTTCTTCCATGCAGTGCTCAGTGGGAAACTTCCTGCATCACAAGACATCACCTCCTCCCTTCCTCTCCTCCCCCTCCAAGGAAAGGCCATTTTTAATTCACTGATTGTAAAGCTTACTTTCCCAACAGCAGGATAGAGGTTTAATTAAAACTCCAACTGGCAGTAACATAATCCAGCGAAATCCCGCCCATTTCAGGGAATAAATCCCTGCTGAAGTTGGTTAACCAAAGTGATGCAGTTTAGGCAGTTATCTGTACAAGTCCTTGAATTCAACTGTATCTGTGTGAGAAAAGCTGCCAAAACCATTCAAATCTGTAAAACATTTTATATGGCATTGAAAATGGCTTATTAAGGTCACTTGGTAAACAATGGACAAAAACCAGTAAGTGCATTTTAATATTTGTGTTTCTCTTACCCTTAGAAATTTACACAAGGATGGACATTAAAAAAAAACAGCTGGAACTCCTAATAGTCCCTACTCACATCCCATCCATGGCAGAGAAGGCAGAGCACCTCCGTTGCTAAACATACACACCCCTATAATGCTGGATTCAACTGAGTACTACTTGTGCAAATAATGTTACTGAGATCACAGGATAAACCCTGCTCTTTTCTAGAGAGTCAGCGGATCTCAGCCCTGCTTTTGGAAACACTAACGCATGCTTTATGCCAGCACAGCACACTGGATAAATAAGATGGAATAAATATTTAAAAGACTATTTGTTTGGAATTGTATTCTAGCTATACTACTGGGAAAACAAAAATAGAATTTGGCATTGTATGAGTGTCTGTCATCTCATGGAAATGTATCTTGTGTTTGCAGAATCAGACATTCTGAAAATGAAATAATTGAAGGGCAACTTCCATGCAACACAGTCACATCATGGCAAAAAAGACAAACGAGCACCGGACAGTTCTCTGGACAGATCAAAAGCAGACCCAAACAATTCCTCCAGCATGATTTATTTAACTTAAAGAGCAAAAGAAAAAAAAAAAAAAAAAGATAGATCAGGTGTACACTACTGGAACAAGAAAGAGGGATTACATTAATCACTATTAAATTAAATCCTGTTGTTTTGGAATGTTCCTAGCACTCACAGTTCATCATGTTAAAGATGACAAGAAATCATTAAAATAATACACTAAATTGTCACATGGACAGAGAAGTCTTTACAGAACAGCCTGGAACTAAAAATCAGCTTTCCAAAGAAGAGAATATAATTCTACCACATCACTGTAATTCTCAATCATGCAATTTTACCTAAGGACTTTTGCTTAACATTCTCCCTTTGGAATAGGAATGGTTATGTTGGAACCTCACTTCCTCTAAAAAAGAACAAGTCAAGCTTTGGAGGTAGAGGAAAAAGTTAAAAATGTAAAGTACATAAAATCCAAAAGCTCAAATAAAATATATTTATTAAAAATCATATAACCTTGAATCTTGGCTCATGAAATTGTGATAAAGTTTAGGACTGCAGTAGCTGTGGAAAGTATCCCTATTAGATCCATATGAGATTCTATAAATTTGCAGCTCAGCACTATGTACTTTCCCTACACCAAGCTTAGGCTACAGTGATAAGCTGGCCCCCTTTTTCTAAAAGAAAAAAAAAAAAAAGCTTTTTCTTGGCATCTTAGATGTTGAGATATTAAAAAAGCTGAACAGATAGATTTGATACAACATAATGCCACCTTATCAGAGGTCTGTCTTCTGAATGCTCACATACGCTTTTTTTTTTTTTTTTTTTTTTTCTCCCCTGAAACATCATGTATCATTCCTACATGTCTACAATACAGGAAAAGAGACCAAATTTTGTCTCAGGAATATTTAGGCCCCAGAAGCAAAACATTTCTAAATTCCCACTACTTGGATGGGTGGAACACAGATGAAACATGGATGCTTTATTCTTTCCATTTGTCCTTCTTAATTCAGAGACATTTCAATTTAGATCAACAAGTATATCTTCCAACATGGATGGAACTGGATCTAGCTTCCATAATCACTTTATGAAATTCCTTTTTAATCTGTCTGCACTTCCCCATGTTTCTTAGTGGAAACAGTGTTTTGGAATAATTTTATTTTTTCTTATTTGGAATAAGAAAAAAGAATACCTCCAATAATGATGTGGTGAAAAATGGTTTCCTGTCCAGCCCTGGTAGCAAATACAATGGGTTAAGTGGCAACCCTGGTGAATCTGCTAGGAGTTTTCTTGTTGATCTGACCATAGCCAAGATTTGTATCTCCTTTGTCATTAAAGATATTATAATTTGAAGAAACAGAAGGAAATATTTCAAAACTTTTAAAGTGGATTTTTGTAAATAAAAAGCAATTTATGCATAGAAAGAAATGAAAAACCTTGTTACATTTTACACAAGAATATTTTGACAGATGGATGCATTCAGACAGAAATTAAGTGAACCCAGTAAAGATTTCCTGATTATTTTTGTTTCCAACAGCTTGAATATTTGAATGACTAAATACAAAACTATGCTTCTATGTCTGGAAGGCAATTAACAACAACAAAACTGAGGAAAAATCTTTCATTTTATTTGATTAAAAATAGAGCAGAGGTCAGCCCTGTAAATGATGCAAAATGCTCCTGTCACAGGAGCATTTATGCACTGAAGAGCCTTAATTATGTGGTTTTGTTGCTGAAGAGCATTATGGAGTTCAAAGGAACTACTCAAATTTAAGAAATAAACAAATGGCTGGGATTTGGAGAGCCAACCTTCTCCAAGTCACTCTCCACCCCACCTCTGCCAGTGAGTGGACACAGCTCACACAGCTCAAGCCACTGGGGAAGGTGCAGTTTAGACCACACCACAATAACCCTCATGGGAGAGGGACCATCGGATCTGAGAACATTTTGAAGATCCACAACAGAATTTCCCAACATTGCTACCTAGCACAATTCTAAATGTTTTATAATTAGAGCCTTTCTCTACAAGATGATGTGTATAAATAATAACTCCAAACTAACACAGATAGATTGCTTTAATACTTTAATAAAGGCAACTTATATTTGTGTTCCTACGCTGATAGACTGACACTGAGACATGCTTGATGCTACTTGGATAAAACACACAGAAACATGCAAGTACGTATTTGCAGAGCCAATGCTCTGAGGTCTCATTTTGTTGCTGGCAGTCCTTTCCTATATTACTCTTCTTTTTGGATAAACGAATACTTCTCCTCAGATTACTAAATCTTAAATACTTCAGGATAAGACTGATAGATTAAAATAGTGTCTAGTTCTTGCATACAGACAGGAGAAATAACATTTACTCATATGCTGTTGGATTTCACTGTCTTATGTCATGTGAATGGTCAATTAAGTTTAGTCAATTGTTTTAATTTAGTTCATAACAGGGAGGCAATTAAGCCAATTGTCTGACACTGAGTTAGACAGCAGGCATAGCTGGCTTCAAAATTATTTTTCCATGTATCATTATTCTATCATTCGCCTTTTAGCAAAAATAAGCATTTCCAAATCTAATCATCATCTTGATCTCTTCAAAAATAGTATTTGTAGCAATTATCAAAAATAAAGAAAATTATTACTTCTACTTTTCTACTATAAATTAACTATTTCATGTTGAAATCTTTATCTTTCATGCAAATACTTAAATATCAGACTTCTTTTATCTTGCTTGTGCCTACAGAACTATAATCAGTTTATGGCTGATAACTATCATCATTGGATGTCTGAAATGTTACAATAACTATTTCCAATAGCACCAAGAACATTAGCAAGCTCATTCTCCTATTTAAAAAATGTGTTAGCTGAAATTCCTTCTAAGTACCCCAGATAACAGTATTTAAGACTACTGAAGGTTTGGCTGCTTTAAAACATTAAATGGGTTCTGTAATTAAAACTCCACGTCTTAAAAAGCAACAAGGATTTTTTAAACTGTAAATAAAAGAATTTAGACACCATGGCAGGTTAGAGTTAAGCCTTTTCAAAAGAAGTCTCTCCTTTACCCCCTTCTCCTGATTTAAGGGCTGGAAAATAAAATTATGTGAGCATACTTACTACTGAGATGTGTCAAGGCTGTGTGAAGCAATACTTTCCTGAACTAAATGAGCCTAGCACAGTAGGATGCCTACTACCAGCTGAAGTAAAACAGTATATGATAGTATTATGTGAAGCAACAAGCAGTTTTATATACTCTAAGTGGTATTCGGTAATAAAATCTATAGCTATACCTCTGACCTAAAAAACAGGTCATTTGTAAGGGTTGTCCCTTTCTAAACCATTATATAAAGAAGTTGTGTTTGTTTTTTTTTGTTTGTTTGTTTGTTTTAAAAAGTGTCCTGTCCCTTCCCTCCCCCTGAGGAATATCAATGATGACCAGATTTCCTTTAAATTCTTCTGCTACAGAACTTCTTATAAGGCTGAAAGTCTTTTCCAGTACTAGGGAAATACAGATAGAGTCTCTTTATTTCTTGCTTAGGTGTTGCATATCCCTTGGTCATTTATTATTTCATGTAGGTAAATACACACTTAAATCACATTTCATCATATTAATTGTATCTTACTCTGATAATTTTGAAGAAAATTATTTCTAGGCAAATCAGAAGTTTAAAATTGAGTAAGTTTCCTAAGCTATGTTATTTCTTCCATTGCATTTCAGGATGTCTAAAACATTTACTCTGGCTACTGCTCATTTCCTTTGCCATGCCTGGAAATAGGTGAATTGCTTCTAATAACTTCTAATTGCTTCTAAGAACTCATGGCACATATGTTAGGAATCCATTAACTGTATGCTCTAGGACCCCATGTACCAAATACAGTCAGACACTAAAAGCCCCTGATAAGAAAAATACTAGATATGGTCTCTGTTCACTGACAGGCTAAAAAACATTAAGTTTCAAAATATTTATAGAATTAGTATTAACATAAGGAAATAAGCTTTTAGTTTTAAGCACAAGATTGTGATCCTTGCTACCTTCCATTTTAAACATGGAATGTTCATTTCAATAAAAAAATAGGCTATTCTATTACTGGGCATTGAGATACTTAAGATAATTTTTTGGATATGATCTCAGTTCACAATGTTGAAACACCCAGTTAAGCTAAGTTTCTAAAGGCATGCTAGACTATGAGCCATCATCCTCCTAAGTAGTTTTCTTATTCACGTGCTTAAAACTGGATACCTACTTAAGAAAGTGGGTGACTCATCGCCTAAATCGAGAGTTACCATATTTAATCAAACTTACATTGCTGTGAGATCAGACTGAAATATATGGAGCCCAATTCTTTACTTCTCCTACCTTTTTAAATTTTTATGCAGGCTGAGTATCAAACACTTCAGTCTGACAACTCCACTGATGTGTCTGCTGCACATAGATAAAGGTACAATGCAAAGGAGACCTGTATTGTACATCACACTAATGAAACCTCTGGTGCTATCTGTGCAGGTTATGTAGGTCTCTTCATGCCCCATTTCCATCCATACTAGGAAATGGCAATGCTACAGCTACATCTCCTAACAACCTGTTTGACTTCAGTAACTGTCTTCTGTTAGAGGAACAAATATAGTCAGTTATTCTCCTTCTCAGTCATAAGCACCATCTGCCATTTAATAGGTGCTTCAGCAACTCATTAGTCTGTACTTAAATTGACTTTGAACAGAACACTGCCATTTTATTGCTGCTGTGCTTTGCATCACCAGCTAGACCCTTAGAGTCGATACTGATAATGTCAATATCTTTGAAAACAGTTCCCAGGCTTGTGCAACCAGCACTGGAACTTTATTTTCAGTCTCAGAATCCTATTCCTCACCTGATGCTTTCTGAATTCTTGAGCATGTAACACGGTCCAAGTACAACTGTACAACTTTTCAGAGTAATATTTCAAATATTTGCAAAGGAATTTAAAAATGTTTTTTGTGTGATAAAAATCCGTTTATAGTATACAGTTGCCCAAGTGCATGTGCAGAGTCAAGTTCTGTGCACAGAAATACGTATGAAATGAATATGGAAAAGTTGTTTAAAAGTTCCAGTAATTTTTTCTGAGTAACTTTTCAAAGCGTCCATTAAGCAACAAATTAAATGGCATTTTTATGCCAATTAACCTTTGTAAAATAACTTCCAGATGCATATATTTCTGCATATATTATAGCTATTGAATATAGGCTAAATCATTAAGTCTATATTGCTTAAAAGACAGCTGCGAAGTTCTTAGAACTAATGTTCATCTTGTCCAAGTTTTTCAAAATAGAAATTTACACACCCCTTTTCTTCTCTGTTTGTAATGTGCTTGCTTGTCATGTCATAGCTTAAGCACTGTACTCAGAGATCAGTGACTGGAAAGACTAAGCAGCCTTGATCTTACACGGACTACTTGAGCAGGTGTTGACAAGCGAATGTCTGGGAAAAATAATTAGCATTATTTGCTACTTCAGGAAGCTAAGATAAATTAATTATTCACTGAAGGCTAAGCTTATATTATCAACTAGTATCATGCTACCAAAAATTGAAAATTTAAAAATAAAGATTGCTCTCAGTCCGTGGGCAAGTAGGACATTTCTGTAAGTTTTAAGCCGTATATGACCTATACCTTGTCTTCTGTCCTTCCAGATCCGATAAAAGCGCCCACACGCTGGCTAATCACGGCTACCAAGTTAGAAAAGAAAACACAGGGGCTTGCCTGTGTCATGGTGAGGAATTCCCAGGTACCTTTATTTCCTGAACCCCTTTACATAACATACAAGACTAGGAGGGTCAGAGGGAGTTAACCTGTACACCTCAGTTTATTTCTTTCTCTTGCATTTGAAACTGAAAACCTAAACATCATATACTCTTTATTAGTAACGATTAATAGAGGTTTTCCTACAGACAGCTCCAGTGACATCAAGTGTACTATAAAACATTTTAAAAATAGGTAATTGCAAAAGATAAAGGTGAGTATCCAGAATTAAAACCATAACCATAGCAGCAATGAAAGATGAAAATGACCACATGCCAGTGTTGGCTAAGACTGTCTTCTCTTAAATTCTTACCAAAGAGAAGAAGCTATGATCAACCTCCCCCAAAATTCTACATTCCTTTGTCTCCTACAGTCAAAGGCTTTACAAATCACGTGTTAATCTTTGTAAATTTATCCAAACATTTCCTAAAAATAATCCAATTTATGCAAGTTAGAGTGTTTATACTAAACATTTCAGAAATTAGCTCCCCCAGAAGACTAGAACTGAGTATCTAAAGAACAAGTATAAAATGCCTTCCCTCCACAACGATAATCACAACCATACATGTGGAAAGGAGAAATAACATGCCTTACTCTTTGGGATTCAGGCATTCTTTTAATTTGCCATTTGGCATTATGAACACAGTAAACAAAGAGAAAATATAGAAACCATGTGACTGCTTGTTCCATAGCCTTTTGCACGCTGCTGCTGTAGAGTAGCTTTCAGATGTCAGTACAAAGCTGCCTGCTCACTGATGCTCAGTAAGAAATGTCAGGAAAGAGATAAGCAGGCTAAAAGGAGACTATTTTAGAAACATGGACTGTTCTATCATTAGTTCTATAGATAAACTTCTGGACATATTTTTGAACAGCAAATGTTATTGCCTAACCAAAGTCAGAAGGAGACAGTATTTTAATACAAAAGTAGGGGTGATTTCAGGACCTTCCTTTAACCTTGTCAAGCTGTTGGTTTAAGCTGCTTGTATATTTTTTAAGTCTACAGTAAAATTACTGCGCTGTCAGAAAAAATGCGATGAATATTTCCTGAAGATTTAATCTTAAAGGTCAGGAATAGAAAGTGACTTGTCTTCAGGTAAGCATTAAGATGTCATGGAACAGAAAATAAGGGCCAAACTCTTGACAATTCTCAGTTTTGCAACAGAAAGAACTGTTCTGAAATTTCTTAACTAGGACTTAGGGTATCTTAAAAAACGCTTTCTGATCACTGTTTCAGCATACGAGCTCTAATGCTTTTAATGGTATGCAAAGGGCATGCCACTTAGCTTGGGGGAACATTCTGAAAAGTTAAAAATATTTGCCCAGCTTCACAGCAAAAAGTCTACTAAATTAGTTCTATAGCCGCTCATGACTATTAATATCGAAGAGGTGCTATATTAGGTGCAGCCCCCACCATACTGTACTTTGCAACTGGTTCTACAGTGCAGGAGAATGTGTGTGAATCAGAAAGGAGAAGTGGCTGTAGACCATTTTATATAACACAGTATGGACACCAAAGACCAGAGTTGTGACAGACAATGTAACATGCAGTTTTCTTGAGGCAATCCTGTAAAGGCACCTTCAATCTATAGCTGACCATTACCTGCAAACATATTGAAATGTTCTTTCACAATATACTTTTATAACACTTTAACATATTTTTAGAAGTCTTCTTAGTCATATCTAAATGCACCCCAAAGTGATTTAATTTAGACCACAATTAATTTTCCTCTCCCCTACACAGGGAGTACAAACAGTATAAAAAGCTCCTAAATGAAATAGGAAATATTTTAATGCTAACACAGATGTCAGCCAGTCATGATGCAAGGCAAAAATCAGCAAAGAATATGACCTATTGGGTACTCTTTTCTCCTCACATTGCTCTAAATCATGAGTAACACCATTGAACTCTGGCTTCTTATACCAAAGAAAATGAGATAAGCCAGAGAACAAGATCCTTGATTAATCTGGAGAAGTTTTGCTCCATCTGAAATACTTAGCTACCTTCAACGTCATCATTTCCTCAATAGATTCATTTGGTTTGCATGGGTCATGCTGCTTTGCGTCACTCTCAGAAGGTGGCTTTTAACAGCAATACTCTTTGCATTGTAGGTGTTATAAAGGGTTTTCTGTGCATTTCCATGTTTGTAAGAGGCAAAAGTTAGTTCACACCATAGCAGCAGCAGAATTCATAGTGTGAGACCTAAATGAGTTTTAATGGGTACTTGTCATTTGCTCCAATTTATAACAAAAACTCTTGAGAGTAAAGGAAAAGTAAGTGGAGAAATGCAGTGCTACAGACCATAGTGCTAGATTACTGACATTTAACATAATGATGCTTCCTCAGTGCTATTTTCTCTATACTATTACTGCTCCAAACATTAATGCTCAAATGCCCTATTTCTACTTTTATATTAATGAAATTGCTTTATATTCAGTTAGACAGACTCCTCAGAATGATCCCAGCAGACATTGCTGGACCTCTACTTTATCTTGCTCAGAAGTGGCAATGTTTTAGACCAGGTAATTAGCAGGTCCTTCAGGATTCCCCCTGCATGTCAAATCAGATGATCCTGATAACACTATTCAGTTAGCATTTAGTGAATGCTACTGGATTACATATGCTACCAAACAAATTATCCACTACATTTAGAAAATCCCCGAACTAGCATACGAACCAGAGCAGAGTTTGACTGTTTGGACCATAAAGACATTTACCTCCAGTGTAGAATAGAGAAGCTGTTTGTCAGCTGTTTAATGCACTTGCTAAAATCAAACCTGGAGGGACCACGTACTTCAAAGTATGTTTTATTTTGAAAGATTAAGCAAAACTATTAAAATATTGAAAAAGAATGAACATCATTCACAACAAGGAAATTAACTGAGTTAAATCATCAAGGCTATTGTCCCTTTAAGCCCTATATCCATTCATTGTCTACCTCATACTCTTGTTTGAAAAACAAGAAAATAGGGTTTCATTCACACCAGCTGTTACAAGAAGAGTGTTTTAGGAATATTGCCAGCCCCTAAGTAAACCTCCAGTGAGAGGCCTAGGCCTCAACTCACATTTGACCTGTTGCCGTACTTCATGGGCCATAACTGGTCTCAGTGCAAAGCTAAAGGAAACACTGTTAAATCAACAGGTAGTATCACATCCCATTTGTAGCGGTACAAATGAATTAAGATGAGGTGCACCAACATCCAAGCTCTGCATTTTCTTCATTAGTACAAGATATATATTTTTTTTTCAGTTGTTTAATTTGGCAAGTTTGTCACCAGTAGATTCAGCTGAAATACTGAGCCATGTGCAGGAGGAACCAGAAGAGTCACTCAGCACATGTTCTTCCTGCTGACATACACCCCCCCTGCATATTGCCCATACAAGCATAGCGTACATCCCAGGAATTTCTTCAGCCCCAGGTAGGTCTTCTTTCTGACACTAAGAACAAAACCAGCAAGGACCTGTCTGTGCCTTGCCTGTAGGTTTCCAGATCAGAGACCTACAGCATGATGTTTGCAGTCTGGAAGAAACAACTGCAGCTGCTGAACTGAACACTTTAAGCCGTAAAAAGTAGAAAACACTCTGACTAAAGCCTCAGGTCACTTGCAAGCTTTTCTGCACAACCAAAATATGTTATTGCACTGCTAACCTATTCAAAACTGCCAGCAAATGAGTTAGTAAGAAAAACAATAAATGTTATAAGAGCTGGCAACTTCGAGCCTTTGAAACGGGGCTGATAAACGCAGCAAGACTTTTGAGTGCCTCAGAGAAAAGGTACTATAAAATTACAATTACTACTTTGTCTCATTTACAGTAGGTACCCAAGGCAGTCCTGAGACTTAAAAACTTACAGGCCAGAACTTCAAGAAAATAAGTTACTGGGCAGGCAATGAATGTAGAACCAGACTAAACGAAGTAACAATGGGACAGTATACACTACTGTTTCTTCTTTACCTGAAAACTCTCATGAAATGCGTGTAAATAGGACACTAAATGTTTTCAAGATGGACACGTGTTCACTAGGAGGATAAATCTGTCTATAAAAAGCATTTGTCACGCTGAACTCCACTGTCTTTTAGATAAATTTCAGTACCAAATACCATTTCCTCTCTTTAAACCCAGATCCTCCTTCTTCCTCCGACCCACTGGCTGGATGACCCTTCTGCACCAAATACCATGCTCAAGTATAAAAGCTGCACAACATACAGAATACAAGCCAACCTTCAGAGCATGTTCTAGATATATTCAAGGACAGCGTGTTTATTTATCTGCAGAAGGTAAAACACTGCTATGTAGTCGTGCCTTGTTTTCTATTGGGTATAAACTATTATATAAACATTGGAGTATTTGAATAATTAAGACCTTAAGGCTTCAGAAACACACCAGTTACCTATTTTGAGTGTACGTTCACAAGCAGGCATGTGAACTAATTTTTTTAGATGCTCAAGGATGTACCATCTCTTTTAGGGCTATGGATTAGTTGCCTAGGTACTGCTACCACAAGAAAGTCGTGAACACCCTACACCACTCCAGTGATAAAACTCTGAATAACCAAATTCTTGCATAATAGAGAAACAAGAGCTATATCAACATAGAATTCCTTGTTTTTATAAGACAAATGGCCCTCTAACAATATCTGATGGAAGGTTTTCCCATCAGACTTTGAGTTCTGATTAAGTTACCCAAATTAAGTTAAGTTACTGATTAAGTGTAATACCTTGCCGTTACTCACTCTGAGTGGCATCTCAAAGATTTCAGCAATGCTGAGATTTTCGGCAACTTCAGGAGGAATGTTTTCTACCAGATCGTATCCCAATGCACCTAGCACCAGATGACACTGAGTTTTCACTCCTGATGACTCCTATCTTCACTTCTTTCAGTAGAAGCCAATATGCAGACTTTCATTTTATTGCACTTGTTTTCAGAATCTGCAGATTATAGAGCTGAGAACTTGCAAACTGTTATCCTCAAAAAACATTGCCTGATGTTTTGTGTACACCCACGTGATGCATCACCAATAATGACAGGATGGATTAAGTTTTTTTTTAGTGTAAAGAAAGGTCTTCTTGAAGTTCATTTTGTGTGCTTGGAGTCACTTTGTACTGTATGACAGGTTCTTGAAAGACCAAGTCTATGCTAACATAACACAGAAAACTTAGGAAACTGCCACTGAAAGAAATCAAAAATGGGCAGGGGATTAAATAAGTCATCTTAATTTTTTTTAAACCCTTAACTTGAATTATGGAACAAGCTGTGCTTCTTATTTTGAATAAATAGGAAAAAGGGGGGAAGGAAAGGAAGCAAAAGAGTCAGGAAAAAAAAAACAACCTTCATTAAAAATACAAAAAAAAAAAAAAAAAGAATAATGTTGCAAAAGACAAACTACAAAGGCTAAATAGCTGCTCTCCCAAAACATAATCCAGCCTAAGTTTTTAATCACATGCCATATGAACTGAACTGAACTTCTTGGCTTAAGCTTCAGTGGCCTGGCTCTGCAGTGGATTCTTTTGCATTAGGTATTTTGCAAGTGATATTCTATACAAAGAAATTTCCAACGAAAGAGCATGGCAATGGCAACTCAAAAACAAAAAAGGAATGAGATGGGAAGGTAAGAACTGTCCCATTTTAAGAAGCCAAAGCAGGTTACACTGCTTTGCTTCAATGTATGCCATTGCATTATGTTACAAATGCACACCAAAGTACATTCCTGATCACTTCTCCGTATTGTTTGTGCAGTAACACTTAATTACAAAATGAAAACCTTAAGTCTGTAAACTGCTCCTCAATGTATTTTTTACTTTTATTCCTACATTTCCAAATGCCATATAAAGCTGGCCACCGTAGTGGAAATAGTACTTAAAAGCACACCCCAGGCTGATATAGCAGTAAGCGTTTTTCCCCTGGAAAAATAGTCAGTGGCCATTAGTTAAAGTCCCTGTCATTGTTTTTAAAAAAAAGCTGAGGTCAGAGCAACAGGAACAGTGCTCAATCTGTACAGCTCATTTCTTAGGTTATATGGAAACAATTTTAACTAATCTATCATTAACTATGCATGTTGAATTAAGCAATAAACCCCCAAAATGAAGGTTCGGGTGCAATCAGATTTTTTTCAAGCCTTCTAGTCTAATACTGTCCAAATGTCTGAAGAACAGTTGTCATTCATCTGATTTCCTTTGTTCCAGGAACAGATCAATGGTGAAGCATTACCCATATAACTGTTTTTGGTAAACAGATTGAAAACTATCAGGCTTTCCCACCTTCCCCCTCCTGGTTGCTATTATTTTTGTACTGACACGGCAACCTGATATAAATCTCAGCCTCAGATATAAAAGCAAAAACATCCTCTGCCTCCCTTGTCATATCAAAAGAACACATCTTCCCTCATTCAAAAATTCAAAGCAATTTCTATGACTTTCAGGTATTAGTCACTGCAGGATGGGTACAGAATGCTGCATCACCACCTCAATAGACCTGTAGGAGGGAAGAACACACAAAGATAAATCTGCATCCTCCCAACCAGACTCCCTTAATGCAAGCTTAAACTCTACAATCCTTCCCACTCCTGACATTGCTGCAATTCCAGTCAATGAGATTAGTTGTACTGAGGAAGCAGGGAAGTGACCCAGCTAAGCCTTGGAATTAGAGGATAGGTCTATATGCAGTGGTTTGGGAACAGCTGCCATATGATCTCAGAGAAGCCAGGTAGAGTGATGGGCAGGCTGAGGACTGCTACACGGCTGAGTTAGGCCTGCAATTCAGTGACAAACTGTTGGAGTTCTCAGGGGTTTGAGACGGTCCTCACCAAGGAAACACTGTCATCGTGAGTCAGCTTGACATCATCTCTATGCAGCCTTAAAGTTAGCAACACAACACATCAGCATGCCAGTCAGCTAAGGATGCTTGGTGCTTCAGGATATAGGAACTGATGTAGGCATGTTAGCTTTTCTGAATAGAACACTGTTGGAAATGTAAAGACTGGCTTTCCTAAATCCAACTTTTAAAAGCGCTTCCCCCCAACTACCTGCAGTGGCACAAAAGAGCATCTCACTTCATATGCTGCACAGCCATATTGTCCTGAGAAGAAACGTCACCTCACGTAAGTGATCCTGAACACAGGTCACAGCATTATCAGGAACAAAACCAGCATAATATTTAAGTGGTTCTTATTTGCCTACTCTCATTTGTCCCTCAGCAAAGCAGCTCTACTCTCTTGGCTCTACTTATTCAGGGCCGCTTGAAGATCTTTTCCAGGCAATGGTTCCCTTCCAGCAGCAGCTGCTGCACTCACCTTAAAGTGAGTATTTGGCAGCCAGGAGCTCAAGACTATCAGCAGCAAGCATGTAGTACAGTCATTACAAGACTCTGAAAGACAAGTATCATGGAAGTAAGGTACAGGACTGTCCCAGCAGTACCTCAACTTCTTGGTATTCTTTCCTTCTAGCAGGATCAGCAGAGGTATCGTGTTAACCACCTTGCTATCACTGGCAGTAATGAAACTGAATTGAACCATTAGTACAAATAGAAAATACACTAAACCAAGAACACAGATCTCCCTGTAGCAAAGTAGCTGATCTAATTATTTAGCAGCAATTAACAAAAAGGGAGCTTAATTTCACATCCCCAGACCAGCTGTCATGCTTTTGCAAAAGAATTCTATCTTCAGTAAGTTTCTCTTATTTGTAGGCAGCTCCGTGCCAGACGCATCCCAGGTCACCAATTATCATCTAATCGTGCAAGTCAAAGACTGGGGAATCCGTCTCTAGGATATTGTGCCTTAGCAACAGTGGAAATTGCAATGGTGGAAAACAGCCAGGTAGCTCCAGGTGCCATTTTCCTTCCAGAACTACTGAATGCAAGTTAGCCTCAAATCATTTCCAAGGTAAGTCAAGAAATCCTGATTTTGAAAATCATTCAAGCTCAACAGAGATAAGATTCTCCTGTAATCTTAAATCTACTCTGGATAATTAATTTGGATTAAGAACACAGGCTTTGATTCTACAAACCTGTGATTAATAGGTATATGAATAATCCCATTAAATCTGGCCTTCTCTTGTTGATTTGCAGAAATGCTGCTGTCTGCATAGGTTCATTATGAAGAAGCAGATTTGCTGTGTGCTGCATGTTAGAAAGTAAAATGGAAATACATATGGCCATAAGCCAGGTTTTGTTTCCTGTTTTAGTCCAGGTAATGGATCATAGCTATATGACCTTCAAGTGACAACCGATGAAAATGTTCCTTTTCCATGAAGGTGTTTGAGATCATTTACATTCTTGTATTTTGGACTAATGGGCTTGATTTTTTCTCCCTGAAAGGAGGATCTCCACAGCATGCTTTTAAGTTTTTACCGCTACATTTTCTGAAGTACCTAAAATCAGTGCTGCAGTTTCCCAGCTTCTTATTCCAATTCTAATTGCTCAGCTTGTATTGTTTGAGCAGTAAGAGAACCACAGCACTACTTAATGCACAGTAAAGCCTGCTGTTATCCTATTTATTGGAATGCCAAAGGGAATCCCTCAGGCATCTGAAGATGGGGTAGGAGAAGGTTGCTTAAAATAACAATCTTAATTTAAACATGGATTACAGATTGCCCAGTCCTTTCCTCATAGCAGAGCGAGTGAGGGAACCAAATCACATGACTATCCACATACTTTGGGAATACAGTCATATGGGTTAGGAGGCACAAAATCTAAACAAAGTCACCCAAGAAACACATTAATGCTAGAATAAACACATGGATGTTTAAATTAGAATGAGGTCTCCATAATGGCTTTGCCTTGTTATTTTGAGAAGTGATGAGGCACTGGACACATCCCATTTGTAACAGTCACCTTCCACTTTCTCCTTGTTAGGAACTGTTCTGCACCCATGGAGTCGAAAGGGTTTGTCTTGTAAAAACAACTGACAAGCTGTATATCATGAGGACTGTACAGTCTAAACACAAGTGTTTGTAGCTACATTTCCATGGTTACAGCAAAAAATCAGTTATAATATTCTCAGAGCTTGCTGTCCATTCTTCCTTAGACTATCTGGCATAAGTGTTTATTGCTTTTTGACAGTACAGTATTGCAGAAATATTTTTAGCTCTGGTAATCCAATTTCACATTTAAATCCAACTGAAAATGAGTTAACTTTCAGCCTGCCAAAGGATGTCAGGCAAAGCTTTCACTGATTTGGTTTTGCTTTAGCTTGTGATAGAGAAGTTACACTGTTTAACAAGAAAACGTCCTAAAATCCTAGAATTTAATTATTTCATTTCAATTCCATTTTTACCCTTTTAAATTTGATATAAAATGCTTCTGTTTATGGAATTGTGGAGGCCTGCAATATCTCATCAGTAGTCTGAATAATATAATTATACATTCAAAGGATCTCAAAACAGATGGAGAAAATTACTTATGCAAGGGCTGCAACATTGCAGGAGGCAAGCATAATTTACAATAAATGAGGCAGAGGTCGGTGGTGGCTGCATATTTACGTGTTCTTCCATAAATTCAGTCAAACTCAATAGAAACTGCTTTTCTCTAGAGTCATCAACAATCTGCCTACTGACACAGAATGAGACTGGCAGAACTGAAACTCCAACCCGGCATTTCTTGATTCCCAGACACCTTTTACAGCTAGCATACCATATTTCAACTTTTGTGATAACAAATTAAGAACTCCCTTAGAGCAAAGCATGGCCTTCAACTACAGGTGCTTTAAAAGCAGACACTTATTGCAACTAGATCCAAGAGTGATGTTGTCTTTTCCAATTGCATCCTGAGGCCTGTTGTCTTTCTGAAAAAAAATGTTAAATAGGATTAAATTATTTCAGTAAGAGAAAGTCCTGGCTCTGCCCACCAGAGGAAAAACTTCCATTCACGCTCCAGTAAGGAGATGTATGATAGCATAAAAACTTCATGCTCTCCCCTCAAAGTGCTCGGATAGTTCTCCAAATAAATCATTTCTACAAGGCAGTTCCATTCCTATGCCTACTCGTTCTTAGTATCAATCTTCTGTGGCTGCCAGCAGAGATTTAATAGTATTTCAGTAACCCTTTGTCCTTAAGACTGAACCATTTTATTATTTTTCATATTTTCTTTGAAACAGGGAATCTTTTTATTCACATTGATGTTTCACCCATGATTCCAGGTTGAGCGGCAAAACAGACGGGTCCATTACTCTGTGAAGGGGAGCTCCCTCAAATGCCTTTCTTCAACTGATCCAACCAGAAACATTTATGCAGAAGTGAAGATAGAGAAAGTCAGGCAAAGGTAAGTGTAAATATAATGAACAATCAGTCCAAAGTTACAGTATGGCTTTTTCAGCTAGTATATTTGAGCTAGTATTGTATTTCTGCTAGTGTATTTGAGTACACAGATTTTATTAACATGTTAATAAAGTTTCACATTTGTGGAAAATAGGATTCTTAAAGATAATGCCAGAGAAACAGACTCTTTTGCCTGCTAATCACTTTGTTTCACAACACTAAGATCTATGCCCTTGCATGACACCTTGCCACTTTTAATGGATAGCGTCTTCAGCATTTCCAGGCACTGGAAAAATACTATTGCTTCTTAGGTGGAAGACTTGCACTAGATAAAGCGATATGCCCAAATTCATACAGGCAGCCTGTGACTAACCTTAAGAATTATACCCTGTTCAGTGCCTCATCTGTTAAATCATACCTTGAGGAATAAGCTCCTTATATCAGTAACATAAACGCAGTTCTACTCAGGTCCGAAATACTGTATTGGAATAAGAAAATTTGACTCTCAACAAAAAGTAAACTCTCTATTAAGACTAAACCAGACTTGAATTCTCATATCATTTGAAGCATTTACTGTTTAGATTTTTATATCAGTATTATGTTCCTCTATATACCTCTTCCTGAATTGTTGCCATGGGACCAAATCTCATGATCTTTTACTATGTGATCAGTCCTAAGTTCCCCCCAAATACCAAAGAAATCAATAGTAATTTACCTGAAAACAGTCTGAATGAAAACCCAAGCCTCTGGCCCAGAACAGAAAAGATTATGGGTACAAGATGCTGCACAGGGCCCTCAGTAATAGCAGTGAGTACAGAAGTGAATACAGAAGCAGTTTGGACACACCTACAGCAAGGAAGGCCTAGCAGCAGCACTGATATTGAGTAAAATTGTGCTTTAAATACCCTTTCACGCCCTCATGAAATTGATCCCACAAATCTCCAGCCCATAACAGGCACTATTAAGAAAGAATACTGAGCTGGGTAGACTTACAGCACAGGTTTCTATTGTCTGCACTACTTGCCTTGGATTTTTTAAGATGTCCTTACTATGTTGTGACTGTCCCAGTTTTTGAAGCAGATGGAACAGTTTGCTGATGTTTCAGTGATGTAGGAACATATGGTCCTAGATATTTATAGAAAGAGCCCTGGGACTTCCATATATCAGGAAAGCCTGCAATCTGCCATCTGGGATTCTGAAGTCTACTTTGTCAGTGATACACATTTTACCTTGAGGCTTTAGGTTTCTCTCTGGAATATATAAAGCTAAGAATAGTGCATGCAGTGAAGTCTAGTTTGAAGATCTCTATAAAAATAAGATGCTAATTAAAATACGATCTTTTGAAAGATGATCAATACTTGTCAGGAAAGTTTATAAAGAGAAAGTAATTTTAGCTGTCTTTGTAGTCCAGCTTGTGGAAGAAATTCTCAGATTTCGGATAAAACTGAAGACTTAGTGCATTTTGGAGATATTGCATTTCCAAACTAGACAGGCTGGCAGTTCAAAAGTTTGGAGAATCTACCAGCACAGTCGACACGCAGCATAGAGTAGTAGATGACTTCATTTTTTACTGATCACTCTAGCTGAGTACAGTCAGAAGGGGAAAAGGAGGAAGTTTGACACAGCAGCAGTCCACTGACAGACTTTCCCCTCCTTGTTTTCATCAGTTATGATAAAATACTAAGCATTGTATAATCAATAAAAAAATTGAAAAAAAAAATTAACAAGCTACAAATAGACTGTGCAGTTCACAGAACTTTAACAACCGTAGTCCTATTGAGTCCTACACAATCCTAAGTTCTTTTTAAGTCTTAAAAAGGAGTTGATTGCTACACCAGCACTGCAAATGATGGTAGAGTTTTTATATGAAGAATATTAATGCTGAATTTTAATATGAGTATAAATGAACACTTACCACATCATTTCTTTTCATTAATTTGAATTGTAGCAGCATGAGATTCATTTTTTCGCCAGGAACAGTGATGGACCACTGTACAGTGACCCACTTACATGGCTGATAACAGTGATAGATGAGAATTACAACTTGCCAGTATTCACCCAGGAGTTTTATCAGGTAGCAGTCAAGGAAAATACAGCTGAACATGAAAACTGTTCTTACGCAACAACCTGGGCTGTAAAATTATGAGTCAACCACAGATGTGAGTAAGGACAATAATTTACTTAGGACTCAACTGTGCAATCCTTACTCCAGTGAGAATTAACATTTTTTGCATCGTACTTGCAGGCATATTTGAAAGATTCACAGATTGTTATCTTGAAGAGGCATGATCATTCTTAAAGTAACAAAACCTTTAAGGAAAAGCTTTGGGTTCAGCAGCGAAAAAGACACTAAAAGATATTAAATATTGGATTAACTGAATTGCAGGTAAATCTGTACCTAAATGCTCAATATTTCTCATTTGTTTCTGCTCTAAAATCTTATTTTTATTTCTGCAAAGATAAACTCATCTATCACATTCTTTATGTAACGTATATTAACTAAAGGTTGTCTCAAGCCATTGAAAATATTTGAATTCTGAACAACTTTTTCCTAAGCAGTGATCAAAGTACATCTTCAAAACAACCTTTTTTTTTTTTTTAAAAAAAAAAAAAAACCCTCTGTAGGAAGTGAGATCACAGTAAAAGCATAGGATATTAATGACCCCAAGACTAGTAATTCTGAAGCTATTTTTGGGATTCTGAAGCAGAAACCTCAGGTATCAAATAGTTTTCATTTCACTGGCAAATAACATGGACTGATAACATTGCAGAATTCTGGATTGTAGGCCAGTGCTCTGAAGCATTGCTTCACAATGCAGATCATTTTAAAGACTGCTGTAGAACCTCACTTATCAGACAGATCACTTAAATGCTTATCCTGACTTCCCTTGTCATCAGATCTTGAATGCTAAAAGGAGATTATCTCTTGTCAAATAAGATCACAGACCCCATGGCAGGCAAAACAGTGTCCTGTTAAAGTATTTCTCCTTCTACATCAAGTATTTACTTTGTCAAGAAGCCTTGGAAGCTCTCTTGTGTTTTGTTGCCAGGTCTCAGCAGCTCCTATAATGTTTTCATAAACGTTGTTGATATAAACAACTCTCTAACCTTCTCACAAAGGTGACCTTGACTCTATTGTTACTAAATTCTTGCCCCTGACAACAACACTTTGTTTATGATAATAGATCAGCAGCTCTACAGCATTCCATAGTTGCAGAGCCCGTCAGTAGTATTACACACTAAGTGGTTATCATTGCAACCATACTCTTTTCTTCCATCGTTTTATACATGGGTCTGGGCTTCCTTCATGTAGTTTAATACTCAAAACAGGAAAAACATGGCATCACAAAGGTGCTTATCAGTTATAAATAACAAGTCAATATTTTAATGAGTTGAGACACACCTCTTTTGGCCAGTGCATGGGTAGGTGTCTTACCTGTTTATGATAGGCCTGATTTGTGCACGTGTGATTGAATGCAGATACTCGTATGTGTAGCCTTCAGGCTTTTATTGGAATGTATATTGGCTAACAACACATTTTAGCTGCTGTAATGTGTGAGCCATCTTTGTAGGTATGCACGAACTCTTACCTGCTCCTGCATGAAGCTATGTTTGAACAAGTCAGGAACCTATTTGTATAGTTTGTTCACTGTCACTCAGTCACAGGATGGCTAACCAACCCAAGATGGTAAAAACAAAATGAAAGCTCCCAGCTAATAAAGTTATTCTAAATACCACATGCACAAAGATACATTCACAGACAAATTGTGCCGGAGAGAAAGAACTGCTTTCTTTTTAAAAGATCTGTTTTAATCAGGTCACATTTCTACCCTACCTCCAGGATAAAAACATAGTAATAAAGCAATGGGTGAATTCATAATCAAAGTACCAGATACCAAAAGATTTGCAATAACATAAGCATTGGACATACTAACTTGGTGTGTCTATACACCTGTAGGAACTCTTCAAAATACCAAGTGGCTCCATAAGCTTTTATAGCATGTCAGAACTATCTTCCATATTTTCCATTTTTCCACATTTGACAAGGTCTTCTTTCCTTACCTCAAAATTATTTTTTGAGGACGTGACTTGTTTAGGATAGCAAAATGCTTTGATGAACTGAGACCTGCTTCAATAAGATGGGCAGCTTCTTCTTGCAAGATTGATATTAGTTTTTTTAAAATACCATGTGAGGGTTTAAGAGTGAGATAAACAGCACAAAACAGAAGTGATTCCAAGAACCCTTGATAACAATCTGGCCCGCTAAGATGTTGTCATTATTATAGAAGGTGGAATGCTTGATCTCAGAGGGGACAGATTAACACACCAGACTTGGAAACTTTACTCTAATAGCTAGCTGTCAAAGGAGTGCTGACATCTTAGAGAATTGCACCCTGGAGTATCAAATAATGTTGAGTTACTCTGCAGGGTAATCACTTCCATATGTAGACAGCTATGAGAAAGGTTAAGGGTAGACATAACTTTGTTCCCACTACACTCAGTGATAAAATTTTCACTAACTTCACTAGGAGCAGAATCAGGCTAATTCTAGTCTGATACTTTGCCATAAAGATTAGCTCATTGTTTTGAGATCTAATTACACTTCCATAAATACTGTGGGGAGAGGTGGATGCATTGCACAGTGGATTTGTTAATCTCAGGTATAGAACATGAGTCCTATGCAGAAATAAGTGTGTTCTCTTCCTCCTCTCCCTGCTCTGCTTTTTCTTCTTCAATTCACATGGTTAGTTTATCCTAACTTGTTATTCTAGGATTACAGAGACATGGATACTGTATGCATTTATGAAGTTCACAGCAGTACAGGGCTTTGGCTACTTAAGCTTTCTAGATGTTACAATAACGCTCCTAAAACAATATTAAATTCACTAATTCTAAACTAAAAACTGGAGAAAAACGTATTAGGTACTGTATATAAACAATATAATAATTACAGTATATTGTACCAATCTCTTCACTGCTACTACAACTGAAAGTAACATTCCAAGATAGAAATGAGAAGCACAGTAAAAGCTACTGATTTTTCTAATCTTTTTTTGAAGTGGAATAGACCACTTTACCTGAATGTGGACAAGGAGGTACCTAACAACTATGACTACCACAGATAAGCTGTGATGTTCAAGTTGATTCACTTTTCTGAAGATGAAATCTTCTGAAATCCAAATGAACCACCGACCAGTACTGTGAATATTTGTCTGCCAAGGTACCACATGATTTTAGCTAGGGAAGAAACCATTGGAAGCTTGTGACCCAATCGGTTAGAAATGTTTTTGATTAAGAGGCTATGACAAACTGAAGTCACTACTTCCATCTAGGCCAGTAGTTACATTTACAGATGAAGGTGGAATCCCCCCAGAAACAGCTGATAAATAAAAACTTCTAAAATACACTATTGGTTGCAAAGCCATCAATTTTTAGTTAGTATCATTCACAGTGGGTCAAGAGTGGAGAAGAAATTGACCACTTTAACTTTCAATTTTAAACCTTCAAATTTAAACCTCTAACTTTAACCTAAATTAAAACCTCCGGGCTAGATAGTAATTTCCGTAAGAAATAATCCAGAGTAACTATTAATTTATCTAATGTAATTCTGGATTTCTCTAAAAACATTACTATTTCTGGTTTGACCTCAGACATGAGGCTAATTCTACTAATAAATAGTAGGATACAGGAAGCTCCAAATACATATTGTAGAAATAAAAATACTATTTCTAACAACAAATGCAAGGAAGACGAATAGGAGCTTCAGCATTATTTTAAATTACATTTGTATTCATTCATCTCTGTTCAGAGTTTGTTCTTGCTATGGTTTCCTCTGTTGTGGTACCATATGACAATGTAAATGGCATTAGTATGAATTGCCTTAATATAATGGAATCTGGCAAACTCAAAATTATATTCCCAGGTATTTACCAGTCTACAGACTAATCTTGTTGAGCACTCTTATCTTTTTATAATGTAAGATCTAATAAGAATTATTTAGAAGCAATCCAGTTCTGAGTCTGACCCATAAATCTGAGTCTTTTCTCCTGAATGTCTAATGTAACCAGGGTTTGTGAAAATGTCTTAATGACAGTTCTGAACCTTGCTTTCATTACTTTACTTTTTCCTGACTGTACGGCAAGCCAGGCTGAGACAAAAACAGAGATGAGAACTCACTTTAGACTTCATGAAAAGTCACTATTATGCCCTCACCTGGAAGGCACTGTATTAGGTATACCTCTTTTGAGCTCACCTTTAATTTAATTTTCTTTTTACCTCTTATTTAGCTCAAAATTACAATGAAGACCCATTCATTTTTAGCTATGTAATTAAAGCCCAAGATTTTTTTTCTACCTGTCCTGCATTTAGAAAATATATACCATATCTAACATCTCATGAAGAACATCTGAGAAACAAATTCTAAGAAGTACTTTTTATATTCTTTTCCCTTTAGTTTTCTATGATTAAGACCTATAAAAACAAAAAATTAAAAAGGGTGGACAGCAGATGACCACAGACAAAAAGCAACTGAAAACTCTGCTCAAATCCTTCCTTATCAATTCTTCTGCAATTCATTTACTCGAGTATTTCCCTCCTCTATCACAGTGCCAGTACAGTAATGGTTATTTGCAACATAACACCTAGGAATCTATTCCTCAGATTGGACATTATATTAGTACTCTGCAAAGGTACAACAGGACAAGAGACCTCTGCTCCGTATAACTTACCCTACTGAAGCAGAATTACTTGCAGGGTAAATCAGATACTAATAGAATAGATTATTACTATACAGATGCATAACAAATTGATAAAGCTCCAGGACAGGCTATTTATTAACAGCATTAACAGTATTCCTATCTACTATTCCTTATCTACTGCTGCCTAGTGGCCAACCATTACCACTTCTTCCATGGAGATGAAACAGTATGAAAATTAAAGAAAACTCATTTCACTGTAAACTAGTTTCCAACTAACTTCATAAAAACAGGCATTTCCTTCTTTTTGTTTGGAAAAGCTTACCACTATGCAATATAAAGCTACAGAGGAGAAAGAGATGCAAACATTTTTTAAAACGTTCACATTATTTTTTTTCCTTCCTAACATAAAGCTATATGCCTTATGCTCCTGGAAATGAATGTTCAGTTTCTCTTGACTTTAATCAAGCAATTTGGCTGTAATTTAGGTGGCAAGTGACATTACAGGAAAAGTAAACAATAAAGTTATTGCACTTGTAAAAATAACACTAATTGTCTCCCTTAGGAGAAGGATGGGGCTGTCAAGATGTGGTCTTGCACCGCCCTTTGGTTAACCTCTTCCCCGTCCTGGCAGTAAACCTGCTTAGTCAGGCTGCAAAATGAACTATAGAGGATCCATTTTTCTTTAGGTTTAGGAGACAACAATAGAAGTTGTTAAAGCATTGAATTTTGTCCTAGAAGTATGAGTCACTAATAAATAAAGGCAATGAAGAAAAAAGATTATATTTTAGTAATTGCATAATGCAGTACATCCTTATTGGTTTACTTCTGTGTAAACCAGTCTTACCTTTCTACTGACGTCAACAAAAGTGTAAAACCCGAGGGTTTTAGTGTCATCAATGGAATTGCTAATACTCTTAAGCAGACACCTAGGTAAGTGACAATATCCTTTCTGTGAAGTCAGCAAAACACTAGACTTTTAGTCATTGCACGTCACTTACAAGGCCATTTTAGCTCTTGATAAAAGTTATTTGTCAAGAAATTATTTGTTTTTAATGTGAAAAGTTCAAATAGATTTTTTATCCATTTTTTCAGATTACGAAAATAAGAAGTTTGATATAATCATCTGAAAGATTGCACTGTTTAATAATGGGGGGTTACCTGTATTTCCTGAGGCTTTCCAGGCTTTAATCACTCCATTCAGATGGAATACAGGTGCCATTCCTGGCTGCCTTCTTCACTTAGGGGCTCTCTCCCTTTCACATGATGAACATGTCTGGGAAGCAGGAAGCAGCAGCACTCAGCTCACTGGGTACAAAAGCACCAAGAGAACACAACGGTTGAGAGCACACTAGCAGATTGTATTTTCACACTTTGTAAGTTTACACACATTGAATCTGAAGGGGCTTAACACTGTCAGTGGGAGATGTGTTGCCAGGCTCTGAAAACTTGGAAACAGAAGGACAAGACTAAGCTTAAACAGAAGTAACGCAACTGTAACTGTGACCTAGAAAATGCTGGTTTTGAATTAGGCAGATTCTTGAATGCAGTTTGGCTAGTTAGATCCCAGACTCCAAGGAACAAATCTATATCCCGCTCCCAAAATAAACTAACATGACCCTTCTCTCTGCTTTGGTCTCACACTGTGCTTAACTACTCTGGTTTCAATGAGCTTGGCTCATATTTCTGAAGTGCAGAGTTTGAGAGGCAAATACTTAACTTACTAAAATAAAGAGACAGAACTTATTATAATAAAGAGACAGTTGACTTCATGGTCAATCAGTCACACCTCTGGAAAAATTTTCAGTAGGGAAGATGCATTCAGCTCATCCCCTCCAGAAGTTACAAAAAATCCTGTCTCTCTGGACCAAAGGCAGCAAGTTGGTCCAGGCAAAGCAGGATGGTCCGAGTCCTCCCACTGCCTGTAAGAGGACCCCCAGCAGCACACTGCCTGTTCTTCTGATGTCTCTGTAACCATCACCCTTATCTCACAAGACCAGATAGATAAATCAGTTTAGAAGTCAGAGGCACACAGAAAACACAAGTGCCCATATAACAGCTATTACAGCTACAGCTAAACCAGATAGGAAAGGAAACAATTACTTGTTTTATACACCTTCATAAATTTATTATCCACAGAGACAAAGCCAGAAACGATTATAGGTAATCACAAATATAACTACTCTGGAGAGCCTGCAGATACTAAACAGATAGTAACTCAGCACAGGGTACTGATTTAGTACATGGATGTGTTTATTTGATCTGCATTTGTAGATTAGCCCTTAAAGACTGATGATTACCTTATTGTAATCTCACTTTAAACCCAAGATAAATGCTGACTTTGTTTTAGTGTTTGATAAGCCAGTTACTAATAATTCTACTCTGGCTCTACAAATGTACTGTGGTTTATGTACTGTCTTGACACAAACCAGGCATGTCTGAAAGCAAATTACTGCTTCCAATACAATTGGATATTTAAGTGCCCACCAAAGTGTTGTATTCAGTGACACTGTCCTTGCAATTTCTGATCCAAATCCTCCCTTTGTGGTTAAAGTTTTGTTTAAGGGGGAAAACACCCATGTATTTGATTTCCTGTTTTTCTCCTCTGAAGGATTACATATCTAGGGTGGATGCAGACAAGATGGAGTGAGGGAAGGTGTTTAATTTCAAGAGTTTAGTATTTAAACACAATTAATTATATATATATAAAAAAAGAATTATCGGAAGCATACACTACATGCAGAAACAAAGAACAAGTAACCCAGGAAAAAAAAAAAAAAAAAGCAGACTGCAGTCTTAGTTCTACTCTGCAACTGCACTCTGCTTCAGTTTTCCCCTCCTGAAAATTGAGGACACCTATTTACTAAACTCACCTAGTAACTCAGGTTCTTTTTCTCTGGAAAGAGTGAAACATACAAATCCCAATGCTTTGACTTCTTGGAGGTATTTCACTGTGGTGAAAATGTATCTTCCTTTTAAAGGTTTTGTTGTATCTTCATTATATAGAGGCCACGTACCAAAACCTTTCCAGCCTCAAATTACTATTTAAAGAATAAATTACATTCTTAGCAGGAGAAAACTATGCTTACACTACACAGAATGCACTGAGAACTGCACCCTGGCCAAATAGGGGAAAAAGGAGATCTCTACCCATGGTGAAGTCTTGCACATGTATCGCTGTGCTAGGCTTGCTGGCCCACAATGGACATCTTAAACTGCACTGCTAAAAATGTAACAGGAGAGGCTTACAAAATAGTCTAGTGTATCTGACAGCTAAAGTACAAGAAACAATACTGATTCTTGTTACAAGTAACACTACAGGACACAGGAAGACTTAGAAGAAAAGCAAACATCAGGAAGCAAAAGAAAAGGCACTAAGAAATAGGCTGTTATCCAAATGGATTTAAGGCAGGATTTGGCCAAGGAAACAGAAATATCAATAGATCTTAGTTAGATCTATATCTGAGAAATTTAATGATAGAACATGAAATTCAATCAAAGGAAAATGGTTAGTTCTGGGTATAGCCTAAGTCAAAAAGTTATGTAGATCCTCAAGTTCTTCTCTTAGAAAATCACATGAGAAAGCTGACAACTGACATCACTTTTGACACAGGTTTATTGGCAACCACATCTTAAAACTGAAGTGGGTGCTGAGTGAAATTTGTTAGCTTTACATGAGTTGTTCATAAACATTCCTAGTCAAAACTATATCTGTATTCCATAAACTCTATGAAAGTTAAAGCACTGTAACAACAGATTAAAAATAAAAATACAATCTGATACAGCCAGTTCCAGAGCAAGAAGTGGGAAAAAAAGTGGGGTATGGAGGGGGAGCAGCACAGAATTTCCCCTAGGCTGGCCTCTGCTTCTGTGGGATCTATTCTGATGTAAAAAATTTCCAGGATCGTCATTTATGGTTTTTTTCTTAGTGTAACTAAAATAAGTGCATTCTGCTCAGCTACTGTTTAAGAAACCCTGAGCTGAAATAGATTTCTCTGGCCTTCATTCCATCTTCTCCTATATTTGGGACAAATTAACACCCTTTGAGCAACTTTTTGTAGCTGGTATCGCTCATGCATTACTTATTCTTAATTATATCCACATTTACATGTTTCACTGTCCAAATAAATATAATATAGCCAAGATCTATAAAAAGTGCTTATCAAGAGAATTTTATTCAAAAGGATATGTAGATTGTTTCCTTAGTGATGATGAAGAGGTTGTCAAATCCACACATGAGAAAGGCCTGTAAATAGCAGTAACTTCATGCTATCACTTCAGGGGAGATTACAAGAAAAGGTGTAGATACTTTGACAATGCTCAAGTCAACTGTGGTCAGCCTTAAAAACCTCCATTCTGACAGCATAGCAGATGGGTGTTTCTTTCTATTCAGGGCCTACAATGGACATAATATTTAAGGAACATCCAGGGTGAGAACAAAAATGCTGCTCAGGTTGTAAATGCATGAGTCTGGAATTTTGTTTGAAATGGAGGCAATAAATATAGATGCTTTGGCACCTTGCCAGCAACCACACATGCATTAATGAGCTAGTGCATGATTTCTTTCAAAACAGTCTACAATTCCAATTGCTATTGGCCTTGGCCATGTGTAACCAAACATTAACACAAGAACATAGATTAAATGTAATCCTATTAAAAGGACATAACCACTGCTTAATAGGATGGAATACAGGAGGAATACCATGTAAAGGAGCCTCGATTTTTATTTTCTGACAGTGCTCACATTACATCTTTTCCTGTATGTTTTAGCAGGTCTGCAACCTACTGTGGTAACTTCTGGAAGGTCCACAAGAGCCTCTGTGTCTTATAACAAGGTTTGTTAGCACTGACACATCTTTTCCCGTACTGGTTACTACAGCTCTTTACTTCAGCTTCTAATTTGACTTCCTACTGCCTAAGGCACTGATTTACTCTTTTCTACCATTTCAGACATCCTGGACACCTAAGTTTCTGATAAGAGGTGGCATTCCTCCCACACAGCAGAGCTATCTCCTATGATGAAGCTGTTGTAGCCCTTTAGTCAGTCCGTAGAAGAAAAAAACATCCAAAAAGTAAAGTGTTACTGCAATTCAATCATTGGCAGATAAAAGATTTCAAGCATGCATCCAGCTTTCAGCATCATAATACACACAGTGCAGGTTAACTAAATCAAAAGCTAGGATATTTTCGAATATCAAATAGTGGCCAAAAACATTATTCTGCCCCCACAGTACCAAGTCCTCTTCCAATGCTCCCTAGCACCTGTTCCGTTACATTTGTGCTCCAAAGTACAGAGGCATCAGAGTACTTCAAAGACGTTGCAGTTACCTTTTGCTTAAGCAAACCAATCATTGTCTATGTTCGTACCTGAAAATGACTATAAAAACAATAAATTAGCTACACAGATAGAATATTTTCTTAAGACTAAGGCAAAATTATAAGCAGCTGAAAAACACATCTCACAAATGGAAAATATCAGAGAGCCCTAACAGCCAGATCCCTTTCTATGGCTTTTTCACTACTTTTTTAGCATGTCAGCCTCAGCTGATTCATGGGCCTTCATTCCTGCCAATAAAACCATTGCATTTCACTGAGAAGAAAGCCAGCTTGAGTCATTTTTCAACTACACTCAATGTATGCTTCGACTCCACTATTAGTGCTGTCTTTAAAGCAGCCCAGTATGACTCACAGCCTTTTCTCCACCTGCTCATTTTCTTAAAGAGGAACTGAAGTTTGCTTTGCCCACTGTGCACTTGTAAATGACAGTAGAGATGCAAAGCTGAGTGCCATATCCTTTATTTTTCAATGAAAATATTAAATGCATTTCAGAAGCCAGCTGATGGCACGATTTGCTACTGATGAGCACTATGGACACCTGGAGTCTCAGAGGGCCAAGACAAGGCAGTCACTCTGTGCAAGTCACTGCTCAAGATCACGGTAAGAACAGAATGCAGGTTTGTAACAGATCATAGCATCTTCCCGTCCTCCCTTCCTCCCTTCTTAGAGTCAGCAGAGCAGATAGCACACCAAATTCTAAGGTAACACATGGATATAAATTGCACACTGGAAAATGAGTATGTGCAAGATTAAATGATGGGCAGACAGGCAGAAAACATACTTGCTCTGTCCTCTGTCTGTACTAGGTAATCTTTGGCTCCACGCTTGTCCTTGTACACTATTTAAAAGAGCATGTGTAAATCATACTGTTCTGGCAGCTTTGATGACAACATGAAGGTAGAGATATCTAACTTGAAATTCTTATATTTAGACTGGTCAAAACTGGTAGTTCCCTCTTGCCTAACACAAAATATGCTTTCAATAATGTTATTTCTTTGCAAGTCGTATCACCTGCACACTCAGACCTGTGGGAGTGAATGTGGATGAGAGCTGCAAGGATTATTGGAAACCCATGATGTGGCTTACTCCAGCAAAATCCTATCGCTGATCACACCACCAAGAATTGATCGTAACCTGCACATTATAACAGCGTAATAGAATTAATCCTTTTGATACTGGAGTCTTCTGCAGTCTTGGTTTTAAAAACAAAAGTTAGCTGCTCTGTAACCAAATTAAAGATAAAGCATTCCTTAATGTCAGAATACCACATTAGAATATTAACACATAAAAAAAGGTGATTAGCTGTTGCTAGTCTTATTGTCTTAATATCATCCCTCTTTCAAAGTGCATACATGGCAGCCTTGCTGAAACAGCTAGACTTGAAAAATGTCTCCATTTTATATGTGTCAATGTGGCTGGCAAACAGATAACCCAGTTTAGACCAACTGTCACAAGCATTAAACCTTCATTATGACTTTTCTTCCTCAAAAACTATTTTGAAATCAGCAGCCATTAGGAAGCAATATAATTGTAAAAGATAGCAGGCTATTGCTAATGACCAGAGCTGTTAATTCAAGCACTGCAGCACAGACACCAAGCACTTTTTGTGCCAGAAGCTGCTTCCCCCAGTGAGTCACACTTAGTGACGCCACCAACCAATTTACCTAAAAAACCCTCCAAGGAACTCGGACAGGAATGGTTCTTTTTCAGCTTGTGTGAATCACATGTAGCTGGGACAGTAGATAGGGAATTTACTCTTGTCATTATCAATGAAAGAACTGTATGTGAAAGCAACTGCTGCAACTTAAACATTCATTTGTGTCACACAAGGCTGTAGTGAGCTGGCTGCAGCAGATAAATTGGCACCCAAATTGCCTTCAGCCAGCAACACCACTAAATTATGGAATGTATTTAGGCAGGTAAGGTCAACTAGAGGACTGTGATCACTTTTCTTTATAGACAATTACAGTAATAAGCAAATAGGATGACTCATTCTTCAATATAAATAGTAGCAAGCATTCCCAAAGCCCAATTCTGAACAACTACAAACTCACGACTGGAAGTTGCCTAGCCTCTCAGAAAAGAAACTCAATAGCTTCTACAACTGGGCTCTAACATCTTAGCTCCAGGTTCACTGGTGCCAGAGGGAGGAATTCCCAGCCTGTCTCCAGCAGTGCTTGCAGTTTTTGGGCTGGGAACCAGATTGTATGTGAGGGCCTAACACGTACCAGCTTCTATTACTTTTATCAAATAACTGTTTGCTTAAAAGATTACTTGAAAGACTTGAAGGTAACCAGCACTATTCCCTCCATTTCTTCACATTGCCAATAAGATGAGTTTGTGGCTTTGGTTGCCATATATTTTTATCCATTAGCTTTGGAAGGGATCTCATAACCATATAATTTTTGTCATTTGAGAAATATTAACATGAGTTCATGCAGTTAAAGTGATACATGCTGATTGAATCACTTTGAATTCATGGGCTCATATGGCTAAGACTTCTCTTGTAACCCTCTTACCATGATTTCTCTGCCTTTATTTCTACTCTAATTTCATGATTTTTTTGTTGTGGGAGGCTAATATTATGCATATTTCTTTAAATAAATGTGAATCAATGCAAAGTGCCGTTATATTGCTTCTGCCTCAAAATCTATTTTCCAGACATCACATGATATCATCTAAGACATGAGTCATATAGGTATTGTAAGTTTTTTTAAACGATGTTGCAGTAAGACAGCAGAGACTTCATGTTCAGCTGCTGCTTCTAAATCTATGCTTACAAAGTGAGACATTTGTGTAAGCAAATAAGCATGCATTCTTACAAACTGAATATTCTGTAGAAGACTACTACAGTAGTCTTTTGCAAGCACAATCTACAGTTTTAAATCATTAGAGAACAGTTGAAAATTTGGCTCTAGAGAGTCTACACTGACCCCCTTACAAGGAAAAGGATTAACATTTTTTCAGTATGAAACTCCAAAATCATATAAAACATAAGCTGGAACAGTTCACAGGTGGTCATCTCCTGGTCACATCTAGGCCTCTTCTCAAGGCACAGCTAACAACACTTGATCTTGTTTCTCAGGGCCTTATCTGGTTGAATTTTAGCTGTCTTCAGGAATGAAGATCACACACAGCTTACATTATAATAAATATACAACACTGCTTCCTATCATTACTGAGGTTTTCTAAGACAGGATGACTTGACTTGTCTTCAAGCAGTGAAGGGTCTTCTAGCATCCAACTGTTTTTTGTTGGAAGACTTCACTTAACACCCACTGGTTTCAGGCCTGAAACTTTCTCTAGACATGTTCTATGGACCCAGTTTGCTTTTCTGCCCATTTTTCTGTACTTCTGCCTATGACCATCAGTTATGCCACTCGACCAAGATAGAGTTTCACAAACAAAGTTAGCATGAGATTTTTTATTTATTTATTTTTAAGTTTGATTGACTTTAATGGGAGCTAACCTGGTTCCTGCCCTTGATAATACCATGCCAGTGGCAGCTTTAGTCTTGGCTTCACGATGGATTAGTTCTACATGAAAAAGCTTCCTGCTTCTTAAAATTGGTTGCAGACCAAATGGGGTGTAAGGATTTTTCCTTAGATAATTACAAGTAAAACAACTGCATATGGGAGTTACTGCCTTAGACTACACAGCACCTTACAGGTACAAGGAACTTAGAGCAGTACTTTTCATTCTGATGTGTTCAGTTACACAGCAGATTAATGTGCTGTGGATGACCCACCTCTCAAAAGCACATTATTTTCTCCTAAAGCTGGAAGACAGGATATGCTTTCAAGCTGTCAGACCGTTGAAAATTCTTGCACAAACATATACTTCTTCCTGTGGATACTGGTCTTTTCTGTACGTTCTCTTAGAAGTCTGCCTGCTGATCTAGCCATGGAAGCTCCCAGCTGGAACCCAGAGCATATACTTTTCCTGTTATCCTCAGATAGTAAAACCCCCTCTCAAATCCATTGCATATACATAGCAGGCAATAAGAAAGCAATCGCTTTTTGTTATCTCCATTCCACAGATAATGCTTTTAATACACACTAATATGCTTACGCTTTAAGCTCATTTTTTGTTTTTATCACCACAGAGCACCCCACACACTGCATATTGTTTTTTTTTTTAAGGACACCTTCAAATACAAGCACTTATAAGCAAAGCTTGCTTTCCAGCATTTTTGGAAGCTCAGCAGGAACACATGGAGAAATTTTGCTTCTTGAAGGTCAAATCACTACAAGAATTTTAGGCAACTCTGTTTTCCTGCTACCTCATGTAGATGGCATCCTGGGGAAAGAATTCTGTGAAGAAACAGGATTACAAGAGGAACACCCAAACAAGTTGGTCCATGCATTCTCACTGATGTTATTTTTACTATCTTACTCCAAGCCATTCCCCATGCCAAAACACATATAAGAAAAACAGCTTTGTTAATCTGACAGCATATACATGAAAACTATCTTTTGCCTTGTGCCACAGGCAAAAACCATGTCTGTTTTGCTGCTGAGCAGTCACTTTTGCATTTGTTAAATTACCTGCAGCTTCAGCAGGATATAGACAAATTATTTTCTTGTCCTTGTTTGTCTTATCTGTAATGCAGGAAATAGCTGTAAAGAGAACGGGTGTCTAAAACAATATTTTTGATCTTGTCCCTCAAATTTGGATAAAGTACACTTGATTTCCCAACAGTTCCAACCCTTGTACATCATTTTAAAATATAATACCTGAAAAGATAATTAATTGAATACCACATTTTAAACATGAAAGCTGTTCACGTCAAATATGTGCTTAAGAGTCCTGTAAGTAAGCAGTTTCCTTAAACTTTTTTCTATACTATAGACTCAAATATGATGATTACTGGGTAGGAAGATGTCCCACTGCACATTGGGAAGAAATTGCTAGCATAAAGGCAAGGCTTAGTAACAGTGATACTCATTTTCAGAGAGGGACTGTAGAAGAAAAGTAAAGAGGCAGAGAAGGAGAAACCAAATGAGCCTGCTTTCAGTTGATTGCTAGATGCTAGAAAACCAAATAAGGGATGAGATCACAGAACTAGGAATAAATATGAACTGTTAAGAAATGAGTGTACGTAAATACTAAATCTTGTTTGACAGACTTAGTGAAATTTATTTAAGGGCTAGAAATTTATTTAAGGGCTAATGTAAAGAACACAGGAAGGAAAAGCAGGAAGTAAGGTAATCCACATTTGTGAAGAGGCACCTGCTGTCTTGAAGCCTAGTAGACTTGTAAGTGAAGGAAGTAACAGTAACAATACTGAGCAAATAACATTAAATAGTGAAAGAGGAGTTGTAGGAAGATCATGGAAAAGCTCATCAGATCTGTATCACAACAGTCCTGAGCTTTCACATCATGACTCTGAAGAAAACAGCCATCAGGTATACTTTATATTAATCTCTGTGGCCTTGAAGGGTTAGGTTGTTGTACCTGCTATTGAGGAAGTCACAGCATCTTAAATTAGGATCAAGAACAGATTGCCAGTATGTTTCTCTGCTATTGTCAATGACCTAGAAGAGCCACTTAAATATTGCAGACAAGTTTCTTCAGGCCTTTACTCACCAGCACAGAAAGGCCAAGGACTGTTATTGCTGCAGCACATCTGAAAAGAATTATTTCCACCCAGAGCTGAGAGGAAAGTGACCTGCATTGCTGTTAGCCAGCTGGCATCTGAGCAGAAGTTTCTTTTTGATTGTCCTTGGTTAAGACCTTATATCTACTTTTACTGAAGTTAAGACTAAACTACAAAATTAGGAAGGGCTGATGGATAAGTTCAAATTAATTTGAGGCCAAAGAACAGCTACAAGTACATGGTGCAGATTTTGAGTATTACCCATCTAAAATGTTATTTCCACATTCTGATTTCCTATCTCCAGAATATTGCTTTATCATGTTTGGATTCTCCACATCTGAAGCTGTTCACAAAAAAGGGTCCAGCCATGGAGTCAACTCTCCCTGACGATCCTCAACATCATGAAGGGCTCAGGCTCCACTGTGAAATCCATGAAGCCAATTCCGTTTTCATACCCATGGGTGCAGAATTCCCATTGGAGAAGCGTGTAGCTTTCCTCTTCTAATAAGTATTACTTCCATTTATTAGCTGCAAAGCAACAGAACCAGTACCTTTTAGTTCACATTAAGCTCCTACCTTGGACTACACAGAGCCTGGTGCTTTTACCCTGAGTATGTAACAAGCCAGAACGAAGCTTCCCTTGAAATCCTACTCCCATGCTTACAACAAGCCAAACTGGACGTATGATGACCAGAGCTTTCTCTAAAACACCAGATTTTAGTGCCTCCTTGAAAATTAGGCTAGCATACTAAACAGCTGGTACAACAGGAAGTAAATAAGCATGGCCAAGCAGTAACCAGTCAACCCAAGGCAGCACACGTAGGTTTTACTTGCACAATTTAAGCTTCCTCCTTCACTTTGCAGCTCCCAGATTCAAGTTACATCCCCATGAGATGTGCCTTCAGGGGGTATGTCTCTGAATTAAGCGGGCCCATACATCATATGATGTCAACTGTTACTGACAAACCTGAACATGAAGTTAGTCAGGTACCAACCTCCCCCAGCACAGTTATGGCAGGATCTGGCAGTACAGGTTGAAGAGATCAGCAGGGGAAAAAAAGACAGGAAATGCAAAATATTGCCAGAAAGCTCTGTACTTACTGAGGGCCTGACTTGCAATAGGGATCAACTAAATTTAGTGATGGTATTTCTCATGAATTTTCATTTCATCTGATTTCATCTGCATTAAGGTCCTGATGCTGTTCCTAGAGTCTGTGTGAACTGGAAACAGATGAAGCTGCATGATAGCTTAATACATGATCTGCCAGTTCAATGATTCCCCCCCCCCCCCCCCAATAGCTAATGCACAGCAGTTTGTTTTGGCTGAATCCCTAAGATATTTCAAAAGCCCAATTATATCTTCTAAGGTCAGTAAGCACTTATTTTTAAGAGCACATGATTCAGCGTATGCTTCAGTTCAATGTCCCTTGTAATGTTTTGATGTTTGTTATAAAAATTGTTAATGATTCACTTGCATGTATTTCTCATTTGTTTTAGAGAGAATCATTTAAAGTGGCTATTTTAAGGGTCATTAAGTGGAACATCTTCAGTGTGAACACTCGAATGATAAATGGAAGCATTTAATAACTGTACTCTACTATTTTACTGTGTCTCAGCTGCATAAAATCAGATCACTGTCCTACAACTTTTTTCTAAAAGACAGCACTGAAACTAAGTAATGAAATGCAGCAGTAATTGACTAGCTAACACAGGTGATGTTTTAAAGAGAATATACTTGAAAGCACAATTCCAGCATATCTACAGTGCTGGAAGTCCACTAAAACTACGTGGGAAGAAGAATACAAAAGAAAAGATTCTTCCACCCTCAGGCCTCAGTTTCACAACAGAAATGCAACTGCTGTCAAAATATAGCCTTGTAAGACTTCAGGCAAGACACTGATCTCATCCTCATGAACGATAAAACTATGGATTATATCAGTATGCACACCAGACCAACTCAGGAATTGCTACTGCTGTTCATGGGACCCACACACGGTAGCACAAGGACCCTATAACAGTAAGCCTGAGTAATAATCACAGCTTCATGCTAGAAGCCATTATCAGCTCTGCAGAGGCTTGAAGGCTTCAACTATATATGTATATATTTTTTTATTAAGTTTGTCTTATCAACTGATTCTGAGCAACTATTTGTAAATTTAAGTTACAGATTAATCGTTTCTCTATGGGTTCTGATGAGTTTAACAGACCTATTTTTCCCTCCTATGAAACATTTGCCAAACTATTTTGAATGACAGTAATTTTTTGTAAGTGCTGACAGTTGCAGACAATGTAAGAACAAACAATTCACCATCTCATTGTTTCCAACTGTTTACCTACTTCTACCAGTATCTAGCAGAATCCCATATAAGGGTTAAACCTTCATTCTCAGACCTGAAACTTGGCTGCTAAGTATAGGCTTGAGCCTAATCCAAGCTCTTTCTTCAAAAATGTTAGTTTATACAGCTGACTGTGCTAAGTGGGGATGGAAAGTTGTTATTGCTGAAGAAGTTCCTATTTTAAAGCATCCTTACCAGCTATTTGTCACATGGCTGGTCATAGCTAAAAATACTTGTTTTTTTGTTTTTCTTAGTTTTGCTTTCTCTCCAGAGAGGTAGTGGAGAACAGTGAAATACTTAGGTGTTTTCACAGCTGACATTCTTTATGTCCATCCACACATTTGTCTAGGAACAAGGTTGAGCAAAGAAACACAGGCAAGAATAATCCCTGAAGCTTAAGCTGAAGATAACCAACTCCTAGCTTGTCAGTAAAGGTCTGCTGGAACACCAAAGAGATAATGTCCCCTTAGAAAGAGGACACACACCCACATCACCTGGTGCAGCAGTCCTATGGCTGCCACTTTCCTTCTCCTCCACTAGGATGTAACTTGACGTGGCCTCACCAGTCCTTCAGAGCATGACTCATCTCCAGCTGTAAATACTCAACTCTTCACTCACACTGGTTATACCTCTCACAGATTTAAGATGCAAAGGAAGCAAAGCTAAGATTTACTGCCAGATCAGGATTTCATACCCTGCAAATATTTGGAAATGCTTCCACTCATTTTCTTCAGTTCTGTTCCAAGAACTGATGAAGGTGGTGTAAGTAGCTACCTTGCTACACGTTAATTGAGGCCAAAAAAAGAACAAGTGATCTTGTGCTCTTCGATTTACTGTATCTGTCCATGACAGGCTCCCCTACCTTTGAAGGATGCACTGCTTCAACCTCCTCCTGGTCACAGTGACCATTTCCCTGTGCACTAAGGAATGACAATGCATACACAAAGCTGGGAGAACTGAAGGCAAGTTCAGTGATTTCTGCATCATTTTTGGTAGCATTGGGACTACAGGTATGTAACTGTAACCCAAATGTGGGCCTATTTTTCTATCAGAAAACATTCATCCCCTATCTTACAGCTAACAACGTTTCACTGCTGATAATCTGTTTCAAGTTCAGCTTCCCCTTTACTTTCATAATTTTAAAACAAAGATGGAAAGAGTAAGAACAGGTACAAGTTATTCTTGTTAAAATCTTTTAGAGGTATTTTAATCTTAAGATCTTTTCTCTATTTTATCCCCGCAGAATATTTCCTTATGCTAATTACTTTTGTTCAGTTGGCTTTCGTGGGAGCAAATAAATCTTGTGAATATTAATGAATGATTGATACTGTTACAGTCCAGAGCAAAATGATGAGATATCTTGTTTTACCAACTTCTTGTGAATGGACAGACCAGCAGAACTGTTATGGTCACTTCAGTGCATAAAGGTGTCATTGGAACACACACATTTCTGAAGACAAACTCAAAGTTAGTTCTCTATAATTCAGGAATTTTAAGCCAAGAAAGTAATGATTACATGAGCCAAAAAAATAATGATTACAACTAATTAACACAGAGATGCTAAAGTTCTCAAATATTATTCATGAGAATGCAGAACACATCAGCAACTTTTACCTGGTACAGGATTCAGAACATGCTAGATGTCAGGAAATGAGTTTGACTAGCTTCATTGTGCCAGAAAAACTCAGTATTTTCCAGCAAAATTATCACTAATACACTCACCAGTTTTGATGCAGTTGAAGAAAATTTTCCCCAACAGCTATTTATAGATGCCCTTTCTCTAACAAGTATTTGTTTCATTACACTGGTAATGCTTATGAATAAACCACATTTCTTATCTCCTTAGTTCAGCACATTTTAGATGGAGCCCTTTGGAGAACATCATTTGTTTAGACAGAATCTAAGAATATCAGATGGTGGTTTCAGAAGTATCCTCAGGAGTTATCCAGGTCCACTGTTCCCTGCAGTCTTGCAAGGACTTCCTCTGCAAGGACAGCATATTTATTATTCCAATTCACAGTAAAAATTCCATTGATTATGAAATTGTATAGCTTGTATTAAACAAGCAATGAACAACTTCTAAATCGTCATGGAAGATCCAAACTAAAACTGAATGATAGATACGAAAAGCTGTGTCTTTATCCTCTCTAAAACGAGATTGTTTCTACACAAGGTAGAAAAGATTTTACCACAGGTCTTCAACAGATGAATTAAAAGTTATCTAATGATAATTGTTTTCATAGCTCCAGATTTAAGTAAAGGACACTGACTAGTCCTACGAAACTTGCTTTGGGCAGTCAGGTGTTGTTTCTTCAAATGTAAGAGTTGCCTGAACTACTTTACCCACCACGTCTCTAGGATATCAGCATTCTTTTGAAGCCATTAAGATGAACTTGCTATTTTTAGCTGTTCAGAAAGTATATTCTGCCAGAATTACCTTAACATTCAAGCAGCAAGCAGTTAAAGGAGCTGAAACTGCATTTGTTAAAACGTAAAACCTGACAGTTCAAATGTCAGTTGGTTATAGTGACAAGCTGATGATTTTGACAAGTCCTCTCAATCTCTCATACAATTTTTGCTTTCAGTGGAAATGTGTAATACATAGATCCAGAAATAACACCAGCTAAAAAGGGGCCAAATGAGACAAGTTTCCAGTCCAAAAGCAGCTTTGAAATGAGCAATGAATGATTAAATAAACGAACCAAAAATGAGAATAGAGTCACTAGTGTACAAGGAATGTAAACATGAAGTGTATTTTTAAACTTTTTTCCATCCCCAAAATGGTGCAACACCTTAAATAAGGCAAATGTTTGCTCTGGAACAGAAAGACAGATGTTTGTAAGCACCATCTTGGTTTGATTTTTTCCCTCTTCAATTGATATACAAACATATGTACTTTGACAACGTTCTGTGTTAGTCTAATCTGCTCAGTAAACCAGTAATTATCAATTAGTACCTGATTGTGGGAGTTAGAATGTATTGCTAAGTATAGACATGGATACACACTTCCATTTCATATGGAAAAAATACTCAAGCTCCCACCTCATGGAGACGTGACCTCAGAATTGCACCCAAGTATAACTCAGCAAATGAAAAATGCATTCTCAACTCCATTGACAGCTATTTCACTACTGAGGCTAAAGGAAGAGCTAGGTCATTCAAATCTTTTAGATTGTCACATATTTAGATCAAAGACTCCTTTTTGTTTGTGTGGTTGGGAACCCAACAAGTCTACAATTTCATTTGAGGCATTTGGATAAGAAACTAATGAAAATATTGCTACTTAGCAAAAATATAGCTACTTAGCAACTTTGTTTAGAAGTTGCTCAAAAAGACATTTAGTCCTGGCCAACAGTCTTCCTGTTTGCATACAGCAGAGATAACATTCACACCTTGGTACATAGTGCAAGTTCAAGGCAGCAATTTTAAGTGTTATAAATTTAAATATTTTGTAAGCCATTAAGGAAAAACAGAAAAATCTTTGGAAGTTAAATTTCAAAAGGCAAAACATTCCCCTGGAAAGCCTCTTCAAAACTTGTTCCACATTTTCAAAATAGTTCCTTCCACCTCTGGAAGCATCACTGCAACTGCATATTCCAGTCACTAAAATGAACAATCACCCTGAAGAGATGTATATCCATACTGACTTTTAATTGAGGAAATACAGCAATTAGATCACATTGCTACCCAATCCAATTACCTCCTCTACATATACAAACACTCTAACACTTAGTTAAACGTCATCATTTCCCTGTAAGCTACAGATTTCATACATACCAAGTAAATGCTTTTTGCGTCCAAATTTCATAGTGATTTTTATGGTTTTAGCGTCCCCTCTTGCTACCCTAACACCCCACCCCCAAAAGCTGCAAGTAGGGAAAAAATAACTGCTGTATTGGGTCAGATCAAAGGTCCAGTGAGCCCAATAGCCTGGAAAGAGTGTAACAGGCCTGCATGTAAAGAGATCCCTAAAGAATATTCATCATCAACTTGCAATTTTTCCTGAGGCCTTTTAACTCTGTTAGTAAGACAGCCTGCCTTTTGACAGCTTAGCTTCTATTCCTAATTGCCTTACCAAGCAAGCCAACTGTTTCCAGCATTTATATAGGGCATCCATATACCCTAATTGGGTTCTTCATGCTATTGTCTTAGAAATACTGCCAACTTAAACTGTTCCTATTCTCAGCTGTCTCCCTATTGATCCTTCTACTCTGCCAGCAAAACTGATGTGCCAAACGTGTGATGAAAGAGACTGGGGAACTGACCCATCTTAAAATAATGCTACAAATAAATGCTTGAGTGATTTTAGATAGCCATAGTTTGTTCCAAAGGACTCCTTCACTGCTATCCACAGGTGGTGACAAGTAGCAGGTGTTCAAAGGTGAAACACTTCTCTAGAAGAAGGATGAAGAGCAAGTCAGTAGCTCTGTCTGCACTGAGCCAATACAGCACGTAGGATTAGAGCTCAGGAATTCTGAGCTAAAAAGAATAGTAAAAATCCCATACATAGTAACCAAAGTAGAGGTAAAAAGAGTAACAGAAATGTTCAGAAATAGTATCAAGAATACGGTTAAATATAACAGCAAAGTCAATAAAATACCTTGGACTTTGAGACTGGGAATGTATTTTCATTATGGGCCTGGCACAGTGAGAATCCTGAATCACAACTGAGTCCCAACTGGTACCACAACACAAATGGAAATAGCATAGTAAGAAAGACTGACCCCTCCCAATACATTTTCAAAAATAGCACATCCTCAGTAGAATAAAGGAAATCACCATGAGCTTTCTTAAACATTTTGAAACATCTGCAGGCAAAGGATTAATTTCACATTTAGCAACTAAAAGCATCCTTTCCTTTGTTCCAGCCGCTAAGCTTTATTGTTTGAAATCCATCTGAAGAAGCCCTGAGAAGCACGCATTACTACAGTGAATGCTCAAAAAGACTTGAAAGAAAAGTAATTACATATGCACCATATGTAAAACACCAGAGGAAGGGCAGCATTAGTATGGTCACTGAAACAGTCTTTCCCAGGAAAACCAGTAGCATTAAGCCATTTGCAACCACCTCAGGACTTCAGGACTTTAATAAACTACATGTTCTGCAATTGTGCATGAAAGATTTGACTCATTGAAAGTCTGTCATATTCTTTTAAATTGTATCTTCTGTAGGTCAGCTGGAATAAAGATTAACACCAAGCTCCGTAAATCACATGCTTTTAGTAGTTGTGTCTGCAGCTAGTGACTATACTTCTGTACCTCAAACACAGACAGAGGCTTTCTTCTCCTGTCTGCTAGCTAGACAATTACACTGTGAAAGTAAAGTCCTGACACATGCAGACACAAGAACTGCCCATGGAAGCAGTCCATAAGATAAATCACTGATACTTGTGTATGTCACCTGCATTACAACTGAATGAAAAAAAAATAATAATCAAAGCCTCAACATTTTGTGCTGTTAAATATTTATATACAACATACAGCACCACTAATACAAGAACTGAAAACTTAATTCACTCATGCATTCTGATTTTTAACAAGCTCTCAAAGACCAAGAGAGAGCATATATGAGTTTAAAGTTATCGATTTGTGTCTATGTTTAAAACTAGCTGGTCAAACAGCGTAAGTAGGCTTGTTGTTTGTAATAAAGAGAGCAACCTCACAGAAATAGGTGCTAGCAAAACCCAAGGAGGAAAAACTTCCCTTATTCCTTTTCTTCACCTTGTCCTTTGGCCAAGTACAAGTAGAGCATACATTTTTAAAAAAGCTAAATCAGGAAGGTTTTGAAAAGGTAACTGTGAGATACTCTCCCCTGCTGGCTAAGGCTCCCTGGCATTGACAAAAAGGGCAGAGGACTGCAGAAAAATAAAGGCCAGATGACTACCACGGGTCAGAAAAGTTCAAATCTTGCCCTTGCATTCCCTCCATTTGCAGAAACTGCTTCATGAAGGCAGCATTACTGCACCACAAGATCACTACATGCAAATAGCCTCCTTGAAAAGGAAAAATTGTAAGAATAGCAGGAATCTGTCTTCAGTAAGATGGGATTTTAATATCTGGGTATCAAAGCTACCACTGCCTGGGCATACCTGATACTCTGGAGGGGCACAGTGAGATGGGTGGCTGGCCCCGCCGCGCTGACGGTGCGCCCGGCCTGAGGGGGCAGAAAGGCCCAACAGCTTCTCCACAGCTTCCTGCCGGGGAAAGAGGTCTCCTCCCTAGATGGATCCACAGCCAGGAGGGAGATCCGAGGGCAAAGAAAAAAATCAGCCCGCAGGCGAGGGCTTAAAGAAACGGTGCTGCGGGCAGTACATAGCTGAACTAGAGACCCCCCGCTTCCACCTCACGGCTCAGGGGGGAGCTGGTGGTTTACGGCTAGCGCTTAAATGAAAACCAGGGGTAGAGGGCGGGTGTGGCTCTCAGGTGAGGCCGCTCGGGGCCGTTAAGTCACTGACAGTCGCCTCTCCGACGGTGGCCACAGGCACCGGCCGCCCTAGAGCCGGCTGTTGGGGACAAAATGGCCGCCTGAGGTGACTGAGGGCGGCCGCAGGTTTTGGCGCCAAGAGCCCCAGAGCGGGATGGAGAGGGGAAAATGGCGGCTGCGCCTCACAGGAGGGCAGCGGGCAACCATTGGTTGCTGCTATGGCGATCTCCACACCGCCACAAGCACGGAGAGGACCCAGCAATCCATTCCCCCATCCCCAGGGGTCATGTGGCTGCCACCCAGTGTCCCGGCGAGCCCTTCAGTCCTTCGTTCCTGACACAGGTGATGAAACCTGTGGCCATCCCCTCAGTGGTGCCAGGCCTGGGAGGACTTCCAGTAGCACTTCAGCTGAACTGTGATGCCACTTAATACTCAGGTATTAAAATTTTATAAGCTATTCTGTGGGATTTCTGATGAGCAGCTCCAATATAATAGTTCTGAACAGAAGGAAATACCAGCAATTAAATTGTAAGTGGTCAAAAGCAAACAGTCAGACATCAAATCAATAGGTAGTAGGCCTACAGAGTAAAATAGTATGTACCTAGTTGCTTTTCTTATCAATTCAGCAGTTTTTCTGTTCACAGTAGTATTAACAGGAGACAAACAATTACTGGTTAAAACATGAAGGTTCAGAACTGAGTAAACTTAAAAGTGTAATCAGTAAAAGCCCCAACTCAGCCATTGTATTTTATGAATAGCAGTTTAAGCCTATTATTTGGGATTTGTTATTGAAATGGGAAGGAAATTTAAAAATCAATGTAAATGGGCAGAAAAAAAATTTGAGTTAGTATGTTGAAAATGTTTTATGAGCTGTAATTAAAGCAGCCATCCCCTCAAAATACCCCCATATATTTACTTTTTGATGCAGCTGTGTTGTAATAGCAACAAATAATTTAATCTACTCTAAAATTTCTCCAATTGAGGCAAAGAGGTTACTTGAATCTCCTAGTCATTAGGATGGAGAGATACTGTTTTGTTGACCCATTTACAAAAATAAAAAGATTAATTTTGCTTCAGATTTTAGGACAAAGATAGGGATGATAACAAGCAGGGGCTTTACTGATACAGAGTCTGATTCATACAGGATCGGATCCGCAGAGTGTGTGACAGAAGCCAGTTAAGTCGCCCACCATTTGTGTCTCAGCTTTTCTAGCTGTTGGCACTGAATTCCCCACACATCGATGGGAGTTCCTTGTCTGAGTCACAGGGTAGCCTGGCAGCCGTCCTGATTTCATCCCACCCACATCTCCACTCAAAATGAGCACTGCCTGAGCAGACTCCTATACCAAACAAAGATAGTAAAGCTTTTCTGCCAACACACCATGCCTTTGTAGGCGTGAGGGTTCTCACAGGAAATGCTCTAGCATGGATCTGTGTGCAGTTGTTCATCAAGTTGTCCTTGCAAGGTCCTTAAAGACCTACAGACAGTAGGTGTGGTTAAAATTCCTGCAATATGAAAGAAAAGGGGTTCGTATAAAATATCCCAGGTCATTAACTTAAAAAGACGATTCTTAACATCCCCACACAAACTTCATGGCTCTGGCTGGGAATATGTCTCACTGGAAAGCAGCTGTAAGTCCTTCTGTACTTTATGATTTCCTATGCACCTCTTTGGGTGGCCTCATTAGAGACCACATCACTTTGTCCCTAGGAGCTGGTGGAATTAACAGAATGCCCTTGTCAGTTTAGCAGAGATGACAGGAACTAAGGAGCTGCAGGACTGTGACAGAGGCAACTGAGTACAGTGTACAGGCTGCGCTGTCTGTACTCAGCAGTGATACAGAAGCTCTCAATCTCTAGAGTTCTCCTTACAACACCTTTAACCAACAGCCATTGATGTCAATGTTTTCTGTGTAAAAAATATATATAAAAAAATAAAAATAAATGTTTGCATGCTCCAGGTCTTTGGTCAAGATGTTTCTAACTGGTATTCCAGAAATAGAACGAGCTTTTATTTACTCTACAGCAGTCCACATTCATTTGCCAAGTGCCATTACATAACAGCAATTAATTACATTATTTCTTTGTTACTAGCTGTGAGCATAGACTGTTTTCACAATGTGCTGAAATGTATTTCTGAAGCTCTTCTCAGTAGCTCCAAAGGGAAGATAAATGAGGACAAGCAGAGTGCCTAGATTAACAACAAATGATAAATCCAGGCCCCTTCATGGATGCCAAATTAAATATCCTGTTGTAGGCCTTGACCTAATTCCAGCTACTTGTGATTTTTCTTGTACTTCTTCATTAAACAGATCTTTAAGAATTGCTGGGTCAGCCATGTGAATAGGTTATATGCATCCTTTAGACATATGTAATTCATAATTCCAGAAATTCATAATTTCAGAAATTATTCTTGCAAGGTATGGATAACTTCAGATGGACTCAGAAGTTCCCACTAATTTTGCTGGGACCAGAAGTTCATTATCTATCTTCAGAAAAAGTCTCATGTTGTTAAGAATGGTGTTTTATTTATATTACTTTAAATACTACAAGCTATAACTGCTTGCAAGCAGCTCCAAATCTTACTATCAGGACACGATTCTTAGTTTTCACCTTAAAAAATCTTTGCTTCCTTTTTTTTTTTATTATTTGTTGTTGTTGTTATTCCTACATTTCAACATATTAATGTGTCCAGAAGAAGTGTGTATGGTAGTGGTCAATGTGTTGTGTACGATGCTAAGTGTTAATTTTGCTGAAATTGTACTGCCATTTAAGCACTTGTAAGTTTCAGCAAATACTTTATTGAATTACTTAAAATTATTTAATTCATTTATTCTTGTCTGGTTTCGCAGCCTTACAATCTTTTTCAATTTCTTTTTTTAGAGCTCTCATCTGTCTCTCATCTTCCCTGTATAACTGTCCGTAGGAGTCAGTCTCCCGTATTAAAGACTCCTGTCTCCTATCTTGTAGATTCTAAAGCAGCCCTAAACTATGCTGACCTATTTTACCACTGTATCACACAATCAGAGAGATTTGCCAGATGTCTTAGATGATTCATTATTCCCTCAAGGAATTTGACCTATCCTAGAATAAAACTGAGATTGCAGAGCAAGTACCGAATTCTGATTTCAGAGACAATGACTTTACTGGACAGATCCAGTCAGAGTCTTGGAAATTGATTTGTATTCATTCTGATGCGACTGGGGTCAGAATCTGGCTAAAGATATACTCTCGGATAGACCAAAAGTTTTGCCAGCTGATCACAAACCTGGGTGCTGAACTGAGTCCCCTGTATGTTAAGCTCCTATGCTCTTAAACTAGTTTCGGCCCAGGTTAGCCATAGATACATGTCAGGGGGAGGGGAGATGTTCTCTAGTGCATCTGCTGAACAAAAGGTTATTACTCAAACGTAGTGCCTGTTCTGCTCCTCCAGAAGCAGAATTCTGACCACAAGGGGACATTATCATGAAAGTAAACAGGTCCACACAGTGCTTGTTAAATTACTTAACAATATAGCTCTAAAAAAAGCCCAGGTTACCCATATTAGCACTGCTTTTTGCGTGCTCTTTACACTTAGGTTAGGGTCTTCCAGGATCCTGTCCCATCTTCCCTCTGCTCTGTTCCCAGTTTACAAGCACATGGTGTTGCACCACACTATAGTTTACTTCTTTCTCTATTGTAGGCCATATCTTTTTTCTTTGTCTGGTCCCCCAGCTGTTTTTACCACATTCACAAGCAGTTCCTTTCTCTGCTTTGACCCTCACAGAGCTTTGTACTGACCATTGCAGGCCTGTGGCCCTTGAATGCCAGCAGTGCCACCCAGTCACTTTCTTTGTTCTGCTTAGCTGTGTTTTTAAGGACCTTTGGTTGCTCACAAATGCTTTTTCAGTTGCTCTGCTTACATGACTAATTTTCCTGGATATCAGTACTCCCGTTGTCTTAGGATGCTTCTACATCCATTAGAGCCACCAAAATTAACCAGTTGTCAGTGATACTGTTTCATAGGATACTGGCTGACTCTACATGTGCTGAGCAGCTCCGCAATAAAACAATTCTACAGCCGGAGTGGGGATACACAGAAGTCTCAAACTATTACAGCTTAATTACTGCTGCATTGCTTTTCAGTATCATTTGCTCTGTACAACTCAAAAAAAGGATTTTGGATACAGAAAGAAGAGAAAGCACACTTTTAATCTTCCTTAGCATAGATAAAGTAAGCTTTTAAGGGTATCTAATTATTCTTTTTTTTTTATTGATCTCAGTTAGTAAGAGAAGATACGCAGCTAAAATGTTCTACGACCTATGCTCAGTGTGATAAACACTAGCACTGACTATCATCCTTCCTGCTGTGAAAATATTTTGTGTTAAGACCTTTTAAAACAGGAATTAAACTGTCTGCATATTTGGGGTATGTGCAAGGGTACAGAAAGAACTGTGTCTGCATAACTTTGAACAACCAGCTGGTGTCTCAAACTGCCATCCGGAGGTTACATTTCAAAACTTTCTATTGATTCACGATAGAGCTAATTGAAATATGTGCCTATTCTGATTAAATCCAAACCACATCAGAAAAAGCCCATTTGGTGACCTCTGTGCTGCAGTTCCTTTTTCCAGAAACAAAATTTGCTGCAAAAAAATGTTGTGGTTGACAAACAGGAATTTATCTTGAACTGTTTTGGTAGAACAGGCAGTGACAGGACAGGACTGGAGGCAGAATAACCTGATCTCTAGTTGAGATGGCATCCCTAGCAAAGCTTTTTTGCACAGGGACTGGCAACAAAGGGAAGCTTACCCTGATTCTTCTGTCATATGAGCAAATAATCTATTAATCTAACACCAAATCAACTTCCTTATCTATTCTAAAAAACAAAAAATCAGTTCACAGGTATTAGTGTTGTTGTTGTTGTTGGGGGGAAGTTTGTTTGTTTGTTTGTTTTCTAGAAAACAAATATACAAGGTGCTAATTCCATTTCCAGGACTGGAAATAAATATAATCAGATCAGGGTTAGCAGGTCCAGAGCCCTATCAGAGCAAACAGAAACTGTAATCTCTAACAATTCCCTATGGAAAAATTTTGGACGTCTTCATTTGACAATTCAGTGTTGAAAGGAAAAATCCCCTGACTTATAACTGCAATGAAAACATAGTCCATAGTCATAAGGTCTGGAAAATCTGTCCACTGCTCGAGGGGAAGGGAGACAGTGAAATCGCATACACTGTGAAGATCCATACAAATTAGATAAGCAAATTCTTATTTTTAGCATTTGCCCAACAGCAAAGACAAGGGAACAGCACACAAACAACTCTGAAAGGAACAAGTAACCTAGGCTAAGCCAGGGTACATTGAAACAGTCAAGTTCCAGGCGCAGGGTGTTCTCATATAACTGAGGAACATGTAACTCCTGTAACTGAAGAAAATTGTAGAAGGCAATAAAACGGGAAAGGCAGAACACATATTTCTGTCCCTCCCTTGCCACTGAAGGAGAGAGCTTTGCTAGAGACTAAGGGCCAAAGCGCATCAGACTTCTCTTGCCTAAATTAGAGTATCTTGGAACTTACTAAACCCCCATGAAGTCATATGGGTTGTAAGAAGATAAATCTCTGAGAATCTGGTCCTTTGGTACCTAAAATAAAACCTGGGTGTAATTTGAAACCCAACACCAAAACAGAGATTCTAAAGTGATTTTTTTAACCTGTAACTCTGGAGATGCCTGACATTTTCAGTTGTGATTTTGCCTGTTTCTCTGACAGTGGCATAAAGATAGAACAACTCTGTAGCATAGAGAATATGGAAATCAGTCTTAAGCTCTTTCATTCACGCATATTTTAAGCAAGAGGGATGAGTAACTCACATTTTCATACCATAAAAGGGGGTGCCACCAATATATTTCCTCAAGACACCTCTGATGACAAAAAAGGGAGCTCTGCTCTGTTCAGTGAGTGAATGGACAGAAGTGGTATTATTTGGAAGAGGAATCAGAAATTACTTGCAAAGCAGACTGTGAGATCCAGCTGGTCTCAGCCACTTCCTTAAAAAATAGCACGTAGCTTCCTGCTCAGTGTATGAATTTTTAGGCTCTTTAGACTCCTTCTCTTCCAAATTCTTCTATAGCACTAGACTGTGCAGTCTACTCCAGAGACCAAATGTCTAAACTTCAAGCATAGATCTGCTACTGAACCTGTCCTTGAAGGCTGGTCATAATTCCACACTGGTTCAAGCTTTCGTGGAATATCTGTTAAGATGCTACCATCTGATAACTTGCTCCCATATTTGCATGAGTCTTTATAAGGAGCTGGGTCTACTTGCATTGCTCAGCTTGGAGTCTCTAAAGGAAAATGAACACCCCAGATCCTATCTCCTAGCCTGTGTTTCATTGATTTCTCATGTACTAAGCCCACGGCACTACCTATGTGTAAAAGTCAAGGGCTGAATTTCCAAGTCAGTCATCTCCTGTCCCAGCTAGAACATAATTGTAGTTTGTGGTATAGATAGGAGCTCATCCTGTTAAAATATCTAAAATATAATCAGTATTTGTTCGCACTATAAACTGAACTACACTGTAATCCTCTCTGCCGACGCAATTTTGTTTGTAAGTAAGGGCAGCAATTAAAGATGCCATCAGCCTAGTGATGAGCATGTTTCCATCCTCCACGTGACTCTTGAGCATCTGTGTTCTTGTGAGCAATCCTGTGATTAAATTCACAATGTATCTAAAGATAATCTCCTAATTTCTGCTTTCTTATTTTCTCAAAAATTATGTTTGTCTGTAACCTGATAACCATACAATTGAGTATATTTAGCTTTTGAAGTAAAGCCACTTTTATAAATGTTATAAATTATACCTATTTACAGATGTTCCCAATTCAAGACCAAGTTTTTTGTTAAGATGGACCAAAGAGATTTTCAAAATGTTATTGCTTCAGGCTCTGTAGGAAAAAAGGGAGAAAAGGAAACACTTTGTATATCTGAATTGTAAGTAATCTGAACAATAGCAGCCAAACTTATTGGAAAAAAAAAAAAACAAAACAAAAAAACACCAAAAACATTTTCCAGAGCAGAATCTCCTGGAATAAGATCTGTTCTTTATATCAGGCCTGGTATGCGGCAGTACACCCACACACTGCTTGTAAAAGAAAATCTAAGGAAAATCTATGTCCTTTGCTTGGAAGAGATCAACAAATGGTAGTTCTGGAAAAGGCAGAAGTGTTTATTAGCTTTTTTCATGACCCTTATTGAAAAGATCAGTTGCAATAGCATCTGCCTAGCATAATTAGTACCAGTGATGGAGGGATAAGATTTTAACCTAGAAGAGGAAATACAGAGATTATATTTTTCACATCAGCTGGACCTGATGAGCTTTGTCATCCTAGCATATTAAAAAAGCAGCTGAAGCAATCACATTGCTCATAATGGTTTGCAAATTGGCAAACATGAATACCAAGTGAAAAAAGAAAAAGAAAAGAAACATAGCTCCTATATGAAGAAAAAGAGAAATAGCAGCTTGAGGAATTATAAGTCACACCTCTTAATTTAAATTCCTGGAAAAATACTGAGCTACTTTCAAGCAAATGTTATAAAAGCACATAGGAGAACCCAAAGACATCACAGGCATCATAGATGAATTCAGAACAAATTCCATCAAGACAATGTAATTTCCTTCTGTGAAAGGTAACAGGCCCACCGAGTGGAGAAGAAGCAGTAAGAGTTACCTGTCTTGGTTCCAGTAAAGCTCTGGCCATTGTCTTAAACAACGTACTCGGAAGGAAGTGTTCTTCTGGTGGAAACTGCTGTAGGGTGGTTGCAGGACTGTTTGGAAACTGTATTGAGAATGTGATCTTCAGTGATTGTTAGTGGAAGAATGCCTGTCAAACTAGATTCTGCAGCAGTCTCTTCCAGACAAGTGCTGCTCACCGTTCTCAGCAGTGACTTAGGCCATTCTTACTAAATCTGCAGCTGCTATTAAGCTGGGGAGAGACTGCAAGTGCATAGGATAAATAGCAATAACAGTCTGAAAAAAATGCAGTTCAGTAGGTCAAGTGCTATACTCTTCCAAGCAAAACTAGGACTAGAAAAACACTAGATGTGGAATAACCAATAAGGCAGCACTAATGCTGAGTCTGGCAGTCTCGGTGGCTCAGAAGCTGGACCTGAGTCAGCACCGTCAAGTAGTCACAAAAAGTGGAAGATGGCATGCTGAGGTTTAAATCAAAGTACAGTGTAGAAGATAGATGGGAGGCAAGTTTCATTCTACTTTGCAGTAGTACAACTTTGACTGGAATATGTTTTAGGCCCCAGCTTTGGGGGATACTCCTCAAGAAAGCTGTAGCTGAGAGTAAGACCATCCAGAGGAGGACTGTGTAAGGGACCTTTTAATTTCTGTGCAGAATGAGCAGACTGGGATTCTATTACTTAAAGCATTGAAAACTGGCAAAGCAGTGAAATCCTGCCCAGGAAGGACAGGAAAAGAAGTAAAGGCCCATATAGTAGCAAAGAAGGTTCAGGTTAGACATTAGAAAAGCTTCCCAGTGATAAGAACAGTGAAGCTCCAGAATTGTTGACCTAAGAAAACTTTAGTCTCCAGCACTGGAAGTCTTTAAGGACACTGTTGAGAAAAGCACACGAGTTATTTAGCTGTGTGACTGAGGGATGAACCTGATGATCAGCTGAGGTTTTTAGAACAGTTTTCTATGATTTTTTAGAATCATTTGTCTCAAGCTGCTTAGAACTTTCAGTTTAGAAAGTACCGCCATCGTTTTTTCATCGAGATACTCCTACATGTGTATATATATCCCTGAGTGCTCCCTCTTAGAGGTTCTGACTTTGCAGCTCCGAGACAGCTGCAGCAGGGCAGCGCTGAGCCTGGTGCAGTTCCCGAGTGGCAGCTGCCTGCAGTGCCCACAGGGCCAGGCTGGCAGCCAGCCCGGGTACAGCCAGCCCGGGCACACAGGCAGCCTGCTGGCCTTGTGAAACTGCTGGGCACGCTGGAATAAACAGCATCCCTGTGTGATTCAGAGGGTGCCTAACAGTCCTGCTGGGGGCCGGTTGGTGGTGTGAGCAGTGCGTTTGGTCTTGATGGTGGTGTTTAGCCACCCTGGAACGTGTAGTGTAGATCTACCACGGTGAATGAGCATTGTCTCCAAGCTTTCACACAAAAGAAAGCCATTTCCAACCTCCTGACAATTTTTGCCTCTGAGTGCTGTTACAAGCTAAGTTTCACCCACTCCTTAACACTTAGTGTTCTATCAAAGACAAATTCTTTTCCTAATGGCTTTGTTTAGATTGTATTAAGTTTCAGTAATGATCTTCACTTATCTAATTTTTAGGATAATGGATAAGATTTATCCAATATATCGATTTTCCAAAACATAAATGACTTTATTTTAATACAACAAAGTAAATATAAACTCAATAGAGCAGTTATGGAAGATACATGGAATAAATATATTGTAGTTAAAACAGACACAAAGACCAAGCTGTATTAAGTACATTGCAAGTACATATTTTGTCAATATATGAATAAATGTATTGCTAGGTTAAAAATATACAACCTGAGTGAACTGCAGTCTAAACACAGCCAGAGCCGTGGAGGAGGACACAGACAATCTGCTGTCACCATTGCTAAAGACTCAAGGTACAATAAATGCTGTGAAAACTTACAAAGCTGAGTATAATAACATTAAAAAGAGACAGCTTCAGTAATCCTGATACCTTTTAGCACTAATGACTCTTTAGTGCCCATTGCTGTTTCATGCAGGAAATCTCTCTTATGGTTACAACAACTGACTGACCTTCTTTGAGAAATAATATCCATGATAAAATGGAAAAGAATATGTTCTAGATAGATACCAGCCTGTTGTCAGTCATAGGTTATTTTGGGAATCACGCTTCCAATACTGTAAGTCAAGCCAAGGTATTGGCTTCTGCCAAGAATAGAGCCTTATATAGGTTTATAAAGACTTCAGGTTTTCCACCAAGAAGTTAAAAATATCTAAAAATATTTAAAAACATTTACAATTTATGAGATATCTTGAAATATTACAATTTGTTATTGTAAAGCTACTCAAATCAAGATTATAGTAATTAAGGAGATTGCTTATTCCCTAGCAAGGAATATTCCACATGCCTTTGTATGGCATTTGGATCTATAATTCAGCAAGGTACTAAAACATTTGTTTATTGCTAGTATATACTTCAGGAAATACATACATACCTTGCTGAAGTAAAACCTGAATTACTAAGAATAAAATTCTGGGTCAGATTGCCAAAAGCAGCTTTTCATTTTATTCCTTAACCAAATTTGCTTGTTGCTAAGGGTCAAAGCACAACACTTTGGAAGAATTCCAGCGTCTTTGCATATCTCCAAGCTGCTGAAGACTGTTCTGCTGGAAGACAAGTTCTTCTGTGAGCGCTGGAAAAAATTAGAGGCCTGCTTTTGTCAATTTGTATTCTTTATCTCCACAAATGCTTACCTACACCATCAAATTAGCACAGTTTTTCTCTCTGTGTGTTCAGAAACATCCTCAGGCAGCCCTTGTGTACAGATTGGCAAGTTGGCCTCTGCTAAACAGTGTGTGGCAGTCTAATTGGACATCTGCTTCTCTCAGTGATGGCACTAATGCAGATTTTCTCCTCTGAACAGCCTTCAGTTTTATTGAAACTTAATTATGAATGAGACTTCCACATTTCTGTAAAATTTGGCTAAAATTGTCTGTGGGTATAAAACATCTTCAGGGAGATAGGACTCATTACTAACAATATGATACTGTAAGTTTCATTTTCCTAAGAAGCTAAGCTATAAAGAAAATGACTGTCAGCCTTAAAGAAATGCATTTTCAAGAGAGAGAAAGTCCTTTCGCAGAATAAGTCTGGGACTGAATTTTAGAAGCTAGCGATATTTCTACCAGTAGCCCGTAAGCATAAGTCCCCTGTAGCTGTAAGAAAGAATCTGCTTTAGTGCGGAGCTCTGAGTAAACTGCAAACAAGTAACCATAGGGTTTTGGTGAAGGAAAAAGGATGGGTGTGAGCAGAGAGCACAGGAAGCAGGCAAGGTGAGTACTGCTCACCATTGTATTTATTTACAGGGTATTTGATTAGGGAGAATATATTCTTAATGACCAGACCGACTGTGATAATAATTTCTCTGAGTTTGATGGAGTTCTGCTAGGAATACCCCTGATTCCTCCTTCTCTCATAAATCAAATCAGGAACAAGATCAATAGGCTCATTTCTTTCCTTGGCTGAGAATATCCAGACTGAAGCCACTGTCCTCAAAGAGAGCATTTTTACCATCTTGTCTAACAAATTCCAGAGACAGTGACCTCCAGAGTGTTAAGATGTTTCTGCTGTCTGTAGGTTTTCCAGAGGCACCGACAAAAGACAGATGGAAGGGAAAAATTTGGTGTGCACTGTGGAAAGGACTGGTGAATAGCTTCTGGATCCAGCTTGGGTTCTGTTTTTCACCTTCTTTCCTTTCCTAGACATCGGTGGGAAATAGATGAATAGGTCCCTAAAAATGTGTGGTAAGATATAAAAACTGAATTTCTTTGAGGGAGTGCCTGACACTAGTGAGTCTTGTTGAAGGTCTCAAAAAGCAAGTGCCTGTTGTTTACTATTTTTACTGAACTCCTCAAAAATGATTCCTACATTTAGCATTTGTGTCCTGCCCATGAACTTATTTTCATAAACTCCAACAGACTTAATTGTTAGTGCTTAACAGCCTTATGGCACGTTTTTACTAATCCCTGAATGACCCAAACCGCACATTAATGTCACATATCTTCCTCTTCAGCCTCACAGGAAATTGTTTTTTTCCTTATGTGGTTCAATGCATTATGCCAAGGGCTCTCATGAGCCTTTTCAATCATTTCAGGTTTATCTTGTGGGTAGAATGGAAGTCAAAGCAGCTGAGGTTTACTGTTGGATATATTCAGCAAACGACCAGTGAATTTCCTTCCTTAGTTCCTCAGCCTGCTGCTTTCATACCGTGGAGAATATTTTCCTACCTCCCAAAAAGGCTGTGGGACTCCTCAAGGAGCATGAGCTCATCCAGGGAAATACACTGGAGAGGTCCAGCTGTGTGAAGTGCCATGCCCCATGGATGAGGTTTCAGAAAAGCCAAGGGAACTGAAAATGTTAGAGAGACCTGCAGCAATTTGGGTACTTTTTCTGTTCTAAGCTCAGCTGGATCCCCAAATTCTGTTTTAATACACCTCACATTTTCGTCCTTGTTACTTTGGTTCATTTTCAAAGCATTTTACCAATGAGTAGTAACCAAAGTAATCCTTCTAGTCACCTACTAAAAGCAAAAATAAGAAACGTTTCTGAGACTAAAGAGTAGCCATCTGATTTTATTTCATGCAAATGCCAGAAATTAACTAGAATTAATAAGAAAAGAATAGTAGAAGGTTCCAATAACATATTTTATTGAAGGATATGTTCTGTAGTAACTTCATGTCTACACAAATTGAGATAACACAACATCACTAGGATTTTCTGATTTGAACAGATTGGGTGTGAAGAAGGCTGCCAGTTCAGTCTGAAGGTCTCAGTACATTTGGTCAGTGCTAATAGCAGCTCTACAAATGTTTCTTGGGACTTCCAAACCTTCAAGTATTTCTGTGATTTATTATAAACATGGTAAATTATAATCACTTAGGACACACATTTTTACATCATTTTTACTGAAATGATTCTTTCCTAGTTGCTTAGTACCGTACTTTACATACCAGCTCTCCTTTCCAGAGGCCAGATTTTTACAGGACTCTTTTGTAATTGGCAGCTGATTCTCTTTGCATGTGATCAAAACAACACGGAGATGTGAAAAAATAACAAATTTCCTCCCAATTGCAGCCATGTGTCTGGAAACTGTTTCCAAATAAACCAAATATATTTTTGGAGTTTACACATATCTTGTGACATTGTTCCAGAATGTCACTGTAGTCTAGCTCACACCTGAACAGTTTTGCAGAGGTCTTATATTCCCGTTTGAGTTGGACTTGTGCCCAGATGCACCCAAGGGTAGGGTGCAGTAGGATGAGGTCTGCTTTCAGTAATACCAACTGCCAGTAAACTCAAGAGGCCTATTCAAAATAGAAACAGTTAAGCAGTGCAGCCACACAAAATTTTCCTGGCAGGAAAGAAAAGGGGTACACAGGACTGCTACATCAATTTCAAACTAAAAAAGATTTCCTCCACTGTGGTAATCACACCGTAACTTCTTAAGCCATTAAGTGGGGCTGCTCTGCAGTAATGTTTTAGTTGCAAAGGAACACTGTACATCATTGAGCAAGGATTACAGAAACTCCAAAAGACCTTCTACTTTTTCCTCAGTTTCGGAATTGAGTCATTTCAGTGACACCATCAGAAAGCCAGGATATGCTAATGAGTTTGTGTTTGTCCATGTTACTGTAGTCCTCCAGTCTGATTTATGCTATAGCAGTGTTTAAGATTGGGTCTTTTGATACATTGGATGTTTGGGGACATTAGCTAACACAAGTTGATGTATTTTTTTTTATTTCAGCTTATTGGGAATGAAGATGTTGCAATTATTTGATGACCTGGCTAAGGAGCATTCACAGAAGAGACTGATAAGAAGGAGCCAGCCTTCATAGACAGTGTGAGTAAAAAGACAAAAAACAAATTTGTATTTCAGAGCTTTCCCTGGTGACAATAAAAACAGTTTTTTCATAGGGAATCTAGGAGATTCAGAACAGACCTATGGAAGATGTAAAGATGTGAAGATGAGATCACAGATCTGAGAAAATAAAAAAGAGCCACCTTTCTCCTCCAAGATGCCCTTCAGACAATAGCATGTAAAAATAAAAAGCTTGCATAAACAAGCAACCAGTCAGACAGAAAGCTAGACCCAGATACAGGTTTTGCATTGCTGTTGCTTCCTCTCCCTACTCTTGTCAGTGGGTCTGGCAATACTGGTATGAGGAGATGAGAGAGGAAAGGAGCTCTCTTTGATGGGAGTTGCACTGAGTTCTGTTGGGAACTGGTGGCTAAGAGGTATATAGCGTTCTCCACATGGCTCCATCCTGTGGTAGACCTCCCCTGTCAAATCAGGGACTGAATGGCACACAGAAATAGGACAAAGGTACAGTTGCTCACTGATTATGTCCTCATTACCTGATGGCAAAGGTTCGGCTCTTTTCAGTGCTAGAGCTGCTGATACCAGTAGGAATTCAACAGCAACCATAACTCAGAACACTGTCTCACCGGTCTTCTTGAACAATCAGTCTTATCTCACTGTGGGAGAGTTACTCAAACTGAAAATATAAACAACCCAGTAAAAGGACTGAAACCAGTTACTCAGCAGAAGAGAAACCCCATTCTTTCTTCACTTCCTTTAGTGTGAAAAGTCACCTTGCACATTACAAGGGCTTTTTCTGCCTAACTGACAACTTGGCAACCCTGACAAGAACAATTTGACTTTGGGTGGATGTTGGATCTGTGGCAAGCATATAGTTACAAAATAAGTCATGCTTTCCTTCCATCGAGTGCATGTTCTATTTATGGAACATTCCAGATTATGCAAGGATTCCCAGAACACTGCAGCCTCTAGTTCAAAATCACATCTGCATAGCATGGAGCATATCAAACAATATTAAAAAATTCCATTGTTAGCAGAAAAAGCATCATGCAGTTATATCTACAGAACAGATTAAATTAATATGAAGTTATGCCATAAGGTAATGAAGAGTAGTTACAGTTCATATTAATTTATTTGCTAAATTGTTTTAATAAATTGCATATATAAAAAAATAGTAATTGCATAAAAAAGACGAGATAAAGAGTTTACTATATTAAAAGTAGGATTTTTCTGATGTTTGAGAGAGTATGCATTTTAGAAGGTATATTTTAGAATGTGAATGACTTAGTATATTGCAGTCCTAGCATTGTCATTCATGCCAATTTCCTTTCAAAATAAGGTTGTGACAAAACACAGTATCTTGCTATCCATTCAGCCTTGGGATAGGAACTTTCAGTGGAAGTTTGCTTGTTTTGTGATACAAACATCAGGAGTTTTTTAAATGTTTGCGTTGAGAATAGAAAATAATAGAGCTCTTTCAGCTGCGACTTAAACAATTGCAGTGACACATAAGAGTTTCCAAACCCTTAAGAAAAGCAATACAACAGGACAATTGTGCAAATACAAAAACAAAACACACATATCACTGAACATACTTCTTGTTTTTCTGTGCAAATACTGAAAACACCTACATCTATAAAGTGTTTCCTGCCATTTCTTTTCCCCAACTCTTCTGTCACGTAAACTTGTACTTGTTTACATGTACTCAGGTAGGCCAATTGACAAAGCTTATTCTGAATTTTCAAATGATGTACCTCTCCTGAAGTGTGAGGCAGAAATTTCTGAGAGTCAGACTCAGTAACAGGCATTATGAAAATTTGGCTGGGTTTTGTCAAAAACAAAGAAGATTCCTACTTGTATTACAAAGTTTATTGTCTGAGTCATCACAGGTTTTCACTGAAAAATCAGTACAGACACAGCTTTCAGTCAAGACTATTCAAAGACAAGCTACAACAACCATTTTCATGCCATTGCAAGCTGTCAGCCTTCACAATCTTGACTAATTTTTAAAATTGGATGTATTGTTTGGATGTCCTAGTCTGTCTCAGAGGGCAGAATCATTCTGAACTCTGCTAGCCAGATTAGATTTGTCGGCTATCTAATCAAGCCAAGAACAAATTTTACTCTTTCAATATTTTTATAGTTTACCACAAAATTGCCAAGCCTTGTTATGAAGTAAACTCTGTGGTCTAACAGTAAAAAACACCTCTCTAGGTGTAGGATAGTCTGCAAAGTTATCTTCAATAATAAGTTAAATTACCAAAATACCTGGGCTTAACTCTAACCTTTTATGTGGTGTCGTAGATATGCTACGAAGTAGAGTTTATACAACTGGAATTACAGATTTTACCCTCAGAGCCACCTTTTGTGCTTGAATTAGAAACTGGGGGATTAATGATGTTTCTTAACAAAATAACACTTGCCATTGTTAACAAAGCACTGAAGCCTCCCCACCTGTCTGTAAGATTATGCAGTGTTTCAGGCTATTAAAAATATAAAATATGCAGAGAGAGTGGAGGGAAGAAAGGGAGGTATTTCCAGGCTCCGTTGTAATGTGACTTTTTTGTAAAGGGCAATTTTTTTGTAAAGGGCATTTTAATGGAATTTTTGTGTAGTAGTATCACCTATACTTTTCTTGTCACTCAAATTTTAATCTCTGAACCACTATTTTTCCATCAACAAACCATGGAAAGAAGGTGACGTGAGCTTCTCTGTTACCTATCCAATTATTCATCATTAATGGGCTGAGTTGCAATGTAAACCAGCATGCGTAACGTTAGAGTCAGAAAGGAGCCAGATTAGACAGTTTTAATTACCCAAGAGTCATCATTTGAACTCTCTCTTCTTACACCCTTTCATTTTAAAATCAAACCTCCAGTCTCACATGTTGGTTTTCTCACATCATCCATAAGATACTGGAATAATTTACACAAGGTGTGAAGTAGTCTGTTTTTAGCTATCTGTTACAAAGTTAGCAATGTTACTATTCTTACTGGGCACAGTGTGTAAGATATATTCCCACACTAGGAGAGTATTTAGTAAGGTCACAAGGATGCCCAGTCCTTATCAAACACATTCCCTGGAAACTTGGCAGGGATTTCATTTTACAAGAATTCAGGGGCAAATCATTGGTATCGTCTCTAGATTTATTTCAGTTTTTCAGTGTTTGTGCAGAAAGAAATTCATAGTATCCACCTGGACAAGATGATTTGTTCTCAGCTGCATTAAAACTCTAGTTTTGCTTTAAATAAATTCATTTTGAATTTATTTAATTCACTAACTTTAATGGAGTTGCTTCACCTTTACACTACTACAAATGAAAAAGAAGCAGGCTGTATTCATACCACTGAGATTTATTTTAGTCTGATTAATCATTCCTTAAAGAAGAAAATTGAAGATTTTGTGTAATTTTACAGATAATAATTTCAAGGGCAGAGACAAATACAGACTAATATATGCAAGGATTAGATGCAAATATTTTCCATGTTTGAAAAGAATTTTCTGTAACCAAAAGAAGCAGAAGCCATAGAATTGCAACTCTAAATGGAAATCGAATCCTACAGAAAGAAAGGAGGACTTGGTCAGAATGCTGTGCCTACCTCTAATAATCTGTGGGAAAGAGGGGAGCCCCTCCCTACTTTATTTCTTTTGTTTTTGCTTTTTTTTTGGACTTTTTTTCAAAGTCTCTGTCTTGTAGAAAGTGTTTGTGCACAGTGAGAATGTTGCCAGAAACATAGAGGTAGAACTCTTGTGACCATTGGCTGTTGTTGCAGATCTCGCAGACAGTCTATATGGTAGAAGGTTCTCCAAATTCTGCTGCCAAGATGGACTGAACTATATATCCTGAAAAGATGTATTAAATAAGACATGCCGCAGTGGAAAAAGACATGGTCTGCTGTACTCTTGAGATCAGTAGGGAAGGGAGAGCAAGGAAAGTCTTATTTTGGGGAAGAATATTTTTAAATAACTTACTAAGAGGAAAAAAAAACCAAAAAAACAGAAGAGCAAGAACAGAGTTAGTTATTACCATCTGCAAAAGCTGAATATGGCCTCAGGGTATGATCTTAAATGAATGAGGGAACTCCAGTTCCTCTGAGAATATGAGAATGTACGTAAAACTAAGTTATGAAACTTAGCAAATATATTGAATTACATATCCTGAAAGCAGAATTTATGCAGGTAATACACGATACAGAATACTTGCTATGGTATCATCAGTCCTTTCTTTGCCTATTTGCTGCACATGGAGACCTACCCAACTAAGCCTCAGCAGAAAGTTGGAATTTGAAGCTGAATAATTCATTAGTTTGGGTTAATAGGAAAAGGAGTAATGCCTAGCTTCCACGTTGTACTACACCTGTACAAATTAGTGACTAAGAGTCACCAGGAGTCTTTTTCTGCCCAGACACATACCGTTATGCAGCATGCACTTTACAGCATGCAGCAGTGCTCAGGAAGAACAGCTGGCTAAGCTGCCAGCTTGTACTCTGCTCTCAGTGTTTTGTCTTCTCCCCCAGCACTCCAGTATGGCATCTTGCCATTTGCAGCGAGTTCTGGCCAGAAGACGGCATTTGGATACAGCCCCACTCCAGAAGTCCAGCAAAATAAATTGACTCAGCCTATTTGTCAGAATAAAGTCTTCTACCAAAGGATACCCTTTGTCAGAAGATGACAGTACTGCAGAGGCCAGCTGCACTCAGAAACCTGCATTCTGTTCCATCAGAGATTTTTTCTGTGACCTTGAACAAGTAATTAGCTTGTTTATGCCTTCCTTTGCTGCCTGAAAATACTTGCAGAGGTTCTTAAAGGTAAGATTGCAAACCCCTCAAATATAGTGGTACTGTATTTGAGGACTGGAGCACTAGAAAAGTGGACAGATACTAACTTTTTTTGGAAGCACACATTTCTACTTCAACTATCAAAACCCCCCAACTGTACCAGAGTTCGAGTATGGGGGTCAGAAAAGGCTGTGATAGCAGAGAGTCTTCAAACTCTGCTCTTGGGTAATGAACATGTCTTCTGACACTTAAACCACTGCTGGCTGATAAACAGCACATCTTGCCCTTCTGGCCTACAGAAAGGGTCACCACATGTAGGGCCTTTGCGTTGTTCTGGGAAATGCAGAACTTAGAAGGCATCAGCAAGAATGATACAGTTCTGTGTTATATAATTATAATTTCTCCCCTAAGACACAAATCTCCCAGCTGGTAACGTACCCTGGCTTTCCTCACGTGAGTGTCACAGTGCTCTTTGTGCAGCATTGCTTCTGGAGCTCACGGTTCAGTAACTTTCTATCTGCCTTGATTGTAAGTGGCATTGTCAACGCTCATGCCAAAAATAAACCCTCCTGACTAATGACATGGATATTCCACAGGCTTAGAGTTATCTTTTTATAGCAACTCTTTGATTTCAGATACAAACGTCTGCTATTTTTGGCATAGGGGCTCAGAGAAACTTTCATGATCTTTAGCCTACATGACCAGTTTTGCACACAGCTCAGGTTCTGTCAGAGTGCTCATGGCTTTTGTTAAAGATAGGGAAATACATTTATTCTGCTGGATATTTGTACTCACTAGAGAAACGGCTGCCCTAGAAAATGGAGACTGCTATTGCATGAGGTTTTCCACATTGTTGCTGGGATATTAGGGATTTGTCACTTCAAGAGATTCTAAAAGTCTGATGGTTTGATGTTTAATGTAATGATGTTTAATGTAATTTTGAATTGCATTAACTAGAAGTGAAAGATAACCATGGGATGACTTGGATGTATTTCTTCATTTAATGACCTGGAGATGTGTTATTTATTTATCTATTTTAATAAGAGAATGTGGTACAAATGGCAGATGCCAAGTTCACCCACTGTCTGATAGAAAATCACTGTTTATTCAATAGCACAGATGGAAGATGTCCATATCCAACACCCTTTTTTTAACGCATATTTTCCTTCTAATTCAATTCTACCAGCTATAAACAACACTAGAAGCTACTGTGTAGTCAGAGCTCTTGTTTTTTTTACCACGTCAGTTCACTACAGCTGGATAACACACCAGTATAATTGTGGCAGCACCACCTGATTTAGTCATTGTTATCAGTGGTGCAGTGAATTATGTTTCTGATGTTTACTCTTGTAGTCAGAGCCATCTCAAGGAAATACGTATTATTACTAAATGTTCTGTAGCTTAAAAAACGTTTACCAGATTGGAGCTAGTTTACCACATTCAGTACAGAATCTGGAAGGTAATTTAATGTTCTAATCCTTATATAGCTTAATATCATTGGTAAGATTTTTTAAACAAGGTTTGCCATTTTCATGATGATAGTGTCATCGGTAGCCAACTAAATAGTATCCCTGACTATCAGATCTACTTTTACCTAAGAAAACATAGTACCAGGAGGTGGAACAAGTAGGCACTCCGGAAGCACAGCTTTAGAAGAGAGAACAGGCCATGTGGGAGACCACATCTGGAATATTATGTCCAGTCTGGGGTTCTCCCAGCTCACTCCAGTTTAAAAAATCCAGTGGAGAACTACAGAGGTGGTAGGGAATGTGAACATACAATGTGTGAGAAGAGGCTGAGGGTTTATGGTTTGCTTTGCCTGGAGAAAGGAAGGCCAACACAGAATGTATGTATTGTCTTCTGCAACCTAAAGCTGCTGCATATAGAAAAGACAGCAACGGGCTGTTCTCAAAGGGACACCACAAAAGCACAAAGAGTCATAGTCACAAGTTGCAACAAGGGAGAGGCATAGGAAAATATTCTTCATAATAAGTGGTTAAGCACAGTGACAGATTACCCAGAGAGACTTGAAAATCTCCAAGGTCAGAGGCCATAAACCCAGCTGACAAAAACCCACATCAGCAAATAGAGTTACAGTAGCTCCTCTCTGAGCTAAAGCTGATGATTGCCTAACTTGATGATTTCAACAAATACTTATTGAAATTGTGGCAGAAATTGTTGTTCTTATATGGTCTAATTTCAATGCTACTTCAGTTCTATGGGACTACTTGGTATCTGTAATGCTAGTTACTGGTATGGGTTATTTTTCATTAATGCCTGCAGTTCAGAAAGTCTGTTCTTGAACTTGCCACTATACAGACATAGAACAAAGACACCAGTCCTTACACATTAATCATGACAGGCAAATGGTGGGAAAGTAAGAAAGTACAGGAAAAAGAAGTCCATGACTGATCATTAGAAAAACTAGAACAGATCCTCAGCTCTCAGTTTAATTTTTTTTTTTCATAGAAGTTTCTTGCTCATGTTCCCTTATTGATCAATATGAATTAACAATCAATCAATGTAATAAAACTACAAGGGGAAAACAGTATTATGGATGCTTCTACCAATGTATGAAATAATTTTAAAAGTGAATTTCACATGTAGTCTGTGATAGGACCCTATTTATTCTGTAAATAAATATGGCCCTAAACACCAGTGCATAAAGGCTGCTTAAGGCTGGAGGTAGGATGATTCCATGTTGTCCTGTTTTAGTAGGGTATACCTAAGGTATATGTTTTAAGATTATTGAATGCAATTAATTTCACAATTAATTTGAAAGGACTGAATATCTGACCAGATTAGATTCAAAGCTTGGGCAACAATTGCTACAGCTGAACAGAGTTTCATATACCTATTTATTTTAGCTGTTCATTAATGTTAATATCCAGTGGTTAAAGTTAAAATTCAGTCCTTTAGACTTTCCCCTTCAGGCATGATGTCTTATGAATTTATTCATGCATGTTAATCCAACTAGTAATTTTTTCCTCTCCCTCTATGTATAATCTTCCTCTCCTTTTAGCATTTGACCATTTCAAACACTCAAAGAGAAACAATAAGCTCCCATGGAAAGCTGTTCCTCTCAACAGTAAAACAAACAAACAAACAAACAAAAACAACAATAAAAGAAAACAAAAGGATCAAAAACTTACTACCATTGTGGGATAATTTAGGTGAAAAAATGTTTTATTTCTAAAGCTGATATGCAATATATATGTGTGTGTGTATAGCTCTATGCTTTAGCAGATTTCTTCTTTACCTTTTTCAGGCCTCTACAATCATGTGTGATGACAAGAAACAACCCACGGAACAGTATGTATCATCTTTCACTGTGTCTGTCGGGAGGTGCTTTATTTGGGGAAAAAACAGAAAACAAACTCAACTAAATATAATAGAGAGTCATAACATACATTGTTAACCTGAATATGGGCAACAGAAAAATACATAATAAAAACAATGACCTCTTTTGTAGCAAAAGAGGGTTTGGGAGAAAGTTCCCTTCTTTTACTGTAGAAACTCAGCAATGATGTTCAGTGGTGATGCTAGTCAGCAAAAATATTGAAATACTGCTTAGTATTGAAGCTTAAGAGAGATACCACCACGATCAGAAAGGAGCTGCATTGTAACATGCAAGATTCCTCTAATTTTTATTAATTCTATAAAATATGAAAGTTAGAAAATTACAATGGAAGAAACTTCATTTGCTATACTTTCGTGGACAGAACAAATCTTTTCTGAAGAGTGACTGACAGGTTTGTCTGCCTGGGTAGGGAAATATATATTATCTGTTTTCCACTACCTCCTGTGTGCAAACACTTCAAAAATATTAGTCCGCATGCACAAAGACACTCCAAGATGAGGACATGCCTTCCCCTTAAAGAGAGAGATGGTGCAGATCTCCTTAGGGAAGCTGTGATCAGAATCAAAATGAAGCAGTCAGTCACTGCACAACACTATAAAAAAGGTCCCAGCACCAGTTTTTCAGCTAAGGAACAGCATTGCACCCCAGTAACTGTCTGCTGTCTTTGGTTCACTCTGATTCTGTGCCATCCTGTAACTGGCTGTATGTATTGTTTAGCAAATGACATTGTGTTCCACTGTGCACCATTTTTCATTAAAGATCTGTCATAAGGGAACACAGAGCTACTGCAAAATAGCTAGCAGACTTAAATTCATACCATTAATGTGCAGTAATTGCATTGTAAACAAACTCTGTTTCAGACTGCTGCTCATCTTACTATTGACTTATCAGTTTACATACTCACTTTAAAGAATGATAGTTATAACCTACCGTGGAGAACTTTCTGATACATTATAAATACCCAAGCTAAGTTTCTGACTACATTACACTAGTGTGAATTCAGTGACCCCAATGGAAAAAGAATTCCTCCAGATTAATCCTCAACAAGAGGTCAAAACCTTGATTCTTTTCTTTTTCTACTGGCTTGGTTGTCTGTTTTTAACTGGGAATGTGTTGAGGGATTTCTTGAAACAGCAAAAATCCCATGGCTTGCTGTAGCTGAGCAAACCAAGCTACCAGGACAACTATGAGAAGTTCCCATGACAGTGTTCCCACATCGCCCAATTGAGGAACTCAGAAAAATATTGTTGCCAGTAGCTGGCTTCAAGGACAAGGTCTATGTGACTGCTAATCACAAGGGGGTTGTTTTCTTGCAGGTGGGGTTGTTTTCTTACAGTTGTTTGTCTGAGTGCTTTTGACCAATAATCTTGTGTGAAACACTGTCCACCCCTGTTAAGTTCTCTATAAAAGTTAAGCTATTCGGGCAATAAAATGGAGCATGATCTGACTCTACTGTGTGTCTGTCGTGCTTTCGGCCGTGCTTCCTGCAACAGGAATGCTATTTATACAGAACACTATTTAAATACAGAAGGTTTATGATTATGCTATGCAGACTGAGACAGACAAAGAAAATGAGAATGCTTGGAACAATGTACAGCAGGTTGCTGGGTAGAGGTGGGTGATTCTGAATTCTCTTCATTTGGAACAGACCCAATGTAACTCCAAAAAATGTGAATGTATTTATACAAGCTACAGACAACTCATAATTAATGTCTTAAATCCCCTTATAGTTTAGACTTCAAAGGGAAAGAATGAAAATAACTATCAATTATAGAGTCCATAGGGCAATGTTAGACTGGTTTTTACAGATTTACCAGTTAGCTGTTGTCAGTTTATTTCCAAGATTTTTTAAAATACTTGGTGTCAAAGGTGAGCATCATTGAGTACATCCCATGCAAACTGTCAAGCACATTATCTTTAGGGAGGCTTTTCCTATCCCCAGTTTGATGTGCTAGGTGGAAATGAGAACCCTGCTGACAGCAGGCCAGATGACTGATAAAGTACACATCTAACATTGAGTCAAATGCTCCACAGTCCCAATGTATACACTTGACAGAGAGACAGACATTTGTGTAATTAACATTTGGCAAGCAAGAGGCAGATAAGTATTCAGTAGGAGGTTTACTGAGAACTGAATAATTCTAGTCATCTCTGTAATACGTGCACCAGCTGCCAGTCAGAGCTGGGGGATTTCTTTAGACTGACAGAGTCATGTGTATTCACCTTTTCTTAGCTCACAGAGGAAGAACTCTCTCTTTCCAGAAACCGACATAAACAGACTTCTCAGCAGATGTGAACACAATACAGATAAGCAAATTTCTAAATGCACAGGCTAAAGGTTAGAATCACAGTAAGCTTACCTGGTTTAAAGTGTTTCTATAATCAGAACTATCAAAGTCTTAAGAATCTGTACTGAAAAATAGATGCACCAGAAACAGTTTTGGTAGAAGTCCTCATTAAGGCTCCTTGCTTGTTTTCCCTTGTTAAAAATCAAGAGAGGTCCTGCAGGTGAAGCTCTAACTACTCATGACAAAGGATGCAAAAGCAGAACATTTCTACTTTTTCTTAACAACAGGCATCTCTGAGTACAGTACCTCTGCTCCTCTCACCTCCAGCTTTCAACAGTAAATTCATTGCCTCTTCTGGGGAAGAGCTGTGATATTTTTACCATAAAGCAGACAATGCTCAGCATCATATTTCAAACAGGTTCTCTGGCCCAAATGGTCTGAGTTGTGAGGCATCAGCAACGCAACCTGTTAGTTTCCTAAAACAGAAGTCTGGAAAGATGCCTATATTCCTGGGCAGTGAAACTGTTTTCACTATTGTCTTTTCAGTCTTTGATTAACCGAAGAGCCTAGAAATTCTATGCACAATTGATATGGCTCTATTTTGTATTTATTCTAACTATTCTATTTCTCACCTAGTTTTGGAGAAAAAAAAATAAATCCAAACATGTCAGGTGATTGATGATGATCTGTCTCATACACCAAGGGACCCACATCTCAGAGACCACAGGTACCACAGTCCTTGGCTTTGAGAAAAGGCAGGGTACAGCAAGAAGAATAAAGAAGAATAAAGCTTACTGGGATTAAAACTTTAAACACCGGGAAAAGAGATTCCTTGCCATTTGCAGTCAACAATGACAAAATGAAGGAGTCTATAAACACCTGGCTTTAACTTGTAGAGAGGCAGAAAACCATATGCAAATGATAGAAAAATTTCCTATAGTTTTACTGGTAGAAATGCATGAAAATGATTTAATATATCAAAATACGTAGCCCTTCATTCTTAAATCATACTCTATTTCATTTAAACCGTTCCTGGATAAGCCATTTAACTTTAAAAAGAGCTGATGGAAGTTCAGAATTGCCTTACATAGAAAATTACAGAGAAAATTAAGGTTTTTCATCCTATCCTAGAGAAAGAAAGTGAATTGCAGGGTTTATTTCCTTGTAGTATTTTGATGATTACCTCCAAACGTTCCAGTTTTTACCCCAGAAAATTGAAATGTGACTGTAAGACTATGAAATGTGTGACTATGAAACATTTCAGTTTAGCCAAACCAACATAAAATTCTTTCATTTTTCATTTTTATGAAAATTAGAGTTTTATACTCTACTGAAAAGGTCGTAAATGCTTTGAAACTTTTATTTTTAAATAACTACCTTTTCATAAATTAAAAATGATCACTTTAAATTACTTTCAGATAGAGATTGTTCTATGCTGTAGCTTGGCAGGTTATAGGTTTTAAAGACAAGCTATAAATCCTCCAAATAGGCATCAATAATAGAAATAATTACCCAGTCTTTATAAAGCAGTATGAACAATTATACTGCAATATAAAAACCTATTTCCTCTATAACCAGCAATGAATCAGATGCCCATTAATGAATAAAGGTTGTGAATCATCCTCTTTAAAAGATTTAACACTATGAAATGCCACAGCTTCTTAAAATCCACTCCCTAGCTTGTATATGTTAACAATGTCATGACCAGAGATGGTTAATAAATAAGTGGAGTTTGGATTCACTGACTTAGCTTGGGTATGTTGTGCACCAAAACTGTTTTGGTGAAATCCAGGACAGCACAGTATCAGCTAACTCCTAAGGACACAGTCCTTTTTATGGTACATTGGGAAAGTACTTTGCTCTGACTTCAAAGATACAAAGTCATACATTTTGAGAAGATATTTTCACAAAGCAAAGGAGCCTATTTAACACAATGACATTTGTAAGCGGTTTCTTATTTTATCCGAAACAATTCACTCATCCATCAGTATCCAATTAAACGTGGTATGAGTCAGATTGTAATATTGGCTGCTGCTGACTAATACGGCAGGTCACCATCTATACATAGAACTATTCAATGATGATACAGTGATTGGCACCTTCAATTAGAGACGGTGACCGTGAGCACAGTATATGTGTTTTAAGGATATGTGTTATTATATTTAGTCTGGTAACCTAAGAAGCCAATATATACTATTAGAGCTTTTCTATTGAATAAGCCTGATTTAGTACTACTTGCTAATATTTTGTAGGTTTTGATTGCTTTGTTCCTACTGTATCAAATACATTCTTCCCTCACATACAGAGGAATCTCAGCAAAATGAGTATTTGGTGTGTATGCCTAAAAAAATGTACGTAATACATTATTTTTAACTTAACATGCTTTCATAAACATAAGATGTAAATTACCTCATCCTTTGCAAGAAGGAACATGAGGTTTACAAATCAGCAGAGACCAAAGGAATAAGACTAGCATGCAAGAAATACTTCAGTAATTTTTGAAACAGTATGGCAAATTTATTTTTCAGGTCAGCACATGATTTTCTGTTGCTTTCTTTTCCTTAGTCAGTCCTGGCTTACACTACCCCTAGTGTAGTTAAGATCAATAATTTAATCTGAAATTGAAATGGATTTTAAAAATTCAGTTTGTGCTTTCAGTTTGAATACTGTATAGACAACAAATAAGCTGATTGTAAGCATGATAGTTTTGAACAGTGCACACAGGTTTTTGCAACAATCTGAGTCCTCTGAGCTTCATAAAAAAATTTTAAAAATGCTTGCATGAATGATTGTTAAAATGTCAGTGTCAAAAAATCCAGAGAAAAGACGTACGAGGAACGGCTGAGGGCACTGGGCCTGTTCAGCCTGGAGAAGAGGAGGCTGAGGGGAGACCTCATCGCAGTCTACAACTTCCTCGTAAGGGGGCGTCGAGAGGCAGGAGACCTTTTCTCCATTAACACCAGCGACAGGACCCGCGGGAACGGGGTTAAGCTGAGGCAGGGGAAATTTAGGCTTGACATCAGGAGGGGGTTCTTCACAGAGAGGGTGGTTGCACACTGGAACAGGCTCCCCAGGGAAGTGGTCACTGCACCGAGCCTGTCTGAATTTAAGAAGAGATTGGACTGTGCACTTAGTCACATGGTCTGAACTTTTGGGTAGACCTGTGCGGTGTCAAGAGTTGGACTTGATGATCCTTAAGGGTCCCTTCCAACTCAGGATATTCTATGATTCTATGATTCTACATCACATAGAAGTTGAAATGACAAACACAAGAAAAAAAAGACAGGATTAATGTAGTCATTTTTTCATTTGAATTAAGTTAAACAGAATAAGAACATGACTTCCCAGGTGTTTTTTCTTTTTTTCTTTATATTACCTGTTCTTGCATACTGAAAAATAAAGAGGCTTCTTACAATGCTCTATCAGTTATGTGGAATGACCCAGAGACTTTAAACACCATGAGTTAAGTGTTAGCCTTGCCTTTGTCTCTAAGAACTGGCTTCCATCCAGACCACTACTTCATGTTATAGTCCATGACAGCAATACTAGCCTATAGGTAGTTGCTCCGGAGAAATAATGCATATCTACAGCCTGGCAGAGAATGGGATGTACTTACTTATGAATTCTAGACATGGTCCAGCTGGAGTTGACTAGCCAAGCAGGTGTTCCTCTCTTAGTAGCGCTAATTAGTACTGCAAAGTGCTGACTTATTACTGTCTAGCTCTGGACTTAGCTCAGGTATCTCTACGTTGTACTGCATGCTCTAAGCTGAGATTGATCATGTATTTAATTTGCTGATGAGAGAGGGCCCCATATGCCATTAAATCCTATCAGACATGCAGGCTGTGAGTATCAAGACTGACAATACTGCACAATTCTCTAAAAATACAGTGCAATTCTCTTTGCACTGCATAAGAAAAGACAGTTTGTCAAGTCACAAACACAAAAGCTAACTGTAATTTTGGATACTTATGTCCTTCTCCTTATATTTCTGCAAATGAGTCCACAAAAACATTTACAGTTCTTTCTGTAAGTCCAGTGATCACCTTGGTCACCTGAAAGACACAAAAAACCTCTTGTGAATATTTACCATCTGTCTTGCCATTATCATTGCTTCTTTTTTAAATGCAGTACTATAAACATAGCAAAGTCTCATTAACCTTTCAAAGACAAATGTTAGATGTTGCTTTATTTCAAGAGTAGATTTGTAGTCAATAGAACTTTTCTGAGTTAAAAATATCTCTTTAAATGATCTTCTCAGAAGATCACATTCTTGGAATAACTAGATTAATTTTGCAGTTCTGGATATGAACAAGAAAATAACTTATATCTAAGGCAATTAATTATTCCACACTCAGAGGAAAGGGGACTTCAACAAGGCCTGTCTGTTCCATGCAACAGAGTTTAAGTTAATAGCTGTGAACTAGCAGCAGTTGATGGCACATGTAACCCAGTGGTTTGCACACTATCAGGATTCCTAGGTTTTATCAGCTCTGAAGGTTACCTGATCTCAGCAAATTTTCTCACTTCCTCACCAGTTTCCCTTTCTGCCCTTTGTTCCTTTTTAGGTATTGACAGTATATATACCTTTTTTCTGCATTGTGTGTAGTGCACAGGAGAACAGCCATGACAAGGGACTCCAAGCTGCACACTTCTGTGACAGACACAAATGGTTCCTACTAGCTGGTTTTCTCTGACTTTATTTACCAAAGTTATACCAGAGTTCCACTGCCACTTGAAGCCTCCATCCCATACCTGCATGTCTTACTTCTTTCATATTCACAGGCCCCTTACTTAATCACAATCATTTAAAATGTATGTTGTAAAGAAAATAATGAAATGAGTTTCACTTGTAAATTCTTAATTCTAGAGTCAATGGATGGACTCTTCTGCTTTCAGTATGCAGTAAAACAACTGAAGTGAATATGTCCTAAGTGAACAGTAGAAAACAGTCAGATAATGTCACTGTATATAGCAAATATACATATCCTAGAAAAATAGTCAGAAGTTCCTCCTCAGTTACTTACAGTGTCTCAAGATTATAGAGTATTCCCCCTGAACAATATACTTTGTTCATCAGTAAGGAAGGAGGAAGTAAAGACATCAGTTAGTTTTATTATCATGAAATAATATCCTAACTGACTTAGTTTGGTATCCAGCCATGTTTGAAGCCATCCATTACTAGGAAGAGTTAGGGCAAAGTCTTCATGCATGCCTCAGCAGCGGAGTTTCAACTTCTGGAAGGCATTGTGTGCCAGACATATTCAAACCAGAACTTGTGCATAGTTTTTAACATAGTTTTCCACATTGTTCCCAGAAGAAATATTTCTGGTCTGATGCAGTAAGCTTTTAGACTTCCATGACACTAGATAGTTTAGAGGATTCATGTGTTTTCCATTAGTGATTGTACTTGAGATACTGAAATAGAATCACATCTTCATGAATTTGCTTCACTATTTCAGCACCAAGTGTTGATAGAGGAGACATCTCTGCCTCTAATATATTAGGAAGATAGGGAAGACCTATTTTGTAACAGGATTTTGATGCTATGCAAGCCTCACCTGAAGAAGATAGCTCAGAATACCAGAAGGTACCAGAAATAATTAGTTTATCCCACAATATACATATTTTTCTATAATGTTAACCTGGTTTTTCCTCCTTTCTCTTTTAATATATGCTGCCTTTTTGCCAGATAGTTTCTATTATCTTTAACAATAATGTAAAAATAGTGCATTCATAATATAACAGTTTAGAACCAATTTTGTCATTTGCTTTCATTTCATCAGCTCGAAACTTCTGTGCATCAGATGAGATTGTTCCAGCTGAGATACAAATGAGCTAGAATTTCTCATTTTGGTGGCCCCTAAATTCTATTTATAGAATCCTTTCCAATAATGAATTCATCTGTTCAGAAAACAAAGTCTGACTGTGCTCAAAAATAAGTTATAAATGAACCATGTCAGCAAATATTAGATAAAGGTGGTGCTGAAAGAGGGAAATGAATACTTCAAGTTCATTTATGATTTATGAGTTCAGAGTTGAAATGGAAGTGGTGCATAATAATGAACAATAGAAATAGCTTGTTTGGAGAGTGAGGATGAATAGAAACTTTCGGCTTGAATAGTCTATTAATAGATTATTGATCTAAACCATTACTGCTAAAAAAAGTTCAAAAACTGCCTAGTGATAAACAAAAATATACCCTATCAGGTAATAGCTAAAATACTCCTACGTGGTCATAAGAATATAAATCTATAATCCCCAGAGTCATGGGTATTGCCCATCTAAAACTGCATCTCCTTTGCAAATAGGATGTATGCATCCAGGAGTTCACATTCTTGCCCCTTCCAAGGTTTTCAAGAAGAGGTCAATTGGCTCTGGGCTATATCCCAAAATGTTATGGTAGTGAATTTCCATGTGATCAAGGAAGAGCACAATATTGCATTTTTTACTCCACACTAGGGAATCAAAAAAAAAATAATATATATATATATATATATATTTAAGAGGTGGCCATTAGCTCATTTTCTACTCTACCAGTTTAATCCACTGGCACAGGTTAGAGGATATAGATCCTATCGATGAGTGCCTCAAGATACCCAACATCAGAGGCAATTCCTACACCACTGCCATGTTTTAATTTAACACCATCTTCAAAATCAGAATCAGACTTTGACATGTGTATAAGAAAAATGTGTTAAAAAAAATGGCAGTGATGCCTCTTAAGTTCATGGGAAAGCTCTTGAAAGAGCTAAGATTTTATGTAGCCAAGAAGCAGAGAAAACCTCTTAGGATAAACATAGGAGTTTAAACTAACATACATTCATGCCTTACTTCTTTCTCTTCATGGAATATAAAAATCACATTTTCATATTACAAAAATATATTTAAAGAAGCAAGATCCTTGTACTCATGATTGTCTATGATACTGGGTCACAGGCAGTTCTTGCTTCTCATATGTAGACCAAATGGTGGTCCACATAAATAATAAATGAAACTCCATAAATCAGTTGGTCTAGCAAATAATACAACCTCTTTCTAGTGTATTTAGTCATTCTGTTACCTTTGTATGTAGATAGGTAAATTCCTGCAACAGTTTACAGTTTTTCCTAGACTTAGTTACAACATACAACTTCAGGAAAGTGTTTAGTTATAGCTAAGTCATTTGCTAGCTTTTAATGAAGAGGTAGCAGCAATTAAGCTGAGATCAAGCTATCAATAGTTTGCATAAAATAGTGATTTCCACTCAAGTAGGAAAAAAGAAGTATCATTTAGCTGGATGTCATTCAATGATATCTCTCCCAGTTCATACATAAGCACACTCTTACCCCACATGGAAAGCACAGAGTTAGTATTGTGGATGTTTCCTTTGTCCCCATCAACACACTGCCAATTAGTTTATTTTCAGTTCTCAGTTTTCAAGATCCCAAATCACAAAGCCGTACAAGCAACCATTCTCCCAGGTGTGTGGTACCACTGCCAGATTGTAAGTGTACCAGTATTTGAGGACTAAGGACTTCAGGTGCAGCTGTGTCAATCCACACTGCTGAAGTTTTAACAAAATACAAGGGCAGCCATGTGACTTTCAATACAACATTTGGCATCTTTAAATAAAGCAAATAAAGAGCAGTTCACTTGCTGCTCCATGTATGGGGTTGCTTTCTGTTGCTTTAATTAAAAATCAGAACTTGACAGTTCTTAACTTCTTTAAAAATATGTAACAAAATAATAGAAAATTATTCCACTAAGCTGAAAAGGATCTATAACATCTGTAATGTGGAAGTTTTGGAACTCTTCAGCAACAGAAGTTTCACAAGATTGTTTTCATCAGAAGGATGAATAAAAGATGAGTTGGCAGGTGAATAATGTAGAAATATTTATTACTAGCATTCACTGAAAACAATGCTAGAATGCCTCTAAAGGCCTGAATGAAAAAAAAAAAAATGCAACCACCACCATTTAAAAAATTAACTAGCACTCTAGCACTCCAGTAAAGGAAATGCAGCTAATTGAAGACACCTACTTTTGTGTCAGGTGATTGGAAAAAGTACACAGGAGTTGAAGTCAAAATGTAATCGAACCCCCTTTTTCTTTTTGTATCACAGTTGGAAAAGGACAGTGATGTGGCATTGTTTGTGCGGTTCTTACAGACTGTCTTCTGTCTCTTCAATGTAATGTCACCACAGAAATTTCCAGAGTTGATTAGTACAATCTATTCTACTGTAGCCAAAGATTACAAAGACACAGGGCTTACTTTAAACAGTCACAATAAAAATAAATAACTTTTTCAGCATTTTTTTTTAATGGATCAGGGTCTTTAGGGAATTTACTCTCTACTAGTATCATAGTTATACAAAAATAGCAATTATCTCATTAAAACAACTCTGCAAATGAAAGGTCCTATGTACGTGCCTTAGGAACTCACATGTGATATAAAACCAAAAACATTGTTGAACAGCATGTTTCCTTAATGCATGGCAACATCAGAATTAGGGATGGATGCATAGCTTTTATGAGCTTAGCACATGCTTGCCAAACAGCAGAGTTAACTCCATTTTATTTTGTTTAAATTAAGAAGGTGCAACATGAGCCCCAACCGTGGCAGGTTTTAATCATGACCTAGTTTCTCTGGATATCTAGTCAAATGACTGGATTTCACTCTTAATAGAGCATATCAAAGGTCTGATTAGCAAATATATCAAATGGCTTAGAGATCAGAACCTGACCCAAGTCCAGGTGTAGAGCCAGTCCATGGAGTACCAACTCTAACCCAAACATAACAGCCTTATTCTGCCCCAATTCCGCCAATCAGTTTAATCTTCCAGTTGAGTTGTCAGTATTGTCTGAATTACTCTGCTTCCATGGTAAGCAGTTAGAGGCTCAAATGTATCTCAGGATGAACTTTGGGATTAAACAGAAGGCAAAGCTGGCCTACAGGGACAGTATCTCTTTTCATCTTTGATGACACAGAGGACAAAGCAATTATCTGTATCACCTGGCATTTCAGATCTTTGATGTTTGCTGTACTATTCTGTGTTGCTGTAACAGCAGCCAAAAGCCATTTTTTGTAACTGCCTGCAGGATCACTTCAGCATGCACCAGGCTGAAAGCATGTCTTAGAATTCCCTCACCTGCTATCTGTTGAACAAAGCCACTTCACCCGTATTATGTTGGTCTAAGACACAGTGGTGTAGCCCCTTTTTTCTTGAAGTATTTGCTGCCCAGAACAAGAAACAGAAAACAAGCCACCATGGAGTAGTAGGAAGAGAAGAAAGCAAGGGTTTGGGAGTGGAAAAAGCAACAGCAAGAATACACAAAGAGATGCAGGCTTTGATAGTTAGAGCAGCATCCAGCACAGAAAGAATTCTTTCCAGAGGAAAGACTTGCAGATAATACTAAACAAAACGCTGATTTATTTCTTAAGCCCTCATTTTATTACAGAATACCAGCTGACACTGAGTTTGAACCAAGAGCTCACAACATCTCTGTGAACACCAAGAGTGAGCAGTAGATCTCGTCACAGCAGCAAGTTCCTCATTTCACTGTAATTTCCAGGCTAGACGTCTGTCTGAAACCTAACAACTTCACATAAAGCACAGTGTAGCCATGGGGCAGCTTTGTCCGTCTGCAGCTTCTGAGTTGCATGACAGTGGGAGCCAGACAGACGGATAATGGTTGAGCAAAGATTTCCTCAGCTTAGGAAGCATATTTTCTTTCTTGTGCAACTGGAGACTTCAGGAAAGAGACTTGGCTTTCATGTTCTTCTATCTACCAATGCCAGCCAGGACAGGGAAATTGTCTTCTACCAAGCTTAATCACCTAGGTTAGGTAGGACATTAAAATGTAGTTTTGGCAAAGAACTGAAGTTAATCAAAGTCTTGCTTAGATTGTCCAGTTTTGGGGGTGTTTTTTTTGCTTGTTTGTTATTGAACAGCACCTGAAATTCATGCGTTAGAAACACGTATCTAATATTGAACAGAGATTAAAGTGGTTATAACAACACAGCTTTCCTTCTACAAAACACAGCTGACATCTTCTGGCCAACCTTGGTTCTACAGGTATGGAACCGAAGATTTATTCAATACAGAACTGAAATTGAAATCCTTTTAGTGAAGAAAAAACACCTAAGAACTGTGGAGTATGAAGTCTTAATGTGAGAACCACCCCACAGCAATAAAGGCCGTTTCAGAGAGGATAAAGGAAAGCACACTGAAAAAAAAAACTTATATGAAAGGCTCCACTGCTGGAGCTTACACCTCCTCCTCAGCTGACAGTAAGACACTGGTTCTTAACGTGCATTCAGTAGCCTCCAACCAGGAAGAACTATTTCAACAGCTTGCATCTTTTGGCTGGTGTGGGAGAAGTATGAAGTCAAAGTCTGAATTAAACAACTCGCTCTAGAGCAAACCTCTATGCAATTGGCTCCACTTTCAGCAGGGGGAGCACGGGAAATCCTACCTGACCACTGTTCATCTTGTCACACAGAGACTTCGAACTCCAAGACTGTGTAATCTTTTTCAGAACCACTGAGTTAACCTAGGCAAGTTGTAAAAGTCTCACACCGAAGCTACATAAACATAAATAGGATTATCAGAGCGTGCTTTATGACCCACTTACCTGCTGCCTGTGGTTCCAGTACCTTTTTAAGCATCGCTCCTTTACATTTCTCCCCCTGTATTGTTTCTAATTAAGTAAAGCTCATCAGAAGGCAATTTTTTATTTATTTTTCTACTCTTAAGAAATTAGAAGTGCCCAGCTAAGAAGTTCGTTTCTTTAATCTGAATGGAAGGCATAATTCTGCATCCTTTCTACAATTGCTTTGGTCCCATACATCTTTTGCCTTCAAGTCATTGAAGAGCCTCAGTCAAAGCATTCTGAGTCGGCACCATCGACAGACTTGAGCAGATGCCCAGACACTTGTTAATATGAAACTGTAGCATGGGCCAACGAGCCCATAACATGGCCAAACAGCAATTAACTAATGCAGTAAGAAATAAGACTCTCTCACCTGACATACCTAGAGAGATCTGATGGTAGCAGTTTGAATTGGTTCTCCAGGATAGGGACAACGATTTAGTAAAATTTCAAGTGTTTTATGTGATAATTATACTTTTTTGGAGGTCGACTGCTCAGCAGCAGATAGAGGAAAAACATATTTCCTATTCATGTCAAACCATAGTTCGTAGCCTTTAGAGAAACACATGCCTTGGAGTCTCACTTTTCCGCTTTCTCTGCTGCAGCATTACAGCATAGCAATAAAGGGAACATACAAAATGGTTTATGACAGTAGTGTGACCAACTGATAGCTGAGAAAACCACAAGATATGCACAGTTCTACTTTCAGTTCTTCTCAGTACAATTAAAGCTCTAAACAGAGACTCTGACTAAAATACCCAAAAAATCTTCTGCAAAGTTTACATCTCTTTTTTTTTTTGGAGGTGGGGAGGGGACAGAAAGGGGAGGGAGGAAAAAATTGTCCCTTAATTTCTCTTCACCCTCAAGAAAGGCAAACCAATGGAATTAATGGAAACAAAGCTAAACCTCAGACTGAGTACTTGAACACTTGCTGTGCTACTGGTCCATTCTAATTCAAGGATTTTATTAGTGCTTGCAGTCCTTTTTGCATCTGTTTAAGACAATTTACATCATATACTTCAGGCAAATGTTCAAATGATTTTTAAACTGCAGGCAAATACTATGTATGTGAGCTTGCCAAATTGAACATTTTAATGTGTATTTCCAATTTTACTAAAGCACAGATTGGATATGTTGGCCAGTGAACACCTGCTCCCTCTGCTGACTGCAATTTAGTGCACCTCAGTAGTATCAAGGTATCCTTAACTTTTATGTATTAATAATTATCTCCATTGGGGGAAAACCGCTGAGATACAAGTTTAAAGGCAAACTAGCAAAGCCTACTCAAACTATTTATTTTTATCTGAGCTTGAATATTTACCCTATCTGAACTGGAATCTAGCATATTTTCTGTTATGCTAGATTCTAATAAAGTAACTGAAACATTGTCTCCCATCCCTTTAAAAAAAATCACTTTCTAAACTTGAAACGTGATTTAAATATTTTTATTTAAAAAAGAAAACAGTGATTTGTGTGAGTGTGTTTCTGACTATTGCTTCTTTAGACTGTTAGAGAGAAAAAAAACTCCAAACAGAACTGATATAACCTAAAGCAAATAGACTGCCTACAAAGATGTTTGTCAGAACATACATTTTGGTATTGCAGGACTTGCATCTAGATGTGGCTATCAAGCCTTCACATCAGTGGGCTTGCATAAGCAGCTTAACACATTAAGTTCACTCATTTAAATGCTGTTGATTCTCCAAGTCACAAAACACAATGTTTATTAATGCCTAAGCAGCTAAGTTCGTAGTTAGGTGTCTGATCTAATTCAAACTGATAGAATCATTATTTTCTTTACCATAAGTGATGACAGGTTTTTGTCTTTGGCCTGCAATAAATTCCAGGGACCATTTAAAACTAACTAGTTTAATGTAATCCTTTTCCACTGTAGGATAATTATAGTGTTGCATGTTAAACTGAGCAAAACTAGCATGAAATTAGAAATAGTACCCTTCTTACTGTCAAATGGATTCCCTAAAACAATCATTATCAATTTGCAGTTGCAATTACAACAACCTACGTGTAAGCACGTATCTAGGAGTAACACTTAAATAACAGTGGTGCAATGATTCTTTTCAAAGACAACAAAGATTTTACCACTGGGTTCTACTTGAATTAGAAAATTATTTTTTACTGACTATATACTAGATGGTTTGCTGTACTTCAGAATTCATAGGTTTTCTCTACAGCACAAGTTTTCTAAATCATCTTCATTAAAATTGCATAATTTAGTATCAGCTCTAGCGTGGTCTAGCCCCTTGTTCCTCTAGGCACACTGTGAAGTAACTTTTTATTAAGAAGTAATTGAGGAATGCATTCTTTTACTGCTTTATGTCTAAAATTAAAGCAGTGAAGCATGTAAGGTACTGTAAGAGCAAATGAAAATTGCCCACATAAATACAAAGGGGTTCAGGAATGCTGCATAAGGGCACTTTTCTCCTCAACCAGTTGCCTTAATTGGTTGCCTTTTTCTAGCACATTAAATTTTGCTCCACAGTACCTGCCTCAGGGAGGTGGGTATACTTTAAATTACTGGACCAAATGACAGGAATTTCAGCATCCTCTTTAATACCTTGCACATACCTAAACCTTTCTGAGATCAAAGATTTCTCAAGCCAACCCTGGTTTGCTGATATTGAACTCTACTCATTTCATCCAAAAAACAGAACTACCTGCCTTCAAGTTGAATTGGTGCGTATATTCCAATACATGTACTCAAAGAAAAAATAGTAAGTTGTTTTTCTGGAACAAAGGTTTAATATAAGAATGCATTTAGCAATTGCAGTTGTAATACTGTGTAGTCAAAAGCACAAATATTTAATAGGAAAGAAAAAACTGTTTAAAGTGTCTTAAAACAGATTAATTAGATGCCTGGAAAAGCATTGAGAAGTCTTACGTGGAGGAAAAGTACATAAAAAGGCCCAAATCCCCAACTGCTACTAGTTTATCGCCAAGATCTCATTTGCTTAAAAGTTTAGGATGAAAATTGAAGCCCTTTTTCATCTGCTGAAGCGCAGAAGGATAATGCTTTTATTTTAAGTGAAACAGAGGAAAAAAAAAGATTTTATTTATATCTGCTTTGACACACCCACACAGGTTCTTTCTTGGTAGCAACAGCAGTAAACAGTCCTGTATTCCCAGAGCACATTTTTGCTGGCAACAATTACTGCTGAGCATAAACAAGGAAAAGAGCCACCAGAGAACACCATATGTGGAATTTAAGAAAATACAGCTAATTTGCAAGCTTTAGATAATCACCCTTGAAAACAGTATAAAAGAGAATTGTTATAAAATACACAAAAGAATACATTCAGAGCTTAGAACATACATTCATTAGAGAAAATAACTGCAGCTGTAACAACAAGCTCCTGCCCAAAGACAAGAAGATTAAATGTATTTTAGTGAAACACCAGTACTTTTATTTTTAAGTCAAATCTGAAGAGAAGGGTGCTGTGTGTTTTGCTGTATTTACTATTAGATGTACTTCTGAACTTCTGGATCTGTCAACCTTCATTTAAATTACAGTTGGTGGATTTGATTTGCAACACCTCATACATCAATACTTAAGCAAATGATTTATTCTTTAAGCAAGTAGGTGCATAAATGCTCAAGTCTAGTACTGTTAATTCCCAGGCAGGGGACCATGAAGTCCCTGATGTGCTTTTGAGTTTGAAGTTGGCATACAAATCCACACACAATTAAGAGGATATGCATTCACACTTAAATAATTGCCAAAGAAAATATGGCTTTGTTTCTTATCTTAATCTGTACGGAAAACAATGTCCAATAGTTCCAGGGCTGTCTGAACCATTTTCTTTAGTGCTGTCTTTAAAATTAAGCTTCACGTACACAAGGCAAATATCTGACACTGCTACATCAAATAAAGGTTTGTTTATTTAATTCAGTTACAGTGCTTCAATAGGATGCTACTTGTTTTCCACAACAGCAGAGCTTTCCTACACTCCATGCAGCTACAGGTATTATCCATCTCCCTATGAAATTTTACCAGTCTCATTGAAATCTGTCTCATTTGTTCGTTCGGAAAGTTTTACCAGTGGTTCCCATGGAATCATAACTTGGTCAGCAATCTTTAGTTCAGTTGCATTGCAGTGAACTTTCATCAAAACATTTTTCTTCAATGTGTACACACTGCAAAAGCCAGGGAACTTTCACCAAATTTACTTCTAGAGAGGTTATTTTCAAGACTAGTCAGTAACAAAGAAGGTTTAGGAACTTTCAGACCATAACACTGATAACAGCTTGGCTATCAAAGAAAGACAGTGATGGTCTCAGCATCAAAATCAACTAGCAGTATAGAACAGCAGCAGTGCAAGTATCTACTCATTGTTTCTGTAATAGTTTTCAATTGTTTCTGAATTAAAATACACCACAGTAACTGTGATATCATCTCTGTACATTCTTGCAAGGTCTTCAGGCAGTGTCAACATTGCAGCAAGTTTCTCTTGGTCCACCTCGCCGTATTCATTATCTCCAATTGCATGCCTTATTAAATGAGTAGCTATGTTCTGGTCAAGTGAGGCAATGCCTCGGTTTTTCCTCTTAAGTAACAAGTTGTGCATATAACCCAAATTAACTGGTTTCTCAAAAGCCAGTTGTGGTTTCTGCTCATTAAGCTCTGTAAGGTGTCCAGCAACTAGTTTTACAACTTGTTCATTACTGAGCATCTCCCATAGTCCATCTGAAGCAATAATGAGAAACTTATCCTTGCCTCTTAATTTGTGGTATGTGACTTCAGGCTCCGCAGTTAGGTAAGGGGGTGTATGGTAGTTTGGAGGAACATACTGATAAATATTTAAAGCCTCAGCATCACAGCTGTTCTCAAGAACACTGTGTTGCAGTTCTTTACTCCATTTTAATTGCACATCTCCAAAAGCTCTGGAGGGCATGAGAATCCCCAGTAGCCTGTCATTCACAAACAGAGTTTTCTCCTCAGATCTAGGATGTTCTCTCTTTAATCTTCTAATTTCAAACTCATCAAAGGCATTGTGGTCTCGCGTTAGAGGAAGAGTAGACCATGTTCCATCTTCTTCCCGAACCCCTAGAATTGCTCTGCAATCACCAGCATTTGCAACATGTAAGTGAACACCATCAACATGAGCTACACATGCTGTTGCACCAGAAAAAGCCACCTGAAGGGCAAGATTTCTCATCAGCTCGTTTTCCTGGGGAGCCTGAACTTCCAGTGATATATCCGAGTCTAACCTTTTGAATGCACTTACCATGGCTTCTTCTAAACTAAATCCTGGCTCAATGTCCAGGTCCAGTAAGTGTTGCCAGTAAACCCGGAGATTCTCAAAGTACTGCGAAGTTATCTCTCGGTACTCCACATCATTTGGATGCTTGTGCAACTGCAGAATAGGCATAACTGGTTTCATGCACTCCACAGCAAGCTCAATCTCCTCCAGTGCTTGCCGAGACATGAGAGAAACCGCTATATAATGAAGGAGTCTCTCACTTACTGCCTGTGCACACGCAGAACCTGCATGACCATCAAAGACACCAAACATCATGCCTCTGGTCTGCAAGCAAGTGGCTGCACTTCTGCGGTCTTCAATAGGGGTGTTGGATGCCAGCTGGTTACTTTCAAATCTCAACACAGAATTTGTATTTTTAGAATTCAAATCCAGTATTTTATGGGATAATTCACCTGCTCTGAGAATATCATTAATTTGTGATGGAGACAACTGGAAAGAGAATTGTTCTTCTTCGGTGGAGGTGTGTCTGAATGCTTTTTTTAAGGAGAAGACATTGTCTAAGCTGCAGCTTGCAGCAGGGTATAGAAGTCTTTTGGAGAAGACAAGCTTCCATTTTATTTTCTGTCTATTTGGGATGCATATGGAGTACAAACGTCCTTTTCGTTGTAAAACAATGCTGTTTCTTGCTGAGCTTAAGATCCAGGATGATACAGTTCTTGACATCATAGGTCACTCCACAAATTGAACAACTTCCTTCAGTCAAGCAGAACGTCCTTGTAGTCTGGAATATAAGAATTGGAAAGGTGTAAGGCAAGTTTCACAAGAACCTTTCCATACAGCAATACAAAGAAAGTCTGGAGCTCACAGAAACATTCAGAACTTTTTTGCAGAAAAGACTGCTATGGATAGAGGCATCTTAGAAGCGATACAATTTCCATTACTTAATAACAACCTTGGTGAATTTAACTTAGGATATGACTCCCCCTACCAACTAACCCAACAGGAAAGCTCATTTTTATTTACAAGCATGCTTTTTCTTATTATGGCATGATTAGGACATAATTCCAACATTACAAGAAACGTACACTGTTCAGTGGAAAGCTTTGTCTAACAGGACAAGGAAGACAAATATCTCAAACATGTTGGATCTATTTGGCAATTAATGGACAACTTTTAAAATGTCTGCTAAAGTACAACTCTACTCCTAAATCATTCTAAATCGCAAAATGTTTCTTCTAAACATCAGAGCCAGGAGAGTAAGTAGTCAAATCCCACAGAACTGAAAGATGTGGCAGACAGATTAACGTTTTATATAAATTGCCACGAGCTTCACATCTAGAGCAAGCTAGCTTACCTTTCCAATTCTGTTCCAGCTTATAAGCTTGATTCTTTTTTTGTACCTTCCAGGTCTTAACACTGGTAGGATTTCTGCACAGCTCAAGTCAGACTGGACTCCTGGTCAATTAATGTATTTATCACAGCACTGTGCACTTGGACAAAGAGAAAGTTCTGCCACAGCTGCACTGATGACTTTTATAGGTTTGCAGTTAGGCATGTTCATTTGGAGTGCAATTAAATCAAGCAGCTGTGAAGAGTTCTGCTGCCAACAGCACTGAAACCTTGGGCACACCTGAACAGATGAGGTTCTTCAGCTGCCATGGGGACGGTGCATCATCTCTCTTCCTCCTTTAAATAAGCTATTCAAGCTGGGAGAGGCACACATGTCTAGATACTTAATTCACAACAGAGCTTTGCCCCAAGGACTTAAAAGCTAACTGTATTGTAGCACCACAAGTACAATTACTCCCAGAAAATTATACTGGCAGCCTGTTTGAACAATGTAGTTTTCTCAGAGCTCTGAACCACTTGCAGGTTGCCTCCAGCACAAGGTACTCCAGGTCCCAGTCCAACGATGCTATCTATGTACTACTGCAGTACTGGTTTTTATTTGTTTGTTTTACGCAGTGCACTCTGTGAAGCAGCACTAAGGCCATCCAGCCAGTTGCATAAATAAAAACGTTCTAAGAAATCAGCAGAAGCTAAACACAAATGTGAGCTACTGTAATCAGAATGCCTACTGCTCCAACCCAAGGACTCAACTAAAATCCTATCTGGGAAACAAGACCAAAGTGTACCCCCTGTGCCCCACAACAGCAGAGAGCAGACAGGCTGTTCCACCAAGGATCCCACAACTCTGACACCGGGGACACTGCGAGGACAGGCAAGGACACTGCCTGATCACTGCTGCCATCGGGAGAGCAGATGGCAAAGCCATTGCCAGTTCATGGCTCAGCGCTTGCCTGTGGTCTCCTGGGACAAGGACCTCTCCCACGGCCACCTATTGTGCTGCACAGAGAACACAACCAGAAAAAAGCCAGGAGGAACCAAAGAACAGCAGCAGCAGCAGACGAGCCTCATTTGTCAGCCTTGCCCAGGCCGCTCCCCACTGCTGTTTCCCTCCCGTCCCACCCTTCCGAGCCAGGCGGGATCCGAACCCTGACAACTCCCCTGTTCTTGATCAGACACCCTTACAGGAGCAGCACGTCAACGTGACTGACCCTGCTCGCAGCGGTGGCTGCACCTCGCTGGGGTTTTCCTTCCCTTCCCCAGCAGATACCCCAGCACCATGCACACACCTCCCTGCCCAGGGCCGGGCAGCACCGACAGGGTCCTGAGCACACAGCTGAACCCACACCCACAGCCCCAGCGCCCACCCCAGCCACCGCCCGCGTTACAAAGCGGTAGCGGCGCTAATTAGGGAGCCGGGCGGTGCTAATTAAGGCGCCAGGCTACAGCCCATGAAGCAGGAGCCGCTCCCACCCGCCTCAAGCGGCGCAGTGCCAGCAGCAGCAGCGCTTCCTCCGAGCCCACCGGAGCCCCCGCGGCTCACCCGCAGGCGGCCGAAGCGGTGCCTCCGACCCCGTCCCTTACCGGAGGGCTCCGCTCCAGTCCGGTCCCGGCCGCAGCCGCCGCCACGCGCCCCACAGGTTCCGGGCTCTCCGGCGCCGCTCAAGTGCCGGGCGCTGAGCGACGGCCCCGCCGCCCAACCCGCGCCTCCCCTGCCGGAGCCGCCCCCGCCGAAGCCGCCCCGAGGAACGGCCGCGGCGGGGCGGGGCCGCGGGTTCCTGTCAGGACATGGCGGGGCGGGGCGGGCGGGGGCTGTGTGGGGCTGCCGCCCCGCCGCCATGTTCCTTCAGCGCCGCCTCCGCCAAGCGGTGCCAGCTCTGCTGCTGCTGGCGGGGAGGAGAAACACCCCCGGGCACGGCCTGACCCGACCCGTGGGGGCCGTGCCGGGTCCCGTCACCTGCTGTCACCTCCTGTCCCCTGAGCCGCCCTCACGGTCGGCAGCGCCGTGCCCTCGGCTGCAGTCCCCGCCCTCCTCCTGCTTTAGATTAATAAACTAGATTCTCCATTAAGAAAGAATCCATTATCCATTTATAAAGAATCCATTATTAGACTTCAACAAAGGTTACTCTTTGCAGGAACCCTCCTTTGTTCTTTTTAAAAATAAAATTACACATCTTTTGGTGCTGGGGCGGCCAGCTGATAAGGCTCCAAATCACAAAGCCCCTTTGAAAACGGCAGACCCTGTAAGTTAAGAGCAACAACAATTAGAGGTTCAGACACCTGGATCCCCCTTTTCGCCATATTCTTTCTAGTTTTCAGCGTCTGTCATGGTTAAAATTTCTGTTGAGTCATTTAGTAATGAGAGAAGGAATGAGCCCAAAGTGCATCGTGGTTAATAAGTAGTTATTGGTTATTACTTACTGGATACCGATAGACCTTGACTTGAAGTAGTGATTCTGCAAAAACAGAGGCTCATATGAGGCTTTGATAGGATGATAGTTCATTTTTGATTTTCCTGGCTTCTTGTACTGAAGCGTTTTTCATTTACATAATGTGTTGCAGGTATCCCACACGAGATAAGTGTGTTCCCACATTATCTGCAGTGGACAGATGTGTGATCATCTTTGTGAGTCTGAATGTTTGTTTCCGTGTTTTTGTTTGTTGTTGTTGTTGTTCTAAATGTAAAAAGTGAAATATAGTTTCACGTCAACTGGAAGACCAAGGCAAGAAACAAAAAGAAAGGTCACCACAAAGAAAAAAAAAGAAACATTATTCTAGCATATGTGGAAACAATTACCCTAAATGGGTGCACCAGTAGGAGCTCCTTGGCAGTCTTCTGACCTACCAGTTTTTTCAGTTTTTGTACAGTTTACAACAGTGATAGAACCTCATCTGGCAGCCTGAGAACCAACTTGACTGCTCTTTCTTCTGCTCAAGGCATGTTTAAATTCTGCTCTTCAGCTGAAAGGTATTACTGCTCACATATTCATGCAGTCATTTCATAAACTCCTGTGCATAAGCTGAAGTGGTTTAGGAAACATGTAAATTAAAGTGAGACAATTAACAAAAAACAGGTATTGCTTTTGTTCCACATAAGCCAAGTACAAGAAGGAATACTGTATGAAGGCATATAAGGAACTTAAACATTTTCAGTGTCATTACTTGATAGGACTAGATATTAAGTTCAATTGAGATTCAGATTCCGTTTTGGTGTGTTATGCTGATGAACCAGAGATACATAATTAAAGTTAAAAAGTAGAAATGCTACTCTCTGATATGATTTGGGGAAAGAAATGGTATTGCTCAGGCTTGCAGTATTTTTGCCCTCAGGAATATCTAATTACTATGGTGAATTCCTGTGGCAACAGTGGCTTGGTTGCCATGGCACCCTACCTAGCTAATTCACATTAAAAAAATATATATAACTCAAGTTTCTTTAAATAAAATTAAGCTTTCATTTTGACTTCATTGTTTATAGGTGAGCAAAATGTCACTATCAAATGTCCTGTGCCAGGACAGAGTTCTTATAAGCAAATGAATGCAATTCCAGAAGCATTTTATTAAGGTGCATGGTAGGTTAAAAAGTAACAAATGCTATATTTAGACTTTTTCAAGGTACAATTTTATCTTTTTACTTGTGTGGGCAGCAACTGTGTTTTCTCTTTGCAAATATATTTTTGTGCTCATTTCCATGCTGCGTGTTTAGGCCTTAATCCAACTCCCATTAAGGTCAAACCCAGTCTCAGCAGGTTTCAGATAAAGTAAAAGGTTATGTGAGCCTAAACGGTCAGTCTCAGAAATCCCATTGCATGAAACAGGTTGCAGTCAGGCTATGCAGGCATGTGACATCTTTACTTCTGACCTAAAGTTACCACCACAGGAATTTCTAAGCAGATAAATCATGCCAGGTATTTGAGACAGGAGTACATTGCTTAAGTTAGTTCAGCCAACTTGTATGTTTGTATGAATGGAGAAGTGCAAGACTATGAGAGACACTGAATTTGATGTAATTACTGGATGCTGCTTAGAGCTCCCAGAACCCACCTGTTGGGTCAGCTTTAGCTATCATGTGAGCTTACAGGAAGTGAGGCTGTCATCAGATCTGACAACATCATAATTTGTTGGGAGGGATGCTGTGATACAGGTTCCTCTGTGGTAATAGGATCATTAAATCAAATGTTGGGAAAGGGGAAAAACGCAGGCTGAAGAGGAGTACTGCTGCTTCTGGCATTGGCCCTCAGTTAATTTGGATGAGTGACACCTGAAACTGTATTGTTAGGCTGTATGCTTCTGGGTATGGGGTACAAAGGATAGGAAAGCTAGAGTTTACCTCTTCTCTCATGGTGCATCTTAGCAATTTTTTGGAATTATGTTATCACTGTCTGGATGCCTACTGGAGAATTAGTGTTCTAAGACTTATGGAAGGGGTAATGTATTTTGGTAAGCTCTTCAGGAGACATCAAAATATTAATAAATTATCTTATTTCTGCTTATATTGCATGCCTTCCGTTGTATCTAAGGACTTGAAATAGGGTTTGGTTTACTGTTTTGTAATCTTTTATTCCTTAAGATCACTGTATACTTTAAAATGAAACTAATGTTAGGGCAAAAATGACTATTACTATTCATAATCCTAGCTATGTTAAGTTTCTTAGCCAAGCATGATATAATATACTGGATGAAGATGCTGGCACCATCAGAGAAGCAGTTATATTTGTTCTACTTCATCGTTTCCCAAAACCTTTTAAAGTGACAAAAGTAAATGGTTTTGTGCAGCATTTGTAAAGCAGACATATTTCAGCAGTCTTAACTTGTACATATTTGCACCGAAAAAATGATGAAGTATAATGAAAGATACACAATCATATATACCTGCAGTAGCTCAAGTAAGTTAATATAAAGCTACCTGAATTAATCAGGGGTAAAAGAGAATATTTGCACAACAAGGATTTTCAGATTTTCAGATTTTTTAGAGGCAGATGTCTGCAAAACTGATAAAAAAAAATGACATCTTGGGAGAGGGTGGGAGGTAGTTTTCAACCAATCTTAAACTTTGCTCGAGGGTTTTGGCACTCAGTGTTCTGCTTTGAAAAGAGCAGCGACCATCTCAACTCTCAGAAGATCTAAGTTGTGGAGAGAACTCGAGTTGGCTAGAGTTCAGATAATGTTTCCACAACATACTGTATCACCCTTTCTCTCTGAAAATCCAACGCTGTGTGGAAGAACCAGAAATCTTAGGAAGAAAAAAAGGCTGTTCATATGCATCACTCAGAAATGACATATGAAAGTATACTTGGTATAGCTCTGATAGTTTGGCATAATAAGGCTTTTAGCTGAAGTCAAGAAACAAGCCCGGAATGTATCTAGGAGGTGGAAGTACAGCTGTTCATAGTTTTTCATGTCCTTTTATCAAAGGAGTCTAATTCTGTAACTGGCTAGTGAAACTTAAAGCTTTCTATCTGACTTGCCTTACACTGATACTGCACTACTTGGGTTTTCCTTTGTTCCTATGGAAAATTCCTTTTCCTTCTTCCGCTTGTTTGTTTGGGCAACTAACTGGCTGTGGCTAGTTTGGTACAATATATCTATTTTCCAGTTCCAGGAACTACAAACAGACGTCTGTTAATTATCACTGCCTTCACAGCAGGTGCTAATATATATGAATTTCTACTAACCCCCTGAAATTCATGAAAAGTGTGGGACTCCTGGTGTTTTGTAAACATAGCTTGTTATGGGGACACATGAAGATGGAATCATATCAATCAATCATATCAACCAAATAAGTGTGGTTTTCCTAGGAAAACAAGTTAAACATCAGATTAATATTTCTAACAAATAATTAATACTTTTCTGGAAAGCAGACTAGTAACAAACACAATTTGAATCCAAAGAGGTAGAAGTCTACTTGAAGTTTTCTTGAAACGAGGAGAAAGGCTTAGTCTAGTGCTTGAATTAGAAAACAGCCATAGATACCTGGACTGGCTGGGAGAATACAGGTAGTCAGAACTTGCCTTTTCATAGGCAGCACACCAGTATACCTAACTGGCTTTTCGAAAGGAAACAAATACAAAACAGTTGGATTTGTTACTGCTCACAGCCTTTAAAGATGCCAGCTACTTGCTATATGTGTTTTGTGAATAGTGACAAACATTTCATTTACTGTACATGTATATGCTATTTTGAACTTTCACAAGAGGTAAATTAGCACTTTAGATGGAGAGGTCTCTTACAAGCAAAAAATTATGAATGAGACTGGGAAGAATAAGTTTCCTCAAGGTCTGTTAAAGCAATTGCATTTTCCTCCTAGTTTGGTTGCAAATAAAATCCAGTCGTTGATCTTCTTATGTAATCTAAAATAAATACTGAAATGCTAGGAAAGCAAACAAGCTGCAAGAAATGTCAATGAACAGAGGTAAACACAATGAACAACTGTAGGAAAAATGTCATTCCAACTCTCCAACTTCACTTAACCCCTGCTGTTACAACAGAGACTAAGCAGTGTGCATATACACGAAGTTGCAGTTTAAACTGATGATCCAATTTAAGTTAAAGTGATTGGATTAGTACAAAGGCATATGTATTTGCTGTGACTTAATTTGCTGGATCTTAACTCCACATATATAATTTTTACCCACATTTACCCACATTTTATTCCATATTTTCATTTACTTACTTACAAACTGGTTGAAGTTAAACTGAAAATCACTCTTATACTGAAATAAATGTTCAGTTAAGGTTCTGTACCACTCCAAATGTGAGTTTAAATTCCTTGAGGATAAGTTACAAGTGCAGGGAAGTCTCCAGACTTAGTTTGAAGTGCCAACATTTAGAAAACTCACTATATGAATGTGAAGTGAAATGATGGTTTCCATTATTGTGACGTTGTTCACAACCTGCAGTAAGATTTTTTTTTGCTAAAATTCAAAGGTAATGCAAATAGTATTATACAGAGAACATCAGAAACATAAATATTCTCTGCCTTACAGCCATGCAAATTAGGAATCGTTCTGGTAAAATCAGTTTTCATCAATATACCATTTTTACAATATACCATACTTTACACTCATCATGAAACATCATAATAAATTGCTGCTAGATCACATCACCTATATCACTGAAGTTGCCAAATATCCTCCTGTTTGTAAAGGGTAGTAAAAAACTAAGCTGAACCTTAACTGGAACTATTAAAGTCAAAGAGTTAAATGTAATGGAGTGTGTAGTTTACCAAGCAGACGATATCTCTAGTCTACCAATGAAACAAAATTGTAACTGACGTAACTGATCTACTATGATTCTTTTGTAAGATCGATCTTTTTATCTGATAACGAGGGTTCAAGGACTGCATATCCTTCAAGCCCGCACAGGGATTTCAACTATAATCACCTATACGTTAAAAAAACGTAATTATTTGTTGTTAAAGTTACATTTTCTCTCATGTGTTGTACTTTGACCAAGGAGCCTTAAAAAATTGTTTTAAGCATTTTAAGTGTAAGAAATGGTAAGGAATGGAAACAGGCAGCCACTAGATGGCATTTTTAGTCTAACTTTTACAGGTGTTCAATTTGTCACTGTCCTAAAAGTAAGGCCTTGCATTCCTTCAGTCATGACAACTATGGTCATATTGCAAGTTAAGCCAATCAAATGTCCCTGGAGTAGTTAAATTCAGCTGGTAGCTTTCTTTCAATGGAGCTGGCAATATACAACGGTAGCACGCGTTCTAGAATTTGAATGTCTGTGATAGAGCAACTTTGCTGAATAAAGTTTAGAAGAAGGTATGTCAAGAGGGTAAAAAGAAAGCAGAAAAAATTATGTTCCTGATAATCCTTGAAAAGTAGTGGTGCATAGCAGTTATTCAGCCCAATGAATAGCCTCTAAGGGGTACATGTGTGCTAGAGGCACTGACTAGAATACAGCTAGGAACATTTAGACAGTAGAAGCATTTGGCTGTACACTTAGTCACGTGGTCTGAATTTTTGGGTAGACCTGTGTGGTGCCAGGAGTTGGACTAATAGCAGTTTGTACTGTCATAGTTACTATCCTCTGAGGGTCTCACAACACATTATAAATCTTAGTACACAGTCTCTGGATTTCATTTTTCTCATCTCATAGACAGTAAAATAATATCAGTAAAAGGAATAAAAGAGTTCTTGCTGTAAAGCTCTCATACTAGCCATATTTCAACCAATATATTAACAAGTTAAGAATTTGTATATAAAATACCAATTAATATGGTCCCTTGCACTACAGAACATAGTTACTAGGAAAACTTCGCTAAATTAAAATGAATTATCAGTCAAATATTTAGTCTTACCTCTTAAAAAACATTGTGGACTAGTAATCTTTAGTCTTTGGTGGGGAATAATTTCATTATTTTTGCTTCATTTTGCTGTAAGGAAGAAATTATTACAAAAGCTTTTGTATTATCAATGTGTCTTGTTTCACTGTAGTAAAAAATAAGATACTTTATAATCTAACAACTGAGAAAAGCTATAAAGTTTCTAAATCAAAGTGTAGTAAACATCTCCCAGAAACTGAACACCTTGTAGGATTCACCATTTAAAGCTCTTTACTATAGCTAAGCTTTTACAATAACCTTGTGAGCTAAATATTACCCTTCTGCTGTTCACAAGTAAACCACCCTTAAAGAAGCTTAAGTACTGTGTTCAAGGTCACAGCATGGACACATTCTGGAGATAAGTAAGCTTCTTTTATTGGACCCAAGTGGTTGTAATTGGGAAAAGATGAATCAAGGTTTGGTACACAAACCCTCTCAACACTTGAGAAGTCTTACGTGCTTAAAATTAAAAAAAAAAATGAAATATTTATCTGTAACCTACTCTGTTAAAGCATGTAGAAATGTAGTAGTACTTTGATAGTTTAAGTTGCATGAAGTAAGTGATACCACTTAAATTTCAATTAAGAAGCTTTTACTTTAGCCCTCATAGAACAGGGATATCAAATCTCTAAGGTTGTTCTGGAATTCTGGAAGACCTTTTACATTTTAAAAGGTGTTTCATGTAGTAAGTAACTATAAGAGGGAAATAAGTTTCAAAATTCATAGTAACAAAAATCCAACTCTGACAGTAGGCAAAAAAGTCATTAAAGATGTAGTAAATGTCAAGAATTCTTAGCCAAAAGAATAAACAGCAATGGAAGGCATTGGTCCCAGAAGATGGGAAGAACTGTGGCACAGACCTTTTTTTTTTTTTTTAATTGATAGACTTTCTGGAACTTTGAAAAAAAGCCTGAAACTTCAGGGATGACTGCTATCTGTGTTCATATTATTCTACTATTGCATGGTCAAGGCTTCTGTGATACCTGGAGGTGAGCAATCAGATCATCCCTCACTCTGAAACACATGCATCAGGTGAAGGTATTGGTGTTTCTCTGTTAAAGGAAGCCTGAGGAAAAAACAACACTGCAATATGTAGGAAAATACAGACCTGTTCAAAATAGATGAGATACATATTTAAGTGTCATTTATTTAAATGGACAAATGAAGATACATAAATAGATTTATTTTTTGCAATACCAGTTTGCATTACTAGCAAAGCTACATTCATATAGTTAAAAACATTTCGTTATGTTTCTTCTCTATTATTTCCTCTAGTATAGTCTGTGTAAGAGTCTCAAATACAAAACAGTGCTGAGTTAACCCTCACAACATCCCTGTGAGGTAGGTCAGTCATACAGTGTAACTCTTGTTTTACATATGAAGAAACAGAGGAACAGAATATTTTAGGTTGGCATACCAGAAAAGCTGTAAAGAGTTGCATCTAGAATTCTGGCCTTCAATTCCTCATACTGTGCTTCACACACAGTATCTTTCTCCCTTTTCAGAAAATAAAAAAATAGGCCATAGTAGGTGTTCTCCTCACTAACCCCTTTGCTTTCCTTTAAGGTATACAGCTTTGAACATTTTTTTCGTTTAAGATGATAACAGATAATCAACAAATCATGTCTGAAGTATACAGATTTAATGAAACATTTGAAGCCCATAATTAAATAACTGAAAATAGAGTGAGTATAGTTACAGATAACCTCACTATTTACCACTAGACACAGTAGTCTGAATAATTTCATCACTACGCTGCAGTAGCAGCAACACTAAAGCACGACTTGTCTAAAGCCACTGTTTTGAGGAGGTAAAGTATTCATGACTGATGAAGCCTCACATTTGCAGGGAATATCCCTGAAGAGGGCCATAGCTAGGGGATGATTTGTGCAGCAATGTACATTCAGTGCAGTCAAGGTCTACCCACATTAGTTCTTAAGTAAAATAAACAATCTACATTCTGTAGGGCAGACACCGAAGGTCATATTGCAAAGCAAATCACCTGAGGTAGAATTTGAACAATTGAGATAGCCAGAAGTTACATACCTGAATTTCTACGGATGTTTTCAACAGAACTAACGAGGCCACTAATTATGTATTCTGTACGGGCTAAAAGAATTGATGTCTAACAATAGTGTGCAATAATATGGTCTGTTTTTAAACTCAGCATTTGCATCTTAGAACAATAACTTGAAAAATGTATATATTTTCAAGTAGTGGTGTTCCCATCAGTGCCTACTTGAGGTGAATGAAGAACAACTTCTGTACTACTTGTGCACTTGGTCAGGCAGCTAAAACATAGTGAAAATCTTTCAAAGGGAGCTCAATCTATGAAAAATTTAAGTCCAGTTGATACAAATTTATTGACTATTGTTTCATCTTGCATTAAATCAAACAATCTGGTGTGTGCATCAGCACTAATAGTGCAACAGTGTCTTATATTGATTCTTAGTTTCGAGTCCTGGACAGCATTCCCAATTACTTCACTATCCCTTATACCAAGAAGAGTTCCAGTTAAAAAGATGAAAGATTAAGTTAGAGTGAGATTTTAAATATTTAAATCAACTATAAAATCAGAAAGTTGTTGTCCCCCTCCAAGTATGGCGTGTTCAGGGAAATGGCTATCTTGCACACTTGAGGAGTGTTTTAAAAAAAAGATTGTCTTTCATGTGGAAGCTCTTGGATATTGCAGGGCCATTGTCAGTTTTCTTCAGGCATTGAAGGAAGCTCGAACTACTCTCCCCTTCAGTGGCTGAGGGGGGCGAAAATTATTCACCATTTGAATCCTCTGGTCTTCCTCACTGGTGAAGAGGAGCGTGCGGAATTTCTCCAGCTGTAAATTCATGTGAAATAATTTAAAGCTTAAAAAGGCAATTGATATTAATGTTCTTGAAAAAGGATCAAACGAAAGCATTCATTGAGGTCTGTTGATAGCATAGGTTTAAGCAAATATCCTAGGTAGTATTAATAGAAAAAAATACAAGCCCTGATTATTGGACAGGATTATTATTCACAGGCTAATGCTATTTTCAATTGGCCCTGCTGCAAAGCAAAACAGCCATTGCTTGTGTATCCAGTGTCAAATCTTAAAATATCTGGGAGAGTATTAGAAGTTTACCTGTTTCTCAGAAATACTGATGGGTTCTTTCAGCACTATCCACGTTACACTTTCATTAAGTGGTGGTGTTGTCAAAGATCCAAGGTACGTCCAATAATCTAGACGCAAAGGCAGGAGACATTTGGGGTTGAAGCTTCTAAATTGAGCTTTTGTCCCCTGGAAGACAATGGGTATTTGATATTTCTTTTTAGTTTTAAGTGCAAATTAGGAAGTCTTTATGAAACAAACAAAACAATAGAGCAATACTAAAGAATGGAGAGCAGGAGAAGAAGAGTCTATAATAGTTTGGCTGCCTCATAACTAGTTATCTAAAAAGGTAGCATGAAGAAAGAATCAGGAAAAATATTACATACTATTACATATCAACTGTGACCTCTGGTGTTGGCTGATTGGACTTGGCATTTTTACCCCATGGCCTTTACCAAAGTTCATCCCTTTGTGACAAACGTCTAAAAATAGTGCAGGAAGTATATTCCTGCTGCATGGCCTCTACCAAAGTTCAGATCTTCTGATAAAAGGTCCAAAAATATAGACAAAATACACTTCCTATGTTAATGTTCAGTGAACTACAGAAAATACCATGAAGAATTTCCTTGTCCTGTTACTGGCTATTTTCTACACTATCCATCTGCTTCAGTAAAAAATGGGAAAAACTTGTTCTAAAACAATCATTGCCTGCTGCGACAAGTATCAGCTTTAAAAAACAAGCATCTAAGTCTAAAAGTAGAGCAAGCTGGATCAACTGAAAGATTAGTAGAAGGAGGTGCTGTGCCTAAGGTAGCAATTGCCTTGACTGCCACACTGCAGGGCAAGATTTTTTTCAGCCTGAAGTTCTATTCACAAGTATCAGAGGTATGGAGTCACTCACAAAGCACTGCCCAGAAGTCTCTAAAGCTGCTCATAAGGAACAGACTGAGCAGCTTATCCCTGGTGACAAACCCGCAGACCTATCACTGCAACTGAGGAATGACACTTACCTGTATGTTCAGGGAATCTTATTGAAATCTAAATATCACTTCATGTATCTACAACCTACATACAACTGTTGAATTGCTTCCCCCCCCCCCCAGCTTTCACAAGCATATACAAAGGAACAAGAAAAATGCCAACTCAAGTATTAGGTAGTGCTTTTTAATATTAGAACTTAGGCACCTTACAGAGTGCATTAAGCCTGTATAAATCTAAAAAGAATATTTGTGATGGTCTAATTAGTCTTCCTTCAGCAAGCTTCAAAGATCTTGGACACATCTGATAAAAGATAACCTTCACATGCTACTGACAATGAACTAGCTTAGGACCCCATGAAAGTTATCCCCTCAGAGCTTTGCAGCAGAAATAATTTGGACCATCAGCTTCAAGTTGTTCAAGCTGGGCTTGATGATTCATTTTGCTGAGCCTGAAGGGTCACAGAGCTTTTGTTTTAGCTAACTCAGGAAAAGCAAAACCTCTGAATGACCAGTGAGGTCAGCATAGCCTAGGGAGGCACCTGCTAACAGTAGGCAAATACACTGAAGTATGGAGAGTCAGAACAGAGGGATTGGACAGGAAGAATAAGACTGCAGTGGTACTCTAATAAAAGGATTTGTGGTGGTTGATTTTGCGTTTTTCATTGTCTCAAAGATGTGTAACTTTTTCCCCAGGGGATGTCCCAGAAATAAGAAAAATTAAATATCTTAAACTTACTTTAAATTTTACCATGTACAAAGCATCAGTGAGCCTGTTCATATTGGCGTGTTCTTTTCCAATCTAAAATAGTAATGAAATAGACAGGTTAAATAAGAATGACTATAATTACGCTTTGAATAGGTAGCATAGCTTTCTTATCTCAATCTCAGCATTCCTACTAAGGAAGGTTTAACAGCAATTTGCTATGAGTTACTGCTTCCAGTAAGTCATCTGTTTTCCCTGAGCACCTCTTAAATACATAGCTTGGTTCTCAAACATTTGACAGCATAATGCTTTTCATCATGTAAACATGCTATTTTTGTAATTCTTACCTCCAAGAAAACACCAACTACTGCCAAGCCATCTGGAGCTGCTGCTGCTTCTCCAAATGTTGCATATTTTCTGGCATTCCAGTGAACTAAGTGGAGCTTTAAAGGCAGCAACAAAGTAGAATTAAACAAATCAGTTTTAGAAGCTGTCAACATAGGTGGAACATAGATTGACTCATACTTAACGGGCAGTAATGCTTGCTCATAATGGAGTATAGACTCCAAAGACATCTTTGGGAATATGAACAAGTTCAGTCTTCTGGATCTAGACATAAGCATGGACAGACACTAAATTAAATCTCTGTTATCCTTAATTAGAAGCAACTCAGGTATTAACAGATGATTCTGTGGCTTAACTTTGCTGATATGGGCCTTTATCCCATGAAACACTGTGCCTCATTGCTCACTGGGGGACTCCAGGATGTTACCCTGCTGCAGGATTTGCAAGAGACTGTTGTGGAAATACCTGAGCCTTGACCCTGCTTTGCAGAAAGTGCTCAGGAGCCTCAAAATGAAGCCATTTCTAAGCTTTATAGGTGGCAGCAGCAGCGTCATTTCATAGGTTGTGATCTTTTGCTGTAGTCTAGTTTGTCCATGCAGGTAGCAGAGCTAGATGCTGCTTCTCAACATCATACTGGCCAGTACATCCTTCCCGTCTGCACCAGTGAAAGGATGGAATTGATCACATGCAGTGTGCTAAACCACATAGAGGGCTTTTAGAGGTGCAAGTAGTGCTGTGTGAGCAAAACAGCTGAGCTGTGGAGCCAACTGTGCGCTGTTGACCATGGGCAGAGAATCTTGGAGAAAGGGCTGCACTGCATGGAGGCGTGCTCTCCAAATACAGGGCAATTAACAGATGAACAATAGATCAGAAACTCATGTAAAAAATAAAATTCTCATTAAAGCCCATATGACTTAGTCACACAGAACCATTAGAATCCTAAGAAACATACAGACACCACTACAGATGTTTGCCAACAGCATTTGCATGAATTAATCTCATCTGTAAAAACAGTTACCTCACAGGGGAAAGGTTTGCCATCAATTGTATGCTCTGATCCCTGGCTGTGCTTTGCCCCCCAGTGGAAGTGGAACTGCTTTAGCCGAAAGGGGTTTTCAAAGGGACCACCGCTGATCACTAGGTAGAAGGAAATAAGAGTAAAGCATTCTCACTTTTTGGCTCCCTGGTAGTAAAACCTAACAGCTGTTGGCTGTTATTTTCTAATCCTATACATCTCCATTTGCAGTATAAAAAAGACACCACATGCAGATAGTTAAGGGTTAGATTTGTTACTGGAAAACACCCAAACTCAAGTAAAAAATAAATTTGGAAAGTATCAAGTAGCTACTTATGCAGGATTCTTTAACTTTTTTCCTGGAAAGAAAACATTTAACATGAAAATTTAGTAGGTTTGTTATGGCTAGGCCTTTCCAGTTTAACACAAAACCTAAGTTGAACACGTAAAACATTTTTGACAACACTACTTGGGATTCTGTGCAAAAGGTAAATACCTTGAGCATCAGGTAGAGAAATCAGCTAAGTATTTCCTCTATAAGACTTCTTTCCAGTGGAGGATCTCTATGTTCTGCTTCCTTTAAATACCTGATCCCATAAAACAGGTAATGTAATAGCTTGTACTTTAGACAACACCATTCAGAATCTCAAATGACCTCATAAAGATGGGAAAGGGATACAGAGAAACTTTATACATCATTTAGAAATAACACTTAAGAACAGATGAATGTTTAAGACTAACTACAGAAGATACTCTAACAACTCCATCTATAGTTCTCTTGTACATTTATATGGCACTAAACCAATTAAGTTTTACTCAGCAGACATAAAAGCCTGATCAAAGTCTTGCAATAAGTGCAATTGAAGTCCATCTAGAAATCATAAGGCACTTACTCTCAGTGCAATCTGTAACATTTTTATTCAAAAACTTGAAGTTGTAGCATTGTGCATGCCCTCACAGGTACATAGCTCTAGACTTCATGCAGGACACTAGCCTTGCCAAAATATTCTTAGTATTAATTAATATTAAGTATTTTCTAGTATGCTTTGCTGAACTTAAGAGAATGCATCACCTGTCCCAATAATTTAAGAAATCTAGCTATGATGGATTAGTCAGAATTCTGTTGTATCATTTATGCAGAGCTGTGAGTCACTAGATCTATTTCAACACAACTCAAACCCTCAAAACCATGTTTATGCTCCTAGCAATCTTGTTCCTTCTAAATGTTATTGAAACATCACACATGCATAGCATAGAAAGTGCAGGTGCCTTCATTCCTGCACGAGCTCTGAGTTTCTCTGCAGAGTGATGCATAATCGTCCTAAACTTGTCGAACTGGATAAAGTGCACTGTTGCATTGATAGAGTTCAGCTTTGAATTGCATGAAACTAATTAGCAAGCTAAAGTAATATTTCGAGGTACAATTTACAAGTTATTTTCAGGATTACATGCTTATTGGATTTCTATGCAGTAAGTTTTAGAAAATGAACTTTAACATTTAGAAATACCTGAAAACCTGACCAATAATTTGGGCAGTTCTTTAGTTTCATCTGAGATGCAGAAATCAAGAATCAAGTGGCAGGAATTTTAACACCCAGGCCCTATTCCAAAGAGTTACCAAGAGAGACAAACCACTTCAGATAAAGTAACTGGTTTTGAGTACCTAGGATATCCTATTTAACTGAGATCAATGAACACAACCAAATGAAAGATGAAATCAATAGTCAGGCTTAAAATCAGAGTATTTTTAAATGCACTCTTCTCCATTTATCAGCTACTTTATCTCTATTTTGATGCTGTATTTACCACCATCCTTCCTTCCTGACCTCTCCCCCCCCCCCCCCCCCGCATTGTAAAAACAAGATCTACCATAGAAGTAGAATTAATAGAAGTAATCATATAAAGCATTTAAGTTTTCAGCCAAGTAATTGCATGTAAGTGCAACATCCACCAGTTCCTACCAATTCAAAATGAGCTCAAGACTTGATCATTTCTGAAGAAGCTGTACTGCCATGAGGAAAGAATAAAATGCAAGATAGCAGTGACTGGTCAATATAAAAATAGGTCTAGTGTGCTACAGTTATGATGACTACTCTGTATGACCTGGTCTCTGATAATCCTCTTCCCTTCTCTGTCCCTGTGGATGCAAAACTGGGGGGTGGGCCAGCCAAAGCTAGTACCTCTGATTTAGGTGATCAGACAAGCAGGGCATTGAGAAGTGTTCATGCCTACTCCGCATGCTGGCTCTCCAGAAAACTGACAATCCCCATTGAAAAGGAACCACTACAAGCAGGCTTCTGAGTTTCTTAATAAAAGTGCTTCTCCTAATGCAGAAACTATTCAGCTGCGTGATATGAAATATTGCTTGAGAGACTGAAGTGAAGGCAAGAAACATAAGGCTTAGGTTTATTCGTACACAAAATTCAAAGGGCACTGGTTGCATACCTTGTTCTGAACTGAGTTTATATGTTGCATAAAATACACTATCCAAGATATACTTAATTGTTTCCCTAAGACACAAGATGTTATGCCAATGTAGTTGGCCATGTTGTAGCCTCACCTGTCTTGTCATCAGTATCTTCAAACTCAACCATAACTGAGTGGCCATTGTTGGAGATGTTGAGAGACGTGCAGGATTCATAGGAGACAATAAGCGGCATCAGATTCGGGTCATAGACTGCTTTTGCAGAAATTATATCAATAGGTGACTGACGGTTCCCTCGGGCAATAGGATAAGATCTGTGCCACTCAGAAGGCCCTTCAAAACCAAAAAAAGGAGAGCACCATTATTTTCTTTCTGCAATACACAAAAATGTTACAGGACTTCATGAGGCTTGATGTAAGACTCACTTAGTACGAGTGACTTGAACACTTGCCATCTGACAAGTTCATTTTGTATTCCAAGCTTTGTGTTTTTATTAGCACAGTGCAACTAGATGAGGGACTGAAGTATTATGTACAAAACATACTGGGGAAGCCAGAGCGCATCAATAGACTGCTGCATCTCCATTTACTTGTGCCACTAGTTTTCTGGGGAGTTGATAGTTATATCTTAAAGGTATCTGAAGTCCTTCCAAGGACTAGATGTGCAGGTATAAGCACACTTATATGCGCACACACTCCCTCAAAAAAACAGCGTTTAGTTCTTCCTAGGAAATATAATGTAAAAGCTACACTCATTCAAATGAGATGCAGATGACTCAATCTCTTAGCTACTGACTATGCAGTTATTTTTAAAACCATTTTAGGGCTGCAGTAAACCTTTGAGGCAGTTTCATTCCTCACTCATGCCCATTATGGTATCTTTCTGTCCTGAAAGAAATATTTTTCAGTGCGATAATTAACATTTCTAGACTTCCTGAAGCCAGTACAGTAGGGTTAAACACCTACTTAATAACATTGCTCTCTACTGGCAGATCTGGAACAGTCATGCCATTTGAGATAATAAAGCCTTACGTATCAGAATTCCTTATTCTTACCACTTATTTTTCTACTTTGGTAGTACAAGAAGCAATTCAATTCTTCTACTGTTCATGGTCAGAAATCTAAACAGTAACAATTTCACTTTAAGGATCCTAAGTAGCACATTTTTAGTGGTAGCATTCTCACAGTTTTACATAGTATTACTATTATTTTTAAAGCACATTATCCTCTTATCTTTAGCATTTTCTGAAGATTTAATCTTACAAAATAGTGTATTTTCTTGGTCTGGCTGTAAAGCAGATTTGGAGTTTAAATGCTGTTACACAAGATTAAGCAGTATCATTTGTCTCTTCCAAGCTTTGTGTTAGCATACATAGCTCTATTAATATTACCTAGATGTGCAAATACCATCTAGCAGCAATAACAGCTTCACTTATCAGTCAGGTGGAGCTGCTTTTGTATTGACAGCACCTGTTAAATAACTGCTGTCAAAAGAGGAAGAGACAGGCTCCTGAAGGTTATGTAAAAGGCTGTCTTATTGGACAAGATCAGTCATTCATCCATCGTTCTCTACAAAGGGTACAGGTGGTATAAAACATTGTTGTAGGGATCCTTCAGTAGTTTCACACATCCTCTCACTGACACAGTCTCGGAGGTGGGAAGTGAAGGAAGATAGCTAAATTAAAGACTGTCAAATCAGAAAGCACGATTTGTTCAGTAAGAGGTCTCTAATACTGATCTGTACAATTTATTTATGTTCCAGAAATATATAACATACACCTCTTTTTATTCATTTCTTTGTAAGTCAAGATATCACATTTCAGCAGCTGCACAGGACCAGGAAAACTATTACTGCTCTAATAAATCTGCTTTACTTAAAAGAATTGTTTTTGGAGAGACAAATAGTTCGTTTTCATAGCAGCTTTTTGGAAAGGGACTCATCTGTAATATATGCAGCCTGAGGAAAAAAAAAAAAACACTCAGTATTGAGTCTCTTAATTTAGGAGCGATTATTACAACAACAAAAGGCATCAGGTATAAGTTGATGCATCTTTTGGCAACACTTTCTGTGTGCTTTTTATCAATAAAGTAATTAATTAGCTGCTGTATCTACTTGATTCTTACGGACATAAAAATGCAGGCAGCTCTGCAGGGCTCAGGCAACAGTTCTAGAAAGAAAATGAATGGGGGAAGACAGAGAGATGCAGCATGGAAACGCTATAACCTACCGTCATCCTGCCCATATCCCCAACTGTGGTGGCCAGTCATTATAGGGCAGCTGCACCCTGCTTTGCTCTCAGCTCTTTGATCGGAGCATTGCTGCTTACCTGCCTTTATAATGGCTCACCGTGGGATAGGGTCAGCCCCTTAAAGATACAGAGCAACCAAAGCAGCTCCTGCAGGACGGGGAAAGCATCCGAGTTCCTGCTGCTCTGAAGTTTGCTGCTGCTGCTGCTGGGCTCTGCCCTGCCCTGCCCTGCTCACTCTTTTTGCTAACACAGTATAGGAAAAGGGAAGCTTAAAATTTAAGTAACTGGAGTCTCAGGACCTAGAGAGGAAACAAGATTGTCCAGGTGACAACTAGCTAAATTTTTGCACATGAAAATCAAATTTAGGGAAAAGTAGTAGTATTTTCTCATTCTGCACAGGGAAGCAATAGTCACAACCTGCTCTGAGCACCAGGGCACAGCAACGTGCAGACTGTAATGGGAACTGCCCGTCTCTCTTGTGTGTTCTGCATGGAGAAACACCTGGTTACTGCCTCTCGTTTCTCATTCTCTCTAGCTGCAAGAAAGACTGATATTACCAGCTGGTTTGTAACTAAAACTTAAGAAGCAGTGCTTAGATGAGATGGAGAGCAATCTCTTCTTAGAAAATAAAAGTGATTTGTGCTACCTTTAAACATGGTAGGATCACACCAATTAGAGATAAATCACCAATATGATTTTTTTTCTTGTTAACTCCAAGGAAACTTTTTTAAAGGCAAAAATAACAGCAGACTTACGTTAGGGAACAGAACATGGCAGACTCTAGAAATAGGAGCCTGTCTGTGAAGCTTCAGTGATGTCCTATAAACCAGTTGTTGCCTGCATCCAGCTAAACCCATGGAGAAGCTAAAATGAGATACCAAGTCTGCATTTCTGCATTTTAAAAGCTCTTAGGACATCTTTGTGGCAAGAAACATGTCTCCCTGGCAGTAATTTTATTAGATCTAAGGGAACACCATCTGTAAATGCTACGTTTTGTAAAACATATTGATTTTCTTAAAGGCGGTAGCATGCGGAGATAAAGATCCTTCTATTATGCAATCAAGCAAATGGAAGAAAAAAAAATCAATGAAAGCATTTTAAGTAACTTTTCTATTGTTGTACAGCCTTGTAAGAATTCATTTCCTTTTTCAGGACCTTTCCACGAGAGTCAGCTTTAAAGCCTTTGAGATTTATTGATTCAAGCTAAATCACTCAACAAGGGATGTAACCTGCTGTAAAGGTGTCCACAGAGCAGTTATACAATGGCTTACTCAGATCCACTTCTCAATTTACTTCTGTCTAGCGTGATCTGCTGAGGTTGCTGAGCAGACCTGACACTCACACCAGGTCCTGATCCTGCCGGTGAGTCCGTGTACCTAAATTCACACAGGCAGGTGCTGCTGCAGTGGCACTGGGTTAAAACACTGCAGCTCTGTAGGACAGGTTGGGTGTAAGGAGGTGGGGGTGCTTCCCCTTATTCTGGTGTGGCTCTGTGGTGTGTCTGTAGGCAAACATGGTGACCAGACATGGGCAGGGTCAGTCAGATGCAAATAGTCTGGAAAGCTGTCCTAGATGATGGGAAAAAAATGAAGAAACAAACAAAAAAACAACTTTCCAATGAAAGGAAATGGAAGATTAATTTTGCATCTTAACAAAGCATAGAAATTTGGGGAAAATTGCATCCGAGACAGAGAATGCCCAGTGACTGTTTTCAAGAGAAGCTTAAAAACTGTGGCTCAGACCTTGCTCTCATGGCACAGTGCCAATGAAGTGGCCAAATGTCTACGTGTGTTTGATACCATTCAACACTTCCCCTTCATCTCCTTACATTCAAAACCACATAGATGGCTAAATATGTGTATTTCAAAGGGGGAATGACAAGAATAGCATGTTCTTCCTGGCAGCATGACAGGAAGTGGACTCCACATAATGGAAATTTTAATAGTTGGATTTAAGAAGGGTGAAAAAGAGGAGTGACAGTGCCTGAAAGATAAAACCTTCCTGAATAAAAATTTACCTATGAATTATAACAATATCAAATACATAGTTATTTATACACACGGTATCTAATATCCTCCCCCATTGATTTTTCTTTTTGAGGCAAAAATTAGGTTCTCCTTAAAGCTAGAGCAACACTGCTGCATAGACAGATACCAGATCATTCTGTAATCCTGATGTCTGTTGACATTGGCTACCTCCAATGAGAGCAACACACATTTGAACATCTTGCTGTGTGCCTACTCTATTTAATACATATGAATGTGTCAGATGTGCCGTTGGCTATTAACAAAATAAGCCAGAAATACAATCAGTTTGGACACAAGCTGCTAACCCTAGAGCCTTTGGAGTACAGAAGACAGAAGCAGATGAAATGTTAAAACATTCATCACCCCCAGGCTTGCCTACACCTCAGGTTCTTGAGGGTATCTAGTTTATCCAGACAGCTCCTCTTTCTTCTTACATTGCTATTACTAATGCTGCCAGTTTCCAAATCGGAGTTATACTATGGTGATATCTGTTCTGTATGTGAGAATTAGTCATTTATAATGAATCCAAAAACTGCACAAAAATACTTTAAATGTAACTATAAACTGGAGTGGGTAGTGCAACATCAAAAATCAAAAAACAGACTAATTCCAGATTTTTTTCACTTTTTAGTACTTTATTTAAAAAAAAAAAAAAAAGTGACTGCCTACAGTTTTTGATTTTTTGATTGACAATATATACATTTCAAATTTTATATTCTCAAATGTTTATTTGCAAATGTAAGAGCTTGACTAAAACATGGAAGAGTTAAAAGAGAGCCAAGAGGAAAGAAGGTTTCCCTTTGGAATGACAGGCAAAGTGGTACAGAAAAAAGAGGAGCTGGGTACCTGGCCCCTAGGAGTTTCCCAGCCTTCACCTGTCATTTTTTGTTGGGACTCATCCCTGACTTTTAAAGCAGCTTTATGGCAGAACTCCAGAACAAACAAGGGACTACATTTTTGAATTGAGTCTGAAAGAATAATTCATCTAATTTATGGCTTGACCATTTGAAACCATATGATTGTAGCAGTTAGCAAGAACAGAACGAGCCCTACTAAATATTCCAACAGTCACTTGCACTTCAACAGAAGGAAGGATTTACTGCAACACAGCAAACACAAAGCCTGAGAAGTGAACTTTAGAGGAGGTGCTGTACATGGGAAGAAAAAGAGGAAACACTGGAGTGCATCATAATGTCATTGGCAAGGTATATAACCCTAGGTTGTAATTGCACTGCTGTGTATTTTGTTCCAGTGGATAAATAGTACTAAATGTACTAAAGAGCAGCAGGATAAAAGTGTAACGTTAACAGCTTCTAACTGATACTGGAACAGTGCACACGTTTGGGGGCCTCTCTTGTTGGAATTTCCTGACAAGTGTTGGTTGAAACGCTTAAAGATGCAAACGTTTTATCTTTTTGGTGTGATCTGCACTGATCCTATACGGAAAGACTTCCGTGACAGAAGCACACGGACACAGCTGACTCCGGCTCTTTCTGTCAGAACACATTTTCTCTTCAGTTGAGCAGCGGAGGGCGCCTCTCTTGAGCCCCCGGCCGGACAAGGCAGACCCCCCGTGCCCACCGCAGCGTTTTCGCCTGCGGGCTTCGACGCCGGCCCGCCATGAGGCGCAGGGCCGCCCCCGGTCGCCCCGCCGAGGCCTCCCCTCACGCCCGCCCCGTCACCGCCTCCGCGGGCCGCCTCCCGCCGCCCGGCCGCGCCTGCGCATCGCGGGATCGGGCCGCCATGGCGCAGCCGGGCCGGGCCAGCCTGAAGGAGCAGCGATACGACCGGCAGCTCAGGTAGCGCCGCGCCCGCGCGGCCTCTGAGGGGCTCGGCCTCGGCCCTGCCTCGCCCCGCTTCTGGCCGCGGCCTGCAGCCGCCCCGGCGGCCCCGGTAGAGCGGCCGCGGCCCCTCGGCAGGCGAGGGGCGGCCGCTGGGGATGTGCCCGCGGAGGGCAGGGGGCTGAGGCGGGGCTCGGGGGTCGAGGCGGGTGGCCGTGCCGCCGCCCTGCTGCCGAGGGAGCCTTCGTCCCGGCCCCGGAGAGCAGAGAGCAACCGAGTGGGCTGGGGAAAGGGCGGCTGCGGCTGCAACCAGCCCCGTCCTGGGGCGGGGCGAGCCTGGGTGGGTGGAATTCCCAGCGCCTTGCATGCGGCTGGGAATCTCACAGAGGGTTTAATGCCTTCCTCTAGGTCTTCAGTAAGTTTTCTGCATGTGAGGAGAGTAAAATCCCAGCCAGTATGAGGTCAGGGGGATTGTGAGTCAGGACAGCGGAGACACTGTTTCAGCTTGAGGATTATTGATGTTTTAAGTGCATTGCCTAACCAAGCAACTCCTCCGGGCTGTTTGCCAAGCTGTCCTTACATTTCTGTGCCTTGCACCCCCTCAGATTATAGAATTACCTCATTTATAGTGCAACTTACAAAAAAACATTCATTAAGTATGTCATTTACAGTGAAACTTAGGAAAAAGCATTCAGTTTTATTTTTATTTTTTTTTCCCAAGGACAAACTTTACTTAAGGAGTGTTTTGACCAATTCTGTTTTTTAAAAAGCAAAGTATGTTGCAATAGGAAAAGGTGTGCGCATTTGTCTGCTGCAGAGTGTAAGGACAGAGAAAATGAATAAGCAATAAAATAGATTTGTTCTTTAGACGCTTTGAGGTCTGTCACAGTAAGTTTTCTGAAAGTTTATTTTACTTGATGCTAATTAGTCCTTCTCAATGGCAAATGGAAAATAGTGTGCTAGCCTCCGTTTGTGATAGTTCAGTTCTTTTTTTTTTTTATGATCACTTTACTATGGAAAATGAAACACAGAGTGCTTCTGTTTATATCCCAATATAGATTGTGGGGTGATCATGGACAAGAAGCTCTAGAATCTGCCCATGTTTGTGTGATAAATGCAACAGCCACAGGAACTGAAATACTTAAAAACTTGGTGCTACCAGGTAAGTAAGCGTCAGTTCTATATTTGTGTTGTAGTATAGCTGATAATAAGTTCATAATGCCTAGTTATTCACAGTATTTTTTTTTCCTTCAAGGTATTGGTTCATTTACGATTGTGGATGGAAATCGGGTCTCTGGAGAAGATGTTGGAAATAAGTAGGTTTGTTACTGGCTTCTCAACCAAATTGAGAGCTAACAATTCCATAAGCAGTTTCATCTCCATGCTTTTAAAGTTACATAAAATTCTTCATAATGCTAAACCTCCATATTTTGCTCCAAGTCTTCCTCTTCTTTGATGTTTGCGATGTATACAGCATATGTGATCAGCAAGTTGATGTTAGCTTTTACTTTTTTTCTTTAGCTGCTGTTATTGTACCTTACAGATCTATTTGCTTCATATGTCTGGTTTATAAAGGCAATGGTCTGCTCAGTATGAAAATATTTTTTAATAACTTGTTTGCTGTCCTCAAAACATGAATAAGATTTGCTTGCATTTCAGCATGGTTAAAGTTATTTTCCTTAGTGGCATAACAATTGTGGTGACAAATTTTTTTTAATAGTTTACCATTATGAAACTGTGACTGATATTTCCTTAGCTTCCATAGCTTTGAAAGGTGTGCAGACGGGGATAGGATAAGAAACTTATTACAGATTAACAAATTACTTTTTATCTGTAATAATTTTAGATAACTTTCTCTTACAGTTCAGGTACATACCCCAAAATACCTGTCTACTTGCCGGGTTAAATGTGGGGTAAGGATATTTTATTACACGAAGAAATGAGTACTAATGGCTCTTTAATGAGCCTAGTGAAAATGAATCTGTAGTATGATCCTGGCTTTAAGAGGAGTTTGGCATGTCTTATTTTTCAGATTGGTGGCTCAGGCAGTGAAAATCTTCCTTAACAATCTGATCATGAGGAGAACATAATAAAGCAGGGAGGAGGAAAGCAGATTTAAAGGGGAAGATTCAGACTTTTTTTTTTTTTAATATGAGAGTCAACAACATAACATGAAGCTACCTTCTGTAGTGCAGACTTTTTTTTTTTTCAAAATTAAATGTTTTGTTTTTTTTTTCTTCTTGTCTCCTTTTCAGTTTCTTCCTACAGAAAAGTCATATTGGTCAGGTAAGGATGTAATAAATGTCATTTTAAGTATATTGAAAGAATGAATATATTGAGTAAGTACTCAAATGTAGCATTGTAATTAATACCCAAAACATATGTATGGGTTAAAATCCCTGTATTCTTTAATTAAGACAATAATGTTTCATTCCTTGTAAATGAGAAGAAAAGCTCAGTTCTGGAAAGACTGAATGAAAAAAATAACAGGATCTGGTTAAGAATATCGTTGGAAGTATAAAGTGGAAGAGAATTGCAGTTGGAGTAAGGCTCAGAACAGAGGGGTGAAGGAGCAGGGGGCAAGGAGGAATTACAAGGACAGAAGAATACAAAAAGCACGAGTAACTCCTGCAAGTTCTCAAATGAACCTGGAAATTAATAAATAGCCTTCACATAACTTTTGTTTTGGAAGCATTACTAAAAATAGTTTTAAACAATTGTCTGCTATTATGGTATTCATTTTTTCTTTTGCAAACAGGGCATGGAATATGTTAACTTATGAAGAAGTTTGTTTACCATTTAGCATATGTAGTACTGATACACTATATACACTGAGTTTCAGGAAATTAAATAACATCTTTATTGTTCCAAAACAGAGTCGTGCCCAGAGTGCCACTGAGCTTTTGCAGGAATTAAATAATGATGTTTCTGGAAACTTTGTGGAAGAGGTCTGTCTTAAATTATTTTATAGATTTTTTTTTTCCTTTATATTGTGAAGACTGTGAAATGATAACTGTGTTGTGTTTGTAGTAATGCAGTTTAAATAGCTTCATGATAAAATGACATTTGAAGATGATTTTAATTTGATAAAAGTTAATTCTAAGCGTTATTTTGTAATTTCAATAATACTGTAGCTTTCACTGAATATTTTACATTTAGTGTTGAAGACTTTGTTATCAGAAGTTCTTGTCATGTTTCCTGACATATTTCTCTCTACTGTTCAGAGTCCAGAAAAACTGCTAGACAATGACCCTTCCTTTTTCAATCGGTTTAACTTAGTGGTTGCAACACAACTACCAGAAAGGTAAAGAATCAATTCAAGTTGTTTCTTTTGTCTTCATTCAGTGGTAAAAGCAGGTTTCAACTGCAGATACGTTCTTGCAAGAGAACTTAGGCAAAACAAAACTCTTCCATTGTGAAGGAAAGCTACAATAAATGGCTGCATTTTTCAGTGGACCTTTCTATATGTTGATATGTAGTTGTGAATCTTGTTCAGATCCATGACTGACTTTTAGGTGCTTTCTCCTGTTTGTGTCAAGTACTCTTATGTAGTGGAAATCGCTTCTGGTCCAAAGTTGCTGTAACAATTATTCCTATTATGTAAAACCTAATAGATATCAGGGTCTGTGATACCTTTGGATTTTTGCAAATGTATTTTACGTTTTGTTGTTTATCATATCACTCGCTCTGTTTTACGTACATAATAATATTGCATAGATGAACTTCAGTAAGATACGATGTTCTGGAATGTTTTATTTAACCTCTCATGCTGCCTTCCAGTAAAAAATACAACTGAAAAAATGACAGCTCTTGTAGCATCAAAATGCTTGGGGGAGGACATGTTTCTGTTATTGTAGATAAGCTTCTTCCACAGGGGAAAGAGGTTGCTGGATAGATGAATTGTTGTATCTTGCTTTTGGAAGGAAGTAGCTGTTCATACTTAAATTATTCTCCTCCCACCCCCTGCCTGCTTACATAAAAGCAATAGGAATTAAGAACTGACTTGTTTCTTAATAAAGCGATCCTTGCATGCACACATTTGGGAATTAATTTCTTAAATGCTGTTTAAAAACCTGATTTGACTTGCCTCTACTAGAGGTTAAGTTTGTCTGTGCAATAAACGTATTTTTTGTTTTGCTTTCTTCTTTCACAACTCATTGAAAAAAAATTTTACTTAAGTAACATTCAGAGCATTGGGACAATAGAGTTAAATATGAGTAAGACAATGAATAATCATATGACCACTCTATGTTAAATTCACATGTAAAATTATTCTCCGTCAGAAGTTTGATCATATGTGCTTAAAATCATAATAACGATAGTGGAATACTCATGTAGAAAAATTCTTGTACAAGTTAACTCTTGTAGAAAAATTCTTATACAAGTAACTTTGTGGCTGTTGTTCTCTTATATATCTGAAAAACAAACAAACAAATGTTTTTCCTTACAGTACATTGCTACGTTTAGCTGAACTTCTCTGGAATTCTAATGTTCCTCTGCTGGTCTGTAGGACTTACGGACTGGTTGGTTACATGAGAGTCATCATCAAAGAACATCCAGGTTAGAGTTCTTTTTTTTGAGATCAAGATTTTTCTAAGTGTAAAGCTTCTAAATGTAACGTCACTTATTTCAACTTTATTTTGTGAGGTACTTAGTATTTCCTAAGTCTTCTATGGTTTGCAGTTCCTTACCAGCATTCTTCAAAAAATGCGTAAAAACTATGGACTGCAACAGATAGTTTTGGAGGTTATCTTCTGACATTAAGCTATATGAAACGTGTTGAGAATTTAACAGTTAAACAAACAGGTGATGCACTGTGTTTGATGTATAGCTGTGTTTTGAGGGCTGAGCATAAAACTGTGAAATGCATCGTGTAACTTCTTTTGCAGTTGTTGAATCTCATCCTGACAATGCATTGGAAGATCTGAGACTGGACAAGCCATTTCCAGAACTGAGTGAACACATTCAGTCTTATGACTTGGATCATATGGACAAAAAGGTTGGTACGTGGTTTACACTATGGTCTCTAAGACAGGTGCAGGCACAAAACGGATTCTATGAAAATGCCTCTCAGCAGATTACTTTTTTGGTGATGCATCTCATCTAAGCAGAGGCAACAGGAGAATCAGTCACGAGGTATTGCTTTTGGCCCAGATATTACAGTCTGTATTTCAGCCTTAAGCAAGGGGAATGTCTTAAGATTTCCAAAGGACAATTTGTCTGTAGATTGATTTCTCCCCTTCTTTATGATCAATTACTGCTTTACTGCTGCAGAGCTTTGTGGTGTGGATATTTGTACATGATATTAAGTTCTGCTTCAGAAAAATGTGGGAGAATTTGGCTCATCTACACTTGTGTTAAAGTAGAGGAATAACAATTCGTTTTATAGAATTTAGAGGGTCTTATTTCAGAATCAAAATCCAGAACATGTCCAGTGTTGTAAAATAGTAGAAAGGATATTATAAGTTCATAATGAAAATAAGTTCTTAATTCTTTTCCTGTTTTTATCTCTTCTAAACTTGACAACAATTTCTCTGCTTTTTAATTACAGGACCATAGCCACACTCCATGGATTGTGATTGTAGCCAAGTATCTAACAAAGTGGTTCAACGAGGTATGTTGCAAAACAGGATAGGTAATCAGTTTGTTGTTATTACTACTACTACACAGTCATTTTTTCTAAACCAGATTATTATGTTGGCAATATGTTCAAAACAAGATGGAAGCATAAAAATATTACTAAGTGAAGTACAAATGAATGTATGTGAACCTTAACAGACTCCTAAAGTTTAGCAGTATGAACACCATAAGTTTAGTAGATATTTTTAAAGCAAACTCTTTTTGTGTTTTTAAATTTAGAAAAGTGATCAATTGCCCAAGAGTTACAAAGAAAAAGAAGCCTTCAGACAACTGATTCGGCAAGGTAATACCTCCTTGGAATCTTTCTTTTTTTATACTGGCAGAAATATATAAGGCAATATTTGACAAATAATCAGAAGTTCTCTCAGGGTTAAGTTAAAAACAAACAAACAAAATAACTGCTGACATATACGATGTGATTCTTTTGCTACATGGTAACTTCATACCTATGGATCTTAAGAACTCTGATTTTGCTTATATAAATACATCATAACGGTGTTTCGTACTGTTCACTGTTTAAGATACAGTATGTTTTCATTTGTATGAGAGGAGAGGCATTGAGAAAATTCTGTTGAAAATGCTAATTATCAACATTGAAAGTGTGATAAAGAGGAAAGTGAGTGGCTTTTGACACTGACTTTTGAACTGGAAGTATTTAGTTGGTCAGTTGGCCCACCAAATTGTTGGTAGTTGTTGCAGTCCTAAATGACTAGTCAAGAGAGAGATTATGTGGGCTACTGAATATAGTGTAGTCTGTGATAATATATGTGTAGTCTGTTCATTTATTCAGATTTATAAATTTAATACCTCTTGCAGCTGCTAAAATTGAGACTTTTTTTTGAGATCTAGAAATATGTTGTATAATTAAAACATGATAGTTAAGGAATATCATCATTTAAAGATGACCTGTGTGTGAGCTGCTTCTAAGAGTGGTTCTGTTGTTTTCATCCCTAGCTTATGCTAGGGAACTGATCTGCTTGAAAAGTAGTGATGACCTTTGGTGAAGTTTTTAGTAGAGTCCTTTTCCTGATTGGAATTGCTGTATGAGTCCAAAAGTATAATGGGGCACCATAGCATAAGTGGCTCACATGCATGCACACACATACAAAGATTGGGTGTGGGAAGGAGTGTTAAATTGCTTTTTAGTTTGATCAATATATCCTGGTGATAATCCATTTTTTGTTGATGTGTCATTATGCCACAGAGAGATCCAAAACCAATCTGTTCTGTTGGTAAGACCTAAATGATGAGATGTAATTCAAAGAATTATGGTGTGTGTGTGTGTGTGTTTTTTTTTCCTTCAATAAGGTATCTTAAAGAATGAAAACGGGATCCCAGAAGATGAGGAAAACTTTGAAGAAGCTATAAAAAATGTGAACTCAGCGTTAAATACTACAAAGGTAAAATAACCATTTAATATGATAAGCTTAAAGAAATTTCAAACACCTCATTTTTTCAGAACATACTCTTCTAGGACAAAACCTTTTGCAACATCGATATTGAAGTAAAATGGCATTAGTACAACCTGAAAATTGAAATTAAGTGCAATAAAATAGACCTAGACTAGGTGGCACTGTAGCTGATGAAAATTCCTAATTTTGCTTGTTCATGCAAGGAAGCTCCATTTCCTTCATGATGACTGGAATTTAAGTATAGAATGAGTCAGCAACCAGAGTTCATTAGCAGTGTATTGCTGTCTTAAACTTTTACAGTTTAATTTGTGGAGGAAAATCCAGTAGGTGGCCTGGTATAATTACACAGAATTAGTAGTCACGAGTGTGGATGATGTCCAATTTAAATACATTGCTAGGAGAAAGAGAGTGCTTGAAGTTACGCTATGTTGAAGCTGCTTACTACAGCACTTAATGCGTATAGAAGTTGGGCTGCAAAAGACTTCTGACTCAGGAAATTCAGAACTTTCCTCTTGGAGAAAGCATATGATATTCCTTTCATAAACTGATCAAGCCTAAAAATTTTAGAAGTGAGGTCTTCATTGTTGCCTGTATCTAATCCTGCAGTAGTAACTCCTGGTTTAAAATTTACCTTAATCTGTCATCCATGATAAGCTGCAAAAGCTATGTGGAGTCAAATCACATTCTGTCAATCTTCATAGGTTACATTCCATTTTTATTTCAACTGTGCTGATACTTGTTTGGACATTCAAGCCTACCAAGAAGGCAGCAGGTAAAATTTTGTGCTGGCATCTGAGCTACTGTAGTCCACTTTCCAGGATATTACTGATTTATTTGAATTTGTGCCAGACTCTGAACTGCAGCAGTTACGGAGTCACTCTTGCTTCTGCAGTCTCCTCTTCACTTCCTAATTCTTTTTGGCTGCTCTGCCTCTCCTAGTTAGGATGGGCAGCTGCAACTGTTAGTACCTTGTGCTGATGATGCGACCGCTCTTTTTTTTTTTTAAAAAAAAAAAAAAAAACTCTTTCACATAAGAGATAAAAATATGGAAAAATTGTTTGTAATGATCTTGATTAGAAGTAGGTCTTGTTCTCAGGCAGTGATATTTTTGAATGCATCTGAGAAGCACTGATGGCCAAAGGGTCAAGAAATACTTTAGTACCAAACGCTGAGGTCACTTGGGTTGCATCCCCGGTGTAATGAGTATTGAGGTAATTCAAGAAGTTAAGTCTAGTAAATGGGGTATAAACCCAATTTTTTTTTTATAGGTTCCAAGATGTATTGAAGAAATTTTTAATGATGATTGCTGCACAAATCTCACAGAGCAGGTAATGAGTAATTAAAGGTAGGAGTTAATTGTAGAAAAAGTGTTACAAATAACGTGATATACATAACTTTATTGTTCATTTGCAGTCACCCTCCTTCTGGGTTTTGGTTCGAGCTCTGAAGGAATTTGTGGCAAATGAGGGGCAAGGAAGCTTACCTGTCCGGGGCACTATTCCTGATATGATAGCAGACTCCAATAAATTTATCAGATTGCAAAATGTGTAAGTATCTGTATTTTCTATAAAAGCAACTAATAATACTAAAGGGTGATGATTTCAGACTTGCGTTTAAAAAAAAAAGAAAAGGGGGGGGTGAGGAGGGGCTGAGGAAACCCTGCAGCCTGGGCCTACCTGCTCCTGTCTGCAGCAAATACTATTTGTTATCTGGAACCAGGGCCTAACCCTGAGTCTTTCATACGTGCCAGTCTCCTGATGCTAGGTAGTAACAAATGACTTTTCTTCATTTCAAATCTAGTAAAGATGTTCCTACACACAGTGGATCCCATAGTCTATCTATTGCAGTCCAGAACATTTGCTTAAAGTAGATCACTGATTAAACACAGCCTCGTTTTTTTCCTTAATATGATTGTCAGCCTGGTTACAGAAATTTAAGTTACCTAGATAATAAATTCTAAATATGTAATTCTAACAAATCTCATTGGAAGGCATCACTCTGTAGATAAGCAAGGGCAATGACTTGGTGAATGAATATTAACTATAAATGCTAAGCAGCATCAGCATGGATCAAGATTTTACGAAGGTCATCTTTGAAGGCATGTATCCTCACCATAAACTTACTATTCCTGTGCATCATGGATATTACATAAATTATTGGGCCAAGAAGACCTTCTTGCATTGTACTGTATTTTCAGAAACTCTTAAAATACTTCATGCCCAGTAAAGGATGCATAGCTGCTGGTCTCATACTTTGCTTAATCTTCTTCCAACTGTTAGTAATAGTGTTTTTTTTATACAAACTGGTTTCTAGAATATTTATGCATGTAGCTTGTAAGCCATTTATTTAGTGAACAACTCAGTCCTGCTGAGTTGTCATACAGGAATATAAGTGTGTCCATGATCTTCAGATAGCTTGCTTCCATTCATGGTCCATGTATCTTACATTTATAATATAAAGCAGGAGGAAATGGTCTTCTCTGTGAAGTCTAAGATGATAATTCTATGCTGTAATTAAGAATATTTTATTATTGACAGGTACCGTGAAAAAGCAAAGAAGGATATTGCTGCTGTGGGTAACCATGCTGCTAAATTGTTACAATCCCTAGGCAAGGTAATTACAAATGTAGGCCACTTGTGACAGGGCAGAAATACTTTTTTCCTGATATTCTGTAAATAAATAAGTCAAGAAATGGATATGAAAAGAGAGCTGAATTATCTCATTCCCTTAAGTTCTAATGAGATTTAATATCTGTGGTCTGTTTTATTAATCACTTTTGATTTGGTCATATAAAATAAAAGCAAAATACATAAAGAGCTATATTATTTACAAGTTTAAGATAGCCCTTTTTACAAGAATGAGTAGGTAATATCACAGTGAATGAATTAGTATACCCAAAAACATGAATTGTCTGCTCATTGTATTGTACTGGAACCAGTGTATTTTCTGTTCTAGGCACCTGAGTCAATTTCAGAGAGAGAATTGAAATTGCTTTGTGAGTATGCTTGGATTCTATTTCAGTGTTTTGCAGATGATGTAATATTAAACCAACAAAAAGCTTCCGAATGATAGCGTAGCTATTAATTGTTAGCTCACGAGTTGAACTTTTCAGCCATGTGCTTAGCCATTGCATTCATCATCTTCAGTGTAGAGAACATGCTCAACATCTTTCAAAAGTGAGTCTGTAAAGGTTGGCTTTAGAAAAAGATGGAATATTTTTTTCAGGTCCAAACAACAGGTAGCAGATAGCCTCTACTTTCTGTAAGTATTATCTAATCGCTGTCATACGTTCTATGATTCAGACTTCTGAGTGTAGTCTCTGTACACTTCTTGTAGTCTGAAAACTTAAAACAATGATTCAGGGAATAGTACTGCTTATGGCAGTTAGGTTATGTTATGGATATATTCATGTCAGTGGAGCAGCCTGAGTAAGTCTCCTCACAATGGATAGCTTTCCTGTAAGCATGTAGCCAAGAACATGCTGCATTTACATATCACCTGCTGGAATTTTTAAGCATCTCTTACAAGTTACTCATTTGTTTTCAGTGCCAGGTACGCATTTTGAGTGCCAGGTGCCCATTGGGTTGCTTCATTGCAGTGATAGTGGAGGAGAACCTTTATTTGCTCATGGCTGTAGTTAAAATATTAATTGAGAATATGTGAGACAGTGGTAGATATGGTGAAAGATAGAGTATCTGTGTTCATTTACAGGAGAAGCTGATGGTTGTAACTGATGGCTTGCTGTAAAAGATGCACACACTGTGAGCTGTTACACGTAGCTGTTAGATAACACAAGAGTTATGCTTAGAATGTGGAAGCAAATATGCACAAAGTATTTCTGTAAAAATATAAACGTAAATGTAGTCTAATAGATGTTATCACTGAGGTACAAGAAGAAACAGATTGAAGACAAACTCATCGTTGTATTGTTTAACAACGTTGTATAGATCAGAGATAAGATTTATAGATTTAGTAATTGATGATGCATTCAAGTCAGTAATGCTTGTCTTTCTGCATTTTCTTAGGCAGCAACTCAGCTTTTCTTCGAGTAGTGAGGTGTAGATCTCTGTCTGAAGAGTATGGTTTAAACACTTTTAACAAGGATGAAATAAGTAAGTACTCCTTTATGGCGTATACTTTAACTGTGTTTTCAACTTGAATGGTTTTGTTATCAGAAAGAATTGTACGTTAGATATACTATTTCATTATGTAGTTTTATAATTCACCATCAATTAGAATTACATTTTTGTTAACTGTAGAATGTTGATTTCATTTTGATTTTTTAAAGTTCAAAAATGAAGTTACAGAGTAATGCATATTTCATATTTTTCCATTTTTTTTATAGCACATACATAAAACGTTGTCTTTCTTTAAACTTCTCCTTTTTTTTCTATGCCTTTTATTTCTGACAGAACTGGAAAGGTGCTTTCACCTGACTAAAGATTTGATAATAATTATTCTGGCCTCGCTCAGTTCAGGTTTTTGTATGTGAATAAAGGGAAAATCTAGTTATATAACACTTTCTTTTTTTGAACCTGCATAAATTAAAAAAAAAAAAAAAAGGAAATACCTTTTATCATCACAACTTGTTTAAATGAAGCTCATAAAAGTTCTCTAAATTTTTGGACAAAATGTATACACATTTATAAATTAAATATATATAGTTTGTATATGTATACATTTGGGAATATTGATAACTTCAGTAAAAGCTCCTTGAATTAGCTGATAATATCTTTTGAGACTTAGGTAGTTAATTTTTAGGAAAACTACTAAATTGTCTTAAGGGATTTAAGACCTGTTCTATAATTAGTCATAATTAAATGTAAGTAGCATGCGTTTCAAAACCTAAAATTACAGCTAATGAATATCCCATTTAACATAGCAGCTGTCAGAATCGAAACATGAGTATCTTCACTGAACAGAAATTACACCAAATATATGAAACAGTTTTGTCAGGCACTCTGGAGTCAAAATCAACTATCTGCTAGATCAGACATTTACATTCTTGGTGGCAAACTTTTTTAACAACAGAAAAAAAAATAAGGGTTTTACAGTTTAAGTACGTGGGGAAATGCTTGATTTCAAGTAATTCAAACACTCTTTTTCCCTTTAATCTGTACCTGCTAACCACTTCTCTATTTTCAGTTTCTAATATGGATAACCCAGACAGTGAAGTAGTGCTGTACTTGATGCTACGGGCTGTTGATAGATTTTATAAGCAGCATGGGAGATACCCAGGTATGTTCATATCAGTTGTCATCATAAAAGGTATGAAAATTCAATAGTTATTACAATACTAGTTACGAACTCCATATATAACATCTGTTGTTTTTTTGTTTCCTTATTAATGCAACTTCAACATTGCAAAAATTAAACATTATTTTAGGGGGAATTTAAAGAATTTAGATAAAATTGATACCATTGAAATGCATTGCACGGATTATGAATTAATTCAACTATGCTGAAATTCGTCATTATCATGAGTAGCATCAACAGAATTATTAAATATTATCTATTGCTATTAGTCTAATATATTAATCTACTTCGAATTTTTTTCTTCAGAAGAAAAATAAGTAATTTTGAATGTGGTGTTAAAGCTACATGATGAAACATTTTTATTTATTTTCCAGGTGTCTACAATTATCAGGTAGAAGATGATATTGGAAAACTGAAATCATGCCTTACAAGTTTCTTACAAGAACATGGATTGTCTGTAGTGGTGAAAGATGACTATGTTCATGAATTGTAAGTAAAATATTTTAAGAGTCACTTTGTAAAACTGACCTGGAAATACTAACTATTACTTTGCTGTCTAGTTGTCGCTATGGAGCTGCTGAGCCACATGCTATTGCTGCCTTCATGGGAGGTAAGAATGCTATTGTATTTCCATAATGAACAAAGCAATCTGCAGTTGTACCTGCTTGAGTCAGAATCTTGCTGTTTTAATGACTCGGTATTGTCAGAGCAGACTGTAATTGTGGACTGTTGTCAAAGATGTAACAAAATTCTTCAGTTGTGGCTCCTCCTAGCAAGGGTTTAAAGTCAGTAGAAGAAACCAAGGAAACTTAAATAATCCCAGTAGATGTGTTTTTTTTTTTGGTTTGTTTTTTTTTTAAGTTTTATTTAAAGGAATACCTATAGTAATTTTAAAAGGGAATATTTACAATAATATTGAGTGTATTACATTACTTTAAAGGAAAATGTATACCATGTTAATTTTAGGTTAAGTAATGTTTAAATGTAATTAATCTTGACTGCTCAGATTTTAATTGTGTAGATACATGCACAGAGAAATTATATGTAGTAAAGTGTGTCTAAAGCTAGATTTGAAGCTTCTGAAGTAACGGCTTTCAGAGCCTCTTCTATATTGGGAATTACTGAAAGACTTTTTTTTTAACTAGGAGTTGCAGTGAGCACTTCTCCAGCAATCCCAGTGCATACAGTTCTAGGTTAAGAACATGCTTTGTAATGGATTTAAAATATCACCTGCTAACTATATTATCTTATTTTGTAGGAGCTGCTGCTCAGGAGGTCATTAAAGTCATTACAGGACAATTTGTAATTTTTAATAACACCTATATTTACAGTGGAATGTCACAGACTTCAGCAACTTTCCAGCTGTAGAATAACCATCTCACATTTGTTGCCACCAGGCTGTGCTGCTGTGTTCTGTAAATACTGTGGTGGTTTGCCACTGACTGGACTGTTCTGTATTACCTGCAAAATTAAACTTCTTTTGTTTGTAATGATTTTATCTGTTGTTTGTTTTGTTTTTCCCCCACTGAGGATAAATAAAATCATTCCCAATTCTCCTTTTTTTTTTCTTACACAGGTAAGAAAAAGTCCAAGATTTAAAAAAAAAAAAAAAAAATTGTTTGGAGATTAAGTGGCATTTACAAATTAGTTTACCTGGTTTGCAGCAGAGATGATTTTTTTCATTAAAGTTGCTAATCTGGTTGAGGGGGTGATGAGTTGCAAAAGGTTAAAGGAGGATGCAAGTGAGGGGAGACCTAGGGAAAGCTGTAGTGCCCTTTACTGAGTCAGTCTGAGGATGTTACGGGAAAGGATTATGTTCAAAAATTACTTATTTTGGTTCAGCTGTATTTATCTAGCGTGAGATGGTCTCTCTCTCCCTCACTGTGTGTCTGGCAAATGTCAGGTAACAATTAACGGTATGCATTTCATGGTGTAGTTGTAGTTTCCCAAATGCTGAGTACGGAAAGTGAGCTGCACTGCAAGCTGCTCTTCCCCTCTCCTTAGCCTAGAGGCACGCTAGGGTTCAGGTGGTGCTTGGGGACGGTTACGAGGGGCTGTCCGCCCTGCTGCGGCCGTGAGCGGCAGCTGGGGCCTGAGGCGAGCTGCCCGCGCCCTTGGGCGGGAAGGGCCCGCGCCGGGGCTGAGGGCGGCCGGCTCCTCGCGCTCCTCAGGCCGCGACGCGGCGGCCGGGCCGAGCGGCGGGGCCGCCTTCGTGGCTGACAGGGCTCGGTGCCGCCGCCGGGCTGCAGGTAGCAAACGAACCCCAGCCCTTCTGCCCAGCTCCAGACAGCCCTCCCACTCTCCAGCCGGCAGAAGAATGCTTCTGCGGTTCCATCCCTCATTTGTGTGTTTTAATCCCGTATCCTTTATGTAGTCTCCACCTTCTATGTTTAGGATCATCTGGGGCACTTGTTATGACTGCTGCTTCAGAGTCAAACTCTGGTAATGAACCTAATGGCTCATACATGACTTATTTGAGAGGGAAGAGGAATGGGATGAATTCCCAAACAGCTCTGGAAGATATCAGAGGCCTGTTATGGCACACTGGACAGTGTGTTTCTCAGAAGTTTGTGAGCGCATCCTTTGCTGGCCTGACTTCCAATTGTCACAGGATGCCAGTGACCCACGTAGGGTTTGACCATGGGGATTTTAAAAGGCAGAGCAGGCCTGAGGCTGCCTGGTGTCACCCCAGCATGCCTGCAGGGCCCAGGTCCAGCAGCCGTGGCCCAGCACTCCGCTAAACTCCTCTCACGGTCCTGCCGTGCGTCAGGTGCTCTGACACTGCTGAGCAAGCAGACAAATACATCAGGGCTTTTTTTAGGTTATTATTATTATTATTTTTATTAATTTTGAAAGAATTGTTACTGGGTTATTCTGTTTTCCCTTATTTGTGATGTTTACCAAGAACCTGCTGCAGCAAACTGTGTTATTTATCTTTGCAGCTTTGCTCCATGATGCAACAGCAGAGTTGAACTATTTGCATGTTAATGTAGGCTGGTTTATAAACGCTGTTTTCTGTACCTTCTGTGTGTGTCAAAGATCCAATTAAAGTTAAAAATGCCTTCCCATAGGGTTTAAAAATCTATGCTACTTATGTGAAAGACTAATTTTATAAACGTGTATTTAATCCAACTTCACTGAAATGAAATTTGCTCCAAAGTGAGCTAATGTTTGTAGTCTTTGTTTTGTTAAAGAATTTTCAGGGAGTGCATATGGCTGCTCTAGGCTAGCAAGGTGGTGTCAGGAGGGGAAAAAAAGAGGTGAGGGAGACTTGTGAGCTTTCTGCTGTTGTGGCAAGGCTAGATTTGCAAGACAGAGGAACGTGTATGTATTATCACTTCTGGAAATGGTAAAGGAAGCTGAAGCTTTTTTACCCTATCCCTCTCAAAACCTGCTACTGTAAGGATATATATGGAGCATTTTAAACTGATGGAAGTGGGGCAGGAATGGGGACATTTGGTAACTCTAATTGGAAAGCAGGACTGGCTGTTTTCACTAAGATGACACTGATATTTCTTAAAGCCTGTGCTCTACTTTGAGAAGGATAACTCATCCGTTATTAAGCTGATTTTGTTACTGATATAAAGTTTCTACCTGGAGCTAAGTCATTCTTGAGATATTTAAATAGGTTACTGTGACACTTGCATCAACCTTTCGTCACATTTGGGACTTGGAGCGTGGATAAGGGAAGTGAAATGGTGTATCTGAGCGTTTGGGCAGACAGTAGATTTGAGGGTAGATTTCGGTTCATCCTAATACACCATAGGGTTGTGGCCTGGCATGAACAGCCAAGGACTGCCAACAAGCCTTAACCATGCTTCCAAACCTGAATTTCGCTCTGGTGTTCACGTAAGTTGGAAATGCTGGTATGTTAGGCTTATGTAGAATCAATGCTGTGGGTTTTTCTGATTTACATGTTCTATTTAAAATTTCTTTAGTTAATTAAAATAAAGTATTGGTTTAATAAATAATCAGTGTCTTGGTTCCTGTGCATTTCTGTCTTTGGTTTTGGTCATTACTGATAAAGCAATATAATTATGGTTTAGTGGTTGGCTCACGTAGCAGTGGTAGGAAGTGGATTGTTTTATACTGGGTGTCAGAAACTTGCTTATTTATAATTATCTGGTAATTGTGCTGCCCCTTGTTGGCTGATGGTGAAATTGGTAGCCTGTTGTAAGGAAAATTTGAAGACATTTATTGTGATCAATGAGAGAGCTAGATATATTTTAATGCCAGGTGCTTTTTGGGGTGACCCACAATGGCAGCGTGGAATCACTTTATTTTTGTTATATGTTACCTTTCAAAGCTGCTGACATAACACAACTAGAAGTAGCATCACTATAATATAGGGTATTTCCAAAGGAAACTTTCACCATGCAAAGCTATACTAAATAGTTTGTGTGTCAGGTGATAATGTAAAACTAGAAAACTGTTAAAGGGTGTAATTTAAGAAAAAAATATTTAACTTATATTCCATATGTTATAGAAACTGCTGATCTAAACAAAGAGCAAATGCTTTTTCCTTGCCATTTTAGAACAAGAACAAGGGTACAACCTAAAATGGAAAATCAAAATGTGCAGACAACACTGTGTGGTAAGATACCTGAAAATATTTCTAATTTATTTGAATCTGTTTTACAAAGTTTTAGTAGATTGTGATAAGTCAATTGTAGGAGGGTGACCTACTGGGGAAATGTTCTTTTTCCTTGTTGCCAAATTTTTGGATTCTTGCATTATTCAAACAGTAAATAATGCCAGCATACTTTCACCTTTTTCTGCTGATATTTAATCATATTTTTTCTATTTAATTTCTTTAAGAAACACAAAACCTGAAGTGTTTGAAAAATATGGTATCTGTTCTTGCCAAATTAGGAAGTAATTGTCTAGTAAGTCTTTTATTACATCAAAAATACAAGAAACAGATTTCTATAGTCATTTATCTACTAAAGATTGTACGTAGGTGCACCCCTAAATGCTATGTGTTAACTTCCTGACATAACGACCTGGTTCAGGATGAGATAAGTGATTCAGTCTCGCTTAAATAAATGCCATATAGCAAGCCTTGGCATTTAGCCTAATCCTCCACTGGATTCTGTTCCTAATTCACTCAGATGTTCATAGTTCAATATTATTTGTTAAATAGACGTAATATAATTTGCAATTGGAGAACTTAGTGTGATATAAATTAAGTTATTTAAATTTATAACATATACTAACAATAATTAAAAGCCAGAAATATTAACATGGGACTGTTACTTCAGTGAAGCAAATTGTGCTCAAATAGTTAACTTTGGGTTAAGTACTTTAGTTATTTATAGATGGATAGAAGTGGTGTAGCTCTGTGTTTTGCTTGCTTTTTCTTTAAAATACATAACCATGGTACATTTTTGAGCTGGTTTAATGTAATGCTAAATGAATTTAAAGAAAAGATAACACTTCATGTGAAGTTTTTTTTTGTTTACTCTTAGATATAAAAACAGATCTGAACTTACTGCTTGAATGCCTTAAATACCAGATGGACTGCCCTTTATCTCAGAAAGAGGCTTTGATCACTATTTATTCAATTTGTCAACAAAACAGTAAGAATCGTTTTACTTTCAAAAAAAAATAACCATTTATGTTCACAATGTATGTTAAGAAGCTGTCAATGCCAGGAGAAAATAAGTTAGCTAAAAGACCTAAGATTTGGTGGGGTGTAAAATCTTAAGATTTTAATTTTACACAAAAGCAAAATTTTAATTTTTATTCTTTGCTTTGTTTGTTGTAGGTGAAGCAAGCGAATATTTTCGAGAAATTGGTGGTTTGAGGTTTATAAACGATCTTGCAAAGTCAAGTATCCATTGCGTAGTAAAGGAAGCAGCTTTATTTACATTAGGAATTATAATAGAGAGTAATGGTAATAAATACTATTATGTATATTTCTGAGTTACTCATGATCATATTATACCTTGGCTTGTTCTTATTCTCCATTATTTTTCCATCAAAAATGATATTACAGAATAATAAGCTTGAAAAAGGGAAAATAAAGTTGCCACTGTTCCGCTTTCCCACCACAAGGTTTGAAGAAATACCTTGCTGATATGCCTATCTCTGCTAAATTTGTGTATCCAGCACATCTTAATGCTAATGGACAGTTTTATTGCTTCACTTTCTTGTTAACAAGTGTAATGACTCATAGAGTCTTCCAAAGTTTGCCAAGGACCAGCATAGTTTAGAAGTGACCACAGGAGGAAGCCCTAATTCCCTTTATAGGCCCTCACAATGATTTAGATAAAACAAAGCCTTTGTTTACTATGTTATCATGTTATCAAACTAATTTAAGATTTTTTTAAAAAAAGGCTTGCTTTAAGGTCTTAATGGTTTTTATTTTCTGGTTTCAGTTTACTGTCAACAATCTTTATGTACTTCTGCATTGTTTGAAGACCTCATTTTAGTTTTAATTAATAAGGATTCTGGTGTGAACTTAAAAAGAATGTCTGTTTATGTCATCTTAGTACTGGTTTCAAATAACAGTAAGTGCTTTCTTCTGTGTTATAACACCATTTTTTTACTTATGGTTTCCTTTTTTCTGTTTGCCAATCTACGTTACGGAAATTTGGAACACTCAATAAATAATGCTTTTGTGAGGTTAACTTAAAAAAGATGAATCATAGCATGTCAATGGAACTGAAGTATAGAATCACTGAGATTGGAAAAAGACCTTTACGGTCTTCACTGTAAATGAAAAAATATAAGTAAGTAATTGCTTACTGGGATTTCCTTAAGTAGCAGAAAGTATTTAAATTCTAACATAATATGCAATCCAGGAGTTTCTGACAAAAGTCTTCTGAAAAAGTTAGACATAGAGAAAAATAAAACACTTTTGTCAATGTTTTCTGAGATTTTCAGCAGGGGAGGGGAGTGTATATTTGCTTAGGAAATGGAAATACAATTCAAATATATAAATTAAATTTGACATCAGGATTTTGTTTCAAGTTGCATGTGTCTTCTGAGTCTGGTATGTCTTCTCTTTTAGAGTATGGGCAAACTTATGTCAGGGAAACAGGCTGCATTGGTCTTCTGCTACAGTTATTCAGGTAACAAACAATTGCTGTTCAAACAGAAAAATAATAGAATTTTTAGGACCTGTTCCCTTTGTTTTTCCTGAACAGAACAACTCTTTCCACATCTGAGATGAATCTGTCAGATGAAAATACTTATCAGAGCTATCAACTGTGGTCTTCAGTCTGCAGTACTCTCTGTGCCTGTGTTAACAATCCTCAGAACGGTAAGTGTTGCTGTTAAAATTGTGAAAAATGGAAAGTGTTTTTCCAAAGTGATAAGTTCTGTTTTCATTTTTATTGTTCAACTGAAATTTCAGTGCGATACTTTGCCAAATTATATTTGTACTTGGGGTTATTTGTTTTTATTTTCCCAGAAGATAATCAAAGCATTTGCTGTGCAGTTTTTCCATACGCAAAAGAGTGGCTAGAAAGTTGCACAGAGCCTGAGATTGTTCGTCCTATTTGTTCATTTGTTGGCCTCACAGTTGCAAATAACTGTAAGTACAGATGAAGCTTTAACGGTTTTATTTTGTAAGTTTCATTTTCATTTTATAGTTAAATGTTTGATTTCTTCTTATCATCAATCCCTACAAATACATTTACTGTTTTTGCAACTTTTAAATTGAAAATTAGATTTGACTATCTCCATTTCCCTGGTTTGTGCTTATGAACACAAACAGCCTCATTGGCTGTGATTACTGAGGTTGGTAAAAACTATTTGGGAGCTTTTTTGATTAGAAGTAGTTTGAAAATATTTCATTACTAGGTTTCTGAAAACATTTATATGCATGTGTTAGATCCATATGTTTCTTGTAACTATCTTAAAAAACAATTACAACAATTTCTCAAGATTGATATATATCCAAATTGAATTTCTTTGTATGGATGGGAATAAAGTGATTAATATGTGCATAAATAAATTGTGGTGAGTGTAAAAAATGCTTAAAACAATTTAAAAAACTCTTTTTTCTCATATTAAGCCACTGTGCAGAAATACTTTGTTTCTGTTGGAGGACTGGATACCTTAGCTAAAGTTCTCAACAAGTTGATGCATGATTCCTGTATAAGTCAATCCAGCACAAAACTTGCAGTAGTAGTAACAAAGACTCTGGATGCCTGCATTGCTAACGACTGTGAGTGAAGAGAGCACTGCCACTTATTTCTGATAATTCTAAATTGCATTTTTTAAAAGCCTGGTTTTGGTGGATAAGTGCTAGGAATGGATGCTAAAAGGCCATTAGTTTACATATATATATGTATGTATCTGTACATATATATACACACACAGATCCAGTTTATATTGCAAAATCTTTAAGATTCAAACTTGTATTGGGAATGATTCAGTTAATCTGAGGTGGATTACTTTGCTATTGTTACTAAAATAAACTTAGTGAAATTTAAACCATACTAAAATTTAAAAATAAGTTACTGGTGCTATTTTTCAGTAAGTAAAGCTGAGAACTAGGCATGGCAGTAAGCTTGGATTCTGGAGTTAGAGTTGTGCTTTTGTAGGCTTGTACTGGAGACTAATAAGCTTTGTAAGCTTTAGGAGTATGCGTGCACTAGCAGTGCTGTTCCCAGTTTTAGGAAGAGTTTGCCCTCTTTACCAGCTATATTCCTAGCTCTTGTTATGGCAGATAACCTGAATCAAACCTTCCTCTACTCTTTAAATCTGTTCTGGAACTGATGTGAGAAAACCCAGCAGAGGTCTACACAACTTGCACATTGGAAAGTCCTTGTTTGTCAGGTCTACCACAATTCTAGAGTACAATTTGGGGGAAAAGGCAGTGTTGGATATGGGGAATGGCATGGGTAGAATTAATACACCACTAGAGGTCTGGCAATTTGAAGTGTTGAAATAAAAAATGAGAGACTAGAGTTTATGCAGTCCCAAGGCGTTTTTTAGAGTCCCAAGTTTCTATAGAGAGTTCTCTTAAAAAAATAAATAATAATTTCAGACTTGAATGGTGTCTATATACTTATTGTCTAGTTCATTTTTCTTCCACTTGTTTTTAACATAATAGCTGCCATGGGTGGCACTTTGGCAAAGTATCACACTGTGTCTGAGCTACTGAACCTGCTGTCTAATGACACTTTGGATACAGGAGAAAAAATGAGTATTATTCTAACAATTGGACATTGTACTGAGGTTTGTGGTAAGAATTTTTTTTTCTTTCTGACGCTTTTTTAAACTGAATTCTCATACATTATTTCAATGGTGACATTTGAGCAAGATTTTGAAACATGAGGGAATGTTCTTTTAAATAGTGTAACTTAATATGCAGGGAAAAAAAAAAAGTTTGCTATATACTTGATCTCTAAACTGTAAGACCTGTTAACACATAGTATCTTTCAGAGCTTTAGAAAAGTAGGCAAGAATTCAGAGTTTGTTTTTAGGTATCACAGGGTAAAATTCATCCAGTCCTGAAAACTACTAAAATGCATACATAACAAATACATTTTTTTGAGCTCTATTTTAATGGCCCTTGAATAGATAGAGCTGCTATACGCTGTTTACATATCTATTAGTATTTTAAAATGCTGTACAATGGTAATGTTTTTAGAGTAACTTAAGTGCTAAGTAACCCTGAAGTGTTTTTGCCAGGCTCCTCAGGGCATGTACAAAAGTATCTGTTATCTGTTATCACAGTATCACGGATAACAATAAAATTTTAGGCTGCTGTCTTAGTTGATGCCGAGCAGTGCTTACATTTTTGACTTGTCTAGTTTGGCTTGGTCCTTCAAGTTTCTTGCAATAGATTTGAAGTATGGTCAAATCATCCTGTGTGATTTAGAGCACTTCCGCTGCAGCCTGGTTAGTAGGGTCATTACAGCATACTTGAATCCATAACAATGTTGTTTGTGTTTTTTTTTCCTCCCAGAATTTCCTTGGAAGTTACTGGTATTAAGCTTCTAAAATTAGTTCAGATTAAGTGTTTATGAGATTGCAAATAACTTATTTTCTTTTACAACTTTCTATTTTAGAAGAAAACCAATATGAACTGCTCAAGAACAATGGTCTTCCACTTATGATTCAGGTACTAACTGAGTCTCAAGATGAGGAACTAAACAAAGCTGCTACTTTTGTGCTGCAGAACTGCAAACAAATGAGTAAGCTTACTGTTCCTGCTCTAAAAATGAGAGATGACTTCCATATTTAAGTTTTCTTGACTTTCTAAATGATTTTAACTGTAGTAGCTTTGTGATTCTGTGTACTCAGAGATGTTTATTTTCTGCAGTGAAGGCAGAATAAAAGTAAAAACTTCAATGGTGTGACAAGAACACGTTTGTGTAACCTACGTATGTAGGCCCAGTTCATAAAACGTTTTCAGTCTATAAACAATGTACAAAATATTATAATCCCATACCCTATTAGTACTCTGTTCACTAAACCAATGGATAATCAGGCCTGTAATCACCATGGCTACTATTATTTTACCATATTAAAAAGTGTGAACTTTAATTTTAAAGTAGGGTGCATTTTGAAGCATCCTGTTTAATGTTTTTAAATTGTGTAATACTACCCATGAAGCAGAAAGACACCTTGTCCTTCATTCTTTATAGCACTGAAGGTATTATGCAGTGCTAATCAGTAAAAAGCATGTATCTATATTTTTGCATTAAAAGTGTATCTGAGAGTTTTGTTTAAGTGTATAGCTGAGGGGACATGGTACTTTTCAGGCTCCATCGATACAGAGGTGTTTTATTTTTAAAAGCCATACTGATGAAGGAACTGTCCAGAATAAAGCGATTTCTTAAAACAAAACATAATTTTATAAACATGTTGTAACAGCTGTAGTTGCAAGCTCAATGATTACTTAATGGAAACACTGCAAATGCTTCTTGTGACTGCAGTTTATCTTTGAAGTGTATGAACATGTGTGTATAAATTTAGATTAACAGGGGGTTATATTTTGCATTATTATTTACGGGTAGTCACTTCCTCAGAATACTAAAATATAATAAATATTAAAGTACTCAGTGATTAAAATTTGTAATATTAACTTTATGTTTTATGAAGCTGAACAATTGTCCCTGAAAATAAATGAGAGTTCATTAAATGAGAAGAATGCAGACAAGTTGGAAGCAGACATGCAAATCAGAGAAAGAAGTCTACAAGATTACTGGAAGAAAGCGAGAGAAATTTTACACAGAATAAAATTGATTGAAAAAGAACATGATGAGGTTGGCATGTTTACCAAAGCAGGGTAAAACTAAGCACATCTTCTCAGAGTCTAGGGAGCAACAGGAAGTAAACCCTTAGGATAATTTCACTGTGAGCTAGAAAAGTAGGGAAGATATGGGATGTATGAGAAACAACCTCTGTTTTTTGCCGTTATTGTATATCATACAAAGTTAGAAGGATTGAGTGCAGTCAGAGAAAGACGGCATCTGAATGTTATGAAGTATTTTAGTTTGTAGAAAATCTATTTTTATAATAAAGTTCAGATCATTTAGGTTGAAAAACAGGAGTTAGATTTTATTTTAATCGCCAGTTGCTTAAATTTATAGTTTAATATTCACAAGCACAAAATATCCATGACTGTACAGCTATGACAGGATAGCTAATGCACATGTGAACATAAACTGAAATACAGTTTTGTTATTACATAATTTGCTTGTGCTGTATAACTGGAGGGTACCTCTAGGTGTGGAATAGCAAATGTTGTGTTATTTGTCTGGATCTTCAGTTAATTAAAATTTACCAAGTGTTCTGTATTAGTAGCACATCCATTGCTTCAGTCTGGAACTATCACTTAATAATTACCCCCTTCGACACCTTTGGTAGCCTTGATGTTTTGTCGGCTTTCAATTCAGTCAGGGATTAGATTGATCTATCCTAGTTGATCATCTTACTAGATTTACTTTGTGGTTTTTGTGGTTTTTAAGAGCTCATATAGTTACTAACTAATATTTTTCAATACAGGAAAGAATGCAAGGAAGAGTATTCGTTGACAGACCTTCAGAAAACAGTATTGAAGCAACAAAATACCATGAAATGAATCCTAGTCATCCAGAAACATATGTAGAAAGAACACATAAAGAAACATGTTATCCACGATTAATGTCTAATTTGGATGGTCAGGTTCTTGCTCTAGCTGTAAATTCTCCCCTGAAAAATGAAACAGTGAATGCTATGAATCCAGTAAACACTTCTACTAGAAAAAGTGAACAGAATGATATTCCACGGCCAGTTTATGAAGTGCAGAGAGACAGTGTACTTCAAAGTCATCGTATAAACGAGAAAACAGGTTGTGAAAAAAGGCAATCTATTCTTCAAGTACAGTAAGTATCTTGCATCTAAGTAGAAATAGTAAGTTGCTTTTCATTAGTAACTTCTGAACTGAATGTCAGCCTTTTCAATTAGTGGTTACTAGCTATGTATTTGTACCAAAGGTTATAGACACTACAGTGTCATTGTTTATATATTTTTTTTTCCCTCTTAATGGTAGGCTTCTGATGATTTGTATAGAGAGCCTGTTACAGGCCATGTTCTGTGGTCTTGAACATAGTGATGAGAAAGCATCCATAGTCTTCTGTCTTCAAATTCACACTGATTTAGAAGATTAGGATTTGACCCATTGGTTTGGATGAAACCAAACCCTTAATACTTCTGCAATGTGCACTTCAAAGCAAAACAGCAGTTATAGAACTGTTCTGCAAGAACTCAAACTGTAGTTCCTATGAAGAAGAAGAAAAAAGCTTTTTTTTCCCCCCATGTTTCTTTTCCCTTGTATTCAGTTCCTTCACTGCATGGGAAGAAAAAGACAGTCATTTACTGTTCTCTTGCTTTACACACCTGTCTCACACAAATGCTTATTTTCCTCTTTTGCTTCCTATGGTTATCTTTCTTACTGATAAACAAAAAACGATTTATAGGCAACCTGTAAGAATAAGTATAGATTCCATTGTCTTGCATTTACATAGAAGTATCCTCTGAGACAGGCAGTGGGAATATGAACAAAACTATGGATCTTTTTTTTGTCGTTGTTCCACGTTTTTATTGTGCTTCCTTTATGTGGCTGGCTGGACCGTGGTCCTATACAGATTGCTAGCATGTGTTATATTGTGACTGCAGCTGGCACAGAAATAAACAAGGGCCTAGTATATTTTCCGTGGTACCTTCACTTAAATTCTACTTTGCTACTAATTGGCATAATTTCACACAGCTTTTTTTGTTGTTCTGACCTTTGAAGCACAAAATTACCAATGAATACGTTTTGTGGAAAAAGCGCTCTCCTTGCATGTGTGTATGTGTAAAAACAGGAGTTACCTGAGCACAACCATGCATTAGGCTCCTTGCTTCTGCAGCATTCAAAGGTAGTCAATGATGTTGAAAAATGCACGATCGTGGTATCACAGGAATGTGTTGGTTGCATAAAAGATACTCAGTGTAAGAAGAGAAGATGACAAATTACCTTTCAGAGCAATTGCCACATCTGGTAAAAGTTACAGTGTTCTGAACACTTTGAAAGTTTAACATGCACTAAGTAACTGTGATATAAACTGGAATTGGAAATGATTCTGGAAAGCAGCGAATGCCAGGAAAAGTACTGTGTTCCGAATGCTGGAACAAACATGCTGCATAGCACTGCAAGGAATGCTAATCACATGTATTGGGTAAACAGATTTCTAAGATGGTAATATTATGCTGGATACTTCTAGCTCAGGAACTTGGGATAAATACAATATTTTTTTTAGAATTTTATCTTTTATATATTTAATGTGCTTTTTGTTCTGTATTTTGGAACGTGAGTATTAATTTACAGTTAAATGTATGTTTTGAAACTTTATATAAAATTGGTTCACATTGTTAATCTTTCCAGGAAAGACTTATTTAAACAACCAGCAAAGACTGTTAGAAATATGAAACAGGCATGCACATCAGGTACAAATAGCTAATCATATTCGTGTTTTAGATAATTTTGTTCTTAATGATTTTAATTTGCTTTGTTTATTTTTATCACTACTTTTTTATCATGTTTAAGTTAGATGACAAAATACGTTACTTGTAATATTCTTTAACTGAATAATTCTGGAATTTTATATTAAATACAACCTTATCTAGAATGTTCTTTTTTCTTTTAAGATTTTTTAGCTTTTTATTTTATTTTATTTTATTTTAACTATTCAACTGAATGTCTTACAGATAAATGTTTTAAATTAAGTCTGAATGCAATCCATACTGAACAATTGAAGCCCTTAACAGAACATGTGCAAGGCTACTGGTTTTGTACTGTACTTTTAATTGTGGGGATAGAACCTACCTGTGAGAGTGACTTGCCTGAAGATGTTCCTACATTTTGAGTGTGTGTGGATGGTGGTAGAATAAGAGTTTTTCAGGTTTACAGTAGGTTTACAGTGATTTTCTTTATGTGTATTTATTTCAGAATTGGAATATAGTCAATCAAATTTTTGCTTATAATTTAGTCTCCAATTAACTTACAAAATCATTCATTAGTTCAGTGTTCGCCAGGATGGTAGCTTTACAAGGGACAAAGCTGACTTTCACAAATGGTTATTTAAATGAAAAATAAGTAGTATTCCAGTACATCACACTTTCAGTATCTGATTCTAAATAAAGATCATGTTCATGGAACTTATTTAAGCAATGTAAGTTTACAGGGTTATTTCGCTGTGTTCAAGTTGAAGTGGTACGCTTCATTAGGAAAGTAAATAAAAAGTAAGCATTGAATTATACATAATTCTGGATTTACATAAACATAAATACTCTCTGTTTAACTTCAGGAAATTTAATTTGGATTTTCTGCTGTTAATGTGAATTCAACTTTCCTAATCTATAAATTGAAAATATAATGGATATAGGTATGCTGATGCATGATTCCCCTAGCAAACGATAGCTTGCATTTTCTTCCCAGCGTTTTTGTTTTTTTTTTTCCTCTTTATTTAGACAACCATTCATTGTCCTCAGAGATAACCAAGGAAGAAAAAAGTACCTTGACTACAACTGCATCCCTTAAAATGACAGATATAAGGTGTATAGGTAAATATCTTAGGTCTTTGTTTCCTAAATTCAAAAAAGAAGCATTGAAGAGCCACCAAATCAGAAAGTGAACCTGACATTACAGAAATCTTAACACTTCTATTGGATTACCTGTTCTCTAATCCTTAACTGCTTCCTTTACTTTCTCTGCTTCTAAAATAAAAGAAATATTGACATAAAGCTTACATATTCTGATCCTGATCTGTGTGTCTTTAGTAATGTTGGTTTTACTAAGAAACAATGTACAATAGCTTAGAGAACACCTAGTAGTTACAGAGCAGGTCTTTGCTTCCTCAGAGGGAAAAAAAATGAAGCCCTGCTCAAATCCCTTACGTATTCGCCCTGCTAAGCCTCCTAACTATTATGAAGCCCTTCTATTTTCTCTGCCTTACTGCTCTTAAATAGAGAGAGGCTATCACAGCTATCCATGACTGCAGCCTGCATTTCCTCCGTATTTTCCTTCCTGAACACAGTCCATCAGTAGGTTATGAAAGTGCCTCTGCTACTCAGCGTTTGTAAGTGGAATCTGTATGGTCTTTTTTTAAATAGATCCACAGTCCACTGTGAAGTATCATGTGGGCATATGAAATCAAGTTGTCCAAATAGTTTCAACCTGAGTTTCAGCAGTGCTTTATCTTAGGCTACAATATTGCTGAGATACACCTGTGCCCTTCAAATTCTTCACAGAAGTTCTTTTTCAGCTGCCATAACTAACAGTGAGAGTACTTAAGAGTAACTAAAACGTATATTAGAATGGGTTATGACCTCAGAAAAAAATCAAAAGGCTTCCTGTGAGGGAATTCATGCATAAACTAGGCTAATTGGTTATATTCAGATTAATGCAAATAGCTGTCACAACATAAATTTTCACAGTAAAGCAAAGACATGTTTTATGTTTTAGCTCCTGCAGAAATCGTTCCTTCTGTACAAAGTGAACAGGGGCCCTTTCTTCCCATCCCATCAATATTGTTATTTCTGTAGAGAATCTGTGCCTAATTAAGTAATCTTAGAGTTGAAGTGCAGTACAATTTGGTTCCATAGGTCATGTTGAAAACAAATTTAGAGAGCAAGCACAAAACAAGAAATAAGTATTATCAAGAAGATAAATAACCTCTTTTAACATATGTATATGAAAAATTGGAGGTTAAATTGTAGATCATAGTAACATGCTGGATTTTATGATGGCTGCTATAGCAGTTATGCTTACTGTTTCTAAAATTCCCTATTTTTTTTCCAGGTTGTACAACAGCAGGTCTGTCTGTCAATAGCAAAACTTTTAGCAAGATGCTGCGAACTTGTCCATACCTATGTTATCATCACAAAGTCGTTCTGGAAGCTGAAGAAAGATATAAAAAGGAACTTCAGAAGTTGTCTGTTTCTCATATTAGTGGATATGCAGCTTTTGAGCGTAATTTATTTTGTTTGTTTTTTAGTAACTGTTTAGTAACTTGTTTTAACATTCTTATTCTGATATCCTACTCACTGTATATGATTTACCAATGATTTGTACTAAGTGAGATTGGAACTGCCATTTTTTTGGAGGATCAGTTAGTCAAATATTAATAGAAGTGAATATATGAAGTTGCAAAAAGTGTGAATGGATGAACTTTACAACGAACTTGTTTCACTCCAATATTACATGCTCATGGATGAAAAGAGGCTTACAATTATTGATCAATAAAAAGAGCATTGATCTTATTTAAAAGCATCTTTTATTTTTCTGGTTTAACAGAGGCAATTTTTAAAAGTAATTAAATAGTTATTGTCTGCTGGCATTTTTAATGGTCTCTATCTTATACTTTTTAGAAATACTGCTGACCCCAATAAAGAAAGGAAAATTGCATACAGAGACATCAACTTTTAAGAGCAAAAAGGATAATGTCCAAAGTAAGGCCTTAGTTTGGAAATTAATACAAAAAGCATTCGTTGTCCGAGTAATCTTATTGCAGGGTTTCACCATGAGAGCCTGTGGATAAAGAATTATGATATTGTACATGGATTCTGTCAACAATCTGTCAGAGAATGCGTAATTTATACTCATGAAATTATTACATATACTACTTTACAATTAAGTTATCTGGCGATTGCATTGAATCCTGCTACGGTTACTGCCATGCCATCTACTATTTCTCAGTTTTGTAGCCTTAATTTTAAAAATGTAGAGGCACAGCCAAGATCAGATCACAGTGCAGCTGTTTGTTCCTAGATTCAGCATCATTCAGCTGCACCTAGATTCAGCACTATAGCTGTGTTATCCTATTTCTGTTTCTGTTCCTTCTTGGAGTTCTGCTAAGGACTTGGGTTTCTGTGTGCTAAATAGCTAAAAGTAAACTTGAAACATACAACAATACTGGAGCAAGTGTCTGGAAGTGATCTATCAGAAAATTAAAGAGGTTTGTTTACCTGTCCTGTATACTGAGTTGCTGAGTAAGACATTACTGACAAATAGAGATGGAAAAGTGAATATTAGCTCTATCAGCCTCTGCAGTACAATTTCAGAACCCTGTGCTTACAAAAGCATCAGTTGCCCCTAAAAAAAGGTAATGTCTATAATGCACAATTGTCCATTTGTAAATAGTGGAATATGTATCTTTTAAAATATTTTATTCTACAATATAATGAAAAAGTTGGTTATAATTTGAACTCGTTTATTTACTCCACAAATATATCTATTTTTTGCATAATTCACAAGGAATTTTCTTCAGAATGTGGTGATTTTGGGCACATCCTGCAGAGCTCCGACTGCAGTCAAAATAATACATTCAGCAACTAGTGATCCATACTGTTAACTTAGGACTGACCGGAAATTTTAAAGCAAGCTGAAGAAGCTCTCAAAATCAGTACTTAAATTCATAAATGTTAATATTACTTAAAAAAAAAAAAAAAAAAAAATATATATATATATATATATATATATATATATATATATATATATAAACAATTCTGAAAAATTAGCCCATTATTTTTAGTGTTCTATTTCCAAAAACCTTGTTTACATCATTATGTAATTGATTTCTGGTAATAGCTAGTGTGTGTGTGTCTGTATATATATATATACATATTTAAAATCATATTCAGAAACTAATTTGGCAATGATAGCCATGGAAGTTTAAAAACTTTTGTTAAAAAGAGCAGCTGTTTATTTCATCTCAATAACTCATTACACTAATAACCTTTAGCAAGTAAACATTTTCTGAATTTAACTGGATTTTTCAGTCTTTCTTCCAAGAACAGATAGTAGTATGGCTCAAAACATGGTTTTCTCATAAATTTTAGTTCCTAAAATGTTACCTGTGTTTTATGTGTTTTTTTTTTTAATTATTATTATTATTATTTTTTTTTCAAGAAAAAGACAAGATGTTTTATTTTTTTAGGTATTCTTTTGACTCCAATTAGAAAAAACAAACCTGATACTTCCCATAGAGATGAACATAATAAAAATACTCGGTTACCTGAAGAATATAACTTGCTACCGATATATGAAAAGTGTGAGTATTACCAGAAAATTAATACTGTAATAAGAGTAACTTAAAGACCATTCATGACCTTTAACTCAGGGCATTGAAAAAGGAATCCATGCTTGCTGCTAGAGACGAGTAGCTGAGAATTTAAATACTCATTCTTGTACCTTCACTCATAGTATTATTGAGGTTTATTTTGGGCTAAATCCTATTACTTGCTAGTTGCTTCCAGTACCTAAATAATCCTGACGCGTTAATAACAATGATTGGAAAAAGATCTAGTGAAAATTAGATATTACTAATAAAGCAACAGTTATGTATTCATGTTCATTAGAAGAAATGTTCTTTTACAACACTACATTGAGTTTTACAGTAGAGCTCAGTTACTTCAGAATAACTAAGAGGTGGCCTTGTTCACAATTTCATAGCTTTCCAAAAAAAACAGGATGCTAACTTGAAGAGACAATGTGTGAAAGAAAAGCACAGCCAGGAATGCCAACAGTTAAAAGAAAATTGTATATATTCACTTGACGAGGATGAGGTTAGTTATGCGAAGCCTACTCATACGCTCACATATTTATAAATGTAACATGAGTGTGAATTACATATTTTCTTTTCAAGTCACCCTTAACAGGACCCCAGTAACAAAATGAACCATATTCAAAACATATCCTCCTCTGCTGATTCTACTTCATAGTGATTTATCCCTGAAAGAAGTTAAGCATTTTTCTACTGTTAGCCCTTTCAAGTTAGTGGATATGGAGGTATACTTTTTTCTTGTACTTAAGAAAATTCCTACAGTATAGAAATAGTAGAAAACTAAAGGCATAGATGTTCTGGCTAGAAAACAGATACTGAGGGTGGAAGTTAGGTAGGCACAACAGAAATAAATGTGTCAATGTTTAAAAATACTGTATTTCATTGAGTGGATGACTGAAGAAATGGCTGAACGTAATATATTGAAGAACCATCATTATCCTGATAGAGCAATTGTTTCTTCAGAACTAGTTAAGGTTGCATCACCAGTAATAATGCATTGCTTCTGAATGGGAAATACTGTGCAAATTTACTTAGTTTTTAATTACAGCAAAATAAATACTGGCAGAACAATGAGAGAGACTCCCTGGATATAAACATAAGAACTTTAAACAAGAAAAGAAGAATCCGAAAAGATTTCACAGATGAAGAAATCAATTATCTTTTAACTGGAGTAAAAGAAATGGGTCATCACTGGAATTTGATTTTGTGGTCCTACCCATTTCAGGAAGGACGGACGAACGTTGATCTTTCCAGCAAATACTACAAGTTGCAGGTGCAAATAACTAAAGTTTAGTTTTCTACTAATAATATATACTACCAGGTCATTTTTAATCTTTTCACCCTGATTTGACTCTCAAAAAAAAAAACAAACACAAATCCATAGGATGTTAGAATTTGCAGCCTGTGGGGTTGGTCTTTCTGTCATTTCAATGTTTTGCATGCTGAGGATTTGAATTCCAATGTAATTTAGAGATGCTATCAATGGATGGATCAGATAGCATTTTTTGCTGTATTCTGGGTAAATGTGGGACTGGGCAACCATTTTTCTACTGAGACTTTTTTCTAAAATTGTATAGTGTTTTGTGTCAACATTGGTCATGATGGTTTTTGTATCTACTATCTTACAGAGGCAGGAAAAAAACAAAAGCCGTCAATAACATCTTTCAAGAATATTTTCGATTTTGATGCAGAAAGTTGAAGAACAGCTTTATTAATGAAGAGGTACTACCACAATGATACAAGCCTGTTGAGAATTTAGATTGGTTTGAACTTGTGTTTTTCACTGCTAACATTCATTTACAGAAATTGTTATGCTTTGCGAATTTCACTTAAATGTAATTTTTTTTAATAATGCTAAAATAGCTACTAAAATAGTCTTTACCAGTAAAAGTTATTTTTTAAAAGAACTTAATTTAACGTTCTTACACTTTTGGTTTTGCAACAATTAATTTGCTTTGATTCTTTTTACAATGTATTTGTAAAGAAAAGGTTTATTGAATATTTTGAATTTAATTATTTGAATTACTGAATATTTTTATTAATATTTTATGCCAGAAACTGCTAAGTGTTAATGTTCTGACTTTTTTTCCCCTTTTAATTGGTGAAATCAGCGGCTAAGGTACTTTATGCACTTGATGTGCAGTATGTGTAGAAAAATAGAATACATTTCCAGACATCTAGAAGAGGTGTTTTTTTTATTCTAAGTTATACAGTCAGGTCAACAATTAAGAGAATCGTATAGTAGCAGAAATGTTTAAGTGATTGCAGAGGTTATAAAGACCTTTCTAATGATATCAAAACATTCACAAAATAAATGCTAATAACTATTAATTTTGAACATAGAAGTTGTAGGAAACGTTCAAGAAAATCAACATACCTGAGGTATTTTTGAACAGAAGGTTGTATACTTTCAGAGAGAGAGGACTGGTAGAACAAGCTTTATAATTTTGTTAAATTCTTACTTGCAAATAATTCTGAGTAAAACAGGATATATCTATGAGAGAAAGCACCAAATGTATGTTTGAGCATTGCTGAATACGCTAGGCAAATCTTACAGAGGTTGACATAAATTGAATTATAGAGCTTGTGGAGATTTCAGAACTTATACACGGAAGATAGTGTGTGGTTCAGCTGCAGTATTTCTTATATGACATTCATGGACCTATGTAAAATACTTATGTGGTGAACTAAATAGAGTGTAGCTACTGATTAATTTGACTTCTAGTTACAGTGGAACATTTCTTTGTATATTATATAAGTGCATGAGCAGAACGACTGTTCTTGCTAAATATACAATGGTTGTAGAAAGCTTTAGTGAAAGCCTTAATAACTTGATTTTTCAGTGATAACCTTAGTATTTCTGTTCTAATTAGTTCATTTATTATAGAAAAAGCTTGGTCATCTTATTTGCTGTAGGCTTTTACTATGATGTAGCTTGAATGCTTAAAAGTGAGAAAGATAATCTGAAATTGAAGGACTTCTACTGATGCTGATGGTATAATAAATCGTTTTTAAATGTTTTTCAGCTGTTGCTCTTTATATATATATATATATCTTGTTAAAATACTAAAGAACCTATAAAAGGTGCCTTAAGGCATATCTTTGTAAAGGCCCAATCCTATAAACCTTTATGAATGGAGCTATTCCAAGTGGTGTAATTAAATATTGGCTTACGTATTTGCAGAACCTGAGCCAAAAGTAATACCAAGGAGTGGTGCATACATCAGTGAGATTTTGGTCTGTTACGCACTCCACAACGTATTTTTCCAAGGACTCATAAGCTAGTCCAGGCAAGCTTCTATTTCATGTAGTATCTGAATGTGTATTAGTAATCCATATTGTTCTGGCCTAAATGTATTTGAAGTGGAAAAAATATGGAAGACGTACATCTTTGGTTGACAGATGTAATCAGAGTATCGCAATATTGACAATTTACTTATTTGTAGGTAACAATTTAGGTTGTGAATGACCTCTGGAGTCAGTAATCTAACTTCCTTAGAACAGGCCTAATTTCAAAGTTAGTTCGGGCGCTCTGTGCCTTGGCAAGTGCTGAATATCTCCAAAGCTGAAATCCCCACAATCTCCTCTGCCGCTTTAATTCTCTCATAATGAAAATTGCTGAAATAGGCATCATTAAAACGTTCTTATAAAATCCTGCAAGGGAGAGTCATGACTGGGAGCGAGTAGAGACGTGTTGTGTGAATTTGTGCAAGTCGATTCATCTCTGTCTGACAGTAAGTGACCGAACACTCTGGGTAATTGTATTTTCTTGTATAAACTGCTTTGAAATGCACACAGAATGGTTATTAGTAATACAGTTGCGTAAGACCCATTCATGTCACTTTTAGACTTCTTATGCTACCCCATGCTTTGAAAAGTCCTAGTGCCTGGCGGTCACTGCCCAAGTGTGAGGGAAGGGATTTCAGAAAAAGTATTTAAAAAAAAAACAAAAACGAAATTGTTTTGTAACACGAGTAGAAGAACAAAATTTATCGGAGAACTGCAAGAAGGTGGGGGGGAATCTGCGAGCGTTACTCCAGCCCTCTAACTACACCTATCGCCGGATTCTTCACACCTCACCCCGGGCAGCCCCCGGCAGCGCGGGCAGCGCTGTGGCCCCGTCCCGCCTCACGCTGCGGCACCAGGGGGCGCTGCCGAGGGCCGCCCCCCGCCGCGGGAGGCACCGCCCAGGGCGGAGGCGCTGCCGGGGCTGCCCGGGCGCCGCCTGATCGCGACGCGGCCGCGGCTGCGGGCGGTTGCGCGGCCGCGAGGGGCAGCGCTGGGCCGGGCAGGGCGCAGCCGGGAGCGGGGAGCCGGGGGCGGCGGCGGCGGCAGCGGGCGACGGCGGCAGCGGCACCGGGCGGGCCGGGGAGAGGGAGGAGCGGGGTCCTCGGCGCGCCCGGCTGAGGTCACTCTTTGTGGCTGCGGCTCGCAAGATGGCGCCGGTGCTGGTGGAGAAGAAGCTGCTGGGGCCGGACGGGCCCGGCGGTGCCGAGCTGCCCAGCGAGGAGGAGGAAGGGCAGAACCTGTGGTGAGCCCCCGGCGGAGGGAGGGAGGGAGTTGGGGAGGGGGGCACACGCGCGTCCTTCGTGCCCCGCCAGCCGGGCGTGCCCTGCCTGTCACGGCGGGGTCCCCCTGCCCCGCGGCGCCGCCCCGGCCCTGCTGCGGCGGGCGGGAGCCCCGAGCCCCGGCCGTGGCGGAGCGCAGCCCGCAGCCTGCAGCCGCTGCCAGGAGCTTCCCGGCCCGGGGGGGAACGGAGCCGGGATGGGGGCACAGCCGGGAGCTGGGTGGTGGTGATCGGGGGGTTGCAGGATGGGGCCTCGGGGAGTCGGCGTGTTGCTTTTCAGTCAGTTATCTGTTTAAAAAGAAAAAGAAACGCGTGTGAAATGCAGGAATGAATTGTGGGAAGAGTTAGTCATCAGCTGGGAAGCACTGCTAAGCCGTAACGTGAGCTCCGCTGCGGGAGAGCAGCTTCGGGAGGCGTCAGTGCCCGTGCTCTAGGTGCCACAAAAACTTTCCTCAAAAAGGTGGCAGGCTTCTGGGGAGGCCTTTTATTGAGATGAACTCAAATCTTTACCTGCAGCAAGCCCAGTTTGTAAATAGAACGAATGTGACTGGATTGGTCCGCGTAGATCTGCTGAGCTCATCAGCGCTGTCAGACGAGCGGTGCGGTGCGTGCTGCTGCCTGTGTGCAGCGTGTGCCTGTCAGCCTAACGAGGACGATGCTCTTTTTCTAGGTCTTCGATACTGAGCGAAGTTTCTACCCGGTCGAGATCTAAATTGCCCTCAGGCAAAAATATTCTTGTTTTTGGTAAGTAGCACATGCAAGCGTGAGGATTTTCTTCTTTTGGAAGAAGCAAAGCACGTTGAAAACAATGGTGTGAACAAATTGACACATCATTTTGTTAAAATTAGCTTATGTAATATGATCTATGGCATTCTTGTCTTCAGGCTGGTGGATTTATTTTCTTTCTGGTTTATTCTGTTATTTTTATAAGATATATTTAAATAAATGGAATGTAATACTGAACAACGAAGCATATCTTTGTTATTGTTGTGTTATTATTGGTATAAGCTGCTGGATTTCACTAGAATGCTTAAAAGAATATAGTAAGTGCGGTCCAAAAATGTACAAAACCACTTCTGATTTCCTAAGCGTGTTTTGAAAGTCGTCTCTACAAAGTTATAGTTAATTCTGAAACTGTCTTTTTTCTTTTTCTGTCTTTTTGTTTTCCTGTACAAACTTACTGGCAGGTGATGATGGTTCTGGTAAAACCACACTTATGGCTAAAATACAGGGAGCAGAGCATGGCAAAAAAGGAAGAGGACTGGAATACTTATATCTAAATATTCATGATGAAGACAGGGATGGTAAGTTTATTTTGAATGTAATCTTTTTTCAGTAATAGCTGACCTGCTTTTTTATAATTCCGGTTTCATCAGTGCATTTTGGGTTATGCCCAAGTACCTAGTTCCAGTATTATTGGATATGTTTTATCAACTATATCATTTTCTTAAGTGAAACGCATTTTATGTTTGGACTAGTTTCTCCTTTTCGCCCATTTCACACTTCCCCTATGTAACAGGTGAAAGTACACTTGAGCTATTGATATAGTTAAGGATCCATCTATTTTAGGGTAGATATGTTTCCTGATGTTGACTTACTAGTAGATACGTTAGTAGATAAGTCAGAATTAGGATTTTATTTTCTCAGAATGGAGCTTGTCTCTTTGTCCCTTGTATTTCTTTTTGTTGCTGTTAATGATACGTCTTTTCTAGTAGATGGGAGGCAAGAGACTGATACAAGCAGGTCTAACAATGAGAATACTGTTAGGATATTGTTAGGAAGGCTAGAGACAAGAAGAAATGAAGAGTGAGCTAATTATCCTTACTCGTCAATCTTCCTCTGCCTATCTCATTTTGGGCAAAATGCTGGACCTCTTCATGTTAGTTTCCCTCCCCCAACACTGGGAATGGTGGTCTTCCAATTTCTGACGTTCTGATTTTCCAATGCTGAAGAGGAAAGCACTGATGGTGGCTCATCCATCTTTCCTGAAGAAAGAGGAACTGGATAGATCCTAAAATGGTATTTTGGAAATGGAAATGCACTGCATAAGTGATTAAGTACCATATGTGTCTGGTTGTTATGGAGATTGGTCCTGTGCTCCTGTGGTAATAAACTGTCTTCAGATACTAGTGAGGCACCGTTAGTACACGAGTACATTGCCTGTGTCTTCAGTGACCACCTGACCTTGCAGTTCTTAAAAATCTTGTGTGTTTTAACTTTCAATGTTGAGGCCATTCTTCGCTTTTTGAGGTTCTTACTGTACGTGCTTGCTCCCTGTGTATAATTGTCTTCTGTACTGTGTAAATAGTTCAGGGTGAAAAGCCTGCCGGTAGGGGTGTTAGGATAGCTTGTGGCATCGAGCTTCTTGCTATTGTAAGCAGGCAATTGCTGGGTGTGCTATTCTTACTGGTGCTATTAAACCTCAAGTATGTCTCCACTCTGGAACTATTTTGGGTCTGTTTGTGAGTATCTCTAAGTGATAAGTATTTGAGGTGATTAGGAGAAGCTTGTCATAACTCTTGTACCAGTAGCAGGAAAAAATGAGACCTTTTAGTTTATCAGACTCAGCTGCAAAATTCAGGTCTTTGCGCGTCCCTTTCATGGTTGTGTTAGGATCTAATAATATCTGCCTCTTTCCTTTTTGTCTCATTGGTGTCATCAGCAAGCAAAATAAATAGCAAAGTAGGTCAGGACCTCCTGGCAGGCAGAGTTAACTCTGACTTCTCTAGGACACACTTGGGTTCTTTAAACTTGTTGCATGCTTCAGGTGTGTGTGTGGTCAGACACAGATGTGGGAGCAAGCCCATATAATTGTCCCACAGTTCTTGCAAGTCATAAAAAATTGAAGATAGGTAATCAGGAGCTTACTATCACATACCCATTTTTGAGGCTGTCTGCTTTTTATTATACCCCAGTCTCTGAGACCAGCAAACCACGAAGATTTCCATGGGTGTCAAGCCAATCCTTGTGGATGAAACTAGTGGAATAGTGGAGTCAAGATCTTGTCAGCTTCTTTCCCAGATGCTGGAAGGCTTCTTTGCTTTTTACCTTTTTTCTCTTCATTTCAGAAGAGTTTATTCTTTCCAGGGAAAATAGTTTGGTCATAGTGCCAAGTTATTATCTACCTCCCTTTGGAAGTCTTGAGGGAAATCTTATGTGTTGTTTCTTATTTCTACTTCTCCCCCTCCCTTTCCTGTCTCCCTCATTAAGGGATATTTGAATCTGGCTCCTCCTTCGTCCTACGCTTAAAGTAGAGTCATAGAGTTACTACTTCATGCTGGGTCACACAGGGTGCATAATTTAGTTTCCTTTTTGTCTTTTCCACTAAGAAAAGTTACACACATTTAAGAAAAGTTAAATAAATTTATAAAAACCACTTTGTTTTTGTTTGTTTACGAACCTCTGTGCCTGATATAGGTGTCCACTGACTTCTTGTTTTTCACCATCACTGCCTGTTTCTTGGCAGTGCCTCACAGCTAGCTTGGATGCCAAGATGCACGTCACTACTACCTTGGTAATTAGCTGGTTCAGTTCTGTTTCTGCCAGATTTTAGTTGTTCAATGTAACATGCACTACTTTGGTCCCTAGGTCTCAGGATAACTTAGAATAAGTCCACTACTGAATCTCTGCCTGAAAAATCTTCTCCTTAGGGTACAATCCCCGATTGTGCCTAGGCTAAGGCATTTGTTCAAGAAGAGGCTTGGGGACGCCTGACAAGCAATCCTGAGAGAGGGAGGATTCTCCTAGATCATTAGCCTCAGGTACAATATCTTTGGAGCATATGGCTTCTACATATGTGACACCTTAGTTCATCTGGATGAAAGCACTTAGAGTGCTAACTGTAGAATTCATAGAACATTTAATAACCTTGGAGCTCAGGCCCTAGATTCCTCTTAGTGGAATTTCCCAGGGAAGTGGTAAGTCTCACTTTATTGCCTTACTTTATGATGAGCAGACGTCTTGTGTCTGTGCTCACTTTTGAGAGCAGAGAGTCTTAATTGGTAGGATATAAAGGGGGCTCTGCATCATTTTGTTACAGGATACGTTTTCCTAGAGTAGCTTTCAGAGTGTCTTATGGTCAGAGTTAAAGCGAGGATGTGCAGCAGTGGAGTGAGGCAAACTGTATCAACTGCTCAGGTGACTGGTTTGGTAGCAGTGATGTCTGGGCTAACAGGCAATTATAAACATCGTGGAGGTTTTTGAGTTGGACTGCCTCAGATTCCAAATGCAATAGAGTTGGCTCTGGCTGTACCAAACGTGCAGGTGAGGTACAGCCCTTCTGTTGTGGTGCTCCTCCTTGTAAGAAAATCAAGTAGTCTTGTTTCTTTGCCTCAGGTTTGGACTGGCCTCAGTCACACCATGCACACGTTCCAGTTGAACTGGTTGTTCCAGAGTAAGCCAAGTGCTGATGGTACACTGGTTTCCAATGGGAGACTTTTTTTTTTGTGTCAAGATCTTTAAAGTCATTCTCTTGAAAATGATTTTTTCACCATTTTGCTTCTCTTTACGGTTTGGATAAGGGATATAATATCTAATTACCACTGCTACGTTTTGAATAAATACACAAGATGTAGTTGCAGTTCACAGAATCAACCATCTACAGCAAAATTAATCAGAGGTGGAAAACGCTTTTCAGGGCTCAAGGGATAAGGTATTGACAGGATTTAAAATGTAATCTTGGCAGCTATTTTAATAGTCTTTAGTTAGCAACACCTGTTATTCCAACAGGATCTGATAATTGTTTGCTCTGTTTCGATATCTTATGTCATAGGCGTTACGAAAGGTCCAGTTAACATTTGCATCGGGTGACTAATTGGGAGCTTGATGTGGTGCTGACAAAGTTGAATTTGCTGTCAAGTCCTTGCCAAATTGTGAACAAGCAGTACTGTATTTTTAAGCGTTTAATACTCATAGTAAATGTAAATGCCAATCTGTACCTGGTGCTTGCCTTTCTTTGTAAGAAAGGAGGAAACCTTTTATTTTCCTATGAAGCTATCTTTAACAGACAAACAAAAAAACAACCATTGTGTGCTGTGAGCGTTAGGCTTTAGGCTTGCAGTCACCCTGGCAGATGGATTTCATCTGAGCGGTAATTCTGCTGTGTGTTCTAGTTCCACTCTATTCTAGATGTTAAGTAGAAACTAAACCCTAGGACAAAGGTGTTTAGTAAACAAAACCTTCGTAACCTTTAGATTTTGGCTTAAAAAAGTGACTTAAAATCAGTGAATTAAGGGGTTTGTTAATTTTTGTTGATTACTAAGATGTGAAAGTCTTTCCTGTGACTCTCTCAATAGAAGAAGCTGTCAAAGTGCTGTTGAGAGTTGTAAGTTTCCACAGATTGTGGATAGACTTAAGATAGTTCTTTAAAACTTCACATATTTGCTTCAAGAAGGCATTGTGCTATCAAATGTCTACTAATAATCTGTAGCTCATGGAAGGCCCAAGGAGTTGTCCACTGGTAGATTTTTGCTTCTGGGAATGCACAAAGGGGTGCAGGGGTAAGAGTCCTGAAGAGATGTTTGATGTACCCTTGTGATTGTGCTCACATTGTGTTCTAGCTTCACTTCTTCTTTTCCAAACTTTGACCAGACTTTCCTTCAGTCCTTAGAAGCCTTCCAACAGCTTTCAGTTTGTGCATCCAGTGCTGTGAGATTCCTTGCTGGTTATCAGTGAGGCAGTCTGCTGCAGTGGGGGGAGAAGGAAGGTGAAAATAATTGCTGCATGGTGTATTTCTTAAGTACACAATAATGGTTATGTTTACTGCAAACAATAGCATTGAAGTGCACAATTGGAAGTAAAATATTTAAGTTAAAAACATGATTTTTGGGCTGTTTGGTGATGACTGATGTTTGAATAACTTAGGATACTCTAGGAGTACTTAAGCAGGAGCATAACAGAGATGCTAAAGGAAGATTGCACACATACAGCATCTTGATGTAATCTGGGCTGCTCAGAGATGTTGTTGGAGACCTTATTAGCAAGGGTTGTATGCATATTTCTGTACTCATTTCTCATTCCAATCTCTCTAGTCAAGTTTTTGCCTTTTTGTAGAGACAGTGATTTTGATCCTGATGGATTCTTATGTTATGACCTGATTCTTAAGATAGGCCAGCCACAGAGACTGGATGTAGTGTGTGAAGTTGAGAGGTTTGGAGCACATGACAGGGAAATACAGGGGGCAACAAGCTGGAAGAAAAAATCAACCCTGCAAGCCCTGCAGCAGTTTTGAAAATACGTACTCTACAGTGACTGGTTTGCTGATCTCGTACATAATAATTCATAATTCACCTCTCATCTGTAATACTTGTGGAGACCCATTGTTCTCTCTGGACAACTATAAGAGAATGGAGAGTATTTTGGAAGAGATAATAGGATGAGACTAGTGGATAGAAACAAAGAGAGTTGGCTTTTTTTTTTTTTTTTTGAGGAGAAGGCTTCTGAGAATAATATAATTTTTTATTTATTTATTTTTAAATTTGAGTAGAATTGTTTATCCAGAGTGCCTGAAGCATGGTTCCTAGATGATGCTCTTTTTTTTTTTTTTTTATTGCCAAAGTTCATGTTTGGGTCCAAAATTCTTCATGCCAGCTGTCTGTTCCAGCTGATTATTTCCCCTCGTGTTTCAACAAAAATTCTTCAACCACTATCAAAATGCTGTGGGGAGAAACACAAAAACTAAAAACCAAATCTTTTGTCTAGTACTGATTCTACAAAGAGGCTGTAAGTAGAAGCCAATGTTAAGTCACTGTGAATTAGGAGCATATAGCACAGCTTTAAAGTTTGGTAGGCTTTATGTTTATCCTGTGTTTGGCTCCTCCTACTCCTGTGCTAGAAACCAAAGCTGCTTATTGCTTGTATCTTGTTTGCAGCTTATGTTTGTTGTAAGATGTCTTCAGTATGTTAAAACAGTGTCTGAGGGACACTTAGGGCTTCCCAGCTGAGCTCAGCTATACTGTAACTCCCTTTAGAACTTGGAATTACATTTGTGTTTTACGTATCCTTGATTTACTTGTAATACCCGTGCTTAAATTGAGGAGTGCTGTGCAGTATCTAGAAACTGTTGTGTCAGCTGTCATTAAGAAAAGCCAAAGAACAGAAGTTACCTGTTAAAAATATTCTGAACCAAGAAAAGTCCTCTCAAATGGAAGCATCTGCCAAATAACTTGGGCATTTATATATGTACCTGAGTTAAAAGGTAAACCATCAAGATCTGCTGCTAGCTGGGCTGTGGTCTTTGATGCACACACTGATGCACACTCCTCTGTTTGCTTACAGACTAGCAAAGCAACGAGTTGGCATCAATTGAGCTTCAACTGTGCCTTTTCTTTTCAGATCATACCCGCTGTAACGTTTGGATTCTGGATGGAGACTTATACCATAAAGGGCTATTGAAGTTTGCTGTTTCTGCAGAATCCCTGCAAGACACCATAGTGGTCTTTGTCGCAGATATGTCTAGACCGTGGACTGTTATGGAGTCTTTACAGAAATGGGCCAGTGTCTTGCAAGAACATATTGATAAGCTGAAAATTCCTCCTGAGGAGATGAGAGACATGGAACAGAAGTGTAAGTGTTTGTGCATCCCTACGTTCTTGCCCATTTTTCTTTTCTTTTTTTTTTTTTAACTCTTTTTGGTAATGATAAATTTCTTCAAATTATTGTTTCAAGAGTGAGCAGAGTAAGAATTGCTTTGAAGTTACAATGGCAACTCAGATTTGAATAGACTGTTAGGCTTTAAAAGAACTCTCAGGGTATTGCTGTGCTAACAACATTTCAGGTGGATTAATTTTCTATATTCCTTGGAAAAATGAGATCTTGATGATTTAATTTTTAAAAGGCTGTTTCTTAAGCTAGCTATATAGAATCACTATTTTAAAAGTAGTGACAAAGTTCAGTAGCAAAGTGCTTTGCTTTATTGTGGTATCGTAGCCAGGTCTCATTCCCTACTGTACTTGTCTTCCAGTAGGTCTCGTTGCCCTCGATTTTCATGAGCCTCAGACCATGATCCTGGTACATCTCACTCTTGCCATTCCTACCCTGTGACACTAGGAATGTTGTATAAATTAGGCTTCTTTACTGGCATATCTGTGGCAGGAAAGAATTTGGCACTAGCAGTCGCTGCTGCAGTATTATTTTCGGCAGCTTCTTTTCTTTTCTAAAATAGTTTTGAGAGTTTTTAGGGAGTTTTTCTGTATCCATATTGAATTACTCCAAAGTAAATTCCTTCAGTGGAAAGTCCTTAGCAACATGTTCCTTGTTCAACTCAATTATAGATTCAGGCTGGTTATGGGTGGTTGTTGCCTTTTTTTTTTTTTTTTTCTTTTCCTTCAGGGTTGGTTGCTGGCTGCACTGGAGTGTTTAAACCTTGCAAATACTGTCTAGTAGCTTCCTCAGATTCACTTTAGGGAGCAGTGTAATCTGTTTGGCATGTGGGCATTCAGATGTATTTGTATAGCTGATCTCCTTTCTGAATGTTAAATACTGCTTTCCCAAAAGGGTTCTGCCTACAGCATACTAGTTAAAAGTTTATACTTAATGATTGAAACCATCTGGGGTTTGATCATCAGGCTATATTAAAAAGCAAAACAAATACATATATATATTTTTTTGGGGGGGGGAGGGAAAAAGCATTATTTTGGGGGGAATGGGAGAAAGGCAGTTCTGGTCTCAAAATACAGCAGCTAACCTGATTTGCATTTTTAAGAGTCACATGAAACTTTATGGCAATCAAAATAAATCTGGAGTTCTCTGTGCATTTGAAGTTGAATTTTGAAGAGAAAAAATGTTTTCAGCCTTCGCTACGAATGCCCCATGTGGAGGAGCCAGTTAGAGTTGTGGCAAAGCTTTGTCACCGTGCTTGGAGAACTCAGGAGGCATTCCAGTAGTGCTGTCTTGGAGATTTCTAACTGGAAGGACCTTAAAAATTCCTAGTTTCTTGTGCTCTTTAATGGAGTTGAGGGAAAAAGAAATTTTGGGATTTGTTTTACACACTTGTAGGACTCTGCTGCCATCGTATGGCTGAGCAGTGAACTTCAGTCTAATATCATGCAGGTAGAACAGGGGCTGCCTAAATGTCTTCTCTTCCCAAATTCCCTCGTGCTTCTTTTCATGGTCGCTGTGCAGGAGAGTTGCACCATCTCCAGTGCTTGTCTTTTAACTTCTTGCAGAACTTAAAGGCCAGATGTGAGCTCAAAACTTTGGTCACCGTAACTTGTAATTCTCTTAACAGCAAATTGTGCCTGATAAATCCCTGTTATAGTTGTGGCCACATTAGCATAGCTGCCTTGAGAATATAATGCATGCATGCCTGAAGAATGCTTTGTGACTATAGTCCTCAAAAAAGTCTACATCAGCAAAGTTTTCCTTACTAAAATACTCTTGCCCTATGCTTTCTGAGATATGCTGACACTTAGAAAGTAGAGAATCCACGGTGTGGCAATAGCCCAAAGTGGAAAAAAAGGATGATGAAGCGCAGCTGTAAAGTGGGCAATGAAAACACAGGGACAGGGTGCAGAGTGAAGAGCTGTGTTAAATTCGTGCCAGTAAAGCCCCAGTGCAGCATAACACTACATGAAGGCACGTATATATTTCTTGATTTCAGCTTATGTAACCATATGTTCTTATGTTTGATTCTAGATGTAAATTGGGCATGTGGACCGAGCTGAATGTCTGCAGCGCTCCCACTAGCTACTGCGCTCAGCTGAAGTAATCAGTAGTTGCTGTTGACTGCAGGGGAACATTTTCAAGGGTCCATGTGAAGTGTTGCTAGGTTGTTTCTCCATCACTAGGATGTTATTACCGGCTTCCAGAAAACCTTCTGTTAGCTCACCATTCCTCACGGAGTTGAACTTTGGACTGCTTGTCTTGGCTTTCAAGGTTTTTTTTTTGTGGCCTCTCTCCACCCAGCCTTTTGTCTTGTGTTTGCACGAGTCAGTATCTTGTGATAAGTGTTCAGTATCTCATGATACTGCCTTCTGGCTCTGCGGGGTGGGTGACGCTGGGCTCCATCTGGTTCATGGGAAGCTTTTCCTCTGTGTTAGAGAGCTTCCAGAATGGGAGACAGGACACCTGTATGGAAGTAACAGGCAGCCTTGAAAGAAACTGTTTCTTTCTGAATTATTTTAAGTATACAAAGAACTTAGTTGTCTGCAAACAGTCCTATCACTGAGCTGCTCTGAGGAAATGCCTTGCTAAAAGCTTTGCTAGTGTGGATTTAAACTGTGTCAATTCCGATGTTCTAGCTTAATTCATATTCTAATTCTGATAAATCATTGCTTGAACAAGACATTAAATTATTTAAGGGAAGGTCTATGTTTTGCTTCCGTACTTACGTCAACCCAGCAGAAAAACAACTAACAAAAATTAGGAAGTGCAGAACTGAAATATACTTGTAAAGTGGTTATTAATGGTATTCAAGATACTTGCATTCCAAGCCAAAGGCTTGAAATGCAATAGTGTATATCTGACAGTTAAACAGTGTCCCCTGCTCAGGCTGAATTATTTTTTTGTGCCTTTTTTGTGTCTTAAATAGAGCTGAAGGAGTTGTTAAGCTAAAGCTAATGTGGATTATGTGGAGGAGAAAATGTTTATAGCTTGCTTTAAAGAAGGGAGGAACTAAGGGTTTATGTGGTCTGTTTGGATGCATGATGAATTTCAGGTCCGTTAAAGGTCTGAAAGTGGAGATAAAGTGAGACAGTAACAGTAATGGGAGGTAAGGAGAAAAAGTATTAAATGTCTGTGAGGCAGAGATGCACTGTAGCAGAAACGATCTTGTATTTCTACTAGAAATTGTTGCTGAGAGGTAGGCTGATAGCATGTGTGATGCAAGTTTACTTGGCTCTAACCAGGCTAAATGTTGAATGGGGCTCGGGATTGAATGGAAGTCTTGAAAAGTTGTTCAGGAGCCCGTCGCTAGCTGGCATGTGAACCACTTGAAGTAGTTGTGCACGGAAGCGAGATCCAGTAGGTCGAGCTTCGCAGCGCTGCTTTTTCCTGCTCTCAGCTGTACTTGCTCAGCAGATGCCCTCGCTCAGTGGAGCTGGGCGTGTGTTCCGCAGCCATTCCAGCCGCCGTGAGGGATGGATGCCAGCTCGCTGCCTTGCTGCCAGCACAGCAGCAGTCGTCTCCACAGAGCTGTTTTGTTGTTTTGTTCCCTCGTGCGTGGCTCTGCAGGGAGAGAGAGGCGCAGCCTTGCTGGTGACAGCTCTGCCATGGTGGTGTTGGGCCGCGAGCGAAGAGCTGAGAGCCTCAGCATTGGGGTGCTGCTGATGTCCTGAATGACGGCTTGTATCACGGGGTCAGCCATAGGTTTCAGGGGAGGCTTTTCCTTCCCAAACTTTGAGGGGTTTTATATGACTAAATAACTTTGTAAACATTTGTTTTCTTCTCTGTTGTGACCGAAGTCAAGCAAGCCAATATTGTCTGATGATAAAGCTGTAGTAAATTGAGACCAGTATTGCCAAATGTCCTCTCACATCTGATGAAGGCAACAAGGTTTATCTGAAGGATTGCAGGGGACATAAATGGTACTCTGTGAACTGCTAAAATACACTTGACTTCAATAGTTTTTGTTTGTTTGTTTTCTTACCCTGAGCTAGGAACAATCTGCTTGGCTGAGTAATGAAATGAAAACTTTTTTTTATCATTTTCTCCTAAGTGCTTTGGAATTAACCAGCTTTCCGCAATGGTCAATAAGCACATTTAATGTGCAGCATATATAAGGGAATAGTTTACATTTCCAGTTACTGGGTGTGAACCAGTACTAGAGGAAAACATCTCTTTAAAATCATTGTGGTTTCTTCTCCACCAGAAGGCACTGCCTCCCCAGCTTTACAAGTAACTGGATTCAGTGTTTTGTTTTTTTGTTAATTGGTTCCTGGGAGATACTGAATTGATGGTTCAAGTAAAAGTCCATATTTAAAGGTTTTTTTAAGCTTTGCTCTGGACTTGAGCTCTCTTGTTTCCCACAACAGTGACACAATTTGATATTTCTGGTGAAAACTGTAGATTGTACGGCTTGGAACAGGATTGTTTTTTCTGCTTTGTGCTTACTTCCACATCCTGTCCTGTCACAGAAATGTTCCTTATTTTGGAAAGGTGCGATGACCTCATACTGCAGGCTCTGCATTACAAACTTCTGAGGCTGTATGGGTTCCCAAACCTCAGATATATTGGATGGCCCTGTCATGTGGCTGCACGTACCGAACAACAATCTCTTTGTCCATGTGCTGGAGATTCGGAGCTTTTACCAAGAGTTCTCCTCACTGTACATGCAGTCTGCTCTCACCATAGCTCTGGTGATGCTCTGTGCAATAAAGGTGCCTTCACAGGAGCAAGTCGTGGAGCTCTGCGTGCCCCTGTGCTGCATGCTCCCCGTGGCTGAGCCAGGAGGCGGCTTGGGGCTGGGGTGCGAGGCAGCACCTTCAGGATGCACCATGCTGGGGCAGGTTTGCTTGGGCTCTGGCTTTCATCCGCAAAACGGACATTCAGGGACTAAGTTGCAGCCCAGCTTTGATAAAGGACCGTGTGGGTCCCAATGTGCCTCAAAAATGGTGATAATACTATTTCTTAGGCACTTCAGTGTTTTATAGTATTTGCTATTTTGGAACATTCATCCACAGAATAAAAACAGAAAGCACATCTGATTTTCTCCGGACTCTGGTAGTTTTGCAGAATGTAATTGAGTCTGTTCAGATAACATTTACAAGTCACTGAGTATGTATTTATGCAGTGTATATTTTATATTTCTAGCATTTGGCTCATGTAACAGAAATGTAGAGTAACAGAAACTTAAACCGAGTGGTAGTTTCTAAGTTTAGTACAATACAAGTGGCTGTTTCAGCTTGGTGTTTTCTGTGCCCGTTTACATTTTCGTCATGCGTTCTTGCAAGACCAGATGCAAATTGCACAGAGTATAGGTTAGGTTGCTAAGCTAAATTTACATTTTCTTTTGGGATCTCGACTATAATGAAATGTACTGAAATGACAAATGTGCATTTGTGTATACCATAGCTCTTGCAGCTAGTTTTGCTGGTGTGTAATGGCCCCAAATTGCATTTGATTTACCTTTTTTTTTTAAGTTCTGGGGGAGGAGAGTTGTGTTTGAAGGGGCAACCAGGCTTGAGCTTGTACTTTGTAGAGGTTTCTAGGTAGGAATAGATAAAATTACTTTAGGTCATATTAATTCCATTTTTCTTAAAAAACAAACAAACAAAAAAACTAGTTCCTTTGTTTTGTCTTACAAATATCTCTATCTCTATAGTTATAAAGGAGTTTCAAGAGTATGTAGAACCTGAAGAAGGCTACCAAGGATCACCGCAGAGAAGAGGCCCTTCTGGCCAAGAGGATGAAAATGTTTCTTTACCACTTGGAGAAAATGTGCTGACTCACAACCTCGGTATTCCTGTGCTGGTAGTTTGTACAAAAGTAAGTTTCTAGTTGTGTTTGCCACTGTGGAGAAGTTTAATTACTCGACACTTAGAACCTCTGCTTTATACAGACATGCTGAATTAATTCTAGATTTCTTCTAAAAGTAAGTTGCTGACGTCAGTATCTATTTTTAGTTTTGCAGAAGGGTAATAACCTTATTTAGTTCTATGATAATTAGTTTATCTTTGGTTTTATTGTTGGCATTTTAGAACAAAAGGATGAGAGTAAATGTCTTCAGAACATTAAGGAAAATGCAGACATGTACTGGTATTAAATTTTTTACTTTTTAATTTTCATTATATATATTTACTGGTAATAATTTTCTTTATCCTTTTCTTCCAGTGTGATGCAGTGAGTGTACTAGAGAAGGAACATGATTACAGAGAAGAACACTTTGACTTCATTCAGTCACACATTCGTAGATTCTGCTTACAGTGTATCCTTTCCTCTAAAGAGATTTACTGAAATCTGGAAGCAAGAAAATTATGGTTTAGTATTGAATTGTGCATAAAATCAATCTGAGAAATTGCACTTCAGAATTGCTTGGTATTTAGGTATTTATTAAGTAGCATTTGTTGTTTTAGAAATGTTTGAAGATGTATAAAATTACAGTTTTGAAATTGTGCATGGGATTTTGAGCTTTTCTTCTTTTTTGAAAGATTTGTCTTTTATTTTGTAAGGTGTTCTTCTTTTTTGGGTGGGGTTGGTTTTCTTTGGTTGTGTGTGCGTTTTTTCCTTCTGTTGTTGCTTGTTTGTTTTCCCTCAGAACTTACAGTTTTTAAGAGCCTGGGAGGGTAGGTAACTTCTGTGTATGTCCCCCCTTCCTTTCCCCAAATGCTAAATGGCTATAGCTTTTGCGTTTAATTACTTCTCAAACGTAGCTCTAGTAGATGTGTGACCATTAGGCCTCTGTTTTAAAATTACTAATGTCATTTAAAACCTGTATCTTACATGTTTTTCCTTAAATAAGTAATCAGATGGAGCTGCCTTGATTTATACATCGGTTAAGGAGGAAAAGAACCTTGATCTGTTGTATAAGTACATTGTACATAAAACATACGGTTTTCAGTTTACCACACCTGCCTTAGTGGTAGAAAAGGATGCAGTTTTTATGTAAGTCCATTGTAAAAAACAATCTGAAATCATATTGCTCATATTGAACTCTACACATAGATGAGGGATCTACATCAATTATTTTGGTACATCATGTTTTTAAGCTGGAAATTGAATGTGAAATGCTATGCTAAATTTAACTTAGGTACTTTAAACAAGTATCTTCGTTTTCTTATTTTTTTTAATGAGCAGAAGGTCCACATTGCAAAAGTAGCCTTTGAAAATAATATTCAACGAAATAAATTAGTTTTTAGGGGTTGCAGTTTTTAGCTGTTTTTCATATCTGTGATATACTTCTAAATACCTCTTTTCATTATTTATTCTTAGTCTTGTTTTAAACTGAAGTGACTGACTACATCTTTTGAGGGACTTCAGTACATACCTATTGTACTTCCAGCAAATCAGAAGTATCTTACATGCACCACCTTTTCGGTTTTGTTACTTTGGATAAAAGATATCTGGAGTATACAGGCTGGTTCTGAAAGGAAAAATAAGTAAACCTGAATGGCTTGTAATGTTCAAAATTATCTTATGTGAGTCTTACGAAGCCATGGTTTAAGTAAGTGTATTGCATATTACTTGAGAATTCAGCTGAGAATTAGGACTGACCTTGGCTAAGACTGCCTTGTTCAGGTAGCGGGCAGTAAATGATTGGTCTCTGTAGACATATTTTCTGTGGCTCAAAAGGCAAAGCTTTCCTTCAATTCTTTTTGTAGACCTGCTGGTTGGGACAATGAAAAGAAAATTGCCATTCTACATGAAAACTTCACAACAGTCAAACCAGAAGATGCATATGAAGACTTCATTGTAAAACCTCCTGTAAGAAAGGTAGGAAAGGTTGAACTTTTCCCTCCGCTGTTCCCTGACAAATTAGTTATTAACAGCCAGTCAGGCAAACAGTACAATGTTGAGGAACTCTAAATCTGTTTTTTTTTTTTTTTCCTGTATCCAAATGTGTAAAACATCAGGCTTTCATTTTCCACTAGCTTGAGATACTGCAAGCAAACACTGCAGTCATTCACTCTAGTGAATCAAAGGCAGTCCAAAAATATCCATTTGCACATTAACCTTTCTGGATGTGCCATGCAAAAATGCTTTTTGAAAACAGAATATTGTTCTAAGGCTTCAGCAGTTTACACATACGGACACGTAATTGAGGCTATCACGTAGCCAGAAGACTTCACAGTAATTTCAGGTTTTGTTTCTAATAAGAAAAATATTTTTTTCAACAGTTAGTCCATGATAAAGAGCTGGCAGCAGAAGATGAACAAGTATTTCTTATGAAGCAACAGGTAAGAATGGAAGAATTAAAAAAAAAATAAATCCTTACTAATAAGATTTTACTTGAAGTTCTCCATTGATGCCTTCAGTTTTCTATTCCTTTTTTACTTTACAAGACGACAACTTCTCAGTTTCTCTTCTCACATTTGAAGAGATTGTGAAGTAATAATTTTATGTATATAATTAGAAAATATAACCACTCATTTTGGCAAACTGGAAGTATGATCAAAACAGAAATCATTTACATTCCAAAGGAGAAGAGTAAGAAGATCATTTGAAATTTCACAACATACATAGGTTGATCTGTAAAATACAAGTACTTGAAAAACATGTCTTAGCGTTGCAGTTTTCCTAGAGCTGGATACTTGAAAGATTTTAATGTGTCAAATTTGTCCATGCTGTATCTTATTTTCTTATGTTTATAACAACAGCTCTATTTTTTTGAAAAATAATAATAATAAAAAAAAAACCTCCCTAAAAAAATTTCTTTATAATTGATTAAAAATATCATAGAGGTTGCAGACTTGAGTGTCTGTGGTTCTGGCTTGTAGTTCTGGAATGGCTGCGTAAGAAAAAGGACTGAGGCATGTTTTTTCTTTATAACTAGTGGTATTTCCTCTAGTAATAAAGTTTGGAAGTATATAAATATCAAAGAGGAAGTCTATAAATATCAGAAAAGTGAATGATGAAATAAATTAATGGTTAGTAAGCTTCAATGTATTTTATTCCTTTGTAGTTTCTGGAAAATAATTAAAATTCTTAATATGTTGTTTTTGCAGTCATTCCTTGCCAAACAGCCAGCAACGCCTACAAGAGCATCAGTAAGTAGATCCAAGAGAAGAGTAGGAGGTGTTTTGTTCCTTTCTAGGGAAAAGGGAATGATTCTAACATGCAGAAGCTCATTTTATAAATGTAGCATGTAATTACAGATACATAATCTTTCCAAACAGTGGAAAATGCAGAAATATATGGCGATATTTTATGTTGCTTAAAAATTATGTCATTCTAACTCACTGTGGAAACGTTAAAAATATGTGATGATTTTTGAACTGAAAATTTCCTACTCTTATTCTTTCTCTTAGTGGAGGTTATGTGCCCAAAATAGCCTGTGTTGATATGAGTATATTTTTTCTCCATTGGTAAAAGTGCCAATACAAAGGTTAAAAAAGTAATTTGTACGCAATGTTGCATTTGCTTTATGTAAGTAGTCTGTTTAATTAAGTGATTTGGAATTTTTTAAGGAATCTCCTGCAAGAGGGCCTGCAGGATCCCCAAGAACTCAAGGCAGAGCTGGACCCGCCAATGTACCCAGTGCCTCACCAATAACATCGGTTAAGAAGCCAGATCCAAATATTAAAAGTATGAATAAGCATTTTACTTTTTTTTTCATGTGGTGTTTCCCTTAGAAGAAACACTCCTCTTTTGCAGAAAGACTCTGGTATTTATTTACTAATGGTATAGTGTCAATTTAACAACAAGAATGAATTTACGGCGTAGATTCAGTTTTGTTTTTTTTTTAGTTTTGTTTTATTCTGTGTCATTTCTGTAACTTGAAGTTGAGTTCTGTTATTGCCAAGCAGTGGGACAGAGTTCAAACACATTAATTGTTTATGTTGCCTAAATATATTTATTATATGAATCAGTTGGACTATTGGAGTGGAAACTGCTTTAAACTCCACACAGCTTTATACTTGACATACTTGACTCTGGAATCCACAATGAAACCTGTTATTCTACTAAATACTCTCCAGAATGTTACTTTCTCTAGTACCTGAAATAATTTGGAAATTGCACCCTTCCCCCTTCTTCAGCACTAAGATGGGAATTCCCCATTGTTGACCGGTGCCTTTCCTCATAAAATAGAGCTCTGCGTTATTGAATGGTTTTTCTTCTCTGTGCATTAAGGAAGTAGGTAGGACAAAAATTTGTTTTGAATTGCGCACTTTAGTACCGTAGTTCACTTAAAATGGATAACTTACTCAGCCAGTTCAAGATCATGGCATTGCTCTGTAACTAAGTTCTGGTTTATGGAAAGTAGTGCAGCATGAAAGACTGTTCTAAAACTTTTGTTCAGTTTATTTGTAAATGGATTTACAAATCTTTAAGTTGCACCATGATACTTCACACTTCGTTTCTTGGCTTTCTACATTTAGAAAAAGCAAATGGGTACAAATGTTTAACTTAACATTTTGTGTCCCTCCATCCCAGAAGAGCAGTAATGTGTTTTCAGTCGTCTCTGACTTGGCCAAAGAAAGCAGAAGGACTAGTGGCTTAAAACTGAGCAAGGGAGAGACTTTCCTGTATTTGAGTTTTATTTCTTTGATTGGTAAGAGTGTTAGATGTGTATAGAAAAAGTAAGTTCTATCATTAACCAGCATTAACTATTCTGTCATGTTTATGTTTGTTTTTTGTTTAGATAATGCTGCAAGTGAAGGTGTTTTGGCAAGTTTCTTTAACAGTCTCTTGAGCAAAAAGACTGGTTCTCCTGGAAGTCCTGGTGCTGGAGGAGTGCAAAGTACAGCAAAGAAATCAGGTATTGCATCTGTTACTGCAGTCTGTTCCTGTATTTTTAGTACTTTATTTGGTCCTCATTGGTCTAAATGTGTGTATCCTTTAAGCTGTTCAGTTAAGTGTCAGAGCATGACAGATAATACAATGCCGAAATGTGCAGTCTCTTAAAGGATTAGATTACTGCAACTTCATGACTCAGGGCTTCTGTTAAACTTGCTGTAACTCATCTCTCTGAGTGAAATTGTACTGCTGGGATATAAATGACATCTAATTATTGATTGTATTCAAAAGATGCTAATATTTTACATTAGAATTCCTTGCCTTCCTGACACTTAACTGCTGCTTGAAAGAAATGTGTTTTATTGGGTTTAGTGTGTAGTTGCCAATCAAATTACTGAAATCTCTCCAGAATTCAAGTTTAAACAAATTGCTTGTTATGGCAGCTTGAGGTTATTCTGTTGTTAAGTATCTAATATTTGATTGTGATCCAACCCAACTTATAACTGATTGAGTGGATTTGTTTTGTGTGTGTGTGTGACTGTATTGTATGAGATATTTACTGATGAGCAATTACACTATTTTAAGTGGGAATAAGAGAAATAGTATAGTATATAGAAAAAAATCAGAATAGTATATAGAAAAAAATCAGAATAGTATATAGAAAATTAGGTGCTCTAAAGTGTATGGTTGTTCCACCCAATATTAGAAAATTCACTTATTTTGTTGATTACTTAGCTGTTCCTTTTCAGTATTGACATTCCCACCACCACTTGTATTAAGGAGCTTACTTCCAGAATGATTTCAGTACTAAGTTTTTGGTAGATGTTCTACTTCAGATCTCAGACTTGTGAAATTATGTGAAATTTAAAAAGAAAATTTATACCAGACAGTGAGTATGTAACTATTAAGAGGTCCTGAAACTATCCGTGGAGTAGGTGGAGAAGGATTTTTTTTTTTAATTGAGAGGAGTTTTACGTGACATTTCATAGTCTGAAAGCTCAAAAAATGGCTAGAATTTGTCTTATGGTAAGTCTACTGTATTTTTTCCCCTCCATTTATAATAAATTTTTCTAAATCTCTTAAATAGATCTTATTACATTTATTTACTACAAAAGTAAAAACAAAATATTTGTGTTACATTCTCACTTCATTTGTTTAACATAATTTTATCTGTGTTACAATTACACTTACTAATTTCTGCCTCAAGCTAGAGAGCCCTCTTCATTTAAACACTGAAGGGCACCCCCCACTTCATCCAGAGCAGCATCATGCTCTTAATTGCTGAACTGTCCTACTTCTATAAAAAACAGTTAGACATAATGGTTAGGGGTTATTTCATCCATGTTCTTTACTTAAAGCAGAATCAGTTATGAAGTTCCTGACTGGTGATGAAAAAGAAAAGAAAGAAACTTGGAAATAACAGATGTAATGTCATCTTTCCAGGAAGTCTATTCCAGTTCTTATTTTTTACTGTCTTACAGTCAGCATCTCTTTATCTCAGCACTGTTTGTCTTGCTCAAGGGAGACAGAGATCAGTGTATCCTATATTTCTTTGCAGCAGTCTTCTGAATATTTAAAAACTGTTAGCATTTGTCCTGTGACTCTGTCTGGACCACAGAAAAAGACTTCTGTCAGCCTTTCCTCATAGGGCATATCTATGGCTCTGATAATTCTTACCGTTCTGTGGATTGCCTCCTCAGAAGATCTGTTAATTTCTATGCTCAGAGATGAATACAGTGCTTCAGACAAGGCTTTGTCAGCCCTAAGTAGGGGTAACTTAATCTGTGTTATATATTGTGCTCATATTTAGACAAATCAGCGTGATGCTAGGACTTTTTGTCTGTATGATATTAATCAGGATTTGTTACAACAAAACAGCAACTTTAATGTAATTTCTGCCTCCTAATTGTATGTTTGATAGTCTGTATCAAATGACCTTAGTATTTCCAAAGGCGCTGTTTTTTGCTTCATCGTCGTTTTGCATTCTGTTACTATGCACAGCATTGACAATTTATATAAATAACTTTTTACCTCCAGTCCTATCATTTGGAGTTCTTTGTGGTGTCTTTGAGCATGCTTGCTGGCATATCTGATAAATTCAACAGTTGGACAGGGTAGATTACTAGTCACTATTTTTAAACAACAATATGGATAATTAGTGGGTTATTTTGTGGGTGTGTAGTTCATTTTTCTGAAATACCAAGACTTCTTTTTTCTAGTTTATTTACATGAAGGTTGTGTGAGATGGTATGAACTATTCTCCCTTCTCCACAGGAGCTGTTACCCTATGATAGAAAGAAATCTTGAGTGGCTTGACACAGCTTGTTGGTAACAGATCCATGTTATTGTGCTGCTAGGCTGTTTGTAAGCATCTAAAACATCATTGCAGTTTCTGGAGAAATACTAGAGTAAAAACTAACTAGTCTGTAACGGGCTCACATCTTGCAGTCTTCTAGAACATCCTGTGTGTTTCAAGAGTTTTCAAAGGTGGCTAATGACTGTGTAGTTTTCTTTTGCCAGCATTAACTTCTAATTTAAATAGATGATTCCTATCCTGAGACATCTAGAGACAGCAGTCATATCAGTTCTTAACTTTTTTGTGTTGTTAGACTAAATTAGACAATTTATCCTCTAGCCTTCTGTTTAGAGTTCATCTCTTTTCCCTGCTGGTTTCTTCTTCATTAATTGCCATCATTGGCTTATTTTTCTCCAACATGAGTGGTTAGAATTTTATGCAGCACTCCAGATAAATTTCACTGTAGTGCCTGCTGCAGCATCTCTCTTTGCTGAAAGTACGTCTGAATGATCTCAAGATCGCGGTTGGCTTTTCTTGGCTGCATCAAGCTGGCAGCTTGCGCTTGTCCCCTGACTTTCTGAACAGAACAGTCGACTTTCACTCATGAGAGAATATGCCTGGTCCTTGTCAGCTGATGTTCTCATATCTTACATTCAACTATGACATAATTAAACAGTACTGAGAAGGTAAGCACTCCTTTGTATCTGAAAAGCTCTCATTGTGTTTATAAGGAACCCGGTGTTGGTGATAAGATTACTTGCTCTTTTGTGGAGGAGTTCAGGAGGATATTTTAAAATGACTTGAGGGATTAGGACGTCTTATTTACGGCAGCCTGTTCTGTGTGAATAAAAGTACTGAAATGATCTTTGTGGAGATTTTAAGTGCCTAACCTAAACTCTTTGAAGAAACCTAAATTTTCAGAAGGTTTCTCCCACCACTATGCATATCTTGTGGTTGGAATTTCGAGATTATGGTAGGTTGAGGGAGACGTTACAGATTTCAACACACTGGTCAGCCGAACTGATAGGTTTATGAAGTGTCAACTCTTAATGTGAGAGAACTCTCTCAAATGCAATGTCATGTCTGTTTCCATGCTGTGCAACTTCACATGTCCAACATGCTTTTATGTTGCTGGACTGTCTGTTTCCATGTGTAAACCTTGAAACTCAAAAAGCTTCAAATGATGGGTTCTGTGCTGGATTTTTTTTTCTTCATGGACTTGTTGGTATAAAAAGTTTTTTTATTTCTATATACAAGAAGATACTACCATGTTCTAAGGTTGCATTTACCCTTCCTGTGCAAAAGATGAAGAACTCGGGTTCTTGGCTCTCACTCCATTCTGGGAAGGAAAATGCATACAATTGTATAGCACAGATCTAATTGACCGAGGCTACTACCATCTTGGACAATACTCTTGTAGGGAAAGTGAGAGCAAATATCAATTTAATTTATAATGGAGAGTAAATTTTAATTTTCTTAATCACAGCTGTGTATTTCTTCTCCGTTGAAAAGTAACCACTTCTAGTGGCACTAAACAGGAGTATGTGAACCTACATGTCACTGAATAGCTTAGCAATGGCTTACTTGTGTAACATGAGGTAGTTGCAGGAGACAGCTGCTTGGTATTATTTTGGAAAATAAAGGATTCAGTTCATTTGGCATAAAAATGCCACAGTTTATGTTTAGACCTACTTTTGTCTGAGAGGGGTTTTTTTCCTGACTCAAGGTGCCCGTAGTCTACAAAGGAAGTTTTTTGTGTTATAAATTATAAATATGTTACAGTTAATTTACTAATTCTTTAATTTTGTTTATTTACTGATGCCTTGAATAGATGCTATTAAGAATACCATGGCTTATGATTAGAGTTTAAATCTAAAACCTTTACGGTGATTAAAGGTAGCCTTTTAACTTAGTTATGTCTTTGTACTTTGGAAAAAACACTTAAATCTCTAACAGTCAAATCTTGCCTTCCTAATGTTTTCAGCATGTACCCTGGAAAAAATCCACCTAATATTTCACACACATTTGAACTAGAAAACAGATGCTTGTTAAATTCTTTGGCTATGTAAGGAAGCTGTACATGGTTATATAATCTACTTTTTGTCTAAATATATAGATTTTTAATCTTAAATGCTGGTATGCTTTGAGCATTAGAATATAATGTTCCAATTTTAGTGATTAATTTGTCTGTGGGTTTATAATTTTCAGAATGAGGGAATTAAACTGTAGTTCAGTTGGAGAATTGTTAAAAAGCTTTGAGTCTAATATAAAAATGTAAGAAATGCTGTTCCATGAAATACTTCAGTGTGTCTGGTTTCAATTGAAGAAGTCCTTTGAAATGATGGCTCTGAGATATTAAATGAATATGCAATTCATGTCCCCCTTTTTAAGAGAAACATTGTCTGCAGACATAAAAGAGTTAGTTGTTTAATACTGAAACATAGCAAGTATGACCAAACAAATGTGATTTTTGTAGCAGGTGTCCTACATACCTCAGAGAGCTTGTGGTTAAAATCTGGGTTTAAATAAACTCCTTGCTGTGTGTACTAATAATAGAATTGTATACAGTTGATTTTTATAGAAAAGTCTATATGTGGTTGTTTTTAAAATGTCAATTGCTCTAAAGTATGTCACAGATATTTTGATGCTTTGTTTTTCTGTAATTCAGCATTTTGTCTCCTTAAAGTGAATCAAATCTTAGTATATTGGTTTTTATGTAGATATTGCATTGCATTTACTCGGGCTCTGTTCTTGGGTAGGTAGGGAAACAACAAGCAATTAGATACTATATTGACATTGACAAATGATTTTATCAATAATTGTACTCATCAGTAAGAACATTTCATTGAAATGAGATTGCATTAACCTTGCCTTTTTTTTTTTTTTTTTAGGACAAAAAACAGTTTTGACAAATGTTCAAGAGGAATTGGATAGGATGACTCGCAAACCAGACTCTATGGTAACAACAAACTCTCCTCCAACAGAGAATGAAGCTTGATAGCGCTTAAAAACACATATGTAAATGACCAAATAACTATGTATATTGATCTGATAAGACCAGGAATTTTCTGCTATGGCAGATGCTATCAGTTTTCTTGGGGCAGGGGAAATGAGCTTACTATGTCATTGCCTTGTCCCAGTAAAAAGTGCACATTCAGGAAGTTTGCATATAAAATCCCTCAGTATAAGATAACCATTTAGAGTTTATATAGGGCAATTCTTTTGGTTTTTGAGGTAAGCAGGTGCAGCTGCATTTCCTGTTGTGAAGAGCACAGAGAAGTAAAATGCAGAATTCTTACTAAAATAATACTACTGACTGCACAGAAGACAAGGAAGAGAAATGAAATCTTTCAGAGTTACTGGAATTGGCTACTCATATGTTTGCAAATGCATTAAATACTTGGAAAGGTGGTGGTGGTGCTGTAACAGAAAACTAATTAAGTGAAAGAAGCCTGGGCAGGGAATGGAGCCCTAAAAGGGGAAACAGATTTGGGTCAGTAAGAAACTAGAATGTTGGATTGACTGGAGAGGAGCAATGTTGTTAAATCCTGTGTTTCACATAGGGTAAATAATCACTGTTTTAAAAAGACTACTTTACATTGGAGAATTCCAGGCCAAACACTAAGCATCATGGGAATTTATTCTTGTTATAAGTCTTGTTTTAGTTTAAAAAAAAAAAGTCTAAGTGTGGATGCCCTTGCTGGTGTAGCTGACAAAGGGAGAAACTATAACTTGTTTAGATCCAAGTGCCTGGCACAGCGTGTCTTTAGAAGGTGCTTGAACTTATTGTGCACTGTAGTACAAACAGTCACTGTTTGGTTTTATTTTAAAATCGGTAGTTTGGCAATTTGTATTTAATTTTAAGTCCTGTTTTCTGATAGCTTCTGCCTTTTTTACGCCAAGAGGCTAGCCTATGAAGAATGGTGGGTGACGTATCATTTTCCCAAAATGAAATGTGCTACAGAATACTCAGTATTTTTTTCTTACTTTTTGTAACTAAATATTAGCTACTAAGCTAAGATTGATTCCTGCCTTACACCTGTGGAAGTTGTTAAAAAAGCTTTCAAGGCCCTTGTTCCAACTACATCTGCTGCAGGTGCAGCCAACTCCAAATCTGAAGGTAACCTAAAAAGCACGAATGTGTAAATGATGAACATAGTTGATAACTTGTTTTGCATTTTTTTTTCATGTAGCATTTCATTTGGAAAGATGGGTTGTGGTTGTCCCCGTTGCTGTAACGGAGCTCTGTCCATGGTCACATGAAACCATCATTCTATAAAAACAAACGAAACTGCTATGGTTACTGAAATGGCACTTTGATTTTATATACGGTATGCTTGTTTTACATGTACACACTACCATAAATTAAAAATACCAAGCATATTCTGTGCTCTTAATGTTGAAGGGAAAAACCACAATTTGAATTATGCAGAGTTTACTTTTTATTGATATGAACTTGTTGTACTAAATCTGATGTCTGGATATAACTTCCCTAATATATACTGTTACTTAAATATACAGAATTAGTTTGACCACTAACACAGTACCGGATGTTAACTTCAAATCCTATGTTATATCAAGAGGCTGTTCTTTTAACTCTGTCTAAGCATTATCTAGGAAGCTAAGAGTATTTACTTGCCTCTTTGACAACCGTTAACATAAGCATGTTATTTGTGCCAGTTTTTTGTTGAAAATATTTTTTTACTTTTTTTTTTTTTTTTTTTTTTTTTACTTTTTTAAATAAAAGGTATGACCTGAAGTTATACAATTGTCTAGGTAACAGACTAAGAATGTGGATAGCTGGTGGGCTACGTGGATATACTTCCTGGTGTAATGGGTGCCAGTTGCAAGTGACCACACCAGAAATAATTACACTGTCCTTCTGACACTAAGAACTGAGATGAGAAACTAAAACATCAAAGGCATGGCAGGAAAATTGGAAAAGTGTGTGATTGTAATGGGATAGAGTTTGAAAACCTCAGTCTGAAACTGTATTTTTGCCATCTAACCTGGTAAGCACTTTCTCTAGCAATATGGCTAAAACAATTGAAGTACTTTCTGGTTTTATAAAAATATTAAATATATTTAAATTAATCAAAATTGATAATGTATGTTAACCTATCAGCCTTGCAGAAAGATGCTTCTGACAAAACAGAAACAGATTTCCAGTTTCTGATTGCAAGTGAATGCTCCTAGTTTATTGAAAGAGTTATGTAGCATCCTGTGGTTGCCAAAGTCTGTCAACTTTGGTGAGCTGCACAGTTGTTCTTCTGGTGTCTTCAAGCATTGGAACCAAAGGCCAAATTGCAAACAGCCTTTACATTTTCAAGTGGAACTTCATTTTATTTGCAGATACACTTGTATGGTAGACTGTTTAAACTATTATATGACTATATTTATATGCATTATAGTGACTGCATCTACTGTTCATGTTTAAACTAAGAAAACAAAAGATGAAATCATTCAACTTGAAGCAAATATAAAAGTTTAAAGATTGGCCCTCCATAAAAATGCTGTGGTTATGCTGCTTGATTTTAAGTTTGCACTTTTTTTTTATTGGCTTTTAAAAAAAACTGTTTAAACTGAACAGAATTTCGTATTTTATTTAATTTAACTACGTTGAAAGTGACTGCTCTGTACATCATGAACTTAACAATATACATGCTGTAAATGAAAGTTCACTGTCCTGTATACTAAGGGTTTTGTGTTTTTTTTTTTTGTTTTGTTTTTTTTGGTTGGATTTTTTTCCACCTTACAATTAGGACTGCAGATGTATGAAACAAACCTTAGTCCAGTTGTATGGCTTTAACCAGGTGCAGTATGCAGTCATGTGGAATCTTGCTTTCTAGTGCTGGCAAAATAAGGACATCTTTAATTACTGGCTTCAATAAACACGAATCCAGACTGCTTTATGCTGTGATTTTTTGTTGTTGTTGTTTTTAAGATCACCTTTCTAGAGCTGTTTCTGTGAAGAGGAGAAATAAGTTGGCTTGTATGGTTGTGTTCAGGATGGAAAGTAACTGTAGTTACAGCTTTCTTCTTTGGGAGGTCTTGTAGCAGCCTTTGCTAATGCGACTCCTCTCTAGAGTTTAGAGGTTTACTTACCTTGTGCAAGTAAAGCCAAGTTAGTCTAGCTAGGTTTGTAGAGAGGCATACTAGCTAATAGCTTACACACAAACAGTTACATTTGCAGAACTGGTTTTGGTACAAGTAATTTGTTTTGTGAGGTTAGAGAAATAGTTGTATGTTTTCCCAGGTTAAGATGTATACAGTCTAATTTATTTGGTGCAATATTATATCCAAGCAGAGCATTGGCCCTAAATTTGACGGATTAAAATTCAGGCTATCGGAAACTTAATGAGTAAGTTGCTTGAATAGTGCACATGTCTTCACTGCTAACAGCAAATCTAAGTTTTCTCTCTTTGGTTGGTGTAATGAGTTTGTCCTACTAATTAAAGAAAGAGAAGACTAATTTAACTGGGATTCTTCTTGTTTACTTCTTTGTTACTTGAACTGGATGCCTGTATATTCCCCGGCATAGACTGAATTTCTAGTTCATTAACGTTTCCTGAGTCATCTTGCTTCTGAAATAGAAATCAACTAAGGTTTTGTTTTTATAAAATACATAGTTTCTGTACGAGTGAATCCTTCCTTACAGGGCCATGAAACAATTATAACTGTAGAATTACTATAATGCTTCATGTTTAAATGAGTTCATCAATGTACAGTAAAGGATTAAGTCCTTTTGAAATTTACAGCATTCAAGATGGGATTTAGAAAATATTCTTTGAATGTATGTGTTTGGGGGGGGACGACTAAATGAAGATTTCCTAGAAATTAATGAACACCCTTGTAACTGTTGTGTACTTTGCTGTTGTTCATCTGTAGCTTTTTTCTTTTTCTTTCTTTCTTTTTTTTTTTTTTAAAGAAAATTCCTCCAAATTTAAAACAGAAAATTGGGATAACATGGTTTTTATTTTGGTGTGAAAAACGTTTTGCTGGAGGGTATAAGCTGCTTTTACAAGATGAATCTTTCACTGACTCTGCTGTTCCAGATGGTGGTGTTAACCCCTCTGGCTTTTCAGCCTTGGCAGGATTTTGTCAGGGTATATTGTTGTGAGGTAAGAACCTTTTGTTTGAATACAATCAACAATATATAAATGTTACAACCTAAAAAAAAAAAAAAAAAAAAAAAAAAAACACATAAAAAATTCTGGTTGCCTGGATCAGTGCTATAGAACGACATGAAACATCTTAACTTACTAGTTAGTACCAAAAGCAGAACTCGCTTGTTACTCAGTATTTTTAATTAAAACAAATAGTATACTCAGAGGATAGAGGCAGTTTAATTCCAAAAACACACTTTGGGTGGAATTTGATTTCCCCTTCAAAGAAGCATTGATGTAAAACTTCCAGCCAGTTCTGGTACAGCCTTGATAATAACGAATTATTTATTCTCTGATCTGATAGATTTTATGGAGAAGATAATGTAAGCACAAATAATTAAGAAAGTCAACAGTCTGAACAAATGCTTTGGGACACCACATGGCTCTGATTTCCGAAACATCTGATATTTCTGCAGTCAAATGTTATTGTGGTTTACAAACAGCCATTCCATGTAATGGGAGTTGCAGTAATGAAGGTGAGGGCAGAATCTGGTCTAGTATGCATTCTTCTCTCTGGAAAAGTGGACTGAAGCAAGCACTGACTTGCACAGGTACATCACTGCCTTTATAACACTTGAAACTGAAATGCTTAACCACTCCTCACCCCCCACCCAAAAAAGGTAATTTTCTCAGATTAAGTGCTTTACAAATGGTAATGCGGTGCTACGATGCTTCAGAATCATGTGTGTCCTTATGTATAGGGCATCTAATTCTGCTTTAATCTGCCTTAAAAGACACAGTGGGTAGTTGTATTAGTGCATTAGGTGTTTCTTTTGCCAAATACAGCAGTACACCTAAGAGCATAGTGCTCAGCATAGAGCATTGTTTAGAAATGACTAATGTAAGAGTTTTGAGTTGTCAGTATTGGTTGATGTGTAGTATTGTTGCCCTCTGAAATGGTTACGCTGATGTTTTCGTTTGTGTTCTGGTATTCGTAGTTACAGACTTGCAGTTAGTGGTATGGTTATATTTAAACCACTCTAACAAATAGGTACCTGAAAGAGGTCTGAAGAGGATGTTGTAAATGAGGGAAGCCATTTTCTGTATCGCCTTTGTTTGCAGACTTTGTATGTAGCAGAATCAACGTCGTTAGTTGTAACTTGTTATTGGAAGAAAAAGATCTTTGACTCCCCTCTCCTTGACAGCTGATTATAATTACACTTCACTAAAGTTTCCTGTAGATGAAATGTTCCGAATCCAAACAGTGGCAGACTTGGGATCAGTGCCTGTAGGTAATGCTGCTTCAGGTGCCACTGTAAGATGCTCTGTCCTTTGTTTGCCATGTTCCCTTAATAATTCTTCTGTGGCAAATTTTTGTGTAGGCCAAGTGTCTTTCAAAGAACTAATTGGTGAAATTTTCCCAAACAAAAGCAGTTTTATGCAGTTCTAAGAATTTTCTTATGGATTAAGTTTTTTTCTTTCTATTTTTGAATTGTCTTAATTAAGACACTCTGGTTCCTTTCTTTCAGAACAAAAGCTTTAATAGCAATGTCCAGCCCTAAAACAAAACAGTTGCATCTGGTCATGCACAAGAGAGCTGAATTGGGTTGCACTGAATAAGCACAAGTTACCTTTGAAAAGCGTTTTTTTTCCACTGTGAATTTTCACTTAAACTGTTGGTACTTGTTTGTAGTTAGCACTCAGTGTAGCTTTATGATCATTTAAAAATATTCTCCTTGTCTCAGACTTGCCAAACTTTTAAAAAAGATAAATAAAAATCCTTCAAACTATGCCAGAAAGGTGATTGCAACTAAAAGGTGCTGGGAGTAGTCTCGCATGAACCTTTGCAAGAATGTTCAGTACAATGTTGAAGCTCTCGAGGCAAGGAAACACGCAATTCGAAATCTCTGGCATGGGTTGCCCCAGAGGAACGGCTGCAATTTTTGTCTTGCCTTATGCTGCCATTTTCTGCCCAGCCAAGTTTTTGGTCTGACACCAGCCTGTTGACTGTCCTGCAAGGGGGTGAAGTCACAACATTGTCCAACAGCAAATAGGAGTGGTAGGCATGCCTTATGGGAGGGTAACGTGTGCCAAGGCTGAGTACCAGTAATTAAAGTCTGTATCCGAACACAGGACTGACCACAGATTTGGGTCGTAAAGCTGGCTGGGATGTGGCACTCAAGTTTAAGGGCACCTATTGGTCATGTCTTCGGGGGTAGGATAGAGGTGAAGATAAGTATCTCTTGCTGTGGCTGGTTAATGACAGCTGTTTTACCTGGATAGTAAGTTGATAGTACTCAGTGATTTAAAACCTCTCTTTTTTCAGAGGAATCAAGTGATTACCCATGAAGGATTTGATGTGCTGACTATGCTTTGGAGAGTATTAAAAATGAAGGTGTTACAAATCTACAGTTGCTCTGAAAGACCAAACTACCATGGCCATGTGCAGAGAGAGATAAGTAGGAAAATCTTCCATTTTATTGAAGAGTTGTCACTGCACAGAAAATCTCTAAAATCCAAAACAAAGGTAAAAGGCTGGGCTGAGCCTTTGGTACTGCTGGCCAGCCCCAGAACTGGATTTACCTAGTGTAGGTGTGGAGGTCAGGGAGGGGTGATATGGGCGTTTCTCGTTGGTGCTGTGATCTCGCTGCGTGACTCCAATACCAATTATTTGACAGCTGTCAGCTGACAATAGCTTCTGATAATAATTTCAGGTCCTTTTGTGATGTGGTGATTTTGAAAGAAACAAGTGATAGTTAGTCTTTGATACATATAAGAGAATTAGGTTACTGAATTAATACTGGAACTTGTATATGTTATAAGCCTGAGTTGTCACACACGGGCGTGTTTTCCTGGTAGAAGCACACATGACCCAGAAAAATACTGGATTACCAGAAGGCAGCTATAATTAGCAACTGTTTACCTTGCTGTATTGCAATATTTTGTTTTTTAAACCAAGCAATACCTTGCAATACTGTTTTGTTGGGCTGGGAAGTTGCCGGTAAAAGTGGCAGGATCTGAAATATTTCAAATTTAGCCTGTCAAAATCTCCCCAAGTTGCCTTTGAGCTGAGCAGAAGTAGAGCACAACTATTAGGAGAATGCTGTCATATTTGAAGTATTTTATTTTTACCACAGTTTCCTCTGCTTTTGTCTTTGTGCTCTGGCCTATGCTACCCCCTGCTTAAAAACAACTTAAATCCAACTTCAGTAACATTCAAGAAAGAGCTCAGAGGTAACTGAGATAATGCCAGTTATGTGAAAATTAGTGGCTCGGTGGAGACAATAGATCCAAAGATTTGCTCTGCTTAGGATTGTAAGTTTGACTAGTTGGTAGGCAGACAGGCCAAATGAAAATCTGTCGCTGCACACATGGGACCTGGCACAGCACTTGTTATTTTTTTTAATTATTTAGGCAGTTTGGGGACATAAATAGGAGCTAAGCCTACTGTGTGAGAAAAGGGACCCTTGGGAGGGTGCTGGGTCATTGGGCTCAGTGGGAGGGGTGAGGTGGGGAAGGTAGGAAGAGAAGACTTAAGTCCGCAGGGAATCAGGATTTATTAGTTCCGCTTCACACAGCTTCGGAGACTTGGGGCCATATGCCTGTCTTGAGTTTATAGCCAGTGATGGAAGACTTAAAAAACAAAAAACAGGAAAAATAATTTTAAGTTTTCCCTTGTATGTAGAAGACCTATATAACTAAAGAAAGAAAGAAGCTCTTTTTTCTGCAAGGAAAGAGACAAAGTTGCTGAGTATAAAATTTTGTTGTGAGTAGGAATTGAGTACTGTTTAAAAAAAACACAACCTACAACAACAAATATATATATACCTACACATACTTTGAACTGTTGTCATGTTAGCTGGTATAAGCAGTAACTGCAGGTAAAACAATTTGGAAGGAAAACTAAAAATGAACTTTTTAAACATTTGCAGTTCTCCACCAGAGGCGGAGGAGGCTGCGTGGTTGGGTTACGTAACAGCAAACAGTATTAAAACAGTTGAGGTCAGTTGTTTTCGCTGGCCCGTTACATCCATGGAAAGAAAGAATGTAGTGAGTGTACTTCATCTTTTTATTTTTTTTTAAATCTGCTAAGGGACCTTTAAAACTTTGCTTATAAAACATGGTTTATACAATTTTTCTTCCTCCCCTTCAGCTTCCCACCTCCTCAAAAAATAAAAATGAGCTCTTTCCATCCAAAGGCCTGCTGTATCCTACATGCTCCATCTCTTGCTGTAAAAATACTAGATATCACAGGGGCAGCACAACCATGCCCACGCAGTCAGAAGGAACTACTGTTTTCTGACCTTCTGTTCTAGGCTTGTGTGTTTTTATAGTATTATTGGAAGAAGACTACCTTTTTTTTTTTTTTTTCTCAGTTCAGGGCTTTTTTTTTTCCCTTCTCTGTTCCCTGAATAAACGTAGTGCCATGAATAAAGTAAACATTGCTGTTAGTCTCTCTGCATATTTTTCAGTGTGCTTCATTATATGGGATTTTTTCAAAAGAAATGTAACCCACAGCCTTGGCTGGTTCCCAGCAGCATTAAAAGTCCACTGGCACTTTTCTTAAGAATATGAGTTTTTGCTTCTGTTTTTTTTACATAAATTAATTTCACCTCTCTCATGTAGAATGTCTGCTGCCCTTCATCCCAGATGTGGCTGCAAGGTAACCCCTCTCTGGCACTTGCAGGTTGCTCAAGTCCACAAAAGCTTTTGGAGCTGAAAAGAGTCAGTGACAGCTTCATCAGTGATAAAGGCAGGGGAGAAAAACAGGACCAGTAGACAGAAACTGTTGAAGGACATGTCAATCTCTAATCCCGGAGAAAAAGAGGGGTATTCTGTGGATGGCTCATTGTTTGTGGCATATGGGATGATATTCATCAGTCTGTAAAGTAAGTCTCTAATTTTTATTGCCAGTAGTGCCTTAATTGTGCTGTTCCTTTTTGAAGGAGAAATTCTCTTCATTGATGGTGGTGAAATTCAAGGAGCAACATTTTCACCTTTCCTCTTAAGAGAGGTGAAGCCAACCCCATGCAGCTCCCTGGGACAGGTCCCGTGGCGACTTAGAGCCACCAAACACAAACAAACATGCAGGGGCTGTAAGGCTAGCTAAGGAAGTTGGTTCTTGTTATTGCTCCCAAGGTCACTTTCTGCTGAGTGGTCTTAGCCTGGGAGCTTGCGCAGTACTGCTTGGATGTGCTCTAGCAGGAGTCCTTGTGCTGTTCAGCAGTAGTCATCCCCTACAGTTAGAGATGACTGACTACATGACTCCCCACTGTTGCAGCCAGTTGTCCTTCTTTTGAAAGGCCATCTCACAACTTGCAGCTTATTCTCACTGTACGTTGCATTAATTCCTAACTCTGACTCAGCAAAATTGTTTGCCTGCTTCCCATGCTGCCAATGGCTACAGAATCAAGGTGTGCACGCCACATTCTCTGTGAGAACAGAGAATGTGACCAACTAAGGCACTTAAACCTAACAGACATTTTTCTAAAGAAAGTTCTTTATTATTTTTTTTATTTTTATTTTTATTTTTTTTTAACTGAACAGTTGTGAGAGCTTCAGAATTTTTACATAGAGAAATTCAAGGAAGAATGCTCTTCTCTTGATGCCAGAGTTAAACTCTAATCACCGCTCAGCTCTCTTGGAATTTGGCAGCGTACCAGTGCTCCTTCCCCTTGGTAGGTCATGTGGAAATACTGGAGCATTTTCTTAAAGAACCTCTCTGCTCTTTTCAGGTACTTGCACAGATGGAACTTCCCTGTTAGGATTTGAATTCCTTTCACACTTTTAACTAAATTTTCCTCACAATAAGCACCATTCAAATCTACAAAATTTTATGTATCAGCATTGAAATACCTTGTTTGTTAAAACTACACAAATGCAGCTGTTAAAATCTGGTTTTAAGCTGATGTATTCAGTTGCAATAGGGTTGCACACTTCAGTCTTGAAAATGGAATTTAAATGCATTTAATGAAATGAACACAAGAAGTTTATCAAAGGCTGTTCATTGAAAGCTGAAGTTTATTAGAAGTTATATGAATAGCTGAGATGGAAGTTGAGATAAGTTGCTTTGTTCAGTTTGATCAGTGATAATATTTAAGATAATCTACCGACTGTTTTTTACATATAAATTGCCAGTTGGTTACAATATATCACCACAGCCCTAGAAATAGTTCCTGATGAGGAATTTTTGATTCTGTTCAAGTTGGCTTAAGTGTTCTGTAAAAACACAGATCTTTGTTAATTACAACAGCTGTGAATAGCATAGTTAGGTTTACTCCTATCTTGTTTCTTGCTTGTTTCCACTGTTTAGTCAGATTTTAGCAGGTTGTGAAGTCTTCTCTGATAAATACAGTGACCTGATTATTAGCTTGATATTATGGTGGTGTTTAGAGTGCTGACCACTGATGTAGTTCGCCGTTTAACTACTCTTGGTATGCATCCATGCAGTGAAATAGCAAGATTTTCTTGAAAAGCTCATGAACTTGGAATAACTTTCAGAAAGTTATCTGAAAGCAGTGTGATTTGCCTTGGATGAATGCAATGACCTTTTTACTGGATCAATACTTTTATTTACATATCAAATGTAGACTTTTTTTTCCTTTCAAGTGCTACAGAGCAGACTGAAAAGGTGCCGTATCAGGCAAGAATGTGTGTAAAGGATTCCTTTGTTAAATGTTGGCAGAAACCTCACAAGCCCTTGCCAAGTCTGTCCAGCCCACCCACCCGTCCAGGAGGATGCCAGAAAATCCCCCAGTATGGCTTGGTGTTGGCTCCATGCCATTAGAGCAAGGGGGAAGCTCTCTGCACGGCTCGTGGTGCCGAAAGGGGCACCATGGCTGTGGCTGGCCATGCCTGCTTCCCGCTGCCCCGAGACGCAGCCTGGAATGCCTGTGAAACTGCGGTCGGCGACACTGTCAACGTGGTTCTGAGAACACGCCTCGCAATTGTTCAAATAACACTTGAGATACTTGGAGCAGAGAGAACACTTAATGTGCTTTCGCTGTGTAAGCAATTAACTCCCCAAAGAACAGAGCGTTTTCAGTGTTCCCATACTCTGCAGCGTTCTCATGATCTTAAATATATTTAGGCGTTATGCCTTCCATTTTACAGGAAACTAAGTTTGCTGAAGGCTGCACAGAATGCAGTGCTAAGCCAAAAACTGGAATTGAGATCTCTTATCACCTAGCCTTTTTTCCTAAATCACTCAACCATCTCTTCCCTTGACCTTCGGTTGCCTTGTGCAATACCACCTTTTGATTCTCCTTCAACATATTGCTCCTTTGGTTGGAACTGCAAAAGACTAATCAAAATAATGTTTGCTGGATGCTTCAAAAATGTTTCAATTCCTTTGCTTACAAATGGCTTTCTAGAACCACCACGGGAACTCCTCAAAGCCGATGCTAAGTGTCTCTGTAGGTAAATGTGGAAATGCTGTGTTTGTGGAACAGCTGTGCAGTCGTAAGGTTAAAAAGAATCTATGAAAGCTCTTCTAACCGGCAGCCACCTTGTCATCATATTTCCTGCAAGAAAAGGAGCTTTGTGTGACCTTTCATTTCCCCAGAATTATACAAGAACTGAGACAAGAGACTGTAAAAACCTATTAGTCCATCACAGACAGGATTTTCCCTTCACGTTTCTAATTGTGTATGGTTAGGCTAGTTTTGGGTGACCCAAGGAACGGAGGTTTTCATCCTTTTCCATGCCTTGCTCATGTTCTCTTTTCCTGCTATTTGTCCTTCAGTAAAGGGCAACTTTTTTCTTAAGCATGTTTGCTATCTTGTTTGAGAATATTTCAGAGTCTTCCAGCACCAGGGTGTACCAGAGAAGCTATGGAAAGACCTGGCTGTGTGCTGTCAATATGTCTCCAGGTAACCAAGCTGTGCCTGATAAAGGTAGACCAAAAAAATCAACTCTTTCTCTGTCCAGGGTTTCTGGTGTGCTCTCTGGCCAAAGAGGAGGAAAATCTCTTGAAATTAAAAAACATGTGACGCTAGACAGAACCCTCCAAAAGAAGGGTGATGAAAGAGGCTTCAAGAGAATGAAAAAAGAAGCAGAGCATAAAGATAACTGGAAGAAAAGAGGTGTAAGGGTGATAATCCACTCTGCTCTTGGAAAACAGAACTACTGTCATGGTTTAAAAAAACAAAACCAACACCTTTTTAGAGGCCTGAGGAAGATGCTAGAACAATTAATATATGTGCAAATCCTATCACAGAAAATGAGACAAGAGATAAGAATGTGGATTGTTACTAAGACTGAGAGCAGAAATCTGGCTGATAAATATGACGGATCACAGGATACAATACTGAGCTCCTTGAGTTTCCAACTCCAGTGGTGGTGCATGGCAGTCTGTAGGTTGAGGGAAAAAAAATACAACGCAAACCCATTCTTCATTTGTATTTGTTGCAGTTGTATTTGTCCGGTTGTGTTGCATGTTTCTCCCTATTTATGCTTTCACGAGAAGTGTCTAGAAGGGTTAAAACCAACTCTTTCGTTGGAAAACTTCAAAACTCCATGTTAAAATGTTTCTAACACTCACAGAAGAACACCATGGGAGTTTTCACTAGTTGAACGGGTGCAGGTACAGTATCATAACAGCTTGAAAGGGTAATTCTGAGGAGTGTGAACAGCTTGATATATCTCAGAGGATAAACTCTTGTGTTAAAAACACAATGTAAGCTGCCACTATTATTGACGTTTTCCAGTGTTAGTATCAACATCAGTGCATTTCCAAGAACCCCGAAGCCCAGACTCCTGCCATGCCAGCCTGCTCCTGCCTGCAGAAGTGCCAAAGGCAGCAGGCAGCACCAGCTGTAACCTCCACATGCCTTTCAGTCGTGCAGGTGCCAAGGACAAACAGTGTCATTTGTTTCTGCCTACACAAGAGCTGCAGTGAATAACACCAAATCCTAGATGGGCGGTTTGCAGTGTTTTAGAAGCCAGAGACAAACTTTTACTGGGGACTGGGGGAAAGACGAGATGGTTGAAGAACGGCTGAAACGCGGTACGGCTCATTTTCACCCGTGGGGGAAGCTGTCTTCGCGCTGCCCCCTCGGTGCCTAGAACCCAAACTTGCCGCTCCGCGCGGGCGGGACGAGGCACGGAGCGGCCCGGCCCCGGCGGCCGAGGGGAGGCGAGCGGGGCCCCGGGGCAGGTGCCGGGGCCGGGGCCGGGCGGGGCGGCTCGGGGCGGGCAGCTCGGGGCGGGCTCTCCCCGCCCTTTCCGCTGAGCGCAGGGGGCGGAGCGGCGGCGGCGGCAGCAGCGTCCCCGGCCGGAGCTGCCCTGCCGGGAGCGGCGCCGGGAGCAGGGGAGCAGCGGAGCCGCGGGGCGGCCTCGCCGCCGAGCGGGCTGAGGGCGGCTCCGGGCCGGGTGGCGCGGCCGCGGGCACGGCGGCTCCTCGCTGCCCTCAGCGGGGTGAGGGCGCCCCCCGGCGGCGGGGCGCTCCCGCTGCTCCTCCTCCTCCTCCTCCTCCTCCTCCTCCTCCTCGGGGCTGAGGCCGGGCCGGGCACGGCACCATGCGGCCCCCGCTGTCCCCGCGCCTCTCCGCCTGACGGAGCCCCCCGGCCCTGCCCTGCCCTGCCGTGCCGTGCCATGCAGCCGACGCTCCGCTAGGCGCCGGCTGGAGCTCGCAGCCCGCTCCCTCGGCCCCCCGGCGGCACCGGCACCATGAGGAACGGCGAGGACCTGGAGGGCTTCGATGGCGAGGCGTCCAGCACCTCCATGATCTCGGGGGCCAGCAGCCCCTACCAGCCCACCACCGAGCCCGTCAGCCAGCGCCGAGGGCTGGGCGGCCTCCGCTGCGACCTGGACTACCTGCGGGGCACCTTCGGCAGGATCAAGCTGGCGGAGGTGGTAAGTCCCGGGCCGCCCCCAGCTCCCTTCCCCGCCCGGCGGCGAGGTGCGTACCTGCGCCTGGCGGCCGCCCAACGGCCTCCATTTCAGGGCCGCCGCGGGCGGGAGCCGCGGTTCGGCAGGGGCAGGGGGGTCCCGTCCCCACGGCACCTCGGCCGGCGGGGCGCTGGGTGGGAGCGAGCCTCGCCCCGGGCTGGGGGTGGCGGAGGAGCCGTTGAGGCACCGGCAGCAGCCGGGGTTTGCTCAGTGTGTGGAGCTGAGCCCGAGCGGTCCCCGCGGCTCCGTGCTCGGCGGCCCGAGGGACGGGGCGGCCTCAGGGCCTGAGGGTACCCCCAGACTGGGCTGGCTGAGGTAAAACCCCACCCAGCACGCCCGCTGGGTCCCGCCGCAAGTCATCGAATCCCAGGGTTATCAAACAAACACCTCAGGGGGCTGCGCGCTGGTCCAAAACAACACGAAACGACCCGACCCAACCCAACCTAACCCAGCCCGCTGTGCCCAGCTGGGAGCTGCTGAGCGGCTGCGGTGTGTCAGGGCTGCAGGAGGAGGACGAGGATTGGGGTTGGGGTCGCAGAGCGGGGCCAGGTGCGCAGCGGGGGCCCCGCGGTCAGCGGAGGGTGCCCGGAGCTCCTGGGAGGTGCGGGGCTGCAGCCGTGCCTTGGCCACGCAGGGCAGCGGGGGTGCCTGTGAGAGGTCGCTTGCACATTCATCACGTTTGGTTTTAGCTGGCTGAAATTCTGCTGGTTGCACGAAGTGGAAAGAAACCTTAAAATACAAACAAACAGCCCTCCAAATGCACACCTGAAGTTCTGTTAGTTGCACAAAGTGGGAAGAAACCTTAAAACAACCCTTCCCCAAACACACACACACACACACAAAAAAACCCTGAAAACATTTTTCATTCTCAAAGAAAACACATGCTGTGTTTCTCCGGAGAGTCTAAACAGCTACACTGCTTAGTTTGAAGTCCTTGTGAAGCTTAGAGCACTGTAACAATTACACGTGTAATAACTCCTGAGGTTTTTCCGTTGATGATGCTGATGCATGTCTTCATCTGATCAAACTTCAAAGTTGTGTTGTTACTAACATCTTTGAAATTAGCAAATGTACTTTTAAGGGTGTTTTAGAGCAGTTATGAAAATGACAGTAAACCTGAAAATAGGTTTTTAAGTAGTTCCTTACAGAGATGCTATGAATTGTATTCCCTTAATATAAGTAAGTTCTTTGAGGACAATGATGTTAAAAAGAAAAACTACACCAAAAACCCACCAACTTCTAAATATTTCATGTGTATTACTTCATTGTTTAAAATCACTGCTAGTTATTGTAAGACAAAGCTTGCATGGACAGATTCACGTAAGATATAGTCAAAGTGTACTAGGTTCAGCAGTGAGCTCAAGTTTATAGAGGGTTCTGGTTATCAGTGTATAGTCCTTTTTGCAAATACCCAGCAAAACTCAGGATTTGGAAGTGCAATTTGTTTTCTTCTCATCTCCACGGTGCAGAACAAAATCCGAGGTCTGCGAGCGTTAGCAATGAGCATTACATGAGTAGGCTGAACGACAGGGAGCAGCTGCATTTGCATTGTGTGTTTTCAGGACTGAAGCCAAAGAAGCTGTCATCACTGTGCAACATCTACCTGTCCTGGAACTATTAAAAACCATCCAGGCAGTTGAAGTTCTGGGATGGTGCTTCCTAATATGCTAAAATAATCTGCCCTCAGGATTTTTGTTTCTGTTCCTACTGCTGATCTTTGCGGTACACTAATAACTTTGGCAAGTCATGCTAAAAGCTTCTAATTAAAATGAGTGATTATTGATTGTGAGTAAGTAAATCGTCTATTATTAAACTGATACATTTGGAACAAATATGAAAAAATTATGGAGCACGCCTCTTAAATTTTTAGGGCTTATAAATAAAATTAAAAAAGATAATGGTAAAAACCATACGATGGTGGACTTAGAGACACTGGAGTTTTCTTGTCTGTTGAATGAGTATGTTGCAACTTCCAGTATGTCGTAGGACATACGAAGGCGTACGTGCAGATGAGTTTCTTTGGAGGAACTGAGTAATGTTTTGTGCCTTTTTTTAATGAGTGGCCTGATATAGCACACATGGTGCATACAGAGTGTATGAATCCAGTGGGTCGGAAGTTGACAAATTAGCTTGGATAGGATGGAAGCCTATGTACTGCCTCACCAAATTCAGTTTCTGTGTGGTTGTACTCCAAAGGAGCTGCATTTAAGTTCTGGTAATGACTGGTAGAGCAAACTATTGGTTTTTGCAAACTGGTGGTAAAGTGAGCAGTTTTGGAAAAGGAGGAGAAAGAACATGTTCCACGATTCTCTTAATTGACTTATTTGCCTAAGATAATTATTTTTGTTGTCGTAATGCTTAGTAATACCTTCAAAACTACTGTGGGAACTGATGTGTATCAGGCTGTCGTACAGCACTGACTCATTTTTAAAAATGAGAAGGAGCACCCTTCACTGCACAGAATAAAACCTCAACAAAAATTGGTTAAGATAAAATGTCTCTAAATATATTCTAGTAAAAGAAAGTAATGCTGCAGGAAAGATTACAATGCACATGCTTCATTTAATGTCAGGATTCGTATTAAAATACATTCATGATTGGCAGACAAAATTATCAGTTGAAGACAAACATTGCCGCTTACTGTAATCTTCGGTTGAAGGACTTTCCACAGCTTAGCTCGTAGTGCCATATGTGACGTGTAACTGCAGGGCATTGTGGCTGAAATGGCTCTTTTCCAGGTGCCGTTTTTGATTGTCAAAAGAAGGAATAGGGAAAAAGTCAAATGCCTGAAAATGAAGGCATGGGGACTGCAGGGCTCTGTTACTGGTTCTAGGTTTGTCTGTATTGATTCGAAATACCACTACAGGAGCTGTTGCGAGCTGAAAAGCAGCATGATGTTTTCGGCCTGTGGGGTAGTTTAAGCGCTGCTGGACGTGAGAAGAGTTCCAACTCATTTATTCGTATCTCAAGAGAATGTGCCTGAAACTGTCCTTTAAAGGGGCAATGTCACAAAGGATTACGATAACGTTAATGATTCATGTAGAGTATTGTGCGGCACTTTCCCAAGACTTAATTAGGCTTTCATTTCCTTGACTTCCAGAAAAGGTTGAAGAGTATTACAGGGTGTTCCTGTTAATTATAATTTGGGAATTAAAACTAAGGAAACTTTTAATATTTGGAGTTTCTCATGAATATTCAAGGCTAAGCTTAGTGATTAGCAGTCAGCCATACATACTATTAAAGATGATTTATGTTCAGAATAGCAAGGAAGTAACAAGAAGTTCAATGTAGAAGAGCTTGGTATTGAACTGATTTACACTTTTTTTTTTTTTTTTTTTGAACACTTTGCTAAGCCTGTGAGATATTCAGCAGATAGTGCGCTCACCTGTGTCTTTCCATTTGGGTGAGCTTGCTCTCTGCGCTTGTTTGGCTGCGAGGGGAAACCTCCGATGCTGCTGAGGCTGGGCAGAGCTGCGAGCTCTGTAGAGAGGCAGCTGGCAGGAAGGAGGGCAGTGGGTGTTGGACCCGATCAGGAAAGGAGTTTTCAGGGGGCTGGGGAGGCTGACAGACCTGATCAGATGTCATCTGATAAGGGGAGGGAAACAGCACCAAGGGAAATGGACAGGGAGGAAGACTCAAAGTAATATGGGATGTTGATGTTTTTGGGATAACGAGGATATGAACTGGAAGAGGAAGGTGAGGAGAAGCTGGTACACTTGTGCACTACACAGAGAAATGTTTTTCCTTTTGGGAAGGTCAAGTCTAGGTGGGAATTGTCTCGGCTCTCCAGCATTCAGATGGAGCAGTACCTTGCTGTGCAGCAGATGTGGAAGATTATGTAGCTGTCCTGGGAGACCAGAGCAGAAAAGCTCTTTAGAGTTTATTTTCATTACTCTCTGGCATGGTTTTATGTTTCTCATGTTTTTAAGGGCTTTAATACTTCCCATGGAGATTATTGTACAATCAAGCAGATATCCCTGGAAAAGTTTTCTATGAACATCCTCAAATGATTTGTTACCTTTCAGTGCCTCTTCCCTTTTTCTTCAGTTTCCTAAAGAGATTCTCCTCTTCTGAGTGCGCTTGCTGAAGGAAGTTGTTTGCTGTATGAGGAATTGGGAAGGGCCCATTGCTGCCATCCAAAATAGATGGGCCAGTTAGCAGGTAGCACCTCTGCACAGGAAGTTGTTTCACTTGAGACAAGTGCTGCTTTTTTTCTTGCTTTGTTTTTACCTTCAGCTTTTCTAAACGCATTGTTATATTTCCTTCATTGCTCTAATACTGTGTCTTTAATAATCTTACTGTTACAAGAGTTGGATGTAGGAATATACTTACACTGACGTTGTCACAGGAAATGGTGACTGCCCATTGCCTGCTTCATATTTTCTTTGGTAGCCGTAGTTCCTGGTGGGCTTTTCCTCGGGTCACCAGGTGAGGTGTGAGGAAAGCAGGCAGGATCCCAATGGGAGCCTCCTTGGTTCTCACCAGCCTCCTGCTAGGTATTTGCAGGCACTTGATTTAAGGTAAAATAACTGGAGCTTGATGTGAAAACTTGAAAAAATGGTGCTTAGCCAGCTCTTGCGATGTTGGTGGTGGTTAGGAATGGTTTAACTGGAGCAGTAAGATAACAGCTACAGGAAACCCTTACCACGTGCTGCCTCGGGAAAGAGTGGCATTTGTGGTAGGCAGTGGTGGCCTCCCTGCCCCGGAGAGCACTAGACTTTGTATTTGTAATGTGCCCATTCCAAATACTACAGAAATTCATCAAAGACCTATGTTAATGGAGATAATGCTTCTGCTTGGGAGGTCTCCGAGCTACAAGTTGCTGATGAGCGTACTGGGAAGCATCGCTGCGTGCTTGCTCGGGGCTTGCTCTCTGCAGTGTGTGCTATTGCTTGGTGGTGGAGGCAAGATTTTGGGCTAACTGAAATCTGGTGGGAATAGCAGTTCATATGTTCACAATTTTCTGTATAAAAAGTTCCATCTTCATTGGTGGAGAGTAGCTGAATGTTGGAAAAAGTTCTGTGGCTTACTATCATTACACGTTTCCAGATCCAGAAGTTGGTTAAGGCCAGGACTACTCTGACATTCTTTGCTGTTAGAGTCTATTGTGATGAAGAAATCAGCATTGAAAAGGCCCGTAGTACCTACCTATGTGTACGTCAATAAGACTGTTGAGAGTTCTCATTGTTAATTACATTAAAAAATAGCCGTAATTTATGTTCCAAGTAGTAAGGTAACTGCTAACTGCTCGAATCCTGTTGAAAACTAGTCCAAGGTGCTCAGCAGTCAGTTCTGTTATCACAGCGTTTCCGTGCCTTCAGCTCAGCATCCTTCAGATGGCTGCTGGAGGGGAGGGTCACTTGGGTGCCCCAACGTCCCACCCGCCCCAATCCAGAGCTCTGCACCTTGTGGCGTGTTGTTAGGAAATACCGTTGTGTATATGTATGGTAGTACCAGCGGGAACAGGCAATTATTGTACCTGATAGATGTCAGTAGCTGACGTTGTCTGTCATGGATTGTGTGGCAGGGTCACTGCTCAGGTCGCTGGTCCTGCTGGAAAGGTGTTGGTGGTCTTGGCGAGAAGCGGAGCACTGCAGGAGACACCTGAGCCTCCTGAAGCAGTTTCAGTGTCACTGGTGACCTCATGCCTTAGTTTTTCCTATAAGCGATCAAGTTTCACCTTTAAAGTTAGCTTTTGCTGTTTTATTCTGCTCTTCTGAGGTATGCAAGCCTCTTTCGTTTCTGGCGTGTGAACTTAGCTCTAGCAAATTTATACCCATTTGTTCTTGTGTCAACACTGCCAATTTGCATAACCACTCTTTGCTCCACGTACTTTGAAATGGCTGAGTGTGCTCGGTCACCTTGCTTCACAAAGCCAGGCAGGGTGGTTGTGGACTCTGCTCGTCACTGGGGCTCTCTGCTCCCCTGCAGCCTGCCCGGGCACTGCCTGCTGCCCGGGGATCCATTCGGAGGAGCACGGCCCAGGAGAAGGCAGCCTGCAGCGGTGGCGTACCAGTGCGCACGGTGACCTTGGCGCTTATCACACCTCTGCTGGGAATTCCTCCCCTGCTGTGTAGCTAGGGTCATGCTGGCAGTTCAGAGCTGTTCCACTGCATCTTCCGTGTTTTATTCTGTTGTAATTTCCAAACAATAAATTGGCATTTGTATAAGAAGTGCTTGTGACTTCGCTATTGGACGTTGAGTGGTTGATGCTTGGTGGTATTTGTAGCTCGTTCAGAAAACGGGAGTATGGCAGTGGATACTGGTGATCTTTGGTATCTTGTAGAAAAAAGCCTGTCGGGATAATACATTAAAGGGATAACATTTGTAATAGGCACATATGCTTAGAAATCCTATTTAGGTAGAGCATGTCTGTACAGTGTCTCTGAGACGCCTTATTTCACTTGGGAAAGTTTTCTCTTGAAAGGTTATAGATCGGCGCTGCTGTGTGGTGATATTTTTATACTGACATTTACCATAGAAGGAAGAATGATGAGATAACACTGTTTAGCTTTGGTTTTTATTGTTTCTGCGTGCATGTGAAGAAAAGGCTGTGGCTGTCATCCAACAGCAAAGCAAATGGCTTTTGGTCTCTTCTGTGATGTCCCTTAGATGCAGTCAGGTCATGGGCCGTTGTCCTACAGTCATTAAACTCCAGTTGCAGATTTTTCTCTAAGATGGTGGATAGTTTAAAATTCTGCTTTCAGAAGAAACTTCTATTGTGTCTGTAATATATATGCTTTTTCCCCCCCTACCATTATGAACCACTTTAATAGTAATGGGTACATTATATTAATTGTAGATGCTGCGATGAGAATGGTAATTCTAATGGGATTATGATTTGGAAAGCAACCTTCTTTTCTTGTAATCTTTCTGTTAATCTCTCTCTGGTTGATGAGCCTCCCTAGAGATTTAATTATCATGTAACATAAGAAAAAGGACTAGAAATTTAAGAGGCTGCATTTTTGTTGTAGCATACTTTACTGCTGTAAGGGAGGTATCAGTTCCTTTTGATACCAGTTAATGCAGCATTTGTCAGTTCAGTTTAATAGTTTTGTCTTGGTAGTCATCATCCCATGCTCCAAGTTGTATTTCAGAAACACCCACCTTACTTGGTGAAACAAGGTACTGAATTTTTTGTGTACGTACAGTGAATAGCCATCCGAACAGAGGTCTTAACAGCGGGTCAAATGCTGTTGGTCTGTAATGGTAGCAGTCGCTGTAAATTTGATATGAATTAAAAAATGCACTCTGACTTAAACAAAAAAACAAAACTCACTTATTTCTTAGTTGATTTGTGTAGTCAGTTGCTCCCAAAATATGGAAGAGTTAAGGTTTCTCTGGAGCCTGTATCGTCAACTCTGCAGAATAATAGGAGGAGGAAAGCAAAAGCCTGCTACGCAAACCTTACATAGAGCAGGTGTAAGAACACACAATTATGAATAAAGATGGGTCCAAAACGTTACTGACCATGGGCAGAGAGGTCTCAGAGCTGGCATAGCACTCGCACAGACCTCTTGGTCCAGGCAGTGTGGAACAGCATTAATCAAGTGCTACAGTCCCTGCAGGGATCAGGTCTGAAGCCTCATTTTATTTAGTGGGTGTCCAGGATGAAATCCACAGTTGCACTGCAGCATGTTGCTAGAATAGCATAATAGCTGAAAGGGGATTTCAGGTAAGCAGAGTAACTTGGCAAGATTTTATCTAATTTTGTGCAAATTAAACTGGGAACTATAATTTCCAGTGTCACAATTCCAACTCTCTGATCCGAAGGCTTTGATACTTAGGGTCCTCATTTGTATAAGAATATAATGATGTATATTTACCTTAGCAAATGTCTTCAGGTTTGTCTACCATTTTTTTTATGTAACCTGATATTCAGGTGGTGTTAGACAAGAAATTTTTTGAAGTTTTCTTTAGCTTGGATATATGTTCACAAAGTGTTCACCTTGCAAGCCACCTGAAATTGTTCGTGATGGTTTCTTCCTTTAGCGCATGGCTTAAAAGCACAGTAGCTGTGTACCTGGTGCATGGAAATATGTCCTGTACTTCAATCTGGTACATACGGTGGCACTTCTGGTGGAACTTTCACTTAGACTAAATGCTCTCATTTTCAGATGCAAAAATCTGGCTATAATATAGCAGTGCTCATAACAGCTTCTTGGGGTGTTCTGCCAATTTTTTTTCTGAATTATTTTATGAATCAACTACAAGTGTTATCATTTTAGTATTTTTCTATACTTTTAGGACATTTTAAACTGAAATGTGCATGCAAGAAAGCAACAAGCACATTGTTAATATGATGAAATAGGGAAGTGTTAGGAGCCTTCAACCTTTGGTCACCTTTGTCCCGTGAAATTCCTTTCACAATACTAATTGTATTGACATCTACTTGACTGTTGTGAATAAATTTATTAGGGGGTTCATCATAGGGTTTTTTATCACTATTTTCTTCTAATTGTTGCGTTTAATGCTTGGAAACCTTTTAACTGATGCAGATGAAACCTTTCAGGGAGTGTGGGATCTTTTGATTTTATATGATGGTATCACATCTTCCAAGTATCTAGAAAAAAAACACTTCTCAGAATTCTAGGAAAGTTTCCGAAGGCCTTGGATGTTCAGTATGTTTAGTGTACAGTGGTGGGACGATAAGAATTGTGACCAGGAAGGTCAAGATGTTGCTGGAGTCGTAAGGGTTTTGCGTTGTTAACATCATTTCATAGTCCTGTGTTTGCAGTGTGCTGAGTTTGTTTGCAGTCTTTAGGCAGATCTGTTCTTGAGTTATAAAATCACGAGTAGGTGGATTTGCCATTATGCAATGCAAGTTTGTGGGTTCCTTTCTATTTTGGGTGAGATATTACTATATAACGGTTGTAAGACAGTCTAAACAGCAAGACAGGCTTGAAGGTTTCATGCATTCCCCGGTACAGCTGGCAGTGCTCTTTAATGTTCTGGCCTACATCTATTTTTTTTTAATGTTCTGTTTTACCAGTATGTCTAGACTCTTTTTGCCTTTTAAGGCATGGCATCTAAGGGGGCCTTCAGATTGCAATCTTGGGAACGTTGGGATTGCAAGGACATTTTGCACCATTTCCTTTAAACAAAAACAAGCTCCAAAAACTTTAATGGATTCTTTAGGACTACTTTAAGTTCTTGGTTGTGTTCTCATTAAAATTCCTTTCTTGTTTTAGTATTTGTGGGATGTTTGATGTTTACTTGTAATTAGGATTAAATGGGGTTTTAAAGGATACAGACTGATTCTGATGGTCTTAAAATAGAACTTTCACTTACTTTAAAACTGCCGAACAGACTAGTTAAACACGGGGCCATACGGATCAAATACCTTGACAAATTTTACGAGTATACCTTTACTTTTTAAAACCAATTCATTTATCCTCCTGTTTGTTACAGAATTTACGGTACTGTGTTTTAATATTGTTTTGACTAGCCTGGTTTCCAACACTGGTTGGCATTTGAATGCGAATGGGAACATGAAGCCAGTTCAGAAGTGTTGATTTTTCTCTGCTTTAAGAGCTGAGTGGAGAATTCTCAAAAGTGAATGAATAGCCAAAATGTTTATACTTTATTTAAAATTCACACAAGCCTGTGTGAAATCACACAAGCCAGTAACGTGTTGTGTTCCAGCAGAGAGCATGTTTGTACCTAACATACAGAGCATGTGTGTGCAGCCTGGAGACAAAATACGGTAACACCATGTAGCCAGGTTTTTTAATAGCAAAGATATGATAAGTTATGAGCTCTTACAGGTTGGTGTAATAAAAAACATTTTATTGTTCTTCAATAAGTAAATGCTGAAACAAAACCAGTGACTTTTGGTGCAACTAACAATTACGTTAGTCAAAAAGACAAACAAGAGCTACCACTTGTTTTAAGGATGCATCTTCCTCTGTCTTGGTGACTGAAAGTGAGGGCTGCTAAACTTTTCTTGAACTCAGCTGTTAAGATAGATTTTTTCCCCTGTTCTGTTTCCTTTAGTCAGTTTTTACTCTGTGTTACTATTTTAATAAAGCCCGCATGAGTAAGACCAGCAGTAAATGGGAGTTCTGGAAAAGCATTTTATTCTTCCTCTTTCCCTCTTTCTGCCCCCATAAGTGCAGCTGCTGGTGGCTGAGGAGGATGCAAAGGATTCAACGTATTGTATTTAGTGCAGCAAGGAAGAAATGTGTGATGTTTTCTAACCTGTTCTTACTTAGCATGTCTAAGAACATAATATGCAGATGGCAGTCAAACTGTGATAAAATTAGACTTGAAGAAACTTAGCTGAGCAGTTTCACATGTAAAGAATTTCCACTTTTCTGTTAAGGGCATGATTAATTATGCTTTTTGCCAGCACTCCAGCATGCTGTCCTGAAGTCCAACATGGGCATGCTGCAGCGGTGGGTCTGTAAGAGCTTGCTGGTGCTTTCTGCCTGGCACAGGCAGGGGTGTACTGAGACTCGCTGAGGTGTTTGGAAGGATTTACTGAGGAGCCTGCAGTCTTGCAGCAGGCAGTGCTGTTACGGAGACGAGCTTGTAAAGTTTGAGAATAGGAGAGAGATGGCTATAAAAAGCTGGGCTTGCGGATATCCATCAAAATGAGGGTGAGACAATAGGAAAACTAAGCCTCAAATGTCAGGAAACTATGAAAAGCAGAGGGAAAACCCACTTCCTATCATTGAGAATTATATGTGCGTTCACTGAAGCTGTTGGCACCATTCAGTGTACTGTAGGTACAGAATAAACCCTTAAATTTGAGCTGTTCCTTGTTATATAGGAGTTGTGTGTAATAGACATTTCTACCTTTCCCATTCGTATGCTGTAGCTTGGCACATTGGGCTTTTGTTCGTTACTGTCTTGCGGTACCTGCTGCTTATGAAAATAGGTGAAATTAAAATGCACAGGAATTGTAGTTCCTGGGGACCAGGGGTTTAAGTTCCTATGGAAAGAAATCAGTGGGAAATCATTTTGTATGTTTTGTTTGCCTTTATCATGTACGATCTTCAGATGAATGTGGGATGGGGTTGTTACAAAACTGTTGATGGGCTTTTGTTTATAGGACTGGTGGTGTACTGTGTTTCTTTTGTGCCTAACCTGGAAGGTATGTTTCCATCTCGTTCAGATTTCTGCGAGGAAATTCAATGTGCATAAAACAAACATCTCTTCATAATGTGCCTTGGATTCAGGTTCTGCTCAGTGGTTCTTTTGGTCATCTGACTGGATGAAAAGGAAATACAGCTCAGTCAGAGTGATCTATTTATTTTTCTTCATTACGAAGATGTCTGTGTTTTAGTTGGCTGTAACTGAAGAAGACAAACTTGCCGTCTGTTCAGCAAAATCATTGAGCAGGGCTTTACAGGTGCCGCGAGGTGACTCCTGCCCTCCAGCCCCTCCTGGCTCGGGGCACCTCTGATGCTGGTGGGCACTTGGCAGCCACCCCTTTCTTGTATGGGGGAAGGCGATGGAGCTGGCTATGGCCGTGGGGTCTGCTGTCACAGCATGAGGCCACCCTGTGCAGAGCAGGACGTGGGTCTGGTAGTGCAGGTCTTTAAGACTGCCTGTGCCTGTTTGTTTCAGAGGTGCTGGGCTGTTGCACATGCTCCAGGGAAGTCATTGCAGACGTGGATTAAGCCAGCTGCCTTCTTTCCCTTTTGAGATCTTGGTGAAGTTTCGTCTCCCTGAGCTGTTCCCAGGGAATGGGGAGTTGTGGTGGATTCGGGAGGTTTGGGTGTAGGTGGCCACGAGCCGTGGTGGCGCTGGGGTGGAGGCAACGCTTGGGGGGACGTGTGGCTGCCAGCAACAGTGCCAGCTGTGCAGGGATCGGCAGCCGGGGGGTCGGGGCTCTTGTCACTCTGCCTGTCCCCACGTTGGTGTATTGCTTGTAATGCTGAAGTGTTCGCTTGGAGAATGGTATTAATGTAAGGTGAAAAAAAAGTGATTTGGCTTAGCAGTACCAGGAAGAACTGTTTTTTATTGGAAAAAAAAAAAAAGCCACCATAAAAACAACATTTCATAAACTATTTCCTTACTACTAAACAGACTGTGTTTTACAGTATTTGAACTGGAATTGGCTTTGCATGTATCTAGCACAATGTTTGTTGAAGAGGTGTGTCCAAGCAACAGATACAATGCTGCACCAATCATATGGAGCAGGAAATATGCCACTCCTTTGCCTGTGCGGGTTTCTTCCATTCAGGACTCAATGGTTAATTTCACTTTCAAAACTTCAGTATTTCAGGTTTAGCCAGTTGATAATCTCTTCTGTTTAGCTTAGTTCAGTCCAGTTAATTTCTTTCTAGTGTTAGTTTTGATCTACTTAGTGTTTTGAAACAAGTAACTTCCTGTTAACTTTGTTAAAAAGTTACCCTCCTTCTTAAATATGGCTCTTACAATACTCCAGCAGAGTGTTTCTGGCCTCAGAAATGTGCTCTATATTTAGAATTGGTCTTTCGCCTAAGCTGAGGAAGGGAAGTCAGCAGTAGATGAGTCTTTCAAAGGTTATAGGAAATTGATGGAGGTGGCAAGCTATCAGCTGATTTAATAAAGATCCCACAGTATTAAATGTGCTGAAGTCTTGCCATGTTACACCCAAAAAGGAACTAAGAAGTAGTAAAAACTTGATTGCCGCTACATGCAAAACCCTAGAGGTGCAACGAAGATTTGAAGTTTGAGTATTTTGCTATTATTTCTATCATCACCACCAATACCAAATCCAAGTTGAATTCAGAGGTCTCGCTGAGTTTCTCTGAATTTGTTCCATGTGATATTTTGTGCCATTAGAGCACAGTTTAATTTATCCAGGGTGCTGAATTACTTGTGCTTGCTTAAGCTTCCTTCTCTGGTAAACATAGTTTTCCTAAATTTTCTTTTAAGAAAAGCTTAGTGCTCATTTGTGATTTAAAGCTCCTTGCAGTCCAATTACCAGTTAATAACACATTTCTTTTAGTCTTAAGGATACAGGCTAAGAACAGGCGGGAAATCAGTCATTCTTCTGCTTAGGGTAAAAGATGGTTTCCTGCTGGAGAAGCAGTACTGTGTTTAAGCCATATGATCCCAAATATTCGTATCTGTGCCAGCTGTTTTAGATGTGGGAAATGCATGTGCTTTGCAAGGAATGAGACCCACTTGGTTTCGTACATTAAGTTAGGACTGCTGGGCCAAGTAAATGAGAACAATAAATCTAGATTTTAATTCAAGAAAGTTTAACGTCTTCAGATACTTTAAGCGGTGTAAAAGCAATTTATTTCTTCTCAATTTTGTGCATATGTATTGTGCTGTACCATTAATTTAAACAGTCTGGATGTAAAAATGTCTTGGTAGTGTGACATTCTTACTGAAATTCTGTGGGTATTTTTCAGGCAGAAAAAATGCTGACCATTTTGTGTTTTTTTGGAAATCATGCGTAATTATGTCATTTAACCACACAATAAGGCTTTCTGTGGTAACATTTTAGATAAACAGGAAAACTTTTTTTTACTTTGTTTTCATTGCAGAACTGTCTTTATTTTTAGTGCAAAGTTGTTTGATGATCGTTATTATTTATTCAAAATTAAAATACAGTGTACTTTTATTGTTGGTAGGAAAGATGCACTGTTAACAACCTCCTAAAAGGTGTCTCTTTCAGCATTTTTGCCTGTCATAGAGCATTTTCTCCATTTTGGGGAGATGCGGTGTTTTGTCTGACGTGCCTGTGGTGCCAAGAAAGTGATGTAAATGTAAGCCATTTACGTAGGCCTAAGGCAGATGATTTCTTCATTAAAGGCTCTTCTCCAAGGGAATTTACAGGAAAGTTGAGATGAATAAAATAATGGTATGAGGCTAATGTGCCTAAATCAAAGAACATTGAATACAGCATACAGGCTGTCTTTCAAGAATTAAACGGCCCTTAATTGTAGTAGCTTCATCCCTTTCCAGCGAGGGGCTGCTTCTGAATAGAGCCTTTATGCGGGGTTCAGTGCACTGTAACAGAAATGCAGTAGCCTCGGATTGTACATGGATTACCTTAGTGGTCCTCAACATCCCAACCAATAAAACTGGTTAACAATTTAATGTTTATTTTCAAATTTTGTTAAAACTAAAAAGGCCCAGAAAGCGTTATTGGGAAATACTTCTCACACCTAAAGCCGTAGCTGGAGACTTCTCTGCCTTGTGTTGGTGGGAGGTGAGGGACGAGGTGCTCTGGGACTCTTCCTCCATCACAGGGCTGCAGCTGCACGGCACGCGCTGTGCTGCGAGCCTGGGCAGACCCACCGCTGTTCTCGGCTCACCCAGCAGCTCCTTCTTCTTTGTCCTGCTTTTGTTGACTTAGCTCTTCCATCTCCTGTGCTCAGGGGAAATGTGATGTTGCAGGAGGCCTAGGGTGCCTCAGCATAGACCTGCATGTCCAGAAGAATAAGCAGATGTTTCCACCGTGACGGTGTTTCATGTTGATGCAATACCTACTTTGCTTCTTTTGGGAAGGCTGGATGTAGATGGGAAACGAGAAACAACTGTCAAAAAGGAGGGGAGAAAAAAAATAAGGGTGGAATAGAAAACTCCCCGAAGTACTCACTGCAGAGAAAAACAGCTGAAAAGTTTCATTTCATGCATCAGAGGAAACTTTCTCTTGACTCTATCCAAGAAAGCTGTAGCTGTGTTGTCTGTGGGAGAGAGCAGTAATTCATGTAAGAGGAGATCTATGCCACATTCAACTTCTCATTTTTCCTCAGTAAACCAACCTTGAAACTTCTGCTTGTGGAAAAACTTCTTGTCAAAACTCATCGCTTTAAAAATATGAAAAGAGGTGTGCGACTCAAAAGTAAGGATTGCCCCCTGCACTGGGTAAATTGCAGTGTGCTCTTCACTGACTGGGGCCCCTGCAGTGATACGGTGCTGTTTGTTTTCTTAGCTGTCACTGCAGTCACGGGAGGTGGCCTCAGGCCTAGGCAGCTCCCGTGCCCTGGTTTCCTGAGGGAATGTTGGCCACTTGTGTTATCAAGCAAGAGCAAAGTGCTGGCATCTGGGGAGTGGGTATTTTCCTCTGCTGCAGCTTTGTGGCTCGGTTGTGTGGGGCACTGCTGCCCTGGGCACCTCCAGATGGAGCGTGGAGGTCTCCGGGGCTGGAGAAGCCGTCCTGCGGCCTTTGGCCTCTCTCTCTCCTGAGGAGGCTGTGTGGGCAAGGCAGCCATCCTACATCTGGGATGGTGGGAACAGCATAGGAAGATGCGAAGAAGTGACTCTTCAGGCCTTTGAGCCTTGGGAAGCAGTCACCTTCATCTAGTACAGCTAGTTCGGTAGGCAGTGGTGGGTAGAGAGGCAGGCTATGGAGGCAAACCTAGGTGCCAGAAGAGATGTTTTTGTTACGGTTAAGGAGCTCTGTGACAGAACAGGAGGAAATGGCTAGCTATAAACCTGAAATGAGTTCTGTCAGAAAATAAGCTGGGATAAAGACTTCTGGTCTGTCTCCAGTCTGCAGTGGAGAGCTCCTGGGTTCATGTGTGTGAACCTAACCTGCTTTGTGGCACATCAGCCAAATGGTGTTCTGGGTGGCAAAATTGTGTTAATTCACTGCCAAATTTATACAGTGAGTCTGACACGATCTATTTCATATGTTTAATAATGCAGTGAATTGGTTTTCTTGCAATGTTAATGTGTGTGCTTCTTTTTCTTTGTTGTTTCTTAAAAGAGTATGGTCACTTGTTGAACCGTGGTCTGTGACAAGCGGTTTGGGCTCATGTCACAGAATTTACACAACACTTAAGTAGTGTAGCTAAGTCACAGGTTTGAGTCTATGATGAATTTCCTGTTCGTTTCATGTGTTCAGGGCAGTTGGCATTTTCAAGACAAATAAAATTGTTGAAGACAAATAAAATGGGGTTTGTTTCAGAGAGAAATGGGCAGTGGAAGTAGCATTAGTGCTTCTACTAAGATTTGCATCACTTGTAATTAATTGAAAGGACGTTTCTGGCAAATTTATGAATGTGGAGGGGGACAAGATAATGCCAGTTTTTCAAAGAGAAAATATTTCTTAATAAACAGTAAAGTTTTGATGATGTTTGCGAAAAGGGAAGTATCTGTGGGAGGATAGTTTTTTTGTGGTGATTTTTTTTTTGTAATAGGATTCATTGTGAGACAAATAACAGATGGTTACCAGGAAGTATTATCTGTAACTTTGAAAGGATGGTCTTCAGGTATGCTTAAAAGTATTTTATTATTATTTCAATAAATAACATTTATTTTTATTTATTTATTTATTTATATTTTAACATTTATATATTGTTATTTCAATAAATCAGTAAATAGAAAGTGTTGCAAGATAAGTGTTTTCATGGGAACGTTCTTTCAGGTGTCCTGATCAACTCTGTGATGATAACTCACGTTAGTAGTGAATTCTTCTACCCATGTTTTCAAAAGGCAGATTGAGTTTTGCTGTCATAGTCTCCATCATAAACTGAGGCAGTTGAGATTTTCTCTCAAGTTTTCTGGTAAAAGCTACCAATAGACTCATGCTGTTACAACCTAGGCCGCTGTACGCTAATGCTGGTTGCTGGTACAATTCAGAGCTGTTGATATTTTTAGAAAATGAACCTAATATTGTTTGGGCTTGTACTACTTTCTAGAGAATATTGCAAAATCATTTCTTCTAAAACAATAACAATTTTGGAAGTGTTGTAATGTATCACAAGTAGTGGCAAGGGCACAGGAGGCTTCATTATATTGGAACATCTACAAGTAAAAATTTTGCCAGCTAACTCTGACTTTTAGCATTAATCCTTGATGTTGATCCCACGTGAGAAATCTAAGATTTTCTCTTTTTTGATCTTTATGTCATCTTCAGTAATGAGGCTTGTGTTCACAGAAAACATGGACTTAATTGCATGCTAGTGCTGTAAAATGAAGCTGCTTTCTGGACAGAGTTGTTTATTTTTCATGCCATTGCTGAAATCGTAATTGGAGTTTGATCTTGATTTTCTGTTTTTGAATGCTCAGTTTCACTGCATGTTTTTTTTTTTTTGTTGTTTTCGTTTTTCCCCATTCCACAGCTATTTAGTATCAAGGACATAATCCAACGTTAAGCATTTAGTTAGTGGGTATCCATTCAGAATTTGTTTGGGAATTAGCCTGCTCTATTAGCTGGCAAAAATTAGTATAGCATGTACCATCTTAGAGATGGCATGCTAAATGAACTTTGAGAGACTTTATATCCTAGTGTGATTTTTTTAATTAAAATTGTTTTTGCTGTGTTTTGATCAAATTTTAAACTTAAATTAGCTACTGTGTTCTGAAGTCTATGACAAAGGAATTGCACAGTGTTGTCCTTTACTTAGAATTACTGCTGATATTAGTGACAAACTCAATTTTCTTCATTTTGCCAGGTGAGTTGATAGGAGGCAGAGACACAAACTAATGTATGAAGCATAGGAAGTGCTACAAGAAAGTGTAGCTGCAAAATTATTGAAATTGGCAAAGAACAGTTAGGCAGAAATTGATTTGTATTGTGGCTTCTGTTAATCTGAACGTTTGTGCAAAGTGTTCAAATTATGAGGTATTTTATTATGAGGTATTGTGCAAAGTGTTCAAATTATGAGGAGGAGGCTATCTCTTTAAGTTCTTCATCCTTAAATTGAAGTGGATTGACGAAGGTCTCAGCAGAATTTTGTGGTAGAGCAAAAAAGTGAATTCTTTCTGAGAAATGTGAGTGGGTTGGTGGGTGGGTGTTGTCTTGAAACACAAAGCAGAACGCTCTTAAGGCCTTCCTTGCTTTCATGGAAAGTGGGGAGAGGGGAAAAAAAGGCATATATTACATTGGTTTTCTTTTACCAGTTCAATTTATAGAGGAATTGGTTTGAAATGTACTTTAAAATATTTAACTTTAATGATCTCTGTAAATCTAAATGGTAGTTAATATTGGTGTGTTTTCTATGTATTTTAGTTTTGCGCATTGAACAGATAGTGATTTTCACTGTGTTATCCTAAAATAAGGCAGGCATTTTTGGAGGCTGGTAGAGATCCTGAACTTATGCTTTGATCTAGATTTCAAGGTCATTTTGAATTTTAAATAATAGCTTTATTGAAATGTCTTTTACAATCGTACTGCGTTAATACTATATAATTGAGCTTGAGGTTGGCCCAAAAGACAAATGATTCCATCTCCAAGTTTTGGAATAGCTTATCATGAGTACAAAATGAAATAAAATGTTTGAGGTACCGTTTTGCATGTTCAGCCAAAGGCCTGAGGGGGTTTCATGAATTTCTGGGTGTCTCAGTCACTTTCATGTTAGACTCCTTGTAATTTTGCTAAAATATACTTCGTTGAACAGGAGATATCCAGAAAGTCTTGCATTAATTTGCCTTTGTTTTTGCTCTCAGACAGTGCCCTGTTATAAACTAAAATCACACATTCCTGAGTGTAAACTGATCATGTTCCCAATGGAAATTTCAGGAATACTTGTGGCTATTTTCAAAATGTGGAAATCTATTTATATTTTTTCCACTTGTTTTTCTTCCTAGGTTTTGGCACTGATTGCATTCATCTGCATAGAGACCATCATGGAATGCTCCCCTTGCGAAGGCCTTTATTTCTTCGAGTTTGTGAGCTGTAGTGCATTGGTGGTTACTGGAGTTCTGTTGCTAATGTTCAGTCTAAATCTTCACACAAGAATACCACAGATCAACTGGAATCTTACTGTAAGTTCATACAAATCTTTACTCTGTTCAAAATGTCTGCAAAACTGATCTTAAGTTTGGTCTTTGAACTTTACTTTCTGCTGATGTTTAAGATTCTGTATGAGTACTCTTTATGCTGAGTTAAGTGTACATTTCACTTTGAATACAAACAGCAGAATGAGCTTTGCAACGTAGCAAGATTAAACTACGTTAAATAGAGCTAAAATTCTTTTTTGTTAGATTCTCTTTGGAAGGAAGGACTTTATGCTAATGCCAGTAATTACTGTTTGTGGATGAAGTGGATAAAAATGCAGTCTGTAGTTATTTAACTTTGACAGATGCTGTGTTTACAGTAGCCTGTTGTTCTCTCCTAAGCTGTTTTCCATTTTAGGATTCTGGGGCTACATATATTTTCTTAAACAGATTAATGTAATCATTGGGTAATAGTGTAAAAAATCATGTGCTTTTTGTGAAAATCAGGTGTTGAATTGCTTATGCACCTAACTATTAAACATTGACTGGCAGTGCTTAATATGCTCTCAACTACGAGGAGCTTTAGGAAATGAACTGCTGGCAATGCACATTCCTTTTGTACAAGTCTCCATTTCCATGCTGTATTATGAGTTAAACTTTCAGATTGGTTTGCATAAACACAGGTCACAAAATCAACATGAGTCACTCTAGCAAAAGATCTGTCAGCCTAAGGACAATATTTATATCAACTTCTCTGGACAGTACAGATATTTTTGTGCCCATGTTCTATTTTATTTTATAACAGTAATTTTCAAATGATGTTGCAGAACAGTCCCAGAGGTTTCTAGGCTTCTGTGTGATTTTTTTGTTGTTCTGTTTTTAATGTTGTTATTGCAATTTGTACATTTACCATAGTTGTTTGTAAGCCTAAATGACTTCTCTAAAACAGGACTGTAATGTGGAAATAGATGATTCTTTGTACCCTGGGGATGCATGATTTATTGAGGGAACTCTTCCTAGGAGTGTTTGATAGATCAGATTAGATGGAAGGATTGAAGAAAGTGATGCGTAACTGTAGGTGGGGTAGAGCCAGGTGGCTTGCGAAACAAAACCAGTGGAACCACAGGAATTTTATTGGATTGCCTTGCCTTTGCTTCTTTTATCTCTGTTCGGCAATGTTATCACTGTTTGTGTTCAAAGCAAGCTGAAAAGTAGCAATTGCAGAGAGAAGGTGGTCTGTTTCTGTTGGCAGCCTGGTTGTTTAATGGGCATCACAACAGTCTGACAGGTGATAGCAGCAGCTGAAGACCATCTTGGTAAACCGCACAGCTCTGTGACATGCTAGTAAGGTGTGCAAGAGTGTAAGTGCGTCAGTGACACAGAAGATATGTGGTGGTTCTGCTGGTGTGATGAAAGTGGTTTAACAGTAAATGCTGAGTCAGCCTATGGTGAAAGTAAGCTTGGCCAAGAGTATTTTTATCAAGAGACCACTGAGTATTATGCGTGGTGTCCATGACTGAGCTGAAGCTGGATCTCTGGAAGAGTCAGTTTAATAACTTTGCATGCTCTTACTTCTGTGTGTCAGTAACTTTTGTTGAGTCCCATGGCTTGCTTTTACAGTCTAAGTGTTCTTGTAGGTAGTATGCTGAACATATGTAAATACAGAAAGCGATCTTTTACTGCCTTTTGACCACAAAAAAAAAAAAAAGCAGGATATCACCTGTAGTGTAACTGGATGCATCCTTTCAGCCACTCTGACTTCTTACAGATTTGAGCAGCACCTTTCCAGTAGCAGAGTGACAAAAACCGCTGTTTTGAGGGCAGCATTACTCATCTCTGTATAGCACTCGGTGTTAGAGACATTTAGAGAAAAGAGTACTTAAAAATATAACTGATTAAAATATATATATATATATGGATTGAGCTCTTGGTTTAGGGGAATGCTTACACTCAATCCCATACCTGAACATGGAGCAGCATGACATGGTCAGACTTTAACGTGAAGAACAAATGGAATAATCTGCAAGTGCTTTCACTTCAGTTTGTATTGCTGATCAACAGGGAGAAAAGTAAATACTTGTGATCTTGCAAGTTTCTTCTTCTGGTTACGTATACCAAAGACCTCTAACAGAAATGAGAACTTCTGACGTCCACTAACTGAGGAGACCATCCTTCCTCCTGGGATTACTTACTTTAATAATCTGATATGATTTAATAGTCTGATATGGCCTTTACTTGTAGAGTCACGTGGGTGTATCTTCATTATTCAGGTAGATGGAGTCTGCTGGTGCATGTACAGAGTGTAAGATTAACAGCTTCTAGTAAAACCTGTGGGAGATTACTTGGTGGAGTTAGTAGGGTATTTAAGAATGCAGAATTATGTGCTTTCTGCCTTAAGAAATGCTTATTTTGGCATTTTATTCCTTACATCTTAAATGTATATTTATGCATTATTTGCCTATTCCAATATTTCATATTTGCCTGTATTTTGACAGTTTTCATAATTTTGCAGCCCCTGTGAGACAATTATTACAGGAATTGCTTTCTGAACAATATGTTTTCCCATTCCTGAATGCTTTAAGAGAACACTATTTATGCAGAAATTCATGTAGTGCTTTTAAAAAATATGTATGACTTTATAATGAGCATTTCCCTTGTGAAAAGTCTCAAACTTAGCTTTCAGAAGTTGTTTGAGAGGAAGAAGCTGTTGTGTGGGGAAAAAAAGCAGTGTTAAATTTAGGAAGAGGTCTGTCTTCAAACACAGTGTGCACACAAACTCTCTAGGAAAACCATTTGTTTTCCAAATCCTCCTTCATATTAGAAGACCAGACCATCAACTGCTATTATCCAACATGCAACTATTACCTTTAGTACTTCATTAAAATTACGGTTTTCTAATCTGTTATGGATATTATCTGCTATCTGTGGTAAGAATGAACATGAGGCTCTGCATCTAGCAGAATAATGCATATTTATTAAAATAGCCATTTTCTGTTTTTTATATTTTTAGCCATTTGGGAAAAGAGCTTTGTTTTGGTCCTAACTGGGGCCTTCGGGACATGTTCACATTTTTCTCAGATAACATGGAACAAACTTTGGAGATAGTGAGGTCAGAAAAGAACTGTGCTTGGGTGCATTGGAACAAGATGTATTTGTTACAGTGACATGAAGGAGTAGTCAATTGCCCGTGTCGCACAGCACTATCAGCATTATGCAGAAATGCAAAAGCTGGGGAACCTGTCAGTGGAAATTTCTGTTTCCTTTACGCTTCACAGCTGAAAAGGAGCCTATTTTGCAAGAAGACTTGCAAGTGGCAGAGGGGAATGTAGTGCACGCTACAGCAGAGATTGTTGCTGAACTGATGAGCTGCTACTTTGAAATGCTTGTATTCAGTGTTGGCTAATAACTGAATCTTTCATTTTGTGTTTGGCTAAATTATTATTATTATTATCATCATTGTTTTTTAAAATCATTATTTGAATCTCATATGATCTACAATGAGAGTCTGAGATCTTGCATCCAAGTGGTGTGGATGACAAGGCCCTCCAGTAGGGCTGGAGCAGGAAACTGAACAGAAGTGTTTGTGGTAACTTTGTTCTGGTGGATTTGCATCTGATTTGCCAGGCTTTCTGAGAATTCCTGTCTCTGCAGGGTGGAGCCACAGAAATGCTGCGGTACCTAAGATGACTAGGGGAGGGAGGGAAATGATGGCAAATAGCTGGAATTTGACGCCGTCTCTTAGATGACAGTTTGATGAGATAAATCCAGGTCATTAGACACACTGTTGCATAATTGGCCAGCAGAATGGACTGCTTATGTATACAAAAAATCTTCCAATAGATTTTGACCGTTTATTTGTATTTTTTTCATGTTCACTGCAACTGTGGAAGTGTGTTTTGTCTGTGCAGTTCTGAATACAGAGTTTGTCAATGTGGAGCAGCCTTAAAAATGAGGCACTGAGCGGAGCACAGCACAAACTAATTACAGTTCTGCTGGGCTTATTAGCTTGGGCTCAGTCCCTGGGCAGCACTGCTCCAGGGAGGAAACAAAAGTCAGGTGTATCTCTTTGAATACACAGATTGGTGGGTGTATTTTTGTGCTGCCTCAAAACTTATTTCATCATCTTCACAGTTGTTTTTTTTCCCCTCAGTTGTTTGGAAGGTAAAGCCTTGGGGGCAAGCAACTGACACTGAGGTAGTTGACAGGAACCTTGAAGAAATGCCAGACTGATGAAGGTCTTTGCCAACCTTGGCTCTGAAGAGAGGAATTGCAAAGCTGAATTTTAAAGACCTGCATGGAGCAATCTTGATAAATTTTATTCTCCCATGACCTCACTTTTTTGTTGCTGTTGTGAACAAACATCTTGGTTTTCTTTGGCTGGCCTTGCTGTTGAAAGTGAAAGTGAGGGATGACTTATTTAATTTCTCAATGGTCAAAATAGCAATGCCTGTTAAGGATGAGAAATTGGTATTTTATAAATTTAGAAAGAATTTATTTCTTTCAGGTTTGTGCTCTTTGTGGGCAGTTCTTATTTGGTGTAGCACAGTGTAAACAGTGGTGCATTATTCTGTAAGCAATACAAACACTAGCTTGAAATACCCAGAAGTATTACCTGGTTGGGTATTTTTTGCGAGTAGGTCTGTTGCATTGTGAAGAAAACTGGTGGTCTGTCTGTGTACAAATTGTCAGAAAAATGCGTGGGAAGCAGCAAGGAGCAGCTAAGTAAGAATTGAGAGGGGAAATAGGGGATCTTCAAGGAACCAAAATAAAGCAGGGATTATGGAAGCTTTCATTCCAGAATATACTTTGTCATTTACAGCAGGATTACTGCGTCTAACAAAGCTTGTATTCCAACTCAAAAAATAATTAGAAACAAGAAATAAACCATGTGAGTCTTGGTTTTGAAGACACTTCTTCCATTTCTTCAAAATCCTATCATGTCCTTGACCTTCCTTTTGGTGAGCTGACTGAGGTTTTTGAAAGTCACTTGTTTTGTTTCATGTTTTTTTAATGTACTTTGCTTGAGATGCTGGCACCAGAACCTGTTTTCAGCAAGCCCCAGACACCTGGGGCTGGAGGGGGACCCCTGAGACTGGTGGGCTGCTGGGGTCACGGGACCCTGCAGAGCTGAGCTGGGGACGGGTGGCGTGGTCCTAGGTGGTGAGACAGGCACTGAGGCACTTCGGCACAGGTTGAATCCAGCCCTGCAGGTCGCTAGCGTGTTTCTGGAGCTGTCAGCCACAGACTATTTTGTCAGAGCGAAGTGATGTTTACCTGAACCTTGAATAGCAGGATGTGGTGTTTGAGTAAAGTCTCCCTTACCCAAGTCCAAATAGATATGAAAAAAGAGATTGGAATTAATACCCCTACAGGTAATTTGGTTCCTTCTACCTAGCACTTGTGCTTCAGGAAACCATTATTTCAATTAGTACTTTTTTATGCTCATACAAAGTTTAATAATACAAATAGAGAATTGCATTATGTGATTTTGACCAGGGATGCTTGATTTAGAAGATGGACAGGTGTGTTTGTAAACTTCAGATTGATAGCTTCATATAGGAACCAGGGGAACAAGTTCCTGAGCCATGCAAATGAAGTACTTATGGAAGAAAAAACAGGGGCATTGTTCATACTACCCCTCCCCACACACACACTTCCCCACACACAAAAAAGGCAACAGAAAAAGGAGAAAAACAGAGGAAAAAGGAAATGCTACTTTGAGCGTCCTTTTGTTGAAACTAACTTGGACAGCAGCTAGTAACTTCTGTGACCTTCCATGACAAATTCAGGTTGTTGAGATGCACAGGTTTCTTTTCTAGATTAGTCATGTGGCAGCTTTAAACTCCATCTAAATGTGATCTAGATATTGGAAAGCAAATGACAAAAGCAACAGCTGTTTTCAAAATTATGTTTTTTTATTAATTGTGATATGGCATATAGTACCTGGTCACTTGTGCAGTCTCTTACCACAAAATATAGGATAAAAAGGCAAAGCATGTATCTCACTTAAATGTCTCTTAGAAGCTTGCGTGCGTGAAGCCACAGAGAGCAGTGGATTAAGGTACATGGGTATTCCTGTCACCTCTGACCATCAGAGTCAGCTCCTGGCAGTGTACCGAACTGGAGGACTAGACAAAGACTTCCAAATCTGATGTCCTTTGCAGCAGCTTTCAGGAGTTTTTAGCTGTTAGTAGCCCACACTGATAGCACCGATTCTGCCTTTTGATCTACGTTAATCCAAAAACCAAACCTGCTCAGGCTCTTAAAGCAAAATACCATAGTATGCTATTTCTTTTCCTATCTAGAGATTCCCACCTTGCACAGCAGAATAAGCAGAACAAAACCTCACCCTATTTAAGTATAAAATGCCATCTTGGCAGAAGTGCACAAATTAAGATGTCTCCCCTGCCTTCTGCTCCGAGTGGGATAGCTAGCTGGAGATGGCAGCGGCAAATATGTGTCCTTGGATACTCTCCTTTGGATGAATGCCACTGTTAGGACTGCTGGTGACTGAACAGAATGACTTGTGAGTAACAAGCAAGGGCACGGAAGTCAATCGTTTGATTTTGAATTGTTTTGCAAAGGAGAAAGAGACGAGCAGCAGTCTAGAGTGGATTTGATTCAGCTCATAGATTTTATTCTCTGTTATGGATGGCAGCTTTGTACAGTGTTTTATGGCACAGCATACTGTCTCATGAGGTTGCTGTAATTTCAGCAGAAATTCTTTTATCTGTGTGATGTGGTTTTTACTTTGTCTATAAATATAATAGTAAGAACTTGAGCTACATCATGGCCAGATTTGAAAGAGCTCATCTTTTTTCAATTAGCTTATTCTTTTATTGTCACGATTATTCATTTTCTTTTACGTGGAAAAAAGCTACATTATTTTAGGGAGTGTCCTTTGCTTCTTGAATTCCTTCTGTAGTTCATTCTCTTTTTGTTTCTGCTCTGATTCTTTCCAAAACCATTATAGATTTTTTTTTTCTTTTATCTTTCTTGTTTAAGTACCAAATTTGGGATTAAAGACATCCCTGGATGTGTGCGTTGGTGATTCTACCATTATGTACCTATACAACAATGTTACTGATGTGTCGTAGCTCCTCAAGCTCCAAAGAATCTGGCTTGTGGATATGAAATTTGTCTTATGTTTTTAAGAGATCAGTTTTACTGTGCAGATTGCATTCAAAGGTTTTTACCTAAACAAGGAAAATGAAATGGCAGAAATGAAAAAAAAAATTGAATCAAGATGGAATAAAGTATTCAGATTTGAATTGTTGGATTCTTTGCAAAGACAAATCTGATATTATTTGTCGAGAGTGCAATAAAATATAAACAGTCATAGATGCTTTTGAAAGTTCATCATTATATCTTTGATTTCCTGGAAAAATCATGACAAAGGCATCTGCAGGTACATTTCAGCAGTATTTCAAATTCTGCAATTATCTCAAACTTGTTATAAGAAGCCTTCAATCAATCTGTAGCATGAAGACAGATGATGTCTGTTATATTGTGGGTACGTCTAACAATCTTGCTTATTTTAACCTCCTTTGACAATTTGATCAAGCTGGTAGGTTCAAAATTCAGAGGTCAGCAGGATTAATTGATAAGTACATCTAACCCTGTAAATCATGCAGCATTGTGTCATCCATTTAGTCATTTTTTAAGTGTGGTAATGAGGAAGTACAAAGTGTGTCTGAAAAAGAAATCTGGATCGTAAGAAATAAGAAGAGGAATATTAAGTGTGTCTTTGGCTGTTTGTTCTAATAGTACCTTACAGTTAAAACTTACTTAATTTTGTATATTACTTTGATCTTAACCTTTCAGCTATTGATTTTGTTATGCTTTCAGTTTTGATGTGCTTTTCTATGCTATCTTATTTAATTCAGCCAGTATTTCTTGATTATGTGAACATCAATCTTCATGTACACAGCTCAAACCATTTAATATTCAAAGCAGTTTAGGTTCTTCGATTTATACTATGAGAAATTTTATCCTCCTTTTAAGTAACGTCTGTGGCTCTCTTCTGTACCCTGTCCAATTTTTCAAGATAATCTTAAAAATGTGGGTAGCAGAACAGAATGCAGCATTCCAATGTCGCTTACAAGGGTGAGATAACCACCTTACACCTATTGTGACTGTATATCCAAAGGAATGTGTAAGTGTGGTTGCCCTCTCCTCGGTGTTTGTTTTCGTCATTCTTGGTGACATACCTGTGTTTACTCTAGAGACTTGATGAAAATGTTGTATACTGTTGAGTCTGGTATCTATTGACATACATAGGGAGTAAGGGGGAAAAAAAAAAAAGGTGCGTGCAGATGAAAACCAAAGCTCTTTTTGGAGACCTTTGATTTCTATTCATCTATTGTGAATAGAATTGTTTCCTTTGTAATAGACTTTGTCATCCTTTATATGCGATAACTGCATAGGAAGTAGGACCGTATTACTGTAGTTTTTGTTCTAACCTTCTTCCATTTTGTCAATTCTAATAAAAGCAAGTAACTATTATTGTTCAGTAATGCTAATTATTTTATCTTTTTTAGGATCTGGTAAACACTGGACTCAGCACTTTGTTCTTTTTCATTGCCTCTGTAGTACTTGCTGCTTTAAACCATAAAACTGGAGCAGAGATTGCTGCTGTGGTAAGAATTTGAACTTCTTTATATGCAACTAATGCCTTCTATTAAAACTAAGAATAACTTTTCCCTTGTGTTCTTGGAGTATTTCTGTTACTTTTGCCATCCCAATTTACTTCTAATTTTACAGTTGGCTATGCGTTAATTTTGATTCTAAAAGAATTGATTATCTTTGAATTTTGTCTCAAGTCTTGAAGAAAGAAACAGGAAAAGAGATTGCTGAGAACACTAACAGTTTTATTTGTCTTGTATCTTTCTCTATAGATAGCTTAGGTGTTACAGCAGTATATTGCAAGCTTACAGAAAAGGTATAGCCAAAGATTCTTACAAAATTGGAGCTGCTTATACTTAATCTTGCTGAATTCTTCTTGCTCACTAATTTTTGTTTTGTAGAGGGAGTATAGTGGTGCTTTATGTTTTTAGATTTTTCATTCTAGAGCAGTAAGGTCAAGCAAATAAATTTTGTGCTCCCTTTCACAAAGCTTTTTATTTTTTTTCCGCAAACGTGGGCGTTGAAAATCACGAGTTCTGCACAAACATACAGAAAGCCCTGCAAATCAACTCTTCCTTCAGATTCATATATAGTCTGGACTGGTCATCTCTTCTCTTGTCATTTGTCAACTGTTACATTCATCCAAACAGTTCATTCCGCAGGATGAAGAGCTGTATTCTTCTTCACAAGTGGTTCTTCATTGAAGTTGCATTGCAAGATTTAATTGTCATGTTGGTAGACAGAGAACTCAGTTTCCTGGGATCATTAATCTTAGTAGCTTTCACAGATTCTCTAGACCATTGAGGAAGGAACAACATCAATATTAGAGGCCATGATGATTTGTCAGTGCAGTAAGGTAGAAAACTTAACTTCTGAAGAATTTTTTATGAAACTACTGTTGTTCTTGTTTTCAGAAATTGTCTTTGACGAGTCTTTCTACCTCTTGTAGATATTTGGTTTCTTGGCAATGGCAGTGTATGCTGTGAACACATATTTAGCTATCAAAAAGTGGCGAATGAACAGCAGACAACAAAACAGTCGTCAGACCAGTGATTACATACGTGCTCGGACAGAATCCAGAGAAGTAGATCATCGCCCTGAGATTCAGCGTCTGGATGCATGAAGCGATACTCAAATGGGACTGCAATGGGAAAAGAAGTGCTCATGGAATAAACTCCCTCATGGAATAAAGTGTTTTTTTCTTTATTTAAGGAAGTAAAGGAAGATCAGTTGGTGGCAAAGAATGTCGAGCCCTGCATATGTGCGTAGATGCATTGAGTCAGAAGCTGTTGTCATGAAGGCAGTAAATGTTGGTCATTCAAAAGCAAGAGCCATTTAAGACATCCACATATATATATACATATATATAAAATATATATTATATATATATATGTTGCGAAGTACATTAATGTGTTGGATTAACTGCACAAAACTTTTCTTCTCTCTCCTAAGTGCAAGCTCTGGATACACATTCTGTCACTGTATCTTCGTCTGTCATAAACACTAAGACCAGCATTATCTTGTTTGTTTAATATAAGAAAGAAATCCACCAGAAGAAAAATTCATACCTGTGAAAAGGAAGTGAGGGGCAAATAGCAATAACTTCAGTCATGCATTGTGTCCAGCAATTCTCTGTGTCCTTCCTTGTGCAGCCTTGGCGGTGCAGTTCAATTCTCATCTGCAAGATCTCACGCAGTTTCATTGGTGGCTCACTCATATAGCTGAAATAAACAGACGGATCATGTCTTTGGGTTGATGGATTTAATGTTGAGGTAGTTGTCTTTGGATTACTCTGAAATCACCACATTCAGTTCATGCATGACCTTTGTTGGATCTGAACTTATGCAAGATTAGCATGTTTACTGAATGGTCACCATACTGTAATGCTTCCAGTGCGAGTATGTGGGGTTTCTGTTAACGTTGGGATACGTACTATTTTGCTTTTCAAAATGGGGAAAAAGGCAGGGTGGAGAAGGGGGAGGCAGAGGGGCACAGTAATGAAGGGGAGAAAGAATGAATTGTCATTCAGTAAACTTGCATTCCAGTCATGTTTTTTTTGTTGTTTTGTTCTTTTAAGGTTCAACCTTTCTGAGAAGCATAGGGTAAGCAAGAACTATCAAAAAATTCTTGTACTTAGAATGTAATCTTAGGAACACTGTATTATGATTCATCTAAGACACATTTTCCTTGCTCAGAGGGTTACTTGATTCTTCTAAAAACTGTTAGTAGTAAGCAAAATGTTATTTTAATTGGGTATGTCTGCAAAAAGTTTTTCTAGTATTTGTTGATTTATTTAAGAACGGTTTTACCTAACTGAAGTTTTCTTAATTGTACTTCCAGTGAAGATGAGGGTGTTATCTCTAATCAAAACCCGAGTTCTGCAGTAATCAGTTTCATAATGTTAAAACAAAGAAGTTCCTCAGTATTTTTCTGGTTTTATGGCCGGTGTTTTTATCTGTGTAATCTATTATTTGGCATATGGATGTCTGCATATTACATGAAGAAATGTTGCAGGGTAAAGATCTTGAGTGCTGGATTCCTTCCGGGTTTAGGCTAATGAATTAACTGAAATTAGTGGAACTACGCCTGAATTTATCTCACATGTGAGTTTAATGCATTTTGTGTTGTTTGTAATTTAGCTGTACTCTTAAGTGGTTGAATGCAGTTAACTGGAAGCTTAAGAACAAAGGGCAATGCACTGCAGACAGGTGATTTTGAAATACTAAAACCAGGTTATTGCCAAACAGAAGATCAGTATAAGTGCCTGGGCTTTTTAATATTTGAGGGAACTGAGGGAGTTCCAGACTTAAACCATACATTGCAATGTTTGAATCAAGCAGCAGGAAATTAATGTGTGGAAAACTGGTTAAAAACTAAACTAACGTAACAACAAAACTGATCTCATTTGTTGAAAGGATGTAAGACACGGACTCCTGATGGCTCTTGAACAGAAGGCCTTTATTGCCCCTTTTCACTACTCCATATACTTTCCCCATAGCACCACGTGCTGTCCACGTGCCTGAATCTGTCACACAATTCGTTAGAGACCTTCAGAGGCACCTTGAGTCAGCCAGCAATTGGCCACTGCCCCAAAGCTCATTTTTAACACTGTAGCCAATTTTCTTTTTGACAACCTTGCTCGAGTTTTTGTTTCTACCACTTGTTTCCTCATTATTTCTAATTCAGGGATGTGTGAAACAGCGCGGAGTCACCTGCAAATTCCTTTCCCACAATTTGTGATTTTTCTGATGTCTACAGTACATTTCACCTGAGTTGTTAAGACTGAGATTAAAACTAAGAGTTACTAATGAGGTTAGAGAAAACTTGCCTTTCTAAACTAGGAGTGGTTTGCCAGTTACTGTATTAATGTCTTACTTAGCTTCATTGAAAGTTAATACCAAAGGCAACACCAGTTTAAAAAAAGGATCAAAACATAGTAGCTAATCTCTTGTTGGGTTTACAGCATAGATGTTTAATTAAGGTGGTGTCTCACCAGGATTAATGGGTGTTTCATGAAAAGAAAATGACAGCTCAGTGTTCACTCTGGCATGAAATAATTAAGTTACTGAAGCCAGCATAGTTGCTTTAGCCCTGTTGTTTTTCAGTACTCTAAAAGTAGCATGAGCGTATCTAGACCGGTATTGTAAACCAGCATTAAAGCAGTTGGCATAAGTATCATTTTAAAATAATAATATAAAAACTAATTAAAGCCTTACTCACATACAGAATATTGTCCTGCAGAAGATCCTTGCTTTTGGAGTGGTACCCACATCTGAAGTCAAGAAACAGAAGTTAGGTCTTACGTAAGAAGTTACGTCTTACAAAAAGTGTAGGCTTTCCATTGAGTATATCCTGATGCTGGTTAATGAAAGGATCAAAATGGTGTGTATGAAAGAAAATGCCCTTTTTTCTCTTCCGTAGTCCCCGTGCTGATTCAGTTCATCTGACTTCTCAGAAATATGGGAGGTCTCATGCATCTACAAGTTTATGGCTTTATCTTCCAAATCCTTACACCTTTCCGTACCTAGACTAAAGATAACTTCACAGAGTTTTTTTCTGGAGTGAGATCATGAAAAGCTGTTGTTATCTTTTAGCTGGAATGACAAATGCTTACTTAGTATGAATGATAGTTATATTTCTAATATCATATAATACTTCATCCTGTAGTATAGTATAGCTGTATGACCTTGAGTACTTTTACACATGAAATAAGTTTTCTTGAGTTGAAAACGATATGCTGTTATTTATTACTTACATCAATAATGACTTGAGCTTAGCACAGCTTTCAGGATAGAATTCAAAGAGAATATGAATTGAAAAAAATAGTATCTGATACAGTTGGAAAACAGGAAAACAAATGTAAATTTGTAATTTCCTTATTTTGGGGACCAAAGATGATTTTAGTATTGTACAGTATATACTTTCTAAAAGTCTAAGTTAAGCATTTATTACTCTTCAGAGACATTATTTACTATTTGCATTATAGAGTAGGGAGATAAAGTGACGATGAGATGGACAACTAAAATCGAAGCATTAAGATCATATGATGCATAAGTGGTTGATTTTTTTTTTTCTTTTTCCCCAGACAATTTTATATAATGGTTTGAAGAGGTGGTGATGTTTTATTAAGACTGTTATCAGAACTGCAGTCATCATAAAAGGGAAAAAAAAATCTCTTAAGGAATAAAACTGAGGTAAAAAGGTGTTTTTTTTTTTTTCATTTTTTAAAATTTTATTTTTTTTATTTTAAATGGGAAAAAGTGCTTCTTCCAGCCACCTAATCTTATTTGAAAGCATATAGGGTTAATGTTTCCTGAGCATACAGGGTTAGTTTTCCCTTTAGTGTTAAAGAGTGCTGTTTAGCTTCACAAAGGGACCCAAAACCACTGTAAATAAAACTAAATGAAAGCTAAACACCTGAAACTTCTACGAATGGGATGCTTGAAGCTGTAGTGACATTCTGATTAATCCTCTTAAGTCAAAACTAAGTCCTCAAGTGTGCAATCTCCATGTATTGCTGCATGTAGAAATGAGGGCAAGTTTTGCAAGCTATGCAGACATTGAAATATTCATTAACAATAGGAAATGATTGGAGTAACAGCATAGTAATTGTTGTATAGTGTTTCAAGAGTAGGTATCTTCCTTTTAATGCTATGGTCAGTTTGGTCAGCCTTAGTTCAAGTTTATTATACATACATGTAATGACGTGCAAACTGCCTACAATAGAAGCAGGTTTCTAAAACCATAAGAACTGATTTGTCAGTTTAATTGCTCCTTAGTAAAGTTGGTTCCTTTTTATTCTCTGCTTGTTCCTTCCATTTCATAAATTCATGTCTCATCTGTCTTACGTTTTAATGTTTAGTTTTGTTAACCCTTCTTTGTTATCTGTACAGTGTCTGCTTCACTATAAGGAGGACAAGAATAGCATGTCCGATGTCCTTTTGCTTAAGTATGTACTCTTACCTTTTGTGATAGCTTATGTTATTTGGGCTGGATATGCTGGGGGATTTTTTATTTTGTCCCATGGACTTTGGAAGCTAGCTGGTATAGTATTCGTTTCTTCTAGGCTTTCTGTTAGGAGCCACATGCTCACAGATTGAGGACCAGAGATTCATCTACCTCTGCCTTTTTTTTAAGAGACAAGGTGACGATCCTTGAGATTTGATGTCTATATTTCAGTTTGTGCTGTTCATTGTTGGCTTTATATTCATCAGCAATGAGCCATGCTGTGGAAGCAGCTTGCTGTCTTCAGCTTGTAAGATGTCTCTTAGGCGTGAACTTAAATTGGTAACATGGGGTGCTTCTTCATAGGCTTTGTCCCGTGTTTCACTGTGCATCTTATGACATGATCTAGAATTGCTTTACTGTATCTGTTTGTGTTTCATTGTTGAGTGTAGAAAGAAGAGGGGAAAACTGGGGAGAACTTCCAAGTTTTTAATTATTATGATTATTTTTTCATGAATTACTTTGTACCATATAATGATTGTCCCTTCCTAATGCAGCAGATTTACTGGTTCTTAAAGTGTTGCGAACAGCAGCAGAATTGACCTGCTACAAGCTGCATGTGGACTATGAATTAACCACTAGTTTTCCATAAACGTTAAGGTCCCAAAGTAAATGTTATATTTGCCACCTTTGTGCTGATTTGGGAGTTTGCAGGTACAGTAAATGCTTACATAATAAATGGCTTTATTAATGCAGCCTTTTTTTCCCCCTTGTTCTGTATCTGCTCTTTTCTTGTCCTGTGACACCTTTGTAAGCATTTCTACCTGTTTTCTTTTTCTTTTTTTTTTTTTTTTTTTGGTGGTTGTTTTTAGGGTATAATTTCACCAAAAAAAAAAAAAAGTTAATAGCAATTCAAATAGGGTAGAAAATAATATATTCACTTGTAGTCAGATGAGATACTGAGCAGCTTTGCGCATGAAAATTGGAGCCTAAATGACAAATCCTATGCTGAAAGCTCTGGAGCCAAGCATCTTCAGCAGATACTTAAGAGAGAGAAATGTAGGCTCATTTAGATTATGAATATGAAACGTAGTAAAGGATGGGAAGGAGAAAGAAAACCAAACCTGATGCTTAGTAATTTGGTGTTTTCAAAACATGTGAATGTGAAGAATCCTCAACTGCAGAAGGAAATTTATTTTCTGCACTTCATAGAGAAGTTTACAGAGACACTTTGACTTGGTGATAAAAGTAGGTGTAGAAATGTTTCTCTGTTCCTAATCCTGGGGCCAGGCTGCCTACGTGTTATGGTTGGAGAGATTCTACACCCATTTTGTTAATGGTGTATTAAAACCTGAGGTACGTTGACAAATCATTGTGATTATCAAATGACTTCTACTGAGCTCAAGTGTTGTGGTTGGTTCGCAAAGAGCTGCAGGATCTAGAAGCTTGCATCAGGAGGGATGTATGTATCTGGAAGAATGGATTCTTTCAGACTGGGATTTCTGCTTAGTCCCGCTGTGATGAGTAAAGCCATCAAGTAGCATTTCTGAAACTGGGTGCATAGTTTGCTGTTTATGGGATAAAATAATAGATTGTTTGTAGGGCCTTTTAGCCAACAAAGATCAAAGACTGTGCTGATACAGATATCATGTATTTCAAATTTAATGGCAACAAAAGTAATCATTTTACAATGAAACTGAAATGGGCAAAAAAACAAACAAACAACAAAAACAAAACAACAAACAAACAGCAGAATGTTGTACTTTTTGCCTAGAAATATTTTCTTGGAAAAAAAGAAGTGTAGGGTTTGTCATGCTCTTCTCTTTATTTTAACAGAAGGAGTTGATTAAAAATGAATTCATACACATATTCAGGAAATTTCTAAATTCTCTCTCTATAGAGTTTTTCCTGATATGCTATTTTCCCTGTTAGTCACATAGATCAATCTGTTCAACAGAATCAGAATGGTGCTGTCCAGCCTGAAAGGGTTCCTTTGTTGTCTTGGTCTTATTTTTGCATTGTCTTTTTAAAATCTGTCTATAATTTAACCATTTGTATTCTATAAATAATCTTAAAAAAAAAAAAATCTGCTTACACTGTGATTTATAGTAGCCTTTAATTTAGAGTATACAACACAATCTAATTTTCTTTTGGGATATGCAGCTTTCAAAAGTGTTCTTATATATGCCCGGAAATAAAAGTTGTCTATTTATCATGAAAATGTGATTAGGTAGTTACCTATCCAGAGTTCCAGTGCAACTCTTTCAAAAGTGTGCTGGATGGATGAGTTAATGAAATTGCCTTTTAATCTCTATGGGTTAATAAATATTTTTTTATAACTAGCCACAGATATTCCTTTTTAAATTATACTTGGCAAACAGAAGATATTTAATTTTATATACAATATACATAGTTACCTTGATTGACGTATTTATAACATAGAGCTTTGAGTTTACTATGAAGGTTTTATCATATACCATGGACTTCATGGGTAGAAGTTTAAAAAAAAAAAAAGAAAAAAAGAAAAATAGTTACCATATATGGAAGGATATGGAAACTTTCTTCATAAATTCAGATAGAGGACATCAGAGCATTTCCAAAAGCAATAGCCAGATCTTATTAACAGAGTATCTGTTTTTTTCTTATTTTTGACTGGGGCTGGTCCCTACAGCTATTTTAGTAACATCTGGATGTGAGTAAATGAATGAAATATGACCATCTGCCTCTTCCGACTGTCAAGGACTATTGTCTAGAATATGGGAAATTTCAGGGTATTGTTTGTTTTGTTTTGGACAAATGTCTCAATAGACATATTTAGTTAAAACCTTCATGCATTTGAAAGAAAATACCCTCTATTAACTTAGGCTGATTTATCACTTCTGGTAACCTTTTAATCCCAAAGGTATTATAGTCTAAATATTTTCAGTAATGTTACGTTTATCCAGATGTCTGCAGGTTAAAATGGTTCTGGCTAGCACCCTTTTATTACAACAATTGCTACCTTCATTTTCTACTGTTTATACTTTAATCTTGAATGTTTAACAGTTTCTACTTGTTGGATATTGTGAAAGGAGAGTGTATCATATAGCATTACAGTCCATCCAGCTTTAACTCATATGTCACGGTTCTAGAATAAGGTGATATTTTGATTTATATATTGTGGCCAATTAATTGCATTTTTAAATGATTTCTGTACTTAAGACACAACATTTTTAATAGCATTTTAATAACAAATGATTAGCTCATCATTTTATCTGTCTAAACTTACTCTCTTCTGTGTTAATGTCATTTTGAATCTATTTGTATATGTTGAAGTTTGTAAGGGTTCAGGAACCCACAATAAAATAGTAAAGTATGTATTTATTTCTCATTATAATGCTCAGTTTTGATTTAAAAGTTGACACTTTGTATGTCTTTTCACAGAACTGTAAACTAATACCGAAAAACTGCTTCACCTAGGGTGCCTTCCATGTGTGGTATAAACACTTGTCATTCACAAAAAATAGAGATGTAAATTTATTAAACCAGTAAACACTATTTTTGTAATGTGAGTCACTAATGCATCTCTGGCTTTATTGTGCTTTATTTTCACTAAAAACAGTTTTATGGCTACTGTAGTCATTGTTTCCCTTTGTGTACTGCATAGTAAATATGGTCTCATGGTGAATCAAAAGATTGTATCACTTCTGCTCTTCTCTGCCTTCAGCTGCTACCTGAAAGATGGAGATAAAGCACATTGCTGAAGTGAGCTAGAAGGTATTCCAACCCTTTCCTTGAGACTTGTATAAAGAAATGCTCAGTGTGGGATGTCTGTATCCTTGGTGCTGATTCAGGGTCCTCTAGAAAAACATAGTAGGCATAATCTAAACATTTCTGATACTAGCTCATAATTCACAATTTATGGTGTCTGAGAAAGGAGCATCCCGGCCTGGAAGACTTATCCCTTGGGGATATAGGTTCTGTACTGACAGATTGGTAATTGTGAACAGCTCAGATGTATCAGTCAAAATAGTGGGTTAGAATTCTGTCTTCGGACTGAGTGAAGGGGATGCAATTTTCTTTTTAACATACGAGCACAATTCTGCTATGTAATACCATTGGTATTTTGTTTTTGAAGTTTGAAAAACTGTAATGTATTGCCAAGGAAAATCTTCTAAGCGTTCTGTATGTGCTGCTGCAAATGCAGAACCTGTCTCTGTTATCCTTACTCAGGCAAAATTCCCCATTGATGGGGGACTGCAGGATCAGGTATCTATTTATCACCATAAACACGTTCTGATCAAGGATTTGAAGAATATCACAAGCTAGCAAATGTGCATATAAAGACAATGTACAGCCTTGAAGCAATCTCACATTATTTTGGTAAGTATTTGTGGTCTCATTTAAACTGCTCACAAGGCCAGCTGATAAAATTGATGCTTTCTGTAGAGGTACCACCGATCTGTGATCTGATGTTACTTCTCAGTAATACATGTGTAAGCATAGCATCTTCCAGCTCTGTATGTGAAAATCGTGCTCTTAATGCTTGGACAATTTCAAAGGCAAGGTAACTCTACAAGAAAACCTAGCTTCTAACTTGTGTTTTACACCAATGATGATTTTTCAGTCTGTTGTGCACTTCTTTTCTGTCAGTTTTAATGATAAACAAAAACACAAGCTGAAGAATTTTCTTGGAATACAGAAAGCAGTCCTTGTTTTTTTTTTTTTTTTTTTTTTTTTTTTTTTGTTGAAATCCATACCATCCTAGCATAATTTAAATGGTGTATTTATAGGTTTTAAATGTCATGTTGTTTTTCCAGTCTTTTGTATATGGGCACATTACTTTTTGTAATTTTTTATTTAGTTGTCTTTCAGTTTTTTCTTTCTGATATCTGAAGATTTGAGCTCTATGGATTTTCATGGTACTCCTCTGATTATGTCTTCATAGTGTTAAAAGTGTATTTTTGTATGTAGGGAAAATGGTAGTTTTCTAACACTTACTTTGATCAATATAGTATGAAATCATTTGTGAAGGACTTCCTGTTCAATAAATGGACATGTTAAAGCACTAAAACATTGTCTTCATCTGTAAAGGCAACGTATAAACTCAGCACAAGGTGTTGTGGCTGATTATCCAGCAAGTGTAGCTGCTAAATGCATTTCCCATGCAAGACAATGTCATAGGGGCTAAAACAACTGAACCAAAAGACTCCGCCTGAGATTTTTGTGACTGCTTTTGACAACACAAACTTCATAGATGCTGGAGTTAATGAAAAACCATGTATAAGCAGTCCGTGATGAAAGATTATAGGTAGCAGAAAGCACATGGAACTGCTTTGTTGCTGAAGTGGTTGTGGCAGGATTGCTCTGGTGAGGGTTTCTCTGTCTGTACTCTGGAATGGAACAAAACACTGTATCTTGTGGTTTGCAGCAGCATGTTCTGGACTGAAAAGGACTTGGGAGCTGAAATGCGAGAGTGAGTAGGTAACTCTGCCACCTCGTGGGGTGAAGGTTGTGTATCTTACCTTGGTGTGATCTCGATTTGGGGCATTCAGCTGCTTTAGGTGCAAGGTGAAAGCATGGAGTTCAGAGGGTAAGAAATGAGAAAACGTACAGATGGTTGAATGAGTGTTGTGGGAAGATTTGGGAATATGGACGACATGCTTCACAGTCACATGAGCGTGTGGGGGGTAGACAATGGTGGGGACATGATTGATGAGCTTTTACAGGGGGATTCACTGTGGAGGGTCATGTGTGTGTACAACTCTTCCGCAAGATAGACCAGTTCTTTCTGCCTGTGGGGGGTTGTCAGCATCGGTAGATGTTAATGAGTTGTGGTGTTGCATCTATTGGATCTGCTTACAGATCAGACCATAATGTAATTGATAGTGTTTAACAAAACAAACAATTAGCGCTGGACATAATGGCATATTGCTGCTGATGTGGTGTTTCTTGGTCAAGAGAAGCTTTGTCAGCGGTTAAATAGAAAAATGTTTATTCTATCTAACTTCTAAACAGTGAAGACTGACTTCGTTCCCCTGGGAAGACTGTAATTGACTGCTTACTTAAAGGATCAGGCTCACAAGATGTGACAGGCAACATCCAAAACATATAAAATAAAAGCACAAGTATTACCTGGTCAAAATGAACATTGGAAACACTGTTTTCTTTTTTTTTTTTTCTTTTTTCAGGATAATAGAAGGTAAAATGAAAATTTTTGAACGCATCTAAATTTTGTTTTACCGTCTGACCATTCAGAGTAATAAATGATAATAATAAAATTGTCTGAACAGGCTATTCAATACATGCCTGGCAAAGTAATCCTGAAGCAATTAATGGGAAAGTTTGCCTCTTCTGTTGATTTTTTATATCCTGATGTGAAAATGTAACTTAAAATCTGTTGGTTTTCTAGTGATAAGGGATCTCTGACGGCTAAACCTAAAGGGAATGTTATTTACAATGTTACTGGTTGCCAAGTAAGCTCAGTGTATCTCTGTTTCCTAAATGTGCTAAAACTAATGTCTGGTTTATTTATTATTTGTTTTTACAGTAGAGTTGTTGTTTCTCCTCGCAAGACATGTAACCATGTGTAATTGGTCTCCAGGTGCTGGCTCTGTGCTATCAGCTGCTTCCCCAGCCCGTGGTGTCCTTTGTGTTGGAGTTCCCCGAAAGACCATTATTCCTGCTGGTCGGAGGCAAGGCAGTAAAATGAGATCTTAAAATAAGTAAAGAAAACCCAAATTTCTATTAAAAGAGGTTTTAATCCAACATGGTTTCTAAATATTAACCATGTACTAGTTTCCAGCTGTGACATGCAGTACAGTTAAAAAAATATATATGTACAAAACAATTGAATATAAAAATGAGCCCAGGTCCCCTGACGTCACAGTGAGTGTCAGTAAAACATGACAAGAGAGGAAAGAAATACCGGATTTCATACAGGAAAAGGTCCAAAGAACTCCTTCTCAGAAAAGCAAAGTGTATTTATCACATTTGGAAGCAAACATTTGTTTTGCTTTTGTTCCTTCAGTGGTCTTGGAAACAGGAGTTGTAGAAGCTGCCTGTCAGACATCTCTGAATCTGGCCAGCACCTTCCCAAGCACCAGCTCGCTGTTAGGTACCGTGCTTTTGCCTGTTAGCAGCCAGCTGCTAGCAGGGAATTGGAACCCAAGCGGTCATTTTGTTCCAAATGAAATCTGCCTTCATTGTTCTAGCTCTGTTTTTCATTTACTCTGTTAGTACCATCTGCTCTCATTTTAATTATTTTTGTTAAAGCCACCTGTCCTGGTGCTATATTAATCTTTTTAATGTATACAGGTTTCTTAGTAATAGACCTGATGCCATATAAGAGAAGCATGCCATGCTTTTTCCAAGTAATAAATGTTTACATGTGGATGCGCATTTCAAGGTAGGCTGTGCTACCCAAGAAAACACGAACTGATGGAAATTCAGAAAGTTTTTCCCTCAAAATATTAGATCAAGAAATAAATTGCCCTTTCACAGGATGGTAGGGAATGGGAGAGGAAAGGCTGGCAAAATGAATTTCTTTGCAGATGTTCTTTAGTTTGGAGGTTGACTTTTTTGCCTCTTCACAGTGGGAAGGAGATGTTGCCCTTGGGGGCACAGGTATCCTGAGTTTTTCAGATAGTCATCTGTTTTGTGAGCCAGCAGACCAAGTGCAGTGCTACTTCTCATTTGAGAACCAGTATTCGCAATACAGAGCATGAGATCAGACAGGGCTATCTTGCACACCAATATTTGCAGGCTTTGATGAGCAGATAGTGTTGTTGGATGGTATTTGGCAAGCCTTCTTTACCAGTATGTCCAGACATGTACGAGGGCTTCCATGCAAATGGTAGGAAGGGCAGAGTATGTTGATGCCTCTTCTGTTCTACTTCATATCTTCGGTGAAATTGCAGAGACAGGAATGTGACCCCATCCAGGCAGCTTCAAAAAGTGATAGTGAATGCTTGATGTGCCAGCTAACATGAGGCACAATTACGCTTGAGTTTTGTTCTTGTTGCAGATTTCCAGTTGTCATTTCTTGTCAGAGATAGGCAGTAGATATTAATATATTGAAACCAATACGTTAACTGTAATCAATCAATGCCTTGATACGGCTGAGATATGGGAATACTCAGACTTTAGATAAAGAAATATTATTAGTTAATCAAGAAAAATATAAATGAAATAGAGGCATTCTGGGCCTCTCTTCTTTGGCACAGCAAGAAGTATTAAAGCTATAAGTGTTAAAGACTTGGAATTAAGAAAGCATATTAAAAGCTCTGCTATAAGTTTCAAATACTATGTTCTCATTTACTCAGTACATTGCAGTGCTGAGTAATGAGGGGCAATGGAGAACTGGTGTTTTGTTTGGATACAGACCTCTCTAACAGGTTGAAATCTGTAGAATCTGTACTGTAAATCCTTATTTCTCAGAGTGTTTAATGGTGATGGGAATAGCGTCCTTTTCCACATCACTGCCCTATGCTTTGGTAATTCCGTGAACAGTGAAGTGGAAAGAGGATATCAAGGCTGAATTAAGGGAGACGTTTCAATTGGCAGTGCATTCAGCAGAGAGGAAGGTGCTTGATCATCTTCCCTTCACGCTTCGTTGGTGTTTGGCTTTTCAGTCTGAGTCAGAATCAGAGTCCTCATCTGAAATTAATAATAAAAAAAAACGCAACCAAACAAAAAGATCATAATAATGAAAACATAAACTGGAAGTTGCAGCAGCTTTAGCTCTTGCTGAGAGAGACGTACTGCTTCTCTGTGGGTGCCTGCTTTGAAGGATGTGGCGTATTTAGGAGGAAGCTTTTAAAATGACAGTGCTTGCTAACCTGATAGAGCCTGAAATAGTATTTCACAGGACCTGTGAAATGCTGCTGAGAGGCATTTAGACAGTGGCAACACAGATAACGGTTCCAGTGAAAGAAGTCACAAAGATATTGGTAGCATGACCACCAAGAGGAAGTCTGCTTAAGATGTGCTTCCTGTACTAGAATATTGCTCCTTGCTGTGGGTCACGGTTACGCACTGCCAGTTAAACGGATCTGAAAGCCAGAAGCTTTAGGGCATTAAGAAATCCCTATAGGCTTATAGAGATACATTTGCCCGAGCTTGAGACTGGGCTTGCAAGAAGCAAGAGATTTCTGGCCTTTGCAGTTGAGTCACAGCATGGATGTGGGTTTTTGTATTGGAGGAGCAGTGCTGCTGGGCAGAGCTCTTTCTTGGTCACATCACCAACACAAAGGTGCATGACTACCTGTTTGTAAGTTGATATGTTTCTCTATCTCCAGGCAAATGACCCAATATTTAGCCTAATTTGATACTCTAACAACCTGATTTGTTCTGAGGTAATTCCAGTTTGTGGGGAGAAAGTTTTTGTCTTTCTAACAGTCTGTTTCCTGTGATCTGTTCACTTGTGTCTTCTTTCCTTAGTCTCTATGGCCTAAAGCTTACAAAGCACTTAACAGTCTACTAAAATATCTGGAAATGACTGTTAGCTTTACTGTGTATCTTCTGGGATAAGTCGTAATAATAAAGAAATGATAAAGAGAAAAGAGCTTTTTAGACAACTAAACTAAGACATTTTGATGGCACAAACATAGATGGCACAAAATTGTGAGAAACTAAAATTCAAATTCTTGGCTTCCTAGTATCTTTATAAATAATTAAAATTCCAGTTATGTTTCAAGACTGAGGAACTTCATAATTCAGCCTGCTCAAGGCATAGAAGTCTTAGGTAGCCAAGAAAGGAAACTCTTTACTGAGTGCTCTTGCTCTCATATGAAGGGTGAATAGAGGAGAAAGTCTCATGCTCTGTGCTGTATGACCAAAACGGGGAATTTTACCTACCTTCTGACTTGCGCCTTTCAGGGGACTCGGAATTGCCTTGCTTGAGGAAAGTAACCAGGTCGTTAAACGTTATGTAGAAATCAATAGCATACACTATTGTGGCTATAAATCCAAATACCTAAAATAGAAAAATAATATTATCTTTAACAACAGTTTATGTCTATCAATGACAAACCAGAATAAGCTTAAGTGACAAAAGAAAATCTGTTGAGGAAAACTTGGGCTTGATTTTGGCTTGCCCCACTCTAAAAAGATGGGGATGGGAAAAACCCTGTGACTGGCTGGCATCAACTAACTGAGAGCTATTTTGGGAGCCTGAGCAGTGATCCATGCAGTTGCTCTGTCAGGTGTGTCCTTAGTCCTTCCCCGGGCTACATCCCTCTCTGGCTCTGCGCATGTCCTGAGTGTCCTGTACCAGGTACCACAGGAGAGTGTAACCTACACTGCCACCATCCCAGGGCATCTCTTTACCGCTCACAAATCACCTCAGTTTCCCTAGATTTTTTTTTTTTTTTAAACTTATTTGCGGGGAGACATATGCCTATTACAGCATGAATTGGGTTGAGATAAAATGATTCTGGAGTTATTTATTCAATGTCAAAGCAGCAGATAGGGTAAATGCTATGTTGCACTGTTCCATGTCTAAACAGAGTGACAAAAATTACAACAAGATCTTTGTTGTGAAATTGTGTATAACATGGGATTGCTTGGTAAAGATCGGTGGCTAACAGTACTGGGTATTGTTCTTCCCTGTCTTCTAATGTCTTAATGCAAATTTCATTTATGATGCATAAATTATTGATGCCTAGAGTCAAGTTGCAGATGGAGAGGCTGTATCTTATTTCTGAACAGAAAATGCTGACAGCAAAGGCTCTTGCCTGGACAATCTGTATCCTGGAGGGTAAAATGACGCTGCTCTTGTTTCAACTCATCCAAATAAAATAAAGCAATAGAGGCACGAGGTTGAAATTACGTTAACTTGGATCATGCTTAGCAGTTACATGTATTATTATCATTTCCCCTTCATTCAAGTAATTTTTTCTTTAAGGAACAGATAAGCTTTGTGTTCATTTTACAGTTGGTAAAATTAAAAAGCAGAATACATGTAGGTGCCTTCCCAAAGTAGTACAATTAACTTTGAGCAGCAGTGTTTGGATGAAAACAGCCATTCGTTGATTGAAAACCTGTTTTTCTAAATAACTGGCCATTTCTTCCTTGCTTAGGGCAAATTCTTTACATAGTTAATTGAAGAAGCTTCTACTACTTGCAGTGGGGTCAAAATTTAGTTGTTTCTGATGTATGTGCCTATGCAATCCACCAAAATACTTAAGTGGGAAGCGCAGCTCACAGCTACTTACTCCTGCTGCTTTAGATGCTCCATCATTGTATTTTGAGACAGCAGCGATTGAAATGGCGAAGTAGATAACAGCAGCAGTGACGCAGCGCAAGAAATCCTGTAAAATAAACCATCTTGCATTGTCAGATCAGTCACGTAAATTAAAAATCCAAACTCCTCTAAGAATCGCTTCAAAAATTATAAATGTTTGGTGTTAAGTCACTGGACTTGCCTGGTGCTGAAGTGTGACTACAGCACAGTATTTGCAGCAGATGAGTTGCTCATCTGGGAAAGATTATTAAATGAAAGATGACTGAAATCTTAGCGTTAGCTTCTGCTCCTACACGTTGGTATAAAGCCTCCTTTTATCGCACTGAGACCTTTCTTCAAGGGCAATCTTTCTGTGACATTTCACATGAGGCATCGCAAAGGCTAATGGAAGAATAATTTGAAATGCCTTAAAAAATTTCACTTGTAAGCAGAACTGCAATAGCAAGTGCTCTGCAGGGGTACCACTGCCTATGGGAAGAAGGCAAGATGAAAACTGCACAAGTGTGCTTGCTTCTCTACAGAATTAACCTTGTCTGTAGGAACTCCTCATTCAGGAAATAAACACTTGTAGTGTTAGGGCTATCATTTATACTTAGTTATGTATACCTGGGCCTCCTGCAGCTAGCCTGAAGTGAACGTACCAATTTTTATCATAGAAATATGCGCTGCTGTAGCTCTGCAGGGCAAGGACCATGCCCTCTAATACAAGCAGTGATGTGCTAGAGCAGCCATATCTATGAACTGTGTATTAAATGAAGAGCTGTGATTGCTAGGGCATGTGTAAATCATGTGAGTGGAAGAATGGTATCTTGACCTCTGTTCACAATTAGATCTTCTGCCTTTTCAGAACAGATGGATGGATAAGATACCATCTCAAGAGACAAATTCTACAAGAAACTTGATTCCTCTGGAGTCAGACTGAGGTCAGTTATCTACATTCTGTGGCTGGAGTATATTATAGTAATGGATATAATAAACATAAATGCTTTTTTGTCTTAGTTCTGGATAGTGAAATTGAGATTACCATCTGAAAAGCACACAAACTTTCGTAGTCTGTCACTGCTGTTGTTTTATCCACAAAAGGCCTTGCTAATGCTCCCTTTATAAGTTAAGAGTTCCCATTCAAATCTCACCAGGGTGAACTTGTGCTGGACTGTATCAAAAGAGAACCCAAATCGATCGGGTTAGTGTTTTTTTTTTGTGTGTGTGTGTTTGTACTGCTAGATAAATGTTCCCTTATTGATGTATGTTTGAAGCAACAGAGACATCCAGCGGTCATTGAGCAGTAATTACTTGCAACTGCAAACCTGAAAACTCCCTAATGAGTAGCCAGTGACTGTGTGTGTGAGCCCCTGCCAAAAAGAGCTGCAGGGCATCCCCACTTAACAAACATGGTTAGCCATTTGCATGTGAGTACGACTCTGCATCTGAACAGCACTTACCTGAGAATTTTCAAACATTTTAGTGAAGTAGGTGCATTACAGTGCAGTGTGCCTCTGTTTCTGCATTTGTAAGGGTGGCAACAGTGGTTAGGCTGATATTGGCTGCTTTTGAAAATTTTACTGCTAAACCATTTGCCCAGAATCAGGCATAAATTCTATGCTCTAGTAAAACTGTGCTTTGTGTCAACACCTAGAAGGTATATAGTAGATCACAGTTTAAAGAATGCTTTGGAACCTTTTGAATGAGAGGTAATATGGACATATTTCTTGTAAGACGGTAAAGTTGTTAGCAGCCAGCCTAAACTCCAGTACAGTCCCTTTTCTGATGTTCTACTGTACAATTAAATCTGTGCTTGTATTTCACATTTCACTTACTGTCAAAGGCCAGTAGAGTCCTTTAAACTTCTCATTAAGTTTAGAGGCATAGGCAAAAAAAAGAAACAACGCCAGCAGAAATTCTAGGAGTGGTGCCATCATGAAAGAGGCAGCTGAAGATGCAATATAGCAGATAAAGATGATAAATGACAGCACCTACAAGAAAAGGAAAACACTAGTTATTCGCATGGAAAAGCCTCAGGCAGCTGAGCAACTTTGAAGTGTTACTCTGCTGGTGATGGCATATCTTGCTTCCCACTTCTCTTGCACCAAATGAATATTCTTGTTTGTTGAGGAATAAATCTAATGTCATTTATTTCAGTGTATGTAAAATTAACTTTCCAGACAGCTTGATGCATTTGCACCTATCCGAGTCAATAATTTGCTCTGGATTGTAAGCAACTCTGATAACATAATTCTGAAAATAGAGTGGAACATTGCCAAGCAAACAGAGCTTTAAGCTTTCAACTATGACAGTTCTCATTTGAAACACAAATCTTAGTTCAGATAGCCCGAAGTAACTCAGCATTTATAATCTCCTTGGAGCTGAAAAGAAAGTCTTCTGTTGATGGATAGAAAAGACCTGAGAATTAGTTATGTGCTTTCTGTACATCTCTGGTTCTAGTTTCCCAGTGTAAACAACTGTCTAGCTAGCATATTAAATAAAAACACTTTTTGTAAGTGCATTTATTATGTGTTAATTTACACCTGAGCTGCTGTACACAGCCTTTCCTCTTGAAGGCAAATTTCTGCCCTGGGTGCTCAGATATGTTTTTGGTCACCATAGCAGTAGACACTGTTTAAGTACTAGACCAGCAGGATTTTCTCAACTTTAATTCTAAATTGGGAATTCAGAATTTTCACTCATCTAACCCTAAAAACAGACATATTTCTCCCCTACATGGTACCTCTGAGGGCTTTGGGACCTTTGGACTTTTGGGTTCTCAAAAAGCACAAATGTTTGGACAGAGATCATCAGTGCATTTCCCTCATTAAATTTCATAACCATGGCTTTATTTGATTGTTGCTAGTGTGTGTTCCTGTGAACCACCTGTACTTAAATAAATACCTTCATTATATTTGAAAGGTAAGGCATTAATTGCTCCTATGAGAGATATGTCAAACCTCACATACATGCATCAAAAGAGCCCATTTACATATAGTGGGCAAATAAGCAGTTCAATCCTATTGAAATGATTTGTTAATTTGATAAATTAACAAGCCTTCATTCTAAATTCTGTAAAAGCAGTCAGTTCTTGACCAGGACCATAGTAACGGGAATATATTGTTTTGATCCATTAGGACTGGGTGGTGAATTTGAAAGGATGTGACGTTTTCAGAAAGATACTGTATCTTAAAAATGCCTCTGTGCAGTTCTTGTTTCATTAAGTTGTAGAAATATGGTTTGATTTATTATACAGAGTTCATTTCCACACTGAGGGCTGTTGTCTGTTAATATTTATCCTATTTGATGTTATTTCTCTTACTATTATTTGCTATTGCTTGAATAACCTCTTTGCAGGCTTTTCCAGAGTTTTCATATAGTGGGAGGGAACTCAATGTATCTTCTTATCCTGTTATTTTATTTCTGTGAATGAAAAGGTGGTCCTGTGTAGAGCCACGAGTTGAACTTGATGATCCTTGTGGGTCCCTTCCAACTCAGGATATTCTATGATTCTATGAAAACTAATACATATTGTTTGAACAGAAGATGGATGTAACAGAACTTGAGAACTGACAGGAGGAGAGAAGACTTCTTCCTCCTTCTTGTCATACTGCCCATTCCTTCCCACCACCCCACCCAAGGAATGAGAACAGAAAGAACTCGACTTCAGCTTTGTGAATCTGGGTCACCCACGTTTGTGGAACATAATTTAGACTTGGTTTCAAGTTTTCTAGGTTCAAAAAAAAAAATCACTATGTAGATAGGACATCTCTTTCATGTTTATTCTTGTGTTTAAAAAAAATCTCTCCTTTGTTTTCTGGCTAAAGGAAAGCTTGTGATGGCTGTGATCCAGAGACAGAGAAATACTCAGGGATGAACAACAGCAGGGAGATGTGTTCAGGGTAGGTCCAACCAAGGAAAACCCTTTCAACATCAAAAAGTTAGACCTGACCTACACTTCGCAGATCCCTTATGAGAGAATTAAATTCATTATATGTTAAATAATACATCATATGACAGCAGTGGGGGGAGGTAAAGAGGTAAATTTCAGATCTGTAAGTTCATGAAGCACAGCAGAGATGACTTTCATCTCGGTTCTGTTTGATACGGTAACTCCTGCGCTGCCTTTAAACCGTGAAAAAGGTTTTCTGTCAGAAGCATTAATTATTAGGTAAAATGAAGGGCCTTTCTGTTCTCTTAAGATCAGCCTTATGGTAATCTGCGTAATTTGAGGTTCCCATGCTCTTCCCCTCAACCCCGTGGCCCTGAGCAGGTCTTCAGCAGCATGAAGCGTTCTACAGCCTCAGGTGCTGCAACACAGCTCAGGACGCAAACCATGTTTCATGCAAGAGCACTCCAAGGGGACTTTTCCTGTTCCTCTGTGCTGGTGTGATGACAGTGTTCCTGTGTGGGTTAAAAATAAACTGCTGGACAGATGAAAGGATCAGCCTGAGTGTTCTGGCTTTCTAATTTGGTCCCATTCAAAGAAGGTGGCATCTGGAAAAGTATTAGTTGTCTATTATAAAACATAGTCAATTGGCTAGTTACTTGCTCACACAAATGCCTTACTTTTTGATAGTATCGGAGCAATCTCCTGCTGCCTGTTCCTTAACCCTGGTGAATGGCAATCATACTCCCAGCTCAACCACCAAAATTGGTTGGGGTCCAGCCACTCAGAGCTTTCCGTGCCTTACACTACTTGTCAGCATCCTATCGTGCTCAGGAAGGACATGTCAGGGCCGGATTAAAAAACTCTGAATTGCAAGAGTTCCCTTGATTTCAGTAGTTACTGATAACAATAGTAAAAGGGAAAGAAGCCAACACAAAGAGTGAGAATTGCTCCTCTACTCATTCCTTGTTTTAGTGGTGTTCAGAGCCTGAAAAGGTCTGAGGAGTGTTTTATTACTAGCACGTAAGTGAAATACCCACCCACAGAATACTGTATCAGCTTTTGAAAATGAAGGTTTGACAGACAGTATTTTTAGATGTTAAAGCCTTCAACGAGGTGAGGCTGGAAGGCACTTGGAGGGAAGCAGCAAGGCTTGGGAAGAAAAAATGAAACAAGAGGAAGGAGGTGCCTGGTGGCTCTGTCAGGTGGTGGCTGCTGTGCTGCAACTTGTTCTTTGGCTTTCTTGCTTTGTTTGTCTGGTGCTTATGTCAGAGCCCTGACATGGATATTAATGCCAGATCTGCTCTGTAACTTGGGTACAGTTCTGCATAATACAAGAGCACACAGAGCTGTCAGTTTCTGATTGTTTCTCATTTCTCTTCTTGTAGAGCTCATTTCCCCTTCTGATGGGTGGAGTGCATGGACTCCCTGAGCAATATCCTAACAGTATTATTATCTAAGACTATTTTCTTTGTTTTTTGAAACATAAAAGTGACTAGGTAACTTGTTAGCATCTGACCTTTTAATTGCAGTGCTAGTAAGTGAAGGAGTTAATACCATCTGAAAACTTGGTAACTTTAAAATATACTTCTCTTCCCCCAATAAAAACACTGATGGGCCAGTTTGTACCCAGAAATAATGAACACCTATTTATTTACTTCTCCAGATATCAAATCTTTGAGACAGATATCTAGCAAACTGAAAGTTTTTCTAAAATGACTACATCAAAGCAACCTTCAAAATGTAGCCTGACCCCTCTAAAGACTGTCAAATGATCCAGTGCATGTCATGCTTGCTTCACACTTTTTTTTTAAAACTGAAGTTGCACTTTTAAACATTCACTTCAGAGAGGTCATTTCTCTAACAGCTCTATATCTGCTATAAAAAAGAGAGGAAGTTTGTGAGGCTCAGTGCAGTTGCAAGTTTATTTCTAGCACTTTCAAACTCAGAAAGCACTGCTGCTTTGGGGGGGGGGGGGGAGGTTGAAATGGGGGAGTGTTTATCAATTGTGTTAATTTGTATTTACATGGGGGGTTTTCTTTTGCTCCTGGGATTACGTCCTTGTGATTGATAGCAGTTAAGGAGTCTGAGTTGTTCCTGCCCTCCTGCTGAAAGGCTAGTGTGATCCTTGCCACCTTTGCTGTGGAGGAATATTTGAAGGCAAAAAGCTCTTGTTCAGCAAAGGACAGAACAAGATCCTATCATGCTCTGGCCGTGGTATGAATATAAAAAGTCTTGTCAAGAGAAAAGGCCCAGTTTTTCACTAAGCACCTTTTTTTTTTGTGGGAACATATCCAATTAATGAAAAATATAATTAAATATTATTTTTTAAAAAAGGAACTCTTGGTATTGTATTTGATACAGTAAACTTCTTCCATGCAGTATTTAGTTAATAATGTGTTTCTGGGCTTCATCAACTGGCCAGACACTATGAAGGCTATACTTTATCGCATAGCCAGCTTTCAATGTAAGGTATAAAATAAAATTACTTAGTGCGATTAAAGCAGCGTGCTCCTTAAGGGAAGACTGCTAAAGTGCTGAGGTCACAGGCAGGATGTGAAGGCGTTTGTCTCCCCTGTGCATGGAGAACAGACCCACTCCAGCCCGTGGGGGGATGACACGGATGCCAGGAAGCAGCTTACATCATTGTACACAACTCCACACGCCCTGCTCACTTCACTTGCTGCTCTGTGTGGCCAAATGTGTGCAGCTCATTTCCCCCTCCACAGAAAAGAACAGGTTTGCTTAAATAGTTTTAAAAGTGACTAGCAGTGATGTCTTTTGGATAACTGTATTTTGTTATTGCTCACTAGCAGAGAGAGAGAGAGATCTTAGGGGTCTCTACTGTTGAGTTACTTCATGTTCCTTGTGGAGTCACCTTGGTTCTTGGTCCACCCAGAGTTAGCGGCAGGGCTCGCCTGGCTACAGACCCAGAGAAAGTCACAGGGCTTGTCTTCAGGGGCCGCTTTGCACAGAGAAGCTGGAAATTTCAGTTATGAAGTGCAGTTCAGAGAAGACTGAAAAGATAAAAGAAGAGAAGACAGGAAAAGAAGAAAAAACAGATAAAACAATTTCTACATCCTTTGTGTTGTCACAAAGGTGACACAGGACAACCTGAGGTAGTCATATTTTTATTACACAATTTGTAATGCTATTGCATAGTGGATTCTAGGGAATGAGCATGGCTGTTCAATGGTTCCAACACAGGACAGAGGGAACTAGAAAATAGGCCTCTTATGCAAGAGGAGAGCATGGATGATGTGTTGGCCTTCAAGATGGCAACTTGAATATTAAGGAAAAATGAACAGCTTAAAATGAGTTTTGAAGTATATAGAAGATATGGTATGGGGAGAAAATAGAAAGCAAATAAAAATAACCTTGTCAGAGAGAGTGATGATTAGAAAGCAGTGGAGCCAGACAGAATAAACAGGATCAGGAGAGAGACAGCAAAGCTTATATACGTATTTGATGTTGCTGCTCCTTTGTGGCTGTGTAGCTATCCCAGATGGAATAAAAAATTCATAAGGTAGGAAGATCAAAAGGAAAAGGAGCAGGGGGAAAAACAACTTCCTTCTCTGAATAAAATTTGAGATGATGATTAAGCTTCTAGCTGTAATTAGTTTCATCACCAGCGTAACTTGTTCTAGAGGAAGTGCCAGAATGCCCAGATTTGGTAGCCCACAGAGCAGCTGACATGAAAGACTGGATGCTGACAGTGTTTGGGTGCACTTTCGCCTTGTAGACGAATGTGCGTGAATGTTATTTTAAGAATATTTTTAAAATGTTTTTAAAAGCTGGCTCTGGCAGTTTCTTTCCCTCTGAGCTCCGCAGTCCTGCCCAGCAAGCTCACTTTTGGAGCTCTGTGCAGCTCTCCTCCAGGATGCCCCAGTGCTCGTGGTACCAGTGCTGCACATGTGGCAGGCTGAGAGGCTCATTCCGTTTCCTTGGCTGTGTTCTGTGAAGGCTGGGGGCTTGCTTTCTCCAAGAAAGGCCACGTTGTCTTCTGTGTCTACCAAGACCTCAAATGGTGCAAATTAAGGAGTGGTTCAATGTGGCAGTTGTCTGAATTCATAAAATCTGTCAGTCTGCTCTAATTTATGACAGCTGAAGTGATTGTATGTCAGCCAGGTCTATTGGACAAAACAAGACAATTTAACGGAGTTACTGGCACCAAATGTGCTAGCAGCAAGATCGCTGGGCTGAAGCAATTTCCTGAAGCCCAATTCTGTTCCTTTGCAGCCATAGACTGAAAAGAAGTACAGCTATATAGCCCAGATATATTTGCAAGTTGCTTCTTTGCTTTGGTGGTATGATACTTTTCAGAATATGATGGTTTGCTTTTTTGATGTTGAAACAAAATTATTTGGCATTTTCAGTAGCTGAACAAAGAACCTCTGAACTACCTGCAGGGGTGCTAATATTTGCATGACCTTAATGACTGAGAAATAAAGTGCATTTCTTGTGACTTGCCAAGCTGCTGAATAATGTCAGAGAGATTCAGTAGCAATAATGAGAAACCCATTTTGTTTCTGAATAAAAGATGCTGTTCAAAATCTGCATCCCACGAATACAATTTACATGCATTTATGCAGGACCTCACCCAACCCTAGTACAGTCAAAGAGCAGGAATCAGACGTTTTAATGCAACCAATGGAAAGCTAAAGCTGAAACACAGATTTCAACTATGATAGATTTAACTTGGACTCATCTTCAAATATCTGGCACTGTATTTCTTTAATTGTATACAGACTTTTTTTTTTTCAGGGGTCTGCGTTGTTTTCAGGGATTTCTTCTGGCAAAGCTGATGCTACTGGAGAGAAACTACTGCTGCCTCCCCGCTGCCAAGAAACGTCATCCTAAACATGTGGGCTGGCCTGCAAGGAGCTCACAGAAAGCTTACACTGCAGCTTTGACAGATGGATCTTAGAGCTGCTTTCAGTCCGCCAAACCCTCAGGAAGCCCTAAATGGCCTTACAAAGGATAAATCCCTATTGTGTCAGGACAGAGCAGTTTTTATTACTTTGGAGAGGCATAATCAGTACTTCTCTCTGTCAACAGAAGGGTAAGTCTGATCCCATGACTAGAATAGTATTCCTCAAATATGTCACCCATCAGAAATGTTAAAAAGCCAGGCACCTTGAAAGTTATAATTTGCTGGCTGTGAGCTTTTATGCGGAATTCCAGTACATGTCATAGTGCATAACAAAAATAGGTGCCAAAGGAACAAAGTTGGTTGGGCTTGCATATCATCTAAATGTGTTTCTTGTCAGCTGCAGATGCTGTATGAATAGGGAGCGGGGCTATGTGGAGTTTTAAGGCTTCCCAGCAGAGCTAACATGCCCCGTGACTTGCGGCTACCCAGCCCCAGGCGTGGATTCCCCACCGCAGAAAATGCCCTCACTTCCTGAACAAGCAGGCTCCTCTCAATGCCAGTCCTACAGCGCCAGGCTGCTTCCCCTTGTTGCCTGCCCCAGGACTGTGCCCACAGACCAAAGGTTCACAGGAGCCGATGGGGAAGGGCTGCCTGGCCCCGTGCCATCACCCATCACCATGGGCACTGCACAGTGTAGGGCAGCCAGGAGCCCGCCTGTGCTGCTGGCCCTTTCCTTTCTCTTGCTTGAATTGCCTTATTTCCTCCTCTGGGTTAGCGCAGGGGATAGCCACAGACATGTTACAGATCTTAAACATACCGATCCCTGGTTTGGGTGGTCTTGGTGTTTGGCTACCTGCTGTCAAAACTGTCAATCTCCTGCTAAAATTGCAGAAAACTTTGTGTTCGGAAATTGAGAAGTTTAAAGATGCTAAAAGTCATTTCAATCACTTAACTTTCAGTTTAACTTTTGCTTTCTAAGTACCCGCTACCCCTGTGGATATATTCCCTCTTTGCCTGCCACCCGCCAACTGTTCATCTGTCAGGCTTTCTGGTGTTTTGCTTGTTGGTGTAACACTTGAAGCCCTTGATGGGCAAAGGCCTGTAATTACTGCCAGCCCAGACCTCACTACTTGACCCTAAGGAAAACCACAGTGTAGTTCTACGGGAGCAGTTTTTCTAGAGCAAGCTTGTTCTGTGCTATTCGGTACGTTAACATTAAATGACTGCCTTTGGGTGAGCCCCTGTGTCCTGGGTGGCCAGGGACAGACGGGTGTGGGGGAGCTCAGCCCCGCAGGCTGGAGGCTGCGCTCCCCTGCAGCAGGGCGCCCATCCCCAATTACCGAGTTCGATCTGCAGCAGGCACCACAGGCTGCCTTGTGCCCCGTGCTAGCACCAGCACTTACCGCGTGTAGCCGGGCACTGTGCTGCCTGTGCGCACCGTGGGGCAGACTGAAATTAAAACCGCACAGGGTGCTGCTCCGGCCCCTCTCCCGCTTCCCCAGCGGGCTCTGCCTGCACCGGGGCCGCGGCACCCGCAGGCTGCAGCCCCCCCCGGCCCTTGCTGCCCACCCCCGGCCCTTACCGACTCGGCGAGCAGCAGCTGCCCCTTGCGGGAGCCGAGGAAGTCCCGCGGCGGCAGCAGCGAGCGCAGCCCCGGCGGGGCGGCGGCCTCGGCCCCCGGCTCGGGCTCCTCCATGGCTGCGGCGGCCGCGGGCTGGCGAGGAGGAGCGCGGGCGGCTCGGGCTGCTGCTTTTTTTTTTTTTTTTTTTTTTTTTTTTGAAGGAGGGAAGCGGAAATCGTGACAATGCGGAAACGTGAAAAAAAAAAAAAAAAGTTTCAGCATCCCCAAATCCGAGGGGTGGGGGCCCCCGGGGGGCGGGATCCGCCGGCTGCCCCGCGGTGGCTGCGGGAGGGAGCCTGAGGGGGCAGCGCCCCCCCCAGCACCTCGGTTCTCCCCTCAGCGCCTCGTCCCCCCCGGCTTCACCTTCCCCCTGCACTCCTGCTGTTTTTTTCTCCTGTGCTGGGTAGCCCAGGCGGCCTCTCCCTGCCCTGCCCGCAGCTCGGTACCTCACCAAGTGCTCTGCTGCAAGTTCCCTTTCCGCAGCTTTTGGCTATTGTGCTGCCTCTGCCTTGAAACTGTCCCTCACACCGGTGCTTGCCCTTTAATTTGAATGCTCAGATTTGCTCAGTTGATGCCTAAATTTATGAATGGGCTTCCTGAGCATGAAGTCAGTTGTAGCAGCAACCCTTACACACACTGTAATAGTTTGTGATGGAAGACACAAACTTCACTTTATCTGCTACCTTCATTGCATATTAACACTGCAGCATCACTGCGATTGTTGTGGAAGTTACTTCCAACACTCACAAACATAAAAATGAAAATTCGGGGATCAAAAGGTCTCAATAAAACATTTACACAGGCTGATGCTCACCACCTGTGGAGTGGGGAACACAATGAAGGGTGAAAAAAATTTGTTCCTAAGATGTTTGCTGATAGCTTCTCCTTCTAAGTACACTTAACAAATAACGTTAAATAATGCATTCAGGGCCATTTGTAAATCTTTTTATTACAGAAAGACAATTATTAAATTAATTTTCATCTAGATGAAGATGTAGTTCAGTTTAGAAATACACGAGAATTTTTTGTGAAGTATAAACTGGTGAAACTGCAACACTTGAAACTACATACAGATGTAATAATACTTATGAACAATACTTGCAAAAAATGTAGAGAAATGCACAGGAAATTCAAAGATAAAGACATGAAAATACAAATTATTTAAAAGAGAACAGTTTAACAATAATCAATTAAGAAATTATTCTTTTGCTGAGATAGTAATTTTATTTTGCAGAACCATTCCTTTCTCTTGGTCCACTGATGCTAATCTTCTGGAAAAGAAGAACTGCATCAACAACACAGAGAACAAGCAATACAAAACCAAGCACCTGCAAAAATAACGATAATGTTAGTTTTCTCTTAGAACCTCTATCTTTTGCTGTAGTGACTCATCTGCTGTGCCTCAAAGAAGCAGTAATTGTATCTGCCCAAGGTGCTTCTGGCCTTCTAAATCTGTTTATGATTTAAGACAGCTGATAAATTAGGTATTTAAATCCCATCAACCTTTCATACAGCAGTCTACACCCTGTCTTTTTCTGATGTTTGTCTGAAGAGCTAGAAATATTCTCCTTGAAAGTGAAGCTAATGATGCTGTATTAAAAAAGACAATGCTTTTATCCAAAAAGAAAATCATTCTGCGTCTAACAACTATCTAACTTCTGGCCCAGAGCAGTCAGCATTTGTAGAAACAAGCCTAGGAAGAAAGTAATAGTGCTCCTCCTGTCAGGAACGCTGAACTGGAAACATTTGAATTCAAAGAAAATGTACATCAGTGTTTAAAAATACGACTTTGGGCAGGCAGCTGGAAAAGTGTGTTTGCAGAATGACTGCACAGTTAACCTTCTCAGCCCTTGCCTTTCAGTGTGATTCCACACTTTCTATTAATTCAAGCATGTTTTAAAATAGAATTGTCTGATCAGCAGGAGTAATGCTAAGGTAAGCCTTTTCTGGAAAGCATAGTTCAAGACAGTTTGTGCCCAAGGAATACAAGCCTAAAGGCAATTTGCTTTCTCCTAGTACTGAGGACGTCATGCATTGTGCCCAAACTTGTTTTCCAAGCTATCTGATTGGAAGGTCTTCTGCTTTCAGCTTAACTTTAATTCATGTTCATCTTGTAACTGAGAATATAAATTACCTTCTGCCATAATCCATCAATTTATCATGAAATCTTTTTGCTTAGGTTGTCAGTTATCAGCACTAATGAGGACATCAGCTTTGCATCCCTCTGACTCTTAGGCTGATTTTGAAAAACTCAGGTGACAAGTTCTGTTCATTATTATTTTATTTTTGGTTGCTTGTCACACTCTAACTTGACTTGTATTTCAGGAAACAGACTGAAGTATATTCAAAACTGTTTTTTTTTCCCCCTCACTGCTTGTTACTGCTCTTTTTTTTTTTAAGCTTTCCTTCAAGTTAATAATACCAATAGCCTAAGATAGTAAACCGGTTTGATCATAATTACAAAAAAGTCTTCATAGTATAAAAAGATCTTTTCAAGTGCCGCAATTTCTCAGGTTGTCAGAAAAAATAAAATATGCTTCACAAGGGAAGTACCAGCGTGTCCGATAAAAACTTTCAGCCCTTTTTAGGAAGATAGCAGGCATTTCTTCTTAAATCCTGTAACCAAACTGGATAGTTGAGAAGAACTATGGATTCTCCCACCTAGAATTTCTAAACTGTTTAAGTAAATGGAAGCTACTCAAATTAGCTAAGCTAACTGTTTTCAGCATTAGTATTATTTCTACACAGTACTTCCTAAATACAGTCAAGTCTTTAAATTCCTTGATTTGGGGATTTAGTGAGATAAATTAATGTGCATTCACGTCTTTTTGTGACTGGCTTTCCATAAGAAAGTTATTTTCATGGCCTTATCAAAATGTAAGGATACCAAATCATGTCGATTTTAAGAATCAAAATTCATTAATATTTTCCTACTTACTCCTCCAGCCAGTGTCACTTCGTTGGTCTTGATTATTACTACAAACAGGCACACAATTAGGAGGAACGCAGCTGATACCACTGAGTTGAAAATATCCTGAAAAAGGCAGTGGAAGCAAAATATTGTGAAATACACGTCTGAAGAAGAATATGAATAGCTCCCAGTATGGTATAGATACTAAAAAGCTGCCGTTTTACTGTGACAATAGGATTAAACCCGTGTAAGATCAACAGTGACACCCAGTGGCTTCATGGTAAAAGAGCACTCGTGACAGAACATCCTCATTGTCTTCACTTCTCGTTTTTTTTTTGGCAGTCGAATTTATGCAAATTCTCTGTTGCAAGTCTATCTATCTGACAGACTAAAACAGTAAGCAATTTATTTATTTTTTTTTAAAGGGTCGTTAGAGGAGAACTCGTTAATATTTAAGGAAAGTGTGTATTTAATTTGTCATGTGAAAGATGAAAGGGGCAGTATGATAAAGTTAAGCAAATGATACTCACCAGAGGAGGAACTGTTAAAAAAACAAAAAAACACACACCAACAACCCCCTATGTTAACTGATATAAATCAGCTCTTTAGAAGCCTGTGCAAAAGAACACAACAATTGCTGCTAGGCAAACCTGACTCACCAATGAAATGCTATTTTCGTTTTAACTTCATAGAAACCGGGACTGAATTAACCCTGCAAATGAACTCCCCGAGCAGACTTTCATTCAAGATCACAACACGCATAGCACAGGCTTCATCTCGACCGCGAGCCGATACTCACAGCTAAAGGCCAGTATAGCTTGGTCATCTTTTTGTCAAGTTTTAGCAAATACAGTAGAAAGAACAACAACGGGATGATAAATTCTATGATCACCAGCGCTGCGTACGCTTCATGGGCTCTCGAGGCAACGAAGCAGACGAACGCTACGAAGGCCACCAGCTGCAGGAAGAGACGGGAAGGGATGAGCGGACACCCGGGGCTGCTGCCGGCCGCGGGCCGAGCCCCGAGCAGCCCCGCAGCCAGCTCTGCCCGCGGGGCTCCGCAGGTAGCGGGGAGCCTGAGGGGCCGGAGCCGCCCGCTCCCTACCATGCGGCCGAGCTTCAGGGCGCCCCGCGGGGAGCGGGGGAAGCCGGCATCCACCGCCACCATGGTGCAGCAGCCGCGCCGGGCGTTGCCGTGCCGCGATCCGCCGGGCGGGGACCCCAACGGCCCCGCTCCGCCCCGAACGGCCCCGAACCGCCCCGCTGCGTCCCGCTCCGCCCCGCTGGGCGCCCGGAAGCGGTGGCGGTGCGGGTGGCGGTGGCGATGGGCGATGTGGCGGCTGAGCGCGGCCTGGGCGCTGCGCGGGGCGCGGGGGCGGCGCGGCCTCAGGAGCGGCCCGGCGGGCGCGGCCTGTCCCGGCAGGGCGGCGGCGGCGGCGACAGCCACAGCGACAGCGGCCAGCTCCTCGGCGGCAGGCCCGGCGCTGCGCGGCCGGCCCGGCCCCCTCTGCAGTGGCGACTGTAAATCGCGACAGGGCGCGATAAACAGGGCGGGGGGCGAGAGGGGAAAGCGAGACGCGTTTCCCGGTTTTTATTTATTTATTTATTTATTTATTTATTTATTTATTTATTTTTAATCCCGTGTCCCCGGTGACGTTGGTAAAAGCAGCTGCCGGCTCCCTTAACGGGCAGCAGCGAGGTTCTCCTCAGCCCGTCTGTGTGCCCGCCGGGCCCCTGCCTTCCATTGTACGTGCCCCTGTGGCCTCTGACGGGCCTTCACCCTGCGCATCGGCGCGCCCTGGTGCTGGTTGGTGTGGTTTGTGTGCTTCGGGTAAGGGCCGGTAATGGCGGTGCTGCTTGCAGAGATTGGTATCGCGTTGGCAGCATCCAAAAATCTTCGTTCTTACCAAGCCCATGAAGATCTGGGGCCTCGCACTGTGACCCCACAGCAAATAGCAACTACCTGAGGAGCTCAGTGTAGCGGAAGTTTGCTGACGGGGTGTAGGCGCTCACTGTTTGACTCTAGTGTTAAAGTCAACAGAGAACTTAAGCTAAAGCTGTGTCAGTGAACGCTACAGTCTGTCTGTTACATGGTCAAATGATTACCCAAAGCCTTAATGATGTGTAGTGTTGCAAGTGTTCACGTTAGCCAACAGAGAATACAAAAACTTAGTGGAAGAGTTCACAGTAAGAGGCTGAGTATAAATATATGAAGATCTTGGTTGTAACCCCTGTCTTTTTTTTTTCTTCTCATTTTAGATAAACATCTCATAAAAGGAGATGATAAAAAGACTGTTGTAAGTGTTTACTTTTTTTTTTTTTTGAAAAAGAATGTAAAACGTTTAACATCTTTTTATAAGTGTACATGCATTGGCAGCCATTAAACATGTCTGTTCGTTGACCAGTGTCCAGGTGGTGGATCCTTTACTGTGTCTGTTATCTTTATAGATATATGTGAAGACCTAAAGCAGGTTTACATCTGTAAAGATAACAGAAACAGTAAGCCTAAAATGCAGGTTTACGTTTATCTCTATCTGTTAGTTGCAGTACAGTTGTGAAAGATTTTAGCAAGTGCAGGGAATTGCTGAAGGGACAAGTTGCAGTTTGAGGTTGGGTGTTCTGTGCGTAGCATAGCAGTTGCTCTGTACTAGTCTGTGAGCTTTTTTCTTGTATTAGTTTTGTAAATCTCAGTGCCCAAATTTTAAATGTGTAGGCTTCTAAAAGTGCTAAGTTTATAAATCAATTTTAAGACATCTATTTAATGGATATTGAAATTATTACTCCACTTGGCAATTAATTCAAGTTGAAAGTGACGTTTAAGCCTCTGAGGTTGAGATGTGGCAGGTGGTGTAGTGGGAATGTGGGAGGAGCAGCAGCAGGTGACAGTCCTGAAGCCCTCAGGGCTGTGGGGAGGACGTGGGAAGTGGCTGCACACTCAGGGCAGGGTGGTGGAAGGCACCTGGCTATGTGGGGTGGGGGGGCAAAGAGTAAGCTGCCCCCTGCATTGTAAAGGAACTGCTGGCATATGTACTTTGGGGAGAAGAAAAGGTGGTGGTCTCCGGGGAGCCACAAAATCCAAACTGATCCCTAATGTAGTTCTATAGAATAACCTATTGATTTTATAAGACAGTAGTATACTTTGTATGGAAAAAGTAAGTTTTTACATATGGCGTTTACTTCTTTGCAATAATTCGATTTTAAAGGTGGTACTATTTTTCATCAGATATGTATCGAGGGGAACATTGCAAGTGGAAAAACAACATGTCTGGATTATTTTGCACAGACTACTAATATTGAGGTACTGGATTTGCATTTCTTTATCTTTATTTACATCGTGAAGTGTTTGCTTGTCTAAACAAAATTGACAGTTAATTTAGGACTGTTGTTCCTTCTTGGGTTACTGAGAAAGGAGCAGCACGTTGTGAGCCAGTGTACTTGCTACTGCAAATATTTAGGTATTTATAATCAAGTTGTGGAAGAGACTTTTAGATGACGTGTAGTGTACTACTTGATGCTAAAGTATCAATAAAACATGTAGATTAGAGTTTGTACCTCTGTAAATTGACAGCAGCCCTAATGGGTTGGGCATGTTTGGGCATGTTTGCTTGTATGCCATTTTGTGTAATTAAAAAAAATAATCTTACATTTGTTTTGTAAAAAGCAAAGACATATCAATAACGATGTACAAATATTGATGTAATGTAACAGAGATTCCAGTAAATAGATAAAATAATACATCTATTATAATAATTCCTGGGAATTTCTTAGACCAATATTGAATTTGTTTTCATATTGTTTAGAACAGGATTAAGGGAAAGCTGGGCTTACTGTCTTTTAAACAAGATTTGAGATCAAACCTCAGTAAACAGTTGCTTTTGTGTATGTCAGATGTTCGTACTTTTTGCAGAGGACCTGGGAATACATTTGGGAAAAGGATTCCACACAGAAATGCTTGGTTTCCACATGTTATTTGGTTATTGGTAAATCCTATGGAATAAATAACTAGTAACTAAAAAGAGAGCAAACATTAATTTGCTTGTAGTGCAACATTTTATAATAACACAGTTAATTTCCCAGGTTATCAGATTTTCTGGTTCTACAGTACTCCAGCAATTTTAGACCGTCTGTGAATTATATGAGTCTTTCGTGTTTTTACCTGCTCTAGTTAGAAGCTTTTCCTGATTATTTTTAAACATTATAAAAGTTTTGAATGCATTTTGACTTTTAGATCACAATAATAAACCTGAAACTAGCACAATGGCATTCTCATCTTCTCTTCCTTTGCTAAGAAATATTATTCTCTGGGAAATCAATTTGTGAAGGAACAAACAGGTCATTGAAATGCAGTTGGCACTCAGCTAGCCATTCTTTCCCCTACATCATATTGATAAGTGACTTGAAAAGTGAAATTATATCTGGGCCTGTAATCAATCCAGTGTTAAATTTTGAAGATTTAAAAATAATAAAAAGATCATGATAAGAAACTATATTTGTCTTTTTTTTTTTTTTTTAAGTGTTCATTGTTATATTTTGTGTTTCAGGATTCAGTGCTCTTTATTAAAGAGGGATGAACTTTTCAGTACATGTCCTGAATATTCTGACTTACCAAGCGAGTATTCATTAAAAGTAGTTGTAGACTTGTAGGGTCAAGTAAGTATTTCAAATCTAAAGGATGTTTAACATGTTTTTTTTTTTTTTTTTTTAATAAGGTCTTGACAGAACCGGTGAATAAATGGAGGAACGTTCGTGGTCATAATATCCTGGTAAGTGATAGAAACAGATTGCACAGTTACAATAACTATTCATTTTAGAAAACACAAATGATGACTTCTTACCATTTAGTAAAACTGTTATGAAAGGTGTGGTTGTAATTTCATACATCAAGAAAATAAAGCTCTGTGATGCAAAAATCACTTTTACTGTGATTAAGGCACGCATATAGTAAACACATAGAATATTAAATGTTGTTTCAGCAGGGCTTGTGAATTTTTATCTTTGCCTAGCTGAGTGATGAGGGGCAGTGTACTCACGGAGTGCCTGCTTTCAAAACACCAAAACTCTGCCAAGTGTGACTTGGCTGCATGAAAGGGATTGTAAGTAGAGGTCCAGGCATAATGCTAGATTATACACTTGTTTTACTGGGTACAAGCTGAAGAATTTCACAGAAAGCCACAAATACATAAGCCATAAAATACAACTTAAAAACATAAAAAATATAAAAAATATAAAAATATATAAAATATATGTAATATATAAATATATAAAATATAAAATATATAAGAGAAAAAATATAAAAACATAAAAAATACAACAGCATAAAAAGCCATGAATACAACCGTGACAGTTGTATTTAAAACAACTTAAATGTATTTCAAAGAAGGGAATAATGTCTTTGCTATTAATCTGCCTCAGAAAACAAGAGGTGGATTTCATCAGTTAACATTGTTAGACTGCTAAAGATAGAAAATTTAGTCCTGGGAGTTGAGAGTTTCTGCTCTCTTCAAGGTGGTTACCAATTGTAACCATTCCCTGTGGGTAAGTCACTTGGTCACTTCTGTGCTCTGAGACAGGAACCTAAGTGCTCTGACTATATCCACAGATACACTTTTGCTGGAATGGTTGGTTTGTGATGCCAGCCTTCCTTGCTTGTATGATCACCTCCATTGCAAAAAATCTAATTCCTGGCCAAGATCAGTGCCCAAGCTCATCTGGAATTTGCTGTCAGCACAGCATTGTGGATACACCCTAAGCCATGTGTGCTTAAGCATGTATTTGTTACTGTTACTGCCAGCGTAGGTCCTGTGGAAAAGTTGATTCCCCTGTGAGGATTTGCTGATGCTGTGCTTTACTGTTACTAGTAAAAGGGTGAGGCATGCTTGGTTGTGTCATGTCTCATCCCAGCAATCTGTATTTCAAATTAGTTTTTCGTTCTGATCGTGAACAGGGAGAAAAAGAGGTCAGATTTATGGACTGAAACGATGCTACTTCAGTGAATACACTGAATGATGCTTTATTTCAAGTTAGATCTTCTAACTGCATCACAGGAGGGACTGGTGCTTGTAAATGTCGGGGGGAATTGAAGCAGTGAGAAGGAGAATCTGAGAAATCTCAGAAAGTCATCTGAGAAATGCTGTGAGGGTCCCTTGGGGGTGGGGGGGGGAGGAATTTTTAAGAGTCTGTCTGAAAATCTATCTTTTCTGAGGCCTGAGACGTGCTTACTGGAACCATAGATGTGTTTCTGGATGGACGAGAGTCTGGAGTATTACGAGAGAGTCTGTCACTGCACAAAAATGTAGTATCAGATACGTTTTTAATTAGTAAATGTATTGCTGTAGTGCATAGTTTTTGAAGTACACAATTTCAATTTTTGTTGTTCAACCTTAACAACAATAACAAACAAAGAACACAAAACAAAACAAAAAATAGAACCCACTTCTGTCTTGCTTCTATCTCTAACCCCAGGGCTTAATGTACCAAGATGCATCCAGATGGGGGATAACATTACAGACTTACATACAGCTTACAATGTTGGAGCAGCATACTAGACCAATGGTAAATAAGTGTGTTTTTCTTATAGCTTAAAGAACTTAACTTATGAAAAAGTTGGTAAGATGTGGTTATGAATAAATATTTCTAATAAATATTTCTTTTAATCTTGTATCTGAAAATTAGGATTCTCTGTGTATTCTTTGTTCTTGAAGCGTGTATGCATTTTTCATGCAAAGATACTGTTGTTATGCTCTACACATGCTCCAGAAGGGTGAAACACCTGCTTCCTATCTGCTCAGATCCTTTGCTTCCCAAAAGTAATACTGCTTCTTTTGCATCACCCTTTAAGAGGTAGACTTGCAACAATAGCTTCATCACATGCTAATGACTTGTCTGTATTGACCTTATATAAACATAGTTATTTCAAACCTTTGTCATGTTTTAATTAATAATCAAGATGTTCCATTGCTGTCTAGCAGAAATTTAGCTATTGTTTCTCATGTTTATCCAAAATATTTCCACTCAAATTTTATCTGTTGCTTCACTTCAGCTGGTTTATGCCCTTTTTTTCTTTTACCTTCTTTTTCTCTGTTAAGTATTTCATACCAGTGCTTTTCTGTTTTTCCAGAATGATAAAAATCTCATTCTGTTGTAGAAAAAGCTCATAAAAAATTCCTAAGGATTGTTCAGCATTTTAGTCTGTACTTTGCTGCCACTTGAAATTCGCTGAAACAAATGATGATTCCATGGTGATTAACATGCAGAATACCTGATTGAAAAGAGCACTTCCAGGATGGCATTGCTCTGCAGGAATCAGAACGTGTCAGAGAATGTCTTCTCCAAAATGGAGCACTGTTTGAACACATGCAAGAGTGGCTAAGGCAACCATTCTTTGTCAGTGATTTCTTTGGCATCTGGGGGGTAGAAGAACACTTGAGACAGCTTTAAAGTGGTGGTTTCTTGCTACAGTTTTTCTGATGTAAGCTCTGTGCTATTGAGACAGTAACAAACTTCAAGATGGCAGCAATTCAAGTAGCAATAGTTTTTGTTGCTCTCTAAGTCCTAAGTGGATTGCTGCTTATTTTGTACTTCAGCTGCTGTGTTGAGTACTTCTGTAGCTAACTCAAAACTTGCATATGAATAAAATTTAATTACACAGGTGTTTAACAATGTAGTGACCACAAATAAGATTTTTTACACTTGGTTTTTGTGTTCCCCTTCCCCAGTGATTTTTCTTATTATGGGATCTGGAAGAGCTGAAAATGTTTTGTATTTCAGAATGTACAGGACATTATGTGCAGTAAGAACTTGAAAAGACACAAATGCTGATAAAATGTAAACTAGTTGGTGACTGTCAAGTTTTATTTTGTAGATTTCCCCGGTAAGAATGATGGAGAGATCAATTCACAGTGCAAAATACATTTTTGTAGAAAATTTATATCGAAGGTACAGTATATTCTGCTTTTATTTTCTGTGTTTAAATGAATAAAAGCGTCCAATGATTTATTTGGTAATTTGTATCTAAATAGTGTGTGCTTTTGTGCCACTCTGTGTTGGAGTGGCTGTGTGCTTTGTACAGGGCCTGCTGTCCACTGGCAGAGTAAAATCTGGAGGATGTGGGACAGGTGTCAGCATTCTTCACAAGCGCTCTTGTCTTTAGAACATCTTAGCATTTACAAAACTGTTAATTGAAGTTATCTGCTCTCCAGCTGAATATACAAGTCTTGCTTAAATGAAAGCAAACAAATACTGAATAGCTCAAAAAACATGGGGCTATGAAGAATACTATAGGAGGGAGGGAACGAGATAGTATTATCAAACCTAGCATCCAGGACTGTCATGTCTTGCAGGTAGGAACTCAAGCAACAAGCATTCTATCCCTCACATGGTAATGCTCAGAATCAGGGTTCACAGGATCAATACAGACTCAAAACTCTTTGGTCGGTGAGTGAGTAAAGAAAGAACAAGAACTGTTTGTCTATAAATGCCATTTTCTGAATTGAGGTCTTCCTCCCAGCCCTCCAAAATGTGCTTAGTGCAGTCATAGAGCAGCTGGGTCTAACCTTTTTTTTGTTTTGGGGCCCAGGGTAAAAAAAAAAAAACAAACACGTTTATTACCTGGCCTGTGTATAACTCATCCACTCTGTACTAACTAAATAGTGCAGCAATCAGCACAGGTATTTTTATAATGCTGATTGTATATTGAAAATACGTAATGTTGTTTTATTGTTTTTTTCACTAGTCTTATGGGACAAAATCAGTTTCTTGGCCCTGTGTGCAGGGAGGACAGTGGCACGCCACAAGATGGCACCCATGCTACGTAAGCTTCTAGGCATTTATTGAACTAGTTCGAAACTTTACGGAGAGACAGTAAGATGCAAGGCAAACAGAAACAGGAAGAGACATTATTTATCCCAGTCTGTATACAGTGGGAGTGTAACTGGAATGCCAGTCTTTTTTTTTTAAATTAGCAACATTTTATTCATGGTAGACAAACTGCTTTTGTCCCAAGAGAAACTTGGCTGCTATGATGCAAAGTCTGCATGTCAGCTTTGTGTTAATTTTGTAATAAAATTTTTAATGGTGTCTAAGATGTTTTGTTGCCTCAGCAATTTTTAATGTTGGACAGAAGGCACTTGTTTTGTAAATGTAAAGTCAGTGATCAAAGATGCATCACATTAGTCATTCTGAATTGTGACAATCAGTCTGAAGTTAAGTATTTGTCAGGGAGGTTTTTGGAGACTTTCCTGAACAATTTTTCATGGAGGTGCAGGAGCTGGTGATTGTAACGTGGCAGGAAATCCCATGTAAGAGAGACAGTGAGAGGGGAAGTGTCAGGGTGGAAGGACGTTCTCATGTTGGATCAGTTTTTGGATTGCTGCTTTGGTTCAAAGGGAGAGTATACTCAATTGTTCAGCTTAGCTGACAAAAATTTCAACTAAGATGGAAGGTACTAAGTTGAAAAGCAGATACAGAAAATATAAACACACCTTTTATTATATTTAATATATGTAACTTCTATACATATAACTTCTATATGTATATTTTATATACATATGTGTGCATATATATATATATCTAAATTGATTGATTACAAAATAATGCGAGCATTGTGTAGTTCAGAGAAAAGTGTATTTAATTCTTGGAAGTATCTGGCAAAAAGTTTCCAGGACAGAAGGAAATACTAGTGCTTCTGTACGGAGCTTTTAGGAGGAAACACTACTTTTTACACTTCTTAATGCTTACGCATGATCTGTGAACTAAAACTGAAAACAGGTGTGAAGCTGGGATGCTGGAATGATCAAAAGAACCGAAAGCCTGTTTAAAAAGACAAAAACAGTGCCATATTCGTACAGAACAGTTGGGATAATCACTTGTCATCTATTGGCACACCAGCTGCAAACAATAAAAATGGGAAAGAGTGATATTTGAAGAATATAACAACAGAAGAATAATTAGATAGATAAAAGCTGTGGATACATTAGATGCTGAAAAATTAGAAGATAGTGTTATTTCCAGCAGAAGAACAAAGGGAAAATACAAACTTCAGGCTTGGTAAATTTACGTAGAAGGATAATAGTACCCTGTGGCAGGGAAAAGGCCTTGTAACTTAGAAAGATTACTTCCCATGCTATGTTTCTTGTTAGATTGCTGCATGAGAATTTAAAAAATCATGTTGTAACTCAATAGATTTGGCAAAGGAAAATGTCTTTGTATCCATCCAAATGCTTTTTCTCTCCCCATTAGTGTTCCGAGAAGGAAACTGCTGTCTGTAGGGTAGTGTTGTTAATTATTACATAGGTTAATAAACATGCAAAAGAAGCTTGCAGAGAACACAGAATGTTGCCCATTGTAGAAATGGAATTATTCCTGACAGATTAAAGGTCTGCAAAACAAAACTGACCTCACATCTTTAAATTTTACTGAAAATTTTATCAGAAAAAGCCTTCAGTCTCATGCTGCTCAACAGATATTTTCAGGTGTGTGGAAGGCTTCCCATTAAATTTAAAATAAAGTCTCAAACTGTATGCTGTAAGCATGCTACAAAGATCAGTTTTTTTTTCTGCTTTCTTTTACGTAAGAGAATGTATTGCCTAGGGTTCTGGTCTTAAAATGCAGAATTCCTTTTTATTCCTGGTCTATACAAGTCCTCCTCCTTTAGGTGAATGTTTAGTTGAAGCAAAGGATGAAGAGCTTTGGAATATCAGGAATATGAGCTCTTTGATCCAGTGTCACTCAGTATTTGTGTTTTGGCTTTGCAGGCTTTTTCCCAGAGAGAGAGAAATAGCATAAGATTTACGACGATGATGGAAGGCTTAAATTTTGAGCCATTTCTGAGAGCTTCCCCGGCATGCACTGACTGCATGAGTGTCCAAGTTCTTGTTGTGATTGCACATCTGAGTTTAGCACTGAAAGACACGCTCATGTTAGGTGTAAAACTGTAGAAGATTTTTAAATGTGTGCACGTGAGTATACATGGTATGTTGCAGGGTAAGCGCTCGCACTTTGTCCCATTTGAATTCATAGGTATTTATAATTCCTTTTGCGGTAAACCCTTTACTTGGTAGGAGTCAAATGTCAGTAAACTTTTCAAAGATGCAGTGAAACCTGTATCATTAGGGACCTTGAGCCCGATACAGAATCCTCATGTGATTATCCAGGGGACTCTTCTGACACAGGGAAGGCAAAGGCATGTTGTCCTCAGGGGAGGTCAATGCAGAACTGATGTGGATGTATCCTTTAGGGTAAGAATGGAGTTATTATTTTTTTTTTTTTAATATTCTTATTTCTAATTTCTTTTGAGCTTCCTGTCTTCCAGAGTAAAGCAGCAGAATCAGTGTTTAGCTTACTTATATAAAAAACGTACACTTACTGATGCATTAGAGGAATAGCAGTGAATGGGAAGATATTCAGCTGGATGGCAGATAAAAAAGGGAGGTGGTAGGAATACTGGTTTTGCTTTCTTGCATACTTAAGTGGAAGTATCTTTCTGGATTATCTTTATTTGGTTTTTCAAGTAATCAACATGTTGCCAGGAGAATGGTTGAGAAATCTGTAGGATCTTTTTATTCAGCAGTATTTAAAATGTTGCAATTGTTTTTAATCATTCAGGTGGAAAGGACAGGTGTCTCTCAATACCTTCTTCCTTACTTTATTTCTGTTACAGAGGCATTTAGGGAAAAGAATAGAGTATGTATTACTGTAATCAATTTCGAATACAGAATAATCTGAAACTAGTAATATTTGACTGTTTAGGAATATGGTAATATGAGAAAGCTCTGATACCAGTAGAAGTAATGTGATCCTTAATATATCATCTGTAGACTACCTTTTACATGAGTTGTTTGAGATTTTATTATTCTTATTGAGATAACTTTTGGGGTAGTTGTCTCCAATATTGTCTGTGTGTTCTGAATACAAAGTTCAAATTAAGCATGCTGAATATTTCAGGACACAAATATTTCTTACAGTAGGAGTTAATTTTATTTACATGGTGTCATTATTTTTTCACTGCTCTTTACTTTGGCTTCTATAGTGAAATGTCATTGCTTCTGAGTAAGTCAGGACTTTCTGGTGTCATGCAGTTCAGATATATTGATATTATTCTGATGTAAGAAACATGAGTAATAAATATAATAAAGATCATTGACACTCATTTGTTATTATTGTATAAATGTCACTTTATACCACTACATGATCACGTTTTTTCTTCTTAGTCATCAAGTAACTATTTCTTAATTGTGGTAGGAAACATTATTCATGTTTGTAATTGTTAATAATAGAAACTTTATGCTAGTCAGTGTTTTTAGGAAGAGGAAAAATTTGGACTTCTATTTGTATAGACAATGCTTTGTAAGGCCTTTAATGTTGGTTTTGTTTTCATTTCACATATGCTGGAATAAATTAGGAGTAGTTAAAGAAAAAAAAAAAAAACAAAGACAAAAAAGCAACAGTCCATATGAGTTTAAAATTGATCTTTGTGTATTGTTCAGTGAATGATGACTTTGTTTTTTTCAGCGGGAAAATGCCAGAGGTGGATTACGTTGTCCTAAGCGAATGGTTTGACTGGATCCAGAACAACACTGATGTTTCAGTTGATTTAATAGGTAAAATTTTGATGGGATCTGGTGGGGCACATTTGTGGGTGGGTGGGATTAAAGTGGGTCTTTAATCTGAGGAGAAAAAGTACTTTTTTTCTTCATAATCACATTATTAATTATCATAGTGGCTATGATGTGTATCATAAGACAGTACGAATTCATGGATGTTTCAGAGGTTGATTGATAGTAATGCCAAAGGGGAGGTTCAGTGGTGGTATCCAAATCAGGATCCTTTTCTTCTTTAATTTGTGAAGTTTCTTCTTTGCTTTTAAAGCTGATCCTTGAATGTAACTATTATTTACCTATATATATATTATATATATATTTTATTGACAGTTTACCTGCAGACTTCTCCTGAAGTTTGTTATGAGAGATTAAAGAGAAGATGTAGAGAAGAGGAAAAAATAATTCCTCTGGTAAGGAGTTCCTTTGATAAATGGGGTTACAATGAGCTTGAAAAACATGTTAATGCCAATGTAATGCTCAAATCGTATCCTGAGTGTATTTCCAAAATTAACTGCAGATGTCTGGAGGAGTTGGACTTCATCCTTGGAGACCCCTTCCAACTTGGGATATTCTGTTCTGTTTCCAGAATCGAATAACTTCATTATTCGATTTTGGCTTACTTTATAAAAATGATCTGTCGTGCATGCTGACTTTCCCAAGCGTTATGTTTTAGTAATCAGTGTATTATAGCTGAATGTTTTAGTGAAGTATTAATCAACTGTTCATCTTCTCCAAGATATAAAAAGCTAATTGTTTTTTGTATTACTAAATAGCATAAAGGCACCCTTTTGAAGCACAGATACTCGTGCATGCAGATGCTGAAAATTATGTGGGCACTTATCATCTGCTATTACCAGGAAGTTTATGCTTGAAGAGTGTCTCTGCTTGTGTCTCAAAACAAGCAACATCTTGAAAGTAGTTAGTATCTGGGAACCTGCTTAAAAATATATCAGTAGAATGGTCGCTTCCTGTGTCACAGGTTACACAATAGCTTCTCACTGAACAGGCTTTCTCCTAAAGAAATCCTGAATGGAAATAAATGTAGTTGTAGGAGACATGCCGTATATTACAAGGTTATCTACTGTTGTATAGTTCAGTAGAAGTAATTGTTAGTTCAATGTCTATGCAAAGGTACATGCAAAAAGCTAGATTTTGGGCCAGATTTTTTTGCCTCGGAGAATAAATTCTTGCTTGGGTGGATTTGAAGAGACGTTGTGTTATGTTGTAGCTCTACTGAGGGGCAGGAGGGGGAGAAGCCAGTTGGAATGAAAAATGCTAAGTGGTCTCCGTGAAAAACATCTAGTAGTTGATGAGAGGCAGAAATGCTTTTAGAGGAAACTAAATCAGTTAGGAGAAATTGAACTGGCAGTATTAGGAAAAACATTGACACAGGAAGTGCCTTCAGTATGTTTTCTTTGCAGTCTTACCCTTTTTGTCCTTACCTCCCTTCGCTGTGTTTTTCTCTGAAAAATCTTGGGCCAGGTTATACCAGTGGGACAGAAGCACGGTTTTTGATCTTACAACGTGCTGAGAGCCCTGTGCCCTTCTAAACTCTGTCTCTTTGAGGTTCTTCATGGAATAAAACCATATACTTGGAATTAATTTTTCTCACAAGTTTTTTCTCAGATTTAAGTTTTTGTTAGTGGAACTATCTGATGCTTGTTTTCATGTGTAGTTGTTAATTTCTTAACAAACATACAAAAATTGCTATGTGTTTCATCCCTGGGAATGTTTGTTAGCTGAATGCCTCTTTTCTAGGAATATTTAGAAGCTATTCATCAGCTCTACGAGGAGTGGCTCATTAAACATACCTTATATACAGTTTCCTGCCCAGTGCTTGTGAGTATAATTTTAGTTATAACCAATTAAGCACATGGATTATTGTACTCTTTAACTATTAAGAGAGATAATTAGTGGTAAAAATAAATAAAGCTGCTTTTTTAATAACCTTTGGAGAAAGAAAATGTCAGAAAAATGTTTACAGCTATCCACAGAGAATAGCGTAAGTCTGGTTGTTACCACATAGGTGGAATGTAGGGGGCTGTTCACTTCTGATTGTTTGTAGGATCAGACACATAGCTTTTCAGTGAATGCCAGATTCTGAACAGAGAAATAATTAAATGGATTTCTAGGAATCTACTGAAAGTATTTCATTCTGGCTTCAGTGGTAGTCTTATTTTGCTCAAAAGCAAATAAATATTGCGATGACGTTATTTCTAATGTTCATGTTCTTGTTTTCAAGGTTATTGGAGCTGACCATGACATGCAGAAAATGATAGAAAAGTATGAAGAAAACCGGGACCAAATACTAAATCCATATAATATGCAACACCATTTATAGAAGTCTGTGGTACTTGTATTTTAAAACAAACAAACAGTGTATTTATAAAGTCCTGTTCGGGGGCAATTTTGAGTATTTGCAGTACTTCTGAATGTAAATGTTTCTACTTTAGCATTATGCTTTGTAGGATGTTATGGACTTCCCACTATGAAATGTTCCGAAACAGGTCACAAACAGAATATGCTCCAATTCCCTTCCACGTTTTTAGGTTCTCCGTCTGCTTTTCTGTGTTGATGCTGTTCTGTTGAAATACGTTTCTTTCTCCCATGTCCCACTTACTGCTGTTTCCTATAAATAACCTAAGTTTCTTCTTTTTTTTCACCATGACAAAGCTGTTTTGTAATTTAAAAGAAGTAGTTCCATACAAAAGGTGGGATGTCATGTTTTATTAGAAGGAAATGAAGTGCATCGCATTAAAGTAGGTTTGTAAAACAGGTCATGTCAAAATAGGGTGTGTGGGTTTCTTACTTTTAATCCCACATACACTACTGAATTTCACTGAATTCATTTTCTTCTGCTTTACATGAAATCACAGTATAGTTTTGAGATAGCTATGTATCAGCAGAGCCACAATGAATTCAGTGGCAGAAGAGTAACATAGTTTTTGTGACTAGGACTGTAGAATGGCTCTGAGGCCGCCTTTTTTAGGGTAGGTTTTTAAAAGGGCTTCTCTATTTTCCATGAAATCACCTTATTATGGCTTACATGAGGACTAGTGAAAATACAGCGTGCACAGAACTCTGTTATTCCTTTCAAATGGTGATATAAGTAGTAGAATTAATTGATTTTTAACTGCTTTGGATTCTTAAATGTTTGAGTGTTTTTGTTGTTGTTGTGTTTTTTTAATAAAGAAAAATGCACTGAGTTCTTTCAGATTACACCTTGATCAGTTTATTGTGGCTTACAGGTACTCGGACAGTAGAGAAATGGGGGGGGAGGTAATTCTTGTGGTTGTTATTGTAAGCGTTAAGTTGCTCTGCATTTCCATGTTACCCTCTTCAGTGTTGTCTTCAAGATAATGCTTTTAATGGAGCAGTTATGACTGTTTTTGCATTGCTTTTTCTGTTTAATTGGGGGGGGGGTAATTTCTGAAGTACGGTATAACTTTCATAACAACTTTGATCGGTTTAATTTGCACAAGCAATGTTAACAGTACTTTAAAACACACTTGGATTAATGTTGGTGAGCATCTGTCATGGCTTTGTATTGAATGCTCCTGAAAATGGCTAATCTTCAAGACTTTAGTTAGTACTTCCATCACTAATTGCCTAAATGTCTGTAACTTGTTGACAGTAATTTTCAGTTACTTGACATTTTCATGTTTCATGTGATTTTGAACAATATTTTATTGTATTACTTTTTGAGATCACATCTTTGATTTTGTAGTTTTGTGGTAGCTGTACCTGAAATGACTGCACCTTTTTCCAAATCAGGAAATGCAGTTCATTTCTTCTTGTTATTACCATCTGGCGTTTTTCTTTTTTCCCCCAAATCAGTACAACTTAACAGTGATCAGTGCACTGAGCATTTCTTAGTGAAGTACTGTATTAGTATGCTAAAGCTTGTGAACCCAGTTGCTGTTCTGTTGTTATGTTTTAAAGCTTTAGAATTCTATCTTAAAAATAAGATCTTGCATGTTAAATAATTATCTTATTGATGTTTATTTGTGTAGGAGTAGTGGTCGTGCTTGAAACCTTCTGTTAAACTTTCCAAGTTTTTTTTCTTCTATAAGAGACCAAATGAAATATTTCTCTATAAATATTTCTGTAAGTTTCACTCATTTTCAATTTGATTATGGCTTGTAGGAGCCAATGATAAGTATTTTGTATGCTAGCTTGGCAGTCTAGAAAAGAGCACTTAATTGTTTTGTAAAGAGAATCCTGTGGTACAGAGAATCTTACTGTCATCTTTTTGCATTTCAAAGCAATTTGGTTTTGAACAGATTTTTATTTTTTTCTTCATGATCACAACAGGAGTTTGAACAGGAGTTATTGATATTCATAATTATAATGAAAGATGTAGGAAACAACTACATAATTTATTAAAAATTACAGATTCAATGACTACAGAGTATGTTTTACTGTCTTTTGCCGTCTGTTTTCATAAATAGATTTCCATGTATTTGGGGTATGTATTGAGAACTGGAAACAGAAGCAAACAGCTTGTTAGTTATATGTCATGAATGCACAATGTTTGCAGTCAGCTATAGATGTGTAGATAAAAATACTGCAGGAATCATAAATAGGTGTTTTTAAACCTGGAACTTGCTTTCTCTGAAATTTCTCTGTTCATAAGGGTGAGAATAAAAAGGACAGTCAGCATTATTCTGATATGATTTTATTCCTTTTTGAATGTCAAAGAAGGAATGATGGGGCAGCAAGTTGGAAAGTATCATAGAAAGCATTCTGGGTTTGTAGGCATGCTGAACTTCCGTACCAGTGGAATAGTTCCTATAAACAAGCTGCCCCTTCTCTTGACTTTCAAGATGTGGTCTGTAACTTGGATGTGGCCTATATCTGTAGACTGAACAATGTGTAACTGTTTTTTGTGTGTTTTGGCTATCCTGCAGTGTGTTGAAGGAGTGCATGAGATAATTTATTAAATTTTCCTATATTGTTTTTAATTTAAATCTAATAGAGTGCTAAGGTTTACATCAGAGCATCTTCATTGTGAATGGTGAGAATCATTCTCACTCTGAAAGTTTCAGATTACCTAGATTTTATTTAAGTAATTTAACTTCTTGCAGAAATGACTGGTGAGTCAGTTAGCCTTCGTGGTGTTGTTTCCCAATACCTAGGTAGCTAGTAGTGGCTACCTCTTGGAACAGTGTGCAAATAATTTAAGATTTATAAATTTTGACATCTCATCCCAATGAGTTCCACATCTAAACTGCAAACTTTGTAAAAAGTGATTTTCTCCTTATGTATTATTTTTTCTTTATTTCATACTTAGTCTGGCTGCATATCTTCTCCAGACTTTGGTATTGACCTTGTTGTGGTCAAGGTGTCTTAGCAATCAGTACCATCTGGGAGCAGCGTGTCAATTGACTTGAAGACAGACTGGCAAAAAATCAAAATGTTAAACAGTTGCATTCTTGTCATCTGGCCTTTTGTGTACTCTCTTCTAGCATGGGAAGCATGTTTAGACTTCACTTGTTTGACCAAATACTTCAGAGTTAAATGTCCAAAACTGTAGGTCCTAAGAAGCCTTTGAACTTAGGTTCACTGCTGTAATTAGCATACAGAACTACTGCCAATGCCAGGAACTAATCCAGCATCTCTCTTCATGGAACGCCTTCCTGCAGAGATGGGGCATTCTGCCATCAGTTGCAATTAAAACGTTCAGACTTGAAGCTTTTTGTCCCTCTCCTGAATATTGGCTCTCCTAGCAAGTCACTGTCCTGACTTTGAGAAAACAATCCTTCCTGTAGAGTATGGAGGTTTAAGTAGACATTACACATTTATACAATTCTAAAACAGGATCAAGTCAGCTGAGGGTTTTTTTTTTTCATTTTTTTACAGCACTTGGTTAATTGCAGCATTTGAGGAGGCTAACAGTTGCAAGTTTCTGAAAAGTAAGAGTTATTTTCAGAACAGTATCTAGTGGTTTGTAGATTAATTCCTATGTAAGAGAAATGGAGTCTTCTGTCTAGCTGACATGGTATCTTCATTTATCTTTTTTTTTTTTTTTTTTTTTTTTTTTTTTTTTTTTTTTTTAAGAGAGACTGGCTTGTGATAGTTATTTGTGCTATATTAGGATCAGGGCACCATTTTGCTAAGTGATGGGTAAACATGCTCCTACCAGTGATCTGTCTCAGAACACATACAGAGGTCAAACAGGAGAGTGGCAGAATAGAGAAACACTTTTTTACTTGTCTTTTGTACATGCTACTTGATCTTATTTTTATGTCAGGGGGCTTTGAGGTGAATCTTCTGCTCCACCCTAGAGTCTGATAGCAGTGCATCCCTCCACGGTAAATACTAAGTTATTAGGACTGTGAGTATGCTGCTCTGCAGATGTCACTGTATTCCATTCCTATTCCTATACACATTCCTATTCCACAACCTGTGGTTTATAGGAATTCTTATAGGAATAGGAATTCCTATAAACCACAGGTTGTGGGTTTTTTATTTTTTTTGGTCCTTTTACTATTTAATGCTGTGAAAATGAGCCACGTAGGTATTTGATCGTCTGTCTCACTTAGAGAACTGTGCCATTAAATTTTCAGTGGGTGGACCCTGTAGCAGTGGTGGTCGGTTACTGGTTCATCTCTGTGTTTAGATACTAGGTTAAATAAATGTGATATTTCAGAGATTTTTTTTTTTCTCTTTGCATCAACTCCAACAGTACAGACATTTATCTTTGCAAGTGCTTCCCAGTCCCTCTCAGGTATGCTTTTGTTTATGTCTTGGGGATATATTGTTTTTGACCTTTGCTTATAATCTGACACAAATTGTAGTTGTTTGTTCATTCAGGGCCTGCATGCTGGGCATTTTTGTCTTCCCAATGAAATTTTGTTCTTGGATTTATAAACAAAACAGTTGATTCTAAAGCCAAACTGTTGAGCACCTTAGCTCCAGACAGGGCAAAAATGCACGTGTGATATGAATGCTAAGGGGAGGGAAAATGACTATTCTGAGACGTGTGGGGGAGAGGTGGTGTGATTGAATAGTATCATTCAGCAACTGGTTCTGCTGCCTAAGCTCTGTGTCTGCACAGATCAAAAGAGAATTTCTCTAATCCAAGGTTTGGGAGAGCTGAGCCATTCAAAGTGGTTGTGCATAGCATATAAATTTGGGAACAAAGTTGGCCTTGTGTCTCTATAATGGAAAGCCATAAAAAACAGTAAATCCCCATTCAATTCATTGACAATCAGGACCAGCTGTAGCACAATTACAGTTGACAGCACACAAGGGGATGGGCACACACTTCACAAACACAAATCACCCTCCTTTGGAAAGAGTCTCAGGCAGCCCTCTTGCTGGCTAGCAGTGCTGCTGAAGTGGTTGCTCTCATTTAAGTCAATTAGCCAAGGAGAGGTGCAGTGGGCATTAGTAACAAGGACAGGAGGGCACTAGCACACAGGGTCAGAAATCACAGTCCCTTTTGTCTGTTCCTCTTCTCAGGTCTAACTATATGTGCAAGTAGGATTTTAAGCCCAGTTCTGCCTTGCCGATGTGCAAGCAGTTGTACAGAAGACTGTTGCCCCAAGGCTGAATATTACTTTTCTTTCAGTTGGTTTTCAACTCCAGTCTTTTCACAAGTATCTCTACCAGTAAAGCTGTTGTCTCTAGAGACACCAGAACTTAGCAAAGACAGTGGTTTCTAGTACAAGACCTCAAAAAAACTACTGTTTGCATAGGAAGAGAAGTTAAAGATGTCCTTGTGGCAGAAAGAAACTCAGATGAAAATATTCAGGTCCTGTAAGTGGACAGTAGCTCTCCCTACAAAGGCAGGCAGAACACTTAACAATCCTGGCCAGTCTGACACAGAGAAGAGTGATCCAGGTACAAAAACATGAACAAAAAGTAGATTCTCAGAGCCCTTTTATATTCCATAAATGTTGTGCAGTTTAACTGTTTCTTTGGTGGGCTTCATGCAGAAAAAAGATACATTAATATTACTCATGTCATAATCTCCACCAGCACTGCTGTGATTTGGTGGAGCTACGGGCTGTGGTGCTTTGTCAGCAAGTCAGCTCTTCAGAAAGACCCTACCTGTATTTTGTTTTCCCTCTGTCAGGTTGCCCATGAGCTCCTAGACATGGAAAACACTGGTCCAAAACTCTGCACAAAATGGGGCAAAGTAAAGAGCTATGTCCTATGCCAGATATACCATGAAGATAGAAGCAATTGCGAACAGGCCTGTCAGGGGAAGTTGAACATTTAAAGAGTGGCAGCTAATCGCAGCAGATGTTAACCGTTTAAGCCCAGCAGTAGGGCAGTAATGGAGTTAAGATGCTCAACATGGTCTATTTTCAAGTGGTAGACTTCAGTTTCCTCTTGCAGTGTTTTCACATGTGTAAGCTGCTGTTAATACCTTATGGCTACAGGTAAGATTAAAATGGGATGTTAGGCGTGTGGATCTGTAATACTGGTGGTCACACAAATACTTGAGGCATCTTCATTTGTAAGGGGTTTTAGCAGTTTTAAATTAGCATTCTGAATATTTGACACACCGTAAGATTTAAAGCACAGCTTTAATAACCCCCCACAAGGAGGAAAATGTATCTTAGAAAAAACAAAATGATTAGGAAGAACACACAAATACCTAAAAGAAGCGCAAGGAGGCTGTGGTGGGTTGACTCAGTGAGTAGCTAAGCACCTATGTAGCTGCTTGCTCACCTCCCTGCATGACAGGAACATAGAAGAGCAAAACCAAGAAACTTTGGGGTTGGAAGAGGTTTAGGAAGTGAAGGGAAGAGGGGAAGGAAGAAGTGATGCAAAAGCAGACAAAAAAAACACACCACCTTCCACTATCCCAGTTTTATTGCTAAGCATGATGTTACACGTTGTATCTCTTTGGCTAAGTTCAGTCAGCTGTTCCAGTTGTGTCCTCTCCCCATCCCTTGCCCACCCCCAGCCTACTCAGGGGAGTGGGGGCAGAATGAGGAAGAGAGAAGGCAGCGGCGCTGTGCAGGCACTCGTCAGCAACAGCCAGAACACTGGGGCATCATCAGCAGTTGTAGCCACTACTCCTAAACACGCCACTGTGCAGGCTGCTATTAAGAAAGTTAACTCCATCCCAGCCAGACCTCGTACAGAAGTATTAATCTGTGTGCACGTTCACAGTATCTGCTTATCCTGCTCCTCACCACCATCCAAAGCTGAAGGCAGTCTTGCCCTGATGACAGGACTCCAGCAATTAGTTGTTCAAAAACTAATTGGGTACCCCGGGGGGGATTACAAATAAAGCACTGTTAGATCAAGTGTTCTGGCACAACATTCCTTGGTCACTTTTGTCAATAATGACATAAGGCTCCTGGATTTCATTTACTTTAGAATTACAGTTCTCCAGCTTTACTTCACTGGATTTGGGAGAATCACTATCAGCCTGCAAGAGGTTCCTTCTACCTGGTGCACTGGTGCTTCTTCTGCTCGGAGACTGAACATTAATACTTCGTGGTGGAATGTAGGTGGGGTTTGGGGGCTCTCTAATACGTCTGAAGCACTCACAAGCTACGTGTGCATGAGGAGTATCCATTAATAGTCTCTTGCTATCAGAATCAGTAGTGGGATCCTCCATGCTCCCAGTAGTACAGCACAGATCTGAAGATGGCTCAGTACGTGTAGCTGCTTGGTTCTGCATTTGAGCATTGGTCAGGTATGTGCATTTCATTTTGGACTGATTAAATTCTCTGACATTCCTGTCACTAGTAGTTGCATATGATACTGACTGAGGTTGCCCAGTTTCCTCTACTGGATACATCAAATCCTCCTGAGTGTCCTTGACTTGTAGCTTTGTGAAGGTTACAGACAGCTCACAAACTTCCTCTTCCTTAGTGACACCGCAGTTTTGGACAGAGGCAATGTCCTTGTATGGCAGAGACTTCAGCTCATTGGGTTCGTCCGCAGGGTCTGGGTCTACGCAATTTATGGCATCGTTAATTTTTGCTTCAATTGATTCTTCAGGCACTTCTTGAGCTTCGTACTCCAATGCGTTCTGACTGTCACAGGAGCTGTCAGCAAATATTGCAAAGGCTGGCGGACCACTCGCTCCCGGTGAGAGTGGCACAGGCCTGATCTCATTTACAGCTGACTGTGCAGTGACTGCCAAAACACATTCTTCACTTAGACTGGCTCTTGGCTTTTTTTCAAAAGCTTTTGGAGAAAGATTCTCACTGAAAATAGGTGTCTGTCTTATGACAATGTCACTATATTCGATCAAGAAGTCCTCGCTGTCTGAGCATTTGCCCGGAAAGTGTGCTGTGTTAATGACTTGCCTTTGGTGTTCCTGAAGCCTGTTAGTGGATTGAGTAACCGCTAACTGAGGCATGTCATCTTTGATCTTAAGATTCCCAGCAGCTTCAAAGGATTTATCGGTATTAGTTGAAGACTTCGGTTGCGTAGCAAGGCACAAAGATGTTTCTCTGTTTTCTTTATTTTCTATGTTTTCAGAGTCTTCTCTCAGGGGTGTCTCATCTTCTTTGTCCTTATTTCCATGATGCCAGTGCGTTTGTGTTCGCTTCTGCAGGGTCTTCTCCAAATTGCCATGTTTTTCTTCATTTGTCATTTCGAGGATGGTTTCACACTCAATTCTTGCCAAGAATATTTCAAATGCAGTCTGCTTTGTTTCCTCATTGTTTCTCTTTCTGACAAGTGAAAACTCTGTTTCTGTTGTTGCAATGTAACCTATTTTCTCCAGTACTGTTTTTACTATGTCATCTGGGAGCACAGATTGAATATAGTAGACAAAATTACCGGTGAATGTCTGAAACAGAATGCAACAGTGAAAAACAGATGAACTCTAGGGGGATGGGGAGATGTGTGAAAGACTCCCTAAAATAAAAACTACTTCAAAATCAGTTAAATCTTTTTAAAAACTATTTTCTTGGAAGTTTGAGCTTTGAATCAGTGAGGCTTTTCTAAAAGCATTATTTTGTCAGCCTCTTGAGCACCGTATCTGTGCTGTAGCATAATAATTTCAGATAAGTTATTCCAGTTTAAACCTGCTAAGATACTAGCCAAAAGCATGAATACTATAAAAACAAAAACAAAAAAAAACCACAACATTTTAATCAAACCAGAGAAATCAGAAATGAGTCTTATGTGTTCCACTGAAGAATGGAAGATTATTCAACAGAAGATTCATGGAATCAATCACCGAGGTCTAATTTTTCCTAAGGTGAAAGACACGATGCACTCACGGTTAGTCATATTTCTTCATTGGTGACAAGAACATACCATTTTCTTTCTCAGTGGTTCAGATTCTTGCTTTAACTTTACTTTCCCAAAATTGGGTTACCACTTCTCTGAAAGCACCCTTCTGAGCTGACGCTATTCTAGGGGAGATATTGGTAAAACATGCTCTCTTCCCACAAGCTGCCTGCACAACACGACTTCTGTAAAATGCTGCTGCTGTGTAACAACTTAAAGTTACCATTGGCTCTGTTCTGGAGCTACCCAGGCCTAGTTTGTAAAGTCAAAGCGTTTTTTGGTTTTGCCATAAATCTTGTGATGGGAGAGACTGTTTACCTAAGCATGACCAACACCAGGTAAGTCAAGAGAAAGGAATTAGGAACGCAGACCTGACTTCCAGTTAGGGTGCTGTATTTTCTGGCTGCCCTTTGAGACCTGCTTACTTACTTCCTAATGCTAAGTGTTCTTCTCACAAGTATGACATCCTGGGGGAAACAATACTGCCCCCCTAAAAGGCTATGAAATTAAAATGCCACGGTATAACATACGGCTGAGCCTCAATCTACTTCCTGGTAAGTTAGCCGCAGCTTTCACTGCCCAGCCTCTGTTCTTTCTGGATGGGAAGAAATGAGCAGGCATGGGGGTGGCATCAGTGTGGGTGAGAGACACAAAACATGAAGTATGTCTCCAACCAATAACTTTTACCAAAAACGTTATGCACACAGACATAGCTAGTTCTCCAGCTTGTGCCTTGCAGTATGATTACTTTAGGCCTTCAGTAGGATGTATCTTGTATTTTGCATTACCTACTATAATTTTTTCTAAATTAAACTTAAAGTTTGTGTACTACAAAAAGCTGAGCCTGCTCATTGTAGACCTTCATATCTTACACTAATTCTTAACCCTGTTTTAGGAAGATCAATGTGAAATGGTAATGTAGGGCTGTTTGAGAATCCACACATGGTACCTAAAGGCAGGAAGCAAGAAGTGGCTTTTCCTTGCCAGCATCTGGTGCTGTAGGAAGGGAGACAGGGTTACATTTTGGGGTTGGGGAACTTGAAGATCAGGTGGCTTGAGGATGCGTGCACGGGGAGGGGGCCAGCCCTGATCCCCAGCTGTGGGCAGCAGCAGCAGCAGCGTGTCTTCTCAAGAGCCCTCTTCTGACGGCCTTTCCCATCCCGCACCCGCTGCCCCCACGGAGCGAGGAGGGGCCGGGAGCCCACCCGTGCGGGGCCGGCCCGGCAGCTCCAGGCCCCCCCTTCCCCAGCGCCTCCGCGAGCCCCCGGCAGGGCCGGGCAAGGCCTCTCCTCCCGCGGGGGCCTCCTACCTTCAGCGACCTGATCTCCTTCCTCCAGGGGGCCAGCAGCAGGTTGACGCAGAGCAGCTCCAGCACCTCCAGCGCCTTCAGCAGGTCCCTCAGGACGCCGCCGCCGCCGCCCCCCCGCTGCCCGCGGGCCCGCCGGCACCGCTCGGCCACGCCGCGCACGTCCAGGCCGCCCCGCCGCCACCGCGGCTCCAGCAGCCGCCGAGCCCTCGCCTTCAGGGCGGCCTCGTCGCACGCCGCCAGCCGCCCCTCGGCCCCCCGGGCCGCGTAGTAGGCCAGCAAGTCCCGCAGCACCCGCTCCTCCTCCGCCGCCCCTGCCGGCCGCTCCTCCATGGCGCCGCCCGCCCGCTGCCCCGCGGCGCCGCGCCCCCCGCCATTGGCCGCCGGGGCCCCGCCGCGTCACACGGGCAGGGCAGGGCCGGGCGGCACGGCCCAGCCGGAGCCAGAGGCGGCCCCGGGATGGAGACGGCGACGCCTGGCGGCCGCCGGGGAGCGCTGCCCGCTAACGGGGCGCGGGGCGGGGCGAGAGGGAGGCGGCCGCGAGCGGGAAGCGGGGAGGCGTCGCGGGGCGGCGGCGGCGTGAGGGAGGAGGCGGCACGTGCTGCAGGGAGCGGGCGTTGCGAAATGGCGGCCGTGGGAGGGAGGCAGGGGGCGTCGCGAAATGGCGGCCACGTGGAGGACCTGGTGTCACGTGACGAGGGCCGTGGGAGGGCCCAGGCGTCGCGAAATGGCGGCCGCGTGAGGGAGGAGGCATCGTGTAATGGCGGCCGTGTGAAGGACTAGGCGTCGCGTAGTGGTGGCCCCAGGAAGGAAGAGGCGTCGTGTAATGGCAGCTGTGTGAAGGACAACGCGTTGTGTAGCGGCAGGTGTGTTGTGCTGTTTCCGTGCTGAGGTGAGGCTCCCTCCTTTCCTGCTCCTCACCCTTGGCGGTGGTGGCCTCCCTGTGGTCTTCCTGCCTTTTTCTCTCACCGTGTGCCTAGTGCGATGTTTGGGGCGGGCTGGGAGGTGAGAACTGTGCTTGGATGGCTGCTGCGTGGAAGCCCTCTTTGAATCATGTGGAGAAAGTATGCGTGTGCCCTGTGTCCTTTGCGCGCAGTGTCGGAATGCCTCAGCCAGGTGGCTGGGTGTCCTCTGCAGCCAGGGCTGGGAAGGTGCCTGGGGTGGGCTGGAGATGGAGGCCGGGTCCAGCAGCTGGGAAACGAGCCTGTCTTTGAGCCAAACGACTTCTCTCATCTTGGATTTTGGAATCTGGATTTACAGTCACTTAGTAGGGCTGCCACAGTGCTGCATGCCTGTGTGATTTCATAAATTAGTGCCCGCATGGGCCTCCCTTGATCTTAATTTTTGTTGTAGACCAGCTGGGCTGGTGTCTTTAGCTGTGTCTCCACTGACCTGACTTGCTGCGAGTGTGAATTTGCCTTCGTGTTTTTTTAATGACTCATCTTATTATAGGTTGTCTTCATTACTCAATAGATTTTATGATAAATATCAGTCATACCGTTAACCACTGGGAATGCCTGGTTTCTCATGATTAAGGGAAATCTCTGGCTAACTTGACCGTAGTCATTCTATTTCTTGTCTTGCTGAAAGTGACTGTTGCAAACAAACTGGCTTTTTCTCTGACTTTTTAGGCAAGAGGGCTTTCACAAAAACATACGCTTTTGATCGTCATTCCAAGTGAAATGTCATTAGGTAATACTTTTGCAGTATTTGTGTACGGATAATTGCTATATAAAAATTGCTGATCTAGCCAAGAGGGAAGAGGGGAAAAATCCCCGTACTACCACCACATGTTAAAATGAGGCCATCTGGCCATGTGCTGCAATGTCTGAGTTTCCTCCCCTGCCATATGTGCATGCATACACAGACAAGCTTGGCTGTGCTATTAGTAGGGTGCCTGCAGGCAGCTCAGCTCGCTTCTCGCCATATGCAAAACTTTATTGACCCAAATGAGCGGGTCTGATTTTGTGTTTGTGCACCCTCGCTCCCTTGGGGGGGCTTGGATTCTTTAACCTTTGCAGTTCTGTTTCACATAGGGAATAGCTGCATTTTGTTAGTCTGGTGCGTTTGAAAAGGACTGTACAGGAAATCTTGTTTTGTTGCTGTTTTTCTGGTGTTTTGCTTCTCAGTACAGCATTCTTGCAAATTTACTTAATATAGTAAATACCGAGTTGCTTCATCTATCTAGCTGTCAGTGCATTGTTTTTCTCTGAATTCATTTCCTAGTATAGCCTCCAAGGATGTCTTGAAGGTCCTAATACTTCAAAAGCCTGTTCTCTAAAAGGACAGCTTGATCACTTCCCCGCTATGCGAGTGGTACCGATGCCGTCACTGCCAGCAGGTTAGGGTACTTGCTCATGGCTCAGATGCCTGAAAGTCCAGCTGCAGTTCCCCGAGCTATAAGGGCTCTCATTTTGCTCCTCCTTCTTCAACAGGAACTCTGAAATGTTTTGTGAATAAGTTTTGTTCTTTTCTGGGTGGGTGTATTAATTTTGCTTGTTACTGATGTTATTCTCTTGAAAAAATGTAAGATCATTATAGGATTTGTAAAGCTATGACAAAATAATCGTATTTTTTACAGGGCTCTTGCACTGCTTCATTTGTATTTGTTTTGCTTGTAACTTTTTCTTGCTTTAAGTGAAGTGAGAAAATATATATGCATATGGAGCTGTCTGAAATCCAAGCTGTGAATTTATCGTATGCTTATGAGTTCAGTAGCCAGTGTTCAAACATACACTACTGTGAGCAGAGGAAAAGGATAAATACTTGCTTGTACGATAACTTTAATTTAAGAGAGTCTGTGATTATAATTTTTTGCAGAGCATGTTTCTCTAGATGGAGGGGAATTTTTTGTCAGACTGTACCATGACCTGTTTGATAGGTTTGATGTGGTTACTCATCTTGCTGTGCTTAAAAATGATCGGTTTAAAACTTTCCGGAAAGATTGGCCTGTTATTTCCTAGCTTCTCCTCTTCTTTTCCCAGTGGTATGTTGACATTTTACAGCCTCCTGACCTTAGTAATTTTCTGAGGTACGTATGGATGGTTGTGATGCTTTGTGATGCTTCTTGAAAAGCCCGGGAACACCTCACTCAAAGGCAACAACTTCCTCAGCCGTGGTATTGCTTTCTGCTTGTGCTTGTGCACACGCCGCCTCGTCTCCTGGAGCTGGGGAGCCCCGAGTGCCCCACAGACCTGTGCCGGCGGCTGCTCCTTCCTGCGCCTTCTGACAAACGTGAAATCCCTGTGCAAGTGGCTGAGGCACAGTGGTGCTGAGCTGCCTTACCAACGGGCTGTGGCTAGCCCCAGTGTGATAGCGGTGCAATAAAAAACACAGAAGCTGTGTCAAATACGTGTATATTCTTTACTAAAGTTTGTCTGTAAAGATTCATATACTAAAAATCGAAGCAAAACAGATGAGTATAGAAATACAGCATTGTTATCAAGTATCAAGAAACAGTTCATCCAAACAGTTTGCTTTCTCACATTAATCATGTAATAGATGAAAGGCCTGCATTCAGCTTGTTTTTAGGATTGCCATTAAAATGATGCCAGAGTTTAGGATAAAATCTGATAAGAGGATATGAATTTCTTTAGGGTATAACTCACCTTCCATTAAATTTAGGAGACGCTGTTTATGGTGTTGTCTCTGCGGAGACATACGGTTTGGACTTGTAAGCTTTTTCTCTTGACTTCATTGGATATAACATAGTTAAAAGGATTATCAAGACTAGAAAATTCTAAGTTACTCTTGCAAGGGGCCTTGCTAAGGTATCACATTGTATCTTTAATTCACAAATTTCTTTCTTTTTTTTAAAAAAAAAAAAAAAAAATGTTAATTGATAATCAGTGATGTAACCCATACATTTAGTGCTAACTAAGGAAAGTGTGACAAGATAAAAGTATGTTTTGGTTGGCTTCCTCATCCCTGTGACAAAGAAGCTGGGATTATCTGGCTGGATGAGCCCTGCTGTGACCTGGGTGTAGTGGTGTGCTGACTACATGACTGTATGAAGCAGTGTACCACAAGAGGGAGCAGATGGCTATTTATTTGTCAGTAATGCTGCTACCTGCAATACTGAGAATGTCTTAACTGTGTTCAAATCAAGAAAGACTTGGATTAGTTTACTAAATTTTAGTGAAGCATTTCTGTCATGAGATAAAATGCAAGTCTCCCATTTTCATCAGAACTGTGCTTAAAATCAGCTTGTTTTTAAATACATATATTTTTTTCTTTCCACATTTAGATAGCAGAAGGGCCTGAAATCCCTGTCAGGTGTAAAGCCAAACAGCCAGAAGCATTTCCCAGAATACATAGAAAATGCAAGCATTTGTAGCAGAGTAAAGGCTTTAGAGGCTTGATTGTCAGACATTGATCTTGAGGTCTCTTCCAACCTAGAAATTCTGTGTGTGTGTGTGTGTGACATGAAAAGCCCTCAGCTAGTCTTTGGAAGTACAGCCAGGTTTGCTGTACAGGTGGAAGAGACAGTTTGTCAAAGAAAAAAAAAGTCACATTTGCTTTCTAACCTATATTAATTCCCTCTTTAGTCCCTGCCAGCAGCGAGAAGTGGGCATGGTCTTATCCCAGTGCCTTACCCTGTTCTAGGCAGGTTTCCAAGAGCTGCAGGAAGACACAACTATGGAAGCATAAATAAACCTCAGCACCTTCCTTCACTTTTTATTTTCCTGTCAATGGAACTGACTGATACTCTTCTATGTTGATTTTCTTTTTTTGATTTTTCTTGGCCATAATGGTGTAGAGTTTCGTCTCTCTGATTGCAGGGTGTTTTGCATGCCACAAAACTCTTTCCAGTAGTACTTTATACAGAAGAATGGTTCTGTCTGGTAAAAATGCGAATGCTGAATAATTTAGTTTAGATTCTGGCAATACTTGCCAGTATGTTTTGCAATGCAAAATGGTGAATTTTTGTTGTTTTGGGTATAGTCTATTGAAAATCTTGGAGAACTGCAAAAGATTCTGTTGTTTTAGCAAAATACATATTTACTCTTATCTGCTTAGCAAAAAATACATACTTACCTTACCCCATTGTGTGCGCATGACTCAGCAATGATATAATTCATAGAGCAGTAAGAATCATGTAATTACTTCCCATCTAAGTATTAATTATATTTGTGTCGATCTTTGGAGTGTTGAGTAATGATTACTGTTGAAAATTATTTTGTATTTATAGAAAATCTAAGTGCAGTTTTCGTAATTGGAATGACACTTCTTTTGAAACACAGTTGTATGTATACCATACTCCTTTTTACTTATCCTTCATTGGGGGTAATAAACTGAAGTCCATTTTATCAGTGTAAAAGTTAAACATTTTTTTCAGAGAAAATACTCATAAGAGATTGAATGCAGATGAGCCCGATAACTCTGCTAACTAGTACTGGTTGAAGATCCAGCTTAGTCCTTAAATGCAGACAGGACGCCTGTGTACTGTGCAAGATTAAACTCATGCCTGCAGTTCCTTCTGTTGTTCCTGCCAGCATGCATTTGCAACTTCTATGCATTCATCAAATGAACGTGTGAGAAGTCCGGGTCTATGAGCGGAGATCAGGTTTATGAGTATCAAAATTTCAGTGAAGAGGATAGTGTCTAATAGAGTTTCTGTACAAAGCGAGAATCTCTGTTATTGTGACTGCTGAGTGCAGCATCTATTACGTACATTCCCCCTTGCTCAATTTCTAGAGGTCAAGGTCCTTTTTTTAGTTCTACAAGCTCCTAACTGAAGAATGAGATCAGTTAGTGCCTGAAAATGTAGTCGTGCGTGATGGGAATCAACACAAAGCATCTTCTGGGCTTCTAGATGCTGCCTTTCCTTAGCTACATCAAGTCCCTGTGAAGGGTGCCCAGCTCCCAGGCCTGCACACAGCTGGAGCACCACTTGATGGGTAAAGCCAATTGGTGTGTGAGGATCCGTTGCCCCCTCTTCATCGCTTGCCCATTTACAGCAGGCTTTGGTACTGGCCAGGCTTTCTGAAGGAAAAATGTGAGTATGAAAATACTCTGCTTCTTTTTGTTTGGCTCCTATGTGGTACTGCTAATCATGTTTTGCAGGCAGTGTTCTCTCTGTCTACTGAAATACAGATTTAGACAAAGAATTTTTAAGAAAACGCTTAGTTGCCAAGACATTGAATGAAATGTACTAATGGCACCTACAAAGACAACAAAATGCTCTTCTTTCTCCTTTTGCTCTAAAGCATGCAAAGTATCATAAAATCAACAAGTTAGCTTGACTGGGTAACATGTATCTACACTGAGAGGCTAATTACAGTGTCATTGGAAATGCTTCAAAAGGCTGGATGCGCTGCTTGTCACTGCTGCTTTTTTATGGTGTATGATGCCATGGAACACTTCGAAGCACAAAGAGGGAACTTTAGGTAAACTTTCAAAATTCACTGTAAAAAATAAAAAAGCAATCCCATTACATCCCTTTTTAAAGATATAAAATAGGTAAAACTTTCAGAGGTTTTATTCTTCCATTTAAATGTGTTTTTTTTTTTCTCAGCCTGAGTTCTTCAGAAAGATGGAAGGAAAAAGCCACTTCTATTCACATGATTTGGTTCAGAACAGTCTGATAGTCAGTAGGAGAATTTTTCAGTACTTCCACTGGAACCAGTGGGATGGGGATGTTCTGTTCGCACACCACTGTTTCGTACAGAGGAGCAGCCTCCAGAGTGAGAGACGACAAAGAGATAGATGAAATGGGCTGCTGCAAGTCCTGCAGCCTGACTGCATAATTTGCAGCCTGTCCTGTAGTCCCAGATGCTTCTTCTTCTTCCAGGCTAATGTTTATAGATATTTCATTTCCTTGACAGGGGTCCATAAGAGAATAGGGAGGGGGATCATCTGTGGGAATATACATTTGTGTTGCTCCTGGCCCCACACATTCATCGTAGCTGCAAGACAAACAAATTTTTCATTAGATTCCTGTGAAAAATGCCACAGTACATCATTTTCAGCATAACAGGGGCAGGTGAAGTGAGAAAAAAACGATCATCTGGTGTTTTGTTCCTCAGCCCACAGCCCTGCTTGCCCTTGCAATGTGAGACACTGAGGGCACCAGACTTAAAAGCACATCTCCCAGTACCTGCAGGTAATGGCAGAGGTCTCGGTGATGGCTCAGCCCCCTGTCCTTCTGTAGGAACCACAGCTGCGGTAGCGACACGCCAGGGGATGAGCCTTGCTGCTGCTTATATGGGAGCCAGGGGAGCACGCAGCTGGCACCAGTCACTGCTGGTGCAGGGGGTGCAGTCCCCATCTCTGCTCTTTGTGTCTGGCAAGGTCAGAAATGGGGGAGGCAAAAGAGGAGGTGCTGCCGTTTCTATGAAAGATAGGTATGGAGAGCTTTAGGTGGAATATCCCATCAAATCCTGTCTTCCTGACTTGCAGGTCTCTGGGACATCCTTCCTCGCTGTGCTCAGCCAGCCGTTATGTGCCGTGGGCTGTCTGGATGGCAGATCTGTGCTTGCATGGACAGCAGGATTGCTTGCTGAGGTGCAGAGCTGTGATGAATAATCTTGACAGACTCATGCTGGCCATTCTGAGACTCAGCAGACTCCTCATCATGTTCCTCTCAGATAGCAGGAAAGCAAGAAAGATTGATCTGTGGGATTTCCACGAGGAGCCAGCTCATGTCTGCCCAGGCTCTGTGCTTCTGTCGGTGGCACCAAGCGAGAGCCAGGGACCGACTGCCTCCTAGCTGCACCACAGCGCTCAGCCCTGGCTGCCCTGGGGTGAATGCAGACAGGCAGATGAGGATTGGAGCTTGGGTTGTGCAGCCTAGTGAGGCCTGAGAGGGGAAAATATTGAGCCAGGACAGAGCAGTGTGTTTTAGTTCTTGTTTTCCCATGTCCTATGGTGCAGGAGGGGGCTGGGAATGGTCACAGCCAAGGTGAGCACCGTACTGCGCTGGTGCTGCTCAGCCCTCTGTGCAAATCGTGGTGTGGCCCCACAGAAGCCAGGCAGTGATCTGGTAGGCTTGGTTCTCAGCCAGAACTGGTGATGCTGGTTTGTTATCTGGGTGCTCCGCTACCTGGCTACCTTAGCATCAGCTGCTTGTCTGCAAAACAGAGCTGCTGCTGCCTCTGCTGTCCAACCAGCCCAGGTTTGGTGGTCTGAAGGGGCGTCCTGTGCTCTGAGCTCACTGGCTATGCAGGCAGAAGTGAGGAAGAGGCACAACATCCTGTTCCTAAATGTTGGACCTGCTTTATTTATGGCTGCCTTGTTTAAAATTTTCCTGATCACGTTTAATTGGATTCTGAAGAGGACATGCGCATGTTCTGAGAGAACACACACACATAAAACCAAACAGAAAATGACCACTGGAAAAACACACAACCTTCTCCTGGTCAGCTGACCTGAAAAACAGTTCTGCTGGAGCCAGACAAATTAAGAATCCATTTCCTCAACCACAGTAACTGCAGAGCTATTAAGATCTAGGATATTTCCTGAAAGATGGGATATTTAGCATACGTCTTCCCAGTAGACTGCAGGCAGTCTTTCTGCCCCCCGTAATTGCATTACTGCCAGGCTAAACCCAAGCTAATAAACCCTACTTGCAGATTGTAAGTGACTTGTAATAGGGCAGCTTGCATCAGTTGCAGAGAGCTCAAATCTGAAATCAACCATGGAGGCCCTGCTTTAGAAAAACACTCGGTCCTGTGGCACTCGTTCGTACCTCTCCCTCAGACTGCTCCTGTTGGTTTTGATGGTATTGTTTCCAGTGTGGGTGATGAAAGTGGTTTTGGGGGCAGGGAGAGAAATCTTTGGGTAAGAAAGGGAAATCTTAACACTAGGTTACTAAATAGTCTAAATATCCAGAAGTGTTTTTAAGCTACCTTGTCCACAATCTTATTTTTATGTTTGTGGGGACAATGGTTTTAAATCCGGACTTAAAATTCTCATTTCCCCACCAGAAAGAATGGTATTGCAAACCATAACTCTGCTCTGAAGACCCTAAGGTGGCTAGATACTTCAAATCTCAGCAGGTAGAAGGTTAAGTTGGTTTTATGTAGCACCTGGAAAAGATTTAAGTCAAGAGTCTACTAAGCACACTGACACTTTCAAGCAAACCTGTTATTCTATTACTTCAGTCAGAGACTGAGGAGCTGATGCCCCAAACTCAATTCTTCACAAACTCAGAGTAAAGGAAGAGCCTCTCTTTGCAGAATTACTTCTTCTGAACTGCATTTTTACGTAATTTACGTTTTACTGACCTAAAGACCAGTGAATTTATTTGAAATCTTTCCACCAGTTTTGAGTGACTTAATCAGGCTAATGAAGAGCACTACTGGGTCCTGTTACCATAGCAAAAGAGGGAAAAGAATTTTGGTTTTGGAAAGCCCACAGGAATGTGAGTTCCAAGGTGGAAAATCTGGCATCCCTTTTCCGAGACACCAGAGGGAAGAAGTTTGTCTCTCTCCAGATTCTGGCCCAGCCCCAGCACAAGGGAAATCTGCCACTGGCCTGAAGGAGCAATGGGCACAGTATAAACCTTCTACTTACTGCTCTTACCTGGTCATCTGCATGGTGCTGCTCAAACTAAAATGCTTGGTGCAATAAAAAGCAAAATGGCCTTCTGTGAAGAAGGCTTTTAAGCATCAAGACGTGGCTAGGAAATTACAGAGTTCAAGACCTGGCATTTTGGTGTTTTATTCTAAATATCAATATATTATTAGGGTATTTTTTCTTATTATACGTGATAGATAAAAAAATAAATCTTTTTTCTCCATACTCCCATGCAAGTAATGCTCTCCATCATCATTTTTAGCAATTGAATTCACATCCTAAAAGTTTTATAGGACAGAAAGGAACATGAATTTTCAAATAAATAACTTTTTAACACCTTTGTGGTTATATATACAAATCATGCTCTCCTTCAGAGTCTATAATATGTAAGCTTGTGCATCTGGTCTTTACCCAGTCTTTTTTTCTTAGAGGATTCTAAGAATGTATTATAACAAGTAATACACAATTCCATAGGTACTCACTGTCCATGTGTGTTAATGGTTGGAAAAATCATTCCTCAAAAGATTTAAAGGATCGCTTATAAAAATTCTATTAACAATCATTTCTTGCAGTTGATTGGCAAGTACAGATGTGAGTGGTACTAGACTAAATCCTCACGGCTGTCTTAAAGAGCCATGTTTGAGAGGAAGAGGTGACTAGAGCTCTAGCAAAAAATATGATGGTAGTTACGATTTATCTGAGATTCAGTTCTGCAAAGTTATTGTACACGTAAGAAGTAACTAATGCTTGATGTTCAGTACAGCACTCACAAGGAAGATCCTTTTAAACAACAACGTTTTTGGAAAGTATTACGTTACTGTAACGTAGTAATGGACCACAGGAGCTTGTTGCACTGCATCTTGTGAATATCGTCCATCTCTTTTTGAATCTTAAAAAAACCTTGATTACAGTACTTGTGGTGAATTCACTTTATTATTTTTTAGTTGTGAGGAGGAAGGGGTTACTGACATGGAGATGTTCTGTTGTCTGTATTTCTTTGCCTTGTTTCCTGTCAAAATAACTTAATTGTCATCGCAGACTATGCTATTGAATTTTTAAGGGATAACTATTCTAGGAAAGGGAAGGAAGACTGGTATCTGTTAGCGCCATCATGCTGCATGTAAATACGACCCACAAAGAAAAGAATGTTACTTAAAAAATCCAGCAGATCTTCAGGCTGACCTTGTTGGCTCAGAATGTTTGGAGGCAGTGAAATAACTTCATGAATTTGTCAGGTCTCATTGCAGTAAGAATTAGGATGGCTTTGTTGCTAAGGAAACACAAAAGAGCTTATTTAACTAGCTGTCATTCATAAATTATGACCTACTCTCTGGAGAAAGAAGGAGTTTCTACTTACGGAATTTTTTGAGTTGCAGACAGTAGCTAGTGAATAAAAGACAAATCTGGGGAATGAAAAATTCTTCTGTGTGAAATGGATGTCTTTTTGTTTACTTCATTCATCTGGTATATGTTGTGAGTCCATGAAAATTGCTCCTGCATTGTTTCCATTTTATTGATGACCTACTGTCTTTTAATAATGGTAAACACTAATCTTTTCCTGGAAAATGCATGTGCTGACAGGTTTAAACTGTGATAAAACACCACAAAGGATGTTTATGTGATGATGTTGCCTGAGAAAGAAAAGCTGAAATTAGAACAAATGTTCTGTAACTATTTAAAGGAGAATCAAAGGGATGTGTTGGATGTGTTCGATAACAATGTAAGTAGTTCAACAGATGATGCTATCTCTGATCCTGCAATCTGCCAACAGCTGCGTTTGGAGGACAGTAGCTTGGAAATGTCAGTGTGTTTTCTTAGATTATACTTGTATGCTTTGGTTATCTGTAACTACCAAGAGAAAACATTACCATTTTAGCAGAACTGCTCTTACAGTGACAGATGTCATGAGGCAGCACATTTTCTTAGGTTTATTTTTGATATCAGCAGTTTCCATTAGAGATATTAGGTGCATTTGCTAACTGTATTTTAACTTCTGCATGCTTTGTTAGTGGTTTATTGAATGTTAGTTTAATATTTTCATGCAGTAGCGATCCATTCGTGTTACTCTGTCTCAGTCATTCACTTTCAATTCTTGAACAGTGACTTAGGATGAAGAGCCAAAGTGTATTTCTGTGTTACAAAAAGTACCCCAAACTGTTGGAGCTTAGTAATTAGTAGAATGATAGTGCAAGAATAAGCCAGTGTAGTTAAGTAGCACCTCCTGTTTCTGTTCTCCTAGTTACTGTGTTCATATGAAATAAAAACCCATCTGTCTCTGGGCCCGGGTAACATGAGAATTTTTACTATGGCTGATCCCAGATTCTGGTGGTGAGGGGTAACAGGCACGTAACACTCACAGATGACAGACTGCCGTGTCAGGCAGGGCCCTGATGGAATGATCCAATAAAGTCACTGGAGTTTTTTTCTGGGAAGGTTTTGTCAAAAAAAAAAAAAAGTTTTACATTATGTATGAAATGTGGTTATTTTAAAAAGGGGACTTTTATACAATTAAGCTATGGGCACTGTAATAATGATCAGTGAAGACAAATTTGTTTTAAAATAATCTCTTATAGCCTCCTGTACCGTGGAGTTAAGCCACAAATACATTTCTAAACAATAGTACTCATTTTTGTATGTCAGCAGAAGTGCTTAGAACCTGCTGATATTTGGGAATGTTTGCCACGTGATTTGTTTTAGGATCATATTCCTAAAAAGGGCTTTGTTTTAATTATTCTAGGAAAGATTTCTGAGCAGGTAAAGGAAACGCTGCCTGCGATATGGAACAGAAAGTGTAACTAGTGGGAAACTAGAGAAAAATACTCTTTTTTTCAGTACTGGTGTAAGAGCTTTAAATATTGTGGCACAGTAAGTTTCTGGTTAGAAATACTTGGTGCTTATCTTTCATCAGGGTTTTCTGCCTTCAGTGCTGCAGGGTGTTTGGAGGCAGCAATAGTTTGCACTTCCAGAGTGAAACTGGGACAGGTGTAGAGAAGGGCTGGTCAGATGATACAGTGGCCCACCAGGTATGTTTGATGACAGAAAGCTAAAAACACTTTGTGCCACAGCCTCATGACGTGCAGGCTGAGGTGCGAGATGATTTTTGACTACAAATACAACAAGCAAGTTAACTGAAAGAAAGGCACGGGCATTTTTGAGGAAGGGAAATGACACAAAAGGAAACTCATAACATGTCCATAAACAAATTTAAGCTGGAAATACGTTTGCCATAATAGTTAAAATTAGGTCTGTCTGTAGGTATTCTGGAATGAGTATAATGGGGAAAAAGATCCCCGCAGCCTGTGTTAGGGGCTAGCTGACTGACTGTAAAGAGTGGTTACTTGCAGCAGCAGGGACGGGGCTGTGTAACTGCAGAAGATCCTTTTGCGCCTACGTTCCTCTGATGGTAGTGGCTACCTGGAGGATGATTGGTAGCAGGGAAGTGAGGTGAAAGCGGTTGGAGGAAGAAAACTGCCAACACAGCAGGTATAAATTGATGGAGCTGCCCTTGTCTGGTGGCATGCTCATGAGCTGAGCACCTAGCCAGGGCAGGGCTGCTTTTACAGAGCTCCCAAAGGCATCTGCAGGACTAGTGCAGGCACAATGGTTGGGATGAGGCTTGCACACTGACCTCTCAGGGTCACCTGGTGGGCCTTGAAATGTGTCATAAAAATCTCTCCACAGCAAATTGCGACCAACTAATCAAAAAGCAATTACCTTGTTTCTGTATCTAATATTAGCTAGGAAGAGCACTAACTAGAATGTGAAAGGAAGGGGTTTTGTGGGTCTCATTCAAAAATTGGAGATGAAAGAACCGAGTTTTATCTTCTGTCATGATTGCCAGTGGATTTCATCGTGTCGTATTTCCAGTGATATTTTTTAGTTTACTGACTGTGAGGGGTGTGAAAAGCGGCCTTGGCAAGGGAATACAGCCCAACATAGCAAGTTTTTTGTGCTCGTTTCCTGCAAACCTAATTATTTCAAGAAAATCTCTGGAAGTTGGTTCAAGCTTTCTTCTCAGGTACGGCTGACTTGCTTCCTCAGGAATTGGAGATGGAAAAGGATGCCTTAGGAAAGAAAGTAGCAAGTAGCAGAAGTAGGTTTTTTTTTTTTTTTTTTTTTTTTGGCTTCATATTCTGAGGAAAACTAAGGTCTGTCTTGAAGATGTCAACATTTTTTTTTTGCTAGTTTAAAGTAATTTTAAATGGATTTGCCGGTTAAACAATGATGAATGGACAGACGTGTTAAGAGTGCTGGAATTTATTAAGCCTGCATAACACACTTCTCTTTAGAATTGATCCTATCTATAGATTGGGCAAGATGATCAGATGTGGTGTAGTAAGCTTATTTTTAAATGGACCAAAAGCCAACCAAAAAACAAAGGGGAGAAAAAAAAGTGTTCTAGTGTGCATACTAGGATAATGAGTGACTAACAAGTTTTATCACAGCATGCGCTGCAGGACACGTTTCAGTGTGAAATATGGAGAGGACTTGTGTAGCTTCCATTAAAGCTATTCCTGAAGCTAAATCCCTCCATCTTGCTCAAGAGTCTTTCCTCGGTGCTATTACTGTATTAGACAGTCATGAGTCACAGATGAAAAAGGTGAGAGCCTTGGTTGCCTAAAGCTTTGTACATACCATTACTAGCTGATCTCTAGGGAGTGAAAAAGCACTTAGTCAAGTAGGGTGAAGTGCTTCTCCTCTGGCCAAAAGGTGAGAGGTTGATAAAATTGCTTTCCTGAAGGGAACCTCAAATCTCCTCGTTGTTAGAATTTCAGTGACTCATCAAGAAAATGCAGATACTCTTAATTTTCTTGATCCTTGATTGGTATTGTATTTCAAGCCACTTAAAACATGGAAGCTAAAATTATTTTTAAACAACTTGATACATGTATATAACTATAATTAGGAAAGCTCGTTAGAAGTATGTTGCACTGACTGGGCACAGTGAGCACGAGCACAAGCTCTATAAAGCTGTTATCCCCAGCAGCTTCTCAAAGAAGTGTTTAGAATGTATAAGATAATGATTTGGTAAGGTGGTAAAATTTCTACTGAAATCAACTCAGAAAGTATGGTTTTAGTAAAATTGGTACATTGAAGAATGCTTACCTCTGCAGCACCTGCTGTGCAGCGATGTAATGCTGCTGCCTCTTGCAGACCATGGTTAAAACCCCTTGCTTTCACTCACTGAAATCTTTCACTCCAAATGCACGTTGAGAGGTACTTGCCAAGGGAGTTGCCTCCCTTGCTGCTCTTCATCTCTTGCTCTTGTTTATGCTACAGTTGGGTTACTAGCTTTGGGGTATGCTAGCTTAGCTTTAAATTACATCTCGCACTGCATGAATTAGAAGTAGGAATTCCATTAACTTAGTCAGTGCTACATTTCATTAAACCTACTCTTCAAAACGCTGTAATCCGTAATAGGACTGATCCTGGGGACTTAATATTTTAAATGCACAAGGTCAAGCATGTCTTGTTTATTGTTTATGCTTCAAGGCCACATCTGACAGCCAGTTCCTGCTGTTAGGACCCATCAGTCCAAATATTCTCCACAGCTCTCCTAATGCCCTACTAATTAGAAAATACACACAGGAGTTTTATGCCATGGAGGGCTGTGTGAAGACTGCTGTACAGAAATCTACCAGGCTCTTGCATAATACAATGTATTCATGTAGTGCTTTTCTGAGGAGAAAGTTACAATGGGATGTGAAATGTATTAATAGTAAGTTTAAATGTCTTCTTACATAGCTTTGCTTTCAGCCATCTGCTAAGCTCTACTTTTCCTGAAGTTTTCTCCGAATTGTGTTGCTAAGATGTAAAATCTAATAAGATTTTGATGATTTGCCAAAAGTACTTTTTTTTTTTCTAAAACATTTAACTATGGTAGCAGTAAGAAAGTGGAAAGAATCATTAACAATAAAAGTCATCTTTACTTGTGACCTGTGATGCACAGTTGTCAAGTGATGGGATGAGCAGTGTTTGCTCTCTGTATCCAGAGCCAGGTCTTGGTCCCTCAGCTCAGCGATGAACCTTGAGGAGGCAGTGGTTTGGGGGCACCTTGCTTTTTCTCTGATCCTAGTATTGATGGCCCAGAATAGTTTTGTAGAACAAGGTGAGGCACAAGACAGTTGGCTTCTGCCAGGCTTATGACAGAATTAGTTGGAGAATTCACAGGGAAGCAGAGATCATCCAGTGCTATCCTGTACCACTCATGTATGTGCTTCCAAACAGAAAACCCCACAGAGATGGAAAATCCAGCTTTGGGCCTCTTCCAGGGTGGAAATGAAGCAACCTTTGGTGCAATCTTTTGAGACCCGTGTGTTAAAGAAGTATGTTCTCAGAGCTTGTTCACAGAAATCTGGGCTTGTTCTCAGAAATCTGGCCAAATGCCCACTCAAGTTGTTGCTTGGGTGTCAGCTGGTTTACTTTTATTAGTAAAGACTTGTGGGTGTGGGTCCAAAAACTAGTGTAAATTTGTAAGTGGATTTCTGTGAAGTTCTACAAATTTAGATGCCAGCCTCAGAATAATTTTTCACATGTGAGCTTTCTGCTAAAATATTTACACCATCTCTAAAAGCCTATTTAGTGTCTGGTATGGCTTTGCAATACATAAAAGGGTGCTTGTAGAACATGTACAGAACAGAGGAAACACAAGGTCTATGTATCTTACATTCATACTGCTGAGGTGCTCCTGAAGAGCTCTTCTCAAGGCCTGCTTCATATGCTAGTCACCTAGTGCTTGTGTCCTTGCTACCTGCTTTCCCTGTTCTGGTGATCCCAGAAGCGCTCAGGAAAGTTTTCATAGCCACTTTTTGTGACCTTGTTAAAGCAAGAACAGAAAAAAGTTTCTCCTCTTCTCTCCATATTGGCTATGCGCGCATGCAGTCAGAGAAGGGCTTGGTCTTATGTGCATAGGTTTAACTTAAAACAGAGTCTGCTTAAAAGAAAGAAAAAAAAGCTGACCAGCCATTATTTGCTGTTTGTAAGATACAGCAGTACAGAAAGCCTGGAGTAATGTTCTGTTTAACGCTATTTCTCCTCCTTCTTTGGAGGGAATAACTGAATTCCTTCATGTATTAACTCAAGGTGCACAGGGTACGCAGGGTATAGAGATGGCCTGAAGAGCGACTTTTGTCACTCAAGAGGGCAGTTCTTGTATCCTATAAATGCATGAAATCAGTCATAAATATGGAAGGGGATGCTATATAAGTTCTGGAATAACTCTGGAACGAGCTTCTTCTGGTTGTGTTGCTCCTCTAGGCAATTGCAGTTGCCTGATATTTAAAGGACACTCCTCTCCAAAAATGCTACCAATTCAGGCAACTATGGCTCCACAGTGAAGGTGTGGGTTAAACAGCTAAAAAGGTAGCTTTCCTCCTTCACAAAATACTGTTTTAAAATGAAGAATCCCAAACTAGGAGGTTAAGTACCATTACTAGGCGTGTCAGAAGACTGTGTTTACTTCAGTTCTGCTTCCTGAGAAGAGGGACTTGCTGGAAATTATGAAGAGGTTTAGAGAGATTTTGTGCATTTTTACTGGTTTTTAGTCTTATCTGAGCTGTCTTAAGGCCAGTAGTAAATGTAACTTAAAAGTTTAAATCTCTTTTAAAATGTGTTTTGTTAAGAGCTATTTTTATTTTTGTGTGGCATGTGGGGCTCATTAGATTGTCAAATCACGGCTGTTAGCTTTGCACTCGTAAATGACAGGTAAGAGATGATGGAGATGGTTTTACATACTAATTTGTGGATGCAATCTGTAACGTTTCAGCATATGTGAGTATCTGAATTCTAGGCATATTGGATTTACTTTTTTTACTTTTTGCAATTAAATTATGTTGATGATTTTTCTGGTTTCTGGATTACTAATTAGATACCTAGACTTTTTCTGTGCACGTGTATAGCAGTGCACTCTAGGCAGAAACTCTGCTGAGCAGGCTGACTCCTGCTCTCACGTGGTTATACTTTTAACTGTGTGTGAAGAACAACAGAAAAAAAAAACGAAGTGCATTTCATGATGGTTGCTTATTTGAAAATCATTTTCTGCAAGCGTTATGGAATTGAGAGTGGGTAGTGGTATTTGGAGAAGAAGAAAAATTAAAGGACTTCTGCATCCATGCAGGCAGTGAAATAAAGCTGGTGAGAGGAATATCGCTTGCATGCAACAGGAGCAAATACTCCTTACTTGGAAACTTGTCTACGTGGTTCAATTTTGTTTTGATTCTGAGGGAATATAAATCTGAAGTCTCCTTTAACCTGGTGATAGTAAAATGTGGGTTGGGCACTACTCTGATGGACACCAACTGAGGCACTCCTTGTTCTTGGAGGCAGTAACTGTGTAGTTAAAAACCACGGCTGGAGATCTCTACTTGGAAAAAAAAAAAATATTTTTTCCTGAAGTAGTGAACCTTTGACTTTCAAAATAATTTCTTCAAAAAACATTAATAGTCTGTTTGTATCTAGCATCTGTATGATCTGTGTTTTTGTAGTGGATTTAGGTCTAGCAATTTTAGTTTCCTTCTCAACAGGCTTTTCAAGTACAGGTCTATAAAACACAGAATCTCAGAAGAGCACTTACCGTGGAGGTGAGTCGGGATACATGATGTTGACCTGAGAAAGCGTATCCAGATAGGAACCAAAATCAAAAGCTGGGGGGAACTCCTCCATGCAGGTGGATCTCAGCTCCCCAAAAGAGCCACCGTAAGAGAAGCCATCCGGAGCTGGAAAACAAGCAGATAATTCTTGCTTTTTTCCCCTACATGATGGATTCTCTGAGACAGTGTCATGTCAGTGTTTATAACACATCCGTAAATCAGAAAATAAAACCTATCTGAGGCAGAATTGCTGTTACTCTGAGCAATCAACTTTCACAGGACATTTCTGTTCCTTTTAGACCAAGCCTCTGTTACCTGTGGGTGAATGGCAGCGTTTTGGGTTGTGGCACAGGGACCGTGTATTTAGCACTATCCTAAGAGACGCTGGTGTCTAAAGTTCTTGTTGTGCCTTGAAGGAGTGTAAGCCGCATGCAACTTCAAGCACTGGCAAGATTGCTGAATTTGCCAGGAGCTGTGTACATCGTAGCCTGGCCAGTGCTGTGATGCTGTTTAAAAGCAGACTTAGGTGTTTGATTGTAAGTATACCTGTCTTAAGGAAGTGCTGTTCTTATTAAATATGCTCACAGAAAAAGAGGAAAAAATGGCAAATAGTAGAAAAAACTATCCTGCTACCTGACCCAGGGATTTCTTAATACTTTCACACAAGAGTGTCATAGCTCTAGAAATGCTAAGCAGCTAGTGCTATTGTGTGCGCATCTGTGATGATGCTTAATGTGTGACAGCCAACATCAATTTCTGTTAGAATGTCCTGAATTGTGGAAATAAGGCAATTCCCAAATCCCCCACTCATTTGTATACAGCGAGCCGTCCTCTTCCGTCAGTGCTTTAAAATGGCACCTGGAGACAGGGCCAACTTCTCAAGTGCCATCAGAGCAGCGCTTCTTGAGCAGAGTGCAAAGGGCAGGACTCGCTCCTGCCGTCCTTGGGCTGGCTTTTCCTCCTTCTGGCAATTTTCGCCTCTGCCAATTTATGCTCGAGGAATTCTACTGGGGCTAATCGAGTCTATCATGCACTGTGCATTCCTTTTGCTTGACAAATGAAGGGAGCCAGCTTCACGGCGATTCCCGCTGATCCCATTCTGGCCAGGGGACGCGTGCTGAGACACTAGCATGGTGTGTGCTAATGGAAAATTGTCTTTTAGGCAGACTGGCAGAATTTAGTTTAAGATTATTCTTTTGAATATCTCTGAAAATGTCACCATGCTTTTCTTTTTTTCATTTCTGTGGTATTGTTATTTCTAAGAAGCAGTTTGAAAATGGTCTTTTACCTTTTGGCCTGACTTCAGGGACTTTAAAGGTGGTGAAATTAACATAGCAGCAAATTTAAATGTAGCGATTGGATCCCAGTGTTCGGTATGTTGTCATGCCAAAATATTGCTGCTCATGAGTAAAACTAACTCCACTTTGTGTTTAACTATTTAATCCCAAGTTTAGATGCTGAAAAATAGGACAAAAAGATGTTACAAAAATAGTAGAGTTGTGGGGATTCTTTTTTATTTGTTTGCTTCCTCTCCCCAGTATGTTACTGTTGGAGTTGGCATTTCACTTCTTTTGGGGTTTAAACTTCAGTCTCAAAACACAGACATTACTCATATATCTGGGTAAATATTTCTGAAAAAAGTAAAAAGAAAAAAAAAATAATAATTCCTGACTTTGGGTGGACATACTGATCCTAGAAAATGTTTCTTTTAGAAACGAAAAAGCCTGCTCTGAGTCCCATTGAGTTCAGTGGAAAGTTGATTTACCCCAGTGAAATCAAGATCTGATGCAATGCATTTTAAAACAGCATGGTATTGTTGTCTTCTCTATGTAAAGAAGAAAATTAAAAGATATGCAAATAAGAGTGCTTATAACGTGCTGCAGATAGAAGAGCAAAGCCATAGATAATAAAAACTGTTGAGGCTCCACTCGTGAATCCATTTACCTTTTTTTTTTTTTTTTTACTAGCTGAATGCTTACAAAGTAACTTCTTGTAACTCTTTTCTCTTAAATATAGAAAAATCTGATTCTGTCATTTTCTTGACTCTGGTTTAACTTCAGTCAGCAAACCCCACATGGCTCCAAAATACAAAATTGCACTTTCATATTCCCAAATCCTCTTTGAAGTATGGAGGATTTTTGTTGTGGAAAAAAAGAAGTCTTATTTAATAGTAAACAAGTCTCTTTAATGATGATGGCAATTGTCTGTGTAATGATATTTTGATGCTCTGTTCTCTTTATACTCAGATTGAACTTCTGTGGTAAGAAAGGAGGTAATTGCCAAGTCACTGGTGTAGCTTGGTGCACATTGCACAAGTGAGGGAGTACTGGCTTTCCAACAAAGCAAAATTACCTTATATTCTGTACCAAGGCTGTAAAGGGATATGAAAATAAACTCTCAGGAGTCCAGTGATGGAGAAAAAATCATGCAGTGTATCAAGGAAAAATATGCTGTTTAAGAAATGCTGTTGGCATTGGCCTCGTTCATGTTAACCGGCAGCTGGGGGGCTTGTGCTGCATCAGTTGAGGGCCAGCACAAAGATGGTACTGGACTGCAAAGCTGCCTGGCACCTGCTCCTCACAACTGTTTACTCACTTTTTTTTATCCCTTCCAAAGTGAATCATAGAATCATAGAATCATAGAATATCCTGAGTTGGAAGGGACCCTTAAGGATCATCAAGTCCAACTCTTGACACCGCACAGGTCTACCCAAAAGTTCAGACCATGTGACTAAGTGCACAGTCCAATCTCTTCTTAAATTCAGACAGGCTCGGTGCAGTGACCACTTCCCTGGGGAGCCTGTTTCAGTGTGCAACCACCCTCTCTGTGAAGAACTTCCTCCTGATGTCAAGCCTAAATTTCCCCTGCCTCAGCTTAACCCCGTTCCCGCGGGTCCTGTCACTGGTGTTAATGGAGAAAAGGTCTCCTGCCTCTCGACACCCCCTTACGAGGAAGTTGTAGACTGCGATGAGGTCTCCCCTCAACCTCCTCTTCTCCAGGCTGAACAGGCCCAGTGCCCTCAGCTGTTCCTCGTACGTCTTCCCCTCCAGGCCTTTCACCATCTTCGTAGCCCTCCTCTGGACACTCTCCAACAGTTTCATGTCCTTTTTATACTGTGGTGCCCAGAACTGCACACAGTACTCGAGGTGAGGCCGCACCAGCGCAGAGTAGAGCGGGACAATCACCTCCCTCGACCTACTAGCGATGCCGTGCTTGATGCACCCCAGGACACGGTTGGCCCTCCTGGCTGCCAGGGCACACTGCCGGCTCATATTCAACTTGTTGTCTACCACGACCCCCAGATCCCTCTCTTCTAGGCTGCTCTCCAGCGTCTCATCGCCCAGTCTGTACGTGCAGCCGGGGTTTCCCCGTCCCAGGTGCAGGACCCGGCACTTGCTCTTACTGAACTTCATGCGGTTGGTGATCGCCCAGCTCTCCAACCTATCCAGATCCCTCTGCAAGGCCTTTCCACCCTCATTCGAGTCCACAACTCCTCCAAGTTTGGTGTCATCAGCAAACTTGCTCAAAATACCTTCTATTCCTACATCCAGATCGTTTATAAAAATATTGAAAATTACTGGCCCTAAAATGGAGCCTTGAGGGACCCCACTGGTGACCGCCCGCCAGCCTGACGCAGCGCCATTCACCATAACCCTTTGGGCCCTGCCCATTATCCAATTGCTCACCCATCGTATGATGTTTTTATTTAGCTGTATGGTGGACATTTTGTCCAGTAGGATCCTATGGGAAACCGTGTCAAAAGCCTTGCTGAAGTCCAAAAAAATCACATCAGCTGGTTTCCCTTGGTCCACCATACGGGTGATCTTATCATAAAAGGAAATCAGGTTAGTTAGGCAGGACCTACCCTTCACAAACCCATGCTGGCTGGGACCAATGACTGCTTTGTCCCCCAGGTGCGCCTCAATACGTTCGAGAACCATCTTCTCCATGATTTTACCAGGCACTGACGTGAGACTGACAGGCCTGTAATTGCTAGGGTCTTCTTTCTGACCCTTCTTGAAAATCGGCACAACATTTGCCAGCTTCCAGTCTACCGGGACCTCTCCAGACTCCCAGGATCGTTGAAAAATAATTGAGAGAGGTTCCGCGATGATGTCCGCCAGCTCTTTCAGCACCCGGGGATGAATCCCATCCGGACCCATGGACTTGTAGGGATCCAGGTGGAGTAGCAAATCCCGCACACGTTCAGGGTCGGTTGGGAGTTTGTCATCCCCACCGTCCCGGTCCTCCAGCTCAGGGCACCCTGGGTCCCGAAGCCCATCATCGGCATTGAAGACAGAGGCAAAGAAAGAGTTAAGCGTCTCTGCTTTGCCTATGTCATTGTCTGTGAGAAGACCTTCCCTATCAAGGAGCGGCCCTATGTATTCTTTAGTTCTCCTTTTTCCATTCACATATCTAAAAAAACCCTTTTTATTTTCTCTCACAGACACAGCCAGCTTCAACTCTAGGTGTGCTTTAGCCACACGAATTTTCTCCCTACAAACACGAGCAGCATCCCTGTATTCTTTCCATGATACCTGGCCCTCCTTCCAGTAGCGAAACACTCTCTGTTTCCGCCTAATCTCCATTAGAATGTTCCTGGTCAGCCATGCAGGCCTCCTGCCCCGCCTGCCTGACTTGCGATATTTAGGAATTGCCTGATCTTGTGCTTCTAGGAGGCATTGCTTAAAGAATGACCAGCACTGGTGGACATCGAGGCCTTCAAGAGCAGTTTCCCAGGGGACCTTGCTGACTAGTTCCCTGAGCAGCCTGAAGTCCGCTTTCCCCATATTTAGGGATGAGGTTTTGGTGGCACTTTTCCTTCTGTCACCGTAAACTCAATTTTGAACTCAACCACTTCATGGTCGCTATGACCGAGGTGGCCACCAATCACCACATCTCCCACCAGACCCTCTCTGTTTTCTAGCAACAGGTCTAGGAGGGCACCTTTCCTAGTTGGCTCCGTTGAGTGGTTGAGTTTTGTGTTGCCTTTAGCACCAGTTATTAATAAAGGTAAGCATTATCTTGCCATAACTGTCTTACCATAAACAGCGTCTCTCCTCTGGTGTGGGTGCCTTAACCGTCCGTCCTTCCGCAGACTGCCAACAATGATTGTAACACAGGAGAGAAATAGCACGAGGCCGATCACTACTCCAGCCACCAGAAGGGGTGAAACAAGCAAACTGGTATCATTTCCGTTTTCACCATAGCTGGGGAATTCACTGGTTGGGCTGCTCTGGTTCAAGTGAACTTCTGCACAGCAGAGAGAGGAAGAATGCGTCAGTTGTGAAAAGAGAAATGCGGGCAGTGTGGTTATACAGATGCCCAAAGTAAAGATTTCTTCACAGCGCTAGGAGACAGCTGGAGCCAGATCCATTGTACAAATTCAGGCTTTTATGGATAACCCATTTATTAGACCGATTTCTGGAGCTGTTAATTAACTGACTATGGGGGATTCACTGAGCAATCATTCCCCTGTTACGGGGAATATCCTGCTGGAGTCAATGATGTACACTGCGTAATGGTCAATTCGCTGATTTCTGGAAAGATTCTTTGCATCATGAATTGATTGATGCTGAAAGAACCTCAGTGCGCAGGGAAGAATGATAAAATTCAAAAAATTCAATACCAAGTAGAACAAAGGAATCGGATGTTGTTACCAGGTATGACAAGACTGCAGGGTTTTGTAGAGAAAGTTTTTGGGCAAGAGTGAAACAGGAGCATGCCTGTGTAGCACAGGGCCTGTTTTAATTTGAGGGATGGGTCGGCATTACAGGAAATTGGTTTGGAGCAGACAGGGGAAGAGAGTCATGGCTTGGAGAATAGCCCTTAAAAAAGGGGTCCTCTGACTTGCCAGATTTGGTCAACTCAAAGACTTCTCATCAGCCATTTCTGTGTGGAAAAAGGGTGAAGGTATTGAGGCAGAGAGAGATGCGAATAAGTAGGTTGCTGTTTCTTTAACTTTTCTGTATTACATATGTTTTTGCATAATCCAAGTAAAAAAGTAGCTGTATTTTGCCTACATATCTCTTAAATTTACACTAGCATGTGTTCTTCAAAGAGATAAAACTGAGCTTACACTGCTGGAAATCTGCAAAAGAACATTTTTAAGTTATCAGAAAATGTAGGAATCGCTCATTTGCCTAAGGCAGCGGAGCTATGAGAAACAAAGTTTGCACTTGGGAAGAGGAGAAGTTGTTCTGGACCTTGCTTATGTAAAGGTTTAATGGAGTCCACTGGAGCTGTCCCACTAGGAGAATGCGTGTGATGACAATATTATTTGTTTCTACTTTTTAATTCCAAAAAAAAAAAAGAGTGCAAGAACACTTCTGGCTCCCAACCAGATGCACAGTTTCTTAGACCACGGCAAAGCATGCTGCATAAGGATGCAAGTGTTCAGCCCGCGTGTTGGAAACCATCTGTCTCTGTTGATTGTTTCATTATCTTTACAAGACTATATTTACTTTATTTCCATCTAAGCTGCTCTTGTATTTACTAAATATAGATTTTAGTGAGTTTCAAAATAAAGATTAAAAAATTTAGTGATCTTTACAATGAATTTGAAGATAATTGTCCACCTGGAACACCTGACTAGGATGTTTTTCAGTTCTTTTGGTTATGGACTGTTTGTGATGCTCCTGACGTTAGGTGACTACTATCTGGAAGTGGCTAAGTGGTGGTCATGACACAGTGTTAAATATTTGAGTGATAAGCAGAATCAGTCCTCTGTGACAATTCACAATAGCCTCTAAAAATGTGTAGCTTACCTGTTGTGTTCTTTGGGTAGACTGCATTGCTAATGGAAAAAAAGAGGTAAATGGTAGAATAAATGGATAAAGGATTTGGGATTTCAGTGGATAGATGGAATCCCCGCTTAAAAAAAAGGCTTTTTAGTGTTTATTTGTGCAAAAAGCTTGGGCAGGTAGTAACGGTAACCAAATTTGGACCTAGGTCTTGGAAACAAGTTGCAGTAAGCTCACATTTTCCCATCCTGTAACCCACTACAGCTCTAATTCACAGCATATGCAAAACAACAAAAAATGGAAACAACAAAAAGCCAACCCTTTCACCCCCCAAAAAACAAATCAACAAGCAAACAAAATTCCTCATGTTTGCTGCTCGGGGTGTAAGCAGCATTTGGAGTAAAACAGCATTTTATTGATGGGAGAAATAATTAATTATTAGAGATGCATATATATATATCTACCAAGACTAGTTTTCAAATAGAGCATGGTTATATTTTTATATCTGGCTATATGCCTGTTGAACAGATATATAATTTGTTTCCTGCAGAAACTGAAGCTAACAATTTTTTGCTCTTTTGCATGTTCTGTAAAGTAAATACATGCTTTTAAAAGTGCGAGTGCTTTTTACATGGATAGTTGTTAGCCGATAGTTTGTAGCAGTGTTTTCTGAGCTTTTTCCCTTTGGGACATACAACTTGGTGCCTTGCAGTCACAGTAAGTTAAAAAGAAGAGGATGGCTTCAGGCCAATATATCTCATAATTGGCTAACACTTGACATTGAGAGAACTGACTAGAAATATAAACCAAACTGAGGAATTAGCGTGTAGTAGGTTGTTTTTTTCATCTTTTTTTTAGAAGCACTTGACTGTCGGCTAAGAATCTTTATGAGCAATTAAGATACACAGCCAAGAAATGTGCTGAGCTTCTACAAAGCATTGTATCAAGGAACTGACACCTCTGAAGATGAATCGAAAGCACTAGCAGATAATTTACTGGTAATTTTGGCTGACTTGTAATGATTAAAGGGAAGAATCAACTTTGTTCCTATCATGATGAGAACGTGAGCCTGAGGTATGAGGTTCCACCATACGCTACTGGGGTTGTAGTGTTCAGCTGAAGTCAAGTAGCACTGAAACGGGCTGGTGACAAATTTCCCAGCAAGTTCAGTGGGAAGAAGAAAGGCTGCAAGTAAGTGCCTACGGATCTTAGGAAACCTGGACAACTTCTCAACAGTCCTGTTAACAGGAGGCGGCTTCCTAAAGAAAATGATCTTATTTTACATTTTAGTACATTGTTTCGCTATAGAAGCCAGCTTGTGTCTGAACATGTTGACTGTTATGGGGATTCTTCTGGTACCACGCAGTGTGAGCACTAATACTGGGTCCTGTTTTGCTTTATAGGAATGTAATGGGTTAGTAGTAACTTCAAATAGAAAGTACTCTCTTGTACTCTCCTTTTGTACTCGAGGAGTAATTTTTTCTTACAAGACAGCCCATTTATCTAGCACATTCTCAGGACTTCCTTAGCTGTTCCAAGTCTTGTCTATTTTATCTCTTGTATCTCACTCTCGTGAATCTTTCTCTTTTTATGTTCTTAATCTAATAGAACCAAGTCTTTGGCAGAGACAGGTTACATTGCAATATTGCTCTTATTAGACGGAATGAATCACTCCCCTAGCCTAGCTCCTAAAACAATATGTGGTTGACAAACTTCTCTTTTGGTATTATTTTCAGTTTGACATTGTAAGCCTTCCAGATTTTGCTGTTGTGAGTAGCTGCCCTGGCTTACTACAATGGGAATCGATTAAGTGACTAATGACAACAGACCCTGCCTTCACATAAAATCTTTAGTTTTTTATTTTTTGGGGATCAAAAGATGTTCATATTACTTTGGCAAAGAATGTCTCGTACATTTTTCTTCTCTTACCCAAATACCTCTTCTTTTGATAAACCGTGTATTTCTCTACATAAAAATGCTATAGGATTTTATTCAGAATAGAAGGACCTGTAGATTGATGTAGAGTCCGTGACTAGAACAGCAGTAGCCGAGTGCTAACCTTTTCTTTGAGGTCAGCTTTATTTTTTCAACAAAATTTCAAATTGTAAACAATGCATGCATAAATGTAAATACTTTATATCTAGTTCTCTAAATATGATTTATACTGTATGCACAAACCATTGCTTTTGTCCGGTAGGAGCTGTGTAACCTGTCATGGTGCAAATGGTGTGCATAGTGGCAAGTGCAGCTGTGAATACAATGCTAGGGACCCGTCTGGCTGAGCAAGCAATTAATGTAGTATGAACACACCAGTGGAAAATTGCCCCCACTCTCCATTTGCTGTTAGACAGTAAATGATCCATCTGCAAAATCCCTTAAACATGACATTACAATATTTTACCCAGTGATCCTGCCATCTCAGTCAGCCAGCTTTTAGAGTAATTCCACGTAGCTGAGGGAGGTGCAGTACGACGGGGCTTCTGGGGTGTATGTCATCTTGTTTTTCCTCCTCATTAACCTGGCTTTGGAGGGGCACTTCTTACTCCTTTCTAACTCAGTAGTCAGTAATGTAGTTTCGGTTGGGTCAGATCTTGTCAGAATGAAAAGTCTTGGCATGCAGATGTGTCATGGGAGCTTGGTCATTCCAGATAAAGCCCTTTATCAGTAGTGGTTTTGCTTCCCAGACTGAATTTCGTACAAACGGCTCACAAGGAAGTGCTGATTCATTGTACTGGAAGGATTTTGTGTGCAGAATCATCCACCTCTACATCCCTGGCGGGCTCAATTATGCTTTGTCTGAAGACAGAATAGGTTTGGTAATTACTTGCTGAACTAGAACTGAAACACTGACAGAACAATGTTGTATTACTTGTACACCCCAGGTTAGGATAAGCTGTTCGGGGTTGATGATCTAGCTCCTCCTGTTATCTTCAACAAATCAAATCTACAGAAGCATATGGGACTGGAAATAAGTGGGAGGAAGCTCAGTAGAAGATAGTGCATAGTATGCTTTGATTTTAAATGATCACAGTAAGGTATGTTGTACACCAAAGCAATTCAAAGCATGTTTCTGATTGCCTCGTTTCGTTATTTTTTCTCTGGTTGGGACAGTTTTGGAATATGCAGCCTCTTTATCAAGGGGAGGAGATTGACAGATGGCAAGAAGGAGCTGAGATCCTGGTGAGGCCCACAGGTGAACTGAATTAGTGCAAGTGATGAAGATTTTGTTGATTCTGCTCTTCTGAGCAGTTCCTGTTCAAAGATGATTTAGTCTGGCCAAGGGTGACCAATTGGATTATGCACTTGCTGCTATACTGTGAAATAGGCCTCTGGCTGCAGCTGCTATCAGGCTGCCATCATGCTGCTTATTTCTGTAGCTCCCAGACAGGAGCTCACAAAATGAGTAAGGTAGGCACATTGCAAAAACAAATTGAAAAAGGTTTTGAATCAGAGCCACTGGTTTTGTACAGAGCATCACTGTAGAAAGGGAGAAAGGAATATTATTGAAGTCACTGAATGCAGATGCCCCACAGGAGCTAAATCCTAAAAATAAAAAAGAACCTCTCAATTCCAAGTTATTCCTTTTGGATTATAAGGAAGGTTGGAAACTCTCACTTATGTTACATAAACACCAGGATGCCACCGACTTACAGGATTTACCTTGATTATCGGTATTACTCAAGGGCAGCTCCAGATCTAAATCTGGTCTGCATTTGATTTACATTTATACTTTGTTCCACTCATACTTTTGTACAGACAATCTGCCATTTTAAAACGGAATGGCGATTTAACAAGGTTTTATTTTTGTCTTTTGTTTAACCTTTCCAGTCCCTGGTCGTAGTGAAAACATTTCAGTTATTCCGTAAAAGCAAATGCCTATAAGAACAACTCAGTTCTGTCAGACATGATACTCGACACGTTTTCCATTAATCACTTCTGATGGATCTATGCTTTCTTCTGACTCCCTGGTAAAGAGTTGTGCTTAATGATAAAATTGGAGCCTAATGCTCCTCTTTACCCTGCCCCCTTGTCCGTTATAGAAGAGGAGAACACCATGCTCACACTCTTGTCCTGCTTGCCTGATTCTGACCAGTTTGGATGGGGAAGAAACAAGTCATGTTCTCAAATAACTTCTTGCAAAGGTCCTACATAAGCTGTGATGGCAAATGTATTCAGGTAGGAATAACCAGGGGCTCAGAAAGAGTTAAAAACTGAGAAAGTACGGTGAGGTTGGAGCTGTCATTAAGATCTGGAAGGTGGAGAGTTGGTGAGTAATTGTAAGGAGAGGTTTTGTAGGTCTGGCTGTGGCTGTAGCAATGGCTTGTGCCAACTGTAATGAATTAGGTGGCACTGCCTTCACACTTGGATGCATTTCTTTGGGTTCTTGCCATCCTAAAGCTCTCCAGTAGTGCAGACCGTCAGGCTACAGTGCAAATTCACATCTCTGCATTTTTAGCACCAAAAGAATAAAACCTCTCAGCACACCGGTTATGTACTAATTCAACTATGGGAAGACAGCATCACTTCTTCCTATGTTACAGAGAAAGAGCAGCTAAGTCCTGCTACCTTAGGATTTTCAGTAGTTTTAGGAACAGGTGATGACACGAAGAATGGGCAAGGCTGCTGTTGGTCCTTCTGCATTTATCTTATTATCTTGCAGTTGAGCAAATGAGTGAAGACTAGAATAATCTGGAAACTGCCCCCATTATAAATCAGTTTTACAAGAGCCATATAAATTATACGGGGAAAAAAGAATTCTTGGTTCAGGAGGCCCAGGAGCATTTTTAAATTCTCTCTCATGCTGCTTACTGCTGTGTGCAGCTGGGGGCCCGGTCATGTTGCAGTGTTGTTTGCGTGTTTCTCTGACTCAAATGCGTAAAACTAATCTGCCTCATAAGCTGCAACTGATATTCAGCGATAACTGCATAGGTACTGCTTCAGACTTGTGGCTTGTAAAGGGCATCGTATGGTGTATGTATTCGTAGGTTAAAGATTAGTTGATATAATTAGCTCATGTATATTGTAGCTCACACTATTTCATCCACTTAACTGCTTGTGAGAGCCCATTAGCTTGCGCTTGATGGTAGCTTATCTTCTAGAACATAATAGCTATTTGACAAAGTCAAAGAATAAATATATTTTTGCTGTCAGTTGCTGCAGCTGTGACATTTAAACAGCTCCCACAACCAGACAATTCTCATTATTATTTTTAAATTTGAGGTAAAGATCTTTGTATACAAATGGTTATCTAGTCTTGCCTGATTATTGCTATTGTGGGAGGTTTTTTAGCTTAACCCAAACCCATACTTATGCCATTAAGCAGGCAGAACCTGTAAATTTAGATTAAGTTTCTCTACAGCTAACATTGCCTTTGATCTTTCTCACTTACATATACATGTTCTAATCATAATTAAAGCCTTGTACAGATTAATAGTTTAAAAAAACAAATCCGTATTCAGAACATGAGACTGTGTGGTAGGAGCATTTCAGTTTTATCTGATGCACTCAGCTTCAAGTGAGTTTGGATCATATTTACAGGTACAAAAGCTGCCCATGACCTTGAGAAGCTCAGGCAAGGCAGAAAGGGTGGCCTTTCCTCTGAGATATCTAACTCTGCCTTTTTATCATGTCTGCTGGCTATCAGATAATGGCTTTTCTCTTCTTGCATTGACATCCTTATTATAGAGCCAGAATGAATAAGATTGGATCACCAGCAGCCTGCAAATTGGGAATGTCAGAAGCAAAGAGAATGTGGCTGCATAAGGGCTCAGAAAATAAATCTTTTCAGATGCTGTGGCTTTAGGGTATTATGTTGATGTCACAGCAGCATGTATAGGTGCTGTTTCAAATTAACAGGAAAAATCTTCCAATTTTCAGATCCATGGTCTATTTTATCAACATGATAAATACCATTGCAGTGAAACAAATCACTTTGGAGGCAAAACAGCCCACTTTGGGATGGACGATATATTTCTTCCCCTATTTTCTCATATACAAACAACTTTGAACTAATACGATTTTATAAGCAGGACCTGAAGCTATTACTTTTTTCAGAAAGTCCATATTAGTGCTTGGAAATAAGTATGATGAGAATCCTATTTTACCTATTATGGTAAAGTTACTTCCTGAGCTCAAATCCAACTTAGGCTGGTAGTGACTAGATGTGGGGTAAAAGCAGTAATTTTTATATTATGAGAATTTGTTTTATTTTGACATATAAACTTTTTATTTTGAATATTTTTTTTTGGGGGGGGAGGGTGGGGAAGAGTAGCAAAATAGTATTTTTTCTTTTTATTCTGAGATGGAAAGTTTTGAAGAACTGTAGTTGGAAAATATATGTATATATATATTTATTTTATCCCAGCAGTGTTTCTCCTTGAACTGTGATGTGGGAGTTTCATGTTTTCTCTTGGGGAGGTCTGAACTATGACGTGACGTAAAGAGGTAGCCTTAGGGCAGACAACAATGTAGGGAAGATGTAGCCCGGGTAGGAAACCCAATCTAATTTGGTGGGGAGGGAGGGGTCCAAAAAGGCAAAACTTTCACAGAGAAAAGTTCAGTTCTTCACAAACTTTACTTTCCGTATTTAAGATATATTTTTTAAATTAAACCAGTTACTAATCTGACCTGCTCACGGCATCTGAAACTCTGGAATACAACTAATAAAGAGCTGCAATAAAAGAGCTAATAAGCAGCTGCAACAGAGCTCTAAGAGTAAACTACTAACCGGGCTTCAGGAGTCCTAGCCACATTACACCATGAGTCTCCTAGAGAGCTTTTGGCTATGTGCTGCTGCTTAGTTAGGACTTATCCTATAGAAATTATCTTATTTCTTAGTCCATCCTCACCTCTAATCTTCAAGACTAATAATCTACCAGGAAAAAAAAAAAAGCAGAGGAATGATTGATGTTAATTGTGTAGAAAATAATGACAACAAAAGTACTGAACTAGCTAGCTATGTAAGGCACTGGCTGCTAAGAGAGAAATCAGCTAACAGATGCTGAAATTGAAAGATCTAACTTGAAGATGTATTACTGTATGTAATATATCTCTCTGCCTTCCTTTTAAGGTGACTCTGAAATAATTAAAATGGCTTTGTAGTGTTGTTAGGCAGCTCCATATGAATTATGGTGTTGATATCCCAGAGCATACAAAGCCTACAGTAGGACTTAAGCTATCATATGTATCTGCAAAAGCTACAGCAGTATCTGCCTGCATAAATCAAGGCTTTTTCTCGTACCATTAAGAAGCTATTTCACTCACTCAGATTTTGTCAAGGACTTCTGCTTAGACAGCCACAGGAATGTCAATAATAGCAAACCAGATATTGATTCACGGGGCAGCTGCAATCACCTAGCCTCTTTGCTGCTAAAGGAGCCACGAAAATTCAAGGACACTAGAAGATGTTAAGAAATTGCATTACTCAGACATTACTATTGTAAAACCTGGGGGTTAAAATCTCTTTCTTTAAAACACAGTTGTTTACTTTAGAAGACTTGTTTAGTTAGAGGATGGGTAACTCAGAGTACAGGACTCACGATGTAGCCAGTCAATATCTAGGGGCTGCTCAGTACACATCTGGTATTCTGCCCTGTCCCGTAGTCATATTTGGCGTGCAGGGCTGAGTCAGGTTCAAGTGGGAGGGAAGACTGGCAGCCCTGAATGGCTGCAGAACATAACTTCTCCCCAGGTGAAAGGCAGCGGTGTTTCTCTGGAGTAGCACAGCACTCTGCTGCCTTCCATATATAGCTGGTTTAATAGGTTCCACATGGTTCTTTCTCATAAATAATACAATGTTGGTTCTTCTTTGAGACTTTTCCTCTTAAAAAAGGAAAAAAAAAAAAGTGTGGCATTTAGGAAAGTGTGTATTTATTTATTCGCCTTCCTATATAAACTGCAGTGTTTAATGTGCACATTTTAAACATAAAATGGAGTATCCAAGGCTACTTTCAGCATAGGGTAAGTGCTGACAGCACCTAGAGTGGGTAGCTACACCTTCCTGTCTGCTGGGAAGTCCGAAGTTTTTCCCCTAATAGAAGACATATGTTAGGGGCTGATATTTACAAATGCCATCAGAAACATCTGTGTGTGCTGCACCAATTTCTCTCCAGGCAGTAAGAGATGCAGGCTGTGGTTATTTCTCCCTGTTCTTATAACTAAGCTACTTATTATTTTCAAAGAGGTTTTAAAACAGGTATTTGTAAAGAAAGCAGAAATAGCTGTGAGTATGGTTCTGCACTGCTACCGAACAAGATTGAGTGAGAAAGTAATTGAAAGAGTAAGGTTAGGACGTGAACTTTGCCTTTTGCTGTGAGCACACTTTCTTAGGTTAGACTATTTAAATAATTGTATGTTATGGGGAAGTTGGTTAAATTTCAATGTACAAAAGTTTTATAGATCTTGCAATGAACAGTGTTGTGGGTTACAGTCTCTGTGATGCCCATGGAGCATGGTTGACAAAGCCTTAACTGGAATTCAGGCTGATTTTAAGCCCAGGCAGTTTTTGTAGCATTTTGAACAAATGGAACCAGAAAATGCCTCAGTCGCAGACAATGTGTGTGTCCTGCAGGGGTGGTTCTAAATAAATTTAGATGGACTACCTAAATAAAAGCATTTTTAGGGATACTGCTTGGAACAACACAGAGGAATAAAAACCTATTTCCACCTTTTTCACAGCTGTGATGTGCACATCAAAGAGATGAGCATGGTACATTTAGTTTATCAAGTAACTGATTTGATCTCTGGATGCAATTTGCTATTTCAGATGAGACAAAATGATCTTCCTTTGGCTATTAGTACATCACTGCAGGAAATCCCTCTGTTCCTATTTAAAAAAAAAAAGAAACAAAGATACAGGATTCTTGGTGGAGAAACTAGTATCTAGGCCGATGGGAAATCCTATAAATATGTGAGTAAATACATAGAGGAAGATATAAACAACTTCGTAATAGAAGATGAAGTTATTTCTGTTTCTGGATATCCTGATCACATGTGACTGCAGGGGGATTTTCATCTGTGTACTTGCTAACAGCAAGGACTTTCACAATTGCCTAATAATAAGTTAAAAGAGAATCACATGAAAACAAAACAACAAAAAACAACCCAGCACCACCACCAAAAAAAATAAAAGAAAAAGAGCTGACCCTCTAATTCAGTTTCCTCTTATCTGCCTTAATTATTTTTATCTACAGATAAAAGCTACATTGGTGGACTCATAATAAGGCCAAGAGGCTTCATGCAGTGAGTCCAGTAAGGTGCTTCTAATCAAATTAACCCAACACACTTTTTTTTCCTTAACAAAAAGCTATATATTACATTATAGTCCTACAGTACAGGAGAATTCAGAATGTTCTTTGCTATGAGGGTGATGTGAAAAGCTCCCATCAGAATTTATAACCCTTTCAAAGAAGTCACTAAACTTAGATATGTAAATTGTATGCACCTGGTCTATGGGTAGGATTTGCATGAGATAGCTGGATGTGCTGCTGCTTCGGTTCTGGTGTGGAGGGATGAACAAATTCAGTTTTTTAGGCATGAACAATGGGATGTAAAAAACATTCAGAGATTAAAAGCAAATTGAAATTTTATATTCTTTGCTTTAGTAGATAATGATTTCTTTTTTGTGAAGAAGTTGACAGCATGAAAATAACTCCTATTTTATATGACACAGTAGAAATAGGGTTTGAGCTGTAGGAAAGTGAATGCTATTCTGAAAAAGGCTTTTTTTTATGAAAGTGATGTAGCACTGAAAGGAATAAAAGGGAGAGAACCTAGTGTGCCAGGATTCTGAGAGAAATAACAACTAGCAAAATACAGTGGGATTTATCTCTGTTGTGCTGGCCACTTTCTTATAATGACCTTGCAATTAAACATGTGGGGAAAATCCCTTCCAGCAGGAGTAGACCCACAGGCCTTGGATGGCTGGGAGAGGTGTCTTTGTTTCCGTGGGCGGGCGCTGTGGCTCCGAGGCTGCGATGTTCCCTTTTGGTCAGCGACCTCTGAGAGGGGGCACAGCCAGGGGCTCTGGGACAGAATGAAAGGCTCAACCTTGGTTAAATGAGGAGAGATACAAGTAGCCAGGTTGCTCAAATGTAATAGAAATAAGGTTAAAGAAGTGGCTATTTTCTATTGATAGCTCTTGGCCTTTAATGCATGAACTCATGATGGTTAGCATGGAGGTACAGGGGCAGATTGCAATTATTGATCAAGCTATGACCACTATACAAAATTAAAAGCTTATTTGAACCCTTGCCTTCTTAGATAACTTCTGCATTTGTATTAATTAGAGAAAAGTGCTAGAAAAGTCAACAAGGAAAACCACTGTTTAATGGAGCTACAGCTACAGCTTTATAATGTTCAGCCTGGGCTTACTGTCATACTGTATCTTGTTCTAAAGGCTGTGCTGAATATCACATAGTGCAGGGACTTTCACTTTAGATCCTCTCTCTGATCTCCCTTGTGCTGACAGCATACGATGCAAGAAATATCACGCTGTTTGGATTATGAAAATAATTGATGTATTCATATTTACTGTCTCGCTTCTTAATACTAGCCTGTTAAGTCCTTCTGGGGATGAGATCACAGATTTTTCTAAACAGCAGCTGCTCCATAGTTTCTTAAAATACCAGATTTAAGAGATGGGCCAAGGAAGACAGGGTTGATGATAAAAACAGATGGCTTCATTGCTAACAATATACCTGAGCTTGCAGGCACTGAATGCTTGTGAAGGTGTGGGTAACTTTGTTGATTTAAGAAATGCTGAGGCTGTTCAGTACGGTTCTTGGTTCTGAAAGGAAAGTCACTGCTCCAGTTCCTCACTTTTGTTACTTGGAGATAAACACCCTCTATGAAGAGGAAAGATGCAAGAAATCCTAATAATTTGAATGTTTATTCCTTCTGTTTCCCTTTATAACTGTTTGATTAATCTCAGCCTGACTGGTCCACAATTTTATCCACCTCCTACAGGTTCCAACCCGGCAGAAAAAAAAATGCCTTTATATATATTACAACTAAGGAGAGGGAAATCCTTTCTTGCCCAAACAGAAGAGGTTGCCTGGAGCTGCTGTGGAAGTCAATGAGACCAGCTGCTGTCTTGCCCTCTCTTTTGGGAAGTGTGGCTGGGTACAGGCTGTTGGGAACTAGATGTTGCCGTGCCTGTAGCACCCCGGCTACTGTGGTGACGAGTACTGTGGTGCTGCATGCTGTTAAGTACAAGCATTTTGTGTGCGTGTGGAACCTGAGCAACAAGTGCAGCTCCACTATTTGAGTGTTTGGTAATGTGGCAGCTCTCCGTAATGAACCGCTCGTACCACTTGTTCAGGATTAGCTTCTCCTTTGTGTCTGCCCACAGTACAAACATCTGTGCACGTGGTGTGCCAAGAACAGACATTATATGTTTGATTACTAGTGTTCAAGCATGCCCATAGACACAGAAAACTGCTTAGAAGAAAGTCAGTTAACAAGTACTGAATAATAAATATCTATCCATTGTCATTTCACAGAAGTCTGTGCATTGAATTCTTTGCAGTTGTGGCACTAATAAATTGTTCAAAATCTGGTTAGCGTTCTTAGTGCAGGGTTGTCAACATTATTACCTGAGAAGAATGACCTTTACTTCTTCTTGGAAATCTGGATAAAAGCTAAAACCAATATTGTTCCCTGAATGTAAGGGAGCACGGGGACTGTACAGCACTGGGTTGTTACCAGCAGACCGAAGATTTTCCTGGGGAAAGAAACACACGGCCGTGTCGCTGGGTGTGCCGCAGGGCTCAGAGGCTGCCTTAGAAGCATGAGCTGCCTTGTCACAGAAAGCAGTCCCAGCGGCAGTGTGCAGTTTTGGCTAAGAGGCCTGGGGAGAAAGGAGTGGGTTGCAGCCCTGGGCCCCATCAGGACGCATGTAACATTTGTACAGAACTTATTTCTGTGGTAGGGACGTGGCGACGTTTGTGATGGATCTCTCTGAATTAATGGAATACTTCACTAGTCTTATGTACTCCGCAAACACTGTCCTTTGGGTTCTTACTTAATTTAATATGACTACATCAAACCCGTGCCTGCCTCGTACAAGTGTATATGCATATATTTTCACAAATAGTTGCTGTGTTACAATCCCAAATCAAGATTAATATGAAATCAGTTTGTCTGATGTCAGCCTTAATCTTAACTTTCACTTATCATCCTTTAATGAAGAGCTCTTCTCAGTTTCATTGGCAATATCTGCAGATGAAATTAGGCTTTATTCACTGCAGTTTAGCAGACTGAAACAAGTTTTTCATGTCTCTAACTCAGTAGGAGAGATGCTGACTTTAAGACATGGCCCATTTCCGTTTGGTGAATGCTGCTTCATTTATCATTCATAAGTGCAGAGGAGAATTAAGGAGGCTTCCTGCCCAGCCCCTTCCTTTCCAACTTGGATGAAATAACTGCTCCAGGGAGCAGAATTATCCTCGTATAACTGATGCTGCAGGTGCACCACTTTGGTAAGGACCATGTGGCCGGGCATTTTGTGGTTCCCTCTGTAACAGGGCCCATGGCTTTTGGTGGGTTACAGAAGGAAGTTCCTTGGACCCACTTTGTGTAGTATTAGCTACCTATTAGGATAAAATAGCAGCCTGCACATTGGGAGGACACCATACTTGCTGGACTTTGCAGTGCAATGGACAGCTATAGGCCTGGAAATCTACTGCCTGTATATCCAAGGTGTTTTTTGTACCCTGGTAGAAAAGACAGTGTATCGGGAACTTGGTTGGCTAAATGCCTTTTCAAAGGAAAGGCGTGGTATTAGTGTTAAAAGGTGGCATGTTGCCCAACTCAAAGTCCTTACAATGCCAGTATCTCTCATGAGGCAAAGAAGTCAATTTCTCAAGCACCAAACAATAAGCTAAATGTGCAGTTTCAGCATATCCAGACTGTGACCCTTTTTTTTGTCTTGTTCAGTCATGAAATCCCATGCTGACCTCTATTAGTACAAGTATGATCCAATTCTGTCAGAAGGACACTTCATTGTGTGCCTCCTGAAAGGGCCAGAAACGATCAAATTGCATTGCAGTCTTCTGAGGACAGATGGTTGTGCTGAGGCTGAGGATGCACGCACCGCTAAATTGGAGTGGTGTGGAGCTTTAGCTGGAGGTTTTGTAAGTCAACAACCACAAGGGCAGCCCCTTGACTCTGCTCTTCCTTGAATTGCCTTGTGATTTACATTAAACCTTATCGACGTTTACTGTGGCGTACGATCTGCGTTCTGTGCTGTCATGTTCTAATCCTGCATGTTTTTCCTGCACTTTCTGTGATCTTTGGAAGAAGGATGAGTTACCAGCACAATGTTTAGTTGAGCGAAGGATTTAAGTATGATTAATATTACATGGGTTAAGATGGAAAATAGAAGAAAAAATGAGAGACAGTGGGAACTTTTTTTTCCTCATTTTCATTTCTTCTGCAGTGGGGATTACTGTGTTATTTATTCTACATGCTGAAAGTATAGTACTTATGTCAGTTAGATTTTTCTTATTTAGCTTTATATTATTTAAAACCTAGGAAACACAAGTAACATTCCTCTACTGTATTTCTGTATTTTGTTTTTTATCCTGATGATATTTCCCTCTTACGGTCAACAAAAGTTTGACCTATGAGACATAGCTCTGTCTCATTCATTCATTTTCATCTTCAGGTAAACTTTCTGTCCTTGTTAGCTCATGTCCTATGGAATATGTCCAGAACAGGGATTTTATAGTACTCAGCACTGGCTTTACAAAGAGTAAACCCCAGTGTAATACTCAGGGCAAGAATATGTCTGGAGCCCAACCAAAGCTTGTGGAGTAACCTCATTGTATCTTAATGAAGCGATGAATGTCTTGTATTTTCATGGACTGACCTCTTGTTTCTCTATCAATTATGGACTTGTACATATCCCTGCTGTGCTCTCTATGTAGTGTACACACGCTATATTCCTAGCCTTGAGAATCAGGATTCCTGAATCAGACTATGTGTGAAAACCAGCTAGCTAACAAGCACAGGGATACAAATTTTATTCTCATGGCATTAAAGTTTGAAGGAAAAGAAATGCATCTCTGCATTGCTGACACTGAGCCAACAGTTTCAGTCTGAGAACAATTTTATTTGTAATCCCCTGCTAAATGCAAATAAGTTCTGTGTCTCTTTCTTCTGGAGATTGCTTCCCTGAGTCAGTGGAGTTCATTTACATTTTGGTGACATCCACAAGAATTTTGCCAACACAGCTTATTACTGCAAACATTGCGTCAGTTCTGACATTTTTCTTTCCCGGGAGAATCCCCAGTGTGTTACTGTTCTTAGCAGCAGACTTGGGGCTTCATGAGCAGAGGCACACAGAAGCCACACCAGCCTTACCCATTCTGTCCTGCACCTGGCAGAGCACATCCCCGAGGTCCCACTGCAACATTTTATGGCCATGGTGTGAAGCACCTTGGAAGAGGGAACTGAGCAGATAAAAACCTTCCCCATGCCACTTTGCTCCTAGAAGCAGAATCAGCACCCTGCCCTTGCTCCTAGAGACCCAGGCTCAGTCCCCGTGCCTGCTGTACAAACACCTGTGTCAGCACACCCAGGGTCACCAGGCTGCGCTGTTGGGGCACACCAAACACCCGGGGTGTCTTTCCTCTGCTCTCGCAACCAGAGGTTTTGCTCTCAAACTGCAGCCCTGCTCATTCAGGCTTTCGGGATCTTCACAATTTGAACGTAACCTGAATCTTCAGGTTAGATTTTTTACATTTTTTTTTTATTTGCATCTTCATAGTATGAATCCTATATATTCAAATTCAAAGTAATCCCTCAGTCTTGGAGCCAGACAACTAAATCCATGGAAGGCAAAAGCTATCCCTGTAATTGCCCTGAAGCTTTTTTGTGAAAGCATGATCAATTCCCAGCAAAGAATCCTCTTGCCCATGTAACTTTTATAGTAGGTGCAGTGTTACAAAGATGAAGAGCTTCTTTCCTTTAGGACAGAAGCATGATCTGAAGGAAGGCTGAACTGTTCAGCTTTCCTTTCACATGAGCAGTATGTGCCTTCCTCTGGCTCTGCCATGCGGCGGGATCTTACAGATAGGGTATCAGCAGTGGTTCATTCATTTACAAGCAGCATTTACTAGTTCTGTGAATTCCTGTTCTTGATGGGAGTCTAGCAGTGCTGAGTAATATAGATAGGAAAATACCTTTTCCATTTACCATTATGTATTTTTTCTGCTCTGCTTATGTATTTGTACATAATCTGTATTTATTTGCCACTGTGCTCTCTGAAACAAAGCCCAGCAGCTAACGGCAATACTGCAGTGTAATGGTTTGAACAAACCTCTTCTGGTAGGCACTCAGATGGAACCAAGCAAATTATTTCAGTCATAACTTAAGGCATATTTGAATTTAGGATTTTAAGTAGATTTTATTTCCCCTGGCCCTGCTGACTTTTTTTTTTTCCTATTTGCTCTCTATTCATCATATTGTCAATTCCATTGCATATATTATTTCTCACTAACTCATGTTTTGTAAGGCTAATGTGCCAAAAAGCTGGATTTTGCCACTTATTTAGAAGGAGACTGGACAAAGTACTGGGCCTTGATTCAGGAAAGCACTTATGTGCATACTTTAGGCACTTCAAATAAACTCTTGATTTGATTCATACTAAATTCTCCAGTTTGGGGACTGCTGAGATGCATGTTCAAAAACTGTCACTGTTAAACACATTTCTGTCATGGGAGCTATTTGCCTACCTGATGGGCTCTTTTTCTTGTCTTGTGTTTTTGAAAGCTTGCATTTATACAAGAGTTACAATAGAAATTAGTTACGTGTTTTAAAGTAGCCTATTTTAAAATTCATATACTTCATTTTACTTTTCAGAGGAAAGTGTGTATTGAGACAATTCCATAACCAGATCAGTTCCTTGTCTGCATAGGTTTACAGAGCAGCCTTTGGCCTGCTGCCTTGATAGCAGCTCTCCTTTTAAACTTCTGATTCTCTTCCGGTAAAAATAAAATCAAAGAAATGTTTCTGTATGTCTCAAAGTATAACAATACAGAGAGTTTCTCACTACAAAACTGAGCTAGCAAGTCAGTTCAGAACTCATATGCTGTGATGCCCCCAGATTAGATGCAAATGTTTCTTTTTTTCCCCCTTCCTTCTGCACATTCTCTCCCTCCATCTTTTTTGGGTATTTTTAAGTCCTTGTCCTAATAGAGAAGTTTGAATACACTACAGTGGTATTCCTGAATATAAGGAATAACATTATGTTTCACTCTGTTTCAGTGGTGCGTGACAGTACCATGCAGATTAAGTGCAATATTCACCCACTTCTGAAACTTTACCTAGGAGCTTATTTTAAGAATCAAAGCTCGCTGGGTCTCCCATTTGGGCACTAACAACAGAGTGGATGCATCTACAGAGCAAGTTGGACCCTTTGAAATCAGCTTCATGAACTCCTGTCCCTGTCCACAGCTGATACAGCGTACATGAGCTCCTTGGCAGATGGTGTGAATACACTCCCCAAAACTGTCTGCAAGGACTAGCTGAAGCCTGGATACAAATTAGCAAGGAAGTGGTAAAATGACAAATTTCTTTTCTTTGGTTGGAATGACTCTGAAAGGGTACCTAATGGAATTAACCTGGAATGAACAGAAACAACAGGATGCATTAATGGGGTTGAAATTTAATATTTTCAGCGACTGCTGTCACTGTTATTTCAAGAGCTGTTATGTTCATGTAACAGATGTTTAAATAACGCTGCCATGCCTCTCTCAGAATTTGCTTTTCCAACAAAAACTGTACAAAAGCAAAGACTGCATAGTATTTAGACATACTTCCCTCAATAATCTCAGGAATAGATTAACTCTCCTAGTTGACTCCAAGCAGAGTTACCTGTAAAGAACTTCCCATTGGCAGGATTACCAGATTGGCAATATATAAAGCTGCAACTACAGTGATGGAGGTTGCTATTCCGAACAATCTGTGATGCTTGATGGGAAGACAGTTTGTGGGATTGTCTGTATAGATGCAGCTTTTAGGACAAACATTAAGTCTGGCTCCTGTTAACATGAGCCTTAAGTAAAGTCATTGGGGAAATTTACTGTAAGTTTTGCAGTATTTAGTTATTTTGGTAATAAAGAAGTATGAAGTACATGAGACACGATTCCTTTGGCACAAAAGGCTCCAGCCATGTAACCCATGGAAGTGGGAGCAGTAATTGTACAGGTTATGATGATCTTTAGCTTCAGTGGGAAAAATTCCTTGTTTCCAATGAAAACTTATGTTTAAATCTGAAGCAGAATTTTATCCTTTAAAACTATTTTCTCATGAGTTCGAAATCTGTCTAGATAAATAATAGAGCCTTAAAAAAGCAGATAGGTTGTATGAGACACTAAAATGCAGATAAAAAATTGGTATGCAAGTGAGCTTCTATCCTATAAAGCTGGCTGAAGGACTGGGAGCTGAAAAATAGGCAAAGACAAGTATGTCTTAAGTGTTACAGGTCAACACCATTTTGCTGAGCATATTTTCTGAAGAAATACATGGTTAACCCTTGAGCAAAGATTATACATTTGATTTCTTCTTATGGCAAGGGAAATATTAGCTTGTTTTCTCAACTGGAACAAATCTATGCATTGCTTCTCAGGGCGGTTTCTGTGGAGTACATGCAGTACACTGCTTTTGTTATGACTTAGCACTGGTTCTACGTCTGAGTCAAGGGAATTTAATGGGAAAAAAATCACTGTCAGTCAATTTAAGAAAAGGGAGCACAAGAAAGAGAAAGGGGGAGAAAGAGAGAGGAAGAAAGACGCAAGAATCCAGTTTCTTGTGGCGATTCTGTTTGGCTGATACAGGAAGTATATAGGCAAATATATTCAGGCTTGAAATACACTTTAAATAGTTCAAGTTCTTTCCCATTAGCCTGAAATTTCATGGTAGCTGCACATTAAATGAAATACTTCTGTGTCAGTTTTGCCTCTTAAATGCTAAAACTAAGCTCCCAGAGTATGCTAAGAGAGTAATTATTTGTTTCTGAACACTGAAATAACTCTACAGGGTAAAATCTACCTACACAGGGAGGGTAAAAATCAATAGAATTGTGGGAATTTATAATCCTGCAGTGTGAAATGAATAATTGTGTTTTTTATTTTTAAGTTAAGTCACCTCTTTTACAGAAATATGTTTATATATACAAATGCACACATCACCTGTTGGTAAGCATATACTCTTGGCTGTTTAAGAATCATCTCTGAATGCACACACAGAGCTCATCAAGCTGCTGTTGCTTACTGTAGTGCCATAAACAGCCTTTTAGAAATGTCAGGCCTCTGCTTTAACATGCAGACTGGTACTGTTCTTTACTTAAGTCTTCTAGACATTATGGTAATGTGGTGAGGAAGCTGGATGTGTGAGGTGCTACAAAAAGAACAAAGAATCCCTCCTCTAAAGAGAGCTTATCCTGCGAACTTGTTGTGAACTAGAATATAGTTTGTGATGACAACAGTACAAACGTTTTCCATCTTGTAGCAGTGTGCTAAATGTAGGATGGAAATCTCCCCTGGAATGTAGCCTCAGTCAGAAGTCCGCTTTTCATCTAAGTAAATGCTGATTCATGATTTGGAGGACACAGTATTTTCCTGATTTCCTTCCTGTCCCCGAAAATTCACTTCACTGTGGCTAGCTGCAGAGCTTTTCCCATACGTGCCTGGCTCTGAAAGGATGTGTAAAATACTACAGCCTGTCTTTCCCTTATAAATAGCACACTGTGTAAGCCCTCTGGAATCTTTCTCACTGTCTCAGGATATGCTGCAGTCTCTGCCATTTGCTTAGAACTGGGCAAGTCACAATCTGGAGAGTTCTGCAGTGGGAGCGGTCTCTTTTTTCTTTGCCCTTCCCATTTCTGAGGTGCTGCTTACCTGCATAGTTTCTACAAAGCAACCTTCGATGCTGAATGAGTAATGAGACCACATGGTGGTGGTTACTGGTTACAGGGAGCCCCCTCTACAGACACTATTCTATCTGATTTCATGAATGCTAGGACAAAAAGTTCTTATTTTATTCACTTGCAATGCCTATGTAAGTGAATCCAGAATATTGTTAGGCATTAATGACACACTGAGCAGGAGGTGATTTGAAAGTAATTTCCCTTTGGCTCTATCATTAGTTTGCCCCTGTGGTTGATGTACTGCCAATGTTTTAAGAGCTAGATCTCACACGTTCCCCTTAGATTCTGACAAATCTGAAATCCCCTGGAGTGAATGTACATGCACAGTGTGCACCTAAAACAAACTGAGGAACTTGGCCATTTGTTTTTCCATTTATGGAAAAATGCTGGGCAAATAAATTTCTAACAGGTAGACTCTGGAAAACCTATTTGATCTGAAAAGCTGCACTAGGCACAACATGACATGCTTCTGGATGTTATGATCTGAAGTTAGGCGTCTGTTTAGAAGTCTGGAAGCTCCTGGGGAGTGAACTGCACTGCTTTTCATAAACAGGCCAAAATTCTCACTGGGAGTGTGTTTGTTGAGACCATCTTGAAAAATATCTATTACCAGACATTTAATGTAACTGCAAAGTAAACAACGAATTTGGGATGAGAAAGAACAATGGTAACTAATATATAAAATGTTTTCCTGATATTTTCACAGAAGCTTTGCAGCTCAAGGGTAAAATGCTTTAAATGAGTGCTGCTTTCAGTGAGCTTCACAGGTGCATGGCTCCTGCCAGGAAATTCTAAAATGTGCTAGGATGAGCTAGCGTGAACTAAGGTCTGTCTTGTGGGTTAAATGTTTAGATGTTAGTATTACAAAAAACAAGTTAGAAATAGCAATTCCAGTGGAATGGCTCTACCTTATACATGTATAGAAAGAAAGAAAATAGGAATGAAATATTTAAATGTACACAGTCATCTTACAAATTATATAATGTTATCTGTAGTTTAGTCACAAGGGGATTTTTTTGTACACAAGCACTTCATTTTCATGTGCTCACACAGCCACGTGCTCAGGTTTCTTACTGCAAGTGCTGCTGTGTATGGAAACCTGTCAGGTTTTCAGTTTTATCTAGTTCTGTCACTGCCTTGTCCTCCTTTACTAGGTAGCGCTGCTGTTTTGGACGGTATGAGGCTGAAAAGAACCACAAAAGCAGATCTAACTGCACAGCCTTTCTGTGTAGATTTTCTGTTGGTGCTGATTTTTTAGCAGGTCTTGCTGCTATTCAGCAAAATCAACACACGACAGAGGTGCTTTGGCACCCGTCTTGTCTGAAACATTTCTGTGTCTGTGAAGCATAGATGAAGTGACAGATGTTAGTGCCTTGCTGGATAACACTCTGCTCTCAAGTTCAGCTGTGAACAGCAAATCAGTCTTTCCATTCCAAATAATGAATTTCTCCTCTAGGCAGTTTCTGATTTGTGTGCGCTTCTGTAACCATTGCAAATGATCTGTTGGTTTTGTCTTTTTGAGCTCTTCAAACTGTAATGTGTTCAGAGCAAATGTGTGACTATTTGACTCTGTTTTGTCAGCTGTCACTGTTGTAGCTTTTTACTACTGAATTGACAGCTTTGCATTTCAAAAAATACTTATTTATTGTATATTAAAAAGAGCCGGTTGCCACTCACTATTTTATGCACACCTTTGTGGAAGGGCAGAAAATAATACTACTGTGAGATATAAGTTGTTAAAAGGTTTTCATGTGATCTAGGAAGATATATAAGATCATCAAAACTGAGGTGTTCCTACTAATCTTGTACCACCACTCCCCAACACGTTCTCGCAGAAACAAAACAAAACATGTCTAGCTCTAATCTCTGCTGATCAGATTAATGACTAAAGCACGGAGAGCTGAGGTCTTGCCTAAATTCAGCTCATGTCCTCCTGGGCATGTTAGTTCTCCTGTATTCTCGTCTGTAAACCCCAGATCTTTCCATGCTCCGTGGATCCAGAGCCTGCTCTATTTAATGGGCTGTGAGCAATTCTATAGTTTTAAGCAATTCTATAGTATTAATGTTTGAACTCCAGTGTAAGCCAGGTAGTGGGTTGTGACAGGCACGGCTCTGGGGACTAAACACTTGGAGTTGAGGACCTGCTGTCTATGGTGTGCATGTTTCAAAGGCTTTGACTTTGCTTTAGCTCTGCCTTGCCTCTGTGGATCTGAGTACCACTTAGAGGATGGGTGTACCGGGCTCGCTCCTGAAACTCAGTTTTGGGTTTACTTTCATCTGCCAGTAGCTGTCATTTTGCTTTCCCTATTGTAACTTGTGGTCTTTTTGCAGACCTGTGGCTGTGCTCTTTTGTGTACAATGTTGTGATAACTCGAAAACCAAAGTCAACAAATATTTCTGGCAAGCAGTGACAGCAGTATGGGATCACTCCAGTTTTTGCCACGTGAAATAGGCGTCTAAAAGTATTTGTGCTCTTGGATGTTGCTAGCTACAAAATGGGCATGTTAAAAGGAAGATTTTAGAGTTAAAGCTGTAGCTTGAAATTAACAAGTAAACGTGATGAGAATAAGTAGGAACAGAAAAAGCTGAGATGGTTAAACCACCAGGTTTGCTAGTAAATGGCTATGCTGAGATTACAACATGCTCCTTCATCAGAAATTCTCCAACTCATCTTTCAACCTGTTTGACAGAACGGTCTTCTGAAACAAATGGCTAAAGCTATCTGCACTGTTTACAGCGGTTACTCTGTTACTCCTTTAAATACACTGGATATCACTGACTTGACAGTAATTCTTACCTCTCCTCTGCTCCCCCAAAGTATAATTTTAATCCACTGGCAGTTTGTTTATTCGCATCAACATTTCCAAAGGCAGAGTGCCCAGCCAGCAGCTACTGCTCTGTAGAGCCGCCAGTGTTTAATTGTTTCCGGCAGTGATTACTGCCTTTTAAGGCCTTATTCTATTTTATTTTATTATATTTTATTTTCCCAACTGGCAATTCAGAGCAGTATCCTTCACAATACATTAGCTTAATGCATTTTGATCTGGACCAAATCTTCCATTTCCCGCTACCGCTGATACTTGATTACTATTCCACTTGAAATGCATGTAGCATAAATGATTTAGACATAAGTAAAGCTCTAAATATCTGTATCCTTGCAACAGCAAAACCAGATCAAATCTCCTATGTGGAACAGCATATTGCTACAAAGACAGATTCAGTGAGAAAACGGATTTGCATTCATAGGACATTGTCACAATTTGGGAAGGTGCAGGGTAACTCACTTGAGCAGGTTAGCTTGATGGACATGTAGTCTCTGCCACAGTCCTTCTTGTAGTGACAGCGCAGCCAGTTTGAGAGGCAGAGGCCGTTACCACACTGGAGTTCTTCTTTTTTACAAGGCAGAATGCTCTGTTCGTCTGAAAGGAGGAGAAACGATTGATGACTGTGTAACAAGCAACTCCCTCCTGGGTAACAAAGGGAAGTGTCTACTGCAAAGCAGCCTTCCTGCTTCTGAAAGCCCTGGGTGGATGAAAATACTCTCTTTTCTGTTAGATTTGGGAAGGGTCTGAGACCTAAACAAATGCTTCCTAGGCTATTGTTGCTGCTCATTTAAATAGTGTTAGAGAAGGATGAGGTCTGGGTGAAATACTCCAAAAAAAACCTCCAGGGCACTGTGTTTGAGAGGCACTTTAGCCTCCTTACCTCTAGGCATCAACTCCAAACCAAAACAATCCATCTTTACCCCAGTTTAGTAACACAAAATGTATGGAGGTGAATAAATAAATTATTGTGTACTACCTTGTATAGGTCTGAAGGACTGGATTAAGGGCTTCTCCCAACCCTTTGATGGAGAAAGATAGGAACTCAGTCTGATAGGGTGGGAAAGCTTTTTCTTTTTTTTTTTTTTGAATAAACTTAAACCATTGGGTAAATTTATGGAGACAAATGCTTAGGTTTGGTTTGTGGAGGTACTAGATACTTTGTGGTAGGGTCTGCAGCTCTGTGTACACACCATGCCTCTGGCTGCTTAAGTGCAGGCAGGGCCTTCCCAGCAGAACTGTTGATTCCTTTGGGAAACCAAATTTTCTTAAGCAAGAGATATATACCTGCCTAAACCCTGTTACTTAAGAAAAATAGGGTTTTGAGTCATAATATTCACCTATTTGCACAAGAAATGGAGGCGTTGTGTAAAGGGATGTCACTTCTCATGTCTGAACAGCACCTCTTTTTCCTCATCCAAATGTCCTAAGGGCATGCCTGAGGAGAGAGTGGCTACTGGCTACTCAAAAGAGCTGTTATATTTGATCTTCATAAACAATCAATAGTGTCCCGATATAAAAGTTAAAGGAGCTGGGGGTACCTCTGTGCAAGGAAGAGGATCTGTCATTTTTTTTTGGACATAATAACTGCACGTTGCAAAATACCCATGGAATGCCAGTGCCTAGCCATACATAGAAAACAGGCTGAGAAAATGACTGAAAGCTGGAAGAAGAGCTGGTTATGTTCAAATGTATTCCAGCTCATTAGGTTAAAATCTACTTGTATACTGTATGGGGCAAACAAATTCATGGGAGATCAGGAAGTCAGAAAGTTATCGGGGAAAAGAGGGGGAAAAAGTGTATTTTTCAAAGAAAGCATATATATGTGCTTTCTAAACCAATATATATATATGGTTATATATGGTGTAACCAATATATATATGCTTTCTAACCAATCTAAAATACTCCAAATGCAGGCAAATAAAAGTTCAGGCCCAACTTGAGAAACACCAGCTCCTGAAAGCAAATGCACAGAGGACTAGCGTTCAAATTGGTACCCGACAGAACACCAACGATTCTGATACATCAGGGTTTTGTTTCCTCTCCAGTGTTTTTAATTTGGTGCTTTTTTGTCAGCCTTCATATCTGCAAAATGATGCAGCTAGGAGTAATTGTTCATGACTTCCAGTTCTCCACACAGCTGCTGCAGTGGAAAATGTCGGTACCCCAAATGCATTTATAAATACCGCCAGCATGAGGACATACTGTTACAGTAAATCTTAGGCTGTGTGCTTGTACCTGGCAGCTCAGCAATCCAGAGGCCAATAATCAGATCACAGTGTTATGTACTTTGAGAACATCTTGCAGTGCATTTCCCAAATGGCTTCTGTATTTGTGGTGGGTATCTCAGACAATCTTTGGGTAAAATGGAATAGAGCTCCCAGCAGTTAAGGTTGTTGGGATTCCTGTCTGTTTTTTAGAGAGTTAAAGCATTACAGAAGAAGCAGCTAAGCAATAATTATTTTGTGGTATCAAAGGTAGTCATTGTGGAAGTGCAACAACTTTGTTAGCTTTAGACTGTTTAGACTGTTAGACTGTTTGCATCATCAGTGCAAATATCAAGAAGGAATTCACCTGCAAGAAAATGATGCCAATGAAAAAAATACAGTGCTTGCAAATTTGTTCAAGTCATTGGTCCCCGTATGCATCTCACATACACATTTATATTTTCTATAAAGCCCGTTTAGTTCATAACCTAATCTAAAAGTGCACTAATTATTTTAATCCTCTTAGAACCTGCTCCAGTTTTTATACCCTTTCGTATCTTTCTTCTTCACTGTTCCTGTTTTAGTTCAACACAATTCCCCTCTATCAGTGGCTACAATTGCACCCATTTTTGATGCTAGAAATTTTTCTACAGTTCCTGTGACAGCAAATTTCTGTTCTACTTTTTACCACCTTACTGGCTTCTCTTTGAAGGTCAGTTAATAAATGCCCCTCCTGCCTCATCCAGAAAGTAATTGTACATGTTTCTGCTGGTTGTTGTTGAACTGTCTAAGCCACTTTGGGGTACACTCCTTATGAAAATGTTAGAAAACCACAGCAGTGTTTTATTACCTTCAGGGAAAACTATTAAGACTGAATGCAATAAGAAATGATAGGGGCAGATGCAGTTCTTTGGACTAAAGAGCAGTGGGGGACAATGGCAGACACAGAAGGGTGTGCAAACCTATCCCATAAAGCTGCCTGTTCAGAATATATCAAGAGTAAAATATGTCTTTAGTAAATCCAGATGATGTAAATGTTCCAGCTATTGCCAAGGGAAGCTGCAAAATACCTGGTAAAACACAATGACTAAAAATATGTAAATACGATTTTTAGGAGGAAACCAAGGCTGGGGCCTCATGGAGCAGTCAGGGACGTAGGCATATAATTCGGTCTTAGTTCTGACGGAACACATGATAATGTCTAAGTTCCAGGTAATCAGATTTCTCTTGTGGAGCACAGATAGCTTCATTTGTGAAAAATGAATTACTTTCCAAATGATGTTTCTATCTCAGTAGAGGCCAGAACACAGTGTTTTGTCTTTACAGGACATTGTACCCTGAGGTAAATTGATTTGAAAACATTTTTTACTACAGATGACAGGGAGCTAACAAAGTCTCCACTGGAGAAGCACTTCCCAGTTCTAAGCCCACCTGTTCCAATCCAAGTGTGCCAGGCACAGGCATGATGATGGCTTTCAGGGTTTGTACTCCAAATCTATACATGATTGAATTAATTTATGACTTCAAAATTAATAATTTAGGAACATAAAGCGATCCTATCAAATTTAGGTTAAGGTGCAGTCTTATCTAACTGTGATTCATGAAATTAATCCACAAGTTGAAAATGAACCTGTGCCATTAAAATACACATAACAAATTACAGCCGTTTTAGATTTAGGTTAGCCGAATTTCTATTTCTCTGTTAACACCATTTAAAAAAAAAATTCCAAGGAACAATTTATCTGCTAAAGCGGGAGCACACTTCCCATATCAACCACTGAGTCTGATAATGCCCAGATCATCCACCAGCAGGAATTACTCTCAGCAACATAACATCTGGGCTTTGTAAAAGCATGTTCCTCATTCCTTACTGCAGCCTGGCTTTGAAACCTTTGCAGCCAGCTGTGGGAAATAGGCCTGGTGAAGAAGGATCCTCCAGCTACGTAGAGATCATTTAACTGCTCTTAAGTTTGGTGAGAAGATGAAAGAGAAAGCCTGTGGCACATGTTAACTTGATGCTTAATGCTCTACTGTGCTTGTATGATTTAGATGAGCATGCACACCATATAAAGAAGAGAGATTGTGATCTGTGGTGACTTCTTGTGCCCCTCAGTTCCTAAGAGTTCTTGCATTGATTGCAACTAAGGAAATTTACATTAATCCTAAAGTGGAAATCTTAGACAAGATGTCATCTCTACACTATTAAAGTATCTTAATACCACCTTTACTCCAGCATTTCACAATGCTGTACTTGGCAATCAGCTTCACATTTGAAGGTCTGGACAAAAATATCTTATTTCTTTTTCTAAAGATGTTCCAGGACTTCTGTATTATTACCTTATGTCTTCAAGCTTTGGGAAAGTTTCCAATTTGCAGCTTGCTTCATTCAGCAGAAACATTTTTTAATCAGAAACACAGAAATGTAGTGCTGAACGAAGTAGTTTCTTAGGCTTTCATATGCACTCAGATCAGGTTATCTAATAGGATCAAGTTGCAAAATCATAGTTTCCACTCATGTTCCCATTCAGAGCTGTGGTGTTCTAAAATCAAAGCCCTTTTTAAAAGTGTCCATGTGTTTTTTCAGTTGCTCATTCTGCTTCACTTCTACTTCTTTAGTCTTGCAAGACTGAAAACAAAAACATGATGTTTGCTGGAAGGGGCAGCACAAAATGAAACAACAAAATTTTTGTTCTTGATGTACCAATTTCTTGCTCTTCCTGTATGTTTTGACAGCTCCTGATTGGGACTGATGCTAAGTAATGTAGTATGCAGCACGTACCCCAGCACACAACAGTACAAATACGTCAGAGCTGCTTTGTCAATCTACTGTTGAATTCCCCATGTTCTTTACAAAGGAACATCTGATTTCATAAATGTGTTTAGTGCAAGGAGCTGGATTATTAGCATAGTTTAACACGCACTTCAAGCGATGCATAAAAGTTATCCCAAATAGCTAATTTTTGTTGCTCTTCTTTGCGGGGTGTGTGTGCCAAGCAAAGCACAGATAGCAGTCCAGCAGCCCGGAGAGCCTGGCTTTCTCTTTAAACTGCTGTGTAATCCAAAGCAATTATTTTTTCTGCCACTCTCTTTCTCTTCCAACCTTTTGTCTTATCTATACAATCTGGAAGGACAGGGCCCATTTCTCTGTCCAGGACCTAGCACAATAAAGCTTTGGTCTCAGTTGGGTCTTTAAGTGTCCATCATACTGGAAGAAGTAATCATGTCACAACTGTGTAGCTAAATCCAAATAAAGTGAGGATGCTGAAAACCTGTCAAGACTGTATGCTTGGAGAGCTGTTTCTCTTAAACCTTGAAACTAAACAAAGACTAATTGCCAACAGAAGAGATTCAAAAGCAAAAAGTGACCAAAACTCATGTATTTCATTATTTACTTATGTGGTCTTTTAATGCAGTAACACAATTGCTGAAAGGAAAATCTCCATTGTAATGATAGAGAAGGGATTAACTTGCTTGCAGCTAAAAATAACAATTAAAGATAAGAAATTTAGGCCCGGAAAAGAAAGTGTTGTAGAAGCAAAATCTGCATTGAGACTAGGTGGTGATCAGGTGGCTTTGTCTGAAAGGCTGCAACAAATTATCTTCACACAGACTCTTCAAGACTGTAGGTGTGTCACTGACGTTATTAAAAAAAATAAAATGTGTTTCAGGAAGTTGTAGCAAGTTGTATGGATTCAGTTTTGCAACCAAACTTACTATTTGCCTGAATCTGCCAAAGCTAACTGAATTGCTTGCTTCTGCCAGCTCTGAATTTGCAGCCAAAGTTTCAAAGCATCTGAAGACAGACACTGTGAGTAGACTTTACAAGAGCTGCTAATCAATTAGGTGTCTACCCCTCAATGTTGAATGAGAGGTGGCTGGGCAGCTTTAGATGCTTTAACATCTAGCTCAGTCGTTACATAGTTATGAAGTGACAGAAGGACAGAATTAATAGTGATCAACACTTCTAAAACTCATCTTCCCTCCTGCTCTTATCACAGTCTTGTTCCTTGTACCAGTTTGGTCAGTTCCTTTCAAAAACTAAAGCATAATTTCTATTTAAAAGGGAACAGGATTGGTCTCTAATCTGTGTGTTTTTGCCTAGTAGTTGCATGGAATGAATTTCAGTCTATTGTTCTCTACACTAAAAATAAACAAAAATCAGGCATGGGAGGTAGGAGTGGGGAGAAGCTGCTGAAACTGAGGAATCAAGTCAGTAGCTAAAGTGGAAATGAATGATTTGGAATAGTCAGCCTACATCCTCATAAAGGAGAATGAGAAATTGTCAGGCTTGGTGAGAAATAGATACCTTCCTAGTGCAGGATCCAATCTAATAAATTAAAATGTGAAAAAACACTCTTGATGTGAATAACTGAAATGATACCAAGCCATCACAAAATAAATTGATGTCAGAAGGATACTGAGCAGGATATGACTTATTAGGGGAGAAGAACAAAGAACGCTAAGTTACAGTTCTGGAAGCATTCGAATGTCCTTGATTCTGCACATTCTTAAGTGCTGCATGGGAAACTGGGGAGATATGGGCTGCACCTTGAAGGAAGGGGATTAGGGAGCCTCTTTGGTGCCATCAGAAAACATCCACGCTACGAGAAAAAGACAGTGGAAGAAAAGAAAGCCAATTTTTCTAGATTAAACTTTGCTGTGTATTTGGAGAAGAGGAGGCTAGTGGAGCGTGTGCTTGCCCCATTGCCTGGCATCACAGACCTACGTTGTCTCTGGCGTTCTGTGGCTAGACAGGCTGGAAGTGAGTGGCAGATGGTGGTGCTTCGGTCGCTGACACTTCTCAAGGCATCCTGCGGGTACAGGTCTTAGTGCACACCCATCACTCGCTCCACAGCACATCCTGGCATCATCCTGGCTCCACAGCTTGCAGCAGAGCTGTCACACGCAGGCTAGAAGCAATCTCTTGTCCCTCTGTATGTCTCACAGCTGGTGCAGCTAACAGACCACTCTAAGATACCTACACAGCCAGTTCCTTCTCTTGTTTGAACTGAGGCACTAGGCTCGACATGCACACAAATTTGACGTTATGTTCCTTGAATACTGCTATCTAGCCAACTGTATTAACCTGGCTGGGTTTGGAGACCATTCTGGGAAAAAATGCAGGATTTTCTATCAAGAACAAGAGCTAAAGATTCCCTAGTCTATAGCAGGGGAGAGAGTAATTTATTCTTGCTGTGTGCAGAAAGATTTCCTTGCTTCTGAGTTTGCTCAACCTTCCACTGTCTTCCTGGGGTGTCCGAGCACAGCTCACAGTGCAGGAGTCAGCGACACAGCTGGGAGCCAGCTGTGGGAGCTGGATGTGAGGGACAGCAGCCGAACTGTCTGGTCAGGGGCCTACTGGTCGTAGGATAAGAATTTGCTGCACCATTTTCTTAATGCAAGTTTGTCCCTGTGCCTGACTGGGTGTGCTTTCATACAGAAAGCCGCAGTGTGAGGTGAGCTCTTTTGTTCCTTCTTGATTTTGTGAGATAACACTGTTTAATATGAGCAAAGGTTATAACACAGGAGTCTTAAGGCTGAATTTTAAACAGTCTGCATATTTTATACTTCTATTTTTCTTGACTTCTGTGCCAAAATGAACATTTTACAAATCTCTGGACATTCCTTGTGCTCTTAGATGTAACAGCTGAGATATTATAGTTAAATATGGTTATCATCAAGACATATTAATATTTAAATACAAAACTATACAGTCACTTGACAGTTGTAAAATAGCTATGTTCTTAAAATAGCTGATGAGTATTGACTGTGTAATTGACTGAAAAAGTCTTTTTTTTTTTTTTTTTCCTACGCTTGAAACACTTTTCTTCAGAGGTGAATCTAGGACCTCCCGAGGAGGAAGCATGCAAGAAGGGAAGGCAATTTAGTTACAAATATTTCTCTGCTGTTCTACTGCTCTGACAGTTCTGGGCCCCTTCATTCATCTATTACATGGTGGTTGTGGTTCATGACTTCTGACTGATAATGATTAATGCTCATAACATTAACATTTTTGAGAGAGAATTTTGACTTACTACTTATTAAAACAGTCTTCTGACCAAAAGGTAAAAAAATAGTGGTTTTCTTTTTTCTCTGCAATATGCAAAGCAACAAAACTAATTTTTGTTTCTAATCAGAAAGTTCCAGTAAACATTGACATTCTCCACCTGCCTTGGTACTGTGTGGTTGAAGTCACACAGCTCTCCATTCCTGAGTATTAGGTTGCATGGACTTGGCTTGAGTGACTTCACCACTCTGTCCTGTACGAGATGCGGTGTTCTCAAGGCACAGCGGACTCCTGGCATGAGAAGAGTTTCAGTCCTGCTCCTGGGCATTTCCATTCACGTAGGAAATTCAGTGTTTGGACAGTAGATGGGTCTAGTACTGGGTATACATGAATTCATATGTAACAGGGGGAGACACTTTCTGGGTTTGCAGTAAATGCACAAGCCACATTTTATGGGGTTTTCTTTTTGGCTAACACCTGCCTGTTATTGTGTTAACTCATTAGATCTAATACATAATTTAACATTTCACAGTCCGAGCGTTACAGTAATTAAACACAAAGAAGGCCAGAACATTGGGCCTACCTGAACTAACTCAGAAAAGCTGCCTTACCAACGCTTAATTTTGAAGAGAAGTAGGCACCCGTTTGGAAATCAGGGCAATACTTGGACTACTCTGAACTATATTTGCTGCAATACCTGCTTTACAAAGCTCCTCTAACATACAGTTAATGCAATCCTAACTTGTCTTGCTGTGAAGAACTGGTCTCTTTGGGAGGTGCAGTGGTAGGGAAGGGTCAAAGAACACAAAAGCAAAGACCGGATAGAGAACTGTGTTACTCTGCTCTGAATTCCCAAACTAAGCACATAGTGACTTTGTATGCAATGAAGTGCTGTGGAATGTCATTGTGTGCATAATACTAAAATAACAGTTCTCTTGGGAAATAATGGAAATGATATTTTGTAATATTAACCTGTAACAACATGAGCAAGTACATTTTCTTTTTTTTTTTTTGCCATATCTACAGGAAATTCTTTAATAAATCTATAGACTGCTACATGTGGCTATAGCAACGTTAGCTTTTACAATTCTCTGTCATTTTTGTGTTATTTTGTATTTTCTATGAGTTAGGTGATGCTAGTTGGTCATACATTAGGTAGACAGAGGATGAAAAGTTTTAATCAGCAGCTACTAGTTTTGCACTTACTCAAGCCCAACTTTAGCATGGTTTTATTTAGGAGTTTAAGGGATTACCAGACTGTCTGAAGAAAAGCAGTTTGTGTTTATTTGGTTTTGCACTGTAACCAGCTTTACTGATCAAACTCTGCTCTTAGTTGCCATAGAGCCTCTTAGGGTTAGAGCCTCCAAATACCTAGTGCTGACAGATGCTGGTGGTGACAATATGAATAGCTCTTCCAAGTTGGTAGGGCATGCAGCAAACACTCATCTTGGTAGTTTTTCCAGTCTAGGAAGATAACAGCTGCCTGACTCTGTCATGTTTTATGTATATTCCAAAGTAAATGCGAGAACTTTTTGTCTGCTGCCTGTTTCTGTAAATTTCAGGTTTTATTATTTCTCACCCATGAAGGACATCTTGGCTTGAAAGTTCTGTTATAGAAGACATAATCTAGTTATAACATTTCAGTATGACTTTTCTTGAGATGCAGCACTTGCTCTGAGATACCCTGGTAGTTTAATTTTTGTTAGGTATTTTTGGTTAGGTATTCTATCATTATGCATTCTTTTATCGAAGAGGTTGGATGTGCTAATGTGATTCCTTGCATACACGTGGTTTTCTACTGAAATACAGCCAGTGACATAGGCAGAATTGGCTCTTAAAATGTCATATTTTCATTTCAAAAAAACTTTCATGTAATAACTACAAAAGTCAGTCATTAAAAGGAGAATGGAAGGAAGTCAAATGTCAGGAGATATGTTGTATTTCGGTGAGTGGAAGTAATTTTTAGCCACATTTGTTTCAGTAGTGAGTGCCAAAATGACATAAATTCTGACTGATGTCAGTGTGCTCAATTTGTCGATCAGTTTCAGCAGCTATGTGCTAATTTCTTGTAGGAGAAAATGCTGAGAAGGAGGAAGCTTTTTTTTTTTTTTTTTTTTTTTTTTTTTGGAAAAAGAAATAGTGAAGTACTTGTGCCTGGGACTAGTTGTACAGTCCTCTATTTCAGGCAATTCTTTCTCTAATTTCTGTGAGTTTTGCCTGTACAGAGATCACAAGCTCGAGTCAGTTTCAGTTAACTCAGTTGTTTTCTTAGTCAGGAAGCTATTTGCCTTTTAATGGATTGATGTTTATCTGCTAGAGGACTTTAAATACAATATTCCTACAGCTGTACATGACTGCAAGGCATGCCATTAATGCAGTTAAAAAAAAAGAAAAAAGAGACTACTTACAGAGATTGGAATAATTGCTGCCTATTCCAATACGGATGGAGCTTCCAGAGATCAGAGGAAGATGGAAGAAAAGAACTAAGGAGGGAACAAAAAAAAGGTCCTTAATAGCAGTTTGGTTTTGTTTCGGGACCAGATGTCAGATGAAGACACGGTGTGGTTAACAGGGTCCCGTTCTCTAGGGCAGCAGCGTTACACGTTTCTGACCCGATATGCACACAGATGGAGCTTGAATGGGGTAAAAATAAATAAACAAGTCGTTGCTTCATACTTCCAGGAATCCCTCCTGTTCAGGAAATGATATTCTACAGGACTTTAATGCCTCTGGGTTCAGAAGCCCACGTATAAACAACAACGGGTTATGTAAATATGGTAATTATCGCTGGGAGGTCGTCCCCAGTCGGTGGGCAGGCGCCCAGTACCACGGAGGGACTGGTTCCCAGTTCCAGCGCCGCTGGGCTGCATGGGGCAGGAGCACACCTCATGGGCACACAGCGCCCGGCGCACCGAGCCCCGGCATTTGCCACTTGCACTTCGGGGCTTCCTTCTGAGCCCCCCAAAGCCGCGAGGGGTTCGGCTTCTCCTGGCAGCCCCCGCTGAGCTGCGGGGCTCCCCTCAGCCCGCCCCGCCCGCCCCGCTGCCCCTCGGCACGGAGAGCACCGGGGTGCCTCGAGCCGCCGCGGGATCGCGCCCCACGCCCCGGGACGCAGCCCTGTCGGGACAGAGCCCTGTCGGGACAGAGCCCCGTGGGGACGCAGCCCCGCCGCCTCAGCGCGCCTTACCCCAGCCCGCGGCGCCGGCCGCTGTCTCCATGCGCCTCAGCCGCGGCTCCCCGGCGGGCGGGAGGCGAGGCGGGCGCGGCCGCCGCCTCCTCCTCCTCCCTCAGCCGCCGCAGGCTGCTGGACGGGGGGCGTGTGGAGGCGGCCGACCTCCGCCCCGCCGGGGCCGGCCGCCGCGGCCCCCCCCGGCCGGCCCTGCCCGCCGCCGCCGCCGGGGGGAGAGGAGGGGCGCCCCCGGGGCAGGCCGCGGGGAGGGGGGCTCCGGGCTGCGCATCCCCGGGGGCCGGCCGCGGCCTAGGGGGGTCCCGCCCGGCCCCTTCCCCGCCCCGGTGCCGGCTCTGGGGAACGGGAGCGCTGCAGGGGCTCGGGCTCCCAGCTGGAGGCGGCTGCCGGCTCCTGGGGAGCTGCGGTGGCGGCGGAGGGAGGGAGGGGAAGGAGGGAAAGGAAAGGGAAGGGAAGGAAAGGAGGGCACGGCCGGGATTAGCCGGCGCTGCGGGGGAAGCGGTGCGGGCGGCTCGGGGCGATCCTGCAGGATTTAGTGCAAGGCACAGCTGGAACACGGCTGCACTAGGGCGGCACGTTTCTGCCGGGGATCTCGGAAATGTTTGCCGTCACACGGGATAAACGCCCCGGTGCTGGAGATAGAGCGAGCAGGGCTGCAGCAGGGACTGCTGTATGTGAACTTTCATCACGGGCCGTTTAGGTACGAAAAATAACAGAAAAACCACGTTATCAACTGCTTAGGCAAAGCGTGTGAGAAGTGCTGCCTTTCTGGCATGTCCTTTTAGCAGCAGCTTGGATTTTTCTAGGAACCAACTTGTAGTGGCAACTCCTTTCTCTTGTGCACTCCTCTCGGCCCCACTGGTGCCTCCAGAAGCCGGCTGGCAGGGTGCTTCCCCCTGCACTGCTCGTGCAGGCGGCTCCTTCACTTCTTGTTTGCAGGCCTGTGAGCAACTTCTCTCACATAGGAATACCTTTGCCATCAATGTCCAGGCTGTTTAATTTCTCCTTGGTTCAGCAGTGATGGTCGCAGAGTTGTAATGATGTTTGGGGTTGATAAAATGCTTGTGAACTCTCAGGTCTTCCTGTCAGACGTGTGCTGCTGTCATCAATCACTTATTTTTTCTTTTACTTTTTAAATTCAGGCAAGCATGAAGTGTGTCTGAGGCAGTTGAAAGTTTCCTGGAAATTTGCAAATAGATTTCATTATGGCTCAGCAGTACTTGCACTTTTTACCAAAATTATAGGAACTCGGTTCTTAATTAACCAATTTCTATGCTAAAATCCCCTCAGAATTCTCTGCAAAAATTACCTCTTGATTAATTTCTTCAACCCATCAAAATACTTGACTCCATGAAAGACTTTTCTACCACTTCAGTAAATGGAAACCGTATGACTTCATTTCAGGGCCCTTCGTCATCTACTTAGGCACAGAGAAATTCTTACATTCACACCATCAGAAAAGCTGGGTTTCTGTGTGCAGGCTTTTTGAATTCACATGTGAAGGGTTAAGTATATATGCAAGACTGTACGTAACGATATTAAAATACTTTCTCCAGTTAAATTTCAAAATTTCTAATATCTAGTGCTTCTGCAAATTTTGATGATGGCATCTTTCCCAAACAGTGCCTTACATTTAGCTATAGGATCCATACTAACTTCAATTTGAACAGACTAAGAATCTTTGACTGCAAAACCTGTACTTAATTAAAAAAGCTGTTGAAAATATAGAGGCCTTGTTACCTGACTTTGGAGTAAGCAGCTTCATATTTGGCAATTCTGGAAAAAAAAAAATCCTGTCTACGCCCTTTTTAGGCCCTTTTCTGTGACAGTTTTGTCCAGAGGAATCTTTATTTCCAGAGAAATTGGGATGACTTTTGAGACAGAGAACATTTGTTTCTGGGTCGGATGGTACAACGTACCAGGTACAATCCAGCACAGCCTTACAGAAGCATCATCACAGTTAACACTGACTTTCTTGGTATTTGTCAGTGCTCAGCTCGCTCATCTTGAATCTACACGAAATGTTTCCAGCTTTTGCTCACCCCACTCATTTCCAGATCTGTGTTAAACATATATGGGACAGTTCTTTTACCCTTTCATTCCATATGTATTTCAAATTGTGGGGGTTCCTTTTCTTCTGGTTTATTTGTGCTCCGGAACAAAACCTGCTTGTGATGAATTCAGGCTGGAGTCTCATTTACACACCTAGTGTAGTCCCTCAGCAGTAATGTGTCAGGGAGATAGTGTAGGATTATTTACATAATTATTTATGTTTTTTTGTTTGTTTGTTTGTTTTTTTAATTGCATCTGTTTTTCTGTTTTGGAAAAATAGATTTGCATTAGAGATTTTCCCGCAAACGATTTATTACACAGAAGTCTGTTTATATGCTGTATTTGGGAGGGCTGGGCCAAAGACAAAAAATACTCAGAATTTCTGCTGCTTATATCTGTTTATATTTTAATTGACTTGTTTTTCTCATAACATCACAAAAAAAGCAGCACCAAGGCAGCATCTGTCTCTGGTAATTTACAGCCTGTGTGCCCAGTCTGAATTCTATCACTTCGTTGAGAAAGTTTTCCCCCAGCCTTTCAAAATAAGGAGCATGCTGGACAAGGAGTGCAGGTATGCTTCCATAAGGTTTGGGATGGCATTTGTTACAGTCGGCAGCATAAGAAGCTGCCATCCTCACTCAGTGGGTGTTTCCCTCTTTACTAATAACAGGCAATCAGTGTGAGAAGCCCTTGCTGAAGACAGATAATTTTATTCTTGGATGATTTTACATTTTCTTTGATCCAGGGACTTCATTATCAAACTGTACAGTTTAGTAGAGTCTGCTGAAGTGGCAGACCTCCTCTGCTCTACTTACCATCTCCTGTGGTTTCATTTTAGGTTCGCGGAGGTCAGTGCCAAACCAACGCGTAAGTGTGGTGGCTGCAGTGCTGCCCGCCTGGACATTTTGTGACAGCTGATTTCTGGAAGGCAAAATAAATCTTGCTGTTAAATGAGATCTCTTTTTGACTGAAAATTTTAATGTGTTAGTAACAAGACTTTGGGGGATACTGTTCATCACATCATTTTTTTTAATGGAAAAGGTGGTAATGAAATAAATGTCAGTTGGGTTATATAATTACTCTTGGATAAAATGCCTCAGGATGAGCAAAAGAGATGAGTCTCAGTTTGCGGGAGCAGGGCAGTCTTCTCTGTGTCTGAAGTTGTGTGCCTTGTCAGTGGTGACAGCACCGATGTAGTGGCAGTGAGAGGTCATCTGGTAGCTGCTGGAGAAGTCTCGTTGCCAAATGGCTGCGGAAATAGCCGCCTGCCTGCAACTTGGCCAGGTCTGAGGCCAGCTCTGCCAGCCCTGCACCTGCGTGAGGCAGCAGCGCCGGGCATTCCCTGCGTCTGGCCTTTCTGGCCGGGCTGACTGTAACAGGCCCTGGGCCAAGGCATTGCCCTGCTGAGAGTTTCCACCACCGGGTGCTTGAGGTTGTACAAATCTGTGTGTGCTGCTGAAAACAAGGGCAGGAGAGAGGGATTAGGGTTTGATGGGAAGCATCTCATGCTTTCACCACTTGCACTGTTCTGAAATGTAGTGAGAAGAAAAAGAATCTTTTGATGGAAATGTTTTTAAAATTACTCTTTTGAAAAAATAAATGTTAATTTCCTGATATCTAATCAGAATTGTCTGTTTTGTAGTGTTCCATGCTGAGCTCTTTCCTGGAAGTAAAGACTGTCTTGAATTCCAGTGCAGTGCCCATAAGCAGTATGTGTTACACATGATGTTTTTGCGATGGATGTGGCTGGTTGTGAGGTTGAGGGAGGACACTTGCCACTGACCTTCAATGGAAGAGGAGCAGTTCTCGCTGATTTCAGGTTCAAGGCAACTCCTGTTTGCCATATGCAAGAAATTGTTTCACTGCCTATGGATCTACTTGCATTAGTACAGTGAGTAGGATTAACCTCATGGGGGCAAGGATTTTATTTTTAATGGAAGAGTCTGAGATATTACGTGCATATCATAGCCTGGATTAGCGCAACTGCTGTGTCCTTCCCTTTGTACAGGCCAGGGCATGCAATCCTTATGGATTTTGTGTGTCGGTACCCCCATTTTACTTTCTTCATTTTGATATTTTTCCCCCATCTTAATGCTGTATTTCAAGGAGGGGTGATAGGAAGGAATGAAATCAGTGATGTTTTGAGATCTGTTGTGAACGGAATTCCTGCAGGGTTAGGGTGGGTGGTTAGATTTTCAAGTTATTTAATATTCACTAAATCACATTTCTAAGAAATCTTAGGGTGAAAATAGTTTCTAATTTTCAGATTGGCAATTTTGAGGCAATGGATTTGAATGTGATTAAGCTGAAATGAATTACCAGCAAGATACTAAAGGTTTTCTGAGTTTGGACATAACTGTAGAATTACTAACAAAAGAGCTTCTTCTGTGCCAAAAGCTATTTTAATGAAAAGGATGGAATTTTTGAATATATCATATAAAGTTCTATATAACATTTTTCAGCTAGCATTTATAGGACAGGTAAATTTATATTTAAAATATTTTCTAGAGGTTTGAATCAAGTGATTTAGTTCTTTAGGCATAAAATCTGTCAAGAGGAAAAATAATTTTAAATTGCTAATACAGATGAAACATATAAATAAAAAATATTTTAGAGTTGTGCCGAGACCCGAAGGCAGAAGTCATCTTCTTTTACATGCCATGTAATGAAATGAGAGCTAGAATGGAGAGGCTCTTGATTCTGTTTCAATAGTTGCTATGTCAAGAAAGTGTTTTCCGGGAATTTTATGACATGTCCAAATTCTCAGAGGCTATTTTTCTGATTTTTAGAGCTACCAACTGTCTTTTTCTGTGGAACAAAAGGTGGTCTCAGGCATTGGAATGGGGCCAGGTTGAGTCTCTTATTTATTCACCTGCTTGCAGACTTTTGAGGAGGATGGTAAATTCTGCTGTCTGCCTTGTGTACATACATATTTTTCAAGTATGTGTGCATGCACTAGGAAATAATTGGGTCCAAGATTGTTATTGAAAAGTCTATAACATTTCCCTTATGTGTCTGCCTGTGTTTTCAGTCTTTCTGATGCCAGCTGAGTTAATGTTTAAGGATGTAAAATGGAAAATTTGATCTCTGTGTTCTTTTCCCTCTCATTCTATGACTCCTTAATTAAATTTACAGTTAATTTTGCAATTTATTTTGTGTTGACCTTTCCAGGACCTTAAAGCATCTGACAGTGAAGGCAGATTCTCTGTTTATTTCCATTAGTCCTTGCATGAATTTATCACAAATTCTAATTTTATTTTTGGAATTAAAGATAGCCAGCGGATTGCTAACGAGTATTAACATGCATCCCTGGAGATACATAAATACAAATACACACAACTCTATGTAAAGGAATACTGACCCGTGCCATACACAGCGTGTGGGGTTAGGCACCCCCCTGCCACCAGCGATGGCAGCAAGCCTCAGAACATCACCAGAGCTCTGGGGTGCTGTAGGTTTACTCTAACAGATGTGCCCCACGCCGTGCTGCAGGTCCAGCGTTGGGGTCAGCAGCTCCACCTGGGGTCCTGTGTGGCCTTCGGAGGCCAGGTTTCTGTGGTCTCTGGGGCAACACAGAAAGAAATGACACCAAGAAGTGTAAGGCAGGCTTGGGGACTCTGCTGCAGCACAGGGCCCCACCTGTGTGTGCCAAACGTCACAGGGCAAGAAATAGTGAAGTGAAAGGAAGCTTCATCCAGCAAACTGGTTTCTTTACTACTTCGGAGATTGTTGGTCAGTGGAGGTTAGGGGTTTTGTGACTTATTTCCTGTTTTTTACAGGTGGACCTGAAGTGAAGTACTTGTCTTTTGCTATCAGCAATCTTTTTTGCAAAGGCCTTTGATAGAGCGCTCTCGGGAGGAAGGCCTGCCCTGCAGGACTGGTGTAGGCAGGCATTGGAATCTAGCAATGCGTATGTTAACCTAAAACAAAAGAAGTACAACTGAGAAAAAGTCAGTATGACTGCAAACAAAATATGTATTCAAAATTGATTTTATCTTTCTGAAACTGTTGTGTACTAACAAGAAATATTTAATGCACCTTGGTGAAGTACAAACCTTATAACTCATTGTCTTCTGTGTCTTACCAATGAAAACACAAACCAATATCTCCATATTTTATTACTATTCTGTTTATGAAGTCTTCCTGAATCTATAGGCTCTCTGAAAGACAGTAAAACATTTATAAATATGGAACAGTGCAAAGTTCCTCACTGGAACTGTGAACGTTTTTTATAATTGTCAGGGAAGAGATGGAGACTGGCGATCAAATGCTTGGGGACATAACCCTCTGGCTCATGGAGCCCTCGTGCAGCTCAGCCTGGGTTTCACTGACATGTGCATGCAAGATGAGGGTGAAATAAGGCCCTGGAAGTAGTGCTCAGTGCTCAGTCTTATGCAGTGGTGAGGCTCGTGCCAGCGAGGAATTGCTGTGAGAAGCAGAAATGAGTGAGAGAGAAGAACTCACATGGGGGATGATTACAATGCAGCCAGAACTTGCATGAAATTGGTTTTAAAAAAATCTGTCAGCTACCTCCAGGTGAGCCTCCCCCCGTATCCTGAGAGATTGGCACCACTTAGAGTGAGACATATTTTTTTAATAAACTATTCACAGTTAAAATAGGAATGTAACATACTCACTGGTTTAATAGGTCTCGCCTGTGGAAATAAATATGCAGTAGGATAAGCAAACTGGCAATTAATTTAAAACCTCAAGAGCAGAGAAGTTCACTTGCTGGCACAGAGAAGCCCAGTGATAAATGGGTGGGAGAGGTGGGAAGCCAGGGCAGCTAAGTGGCTTGTGCAATTTATTTGTAGGAAATGTAAGGCAGGCTTGGGGACAGAACAGAGCAAAGCTAAGAAAAAGAAATGGACCCTGAGGGTTATACAGCACAAAAAGATTGTACCGGGGTTTAAGAGCAGATAAAACTTTGTTTCTGACAGCTTTGGTTTGGTGTTTAATGCAGTGGAAAAAACAAACAACAGTGTGACAGAAACTAGTAAAAAGATATCAAAAAGAACTCAGATGAAGCGGGTTGCTGCAGCACTTGAAAGGCTGGTGAGTGAGACCACATTTAAGAGATCAGCTGCATCAATTTTTAGTCAGCCTTTGTGTATCCTTTTGATAAAACAAGATATTCTCAAAATTGAGGATAAAATTATAAAGAAGCAGTGGTGAGTGACTGCTCTAGGGTATAGGCGAGCAAAAGCCACTATAGCTGGCTTCTATTTGAGGAAGGAAATTACGATTAAATTTCAGTGCAGAAACAGAAAGGAATTGAAGGGGAAGGAAGCCACCAGCTGCTTGAGTTAGTGACTTGTAATCACGAAGGACAGTGACTTGTAATCACAAGTCAGAGGGCAGCTCTGTGCTCCTTAGCACTTAAAAGGACAATTGACTTCTATCAAAAGTGCGATAGAAAAAATGAAGTGGTACAGACACACCTGAGTTGTGTCTCTGCCACGAGGGGACTGTCTGTCCCACAGGGGGACATTCTGAATAATTTACTCTGATCACTGAAAGTTCTGGTCAGCATTAGGTGTTTCTGTTCAGTGCCACGACTTTGGTGCCAGTGCCTTACCTGGATCTCTTCTGAACAGGTGGAGAAATCCTGCCCTGTCTGTTTTCTCTGCCCCTGGCCTCCTCTGGCATTGTGTCCAGATGCTCTGCCAGGCGCAGGGCCCAGCAGGAGCTCACAGCAGAGCTGGTCCCTGGCTAGTGGTGTTGCAGCAGTACCTTCGCTGGCCCCCCTGAGCGCCCTCACAGCGTCCGGCTGTTGTCCTTCCTTCTGCTGCTTCTTCCCTCGCTCCCTGCCTGCCCTGCTCTGCAGGGAAGTGTGGGCGCTCTCCCCAGCCAGCATCGTCGTCTTTTCCACTGCTGGTTATCTGGGCTGCAGAATGTGGGGACAAAACCCAAAACAATCATAGTATGAACTGCTAATTTCCAAGTTTAATCTAGAACTCGCCTGTGCAAAAACCACTCGAGACCCATTTTATTTCTGAGAGGAAGTCACTTTCTCTCAACTCATCATTGAAAGGGACTCAGCTGGTGCTGCCTTCTGCTTCCAGGTACTGCAGGATACACAGTAAATGAGTCTGAAAGCCATTCTAAAAAAGTAACACAATTTTTCAGGCTTTGGAATTAGTCAAGAACGTCAAGTCTTGCTTATTCAGGGGAACTTGGATGATTGATACCACCCAAGGAATTGCTTTCACAGTGATGCACCAAGAATTGCTGTGTTCTGCCAACGTAGGTCCCCAAAGTTAAGTGTTTTCATCTATGTATTGTCCGTAGATTGTTTTTCTGTAGACATGCTCACTATGGACAATGCAAAACTCTGGTTTAAACTCCTGTTTAAGGTTTGGCTTATAACATTTTTGTGTATGTATTCAGGGAAAATCTACAACAGTAATGTGTCAGCTAGTAGTGTTTTCTGTGCCATCTGCTGTATTCTAGCTGCAACTGCCACTGGGTGGTGAAAAGCTCAGAAGATATAGTTTAGTTGGTTTATGAGTGTATACCCTATTTATGTTCAGCATAAGTTATTTATACAGTGCTAGACTTTGCAGTTTTCTAAATAATAAATTCATCTGTGTATCTGTCTTCTAGGTGAGGCCTGTGGGCAAAATGAAGATAACACGTTTTGGTTACTACAAAAGGTAAGAATCAAGACCAAAAATAAATAGCTGTTAAACCTTACCATTGAAAAAAAAATAATATATGTATATAATAATGATTCTATATACTTGTTCTACTGGATTTTGAGATAACCACTATAGAGAGTATTGTAGCACATAGTACAGCAAAATTGGTTATAAAGTCCCCAGGGTTAAGAAGGAAAGAGAACATGCAGAATTTGAACTTATATTTGCTGTCCTGGCAAGGAAAATGCATTTCTTGTCTTGTAAATATAGCAAAGATTAATAACAGAGAAAGAATAAAAACAGAGATTGTAATATCATTTTGTCTAGCAAGTTTCCTATGACCACACTTCAGAATAGAGGAACATATCTCCACCCTGCTATGAAATGTTTTATTAAATTGACAGTGATATCCCCATGATAACTGCCCAGAAAATAACTGGTATCACCAATTTAACTGCTGTCTTTTCTTGGTTCACTGTTATTTTGGCAGTATGAAAGCCAATGCCAGCTGACACACATGTGCCTCTGGCATGGAAAACACTGATAAAAAAATTTAGTAATGAAGCTTGACATTTAAGTTAAAATAAAAAAATGTCTGAGAGTGTTTATATAGGGAGTGTCTCTGACAAGGAAGGAATGAAGAGAGTTGGTGCATGCTATAAAAAGATAGGAAGCTCTTGTTTATGTTTTAAATATGGTAAGCTAACATTCCTTGCAGTGACAATGACAGCGGAGTGCCTGTAGTTGTTGCTCACTCGCTCCTGTGCATCCACCTGAGAAATAAGCGTGCTGTGGACCACAAAATGGTTCCTGCCAGAGTCCAACAGGGAAACCTTCCCAAGTGGTAGAGTTGTTGGGGCTGCATTGTTTGTAGAGCATTAAGGCCCTTGTTTTCCTGAATGCTTCTAATTTAGTAATTTAAGTCCCAGGTGAAGTAGGGAGGGTACAGCAGAAATACAGTGAAATTTTTACATATAAGTGATTGCCTCTCGTGGGTGCAGACACTTTCTGCTTCGCTGAAATCTTTGAAAAGTGTATGCATATTAGTTGTGAAACTACTAGAATTTATTATCAAAACAATAACTTTAATGTATGAAACGATCACATACTCAGTAAAAAGCACTAGGGAAATGCATTATTTAACACACTGCCTCATGATGGTGTTTAGTGTGAAGCTAAACACAGCTTCAGTTGTAATTATATATGTACTTTACCGGTGGGGCTCCCATAAATGGATTTCAGAGCCGTGCTGAGGACAGTGTTATTACACTGATTTTCTATTACTTTCAAAATCATTTTGTTTCTGACAATGTGAACTGACAACAAAATGAAAATGTGTCCCACCCACTTAGGGTATTTTGTACACGCTCGCTCTTTCTTTTCCCTTTAGCTGACCCTCGAATGCTGACGTGCCTCCTGTGAGGGTCTTGATGGAGATGTTACACTCACTGGGAACCAATATCCAGCTGCATTTAAATCACTGCAGATGTAAGCCTGTGGGGCAGAAGCTCCATGATGAGGGCGAGTAAAGAAGAGCTCTCCTTTTATTGATAGAAAGGGATTAGTGCTGCTGTAAAGAGATTTATTTACAAAGTCTGTCTACCCTGAAGCAGCTCTTAGGCAGGCTGTACATGAACTTGGATTTGGTAACTGCATGGTGCTTCCCTTGTAATCTGTGTGGATGAAATGGGCACAAGAAATAGGGAAAACAGACATGTCACTGCTGTTACTTATGTGGGTTTGAATGCAAGTTTAGAAGTTTACACAAACTGCAGTAAAATTATATCTGTGTGTCTGACATTTAATGTTTCAAGTTTTATCATGTAAAGACAGCAAAGCCAGGTTAATTCCCTGAGAAATGTCCATCAAAGTAATCAGTTTATCAGAAAAGGATGTTTTTAATGCAAGACACAGGACAGTAGAAAGTTGTAATGTGAATAATGTATTTTTACTGTATTTTGCTAGGTTAAGTATAATTCAGGTGACCTGACCTTATTTATTCCTTTGAGAAATACAGGCTTACAGTCATCGTCTGAGCTTTAGAATGCCTTATAAAAATAAGCACTTAGATGAGCAAATAATTTACTGTTATTTGACAGATCATGAGGCAGCTACATGAAAAGCAGGATTACTCACAAGAAAAATCAGAATCCTAGGAAGGCTAGAATTGGGATTAAGCGAAATGTCTTCATATTTAAACATGGTATTAGAGCCTGAGGATAAATGACAGACAATTGATAATAATGTTTGTACACAAATTGGCTTAGATCATGTCTTGCCATTGAAGATGAGTCAATCCAAGCTGATTGACACTGAATAGATCTGCTCTTTGCTGAATAGATTTGTGCTACGGTTCCCTGTTCTTTCACAGTAGGTACCTACTGTGACTGACATTTATAAATTTCATATAGACAGAGCAGGCTTGATTTCCCAGTAGGCTCGATTGCTTTACCTTCAGTTGGAGAAAGGGTCTTTTTCCTGAGTTAGGTGATGTGAAGTAGAATTGTAGAAAAGTGAGGCAGATGGGATTTATTGAATTTAAATAGGAACCTCGTGGTATTATTTGTAAAGAGGTGGGAAGTGTGTGAGAGAATTATTTGGATGAGTAAAGGCATGACAAGAAGATGGGTTAGGGATCTTGTGTGGAAAAGGGGTATACAAAGGAGGAGAGAAAGTGTGTGGGAGGGAGGATAGAGGGAACTGTTCCTGGTTTGGGAAGGTGGGATGATGAGAAAACAAAACTGAAGCTGAGCAGGTCCAAACTCTGTTCTAAGAGGCAATATCTCTCGTTCTTTTCTGGCCTCCACTGCTGCATGTCAGGGCTTGGAAAACTGCTTGGCTAGGTGGCCCCAACTTCAGGATTTGTCAATCCCTCATCTACTTCTGTAGAAATATCTAGTGGGTATTTAGTTTTCCAGGCTTCTGGGTAGGGTAGGCACCACAGCTCTTCATTACCTAGCAGAAAAGATTTACCTGTGTGCAGTGTGATCTCATGCCCAGCATTCAATGAGAACCCTCAAATAAATGAAATATGTGAAAAAGCCTCATTTTGTGTTGAGTGAAGCTTCTCTAAGCTGAATCTGAAAATCATAACTACCTGCAAGTGGTAGAAAAAAGGCAATTGTGCTCTCTGGAGATAAGGCTATCTGATAGGCGGTGCAGCAGGGAAAAAACTGTTAAAATAAGTGCATTGGAAAGAATAAGATCAACTGCTATAATGTTTTCTGTGTAGCAAACTGCTATTGCAGCTTGAGCTGTTCCCATTACAGCAAAACATTATTGAAAGGGCTTAAATAGCTTGCTTAGCAGAGCAGCCTATAGCAGTGTCACTGTAATTAAGCTTCCACCAGCATTTCTATGCTAAACGTATCTTCAGGGTCCTATAACCCAGCTTTCAAATCTTTCCTTGGTGCTCACAACGCCCCATGCTGTGATTTAACTTTTGTCCAAAGATTACGATGTGAAGCTGGTCTCTCACAGAGGTGGAGCCTCAATCAGATCAGAGGTGCTTAGAGCGGTATAAATGGGCCAGAGCCCTTTGGACAGCGTTGACTCTGTGCACACAGTCCTGCCTGTGGGGAAATGGGCAGCTGAACATGTGTGCCTGGTGAAATCACAGCATATGTGTTCAGTAAGAGCCTTATCCCTGCATGATTAAGTAGTTGTGCAGCACTCAGAAGAGTACAGGAAAATTACAGGGAGCTGACAGTCAGAGTCAGATTCCGGTTTCATCTCCCCTGCTGGAGAACGGCAGTGATTGTGCCCATCCCGTTCTCTCCCTGTGCAGTGTTGGAAAGTCTCCTAGGGTTAGGAGAATCCAAACCTGGGTCTCTCCCATCTCCTTTGGGATTGATATAGGTATTTCAGAGCCCCAACAATAAATAAATAAGGTACAATGTTAATTCATGGATTTTGCTAGCTGCGAGTCCAAAGACTTAAACTAAAGATGGTAACAATTCTGAACTAGCATTTGCTCATAACTTGGCTTTATATGAATGCTGGTGTGTGAAGGCCTCTCCTTTCCTAGCACAGTTATGGAAGGCCAGAAAATAAGGTGTTGAGTCATTATCCCTTTAATATTGCCTGCTGCAAGCAGTTCTGTTTGAGATAAGTACCCTGTAAGCAGTGCCTTGGTTGCTGTGCATTAGGGGCAATTCAGTGACTCTTCTGCCTAGCTTGTACAGCTACAGCTGTCACTTCAGGGATGACTAGAAGTGGGTCCTTTTAATAGTGATGCAATCTAGGCACCTTTGAGAAGCATCAAAACAAAGGCACTCCATAAACACATATAGTGTAAAACCTTGGTTGTGCAAGTTATTTTTTGTTCTCTACCTAAATGGAGTACAGTTTAGCCCCATCTGAAGTGTGTCAGCTTTTAAGTTTAAATTCTGTGTGCTAATGCTTCCAAGGCTCATCCCTTGGATTTTAGCCCAAACAGCTGCTGTCATGGAAATGAAAGCTTGTTCAACTGTTAGGCTGTTCTTTGTGGTTTTCAGAACTGTCCTGGGATGAGCTTTCTGTCATCAAAGGAATTTTAACTAGAGGTGAGTGTGTTTCATGGGTCCTTTCCTGTACTGTAAAGGATTTGAACCAGAGGTCCTCTGAACCTGGTCGCTGACAACATCAGAGATGGGCAGACATTTAAAAAACGAATCTCATAGCTATGCAAGAAAAAGCTGAGTTTTCAATATTGGTTGTGGGCTGAAATAGGATAATTTGGGCAGCTGCAATAAAAGTCTGGTGTAAGTAGAATGAATGGCTTAAATAAACGTGTTTCTTAGAGGCAGAATTAAAGGAATGAAAAGGCACTGAAACTTGAGTCCCCTGGCTAAGTGTAAGTCCTTTATGTAAGTCCCATAAAGTGTAAACCCCATACACAGCCATGTGAAGTATGTTGGTGACACATTTAGCATCTCATACAAATAAAGTCTGTGCTCTAATTCTCAACAGTGTTTTCTGCATGTAATAAATACTGTGTGGCTATGGCACTTATTTTAAGTGCCTAACATTGTAATTTTAATTTCAAAGTCTGTACATGGCTGTCTTGTTCTAAGTCTCCTTCACATTCTCTGCGTTACCTATTGCTGTCGCTTGCAGTGCCCTATGAAATACAGGTTCTACTCATGCTGTAGGCTGCAAGTTCCTCTTAACTGCAGTCGGAGTAATACCATACATCATGCAGAACCAGGAATATGTGCAGGGGTGTGTGTTTTAATTATAGATCTTTTGCAAAAAATTCTTGTGCCTAGAAGTTGCTAGAAAATAAAATATTAAAGCTTCCATCCTTGAGATGTGTAAGCAATAGAGAATGTTACTTCTTCAGAACACTTTCAGGCACACTAACGGGCCCTTGGGATGATATAGGGACGCGTCTGTATGTCTTCTTTGTGCTAGACAGATCTGAGTCTGTACAAGGTGTTAACGCAGTGAGGTGACAAGTGGTCACTGCCAAATAAGCATAATGAGACAATGATTTTGTGTCAGCATGAGACATAGCTCTGCTGCCCAGTATTTCTGACTGCCCTGCATCCAGCCCTCTGCCAGCTTTCTAGAGGTGTTCCTCGGTGCCAGCTCCTTTGCATAGTCAGCTTTCGACTGGATCCCTGCTAGCCTTACCTTCTGCTTCTGCCGTCCGTTGCTGTTAAGTACAAGAGGGCAGTGTGCCTGGGCATGGCCATATCATGTTTCTGACCCCTATGGGCACTATACTGGACACAAAGGTGATCGTTTCTGCTGCTCTGGATCCTTACTTGGCTGCAGTTGCAGAACTCAAGTCATTCTCAAGCATGGTACTGTGAGGAGTGCAATGCACTTCTTGTGTCTGCTTGCCTACCATGTTTGCGGTGGCAAAATCCTTCAGATTTGGAAAGTCATCAGCCACCCAAAGCTGGAGTAGTTAGCAGTGACATTCAGGAAGTTTCAGTATCTGTGTGGATGACTTGTGCCCACTGAGTGACGCAGAGAAGAGCATCATAGCCTCCCCAGCTGTGTTACATACTCGTGTCATCTCTGTCCATCCTCCCTCCAGTTCAAACAGGAATTCCTTGACCAGGAAGCCACTGACTGCTGTACACCAAGGCCTGGTAAACCACAGTGGCAGCTTCATTGACGTTGATGCTAACGATGCTGGGAAGGTGCACAAAGCTTCCTCATGTCACCGCTTGAGTGGGCGCAGGTGGTGCGAGCAGCGCTGCCTGCAGGTGGTGCTGGGGTGGCCTGGGTGGGGACATGGTGTTGCCCTCTCTGCCCGGCCATCTGCCAGGACCACTGTGTTTTTAGGAAGAAGTCCCCAGCTACCAGCAGCTGGGCACATTGACGAAGTGTGCTCTGGTTCTCTAAAGGAGAAGGAGAAGGTCCGATCTGGCAGGGTGGGACCTGTGGTTTACACAGTCACTGGCTGTGGGCTGCATCACGCGTGATTTCTGGGGGAGCACAGAGGAGCAGCAGGTGGGTCACTGAAAGGCTCCTAGTGCTTTTTTTTTTTTTTTTTTTTTTTTTTTTTTTTTTTTTTCCTGGTTTCTTTGTGTGGCTACTTGGGGAAATTTTGCTGTCTTTTTTTTTTTTTTTTTTTTTTTTTTTTTTAATATATATATATAATACATAGATGACAGCTGGTGGATAATGTGTGTGTTCATACACAAATGCACATGTTCACAGCAAATCTCAACTTTAACAGGCGCTGACTATAAAAATGATTTGGAAATACTTGAGAAAATTCTGATCAGGTGCGGAAGGAAAGATATTCTGAAGAAGTAGGATTAGACAACATCTCTAGCATCAAAAGCAAGCACGGATTTCAATGTCGTATGACAAACCAGTATGATTTAGCATTTGACTCCTGGCCAAGGCAAACGTGCCCCAAGCAGTGTGGCTGTGGGGGAAGGATGTCGTTTAGCTGAAGGAGACACCTGGAGCGCGCATCCTTTCCCAGAGCTATTTCCCTTCCCCAGGCCCTGTGTGAGACCCGCGCTTTTCCGTCATGACCCCGGGCTCGGGGGCCCTGGGGGCTTCACGGCTCCGCGGGTTTGTGCCAGGGCCGCGCTGAGGCGGGGTCGCACCGCGCACAGCGCTGGGGCCGAGCGCCCCCCGGCGGCCGCGGGCGGGCACGGCACACGGCACCCCGCGGGGCTGCGCGCCTCGGGGACCCGCCCTGAGGAGAGCCCTGAGGAGAGCCCCGGCGCCTCCCCACCAGGTGGCCGTGGGGAGGAACGAGCCGCCCGCAGCATGTGCGGCAGAGAAAGGTGCCGCTTCGCCTTCCCCTCAGGTTCGCAGCACCGTCAGGTTCTGCGGGTTTGCAATTAAAAGGGGGAGCAGGGAGAACAGCAAGCTGTCCCGAAAGGACGCCTCCACCGCTCCCTCCTGCTCCCGCCCTGGCCGCCGGGTGCCGCCTCAGGGGGCGCGCAGCGCGCCTCGGCCCTTGCGGGCTGTGAGGGGCTGCCTGGAAGAACGAGGAATGAGAATTGCCGAGGGCATTTTGTGTGGCATCGATGAGTTAAGTGTTGTGGGAACGCAGGTGGGACAGCCCTTGTGGAAGGAAGCGCTCCGTCTCCGTTTTCTTTCAGGTCAGGCAGGAACAAAGTCAGGAAGCTGAGAGAGGTCAGGAAAAATCCGTGGCTTTTATTGCTCATGAAAGAGTTTCGCTGTTTTTGTTTTCTCTTCCTTTTTCTGATGCAGACCAAAAGGGTGTTTTCTGTCCTGCGTTTTGTATGGAATAGGTTTAGGATAAATCATGCGCTTTGATCTGATCATACTCTTACTCAGTTCCTGGTGGGACTTGATGACTTATGTTGCACTAAAACTGGGAGCTCCTTAAACGGGAGAGATACTGCCCTGGTGGTTTCTTTCATTGCAGGAAGTATGTGAAGGTAAATCCACAAGAGTTTTCTTATTTAATCCCTCAAACTTGAAGTGTAATAAGAAAATAATAAATAATAAGAAAGCTAAAAATGCAGAACTGGTCAGGAAAAATTACAGTTGCTCTTCTTCTCTGTCCTAGCCCCACCTGAAATATAATGGAAATAAATATATTGCTTCTAGCCAAAGACAGCTAAATCCTACCATACGATGGTTTTACCTGCATGTTTACTACCACTGAGAGCCATTCCTCTGCACACAACATATGCACAGCAGTGTCAGGAGTGAAAACATTTAAAATAAATGTATTTGGGTGGATCTATTAGCAGCAAAAAAACAGCATTGCTTTATGTGACTTGTTTACTCCGTTAGGCCTGGCCGGATGACAGTGCTTGTGCCAAGCCGGTCTGAGCAGCAGCTTGGTTGGAGCCCTTGTGGTACTGTTCTAAGCCGGCATTGCTGAAGGAAGAAAAGGGAAGAACCCACTAATTGAAGAAAGAAAGCAAAGATTGAGAAACAATCCCTTCCCCTTTTTTTCTTTTATAACAAATCTTCATTTTCACTTTTTGCTGTTACATTTTTACTGACTACTTCAGCAATACTGGACTGCAATCAGATAATACCTGATATGGCTGTTTTTTCTCTGAAGCATAGAAATGGGTTTTGGTAAGGGGATCTTAGCTCCCTTGACTTGGTTGGGCAGGGTGGCAGCAATCAGACAGCTTTTCATTGCTGCTTTGGTACATATCAAGGATTCCAGTCACTAGGTGTTGTTTCATAAAATTTTCTGATGGGGTGGGAGTAAAAAGCCTTTATTAAATGGCATGAACTTCTCAGTATGAATGTAATAAAATAATAATTTATGATATATTTTTAGGGATAAGAGTTTAAAATGCAAATTAATTAAATGAATAATGAAAATCTTTATGAGAGTCTCTGCTACAAGTTGCAAGTAGCTGTTTAATCAAATTCCTTCTTTGGAAAAGTGCATTTCATTATAACGTAATTAGCACATCTATTGTGTTTTTAATACAACTTGAGCTAAAGTGTGTTTGATCTGGAGTTTGCTCATGGCAATTAGCAGTGAAGGAATTGAACTTCTTTACTTTATTCCAAGCTTTGTAATTTGTAAGTGCCATATCTGGGGAAAATCGATGGGATTTTCTAAAGCACTTGAATAATCTTGGGAATATATTGGGGCAGTGATCATTAGCAGAGAAAGGAAAAGCTGCAAATGTAGGGCTAGCCATTTTTAATTTTTCTGTCGCATGTGAGGACTGTTGTGTTGTGTCAGCTGTCGGCAGCGCCCACAGTAGCCCACTGAGGCAGAGGGCCCAGGTGCAGCCCCCCTGCAGGCAGGGGCTCTGCCCCGTGTCCCCCACCATCCAGGAGGAGTGCATTTCCAGTGGGAAGGAAGGGCAGGATCTCGGTAAACATGGTGCCTCACAATCACTGCGATGCCTGGCTCCTAAAATACCAAACATCTGCTTGGAAACAGAGAGCATCCTGTTCTGCTGGCAGGCATGGGTCTTCCAACGTCAGCGGGTTCAGGCTCTCCAGCTGCTGAAAGCAGATTGCACCTCTGGGGCTTTTCTCTTCCTTCCCCAGGAGCTTCACTGACAGCTCTCTGAAGAGTGGGAGAAACCGTCTCTTACAGGAAGTCTTTTTGTGGGTTTTTGTCTAATCTGAGTGCTTACGCTGAAGATACCAGTGGTTTTATGGTTGGGGTCACTGTAGTACACAGCATGTCATTGTCTTCCATGTGAAACTCAATGCACAGAAAATCCACACTTGAGATTGGCTTTTATGTAGTCAAAAAATAAAATACAGTACAGCAATACAAAAAGAAAATATCCAGTGCAAACGTCTCTATACAATGGAAATCAATACAGTGTTCCTTAAAATAGCTTTATAAAACAGGCTTAAGAACAGCGATTACAGGTAATACTATCTGCATGTTGCTTACCAAAATATTTTATTTACTGCACTACATAATTTCATAACTAGCTTTACCTTTTGATTGCCAATACCTTAATTACTGATGAAAACCTTAAACTGTAAGTATTATTAGTTAGAATTCTTTCTAGTATACTAACACATGGAACCTCAATAGCATACACTGTTGAGTGGATTAAGCAAAACAGAAGAGAATGATCACATTAAAATCAAAACCAAGGCTATCATCCCAAAATTGGCTTTATAGAGGATTTGATCCAAAGGTAATTTGATTGATAGGCAGGATTCTACTTAGTTTTCTGTTAGTTTGTATGTGAAAATTTAAGTGATTTGAAATATTTGATAGTGATGCATTAGTGTCTAAGTATTGTATTAGACCACTTGCTCTAATAGCGTGGACTAATGTGGGACTGTATTACAGTGCATTGCTCTTTCCTGCTGATAAATGAACTGGGGGAAGGGAGAGGACATGAATAATTGAAAAGGAAATTCGTGAGGTTCCATTACACCGGTTTAGGAAAAAAAAAAAAAAGGTTTAGTGTTACATGGTTAGCTACCAAATTTAAATAATCAAATCAGCTAAACTAATACATACAGCTCTAGCACAGACTCTACAAAACTGAGTATGTGTGTAGTAGGGCTCTGTTCCTGTTGAAGGCAACAGGAATCTGCATGGCCAGAAGCCAGAGACTGGCCATTGTCCTAAGAGACCCACTTCTAACAAAATGTATTTGGCTGGGAAACTTCAGGCATGAGAGTTTTCATTCTGTTCATTGTGTGGCTCTTCATCAGGCAAGAAACTGAACACATGCTTACCAGGGACTTAATTGCAGCTCCAAAACCTTACTTACATTTGTGGTTCTATGCAGACAAATGTGTGGGTGTGAAGCATTCTGGTTTGGAAGTCTACAATATTTTCCTAGGTGGAAAATACCCGTTTTACAGTACCTGCTTAGAAAAAAATCAAAACAGTTTCACAGTAATGAGGCCCTTCCTTTGTTTGTCCCTGAAATAATACAATTCCTTTAGTAATGTTGAATAAAAAAGCTATTCACCCTTTTTAGAGATCCAGAGAGACCCTATGTTGCTATCTAGAGAGATTTACAGTATTGGAGTCTTAACGTTCCCCTGATCTCTGCATTTCCTGCCCTGCAGGATATGTTCCATTGAGTAACACTGAGGTCCTATTTACAGAGAGAAAAAACAATTTTGCTGCTAGCTAGAAGAAATTCTAGCACTCCAGAAAGGTGCCTGAAATCATCATCAGGCTGTTAAAAATGACAGATGAAACCAGATTGCGCATCTAAAAATCCTGTCTCATTTTATCTGTAGTAACTCATATATGTAGTCAAAGACTATAAAGCAAGAATAATTAATAGATTGGAAAGAAGGAAAAACCATGCCTCTTCTTGAAAGTGATGGAATAATTTCTAATATTAAGTGATAAACCATATGTTCCTCCTTTCCTCTGCTGGGTAAGCATAAGCGGGGAATATCAATAAAGATGTTACAGTAGGGCCAGGCAAACCAGCAGGCTGGAGATACAGGAGGTTGTACAAAACATTTCTTCTCGGTGCCACCAAATCTCTCTGTTTCAGCGGATGGATGAAAAGCATGTTGATGTACAGGAGGAGAGGAATAAAGGAGACACTGGAGACAAAGCCACTTTTTAAGGAGAAGGATCTATCTGGGCAGGGAGAAAAGTCATGTCCTGGAAGACCCTAGGTCCCCGAGCAGCAATTTTAGGGACAGAACAAAATGTTAGCAAGGATAGCAGTGCTGGGGAGTGGATATGCATTATTTCTATTTCTTCTTATCCCTACCTCTGTCATTTTATTGTATTTTTTCTGGTCTGTTTGAAAACCTATACTGCTTGGGTGAAGAACTGTGAAATCTTCTTTGGCCATTGGCAGGCTGTTGTATCTATCTGCATTGGGTGGGAGAAAATTCATGACTAGTTTGAACTTAATACACAAAATCTTCATTTGGTTCTGATCCATACAGCTCAGCTAACATTTTAAACCTGGGTCCCCAATCATTTAGAAAGTCATAATCAATATCTGAGTCTGAGGAGCCTGATTCCAAAGAACTGAGAGATTCTGCAATGGACTCAGCACCTTCGTAGCCATAAATGTGAAGTGTGTCATATGGCAGCAAATCCCTGTCATTGTCAGCTTCATCCTTCTTAACCTCAATCATAATTTCCATTTTTTCAGCACCAGAGGTTGGATTTGCAGGAGGTTTTTGGACCTGTGCGTATGGAGAGGGCACTGTTTCCGGCTTCATACCATTCTTGCGCACAGAGTTGAGTACAGATACATCATAACTGGTGGTATCCATTTCACCGCCACCTTCTTCATCATAAGTGACAAGCTGCTCGTGAATCTCTGCCACATTCCTCCCGAGACCACTCAAATCCTTCTTGTGTCTCTTTCTTAGAAGAATTAGCAAGGCGATTACTGCAAGCAAAACTTGAACAATTGTAAACAGAGAAGTAACAAAGTAAAACAAATTGCATTTCAGATATCTGAAGTGTACTTTTCCCCATTTTTTTATATATGTATTTTAAAAATAATAGTTTCAGATACTGCTGAATTGTAGGATTTGTATGTTCTCAAAGCAGTTATGTCTCAGCAGGAATCATACAACTGACTCTTGAGGTAGAATCACAGGTGCAAAAGTATAGTGTCAGACAGTACTGCCTGGAAGTGCTAAATCTTTTAATGCCAGGCATCAAATGCTTCTTGCACGGTAGTTGCAAAGGAGGCCTCTTCTCAAGCAAGAAAGAATTTGCCCATTCTTTGACAGATTCGAAGTAGAGCAAATAAGTTCTGTTCTGCTAATTCATGGATTTACTTATGTATATAAGTTCACTGTGCTGCTGAAAGTATTTCCAGCCTTTGAAAACAGGAATCCTGTTGTTATTGCCCCAGCACAAATTTCCTTTTTATAGCTATATGTGAGCCTGGTAATACTAAATCAAGTATATTATGCATACGTGCAATGACCTTTCCAATGACTCACCTTTTCCAATAGAATGAACATATTTGTAGTTGAAACTAAACTAACAAGCCAAATAGAAAAGCAAGTGAGGTGAATCAAATAGTTACAGTTTTTCTGCCTTTGTGACCATTTTATAGCCACAAAGCTTCTTTGGACCTCAGTTAAGAAAAAACAAAAATGAAATCCCCACAAGTCAGAGAACATTACCAAAGTCAAATAACTTACCGATAATTGTGAAGATACAGACAAAAATTGCCACCAGTGCTTGTATACTAACTCCAACTTGTTTAGCTCTTTCCTCACAAAAAGTGAAGTCGCCTTTTTCATTACACTTGCAGACACTGATAACAAGTGTATTTGTGCTGCTGAGCTCGGGATCACCGTTGTCTGAGATGATGACAGGCAGGTAGTGGATTTTGGCAAGTTCACGATTAAACTGTCCATACTTGACAGTGATATTAGCTGTGTTATCTGGAGGAAGTAACGACATCTAATTAAGTGATAATCTCTACCTGATTTTCCTTATAGATTATCAGTCATTTGGTACATCGTCCCCTTTGACAGAGCAAGCCTTTAGGGAACCCAGTAAAACTTGCGTGGCAACAAATGACATTTTCTTTCCAGTAGGTTAAGCCTTTAAAAATATTTTCTTAGCTCAGCTGGGCCAATCATAGGTCATTGCTGCAGCTTTTCTCCCCTGTGCCCTAGTGTCTCTCTTTGGCTATGTGAGAAAATGCATTGCAAGGATACATTACCGTGGTTCTCAACCAACGAGAAGTTGCTATCTTCTGTGGCCAGGGAGTATTTGAAGAAACCTCTAGGTGATATTTCATCCTTGTCAGTAGCTGAAATCCTGATGATTACCTATAAAGGTAAGATGGAAGAGGTCATAAATTTCAGTATACGTTGCCTCCAGTGATAAAAAGGCTTACAGTATATAAGTTAGTGCTGGGCTTTGTATCCTGTATAACCCCTCAATAAAGGGCAGGACAAAGATATCTTACGATGTTCCTCTTCAGTTCTTTCAAGGCAAGTAATTTCCTTGTAGCTCTTCAAAAAGAGCTGTCTTTCCCTTTCATTCACAGATGGGAAACAAAAGATGAAATCTTGTGTCAATAAAGCATAAAAAAGTCTTATGCTCAGAGACACATGGATTGAATTTTCATTTATATATCTGCAATGGATATTATCTAAAGTGTTTAACTTATTTAGAAGCATGAGGCTCATTAACTGAATGCCATTGGGACTGCTACTCCTGAATGACATGCTTTTTTTTTTTTTTTTCCAAAACCTCAACCTGGGATACATTAGCTGTATAAAATATAAAAAATATATATGATTATGTCCCAAAGGTAATTTAAAAATTAATTTAAAGGTGAAATAATACCTTATGTGTTCTAACAGATTCCATTAATAATACCTTGTGCATCCAGTCTGTGGCAGTGTCTCTTCTAATCTAACATTGTATGTGTAGGCTGCACAAGTTCCTGTGTCTGAGGTCAAACACCTAAATCCACAAACGCTATCACTCTTCGTGCATGCAGGTGCTTGCACTCTGATAAATGCTATAGTAATGTTATATATACTAGTATTTCTCTCAATTTTTTGAAATAGTTTTGTTTTCACTGTCAAGTGTAAACATCCATGTGATAAAAGAACTGAACTGCTAATTTTTGCTTTGCAAGGGCTGCCTTACTTCAGGGTTCAGTGCTAAAGCATGTACATACTTAAAGGGCTGGAGGGAGAGGAACTGCACAGCCCATGTGTGCAAGGAGGTGAAAGTCAATATTCCAACAGGATGAAGTGCTGAAGAGAGATTTCTAACCACTGACACTTCAGAAATCACTGAAATGATCAGGTGTTTGAATGTGAAAACTGGGACTATCTTTTATTAAAAGACATTTTTGGCTTAAGCTTGCACGTAGATAATCCAGGGTTAAGGGAGAAACCCTCCTCCTGTCTCACCTTTCCTGGAGCAGCATTTTCGCACACTCTGGGTTCCTCAGGATAAACAAGTTCTGGAGCATTGTCGTTTTCATCAATGACTGTAACGTGAACTTGGGCGTGTGATTCTCTGTCAGAAAGACGGCCTGAAAGGAGAGCAACAACAGTGCACGTCTCTGAGACAGCTAGAATCGCGGGGCTGTAAAGCTCCCCTATTCCACTGCTCATGTCCGCCTCTGTGACTCCTGCATGCTAAATATGGAGAGTTTATAGATCTGTCATTTATTTAAACTTTTCCTTTGACAGATTCAGATTTATTTTTTGAAAACTCTTGTATCGGCCTAATTCATCAAGGATACACGAGGAAGAAAATGACAATTGCTTGTGGCTCTGTGATTCTCAGACTGCGTGGCTATGATGTCCAAGATCATTCTTGGGCCCTAAGGACACTCGCACAGTACGTTCATACTATTAAGTACTTCTTGCCCTGCAGAAAAACCCGTCCTCCCCAAAACTGACTCTGGGGAGGGCCCCAGCCTGCTCTGCTTCCTCAGTTTGAGTGGAGCTGTGCTGAGCAGCAAGCTTGGTGGGCATTACCTCCGTGTAGGGGGGTGATGCTGGCTGGGATGTTTGCTCCAAACACAGGCTTATGCCTGTTTCCCAAGCTCCTTCCTTTCCTCATGCCCCTTTCATTCCTATTAACAAACTGAAAGGATTTTTGTAATAGCTAAGGTCCAAATCTTAAAACTCTATTTGACCTATTTGTAGACACTCACTTGATTTGGAAGATTGCTGTGCAAACCCTGCAAGCATCCGTTTCATTCGTAGCTTAGTGGAAACAAGCTGTCAGGTTGTGGCTTTCCTTCTTGATAAGGTACAGTCCTGCTGTAAAGTCACCCACTGCTTTCTTTCAAGTAAGGAAATGGATAGCACTTACCATCTTCCAGGATTTCCTGGGCGGCTACAGTGATGTTGTATGAGGAGCTGAATTCTCTATCCAGGGGCTTGGGAAGTTGAATAATTCCAGTGTCAGATACTCTAATGTAGTCTCCATTAGGACTAGCTTTTCGTCGAACAAATCTGTTTTTTGTTTAAAAAGAGACGTGTTGGTACAAGGGTTATAATATTGTGTTTCACTTCAGTTCTTCATAGGACAAAGCCAGACGGCTGTATAACAAATTGCATTCATATCAGGACTAGGCAGTCTCTGAAGATTTCCCTAAAATTAGGCAAGCTGTGAGAGCATAACATACCCATCCTAAAACTTCCCAGATTATTCTCTTTTGCTGTTTAAGAAATCTGTTTTCTTTTCCTTTCAAATCACATGCTGGAGAAAGTTATGATAAAAATTGTAACAGTAAATTACAACCGCAACTATGTAACGTTATCCAAGATTATGCATTTTCCCATAAATACTCAAGTGGTTTATCAGTGACTTTATGCAGTAATTAAATAGGTGCAAGTAACTTATGCTTGTATTTGTTGGTTGCGATATATATTTATGGCTGCAGCGACTGAAAAAATCAGATTGTATTTTTTTCATGCTTGTAAGTGTCTGAGAAATAGAGCCAATGTCTCGCTTCCCCAATTCTTGGACTCGTTAACAGATTCTTCACTTTAAAATAGAATTACTAAAGCTGGTGTTGTGTTACCTGATTTTCCGTTTAGCTGCGTCAGGGTCGTATGCCCAAACTGAACCAAGTGTTTTTTTTTCTGGATCATTTTCTCTTACTTTAAATTCATATGGTAGCTTGGTGAAGACAGGGGGCTCATCCACGTCCGTGACTTCAATGGTAACTGTTGAAATGCTCCTAGAGCCGCCGGATTTAAAATAGCGAAGATCAACTGTGGGATCTGTTGCTTCAATGTCAAACCTGTATTCTGCTACTTTTTCGAAGTCCAGGGGCTAGAAGAAAGATAAACAGAGAGTCTTTCTTTTGTCATGTCTAAGTAAACTTTGCATTAGCTACCTATGCAAATTAAAGCTCTGTGCTCTAGTTTTGTTGGGAAATAACATCAAACCGCACTCTGGCTAGACTCTGGGGGAAGCATATCTGAACTGAACTTCTCGTTCATTAATGGAGTGGCTTGAGCAACTTCTGGTTTTGAACAGATTCGGTCAGTATTCCAAGTGCAGCAATTTATTTCTTGGTTTAAATATTTTTCTTTTTATAATTCTGTAGCCACCAAAAATTGTTTAGCTCCTTTTCCTCCAGGGTTGAGGGCCAGATTTTCCTCTTCCCTCTTTTCCTTCCAGGCAGACTTCATAGCTGCACTGAGTGATAGCTGGGGAATTCAGTGATAAGTGACATCCGCTTCCTTGTTTTTCCTATAACTGAGATTATGAAAAGAATCCTACAATGGAAGGAAGGCCAGGAGCTAGGGCACTAAGAAATGCCCCAGCTGTCTCTTGTCTCCCAGACTGGGTCCCTATGCACTGTACCCCGAGATCATATGCTGTGAAATAAGCCACAGTTAACACGGGTGACTGTGTTTTTGTTTGAGTAGACAGTGCAAATGGAAATGGCAGTGCTTATCTATCATTTGAAATAGTATCTCACCTGCCTGTATACTTAAAATGATGACATACACCTGTGGCTGAAAGCAGATTGCGTAACACTGGGGAGAACTTTGCCCACTGCCTGGTCAAGGATGAGCTGCTTCTGGATCAGCCCGTGTGTGTGTGAGGGGCTCTTCCTCAGGGCAGAAGTTGGCAAACAACACGTTCCTCCAGGCCCTGGGCAGATCAGGGGAAGGGCTGCGTTTGGTGAAGGACTGCTGCTAACATCTAGTGTGAGCATGGCCAAAGACTTTACTGCAAGTTTTGGAACATTGGTAGCTTTTTTTTGCTAAAGTTTTATTCTTAATGACATTTCTGGTATTAATAGTTCGAGATGCTTGGAAGTAAAAAACACATTCATGTCAATCTGAGGATTACAGGAGGTAATTTGTAGTCTGCCCTCCCCCTTTTTCACTGTAAATCAATAAAATCAATGAATGCTTCGCTTGGCAGTGCTCTGCATAATGCAAGAATGTCCCTTGGTACAAATTAAGTATGTTTGAGAAATAAAAAAAACAAAGAACAAACCATAATAAAGGCTTTGGAAAGTCTGGGCCCTCTTAAAGAGTCAGCAGGAAGTAATGGGGAAACTTTGAAAACATTGAGGAAAGTAAGGGAGCCGTGGCTCAGATGGGAGCAAGTGCCAAGCTTGTAAAGAGCACTTTTAGAAGAGTGGTCAGGTGTACGTGTGCACATTTTCTACTTTGGTTTCTCTTTGGCTGTAGAAGAGAAAGATTATTTGACTTGGTTAGTTGGTTCATCTCTTAAATTCACTCACTCTTTGAAGCATCCAAATGTCTGAAGTTTGAGAAGAGCCCGAAGCATGTAATCTGTAAATCTGACATAGTCCCCATTGCACTCTGCAGTATCCCAGATTTTCCCAGTACTGGCAATTGAAACGGGCTGGTAAATCACCAGCTCTTCTTGCAGAACTTACAGAATGGGGTTTTCAGGATGAATACCTTTTGCACTGTGACTTCCATGCTGCTAGTCCCAAACCGAATCAAACATTTGTTACACATTGAAAAAGAAAATCATCATTTTTCATTGTTACAGGGAAAAGTACCTTCTTTGGTCTAATAATTCCTTCATTTGTGTATGGATTTGCTACAATTTCAAAGGTGTCCCTGTAATCTCCTCTGACGAAACTGTATTTTGTATTTCTGTGCTGTGGTTCATCAATGTCTTCCACTTTGACTCTGCCAACTTCTCCTCCTACTGAAACGTTTTCAGGAACTTTAAAGTGAAATGATTCTGTTAAAAAAAAAATCAACAAACAAGTCATAAAGATTGTGCACATGGAAGTTAGAGCTTAGTTAAAGATTGTTCTTGATTTATAGACATACAGAAAATCATTGAGAATTTAGCATTATTGATTCTTACAGACAACACTGAAGTGTTTTTTTGAAGTATAATTTCTTCTCAAAATATTTAAGTTTTTTATAAAATTAACAAAAACTAATACTGATTTTTATTTTCTACTCTAGGTGTGCTTCACCCAGGAAATGCAGCTAGTGCTGAAATACAGAAGCCTTCTGAATATGTAAGATAATTTCGTTCACTTTTAAGAAAGTTGAATTACAATGAATTCTCATGTAAATTTGTTTTATTCATATCAGCCTTTGGTTTCCAAATAATACATCACTTGTGTTATACTTACGGTGTTTGAATACGGGGAAGTTGTCATTGATGTCTGTTAAAGTGATAATGACTGTAGCTGTGCTTGAATCCCCAGAAAACCCTGGGGCATCTTTTGCTTTAACAATAATTTCATACGTTGATTGATTCTCTCTGTCTAAATCAGCTCTGGTTGTAAAAATCACACCTTAAAAATATAATGTTGAATATGATTAGATTTTGTAGCATGTCCAACATCTTTTAATTTTGAGAGCAAGTTTTTGTCTTATGCCACGCATTCAACTGAAACTAGTGTGTTTACAGTGATATTTTTCTAAGACTAAAAATGTTAGAAGTCATTCTATATGATGGAATATTTGGGAGATTTTTGATACATTCCTTTAAATTGATCTTTGCTGCTTAGAAACAGCTAAAAAACATCTAAACTCAGCCACTCCAGCACCTAGAGAGTTTGTTTGGCCACCTCATTATCTGATTTAGTTGCTCCAAAGAACCAGTATGCTTTATGCTTACCAGAGATGTTGAGATTATTTTTAAAACTGGACAAACTTGAAACAAAAGAAGTTTAGGAAGGCAATGGGATGAGTTACTGAGTAGAAACAGGAATCCAAACTTCAAAGTCAAAATCATCCCAATAAAATGCAGTTCATTTTGTATGTAATGACCTACTCCAGGTCTCAGCTAATTTGTGAAGTGCGTAACCTATCGTTCGTGTGCCAGATTTGCAAAGTGGGGAATACTCTTGGGTTGTAATCACTATTTATCCTTCGACTATTTTTTTAAATATATTTTTTCTCAGTTAATCTTTAGGAATGCTGCTTCTTTATGTATTCCTCTTTTACTAGTTGGTCAAAGAAATGGTATCCATGCTAAACTGGAAACATAAATGTGTATTGTGTCCTAGTCAGCCTCTTCCTCAGTGGGAAGAAAATGACCTTTCATCTTCTCAGTTAGTTCAAGGTACCTAATATCCTGGCTTTATTAGTTCATTTTCAGATGCAGACAGTGGCATTGTGTCATTGTGAATGAAAAATCTTTCCAAATTATAGTTGAAATTAAATTTTTGACTTATTATCTCCCTTGTCCAGAAAGAAAGCGGCTTAAAATTGTGTTTTTATAAAAGCTTAAGGTAGAAGTTTGACACTTGCATATCTGACCTACCGGAGTCATCAACTGTGAAATATTCATCTCCTTTAATGACTTGGTAGGTAACTGTGGCATGACCTGTAACTGTTGGGTCATCAGCATCTACAGCTGTCACTTTGGTAACTGAGGTTCCTAGAAAAGGATTATCAAACAACACATTTAGCATAAATTTTGCTTTTTAGCCAACGACATGAAGGAAAATGAGTGATGGAAGAACGTACCTACTGGTGACATTTCTGGGACAGATCCATTGAATACCTTTTGTACAAACACAGGGGCATTGTCATTAATATCATAAACCTTGATAATAAATTTAGATGGTGGTTCCAGTGACCGGTTGTTTCTTCTGTCAATAATGAGAGCTGTCAGCTCATATTCTGCTTTCTTTTCTCTGTCCAACCTCTCAAAGGCATATACATCACCACTGGTCTCTTCCACTTTAAAGATGGTATTGGCATATTCACCTTCAATAATGTACTTAGCGTTGTTGTTCCTTACACTCGATGTGATCTAGAAGGTATAATTCAAAGAGATAAAGGCGGGCTTTGGAGTCTGGTTTCAAAACAGTTTCTACCAGAAGGTGCACACAAATATGACTGACCTCTCCTTCTGACTCAGTTTGAAACCAGAACAGCCCTCAGGAATTGTGTTGCCAGATGGGGTATTACTGAACAAAGCAGTAGCTACAGCCATCCGGGTTATAGGATGAAAAATGCATCCAGACTGAAATGTGCTTGCTTATATATTAAGAAGCATTTTTTTTTTTATCATTATATCTCACATTTCCTAAAGATATAAATTGTTCATGCAGTTACATATAAAAATCGTTAACCTCATTGTGTCTGAAATACATGCACCACCACATTCAGTTTGAGCTTCTCTTGTTAGCAAATACCTTTCAGAATTTAGTGGAGATTTTTTTTTGATTTCACAGAATTACGGAATCAAATCTGTGTTCATAGCTATTTACATTATTTAGCATTATTCTCTATTTTTTGTCATTTAGCAGAATTCCTGCCATAGCTGACGGTTTTCTTGGGTGTAGTCACATGCAGTTACTTCATAGTCAGTCTGTAGAGTCAAGGCTATGACAGCAAGATTAGATTTTCACTCCACAGAGTTTAAAATCTAAGATCATATGCTATGAAAAAAAGGATGGGATAAAAGGAATAAACATTAATCAGTTTCCATATATTATTTAATCAAATTCTAAGTGTTTTTGCACATTATTTTATTTAATTGGGAGATGATCTGACGATTCTTCCCTTTCCATACCTTTACCCCTCTAAGTATACTGCTAGCAGGGTTTAAACCACAATTTTCTGTGCACTATATCAGCATTATTATTTCAGCAAGCTATTTATCAGTAATTGCTGGGTTTGACCAGGAATTTCTAGTCTTTTGTTACTGATGTTATCATAAATTGCAGCTGTTTGGTATTCAGGATTTTATTTGTCCTATAGTTGTCATTTACTGTTGAACATTCTTTTATTTATGTTTTCTATTTTGAAACGTGTTATTAAAATTTTCTTTCCTCGTTCCACATACTTAATCATGCTTCTGACTGCTGGCGCTGCTGTAGAACAGCTTGCAACTCCGGAGATGTAAGAGGAGAAATATCCCCACCCTTGTCTCAAAGATATTATAGTCTGCGCCTTCTTTCTCAGATTTTATTTACTTATTTGGTGGAAAAAAGTATACAATTCCAAGATTGCCTTTGCTAAAATGGAGAGTGAATGCACAAAGGGAAGCCTCCAAGGTCAAGAAAGATAAAATCCAAACATATCAGCATATTCCTGCAGCTGTCACTCAGTTCTGCTGTGCTGCTGCTGTGGCCTTTTTTAAGGGGTTTATCAAGTGTTCAATCCTGCAAATGCAATGCACTGAACACAGATATTGCAAAAGTAATCAGAAGCATTCCACTGTTGAAAGACCACAAAGCACAGTACAAAGTGAATTACTCTTATTTAGGACAGCTCCCGGAATAAAAGTGTTCTCCTCAATCTGCTACTGAATTGGTCTGAAATGAAACAGAGATACCCAGTGTTCGCTGAGAGTACCCTATGGCCTCTTTTCTCTCTCTCTCTTGTGCTTTCTGCCAGTGAGCAGCACTGATTCAGAAAGGTCTGTTTCACTTTACCGAAACAGCCTTGACAGATGCTGATTGTTGTACATGGGAGGAAAACGTACAACTGCATTTATCTGAAAAGTGTCAAAGTAGTTCAATTTGAAAGACTAGATTGGGAGAACTTTGTCTGGGTGATATGTAGTTCATCATAGGATTTTATAAGCACTGCCCTGAAGAAAACAAGTTTTCAGGCATGTCAGTGTTTGTTATTATTTTTTAAAAATATTTTCCTTCACTTTGTGAAACAAATTTTTTGTTTGTGTAACAGTACTCCTAAACAGCACTTAGGCTTTTTTTTTTTTTTTTTTTTTTTTTTTTCCAAACTGGGGACGTAAACTATATGTTTTTTAACACATATGTTTTTATCAGCTGATCTCCCAGGTTTTTGAACGAGAGAATCTTAAGCTACCAGAAAAATACCAACGTATATCAGCTGCCAGACTTCCTTCCTAACTGTGCACCTGCATGCAATGCAATTGTTTCTTCAATGTGGGTGCTCCATACTTGTCATTCTCTAAAATTTTTTTGTATTCTTCAAAAGAATTAGAATCCCTTTGACATTATTCTTGATTTACTCTGGGCCCATTTTAAGATTGTAACAGGTTATTACATGAGCATTAAGTTTGACTTCTATTTCCTTTTTCTCCTGTGAATTCTGCCTAAACTGCAAACAAGTAATTCTTCTCAAGATACTCATCTGCTGCCTGCATTTCTAATTATTCATTGCTGACAGCCTATTTACCTTGCCAACATGGTGTGGTAATGGCGTATCAATCTCTTCTTTGATATGCATTTGGTTCCATATCCAGTCTCTCTTAAGTCGTTTATGACTGGTATTGTTTGAAGAAAAGTTCTGTTTTGTTTTCTGACTCTCTTTGTAGGCAATTGCTGGAGCCAAGAACAATGACAAAAGCAGAATAAGCTTCTTCATCTTCTTCTGAGCCTAGGAAGTAATATAAAGTATGAAAAGTGTGTAAATAACAACATAATCAGATTAATCAGAGAGAGCACACAAAGAAGTGCAAATATGATTTTCTCCTAGAGGAAAGTTTGATTACTCTCTTTATTTCTTCACATTTGCCTTAGAATCAAAACTTGAAATACCAGGCACAAAACAGTTTCAACTAGATGAGATGGCAACTGTAGGAACCACTTAAAGTATTTGAATTAAGTAAAAAATGTTCAAGTTTTTAAAGCTAGCTTAAAGGTGTCAGCATCCACTTGAGTTAATCTGAAGAGAAGGATCAGCAGCAAAGATCACCCTTTGTGCAGCATGGAAGGTGTAGTTCAGCTGCAGATCATAGCTCCTGGGAGAGAGCAGCCATGGGATGCAACACCGAGGCTGAACCAGATCAAAGTTTATGTTAACTCAACTTGAAATGAAATGGTAGAGCTTGACAAACCAAAATGCAATGTTTTGACTTGGCCTGACACAAAATATACTGTAGTCAATATCTTCATATGGAAAATATTGATTTAAAATAAAACTTTTTTCTTTTTACAGAAAAAAATGATTCATATGGAATTTTCAATCAATTCCAAGTACAGTGTAGCAAATTATCTTGCTCAGAGAGCTTGTTTATTGATTCAATTCCTTGTCTTTTGAAATGTGTGAAGGCATATATAAAGTTCCTTTATCCCTTATTCTCAGATTTTAACATATACAGAAGGAATTCATTAACTTATCTTCAGGCAAAACCTTTTTTTTTTTTTTTTTTAACTTCATTTGTTAATATTAGCAAACTTTAGGCCTGACTTTCACACCAGATTGAGAAGTTCATTTGATGTGGAAGAGTTGATCCATTTCTCCACTAAATTTTCCCTTTGCAATATAAAGCACTGTCAGGGAAATTTAACGCTCAAATAATCAGACTTCAGATTACACATAAATAACTTTCCATTAGCTTTTAGAAGCTGTGTCAGTGTGTACATCAAAAATAAAACAGTTTATTGTGATGGAGAAGTTGACATCGCACAGGTTGATAGATGCAAGGTTAATATTTTGGGCAGAATTTGCTGAAACATTTTCCTAATTACTCTTTGGTAACTAGGTAATCAATGTTATTTTGCAGTGCATTATCAGTGCGTTATCATTATCAGTAAAAAGATTTTATTTACCATGACATTTTGCTTTCCTCTACTTTGCTCTCTTCTACACTGTTGTGCATGATCTGCAGATCATTCTTTCTTTTGTGAATGTGTAGGAAATCACTGAATGGGCTGGCTTTGAAGCTGCTTTTTAATAGCCAAGCTGTGCTTTGTACTTTTTTGGGGGGGATTTACATAACACTTTTTTGATTCATCTGTCTCTTTGCATTCTGCACACTTATTTTGGCTAGGATTTTTTTTTTTCTTTTTTAAGGAAAATGAGTAAGATTGAGTTGTTTTGCTTTGTTTGATTTGTTCACACAAATATTCTACAACTAGAGCTGTACGGCATTGAGTGTGATTCTGCTGTGATTCTGCTGTGATCTGTCTTTCATTCATAAAATTACAAAACGCGGTAACCAAAGGAAAAGCAGTTGGTTAATGTCAACTGCTACAGACCACAGTTTTGGAAAAACAGACCTCAGTGTTTGAACTGTCATTTCCTCTTGGTGCTGTGGTCCAGTGGGGATCTCCTGAATTGCTCTAGGGAAGAGGTTAGTTGGGGAAATTGAGGACAGCGCTGCCCACTTAAGCTGCCATGCATTTCACTGTGATTGATGCATCTACAAATATCCTTGCAGAAAGCATTTTTAGCTTAAATAGTCAAATCTCCATTAAAGCATACTGGTCTCTGTATGGATCTGCTTTGTAAGGAGAAGGTTTGTGTCTTCCCTATAATCTTTTCTTAGTGATGCCTCTCTTTTCATCGGTTCAGAGCCTGCCACGCCCTCAGGTAGGCCTTCTCCAGCTGGTGCTGAGAAGGATTACCAGCAACAGCAACTCCAGGACCCCTTCTACCCTCACATAGGGGCGCTGCTTATCAGAAATTGAAGGCTCAAATTCATAATGAGCGTGCAGTTACCTGTCTAGGAGCTCTGGGACTGTGGTAATATCCTGACTACGCCTGAGGATCCAACTCTTCTTTGAAGTAGGTAGTCAGTATGTGTTTTGCAGTTCAAGCCTTGTGTGAAAGCTTGGCTATCGATAGAGAAAGCATGTGTGAGAAGGCTAAGATGTCCCTTGGGCTTGTGTTTGATACTGCTGTATATTGTGGTAATACCCGCAACCCGCTGTTTTAATTGGAGGCCTTTTATAACCTCTCTGCACTAGGTTGGATCTTTTAAATAGATGCACATTTCAGCTGAAGCATAAGCTAACCCTTTCACCGGCTGACCTATCTTCATGTTCTCACATTTTAAGGAGGTTTCACTTCCCTTTAATGGGCTGCCTGTTAATACTTGTCCAGCATCCTTTGAAAGGCAAAGGTCCCTTTATAAGCAACTTGATGGAGTTCAGGTCTGCCCTCCTGTATGCACTGCATGTCACGCAGACTGAGATAAAGAGCCTCTTGCAGAAAGTGACTCCTGCTTCTTCTTTGGCATCTTTCAGCATGTCGTATTTTGGTAGAAGCAACACTGCACTCCTGAGCACTGTGCATGCTGTCCTTCCTAGGGGCGTTTGATGTGTATGACTCCATAGGACAGTCTGACTCCAAGAGGAGTTCCTCTGTGATACCGTGCCAGTTTTCCGTTCTGCAGCTGGAAGCCTCTGTTGCTGTCGAATCCATAATTGAATTTATCACAGTATTTAAGAATACCCTTCTTTGGCAGCGCGTACAAACACTTCAGAAGCAGGACCCTGCCGAGCAGTAACTGGATAAGGGCACTGTCCTGGTGTGAAGGCCACGTTCCATGGCTGTTAGCTCTTGACAGGCTTTACTAAATGCTCTGTCTTTTTCTGGCCATGATAGTTTTCTTTTCCAGCAGCAGATCTCATTTGAAATGGCAGAGGTAGCAGCAGAAGAGAGAGATTCCCATGCCTGAGCAGGGTAATGCAGTCCCATGTAGTCAGAAGCAACAAAGTTTAGGATGGATGACAGGCGGGTGACATGCAAGGATCGGCTTTTCATTTCTTTTCACATTCACTGTGGCTGCCAGGACTGAGAAGAGCAAATAAGCAGCACCCTTTGAAGTGACGACCCTTGTGGCCACACTTCTGGAGGAGAGGACAGCACAGTTTGCACTGTGACTGACCTGTCCCATGTGTGCCTTTCCTGGTCTTGCTGACATGAGGCCATTGCAGGTCTGCCTTAACACAAGTCTCCAGTTACCCTTCTGTCTCTAACTGATTAGACCAATAATTCGAACTTGTTTTTTTTTTTTTCACTTCAAGCAGGGGCATAAATGTTCCTTAAAGTTAGGAGGGGAATGGATTATTCAAATAGCTAAGCTTCTTGCTATGCTCTTAAATTTTCTTTCAGCAAATGATGTTTTTTTTTCCACCAACATTATTCATTTTATGTGCTGAATTATTTCAGCAAATAACTCTTGGTCTGCAGGGTACTATAGACAGTTAACTGAGAAATTTTGGTATTCAACCTGATTTGTGGGACACATGGCTCATGTGGTGTAGTTTTTATTTGCAGATTGGGAGTAATTATTAAAAAAGAAATCAGGTGGAGATGCAGACAATACTGCACTAATTAAAAGTTTGCATTTTATGAGTTGTTTTCGTAAGTAATCAAGTGTAAGTTTGATGAGCAGCAAATACAAATAAAGTGTCCATGTAATGAAAACACATTTGATGAAATATTTGTGTGAACATTTGTTTTTCTTTGTGGTATTTGCCTCTTAGTTGGTGTAATTTTCTCTTTAAAATATGTATTGCTGCTTGTGTGAGGTTAGTTTGGTTAGTAAAGAAACTTGTTCTGTGCTTGCATGTTAAGTTGAAGTTACGCCAGGTCTCTGCATGGAGACTTTGATAAATAAGCAGACAGTTGTAGCTGAAATGCTGTGCTGATCAGATTAAAATCTTGCACTAGTCGTAGAGAATTTCTGTTTTACAGCATTTGAAGCTGATTCCAGGCAAGATAGAAATAGTGATAAGGATTTTCCTGAGGGAGAAATTTGTTTAGAAATGGCTATTATATATCAGAAAAGAAACAAGTACTTCCTGATCTCCTGTAATACATCTTAAAAGGATTTTGTCGATATTGTTCAGGTAATTTGCATACCTGATTGTCAGGAAAGCTGGAAACTAAAGGATTATTGATTATTGAGCTGGAAACTTAATGATTGCTTTTGCTAACAGGATCTTGGTTGGAGTCTGAACAATGCAAATGCAAATGAAAACTCCTTTGCAAAAATGAGAGTTTCATCACAGCGGAAAAAATTAACAAAATTACTGATAAATGAATAATACAGGATAGGATATATTCCGTTCTGTAGTACTGGAAATTTTGCTGTTTCTGGTTGTTAGTCAAACCTCAGCTGTCACGCCTGCAGCAATGTAGATGCAGGGAATACTAAATATCAGAAATACGGTGTTCAGTCAGCTGTGAGAAACGGCAAGCCCAAAGGAAGGCGTTTGGCCCAGCTGGGGCTGCCGGGCCTGTGGGATGGTGGGGCAGGGCCCTCCCGGCCTGGCTGAGTGTTCTGGGGCTTTTTGGCTGGCCCTGTCCCTGCAGCCCGCTGGCTGTGTCTGTGGGCTGTGTCAGTGGGCTCTGCCATCTTGTCCTGCGTGGGCCACGCTTTCTCAGGAGGCTGTGGCCGTGGGGGCCGGCGTGCAGCAAGGACCTGTGCTGCCCTCAGAGGCTCCATGTGGGTGCGGGCTCTGGGTGCTCAGCAGGGTGGCTGGTGAGGAAGAACTGGCTTGCAAGAACAGCAGAGGCATTACAGACCCCACGAGAGCACCCCGTGTTGATCTACCTCGGTGTAAAAAGTGAAAAAGTCTCACTGGAAAATGACAGCTTATTGGATCTGAAATAGTTTTCCTCACCACATGGCAGGCTTTCTGTCCAAGGGATCTGTGCCGAATGTCTTGTGGTAACTCGATACTTGTAGGCCCAAGAAAATTTTCTTGGCAAAATTTTTACTAGAGAATTTAACTTTGGATAGCTTTAGTTTTAGTATTTTCATCAATATTTTCATTTGTCTTTCCCCTTCCTCTGTGCCGCTCCCCATTCATGTTCATAAGTAGCTCTGTGAAAACAATCTGTTAAATTTGCACTGGATTAATCCCAGCAATGCAGAGTATGCAACACTTAAAACTGAGATTTTTTCAGATGCAAAAATTTTGCTTTGTTACGTCGTCTAGACACTTCTAAAATTCCTGTGCTTAATGAAACCACGTTGGACTTAATGAGAGCAGAATCTGACCCAGTGTGAAGTACCAAAACAACACTGCCTTAGAGGATCCACCTTCACCATTAATTTCTGTCTAATGCTTAAGACCAAAGGTAAATGTGTGAATGCATTAAGCAATGAGAAACAGAAAGGTAATCTATTAAACCTTAGAGGGATAAATTATGTATTTTTTGCAATGCCTATAGCTTAATGCGTACTTAGCTTGCTTTGCAGAAGGAGCATGTTTGGTAAGCAGACAAAACATTATGAAAAGAAAGTAGCTCTAGCAGTACCTAACACTACATTTCAGGTACCTTAACTGGCTGTGCAAATGTGAATCGATAAAGCCTCCTCAGTTCTCTGTGCAAAGTACTGCAGCTAGATGAAAAGCTATATCCCTTTCAAAAGGTACATTGGAAGCACAGAGGAATTAAATGTTTTGCCATCTCCTGATGGTGGACCAGTGTCAGGAGTAGCTACAGTCTCGGATTTTTTTCTCCCAATTTTTTCATCTCATAATTAGACAACATTGCTCTAACCAGCGTCTAACAAACCCAGAGAGACAAGGCAGCAAAGCAATCACATAGGTATAATTGTTACCTGCGCTGCAGTTTCTGATTGGCATCTAACTTGCAAAAATGCGGTCTTCCTTTGCTCCCTTGAGCTTACAATGTGAGAATAGTACATGGGGAGTTCAGTGAGAATGGGAACTATGGTAGACCTTCAAACTTTAGTAACATCACTGAAAAAAACGGAGTAAATTGTGCAACATTTACTTGGAGCAATCATTTTGTGTTGCTCTTTCAAATATAATTTTTTTCTGGATGGTTACTCAGCGTTTCTCGTATTTCTGATTAAAGCTGTCATGTCTCATGTTCTCAACAATATACAGTGATTCATTTCAAAACAGGTCTTTCCTGAGATCACTGTGCTGCTTTTTGGTTTCCAGATTATTGAACTGATTTAAATGTGCCTAGTGCCCGACTACCTAGTATTATATTTTTGATTGTCCTTCTGTCATCTTTATGCATCTGAGAAGTGCCTTCCACTGATGACTAAACAGTCTGGAGTGCAAATGCCTACCCGAAAACTGATGATAAAATGACTCTTTATATGCATGATAGTACCTTTGAGTAAATAGCTACTCTGATGACTAAACAATCTGGAGTGCAAATGCCTGCCTGAAAACTGATGATAAAATGACATTTTATACTTGTGATAGTACCTTTGAGTGAAAAGCTGCTCCAGCAATATCTTAACTAAATGTGCTACTTTAAGAAAAACCAGATGTCACTCAGTATTGTGAGGGCACTGCTGTGTGGTTTTGGTGTAGGTCAGTTGTTGGTGTTGATGATGCAGCACTGTATCTCAATATAGCTGAAGAGAGAACTCAGCACTTCTGATTTTGGCTCCTGTTTTACCTCCTCATGTTCCAGGGGAAAAAAACGAATAATTCTAATCTGAAAGTTCTTCATGATTTTAGCTCTAAGTTTCTGGTGGGTCTGGGGAAAATATATCAATGATTTTTTCCCTTACTGTTTAACTTACCAAAAATGTTTCTCCTGGATGATAAAAACTAAAACTTCCTCTGATGGTTGGATGGAGTCCTCAGCCAGGACAGGTAATTCTTTCAGAAATGAAGAAATTTGTTTATAAAGGAACTGTAAATTACTATGTGCATGCTGAAGATTTATTGCTTTTGATTAGACGGAGAGCCCAACGCTCTGCTCCTGAATGGACAGCAGAGTCAACAAGAAAGGTTTCCCTGCCCTGACAAGCAAAGGACACCACACAGAGTGGTGGAAAGCAGGCAGCCAGACAGGAGTCCCAGTCTCCCTGTGGTTTCTGCTGTGGAGCTGGATAAAAATGGGGAGGCAAGCACTTGTTTGACAACAGAGCTACCCTCCAAGCTAGTGAGAGAATGCCCATGCACTGAAGAGGGTGAAAAGAGGTAATGAAACCTACAGTAATGTCTTCCCAGAGCTTCCTGACTCCCATGCTTGCATTTCAGCAAGTGACTTGCTGACTCTAGGATTAAAGAGCTGCAGGAAATACTGAGAGTGGCTATGTGAGAAGGCTGAGTGAGTCACACAGCAAATGCGAACTGAAAATTACAAATGTGTGGTCTAAGAGAAGATTTGCTGTAAAGAGAATGATTTTAGAGAAATGAGTGAGGAAGAAAGTTATAAGGGGTCACAAAGATCTCCTTTGTTCCTTGCCAGGAAGCTTTTTTGGAAAAGGGTTATTTTGGAATAGGTTTGCATTTTGTTTGCTAAATGTGACCTCATCACAGACCTGAAGGAGAAGCAAGATGAGTCAGGTAGGATCTGATCCTGAATCTGTAAATTCGGACTGTACTGGAGTTTGTTTTACATCAGTGATGTGCCTGATAATATTTTAGCTGGCTAGATTAACAAAAACAAAAATGTCAGCGTGAGTGGGAAAAGAACAGCCTACAGGAGGCTTTGCTTATTTTGATCTGTGAACAGTGCAGTACTACAGAAGCAGTCAGCTGTTACAGCAGGCAGGAGACACTGTGTTTTGTGCTCATCCATGTTGGCTGGACTTCTTCTCTAGGTGCATAAGAGTCTTTTGGAGAGCTGGTGTCTGTTTCTCTGCCAGCTGGTCCCTGGACAGCAGCTGCAGTGACAGAGTAATGACGTGCTCCCAGCTGGGATAGGAGCTCATTTGTTTTTGAATGTGGCTCTTGACTGTAGTGAGGTGAGGAACATGCCACTGTGGACACAATTGACAGTACATACTAAGGTTTGGTGGTTCAGTGATTTCTCTCTTCAGTAAGAACAAAGAATAGCAAACCTCAAGGGAATTTTTACAATCAGGTATCTCCTAGAGATACTTGGGCCATATTTCATACCGTTTCTAAAATCGAGAAAAGCTTTTTTTTTTTTTTTTTAATTTCAATTTGTTTGGCTTAGATCTTGACTTACCTGTCTGCATGCCACACATACACTTCAAATGAGCTCTGAATTGTGTTTCTGTTAGAATTCTAGGCAACCTCAAACAAACCCCTTTTCTGGGTCGATTTAGAAGAGATGGGCTGATAATTTGTGCCCAGTTGTTCTGTGATCTTTAGGGAATGGCAGCCTTCTGTGGATAGCGTCATTCAGATACCTCCGTTTGTGGAAATGAATCCCATGTCTAAGAAAACATCTGACTGTATTTTATATACCTGTGTAGTATATATGAAATCTGGCAATTTCCACATAGGCCAGGGGTAGGCTATTTTTTTCCCTTCGTACGTGGCATGCCAAAAATCTTACATAATAAAGTTATCAAACCAAGAGGGACTACTTCTGTGATTCACGTGCACGTGCTTTGATTCCAGTTCCAATCTTGAACTAAATCATTTTTCTGTCAATCTGCAATAATATGTTTTTAATCTGAGTTTCTTACTTGTAAATCTGATAACTGAAAAGCCAATTAAGTGCAAGTTTTAATTAGTGGGCTGGTCTCCCCATGAACTTTGAGAAAGCATTATTTTTGGAGTAAATGAATAATTCTTGAATCACTTCAGCTGTTGACAGTGGTGCATTATTTAAGCGAAGGTTGCTTGGTGAGGATGGCATTTGTGATGGAGACAAAACAATACTTCGAAAGCATTAAAATGAGGAGTTGTAACAGCACTGACTGGTTTTTGTTCTTCCACCCAGATCAGTTATGCTGTATAATTGTCATTTTAATGGATTACTGTTTTCCTTTTCTGTAAGCATCCAGGTATGTTTAGAAAGTAATCCACCAGCCTTAGTGAAACTGGTGGCCTTCTCCCTCTCCCAGGAGACAAATACTCGTGAAGGTCTGTTATAGCCACACTGAATCATTAGGTGAGTTTTAAGAATCTTCCTAATTTCACACTCTCAGCATGCAGATCATGCATCATGCCAGGTGCAGAATCAATGTCTTACTCATTTTTCACAGCAATATTATTTGTCATCACAGAGGCTATAGAGATACTTGAGAGAGAACCAATTTGAAACTGAACAGATAGATGAAACACTGAAATACTGCTGGACTGGTGCTGCTTAAGAGTTCTTAAGATGGACGTGCTGCTGTAGTCACATAATGCTTTACTACAGATGCCTTCCCTGAAGTGACAGCAAATTGGATTACTGTGCTTTAAAGAAGGTATTGTCCTGTCTTTCTATGCATGAAGTCTTTCAGTTCACATACAAACATGGTAGTACAAAATGCAACAAGGGATAAGGTGGGCTTAAGCAGAGGACCTACCTTAAGTGTCCAGATTAACCAGAGTTAAAATCTTTTGATGCTTATTTGTGATCAAACAAGATTATTAAGCCATTTTGTGACCCTTCATTGCTAATGAATATAGTATCGTAAACAGAAGATTTTGTCTTTCTCTTAAGAGTTGATAGCATGGACAGCATTGAGTGTAAGGTCATAAGCCTCCTGCATCTCTGTACAGCTCCTGAGCCTCGGGTGCATGTATATGAGGGCTGAATGAGGAGCAGAAGTATTCTGGTGTTTAGTGGTTGTGTCCAAGCCCAGAGTTGGAGTTTGGATTTCGGTATGGGATATTACCACCTCGTCAGCATCATGTCACAGATCTCTGTGCTTTAGTCATTTAGAAGGTTCCATTTCTTGAAATGGGCAAGCTCGTAGGACTTATGAGCAATATGATTTCTTTCCAGATGTTGCAGGGATGAAACTAACAATTAAATAACAGAAGATTTGTTCTTGGCCACATGTCTTTTGATGACAGTTGCCAAATGCTGTTGAGATCTGAGCTATTTTGAGGGGTTTACTTTGCATTAAATACAGCCCTTCTGTTCTGAAATGAGCTAATAAGATGAGTGGAATAAACCCTGCCTGCAGAATTTGGAGGAGTAAATATATTTTCCCTGTGAATTCTTTGTCTGAAATAGAAAGCTAAGAGAAAAATCTTTCCCATCTAGATTAATTACTGCTAAGGACACATGCTGGAAATGGTGATGAAGGGCCAGTGTTTTGCACAGGCAAGGAACCTGTTCTCTTCTGTGTGTGCAAAAAGTATGTTTGATGATGCTCTTGCAGTCAGGTGTACTCGTTCCTGAGAAGGGTCTGACTGACAAGGAAGAATGACTGAGTCTCTGTCAATCTCCTTGCCACTACCTGCAGTGGCAGTAGAGCCGGCCCCTTCCCTGCTTTCTTTCAGCCAGTCAATGTTTGTGTAGCCCAGGCTGCGGCAGCTCTGGCAGGAGAGGCGGAGAGGCAGGTGTCTCAGCACCCAGCTTTCCCCATCCCAGCAGCTCCCACAACTGCATCGTACGACTTTGGGGAGCGGGGCTCTGAGTGAGAGGGGGACAAAGGAATCCTCCAGTAATTATTTGGTTATCCCCATGCAGAGATGGAACAGTTCTGGTATGTTGGAGGTGCTTGGAATTGCTAAAAAGGTTTCTCAGGCATCTCTAACCAGAAGCTTTGTTTGCTGCAATAAATGGTACGTGCAGTTCAGAATTGATCTGTTTTGATGCTGCCCCCTGGTTAGCTCTGCTGTACACAGAGTTCAGCTGGAGCTGTCACTGAATGTTTAAGAGTTTGTCCAAGCTAAGAAAAAAAAAGGTGTTCTCTGAGAATAATATATTATAAAGCTTTTTCCACTTCCCCTTTGTTTCCAGATAAAGCTTTAGTATCACAGAGGCTTCCAAGCACAGAGCTCCAACTGAGGAGCTTTGATTAAGGAAAAGTCCCCATCCTTTGAGGAACGGTATGCAATAAATATAATTTTTTTAAAGTACAATGTAGCTGTGTTTGCTGCAGATAAGATTTTTTTTTTTTTTTGACATTTCCTTCAACAAAAGCTTGGGAGCAAAAGGATCTGTCTCTAGCACAAGCATCATGCGCAGGTCTCAGTAAGGGATATTTATTGTGCTAACTGTACTCTGAAGCAGAGAAGGCATGTTCAGCTGTATGTGTGTTCTGATTCCCTTGTCCAGATTATGCTACTGAGTAACTTAATGCATTGGCATTGCCTCTGAAAGTTATTTTTTTGGCAGATAAAGAAAACATATACATAAATCTAATTTTCTGGCTGGGCAAGAGGCTAGAAAAACAGGGTGTGTCTGGATCTGTTTTGTTTGGTTATTAGTATTCAGTATTTTTCTCCCTTTTAAAATGTCCAATTCAAATGTCAGTTCATTCTTCTCTATTTCCTGCCCTTATTCAACCAGACTTCCAGACCAGGCTTAATTAACTTCAAGACCTTTTCTGCCAACCCCTATAGTTACAGCCTTTTTCTGGAACATTTCCATTGTTATGCTCTCTGTGTGTTGTGAGATGATACAGATGATATTATTGCTACTTTTATGAATTTACAATGAGCCTTTCAATATTTTTACTTACAGCTACTTACAGATTAGCTTTTGGAGTTCAGAAAACCTCAGTGTTGAATCAAAATAAAACTAGGGAAGCAAATTTCCAGCTTACAATGCTGAAGAAGCGAAGCTGGAAAGCCTGGAAATTCAGTCCTCAGACACAGGGAAGCTTCAAAAGATGAGGAAAGCTGTTGTAAGTTTTATGGCAGACTTCAGAACTAGATTGTTTTCCCTAAGGTTTCGTTTCCAGGTGGAAATTGCTGTGATTTAACAGTGTTGTGTTTTGCTCCATTATCTGTGCGCTGGTGTAAGTAGGTCATTAATCTAATGAATTTCACAACCCCAGCCCAGAGGCAATGAGGAAAACCCCCACCTAAGCCAAGCTTCCTTCTTCCTGGAACAAATCCCAGCTGTGGTAGGTGCTGGGTCAGCATGTAAGATGTGAGGGCAGGAGTGGTCTTGTTTCAGGGCAGGTGGTGCTATTTACACCTGATCTTTGTGAAAGTGATAAAAGGGAGAGCTGGGGGCTTTCACCTGGCTGACCCAGGGAGTTTGCAGCTCCCACATCTTTGCTGGTGGGAGCCGTGGTGGTGATGGAGCCCCGCAGCTGCTGCTACCCCGCTGGATCTTGGCATGGTGAGCACCCCTGGGAGCAAACAGCTTGAAAGCAGGCTGACTTTGAGGGTTTGCTGTCTGAAGCTGAAGCACAGCTGGAGATACTGCTTAAGCTGAGGTGGGGAACTCTGACTCTCAGTTAGTGGTACCTAAGTGGAACGTTTATTTTCCCCACTGCTCCTGTTTGAATTGTGACTACCGAAAACACTTTTCTTATATGAATGAAACCTTCCTCTTCATTTGAGGAAGGTGAAGACCAAACCATAGAAGGCAGATAATAAAGCTCACCGTTTCCCAGCAGGAAAAGGACACAATATTTTCCAAAGAGAAATGGGCCTCTTTCTTCCTGTTAAAAGCTTAAGTCATCTCCAAGTGCATTTACTGGACAGTGCAACAATACTAATCCTGAACTTCTACCAAGGCTGCTGCTGGCAAATTGAGTGTACAAAGCAAGTGTGTTTGTCCCTGTTATCATCTTTGAATAATGAACCCATCCATGCTTTTTATACTCTCTTTCTGCCTTGCTTCTCATTTTCCATGTAGATATGTGTTTTAGCTGGAGTGCATTTGGATGATATTAAAATATTCACAGTGTAGCAATATTTGTTATGTTTTAATGACAGCATAAATCCCCCTATCGCTAACAGAACTGAACAAATAGGCAGTATGTACTATTTAATCGTAGGTTTGGAGTCATAGATCAGGTGGTGAAAAAAAATCTGTTATGTTATTAGTAGTAATGATTGGTCGGCCTAACCCTAACACGAGTAAACTGGTTCTCTGGCAGACAAATCCTATTTATCTGAAAGACGGTGACAGTAAAATCCAGTCAGATACTACAAATCTCTGAATACAGCTGTAGGACTGGAGGAGAGGGAAGGGAGTACCCCACAAAATCAAGGGGGAAGCTGAGCTAAAACTCTGTGCCAGTCGAGACTGTGAAGCCAAACCTAACACAGGAACAGTTCCCATCAATGGCAGGATTTCCTATCGTTCGCAGGACAGCAGCACTAGGCCCTTAGTCTTCTCAAGCAGCATGTTTTAAGGTACACTTGGCGCTCCTAGAGAGGATTTCCAGACAACAAATTCATAACAGATAGTATCATAAAAGGAAGGGGAAAAGGAAGACTGATCCTACCAAGGCATTGCTCAGAAATGTGGACACATAAAGAATGTGACTGTCTGTATCCTCCAGACATACCGTGGAAGTGGAATTTCCTTTTATACTGTCCTACATAACCAGGACAAGGGCCCGTGTGTGCTGCAGGTAATGCACCTTGTGCCCAGCGAACATCCCTAGGTGGCAGGAGGACTGCTCCTCATGGTGCAGGGCCTGGAGGGCTGCTGCTGACTGGTGAAGGCTGACAGTGGGCTTTTTAAAAGAATGTGTAATAGAGAGGGCCTTTTCTCCTCAAGTTTTGGCAAAAGATGGTTGCAAAATCCCATAGGAACAGGAGGGTTATGGTGACAGCTAGGCTGAGACAAGAATGCTGTTCTGGGATTTTGAACCACGAAGAAAAACCCTGCTGAATTTACAAGGTGTCTGCTTTTGGTCTACCTCTGACTATCGTGGTGCTCTATTCAGGTGTCATTCCTGACGTTTCAGAAAGCGATGTTAAGGCAGAAGAATACTCCTGCCACTCCACTCGTCCTTTGGAAAGGTGTCCTGCAGTTTCTGTACTGTGTACCAGGTGACCATGCTTGTCTTTCATCTGAAAAATCAGTTATTTTTCACTATCGACTCTGGACCCTTCTGTGGAGGTTGCCTGATAACACGTTCACATGTAGCTCCTAATCTTTTGTAAGACAGTTTTGCTCCCTCTCACTCTGTCTCACAAAAACACTCGTCTGGCGGTAAGTCTGCCAGAGTGTCCATCCACCTGCTTGCCTCTTTGTGGTTTACTGATTGTAAAGCTAGGTTACGTGCAGAGTGCCAAGACCGAAGCAGGCAGTGTAAACACCTGCAGTGGATGGATGTTTCTCTCTTTTCCCTGCCCTGAAAAACACAGTTTTTGAGCTTCACCAGTGCTTGTGGGCTTTAATTAAACACGTAAGGGGGCACGGCCCTAGGTCTTCTTGCTGCCTGCCCAACAGCTGTGTATGGCAGTGTGTGTACAAAACAGACTCGAGGCACAGATAGCATCCATCTCAGTAGAGTGCTACAGAGAGAGTGTACATAAAATACTCAGCAAAATCTTACAAGCAGCATTTAGCTTGTTTTGTGCTTATCAACAGATCTGAAATTCGTATTAAGAGGAGCGATGCTCAGGCTCTTACTGAACGAGAAGGCTGACTTACATCCCCGTGTGGAAGAATCATAAGTAGGATCTTGGCAATTTTTTATTGAACTTTTTGTATTTTGAGACCAGACTCATTGCAAAATTTAGGAGGCAGGTGGAAGGGGTGTGGTGAGTGATGTGCATTGATTTTGCACATCGTCAGTCCCGGTGTTAGCCCTTCTGGTGGGTTTCCTGGGCCTGCAGTGGTCCTGGATCCCTTATGGCATGGCTGAGGACAAGCCCTGAGCAGGACGTCTGCCAGGTTCTTGGTATCCAGCTGGGGATGCACTAAGGTCTGCTCTCCTAATCCAAATTCTGATCAGCTTTAAAAAGGGGTGTGTGGGGAATTTTTACACAACTTTTACCATAGCGATTGTGAGCTGGTCATCTCTCTCTTTGTCCTAGCAAAGCTCCAGTTTACACAAATAATCACTCTTTGATGTGTTCTAAAGTAGAAGGGAAACCAGTGTATCAGTGGGAAGCTGGAGGGGGTTTTTGATTTGTAGACATCCAAGGATAACAAAAGGAAAGGCAGTGATTTAAAAAAAAAATAAATCACCAAAACATTTTTGTTTTCAACACATTTCTCACAAATAGAGAACCTCTTATTTTTTCTTTGGTACTAACACTTAAGCCTCTGAATTAAACTTCTAGAACCTGAGTAAAAACAGAATTATGGACAAGTGACAAAAATAACCACTAAGATCACTTAAAAAAAGCTCAGTTGCTAGAAATAATTCTCTATTCTGTGAACCTCTGCCTTTTTAGAAAATACAAAATATTATCTGGACAGATAAAAGCTTGTAGTTCTGTAAACATGTAACCAGACCAAAATAAAATGAAGTTTTTCAATTTTTCATTTGAAATATTAATTAAAACACTGATTTGTGGATATGCAGTGCAATCCTTTGTTCCATACAGCTGTAAATCAGGGGAGCCTCTAAACCATAACCAGGGATTTTCACCTATATCCTGTTTTCAGCTGTTTCATTCAACAGAGGCAGGATATGAAACAAACACATCTTTTCTTTTGGCAGCAAACCCATTAACTGTTTAGGTGGAACCTCCTTTGTCTGAGCTCTCTCTTTAGCAGTGAGCCCAGTGGATAGCTCTGTGCAAGCTACAGGTTACTGAATGGCACAGAGCTGCCTCATGGCTTACTTCCAGAGTCAGCATTTGCTTTAAAATGTTTAAGAAACAGTTTTATGATCTTAATGTTAAAGAGCAAGGCACTGGGAAGTATTTCTTAGTGCAGCGCAGCTCTAGCACTCTGAAAAATAAACCCGGTTCATGGACAAAGCAGGAATGATTTGTCGAGATTATCTTTTCCTTTTGTTTCATTTGTTGTCTTGTTTGTAAGTTCACATACAGTTCTCTAGTTACTGTACTAGTCTAAGGCTTTCATATGCTAAATTAAAGCTTTGTCCCTTTCTCCTGATGGTCATTTTTTTTTTTTTTTTTTTTTTTTTTTTTTTTTTTTTATGTCTGAGAAGTAACTCCTGGAGATACCTCAGATGAATTGCAAGTCAGCATTTCTGTGACATGTTTCTGGTATATTGGCTGTTGTTGCAAGGCACAAATTAACCTGAGATGAGAACCTTCTGTAAATCATTGGAGTATCCTTGCTTTTGTCTAATATTTTTCTCCTACAAACATTTATAACACCTTCTGCTTTCACAAATGCTGATATGATGATTTATAATCAATGGAAGCAGGAACGCATTGATTAACTACACCTTCATTAACTGCAGTACCAACCAACTTTCAGTGCTTTCAATAGCAGAAAATGAACAGATTTTCTCACAGAAATTCATCTTCTTCCATATCTTTTTTCCTTGCATTTCTTTCCTTCCTTTATCTTTATTACAGCGTGACAACCGGCGCTGTAAGGTGCTGTGTGCACTGACAGCCCTGCTACTGCGGACTAGAATTCTTACATAAAAAGCAGTATCAGTTCATCTCTTATGCATAAATGCTTGGTTTCTGCAAGCTGTACAGCAAACTTGTTAGCTCAGGGGCTTGCTACGCTGTCTGTAGGAAAAGATAAAAACCTTTTCAACCAAATTTTTGCGTCAAGCCACCATTTGTGAAATACCTTGTCAGAAAAAAATGGTTTGTTTTGGACCTATGAGCTCAAGAAACTTTTAAAGGAAGCAAACAGGGGCTGTAAAACCTGGTAGTCTAAAGTTGAGACTTGAAGAGAGCAAGGCACTGAGGTGTTTATATAAACTCTCCCTATAAGCCCTAAGCACCTCTCTTAGCAAGCGCGCTGTGCCAAAGTTGGCTGGTCTGTGTGGTGGCTTTCACCTCTTCTTGGCATTTTAATGATCAAGTCAAAGCACCATTTAAACACCAAGGGCAACCCTCGTTTGATGGAACATGCTGTGTCAAATCTGAGCCCAGCGTACACCTGCGTGCTACAAACTGTACCAAGCCTGTAACTCTCCACACAGCAGGTGAAATCATCTCATAAACGGTTTACAGGTGCAATTTGCAATGTAATTTCTGTCTTTTTTCCATATTGAATGAACACAGGCAACATAATCTAAATATTACAGAACAGAACTACAAAGAAGCGATCCGGGACCATTGTGCTATAGCCCAGGAAGTTTAGAAATTTTCCTCTTCCAGTGTAAACTGGGAACAGCTCTGCTGTTGCCTACACTTAATTTGGTTTATATGATAGCAGTATTAGGCCCAAAGGCTGGTGTGGATAGGTATTAAATTCATAGCCAGTCCACTGTTACTACTTAAATTCTTTAAAACGTTAGAAGGCATTTTTGGTGGAGATAAGAAATCTTTACAGTTAACTTCACAGCTGAAGGACAGCAAATACCGTTTATTCCTTACCTGAGTCAGAGTTGGTGGAGCTTCAGTTTGTTCCCAAATGAGGCAAACTAAAATCAACAGTATCCCGAAATGTTAAGCAGGGCAAAGAAAGTGAAGAACAAACAGAAAAATCCACTTCTCTTTTCGTTGAGCAATACTGGGAGTGTTCGCAATCCAATCTCCAAGGTTTTCCATCTGGGAGTCAGCCTTTTCCCATCCTGCATCCCGGCATCCTGTTATTGTTCCAAGTCTTAGTAATTCAGAGAGAAAAGGGAGTGGAGGAAACAAGATAAAGTTAGCCTTATTATTTCTATACCGACTTTATTTGTTGCTGCCTCTGATGAGGTAGCTGAATTAAAGGAAGTTGGCTTTAAGAGAGACACAAAAGTCAGTAAGTTATTTAGTGTCATTTTGTAAGGAATGTTATAAATTATAAAAAATGATACCTTAAATAGTGCCTGATATTTGACCAGCATGGGCTATGCCTGTTTTGCACAAATGTGATATTTTAAAGCCATTTGGAGATGTCCTTTCTGGAAGGATTTGTGTATCCACAAGCAGAAGAGCTGAAGCCCACATGTGAATGAGACCAGGGTTCTTGTAAGATCCATCTTACAAGAATGTGAAAATGAAATTTAACACTATTTTTCCCAGGTAAAATTGTGACGCCAGATGCAGGACAGTGTGGGTGGGCCTTGCAGAAAGAGAAAGTGTTTGAATCATCCTGATCACGGTTGGTTTATGCCTCTAGACTACTCAGGCCAGTCAGGAGGGACAGATGCAGTGTTTGCGTTCTGTTACTGGAGCTGACTGGCTGTGCATTTCACAGATGCAGGGAAGCTCTCCAGAACCTCAGTATTAGAGACCTCAGAGTCTGTAATATTGTCACTTGCATGAGGCTTTGGTTAGGATATTGCTCAGTGAGGCCAGTCTGGTGATCCCGTGGGCTGCCTTACAGCCTAGCCTGAGCACCCAAAGCCTGTGGGGCTGGGGTGCCTCCTTCTGCTCCACCTGCTGTTGCCTGACCCCTGCCTGCGTGTTAAAACCAAGCACAAAGGTGTGCCACTGGCATGGTACAGGACAAGTGAAAGAGGATTATTATTTTTTTTTTTTTTAGTATATAACACAGAAAGAAATCTAAGAAATGTGGGACTTAGCTCAAAACCCACTTGTATTTTTTAAACAGTTACAATAAAAGTAGACAAATGTTCAACGTATCTTAAGTAGGACTTTAAATAATAATGATCCATGGTTAAATATTCTCTTGCTCCTATTTGTCATCACATCCCAGCACAGGTGATAGGATTGATTTCCTAGCTTTCTAGAAGGCTGAGGTTGGTTTTATTATTTCACATTTTTATGATGTACAGCAGCAGAGATGAATGGCGTTTTAAAAATTTTGATACATTAGTTATTCAGAAAAGTTAAGCAACTAATGAGAAGACATTTTTCAACGTCCTATTTAAGGAGACCAACTAGAATTAAGATCCCTTACAAGAAAATAAGCCGTTCCTATTTCGCTGCTGAGAGAAGAGCAGGGAGGATGCTGATAGGGGTTTTGCAGGGAACTGCAGCTATCTGGTCAGGATGTAGCTCAGTGATAAAGTGGTACCCACAGCAGACAGCTGTCCCAGATATGATTTACTTTTGCAAATGACTTCAACTGTATTTACAACCGTTGCATAGCCTTTGATGTTTGTATCTGGGACTTGGGAGTAAGCATGCTATTTAGCTAATCCAAACAAAGGATGAGGATAAGAGAGCCCTTCATGTCCATTACCCAAAGAAAGAAAGGGGAAAAGCACTGTTTTCTGTGCATGCCCTGAGGCAGCAGGCCTAGATTATCAAGGTTTGTTTTGATGCCTACTAAATAAGCTTTGTTTTCGGTGACTTGTTTTATCACTAGTGAAAAGTTCAAGGAAAAGAATGAGAATGCTTCTGAAGGCATTTTCAGCATGCTCTGTTTCAGAGCTCAGTAGAGTAACTGAAAACCATGAGCTCTAAGGAAGATAATTTCATTTAAATTTTAGAAACCTTATGAAAATCTCAAAGTCTTCCATATTCTGTTTAACAAATTTCATCTGTACTGAACTGTTTCTTTGAAGTTTTTTTCTGGCTATAAGGAAATGTGCACTGAAATTTTATGGAATGAGCAACCTATCTTTGCAGCCCTCTCAACAGAAGGCAGAGCTCCTAATGGTTCAAACCGCCTCATTTCCTCTATTTAATCCCATGTATTTTAGGTACCGCGCTTTCTAGGTAGTGAATTTCATCAAGTTTTCAAAGCTGCTGACACAAAATACTAGCAAGGAAGTTTCCCTGTAGACTTTCAGACTTTTTATCATTACTATCAAATCGTAAGGCTTTGGAAAAAAAAAAATACTTGCTTTTGCAAGCAAGGAGGTGACGTTTTAAACAAAATACTGGGAACTTACATGAGTATTGAGAACAGAAAATGTCCTGTGTATGATTAGACATCAGCAGGTGTATTTATCCTCTAGATTCCTCATTTTATATTTGAAATCTTATTTAATGGTAAAACTTCTGGAAGGGAAAGGAATGAGTAAAAAAAGAAGAGCATCCTTAGCATATAGGAACTTCCCACTACTCAGTGATTTGTGCTAGGGATGGAGCTGGTGGGATGAGCAAAAGGAGGGAGAATTATTTAATCTCATTTCACAGCCATAGTCTGCTGTTGTCAAGTTCCTGTTCCAAACGCCACCAAGTCTTTTGCATTGTCTGTTCAGCACTGCTGTGCAACTTCTTGACCTCGTTATATCCATCCATTCCCACTGGCTCACTTGCTCTTTTTTTCCCAGAGTTGTTCTCACAGATGTTTGTTAGCTGCTTGTTTCTGAGTTTGTGGCACCTGGATTAGATGTGCCTGGTTCAGATCAGCATCTCTTCCGAAGGTTTCTGTGTTAGCCTGTGTTACTTCGTGGCTGGTGTCTGAGCAATCTTGCAGACTGCTTATGCTAGGAGAGTTTAAAATAGTCTTTCCTTTATTGGATGGGGTGAACGTTAGCTTCGCTTTGGAGGTGCTTGTGCACAGTCTGAGTTTGACATTTCTGTGAATCTAAAGTAGTAACTGTCATCTTGTAACTGCTGGAAGGAATAATGTGTTATATCGGGCAGAAACAGAGCCCTCATTGACTATGCTAAATCTATTACATTTGACTGTTCTTACTATACATGGATACCTGGGATTGGGTTAGGATAAATTAATGGAAGCGATAACGGCACGCAATAAATGTGAGATTGAATCTTGCATCTTTTTTCAGAATTACATTTTTTTCTGCTGCTGAGATCAGTCAGGTGATCTGAAACTCAAATTTCATCCTGTTCTGTGTAGCCAGCAAAGCAAGATGACCCTTAGGATAATAGCTTTTAGTTACATCTTGTTCCAGTTTTCCCCTGAAGTGCTTGTTTGTTGCCCCATCTGATTAATGGTCTGTGAAGTTTGCCTCAAAGAAGTAATGGATACTGAAGTTGTAGAAACAAGTTCATTGTGTTCCTAGCCAGCAGAAATTCCAGCAAAGTTGGTAGAAAAGCCCATGCTTTCACTAAATAAGCGTGGATTTTTTGTCATTGCAACTAACTGTAGTTACAGTGAAATTGCATCTGATAAATAAGCCCTTAGTAAGTTGTTGTCAAAACTAAAGATAGCTATTGACACAGCTGCAGCTGATGTTTTGATTTGACTCTCACTGGAGAGGGGCTGTACAAGTGGCGACATGGCTGAAGAATACTTCTGCAGCGATTTATAAGGTTCGACCTTGTAGTCTGCCTTCCAGTTCGACCTTGTAGTCTGCCTTCTGTAACACCAGTGTGTTACAGGCACCGTGCAAGCGAAGGTCTGCCAAGATTGGAAACTCAGCCACAACAATACTACTTGTGTCCGTATTTTTATGACCAGCTAAGACCTGTGCTAGAAGGGAGCGCAGGCTTGCTGTCAGTTATAAAAATAAACCTGAAATGCGAATTCTGAACAGCTTAGATAATCGTTGTAAGATCCTCTCCCATTTTAAACGTGCAGTTGTGTCTGACAGTCGTCTGAAGCTTCTCTGGAAGTAACACTGCTTAAAGTTTAAAACATAACAATTATTGCTCCATGTGGAAAGCTTAATCTCTGCAGAAAGTTGCCTTGTTATTTTTGGGACTTTTAATCAGGGCAGTGCTCTTAGTCACTTCCACAGGGTAAATGCTTTGCTTTTGTCACAGGCTGAGGTGCATATCCTGCAGGGAGTCTGACTCAGCTTCCTTTCATCAGATTTGTTAAACAAAAGAATGTAGCTCCGATTATTTAATTTATTATTTATTTACTTAATATAAGGTGTATTAAAAAAAAAAAAAAAAAACTGCTGAGGAATTCTAGTTGAGGCTGGGGGAATTTGATGTTTTTTGGGGCCATGTGATAGCATTTCTTTTTAATGTTTTCCAGCATAGTGCTCTGGCTGTGCCATATGCATTTCATTAAGCTCGAGCTCTCCTGGAAGGTCAAATCCCGTGCTCCTTAATCAGGCATATCGCTCATCATATGAGAGACCTGTGGCTGTATGAAGACTGATGACTGCAGGACTTGAGTCTAATATGTTCAGTGGGGAATGGTTCCAAACTATCTTGTTTCCTTGTTTGGAAAAGACAGGAAAATAAAGATGGTAGAAAATACAGCCAAATTGTACTAAAAGTCTTCATAGCACTCTGAGCAGGAGCTGTAAAATGAAACTGCCTTACCATTGAACTGAAAGAAAGGAACAATAAATCCCTCTGATTAGTTCAATGAAAATGCAGTCCATAGGGATTTTAACAAACAGGCCTGCAGGCTAGCTGGGGCCCACTAACCTTGATTTGTGGTTTGGGTTTGAAGAACAGATCTAATGCAGAAGCGTGAAGCTGATCTGAAACTTTTCAGAAATTAATAGTTTTATAAACCTGGTTTCAGTGAAACTTTTTAACCCAAAGAACGTGTCTGCTTTCATTAGACATGTTCTTTAAAAATTACACAAACTTCTTCCATTTAAACAAAACTGATGGAAATAGTTACCTGCCATTTGTTATCATAGCTGGTTGTTTCTAGAACCAGCCCAGCTTTCATCTCTGAGTGGTGATGCAAGTAGGAAGCCCATGTTTGATGTAGAAGTTTAGCTCTGTTATCCCAGGTCTGACCTGAAACAGGTAACATCCATCTTCATTTCTGGTAAAGTTTGCAGTGCAAACTACGCCCATTGCATTTGTTTTAAAAAAAATCTACGGAACCAAGCAGAGTCTCCAGCAGGGGATGGAGTGGTAGGGCTGAGGTGCTGCTGCGACAGGAGAGGCTGGGTGGGCAGGGGCTTTGTTGAAGCCCTGCCTTGTGTTTCTCCACTCACTGTGCTTGTGTTCTGACAGTGCGCTGCAATTCCTCTCTCTGGAAGGGATGCAGTGTATCAGGAATAGGGAGCTGGAGAAAAATGGAGATATGGCCTCCTCTCTTTCCTTCCTACACTACTTATGTAACTGATCTACGCATCCTGATGCTGCTTTTTCTGTGACGTTCTCCCCATTAATGGGGAGCTGAAGTGTTTCACTGCAAGCTCCTGACTTCAGTGTGAGGTGATCAAGAGGAGTGGATCTCATCTCTGTGCTCAGCAGTGCTGGCTCAGTTGACTTGCTCTGAAGTTAAATGTCTGCTATGAATCTCTGAAACAAAAGAAGATTTTGGATAAACTTAAAAAAAAAAAAAAAAAAAAAAAAGAAAAAGAAAAAAGGTTGAAATAATGCTGATTTTCCTTTCAAAAAGACTTAAATCAAACTTTTCTGCCTCTTAGTGTTCTGCGAGAGCCTCAGAGGAGATAAAAAGTCAGATTACTGCTCAATCTGCAAGCTGCGTGCCAAATAAAAATTCCAGACATTGGAGAGATGTCATCCCAAAAGCTGCATTGCACAAATAGCTCTGTGAAGCTGGGATTTATGAGGCTAATCAAGTGCAGAAGGAGTTTTATCTTGAGAGTAAGATTTCATAGCATTAGGGGTGAAAACAGGAGAGAACAAAGAAGAGTAGGTCACAGGCTTGAGGTTACTTTCAGGGTGACTTTGGGGTTCCATTTCACCTCTGTGTCTTTCCCAACCTTGATTCACCATACCCACTTGTAAACTTGCCAGAGCAGGAACGTGTCTCGCTATGCTTTGTTCAGTTCCAGATGAGTCCTCGCGAATAAACAAGTTCCTGGAAGGGAAACCACGCTGTGTGTTTACAGGACACGAGCTGACCCATATCTTAAATGCTTTCCTCGATGCCCCTTGAAGTCTCTAGATTTCACTTTTATTGTGTTATATCGAACTTCTGGTGCTGCAATGATTTATTCTCTGTGCATGAAGTCATGCCATTGATGTTAGCATCTCCCACATTGGGTCACGGCCATGCCCTCATCCGCCCAGATTTGTCACGCAGGTGGCAGGAGCATCTTCAGCAGCGCTCTGCTGTGGCCTGGTAAGGAGCACAGACACACACACACACACACACACACACACACACGCTGCCTCGCTGCTGCGGAGCCATGGCCCTGCTTGGTGCCCAGCGTGCCAGCCCCAGCTGGCTGGCAGATCGCTCTTGGGGCCGGCCAGATCTCTCTGCCATACTCTCTCATGCAGAGGGAGGGAGGCTGCGGCGCCATGCTTGCAGCATACGAGGTGCCAGCGATGAGGTGGAGCAGTGCGAGGTGTGGGGTCTGGGCTCTGCTGCATCGCACAGACTGCGTGAGGGTTCCCGGCCTTGTACGGCACAGATCAGATGGACCCACAGCTCACTCTGCTGCCACCACGTCCCCAAGGGCACAGGATTTCAGACTGAGGTTTTGTTTTGTTAAACTAGCGCATGGGAGAAGGGAAGTAGATACATGTGCTTTATATAAAAGCTGCTCATGAATCTGCCCACTGGGCTGAGCGCGTCTGAGCGCTTGCCAAAAGGAGGGTGGAGAAAGCTGCTCTGAAAGAATTCTTGCTAAGGGGTTTAAGTCTGGGAGCCAATGCACTAATGCCTTGTAAATTGGTTCAGTGACTTTTACTCATTTATATGCACTCCCTTTATTATAGCCCCAGACCCAGGCTGCCTTATTTTTGGCTTTGCTGCCAAACACTGTGCAAATGCAGATGGTTTAAGTGTATCACTGGCGATCCCCTATGTATTGTTCCTGTTCTGCAGTCTGCATTGTGCCTCTTTTAGCCACTGAGTGTATGTGTAAGAACTCCTAATAGCTTGGAAATCAGTCAGTATGGATTTTTTCCCCTATCCTGTTGAAACTGATCCATCCGTGTGGTGGCATCAGCAGCCAGTATTTTCCTTTATTTAAACACTAGAGGCCATTCTCAGCTGTGATGCTGGTCTCTGCAGTGAGGCTGCTGTGATGTGCACTACTTTGAATTTAGCCTTTGCAATGGAATGTAAAATACTATGTCTCAGTCTTCTGCTAGAACCGATAAAATAATATCTAATTCTTAATAGAAGAAATATATTTATAATTGCATACAAAATCCTAGCTTCTGACAGCATAGGGGGAGCACAGATCTGTTGGAAGTTCAAGAATTTAGGTTTGTGTGTTTTTGGCAGAAAGAGGTACCCTGCAAACAGCTCAGGGAAACTAGTCACAGAGATTGAAGGGTCTGGTCTATTAAATGCCAAATTTCCGTGACTGTCATCTTTGCAATGCAGTGCAAAATTCATTTTTAATCTTCTGACTACCTTTGAATTACTCAGTATATTAGTGCTGAGGTACGGGACGGGTGTCCCCAGTCACGTGCTAACATTGCTGGTTTGTAAGTATCTCATTGCAACTTCACTAACTGAGGGAGTGATGCAGGATGAAAAATGTGTAATGAATAATGAAAAGGCTCAAGCTTTAGGGATTAATGATTCATGCTGAAATATATCTGCCCTAGACAATTTTCTTTTGCTGATATTTCATCCTGAATGTACAAATGGTTGTGCCGTGCCCATCCCTGTGCACTTTCGCAGAGATTAAAAAGAGTAAGAGTTGCCCGGTAATATCCAAACAGAATCTCAAATGGAAGAACACAGGTATTTAAAGCACAACGGAAAATTTAAGGCGTTTAAATCCATGCTTGGACTTCCCAGGATTTACATAAATGTTGGAAATTCAGAGAATCAGAAAATGAATGATTTTGTGGTATGTGAAGTCTGTGCATGAGCACTTACATTAGGGTCTGTCTGCCTGAGTGCACTCCTGAAAAAACATGCCTCTAAATCATTGTGTTAAGATCTATTTACAGTAAACAACGGGAAAGATAAATGGTCATGAATTGCTGGAAGTAGATTTGCAGCTATTTTGACTTGTCACCAGTTTAATGCATAATTTACAAATTATGCTGAATTAACCTTACAAATCTGGTTTTGAAAAGAATAAAACACTTGATTAAAAAAAACAAAAAACACAACACGCACACACCACCTTTTATGTATTATTTGCACTCTCAGTGCAATGTTTTTAAATGTGCTTCAAGTGCCTTGGAGCTGAAACGTCTAGTAATTAGTAATATTTGCATAACAGAGTAGTTTGCAGCCCCACCTGAAGCTGCTCGAGGTTATGGGAGAACAGTGGCTCCAGCCTCACCCAGCAGCCTGGCTCCAAGCCTGACCTGCAGCCCTCTGGAGCCCGTGTGCTGGGGCTGTTCTGTGCTCCTGGTCTGAAGCACAGAACCCTCCGTGAAAGCGAGGATCTGGCACCTTAAAGTATTTGACTCAAGCAGCCAGATGTTACTAGCATGTTGATTTCTCACAGCTTTATTTGGCTTCGGCAAGACTGGGCTAAGATCTCATTAGAAAAACTTTCTCGTGACGCTTCCAGCGCTTCCTGCCCATGTTCAGGAGACAAAGGATCTGGCTTTCTTGAAGAATTTTGTTGTTTCCGCTCCTGCCCTTGGCCAGAGTCTGCAGGTGCACAGCGGCACAATGAAAAATGCCTTCTACGTGTTTCCTTCAAAGCCTCAGAAAGGTTGCTGTGGTGGGGGCTTGGATAGCAGACGAGCCATTTCCAGCTGTCCCTGAGGAGCATTGTCACAGCCTGGCCTGCCACACAGGAAGAGTGCAGAGGTGTTCTGAAACGTAAGCACTAAACGGGAGCCAATTTTTGAAATCTGCCTCATCAGAAACAAAAAGGCACGCATGCAGATAGCAGGGAAGTGCAGTGCGTCAACACTCTGGAATGCGCTGCGGCTGCTGGTGACTCCTCGGTGGTGGCTTCCAGCTGGGGGGGCAGAGGTGTTGGGTGGCTCTGCTGGGAGCAGTCCCATGGGATGAAGCTGCCCTCTTCGGCCCAGCACTGAAACAGAGAAGCTCATCTGTGGAATCGCGGAGTATTTGCTTTGCACAAACACTCTGACTGTCACAGCAAAGATTTTCTGTCCTGTCTTATCGGGGGGGGAAGGTGTTACTCTTGTCATTACAAAAAGTAGATTTCCTTTAAGACATGGGTCAAAGTCAGACTAAAGTGATGTGAACTTCAGAGAATGCTTTGACAGTGGAAGTGTATCAACCAGCAGGCTGAGATATTTAATATACTAGGTGAAAGCCTGTAAAAAGAGAAGATTTCTCTGTGATGAATCAGTTTACTCTATTGGAGCAGATGATCTCTGACAATTATACAGGTGAAGATATAAGGGGCTTCTCCTGTGGCTGCTTTTTAAACTCCTGTTTTTCACAGTTCTTGAATAAGAGTTGAAATAGTGGAATTACTTCTTTAGCAGTGATTGACCAGTTCAGGTGTCTTGGGCTATGTTTGAAAAGATGCTGTGCTTTATGTTGACGTGACTGTCTGGAGGTAGAGAAAAGTGTGAAGAGCAACAGTGATCGTGGCGTTTAACTCTTCAGCGAGGGTTTAATGCATCACAAATCAGGCAAATGAGAAATTCCAGGTTCTGATTTGGCTTTGCAGAGCAAGAGAGCAACTAGCACGTGAAAAAAGAGACTGCTGTACCACATGGCTTCGTTAATAAATATGAACAAATGTAGTTTGCAGCATAAACCTGTAAGGTTTGTGTGACCAAAAGAATTCAGTGACAGAGAAATCTTTGCTTCATTCTGCTTATTGCTGGAGGGTCAGAGACTTCCCTGCTTCTGCAAGAGGAGTTGTGCCTCTTAGGCAGAGCAGCTTATTAGCTTGCCACCTTTATTGATCAGGTGCGGCCAGGAGCCTGGGGTGCTGGAGAGATTCCTCAGCTGGCCGCGGCGTGGCATGCTGCCTTGAAAGGAATTGCTGGGGCTGAGCAGCTGGAGGTGGTGCTTGGGTGGTTGCAGATATTCCTGTCACAAAGCTGAGAATTTGTTTTTCTTTTGCTGTGTAGGGATCCTTCCCACCCCCTCCCGTGCCAGCTGCCATGCTGCATTTCCTCCTTTTTCCCTGCTGGTCCATATGTGCCCAGCATCCATGTCCCTTCCCTGTGCCACGCCACCCAGCCATTACGCGCCCGTCTCCTGCTCCCTGCTGCAGCCTCCTCCAGTTCTCTGTCCTCCCCTGTGCCTGCTGCGGGGTGTTGGGTGCTGCTCTGCCCCTCGAGTCTGGGAGCAGCTGAAGGGAGCAGCCCCCCGCCTGCAATGCTGGGGAACCTAGGGAACCTGCTTTCCTGCTTTTGTGTTTGGTTTTTCCCAGCAACGATTTCCTAGCCAATGCCAAAAGTATTTTCTGGGGTGACTGGATATACATGCCGTAAGCCACCCTCCCACAGCGTGATGTAGGAGCTCGCACTGGTGCAGTGTGTTTCAGGGCTAAACCACCTCATTTTAGCTGCATTGATACCTCATCTACAAAAACGTGTGTGGCATCATAAAGCTAGGGTTGGACGTGCAGGACAGTTTGCTGGTCAAGTTCATCCTGGTGTCTGGAGCAGGGCCCTGCTGGGCAGAGCAATGGGCAGGTGGCATTTTGGTTTGAAATCTTCAGCCAGCTGTGGCCACAAAGCGCTCCTTACTCCACTTCTGCAAGGAGGTGAAGGCACTAGGGTAACTCCTTTATTGACTTACCCAGCTGTAGCTTAATTAAGTTTTAAAATTGGCTTTACTTTAAATTCTTATGGCTGAATATAGATGAAGTCCCTAGAAACACATTTATTTGTGAATGACTCAAATAGCTTACCAGTTTCCTAGATTTTGTGGAAATTGTGCCCTCTCTTTAAGGATGGCTTAGATTTTTTGTTCTAGATTCTGGTCTGTGACCCACCGTTTTGTTACAGTACAAGTAATTACATCACGTTGGGAAGAATTGTCCCATTTCCCTTAATGGTGCTACTGGCATGGGTAAGGTGATCTGAATTTTGGCTGTACTACTGCAGGGTGACACAGCTTGCAAGTGTCTGTTTAAAGTACTAAGAAATACAGTAGCAATTTTGAAGACTTTTAGTACCATTTAAAATCAGATGTTGTGTTCGTTTTCTTGAAAGCGGGAGTTGACTTTGGGTTTTAATTGGATTGGTGACATTCCTCTGTGTCTGTTACATGTATTACCAAACTGTAGTGCCAGCTACTTCCAGCTATATGCATGAAGCAAGCACAAAGTACTTCAGCAGCAGAAAGCCTTCACTGCTGCTGCTGCAAAGAGGCGTACAGGGGAAGGGCACGTACCGTGCTCTGCCTGTATTGTCAGGGGAGGCCTGCTTGCTGTCAAGGGTTTCTTCTTTCTCTGGTTTAACAATTGATGTAGGGATGTGTAGGGCCAGAGGATCCCTGAAGCTTGTGAAGTACTTGTGTTTTTATGAGAGCGGAATGGGGATTGTAGCAGAGAACCCAGTGGGCTCTCCAGCTCTTCCTCCCTGTCACAGAGAGAAACAGGGCTGCTGTTGCCAGGAGGTGCTGTGGAGTTCAAGCACCCCAGGCCAGTGTTCCCTGTGACATTCATTGCTTACTTATTGGACCACTTAGGATATTTCTCTCCTCCTTGGCTGCAAGAGGAGACTTTTATTGAAGAGAATGAATAAGTGATTCTTCAGCTCTCTGAAGGCATTCAGGGAAAGGTCCGTATCGTGGTGCGAGGGGGAGATATGGTCTGGATGCCCAGCTGATGTCTGAAAGGGTGCTGCAACACCAGTCACCTTCAGTGTCTGAAGGACACTGCCTTCCATGTTTCCCCTAAAAAGAGAGGAAATCTGTTGGTGAAAGGAGAGGAGGCAAGAGAAGGGCTGTTCAGGAGGGGGGTTACCAAAGACAAGTAGTTGTTTGACGTGCATAGCAGGATGAACAGAACTGTAGTACTGAAGAACACTTTGATGAAGCAGCATACCCCAAACACCCCTGAACACATCTTTAGCTGTAAGAGATTATCCCAGAGATAAATCTGAGGGTTACTTCAAGGATGTGGGCTTAGAGTGGAAAGGATGAGTAGGTGAGAGGGAAGGTGAGGCTGCTTGTAGAGCTGGGGATCATCTAGCGTGGCTGTCTGTTACCTCTCCCAGATCTATTTCCTAGTAAGCAAGTCTTCCCTGCTTAAGTTTGTGTGTTTATGTGCCAGACAGCGACTGCAGCATGTCAGTAAATGCTATCAAATGCACTTTGAGTACAATTACACATGGAAATGGGAACTTTTGTTTTGTTTTTGGATACAGTAATTCTGGTTTGTTTTGACCCATCTATGCAACGGATTTCCGCTGTGTAACAAAGCTTGGGGCAGGAAGCACATTGTATTTGGACTTCTGCTGAAATAAGCTACAGGCTGCTGTAAAATATTAATCTTTACCTTTAAAGCAGGCCTTTCCCCATTTGAATAGTTTTTTTTTCCTCTTCTTTTCTCTCCACACTTCCGAAAAAAGTGGCTATTGGACAAAACAAACAAAGCAAAATATAACATAAAGGAGAAGAATGTTTTTCTCTGTTGGAATAGTATTTTAATGCTAATAACTTGTAGAAATGAGAGACCTTGGAGGAAGGAAAAAGAAGAATCTCATTTAAGAAGTAAAACATACTCTCTGTTGTTAGCAGCTCACCACCCTCGATAGGGGTTATCTCGGTTTGCATACATCTGAAATTTTATCCTGAAGAGCTGCTGTGACCCAGGATACAGTAATCACCTTGCATGCAAGTACAACTGCAGCAAGTATTCATCAGCCTTCCTGGTCTCTCTTCTGTGGCTATAACATCTATTTTTTTCCCTTTTTTCTGTATTAAAAAAAATATCATTAGCATTGGCCTGTAAAATCACTGATAGCACTGGTAGGTTAACTAACAGATCTCAAGAAAATCAGCAGCAGTAGAGAGACTTCACCTTTAAGGTTTAATTTTTCTCTAGGCCACTAGTGCAGTGGTGCTTTGAGCTCTGCATTCAAAATACGTGCAAAAAAAGTGGTATTTTGCATATGTAAACAGTGTGTGTTTTAAACCAATCAGTTTGGGTATGTCTGCACAATGCAGTAGCAGCTAGCACTGCAGATGGAAACTCCATTCCTTCTGTTTACCGACCTGCCCGAGAGTAACAGCTGTGCTTACAATAGTCAAATCTTCATGGCTGAGGACTTTTTAGTAAGTGTGAATATCGGTACTGTACAAAGGCAAACCTCCACTACTACTAATGCCCTCTGATTTTAAAAGGAATTTTTTTGCAGTAATCTTATGAGTGGTTTTATTATTGGATGTGTGTTAATTCCATCCTAATTCCATTTGTAATGTGAAAAGTAAAAGACGAGATATACAATGAAATGTAAGACTTCAGCTGTAGTGAAAGCTGGTCTGTATTTTCTAAAAAATCTTCTTTGGCAGTTACATGGGTGAGCTAAGAGGATGAGCAGAGAGGAAGATATACATGGAGAAGATAAAAGTCTCTGTCTTCTAAAATGTTCTGTGGAAAATACTTGGAATAATTTCTGTCCTTTCAGTCAGGTTCATTATGTAGACAATATTCATCTAGCCTGCATATTGAGTAGTTTTCTTTCTTCGTGCCTTCCCTGAATAGGCCTCAAAGATGAGAGAAATTTTTCATTTGTATATATCCCAGGTCAACGTTAAGATGCGTTGATGTTTCCTAATAACCAGAACGTTAGTTGAGACTTGAAGACTTTGGGGAGGGCGATGCAGTGAGCTGCTTGGTGGAAGGTCTCATGCCTGGTAGAGCTTTGAGCACTTCTCATGACTTGCCACAAGCCCAGGTCTGTTTTCACCAGAGCTTTGTCTTCCTTTTGTGCTGCTTTGTACTGGCCAGCTCTCATTCCAGTGCTGAAAGAATGTACCCCACCTATTGTGGGGAATTAATCAGCTCTTAAGAACAAGAGGAAAAACACATTGCATCAATCTCGGAGCAGAATCTCCTGGGAAGCTGGAATTCAGGAAGGATACAAGAATGTGAAGTGAAAGCCAGCATAATCTTAAACACATTTTTTTAACCTTGAGAGCATCTTGTGGAAGGTTACTTAGTGGATGGTTATCTGTGGCCAGAGGCTACTGAATTTCTCAGCAGACCACAGTGGCTGTACAACTTGCTGCTGGGGGAGGTCAGTACTAAAGATAGAAACATGGGTTTCTGCTTCTGTTCAGAAAGCTTTGCACAGGGCTCACCAAGCACAAATTTATACAGCACACAGCCTAAAGCAGCTAATTGTAAACCAGCATGTTTTCATGTATAATCTGCAGAGGCTTTCTAATCTCAGCGATCAAATAGCTCAGGATGATTGTAATGGACCGTGGAGCTTTCCCCTGGTTCTAGCATGTGGCTGAGGAACAATGTTCAGTGCCCAAGGAAAAAATGGTTTCGAGTATGTGGGCCATGTAGCATCTGCTCAGCCTGTGTTGGCAGTCATTGCAGTGAGTGGTGGAACTCAAGCTGTTGTCTCTCCTTAAAGAGGAGGCTGGTTGGACACTCACAGTTTTCCTTGGTGAGTGAAGAGTTCAACCAAAGTTCAAGCATTAGGCTGCAGGAGATGAATTTGCACCTTTGTCCAACATTAAGCTCGCTTAATATGAAAATAAGGAACTAGTGCTGCAGTATGAAGTGCTGTGTAGTCAGGATGACATGCAAAAAAACCTGAAAATAGTCTCCTGATAGATGGGGAGGACCTGAAATACATCACTAGAAGGCTAATAATTTCAGCGTTTTCTCTCACTTGTACTACCAGAGACATTTCTGGGAAAGGGCAAAATGTTTACAGAATCAAAGCAGTTGAACCAGCATCATTTCCTCTTCTGGAATTTTTGAAGAATTGATAAAAATTTGCTGTTCATCATCCTTGCTTAGCAGTCCATCATTCCTTTATGGGAGTTGTATCTCACTGGTGTAACAGTGAAAGTGCACTGCGTGTTCAGGCAGGCACTCTAATATCATTTACTGCAGTGCATACCGAGAGTGGTCCTTTTCAACACAGGATGTGTTTTGACCCAGATGGTCAAGTATTTTGCTGTCCTGATTTTTTTTTTTTTATCAATTATTGGATTTTTTTTTGAATATTCAGTGACTTAAAGCATGTACTAAATGATACTGCCATAAAATACAGTGCGAGACAATTTAAGATCTGTTACGAGGTACTAAATGACAAGCTGTACAGATGAAGTAGGCCAGGCACTAAATGCAGAAGGATAAACAAACTTGTTTTTGCATTTCCAGCAATAAGCAACTTAAAACTAAATAATTTTTAATAAATGGGTTTAAAATTATAAATTAATATATATTGTAATTCATATGTAATTATTACTTGAATTGAACCTAGAATATAACCTGTATAAAGTAAAATATATTACACAGCGAATACAAGATCCAGACAGGCTATTCCTGAGCTGCCGCCTCTGCTCTGGCACATTGACGAGATGCCACGAGGTCGGTTCAGGGGCCTGGTCTGGCTGGAAATGATTCCCTTCAGTTAGTGCAGGTGAGTCTGAGGAATTCCTGTCTGATGCTGCAGAGGAGCTGTCTGTCTTTGGGCACTGTAGGAGTAACAACCAGCGGGTCATTCAGGTGTTGCATGAAACCCCATCTAAGACATGCCTGGGAAACGGGTAATGATCTTTGCTTGCTAGAGCCGTGTTCTGGTACGCTGACTGGCCCCGGGTAGCCTCATAACTGGTCCCAGTTAGTTGGGACTATTCAGGAATTTCAAGAGACTAATTTTCTCTATCAGAAAAGGCATGAATCGCTCCCACAATGCTGTTGGTTGCTATTACTCACAAAGTTCTAGTGGTCTGGATTGGAAATTGCTAAATTATTGCAGCTCCATCATCTTTACTGATAGATTTACCATTAATGTGACAGTTAAGTGGAACATTAAATATTATAGCCATTATTTCATCTTCTTTTTTAAAACACAGTCTAGCTGATTAAGTGTAATTTGACTTCAGCTATACTTGTGTAACACATTATGCCAATATAAATGCCTCTAGTGCAGGTGAAACTGAGCTCTTAGTGAGGTCAAGATGTATAAAGTTTAGCTAGCTGTCAATTTTTATGAATCTGCTCTGAAATACTTTTGTCCGCAGACAGGCAGCTCTTCAACAGAACAGATTTCACAGATGAAAAAAAAAAAAAAGTAACCAGATTATGGCAATCCTCTCCTTAGTACTGGAAAGTTAAGAATTTGAAACGTAAAGTGTGGTAAGTTTGCCAAAATATGAACCAAAATTGTATTGCTGTTAAGAAACAAAACAAGTGTCAGAGAACCCTTATCCTTAGAAATAATAACAGCAATAAAGGAACATTTGTGTTGTGCCTTGTGTTCAGGAACAGCGTGATGTATCTAATGGGATATCAGCATCATCTGGTTGCCTTGCAGCTTCTGTGGAGGACACAGGATATTGCGGTGACAAATGCTACTTCATTTCCAGGTAGAAGATAGTGGGTTTGACGTTATCCGATCCAGTCCTGTGTGGTTAGGCATTACAACTATCTGACGTGTTCGTGGCCTCTTCCAGTGATGTCGGCACAGTACTGCTGAGTGCACCACATGCTTATGCCTCACAGCACAGCTAGGAGGTGGTTACATTGCAGTATTCCTAAAATCTCCATCTGGCTTGGGAGCAGCTCGGTATTGATCTCAGAATGGCCTGGGAATGACCATAGTGAAAGAATTAGAGGATGGACTAATGTAAAGCTTCTGAAACGGGTTGAATTTGTATGTTTGATTGTGATTAAATAAATATTTTTTAAAAAGAAACAAAAAACATACCTCGTCTCCTAAAATGAAACATGAAAATAGAGTGAAATTAGTAAAGAAAGAGATTTTGATGGAAGTGATTTCCCAAAATTAATGTCATAACTAAAAAATAGCAAATGTTACATAGAGTTACTTATTTCTCTAAGAAACCAAATATACTTTTTGTGCAGTAGCATTTTGCTTGAATCAGTTATTCCATTTTGAGGTCAGGCTGCTTTTATATTATCATCACCTTTAGAACATGATGTGATATACAGACAGCCATAAATTGCCTCGTGTAACACAAGAAATAAAAACGTAATGGATTCCCATTGAATTATAAATGGCAGTGGTAAGAAGACCTTCATAATTTTGTGGCTTTGCCACACATGAATTATAGGCGTGATCTCTCACTCGCAGGATGCATATAAATATCTATAATCATTGCGCATTCATTTATGCATTCTCCATTATGCTTGTAATGTGTCTGAAGGTGAAAATACGGCCATGTAAATGACAGCAGAGTTCAGCAGCAAGATGTTTCTGATATCTGTGCCACAGTGACTCGTGTCGGAAGGAGAAGCCCTTCCACTGTATCTCCTGGGGGCTGCCTGGAGTGGAGGGGTGCAGTGGGCACACAGAGGAGCCCTGCATGCACCTCCCAGTCAGGGACAGCGAGAGGATTAATGGGCAGGCACTGGGCTTTGAGTTCATGGCCCCACCACATCCAGCTCTCATCTTATGGATTTTTCAAGAAAGTTCTGAAAGCTCCCATCCCCTTTGCTTTTCCACATGCATAAACAAGTGAAATGGCTGCAAGCAGTAAGCAGAGACAAGTAAGCAGAAGTGATCTCGTGCAGGACACTGCTTGTTGTTTAGTTTGAAAAGTGATATACTGTCCAAATGATCAACTCTAGGAGGTTGAACAAAGCTGATGGCTGGTGCTGGCAGCCAGGCTTCTTGTTGCACCCTGGTGGGTGCTGACACCCAGCAAGCCCCCAGCACAAGCTTGGTCGGCCTCATGCTGCCTTGCGTTGCGGTGAAAATGGAGACAAGGTGAGGCAGTGCTTATAATGAGCTTGCCACTGCTTTGAAAAATGTAACCCGGTGTAATTCAAGTAAAGCAGTGTCCCTGTAGCTGTCAGCACGAACAAAGACCACCGAAATGTACTAAGTGGGAGTTTCTGTACAGAATAATTTTGACACATCTCATTGCTTCCTTTATAACCTCATCCAGGGAAAATAGGCTCGCTACTCCTGCAGTCCTCCGGTTGGTATGACCGCACAGATTCCTGCCACATATGTTAGATCTGCTGATTAAAATACAGGATACTACTTTCCTTTTTTTTTTTTTTTTTTTTTTTTTTCTTTTCTGTTAATTTATCTCATTATCATCAGCTTTGTAGATCTTATTTTTTAACCTTGGAAGAAGACATCACTGAAGTAATAGCTATTAAAAATAATTTCTTCCAAATGCCCTGCCTAACAAAGACACCACAACCCAAGCCAGGGCAGGAAGTGCCGTTCTCTCAAAGACATCAGTGTTCATGAGGTTTGCCAGGTTTCCTCACTGGGTTGTACACCCAGTTTCACCTTGCTGCCTTGTGATCGGTGGCAGGTCTTTCCACCCCAACCACCATCACCTCTTCTGTGTGCTGAGAGGAGGCGTTGCTGGGTCCAGCACAACAGCTGCCCCCAGGAACCTCGTGGTTTCAGTTTAATTCCTGTTCTTGTTTCACGAGTTTCCCTTTATAGTTTTGTAATAGCTCTGGTGTTTTTGGTACCATTGAGAGATTTGGGTGAGAGTACAGTGAAGGCTGGGTTATATTTGCACTCCGTTAAAGGTTTGTTCCGGTAGGAGAACCTGGATTTAGCCACGTTTTAAGTACAAGGGAAATGAATTTTATTGTTGTGCTTACAAGAGCCATAGAATGAAATGGTGTGCAGTGGACACTGCTGGTTTAAAAACTCAACAAACCTGGAAGAAGAAAGCGCTATCCTTCCTCAAAACGGTGCTGCTCTTTTGTTCGTGTTTTGTTAGATCTCTGCTGCCTGAGGATTTATTTTAATGCAGTTACCTGTGGAGTTATTTAAAAGCACTCTTGCAAATCCTCTCAAAAGGATTCTGCAAGTGCTACACTTAATTATTTCAAGGAATGAAAATGACCTTTAATATGTTCTCCTGCATTAACCTTCTCCTCTGTAGTAAATAAGATGGTGCAAAGTATAATTTTCATGTACTGGACATTGCATTAGGCAAATACATAAATGAGCATTTCTACAACTTCTACTATATAGATATATTACAGCAGGTTGCCACTTTACTAGCCTGGATAATATTTTTTCCTTACTTCTGAGCTTATTACCGGCAATTGTTTGGATCATATAAGCTGTATATCCTTTGCAGCTGAGATAGGCAAACATTTAATGCTGCTATTTACAGGGAAATTATTGTCTAGATTTGATGAAAGGGATAACATTGTGCCATCATTGGGTCTTCACTCCGTGAATTTTGTTTTAAAGGAATACACTGCTGACAGTGAGATTCTCCAAGGACATATCTTTTTTTTTTTTCTTTTCTTTTTATATCAGAGCTGAAATACAATCTTGGTTTTAGAGAGACATATAAAGGTGTTTTTTCAACCAACTGACCAACCACCCCAAAACCCTAATCCTGCAATAATTCCCCAAGCCTCTCCAAAAGCAGCTCCCTCTCAACAACTTCTCCTTTTGAATTCTCAGCTCATACAAATTCTCTTGTTTCCATAGGGCTGCCTGCACGGCCTCTGATAGTTCTCTGCTTCTCTGCGGTTGGGCGGGATGTTTGAATACATGCTAACAAGAGCAGGCTTCTGTTTCTTTATGACGGTGAGCACGGGCTCATTAAGTAGCACAGTTGTGTGAGCCCTAAGGCCAAATGTCCAGGGACTGCAGAGCGGTGTGTTCCTTGAAGTGGCAGGCTCTACTGCGAGCCCTAACTCCTTTCACAGTCTTACTTCATAGAATGGCTTGGGTTGGAAGCGACCTTAAAGATCATCCAGTTCCATTTCATTACTGAGACCTTCTTAAGGAGCGTAGGAATGCTTTCATGCTTCAGCTTTTTTCCTGGAATGATTGTTGTAATTACACCTAAGTCTAGGAGGCAGGCATTGGAAAGCTGTCCCCTGTAACTGGGGATTTGTGTGCACAAAAGATGCAGCATGTAGGCAGCTTTTCTGAGAATTTCTAAATTTCTAAAGAAATTCTTAGGAAGAATTTCTTTACTGAAAGGGTTGTTAGGCACTGGAACGGGCTGCCCAGGGAGGTGGTGGAGTCACCATCCCTGGAAGTCTTCAAAAGACGTTTAGATGTAGAACTTAGGGATATGGTTTAGTGGGGACTGTTAGTGTTAGGTTAGAGGTTGGACTCGATGATCTTGAGGTCTCTTCCAACCTAGAAATTCTGTGATTCTGTGATTCTTTTGCACCTGCTGTGTGCACACCGGCAGGGCACTGAGCTCTGCGGCCTCGCAGTGCCCTGTTACTGAGCTGTGCCTGCCTGCGTGCTGGGTGGGGGTATGTGTGGCCGAGGGGTGAGCAGTTGACTGCAGAGATTAAGCAATTGCATGCCCAGTTTTGAGATAAAAGCTAGAAGCTGTGGGTAAAACTGGCTGGAAATATGATCATTAGTAACTCATACAGTTAATAAACTCTGTAGACAAGCAGTCATCCAGCCATCTGTCTAACTGCATGTACAAAGTCCTCCCCAAAGTATGTGCTACAATACCCTCTCAAAATGTGTATCATTAAGGATAGTGCAGTATTTGTAAAGCCATTCCATTCCATATTCAATGCCTTCCCAAACTGGACCAACCAACTCTGTGGCTACTATAATGAGAAATCATTTAGTGGTAGTGAAATTGAGCCAAGCCTACTGGTTTGTACAAACGGATCAGAACCGTGTTCCCATGCAGTCCATCGCTGGTGCAGAGCACTGTGGCTGCTTGCCATCTAAAATACTGCTTCAAAGATGAGGAGCCAATTCCTCTAGAAGTTACTTTGGGTAAGATCTTAAAGCAGGCTGAGCAGGGCAGGGCTTGGAAGCCTCGTTCCTCCTCCTAGGGATCATTTATGTAAATGGCTTCATCAGCCCGGGAAAACACTGGTAGCTCTTAATAAAGGTCACTTAAATCCTAATGAGCGAACGTAGGCAAGTGTGTGTGCGTGTTAATTTTGTATGAGCACAGTTGCTGGTATTTTAAGTCATGAATTTAAATGCATGCAAATCCTTCTAATGCACTAAATCGGTAGTTGTTGGAGTCTGAATTTCAGAAGTAGCTGTGTCATGGAAGGTGCTGGGGTTTTTTGTTTGTTTGTTTGTTTTTGCTTTAAACCATCATTGTCACCCTGCTGTTAGCTTTAAAAAATAATAATAATCCAGTACCTTACAAATAATTTAAATATGCATATAAAGCAATTATTTCCCAAAACTATATTGAAATCTTCTAAAGTTGAAAAATAAAACTGACAGCACAGCAAGCCTGATTTCACCATGATGTAGTCTTTGCTGATTTAATCACTGAGGGTTACTACTTTGCATTTTTAGTTGAAAGATTCACTTCCTTTTCCGTTCAATTTTCTTCAAAGTTCATTTTTTCTATTCCCAACTTTAAAACTTTACCATTCCCCTCTTTTGCAACTCAAAAAAAAAAAAAAAAAGAAAAAAAAAAGGCATAACTTTCAGCTGATCAGAATACTGAGAGAGAATTCGACATAATTTTTATAATAAATTGGACTTCTTGGAGAGCTTTTGGACAAATCTCCTGCCATAATTTCACAGGCAGCTGGTACAAATATCTGAAAAAGAAGGTAAAGTTTCCATTTAATCTATTACATAACTAATTCAAGTAACCATTTCATCACCTTTCATGGTAGCCTTGCAACAGTGTCTCAGGTTGCATATGCTGCAAATAAATTATCAAAAATCAAGCAAAAATGTATTTGTGTAGAAACAGTCTCATTGGAATTGGGAAAAGGAAGCCTACTGTAGTTCAGTGATTTGTATTTTATTTCTTCTTGCAAGTATATGCAACTACAGCTTGTCTTGTTTCTCTGAGCTTTTTTTCTTAAACGAATGTTGTTGCTCTAAAAGTTAATTTCTGGTGTATATCCCAGAACTGAGGATGTTGTTGGGGCATGTCTAACACAGTGGAAGCAAATGGCACTCACAGCTCCATTCCAGTCCCTTAAAGAAGTCCTGGTAGATGGCTTCTTACAGTTGGATGGAGGTGCTGATGCTCAGGTTGAAATGCAATGACACATCTTTACATACTTGGCTGCTGTAGAGGCAGGTACAGAAATAATGGTGTGCAGAAGCAATGCATTGGACTCATTGCAATTATGCCATTTCAGTGTAGCATAGAGTCAAACACACATACTCCTTGTTGAAATTTGTTTCAGTTGCATCACGATTTCAAGAACCACAATGTAAATATGAATATCTGGACGTTGCAGTTTGTCACGGTCTCTTCAAGTGCTCTAAGAACGTCAGAACGAATTGCTGTCTACAGACAAAATACTTGGAGTTAATCGTGTTTGCTCCCTATGAGGCATATCTTCAGGTAGTTCAACATAGTGACCTTGGAACAAAAATACAGCAATTTAGTATAATACCTAGTGTTCTCATTAGGAACTCATGTTCTTTATTTTTCAGGCAGTTTTGAAAACTTACCACCAACATACTCTGTGTGCTTTTTTAAAATAACAACTCCTTCATTTTGAGAGAAGGAAGCATGAACCAATTTTCTCAAATTTGCCTCAAGCCTGTTTCCAATTAGAAAAGTGAAGTGGGGTAAGGACTTAATCTGTGCTGAATGGAAAGGCATTTGTACCTAGGAGTTGTGCAATGGGAGAAACAAAGCATCCATCAGTAACTCAGAATAATGGAGCCACTGAAAATCATCAGAGCAGGACAAGCAGGAAGAATGGCCTTATTTTTCCTAAGTTACTCACTGGGAAAGACTTAAGCTGTGATTGATGAGATGCCTTAGAAATGCTAACAGTGTCAGTCAACTGGCATTTTGTTACTGCTGCAAGCAGTAAAACTAAGCAAAACTAAGGCGGCTTAGGTCTGTACCCTCTGGATGCTAGCACTTGGTAGAAGCACTCTTTCTTCCTGCATAATTCAGACATGGTTTTGGTGGTTTCATTTTAGTACCTTGAAAATACATGCTTTCTGCTTCATCCAGGCAGTGCTCACGTTAGTAGGAATGGTATAAGACAGCAAGAGTGAAAAGAGAGACCAGACATATGGCATTTCTTGGAGAAGGGAAACATAAAGCTACTCTCCTAATTTCACTTAGCAGTGAGTTCTTTGAAAAGCAGTCCAGAATGTGACAGAATGAAGTACAGTAACAGCCTAGACCCGATCAGCTCATCTGCAGAGGGAATTTAATTACACTTTTGTTTATGTAATTTCCTTCTTCCTCCCCTCTTGTCAGGTCCTGTTCTCATCAAGGGATATCTGACAAGGAAAAGATGTGAATAGGATGCAGCTGAAAGCTTTTGAGCTCTTGGGATTTAGGTAGGGAATGCAGAATCTGAGCCAAAGCCTCCTCATCTCCTTGCTGCCTGATCTCTTTCCACCTCTTGAGGAGAAGAAAGGGAGGAAAGACACGCAGGCAGCTGGGGGCTCTGAGCCAGGACAGGGGCAGCTGAGTGGGCTTCACCTTTCCCTGGGAGCTCAAAGAGAAAAGCAATTGGCCTAGCACAGCACGGCTGGGAAGGAGGTAAGCTTGGCCTATCTTTATCATTTCTCTGGATAAGAAAACAGAAATCCTGCTTACTCGGCCACTGCTGTGGCTAAGGAAAAAAGCGGCCACAGCTTACTGCAGTAGAGACATCCATCCAGGCCTCAGCTACTGAGATCCAGCTCACACCCTGAGGAAAAAAAATAAAAAAGATGATCTAAAGGTGGCCTAATCTTGGATTGCAGTGTTACCAGTGGATTGCACAAGCTAAATTAACAACGTAATGTAAAAACGGGTTTAATTAGCTTTCTAATTATGCTTAAACAGTTTTCCCCCATTCCTAAACTAATGAAGATGTCTATATCCCTACAGTGTGCTGCTGAAGGTTAGGCAGAGGATGTGTTCTTTGGACACGTGCTCTACCACTTACCCAGAAACTCCTTGGATTTTCCTTCCGTTTCAAACAAGCCCCTTCTCTAGGTGGGTTGTTTCCTGATATAAACTTCGTTCCTCACTTACCCAGATCCCATTCGCTACTTGGTTAGTCCTGATTTCCCTACTGTAGGTACTCAGCTCACTGCAAAACCTCATATGGAGTTTCCAGCTCTGTTCAGTAACTATCTTGACTCCTCACATCATGCACAGTTTTCCTGGTTTTTCATCCAACCTTTTCCTGTCTTTCTGGTGTTCCAGTGACACTGCTCTTTGTCAGGTGAGCGCTTGTTTCCCCAGTGTATTGCTTCCTCATCAGTTCTGCATTTCCTTTTGTACTGCATGTAGCTAAAACTTGTTTGGCTTTTCATCCCCTTTTCTGTCTCTCTTCTTCCCCTAGTCAGTCCCAACTATTTCTGCCTGTTGCTCTTTCCTCCTATCCCTGATGATTTGGCATTTATCTTTACAAATTCTAAGTTTTGTTACCCCTCATGCATCCTAGGACCAGCTGGAGTAGGGAGACCAAAAGAACTCTGAACTCATTCCTTGAAATGTCTTGGCTCCAACATATTCTAAGGAAACTTCCTTAGAAGGATGGGAACTTCCCTTATGAAGTTACATCAAAATCAGGCAGGTTATAATGAAAAGTAATGCTGTTTATTGTGTTTTGTCTCCTTGCTCCACAGCACAGGAACACTCCTGCTCTTAAAGAAAAAAAAAGCTTGTAAAAATCTGTAGTTAACCTAGAGAGTAGCCAGTTGTTCTAACGGGGCCCTCTCAGAAATGACCAAAGTGTTGTGGCTGAAATGCTCACAGACAATTCTGCCCTTTGGCAAATGCCCTAGGTAGCTGAGATTTGACAAATTACCAACTGAAGATGGGCTTCTGCAGCCGCAGCAATAGCCTCTGCTTCTGGCTTTGACTGAAGGAGTTTCCACAGGGTTAGGATTTGCTTGCACTTCCATCCATTCCGGGGTTTAGCCGAGCTGCTTTGCTTTGTTTGTGCTTCAGGTCTGCCAGCTAGGTATGTTTTTGTATACCATCCAGGCACTAGTACTCTTCTGCAGTGTGTTTTAACTCAGTAGCACCAAGAATTGTAAAGGAAATCTGTTGATAGATTTGTTAGCTGTTGGTACATAACGGTATCTTCCGCAGAACAGCACCTGGCCAGGCTGTTGTGCTGCCAGTTGGCACTACGGAGATACCTTAAAGTCAGGACAAAACCTGTAATGCCTGCTGTATCACACACATTTTCACTGTGCAGCGTACATAACGACAATATTCAGCAGGAAGAGGCTCTCTGCAGCATTTGAAGGGCAAACAAAGGGGAAGGAGCCTTGATTAGTGAGCCTTGTTTGTATTACACAGGGATCAAAGGAGATAAAACACAGTCTATTGCACTGTTTGTAAAATAAAGATTCCAATTACAGAAGGTGGTGCTGCATCTGTGCCTCCCTGACAGCTGTGAGGAGAATGAAAACAGCAGCTCTCATTGCATTAAGTTATTAATAATTAATTCTTCCTTGGAAATCGGCAAGCTGAGGCATTACAGATACTTGTACAGAGCACTGGTTTGGGGTAAGGCTGAAATTTCTGACAGGGTTCCTTTCTGCTTTATTTTGGTTTTCAGAAGAATTTGGGTACTTGGGAACCCAAGTTCTGTCTGCAGAGATGGGTGCAGAGAGCTGAAACAAGCCTTGGAGTCGGCTCTAACCGTACGCACTGCTGGGGAGCAGGGATGGAGCCCTCCTTATCCAGTGTGGTGGGATTGTTGCTCTCGCACTGGGACACGCAGGGAACAGGTGAAGCTTTACTGCAGCTGCCGTGGCAGCGGTCACTGCGGTCACCCCTAACCCCCGGCCTCTCAGTATTTGCTCATGGGGCCGTTCCATCATGCGATTCCCCCATGCATTTCCTGAGCAAAGCAAAGCGGGGACAGAGTTGGTGTGTTGAAGAAGCACACCCAAGTCACGGCGTTTGTTAGGAGTGTTCTGGGAAACCTACAAGGAGGATCTTCAGTGCAGATGGAGGCCAGCTGCAGGTCTCTCAGAGGCGCTTGCTGCTGTCTGTGGGTGCAGCAGCTCAGTGCCTGGCCTCGCAGCCTGCTTGCCCCGGGGCAGCAAGCTGCAGTGAGCCCCCTCTGAGCACAGTGGGGCAGCAGGTCCGTCCCATCCCATCCCATCCTGTGCCCTGCTGGGTGCAAGCAGGGACCCAGAGCGCAGCCGGCTGCTGAGCTGTCCTTGCGAGCGTGAGGCTGCCTTCTGATGAATGCCCTCACGCTGGTAATTTAAGCAAAAGGCAGCGTGCTCTAACAATGTATTACATGCACGGCTGAAAGTGTAACAAAGATTTGGATGGATGCTGTGTGCTGTATGGAGAACAGCTTTTTAATTTTACTACATGGTGCTAGGCCAGCCCAGCAGAACTTGCTTGTCTTTGAGAAATGCTTTTATTAGTTGGCTGTGATATGTTGGCAAATTAGGCCGTGCCAAATGTGCTTTCAGCCTCCTGCTGTGAGGATGCTTCACAGATTCTTATGCATACCTTAGAGGTGTTTGCACATTATACGGTATTTGTGGTCTATTTGTCCTGGCTTTGATCATGTCCTTGCTGACTGCATGCTAGCTGCATGCCCTTCCCTCTCTCAGCACCCATCCTTTTTATAGTATTTTGTAACAACTTGGATATAAATTGTCTTACAGTTCTCTAATTAATATTCCTTTCTTATAGTACTAAGGCAAATCCTGGGTCTGTTATATCTGCAGCCAGCGTGGCTCAAAATGCAGCACTGGGTGTGTGCGGATGAGCAGTGTGAGTGCAGCCACGCCGTGCTTGTGAAGTCTGGTGTGTTACGAAGGGCTGTAAGGAGCAGGGTAATGCAAGAAAAGTGGTGTCTGGAGGATCTGTTTTGGTGTCTCAGATTTCAATCATAAAAATGGAATTTGCTTATTCGTCACAGCAGGGTAGGGAACTAGACTTTAAACACAGGTACTTTTTTTTTTTTTTTTTCTATTTGGGGGAAAAAATATCAAAATTTTAGGATAGGTCTGTTGCCTCTAGCAGGAAGCAATCCGTTAGTGTTTGAGGTGTTTGCTGATGCCATGATGGAGGTAGGATTCTGCCTGCAGCTCTGTCCCGAGCCCTCTCTGTGCAGTTCCAGGCGTGGCTGATGCCTGGCCTGGCTGCACGGAGCATGGCTGGATCCTGTGTTTGCTAGCGTGAGCAGATAGCCGTGGTGTGCTTGCCAGAGACTTACAATGAATATACCAAATATCTTTCCTCAAGCTGTGCTAGGAGACTGTGTGTGTTTAGACACATGCTGGATAGCAGCACTCCATTCCATGTATGCTTCCAAGTTCTGTAAAATATCCCCTCAGCTTTCATTTCTTTTCCTGGAGAAGTTACCAGATGCTTCATTATTGTTTTGCAAAACAAGCTGCATATTACCCATATGTTTTCCCCCTTGTTTTCCAGGAGGCAAGCTAAACGTTGGTACCCGTTTCAAATATTCATTAAATATTTTAGATAGGTTGGAAGTGACGAGCAAGGGCTTTCCAAAGCACGGAGCAGATGAAGATGGGCTTGGCGTGACCACGGTGAGGGGTCTGGTTCTGGGGGTGCTGGGGTGGAGCGGGGCTGGCGCAGGCCAACGCGACTTGTGGGGAATGATTAGCAGTCTTCATACAGCTGCAAGAAGGGGAATATCTGAGGGTTTTAGCCATACCTCCTGGTGAGAGGTGGTAGGAGACTTCTGAACCTTTAATCTCCTTTCTGAATTCAGGAGGTAGCCCTCCAAGGTGCTGAGGAAGAAGCCTGTCAGCAGTTCAGGTCAGTTAAGGAAGGCAGAGGGGCTGCTCGCTGGGGCTGCTGGAGCAAAGGGTGGCTGAGAGGGATGAAGCTTAATTACAGGTCTATGGTTTATATTCTGCCACTTGACAGAGTCTCCATTAAGGACATAAAGCTGTGAACTATGTCTGTCCCGTAAAAATACGACTCCCGGGACGAATGCTCTCTTGTAGTCATTAATGTGGTGCAGCCATTCAGGTGAGTTCAGGTCTACACTGAAATGAACACGGGACTGAAAGCTCAGTGTAGACACCAGCACCGAGCCAGGACCAGGGGCAGATCCCCCCGCGGGCAGTGCCCCACCTCCCCAGCACTCCCCGTGGTGCCGGGGCAGCTGTGCTGGTACATCGTGAGCTGGAAGATGCAGATGGGATCTGGCAGATAGCCGTGTTTTGCTTTGTTGAATTTTCAGGAAGAAAGTACTGTTTCAAAGTTTCTGATAAATATTTTGCTGTTAAAAACTCAGCCAAAGGATGTATAACTCAACATGTTTTCCTCTTCAAATTCCTTATTTCAGCTTGAATTTGTAAATGGCTTTTTGCCGAACTACTTGGGTGAAGGGAGACTTCTTTGCCATTTTCTTCCATGAATCTTTTTTGCACCTTTTCATCTAACACAATGCTGTAATAAAAAGTTTGCCTAGCAATTGCCAGATGCACTACCTGTTACGGAAAAACTTATTAACGGCGCTTTATTGACACAACCTCAACAATTGGTCTGTCAAAAAAGGTTGGCACTTCAGTGGGTGACGAGTGCAAGAGATGATTAATAGTACAATTACTGGCATGTTTCATGTCAGAGTGGTAATGCCAGTTGCTTAAGAGCTAGATTTTGGCTTCTCGGAGATGACGTAAGGGACCAGAAGGAAACCAGGGACTGTCTCCATGTTTCCTACTCAGTGCATCACTGTTGTGTGAGAGGGTGGCCCACTCAGTGTGATTTCTTTGGAGAGGAAAAGGCGATTCTGTGAGACAGTGGGAGGTCTCCCTGGTGCCCCATTGAGGTTTATAGCTGTGACTTGGCCTTAGCTGGGAGGGAGAAGAGCCTGTGGCCTGGTAGCATCTCTGGCTTTAAAAGGCATCGCAGCTCGCAGTGTGATTTAGAAACGAATGACCTTTTTGCTAAATACTTGAGTAACTTCCTGAATGATGCTCATGACTTTGGCTCAAGCTGTCTGTGCTATTTTACTGTAAGTGCCATAGACTTTTTTTATTTAAGTGTATCCTGATTACTGCACGCTGCTTTGCAAAGTCACCCATACCTTGCTATCACGCAGTCCTCAGTGTCCCCCCCTGATGACAGGTACGCCGAGGTGCCTTACATTAGCGCTCGGTAGCAACTGCTGGGTTCCTTTGGCAGTAATTGCTGTAGTTAGCGCTATGCATCTGTGACCTCCCTCCAATATCTGCCATAATAATGCTCCTGTTCCAGTTTGGACCTGTGACACAAATGAGATAGGAATATGAAAATGAGGAACCGTGCTCTGACACTGAGTTATTGGAGGAGCTGTGAGAAGGAGCTGTGACCAGAATACAGCAAAGAGGATCTGTCCCTGTCTCTGCTTGCTCTGGGGGGGGGTAATAAAGCGTGCATTAAAGCTGATGAAAATTCTGACTGCTGAGCGCTCAGACCGAAGGGCTCTGCTCTGGCTTCCATGCCATGGGGGAGGCTTTGCAATTTAGGCCCATGATATACGATCTGGCTGTTTTATTGTGGTGGTAGTGACGCGGCCAGCAGCCGCCCGGCATGGTTCCCCAGGCTGGTTACTTGCGCTTTTGGCACGTGCGGCTCCTGTGAGCAGCTGTAAGTTAACCATGGCCAGCCAGGACCAAAAAAAGAGAGATGTTTGCTTTTCAGTGTCTTTTGTATATGTGTTAGGGATGTGGGTGGTGTGTCCTTCAGCAGGTTAGTCAACCCCCTGAGTTTGTGTCTGGCCTCCTCCTATAGGCTGCGTGAGTATGAACTATAAAAAAGAGAGGTTTGTAGTGCCTGTACTGTGCAGGTCTGCAAGGGAACTTGTGCACGTGCCAGGACAGTGCACGCAGTAAATCTCTACCCTGTATTGCATATAAAATAAGCTGCTTAATTACAAGCGACTAAGAGTTTACAAGCAAGTGAATCTGATTCATGCACATAACTTGCATGAAAATAATGTCTCTACTTCAACAGATGAGCATATAAATGAAAACGTTCAAAATAAAATACTTTATTTCATCCTTAATTTGTGGTGGTTTAAGGCAGTAACTGTCACAGACAAATTAATATGCTTTATTAGGAAATCAACATGTTGGAGATGTAGACTAATCTCTTATGCAGGGGAATCATGCCAGCATGTAATGCCGATACGTAATGTATACTATTGACTCTTTGCTGTTTAACACCTTGAGCAAATAATAGCTTCTGAACTAGTGAGGGGAAAAAAATCTTTCAAAACTTCTGAAGACTTTGCAGCTAAGAGGAGGTGGTTTGGAAAACAGGTAATGGCTAAAGTATTGTTAATTACAAACATCCCATTTCAGCTGAATAGGAAAATACCACAATGATGCTAATTGTTGTATACGTTAAAATTATGATTTACACACCTGCTCTTCAATGTGGTCAACATGTATGCAGGCACATCTGAGTAAAAGGTAGGAGATACCAGTTCTCAATCATTCACAGCTTGTTAGACCTTTAAACATTGCTCAACAAGCACAGGCAGCTCAATTTCAAAAATGACTAATGTGTAATTGGCAATTAATGCTATGACTGTGGTCTTGTAGTCCATTAATGCTTTTCTGTGTAATGCTGTAGCTCAATACTTTAGGGTCTTGTCTTGGATGTGGAAGGTGTTTAGAAATGCTCCTACTTTCTGCTACTCCGCACAGCTGGAGTAGCTTTCTTAACTAAAGGTGGAGAAAATTGATTAGAAGAACTATGCTGTGGTTAAAATAAATAGTCATAAGTTCCTTGTTAATCAATGAAGTATTCCGTATAGCAGTAATGTACTCCGATTTTTTCCCCCCTGTTTTTAAAGGGACTGGCGACAAGCCAAAGGCACTGAGGCCACGGGGTGCAGTCTGTTTTGAAAACAGCAAACAGGATTTTAGCTGCATGATACCAATTGGCTTCAAGCTTTTCCAAAAAAAGAAATGGATCCATAGCTCCAGCTATGAGTGAATTAGTACTACTTATCTCTACTCATTTAATGCAGTAAAAGCTGTTTAGAAGTGTAAAGTATTGGCTTGATTTGATCATCAGTATTCTACAGGAGGGAGAGCTGGGTGATAAAAAGCAAAGCCATCAGCAGAAACTGCTAGCAGTTTCTTTAAGGGGGAGACTGTAGCTCACTAAGGAGAGGCTTATTGTGCTCGTGGTTTACTCTGACATAAATATGGGTCTGTAAACTTTGCCTGACGGGATCTGGAGTGTCTTGTATAACGTAGATCTTGGAAAGAGATCCAAGAATCAAATCTTCCAACAAGATTAGAGGCCATCCTGTGTATTTATCTTGTGTGTATGCATAAATAAATATGGGTAAAAAGTCAGTAATTTCTGCCATTTGGATAGTAAATGTTCTGTTTCCCACCTGTGTGCTGCCATCATTTGACATTTAAAAACTAGTCATGTACCATTACCGTCTGAATGCCTGGACTACACTTACATTGTACAGAGATTGAAACTCTTCCCCTCTTCTTATTTGACAGTGTGACTGTTTTTTTTCGTAGTTAGTCTTTTCTTTGAAACAGAGTGACCTTAGATGGTATTTCAGAGCAGTCCTGATGCTTGCCCTGATAGCCGTGTATTTTAGCAGGCAAAACCCCTGTGCTGCTGCTGGTGCTGTGGCATTGTTTCAGCCCGGGTCGTGCTGGACTGTCACAGTCCTGGGTTGGCCATGCAAGGTCGTGCAGCCTCTGCCAGGCACGCCCGGACTGGTGCTCCATGGGGTGAAGATTTCCCATCTGTAACTGACTTAGTGAGTGGCAGTGGCACTGGTGAGTGGAAATACCTCAAATTTCTTGTCCTTTCCCTCTCTGCCTAGGTGTGCAGAGGAGCATAAGCTGCCCCAGGGAAGAGCATAGAAACTGACCTCACAAAATGCTCCTTTCCCTCTGATTTTCGGTGAAAGGAAGGAAATGGAGCGGTCTCATCGTTTTGCGTGGCCGACTCTGGATGCAGTATTTTGCAGCACGCCTTGATCAAGAGAGAGTGTAAGACAGCCATCTGGTCCCTGCCCATCAGCATTCACAGCCCTACTAGCAATTTGCATTCTTATTTTGCTGTGGAAGCAGAGCTGTTTCCAAGGCACGGGGGAGTCGAGAGAGACTTGTGAAGAGACCATTTTGTTCCTTGTGATGCCATTTATTAGGGAGATAATTAAAAATTCACCATAAATGTGCATTTAATTAATACATCAAGATGAGAATGTAAAGTCCTTAGGGTGAAAGAAGAAACTTCACCTTTAAATATAAAATGTACCTTACTTGCTTTAAAGTAGACCTTTGAGAAATGGCAATTTTACTTATCTTGGCTTTTTAGGAAGTTGAAGTATCTTTGTAACAGGTAGATAATGACATCAGTTGATTTTTTTGTAGATATGGAAATAACAGCATGTATCGAAGCAGAATACTGGTATTTTCATAGCTGGGAAATTATCCATTTTACACTTCGTGTAGACAAATTATCTTAATAATTGTGGAAGAAATTCAGACTTCATGTGTTATATAAAACACTGAAGAGAGCTTTTAAGGAGAAGAATGCTTTTCAAACTATTTTCTGGAGGTTGAAGAAAAATGAAAATACTTAAATAGGTACCTTCCATGTAGCAGGCCATATTATTCAGGAAAACATAATCGTGTTATAAATTAATTCTGTGGCTTATTTCTCTCGAGATCTCACTTAGTAGCTCAGCATTTAATGTGTGCTTTCTCAGATTGTCTGATGCGCTCTTTGGGTTTGCTTGAAAATGTATTGACGCTAAACCTACCTTATAAATATTCACAGGAAACTGCATGGGAAAACGTGATACCTATGCTTCCCCCGAAGCAGAGAGCAAAACGTTCTGCTTCTTCTTGTGGATGCCTGAGACAATCCCATGGGGAATGAGGTTCCTCTTCCACTTCCAGGAACAGGCGTTGGCCGGGTCTTCAGCGGTCACCGGCTTGATCTGACCCTGCTGTCTCCAGCGAACACAAGTTCCTGCCAAGGTGATAGCAAATTCATGCTCTTATTTGTCTGCAGTCAACGTTAGGTAATGCCCTTAAAAGGTGCAGTAAACCCATGCTTTGTTTCTGATTGAGATAAAAAGGAATTTCCTGAACATTAAGTAGAAAAACATGAATGGACAACTGTTTATCGTCCTTTTTTGTATGTCCTGTTTGCAAGTGGTAGTGGTTAGGAAAAATAATATAAATAAGATTGAAAGATAATGCTGGCTATTAGGAATAGCTCATACAACTGAACACCTGAGCGCTGTATGTCCCAAGGCCACTGAGTCCCTGGGCACGCTGCTGAGATGAAGCTAGCTCTGGAAATTGAAGTTACTTGAAGAGGTATTAGCATCTTCTCCCCATCATCAGAGGGAGGAAGAAACCAGGTGAAGTGCTAGTTCTTTGTGGAGCTGTCTGTCAGAAACGGGTGGGTTGCAGGGGCGGAGGGGCAGTGCTGGGGCTGGGTTCAGCAGCGCATCGCGGCATGTGCCGCTTGCAGCAGCACAGAGGTGGTGCAGTGAGATGCCCCATTGGGCCTTCGGTGGCTCTTCAGGTGAAAGAAATAGTTGGGAGTTTGGGTTGATTTATTTTGTTCTTGAGTAGTGAAGAGCAGAGTGTGTGCAAACTTCTGAAGCTAGGAAAAATCAGAGCCTGTCTGCTGCTAGGGAGGAAGTTGCTCACGCTGATCCAATGGCCTTCTTCAAACGAACTGGCAGATTTTAAAGCAAGCAAACAAAACCCAACAAACCACCACCACCGAAACCCACAAAATTGTTAAGCCCTCTGTTTTGTTAGAAAGCAGAGCAATCTAAACTTAGGGTTCAAATGATAATTAGACATGTTTATTGAATGCAAAGGGAAATGAATGCATTTAGTATATATTGCTTTATCCAGAGTGGATATGGCAGTACTGGCCTACTGGATAATTACGTTTGAAACATACTGGGAAATCATGATGTGGAAGAAAACCGAGAAGGGAGCAGACAAAGTAAAGGTCCTTTCTGGTTTCAGATGTAGCTTTGCTCTGTGCTTGTTATTTTTTTTTCTTTTTTCCAGCGAAATAGCATTATCAGATAGTAACACACAGTGCAGATGTGGACCTACACAAGTCTTGCCGTTGACTAAGCTTATGTTTTATTAATACTATTACAAACCAAAGTTGTTATACTTTATTTTATTTTTTTTAATGGATTTCCCTCTATTAGATTGGTACATGAGTTTTTAGCATCAAACTGTTAGTGCAAAAAGACATACCCTTCTTTGTAGAATAACCAGGACAGGGCTACAGGGGAGTCTCTGGTTAATCTCCTCCCCACCCCTCCTGTTTCAACACATTTATCTTCATTCTCTCTGAGATTTCTTTCTAGGCTTGACTGATGTCAAGTCTTAAAGACTGAACTTGAGTTTAATATTTCAGGATCAGTATTGAAAAATTAAACCAAAGAGCATTATAAAGCTGTTGTGCACGCAGACTTGCCATAGGGTGAAGTGTTACTCAGCTGAAGCATTGACAACTTCTTTTTTTTTTTTTTTTTTTTCCTTCAGACTGATGTGGGGTTGGCCGTGAGTTTTAACACAGTGTTCTTGGTTGGCCCAATGTGCTATTTTGTTTTGTTTTTAATAGAATTTGACTCCGAGCGTGAAATGATGTAGCCTTTCATCTTTAGGTCCACATCTGGCAACTATTGGGATTGGTTTTGTGATCTCAGTCTGTTTCCTATGGCCTTCACAGGGTGTTTTAAGCATGCACCTAAATGTTTAGCCTTCAGAATACACATGCTCAGTTTTCTATTATATGTAGTTCTGGTAATGATAATGAAAAAGTCTATAAATCAGAAGAGTTTGATACCTACCTCTATTCTGATATAAAGTTTGTTCTTAAGTGACACTGGCAATCTGTCTGCAAATTGCTGTTGCTGTTGAAATTCCTGACAGAAGGGGAGGTGCTCAGTGTGCTTTTTATGACCACCTTCCTTTCAGGGAGAGGTGTGTATATATGTAATTAAATCTAATGTTGCTTGGAGAATACTCAGATTCCGTCATAGTGTTATCCTTACATGTCCTCAAATACTTGTCCCAGCTTGCAAGGGGGGGGTGACAAAATAATAACAATTCACTCTTCCTATGATCTGAAAGAGTCTTGTAAACAAAGCCAGCTAGTGTATTCCTGTTGTAGTGGTGATGAAATGGAAATAAATATGCAAAATAGTCAGTAGTTTGCTTGAGTTAGACTTACCTAGTGCCTAGCCCCACAATTCCTGTCCTCTTGGGCCATGCTAGAGAGGATATAATTTGTTGAGTATTAAAATAAAAAAAATAAATCTTTAGAGTCACTGGAAAAAACATCCTGTAGTGTAATTGAAATAAAGAAAAGGCTGGTGCTCTGGTGTCTGCAGCAAATGCTAGATAATGAAACAAGCTCCATGGGGTTCTTAAAAATGCTTTTGACTTCAGATTTTCAAAGTTGAGACCTTACAGCACATCCTTATTAGATACGATAGGATGGCTGATGAATTACTTTTTAGATCAGAGAAGAATGCTGATAAGTTGGATTTGGTATTGTTGCTGTCATTGAGGTAGAAAGCGTTATCTTTACTAGAAAATACATTTTGAAGAGTCTTGCCTGCCTTTGCTTTTGTGAATGTCACACATAGGATAAAAATATGCATTCAAACAATCAGCATTGAATGGGCTTTACTCAGGAGTTCTCAGGCTGCACGCTGTCAGCTTTACAGAGGGAACGTCTCTGAAGGGGGCACTGCGCTGCTGTTAAACAGGCAGAGCATACAATTGAATTATACAGGCCAGTCCTTTTTCCTTCCTTCTGAACTAGATGTCAACGCAAAGCTGCTTTCATCGTCTCTCACACACGGCATTTGCGGCGGTTCTGCGTGGCCACAGGAGGACAGGATGCGCTGGGCATTGCTTTCCCACCGCCCTAGCACTACCCCGCTGCTGCTGCACCCAGGGCAGCTGGCTCGAGCCCTTCATTCCAGCACATTGCCTCTCTGGACAGTGACCGACTGCCAATAATATCAAAAGATGTTTTCTCCAACTTCCAACCCACTGAGAGTAAACTCCAGCTGAACAGGGTCAGAGTATCCACTTGTTTCTCAAGCAGTCCAATTTTCCTCCTGTACCTAAGAATAGACTTGCTGAACGCAGAGTACGACGCTTCTCTTGCACATTGTTCCTGACTCATCTCTGGGGCAATGTGTTCAAAGCAAAGTGGGCTAATTAAAGTATAGGTCTGTGCGTCAAAACTCTTTGTGGTGTAATCACAGAGTGTCATCTGGGATTTGAAAAATAGGGGATGTGGCACAATCTGATAAGTACAGACGAATGATTTGTGTTTTATGCTTTTAATATGCCGTGGAGACGGGATGAGCTCTGCAGCAGGAGAGTCCTTTACAGCACAGAGGGCAGATGTTAGTGATACCTGTACGCTGCTCAGCACCTCTTCCTGGGGTCATGCAGTGACCAGTTTTGCCAAGGAAGAAGTATCACCTCTCCTTGGTTTTTCTGAAGGAGAGGTTGTTTGCCGGGGTTGCCAGAGGTTATGGATGTGGTCATTGTGGCGGTTGATGGGAACTGGGTGAAAACTGGCTTGGCTTGTGTGAACTGGTAACTCAGATGCTCCAAGGGCTCAACCAGTTCTGGTTAGTGATGGGCGAGTCCTCAAGTCTAAGTGGGAGACTCAAGTTCAGAACTCACAGCTTCTCCGTGCTGCCCCCCGAACTGGGGGGTTGTGAGGGTGTCTCTCTTACAGCTGATCAAACTTACTTCAATATGTATGCTGTAATCTGTGGAAGAAAATAATCATCCTCTCTAATGGCCGCAAGGAGCTGTTGCTGTTAGAAAGTATTAAATAATTAACCTTTAGTCCTTCGAAAGAAGAAGTTTCCAAATTGCTTTAGTGTCTCAGATTTCAACAGAGGGCAGTGTGACATTGCTATATGCATCTCCGGAGCATTTTCTGTTGTGATGATTTATGTGAAGACTCTTCCACTCAGTGTCCTCATTAAGCTTATTATAGGAGTAATAGCATTGCTGAAAGCACAGGGAAGATGTAAAACAGAGGAGATTTTTACAATGGCTAGATGTGATAAAGGCAGGATAAACTGGAGAACGTTTTAAGGTAATGGATGGAGTCAATTACAGCAGCATCCCAGGATTCAGGATAGCAAAAAGGGTTCTGCAGTGAGCCACAGGGAGAGGTTATTGTTATGGATCAGTTCCTAGCCAGGGCATATTTCAGTAAGTTTGTTTGGTGTGAGACCTCAGCCAGGAGCTTTCAGGCTATAGATCCTACTTACATCGAGCTGTTTCTGCCATCCCATTATCTGGATGCCCCAAATGGCTGTGGTCTCTGGAGCAACGAAGAGAGCTCTGTCAGGAGCAGCTGATTTAAGTGGTCCCTCTTGAGGACGCTGCGTGCCTCCCGTCAGCATCACCCTCCCCACGGGTCGGTTCAGACGCTCTCCTGCAGTGGGTGTCCTCGGGTTTCTCACAGCTGCTGCCTGGAGGTAGTGCTCCGACATAGGGCCAGATAGGGGCTGCTGGGTCCCTGGGCTCAGTCTCGTGCTGTCGCAGAGAACCGTGTCATATAATCCCTTTAGAAATTTATCACACTTCATTTTAGAGCAGTAACTGCCTTGCTCCAGGGGTGACCCAGCTTACAGGGCTATAAAATACGGGAACCCATCCTGCTTCTCTGTTCACTTGCTCCAGCTCTCTGCCTTGTAGAACCCAAGCAAGGAGACCCTACCCCAAAATACCTAGCAAAAAGAGTAACTATTTCATCTGTTACCTGAAACAAAACCAAACAATACATCTTCCATGGGGATTTTTTTTTGCATAAGAAAAATAATAAGTATTTGTGTACACCCTGTAGGAACGCCATGTTTCCTACTCTGCCTGCTAGCTCTACAGCAGCAGTTAATTAACAAACACAATTCCCAGGGCTGCGTTGACATTAATCATTGTTGCTGGTGCACAAACAAAGATGTTTTGGCATTGAAAAGGTGCTTTGGTAGTTGAAGTTCTTGCTGCTGCTAAACAAAACAACAGCATTAATTTAAGCTCAGTTTAAAAGAGAGAACTGATGTTTATAAATGGAAGAGAGCAAAGCATCGCGGGGAAAGGTGCCTGCAAGAAAGAACTGTGAGCATAGAAGGTAGCATATATAGATGGTGCTTCAGTAAAAGTAACCATTAAATGACTGTAGCCCAGGAGTGGTGGCTTGCTAACATGAGGAGTAGTCGTGCAGAGTTGTGTGGCAGTAGCCCTTCTCCACTGCTCCTCTGGCCATCGCGTCTGCCTTGAGCTTGGTGGTAGCAGTGGGTCCTCAGGACAGAGTAAGAGCTTGTGCCCTTTTCTGTCCCTTAGCTCTTTCCAATGCAGAAATCCTCCTACTTCAAGTTGTCGAACTTCTTGGTCATAAGAGCTGCAGCAAAGACTTGTTGGTTTATTTATTGTCATCTTGCTTTCCGTGCCCTGTGATTGCTGTTTAAATAAATGTACGGCCTGTAATGCAATGGTAGTGTCACAGGGAAGGAAAAACCCAGCATTAAGCATGAAGAGAAGGAACTGAAACTATCATCCTTTAAACTCACCGCCTTTCAAAACGGAGTTGCGTGGCGTATGTGTGTCCTCGTGAACCCCTGCAGGAAAGATGGGAGAGAACTGCTCACCAGTTCAGGTGGCACAGGCTTGTAACACAGGGCTGGAGCTGAAATCAGAAATCAGATGAGAGGGATGGGGAACTATGTGAATAGGGAAAATGAGGAAAAAAAATATTTCAAGAGGCTACTTTATGATAGCTGAAAATGAAGATAAGCGGTATTTAACTGGCTTTATTGAAAATTAAGCCTATATTTAGCCTATAAAGTGGCTGAAATGGCTTTTAAGGGAAGTATGCTATATACAGCTTGGATCCAGATTTCTACCATCGAAGCTCATTGCATGGTAGAATGATGTATGCAGTTACATTAGTTCTAGTCACAAACAGCCTTTTCCCTGGCAACTGGTCTGTATACTTATTATGGTAACGCAGAAATCATGGTAATTACAGATGTGAGTGCACATGCATTTTTCCCTTCTGGAATGACAGTACTGCGTAGCTGCTTCGTAAGGGTCTATCTTCAAAATTGCAGCTGATGGTATTTGGTTGATTAATCCTTGCACTGCTTGCTGTGCTGTAGGAGAGCAAAGCTCCCAGTTCCTGTGACACACCTTGTTTTGTCATCCTGCAGCATCCTGGATGAGCTCCTGCTCTTCAGAGAAAGAGAGAAGGTTTTTGTTCTGCAGTTTCCTGATTTCAAGTTGTTCTCATCATATTTACAAGAAGGTAACCTGAGACAGCAACACTGCTCATGTCCAGGCTTTTGGAAGGGTCCCCAGCTCCTGGCTGTTGCTGACAATCTGTGGTGTCTAATCCCGAGAAGGAAAAGGTAACGGATTGCAGCAGGCAGTGGCATCCATGCTTTAGACTTCTCTGCCGTTTCTCAGTGTGGCTGCAAAACGGCAAAGTTTATCCAACATGCCTGAACTGCATTCGTAGATGTTTTGCCTGCTTGCGGATGCACTCTGAAAAAGCAGGTTGTGTTTTCCTCTGCTGAGTGTGCTGAAAGCTCGGGAGAGGGCAGTGCAGCTCCAGGGTTCAGGGGCTGCTCCAGTGGCGGTGGGAAGTGTGTGCCTCCTCTCCTCCATCTATCACCAAACGTATGACAATGTCAAACTGTAGCATTTCATAAATGTGAACAAAATACAGTTTAACAATCTGATTTCACCCCATCTCCAAACCGCTCACAGACATTTTTTCTTGACAAAATGCCTGTTGAATCAAAATTCACTTTGCAGTTTGATTTCATATTTTTTTCCCCCTCCAGTTGAGGGGCAGGAGTCCCCACCCTTGAAGCAGCTTTCTAAACGCTGGTGTTGAATGGCAGGTGAATTGTTTCACGGCATTGGCCTGTGCTGTGATACTGTGATTTATTGTACCTGAATGCTTGATGCTTAGCCCTTGTATTATAATGTTGTAGGCAGATGCAGTTCCTATGCTTTCTGCACTAGCGAACAGTATGAACAAAGCACCTTCTGAAGGTATTACAAAAGCAGTGTCTACTTGCATGTTGAGCAGAAGGAGGACAAGCTATTATTAAATGATTGTAGTGAAGAACATTTCTTTTCACCCTTAGGCTAATATGAAAGTATTCTCAAGGTCAATTGTGAGGGAATATAGAGATAGACAAGAAGCATAGGTGCTGTCAGTTGTATTTTCTGTTTTCATTTAACTGTAGCCTTAAATTCAGAATTATTTATAGCCGTGGCTCTGTGACCCTGATTCCTCTAGTTCAGGAGTGCCAGTCGTTGTGCTCAAAATGAAGGCACAAGTTCTTCTCTGAGTCACTCCCTTTTGTGCATATTGGGTAATAAGGAACACCCTAAGTTTTCTTGGCTTCCAATTTTAATTAAAGTTTTTCTGCTGTGTATGTGTTCGATCTTTCCAATACCTGCAGAGGCTGCTGGTCACTGCTTTTGGACTGTTTACTGTGCAGTGATTTACATGGATGTATTGTTAATAAATACATAAGCCTGAACTGAAGTTCCAAGTAAACATCTAGTTGCAAACATAAGGGGTTGAGTCTTGGAGGGCAGAACTCTGCCTTGCTTGTGTTGGAGCTGGAAGGAGCTGGTGCAGGGTGTTGGCTCAGCAAGGTGAGGTGCTGATGTTCTGCGGGCTGGCCACGCGCAGTGGAGGTGCTCGGCCTGGGAGGGGACGCTGTGTGGAGGGACACGTGGTGCTTTGGTGACAAAGCTCAGCTCCGAGTGTTTGAAATGATTTAGTTCATCATCAGTTCATCATCAGCAGAGCAACTACTAAACATTTTTAGTATTAAATACTGTTTTTACACTGTTAAATACTGTTTTTATATATTGCAGAACACAAGGTGCGGCACTTACCATAAGCATGTTAATCCTGCTGAAGTCAAGGCAAAACCAACTGTATGATTTCATACTACGTAATCTGTTTAGTGAAATAGTTTTATGTATGTTAGTTAGGCATAGCTGTGTGTGTTAGTCTTACGAGTGGCTTCAGAAATGAAGACTTGTGTACATACACGGTATTTTGAGTGTTACGTCAGCTGGTTATCAGTAGACATCGTGGGGTACCTTTCATTTTTTTTTAGAATGAACACTGGAGTTTGCTAATATATAAATTATATGCAACTATTATGTGACTTCTGAGGCTCTTAGGTTTGTGAAGAAAGTTCTATATGAAATTCATCCCATGAAAAGTGGCTCGTGTACCCTGCTGTGCATCATGAGAGTGAAATTCTAGGTGTCTGAAAGGCTACAAGCCTTTCAACAGATGAGGGTGAATTTCAATCAAGTTAAGCATGGCACTCAATACAGTTTTATTGGGTATTTCAACTCTCTTTTGGTTTGGATTTTTTTAGCTGCTGTAGATTTCGAGTGTTCCACCATTGTTTTGGATATAAAATTCCAGCCAAGCTGACTGCGTGCCTACCGTGGCTATAAAGGGGCAGGTTCCGGAGCCTGAAGGTAGAGCAGCTCTTTGGGTTTGTCCTTATTCAGCAGAGCACTCTGTGCATACTGCAGCTGCATCCATCTTGAAGCTAAGCATGTGCTTTGGTGTGCTTTCTTGAAAATAAATGGATTTTAGCCAAGTAGTGAACACATACTTAACTGGGACTTAACAATTAAGTTCCTCTTAATTTCCATAAAAGCATTATCAAAATGCATCATTGTGATGCATTTGCCTGTCTTGGTCTCTGAACTCAGTGTTCACCTCTAAACAGATGATGCGTTGTTGCAGGAGCTTTTTCCTGCACTCTGTTCTGCAGAGCTTCATTCCTACACACATTTCCATGCCAAACAGCTCAGCGAGAACCAATCAGGGAATCTGACAAATGTTGGGAACGTTTTTATCTTCCTTCACTGCCAGTGGAGCACTCATTCTGTGTTCAGGATGTCAAATGATGTGTGCAGGCAATAAGCTTGCCTGACTAACACTCAGTAGGGGGGAAGAAAAAAACTAACAGTGCCTGCTCTCTGTCTTTGTAGGTGAAACAGGCAAGTAGATGTCTCAAATGTTATTTCCCAAAGCTTGTTAGAATTAAAAAAAAGACTTCTTTACAACCCTTTTTCCATTCATCTCAGAGCCTAATAATAAGGCATGTAGGTTTTTATGTAGCAAATGAGCAGTTTATCTATTATTTGATGGTTATCAGAGGTATACTAACCTTAACCATTCTTATTCTAAGGTGAGTTAGTGTAGGTAAGGACAGGTAAGGCAGCAGTATGATGAAATGGATGCTATCAGGAAGAATATGATTTGCTATTCAAGGCTTGATTTTACAACTCATTATTCATGTAGGGTCAGCTCTGCTGAGTTCCCTTGGGCGATTCAGGTTCTGTGCTGGTGCAAGGGAGAGCAGAAGCTAGTCCTCTTTTTCTGCATTGTGAGCATATGGTTCCACCTTTTTAAACATCTAGTTTATGTATTTGCCTGAACTGTTTCCCCCTCATCTCTTCCCTTTGGTGGGGGCTGTCACTTCCAATGGAAACTCAGCATCAAAGGAAAAGGCCAGACTTTGCCCTTTACCCCGTGTGCGACTCGTATCAAGGGCACACAGCGCCCCCAAAATACAAATGTCTTGATTACCGTGGGGTTGGAAACTATTCTAGTCAACACATGTGCCCGCAGTTCTGCCTGTAGTAAACATAAGCATACTGAGAGAAGCCCTTGCTATGTCTCAGTGGTTCTGCAGGCTTTGTTTGGCCTTCAGGTTTCATCAAGGGTTTGCACCTTAACTGCAGAATTCCAGGCAGTCAGCAATTTGTGCTGACTGTGCATCATAAACGGCGTTTTACTGAATTCATCCCAGAATGTTGTAGGTGGACAAAGTTGTGAGTGCTAACAGGTGGCCTATAACTCTGTGTGTGTGTGTGTGTAAATGTCCCAAACTGGATTTTGAACTCAGGCACAAGCCTGGTACAGGCTGACTGTAAATTCTGATAATGCGTGGACTAAACAAGTGGCACTTTGCAAATCCTCCAGTTAATGAGGAGCCATGAACCAGCACTGGGCTTTTGCGTGTAGACTATGTAGGCCGGGAGAACTGAGGCATGTGGGTTCTGGAAAGAAGAGCGTCTGTTAAAAAGAAGGGTTGCCAAAGGAAGAAGTGAGAAGGTGTTGATCCTGGCTGGAGGAAGGGTCCTGGAAGTGAGATCCTGGAAACTGGAGATAAGTGTGTGTGTGTGGGAGCAATGCTGGGGACTGCCCAGTGGCTGGACAGACCCGGGGCAGGCAGCTGGGAGCAGCTGCACCGCCAGAGCCCTGCAGTCCTGCCTGACCTCCCTGCTGCAGAGCGAAGTCGAGACCTGGTGAACGTGGCACTGGCGGGGAGAAAGAACAGGAAGGTGAGAGAATCAAGTAGGGTAGAAGCTGTAATCTCCTCGTGGGTGTTTTTTAAATTAACCCTGGTATCCAGATCTACTCCAGCATGTTGCCCACCCATAACACAAGGGGGGGGGAAACCACAACCTTGGAGTTTCAGAAGTACGATTTGCTGAATCTCTTTGACCTTGTGGACCTTTTTAGCAGTTGTCCATTACAACATATGCAGACAAAGCTTATTGCAGTAACTCTCCTAAGCCTGAAATGCTCTCTTGGGATCTTTGGGAAATACCCATGTGTTTGGATATATCTTCAGTGTCAATAGGAGAATCACGTAATATTACACTGTAGGTATGAAGGACACAGCCATTCTAGCAGGATATTTTCAGTAAGCCAGGTCTCAAAAAGAGATCCAAACAATTGTTACGATGAGGAACAGAACGGGTATTAGTAAAAAATATGGGTTTTCAAGGTGCACAGCTTCAGAGGGGCTACCAAAAACAAATGTCAGTTGTTTGGCTGTTACACAAATCTCCACCATATTTCTTTTGGTTGACAATGCAGGGAGTTGGAAGAGATGAAATTGTCATTCATACGGCAGCTGGGAAATGCATGCCTTCTCTCTCAGCAGCATGAGTGATGCTCAGGTCTTCCTTGTACTAGTGCAAGTTGTTTTATAGAAGGAAACTCCACTTTTCTGCATCGTTATCAATGTTCTTCCCAGAAAGAGTTCTGTCTGTATTCTTATATTAATGTTATTTTCTTATTTATTTTTCTCACTACAAAGAAATACACAGGCCGGATTTCTATATCTTACAACATATTCTTGTGCTTTATTACAATTTTTGAAGACAACTTCATATTTTATATGAAGCATAGTGGGATAGCAAAAAGGAATAAGGTATCACATTAGATTTTCCCATTTCTGGCTTGGATTATAAGCTTGCCCAAAAGCAAGAAAAGAGATTCTGCCTGTGTCCCTGCTTAATGGGATGGCAAAGGGAGTGGGCTAGGAGGAATGATCCGGTCTGTCCATCTTCCTTGGCAGCTGCTGTGGCTCCTTGTGAGAAGTGCAACTAAACTAATTGCATCTCCTCGAAGAGGTGGTGTAACTGAATGCTGGGTTTCTCATTGAATTTGAAAAAATACTTCTGTAAAGGGTGCCTCTTGGGACAGCCGTTTGCACGTTGCCTGTGTAACTAGATTGAATCAAACGCTTTAGTCTTATAAAATTAATGTTGTCACTGTAAGACCACCTGAATTATAAAACAATCTAAAAATGCTTACAGTTCATTTCCATGCTCCTCTTTCTATCTCATCTGGTAAGCTATACAGGGAAGCTTTTCCATGTAGTTGTTTCGATCAGCTCTCTGGAAGGAGCCCGTATGTAGTATTGATGTAGAAGTGATATAGTAAGTTGCATAAAGTTCCCCTATTGCATCTTAGGAAGAAAATAAATATTCCAGAGAGTGGAGGTTATGAGTCCCAGTGAAAAACAACACTTTAGCCTAACTGCACATACAGGCTGGTAAATATACTGCCTTCTGTCAAGGAAGGAGAACTATAAATGCATATTAGCTGAATCTATGCCAACCAGTATGACTGCAGTCGGATCGTCGCAGTGATAGAGAAAGTACTACTTCATGTCAACATAAATTTTGAGATTATTTTCACGGTGGGAAAAAAAGAACTTGTTTTAGACCTACTGCTAAGTTATATATCAGAAATACAAAATGCTGATTGTATAAATTTCAGACCCAGGATAATTTAGAAAGATGAAATGTTCTAGACAGCTTGTGGTATCTGTGGCAATTATGTGCCTCTTGTTTCTTAGAGAGGTTTATTTAAGTTTATGCTCATTTCCAGAAATGAGAAAAGAAAAGGAAAGGTGTTATGTGAAAATTCAACCTGCCAGAGGGATACTAACAGGATTGCACGGGCAATTCAACTTCATTATTTTCTACCGAGACAAGTACAGAACAGAGACTTTGGGAAGCTGCTTTATTGTTTCATTTACGCAGAGGACAAGCGATTGTGAACGCGCATCAGGGAGGCCCGCCTGTCTGCTGGTAAAACAGCCAAGTGCCTCCAAAAAAGGGCCGACTTTAGGTAGGATTAGCCTCAGGTTTACATCTGGCCTTCAGCAGCAAGTCCTGAAGATAATCTCAGAGCTGTCCTTAATTTAATTTGGGGCAAAATACTAGGGAAGGGTTTCGGCAAGGATTGTAATTGCTCAAAGCATTAAGGTTGGAATAGCTGCTGACGGGAGTTATTCTCCTGTATGACAGGATCTAGGAATTACAGTCTAGGGTGTGATAGCCTTTCATTAACATCAGCACCCAGGATAATGATACAAGTAAAACTGTTGTACTTTATTACATTCTTGCTGTCATTTAATTGCCTGATAATAGCTTTTCATAACAATAGGGGCCCATGGAAAGTTGGCTGGAGTAATCCCAACTGGTGTATTAACTGTAGCAAAGTTGCCATTAACAGAGCGAGTTGTTTGGGGAGGTCATTCAGAACAGATGGCTATTATTTAGGGAAAATAGCTGCAGAACTGTGTCTCACGAGAGAAGCTGAAGTTCCCATATTTAATACGAACTATATGAAAATGTGCACAAAGGTTCCCAGGCCTGGGCACACAGAGGAAGCGCTATGCTGAAACGCTTCACAGGGCGCCCATTGTGAGCGGTCGGTGCTGAGAGGTGGAACGGGGTTTTTTAAAAGTTTCCTCTTTCATGTGCTCCTGTGTTACCTTCTCGTAATGAACTTAACCATTATCAATCTACTTTGGTTTCCTTTCACGAGCTGGTTTTGCATGCATACAAACAAACCTCACACAGTGTAGGCGGGCTGCCACCTTTGAATAATAATATTAATCAATATTAATAATACATAATCCTTACATGCAAATGTCTGTTTACATATTCAAACATGGGGGTTCAAACATGGTGATGCAAATGTTGAAACACTGGTGTTTGTTATTTTTGATGTTGAGGAACTCCAGTGGGATTTTCTTCTCATGAAAGAGCTCATGTCTCATTTGATCACTCTGGGATGCGGTTTTAAGAAAATTAATTAGTTGTGGTGGAGTGGACTTGGGATTTTATTTTCAAGACTGTGGGACAAGCCGTTTCATAATTTAGTTGTAATTTCCAGTGTGAGGATGGGTACAAAGGAGGACAAGTGTAACCATCAAAATTGTGTTACTGGGAGGTGAGGCAGAGACAAAATAAGGACGTTTCCCAGAGGGACGTCTCGTACAAATTGAAGCTGTAGTGCGAGTCACATCCCTCTTCCATTTGCGACTCCCAACTTTTACTTAGAAATTTAAATGAACAAAAGCAAGTCAGAATCCTGCAAAAGACTATGTTGAGCAACAAACTTATTTTTGAAGAGCTCTTTCCCCCTGTCTGTATGTTGGGGCTGTGCTTTGAAAGGCTTAGTGAGTGTGCTGCCCAGACAATGCACATCTTTCCACCAGACATAAATCTAATGCTGGAAATGGGAAAGTCAGACTGCACACAGCTCAGGTCTTGGGTCTCTTAGGTCTGGACAAACTGCAACTTTTCTGGCCGTGATCTGATTCCAGGGTGATTTTCTGAAGAAGAAAATCCTCTGGCTTTCTGGAGAAGATGCACTGTTGATTTCTGCAGCCTGATGGGTCTGCAAACATCATGGGGTCCCTACACAACGGGACAAGACATCTTTAAAGGAAAATTGTGCCATCATTTCTAGTTGACCTTTCCTTCCAGACACATTCATCCACTCCCATTTCCACACTAGTAAAAATGCAGTTTTAGCTACTACCAAGAACTTTGCTGCGGGACTCTTGCTGTTTTAGGTGTAGTTTAACAGTGCAGGTTAAATGCTTAATGATACATGTCTGGGTGGTCCAGTTCTGGGTTACAGTGAGTTACTTACATGAGCCATGGTCTGCTCTGCTGCTTGGCTGGCTGATGTTACTCTACGGAGTGGATGCAGCTGTCCTTCAAGTACATGGCAAGAAAACCTAGAAAAAATAAGTGTAATGGCCACATTAAATATGGTAAAAGTCTGTGGCTTGTTTGCATGTAGTCTTGGAACAGGTGATTGTAACAGGCTGGTTTTGGTGAGCAGTTGTATTCACTGGTTTGGGTATTATGAAGTGACCGCCATTTGTTCATTTTTTAGCAAAGAATCTGAGTCCTTCACTTGGAAAGCAAATTTTTTTTTTAATGCATCCATAAAAATTATCTATTGTAAATTATTTTTTTTGGTCATGTATTCCTCTATTAAATACAATCACAATGTTGCAAAGTATTTTTCAGCAGAGAGCTACTCATCTATAGAAATGGCTCACTGAGTGTTAAGGCCAGGCCAAAACTGTCAAATATGAGTCACGGAAGATGGATGGAACAATATATTGGATCACTTCCTCAAACCTCCAAATGCAGCAAATTTTCCTGGGGAGCAGACATGTCAAACTTAAAAGAACTGCATCAAAGAATACTTTGCTGATTTTTGTTTCATTAACATGATAACAGTATCGAGAGGAGCAGGAGGATGTTACTTGCATTTCATAGCCAGGGTTGTATAAACTGCTAATTATAAGTGTTTTGTGTTATTCCAGGATACGTATTTCTTCTGGATGACAAGTGTGATGTTGTTTGAAGGGGAAACTAATCACGGGATGTCTGGGGATGCCAGCCACCAGCTGTGGCTAAAGCGGCTGTACCTACAGACTCCTCCAGAATCCCCAAAATGAACAGAGACAGGTTTGGGGGACTCTGGATCAGATTTGGGATCACAAAGTTTCTTCTGTGAGAAGCGTTAGAAATTTTGTGGCAATTCATTCTCAGAAGAGAAACTTGGTGCGCGGGGAATGTCTCTTTTCATTTCCACGGCAGGCCTTTCAAGTCACGGGCAGTGCCTCTTGGCGATGGCAGTACCTCTTGCGGGGAACCGAGTTTCCCTTCAAACTGCTGGCTCTTGGCTGGGTTTGAAGTGAGCACGTTTTCTTACTTTGTTTCCTGTTCGCAATCCAAAACCCCAACTCATTCTTGTTTGTGTTATACAGACCTTCTCTGTGTTTGTGCATAATGATGCCTTTAATCAAGTTTTGCTCTAATGGTGGGGAATGTTATTAATAATATATAAAAGCTATTTCATGTAATTAAAAGTGGAGAAGAAAGTATTATTTTACAATTAGGCAGACAGTCTGTCTTTGATCTTGGAACCTTTGTCAAGGTATGTTAGTAATAAAAATGAGCATCCTGTCATTTTAACCCCAGGGTAAGGCTATCATTATGTTTACTAAGCCAGAACTGCCCTGCGAAAGTAAAGTCGTGTGCTAATTGTACTCCAGAACAGGGTCTGCTGGCTTTTTTAACCTTTCTTCCCACATCTTGTCACTTCTGCATTACAAAGCTCAAGTGAATTACCTCAAAACCAGGAAATAAGTCCTAAAATGACATCCATTTTTGCATAAATAAATAAAAAAAGTTAATATAATACCAGTACAGGATTTGTCAGTTACAGTGTTGTACTGTGAGGGGTATGTTTGTGGGAGACGTGAAGAGAGCGTAGCGCTGGCTGCCTCGTGTGCCAGCTTTGCATCAGAGCCATACAGAAACAGTGTCTGGTAGTAGGATTTGGCCCTTCAGTATAGATGCTCTACATTCAGCTGTAGCCAGTCAAATACTGGCTATATATGGCCACTCCGAAATACAAATTTCTGTTACTTTGCTGTGGGAAAATCAGTGTTTTTGGACTTGGACATCAAACAAAGAATTGTTCCTGAACCCCTGTTGCTTGTGTTTTCCTTCTCCTCTGCTTCTGCCTGCTGAACTAGCTGCAGCTTCCCAGCGCAGACACTGGTAGCAAAGGGCCTTCAGGAGCTGGGAGACTGTGACCAAAGCTACTTAAGAAGCTGGATGGATATTCCAGCAGGCAAGCTGTGCAGATGGCTACAGCTATTAAACTGCAATACCTGAGCTTGGAGACTTAACACTAGCTGATGTATTCAGCCTTGGCTGTGGGTTGCATTAATCCTACATGACCCAGTGCTAAGAAGATGCAGATTTTTTCAGGATGCAAGTTTCTGAAAGTTACACTGCTTGCTTAGGGGTGGTATGGAAATTTTATCTACATCTCTATGTGTTAACTCTAAATATTTAGTTATGATACGAGGCTATTTTTAGGCCTCTTCTAGTATAAAAAATGTGGGTTTATGATTAAATAGTTGACAAGAAAGTGAATGATGCCCTGACTGCCCTGACTGCCTCCTCTCAATTTCTTATCCTTAGTGTAGAGACTAGGAGGCAGCTTTGGAGAATGCTTTAAGGAGCCATCATTCAAATCACGTCAAGGTTTCTAGAACGTTTTAAAATCTAAATTAAGCATGATAGCAACACTGCCTGGAAATTACGTTGCTTAGAAGTCAAAAGAAACAAAGGGTGTACTGTGTGTGTTGTACGCCAGAGGGGAATTGCCACTTTGGGTGGATGGATGGATCTGGGGTCACCGAGAGCATCTGCTCTGCTCTTGTGGGTGTCTGTGAGTGACTGGGTGCATGCAAGCAGGAGTCCCAGCAGCCTGCCCCTGGTGCTCAGTGGCACCAGTACAAAATCCCCTAGAAGGGGTCCCTGAATTTCTGGTGTGTAGCCAGTTGAGGAGACTTTGCATTGATGCATGTATTGCTCCACTTCCACCCCACTCACAGTCTTGTTGTATGAGTCTTGCTTGCATGCTCTGATCCCTGCTGAAATTTCTCAAGAAAAATTCTTCCTTCTTTAGCCTCCAGATAGCAGCAGAATACCTGCTGTCAATAGGTTATTACTCGGTTTCCACCCTCCAATATTTATCATGCTATTAATTCCCCTTCATAATATTAAAAATGTTAATTCAGTGTTTGCTAAGTCTCCTCTTTCCCAGTGAGAATAAGACCAAGCTGTTTAATCTTTCCACACAGCCCGCTGCAATTTTTGAGAATTGTTATCATTTTGATTACTCTGTAATGCACCTCCCTGAACAATTATAAACTCTGTAAACTGAAGCTGCAGCAAGCTGTTTGTCAGAGAGTCGGGCCCTGCTGAGGGAGCCTTTGTAAACTTGTCTTCGAGTCTGTGCTTTCTTGCTAGCTTGTGTATTAGGTGTGGAGTTGTTTCGTGAGGCACCAAGCCATGTGGCTTTAGATCGGAATCTTTCAGGAAAAAAATCAGCTTGGGAAAACTCGGAACAGACAATGAGGTACTCTAAGGGAATTTAGCTCTGATCATGTAAAGCAGTGGAGCCCGGCAAAGAGCCCTGGGCAAAGATTCTGAAAATTGCAGTTACACATGACAGGAGGGAAATGAAAACGGTCAGTAAGCATGAGAAGGGATGGTCCTGGGGGAAGCAGCCATTTGGGCGGCAGGTTCTGGGGAGGTTACACAGACACGCACGTAGGGCCTGTGTTTTGTAGCTGCTGCTCTGTTCACAGAACGTCTGAGGTGGTTTAGCAGGGAAGATGTCACGTCACAGCAGGAGAGCATCCTCTGTTAGTTCAGAGGAAGCTGCTGAGTGAAGGATCCGACTCTTTCACGCTCCTTCCTGCTGCTGCCCTTCGTTTCACAGATCTGGGGAGCCCCATCCCGTGAACGTGGTGCCATGCATTAATTCTCCTTTGTTGGGTTTCAGGTGTGAATTGCTCCAGCAAAGTCAAAATGTAGGAAAAAGTTGTAATTTCCTACCATAGGATAGCAACAGGGTAAAAATAGAAGAATGCTTTTGCCGTAGAAGCAGTATTACAATGTTGACTGGCTATGAGGTAGGGTTTAATAAGAATAGGTATGTGGGTGCCTCAAAAAACTGCATCAGATACTTTGTGCGCCATGAGTTAAAGGATATACGATGCTACCCACAGTGACTTATTTCAAGTAGCTTATATTTGGCACAGTATGCCGGTAGATTACAGAAGGAAATGCTAAGCATGGAGCTCTTATTGCTCCTCTCAGGCTTAGCAATTATGAAGAATAAAAAATTTACCAGAGCCTAAGCTCTTAGATAGCTATAAACATGGGGAGAATTAAGGGACAGGAAAATTATAGCAACCCAGCTAAACCACTATAATTAAGGCTGAATTGCCTTTTATATTATAGCATTCATGAAGTAGAATGTTGAAATAAGTGAAAAGTAAAAGCTCAAATACTGTATCAGACTTAGATTTTGGTAGGACAAATCCATTTTATCTAACAGTGTGCACGTAATGTTCCGTTTCTCTGGTCTGCCTCGTCGTGCCGGTGGTGGCTTGACCTCCTGCCTGAAGGGATGCCTGAGCTGCTGAGCTGGGAGGGCCGCGGGGTGCTCGTGCAGGCACAGCAGGGCCCCTGCAGCACCCACTGCCGTTTGCAAAGGGCTCCTAAATCACCTGGGTGAGCTGAAAATCCCATGGGTCACGGAGTCAGAGACCCCTTCACATTGTTCTCATTCAGCTTCAGGCAAATTATTATTTTTATTGTAACTAGTTTGTTTCATACTTTGTGTGCTGATGGACTTTCAGCTGGTTTCCTTTCGGAAACCAGGCTAATGCAGGAGGCCTGTCCGCCCGCCTGTGCATCTTCATCAGTCCCCCGCTGACAGCTTCTGAATCCAGTGGCCCCTTTCCACTGAAGCTGACAGAGATGTAGAGGCTTCAGGGTTATTAAGTTCCCACAAGTTGGGTGAAAATCCTCAGCTAGAGGAAAAAGACCTGCATTAAAGCTCCTGGAGTGGCAAAGTCGGGCAGAATTCAATCTGTGTTCCTTCTGCAAGGCAGCAGCCAGACCAAACCAGACAGCACACGTTATCAGCAAGGCGAGCGGAGGACGTGGGAAGAAGCTGAAAGTATATAGAGAGGAGGTTAGCAAATATAGGACACGGGTCTTGCTGTTGTAAGCTTGTTTGGATCAGCAGGTTTGTAATGGGAATGAATTCCAATGTGTGAATTTCAAAGGCACCCCTACAGCTTAGGGAGAGAGGCTTTCTGTTAGAAGGGAAAAAGCACCATAGAGAAGTAGTCTGAAGTCTTAGAAAGTGGTAAAATATACAGGAGAAGAGAATGGTCTTTTGTGTAGAGAATTCTCAGGCTGATGGTGACAAACAAGTGGTATTATTCACACGTAGACTGCAGTAATTTAATTAGAGCTATATGCTGCCTTATTTTGCCACAATGAGCTCGATTAGCAATGCTGCATAGCCCCAGCTTTCATAAACTGTGAGTCAGTTCCTTTGAAATACTAATACTGGCTTAAAAATTTTAAATGCCTTATTTTGGGATGTCCTTCTTAATTTTATCTTGAGTTATGAAACCAGAAAACTTGGAAGCTGCTCTCAATCCTGTTCATGTCCATGATGAATTGATTTCATGAAGAAGGGAGTGAGGCCACTTTTGATCATTCCTGTAAGTCCTAACCAAACTGAACATTGATTTCAGTGCATTCAGGAGAGTGGGAGAACATGATTTTGCCTTGAATGGAAACAGCAGTGAGCCTTTTTCCTCTTTCTAAATTCCTTTTCATGTCTGCTTTACTGACTGTTTGTAACCATCTGCTACAGTGCAGGAAACCCTGAGTGTGTTGAACACTTCATTTTCTGTTTGTTTCTGTGGCTGTGGAGAGGAGCTGGAGGATGGCAGCTCTGAAAGTTCAGAAGTGAAAAAGCAGATGAGATAAAGGGCATCCCAATTCATGGGAGCTCAAAATTTGTTGTTAAAAACATAAGTGAACTTAAATGTAAAAACAGAACTTAAAATAAAATTCCGTCTTTTTGTCTCCACCATCCTGCAATATCCTTACATTGAACCCTCAATGTTCCTTCATGGTGTCTCAGGCTTGTTGGCTGTAGGAAGCTCGATGTGTGACTGTAGGCTCTGTGTGTTTCTGAGATAATGAACTCTCCATTTTGGATTATAAAATACAGTTGTTTCCTGAAATAAGTTCTGGTAATGCTGACAAGACCTTCCTGTAGATGAATGATGTATAGCAGGAAGGTAGGCTTTAGCTCAGAGCTTCTTAAATGGAAGGTAATGTGCTTGCTCCTTGAAAATATTTATTAAACTTCTCTCTAACATACAGGTCCTTTCTGCCTAACACAAGCTGGGAGGAGGGTGTCTCCACTGGTTTTAGTGACAGCAGGATTAGGTGTGGAGAGATTTTAATTAATAGCAGTAATACACGAGTCTGTCTTCTGGAGCTCTGCAACAGGCCATTTTAATTCACTTCCTGTATGGGATAACTTTCTTGATTCAAACATGCCGACTTATTTTTAGTTTTATGTGGTGAACAGAATAGCTGTCAGTTCTGCCTGGTTTTCACCCGTCTGTTTTAGTGGTGCACTGCAGAGACACTGGGCTTTCACCCAGCAGGGCTTTTGGATTTGCCCATGGCACACCGCAATACGATGCGGCAAAGAGCCACTCTGAGGTACCCTTTGAACTGATAAATCATTTACTAGTTCTGCCTTCATGTAATTATAAATCCCCCAACCCTGGCAGATTTATACAGTTAAATACAAAAGCTTACGTTTCAAAAGCAGAATGATCATTTGGAAGTCGTCGGTGCCAGACTTCTGACTGCTGCTGACCACCAAGTCCTGATTTTGAGTTGAGAATTGTGGGATGGAGCTAGGGAAGCTGCTTTGATGCATTAGTCAGAGGTGGTTGTGTTATTTTTTTTTTTTTTGGTTTTGTTTTTCCCCTACAGCTATAATAGCAGCTATTACTGCTGAGTGGAAAGCATCCCTGAAGTTATGCTGCTGTAGTGCATTGGACTAATGACAGCTTGAGTTGAATTTAGTTGAGTGGTTTTGTTTATTTTATCAAGAAAAATAACTGTGATGGTTGCCAAATGACCACACAGAAATGAGGAACAAATGTTTCCAGGATTTTAAGTGGGGATTGCAAACTATAGCGAACTTAAAACAAAATTACAAGCTGTAGATTATGACTAGAAGCTTCTAGAAATAAAAGCCTTCTGCAGAGAAATTTCAGAAATCAGGAACGTCATCGAACTTCTGTGAGTTTTGCTTGGAGCAAAACAAAAGCATGACATTTAGAGCAGGTCTGCTTGTTCTAAAGTGTGTGTGTGTCTCCAGTACTCTTTCCTACTCTGTTTAGGTCCTACGTTTGAACCCCCCACCTAGTGAGCAGTTACTTGGTAGGAATTCATTTATGGTGCTAAAATTGGCCCACGCTCCTTGGGCAGTATGAGGGTAGGCGCTTTATGAATTTTCAGGCCAAATTAGTTTCTTGTTTCTTGTTTAACTTGTGAATTCTTGCTTATTCTTGTAGCTTTTTTTTTTTTTTTTTTTAATCGTTTCTTATGTATCTGGATCTCATCCTATAGGGTATGTTTCTGGGAACAATAAAAAAAAAAAAGTGTCATCTTGGTAAAGTGCCTGCAGCGCACAGCTCCGTGGTAAAGACCAATGTCATTGCTCAGTACCAGCATTAGTAGGCATACTTCTGTGGAAAGCCCTCATTTTCCACGTGCATGAAGTCATCCGCCACATCAGGAGGATTCTCAAGGACTGTTCTCAAGGAACAGCAGCTGCTGAATCCTGAGGTATCCTAGGCTTTGCATTCTGACAGACTTGAGTTGAGATCCAGCCCCTCCAAGAGCTTCATGAAAGTCACGGAAGTGGGAGAGCTCACAGACATGTAGGTAGGAACAGACACGTATTGGTACAGCAGGGCTAGCTCTGTGAGATCGGATGTGAGATCAGTTGGAACTGACTCTTTGGTCTCCAGTCAGGTAACTTGCAATAAAATCTTGTTAAATGCAATGTTTCCCTTATCTGGATGCCACAGATTTGTGCTGGTGACCTGAATCATGTGCCCAAAAATTTGCAAGGAGCAAACCTGTGTGTGGGCCCCTGAGTGTGGAAGCTGTGGATGTTACAAGGCTGAGATAAAGCCTACCACAGACCTAAGTGAGCACAGATCCGTGTAGAAGCATCCCCTAGAACTGACCAATAAATTGTATTGAAAATTGAAAATGTTCCTGGACGTTTAATTTCTTGCAGCAAATACTTTCCTGTGTTAAATTTCATTAAGGTGAGAGCAATTTAAAGTAGTCTATAAATAGGGAAATAGTACGAACATTTACACAGATGAGCACCAGTTTTGCCTTCACTTAATTTTGTATGAAATGTAGTATTAAACTCCAAAAAGAGCTAGTGGTAGACATGATTTGATACCTAAGTAGGATAATTCTGAATTATGACTTAGGTTAAAAAAAAAAATCCTCTTCAGATGTAAGACAAGAGAGAAAGGGGAGAGATGTGCTTATTATATTCAAGAAGTGTGATACATAAGCATCAATGATTCCATTTGTTTTATATATTTGCTTGTCATTTTAATGGTTTATTATCAGGGATCCAGTCAAAATTGGCAATAAAAAGAACGTAGCTTTACTTTGATTCAAAGTCTGCAGCAGATATGCCAGCAGAAGGAATAAATAAGGCATGGAGAATATGCTGTTAATAAGGGAAACACAAGTAGTTCTAAGCATATTTCACACTCTTTCTTTATTTTGATTTCAAGCAGAGAGCTGAATGCACTTAAATTATTAAGTCAAAGTGAATAGTACCTTGAACATTGGTTGAAATATTCCCTTCTAGAGCAAACTTGGGTTTGTTCTCATAAATCTATTCTTATAAACCATTTTCGGGGGTAAAAAAAAAAAAAAAAAAAAGAGTTCTGTTTCTTTCCGATTTTTGTGTGCTTTGTAGATAGGGAATACCTTCTGTATAGGAACCTCTTCGCTATTCACTGCAGTTCTCCATCCCAGGGAGGAAATATGCTGGAGGATTTGTAGCGTTGGGACTCTATGTTATTCTGTCCTTCAGTGGCCAAACACAACGTGTAGGTGAGAGAATGCGGTGTGACTAAATATAGTTCAGTACTATCACTCTTTTTTGATGGCAAAAAGCATTGGCTGGCCAAGCAATTGGCTGATTAAAGGTCAGCTGGCCCTGGGTCAGTCAATTAAACTGTGCGGTGCCCTTTTGGAGCAGTCTCTTCATCTAGCTGTAGGAGTGTACAAGAGAAAGTCTCAATTAAAAAGTTTAAAAGTAGAGTAGCTGTGTGTACAGCTGGATTCAATGCCTCAGGTTTTCTTTGCTGACACCTTTTTTCTTCCCATGGGAGGAAGAGAAAGAAATGATATTTAGTGGATGTGCTATTTTCAGCAAACAAACATGGCAGCCCTGGGATGACTCTTCTCTGCGCTTGGTCAGGGCTGTGGTTATGTCTCCACACCTCTGGTGTGTCCATTCTGAACTTGTTTTGCTTTGTTAACCATTTTTCTTTATTTTTTCTTTCTCTCTCTCCTTTTTTTTTTTTTTTTTTTTTTTCTCCCCAGCCATGTCCATTGCTAGGGTGCAACCCGCTGCCTTGTTGAGTTTTGAGACAGGTGTAAAGCAAACAAATGAAACACACAGAAAAAACTTCAGTGTGAGAAGTATTTGCAGAAGGTAGGCCACCCCTTTTTGCTTGGGAAATGGAGTTGTCATGTTACCTTTTCACAGACATAATTGGCACTTCTTATCCACCACTAAAGTTAAACCAACTGTCTCTGCTATGGCTTTCTAGGACGGCTTGATCTGGAGACCGTGGCACAGGGAAGAAACTAGCTTGGTCTATTTTACTTACAACCCTAACACAAACATGATGAGAAAATCCATTGCAAGGAAGAATCCATATGCCTATTAGACACAAAGCTGCTCTTACCCATCGATCTGCAGCTCCAGGTGCCGCTGGGGCTTGCGAGTGAGACCCTCAAACCCGCGGCACAGCTTCTGTGTTGCTGCGGAGGCGCCGGAGCAGCTTCGCCAGCGCCCCAGGGGCCGGCTGAGCCCTGCAGGCAGGCGGTGCCGCGGCGGCTCGGTGCTTGCTGCAGCGCGCCAGGAGAGCCAGCGGGGCGGTGGGGAGCGCAGCCGTACGCCTCGGAAGGAGCCGGAGAGGATATGGAGTTGGAAGGGTATCGGTAAGGCAGGCAGCTGTGGTTTACACGTGGCTCCGTGGGCGTGAGGAGCCACTGCCGCAGCTGGTGGGAGGCAGGGAGCCCTTGTGCTGCACCATTGATTTCAGGTGCACCTGGGAACGCTCTGTGCTTGTGTGACTAATGCCTGCCTGAGGTCCCTAGACAAAGTGGGAAAATGTTTAATACAAGAAAATAAAGGAGAAAAGCTACTTTCTCTTTGCTAAAGGCAAGTGTGTGGATGGACCTGCTGATCTTCCCAGAAAGAAATGAGTGATGTCCAGAAAGAGCTCCTGACAGACCTTGGTGGGGAGAAACAAAGGAGAGTGAAAAAGGGGAGACAGGGAGGAATTCTGTGGCTTCAGAAGGGAGGAAGAGCTGAACTAGGCAGCAACGTAACACAGCCAAGCAAGGTGGCATGGGCAAGCCTCGTGGCTGCTCTGAGCATGCCTTCATGTACTGGTATTCAGGCCTGAGCTGGTAGGCTTGTTGCACAAGCCCACTGGAGCATTTGCAGCTGAACTGTGCTTCCTGTGCTCTCTCCGGGTCCCCAAAGCCTGATCTCATATGCTTTTAATCATCCCTTGGCCTGAGTTGGCTGCAGAGGAGGCACTTCTGCTGGTGTTGCTGGGCCCAGCAGGCCCAGCACCAGGCACAGAAGCTTGGGCTGCCCTCTGCCTGATCTCGTGTGCCACTCCTTGCTCTCTGCCAGGAGTCTTGGCCTGGAGTTTTGGGATGTGTTGCATATAACTGGGACTTGTGGACCTGGCTGAAATGCATCTGGATGTCTCAAAAGACGCGTGTAGATGAATTCCCTGTGACTTATCTAAGGCATTTTGGCCCAGTGGTGTGTGCTCAATAAATGTGACACCTTTGGTCATGGCTGTAGTGCATGCACGTGAGAGCTGAAGCACCCAGGTGGAATTTGTTGCAGCTTTCTGCTTAAGAACCTCTTCAGAGACCCCAAACAGCTTGTGAGCACTCAGTTACAGTACTGTTCTCTGTATCCCTGAGATTCACAGTTCACTTGTTACGGGATGCAAGCATCCAGAGAAACAACAACAAAACAAAAAATGGGATTGAGCAGGGAATGCAAAGTTTAAAAGGCTGTGCATCAGGAACAAACCCGACTTTGTGTTAAGCGCAAGTTATCAATTCACTGTGCCCTGCGGATGGGATACAAAGAGCAGAGGGTGTGTCAGAAGTCAGTCGCTGCTCTTCCATCGCTGCCCTTCCTGGGTGTCCCCCACCCTGCTGCCTCCCCTTTTCCCCCAATGCTGTCCCTGTGCTCTGCTCTGCGGCTTTTGAGATCTCAAAGGCAGCACAGCACATGTGATTGAATGCATCTCCAGAAGAAGGGAGGCCAGCTCCTGCCTGGCAGTTTCTGGAGCTGCCAGTGGCCCGTAGCCCATTCTTTGTTCTCTGGATCTGCTCCTTTTTCTTGGGGCTTTTTCTGATGAACAGCTGAATGCACGAGATGGTCACGCTTGAGTGCTTGTTATTTGTGGCAATTAGCAGAGGGTTGCACAGTGTGCACATATGCAGGAGAACCCAGTGTAGCATCCTGTGGAGCCAGAAAGACAGACGGATGCCCTTTGAAACCAGCTTGCTCCTCACAGTCAGCCAGGGTGCTCCAGCATTAGTAATAAAAGGCTGCCACCATGGCTGGAAACATCTTGTGCAAAAATGGGGACCAGTATCCAGCTCCCAGCAGTCATACTGGGACCTCTGCTTGGGAATAAGGAAAACAAAGATAAAAAAAATCCTTGGAAAGGACATGACTGACTTTGACAGCATACAGGGGGCTGTTCCTTTTGCATCACTACTTTCCCTGTTGTTCTGGCTTACCTGGCTAGCCGTTGCAGCTGAAATAACGGTGGGCTTGTGAATACTTGTCCTCTTTTCCAGCTCGATCTGTGCTATAAACAGTGTAATTTGAAAACATTTCAGGCAAAAAGAATGTTACGGACGCATGTCTATAAACATAAGTAGCAATCTGGTTTTTGGTCCTTTGACCTGGATATATAACTTAGGATGGGCAGTGATGTGCTCAGGCATGGCTAAGGGTGGCAAAATCAGAGTGAAAATGAAGGTATTAATCATTGTGGGTTTGCTGCTGTAAACTTGCCTGTACAGCCAAGGATGTAGTCAGGGAGCCAAGTGTCAGGGCAAAGAGGACCTTTGTTAGCTTGTGCTGAGGGGAAAGATAACAATGAGTTAGGATGTTTCTGTCCCATGCAAGGCAAATTTCCCACTGAGCCCTGTGCTCCAAGGACGATGTGACACTAAACCGCACAGCTGAGCTCTTTAACCTAGGGACACTCTTGGAGCTTAAACCAGTCATTTTCTTATTCCTTCATTTACTTATCCTTCGTGATAGGCAGACAAGGGAATTTTTTTTTTTTTTTTTTGTAACTGGTGGGATGTTTTTGTTACTGCCGTTATTCTTCTGGTATTAAAATTTTAAGGTGGCATCTTCTTGCTATTCAACTCTATTTTAGAGAAACTTCTTGCTTCTCAAAATTACATTGCTCTGTAAAACTAGGAGGTGACAAATAATTCTGCCTGCATAGTGTCCTGACTTGCGAGCAAATGACAGCTGAGCACAGCAGTTTTGGCTAATGGCACTGTGACACCATGTGCAGCACCTGGTCTGCAGGCACAGGCGTGGCGGCGTTCCGCTCTGGTGCAGGCCTCTGCAGCACGTGCGGATCAAACACTCCTTATTCAGGCAGAAGAAATGTGACATCTCAATTAGGCAGGGAGTTGTTTGTGGTCGTGTGTGCACAGTATGGAAGTAAAATGTTCGAGGGGGAACCTAGGGAGGAAAAATATTTTATTTCTCTCTTTAACCTGTGTTTTTGACCTGTTTACAGCCCATTTTGAAGAGGACAATAGGTTATGTGTTTTTTTTTTTTTTTTTTTTTTGCTTCACTTTCTCTCACTCTTTTTTTTTTTTTTACTTTTTTATTTTTTTCCTCTTTCCAGCTCTTGGTTAATGCTTGTGGATGATTGTGGCATGACTATCAGATACCTGCAGTTCTGCACTTGGCACTCTGGTTGTGTATTTGCCCCACAAGGGTCAAGGATTTACAGCAGCTGATGGGAGCCTTGATTGTAGAAGGAATACAGGATTAGGCTATAGGATGCTCTACATGGAGTTTACCTTTTTTATTTAAGAGTGAAAACACTTACCGAAGAGGGATGAAGTAAGGTTTTATGAGCTCTGAATGAAAATAGCGGTACTCTGTCTTTCCATGAATCTGTAATTCTCTCTTTTTCCGTGTCTTTTTTAGCTGTATAAATGTGACATTTTTAATTTGCAGTGTTGTAAGAAAAAAGCATCATATGATAGGATCACCTAATTACAACATCATTCTTTTGCAAAATAATAATTTCTATATATTTTATTAAGCTACAAGACAGTAAATGCAGTGGAGACAGCTGGCATCTCCTTGGCAGGAATTCTTTTGAGATGCATTGCTTTTTTCTACATCCCTCTTATAACCTCTGCTTGTTCTCTTTGATGTTGATGTTCCATTTTAATAGGACTCATCCTTTTAGCATGGGAACATCACAGTACTGTGAATAAGAGTTTCTGTTCAGCTTTAGTTTAGTCTTGCTATCAGCTGTGTGTACCTTTTTAGCTCTTTCTGTTTTGTCTTTCTTCTTTTTTTTTCCCCCACCAGAAGATATGTATCAGGACGTAAGATCTCTTAGAAGCTTTATTTAAGAATTTAAAGTAAGCACCACTGTTTCTGTTTCTGTATTTTTCCATAGGGCTGGAAAGTGAGAGGTTTTCAGCATTGCTAAATACGTAGGAAGTTCTATTATACAATGTACAGACCTAAGATTCTCTCATCTTTTGAGAACACTGCTTTGTCCTAATAATAACAACAATGGAGTGAATCGTGTGTGAATCAAAGAGTGCTTCTTTGCTGGTTACAGTTAAGCACATATTGCTGTGTCATAGCACTGTAACCTTCCAAAGCCAGTGTCAACACTTAACTCTTCTTCACTGAATCCTGGAGTTTACTGATTTTTGCCTTTTAGATATTGGTTAAGCTCTGTGTCTGTACATATACTGACAATTGAAAACATGTAACTTGGCAGATACAATTACTATATTCTGGAGAAATTTCATAAATTTTTACTTAAAAAATAAGAATGTGGTTTTGCTTACATAATAGCAGCATGCTTTTGAATTTACACTGAAAAAACCCCCAAACACAAAAGTGTGGTTGAAGTTTAGAGGGAGAAAAACCAAAGGAGAAAGAATGGTGGGCATAATGATGGAGAGCAGCCGGCTCAGTTGGCTAAAAACCATGCACAAACATCTGAAAAGTAAAGGTGAAACCAAATAAACCAGAAAAGAGATATTTAATAAAGGAGTGTTGAAGGTGAGAGTATAAGTACTTGAAATGCACTAAGGCCATGCATTAAATATTCAGAGCAATGTTTTCCTGCTCCCTCCTGGATGAGAAGAGGTGTGTGAGCAGTCGGTCCCATTGCAGCGGGACCTCTGTTGGCACCTGGGTGGCTGTGCTCTGCTCTGGCAGACTGCATACAGGAACCTGCTTCTGGGTTTGGTGGTCCAGATTTACACCCACGATGAACTGCAGGTGTAATTTATAGGTGCTTGATTGGGCTATTTCAAATGTTTAGCTTTGGGCCAGTTTAATGAGCTGGCTCAGTGTTATGAATCAAGTGTGCAGTTAATCACCGGGACAAAATTTGGGGCTGTTATTGGCAAGTACAGAACTTACGTTTACAAGGTCAGACACCAACGATAAAACTCAGGGCTTCAACTTTTAAGGAAGAATGATGTTTTTAGGCATAAATCCTATTAATAATGGAAGCTGTAGTACACCTCTTCCCCCAGTGCAATAGGAAGGGACAGTGTGATGTATCTCTATACAAACACCGAATTTCTACATAATAAACATTTCTTAAAAAATGTATGAGAATAAAACTAGCCAGTCTGCATTCAAGTAGTACATACAGAGCATCAGCAATACCTGTGATCACACAACAGGGTAAAATAGTCACATTTGCATATGTTACCACTAGGAGTCTTGTTGTAGTAAAGAGCAGCCCACAATCTGCATGGGGACCTAGTACAGCCGATACATTCTTTCGGTATTATCAGCTCATCTGAAGTAGTATCAAAACCCAGTCCCAGAACATAATCTATTCCATGTTTGTTTCTTTCAGGGTTACAAGAAGCATCCCAAAGGAGTGCTGTGCATAATGAGAGCCTTGACTGGTAAGAAATATTGGATGGGATGTTCAGTTTATATTTGGTAAGAGACAAAATAGATTTGGCATAAAATATGGTAGTAGCAAACTTGCTCTAAATGTATCTATAAATTGTCAGGGATAGTTCATCAGCTGGGGAGACTGGTATTTTTGGTGCTAATGAAATCTTATGGAGTCATACATTTAACAAACTCTACTGGCTGTCAACTGATAGCTTTTACGAAAGAATCAAAATGAACTGTTGCTGTAGCTGAGATACTCTGCTTCTTCACAGAAATGTTGCAGGCTTCATAAAACTACTAATATGCAACCTCCTTCCCCCCAACCCTGCCCCCAAAATGTAGTTTACATAATATATTCTTCATGTCAGTAGAAAGCTCTACAAAAGCTGCATAAGAAGACACTTAATGACTAAAAACACTGGTAGAAATCTTGTATCACAATATGCACCCTGGGTATTGCAGCAGAGCTTGTTGTAATGCAGTTCTTTCTGTCTGTACATCTCTATGATATATTCCCAAAAGAATGTTAAACAGTTGATCTGAACAGAGACACCGGATCACTTCTTTTCTTGTAGGAAATCTGCTCTGTAGTATTGAACAGAATATTTTCACTGGGTTTTCAAGTCTTATTCCTCTATAGCTCATGTTAATAAATGCAGCAGCAGTATCTTTCTTTCCATTTTCTTCGTACTGTAATTGAGATCTTTGGATAAATTGCAAAAATAATCACTGTGTTAACACATCGATTTAATTAAAAAAAAATAAAATTTCTTGATGCATGTTAGAATAGATTTGTCTTCAGGTAACCTATTCAGGTAACTCCTGGTTAACTAAACATATAATTTGCTTTGTACAAGAGAAGATCCTTGATGTTTTGTCTCACTGTTGTCCCAGTATTATCTGACTGCAGCAAAAGGAAAGTGCTGTGACAGTCTTAGAAAATTACTTGAACAAACTGTGTGTCGAGTGATGTCATTTATTTACCTTTGGAGGGAACTATTGTGTTACTAGGGACTGAGGGAACCCAAACTGGGGATGGAAGAATGCAGATATATTTCAGATGGGGCTGATAAAAAACATCTTGTTAATAAAAAGTGGAAGGTCTAATACTGATTTTTAGCCAGTAAGTTCTTTCAAGAAATGTGCATTTTTTGTTTGGGAGATACCACTGTGATGATAAGGACGAGAGTGCTGCAGGGTGTGGGAGTTAATGCATGGGACTTCTACCTGTCCTAACCCCCTGTAAGCCCTATCTGCAAGTGTTATGTGTCTATGGGCAGTCTAAATATTTATGAAATATTCTTGAGAAATGCTCGCAGTCCATTTCCTACTTCACACGCATCTTTCTGTAGTCTGACGTTGCAAGTCAATATTACTAATTAGCTACTAGTGCTAAACACTTTGATGATGGGCAATTGAGATTGCTGCTTATTTAGTTCATCATCATTAGGCTGGAAAAAAAATACTTTTCCCTGGAGTAATAAATTGGTCCACTGCATCTGTGAAATTGGATTAACACTATAGTTCTATTGACTCTGAAGTAAATCCTTGTTTGTGATGCTCCCTTAAATATGAGTGAGGATGTATCTGGATTTAAATTATAATGGTTAGGAAAATGAATCTATACTTGCCAGAAATGGTGACTGGGTAGTTAGTAAAATGGAGGTCGGTGAACTTCTAAATAATGGGAGAAGAATTCTCTGTTCTACAGAGTGCAGGTTAAATCCTGCTTTGTACTAAAGGTTTGATGAATTATTAAGGTTTTGTGCTATAAACAGCATACCCTAATAGCCATTTTTTTTCCAACTCACCTGCAAGTTATATTGCAATGCTAGCTTTTCTATGAGCACCTTGATACTTCCTGCAGGGGAGATAATGTTAAGTTATTGATGCATTTTGACAGTGTTTCAAACAGGTTGTCTCGGTGAAAGAGAACTGTATAAAATTTAGCCTTCTAGAAGTTAACGTGTAATTTGTCATTACAGGAAGAGTAAAACAAGACTTGAATGTTTCTCAATTTTCTGAGCAGTAAAACACACCTTTTTATCTCTGTGAGACACTTTCTCCTCCTGGCACAAAGGAGGCAAGTGGAGCCCCGGTGAGCGCTGTGAGCCTCCAGCTCTGAGGTGTGCAGGGTGTGTGCAGGGTGCGTGGAGCAGCTGTGTAGTCGCTGAGCGGCTCCCGCGTTCTTCCAAAGGGAACTCACTGGAGATGAGAATGATGACAGGCTGCTCGGATCTGCTCTCACTAACGGTTTCTTACGCGGCCACCCAACTGACCCAAGGTGTCTGGCTTCCTTGTTCTTCCTTTTCCCGTGGCTCCTGCATCGTATTGACTGTGCTTGCTGCTAAGAGGAGATTTCAGCAGTAATTATGTTAACAGAAAACGTTGCAATCTGCAGAAAAGCCCAGTGCTACCTTGCCCGGATATCCCAGCTTTTAATTCCCTAGTACTTAGAGCTGGCTCAGAATGAATGTAACAGGAATCCTGTGTGTAAGCGGAAGCACTTGTACCTTGAATATTTCAAAACCAAGCCTGGGATAATTTTTTCTTCTTTTCAGTGTGAGCTATTACACCGTCTATCATACAGGACACAGTTCTTTGATACAAGGTCAACATAAAAGCTTTTCTGGTATTAGCCCCAGTATCTTTTCATTCACTCTAACAACCTTTATGAAAACTGCTTGCGGTGATGTCCGCCAGAGTTGTCCAGGTACTGTAAGCCCAACGGAAGACGATTTTATTCTACCCACCCTGCACAGCAAGCTGAACCCATTTTAATGAATGGATAAAGAAGGTAGTGATAGTAACAGGGAAAGCATCTTTTAAATTGAGGGAGAAAGAGAAGAAAACAATGAGAGATTTGGAGTGAAGACAGGAAATAAAATGTTTGTATAAATGGTTTGAGAACATCAGTGCAATTTAAGCATTTCTGATGAGTGCATTTGGTCAGTGGCCATGAAGGTGAACAAGAGACAACTGAGGATAGGTGGTTGCTGGAAGGATGAAAGAGAATCAGTGAAGTAGTGTGTAGAAAAAAACGAGGGATGTAGAACATGGAGGGGAAAGGAAAAAACGTGGAGTAAGGGAAGGGGAAAATAGAAAATATGGAGAGAGAAAGGTTAAAGCAGGAAAAAAGAAACAACTAGGATGAAGAACAGGAAATACCCAAGAAGAAGTAAATAATGAACAATCTTGAGAAATAACAACGGTGAAGAAGGAAATAGAAATTTATTTTTGTGGAGTTTTTAAAGCCACATATATTTTGATCTTAGTTTATCTTTTAGCTGTTACAGGTAGGAAAAAGCAAACTATCAGATTAGTGAAAGGGCATTTTTAAGCGTAAGTCAGGATTTACACTGGTGAAGCCCATGGCCTGTTGGGTCAGGGTTTATCAGCCTGCCTGTGTTGCCCTGGCCAGTAGCAGCTGTTTCCACTTTCTGTATCAGGAGAGGGTAGAGGATGACAGCCCATCATCCCTGCAAGCACGTTTTCAGACTGGTGATAATTTGCAGGTCCGATACGGTATTTTACTCCAACATTAGGCTGATCATGACTGTTGTGGAAACGTTTGTTCAGGTTTTTATTATATTTATGCTTGTTGTTTAGTTCCTATCTGCAGGTATACCTGAAGCAGCTTTTTGCATAGCTGCCAGAAATAGATAGAAAATGCAAATGAAGCTAAATAATTTTGCACTGATCCTCTTAGAAAGCTCGATTTATTGAAATTATACCTACCCCCTTTTTTTTGTGCGGTGTGTAGTTGATGTTTTAGCATGATTTTCAGCAGTTGTACTCACTATGTGCTGCAGTAAGAGATCTTTGAGGGTAGAGGCAAATGCATCCAGGCAGATACACCCATGAGGTATGGCAATTCATGAGGTACAGAGGAGGGAGGAGAGCTAGCATACAAGCTTGCAACGATCCTGGCAATAACAGATGCACAGGGAATAATAGTGTGCTCCTGAAACTTAATAACAGTGATGCCAGTTACATTTTCTGGCATAGGAAAAGACCCACTGAAGCCTGGAGTGACAATGGCTGCCGAGCTTTCCTTTTACAACTTAAGCTTTTGCAATCCTGCACAGGGGAGACAGAAGGAGGAAAAGAGAACTTAAACAGTTCAAATGCTGACAGTTGGCATTGCTCTGAGAATGGATGTAAATGGCATAAAATTAACAGATTACGTCCTGCCAAGTTTCTTCTTAATTGATGTCATTCAGACCTCCTCAGCAGGCATTGTTAACAGCAGAAATTCAGCCTCCCCAAGGTTCTTCGCTGTTTCAATAAGACAATGCAACTCCTCAGTAAGTCTGAGAGCTGCAACTATTTTTCCTGAAATCTTGACCCGATAATGTCTTTGGGCTCAATCTTGCATGGTGCTGAGTGGCTCAGCCCCCAGCAATTTCAGAGGTAGCTGCTGAAGCACTCAGCCCCCTTCCATCGTCAGGTTTTTTGTTCCAGCAGTTGATCTCGCACTGCAAGGTGTGTTTTCCTCATGGAGCATGGGATGAAAAGGTATGGGGGTACAATGTGACAGTCGCCTGTAATTTCCTCTTCTCATTATGGTGATATCACTGCTGCATCACTTTTGTTGAAGTGAAGTTGTGGCAATTTACAAACCTGATAATACAACCATACGATTTCTCTTTGAAAATCATATACCAGATCTAGATCCACTTCTCAGCAAATAAATATGTAAGAAACATTAGTACCTGGAATTAGAACGCAATAACAATTGTGTTTAAAAGAAAAAAAAAAATTAGTCTGCTCTATGTACTGCCTCGATGGGAACCATTGTGGTTTTTCATGTTGCTGACCTGCTAATTAATGAGGCCTTAAGAAAGAATTGACATAGAGGATGTTTTGTGGCTTATTCTGTGCAAGTCCCTGGCTGGTCTTTGACAGAACTAAACATACTACCATTAAACGTTACACAGTGTCTTTGGGATTGTATGATTAATGCAAGGACTTTGAGATTGAATTTTACTTTCCTATGGACTTGTTTGACTGCCCTGTCTTAATTCTACCTCCAGAATGAAAGAAACATGTTGCGAAGCTTAATTACCATTTTAAATGTTTTAAAAAACCCTGGTGAAAAATAGAGACCAGCGAAGCTATCATTTGAGAACTTCAAGTTGTTATTTCAGTGTACACATAGGCACTGTTCCAGGCGTTTCTGTAGCATCAAGCAGTCGCGGATTGGTTTGGTGGGGTGCTGTAGAATGCAAACAAAACATCAGTTTACAATAATCTTTTAAAAGTTCATATAATAAGAAATGGAAAATGTTAATCAGAAGCCACAATAGCTTTTTTCTATATTTTATTTCCTGAAGAATCTGTGAAATACAGACAAGAAAAGCAGCTGGTAAAAGGAAGGAATTTGCAGTTCAGTCATACAAAAGTATTGAATCTGACCCATCATGATATCTCAGTGACTGCCTCACCCCTTGTAGGATTTGGATATATGAATTGGAAATAAAGAGAACAGAACAATACAAAACAACCCGCCCCTTGTGAGTGTTTAGCATTGTTCCAGTAGCTGAAAGAAACTGTATGGAAAGTTTTCCACCTTCAGCATAGCTCCTGTCTCTTAGCAAGGCAAGTAGCAGTAGTGAAATCAGTGTCTTTTTACCTGTCAATTCAAAGAAAAATAGATTGCTTGCTAGAGATGGATTACTGTGTAGTGAGATTTTAATGAAAGTTTCTGACTCAGTTGTATGTTTTTAAGATAGTGCCATAAACATTACCTCCACCGTAGCCAATTGCAAAGTGCATTTCTTTGATTCACCTCCTCTAAAATAAGAGTATAATAATTTCTGTCTATATATATGAGCAACACAAGCCAAAGTCCCTATCAAAACAAGATATTCCATTGCTTTTATCTCTGTGTAGAAAAGATGGAAAATCAAATCTGCCAGTAACAGCTGTTAACCATTTAAGTACTGGAAGCTGTCACGTTGAGGCGATGGCACATATTGCTTTAATGAGCATTGCTGTATGAGCTGATACAGAACACAGTAGTTCTTATTTATTGTTGGATAAATATTATCTCATATAATGATTAGTCTTTAACATATTTATGCTCATGAAAGTATATTTGTTATTTTGCATCCTATTCCAATTGTTTACCGCCTCACAAAAAAAAAAGGCATGAAGTTCTTGATGCAGGACTCAATGTAGTCCAAATGGTATCATTTCCTTTGATCAAAATAGACTGCAGATTAAGTCCATTCAGATACTTCTTACTTTTATCCACCAATGACATCTGCAAGGAAGAATGATGCTACTTCAAAGGATTCTAGCAATGGGCAAATTGTTCTCTATGTAAGTGGTGGCCAGCATATGGTCTTTTGACAGACTGTGAATTACCGTAAAACATTACATAGGACATGTTACTGGCCTAATTTTCTTAAGGATTTTTCTGAAATCTGTGTTCATCTTGTGCCTGTGAATTGGGATTTGTACTTACGGACTTCCTATTTTTGAATGAAAAATGAATATGCTAAGGAAGTTCTTTGAATACAGTTAAAGAGCCCAGTAAAAATGACAGCTATAAACATCATGATTTGAAGGTCACCTCCCCATCTTCCCTTTGAGATAAACAATTAGATGTACTTCTTAAAAATCCAGATGCCAATCCCTTAGCTTAAAACATTTGGCTTTATATAAATGGTATCTGAAAGATTAGAGACCTGTGTGAGGAGAGGTTCTGTCCTAGCCTAAGAATTTTGTGATTTAAGATGAGGTGTCAAAAACCTGGTGATGATAACTTTTTTTTTTTTTTTTAATGGTGAAAATGGTAGGACAGCATTTCCCGAGAAATACAAACCTTCATGAACCAGGAAAACAAAATAATAACAATCTCGTAAGCAAGAGTCTGTATGATTGGTCTTGACACTTTAATTTGTGACTTGTTAAAAGTCCATTTTGTTGGCCTGAAGTTGCTAAATCTGAATGAATTTGAATGTCTCGCTACAGCAGGTTTGCTAAAAGTGCTTATAAAATAGCATAAGTATTACTGGCTAGGAGGAAATGTTTAATATACAATTGTCCTCAAATAACAATTGGATATAATTTCTTTTGTTCAGTATTCTTCCAGAACACCTTTTCAAACATATTCTGTATTAAGTTCTCTTCAATTCTGATTACCTTTGGTTAGTTAGTACAAAATTGCTCTCAGCTTGCTTTTAATGGCAGTGCAAAACCTGTGTGTATCACAACGTAGCTATGTAAAATCCTACGGAATGCTCTGTTTATGGACTAGTACTCCAGTGGTCTCTAATACACCCCTTCCCTTAGGTCAGCAGAAGTCTCTTAGTTGTCAACGCTCAGTCTGAAACCTACTTGAAAAAGGTGGAGTTGCAAGAAAGTATTTGGTTTAAAAGAGACATTGATTTGAGGCCCACTTGAAACTTCTAGAAGCAGGTAATTGCTTCCATTTGTATTGTTGCTGTGCACCTCAGTTACTTTGTGTGTGTCCACCAGTTCTGATGTGTGTGCACTTAAATGCAAAACAAAAGAAAAGGAAAAGGAGACAGAAACACAACTGTATTTTATTAATCAAAGCTGTTCACATTCTCTCCTTTCTCTGGAAAGGGTGTTTATAGCTAAGTAAAGCTTTTACTTCTAATTTTCTTTTTAAGTGCAATTTCTGGCATTGTATCTCTCACCAGTATCTGATTTTGTTTGATTCTCTTCTTATAAATGTTGCATGGGTACCAATGGAATTCATCTGACTGCAGTTCCTCTAGTATTGCAAAGCGTGCTGTTTTTTTCTCCCTATTTCATTACTTTAAAAAAGAAATTCTTCCTATTGGGCCACCATTAAAAAGGCAACCTTCCAACCAAGTTTTGTTGAATGTCCTTGACATTGTTTTTAATCTGCCCTGTTTTCAGGAGGGGTTATGGATGGCTGCACACCTTGGAAGTCAGGGAAGAACTGACTGTCAGATGTCGGTTATGGAAGTGACTCTCAGAGAGTCTTTCCATGAATATGTATGAATTGCAAAGCAGCACAGTGATGGCCCTGGAGCCTAGAATTCTCAATCAAATATTGCATAGCATAGAAGCAGAAATAATTCAAACCTTCGGTACCTGCCATGGTTTCATGTGGAAGTGATCAGAGAGGATCTTCTTCGCTTGCATAGTGACTCTGCGTTTGGGTAATATTACAGTTAACACATAAATTTTAAAGTAAGCAAATATCAATTCCCAACATATGTTTGACTTGCAGAAGATAAGCTTAAATTAACAGTATTTCACTCCTTTAAGTTAGGAAGATGTGTTGTGATGGTAATGATGCTGTGTCTTCTTTCACTAACTCTACTTCCTGGAAACTTCTGTCTTTGCTAGCGAACTCTTCCATATTACAGAAGTCACGTAGAGCTTGTGTTTCTGATAGAGGTAATCACTTTTGATAGCCATAAGGCAATGTAATAGCTTGGTTAATTGTATGGTGTGCAAAGCAAAAAGAAAGGAAGTTGTCTGTTGTCATCATTCATGCAGTACATGAACCTGTATTAGTATTAGTATGCCTGTTTCGTTTTAAATCGATAGTTCTTTAAGCGTTCAGCAGAAAGTGTGATTTAAAGTCAAATTCGTCTAGATAGGTTTAACAGTGCTTTAAAAAATTTATTACCAGCTGAACTGGTATCAAAATGCCCATACTGCTTATGATTTGGCTGGTATCCTGACTTTCTTGCTTTCCAGATTATTTTTGGATAGTTTGGCAAATCTGTACTTTCGGGCAGTTCAGCACAGTTCCTCGTAATACAACATAAATTGAACCATAAAAACTAATGGACTGGAATACATCAGGGCTTTAAAGACTTATGACCAGTTCTATATATTTTGTGCAGTGAAAGAGGCTATCAGCCTCAGGTTTGTCATACAAAAATTCAACGTGAGGTTGAAAAACCATGCAAGATTTTGTGTAGTGGCAGTCTGTCTTCGCCAGAGAATGATTTGACTTCTCTTGAAATATGACGCTTACAAGTAAATTCAAATTTAAGCCCCCTATTTTTGGGGGACTAATGTTGTTCCCCTTGCTGAATGCTACTGCACTAGGAGAACAGCAAAAGAAAAAAGCTACTAGTTTAGTAGGCAGTTGGGCAGAAGAACAAGTAGTTGGGAAACCTTGCAAAATTCCCAGGTGATCAGCAAGAGCTTCAGAAGGTGACTGAGCGAGCTACCTTTGTTTTGCAAGAGCCAAACTTTTTTGAGAAGCAGATGTCCTCTTTCTTCTGCTTCAGTGTTTGTTAGAAGTGCTAGTATGCTAATGTTAAAGAATGGCATTTTGCTGAGCCATAACCTGCCCAAGTGCCAAGTTGGCTTTGCTTGTGTGTTGGTAAGCCTTATTTTTTATTTATTTTTGTAACTTGGTGCTTTGGTGGCAGCATTTGGTGGCAGCGTTTCCTTGGGCTGCGTGAATCTCTGGAATTGGTACTATTGTCATTATTTGTAAAACCAGAGCATGCTAACTACCTCCGAACTTCCACTTTTGTAAGTCATTTTGAGAAGACAAATGTTCTTAGTCTGAACCTAACATCATATTGTCATAGCATATCACTCCAAGTCTTGAAAACTGTGAAGGACATGAGAGAGCAGGAAATAACTACTTCATTTTGGGGATGATTTCATCTCCCTTCGTAGGACCTTTTCTACTGTATTTGATAGAGGTCTATCTTGACTATTTTTCTTACCAATCTTGCTATGCATTTCATTGTCAGCAGTCCCTGCCATCTGCACCCCCATGGAAGTAAGTTAGTTTGATGTCAGTTAGGTGGAAAATTGAGGAAAGGCAGATATGGCCCCCAACTAGTTTAAGATGTGTGCCAGCGGTTCTGCAAGATCTAACACTGCTGTCGTAGTTTAAAAAGCAACTTGTGGCTTTTTCTTTTTGTGTTATGTTTTTTTTTTCTTTTTTAACCTGAACAGTTTCTAGGCATGTAAGTGCCAAAGACATAAGTAGAAGCATATACTATATTCTTGCAAGTAGGATAGAAACTTTTCTGTTACTTGCTAGTGATCATTTGTACATTGACTCGATTCAGAGATCTCAGTACTTTACAAGTGTAAATGGATTCAGGCTGACTGCTTACATTTTAGATAAACAGTAATTTTATTCATTTTAAAGAGAGGTCTGTTGAGACATAAATAGTTTACAACTACTGCTTAACAAGTGTTTTCGTAAGGACTAGAGCTAATGGAGCCGGTTTCCATTGGATTTGTGTCTGAGCTGACTGCTTTTTTTTAATTGAATTTTACTAAGGCTGTTGAAGCTAAACTTTGACATGCTGGAGGATCAACAACAGCACAACAAAGTTGGTGCCAGCATTGCCAATTTCCTCAGAATTATGGGTGGCTTTTATGCTCTGTTTCTTTTCTCTGGGGATTTGAGAGCTGTATGCACAACCCCTTGCCTCCCTTGCAAGTGTTGAGGGCACTCAACTTTAAATTGTTGAGGGCTATGAATGTGCTGATTGTCCAGGACTAAACCGAGTCAAACAAAGGACACATGATTAAATGTTGATGCAATTTCTTGGGTGGTAAATGCAAAATCTGAGGAGGAATGAATGCCTCAAAGGTCTGTGTCCTCTCTTCTGTCTTCCCATTCTGTACGTGGTGGAGAATGTTTTCATGTCTGTCATGCTCTGCAGGTGGCCTGCTGCGCTCTGACTCCCAAGAGACGCGCCATCCACCACCCATTTGGGTCAAACATGATTATTTGTATTCCTCAGTCTTCCTGTTGTATTCCTCAGTCTTTTTTGACCTTTCCTATTGAATTATAGATACTATCATGACCTTGGTAGCCCTTGAGAAACTACCCCATCCTTTCCCCAGCATGCCTGCTCCCCTCACCAGCTTTGGCCAGAATGACTTTCAGGAACGGGGTATAGATGTGCTGCTTTGCTGCTTGGTGGGAAAAATGGCAGGGAAGCGAGGATTTGGGTGTGATCTGCTTGTATGATTCTCTATAAGGAACTGGCAGGAAATAGAGTGACTGGAGTAAAGCCAAGGGAGCAGCTGCTAAGGCTGAAGAGCAAGAAACCTGCTGAGGCCTGTAGAGGTAAGGGCAGGGCTGGCTGGGTAAGCCTTGGAGGACAGTGGGATTCAGCAAGGAAGTCTTTAAAGAAGATGCCATTCCCCCCCTCTATCAGATGAATACTTCTGTCTTTTCACAGTCCCCTCCCCCCTTTTGCTTCTCCAACAAACTGGCCAGCTCCCCATGCTTGAAGCTTTTGGCCAAAACTCCAGAGGAGGCCGAAGGGGTGGCTGAGGCCTTCCCAACGAGTGCGGCATTTCTGTGAGTACCGGCAGCGTTCTCTGGCTCGTCTGTGGAGGCTTCAGTTTGTGCAGGAGCTTTTCTTCAGCGTAGGCATTAAAAGAATCTCTCTTCTCTGTGGAGGCATTTAGAGTCACAAACCTTGTTAGAAACTCAAGATCGCTATCTGCAAGCAGCCAGCAGGCTCGAATGTTACGGTTAGAGAGAGGACTGGCAGACTGCAGGCAGGCAATGGGACTGCATACCATTGCTTCAGAAACCAGCCTGTAAATGCGTGGGGCTGTATCTGATATCTCTCAGGCAATAGTGCACAGATACTCAGGGAGAAATGTAGAAACTTTTTTTTTTTTTTTTTTTTTTTTTTAAAGTATTTATGTTCTGTAGTCATGTTTTGTAAAATTGTTTCTGCAGTTACGTAAACTGTTGACCGTGGACATCCATCATGCAAGGCACAGGTTAAGCAGTTATAGGTTCAACTTCACATAAAAACACACAAAAATTGCTCAAATTGCTCAGAGATACTATAGAGGAAAGTTAGCAATTTGATTGTGGATTTGTGCATTATTTGGTCTATGAACCAAATTGTCTGAAGGTTTTAATGGCCCTTCCTTCAGTGTTACCACGGCACACCAAGCTAGGGCCGGGAGTTCAGCTCTGCTGTTACAGACAAGGAGAAGAGTCACCAAAAACCCAGAAATGTTGCTCCCAGATTGTGTTCACATTTAAACCTCAGATTTAAACTAGTGGTGTAGCAAGAATGTTTTAATAGCTAGTTTAATATCTTAATATATTTTGTATATCTAATCTTTCGTGTTCAGTGTACCTGCCTTGTACTAAGTATTACGGCTAGTATAAAATCCTAAATATAAATTGTGTAGTGTATTATAATAGTAATACATTCTGGATTTATTAGTTCTTAGTCTATCCTCAGAGAAGCTGACAATGAATATTAAATATAGCTGCTGTCACAAAAGCATTTCACATCATAGTCTTGGATAATTTGTAATATACTGAATATTTTGCATTTAATGAAAAATCATTGGCTTGCATCTAGTAGCTTAAAAATGAGCTTTGAACTGAGATAGCCAAGGCATTAAATGACTTTAATGCAGTAAGTACATATGTGTATTTTTTTGTGTAAATTCTTTACTTGATGCAATTCAGACATAACTAATATTTTATGAGAACTACTTGTGCAATGAGCTGTTACTATTAGAGGAATTCTTTTCTTTGTCTTTATGGTCTGTAAATTTGTCTCACTTTTTTGTCTCAGTTTTTTTGTGTAAATAATTCAAATTATTCTTTTCATTGTAATACGATCTAATCAGTATGTATCATGCATTTCAATGTAATAACAGTTTCTAATTATTTAGAACCATTATTAGTTTTCTGAAGTTCAAGGGAATTAAATGAAGATAATGCTAGTTCCCACTAGCTTTGCTAAGGATTTTCTTAGCATTTAAACCCAATTTTTAAACTTCATTTTCTTAAGGTGTTTTCAGGCCTTGAAACTAAAACCTCTCAACGTTCAAAATTTTGTCTTCATTTTTCGGACTGATGGTAAACTGCTAATTTTTAACCAGGAATGTTATTTTACTTATTTATTTATTTAAACCAGGATATCATGTTTTAAGTTTTTTTTTTTTCATTGTTTTTCCTTTTCATGGTGTTAACCATTATCTTTAGCAAGGGGGTAGATTTGGAGACTCAGACCAGATATTCAGATGAAGGTCAGTTAGTGAAGGGGCACAGCATGAGAACTTTGAATTCCTTCCTATCTGCAAAAGTAGGGTTTTTCTTTCAGAAATGATGTAACCAACTCAGCAAATTGTGTGTTTTTGCTCTGACCAAGAAATATTATCCTTGTATAGAAAGCCTTTTATTGGAATTCTTCATTTTGAAAACAAATGTATTTTCAAATTGCAGTTTTCCAAGATCAAATGAAGCTAAGTCTTTGCTTCTTCATTACCTATGGAATCTGCCTATCCAGTTCTTTAAAGGTCCTTTAAAATTTCCTTTTTCACTGTATAACATTAAAGTATTGTAGATGAAAAAAGTAAACAAACAAACAAACATGAGGTTAAGAAGCATTTGTGAAAGAAAGTGCATTGTGGACTACAAAGCATGGAGGGACCAGGCAGTGACTGAGGAAGTCTGTGAGTCTAAAATTAGTGATTATGGGGATTTTTTCTGGGAATATGTTCTACATATGGCATTGTCTGAAAACTGGACGTAATTTGCTGCTTCTGGAGACAGGGTGGAGCTGTAGGCAGGTGCTGTGTGACCATTTCTTCATAGAATAGTGGCTCATACCCACAGATATGGATGTAGTCCTGCATGCTGGTTTTCCTCAGACCAATTTACCAAGCTGGTTTTGCAAGAGAATAGCCTAAACCTGAAGAGAGGTTGTAATGGACAGACCTTTTAACAATCCTGAAGAGTCAGACTGCATTCATTTGAAGAAGAGCAGTTGAGAACCTATTTAGCAAACTGATCGGTCCACAAGATCTGACTGGGGGAAAAAAAGAAACCATTTATTAGGAACTTAACAGGATTGTGTATGACTGTACAGCTGGAAAAAAATGAAATGTAAGTGGGATCTGTGCCTACAGTAGATAGCCTTGTATCTCTTGGGTTTGATTTGGAAAGCTGGGAAATTGAGTAGAGGTTGGAAGGCAATGTGAATAAGCAAGTTAAACCACTAGTCTCTATCTCCCATTAGGGCTGCAGTTGCCTTAGATCACTGTAATTGAATACTTTGATAAGGATTAAGCTATACGAATATAGGACCACCAATAAGATACATATAAATGACTTAACATACTTGAATATTACGCTGGATTAACAAAATAAGTTGGTTTGCCTTCATTTAAGTCCTTGTGTAGAAAACCCTTTGGAGGTGCCATGCTCAGACTTTAATCCCAAGAGGATGCTCCTTAGCTTCCACGTACTTAGCAGAATTCAGACTGTCCCAGGACAGTATTATAATACCGGTTTGTTTAATGTACTTTGGATATGGTTAGAATTGAAATATACTCTCTCAATTCATCAGCACTGTTTTTCATTTTGTAACAGCCTTGAGCTTTGGGGATTTCAGACGAATTTGCTTTAGCTTTCTTTTTCATTAGAATTTATTCGCAGCTGAGGGAAATTCCAAAAACAGCCAGAAGCATCATCATATAAATGAATGGGTTGATCCTACTCTCTGACCTGGCATAGCTTTCAGGCAAAGTTGTTAAATCCTGGCAAGGATACAGGTGTGCCTCTTGCTTCTGATTTTCCATTTTAATAATGAGAAACTTTGAGGTCACAATTTACAAATGCAAAACAGTGATTAGCTGTTTTAATTAAATTAATAACGCCGCAGTAAGCTTTATATGCTTTTCATAGAAAGCATAGTCTGGGGTTTTGTCGTTGCTTCAGGAAACACGAGGGATTTCTTCTTTCCTTGAGGCAGTGCGGCATGTGTGGGCTAGGAGCGTGAATCTTTGAGGCGAAGCTGGCAGGTTGGGCAGGCTCTGGCAGAGGTCCTGTCACCTCTGTCCTCTTTTCCTTTCCCTTGGTGTCTTGGCACTGCAGCTCTATGGCACTGTGTTAGTGGGGGATGCACCCCCACTTCCGTGGATCTGCATTTTGCTGATGGTGAGACCTCCTCTCTTTGGGCAGTTTTCCAGGTAAAGCAGAATTTCCACATTTCTCCAGGATGCCTGGTGCAGCATACCTGAACAGACTGCAGTACCTGTGGAAATCCCAGGCGTTTCTGTGTGGTGGGTGCCTATCAGTGGCTTCTGTGCGAGTTTTCTGTGCTGCCCTAGCACAGCTATGCACATATATTTTCATTTGAGAAATGTTGCATCTTTGTCCAGATTTATTCCATGGAAAGCTTTGGTTTCAACCAACAGGCTTCTGATTGCCTTCTGGGGGGCCTCATCTGTAAACCCTTTTACAGACCTAGGTTTATAGGGCTTGAGGGACCAAAGCTGTGAAAGAGGGGAGATGCCCGCAGTCAGAGCTTAGCAGTTTGGGCAGTGTGCAGGAGAGAGTGGGAAGCTTTATCAGACAGTTAGAAATAATCATGCTTCGTTCTATAAGAACAAAAATTTTTATGTAGTCATGCAACCTGTTACTATGTCAGGCCAACAAGTGCCAAGGCAGGGTGGAATGGCTTTAAATCATCCAAGTTTTAGGAATCATTTAGCTTACGGTACTTAGGGGTATTCCATATATAAGCAAACATAAAGACGTTCCCAGCTGCAGTTCTTTGAGAACTCTTCTGCATTTCCTCGTACGGTTTTTGAAAGCTGCTTAGCAGCAGCTCAGCTCCTTTTACGTGGCAGTCCATTAGACTTGTAACAGCACCAAGCATATTTAAACCCATTCATTCTCAGAAAAAGCTACTTTGCTGATGGCATCCTGTTTTCAAACGTAGATGAGGCTGAAGTAATTTCATTGCATAACCTGTCACTTAATGGCTACAATTAGCTGAATGAAATTTCCCACAATGGTTAGAGTTAAAGTTCTAATGATTTTGCTCTTGGCAAAATGCATACTTCCCCCATAAGATTTCTACAGATGATTATTAAAAATCTAAGCCATCATTTAGATTTCCCTGCTCATATCTATCATAAAGAAAAATAACATTACATATGTTTACTGCTGTCACCTGCTTCCTTCCCACAATACATGTGTTGTGCAGGATATTAAAAAATCTATGATGCGCAAGTGAGTCGTAACAAGAAAAGCAATTACATCTCTATCTTTATTCAGAGCACATAAGGTATTGGGCTGTTCAGACAAGGATATGACATTTTCAGGCAGACAGTGTTATTGTTCCACACACTGTGCAGTTTAGGATTTTTAATAAGAGCTTTCTCTTGAAAGCCTTTCTAAAATATTTTTACATCTGCTCAGTGGAGCATTCATGTGTGAAGGTCCAGTGCAGGTGAAGAACATGGTTACCCACAGCAGTACCTGCTCCTTCCTGTCTGTGTGCAAGAGAAGCTCTCAGCTTTTGGGGCTGCTGCTTGCTGTGTTCCATTCAGAGATGAAGCCAGTGGTGGGGCTGGAAATGCAGGGAGAGCTTCTCTTTACCATGCTATCTTCTCAGATCCTGATCATTCAGACTTCATTCACTACTTGGAAGTGTCAGCAGTGGTGCATAACGTATGGGAAAACAGCCTAAATATATTTCGATTGTATGTACATGCTTTTCTGAGAGGCGTCTTCTGCACAGGGTTGGTGTCATCAGCACTCATCGCCTTCAGCTCTCAAGAAAATGAAACCAGAAAGGCCAGCAGCCCCCTTATGAAGGGGGCAGACCTGCTGGCTATGGAATATCCTGCAGCTTTGAACAGTACAAATGTACCTCCCCAAAAAGGGTCTGTGGTAGCAGAGGGCTGCTGAGTAGTTCAGCTCTCTAGGCTGGGGAACCTGTGGTCCAGAAAAGGATGCTGCAGTGGTCTCTGGGTTTTGCTGACCAGCTGCAGGCTAGTTTGGGCCCCTCATGGAGCAGAGCAGGAGGCTGGAGAGTTGTGAATGTCTTTCTTCCATTTTGTGAACAATTTTCACATTTCTGGAGCTGTCTCAGCTGTCTAAGGTGTGGGTGGGTGTTCTGTGGCTCTTGGCCATATGAGGATGTGTTTTTCTGTGTCAGGGAACTTGAACATCCTTGTCTGGTACTGTAAGGAGGATGCCATGCTATAATTCTCTTCTGTAGTGTTCTTCTTTGTGTCATGCTTGAGCCAAACATGTTTCTAGTGAAAAGTCCTGGGACCTGAGGAAGCAGGCATAAGAGCTGCATTTCAAATCCATGTTTTCAGATTATAACTTTGATAGTTTATTAGTTGTCAGGACTAGGCATTTTCTTTTTTGTAGGGCTAATATATATCTGAAGAAAAATGGAACTTTGTAGATCACAATCTTTGCTAATTCAGGCAAGAGAATGCTAATAATTAACAGGGCATAAAAATGTGTAAAGTCTGGAAAGAATTGCATGTTTCTGAAATTAAGCATTCTGACCTCTTTTGCTTAAATTGAAAACTTGGGGAATGATGCAAATACAAAATTCCATATGAGATTAAGGTACAAAGTAAATAACGAATGCATGTCAAATGAGTTTAGGTTCAGTAGTTTCTTTTGCAGTAGTGTATTGGCAATGTGACTTGCTATGCAGGGTTGCACAATCCAGATGTGTTATCTGCAGAACACGGTGCGTGGTCCTGTGTGCGGGCCTGTTCTCAGATGCTGGTGTGGTGTTCTGTAAGATGATAAACCACGTGATGCTTTGTAAGCTGAAAACCAAGATGTGTTTGAGTGCCTCTTAGCATAACAGATTAAACAAACAAACCAATAAACAAAAAAAACAGCATAGCAATAGTAGTCATTCCTTGCTTGTTTACTTAGTGTTGTATCGATCGGCTCAGGCCCAACCATACACGGTACTCACAGATGGAGCTTTCTTCTCTTCCTTGCTGAGTGCACCACCAAAGCAATACATGAAAACACACTTTATAATGCATTTGAGAGATTACAGCTTTTATCTCTTTGTCATACCTGCTTTTCTTTATTTTTAAATATTTTGCTACGTAATATATATTAGCTTCACCTGTTTTCCCTTTAAATTATACCTTCCCTCTTTGTTGGTCTCTTTATGTTTAGACTTCTTATCATATTTATGTCTGTTTTCTTTATGGTCCTTAAATCTAACAAGTTATATAGATTTCCAGATACTGAAGCAAACTGTGAATTACGGCAATGCTTGGCCTAATCCAGCGTGAAGTGATACCATCTACATTTTAAGTGGCTTGGCATTTCCACTTGAACTCTTTTGCAACACAAAGCTGGAGGCTTTGCAGGAGAGCAAATGTAGTTTTGTGGCGCTTGCATAAGGTTTGCTTTCAGTGGGCAGAGGGGACTGAATAAAGGGGCCTGTGTGAAATACAAATGTAGGCAAGCATCAAGAGAATGTTGTAATATGACTATGGTGGCTGTTCAAATTGCAATAATATTTATTTGTCTAGCTATAAGAAACCAGGGCTCAGTGGGAACAATTCTCAAGTGTTCCTTGAGTCTCCCCAAAGGACTGACAGAGGCATTTTGAAGTGTTTTACTGTGTAGCTATGATGCATCAGCCAAACAGCCTAACATGAAAGCCAGACTTTTTATATATATTTGGGTCAGTGCAGGTTAAGCTGTCAGAGTCTGCGTTTGAACTGTATCATTACTTATAGCACCAAGTGTTACTGAGTGTTGGCTAAAATTGCTGTTAGATGGTGAATTAATAGCAGAAGCTAAAGTTGCTAGTTTATCATGCAGACATTAATGGCTTGGTGTGATCATATTTAAAAATATATGTGTGTATAAAAAGAATACTTCTAAGCCTTTTATGCAGTTTTCAAAGTGCCTGTAGAGATCGGGCTGTGTTGTTCCCCAAGCAGGAAAAAATAAAAAATAAAAAAAAAAAAAGAAAAAGAAAGAAAAACACAAAGAAAACCCCAAACTTGCTTCAGTTGTGGTGTTATATATAAGGATTGACTTAAGTAGGCTATAGTGTGGAAAAAAAATAGCCTGTATGTATATTTTGCCCTTTGCAGATGAATAAATTAAATGCCTTACTGCAAGCGGTTTTTGGTTGCTCTTAGGATTAAAAGAAAAAAAAAAAGGACAAATGAAGTCCAACATCTGCTTGGTTTGTTCAGCCAAGAACTTGCCTTTAAAGCACAATTACAGGAAAAAGCCCAAGTGCTAAGGTCAGCAAGCAGAAGAGGCATCACTTCGCAGTAGATGTGTAGGTGTACCGGTAGTTTAAGAACCTGCAAATCTTTCTGTGAGGTCTCCCTGTTTATGCCAGACAGCTATATTTCTGAAATAAGGACTGGCGTTACATTTTTCCAGTGTGCTGTGGTGCACTGGCCGTGGGTGTTTGAGAACAGGAGGGTCGCGTGTGCTCGGCATTTTGCCAGCTCCAAGACCATTCTCAGGCAGAGCTGTGTGGGGATGAAACCCATCACTACACATTTTGGCTTGTTTCTCCCTTTGTTTAAAGCACCTTGTGGCTTTGAAAGCACAAAGTGAACATAAACTCCTGGTAACTAACTTTCCTTTCCTTCCCATAAAGTCCCGGCAATTGATGGAACCAGAGGGGTTTTTTATGCTCTTACCAACTGGCATTGCTCATAAAGCAGTGCTGTGCGGCTCTTACTGACCTTGAACTGGGTTGTTTGCTCCCTCCTGGTGACCTGCAGGGTGCACGGGGTGCTGCACACCCAGCCTCATGCTCACCTGCTGGGTGCCAGGGGGGAGAATGGAGCTGGGGGGCACTTTCAGGCAGCTGCTCCGCAAACACGAGCTGAAGGAAGCTGCTTTCCAGCTCTCCAGCCCTACTCATGTTTGTGGAAAAACAAATTTCTATCTGGTGCTGATTTTACTGCTTTTTGGCCTGCTGTATCGTCTCTCTTCCAAGTCAGATCGCTGATGTCTGAAAGTTCAACGTTAAGCATATTTTCTGTACCATAATAGCAACACAAAAAAGATAATAGTTTGATGGTGATATGACTGCGTTGACCTCACGTATCTATTGAGTACCACACTTTGAGCAGTTTGAATTTCTTACTGGCTCAACAATGCAATTTTGGGATTATTTTTATATTTGCTGTACCCTTTGAGCTTAATGCTGCCTTCATGTTTTAACAAGCTACTGATGAGACAGAGGGGATGTAGTGGGTAAGTGACAGCAAGCGCAGAGCAGACAGAGACCATTTGTATCAACAAAATAACTATTAATATAAGATCTCCTTCTGAGAATAATTTATGAATTTAATTTAGCTTTTCTTAATTTTTAATTTCCGAACAAGAAACTGGTCTATACATGTTTAATAAAGGTCTAATTCATGTACATCATGTAGCTGCATTTATTTTATGATGTCACTACAGCTTGATTTTAAAACAAAATTGTCTCGTCACAACCTAGTATGCTGATAGTCCATACAAATATGAAGAACTTGTCTTTGGGGAAGAATCCAGCCAGGTGGATCTTTGGACTGAACAAAACTGCTATACAAAAATGGGCGAAGATATGCTGTAGAAAGCTTTATCTCTTGCTGAATTGGAAATTCAGTTTGCAAGTGAAAAAACAGCAATGTTTTTTAGGCCGATAATGAAACTATTGATACTGAACGTTAAATAAGTAAGTACATAAATAAATCTGGGCAAAACCCCTGAGAGCTTGCATTTTCACCAAATTTGAATCAGAACCCAGCTGAATCAACTTGTGTTGCCCAAGACTTTTAGCTTGAGTCTTGTTAATTGTTTAAAATTTAACAAAACCCCATAATGAATCCCTTGGGAGACCTTTCTTTATATAGCTCTCATAAGAACCTGAAATGGGAAGAAAGTCTGTAACCATGTTAGCTGCTACAAGAAATGAAGGCTGGATGAGTAAGGAATGGAGGTATTAAGGGAAAATCTAGAAGCTAGAAATGAAGTGGACGTTTTCCCACTTTCTAAAGACACACTTTGTCTGTTCAAATGGGGACACACTATAAATATGAACTATGCCCGCGGCAGCTGCTCCAAAGCTACTGAAGCGTGGGCAGTGTTCTGACTTCATGTAGCTTAGAGTGTGCCCCATGTACCACTGCCCCTCAGGCCAACTAATTGCTATTTTTCCCTGATCTGTTTACGTTCTGTGGTAGTGACAAAGACAGGTATTCAAGTTAGTCTGTGGTGCTGATGCTGACAGATTTTTAGCTGTGAAGGAATCACTGTTCTCAGTTCAGTGTTGCCTTAAGAAGCACAGAGCACTCAATAGAGAGCATCAGATGAGTAAGATGCAGAACCATAGGTAGCTGAGTGGTGTGATTTGAAATGGTTTTGAGTATGGAAGTTCCTACAGGAAGGACCACCGTGTGTGTAGGTGCCCATACATGCATATGGGAGCGCACCCACGGGTGCACACAAAGTGATGTTTGTGCATTAATTAGACGCTTTCCTCATTTAGCTAAGCATATGGCACACAATTTCCGGCGAGGTAAATTATGTTACAAAATACGATCCTGCTTCAAAGAACTGACACCTGGTCTGCATCCCACTGAGGGAAAAAAACCCTCAGAAATTACGTTAATGGACTGAACAATAGTTGGAAAGAGAACACCATTTATTACGGAGAGAACTGGGTAATGCTATCTTTCAGACTTCCTGCTGTCACTCTATTTACTCTAGCCTGTTGGTGCCTAAATAGTGATCACTTGAGGCAATACATTAAGACTTGAAAGGAACAATATATTTTACAATTAGGTTAGCAAACACAAGCAATGGTATTTCTCCCTGTTGATAATTACAAATCAATTATGTTATATGTTTTTAAAAATGATAACTCCCACGGTGTTTTTGCGAAGCAAATGTTCGCTGAAAGATATAAGATCTTTAGGGCCAAGTACTAGAACATGTGCAGTGGTTAGCAACAAAAATGTTTTAACCCTGAAGCAACACTTCTGTGAAAAATAGATTAAATTAAGGTCAGCTGGAGCAAACGGCTGCTAAACATGGTTAGCGTAAAAGAGAGAGATCTTCAAGGAGAGAGCTAATGGAACTGAATTTTTATGTCTAATGAACTGAAGATCCAGACTCTGATGCAACGTTTTATTATCTGTTTATTGTACTGTAGGGGTTTTTCTTCAATTCCGTGAGCAATATTGCAAGCATGAAATAAACTGTTCTATAATAAACTAGTGACTACAACAGTCTGATTTCCACAAATCATCATTTCTATTGCAAGTAATTGCTGAGTTAGTTATTTGCTTAAAAAAAAAAAAAAAAAAAAAAGCCCTGAAATTATTTACTTTGGCACTATACATAGGCTCATAGAATTAATTCTCAAATAATCACAGTAAACCAATTCCCCAGTACAGTATATGTAACCGTAATAACGGAGAGATGAGAATGGATGAATAGTCTCTCTGGAACTTAAAGACCACTTATTACAAAGCAGTAGCGAGAGAGATGCATAAAAAGAGCTGAGTGGGTTTCCTGCTCGTGGAGTGTGGCTCAGTAGTTGCATGTGTAGTGGGCTCGTTGGGCACTGGTAAACCACCTAGCAGAGGAGCTGTCTTCTGATAGGAAACAGGAAGATACTGATGTGTTCCTGAATATTTCCTAGCTTTTAAAAGGTGTAAATGCTCCATTGCACCCATGTTCAAAAATTTTGTTTGTACTGTTAAGTGTTTGGTATAGGGACTGTGACTTGGTGTCTCATTTGTTCTTCCAGTCTTTCGCGGATGCTCATGTTGTTCTGTTCCTTGGAGGAACTGTAGGCAGGATGGTTCCACGTGCCATTACTGTGAGGTTATGCTAGGAGTCAATCAAAATGTTGTCTTTGTATTGCAACTTAAATAAGCATGGACAACATGTTTTAAAAAAATATACAAACAACCAAACAAAAGAAAACCCACACCAACTTAATTTGTATATGAAAATATCATGCTTGCAGGTGCAAATGGGATAATTGTGCGTGGAAATAATCACAACTCATTTGCATGTCTAATTTGTATATACAGTAATGGCATTTGCATATCTACTGGTGCAAAAACTTTGTTGGAATCCAGATAATTACTTTTGTATTTGTTAATACACTAAAGCATTTTCGTTTTTACTGTGTCTTTGTCATAGAGGATCTTTAACAATAGTATAGGCAAGTATGATTACATATATGATGTTCTTTCATAAACAGGACAGGGAAAGGTTATGTCTGATAGCCTTCCACGTCCATGCATTTTGTTTTCAGAAAAAGGAAAAAATGTGTAAGGAAAACATCATTCCCAAACTGTCTCTGGCTTTTACCTGGGAATTTAAGGCAAAAAAAAAAAAGTGAAGAGAAAGCAGCTCTGAAATGAAAGAGGAAAGAAACCCAAGCTGATAGAGAAGGTGGCCCTCAGTGAAATGGTCAGCATCCCTTTTCATGATGTAAGCTGCTGATATTGCAGCCTCGTGGCATTTCCCATCAAATATGACAGGCTTTATAGCAGTTCATATTCAGAGTATGGGGGAAAGTACAAATGGTTAGAAAGTGAGTGTTGCAGGCAATTGCTGTAGAGCTTGTTGTCACTTAGTGCTAGTGAAGCCTAAATACTATGTTATTGTCTGTTCTGTTGACAGCACCTGCAAAAGCAAAATAAAAAAAGCTTTCAGTTCTTCTTTGACACTGAAGTATTATCTGTGCTAATTTTCCATGTTTTGCTTCAAAGAGTAGATATAAAACTTTATCAGCTTTCAACAACATGGTTATTGTTGAGTGATTAGAATTTGGGATTAAAATGAGTTAAAAATGCACCAAAGTGCTGCTTTGGCTCCCGTTAAATATATGAAAAACGTACGTGAGTCCTTTGATCATTTCTGCTGATTACTGATTTTAGACCTATTTTGTGTGTGTGTCAGAGAAAAAAAAATCCTCAGCTGAAAGCACAGACCTTCCTTAGTGCCTAGTAACACTGTAACCTGTGATGGTGAGTGGTGAAATTAATTGGGGTCTATACTAAATACACATATTTAAAAGAGTTCTGCTGCACGATAACCTTATGATTTGTATTTCTTTTCTAGTTTAGAATAAATTTCTAATGACATTAAATAGCGTTTGAAATAAAGTGTGGTGCTGTGGTACGTAAGAAGTGGAAAGAAGGGGCCAACGCAGCGCTGACCCACTCGGGGCTGAGCAGAGGTGGGAGCAGCAGTGGAGGAATGTGCATGGAGAACAGCAGAGGATTTGCCATCCATAGAAGTACCGAGAGCCCAGATAAGGTTGCTCAGAACCTCTTTAGAAGGAGATCCCCACAAAAGCACACCATTTCCATGCTTGCTGTAATATTAAGTCAAAAAATGCTTATGCTAATTTTTAATTACAAAAAGGGGTTCCTTTGGGTGCTGCAGTTCTGAAAAACTGTTTATGTAGCTGATGTCCAGAACCAGTAGTTAATACATTTCATGTGCTTTTTTGACATGCATATATTTTAGTAAAATGAGTCTTTCATGTGGCGTGTGTTGTGGAAGGCAGGAACAATCTGCCAGGCAGACATTTGAACCCTGCTGGGAAAACACCCCCCAGAGGGTTAGAATTGACTTTTCCAAAGGCCTGAGAACATCTTTTAGGCCCATTTGTTGGGTGGGCTGTTGCACTTTAAAGATTTTTTAACCTTCAGTTGTCTTAGGAAAATGTGGTGAGAGTTCCTGGGCGGAACGCTTTGCTATTGTTTGGCTTCAAATATAGGCAAGTTTATAGTTTAGACCAAACTGAGAAAGGGTTCTTTACCCCCTTTTTTTTTTTTTTTTTTCTTTCTAGTATTACTAGGTTTCTATGCCTGCTACATTTTATTGACTACATAAAATACAAAATCTGGTAAACTTTATGATCCAGTGGAACGTCAGTATGTCAGATGCATGAAATGGAAGCGGCTGATTTCTGTAGAAATTCAGAGTAGAAATCACCATGGGAGTGCTAACATATCTGAAAGAGCAGAATTTACTTTAAAACATTTCTCCCTTAGAGTAGAGAAAAGTCTAGAAAGTTTGACATTATGAGGAATATCATTATAATTCACTCTTTATGTGACAGTTGACTCACAGGCTCCCATCACGATCTTGCTGTGCTTGCTGAAGTTCCTGTGTCAAAGAGCTCAGGCGTTTGGAGCAGTGGCTGGCATGAAGTGACACAGTGCTTGCATATGCACATCGCGTATGTGCAGTATTTCTGCAGTTCGTATTCTGTGCACTTGAAATTCTGTATGGATGGCTTCAATTCATTAATAGGTTACTCATCATTTATGGTCAAGTGTGTCTGCAGGTCCCCTAGAGTTTACACTCAGGAAGTATAGCAGACATCAAAAGTAAGCCAGCTGGACATTTTTGCTATTCATCTTTTCCTGAGCGTCTTCAGCTGAACAGAAATGATGAGTTGTCCACAAAATAAAATGTCAGTTTTTATTTATGTTAGTCTCAGAGGTAAGAAGGCATCTCTGCCAGCATTTTGGTAGAACAGAACTGTTATTTTTCAGAGATGAGAATGAGTCCCTGGGGGTAGCATACATGAGGAAGAGGAAGGACTGTGAGCATCCCTCTTTCCCTTTGGGCTACAAGAGCTCTCATAATACGCGTTCTCTGCATTTTCAGTGTGGCGGAGGGGAAGCCTTGCCAGTGACTCTGGTACAGCAAAGCACAATAAGATTAGAGGAGTACATAGAGACAGCTTAAACTAAAACGAGGCAGAAAGCTGATTATGGGCTCTGTTAATTCATTGGATTCAAATGAAAATGTCTTAGTAGCTGGAAGACCTGCTGAGTTTAAGTCTATGTGTTACCCTGAAGATTATTTGTAGCAGTAATATATATAGTCTGGATCTGTTATATGAATGCCCACTTTGTCATTTTGTGAGAAATGACAAGTAACTCCAGGAAGAGTTATGTTACCTATCTGCTCGGTCTGACAGGAACAAGAACAAAAGTGTGTGTGTTTTGGTTGGTTGTTTCTTTCCAGCTGAACATGTGATGTATAAAAACCAAGTCCAGAGTTGTGTAAGCAAGTACAATAACAGAAGCAAACCACTTCTGTAGCATTTGTCTGAGTGTCTCGATGTTACAGAAAAAAAGACATCAACAAAATACTGTTAACTAAACAGTGTGGAATTTGTTACTACAGTTTGCCGAAGGGACACACAGTTTGCAAATATGAATAGTTTTTTATGGTGGAGAGAAAAAGGATCCCTGTGAACTGTTACTGTAATTTCTTGTAAACTTTATCAAAGCTAGTCAGAAGTATGCATTACTACAAGTTTCTTTCTTCTTCATTGACAATCGTTTCTCTGCACTCAAGAAGACCCTTAAAAATACTGGTCAGTATGGCTTTCAGTCATAGTCTGTTTTTTTTTTTTTTTTTTTTTTTTTTTGCTTTTTATCAAAGAAATTCATTACTGTTATAGTTAAGTTCTGAGGAATAACTAGCGGCTTTTTTGGAATTAGGCAACAGACGTTATCTCTTAGACTGCACTTAGGACTTTCTTTATATGCTTTGACTTTTTATTTGATGTAATATTGTAGGGTACCCCAAGGTGCTTTAACCTTAAGGCTGCCATAAAAATAAAGTGATAGATGAAATGCTTCCCCAGGAGCATTTTGGGAAAACTAGGCTATCAGGTCATTGGTATGTAGGGCCAAGAGTTAAAATGCACAGTAAAAGCAGTTTCAGTAACCCACTAAAAATGCATCATTTATTCTGGCTTATCCATTGCACTGTACAACGAGAGTTCCTGAAACTATCACAGCTCCTTTTCTAAAAATGCACATGGAGATGTTTTGTCTCCCCAAGTGAGGAGCCCAGTGCAGAGCTGAGAATCATTTGGGAGAAAGTTAAACACAGAAGGGAACTACGATTCTTTCACAGCTGAGAAGTGTTCTGCTCAGTGAACTTTTATTTTTCCTACGTAAATTGGGGCAAAAGATGAGCTAAGAGTAAGTAGCACAAGGATTGTATAACAGGAATCTGTGTCAAAGCTGAAATGGTGCATGTAAATCCTGCGTAACTTTTTCAAGCTGTTTTGCTCTTTAGATAAGTCTAGCCCCAGATGCAGTGTGCAAGCTGGATACAGTGTGATTCTCTAGGTGACTTGTCAACATGGTCATCAGAAGGCTATTCTTTTCTCTCATGCTACTGAAAACTTTCAAGTTAGAGTAATGCGAGATCAGGAGTGCATCCAGCATGTTGTGCATTTTCATGGGCTGTGGAGAACCTGTGTGTGGTCAGAGTCTACAGATGTCCTTTTACTACTGCTGTGGTCAGAAGAGCACTTGTGTTTAAGGGCAGTCACATCTGCCTCTCAGTGGTGTTGAGGTACGTACCTGTGAGCTCCTGTCCTCTTGGGATACAGGGCACAAGAAGGTTTGCTTGTTCCCCCCAGTTCCCTTCCCTGGTAAATGGCAGTTAATGTATAGGGAGGGGTGTCTTTTTTTTTTTTTTCCAAGTGTTTCTTTAAGTCTGAACAAAACAGGTTACTCTGACCCTTACAGTGGTCTGTAAAAAAAAAAAAAAAAAAAAAAAAAAAAAAGTCTAACCCCAGCAATCCTCAAACTTAAATAAAGATTTTTCTATTGAATTATTAAAATTCTAATAATTGTTTATGATTTTCTGCTTATTATCTTGAAGATATCTTAAAGCAAAATAAGCATTCATACAAAAACCAGATATTAAGAATCTTAAGTTCTGCCATTGCAGGATACCCTCAAAAAGGAGACAGAGCACTTTTAAGTGCTTTAATAACTGGTTGTCACTTGCTAAAGAATGGACACCAAGAATAACTGTAATTCATATACAAAAAAATGTTACTTTTTAGTCATGGAAAAGCTTAGGCATGTATGGTTATTAATTTCAGTCTAAAGAACCAAATTTACTCACTGGTAATGAAACCAGCTTTCTGATATGTAAGAAACAAATCCTTACTGTAGGGACACGGTGTTTCAGCTTTGTGCAAATACTTTGAGGTAAGATTATACACACTCTCCTCTTAAAATAATAGTTTCTCTACCATTCTGTTTGTGTCACACAGTTGTGTAGGTGGAGATAAAGCATATTTTTAAAACTGAAAGGTTATTTTATTCAAAGAAACCCACTGAGTCACAATACCAACTGACTTTTGTTTTATTAATTCTTGAGTAAGTTTGTTTAGCATCTTCTCCGAAGTCCTTGTATTTATGTACTTTCATTCTGTGCTTATATATATATGATTATGTATACATTCTTATATATGTATAAATCACTTTTGGTTTTAGGCTATCATCTAATAAAAACCTCCTGAAGGCTAAAGAATTCAAAACAGCTCTTCATTATTCACAGCAAAGCATTTGTCTCTTGCATATCTGAATGCTGAAGGTTTTATTACCAGTCTGAGAATTTGCTCCTTTATATTTTTCCTAAAAAAAAAAAAAAAAAAAAAAAAAAGAAAAGCATGTAAAAAAAAATTAAAACAACAACGTGGAACAGTTTTGTATTTCTTCTTACAGTATTTAGTGTATTGTGAAATATCACTTCATATTAACTTTTTTTCTGGCTCACTTGCTCTAAGGTAATGAGAGAAAATGTATTATAACCTGAACTTGAAGTGCATGGTATAGTTTTAAATCTTTTCCTATAAATAGTAACTATCACCAATCCATGGTATCTCAAAAAGTGGTGCAGCAGTTCATTTTGAATTCTCACAGGGTAGCTCACAGTGTTTGGCTTTCTGTATTACTATCCAAACATCACAAACTGTGATTCGGATTTTGCTTTCTGGGTCTTGCCTTTACAGAATAGCCTATCCCATAGACAGTCAATCAATTCCGTGTACTGTAATTGTGTTAAGACAGCATTGCAAAAATCTGTTTACAGCTATCTGTCCATCGATCCAGAAACAAAGCAAGGACTGAAAAACAAGAACAACTGTCAAAGCCTCAATGCTTCCTTGCTGATTCTTCTAATACATAGGGTAAGATCCAGAGATATTGGTAACCATTTTAAATATGATACCTGCAAATTCCTGTCAGGCAGGAATACCTGAAACGGTAGTGTTAATTTCTACTCTCACAATTTGAATGCACTGTGAGATTTTATATCTCTATATATGGTGTTATTTAATGAGATTTTGAGAGATCTTTCTCATGAATCTGTAGCCCTGATTGTACTTTAAGCTACAGTATTTATTGAATTTCACCTGCATTGAACAAAATGAGAAGTGTAAGAACTGGAGGAGGATGCGTGTACCTCAGACCCTTGTGAAAGCAGTGAGAAGATGGAGAATTAGCTGATCAAACTGCTTGTGATTAAACACGGACATCACGGTTCTCCTTAGCTTGTACAGTGAAAGTAATGTATTGTGGATGATTCTTATGGAGGAGTCTTATTGCCCTGTGCTGGGAAAGATGAGAAATATGCCAAAAGAGGTTAGAGACCTTTGTATCGCACCCGGAACCCCAAGTTTCCATGTTTCTTTTCATTTACTTGTTAACATTAGACTGGGATGTTTTTTATCTGTTCTAGTCAAATATTCTGCAATTTCTCTGTATTTATTCATTGTTTTAATATATATGGTTTGGTGTTTTCCCTGACCTTTTTCCCTTGCTTTCATCCACGCTGCTTAATTTTGTGCAGAGGAATACAAATACTCCCTGTGGAAATACGAAATGTAGTTTTGAAATGTTCTGAATGTGAACGCTTGGACATTCTGTTGAGAGGGGTACCTCAACAGACCTTTCACATTGCAAAGGCTTTTGATAGATCAAGTGCAGGCCTCACCTTGAGCACTGTGTGTAGTTTTGCTTGCTATGATATAAGAAAGACATGGAACTATTAGACAGCCTCCGAAGGAGGGCCATGAAGATGGTGAGGGGTCTAGAGGGCAAGACGTATGAGTGGCTGAGGTCCCTGGGTTTGTTCAGCCCTGAGCAGAGCAGGCCGAGGGGAGGCCTCATGGCGGCCTGCAGCTCCCTCAGGAAGAGAGCGGAGGGGCAGGCACTGAGCTCTGCTCTCTGGGGACAGCGACAGGACCCGAGGGAACCGCATGGAGCTGGGACAGGGCAGGGTCAGGCTGGGTGGTGTTAGGGAAAGGTTCTGCACCCAGAGGATGGCTGGGTGCTTGCACAGGCTCCTCAGGGAGGTGATTATGGCACCGAGCCTGGCGTTCAGGACGCATTTGGACAATGCTCTCAGACACATGGTCTGATTTTTGGGTGGTCCTGTGTGGAGCCAGGAGTTGGACTTGATGACCTTGTGAGCCCCTCCACACTCAGGATATTCTATGGTTCTATGTTTTCAACATCTGCATGTTGTCACTGGCAGTTCACAGTCTGAACAGAGATGTACCATCATCAATCAGGTCTGGTTTAGAGCATTTCCCTATTTGAGCATCTGTCTTCTCCACTCCCCATGCATTACTGAACACATCCAGGGTTTTCTAAAACCGAAAAAAAAAAAAAAGAACATGCCAAACCTCCTCTTTTCCAGTTGTTACTCCTTAGCTTTTCCTAACTGGAGATCATGACATTTGCATCCCCAGTGCTTTCTTACACCAGGTACAGCAGCGTGTGTGCAAGATGGAGACCTCAAATCTTAGTAAAATCCCTATATACATTCACCCTTGGGCAATATAGGTTTTTATTTTTGATACAGGAAAAAGTGAAGCTCAATATTACATCTCCTTGAAGAAAGCATTGAAATTCTTAAATGAGTGCTGTATTAGAGGCATTGAAAATATAATCAATGCTTTCTCTTCAGAATAGTTGTGGATTGTATTTCACTTTTAAATTGAATTTTGGAATTAAGGGTGCTGCTGTTGCAAGTGAAAGATAGCTAAATTTCTTCTTTCTGCATTTCTAAAGAGAGTAGTTCCATGAGGGCTGTTTGTACAAATGGGCCCAGACATATCACAGTCTTATATAAAAGTGCTGCTGGTGCTTGAGCCTTGTCAAGTTTGTGCCTCCTGATCTTCACTACAAAGAAATTGTGAAAACATGTCACTTTATCACTTTGAGGAATTAATTTGTCATCCAGGATTTTTTAATCTTTGAGAACATAACCATTTCCAAATTGTTTGCTTTATAACTCCACTGTGCAAGAGAGATGTTACCTGCTTTGATGTGCCTGTTGCTCTCACAACGGGGAAAAATAATGTGCAAGCAACTCAAGCACTTACAATGCCTGAGGGTCCTGGGCACGCTGCTCAGTGAAGCTTCGCGGTGACCAGAGGTGTGACTGCTTTTCAGCCCATCACAGTGGCAGATGTTGACGTTGTGTGGCATGGGAACCACCTGGGCTGCAGACTGCTGAACTTTCCACCAAAATCACAGAGGGCTCTGACATTGCATTAGAGTATTTCGGGTATTCGAGTCACTATTTGGGTCACGCTCTGAGGTAAAAAAAAAAACAAAACAAAACAAAACACAACAAAAAACAACAAATCGTCTATCTCCTATCATGTACAATGTGTCTCTTTCTCCAGAGGTAATGTTAGAGGTATTTCTGACAAGAAAAGTCACATATTATTAAATAACATTTTGAATTGCTGGATTTCAGCAGATCACTCTCATCTCTGCTTTGCTTTTCCTCCTTGGAAAGCAAGAGGTTGGAGAGACATCACTTCTGATGGCTTAATTTCTTTAAATATGGGAATTATTTCTGAGGTAAATAGTTTAAGAATCATTGTGTGCTTCATTGTATGTCCAATATCAGAAAGTCTAATTGAAGAATTATAGGTATTTTTCTCTTCAGAGTTTGAGCACCTATTGTCTGGAGGTATCTACTGTAAACTGTATCATTGTTGGCTGCTCAGTACAGCCACTTCTCCCAGCCCTTGGCAGTCTTTTCCAAAAGAAAAATCTGTCATATCTCAATTTTCTTCTTTGTGTTAGCTCCATTCTGGCACACTGTGGACCATGGTTTAACCAGTATGTTGAGCACGTGTATTTTTAAAGATGTTTTTAGTTCTGTTGAAGCTGCTCAGGAGCTATTGCACATTTAATGTGACAAAAATCTTAAGTCATTTCTGCTTTTAACTCTGTATGTGTGTATTCGTACATGAAAATATAAATAGAACATGATTGATAACTTATTTATGAAGGTTGCAATATTTAGTTCACCAATACCGTACTGCAATAGTTGAAGTTTTTATTAAGATAAAAAATTAAAAGGGAAAAAACACATTGGTCACAGGTGTGCTAATGCAGTAATAAAAGCTCTAAACTGGAACTGATGGAAGTCAGAAGCATAGGCCAGGTAGTGAGATGGGCAAAAACCAAATAGGGCAAATATGGGTATTTATAGCAAGGTCACTGGAAGGATGGATAGGCAGAAGGCTATATTAAATAACTATCTTTTAATGCAGAAAACATACAGAATGACCTGGAGGAGCTGGAAGTTTTAAATTGCATTTTTCTTGGGTTAGCAGTAATTTTTTTGGAACAACTTGACGGAATATCAACACAGGAGTTGCAATGGTTGCTCTGGAAAGACAGCAGTGGGTGACGGAAATCTGCCTTGGAGGAGGACTCTGCCTTGGTTCCTTAGTATAGCTCAGGAGCTTGTTGAAGGGCCCAGAGAAGTTCCCAAAGCACGGCTTTTCAGTAGAAATCAGCGAAGGCTTCAGGTGTCTGTTGGGGAAAGTGGGTGGCAGCACAGAGAGCAAAGTTCTTGCACTGCGTTTCTTCCAGAGTCGTGCTGCCCAGCAGGCTGCCTTCCTCTGCTCACTGCCTGTGTGGACAACGGAGGCCATGAATGCAGGAGCCAAAGCCAGGTGCTGAGAGAGAGACAGCTGGCAGGTTGTACTGCATAAACGAACCTAGGAATAAGGCCTTTACTTGTATATGTACACATGTTTATATATATGCAAAATAGTATCTGTGTGTGTGTGTAGGTACGTGTATATATATCACACACGTATATATAAACATGTGTTATGGTCAAATGTTAAGATGGCAAAACACTGTTCCCTACTTGTATAAACATCAGGCTGTACTGAAATAACCAAGCTTGGGGATGCATCTTCAACACCTGGTTCTGGGTGTTGTTTACTTTTAGACAGCTGGAATTGTTTGCTTTTTGAGTTGGATAATCAGCTGGGCTTTTCTTTCTCTTCCTACTATCTCACTATGTGACAAGATAGCCTAGAGCCCCTCAGAGCTCCTCGTGCTGCACAAATCATCTTTTAGCTGAGCATGGAGGTTGTTCAGATAAGTGCTGCTGCCATCCCAGGCCACTCTGCTTTTGTAGTTGGGCTTTGGTTGCACGGGTGCATAGGTGGGCGCTGTGACCGGCAAACTTCTAGGAAATTCCTGGCTGTACTGGCAAAGGAGACAGCAGTTAGAAAAGAGGGCACTCCTGCAAAAATGCAAAAAAAAATCTGGTATAGATTTGGAACACTTGTTCCTATAACTTTTTGGAACACTTGTTCCTATAACTTATTGTTGTAGGAACATCAATATATACAAATGTGTACGTGTTACATAATTACCCAATTAAAAGTCCTGTCATTTAAAATTCCCCTAGTGTGGCAGAATGAAGAATATTTGAGACATCTGAGATATCAGGAGCACTTACTTCGTATAGGGTCCTTTTGTTACCTTTCTAATTGTTGACTCTGTTAGCTAAGGCTTAAATCAGTGTCTGTAAACATGAAAAAAATCTGTATGAACAACCAGTCTGTTTTGTCCTGATTGAATGTATGATATGCTATGGTCATCATTCAGTGAAAATCAAGAGCCAGGAATAGTGGTTTCCCATCAATACAGTCAAATCACTGCTTAAAACTGGAGTTATAATCCTTTAAATTTAATTTTGTGGGCAAATTGCAGCTGCCAGCTTCTCAATTTGATTGGTTCCAAAGACAACCCAACATAAGAAATTGAAAATGCCAGGAGGCATCAGTCCTGTAAATATATTAGTGTACCATCTGGAGTGTAGTGACCTTGGACATTTTGCTTGGCCTTAGTATCTTACTGCTGGAATTAATTCAGCTATTAATACTTGATTGAGTTTTCGCCTCTGACTAGACAGAACTCGATCTTTACTTCTCACTCAAAGAGCAGGTGACATCTAATTTAATAACACATGAAATGTGCATGATAATAATTTGTTAGTCTTCTTATAGAAAAAGACCAAACAAATAAGCACAGATTGCTTTAAAATCTACCGTACTATACAGGAAAGAGAACCAGCTTTCTGTTCTTCATGACAGTCTCAGTGAAGCATAACAACTAATTTTAGCAATGTCTGCCTTTGAGCTATTATTTATCTGATTAGAAAAAATAATCTAACTTATTGTACCTTAAATCATTATCAAGTTACAGGGAAACAATTTCTAGATTAAATTATTTTAGTGAAATGGTGAAATGTTGCATTATTGATACAGGGTCCAGTGAAATTACTGGAAAGAATTCTATTGATTTGAAGTGAGCTGCAAATCAAGTGCTTCACAAGCTAATTTGCAGTAGCATGGTAAAGAGTATCAAACCTTTGGCTTGCCAGAAATTAAACATAATCCAAACCTCACTGTATCCTGCCTGCAGCTAGCATATACATGGATATGTAATTGTGTGAATGTGGACGGGCATGGTAACGTCCATCACACTGCTCTTGTTGTAATAATTAGAGGTACCTGTAAGGGCTGGTGCTTTAGGTTGGAAGGGAATATCAGAAGTTTTAATGCAAGCTGCCTTGTTGCTAAGATAGTTGTTCATTACAGTAGCATGAGAGTTACAAGAACTCTGCACAAACAGCATATTAATAGTTGGTAACACAGAAGTCTTAGGTAAATTAGTAGTAAGCAAAATGGTGGTGTTACCTACTTTCTTAGCAGTGTTTATTTAACACCTTGCCAATCTTAGAAAGATTGTTGTAATTATGGTTCAGATTTGTCTCTAGGTATGCACTACAAGCACAGTTGCTGGAAGAGCCTTTAAAAATAAATAATGTTTCTCCAAAACAGTGAGATACTGAATATGTCACGTATGAAATGCACACCACAGAGGGAAGCCAATAGAAGGCTTCAGAGCACTCTAAGGTCAAATTCCCATACAGTTAACATAAAAGCAGCATTTTATGTATAATGTGCTTGCTTAACCTTGCTCATAAACTTAAATAAGCATATTTCTACATGCAGGCTGATCTGTCAAATGAAAATGGTTTCCTTGTAGGCCAGCATTTACACAAGCATGTCCTTTTTGTGAAGGTGAGACCTGTGTGTAGAGTGGCTGCACTGTGGAAGCCTGGGCTGCTCAGCTGTGCACCCTTCTGCACAAGGCAGAAATAGAGGCCATACTCTGAGATGAGCCGCTGGAGCTAGAAAATAGAATCAATAAGTAAGGACAGCAGAAAGCAAAGTACGAAATGTGAGGATATATTTATTTTAATTTCCTATACATGATCTGCTCATAATATGAAATAATTGAGAAACAAATTAATAGCAAATTGTGACAGCCAACTAATGAACTGCCCTGACGGAAGAAGGCTGAGAATGATGGCACTTCAAGGCGACGCCGGGTTTGGATTGATGGAAGGGTCAGGAGTCTCCCTGGAGTGGATGGCAAATCTTTCATCACACTGTCCCCTGCCCTGCTCCTTGTGCAGTGAGGCTGAATTTCATCTGCTAGGCTTACTTGTGCTCACACAGTGCTGTGAATTCTCACAGTGGTGTGCTTTAATGATTTAATTCTGAAAACATAAAACATGGGAATTAGAAATGCACAGATCTGATTTTTTGGAAGCATAACCTAAGCTTGTGCAGCTTTCAGTGCCATCTCTGCCAAACGCTACCACCACTACTACTACATACTGCTACTACTTAGCTATTGCATAAGGAGTTTCAAAGCCTTACCTTGTTATTGAAATGAAGCATTTTAGTGAATCAAATCCATATGAGAAAAAAGTGCAAATAGCTAAGGTGTTGGCATCTGAACAGTGACGTTAGTGCTAAATTCTGAACAAAGGGCCAGTCTTGAATCCAACTTGTCACTTGAAAAGGGGTGTTTTGTACCTGGGTATGCCTCACATCAAGAACATCACAAGCTAAATGGTGCTGGAGGGCTAAAATGAGAGGCCTGAGCAGACATCAAGAGGGATAATACTGGATAATAAATCTCAGTGAAGAGAACGCTTCAGAGCACAGCAAGGTGTTAGCTGTTGGCAACATAATCTAGAATAGTACACACGCAGCCTGCCAGTGTAGGGCCTTCCATAATTTTGTGAGCAACTTAATTAAAATCACAAGGTAAGCCCTTCTCGTGCTGTGCTGACGTGCTTGTTGTTCATTTGTTCTCCCCTCTTTCTTGTTTCACTGCCAGCTGTTTGGATGTGTGCCATGGCACCTACCCGGCAAGGCAGGGCAGCCTGCTGTTTTTGTGGAGGCACATGCCTTGCATGGAAACCCCAAATGAAATGGTTAGATAGAGTCTAGATGGCTTGTATAATCGGTGGAAAGGAAAGGGCACTGCAGCTCAGATCCTGACCTCAGAGGGTTTAGGAACCTGAAGTGCCTGACTCGGGGCCTGCTTGACCAGGTGGCATCTCCTGTGTAAGGCTCCCAGCAAAACCTGTCTCATGTTACCAAAAACCTTGCTTCATTAAACTTGACTGCTTAAATGGTTACATCTTTTCTCTCCTTTTGATGTGGCTTTTAAAGGTGTAAGTCCCTCTGGAAATGCTATTTTTTTTTCTTTAGTTTTTGAAGCAACAAAAACACGCTGTGAAAGAGAGAGAACTAGTGCTTTCGTAAGCCAGACAGGGTTACCCTATCACGGCACTGGTGCAAAACACTAATACAAGATAAGTAAAATGCAGACTGCGGATTTGATTGTGTATGTTTGAAATGTGCTGTTTAACTGTCGTTATCTGTAATGAAAACAGACATGTTGTTATCTCCTGTTTAAGAGTTCAAAATCCTGTGAATATTTTGAAGGGCCTTTTATGTGACATCTAATATCTCATTTGGCGTGTATTGTGTTTGCTTGTTAGAAAAGCCGTGTGTAAAACTGCCTTCAATGCACATTTCGAATAGGTAGGCTGCGTCATGCAGTTGGATGTAATGTTTAGGAGCTCACATTTGTGCTCTGGTCTTCAAAGCAGTAAGGTTCCAGCGCCGCTTCTGTTGGGATGATGCAGAGGATATTCCCCCGATCTGGATAATGACGGGTTGTCAGACACTGCGGTGCTACAAACCTGAGCGCTGACAGAGGGAAAAGTAAAATTTCTTGCTCTGATTGTGCTCAATACAGGGCGTGTAAAAAGAACCAACCCATTTGGTTACCTTTTTGCAAATGAGAATGTAAATTGGCAATAGCAATAGTGGCTTCTTTTTCTTTCTCTTTTCCCAGTCTCAGTTCTGAACAGAAGGGATCATGGCAGCATAACTTAATTTGTCCTTTAGAGGATTATTAAGGAACCAAGAGGATCTGTGTTATTGCTTTGTTAGAGGATTCCCCCGATGTACGCATGGGTTATGTGCCTCCTGTTGGATTAAATCTTCTCTCTAAAGAAGAATCTGGTTCAGAATAAACTCTGAATAATCAGATTATTAGAATTTATCTGATGAAATATAATACCAAATTTATTTGAAATGACAGAAAATTGTTCTGGATATGTTTCATACTCCATATTTTAACAAATACTTCTGTTTGCATCGTCAAAAGACAGTTACAAATGGATCACTCATTAAATTTTAGGTGGTTAAACCTTTTCCCTGCTTTCCGTCCACTGGGGTGGAGAAAGGAGAGCACTTGGACAAATCTTGGGAATTCTGAGGTCTGTCATCTGGTGAGTTGTACCGAGTCCCTCACAAAATACATCTTGAGAGTAATCCCTTCTAACAAACAGCGGGAATAGCCAGTATCAAAGCTGGCGTGTTACGGGATTTGTGTTCAGTTTTCTACCTCTGTCTGGGCTATGATAACTGAATGCTTTGATTGTTGGTAGTTTAGGGTGGTTATTGTTTCTTTTCTTATATGTATATATATATTTGCATTAATAAGAGAATAATCTTCCCCTTACTTCCCAGCACTGCTTTCTGCCAGCTCATACCCATGCGAGGCTCCATTCTCTTACTCAGTATCAGCTGCTGCTGGCATCCTGACTGGGAAAGACCGTGTCCCTGGATCACAGGCGGGTGCCTTTGGCAGAACGGGCTGTGTGCTGTTTGCATTGCCTGCCACCAAACCCATTTGGGGGTTTTGAGAATGACAATTAGTGTGACGTCTTTCTTTCCTTTTCTCCCCATTTCCTTCTCAAGCCAAAGTAAAAGCAACGCTTTACACATTGGAAAGGATGTTAATGAGTTCCCGCAAAGTGTCTGGGCAGCGCAGTCATTCGTGCCTCTAAGAGGTCAGGGAAGCTTGAAACCAGGCTTAGTGGGGCTGCCTGCAGACGGTGCAGTAGGAACGGGATCCTCTCTTGATAAATAGCATGGAAAGGAATGGTTCCAATTAGTGGGAGGGAAGCTTCAGTATTGCTGAATGGATTTCTTTCCTTTGTATGTTTGTGTTTTCAAAAGAAAACTTCGCTTTCTGAATATGCATGCTTACATGGAAGAGTTGATGTTTTCATTCTCTAAGTACTTGCTGAAATTGCACGAATACTTAGATACAAACACTCCAGTGTCTGCTAAGGGCTGGAGAACAAAACTACAAGCTTTCAGCTTGTATGACACTTCAGAAATGCTAGTTTGGGGCCTTACATAGAGACAGACAGAACTGGCTAAGAAGTCATTCTCAAACCACAGTCACTCCATTGAAGGGAGAGGAATAGACTTGGCAGACAAAACAAACAATGCAGGGTGTACTGTAAAGCCCAGCACTTCGCTTTGATTTTTCAGCTCAGCTGGAACACCACCGAGTGATTTATAGCAAGAGAGATTTATAACTCTCACATCCCTGCCTTTTGGTGTCCCAGACATACCTGAAGCAGCCTTTTCCCCTAACCCGCTTTAACCAAGTTTTATCTGCTGCTGGCTTTCAAATACCTGGCACTGACACTGTACAAATGCGGAAGTTCCTTGGGAACAATTTTTTAAAGCAGTTAAAGACCTGTCCATGTAGCAAAGTTGTTACCCTGTATAGCTCTCCATCTAGAAACTATTCCAGAATAAAAGTGATTAACCCAGACTGGAGTTAATTATCCCAGGAAGACAAATAAAATTCCTTTTGCATCCTGTGTTTATGCTGGGCGTTAGACCAGAATAGCAGGGCAGAATTGGCAGAATGAAGTTATGACTGATGGGAAATTTCCCCTGTAGACAAACCTCAGACACATGTCCTAAAATTCCAGGTTTAAAGCAATTACTGACAATAAGAAGTGTTCTTTCCAGACATTTTCCCAAGTTCCACATAGAGTGAAATGTGAGGCTTCTCCTGCTTCACCATTTTTTTTTTTCCTTAGATAAATCCATCTCCACTGCGTAAGCTTTCTGCTGAAGAAGCATCTGTTGAGAGCACAGGCAATGGTGTGCTACGTTTTATGTTCTCCATAGGCCATTGAGCATCAAGCCATTGCACAAAGGATTCAACATTTGAATTACAGTTTCTCAAATTCAGGAAGGAGAAAGTTCTTTTGCAATATCTTAGCTAAAGTGCAGCGCATCAGAGCTTGTTACACTGATGGTCCTTTACTCTGACATTTTGATTTAGTTTAAAATTCTGTTTAAACTCTACTTCTAGATAGTGGTGCTTAAATTTTTTATTGGCAGTCTGTTTAGAACTAGTCTATCCCATTTGTTTTCCTGCTGTGGATTGGCTGACAAAAATACAAAAGTAAACAGTAGCTTGGAAACAGTCTCTGAAACTTTAAAGAAACCAGGGATCTGTCAGAGGAACGGGTTCACTAGGAGGATTCAGCTCTGGTAATTTCACATCTTCCTTGTGTTTTGGAAGATGAACCGTCCCACTGAAAACATCAAGATCAGTGTCCTATGTTTAGGTAACCTCTTCAGGGACTGAAAAAATGAATTAAAGTGCTACACTCATGTAAATGTCTTTTGGCTGGCATTGTTTTAAAACAATGTCCACATAGGTACTGTAATTCCTGAAGAATTAAAAATCAAAGTATCTTACAAATGTTGATGCTAGTTTTGGTAGAATCATAGAATCATTAAGGTTGGAAAAGACCTTCAGGGTCCAACCATCCTCCTACTGCCAATGTCACCCACTAAGCCATGTCCCTCAGCACCAGCTCCAACCTTCCCTTGAACACTCCCAGGGACAGTGATACCACCACTTCCCTGGGCAACCTGGTAGTTCCTGCAGCCCACAATTATCAGGGAATCTTCTATACTGTGATGATTATTAAGGATAAGAATTGGTGTTTCTGCCTAAGATTGAGTAGTAGAACTCTAATCTATTAGGTCAATTCAGTCATTGTGAGGAATGACAGAAGGGTTTTTAACTTGGTCTATTCTAAATTGAAATTTTGTAATTTTCTCCTGAGATATGATGTGTTTGGACAACTCTCTGAGACATATGGCTTTATTTTTGAGTGATCCAGTGTGGAGCCAGGAGTTGGACTCGATGATCCTTGTGGGTCCCTTCCAACTCAGGATATTCCATGATTCTACATCTAGGTAGTGTTGTCATTTGTCCAAAACACTTGAAGCCTAAGAAAGGAAACATCCAACCTGATGTGGGACTGATCTTACAGGTTGAGTATAAATTGACAATTGCTATTCTACAGAAGAAAGGATTAACTGCTCAAAGAAATCATGCTGATCTTGAGAAGTTTGTATCTTGGTTATCTGAAGAATTATTAGCTTTAAATTTTGTTAAATAGATTTTTAGTCTTTAAACTGCTGTCAAATTTATGCTAATAAAAAGCATAATTTTCAAACCTACAAGATGAAACCTGGTTAAAGCAGAAACGTATCCAGAGCCACTCTGTGTAATCCTGTAGGCAGGGAATTTCTAAAACAAATAACTGGAAAGGAGCAACCCTTTTTGACAGGCACATTTGCTAGGCACCAAGGCAGTTCTTTGAGAAATTTCCTCTGTATTAAGTTCAGCTGTTCTCACTGCAGGGAGATTTCATTATTCATTTAACTCTTTTGGGAACAAAGGTACAGATCTAAAAATCCTTACCCTGAAAGATGCTGAACTCCCTCAAATGTCTTTGCTTATTATGTATCACCAGATCAGCCCTCCAATTTTAACACAGAGGACCAAATATATCCCACATGCGAGTCTTTCAAATTCAGTGAAACTATGCTGAGGATGAACTTGGCTATCAACAACTTTTTAGATCTAAATATCAAGGTCATTGCTTAGATCTTTTAGTCCTTGATGTAGATGTCTCATAGCTCATGAAAGGAGCAAGGCTATTTAAATATTCAGGGAGCAAGCAGTGCCCGTGAGAGCAGCAAGAGGCCTCCTCCTTTAAATAGGTAAAGGGCCAGAGAGCTCAAAATGTAAAGAGGGAAAGGAGGCAAGATACCTGCTGTGGAAGAGGGTACATGGCAAAACTCAAAGAAAGATCTGAGGCGGACAAAAAGCAGGCAAATCTCAAAAGTTTCTACTGCTAAAAAATCTAGGAAAATTACTTTTATTTTTAACAGCAAAGTGTAAAATGGAACAGTAATGTAAAATCCCATTGCTCTGCCCAGCCACTACGGCCCCAATTCTAGTTAGAAGGATCCACGGTTCGTCTCTGTATCACTCAAACATTGGAATTTTTTTCTTCCTTCTTTCATTTTTTTTTTCCCTTTATTTTTTCTCCTCCTCCTCAGAGCATGTTTCAAGTTAAGGATTTTTTTTTTTTTTTTTTTTATTGCTTAGATGCAAGTACAATAAAAGAAAGAATCAAGGTAATTTCCCTCCTGTCTCTCATCATCATCTTATTATTTCTCTGGCTTTCTGCACCTTTAGCTGAATGGGAAAAGGATCCAAGGCTCCACTGCCAGTGCTTCCTCCTAATCCATCATGGTGTGTGGGAGGGAGCAAGTGGCAGTGGTGAACGTGAAGTCCAGGCTGAATACACAGAGGTATAAAATGAATTCATAGTTGCATTTATAAATACAAATCTGAGAAAGGCTTTGGGCTTTTAGTAGAGACTGAACATTTCTCTTTATACCGTGTAACTGTAATCTACTCAAGGAACTTCCTTTAAATTTTTCTTGAAATACAACTGTGGAGCTTTAAAGGGTGTCACATTTAGAGTTCACATTCTACCTGTTTCTTTCAGAAAACGTGCAAAGCTGTTTGTTTCCCAGTCAGAGACAAATGGGAGCGACTGCTGACATACCGAGGTGTCACACTGAAGGGGAGTCTGCAGGCAGAGCTGGGCTGGCAAGAACGTGGTCTCCAAGGAACTCGCTTCTTTTGGATAGGTTGTAAAGCAGGTTAGGCTGATTCTTAGTTAATTTTTGATTTTAAGTATGTTATTTCCTGTGATGAAAGCATTTACAGTGTATTTTTAAGTGAGACATTTTTAAGTGCTTCATTCAAACTGCCAAGAATGAGGGTTCCTGGGGGGAACATTTCTTTGAGCAAAAGCTTTTGAGAAGCTGGTAGCCCCTTGAAGGTGTAACGCATTTGTCACATGATTTCTAGTTTCCCTAAGGGTTCTCCTAGTTGGAGGCATGGGGTTTGGAGTCTGTGAAGAAAGACCATGAAATACTTGGCTTCCTGGGGAAGCACTCATCCTGCACACAGCACCAGCCGCAGTGTTTCTGGATCATACAAAGAGCTGCCCGAAATTGCGCCCCCATCTATTCCTTCCGTTTAGCTGCTAGATTTACACTCATTCAAAGCAAACAGCCTTTCCTCTTTTCAGAGCTGGCAGATAAAGCAGTGTGTACACTGTATGAGGGCAAGTTACAGACACCATTGAATTGGCTGCAGTTTCAATGACCAGCTTGTAGTCTAAACTAGCTGGCCCGGTCTTTTGAAGAGAGTAAATTACCTTGCCTAATAATGCATCTATAAACACTGTTAGAATTAAACACCAGAAAGCCATCAAACTGCACAGGTCCATTTCAGTTACTGCTAAGTATGTTGTTTGGGTTATTTGTAAAAGTCTCTAGAACTGCCTCATCTTTCAAAAGGACATTTATGGAGTGGTTTGATATATTTGGAAGGGCATAGCTTTCCTAATTCTTTCAAAGAAACCATCACTCTCTGAGCAGACTGAGTATCTTACAGAATAATTGAAATAAAAAGGAAACAGTATTAGAATCCTCTAAAACCTGTCATGAATAATGAAAAGGCAGCAGCACTGATATTATAACCAGATGTACAGTACAGAAACTATTTTTCTGGCCAGCAAAGTGTTGTTCTCTCTGTGCATTAGAAGACAGAACATTGAGCCGAGCTGCGCTCTTGACCTCTGAATAAATATGCGCCCAGTGCTCTTACTCCAGACAACATTCTTTTCCAACCACATCAGGAAAAGTTCCCCAAAGTATTTACTTCTGATTTCAGTTTCTGCTGACTACAGCTCTGTCACACTTTACACACAAAACATATGTTAGTACAATTCAGGTTTTAGCATAGAGGCCCTTATGGAGCCAGGTTTTAGATTGTTGGTTTGTTTTTTAAAATCAGTCATCTCTAAAGACAGAAATAAGAATTTTTCCAGTGAGTTGTGTTGGCAGGTGAGTTGTGCAGCCTGTACAGTTTGTGTTATCCTGTGACAGTCTGCAATGCATTGCAGTTATGAAACGTGCGTATTATACTGTGAAGTTGAGGGAGAAGAGGATTTTATGTATGTAAATTATGCAACATGTAAAGCCTGTCGTGTATCTCCGTATGCCTAGTGGCAAGTCAGTAAAGTTTCTGTATATAAGCTTCCACTGCAGTGAAAGAACCCAAAGGACTGAGATGCCCAGATCCTAAGAAATCCAAGGAGGGTAAAATGTCTGCTTTGTTAACAGGCTTTAATCAGCCCCAAAGTACTAAATCAGAACTTCAGCACACTGCATGAAGCCCAGCTCCTATGTCAATGGGAGCTAACCAGATATTTTGCTTAGCAGGAACTGCCTGACTTCCCAGGCTCCTTAATGTTGCTGCTTATGTTGAAAAGTGCTACGTGGTATTGGAGAGATGCTTCTGACATGCACAGTTTTCATGGCAGGATAGCTGGATATGAGAGAGATGCTAGCAAGTGAACTTGCTTTCTTCTTTTGCCAAGCCTGTGCTAAGGATCAAAAGTGATTCGTAAGGGCAACATTGTCAGACCTTTTTTCCCTAGAAAAGAGATCGGATGTTGTAGGCATTCCACTTACATAGCTTTTTCAAAATCTAATCTTTAATTAGCATTTGTCTGTTTTCTCTTCCTTGGCTCTCAGAAACACAGATGATATTTTGGAGTTTCCTTTTGTACAACTCATTCAGCACATTTTTCATTCAGCATGATTTTCAGTCTGATTATTTTGGAAAACAAGTAAGTGCAGAGTTGCCTCTGGGAGGAGATGAACTCTCCATACATTCTGTGCAGACAGCCTGATGTGATTGTCACTGTGTCTGATATCAGACAGCCTGCATCTCATCGACCAAGAGTTTTCCTCCCCTTTTCAATGTTCATTTGATTTCCAGTGAAGTACACAGAGAAGACCAAAAGGTTCTGTTTACTGTCTCTGCTCATGCACGCGGTCTCTCCTGGGTACTTACAGAAGTGGAAGAAGCCGCCTGGTGTCTTGCCTGTTCAAATTTTGTACTTTAGCTGAGAAAGCCCAGAGCTGTTACTCCTTGGGACAGTCTTTTTGGGATGTCAGCACCAGCCCACTCGCACTGTGGATTGCTTTAATTTCTGCCAGATGGCAGAATTTTCTTTCACTCTGAGCTTGCCTTGAATTTAAATTAAGAATCTAGAGGCTGCAAGCTTACACGTCAAATATGTTGAACATACAGTTTTAAATACAAATTTTTTAGTAACTTATTTTCATATTTGAGATCATAATGGGTGGTTATGGCAGCACAAGCCCTAAGAATACAGTCTTTCATCACTAACTATTATTATGGAGAAAAGATTTACCATCTTAGGCTGGGGATTTAAGATAGAAGAAACAGTGAGTGAGAGCTAGAAAGCATCTGATTTAGCAGAGTTAGACTTGCTCATGTCTAAATTCTGAAATGGGAATCTGCTGTAGAACTGGGCTGACTTTAATCCACCTTGATTGGACACTAATTGCAGCACAGTGGCCTTGGCAAGGAAAAAACAAAGGTTTTCGGGTAGGTTTTGCAGCTTGTGCTGAACTCCAGTACTACTGGTGAGAGACTCCCAGTAGCTCATGATTTGGCTAGCCTAAAGCAAGCACATGGGGTGTTCTGCCAGTCAGAGCAAGGCTTTTGGCTGCAAGATTGGCATACCTTCACAAATGATCTATGGAAATCACGTGCTGTAGCTGTTAGAAAAAGACCTTGATGGTTCTGTAGAGATTCTTGCATCTTTCCTTTCTAGCAAGCATGTCTTTTGTGTGCGTTTGTACTTTTTTCTGTATTTTAAAGTCTGAGAGGTTTTTCATCCACCAATTTCAAAGCATGTCAATATTATGCTGCCAAAATGCAGAGCTTGAAACAGAGAGTAAAGAGGTAAGTTTCTGCAGCCTTCTTAATGACTTTTAACAGCTCACAGGTCTCCTAAATCCCAAGCCAGAGCCCTGTCTGGTAGGCTACTCTGCATTTAGAGATTCCGTACAGATACTGCGAGGATATATTAAAAAGCCTGCACCAGAACACAGGATTAAAAGGCGATACACGAAGTACAATATCCTCCAAGTATTTGAAGGGGAGGGAAGCAGTTGGAGGGTGACAGTCTGTTCCCTGGCAACTTCTGACATTTGTGTTAATTCTCTGTTGGAATGAAAAATAAGCCTTTTGAACTCTTCATGTAAATTGAACTGTAGAAAAACCTGTTTTCAGATTTAAAACAGAGCATGAGAGCATCTGGGTTCCTGGAGTACTGTGCCATTTGTCCTGGATCAGATGGTTGTAATGTGGCCCTGGCACATGGGAGCTTCTGCTGCAGGTTCCTCCTTTATTTAAGTCTCACAAGAACTGAGTAAGTTCTTAGAGCATACTCTGATTTTATTACAGCCATGCTGGTTTGCATAGCTGTTACTACAGTATCAAGGTTTGTTAGGAGGTGGTGCCATGCCTAATTGTGTGTTTAGTGCTTAAGGAAAATTTCCTGCTTTCATCTTTCTTTGACATCCTTTTTCCAGAATTAGGAAACCATACAACCTTTGCTCCTGTTCTTTATACACGTAGGAAATAAATCTCGTTGTCCGAGTACCTTGGGCCTTGATCTAGTCAGGCATTCATAACTAAATGTGTATGAATTCCTATTCAAAACTGGGAGGAATTCAGTCCATTCACAGGCTTGAAGTAAAGCATGAGTTAAGTACTCTGTTGGATCGAAGCACAAACTGGCTGATGTCATAGGTGAAGGCTGTCATATTGCAGGTTATGTCCCTCGAGAGAACAATAAGAAGGGCTTTCTTCTCTTTGTTTTTTCCTCCTCCATTCATTTGCAGTGCTCCCCAACCTTTCCAGAGTCTGCAGGTCTCGACTGTATTGCACTCATACTTCCTGCTGGTAGAATTGGCCGAGCTATTGTGTGATGTTTGGTTAAGTTGCAAGATGGCTCAGTTTGTTTTCAAAGAGCACATACCTGGGTGAGACAGAATAACACATATTGATTTTTGGGCTGTTTGTAAAAAAGGCTCCTTGGTCTTGAGTACATGAAAGCAGAAATGAGGCATTGTGTGAAGTTAAAAGGAGAATGCATTCTTTCCAAAATCAGAAACTGCTGATACTTCCAGATGGTATGCCAAAAAAGTTTTATTAGTCTTCCATAGGCTTTTCACTTTTTCCAGATCCCTGCAAAATGGAGAGGCCTCTCCCTCTGATTTTCTTGCCAAGTTTAAATATGAGTCTACTGTTTATCCAGATTGCACCAGCTTTAACAAATGATTTACATTGCCTGGTTTCCTTTTGTCCTGTACGTCAGATTTAGTGCCTGTTGAGGTGGAGTCAGGCTTTGCTGGGGGAAGGACATTTGTTTCCAACTTGAATTTTAGGAACTGATTGTTTTAGGAGCAGCAGGTAATAGGAGCTGACCCTGTTATGTGACATCTGTGGACAAAAAAAAAAAAAAGCTTTTCCTTTAATTTGATCTACTTGAGTGCTATTTTAGAACATTTGATTGTCACTTTTTGTGCCAGGTGACAGCTGTCTTAAGAGAACAACTCAATTTTCTTCTTTATTAAGCACAGGTCCTTTCCCAAGAGTCGGTATTTATCTGTTAGAGATAAGATAACAGATATCAAGTTGAAAAAGGTTACATGACAGTAATTGAAGCAATATGTTGGCCTGCCATATTTAACTATGAGGTTTTAGCTGCATATTGTTTTAAAAGCAGCTTGACAGAAGAGGTAGCAATTAAAGCTGTTTATTGATTTGAGTCATTTTCTTTAGGTTTAAGGAATAGAGCATGAGTGGAAGAAGTGGTATTATTTCTGGCCTTGTATTTGCATATCAAAAGATGACATTTTAAAACAGAATCTTTAAAATGTGCTGGTGGTTTCAATTCTCTTTGCCATATGTGAAATTAGAGGAATGTGCAGAGCTATTTTTCATTAACTATTCAGGGAAAAGTGATTTGTCTAATGGGCCTTTTGAATTGCTGTGGTTTGAAGTGATTTGGATGTTTAGGACCCAGCATTAGCACCTGGTGGCTCTCAGGTAGAACACATGGCAATCTGTAAACCTGTGAGCATTTCAGTTTTGCTTTTTAGATTTAATACTTTTCCCATTACTTGAAAATTTCAGATAAATGAAAAGTCATCTCTCTCCAGCTCAGTAATGAGTTCACTGGAATTTAAGCAGGGCTTTTCTTAGGAGTGTTACTTTCAACTCTATTGAGATTTTTTTTATCCCATAAAATATTTAAGATTAATTTTCGTTATAGCATAAGAAAAAGTGCTTTCCCCTGACACCTCTGTAAAAATCAATATATCCTGAGATTTCCTCTGACTTGTAATGTGAATTTGTGAATTTGTCAATTGAGACATTGCAGGAAAAAACAGGTTCAGAACAGTAGAGATGTGAATCCAAGACAGCTGCAAAAGTTCTCTTACTTACTTTTCCTTATTTGTTCTTCATTTCAGAAAACTGTAAATTGTAAATTTACCCTTACTTCTTGGATTGTACAAAACAAAAACTATTTCAGACTGAAACGAACATTTTTGGCATCTTGAAGCCTTTCCCAATTCAATTATGTGCCATAGGATCCTAATTTTATTCTTCTTTAGGAGTATAGAAAGACCGTCTGTCATATATTAGGACCCTATTATGCTGTGTACTGTAGAGGCACAGAACAAAGACACAGCCTGGGTTCCTGAGACCAGTGGTTGAAGTCTCAATACCAAACCAAACCACTTGCAGAAGAAAGGCAGAACACTGTCCACTGAATTGTACTGAGGAGGAGAGATTAACCCTCAAAAGAGAAAAAAGGAAATCTTCTCAAAGGGATGTAGGTAGTATATTCAGGTTTGCCATCATAAAAGCAATTTAATTTTGCATTATCTGGCATTCAGGTGCTTCAGAATGACTTGCAGCTTTTACTGGGTTGAAGTTTGTAAGCTCCGTAGGTAGATGGGCGTTATTTCGTCCTCCTTGTACTTCAGTAGTTCTGGATGCCACATGTGCCCAATCTGTGCTACTTGCACACTGCAGATAGGTACCGTACATTCTGGCTGGAGCTTTGGGGTGTTATTTTCAGGCAGACGACGTTCTTCCAGAAGGTGTGATGTCAAACGCTCAGCAGCTCCGGGTATGATGTCATCCCGAGCACTCTGCAGCAGCCAGCATGGAATATGGATGAGACCTGTCAAGCTGTTCGATGGGGGCTCCCACGCTCTCTTACACTTGCAAGTTCTGAATTTTCTTGTTGCGCAACCATATGATAATTCTTGCTATGAGTGAAAGAAAGACTCTTTTCTCAACTAATGAAAATCCTAAGAACCTTACATAATGAGCAAGGTAGGAGAAGATGGCCCTTCAGGGGAGTGACTGTCTTCATAAGTACAGGTCTGCTTTTCTGTGGAAGGGAAACGTCTAGAAACTGCCCACTCCTTTGTTCTCTTACTAAAATCATGAAATGTTAATTGTCATTGCAGCATTTCTCATTCCTCTTTCAGCTCTTCCTTACTGTATCAGGCCAATGATTTCTCTTGGTCCAGTCCAGTTCCAATCTGCTCTGCAGTATCACTGCTCTTTGTGAATAAGAGCGGTTCCGAGATTTTCTTGTTTCCTGCCTGAGATACAGAAGTTCACTTCACAGGGAGAGCTAATTGCCCCTCATTATGCATGCATGAAAAGCAAAACAAACCCCCAAAATTAGCAGCATTTCTCCTACACACTTTCTCCTCCCACTCCTCCCCAGTCTCTCCTTCCTCCTTCTCCTCAGTTATGTGCATCCTTTCTTTGGCATCCGTTCCCTGATTTTTTAATGTGCCCTTGGCCTAGCTTACTTGCAACATCAGACAATCTTTGTTTTCCCTGCACCGCCTCTAGCAGCAGAGCTCCCTCTCAAATTGAGAAATACATTCCCAGATCTGACCTTTAGCAGCAGCAGTGGCATTTTGATCTTCAGGGAGGCCTCCTGTGGCTCCCTAACCCAAAGTTTGATCCTATCATTCAATGACACCATCAGAGGGGAGGGAAAGAGCGGGAAGCTGAGTGAAGTTCAGCACGTCACAGTGCATTAAACAGCTTTCTGACAGTGACAGTATGAGCTCTTTTTGTTCTGCTAGAAGATAAATAGCTTTCTCAGTGTAATTAATAACTCTAATGGTTTGCTCAAAAAAAAAAAAAAAAGGAATAATCATAGGATTGAGTAATCAAAACTATTGATTAATGTATAAGGCCCCTTGAAAAGGTACACGGCAGTTTTAGCACAAAATGTTAGTCCTTCTGGGCATGGTTCCAGGAGACACTGTAGTGATGATTGAACAATAGGATTATTATACGAAGTCATTGTTTCCAGAATGGAAAAAAAAAATAGTGCTTTTTTTTTTTTTTAGCAATTCATTCATCAAATAAAAATATATTTTTGAGCTGTGGTATTGCATCCACTATTCTTTTTGCAGCTGGGCTCAGCAATCACAGAATTCTCATTGGCAACTGAGCTGTTTCTGTGGTGCAAATTAAGGAAAATTTCATCCTTAAAAGTAAAATCCTGGGGTCTTTACTTGCTTTTTATGCAAGGAAATATACTGAGCATTTCAGGAAAAGTACTTACCACCCCCATCTCTCTTGCACTTGAATATTTTTTCTTTGCTTTGCAAAATGGAAATCTGGGACCGGGAGATGAGGAAGGAAGAGATTAATTTCCTTGGAGTTTAAAATAATTCTAATAAAAATTCTCTAAAATGTAACTCATTGGTCTAATAGTTTCTATAACAAATAATGCTTTGGGGAACAATAAATTGTGTAATGATAGTTCTGCTCAGATTGGCTCAATCATTATGTGTTGCAAAATGTCAGCCACTGAGGAAATCATAACTACACACGCTGCAAGTCTGCAATCTTGTAAAAGTCTTATATCATAAAAGGAAAACTGGGACTAAAAGCATTTCAAAGATGCTAGAAGGAAGAGGCTAACAACTGTCTCTTTTACATTTTCATATTTACCTGCTTTCCTCAGGAGAGCATAAAGACATAATCAAAACAAGGCTTCCGTAGATTCTCCTGTGATTAATCTAATTATTTTGGAGAGATCAGATGCATTTGCTGTTGATATAAACAACAGTTTGATTGAAGTATCAAAGGTAAATCAATAGGCCCAGAATGTGGATCAAAACATTATAAGCTAGGGAGCTTAGAATCAATATTTTCATGAGGAGAGTCAACAACCGGGACTGCTGTGCTTAAACTCCTTGAATAAATACACTATTTTCAGGAGTCAGTTGTCACAAAATCAAAATCGTTGTATGTGAGACATTTGCCTTTCTTACAGGTGAGCTTTTCAAAATATGTAACTTTTTAAACACAGAAAGCTGCAGTGAAGCCATGCAGGGGGAAAACAATCTGATATTTGCAGATTGCTCTTGACACTTGAAAACCTTTAATTGCCAAAGAGCCGCAGCCCAGCTAATCCTATTGCCTTCCCTGTCCCAAAAGTCCTCGATTAGCAGAAGATTCCCACTGATGTGGAGGACAGACAGGGCATGTTGGTAAGGTCTCCCCTGCAGCCTGAGCATGGATAGTGCTCTGCAGTCCAAAGAGTTGCAGGTGAAGCAGGAAGAGCTCCGAGCAGGCAATGGAGCACACGTCTGTGCATATAGGCACATGGGATTTTGTCCAAGCTCCTACCACCAGATCTTTCACCTGGATACCAGGTAAATATTTTAGTTTTGAGGTAAGGATGCAGCTCAGAGTGCAGGGCCTGAATGTAGGGGAAGTGGAGGTTTCCTTCTTGAAGCTTTCAGAGATCAAAAGTATCAGGAGATGATCAGTGCTAATATCACCACTCCTCTTGAGTTCTGTAGGCTTTCTCTGCCCCAGTTTGGGTTCTGATGTCTGCTTTCATCTTCCCCAAGCAACACTGTTGAAAAGATACTGGGAGAGGATGCCAGAGAGGCTGTAGGAAAAGATGCATCTCTTAACTAGTAATGTAGTATTGGGGTGGTTCCCCCTCCTCTCCTCTGCACCTTTCCTTGAAAGATGCAGCATGCGGCTGTAGCTGTTCTGATAGGGAAAGGTAAGCAAGGAATGCTAATTAACAGGAGGTCATTAATACTGTGCTGATCCTGTGTGTGGCTCTGAAACTGATATGGTTATAAAAGAGCGTCCCATAAAGCAGACCTAAATTTGCCAAAGAGCACTTTTACATTTTGTTTTTAGAGTTCAATATAAGAAATGATATAACACTTGTAACAGTTTCCTCCTGATTTTGAAGGAAATTGTGAAGAACTTACTGCTTTAAAAAACAGTTTTAACCTCTCTGACTCTTGCGGTTTTTAAAAATCTTAGAAAAGAGATTGAGAGCACAAACAAGAGCTCACCAAATCCATAGGTGAATAGTGTCAGCTCCTGGCGTCTGTGCATGGCGTAAGTTTTGTTCCTGATTCTCTGTGGATGCAAATGTACATCTACATGTGCATAAATGACTACAGGTAATAAATACACATTCTAAGGAGGTCAGTGGAAACAATATATGTTGCTTTCATCTACTGTGCTGTAGCTTTCTAGGCTGTCTTTTAATTTTATCTCAATAAAAGGTTTCAGGGTTGCATTCCAAGCTGCAAGGATCAACCCATGTCCATTTGCAGCATAGTTAAGCATACAAACGGCTGTTGTGGTGCTCTTATTATGTGGCATGCACTACCATAGAAATACTTCTGGGATATTGAATATTCAGGTTGTTACACTTTCTCATGACTCCTTTTTTCACAGGATGATGGGAACCTTAAAAAGCAGACTTTCAAGTTAGAGGTAGAAACAGATGTCTCTGGAGAATTTTAGAAGTGTCTCGGTATTTCTTCCTGGCCAGATACTGTTGAAAAAAACCGAGCTGCATCACAAAGCATATAAGTATAAAAAAATCTGCCTGCAATTCCACAAGTTTCTGCTGTATTTCACCTTTCATTTTAAACGTTAGCATTGAATTCTTTCTCAGCCAGCAAAGAACGCATCAGAACTTCAGCTGATGTTGGTAGTGCTTTACTATGGTTGTCTGACTCTTCTCATAAAGTGTGTTCCTTAGTATTTTACCAAACTTGTGCTGCTTGGAAAACTTCACTAAATGTTGAGCAGAATCCATTGGAAGCATGCTCGCTGATACAGGCCGAGTATTTCTGAAAATAAAGCTGGAAGGATTTTTGTATTTTGGAATTACAGTGGCTCATCTGCCCAGAGCTTACTTTCTTTAGCCTAGTTCCTGGCACGGACACCTCTGTGCTGTTTTGAGTTTTTCCATAGACTCTGATGGAGCTTGCTGGTTAGTACCTTGGATGAAGGCTCTCACTGCCAGGGCGTTCTGTGAGCAAAGGATCACTTTGATCCAGGAACATGCTGTAGCAACCATGGTAACATATCTCTCAAGATATGACTCCTCTTGCTGTGAAACTTTTTTCCCAGTCCACTTGCAAACCTCAGTTGGGATGAACTGACTCAAACTTTTGATTGGAATTTACCAAAGAAAAGGATATTGAGGATTTAAATCGGGAAATCAGGTAGTACTTCTTCCTTCAGATTTCCCTTAAGCCCTGGAAGCAGAAGGTGGTATGTCAGCTGCTTGCCTGAACACGGAAGGGGAAGCAAAACAGATGTGTTAGACATCGCCTAACAAGTTGTCTGACCTATATGGGAAAATGCAGTTTTTGAGTTTTGAGAGAGAAAGTAGCTTAATCCATTGTTATTGCTCTAGTACACTTAAGTAGTAACTCAAACAATAGCTTTAAATTTTCCTCAGCTGAATGAACAAGTATGTAGAGATTCACTCACTGCTCTGTACTTACCAAGTATGTAGTTAGGGACTTAGAGAACTCTTGCCTTGTTACAAAAGAACCGAACAAAATAAAGTAGAACTGAATTCATTCGTAAATACGTAAAGTTCAACGTAAGCAGCATCTGGTTTTCACCAGTTATCTTTTTGACAATTCTGTCTCCTGACAGGGTTGAGTTCTGTATTTCAGGGAGGATTCCTTGCTCTGTTTTGGTGTTTCATAATGTCAGCTACAAAAATCCTTTTCATCTTCCTCATAAATGCATCTCAACAAAACGTGCTACAGTGCATGCACAAGTTAGCATCCTGCCGCATGTATTGAGATTGACTAGGTATTAGGTTTCAAATAATAAAAAAACATGTTAACAGGAGTTCGGCTAAGCCAACACCAACTCCTTCTCACATACTTTAAATACTCCTTTGCTTAAGTTTCTCCATAATGTTAGGTAAATCTTTGCTATTGTGTATAAACGTCTCACTTGGAATAGAGTTGGATTGCATCTGCAGATACTGGTACTAACTTAAGTCAGGGTACACCTCAGAAAATTCATTGCTTGAGTTTGGTCCTGTCCAAAAAAAAAAAAACAAAAAAGGAAGAAAAGCATCCTGAGCTCTCAGTGCTTTCAGCACTCTATAGTTTGAAATTTTGGTAGCAACTGAAACCTTCCCAGCCATTGCCATTTTTTTTTTTCTCCATTGCCCAGTAATGGCTTCTTGTAAAGCATAAGCCAGGTAGATTCTTGAAAGTCTTCTTTGCACATTTGTTTAACAGCCAACAAAATGAAAGAAACTCACTATATATTTAATATTGTAAATGCATTTGCTACAAATTTAACTTTCCAGACTGGAGACAGTTAAGTACGATTCTACATGCCTTCTTTGACTTCAGTGAGCTGGATCAGACCTGAAAATGCACTTCCCTGTGAAACTTTGTAATTCCATTTAGCAGCTGCTTTCAAACACAATGGCAGATTTTCAAAAATATCTTTGTCTGGAAGTGTTCATCTGTAGGCATAAAAGCAGCCTTGATAACATTAGGGGGAAAGATAACAATGTCTATCTCTGTAATGATATCAACCTTATCTTTAATTAATGTAGAGTACTGTAAGATCTTTTCTGCGATATGAGCCTCTTCTTTGGGTAAGATTCTTCCTGAAACAGTGTTGAAGCCAGCACAGCTATTTTAAACAGGGGTTTAATGTAACTTGTTCACCTGGCTCAGAGGCCTGAAGGATCAGCTCTTTTTTTTTTTTTTTTTTTCCATTGAGGCAGGAAAAACAAAAAAGCTCCTGACAGAAAGATGGAGCAATCTATTAGTAATACTGCAGTGGTTTGATTTAGAAACTGCCCTTATCCCATGGAATCATACGACCTCAGCTCAGAGTGTTTTAACTAGAAATGAGCCCAAATAAATCTCCCGGATCTGAGCTCTGAGTAGTTTCAAATTTCAGACAATGTCAGAATTCAGATGCCTCAGATGGCTTTTGTAAATGCAGTACACACCCACAGCCATAGTAATGTATCACAAAAGCCTTATAAAGGTCACGGTCCTACCCTCAAAATATAGGAAATGCCAGAAATGTGGTTTCCTGTATTGTCCAAGCTTGAACCCCTCCTACATCTACACTGTGCGTATGGTCATTTGAAGTGTTTTCCTGAGTTGGGGAGGTAGACAGTGTTTGGCATGGGTTCTCAGCCTGTAACATGCTGTACTCATGGACGTCCATAATGGCTTTCTGCTACCTGAAGTCATCTCTGTTACGGACAACCAGGTTGCCATGAAAGTAAGGAAAAAAAAACCACTTTTCTCTCTGGTTAAACAACAGATTTGCCCATGAGTTGCCAAAATTGTAAGCATCAAGATAGCTGAGTACACTTTTATATGTACAATTTTCTATGCATATGTCTGATACTCCTTATTTTGGAAAGGCTATAGTAGGTTCACATCAAGGCAGTCCATCTGTTCAGTGATTTAGTAATTTGAGAACAGCTAAACTTGTCACTCTGCTCCCCTTGCTGTAGTCCATTCAGATATGTTACCAACTTCAGATTTTACTGGCATCTCTAGAAGTATTGGCAAGTGCCACTTAGCTGTCTCTTCTGTGTTGTACCAGTTATGTCCATGATGGCTTCATGTAACACTGGATCGACCTGCCCAAACAAGTGAGTTCCCATTTGCAGAGGGCCAAGTTCCCACAGCCTGTTGTATGTAAAACTTGCTCCTATGGAGATCATCACAAATATGTATCAGAGTCTACAGCAGACTGAAAATCTGAAGCAATTAAAGCAAGCTACCATACACCCCCTTGAAGGTAAATGAAGGAGAGGCATTTTATCTGAGTGCTTTATATTTCTGGAGGCAGTGCAGTGCTTTACAGATGAGTGCTGCCTTGGGTCTTACGCAGACACAGCGTGGGGTTGCAGTGTGATCATAATGACAAGTTCAAATGAGTCAGTTTGTTCCAGAAGGGTAGGCTGCCAGGGAATGTGCTGCTGTGGAGTGTGCAATTGGTTGTTCAGCGCATGGTAGGGTTGTATAAATACTAAACAATACAGTGACATGCAATCACATGCTGCCTTTTAGGGGGTTCTCGTGTACTACAAGGAAAAGAAAGTTGCTGATTTTTTATCATTAAAGATGCTGGGGGCTTTCTTTCATGAGTGAAAGGCTAGTTGAAGAATGCAGGCGAGAGTTTGGTGTTGGTAAGTACTACCGACAGGAATTTGTTCCTGCAGTTTCAGGTGGGCTTGAAGTTGCTAGCCCTGAATTGGTGCCTGGTGCTGCTGAGCTGCTACTGCTTTCTATATAAGTGACGTTTCTACAGCAGGTAGGATTGAAGGGGCAACTATAGAGACTTCATGCATAGTGGTTCTGGATTCATTTGCATTAGTATTAAACATGAATGTAATATAGCAAAAATCCCAAGATGCAAATGCAAAATGATACCTAGCTATAAGGAGCAGTGCACTGCCATGTAGGGTTACCCCATGGCCAAGGGAGCTGGAGACAATCGTGCCTGTTCGTGTGGCTCTTTGCCACCTTTGACTTGTCCCCTGCCTTTTTAAAGGATCTCATGCAAAAAGAGGATTGTAGATTCTGTATGGTCTAACCTTGGCCATATTTTTCCCTCTGTCAGGGAGGGAAATTTCACTGAGAGCTTTATATTCATTTCTGTGAAATGTGGAAAATACTACAGTTTGCTGTCTCTCTAATGCTTTCTGTGAAACAAGTTGGATTGAAGTGCACCAACATGGTACAAGGTGTTTCAAGGCTGAGCAGTCAGACACAGAAAGATTCTCCTCCCTGAGGATTTTAGAATAAAAATAAAGAGGATAGAGTGTGGGAAGGAAAGAAAAAGGAACAAAGGAGAAGTGCCTGTCCAAGGATATTTCTTAGGCTAGTGGCAAAGCCATGAACAGGCACGGGCTGCCTGATTCCCTCTCTGGTACCCAGCCACTGGTTGGATCTTTTCTCTTCTGTAAATGGTCAGCGAGGTTGTTCAACGGATAGATACTGCTCCTGTCAAAGCCTTTTGGGTATTTCATCAATACACTTAGTTAGTGGTTCTGTGTGCATGCACATGCACTCATATACATGTTTGGGGAGGGAAGAGAAGAGAAAGAGAGGGAGAGAAGAGCATCCTGTGGGATTTCTTTCACCATCTGCTGAGTTCTAACTGCCATCTGTAAAGTAAAAGCCTTTATGTTGTTTAGCCTTTGTTCAAAATGTATTTTTTGTCACAATGGCTTTTGGCGTTATCATGCACGACTAGAGGAAATGCAGCAGTTTGATAAAACACTGACAGCTCAGGAATCTGGACCATCCAGTTCATACACTAATTTGACAGAAGGTTTTGACATCATACCTACTGTAATCGCCACTTAGGAGTTCAGACATAACCCTTCAGGTTCACAGGAGATCAGACAGAAGCTTGTCTGAAAAGGCAGAGGCTTATTTAGCACAACATGTATAAGGTGTGGGTAACTAGAGTCATAATTACCCAGGCAATTACTCTGCTCATCAGAGCCCCTGGCTAAGAGGTTTGTCTGGAAGCAATGAGGAAATGCAGAGTATCTTTCTCGCTGCAGTTCAGGCAAAACAGATCTTCAGTTGTGCTTCTTTGGCTATAAACCTTGTTGTACAGCTATTTGCATATAGTGGTCTAATTGCTGACCTGTTGAGCTTATTTGTAAGTTTGCTAAGCATATGGTTGTGCAGTAGGAAGCAACAAAATACAAGCAATGTAAAGGGAAAAAAAATCAATGCCTATTTTCCTATTTCAGAGGTCAAAATCATGTCTTAGACTACTTTCCTTTCTTACATGTTTGTAACTTACCTGAAAAGTTTCCTAACATTAGAAGCGTATTTGTTAACAGGGTGGGGGTTGGAATTAGATGGTCTTTAAGGTCCCTTCCAACCCAAACCATTCTGTGATTAAATGTGTATGCCTGTTAGCCAGAGTTTTAGGCCTACACTTGGAATCTGTGTGTCAAAAATATTTGGCTGAGGTTAAACACGAACAAAAGAAACTGTCTGTCTAATGGACCGGCATGGTCCAAGAAGGTAACAAAAGGAAGAGAGGCTATGTTAATCTTGAAATTTTTAGCTATTTTTACTGTAAGAGAGAACATAAAGCAGAACTCACTGTTGATACCTGCTCTCTCCCTAGTTTTGAGGACCTGGAAGAATCCGGTAAAGACTTTGCTTTACATTACCTGTTTCTGAGGTAATTTCAGGAGACTAATGTATTGCTGGATCTTAAGGCCTTCACAGTTAGATGGAGGACGAGTATAAAAGGAGGACAAAGTATAAAAGCTTTGCAAACTAAATTTATTGCTGTACTCTGCAGGCCTGAAGAGTTAAGAACAGGATCAGTATGGTCTGATGGTTTGTCTGCTCTTTTAGTGTAAAATTAGACCAATGTTTTTTATGATAGCTGAGGTGAGGTACAGGGCTTGGGAATATAAAACCCATGAACCAAGTTCACTGTTAATTTCTGCTAGGTCTGCAGGCTTAGAAAGGTGACAGATGTTGACATGGTGCTGTTTAGTATTTTCTTTTATTATCAATAGATTGTCCAGGTGTGATTGGGTTTGTCACTAAAGTTAAGCCCAAGGATTGGGAACCCCAAGGATTATTTCTACCTGGATTTGGTTGCTCCATATTTTCTATGAGTGATCATTTATACTTTGTGAGTTTTATTTCACCATAGGCTTGTGATGAAACCTGAGGACAAAGCCCACACACTTTCCACAGTATTTTTGGATCCAGGGTCCTACTCCAGGAAAATGGGCTTTGTTGGCATTAATTGAAAAAGAAATACCCCCTTCTGACCAAGATAACGCATCAGCAGGATTCCAGTAGGTCTTGCATGCGAAGTCCATTCCTGGCTCTGCAGTATGTAACACATGCCCTGATGGCATGCTAAGAAAGTAAAGCTCTGGTGAGCACTAGCTGTCTTCTTTATCTTGAGTATACTGAGCTGAAAAGGCTAAAAATATTAATTAATAATTATTATTAGGATTGTTGCAATAATTATTATCATGGTGGTGGTTGTTGGTTTTTGATGTTGTTATTACTATTATATCCTGTGGATACAGGACTGAGCTCATTGCCTTAGACTTGAAGGATACCTTAGCTGAGAACAATGCAAAAGGAGTTGGGTCAGACCACTGTAGAGGAGCACAGAAATCAGCCATTTCCACACCATTTGCCTGGAAGATCCACACTCTTCTTTGGATTCAGTCTGTAAGACAGCATGAATTCAGCATCTGAGGTAAAGCTAAAAAGTGGTTTAACTGAGCTGTGGTTCCAGAGCTAAAATAAATGGGCTTATCTCTGTTGTTCTCCTGGTATGGATTTCCTAAGGAGGTGTCTTGTGGCTTCCTCAGCTAGAAGTTAAGGGTGTTGAGAATGAGATCAGACACAGGAACAATCTCTTACGTGGAGAGAAATTGAAGTGACTGAGACTGTTCACTGTGCTGGGGTGAAGAATAAGGTGAGCAAGATGAAAGCCTTTAAAATAGCCAAGGATTCAGTTACCTCCTAGTAAAAGAGCAACAGAATAGAAATACAAAAAATCTTGAATGAATACAGACAGATACATCTTCATGCCATGCTACTGAGCCATAGGTTCCATCACTGTTTGAGACAAGAATCTTAGGTTCAAAGTATGATGGGATACTTCTATATTGAGGAAGAATTTTGCAAGATGCAATGCTAATAAAAGTATATTGGAGAAGAACAAAACTTCATGCCTTAGCATTTAAGCAGAATGACCTTCTGTAGGCAAATTACAGTTGTATATATCATGTTTATGTATTTATTTTCATGGGAACATCTGGCGCTGGCTCGTCCAGACAGGTTTCTGGACAGGGCTAACTGTGGGTCTAATCCAGTCAGGCAATTCCTCTGTAGCAATCTCTCCTTTGATGCAGATTTACTCCAAAATTGCTGTTAACAGATTAACTAGAAATCTTGTGTTCTGAGAAACTGCATTTGCTGCAGGAACAGCTGTGAAATTTGATAAAATCACCATGGTCTGTTTAAATGGTTTTATAGCAGTAGCCCTTCGGTTAACCCTGGATCATTTAATAGCTGGATAAGTCTTTCAAGAGTAATTAAAATGATGTTTTCTGAGAATTAAATATTTTATACAGGATTTTTTCAAACAGGAGCGGTGGAGGCATAGATGCCAAAACTGAAAGTCTGGCACTGGACACACAATCTTGCTCCCTGGTGAATAAATTTGCATACATATTTGGAAAGGCACAATGCCTGATTTAAATGAGCGGTTTGCTTATAAAGCACCCCCCCTCCAAGCCAGTTGCAATAAAAAGTATAAAGTTGCTGTTACTTTTTAATTATCCAATGAGATCATTACTGAAGTGGCATATGTTATAGGTATGTAATTATGATGTGTTAAATACATTGGCACTAATTATTTAATCTTCCTAGCAAGGGGCTATTCTACTGCAGTATGTAAAATTTTGCTTCAACTTTGCCTTCTGGTCTGTGCTGGCATGTAATATTTGGGGCATTTAAGAGCAGAGTTTTTGGTTCCCATCTTGTCTTCCTGCAGGAGTTTCACCTGAGTCAGAGGCTTAAGAATAAGGTCTGTTTGTATTGCAAAATGGGCTTCTTTACTAGTAGTTTAGTTTAAAGAACTTTATTATCTGCGTGCAAATTCTAAAATAAAAGCATACTTTAAAAAGGCAAAGTACACATTTTAAACACTTAATTTGTAAATCAACTGGAGAAATACAATTAAAAATTAAGTATGCTGTGCTGCCATAGTTAATCTAGAAAATAAGCTGTTTGAAGCTTGATATATCTCACGAGTAAAAGTAAAGCCTTAAAGATAACATGGAGGATTGAACTGGATTTTATGGTAAAATGTAATGTGAGTATTTTTTCATTTTTATATTGTGCTATACAGCGTATCTGAATATCACAAATTTTCATATTTAAAATACAAGCTTCAGGGAAAGTTCTGAGTTAGATCAAGTGAAGGAGAAGCTATGTGATGAACCTTGGAAATAAAATGAACAGTCATCAGTGAAATTCAATTAAAAACTTCACCAGTTATACTACAAATGGACTGTAGAAACTGGCAGAAAAATAATATATGAGTTTAATGTAAGTCCATCAGACCTTTTTTTTGCCACACAGAAGTCTGTTCCCTTACCTAGGTCTAGAGTTGCCTATTTACCTTTTTTTAATATTAGAATCCATTCTTATTATAACTAAGCATATTTATATGATCACCAATATTTTTAAATATGGATAATTGTGAGTGTTTGAGAGTAGTAATGAATAACTGACATTATGTATATCAGCCATATAATTAATTACCATTCCCTGATGTATTTATACATCCCATGTATGTCAACAATTAACATGCTATTTTGTCATTTTATTATTATCATATCTTTTCTTTTGACAAGTTAATAATAAAAAGGCAAAACAGAACATTATCTGCTGTTGAAGTAAATGCATCTTCATTATACAACAAATAAATTCTTCAACAAAAGGTACCAGGTATAGCAAAAGGTTGGAATTATAGTGAATATATAACTCATAGTAATGTAGCTGATCATTCAGATGTTGAACTCTGCTTCTCTCTGTCCCTTAAAGGAATATCTTGTCATTCAGTTCATAGTTAATCTCAGAACACCTCATTATTAGTTGGATGATCTCCATCTTTAACAACTGTACCTAGCAGCGCTGAGGGTTTAGATTAAGCCCTGAGATACATTTAGATGCAAGGCTTCCATTTGCTCTTCTTGGGAGGTGGTTTGCTTACCCAACCTTTTTTATCTATTATGACACATTAGCATCTGCACTTCTCCATTCCTCCAGTGGGTGCTGTAAGTTTCTTTACTCTCTTAACAGAATCCTTTCCTTTTTACTCTACCTTTTGGACAGATAGAGGAATTGGTACCCAGTACTGTATACTTCTGTCAGTATTGACTCATTCAAGTTTTAAGCAAGAGCCATTAAAACATTATAAATTAATATATATTTTTTTTCAAATATAAACAGGTGAAAACCATATTCTTCCCTTAGAGAGTTTTAAGCCAAATGTGAATTTTCTGCCCCAGAGCTTAAACGAGCAGAGCTGTTGAAGTAAAAAGCTGTAAACATTTCTTTTAAGGGCAAAACCAAATTGTTTGCATTCACCATATACTAAAAAAATATGAAGCCATTTTAGTAAAAATGTTTATGAGGTTAACAGCTTATTATCTGTCTTTGACTATATACCATATCTATTATATCCCACTGGCGAAATGTGTATCAGCATGCGTCATTGTCTAATATCTAATCATAAAAGTTAGTACTGAGAGAAGAAATACAAAACATTATCCTATTTTCCTATTTGCAGCTTTGATTTGATAAAGACTCATAAAAGAAGATGTAGTAAAAATGTCCAGATAAATGCCTGGTTTGTGATCTTCATAGTCCCTCTAGAAATCACAGTTCTCATTTCGATAGTGTAAGTAATATCTAATAAACAGAATTATGGTTTCATTCACAGCTGTCACATAGTGCTGTACTTCACAAGTGCAATTGTATTTCTTCGGGAAAAGGTTAAGAACAGTGTGGAAGGTTCATTCCCCGAGGCCACTGGCATCTAGGAAAATAAACTCTTGGTCCATTATGTGCCAACAGGACTACAAAAATATATTCTTTGCATTCAGAACAATGTGATATTTATTTTAGAAGTGTTATGTTAAGAGAATTCGGTTTGGGATATATTTAAGGAAGACGTTTAACATAGTAGAAGCATAAATACCCGGTGGCTTGATTATATCCATTGAGCATGCACTGTAAACTGTGAGCAAATGTCCCTCAGGTTTGTATAGCACAGGAGACCAAAAAGAATCATTGTAACCTTTCATCAAAAGTTCATCATTTGTGATCATTTCTGCATAAAAATAAGGTCTCGTGTGCTTCTGTGTTTCTTTGGATTGGGTTGGATTCTTTCTTTCTTTTTTGCTGTTCCCAAAAATCTTTTAAAGAATGTGCATTTCTAGTGCTCTGTGGTCACTGCTTTGCCAATACATTCTGGTAAATAATCAGAGCACATAACCCATGTAATTTCTTCCTAAAAGTTTGCTGTGAAACAGATTTTTTTATATATATTTTTTTCAGCAATTAAAAATTCCTTTTGCCTATTAAAGCTTGTGGTAAGGTAGAGCAGCCTTTAAACTGATGCAATGATGTACAGAGATGACCCTGTGTGAGACAGAAACAAGTCAACACAATAGGGCCCTGGTTGTTGATGGTCTTTGCAATTTGTTCACCCTCTGTTTTCTCTGGTTCAGAAATACAGTAAGGCCCCATGCACCAAAACCTTTTAATTTTGTTTGAAGTTGGTCACACTTGGAAGGCTGGAATATGGGGTTTTGATGAAGTCAAATCATTCCTTGAATCAAGAGTATAATTAGTACCAGACTTGCTGGAACACAGGTGTTGGACTTAAAGTTGCCTTGTTGGTACTTGCTATTTTAGGCTTCCATAAAAGACACCTTCAAATCGTGGTAGCAGTTTCCAGTCCTCCTCTAGCTATAGACATTGACTGGTACTATGACAGTTCAGTGAGTTTTGGCAATCATTCTACTCGAGATTTTTCTTAAGCAGTCAGAACTTCTGGAATAGAGAAATGACAGTATAGATGTGTTTTCTTGTTTTAATCAGTCCAACAGAAAAGTAACCAATAATGTTTGTGAAGTACAATGTATGAACCTCTACAGTACTGGAAGAAGGAGCTGCGGTGGCATTAGTAGGGTAGACTCAACTCAGCTATTGAGTGATACTGCTCATTGCTCCCTTCTAGAGTGTATGCTGTAAAAACAGATGTCTGGTATTAGCACACTGTAAATTGCATATGGGCTGTGATTGATTAGCATTCTTAGGGTCCAAGGTGACCATAGCTAACTTAACTCAGCATTATGGGCAATAAAATACTTATGTCCAGCATGTGATCTCGTTCAGGGATCTATCTGGTTTATTTGTTTGTTTCTCTGTATTGGAAGTATGATGGAAAAACAAAAAAAATCATGAAAGTCATTTACTGTAACTTTGATTTTACAGTGTTATATTACTCAAACCAGAAATAGTGCTTCCTGTCTTGGAAGGAGGTGGAAAAAAAACACACAAATAAGTCAGACTTTGTGAGAAAAGCAAGCCTGTTCTTTCAAAGCCATAAATTCTTTCTGCATTGGTAAGTGGTGTTCAGGTATATCATCTACAAACCTAACCTAGGACATTTTAAATACTGAGTGAATTCACAAAGCAATTATAATTTAATTTTCTGTTGTAACAATCTATTCTTGAGAATATTTTTCTGGCTAAAATGAATTAGCATTTGTCCCTATCAGTAGCAGTAAGGTAAATGCAGAAGAAGGAAGCACTTTGGAAAGCTGAATTTTGGGAGATTGCAATTATTCAAAAATTCATGCTTATTAGAAAGCCAGACATGTTGCTTCAGTAACATGTAATAAACAACAAGCATTCTTAGCAACTAATTGTAAGTTTAAATTTATTTGTACAAGGTAATTGCTAAAGAATCACAAATAATGAACAAATTAATGGAATTTATAGCCTGTTTGCAAATAACTCGTCGACAGAAAGCAGTATACATGTCAGTTGAAATTATTCATTGCCAATTCTTTCAGTGAACTGCCGAAGATATATTCACTCTCACGAAGCGTCATGCACATGGACTCTGACCTCACAAAGCCACAGGCTGGAGACTCTTTTTATACATTTATTTCATTGGGCTTTTGGCCAAGAATTTAAATTGCAGTTTCCTCTAAAACCTTTTGTCTTAGTCTTTTTGGTAAGTGTTGTTGCTTTCAAAGTCAGGAGCACAGAGGTGATGTCAATATGTCAACATGATGTCAAGAGGTATTTATTACTTAGGAAAATCAGGGCATTTTCAAGCCATGTGCTCAGGTTCTAGCACCTTAGCGTTACATTTTCCTTTGGTACCTTTAAATCAAACATGTCTCTTTCTGATCTGCTGCTGCTGTCTCTTCCATGGCAAATATTCCTTATTTTAAAACATCTTCTTTAACTTGTTTCTACTCTTCGCTCCATCCCACGCTCCCTACTGCCTCCAAAGGCTGGTATTACAGATTGTCTGATGAATTCTGTTTGCTTCTGTAGTAAGGTGAATATAGGAAGAAACTGTAGTACATTACTTTTTCAAAACAAAAATATTTTTTCTTATTATTGGTAAATTTTTTTCATTTCTTGACTGTAAGTCATTTTAACCAGTAGACAAATGCAGTGCTGATCTCTGGGAAACACCAATGCACACCATTTGCATGAATTTGCAATGAATATTTACATAAATTTTATGTTTGCAATATGCTGCGAAGGGCTTTCATTTTTTCCTTTCTAATGCACTTTTTTTTTTTTTCATCTCTTTGCACTGACAGTGTTCTTCTTCATATTGATTTTTTGAAAGTCCTGATGTATTTAGTTAATGTGCAGTGATATGAGCACAAAAATGCAAAGGCAAAAGCAGAGATTTGGTTTCATAAAAGATTTTAATAGTTTTCAATGAATGTAAAAATTTACAGGACCTCCTAAAGTGAAGAAGTTGATGTAGACTGTGAGTAGGAAATTATTGACTGCATCCCAGATTAACTGTAAATTTTGAAACTGCCTAATTTATTTGTCAAAAGATATATAATTTACTAAATAATTTTTCCCAGCAGAGGACTTTTCAGATACAGTTTTCTTCTTTTGAAGGGGTAAAAGGGCTTGTTGGTATGTTTCCTCCAACACAGTCCCTCTTTTGCTAGCTGTCTAAATAGGCCGTTAAAGAAACTCTTTCATGCTGTGGCAACTGAAAATGCAGTCTGCCTTAAAAAGGCCACCCAGTTCCACACCTGCTGACCTCACCTCCCCACACAAACACAACACGCAAGGTGGAGAAAGCCAGCAGAAGAAATGAAGGGACAGGACTTCGCTTAACTGGAAGTGGTGTATATGAGGGGTACATGGCACGTTCATGTACCACATCCCACTACCAGGGGAACATGAACCCGGCCTCCCCGCAGAGAGCGGAGGAGGCAAGATGCAGAACGACACCACAGCAGTGCTTCCCTGCCCGTCCTTCCCTGTGGTGTCTGGGCATAGCCCCCTTCCGCATTGCCTTTCACAGTACACATTTTCCTGCACAGTCAGAGAGGGCAGCAGAAAGGATGAATTGACCTAATAAGTTATTTTGATCTCTTCCGATGTGATAAAAAGAAAGCTGTAAAAATCAGTACATACTAGCTCCAACTTGAAGGCATGTAATGGTGTCTAATAGAGTAATTTGATTAATGTTCTACATTCTTTCTTTAGGTTTCTCTGATGCTCCCTGCCGAGCTTTCCAAAGTGTTCACAATATACACAGGAAATTAAGTGACAAAGGATATGCTGTGAACTGTTCATACCAAGCAAACCAGAATGAAATACAGTATTTGTTGGTAGAATAATAAGCATCCACATGTGACTACTGCATGCTGGTTAACAATTTAACAACTACTTGAGAAAGAAGATTAACTGTATAATGGGCCTCTCTTAGCAGTATCTGCTAACTCATTATGTAGCAAAATAGGTGATATCTCAGCCAGGCTGAGACCTTTAAAAATCAATACAACTACGTAAGTGCAACTTAGAAACTTCTAGAGAATGCACTCAACAACAGCATTGGTGTATGCAATTCCAGTGATAATCCAAAGCTAAAACTTTTAAGATAAGTCCTATTTGTGAAAGTAAAAGGCATGATACAAGTCTCATTATTGGAAAGCAAAGGTCTTCCCTTTCTCATCAAACTGGGAAGGATAAAAATCAATCTTCAGTAGAACTGATACTGGGGCACTTAGGGACAGCTGTGAAGATCTAATATAGGCTTTGAACTGAGGAAAAAAGATGTACTTTTCCATCAAAACATAGATAAAATCTTTTCAGCTGCCTGTTTCAGTCTGCCATTATTACCATGTTGTTGTCTGGGTTCAGTCCAAGGCAACCAGCTGTAATCTAGGAACAGTCTAGATCTGATGCTTGGTTGTGCATGCAATTCCGTGAACTGGGTCATAGAGGATAAAAATGTAGAATTAGGTTTCATCAGACAGTTAAAGATGCATTTTTTTTTCAGACTTTGGTCTTTTGATGAAATGATTCATTCTTTGAACAAGAATAATGGACCTCGTGAAAATACATATGGAAGATTAACTCCATGTATTTCAATACAGTACGAATAATATACACAACAGTATTGTATCATGGTGTCTTACGTGTAATGTGATGTTCCCCTCTGTGACTGTCATATATCCTCTACCTCACCATGTCTTCTCAGAGAACCCTGACCTTGGTGTCAGATGTGAATATGAGACACCCTGCAGTAGCGGTGCAAGTGATATTTCTCTTTAAGCAATGCAGACAGTGGGGTGCACACTGATTCTTCTTTACTCAGATCTTGACAGTCTCTAGACAGGGCCCACATGTCGCCAAGCTTCTTCTTTCCAGTCAAGCCAGAATCTCAGAGAACCAGAAATAATAGCAAGGTAATTCTTCTGCAAATTTTTTTGTTGCTTTTTTCTCAGGTAGCTACACATGATATATCCTAAGACAAATCCTAAAACAGATCTCATTCGTAAGACAGAAGATCTCATTTCATTTAATTTTTATAGATATTTCGTGACTTCTTGTAAATGCATGATGGGAAAGAGTAATGGAATTTAGACTTTTGGCTTTTAAAACCCATATTGATATTAGTAAAGGTAATTTTATCACCTATAGCAGCAAAAATTTCTTAATTGCAAACCTTATGAGATTGCATGAACATTTGGCTGTCATATAATGACCATTTAGAAAGCTCTAAAAATAACATTTAAATTTTTCTATGCCCAAACGTTTGGCCCTTGTCGTTAATTAAATTGGATTATTATTCACCTAGTATCAACAGTGTGTTAGCTAGATAAGATACATATTAAAAGGTACATTCCTTGAATAGCTTGCAATCTGAAAGAATGTGATTGTTCCATTAGGAGAGTGAGAGAATACATTTAGCTCTTCCAGATGATGTTTCCTTTGGAAAAAAAACAACAGGTATTCTCTTCATTAATGTGTGACACGTGAAATTTTCCTTAGAGGACAAAATAGCAGCATTGTGCTTTTCTTTCAGATTTTTGGCTTTCTAATAGCATGGATCTTAGGGAGTACTTGTGTAAAGTCCCTATTAATGCCTTGCAGGTCAGATGTCATAAAACAATTACATTTTCAACATTTTAATTGATGATCCTTGGACTGTGTTTTTCAATTCATCTTTGCTATTTTTTTTCCTTCTTACTAGCATCATACCTTACACATAACCTTTTTTGTGTATTCTTGGATTATCTGCAGCTTCTGCTGCTTCAGCAATAAGTATTTCATGAGCATCACAGAGTCTCAGTCTACTTGTTTATCAATGTTTTTTTTTCAGTGTCTCTTGATCCCTTCGGCAGTCTAAATGTTTGTTTTGAACTATTCTTAGTATTGGGAAGTCATTTTGTTTTATTTCAGTTATAGGATATAGGATTGCCCTGGCCAAGATCACTTCAAGGCAAGGAGCTGCTGGATTGGAGTGGCATTCACATAGTGGTGGTCACCAAAGCATAGTGATGCACTAAAGTTTCCTTGCTAAGCTCCTTCAGTCTTGCAGCTTAGAGAAATTGTTCAATAAGTAGGGGAATTGTCATTGAGTAAGGGATGCTGTCAGTGATGAAAGCCAGAAAGGTTTTTTCAGTGCAACTCCAGCAAACTGATTATTCGAGCTTCTCATTGTTAGCAGAGCAATAGAAAGTGTATAAGCTGGCTCTTCACCAGCAGTGACTACTTCTGAAAAGACTCTTTGCTCTTCTCCCTTCATCTGCTGCATTTGCATGAGTGAGAGGGTTACGTAGACAGTTAATCTTACCCATGTAGGTTTACATAAGAGAATAAAGAAAAGACTAGGAAAATTGTTCGCTTTCCTTGGTGACTTACTGAAGAAAAGCAAAGATAGAAAAAGCCACTATCTGAGAATAATAAATAAAGACCATAGACCTGGAAAGAAGTGTACAGAACCTGAAAGCACGTTACATACAGGACTCTAGCACAGGGCGAGTTTACGTTATACATACATACGTATATATGTATACTCTCCTGTTATATGCATGCATTTATAGAGCAGTTCTCTTCAGGCATTTGTAGGAGAAACACCAGTTTGTCTCAGAAGGAACAGTCCTAATGAAGATCATTGGACTTAAGTACCAAGAAGCACCAGGGCAGATTTTAGTCAGTCCTGTATTTCTGAAGATCAGGTGTACATGTAAGTACTCCAACAATGTGCCTTCAGTAGAGCAAAAATTGCACTGATGTCTGTGGGGTTGTACATGTGTGGCAGGATCAGGGGAAGTTTGGTGGGATGGGGTAGCAAACGTTGCTGAGCCACTCTGGGAGCCCACATGCTCCTTGACGTAGTGAGCTACGTGGGCTCCACTGGCAGTGGAGCAAGAATAGGAGATGGGATGGGGTGGTAGGAGAGCTGGGATGGCACGTTTCGGGGCTGTCAGGCTGTTAGCCGAGTGCAGCTGCCTGAGGAACCAAACCCACTTGATCTGCCCTGGACGGTAATTGCCACACTATTTTCTGAGATAACTTTGTTATCACTTATGAAGTGCTCCTCACCCCCCTAATTTCATAGTAAAGTACATAGGTTAAGTCACTGGTTTCCTAGCTATGAGTCATTATTGTTCTCTTCTGGTTTTCCCTGTTTGCATTTTACAGTTTTTACTGTGATTACAATTTGCAGCCTTGAAGAACTGCTTTCAGCAGTGTTAGTTTCACTGAGGTTGTGGTTATTTCAGAGTGCTGCACACACTCAGATATCCTCTGCAGACTTTAGTAAATGCCTTGCATGTTTTTTTGTTGCCTAAAAACTAGATGGAATCAGTACTCTCTCTCTTTTTCTGCTCCCTCAAAGCTCTAGCAGATGATGGTTAAATTATTACAAGCCTTTCAGTACGATAGCCCTAGGCATAGGACAGAAAATGAAAAGGCCAAGAAAGTTTCTGTGAACCAATTCTCTTGTTTAAATTTTAGACGAAGAGCTACAGTGAATTTTTCAAACTATTTTTAATATTGTAGAGTTTTTGTCATATTTTAGTCATCCCAATATTGTAAGTTGATGTATTTTATTGGCCTGAGACAACAATAAATAATACAATTCACTTGTATTTAATGATTTCTGGTTTCAATGGTAGGGAAACTTTGCCAATTTTAAATTAGGTCTTGGAGTAAATTTAAAATTAATGAAATTTAAAGCTGTGATTTGTTTAAGGATCCAGAACACTCACTCTTTCATCTATTCATCAAGCTCTTTAATTACCTAGTATGCATGAAACCTGTATTATGTCTTATTATTGAGAGATTAATTTTATGAAAACCTCTGAGTGATACATCATTAGAATGACTCTTGGATAATGTATAGTCTAACCTTTTCTACTAATCCCACCACAGAGAAAGAGGGAAGTTGACAACTTCTCTGCAGTGTTTTATTCCTACTGTTCCCCTGCAGTATTATCAGCTGCTTGCAGATAGTTTCTCTCCTACTCTTTTAATTTCTAATCCTCACTTGTGTATAGCTGTCCATCATGTTCACCCTGAGCTCCATGTACGTGCGAGTGCCACTTGAAGAGGATCCTTATTGCTATTCCGCCACAGCAGTGCGCAGAGGCCCTGCTGTGAGAGGCACTGCAAGGAGGACAGGAGCGTGCCTGCCTCTGAGAGGCAGTTCCTGCGATGGCCAGCGTCCCTCAGGAAGATGAGATGTGGAGAGCCTGGTTGTCAGACCTAAAATGGACCCAGAAGTCTACAGCAGCTGGAGAGCTTCAGTGTAGACATCCTGAGGTCAGCCCGGTGCCTTGGCCACAGTAATATCTTCTCTTCCCGTGTCTGGTGTGCAGTGTGTGCTGTCTGCACTTGCCCAAAATGGCTGCTCGGGGGCAGCTGGCAGAGTAGCGAGGCCTGCGGGGAGGGGGCGTGTGTGAGTCCCAGGCTGCAGCAGGGCAGTGGGCAGCAGGGCCCGTGCCCAGGGCAGCACTCTGGTCGTCCTCATCCATGTCCTTGTCCTCCAGCCTCTCAGCTCAACTCTGCCTCTCCCCTGTGTTACGCGAGGCAAGGCCTGGACTGGGCTGCTGGTTTTAAAAACTGCTTTACCTAGAAAGCAGAGACAGATCTTTAACCTTGCTCAGTTCCTCAACCTGGGTGGGGATGCAGCTCAGGAGACACGATGGTATGAGCAGAGAGGCAAAGAAGATGACAATCAAATTTTATCAAAAAACGTGTATTCCTCAGGTATGTTTTGTCTTATGCTGTGACCTCTCTGTTTTGGTACCAAAAAGAAATGATTTTTCTTTCTTTTTTTTTTTTTTTTTCCCCACAGTGTTTCCATGCCAGGCTAAATCTGTGTTCTCTTGAAAACGAATACATCCACTTTCTGTATTAATATTTGTGAGAGTAATATTAGAAAGGTTTTATTTAATTACCTCACAGCTGAGGACTGTAGTCATACTGTGCTATAAAGCCGCTAATTACAGTGTTAGTGACTTACAGTGTGCCATGCCTGCAGTGCAGTTTGTTGGAGTTTCTGAGGATTTCTAACAGAAAAGTAGTTTGCAGAATACTTTGTTGATTCTAGTTTGAGAAACATTGTATATCCACTATCTTCGCAGTGCTATGTGTCACCTAATGAAAACTCTTTCATCTCTAAGAGCATTTGCATTTCATGGAAAGTTTGGTAAATTCAGATTACTTGACATATGTACTTCTTCTCTGTCTTTGCTTGTTAAATCAAAAATATTTTGGATACTGCAAAATAACAGAATATTTGCATGGAGTGATTCCTGCTGCTACTCCTCTCCTGGGCTTGCAATCATTACTACTACTTCATAGTAATCAGTTGTGGAGTTGTGAAGCTATAATTAAAACTTCAGATGAGAAACAATGAATAAAAGGGACACCTCTTCCCCTACTCAGCCTTCATTAATGTAATGTAAATGTCATTAATGATAAAGAATAATTGGGGGGGGAGGGGGGGAGGAAGGGAATGCCAAATTCATAAGCTTATGTGCAACCTTCTAACTGTAATGTTTTCCAAAACTTAGCTTTTACATAGAAGGAACTTGTAGAAATAGCTTTCTTTTGGGTTTTATAGAAAGCTTTCTGTAGTCAGTATGATATTGCTTGGATCACACTTGCTATTTCAGATTAAAATGTGTACTTTTAGAAAGAATAAAGCACAGATAGCAGTGGTTTTGGTTACAGTGAGTGGATTAACTAATACTACAAAAGTCTGGAGTCTACTTATGTGGGACAAATTAGAGTATTTTAGCATTTTGACAAAAAACTATATGGCCACTTAAACAGGATACAAGTTGAAAGCGCCTCAGAGGTACGGAACTGCCATTCAGGAAGTCCTACAGGCAACTTTTTGAGTCCACTAGTTAACTCTCTAATGCATTAGGTCAGAAATGTTTCTCTTGGAGTTGAGAAACTCCGCTGTGTGTCCTTCCACTGGTGTAAGGAACTACATGTACCACCATTTGATGCCTGGTGACATGGATTGAGTCAATTGTTCCAAAGCACACTGTGTATTGACACACTGATTTACTTAATGTGGTCAGACTCTGCCTGTGGTTATCACAAAGATTCTTACAATAAAGTATGTTGCATTTCTGTGTTTTCTTGATGGAGATATATTTTGATGATGGAATCGAATTTACATTCACCGTGTTTCTTATCTGATTACTCTTACTGTAGTAGTGTAATCTAAGGGGTCTAACAGAGTCGGAGGCTTTTGTGGCAAGTTCAGCAGTTGCTGCCCTCCTGTGGTTTGCCATCCTAATGGGCTGGGCAAGTGTGTGGTGCTGAAGAGGGAAGCAATTCCCCTTTGCTCATGTGGCAGGTTAGTACAGTTTAGAATTAAATCCACATTTTAAGTCACTGTCTACTACCTCGCTCACTAGAGGCCAGTGCCTTCAGTGATATTTATAAACTGAGTTCTATATCAGAATTGTCTGTTCTTCACTATTAATGGAGGTATTCTGTACGGTATCAGAAAACAAACACTTTTAGTAAATAGTTACTGAAGATCGATATATATATATTTCCTGCACATACACATAAATATATAGTGATATCTCATGTCCTATTAAATAATATGTACTTTAATTTCCACTTAGATATGGTTTTTATTTTTTTTTAAGTTGTAATAGGAAAAGCAGCACGCTGTTTTTTTTTTTTTCCTTTTTTTTTTTCCCGAGTGATTACAGAAGATGGGTGAGTCTGGAGTGAGTCTATTTTATTGAATCTTCTAAGGATCTATCAGCATTGGAGATGCCCAATGTAATCATTCAGAACTAGCTCCTGCAGAAAACATTTGTATCATGCACGGTTGAAAAATACCAGAGCCAGACTTAACTTTAATAAAGCTATACTTTGTGCTAGTTTACAGCAAGTTAGTTTAGAATAAACATCCAACCACCTAGGCATCGTCGGAAGAGGCCTGGTTTGTGAATACAGGGTTCTGTATTCTAGCACATTCTGTTGTATTAAACAAACTTGCACTTTATGTATCCAGAAATGCATCTCCCTAGGAGATGCTCTAGAGAAATCTGTAATTCAAAGTGACTGTTATTCTCTTCCAGCACTTTTTCTGCTTATAAATTTTCAGCAACTAATATATACTTTTTACTTTTCTGTGAATTGTGCCAACTAACAAATCTTAATCTGTATCTGCAGATTAAATGCAGAAGAAATCAGTTACAGTTGTTTGGTCTACCTAAATTGAATTGCACCCGCACTTTTGATTGAACTTAAAAGTCATGTGCTGGCTGTTCCATAGCTTGGTGACTATAAAACTTATATTTCGATTTCCATCATTAATATCTGGTCTTTCTGAGTTACAAACTCACTTCTGCAAGTATTCCAGTATTAAAATTAGCAGTTTCTGCAGACATTCAGTTGGCAGATTTATTTCTTAGAGCATTCATGAGATGTAAATGCAAGAGAGATGTAAGCACACAGTACCTAAATGTACTTTTAGCTTTAAAGAAATATTAACAGAGTGTCTTCCCTGCATTCCCTTCCATAATTTGCCATTTAAGGCTAAGAGCCTTGAAAGACAGGAACCTAAGCTAACGTACATTGCTGTCTTCTCCTCACATATTACATAGCTGGAGTCATCATCTCCTGTGTTACTGTCCTGAGTAAAGATAATTGACTGATGTTACAATATATTGGCTCAGCTGTGTCTATACTCACTTGCAATGTTTTTACAGTTCACAGGTTACAAAACTCAAACTCTGTTTGTTGACTTGCTTGCAGAGAACCATTCCTGTGTTTGGTTTCCTTAATGAACTGAAGATTTGTGACACATGCTGTACACCAGCAGAGTGTGGTCTGCTTGAGAACTCACATCCTTCTTCAGACAGACTGCTTATTCTCCATGCATGTATTTCTCCATGCTGAAAGAGTATAACACTATTTATTTAAGTTCATATTCACTGTAGTGTATAAAATTAATTGAGCCAGATTTAGAAGTTACATTTATGCATATGAAATAAATTAGAAGGGAAAGAATTGCTTATGTGGTAGAGTTTGCTTTGTTTCTAAGACAGGCTTCTTCTGAAATGCATTTACATCTCAGAGAATGATACAAGTTAGCATGAACAGCTTTGCAGAGATAGTTCAGCAAAAATATTGTAAAGGTGCAGGTTATGAAGATAGCTGGCACAGTGCTAAATGCTCAGAATGCAGCATAATATTTTTGTTATGATAAACTGATTTGCAACCACTTCTTACTTAAATCAGCCTGTCAGTCATAATTAGTCTGTACTTCAAGAGTCTTGCTAAATGCTACAGAGCAGAAACATTCTTAATGTTAAGTGTTGCATAAGAAAATAGTTCATACACACAACAATAATTTGTCCATCGTAGGAATGAAGCTTTGCTTCAGATAGGAGAAGGTATATTGCACCACCTGGGGCATAGTATGGTTGGGCCCAGCAGCTGAGGAGCTAAGCATTGAAGCCCAGCTCTCTCTGTGGTGATACTGCTTTTGCTCCTACAGTTGCCCCTGCAACATATGAAGAGCACTTACTTGGACTCAGAATTGTTCTGTGCTGAGTGTCAAAATACACAAGGTTTTTGGTCACCGTGTTTTGTAATCCTTATTTAGCACATTTGTTATTTTATTTGCACAGGTACTAATATGATTCTGTTATTGCTATACTTAGAAGTCTGATATTTGTTGAGGATTCAAGGGATATTGTGGATTTCTGCTGCTGCTGGTGGAAAGAAGTTTGATGATGAGCTATATTATCTACGGCTCGCTAGATAGTAGTAAACATTCTCCTTTGTTGCTGTGTTTTGGGATTATCAAAGGGTGTTGTGTGGGTAGTTAGAATTTTTCTGGATTAATGAAACAAATCACAGATCACTGCATAACAACATGCCTGAAGTCTGTGAAATGTTTTCTGATTAAGGCCCCTTGGATCAGGCCCATTGAGAATACGAAGCGCTGGAAGAAACGTGGTGTTATTTTACAGACCCTGCGTTTGGTTGTTTTCTTGCAGCAGCCTTGTAGCCTTGCTAATTAGAAACTTGAGGTTTCTATAGTTTAGTCCATTTGTTTCTTTCTAACAATACACAATTAACATCCAAACCTTTGTCTTTGCTCAGGCACTTCAGACTGTTGTTGACTTCAGGGGCAACTTTTTATACAGACTGGTTCGTATGGAGTTAGAGAAACGGAACGGCCTTCCAAAGTTTCCCGTAGGGAGTTATGGTCTATATATGACCATGCTGAGATTATCCATCAGTCTTTGGAGAGTTTGACAACAGTGTTTGAGACTGTCTAGTGTTGTGCCTAGAACTGCTACACATGTATGGAATTTAAGTGTCAGAAGCCAAGGGAAGATTTTAGAGAAGCTTCAAATGTCTATCAAAAAAAAAAGCAACCCTGGAGATTCTGTACCTTAATATATAATTCTGCTTTTGCTCACAAATTCTGTAAAATGTGAGAAAAAATGTACATCTCAAAGCCAAGTATGAGCAGCTAGAGAACTAGTCTCCATCATGAGTCAGATCCTTCTTAGAGGTTCTGAATTTAGATACAAAAATACCTGCTTTTTCAGGATATCACTGTACTCATTTCAGTCAAAGGAACAGCAACATGTGACTTCAGCTGGGGGCCAGAAGTCTGCTTTACAGAAGTTGGGATATGTAACTTTGCTGCTTACGGTAAGTATTATGAATCTGTCCATAGGCTTATTTTAATGCCTGCCAAATGATCCTTGCATGAATTTCTGCTCGGTCATATTTCTTTGGCTGGAAGAGCTTGACTTATCCCGTTTTGGAGCCCAACAGTTCTGAAATCAGGTCTCTGAGATGAGCTCACAGAAAAGATGTCTTAAATGCATGGATTTTTTTTTTTTTTTTTTTTCATAGATCATTATTATCTGCTGCTTCTGGTTAGCCTCGGAAGGTCTTCAGTTACTTCTTCCAGTAACTTAGAAAACCTAAATCCTCTTGCATACAACCCTTTAGATTTTGCATTTCCAAATATGACAGCCATTGTTTCTGGAAATTATATTTTGTCCTTCTCATCTCTTACTTTTTTTTATTATTATTGACTTTAATGCAAAATAATTTTCTTTATGAAGGTGCCTTGGAATCCATACGTGGTATGGCAGTGAAGCATCTAAATGCCCTTTATATTATACCCTTAAAGTGATGACTAAATTTAAGAGCCTGATTCGTGAGGATTTTGGACTGACTTGCATTGTAAGAGATTCTCATGCAGTCCTAACCCAAACATGAAGTTTACCTTGTCCACCTTTGATTGTCTGTGCTACCTAGTGATGCTGCTTTTGCAGATGAGATGAGTGTGGCTTGAAGTGTGTGATTCATGAGAATGTTGCGATTGATTAGACCCCGAAGCTGTGAATAGGTCACATAATTGTATTCTGACTCACAGTATGTAAATCCAGATGGTTATTCAAGAGCCTCACATTTTTACATTAGGGTAAAGGTGAAACGGCTTCATTAAAATTACTTTGCCAGTTGCATCTTCTATTACTTTTTTTTTTTTTTTCCTGGTTGATGCTTCTAGGCTATGTGACCAAATTCAACGTATATTCTTCTTCAAGGATGAAAGATACCGGTATATTAAAGGAAGCCCTGGTTCTCCAAACATCTTAGATTGGCCAATAAAGGTTAGCTATATTTTATGTGCTATTGTAGCAAGAAACATGAGCTGCTGCAGGGAATATGTTTGTCTCCATGGTCTTAGCATATTATCTTTAAATCTTATAAAAAGTTCATTCTCATTTCAATAAAGGCAGAACTCAAAATTGAAAAACTGTCTGTAAGATAAAAATAGGTCACATTTGAATAATTGCACTTGCTTGCCTTGTAACTAATGCTGAATTGTGCTAGTACTACCATCATAGTCTTGTGGCATAAAAATTCTTTGAGGTAATAATCACCGGAATACTCTTTATTAAATTTAAAAAGTAGGCTTGTTGCGATAATTTAATTCCTATTTTAAACAAGCTTTTCTATTTATTTCAGAGTGTAGCAGAAAGTAATGGTGAAATTTATACCTGTGATATTTCAAGACGTGGTTAACAAGGACTGTTAGAAGCCTAGAACGTTTTTAGAGCTTTGCAGGGAGGAAAGTGGAACTGTAAATGGCAGAGCCTGTGCCTGACTTTGCACTCAAAGACAAAAGCATGTAGGTGATGCAGTACATGGGATTTTGTATTCTGTGTCATTGGTAATTCACTACTTTTGGTTTTCTGGTGTGTGTGTAATGACTTTGCCGGCAGCATGTGAGAGGATATATGAACACTCAGGGCTACATTATCAGTTGGATCTGCTCATCTGGCAGAGCTGCATTTTGTACCAGCTGAGGATCTGCCTTTCAATTAGGAATAAATTGTGTACCCTGGTCCTCTATTTGATCTGGACTCAAACTAGTAAAACTGGAATAGAATTTCCCCCATTTCCTATTTCTATCTTTTTTAGTTTTAAACTTCTTGGAGAAAGGGCCAGCCTTACTCTTTTCATTTCCTTTCTTCAGGCAGCCCTCAGTTTGCAGTTTTAGCTACACATGCTGAATTTCCTAGAGAGGTTTGTCAGAAATGCAGCAATTAATGGTCAGTTTTGTGCTTTGTTTTTGTCATTATCATGCAGTAGATTGAAAACCAGATTTGATACAAATAGTGCCATGCAAGCAAACAGGATGGCTTAAACCCAGCGACATATGGAGCAAAAACACTGCCTTCGGGGCATGGTGCGAGAGGGTGTGGTCCAGCAGGAGGGGGTGGAAACAATGGCATGACTTGTTCTCAGTTTGGCTCATGGGAGCCTTTGCTGGCTTGGAAATGTTTGTTTATTTCATGGGATGGAAAAACTTAAGCACTAAACATGTTTGCTTAATTAAGTTATTGAACCACTGGTTGAATTACTCCTACAGTGTGTTGTTTAATCCCCTAGTTAGAGTGGAAGCTGCTAATGCAAACACCAAGAGAAATGTTTTTGTTTGTTTCGTTTTTGGCATTGACATCAGCAATGTTACATTATTTTTATATGGTTTTCATTTTCTCTTTAATCCATATTTTTATGTTGGGCCATCTTGTCCAGAGTAATAACACTGTCATTTCATACGCAGGAGGAACTATGACATACACATATTAATTGAGTTGTCTTAATCAAGCAAGGAGATGCTTAGAGCTAGAATGTAAGGAGCTGAGCTCATATCTCTTAATTCAGTCTGCCACACCATGCTGTCCTCCAAAGTGATAGGTTAGTAGGTTTTATGAACTATTCTTTTTATTTCACCTGTTCTCTGTGAAATTTAGCAATTCTACTCTCTGCAAGATAACATGGTGTGGAGCATAGAAAATCACTACTTTAGGTGCCAATCAGTTTACCTGCTTAGCATGGTGCCAGCCCCACCTTTGTCTGAAGGCATTCAATTCTTGACAGAGTGTGGCTCTTCTGAAGGGACACTGCCCAAAAGTGTGCCATGGTTTTGAGAGCCAGGGACTGCGGTGATGGAGGGGAGCCCTGCAGTCCCCCGCAGCAGCCTGGAGAGTACCCAGCAAAGACCTCAACCAGAGCCATGAAAATTAGCCAGCGTAGGTACTGTGCCAAATCATTTGAGAGAAATGCCAGCTGGCTGAGCTGTTAAGCTGTCTTTTCTAGGAGGGATTCCACTTTCTAGAAATTTGCCCACTGCATATCTAATGTCTATTCTCAGTTTACTTCAGGTGGTTAGAAAATAAGTGAACTCACCATACTGCATAGTAGATTAGGATTTTGAATCTTGTAGCTAAATATATATATATTTACATATATATATATATATATATATAAACTGTAGACAAGTTCAGTGATGGCTTTGACTTTCTAAATAGATTGCATTCTGCTGGGAACTATCACTTCTGAAAAGAAGAAAATACTTTTTCTACCCAGAAAATGTGTAATCGGTATTTATATTGTACAGCAGTAGTAAAAATACACTGGTTTTACCTGAAATACAGTAAATACCTCAGAATTTCATAAGTTTGACCAGGAAAATGAAATTCAGCAATATGTTGCCCAAAGGAAGCCATGAGCTATCACAAGATTTCATGACTGTGAATCTCCTCAGTTTTGGACTGAAGGCAGAACAAAATACATATTTCACCCTCCTTTTCTGAATGCTTTTCATTCCTCCAAGCCAGCTGTTGCACCAGTTGGCAGGGACGCTTGGGCCCATTATGAGTATTGGCTTATCGCACACGCTGGAATCCAAGTATCCCAGCTCATTCGTGTCAGTTGTTATCAGGCCAGATACAACAATGACTACAGTTGCCTTGTACCATCTTAGTTTAGTGATGACCTTTGCCTTGTGAAGCGTGCATAGGAAGTCCGACATTCGCCTGCTGTGTTGGCCATACATGTGGATCACAGATGGAGCACACACACAGCACATCCTGTGTGCCCAGAACGCTTTGAACATATGCTGTGTTACAGCAGGTCCTATTGTATAACGAGGAGATAAGGTTTACTGCACACGCACTGAGCGACCTTTATTGCAGTGGAGTGGAACTGTGCATGGGCACTAAACATTTCTGGTATTTCTGCATGTTCCAATTATTTGCCCGACTGAGCTGTGGGATGTCATTCTGGATGAGTGTCCTAAATGCTCGTTTTCCATCCAGTCAGGATTTCTGGGTGGCAAGCAGCAACTATAAGGCTGTTGTATAGTTCGCTTTTTCTGCCGATAACCTACTCTAAAGTCGGAGGAAAGCGATGCTTGCAGCTAGACACCACACAGGAAGACACCTGGGTTTTGGTGGGGGAGAAAGAATGGCTGGAGGAAGCAAAGCAGCCATAGAATTATAAAACTAGATTTTATCAATTTGTGAAGTTTAATTACTTACACTAGTGCTACCTCTGAAGAGCAATGGAACCCAGGTTAATCTTGTAAGATATGCAATATGCAATAAAAATAATTTATTAAAATGAAGCCCATTACTGTGATTATCAAATACATTTTTAATTAAGTCCAAAGTTGCTTCAGTAGAAATTTTACTTATATTATCTCAAAATGCTTTGTCTTGTTCTTCTTTCTAAGCTTTACTTCTCTTCTATAAAGATCACGGACTTGGCTTAATTAGAAGTAGTAGTTAGAATATCCGAGCAAATTAATTTCAGTCAACTAAATGGTCCCTCTGAGGATCAGTCTCCACCCATTGCTCTCATCTGTAGCCTGGAAAATCCTGTGCTCTGACAGTGTGTGAGCTGCCACTACCTGCATTATGGCAGTCACTGCACTGGCTCGGTCACTGCGATGAATGCTGGCATCAGTAATGGAGACTTGTACCTTCACTGAAGGACACAGGACACCAGTACCATTTCTTCCATTTTTCTTACTATTGCCAAGTGTCTAGACTTTAAAAGAGGTAATTTAAGGTTTTTAAAGCAGGTTTGTATGCAAAATTTTTACAAGACATTTTATGACCCTTGTCTCTCAGGAGTGCCTCTGTAATATATCCAATTTACAGCTAAAAATGACTTACTTAGCTACCCTTCCATCACAGCCCGCTCTGGGTTCTTGGTGTGTGTAGGCAGATGAGTTGATTCAAGTATTCATTTTCACGTCAGATTCTCTTTTAGGTCTGGAGCACAAGCCATTTTATTTCTGACATTTCGCTCAATGTTAGCTTGGAACGTCTCCCTTGCATTGTTTTGGTTTTTATTTTTGGGTTGTTTTGTTTAATCGAGTGCCTTTCTTTTGAACATTACTACACTAATTTTCTATCCAAGATGATGGAGTAATCTTACATTCTAAAGGGAAGTTTTTGGATAATAGCAAACACGGTGACTAATTTTCTAGGTGTTAAAACCTAAAATAAAATGATAAGTTAATTGTAAATCATTGCTTAAAAATGCACTTTGTTATAAAATTCTGGGCTACTCAGTGTTCTTAGTAGGTTGTAATGAGCTGAATTCATTGGTTAAATTAAAATGCTTTTTCTCATATTCAGAAAATGCAGTGTGTATGCAATCGAACAAAAATAAAATTGAAATTTACATTTTCATCAAATGAATAACCACATGCTGAGGATTGCTCAACTGCAATTTATGATTATGCAAATGAAACAGGTTTCGCAACTAGGATATGTACAATAAATGGGAGTTCCATTATTTTGTATCAAAAAGCCATTAACCTCGAAAATTATATACAATTGGCGTGAACATTTCCAAAATATGTCTAAAAGCTGTTAATGTTCTCTCTTTCCCTCCCATATGTATAGGTACTCTATATTAGATTTAGCGAAATAATTTGGGATGAATAATTTAAATGTGCTCTGCCACTTTTTTTGTTTGCGAACTATCTGCAGCAACTTGTGAGGTTCTTTATTCATCGTTTAAAATCAGTGAATAGTGCTGAATAATTCTCAGTCTGCTGACAAGAACATGAGTTACAAAGCAGTTCACAACTGGCTTCTGCTGTTTTGGAAACGGGAGGGTGTGGAGATGAGGGAGGTAAATCCCACGGCAGCTTCCCAGGTGAGGAGTTCCTTGTTGTGAGTGCCCACCTCTGTGCTTTCTGCAGGTTTTCACTACTGGATGGTTCTAGATCAGGTGGTTTTTTTCTCAGCCCCAGTGACAAAACCACCTGTAGTAGGAAAGAGAAGAAAAGCACAAAGTGGAACCTTTTCTGAACAAGCTGCCAATGGGGTATTTTGTTTGGGATTGGTGAAGGAAAGCAAACAGTTTATAAGCTTCAAGCCATAATATTTAAGATAATTTTCTATATATTTCAGCCAAGATGGTCCCTTCCTTAGTGTCCCCTGTGGATTTTTGGCTTTTGGAAGGCAGCTGCCTTGTGCTAATCCTGTGGCACTCAAAGGACAAATGTGACTGGCCTGTTTGGAGCATGGCCACGGCCCTGCAGCGTGTTCAGCGACTGCCAGTGGGAGCAGTGCCGAGGTCCCTGAGCACCAGGGTCCTGCACCCCACCACATCAGGCATGCGGGCTTCACTCAGCAGCAGCCTCTTGAGGCTGTGCGATTTCTCTGAGGCACGCTGCTCCCTGCCATGCATCGCCAGCCAATGCCCTAACTCCAAACAGAAGCAAACAAATACACAAGTGAAAGCGGTAAGAAAAAATGCTTATCTAGGTTCTCAATAGGTACCTCAAAGCATTGTTGTTTCAATGATTTTAGTAGTTTTGTGGAATTTTTCAGTTACATTTCTGTGGCAGCCTATAGCTACAGAAGGGTTGGATATCCTGTTATTTTTGCTTTAAGACGTGTTCATGTTATGGTGAACGTGTGAGATACCAAGATCCATCTATAGGAGATTGCCTTCTGTCTGTTATCAATAATATTTAATTTACAGTAATTTTTGATACTCCTTTTCCTTACATGCCCTCACCTATGAGAGGAGATTGCTTAAAAACTTTCATTGCAAATAAGTCAAAATATCACTAAAAGTGGCCCTCATCACCCTAAATGAAGGACTTTGTTTGCCTGTTCTCTTCTTCTCTCATATCTGTAAGAAACTGAATGTGTTTCCTTGCCCAATTCTCACATTTGTGCTGGGGTTTATGTCAAAACAACTGCCAGAGAAACGTTAGTGTAAAGCTTTGCAGTGAAAGAAAATAGAGACTCAAGTACGTGGAAGTGTCACTGATGGATGTAAGGCTTTGGAGGAATACGGGTCGGAGGAGCTGGTATCCACACAGAGGCTGTTGAATATAAGGGTAGGCACTGACATTTGGAGAATTTAAAAGCAGGAAATTAAAAGTACAAGTGATTCCATTGACAAGGCAGACAAGTGACACTATAGACTTGGAAAAAATCTGCAGGAGAAAGGGACAGGCAGATATTTAATCATGGTTGTTCGATATTAGGCTTGACCACAGGAAACAGCCCCGTGACCTCTACTGAGGGATTCTGTAACAGCTCAAACTTTTGAGAAGTGCTTCTGAAGTGGACATTAAATGCCCTTCTGTACTCAAGTACCAAAGTAGGATCTTGTGTTATGTTTGAAACTGATGCCCGGTATACATATGGTGGCAGGCAGACGAATATACTTAAAATAGAATTACTGAAAATAGATAAAGATAAAATAGAATTTTCCCTAAACAGACGTGATACGTGTTTGAAGAACACTATACAATTTTACCTGCTATGCTTTAGACTGGAGATACAGTTGTATCCTTCAGAGTTCAGAAAACTTTTGCTTTTTTACAGTCACGGTCATTAAATGTTTTACCTATAGGAAGAAGTAAATTCGAGTAGAACTTTAAAACCAATTCAAAAGTTTTTTTTAAACATGGGTAAGGTTTATGTAACAGCAGGCACATGTGATGTGTAACACTGCCCTGCCTTCCTGAGCAGTCCAAGCCAGCCAGTAACACTTCTTGGGCTGAGCACTTTCCAGGTGCTACTGCCTGTGAAACATGTATTCTTGCACAGCTTCTTCCACCACAAGGATGCAGCTGAGAGCTGGTAGTGTAATGCTGTTTTCTTGGAAATATAAAGGAAAGGGGATATTTACTCATACTGGCTCTTCTCTAGATTGCAAAGTACTAAAACATTTGTGGAAAAACATTATTTTTTGTACTTTTTAAGTCCTGCAAAAATCTGTCACAGAAAAGATTATGACCAAGCACTTCATGTGTTGTTCTTCCTAGGTTTGCCAGAGAACAACAGAAAGCCAGATCAATGTCTTTTTTATTCCTTTCTGCAAATAGTCTCCAAATTAATCTCAGTAAATACCAGAAATGCTAATATCCAGTCTCTGGATACACTCACAGAACAGATTTAGGGCACTTATTTGTAGGATATATATATATAAAGCAAGTATTTGCTATCAGTTAAAAACATCCTTTTTGACATCTCTAGAACACATTTCTTAAAGTACTGAGCAGTACTGAACTTTTAAGTCCATAAATATCTCTGGCTATGTTGTTAGGAAACCCTGCAGAAAGCTGTAGCTGCCGGCCTGCCCGCGTGCTGTCCGAGAGTCTGTGAGCGAGCAGGGGAGGGCCCGGCAGATGGTGAGACACTCAGACTTGCCCTCACATCTCCCAAGGTGCTGTCAAACTGACGTATTTCTATTATGATCTACCTGCTGTGATGTTCATCCTCTCTTTCTTGAGTGTAACAGTCAGATTTGGGTACGAATTCCTGGATTTGAAGTATTGTGAGTTGTTGAGGCAGATACACCCCACTGGGTGTATACTCATGTTTTCCTATGCTGGCAAATATCACTGAAAGGGTATATTCTAGGGTCCAGTCCACTGGAAATGTTATGTTATATAGATGTATATATACATATATATTTAACATGAAAGCTTAGGTAGTGAGGGAGAAAATGGCAGCTGTAATGCAGTCTTGTTTGATCCTCATAAAACAAGCCTTACTAATGCCAAAAGGAAAAAAAAAAAAATCCATGATGTACTGGACTTCTGAGTTTTTGTTATCTGTACCTCTTCAGCCACTAGATGGTGGGAAAGTTGCAACATGAGAACACTCAGGGGCTTCATCTGCCCTCCCAGGGTTAGTCCACAAGTGTAGTACCTAGGGATGGCACAAGAGGTGAGACTGAGCACAGCACTCCTGAAATGGTTGTGCAGTTCTATCATGAAGTGGCATCTGGATTGTAGCATTGTGTGCTACTTGTGCATGCGTGTGTCAGCTTTGTGCTGGAGAACCTCATCCATATTGCCAGGGCAGCCGTGGAGAATTCCCTTTAGTTGTAAATTTCATCTAAGAAATCAAAAAAATTATCAAGAGGCTAGGTCATAGTAAATTCAGAACTATCACAGCTACGTTGCTAGCAGTGCTTATTTTAAAACTAACTCTCATATTCTGTCATGCTGACATACCCACCGTTTCATTAAATAATTGACAAAACACCTAGCACACTTAAATGCAGCGTGGACTGAGTCATTCTGATTTCAGTAGCTTCTGTGGCTTATTGTGTGAAGAGGAGGCGTGCAGCATTCTCAAAAAAATACTGCATGCAGAAGGGTAAATCTTTCTTCCATAGTGCCGTGGAATTTTCTGAGCTATTTTTTTGTGTGGACATTTGGGGAAGAAATGGTTTGATTTGAAAATATCTTTAACAGGTTTATTACTCTCTGCTTTGTTCTAAAGGACAGGTTCATAAATACTTCTGTCTCTGGGATCCCTTGCCAGGGTCTCCGCTTTAATGTCAGAGTCATCACCTCACTGGCCAGTTCACGTCCCTTTTTGATCTCGGAATTAAATTGTAGTCCTGACTTCCAATGCAAATGACTGTGATATCAACCCTTAATGATTAAGGTAACTGCAGTGCAGACTTCAGGAGCATCAAATGATGACGATGCCTTTGATTTATATGTCACCTTTCATTTCTGGGGATCTCCAAGCACCTATAACTTCTGGCAAACGTGTGCTGAGTTAATGGGTTATGTCACAGTCTATTCAGCAATAATTGGTAAGTGCTCAGAAGAAAGACTGACTGGTGGGTGAGAGGGCTCAGAACTTCAATTATCTTAATGAACAGTTTCTTGGACTTAACAGAAGTTACCACAAACACAACTGGAGCTATGAACTTTAATTCAGTCACTCATTGTATTAAACACTGAGTTTGGTGGCAGTTGGAAGACTTGGCTCTTGTTCTGTGTATGTATGTTTTTATAGGAGTCTGTGTACATATTAATGATATACATACAACCACTTCTGCTCTGTAATTAAACAGCACACAGTGGTTTGGGATGCTAAATGAAAACCAACACTTTATATGAAGCTGTTAAAAAATAAATTAATATTTAATTACCTCACTTTACCAGGATGCTAGAAACAAATATTTAGAGCATTCTGAAAGGTTGTAGGAGATTTATTAGAAAACAAATATTCAAGGCTCTGGTTTTACACCTGGCCTGGCGTATGTATGACAGAAAACTGACATAGAGATTGAAATAACTTTTGTAAATAGCAGAACAGGGGTAACTGGAAGTGGGAAAAAAACACCGTGAAAGGCAAACAGATTGCTGTCGAGGAGATGGTTTTGAGATTATTCCAGTGTGAAAGTTCTTTTTAAATTAGCAATTGTGATCACACATATATTGTCTCATGTATATACGCCTCTTTGTACATTTCTTACGCCTCTTTGTTATTGTACTTTTAAACCTCAATCATTTTTCCACAGAAGTGAAAATTGTTATTAGCATCTGTTGTGTATGCATAATTACTGTGCCTGTTAAAAGGCTTATTTCTATTATTTCCAGATCTCTTCCACAAATCCTTACACTGGTAATTAGTATATCTTACAAGTACTGTGGAGTAAAAAGGATCATAAATTTTCAGCATAAACCAAGAATTGCCTTCTGATGACTAATACCGTAGTGGGCACCATAAAAATAATAGTATTAGGAAAAAGCAATAATCCCAAGCTGTGTTTTACTATATATGTTGCCAAGGAGATCTGGCTTTCTGAGCGACTTTTGAACCTGGACTCCTTGCACCAACTAGAGCAGAAATGTCAACAAGGTGATAATTTTTTTTTCAGCTAGAAAAAAAAAAACCAACCTGTGCAAATTCACCTTGTTATACCTGTATTCTCCTCAAAGAGGGCTGCTGGCTTTTCAGCTCTAGGTGAGTGCTGGGAGTTGATACTTCTAAGCAAGACGAAGGATGGAGTTGTGGAAGATGACGGGTGAAGTCATGGAGGGTTCAAACATGACTTGCTTGCGTTGTCTGTAGTTTTGTGTGTGCATACAGTGAGCAGCAAGTAGGCATATCCTCAGAGCAGTGTTTTACACAACCATGTGTTTGTGTCAATAATTTCATAAGGCATCAAAAAAAAAAAAAAGGAGGAATAAGCACTTATTGCCTGAATGCTTTGAGAAATCTCCAAATACCACAAAGCCGTTATAGTGATTGCCATTGAGTACTCACTCCTCTGTTCCTGTCAGGAGACAGGGCTGAGGAAGAGAGGGTGTAGGGCTAGCACCACTGTACCAGAGTGAGTTCAAGCTACCTGCATCCTTTAGGAAACGAATTGTGCGGGCCTGAAATTGTCTGTGTGCACAGCTTCTTTCTTTTTATCTTTCACAAATCTCAAAGCACATCCAAGTGATGCTCTTCCTTAAATCTGAGTATCACTGTATATTCTGGACAGATGTTTGCCATTTCAGCTTGTGATATCAGGAAGGAGCTTAACTACTTCTTACATTTTTATTTTTTTTTTTCTCCAAGGAATAATGGCTTAATAGTTTTGAACCCCCTTTTAGCCAGGTTTAGCTGGTCTCATAACATTTTCCTTCATAAACCTGATGCAGGTCGCAGCAGAGGAGCTTAAGGAATGGTTTGGAGCCTTTCCATTCTCAGTGACCTCCATCAGCTCTCACCTCAGCTGGGTCGCTGCACTTGTCTTGGAGAAGTTGTTACAAAGCCATGAGTTTCACTAGTACAGGACAAACTTTTGGAAAGTGTAGCTGAAGGAGATTGAAAAGAGAGATTCGAGTATCACTAGGAAGCTGTACGAGTCAGCAAAAATAAATGTCAGGTATCTGGTATCAGAGGTGTGCTTCCCGAACTTTGAAGTGTGCAGCTAAATGTTACATTGACATATAACTTTAGAAATCCAGACATAATTATTGGCTAATCATTCTGCTCGTGAAGATATTACTGTCATTTGCCTGTTGCTGTTTACTATTCTTCATTAGTATCTAAAGGTACGAATTCATGCTCTGCCTCTTTGGTTTCATACAGAGACATCCTTGTGTCACCAGGGCTAAGTTGTCTTGCTAGCTTGGACAAATGTCCTTCTTTAAAATTCAGTTTTCCTAAGCATTGTGACCAGAATGATCTCATTCTTTGAGTGGCTAGACTGTGTGAAAGAAGTTTGAGAGAGACAAAAAAAGCACTTTCTGGAAGAACTGTTAAAAGATACCCATTTTTCACAGTTATAATAGAACCTCATAATTAATTTAAATGAAATTTGTTTTCCATAACACAGATTTTTGGGTGTAAAGTATGTCCTTTGAGAGAGGAAATGGGAAACAACCTCTGTTATTTTTGATTACCTTTGTGTTTTGCTTTTTACTCATTATGCTAATTTTATGCTAATAACCTTCTTACATTAACTTTCACTTTATACTGCATAAACTGACAAATAGAGCAATATTTATCAAGCATAAATATTAAAAACACTATAAAGACTTTTAGGCTTCTAATTATTATGCTAATTTATCTCTAAATTATTCTCGTATTACCACCCTACAGTTCACTGTAGAACATGACACAAAAAATGGTAAAAATATCAAAGTTCTATTCCTTAATGCTATTAATTAATCACATAGGAAGCCTGTCTATGAATAAAGAAAAGGCCTAGTTTATAGCATTGTGGATGTAAAGATAAAGAATTCATTTTTTTCAGGCAAGCTGTTGAGCCTTTGTTTATACTATCATAAATATTAAGGAAATCCAGAGTGCTTTTTATTGTAAAAGAACAGGAAAACCTAGTATATTGGATGGAAATTCCTTATATTGAGCCAGATTCTTAGTATTTCTTTTCATACCGGTATATTTATTGAAGTCAATGAGACTATTCATAAGTGTGTGGGTTTTGGCCTCCCTCCTGCTTTTGTATTCCACACATGGGGTCAGGTTAAGTCCCCAGGCCCCAGGTATGCACATTCATTTCAGTGGCATTATGAGGCTGTGATGAGGGCAACATGTCCCCAGTGCCTAGAAGGACTTACTACATACATGCTAAGTAACTTACAATTTTTGAGAGCTGCTAAACATCAGGGTGTTACTGTTGGTCAGTGGGTGATGGAGGCAGCTCAGGGATCAGCCTCAAGAAGTGCTCCACAGAGTTAAAGCTGCCCTAGCAGAGCTACCAAGACCGTGAGGTGTCTTTTATGAAGCTGAGCCCTGTTCCTACAAATGGGCTGGGTGGCTGCAGAGCTGTGTGGCTCTGGAGTGCTCGTTTGTAGAGTCAAAGTTTGTGACCACCTTTCTTTTCAGGTGTAGAGGCTCCCCATCTTGCCTGTAGCAGTGAGCAAATTTAATGCAGAAAAATAGTTGAAGTGTTAGAAATATGCTTTTGTTGTTTATGCTTCTTTCCACCTAAATATGTGGATTTCTTCAGAAATTCTTGTTTTAATAGGCTTGTTTAGGTTTGTTTGTTTTCTTTTTTTCTTTCTTTTTTTCTTTTTTCTCCAAGCTTTTTTGAATTTGGGAACTAGTGACAGTAACAAAAATGCTTTTATAGCAGTTATTTTGTATACCTGATTTTTCAGTTAACTCTTCACTTAATCCATCTGCAATGAAAAAAAAAAGAAAGCTGAGGTATTTTCCATCTGAAATAATGTATGCTTAATTAAATAAACTCTGTATATGTATGTGAGAGAGAGGAGGAAGAGGGATTTTTCCATCTATCTTCTTACTTTTTGAAAGTTTTGTATTCATTTTGCAACTGGAGAGTCACACCGATGGAAACAGCCCAGAATAGCTGTGAAATCAATCAGCAATCCAACAGTTCTGAGCTCTGGAGTAACCTACTAGGGAAAAAAAAAAAAAAAAGAAAAAAAGAAAAAAAAAGAACATAATATATTAAATACAAATCCTAAAAGATCAGTAATGTGCCAAACAGGTTATTGCATTCAAGACTCTTGATAAAGATGATTTAACAAGGTGAAAAGATCGCTTCTGCAGATCACAGAGGGAAGGGACTGTGAAGAGATAAAAAAGGCACACGCCATAAAGAGATAAGTGAACGTTATCTTTTTTTAAAGGTTTGAACTTGCCTCCTGATTGTTAGCACTTTGTTGTATTTCCATAATCAAAATTCTGACCATTTTGATGCAGAGCACTCCTACCTTTGCTCTCTTCTGTAGTCCTGTAGAAGCAGAATAAAATTAATGGAGATGTTAGAGTACCTTGGCTCTTGGTTTGCCTGTTGTTTCGTAGACAAATAACCAGTGCAATTTCAGACTAAATATTTTGTGGCTATTTGTAAATTGTGATAAATCCCTCATGCTTGTTTGTTGCCGTCGTTCTTGTGTTTTGTTTGTTTTCAGTAGGCAGAAACTGAATAAATGTGTAAACGTATTTCTACATCAAATAATGGGTGGTCAGTGGACATCATAATATTAGCTCCTTCAGAAGGCTCACTCAAATTTATACCCCATTTGGATGCCAGTTTTGAAAATATGTCTTCTGCCTACCTACAAAGAGAAATCTGTCCTTCTGATGAAGCGTCTATCTGTTTCTGTTGCTGGAAGTCTTTAATTGCTTTGGTCAAAAAATCATTTTCTTCAGCTCCAAAGCATATGCCATCTGCCATTCATTGTCTGTTTCGCACTCACCATCATTTACAAAACTGCTGTAATTCTCTGGGATTTTTTTTTTTTCCCAGATCAGTTATTTTGAGATATTTTGTGAATTTTGCAGTTTGCAAAGTTTCTTAGTGAAATTCCCTTTTCCCTTTTCCTTTTTCTCTTCTTTTTTCTTTTTTCTTTTCTTTTCTCTCTTCTTTTCTCTTTTCTCTTTCCCTGTTATTTAACTTCCTGGGAATAATTTGAAACGATTACTGCTCTTTGTTCAGGAAATACTTTACTAGAAAAACAATTCTCCTGTTTGCTTGTTTTAAACAATCATTGTGTACCTGTAATTTAAAAGTGTAGGAGGCAGAAAATAACTGTTTAGAGAATATTGATAATCTGAGACAGTCCCAAGTTAAATAATCAGAATCCTATTGTGCTTAAATGCAGTAACTGCCTAGAGCTTCATTCTGGGAGTAAGTTGCTCATAGATACAATAGAAATGAATGTCTTTTTTATACATTCAATTTGGAGTCACAGGCTTATCATTAAAATATATATAACCGTTTTAATGGTCAGTAAATAGCTATGTTAATGTTCAAGTGGGCAGTGCTGCCAAAGAAGAAACGAAATACAAGTACTAATGTTACCTTAGGCTGCTGTCTCCTGCATTATTTAACTGTTGGGTGTAGCACATTTCTTAGGTATTGAAGCACTGTGACTGTAGAGGAGAGAAGCTTAGGTTCAAGTCTGAGAATATCAAGAAGAGTTTCTGGGCAGGTTAGTGGAAAGGATATTAAATATGATGCTGAGGATATGGGCCTAATTTAAAGAATCATTTTCTGTTGCACCCACAACTTTATTCTTTCATTTCACTGACAGCACAAATGTTTCCATCCATTTCATTTCATCTTCTTCCTTCTCATCTCAGATATTTATATGTTTGGATGGCCCCATCATGATAAAATCCAGCTGCCTCCCAAACAGAAATATCATTTACAATTTCTCTTGCTTGCTTCTTTCAGAGTCTTCAGGGAAATGGCTTGATTAATTCATAGGTTTTCATTCCTTCATTTGTTTGTTTATGTGTGTGAGTGAGTGGATGTGCTGTGTAAGGATGTGTGTGACTAAATTATTGAGGGAAAGCTAAATCAAAGAGATTAAATTTGCCTTTAGGGTGTATTTAAAGTGCAGACTGCAATATAGAGATATGCATGCATCCTTAAAGGAGCTGGTCTGGGGTACTGGAAACTTAGGTGAGGGGAAATTCTCACTCCCCTCTGTGTCTGACAGTCTGCAGAATGGCATTTCTGCTCTCTGGCAGTTTGAGAGTTTGCGATTTAGGGATGAATGTCCCAGGTTTCAGTGCCAGCAAGTAGCTCAAAGACTTCTTGTTTATACAACTTTCATAAGTTTAAAAAGAAAAAAAAAGGTTTGTTTGTGACTGAATCTGCCACATTTCTCACTGGTTTACAGCAGTTTCTTCTCATACTGCTAAACTCTGGGGAACCAAAAAAAAAAAAAAAAAAAAGGGAAATAGAAAGAAAAAGAAACCCTGTGCTTTCAAAACCTTTTGAGAGTTTCCTCTTCTTTTTTCCTTACTCCAATTAAATCTGGTTCCAGTGATTGTATGTGCAAATGAAGAGAGCTAGCAGGTCTTAAGGGTGGTTCTGCAAGGACCAGACCAGTCCTAAAGACCTCGGCAGACATTTCAAACTCTCTAGCCCTGCCTTTACACTTGTATGAGACCATTTCAACCACTGCTGTGCAAGATGGAAAAACTCTTCTTCTTAGCAGAAGGCGAAGCAGTCTGGGGAGAGTCAGAATAGGACCTGTGGTTAGGTGGGAAGAGAAACCACAGAATACTTCTGTTGTCTCGCAATGGGTTTACCAGCAAGGAATTGACTGTCATGAAATACCCCAGACCTGGTAACCCTCCTGACCCTACCTGAGTCATTCCTGTTAGTCCCCATTGATCACAGAACTGGGAACAGGGATTGCGTGATTCAAATAACCTTCTCCAGGAGTTCAGTCTACTCTTTTTCTGTGTCTGTGAGTCACAGGAGAGCTCTGGATGTTCTGCAGGGAAGCCATGCACTTTTACACTCATATCCTGTGCAGTGCTGCCGAGCTCTGTGTTTTCCCTCCTGTTTGTCTGCAAAGCTTCACCCTAGAAATAACGATAATTTGCTCCATGAGAGCAGTCCCATCTTAAAATCTTTCTTGAAAAACTGTTTTTGGAAAACAGAAAGAAGATTATTTAAACAGGGAAATAAAACAAGAACCATTAGTAAACACAGAATCCCTTTTAGACTCTCTTTTCAAATTCTTTCCTCACACAAATCTTTTCTTATTAAGTTTTGATTTTCAATGGTTTTGCTTGTTTAGACCTCTAAGATGTTTTTATGACAGGCGTTTTTCACCTGTGGAAGCTGTCAATCTTCAAAGCTCAGTGTGAGCAGTATGTCTGAGCTGAGTCAAGAGCTCACTGCCCCTGCCTGCCCGGGCGATGGGCACTGCGCTGCCTTGAACACCGCTGCAGCTAGTCACAGGGTGAAAATGGTCATTTGTAGAGGAATTTTCCATAGCTTTGTCACTGAACAGCAATTACTATGGCTGTTTCTTTCTGAGTAGCTACAATTCTCTTTCTAGAAGAGGGTGATTGTGAAATCATTATGAAGTATGTGAATTGGTGCTTGCTTTGCCATTCTCCCTGTATGTGAAGGGCTGAACTGACAGAGAGCAAAACTGTCTGCTTAATCAGCTCCCTTTCGCAATTAGCAATGCCAAGAAAAAGAAGTCGACGTGGAGTATGCTGAGTCTGTGCTGTCTGCTGCTGGTAGTGGGAACGGCACCATAATAATCTACTTCCACTGTCAACATCAGGAGGGACCTCTGGGTGTGCAAGAGCAGCTACAATGTGCCATATTCCAGCAGTCCCCAGCTTGAAAATGGTTCCTACCTGGGGAAATTACACTTGGGTACAGATAGATAGTAAGACTAATGACAATATCCTATTGATAAAAGTACATCTCTTCTGAAAAAGTGAGGGAAGAAACTTTACATATACAGCCTGCACAAGGAAGAGAAATAGGAGTTGGCAGCCATCAGGGAGGCAAGGAGGAGAGGCCCCCCTAGGATGGTAGCACAAGAAATGTTGCTGAGGGGACTGCTGGCCGCATCTCTGACAAACCAGCCAGGCTGACAGGCAGTGTCAAGGCACAGAATGTACCGGTTTGATTGACAACGGTAGAGAATAAAAGAAGGGGATTCTGAAATGGCATTGCCACCGATGGCAGCCACAGCAGCGTACCTGCAGAAGGCCATTAGCATGCACACGCTGCACGCTGTGCCTCGTGGGCTGGTCTGGGCCGCCACAAATGAGTTTGCAAAAACAAATGGCTCTGGTCTGGCATCTTCAGCACCGAAGGGCTGACAAAAACAAAAACAATATTGTTAATGGAAAAATGAGACTGTGGCTTCTCTATTAAAGCCTAGGGATCTAAGGCTTTGTCTGATGCATACTAAAGAATGGAGAAAAGTCTTTGGTAGAGGAAAAGAGATCTCAGAAAGGGAGAGAAAATAAACAGAAGGAGAACTGATATTCACATCATGATCTTCCAGATTCTTTGCTGTGTGATTGCATAAGTTTATTTTCTGAATTTTTTCTTTCACTAAATTGATTGTTTCATTTCTTCCTGAGAAGTGGTTTATTTCTTTATTTAAGTAAGTGGTCCACAGGAATGACTTCTAAAGCACTGAAGCAACTTTGTAGCTTCAGTGCCAGAGGCCTACAACAGCTCTTGTTTAGAAAGATCTGGTTCCCTTCTGCCCATTGCGGGGCTCTGGTTTCAGGCAGTGCTTTGGCCAATAGTGATGATAAACATAAGGAAGAAGTTTAAATATGTAAGAGCATGAACATGTTCATGTGTTTAACTGGCAGCATGTGTTAACTTTTTTTCCTTATTCAATAGATTCAGTAACATAATAAATGGGTGTAGCTGTATGTTACATATTTAGAATAGATAAGTTCATCGTGTTTTTGGGATGGGCTTGAGCAGCAAAGAGCCATAAATTTCACTGCTACAAAACCATCCTAAAAAGATCTGTACTCAGTTTCTTTCCTCTGTTGCCTTTTTCTTCAGGGGTGATATTAATGTATTCCTGGTGTTGTGCTGATAGCAATTAAAACTTTCTATAAATGCTTCCAAAGATGGTACAATGGGAGTCAGAATATGTCATCGAAGCTATCCATTACTCTGGAGATGGATAGCCTTTATTTTATATCTGTACTAGGGTATAATAGTAGTCAAATAGTCTATTTTCACTCAGGTGGAAACTCCTCCCTTTTTTGACAGATGACATCTGTAGTGTCAGTTTTCAGATTTCAGATCTGGCCTGCCCTATCCTGCCCTATCCTTTTCAAAATCCTATTTTTGATAGATTCCTTTACTACCATTTACTGTCCTGAGTCAGCTCAACTGTTAATGAGCATTCTTCCCCTTTCCTAGCATTGCAAATACAGACAAGGAGAGATGCTAAGTTCAGTTGGTGGTTTCATAGAATAATTTTGGTTGGGAGGTAGGTCTTACTCGTAGTGAGTCTAACTGGATAAGTTTGCTCAGGACTTCTCCAGTCATGTTTCAGTATCTCTAGGGGTAGAGACACCATAGCCTCCCTGGACACTTCATGGTATTTTATTTTATTTTATTTTATTTTATTTTATTTTATTTTATTTTATTTTATTTTATTTTATTTTATTTTATTTTATTTTTCATATAATCAAAATTTCCTTTTTTGGGAGATTGCATTCAAATTACAAAATGATTCTTCTCAACTCAGTTGGCAACAATAGCTGTTTTTCACATAGTTTGTTCACAAACTGTTTGTTTTTCACATAGCAAGAACTGATTTATTTTCTGCTTTTCATGAGGCAGGGCAGCCATGCTTCCACGATTATCAAAAAAGTCTTTTGCTTCTATTGAAACTTTCTCTTTGAGAGTTAGTTGATTGTGAAGCTCTTTGGAAGGCTTTGAAAAGGTCATAGCCTCAATCCTCAGCTTCGAGGAGAATGTCAGAAGGCTTTAAAGGGTCATTTTATATCCAGCAAAACATGAGGTGATACAGCTACATACTTGTAATTTGTCTTCAGCAAATGTTTTCTCTAAGCTGCAAGAATGTTGTATTTATACTTTTAATGTATGCTGTATTATTAAGCTCTGACATTAAACACCTTCATGCCAGTTTGGAGGCACTGAACTTTGCTAATCGCACCATAAAATAAGGAAAGGGGAAATTTCCAAAGTCTTATGGTACGTTTCTTCCTTCCTGTTAACTCTGGAGGTTTTTTCCAACCTCTGCCATTTTTTGATTCTGTTCATGTTGAACTGATCAAAACTTTCAGTGGCCGAAACTGAAGATATAGAAGCTCAATGATCAATTTAAACTACAATAGTTATATATATAATTTGTTCTTTACACTGTACATGGAAAACTTTAGTGACCAAACTTCTCCATTAAAACATTTTCTACTTCTCCAGCAGGAAAAGGAATGCTGTTTGTGATGATGCCAACAGAGATACCCAATCTTGGCACAAAACCACGCAAGTGAAGCCTTTACAAAAACAGAAAACCAAGCAGAGAGATCTTCAGCTGATAACGCCCTCTTTCCTGGGTATACACACAGCATAATCCTTGATAGATGAATGTTTTCTTGTGAAGAAGACTCCACCGTGCTGCTGAGGAGGCCTAACTGAGGCCTAACAGGCAAGTTAAACATTTAAAAACTACACAAAGTGATATATGGTGTATAGTGGAGCAAAGTAAGTTTAAATGCATTGAATATCAAATTCCTAGAAAAATCAGTTATTGTTTTAGATTACTTGAGCCTGCCAAGTAAGTACAGCTGGGAAAAAGATGTTGAAGGGAAGACGTTAAGGGAAGAATCCAATGAGTCAGCACTTAGGGCATTCTGATGTTTATTGCTTAACCTACTAGACTGTACAAGATGTTGGCTTTCAGTGTTCTTAAGCTCTGCTCTTGAAACAGTTTCAGTATAAATAAACAAGCAGAGTAATGAGACACGCTTCCCATGCCATTTCAGCTAACTTTTCCTCATGTACAACCAGGTCTGCTTTGCATGGGTCACTTGGGTATGTATGGATCCAGAGAAACAGTTGTGCAGGTATATAGTAAAAGTTCTCACCTAAGAGGTGGGATACTGAGTTTATAGTTTCTGTTCCAGTAAATGCCTAAGAAAAAATGGAAAGATTATAATTCCTTACAGTAACAAAAATGATGATTTTCATTAAAGCACACTTTAGTGAAGGTGCAAACTCTCCTCAGGCATTCAGGATTCAGTCTCCTCAGGCACAGAAAGGAATTGTCATATGATTGGTTTGAGCTGTGAATCTGTCTCATTTTAAAATAATCCTTCAAAATGAGTTATGCTCTTTCTTCAACTCCCAGGGTAACTTAACTCTACAAGTAGGAAAAAAGAAACCCAGCCATAATTCCCGTTCCTTTCTTCCTCCTTGTGCTAAGTTCTCTCACAAACTTTGGAGGATCACTTACGACCAGCCACTGGCTCTAACTTTTCCCAGTTGGTCTCCCAGCGATGAATTGGCAATTAGCCTTTGCCTGCTATGCTAATTGACCTTTCCCCTTTGTCTTTTCAGCTAATTACCAAAGTAGTCTAGCTGGCTGTTTCTCAAAGGCTTACATAGTGTTAAGATAGTAGGAGGCTTCAGGCCGAAACATACATAGGAAGAGACAGTTTTTCCCCACTCCCCTGTTTTTATCACATATACCGGTTCTCTAGCTGATCACCTTGTCATAGAAATTGGTCTGAGGCTCCTATATCCTGAGGGTGTGAAGTGCTGTGCTGGGGACTAATAAAGACAACTAACTTGACAATTCTGGCATTTCCTTTCCTGTTAGTTCCTAAAATTAACTTTTGATGATTTGTACCTCTCTCTAGACAAACTAAAATATAGTGTTTTAGTAGTTAATTTCAGATGATTTTTTTTTTTTAAACGAATTGATTGACATAGATTTCTCCCTTCTTTCCTTTTTTGTCTGCCAGGCAGCTAAGCTGGATACAGGTAAGTCTCACAACCCAGATCAATCAATACAGTGATAAAGATTAGGTATCAGCCTTGTTCAAAAGATGGGATTTTCATCTTAATGGCTCAGTCTGCTGAAAAACAATTCTCTTTTGGTTTTTCCAGATATAAGGACATAGCCTTGTGCAAGAGAAAAGCCCTTTCAGTCTTATAATAAAACAGGTTCCTGTTAAGGTATTAAAATTGGAATTTTTATCGTTATTGTGAGAACTTTTGTTTCTGAGCCTTTCTTGAATGCCACCCAAAAAAACAAAAAAGCAAAATGAGTTACTCTAGTCAGTTATAGTCAGGATTGTTTATATCAACATTATTAGAAAACAAACAACCAACCAACAACAAAAAAGTAATTACTTTCCAGTGTTACAATTTTCCAAAAATTAGCAGGGCTTTTGTCTTGCATGGCTCATTTAGTTTGCTGCTAAAGAGCTCTCTGATGAATACATCTTTTTAATCTTAATAGCATTAGATGGACTCTTCTAGCAGTCACTAGTAAAATAATTAGAAGAGTTGGACATATGAAATCTAAATTAATAATTTCAGTGACAGTCCTCTCAGTAAGAGGAGTAAACAATGTCTGACATGTATTTCATTTTTTATTTTATAACATTTGGTGAGACCATCATATTTTAAGTCTGGTGTTTTTGATTTGTACTAGTAAGAAACAACACAGACATTCTATAAATCCCATCACTGTAGTTTAGGGGTATCTTTATTTTAGAGTGAGCTGTTATCGTGGTAAGGCCTGATTCTTAAACATGTTGGAAGAAATGTTTACATACCCATATGGTTGCTATATGAAACTAGCTTTTACAATTTTCTATATTAGAATTTCAAGAATATATGCCACCATGATATATAGTTTATTTGCAGACTGTAAATGTCTTGGTAATGTTTGAGTTAGTTAAAGAAGATCTGGTGGGAGATGATGTTCAAGACATGGTTATGTTCAGCATGGAGTATGTTCAGTTGCCATGGTTATTTCATGAAAATATATTAGTAGGTAAGTTAAGTTCCTGTATAGTTTAATTTGCATCGTAAATAAAAATATATGGGTGCAAACTTATCACATGAAACAAAATCTTTATAATCCCAGGGTTTATGGTAATAAATTCAAACTGAGATATATATTATGCACAGATAAACAGAAGCAGTGGCAGCTAAGGTAACAGTATTCATCTTTTTTACATAAATAGCAAAACAGGTCAGAAATGCAAAACAGGTCAGAAATAAATGAGTTTCTAGAAGCTGAAGTGATGATGTGATGATCTGAATTTTTGAAGTGATCTTGTGACATTCATAATTACTAATAATGAACTTGGCTCTCATCCCCCTCTCTCCTTTTTTGTATCACTGAAAGAGCAGCAGGACAAAGGACTAAAGAAAAAGAAATGTGACCATTCTGGTTGTGCAAATGAGGACTTAGAATTAGTTGTTCAGCTGAAGGTAATTTCTTACATGATCTCTCAAATCTTTACTGTTTATATTTCTGTTTAAGCACTGAATAACCTTGATAACAGAACGTGAATAATGCCTGAAAGGAAAATAAAAGTTTGTCCAATTATTTCTTGCTTCCAACTGCTTAAAAGATAACATTACATTTATTATGTTGTCTGATTAAATGCATAAACATGAAATATTTATGCCTATGAGTCCCTGTTTATAAAATACCTGGTTCTTTCCTGTGGTCTAAAAGATTTAGACAACCCATTAAATAGCAAAAGAGGGACAGCCTTCATCTTCTTCTCTTCCCTCTTCATTTCAGCATTTGCCTGTATGAAGTGTTCATGTGTATGGAAACCAAAACCATCACAGGGTGGAATAGAACTCAAGTGTTCTGAATTGCGACAATTTTGATTTTCAGAACTGGTATTTTTATTCTGATTTGGAGAGGACTGAGCAACTGTGTGCTCATAGATTGTGGTGGTCTGTATAAAACAATGCAAAAATACAATTTGCCTAAAAGGTACGATAGAATTTTAATTGGATATAAATAAAGATAAATGTTTTGGAAGAAGTTAGTGATGTCAAGGTTTCTTCTTTTACTGTTGGACATTTTAAGCACAAATGTAACATCTCAAATATCAGGTAACGTAGAACAGATGTAAAAAAAATAATATTGTTCATAGATAGGATGTATAAAAAGAACGTGAGGGACTTGAGATACTAAGTGATTACAGTGCAACATGAGCAGCAAGGCATAGTTCTGAGGGGGAACGGATTGAATAGTGTTTAGTGATTTCAAAGCCAATACCAATTCCAGAGCAAAGGCAGAGGTCTATTTGTGAGTTCTGGTGATAATGCGGATAATGATTCTGCCAAGTCAAATGCACATGCTGACCAATATAAATGAGTTACCAAGGCCTTGTGAATAATGTCCTGGTGATAAGTCATAAATCAAAGTGCAATCATCAATCCAAAAGGCCTGGAATGGTTTGGTAGTAACTCTCAAGTTGGTACAAATATTAATATGAAAAATAATGAATCTGCCAGCTTAACACAGGGGTTTGCTTTGGATAAACACTGTTAGAATTTGGGCTGTCCAGTAAAACCAACTGACAGATTTGTTTGTCATGTGAATAATATCTCATTCAATGCATTAGAACAACCAGCAGTCTCTTATCAATGACAGCATGTCAGCTTGATGAATACTATATGATTCTCACAAGTATCCTGATCAATTATTATTTCTTAGTGTAATTATTATCTCTTAATTGCATTAATACAGTGTTCAGATATCCTGGTCATAAACACTGATGATTTGTTCTTGCTGCTGAAACAAATGGGAAAAGGGTGATCTCTGTCTCAAAGGGTTTGCAGTCTAAATCCAACTAAGATGAGGCAACAGACAGACAGACAAACTGAAAACTACAAGAAAAAATGGGGCACTTTTGGTCTGTGAGATAAGCAATGGTCTTAGGACACTAGCAAACTAATCATTGTCAGTTTTTATGTCAGCATCACAGAGAAGAAGAATGTTAAAGCAACTTTTGAAGGAGGATGATGCATTACTTGGGCAGATGTTTGTGGAAGCTCCTTTCAATTGTGGTAGCATGGGAAAACATGGAGGGTGTTTTTTAGTCTTGCCTCTTTCAGTCAAATCATACAAATTATCACTCTGAGTATGGGACAGAGAGAATATGGAACATTTGGAGTGTTGTCCGTCCAGTTGGCTAACTTGAACTGAATTTAATAAAATAATAAGATTCCAAAAATAGCAAAGAAGTCATGAATATATGCAAGGACTAGTACAGAAGCCTATTTAATACCACTGTGGAAGGAAAGGCCAGACAGGCAGTGCTTTAGACAGTCAGGCAAGGGTTCTGCTTTATAAAACACCAGAGAATCCAAGCACGCAATTTAAATCTATAAAAAACAAGGTTCACTAGTTCTATTGCTCATGCGATCACTTGTTCCTGTTATTAATTTTCCCAGTGGCACTTATTCCAGTATAGTTCCATGGCTGTACAAGATATGTTTCATCTACAGCCAAGCTATGAAACCCTGAACTTTCTATTTATTCCTTATTTCTTTGTGTCACATAGACAAAAATGAATTTTCACTAAAGTCAATTTTGCCATAAGGCAAAACTAGCTTCATCTTTCCTGCTTCCTCCCATCTTATTTTCCCAAGCTGCAATTTTGTCTGTGCAAGATAAGAGGTAGCGATAAAATACTCTGACAGTAATCATGTCCTTGTGTTTTAGTGCTTGGATGTAGGCTGTCTCCTTTGACATCGTTTGTAGCCCAGCTAGCCAAGAAGAACAGCTGCACAGGTCAGTTTTCTTTTCTACCCTTCTCCCCAATGTTTTCAGTAGTTCCAAGGGTTAGATTTCCAGAGAAAGTGCCCAAATGTAACCAAAGTTATTCTGAAAACTCTTTTTAAGAGTTCCTGGACTATAAACATTGCTATCCAGCAGATATTTCCATGTAGTGATTGCTACGCACTCCAGCTCTTGTTCTTACACCCAGAAGCAGCCTCATTGACTCATCAGTGTGGCAGTGAAACCCCCAAAACCAAATTGAAAGCAAAACAGTAAGCAAAAAGCGCCCGTTTCGCATTTTGAAGTTTGACTGTTTGTTCCAAATTGTTCTGTATAGACAGACTTCTAAAAATAAAAGTTGTTAATACAGACAGCAAATAAGTACTCTTCCAAATAGATTTTATTTCAAAATACCTATTGTCCTTCCCTTTATGTTCGTATTATGGAGAAAGTTTACTGTTGCTCATGAAGTTACTACATTGAGAAAATTACCAACTCAGCACTATAATTACTTTAGGAAAGCAGCAAATAAGACAGCTTCACATTGTTTAGACAATTTGATTACTCTTACTCATGATTTCAGAATGTGATAATCTAAGTGTTGCTTTAACTTGAGTGCTCAACCATCTTCCACAGTGATTTATACAAACAAATGAAATGTCAAGTTGAAATGTTCCAGATTTAGATCTCCTGAAGTTTCGTGTTGCTGCCCTTTGTTACAGACACTCTGCAAACCTCCTCGCCAGCTAATGTATACTATTACAGCTCTGAGTAAAGCAGCAGGTTTCTGTATTGTCTCTAAATTTAAGCCAAGACTACTCAACTTTTCTGCAACAATAGAACTTTACAAGAAAAATGGTCTTAACAATAATCATGCACACAAAACTACTTGCAGACTTCTTTGTCTTCTGGAGAAAAATACAAATTTAGCTAATACGATCTGTTCTCAAAAAAAAAAAAAAAAAAAAGGTCCTCAGACCTTCTTCCTAAGGGAAATGTGAATTAGCCACAAAGCAATGAAATATATGGCTGCATATCAAAACACTAGTATGAAACATGCAGCTGGGAGAAAAATCTGAACAAAAAGTAAGGCCTTGGGAGAAGACGAAACAGTTTTGACAATTTATGACTAAGAAGATCAGATTCATCTTTTTGAAACAGATAGCCCAGTATTCATAACTGTGTGATGCAGTGAAATATGCATGATCACAAATATAGGGAACATCTATATACAGTAAGAAAGAACACAGAAAGTTTTATTATTTGTCAGTTGTTGTAAAAAGATTCTACATTTGCTGTGAAAAATGTTCATGGCAATACATGAATGTATGTGCTTGCTTGGAGTCAGATTTCTACACTTCCTTACTTTCCTGATGGAATGAATCCTAATGGATTTTATCCAAAGATTAATAGAAAGAATCTGATTTTGTTTATCATTCATAAGTATAGGTCTTGAACTCTTTTTGAACATGGGAAACTAAGGTACCAGGACTATTCTACCTGTAGTACATCTTGTTTGCATGAAAAAAATGTAATATTTCAAATACCAGCTACCAGCTAGACAAGATAGGAACATATTTTAACTATTTTTTTCCTTAATTCCACTTGGAGGCCAAGGGAAGAAACATATATTGTTATGCAGCTTCCCTCTCAAGAGAGATTTCATACTGACAGATACTTGGGATTCCAGCTGTGGGACAGAGCTATTTGTGTTAAAACTTCCTTTGTCAATGTAAATTGTGGCATAATTCCAGAAGTACCTACGGTTTCTAGCACATTATTGAAATGGGACGTTGCTGCCTACCAGTTGAAGCTTCAGACTAACTGTATTGAATAAATACCCAGAAAAGCTGTATAAGCTCTCCAGTGTACTGCACATTTGACCTCTTTGTCTCCAGAAACGAATAATATTGAGTTCAGATTTCTATGTCCCACTCTTTCTTACATCTAATTAACTAGACTAAGTTTTAAGTTCTTATCTGCAATAGTGCCCAACAGATTGGAAGAGGATTTTTTACAGGCAGTGTTGATGCGTGGTGATCAGATATTCTCAAGGTCAAACAATAGAATAATAAATCAGCAATAGCTGTATTTTATTGAGCAGTAGTGAAACACTACTGCTAGATAGCTGAAGAACTTACGCTGCAGTTAGAGAATTTTTAGTCTATTCTACTCTTCAGAGTGAAAATGTGTATATATATTTTTTTTTCAGTACGTATAGAATGCATTGAGATTGTATTTCTAGTCTTGCAGTGGACAGGAGGAAGAACAAGGTGTTGTTTGTTTTTCTTTCTAGATGAAGATGGTAAATAGTATCAGACCATTGTGCAATGCCACTGCTAACCAGCTGCCACCTGGGCTTCAGAACAGTGACCACTGTGTTTTGAGCCCAGTGATCTAGCCTGGTTTCACTTCCACTGTAGTCCACCCATCCAGACTGCATGGACCCTGCAATGATACCGGCCTGTCACAAGAGAGAGGAAGGAAGGTGAGGAGTGCTGGTGGTGTTTGCAGTGATAGAAGGGTGTGAGCAAGTTGAGGGGTGGAGAAGCTGCTGCAAGGCAGCATACTTGGGTATACCGAGGGTAGGAGAGTAGTGTGATAGGCAGCTTGATAGGCAGTTGAACCGAAGAGACTTTTTTGTAATGGGGTTAGAAGACTGTGGTTGTAAATACAGATGTAAATCAGAAGCGAGATAGAAGTTAAAGATCAAAGGAAAGAGCAGGGAATGAGGGAGTAGGTATGGGATGGAAAACAAGTTACAATGAATAGGTATCAAGGAGTTAGGCAGCTTCGATCTGTGATAAATAAACACGGTTCAAGACATATTGAAAATACAAAATCATTAATTCCAAATTTCTCCTATGTAATGCAAATATGCAAAGACCCATGTGCGAGACATTTTGCTACCAAGTTGCCTCTTAGGACTGAGTATCTGAAACTGGAAAGGATTTATCTACCAGAAGTTCAGATGCTGTGTGGCATATTAAGTGAATTAATATGCACAACATTGCATCTTCTCTTCCAAATTAATAAACAGCACGTTCATTTCTTTTCTACTAATTGAATGTTTAACTTGTTTGTCTAAGGCCAGTGATAGGTCAGTAAGAGGTTAGGAATAAATATTGCTTGTTTTCTCCAGAGCCCTGAACCGTCGCTGGGTTTCATATTTCCTCCAGCCTGTCTCAGTGCAATACTATTTTGCAGACAGATGAAAGAATTTCTTTCATTATTAAAACAAAAGGGCAAGTAAAGAGTTAGGGAACTGATAATTATATACAAACTTCTTCCCCAAGGGCAGAAGAAAAAAATCAATGTGTTACAGTTTTTTTCCCCGATATAATTAGTGACTTTATGGAGAGCAAATTAGTATACATACTTTCTTTTTAGGACTTTACCATGGCTGGAGTTTATAGCTAGAGGATACTTGCTTTTTGTATTGTTCTTTTGGCTGGCTAGGGCATCTGAACAATGGGAAATGGAGAAATAGTACAGTTCTAAAAATTAGATAGTTGTAGACATATTTCTAGGCTACTTTGTTTGTGAGCTGGTTTTGTTACTGTTTAAATTTCTCGTTTGCTTAGGTTGGAAGTTGTTGAAGCTTATAAAGAGTACCGGAGTGTTTCAGGAACCACCTCTAGATTTTTAAAGGGATTTTGGTACCGAGGTTGGAGATGATTATAACTTTATACAGCTAAAGGAACCTGCCTTTCTTAAACACTGCCAGTTGCCAGTGGAGAGAGAGAGTGAATCCTTTTTTTGGCAGAATATGAAGTTGGTTCACAGAATATGAATCTGGTTTAAGTCATTCTCTCTTTATTGACTGACTACATAAGGTATATGTAAGTTCAGGTCTATGTCTGATTTGGAGAAGAAATGAATTACCTTGCTTAATAGCAAATCTGTTCATGTTACTCAGGAGGGTAGAGACAGAATAGCTGCTTAGAGGGATTTTGGAAGAAACAAGATGTGTATGAGTTCAAAGTAGTAGAGCTGTTTTTAAGGGCACCATTAAAACTCTTCCTTAAATACATTTCATATGAAGGAACTTGGATTGACTGCATGGTACTGAGAAAACATCTCATGTATAGTGAGCAGGGACCCT